>NW_027223757.1:18981390-21515424 GCF_028538775.1 Myotis yumanensis | reverse complement strand
CTTGCGCCTTGTTTTGCGTTTGCCATTGTTTTGATTCTGGGCTGTCTTTTTTTGCCTTGGTCCTGCATTTGTAGTTTGTGTGCTTTGCATCTCGCCTTGTTCTTCTGGCCCCTGCCGTCTGGCTGCATCGATAATAATTAGAGGCTTTATTTTAAAAACCAAAGAGAACAAAATAAAAATAGTTGTATTGAGTCCTATGGCAAACATGTGTATTGTTTATGTTGGGGATGGGGAAACTTTTCTCTTTCTCTCTTAGTTTTTCTGGCTGGTGTTACTAGACCAAAGGAGACTGTTTGCCTACATGCATCAAAGTCCAATCAAAGAGGAACAGGAGTTTGCAGCCAAGAAAGCAAGGGCTTATTAGTTGAGGAAATGGTGCCATTTCCTCAACTAATAAGTGAAATAGTGCTCAAAAGCCTGGCTTCCCAATGGCTTCCAGAGGATGGGTTATGTAGGGGGAAATCATTCATCATGGTGCTAAAGAAGTTGTAGTGTAGTCTCAACTGATTGGTTGGGGCCAGGGTAGGGAGTAGTTGATCATTGTACATGTCAAGCAGGGCATGGTTCTGTCTGGTTTGTGAATATGTGATCAGCAGGGTTGGTTAGCTTTCATAGGCCTGTGGTTGAAACACAATTGAAATTAAGATGTTATCTTTAGCTTGACAACACTGTTTCTGTGGTCAATAGACCTACAGATTTGTTCTTAAGATAGTATGATGCTGACCAGAATCTGATGTCCTAAGGCAAAGGTTCTCAACCTGTGGGTCACGATCCCTTTGGGGGTCGAACGACGCTTTCAGAGAGGTCGCCTAAGACCATCGGAAAGCACATATATAATAACATATTGTTTTTGTGATTAATCACTGTGCTTTAATTATGTTCAATTTGTAACAATGAAATTGGGGGTCACCACAACATGAGGAACTGTATTAAAGGGTCGTGGTAATAGGAAGGTTGAGAACCACTATAAGGGCTTAATGATTAAGGAAAGAAATGAGTGTGGACAGAAAGGAAAAAGGATCATGTTAAAGAAATGAAGTTTCTGAGCCCTTATACTGGTCAAATAATTTAAGACACACAGTAGATTAACAAGAGAGAATCAAGTTATTTATTTATTTATTTATTTATTTATTTATTTTTATTGACTTTAGAGAGGAAGAGAGAGGGAGAGATAGAAACATCAATGATGAGAGCGATTCATTTATCAGCTGACTCCTGCACGCCCTACACTGGGGATCAAGCCTGCAACCCAGGCATTTGCCCTGACCAGGTACCAAACCGTGACCTCCTGGTTCATAGGTCGGTGTTCAACCACTGAGTCACGCTGGCTGGGAAGAATCAAGCTTTAATAAATGCACATGGGAAATTTACATAAGCATGAAAATTCCAAAGACATAAAGCAAAATGAGATATATATGTCACTCAGAGCTAAGGAGGGAGAAGTAAGGCAATTCACGGGGAGATGAAAAGAGTTATTGTTTATGATATTGAGCCATCTTGAAACAGTGGGTCACAAAGAGGATGCTTTGCTAGGTTCCTCCTGTGAATTACATCTAGTTTATATTAAAACTAGAGGCCAGGTGCACGAATTCATGCACCAGTGGGGTCCCTCTGCTTGGCCTGTGGGATTGGGCTGAAACTGGCTTTCTGACATCCCCTGAGGGGTTCCGGATTGCAAGAGGGCACAGGCCAGGCTGAGGGACCCCACTGGTGCACAATCGGGCCAGAGAGGGATGCGGGAGGTTGGCAGGACTGTGGGAGGGCTCCAGGGTGTGTCCAGCCCATCTTGCTCAGTTCTGATCAGCCGGACCCCAGCAGCAAGCTAACCTACTGGTCGGAGCTTCTGCCCCCTGGTGGTCAGTGCACATCATAGGGAGCAGTTGAGCGGCCTTAGTATATCATTATCTTTGATTGGTTGAACTGCCTACTGGATGACCAGACACTTAGCATATTAGGCTTTTATTATATAGGATACTAGAGGCCCGGTGCACAAAAATTTGTGCACTCGGAGGGGGGTGTCCCTCAGCCCGGCCTGTGTCCTCTTGCAGTCTGGGACCCCTCAGGAGATAACGACCTGCTGGCTTAGGCCTGCTCCCGGGTGGCAGAGGGCAGGCCCAACCCCTAGGTGCAGCCCCTGGTCGGGCTCAGAGCAGGGCTGATTGGGGAGTTGGGGCACCACCCCCTGACATGCACAGAGCAGGGCGGATTGGGAGGTTGCGATGCCACCCTCAGTCACGCTCAGGGTGGGGCCGATTGAGGGGTTGGGGCACCGCCCCCTGTCACACTCAAGGCAGGGTCTATGGGGAGGTTGTGGCGCCACCCCCTGTCACGCACAGAGCAGGGCCAATCAGGGGGTTGGGGCGCTGCCCCCTGTCACGCACAGAGCAGGGCCCATCAGGGGGTTGGGGAGCTCCCCCCTGTCATGCACAGAGCATGGCTGATCAGGGGGTTGAGGAGCTCCCCCCTGTCACGCACAGAGCAGGGCCCATCAGGGGGTTGGGGAGCTCCCCCCTGTCACGCACAGAGTAGGGCCGATAGGGGAGTTAAGGCACCGCCCCCTGTCACACACAGAGCAGGGCGGATCAGGGGGTTGGGGCACCGCCCTCTATCACCCACAGAGCAGGGCCTATCAGGGGGTTGGGGCACCGCCACTGTCACACTCAGGGCAGGGCCGATGTGGAGGTTATGGCTCTACCCCGTCACACACAGAGCAGGGCCCATGGCGGGGGGGAGGGAGTTTGGGCTGCCACACCCTGTCACACACAGGGCAGGGCCCATCAGGGGGTTGGGGCGCCTTCCCCTGTCACAAACAGAGCAGGGCGGATAGGGAGGTTGTAGCCCCGCCCCCTGTCACACACAGAGCTGCAGGGTGATCAGGGGGTTTGGGTGCTGCCCCCTGTCACACTGATCCCGGTGCTGGGAGGCATATTACCCTTTTACTATATAGGATAGAGGCCTCGGGGCCGGCTGGTTTGCCCTGAAGGGTGTCCTGGATCAGGATGGGGGTCCCCACTGGGGTGCCTGGCCAGCCTGGATGAGGGGATGATGGCTGTTTGCAGCTGGTCACACACCCTTCAGGGTGGTGGTCCCCACTGGGGTGCCTGGCCAGTCTGGGTGAGGGGCTGAGGGCTGCTTTCAGGCTGGCGGTTGTTGACTGAAGCTCCCAACCGCTCCTTTTTTTTCATTTTTTTTTTTATTTTATTCTGGGCCAGCTTTAGCTCTGGCTCTAGCTCTGAGGCTTCCTATCTGGTTTGTTTGCCGTTCTATAATCGAAACAATGTATAACTTCAGCTCTGAGATCCCGGCAGGCTGAAAGCTGGTTTCTGGGGTTTTGTTTAGCTTCTTATTTGCAACATAGTACATAGTTGCTTAGAGTTGCAACTCAGAGGCCGGCAAGTCAGGCGGGGAACGTTGGAATCTGCAGTCACTAAAGCAAGCAAGCCTCATGTTCGCTTCCAGCTGCCTGGCTGCTGGCCGCCATCTTGGCTGACAGTTAATTTGCATAAGGATATGCTGATTAGCCAATGGGAAGGGTAGCGGTCGTACGCTAATTACCATGTTTCTCTTTTATTAGTGTAGATAGTCATCTGTGATGATAGCTCTCTTCCTGGAGCAAGTCCTTGGTCTAAATTATTTTAGGAAATAAGGGGGAATGTTGTAGGCAGTGGGAAAGGCACCACGTGTCTGACCAATGGGGTCAGATCAAATTGGGTTCAGCAACCTTAGTACTTGGGTTTGTCAAGGAAGATTTCAAAGTCCAGCCCAAACTGTAAGGTTTTAAGGCAGAGATTTTTGGGGAGGTCCTAGGGGAAGATCCTAATGGCCTATTCAGCAGTTTCCCAGGTGCATCCTTTCAGGATTGTAGTCTCCAATTGAGAGGAGTTATTTTGAAACGCAGGCAGATAGGGCTGGGGTCCAGTGGAAAACAAAGGCAGGTGGAACATAGGCAGGGGCTGACATGGCAGTGTGAGCCAGCCTAACCACAGGAACCAACCAAGCAGAAATAATAAAATGTTTCTGGACTCAAAGTGAGAGGCATGTGAAACTAGGGAGGGCCTGCAGCAACAAGGTGTATGAAAGCATAGAAACAGAGAAAGTTCAGCATAGGAACAGAGGAAGAACACATAGAAACAGGGAAAGTTCAGGTTCATTGCTGGGCAAAAACAATTGAGGGAATCAATCAGGTGACGACATGGATGGCTATAGAAGCAGGCTTGTAGCAAATATATACCCCTGGACTACAAGGGTTTAATGGGAAGCCATTATTGGGTCCCCCTCCCCTTGTGGGGAGTTTGAATCTGCTTATAATAAGTTTCCCACGCTTAAATCTTCTGGTCCTGTTGTGGACCAACATTCGTGAGAATAAGACCACCAACTCCAATTAGGTCTTAAACAGCAAGCGAGGATTTATTGAGCTGGCCAGTGACTACAGTTACAGCACCCTGCCGAAGCAGAGGCTGAACTGCAGCGCAGACTACAAGAGTTACATTTTATTATTAAATTCTGTGGAGGCCCAGAGAAAAATGTGTCTTTCAAATTCTGGGCCCCCAATATGGAGGAAACTCTCTTTATTTATACTTTTTCCAGTCCTTTGTCTCCCAAATTTGGAATGAGACTTCCGGGCCTTCTGAGAAAGAAGGCCTGTGTTCTGGGAAGGGGCCATGAGACCATATCTCAAGGCCTGGCCTGATGTCAGTACCTTCCTATCTATGTGTTCTAGGACAGAGAGTACAGCATGACCCGTCTGGCCAAAGTGCCAGATATGCAGCCCAGCACAGTCCTCGTAGGTCATTCTTCAGCGTCACGAGACACAACCCCGGGAAAACACCTTGGCTCACCGTTCTGCTTATCACACTGACGGATTGGCCTGCACCAGGGCAGTGGGTCATTATTCAATGCAGCTGGTCCTAATGTCAGCCATGGCTGGTTTTGTTGCTTATCTTGGCCTGGAGCAGAAATACAGAGGCATAGGGAGGAAAGGTCAAGGGTCCAAACCACGTGACCAGTGATAGGGGAGGAAAAGTCACCCTGGAGGCAAGGTCCCACCCTACAACTGATTGTCCGTTGCTAGGCACACGGGGCTTTCCACCCGATGACCTTCTGTACCTGGCTCAGCATTCTTGCTCTGCTCCTCTCTGTCTAACTGCCTACAGCAGGAAGATCAAAAGTTTTTCCTGAGCTGTCTGAGTTTTAATAGTTTTCAGCTTGAAATAATCTATGTGCCAGAGTGACACATCTTGGGGTGACTCATTCTGAACCCCTACAGTTAGAATGTAAACAGCTCTATCAAGTAGATGAATGTCAATAAAAAATTGACACTGTTCTAGCCATTAAATATTAACACTATGGACCCAGAGAATTAACATTTGTTTGATGTGAACCCTGGAAAGGAATTTATTTGCTGAGATTGGACTTCCTTTGGTCAACTGAGGGCCCCAATTTTTTTTTTTTTTTAAATATGTCTTTATTGATTTTTAGAGAGAGAGGAAGGGAGAGGGACAGAGAGAAAGAGACATCAATGATGAGAGAGAATAATTGACTGGCTGCCTCCTGCACGCCCCCTATTAGGAATTGAGCCAGAAACCCAGGCATGTGCCCTGACAAGGAATCCAACCATGACCTCCTGGTTCCTGGGTTGAAGCTCAATCACTGAGCAACACCAACCAGGTCGAGGGCCAAAATTTTATAAATAATAAGAGCCAGAGGGAAGACAGGGAAGGGTGGGTGGAAAGTGATCAACCCAAGAACTTGTATGCATATATGATAACCCATGGACACAGGCAATAAGGTGGTGAAGACCTGGGGTGGGGTGGGCAAGAAGAGGTCAATGGGGGGAGGGACATATGCAATACTTTCAACAATAAAGATTTAATTTAAAAAAAAGAGCCAGTGATTTGCTGACAGGAGCACCTCACATACTCTGTATACCCAGAAGAACCTCAGACTGAACTCTCAGCTTCCCATACTATGCCCACTGTTTACACGTCTGAGTCAACAACTGCAGGGAAACCCTGGTTTTATCTTTTTATCAACAGATTGAGACCTGCCCGTTCAATAAAAGCTGCACGATTTGAATATCTCATTTACATAAAACAGATGTAATTGGCAACATGGGCTGGAATGTAGAAAAGGAGTCCTCCCCTAAGTCCTGGGGAATGCAATTTAGGTTGCTACCTGAGTCCATGTCTCCCAGGCGGCAGCTGCTTTCGAGATAGGCTAGTAAACCAGGGAAAATGGAATAGGGAAACTGAGACAGACAGTTAAACAGCAGTTTGCAGCCACGTAGAAAATCTAGGTGCCAAGCAGTTTGCACCCATCCAGGAAATCCTATCTTCCCTAAACCAAGGACACTGAAGAGTAAATGGTTTGCACTCCCCCCACTTCCCAACCAGAAGGTCAGTAGCTTAAATCACCCTACTCAAGGGAGAAAGCAGAAATCCAGTTAGTGCCATTTACCAGCCACACCCACGGACAGATGAAGTTAAGAGAATAAATCTAACTTTGGTACATCAGCACAAAGCTGATGAATATTCTATTGAGATCCTCCCCTAAACATCCAGCCTTTTTATTATTTTTTAAAATATATTTTTATTGATTTCAGAGAGGAAAAGATATAGAAATGTCAATGATGAGAGCAAGTCATTGATAGGTTGCCTCTTGCACACCCGACACTGGGGATTGAATCTGCAACTGGGCCATGTGCCCTGACTGGGAATCGAACCAGGACCTCCTGGTTCAGTTCCTAGGTCGACGCTCCACCACTCAGCCAGGCCAGCTGGATTAAATGTCCAACCTTTAAAACCCCCCACAATGAAGGTCCCAGCGTTTGCTATCCCTCCCATGAGTACACCTGCAATATTACGCTCCCCCTCACCTTCATGCATCTCCTAAACTCTAAGGTACCCCACGAGGCTTGCAACCAGGGCAGCAACCAACAGTGGCATTTCATCCCAAGCAAACCCCCGATTCTGTCCCCAAGGCCCCCCTTTCTCTGACTCAGTGAGTCAAAGCATTTCAGCTTAGAGCCATTTTTTCACGGAATCCTCCTCCTGATGAGGGGAAGGTGGAGGGGGGGACATAGACCAATGATTAACCCCTAGAGTGCTGGGGAGCACGATCGCGCTCCTCCTGTCTTTTGCCAAAAGTGCCGGGAGTGCTATCAAAGCTTCAAAATGGCTTCCAGTTCTAAGTCTGCTTTTATTAGTGATGATGATATTGCTAAATATGTCAATGTAGTAGAGGTTTCCTTAAGTTTTTGAATATGTAACTTCATTTACTTGTGATTCATAATTTGTTTCCTAAACTGCTGTAAAATCAGCAAAAATGCCTTGGCAATTTTAGCATAGTTCCTAGGGTATTGGTTGGCACTCAAAGGGTTAAGGCTGTTCTGTAGTGAGCCAGTGCCCCTGGGCTGTGACCTTCACAAGTCCTACTTTCCCCCTTGAGACAGGAAGGCCAGGAGGTTTCAAATTTTAAGCTATTTCTTTTCCCCAGATTGCTTAGGCTCTGGTAAAGAGTTTCCCTTGAGGGCAGGCTTTGGATAAGGAGAACAAATGCTCAGGGTGTTGCAGAAGACCAAAGAAATACCAAGCATACATCCTAGAGAAAGAGAGGGACCCCATTTATTAACACTAGTGGACTCCGGGAATAATTTCCAAATCAGAGTGAAGTAACACGCAGAGGCTTCGCTTTTTATAACCTTCTGGGGTCTTTGTCTTGCAGATATGGTTCTGCCCCCTTTCGTGGGCCTACAGGAAGGCCCCCAGGTGTTGATGATCTGTCCTGGGGCCAGCGATAACGACTCCCCCCTCCCCCCCAGGGCAGTGCATTGTTCACAGTTTTTATGGCCTGACACGCCTTGCAAAGACCAGTTTCCTCCTCAAGGGCTTATTTCAAAGTGGGTTTATTTCTCTTCCTTTAGGAAGTATGAGGCCAGAGGTGTTTTGTTTTGTTTTCCTCAATTATTTGCCCAGAGAATCTGTTGGTGTTCTGGAGGTAAAACTCACAAAAGTGTGAGCGTTTTCCTAACACTAAATTCCCCTCGTTTTTTAATTCTGAAATTTATCCACACTGAGCCTCTAGCAATTCATCAAGGACAGTTGAAGTGGTCATACCACTGTGGGTGAAAAGGGGTTCTATGGAAAGTAACCTCCCAGGATGATCTTAAATTCCTAATTGGGCAGGTCATGGTGAATAGTCACGCCCTACCTTAAGCAAGACCTGCCCACTGTTTCTGTGAATCTAGGTTAGCATACCTTTGAAATGCCTCCTTTCAGACTCAGCTAGTACATGCCCAGAAGGCCATAAGTAAAACCGCCCTCCAGAGAGCACATGATCTCATTAACTATCCTGTAATCCAATCCCTGCCTTGCTTTCTCCTGCCTTCATGTAATCTTCCTTTTAGTCCCTCCTTAATTCCAAGTGCGTGAAAGGAAAACCACAAAGCTGTCATTTGAGATCTTGCTTCCTGGCAATTGTCCTCAGTTTTGGCTCAAATAAACGCAGAAAAAATTCCCTACAGGTTTGGACATTTTTATGTCAACATCAGTACTGGCTCCAAAAGTGGACTTTTGCTCCAGGTAAGCCTGTCTCTCTAATTTTGGGGCCGTGGTTTGTCTTGTGACCTCAGTTCTCTGCTGGATCTAAGAAAAATGATTGATTTTTCAGTCCAGCTTTTTTCTTGTTGTGAAGATGGGAGAGGCAACTTTCAAGCTCTTTGTATGTCAGACTGGATACCAATGGGAGCTTCTTGCTATAATTTTTAACTTAATAACATCAAACAAACAATTTTTAAATATTTTTGTAGCTCATGGCAGTTTTAACTTTTATTTCAGAACTTCCTTCTATAAATTCTTATCTACACATTACATCTCACTGTGAAGTATGTGGATCCCCAACCACCTGGGAATGGAAAGCCAGAAGGAGGTCAGCAAGTAGAGGCAGCGAGGATTTGCCATAGACTGAGGAGGGCGGAGCAGTCACAGCCTCTTGGTGACCTTGGTAGCCACAGAATACATTTATTATAGCACTGAAGCAAAAAACTCAGACATATCCATTTGCAAACTGAACTATAATAACACCATCCAAAATAAAATATAAAAATAAAATGGGTAAGCATAAGTAGTTCTGTAAATATAAAAATATTATACTTAATTTGCACTGAAACAAAATTTGCCTACTTATTCTATATCAAAATCTTTAAGCCCCCCCCCCCATTTTCTATTATGCTCTCTTCCAACTACTTCTATTTCTCTCTTTAGTTCTTACTCTTATTCTCCCTGTCATTGTTTCTCCTTCCCTATTAACCCTGTGGTCAGCAGCCTCTAAAATGGTCCCCAAGGATCTCTGCCTCATTCATGCATGACCTTGTGTCAAGTGTGGGCTGGACCACCTACTGACTTGCTTTTAATGAATACAATACAACTGAAGTGATGAGGTGACACTCCACGTTAGATTAACTAAGAGACTACGGCTTCTATCCTGGGAGGGTTCTCTTGCTCTCTGGCTCTTAGGGCAGCCAGAAACAAAAGTGTGACCAAGACCTGAAGCAAGGAACTCACATCTCTGGGCAACAGTCAATGGGGACCTGAGGCTTGCCATCAGCCATGTATATGAGCCTGGAGCGAGGAAGTGAATCCTTCCCAGCCAAGCTTTGAGATAACTGCAGCCCAGGCCACCAGCCTGACTGCAGTCTCTCGAAAGAGGCACCCAGCTACCCCGCCCCAGATTCTGGACCCACAGGAAATAGGAGATCAGACATGTTTGCTGTCCAAAGACACCACATTTTAAGGCAATTTTTATACAGCAATGACCCTTTTGTATTCCTCTTTGTCCTGGCTTCCCCATTTTGAGGAAACTAAAGTGAATAAAGTGTAGCATTTAGATATTCATATTCTGCTAGTGATACTGCGATCAAAATTGCAAAGCAATTTAGTCTTCAAATTATTTACACCTATAAAGTTCTAAAACATGAATTCTAAGAATTCCTATGTGGAAGTCCTAACCACTTGTACTTTAGAATGTGACCTTATTTGGGAATAGGATAGTTTTAGATGAAAGTAGTTAAGATGAAGTCATTCTATAGTGGGCTGTGAAAGGGCGAGGGCTATGCCCTCCATCTTGCCTGTATCCTCCATGTTGGGGCCACGTGCAGCCTTCTTCCCGGAAGCCCCGGCCTCTGCTGGCCACGCCCAGGATTTTAAACTAACCAATGACAATCAAGGGAAGTGCGTGCCATAGAACAAGACCCAGCTTGCGCCTGGCCAATCGGCAAAGCACAGTCCTTTCTCCTCCCCTTACTCCAACCGCCCCTATATAACCTGACTCTAGGCGGGTTTCGCTCTCTCAGCCACTTGGTTTGCCATTGTGTCGGTGAGTCTGGTGGACGGGAGCCTAGCTAGCTTGAAATACAGATTCTTATGCTTTTGCATCGGATTGGCTGGCTCCCTGATGTGGTTTCTTGGGAATCTTGAAATCTGGGCATAACAGGCTGGGCACTAAATCCGATGACCAGAGTTTTTACAAACGGAAAATTTGGACTCTGGTGCGCACACACGGGGAGAAGACAGCTGTCTACACAGCGAGAAGCCCGAGTAATCCTGTCCTCACAGCCCTCAGGAGTGCAATAAGGAGTGTTTTATAGAGTGTGTTTACATTTTGACTATGATGTGAAGCCATCATGTTTTTTTAACGCTAGATATGGGGCGCAGCTAGTGTTTTGGCCAGGTTCAAGCCTCGGACTAATGAAAGGACAGGGTCCTCTCATTGCCACGTGCAAGTCCCAGCTGGAGGGCAGGGCCCTCCCAGCCCAATTATAGCCAACGGCTGTGGTTGTAAGCTTGAACCTATGGTCCAAACACGTGGCCCCACGTGCCTTGTGCTAGAGTTCAGGTGCATGTAGTTGAGTAGTAGGGTTGGAACTCACGAGAATGCTGTAAACAACTTGATCACGCCCCTACTTTGCCTCGTGGCATCTGCTATAAAATAAAGACATGGCTTGTGGGCGCTGGCGCTGTCTCCTCATCAGGGAGCAGCGTCCCACCAAGACCCCGCTTTCATTCTCTTGTCTGTCTTTTCTCAATCCTTTCACGCCCCACCCCCCAACCCCAACCCTCACTCAGGATGACCTTTGGCCGTAACAGCTAGATGTTGTGATTTGTCTTTAAAGCACTAAGTTCTGAGAACCACGTGCTTCCTTGTAATTTCTCTCTATAAACAAGGGCTTGCTCTGTTTTTCAACAGTCCTTGGACTTCAGCATGATGACTTCTCAGCTGCTGACTTGTGTGGCAATTTCAGTTTTCTGTGTCTTAAAAGCCAGCTCCCTGGACACCTTCATTGCAGCTGTTTATGAGCATGCAGTGATTTTGCCGAATGTCACCCTCGCACCAGTGTCCCGTGAATTGGCATTGGGGTTAATGAACAGAAATCTGGACCTTTTGGAGGGAGCAATCACATCAGCAGCAAAACAGGTACCTCCTCTTGAGTGTGCTGGCTTCTATGTAGAGAGTGGGGTCCCAAGAGACAGAGTCAATTACCAGGGTCAATTAAATATGTGTCAGAGTACGTATTTGCATATGCGCTAATGAAACCGGACAACTAATGGGTCCGGGCTGCCTGTCACTACTTGAGCCAATTAAGCAGACAGGTTTTGTTATGGCAGAAATCAGGTGAGCGGGAAGCGACAAACCATATGCACTCGGAGATTCAGAAAAGGACTGTTTATTCCAATACTGTCGGCTGTATGGGAGAGCAGCAGGTCATTCCCAGAAATCTGCTCTGTCGCCCCCCATAGGCCAGCTGCTTATATAGGGTAGGACAAAAATTACACAGGGAAATTGGACTATAGGCATGGGGATGTAGGAAGCTGGGGGGTTGTGTGTGTGTGTGTGTGTGTGGGGGGGGCTCCATTGTTTGGGTAACAAGGTTGTTAATCTTTCCCTGAGAATGGACCACATTCCAAGGCTGACTCCCAGGTCCCAAGGGCCTACAACTCCCAGGCAGGTCAGAATGTCCTTTCTTTAACCAACACAAGGCAATCATGGCTAGCAGAGCATGATCACTATTTCCCACAACCATAGCCAGTCCCCAATATTCCTTTCTTGCCCCTAACAGGTTGAGTCATATGAGCATTTATTCCACAATAAGCCGGCAGTGTGGGAGAACAGCAGATCATCCACGAAAGTCTGCTTTGCACCCTTCCATAAACCAGCTGCTTATATGGGGTAGAAGGACAAAGATTACATGGGGAAGTGGGCAAAAGGAATAAGAATGGGTATGCAAAAGGAATAAAATTGGGTGTTACAGGCGTGGGGAAGTAGGCAAATAGAATAAAAATGGGTAAAATGATTACAGATTACTGGCAATGTGGACTAGGGGGTGGGGTGCTTCCGGGATCCCATTGTTTCACAATAAGGTTGTTAATCTTTCCATGATGATAGGCAGTTCTCAGTAAAAGGAGAATGGGCTCCATTTCTAAATTAACTCCCATGTCCCAGGGTTTACTACTCTCAGCCTGGTTAGAATGTGCTTTCTCTGTCCGAACAGAACAATCACCGAGAACAGAGCATGGTTAATATTACTGCCCTAACATTAAGGTAGGTGAAGACATATATGTCAGGGTAGCCAAGAACTTTTGTTTTCCGCAAATTATTAGAAAAAAGACATTATTAGTTCCCTAATAGTGAGACAAACTTATGAAAAGAACAGCTTGGTTGTCATTCAGGGGCAGCACTCCTTTGAGAAACTTGCTGTAAGTTCAACAACTTTGTTGCTCTTTTCTGCTACAGATGGAGGGTGGAGGATAAATGGGTCAGGGGTCACGTGCTATTTTTAGAGTATTAGTGGCCTTGGTGCACTTTGTTCTCTTAAGAGTGTGCAGGGTTTTAGGTTAGTTTATAACACCAAAACAAGCTTAAGTTGCAAACTACTTAACTGTATGTTTTATATACTTCAAACTTCATTCTAATTACAAGGTACTTCATACTTCATAATACTAACACATGCTAATGTATGTTTTATATATATATACAATCCATATAAAGCTATCTATTATATACTTCATATTTCATTTTAATTAGATAAAAGTATATGTGTTTTTTTATTATTTTATTTTTTATTCTGTATTAGTTTCAGGTGTACAGCAGAGTTGTTAGGAAATCATGTTCTTTACAGAGTGATCCCCCCAATATTTCAAGTTCCCATACATGTTATTATGATATCATTGACTATATTCTCTATGCTATAATTTGCATCTTTGAGACTATTCTGTAACTACCAATTTGTAAAAAGTATACTAGTATATGATGCATAGTAAGTCCTTGAGTTAAATGAAAGGTTTAAGGTTAAGTATGTGGTTTAAATAAGATATTCATAACTCAGGTATAGACAGATATGTGAAATGTCATGGAAGTCAAGGATATATACATATAACATATCTATCAATACACATTCTTATACATACAAAAATCAGCTTCCAGGATGACTCTCCCACCCGAAGGTGCCCAGGTTGTACCTCTAGGCACCCTCCTGAGAAGCAGGAATCATGTTTGCAGGGTATACAACAAGGAAGGCTGGAGCAGAGGAAAAGAATTTGAATTATAAATCAATTCCATACACTCAGGTACAAGAGTTGGTCTAAGTTCAGGGAGGGGGTGATTTGGGGAAGAGCTAGGTTTATAGTTAACAACTGCAATGGGTGTCAACTTGTGAGTAGCCTGGAAAGCTATTCATGCTTAGAAAAAAAAAAAAAGAAAACATCTATAATAATAAAAGCGTAATATGCTAATTAGACCGGATGTCCTTCCAGAAGAAGTTGGGGTTGTGAGGGAGGCCCAGGTCCCAGGTGCCAGAGGAAAGCCGGTGCCAGCAGCTGGGGGAAGGAAGGCCTACTCTTGCATGAATTTCGGGCATCGGGCCTCTAGTTATAAATAAAGGATGATGTCAGGATTGGAAAATGCAAGTGGTTGGGCAAAGAAAATAAATTGTAAGAGTATAGAAAACAAAGGAATAAGATTGAAAGGGAAAAACATACACCTGAAAGTGGTTTGTCAGCCACTCAATTCCTCAGGTCCTCTTGCAGGCAGGCCCCTTTTTGGTTGTTTGCTTATTTGAGAAATATTTTAATTCAGCTGCATGTTTAACAGGGTGCACATATTATTGTGACTCCAGAAGATGGTCTTTATGGCTGGAACTTCAATAGAGAATCTATCTACCCATACCTGGAAGATATCCCAGACCCTCAAGTGAACTGGATCCCTTGTAATCATCCCAACAGGTAAACAGACAGACTTAACAAATTCAATCATGAACATGAGCTTACTTCACTTGGGAAAATTTTGTAGAAGATCATTGCATAAGATCCACTATCAATTCTAAGTTTCAAGACAGCTTTATTATTTTTCATCTCGTTTGGAATATTTAATAGAAAAGTAACTATCCTATCTAATAAAAGAGAAACATGGTAATTAGCCGTACATCCGCTACCCTTACCATTGGCTAATCAGGGCGATATGCAAATTAACTGCCAGCCAAGATGGCGGCCGGCAGCCATGCACTGAAGCGAACAGGGAGGCTTGCTTGCTCCAGTGACTGCGGACTCCAACATTCCCCGCCTGACTTGCCAGCCTCTCAGCTGCAACTCTAAGCAACTATGTTGCAAATATAGAAGCTAAACAAAACCCCAGAAACCTGCCTTAGTCAGCTGGGCTTCAGCCAGCCGGACCGCAACATTGTATCAAATGCAGAAGGTAAACAAAGGCCAGAAACCTGCTTTCAGCAGCCGAGGCCTCAGAGCTAAAGCTGGCCCAGAATAAAAAAAAAAAGAAAGAAAGGAGCGGTTGGGAACTTCAGTCACCCACCAGCCTGAAAACAGCCCTCAGCCCCTCAGCCAGACTGGCCAGGCACTCCAGTGGGGACCGTCACCCTGATCCAGAACACCCTTCAGGGCAAACCAGCCAGCCCCCACCCGTGCACCAGGCCTCTATTCTATATAGTAAAAGGGTTATATGCCTCCCGGCACTGGGATCAGCGTGACAGGGGCAGCGCCCAAACCCCCTGATCGCTCTGCGGCTCTGTGTGTGACAGGGGGCGGGGCCACAACCTCCCTATCCGCCCTGCTCTGTTCCTGACAGGGAAAGGTGCCCCAACCCCCTGATCAGGCCTGCTCTGTGCCTGATAGGGGGGAGCTCCCCAAACCCCTGATCGCCCTGTGGCTCTGTGTATGACAGGGTGCAGTGCCCCAACCCCCTGATCGGCCCTGCTCTGTGGGTGATAGAGGGCGGTGCCCCAACCCCCCCACGGGCCCTGCTCTGTGTGTGACGGGGTAGAGCCATAACCTCCCCATCGGCCCTGCCCTGAGTGTGACAGTGGCGGCGCCCCAACCCCCTGATCGGCCCTGCTCTGTGAGTGACAGGGGGCGGTGCCCCAACTCCCCTATCGGCCCTACTCTGTGAGTGACAGGGGGGGAGATCCTCAACCCCCTGATGGGCCTTGCTCTGTGCGTGACAGGGGGAAGCTCCTCAACCCCCTGATCGGCCCTGCTCTGTGTGTGACAGGGTACGGAGCCCCAACCCCCCCACGGGCCCTGTTCTGTGTGTGACAGGGGGCAGTGCCCCAACTCCCCTATTGGCCCTACTCTGTGAGTGACAGGGAGGAGCTCCTCAACCCCCTGATCGGCCCTGCTCTGTGTGTGACAGGGTATGGAGCCCCAACCCCCCTGATGGGCCCTGCTCTGTGCATGACGGGGTGGCGCCGCAACTTCCCTATCGACCCTGCCTTGAGTGTGACAGGGGGCAGTGCCCCAACACCCCAATCGGCTGTACCCTGAGCGTGACTAGGGGTGGCATTGCAACCTCCCGATCTGCCCTGCTCTGTGCATGATAGGGGGCAGCGCCCCAACTCCCCAATCGGCCCTGCTCTGAGCCCGACCAGGGGCTGCACCTAGGGATTGGGCCTGCCCTCTGCCACCCGGGAGCAGGCCTAAGCCAGCAGGTCATTATCTCCCGAGGGGTCCCAGACTGCGAGAGGGCACAGGATGCGCTGAGGGACCCCCCCCCCCCCAGTGCACAAATTTTTGTGCACTGGGCCTCTAGTGTATTATAAAATCACAGAAATCAGTGCTGGAAGGTAACATAGAAACCATCAAATCCACTGAGGGGCTGGATCTGGTCAAGGGGTAGGTAGCTGGTTAGTGGGAGAATAGGATCCAAACTCTAGTCTTCTGACTTCTTACTAGTGAACAGAAAAATTGTTTCCCTGTTGTGTCTATAATTTGAAAAATGTGTGAGTAAATAGCAAAATAGTCATGTGTCAGTTTAGAATTTCAAAATTTTCTTTCTCATCCATCAGATAGTTAGTTGATGTGGTTAATGTATACAGAATCCTTAAAGCCTAAGCTAATTGTCAATCTAGGAGGTGATGTAGCAGAACTGTGTAAGTGGTTTAAATCAAGTCTAGTCCAAAGAAATATGAAGTGTGATGAAAGTAGCACTGTTACTTTTAATATAAGCAAAACAATATCTGATGCACCTAAGAGATTCATGTCAGTTAACTCACTTATTTCCAAATGCTAAAATTCTAGGAATTTCTCTTTTGGAATTGCTCTCAAAACTACACAAACTACTGTAACTGCTTATAGAGCCACCTTGATTTTGACCAAGTTTAATATTATTTATCATAATTATCTACTCACATTTCATTGTATAACTATTTCATATTTTTCCATTGCTCATGCTAGAAATTCAGTTTCTAAAAGCCCCTCTGTTATCACTTCCATTATAAAGTAACTTTATTAGGTTCTTTTTCTTAATCTTCACCCCAGGATATTTTTTCCATTGATTTTTAGAGAGAGTGGAAGAGAGAGGGAAAGACAGAAACATTATGTGAGAGAAACATATTGATTGGTTGTCTTCTGCACAAGCCCCAGGCTGGGGAGGAGCCTGAAACTGAGATACGTGCCCTTGACCAGAATTGAACCCGGAACCCTTCGGTCCGCAGGCTGATGCTCTATCTGCTAAGCCAAACCAGCAAGGGCTTCACTTGGTTTTTAATGGCTCTTCCCTAGAACCAAATTTCCAAGAGCCTCCAGAAAATCCCCAGTTCAAAGAGTCTTGTTTTCTATTTATATTTTTCACCAATTACATCTCCATTCCTTGCCTTCATTCAGTTATTGGACAAATTTTTTGAGAACCTATTATTTACAGCAAGCATGTCAAACTCACGGCCCACGGGCTGCCTGCGGCCCACAACGAATATTTTTGTGGCCCAGCCAATATAACGGTATGTAAGAAACGTTTTAATAAAAATTTCGTAACTTAATTTTTACAATATCCTGTTACACATAATTATTAATAATGAACTACAACATTCACTAATGACTGATTACTATAATCGTGTTGCATCCATTTCCCTTACATGCCTTATGCGCAGGCACACCATTTCTCTCCACTAATATTAGCAGCGAATATTTCAGCAGCCGATGGCCATGTCATTAGTCTTGGACTAACTTGTTTGGTGCACGCAACAGGAAATATTTCACTTGTGGAGAACAAGAAAAATAGATTTATTTGCGTTATGCTTATTAATTTGTGCAGTTATTCAGTGTTTGGTAAGTTAATGTTCAAGAAAAAAATATTAATTTTTATTAAAATGTTCTCTTATTTTATGTAAACGATTACTCATTTATTTCAGTCCTTTGTTTTCAGCATGTCTCTATTGAAATAGAGCTATGTTTCTATAAAATTGAAGCTTTTATTTTTTTGCGGCCCACATAAACTTAAACCTTGTTTATTTGGCCCATGTTAGCTTTTGAGTTTGACATGCTTCATGTACAGGTACTATTCTGGAAAATGGGATGACCAAAACAGATTAAAAATATTGACCTGAAAAGATTTGATAAATATGTTTCAAGTGGTTCAATGTGTTATATTTATTTCTGTGCATTTCCTATAGAATTGAAGCAAATGATGGGAAAAACTATCAAATGGTCACTTATATAAATGCATTAAAATAAGTTTTTATTTATTTTTTATTTATTTATTTATTTTTATTTTTAAAAACATATTTAATTGATTTTTTACAGAGAGGAAGGGAGAGGGATAGAGAGTCATAAACATCGATGAGAGAGAAACACCGATCAGCTGCCTCCTGCACACCCCCCATTGGGGATGTGCCCGCAACCAAGGTATATTGCCCTTGACCAGAATTGAACCTGGGACCCCTCAGTCCGCAGGCCGACGCTCTATCCACTGAGCCAAACCAGCCAGGGCTAAAATAAGTTTTTAAATGTGTTCTTGTATCCGTGATCTTTTACAAGGATGTATTTTCAGGCGATTGCTATGGTTTTGTACCAATTTATAAATTCAAAGAAAGCTTTCATTACTATTGCCAGCAGATGGCACCACATTTTCATTCATTCAACAGCTCTCCTAATCTTAGCTATTCTTCAATAACCTAGTAGTAACCATTTTTAAATTATTTTTGTGTGGTGTCAATGCAAAATAAATATGGATAGATATTACATATTCTGAGATCTCACTTTTCAAAATTGCATTTTAATTCCTTTTCCGGGACAACTGGTAATATGATAAAAGTAAAGAAATTAAGCATTAACAAATGTTCTTGTATTCCCATCTTTCCATACTGGCTGGCACCATTCTAGCCCAACTCGTGTTGTCTCTAATCTCAACCATTGGAATAACTTCCTAATGGTTTCCCTACACTTAGTCTCTAACCATTCTAGTACATTTTATACTGTGATGTCCTATTAAAGAAAATTCAGATACTGTTACTTTTGTCCTCAAAGCATTTAATGATACCTCCTTGTCTATTAAGTTTGGAACAAGTTTCTTAGCCTCTTGTGCAGAGTTCTATCCCTTATGACTCCAAATAGACAAAGGGTCTAAACAGACAGTTTTTTGTTTTTTTTAAAAAATATATTTTATTGATTTTTTACAGAGAGGAAGGGAGAGAGAGAGTTAGAAACATCGATCAGCTGCCTCCTGCACATCTACTGGGGATGTGCCTGCAACCCAGGTACATGCCCTTGACCGGAATCGAACCCGGGACCTTTCAGTCCGCAGGCCGACGCTCTATCCACTGAGCCAAACCGTTTCGGCAACACAGTTTTGTTTTATTTTTTAAAAAGAAATTATCTTTATTGTTGAAAGTTATACAGATGTACCCTTTTTGCCCCTATTCACCCTTCTAGCCCACTCCTTCCCCTGATGCCAGGCCTTTACCAGACTATTGTCTGTGTCAATGGGTTATGCATATATGCATATAAGTTCTTTGGTTGATCTCTTGCCACCCACACACCCTGACTTCCCTCTGAAGTTCATCAGCCTGCTGAACAGACACTTTTCCAAAGAAAACATACAAATGGCCAAGAGATATGTGAAAAGATGCTCAACATCACTGATCATCAGGGAAATGTAAATCAATACCACACTGAGATATCACTTCATATCTAGTAAAATGGCTATTGTAAAAAAGACAAGATAACAAATGCTGAAGAGAATATGGGGGGAAAGCCCTCGTGGGAATGTAAATTGGTGCAGCCACTATGGAAAGCAGCATAACGGTTCCTCAAAAACTTAATAAATAAGACTACCATGTGATCCAGCAATATCACTTCTGGGTGTTTCCAAAGGAAGTTTCCAAGATATCCTGAAAAGATATCTGCACTCCCATGTTCATTGCAGCATTATTCACAACAGCTAAGACATGGAAGCAATTTAAGTGTCTATCAAGGAATAAATGGATTAAGAAAATGTGGTATACAGAGTAGTCCTCCCTTATCTGTGGTTTTGATTTCCTGTTTTCCGTTACCTACCTGTGGTCAACTGTGGCCCAAAAATAGAAAGTGGAAAATCACAGAAATAAACAATTCATAAGCTTTAAATTGTGCGCTATTCTGAGTAACGTGGTAAAATCTATCACTGTCCCACTCTCCCATCTGGGACGTGATTCATCCCTGAGTCCAGTGTATCCACACTGTACAGGACACCCACCCATTAGTCATTTAGTAGCCGTCTGTTATCAGATCAACTGATGCGGTATCACAGTGCTTGTGTGCCGGTAGCCCTTATTTTACTTAATGGCCCCAAAGCACAAGAGTAGTGATGCTGGCAATTTGGACATGATAAAAAGAAGCTATGAAGTACATCCTTTAAGTTAAAAAGTGAAAGGTCTCATCTTCATAAGGAAAGATAAATCATATGCTAAGGTTGCTGAGATCTACGGCAAAAACCAACCTTCTAGCCCTGAAATTGTGAATAGGGAAAAAGAAATATGTACTAGTTTTGTTGCTACACCGCATATTGAAGAATTTGTGTCCAGTAAGTACGGCATTTGGTCTTTCTCCAGGATGGTATCTGTTGCTTTATTTTTTCCTGGTTATTTGTATGCCTTATGATTTTTTTTTGATAAGTGGACATTTGAATCTTACAATGTGATAACTGGAAATCAAAACTTCTTCCTTCCCCAGGGTTTTGTATCTCTTGTTTGTTTGTTTTGGATGTTACAAACTGTTTCTGTGCTGGGCCTAAGCTTGAGGTGTAACTTAAGGTCTTCTGAGGTCTTTTGTTAGCCTGTGCCTTTCCCTGGGCATGTGCGGTGACTTTCTAAATTCTCCTATACATGCGATTGCTTTTTTATGTCCTAGTCCTTAAATGTCTGGTGCCCAAAAGGGGGGGTGGGAGGGAAAGAGCGTATAAATCCCCTAGAAGTCACTAGCAACAATGCGTGAGGGGTGCAACAAAGGCTGCCTGCCCCCGAGTCTGCATCTCTGAGATCAGAAGCAGTTATCGATGCTCAGAACACAGATTCCCAATATTTGGAGGAAAGGGGCCTTATTGCTCACCTTGCTCCCACAAGCTGCCTGCAAGGTGCTCCGGGAACACCCTCATGGCTGCCTGCCCTGGGGGCTAGGGGAAAGATGGGTCATGGGTAGTCACTGCTGAACCAGTGTTAAAATAGACTGAAATTATCTGCAATTTACCCTGCAAGCCCTCCCCTGGAAGTTTCAAGCCTTCAAATAAACTGCAGAGTTCCGAAGTATTATGTCAGACCGATTCTGCAATTGTTATCTAAGTAGAGGAATGATTCTTGGTGCCTCCAACTTTGCCATCTTCCTAGAATCCTCGCTCTAAGTTGACCTTCTTTCATTCAAAATATTTTTTTAATGCCTGTTTTCTGTCAGGCATGGGTTCAGTGAATAGGAGATGTGTGTGCATTTGCCCCATAATAGCTATAAGATGTAACATACAATATATGATTAACACATGAATGAATATATGATTATGAATGATGATAAATGCTATGAAGAAAAAAATACATGGCCTGGAGTGTTACTCTAGAATCATTTTCTACAAATGAATTCCCACAAGCATGTACTTCCTCTGAAGTCTCTTTTTGTTTTAATCTTTCCCTTCTACCTATGTCATTTAGAATTTATTTTTTGTGTGTGTATATATATATATATATATTGCATAGTAGGTTCAGGCCGCTATCATCCTGAGTTTTATTAAAAGCTAAGCTTAATTTTTGTTTTCCTCTTCCAATAACACATACCAGATTTGGCCACACCCCAGTGCAAGAAAGGCTCAGCTGCCTGGCCAAGGAAAACTCTATCTATGTTGTGGCAAATATCGGGGACAAGAAGCCGTGCAATGCCAGCGACCCCCAGTGTCCTTCTGATGGCCGTTACCAGTACAACACTGATGTGGTGTTTGACTCTCAAGGAAAACTGGTGGCACGCTACCATAAGGTAGAATTTAATGCAAATAGTTACTAAATGCATAACAAATTAAAGTGGACAGTAGGGGAAATCCTTATTATTGATAAGAAGCATACTTTAGAAGCTGAGTAGAGACAAAGCAGAGAAAGTAATGATTAGGTGTGTGTGCATTTAGGAACACAGGAGTGTGTTGTTGGGAGTGTGTGAGAATCAGTAGGACCTACCTGCATTGAAATATATGTCATCTTTTGGACTTTCTCCTTTTAAAGACATACTTTGGCAATGGCTCAAGGCTAGAATAAAAAAACACTTACCAGATAGACTTGGTTTTAACAAGAAGGAAGGAAAGAAAGTCCTTTATCCTCAGAAAATAGATGCATTCTTGGCAAATATGCGTTAATCTATTTCGCTCCTACCTCTTTTAAGATTCAAGGTCTTAAGAGATAAGGATTCCCTTGTACATATCTAAAAATGTGGAGATTGAACCAAAGGCTCCTATTAGCCGTAGTAATCTCAGGTTCTGCACTCTTTCCATATGAAGCCAATGGTCATAGATGAAATTAGCACTGCTGAATCAATGTGCACTTGTACTTTTTCAGACACAGTGACATCCAAGCAACTTCTAAAAAGAGATTTACCCCGTCTTCATCTTCTGTTCATTGCAGCAAAACCTTTTCTTGGGTGAAGATCAATTCAATGTACCCAAGGAGCCTGAGGTTGTGACTTTCGACACCACCTTTGGAAGGTTTGGCATTTTCACATGCTTCGATATACTCTTCCACGATCCTGCCGTGGCCCTGGTGAAAGACTTCCATGTGGACACCATTCTGTTTCCCACAGCGTGGATGAATGTTTTGCCACATCTGTCAGCTATTGAATTCCACTCAGCTTGGGCTATGGGCATGAAGGTCAATTTCCTTGCATCAAATATACATCACCCCTCAAAGAAAATGACAGGTAATGTATAATTGTTAAGATTTATAAGCTTGATGGAATCCAAAAAGCAAAAAAAAAAAAAAAAAAAAAAAAAAAAAAAAATTCTTTTCTAATATGTACTCCTTAACACAATGTTTTTCAACTCTTAATTTTTGTGTATCTAGCTGGTGACATGCTGTAGAATTAATCTTCATATAAATTGTTTTCAGATTTATTTAGTTTTATTCAACTTGAGTAACACCCTTTTTCATTTTCCCCCCAAATTCACCACTTCTTATGTGACAACTCTTCTTGGCTTCTTGGTGTCAGACTCTATTGGATTTTTATCATCTGTTGTCCTTGGCATATTTCACTGAAGTTAATAAAAATACTAGTATATACCTTAGAGGAAGTAACATGTTAATGTGAGTTTAAAATAGTAACAACTGTTATTATTTTCACTTTTCTGTTTCAAATGTCATTTCCAACTTATCGCTTCCAGGAAGTGGCATCTATGCACCTGATTCTCCAAGAGCATTTCATTATGATATGAAGACAGAGAAGGGAAAACTCCTTCTCTCACGATTGGATTCCCACCCAAAGCACCCAGTCATGGTGAATTGGACTTCTTATGCTAGTGGAATAGAAGCATTCTCAACGAGAAACAAGGAGTTTAAGGGCACTGTCTTTTTTGATGAATACACCTTCTTGGAGCTAAGAGGAGTCACAGGAAATTATACAGTTTGTCAGAAAGATCTCTGTTGTCATCTAAGCTACAAGATGTCTGAGAAGAGAGCAGATGAAGTGTATGCCCTGGGGGCATTTGATGGACTACATACTGTTGAAGGGAGCTACCATTTACAGGTAACGTTTATTTGGGTGGCAGTGGAGTTACCAGATATAATATAAGATACCCAGTTCAATTTGAATTTCAGGTAAACAATGAATTGGTTTTGGTATAAGTGTGTCCAACTTTGGGGGATATGTATACTAAAAATTTTGTTGTTTGTCTGAAATTCAAATTTAGTTAAGCATTGCCAACTTGCAATTGTCAATGTCAGTCTAATATTAAACTGGTTGGAAAAAGGCAGAACATTTATTTTGCAGTACCAATGTTTGAAATGATATAATAGTCACATTAGAGACAATTTTAATGGGTAATTAATGTCTGATATTTCTTACCTGAACAAAGTTAGCCATTTTCCCAATATGTTCACTAATGCCTATTTTGTTGAATATAGCTTAACAGTAAGTATGTCCTGGAGACATATGAAGTTGATCTCTGAGATGTACAGTGAAATAGTTTATTGCTGAAAAGATTCAGCTATGAAGCAGGAACTATAATAGTCTTACGTGATGGGACTCCTAAAAAAATCAGACTTCTTGTTCTTCCCATTCTGGTCTTATGGTTCGTGATCTGGTCTCCAATCCTTTTTCGTCCAGATTATTGCAATATCCTGAGACTGAAAGCCCTTTGAATGATGGAACTGTCCCCACGGTCTAACATTTTGTTTGCTGTGTGATAGGCACTCTACAATGTTTGTTCATTTTGACAAAAAATTATCAAGTGCCTACTACATACCAGGTATATATTCTGTGTTTATTATATGAAAACTAGAGGCCCGGTGCATGAAATTCATGTACAGGTCGGGTCCCTAGGCCTGGCCTGCGATCAGGGCCAATTGGGACCTTCCTTCCCCCGGCTGCCGGCCTGGGCCTTCCTTCATTCCATGATGCCCCCTGGTGGTCAGCGCACATTATAGTGAGCAGTTGAACTCCTGAGGGGACAATTTGCATATTAGCCTTTTATTATACAGGATGAATAAGTCTAGACCAGTGGTTCTCAACCTTCCTAATGCTGTGACCCTTTAATACAGTTCCTCATGTTGTGGTGACCCCCAACCATAAAATTATTTTCGTTGCTACTTCATAACTGTAATTTTGCTACTGTTATGAATCGTAATGTAAATATCTGATATGCAGGATGTATTTTCATTGTTACAAATTGAACATAATTAAAGCATAGTGATTAATCACAAAAACAATATGTAATTATATATGTGTTTTTCTACGGTCTTAGGCGACCCCTGTGAAAGGGTCGTTTGACCCCCAAAGGGGTTGCAACCCACAGGTTGAGAACCACTGGTCTAGACCCTCCTCATGAGGAATCTTCCCTGGATCCCCAAATCAGGCTAAGTACAGCTCCTTAGTATTTCTACAGCAAAATGTGCATTCCCTGTTCTATCAGATGCCAATGTGTACTGAAGTTATCTGTTCATGTCTAGGTAAAAAAGTGTGGGAGGGAACTCTAGGTGGAGTGGAGAGCATGATCAAGGGTGTGAATTTGTGAGAGAACAAGGTATGCAAGGAAGAGCAAGCAGTTTGGTGTTACTAAGGCGATGGAAGAAGAACTAAGAGCAGTGGTTCTCAACCTGTGGGTCGCGACCCCTTTGGGGGTCGAACGACCCTTTCACAGGAGTCGCCTAAGACCATCAGAAAACATTAGGAAGGTTGAGAACTACTGGTCTAGAATGTGCCAGGTTCTGGCAAGAGTGGCTGGGTGAATGTGATGCTCTGACAGAACAGAATGCATGAGGAGGAGCAGATTGGGTAGCAGTGGGCGCTGCTCAGTTTTGCTTGGGCCGTGCTGGTTTTGGAGTACTTAAGGTACATTCAACTGGGGCCATCCATGAGGTTGTTGAATATATGGGTCTGATGCTTATGGGAGACACTGTATTTAGAACTATTGTTTTGAGAATCAGCAGGATAAAGGTCTTGGTTAAACCCACAAGGGTGAATGGTGTGAAAAGGTGACTACATAGACTGTAAAGAACCATGGTCTAGGGGTGGAACCTTCAGAGCTCCAGGGTTTGAGCAGAAAATGGATAGAGAATTAGGACCTGCAAATATAATTTAAAAATAAAGGAAAACTTAAAAAGAGAAAAATCATGGACAGGAAGGAAGTAGAGACCTAGGAGGAGAAAATTGTGAAGTGTGTTAATGCAATATGTTTAACATTACTGACATAAATAAGTGCAATTTTGGTAGAATTTCCTAGGCTTATAATGACACAGTGAAAGACAGATTACAGTAGGTTGAATAGTTGAAGGGAAGTAAAAATTTTGCAAGAATGAGTGACTGGTTTCCTCTTCAAAACTCTTTTTTAAAGTACATATATTTTAATTGATTTCAGAGAGGAAGGGAGAAAGAGAGAGAGATAGAAACATTGATTGGCTCCCTCCTACATGCCCCCTACTGGGGATCAAGCCTGCAATCCAGGCATGTGCCATGACCTCCTGGTTCATAGGTTGATGCTCAACCACTGAGCCACGCTGGTGGGGCCCTTTTCAAAACCCTTGTCTGAGACAGGAGGAAGAGAAATGAGACAAGAACTAGACAGACACTGGCCACAAACTCTGTTTTTGGTCTTTGTTTCTCCATGAAATGAGAGAACCTTGATTATTATTAGGTCTAAAGGAAAGAGCAACAAAAAAGTTTGAAAATGTAGGACGTCAGTGTTCCAAGGTACTGGAGAAAGGAGGGAAAATGGTATCAAGAAAATGCCCAACAATTAAAAATTAAACAAGTTATTTTGTAGAAAATTTATTGACATATAAATATTAGCATATATTCTGTGACATTTTGACATTAATTGCACTATGTATATGGAACATATATGATATTACATTGCCATATTTTTAAAATTCAAAACTTATGAGATATAATTCTTTCTTTTTTGTGGTAGATTTTTTTAAGTTGGTTATATAAAACAAGATAGCCATCTATTGGCTTTCTCTCTCTCTCTCTCTCTCTCTCTCTCTCTCTCTCTCTCTTTTTTCCTTTCCCTCCTCAATCTTGTCCTGCCTTTCTGTCTCCCCCAGAGTCTTGGCTCCACTGGAGAGAGCAGTGGTAAGTCCCTTCTCAGTGTGAGGACTCTCACGTAAACAAAGCCCTCTGTTATTTTGCTGGGCCGTGTGCCCTTGACATAACCACTGGTGCCTGACAGGTTTTGGAATTTAAAATTCTCAATTTAGTAGTTTTTTCAGATATAGGGTGACACGTTAGGATTACCAAAAACTGACTGAAAGTTCTGAGCACGTGGGTAATCCTTGCCTTTCCAAGCTGCACAGTAGGGTGATTTAATTCAGCCTTTGGTGAGGGGAATCCCTCAGCTGAGTATCTGTAGAGACTTCCTCCTGGGTTGGTCAGGTTTTTCAAGCTTTAAAACCCTTCTAATGCAGGATGACCAAGTAAATGTAAAGTTCAGGTAAGCAAGGAATCTGTTGTTGTTTTTTTAAAAATATTTTATTGATTTTTTACAGAGAGGAAGGGAGAGGGATAGAGAGTCAGAAACATCGATGAGAGAGAAACATCGATCAGCTGCCTCCTGCACACTCCCCACTGGGGATGTGCCTGAAACCAAGGTACGTGCCCTTGACTGGAATTGAACCTGGGACTCTTCAGCCCGCAGGCCAATGCTCTATCCACCAAGCCAAACTGGTTAGGGTAGGAATCTGTTTTTTAAAATGTAAGTATGTCCCTTGTGATATTTGGGACATTCTCATGTTAAAAACTATTTTTACTATTTTTAACTTATCTGCAATTAATTTAACTGGAACTCCTGTCTAGCACCTGTATTCCTGAAGGGTAAATGCCTTGCTGGCAGCACTTAGTCAAGTTGGGAGAAATGACCTCACAAGGTGGGGTTGTGGTAAAGTCAGATGATCCCAACATTTGACATGATTAATTCATGCAATCCCCTTCAACCATGTCATTTAAAACCTCCATCTAAAGGTCATCTGTGTTACCCGCTCTGAAAATAAATGCCCGTCTTTCACTGGAATAGGGGAGGGGCAGTTGCCCATCCGTGGTACCTTTAACAACTTCCTACCAATTTTCCTTACTTCAGCCACCACATCTTTAACAGCTCCTGAGGTACCGAGGCAGCAGGAGTGGAATCTCTGCAGTATTCTGCAGTGTAGTCAGGGTTGATTCTTGGCTTTCCTCACTACCAATTTAGGACTTGGCGTTCTTAGATCAGCTAACTCAGTTACGACTTTGGCATTAACATCCCTGCTTCCAAAATTGTGCCATGGTCTATCCTCCTGGACCCCTATACTTCTAGACTTATATCTTAAAAACATTAATGTTAGTTTTAATAGGATTTCAAGGGAACAAAAAAAAAGCATGTATTCTACCTTTATCAGAAAGTTATTTGTATCCCCTCTTAACACACTTGCCCTAAATGCTTTCTGTTTAACTTCAAAAGAAGACGTCCTTTTTTTCCCCCCCATTGCTAGTTGTATTAGCTATTCAGCAATGAACTGGATTAATCAATTGAGGAAATAATATTATTTTTCCAAACAAAGGAACCCGGGCATTTTTTTCAGGGTCAGGAGAGTGTTTCTATTGGCTTGCCTAGGAATTCATGGTTTGCCTTTACTTTCTAGATTTGCACTCTGCTGAAGTGTAAAACAACGAGCTTACACACTTGCGGTCACGCAGTTGAAACTGCTTCCACCAGGTTTGAAATGTTCTCCCTCAGTGGCACGTTTGGAACCCAGTATGTCTTTCCTGAGGTGCTGCTGAGTGAAATTCAGCTTGCACCTGGAGAATTTCAGGTAAGAATCTTTGCTTAATATTGACAACTCATTTCATGTAAGAGGAAGCACTTTTTGAGTACAAAAACCTATCCAAGTGCTTACAATCATAAAAATCTCTGTTTGAAAAGGGTAAAATTGTCCTTAGGGCTAAGGAAAGACACTGAGCAGGCTGTATTTTTTTTAAAAAATATTTTTTTATTGATTTCTGAGAGGAAGGGAGAGGGAGAGAGAGATAGAAACATCAATGATGAGAGAGATTCATTGATAGGCTCACCTCACACTGGGGATCGAGCCCGCAACCAGGGCATGTGCCCTGACTGGGAGTCAATCCATGACCTCCTGGTTCATAGGTCGATGCTCAGCCACTGAGCCACAGCGGCCGGGCTGCATTTTTTATCTGGAAAGCCTTAATATAATAATTAGTGTGTTCTTAAGATTAAAGAAACATACTGTTGTGGGAACTTAGGGACAAGGCTGGGCTGTGTAAGGTAGAAGGAAGATTTGAAGAGTTTCAGGACTAATCCCACCAGAAAAAAGCCCCTTGGCATCACTGAGCAGCGATGGCCTGGGGTAGTTAAAAGGAATCCCTCTCATGATGTGGGTGAAGGTTCCATGTGACCATAGGAGAAAAGGGAAGAATGAAAAGCCCAGGAGAGAGAATTTCAGTGGCTGATGTTGGTAAGAAAGTAAAGAGTCATTGTTTTTTTCAAATGTGTTTTTAGAGGCCAGAAATAATCCATATTGCCCGAGCACTCTGCCCAGCCCCATTTTTCTACTGGCTTTTCCTGCAAGTTCTGTCCTCACTCCTTTCTCCTGGTAGAAACAGCTGCTGTGGGGAGTTGGGGAAAATGGGCAGGTTAGGGAGCTGTGGTGAGTGATTGACAGGCTTGATAGAGATTCAGCTGAAATTCCTCAGTCAGTCAATCCCTTCTAATCCTTCACGGAGTCTTTATCTTGTCCGAGAGGACTAGATTCCTCTTATATATTCCCAAATCCACTGTTTTATGTCTACTAACTTATGGGATGTTTCCTCAGGTAAATAAATGATAAGCTATTGATTGCAGGCGTTTCAATAATAAATGAATCAGTGCCAGTTCCATGGCTCCAACTTTTCTTCTGTATCATTTCAAATATTTCTGATAGAACAGAATCTGGCCATTATATTTATTGTTCCCTTGTCCAGTTGTACTGATTTTAAAAGTGTGTTGTGGGTTGTATCACTTAAAGTTAGACCCAGTCAACTTCTTTGTGTTTTAACTAGGCGTTGAGTGATGGACGCTTGCTGAGCCTGAAGCCGCCATCTGGACCTGTCTTAACAGTAACTCTGTTTGGGAGGGTGTATGAGAAGGACCACAAATCCAATGCTTCATCAGACTTCATGGCATACACACTAACAATAATGCTCATAGTTATAACACCTATACTATACTCATTATGTTGGTAAAATTTTTACATTTTCTTTATTTTATCTTGAATAATTTAAAAAATGATGGATGGATGCATGGATGGATGGATGAAAAAAGATGAGTCTGGTATACCAAATATATATATTTAGATACCCCCCCCCAAATCCATTCCAGACCATATAGATCAGATATATAATGACAGCATTTTAGAAAGGTAAATTCTATAAAATGAGGATAACAGTTATACCGACCTTTTAGTTTTTTTTTTGGTAAGATTGTTTTGAGTGCATATAGTTTTCAATGGTTCAGCCACCCTGCATATTTCAATTAGAAAATTAATGAATTCAACATCAGCTAATTGTCTTTGACCTGGTGTCTAGCACTGAAGTATCCCAGAAGGCAGCTGAGCTTACATCTAGTGGGCCTTCATGTTTTTGTTTTTCATTGGTGACTTACTGCTTATTTACTGCTTATCTTGTCAGCCCATAAGCATATTAATAGGGTGGCGCTAGTGCAGACATTTACCAAATCTGACCTGCTACCTGTTTTTGTGTGGCCTGTGAGCTATGAAAGGTTTTTATGTTTCTAAATGGTTGAAAAATAAAATCAAAAGAAGAAGAGTATTTTGTGACACATGATTATTATGTGAAATTCCAATTTTATTCTCCATAGCTAAACTTTTATTGAATACTAGAGGCCCCATACACTAAATTCGTGCAAGGGGCTCGGCCCTCACAGCCGCAGCCCCCGGCTTCGTCTGGAAGGTCATCCGGAAGGTCATTCAGCTGTCCGGTCTAATTAGCATATTACGCTTTTATTATTATAGAGAGTCTCATTCATTTGTTTAGGTGTTGTTGATGGTTGTTTTCATGTTACAATGGTGGAATTGAATAGTTGTGACAAAGGCCATAGAGCCAGAAAAGCTAAAAATATTTGTTGCCTGGTTCTTTACAGAAAAAGTTTGCTCCCTCCTGCTCTAAAGCATTAAATAACAATGGATTTTAGTATTAAAAACCTGTAATACAAGCAGTGGGAAATTGCCCTTGAGCATCTTTCTTACAATTCTTTCACACAAGGAGAAATAAAATATTTTTATTTGCTTTGTATTAAACTACCATCACAAAAATTACCTTGATCAACATATGAACAAATATGCTAAATAAACTAATACCCCAAACAAGTGAACATAATTTTTATAAGCATAATTGGTATTTATTTCCTACATGATGTCATCTCATAAAGTCTTTTGTTGCATTTGGGAGTTCTAAAATTCTTGAGAGAAATCATACTATTTTTATTTTCAATTTTTTCCTAGAGATCAACTAAGAACTGCTCATCTGAATATACTACCTGATATTTTTTCAGTGACAAACTTATTAGCTTGCCTTAGAATGAATTTACTTAAAATTTACTTCTTCAAATGAATTTTCTTAAATATTGCAGCAGTGAATTTACTATTAAAAGTGGCACTGCTCTAGTCGGTTTGGCTCAGTGGATAGAGTGTCGGCCTGCAGACTGAAGGGTCCCAGGTTCCATTCCAGTCAAGGGCACATGCCTGGGTTGCAGGCTCGATCCCCAGTAGGGGGCGTGCAGGAGGCAGCCAATCAATGATTCTCTTTCATTATTGATGTTTCTATCTCTCTCTCCCTCTTCCTTCCTCTCTCATATCAATAAAAATTTTTTTTAAAAAGTGGCACTTACTACACTCAAACCCAGCTCGATTACTTTCTCAGTCTGGATTTTTTAATGTATATATGTGTATTTTATGATAATTTTGATGTGCTTTTTAACTGTAATTTTAATTTCTTCTGCTTAAATCATTTGTGATGCTCATTTGATGCAAACAGCACAATTCGAAGAAAGACCAATGCTCAAATACAATTGTTAAATCTATCTTTTTGTACTTTGATGAATCAAATCATCCAGAGAGCAATTTTGACACTTCCACTTTTAAAGATTACAACTTTTGTTATCAATTTCTTGATGACATAACACACACACACACACACACACACACACACACACACACACACCGGCATATGCATTGGTAACCAGCTTCCAAGATGACCCCTAATTATCCCCACCTCCAGGCTCCATGGCGAGAGTATGTTTATATATTCTGCTATTAGCCTTGTAACTTACAATAAGTCTGAATTCATTACCACTTTTATTACAACACATATCTCTAACTCAGTTCTGCTTAAAAGTTTTCAGTGATTTTGTTTGCTCTATTATCCTATATAATAAAAGGCTAATATGCAAATTGTCCCCTCTACAGGGAGTTCAACGGGGAGTTTGACCAGGGGACAGGGCTGGCCAGCCAACTGCCCACAGCCCTTCCCCCCGGCCGGCTCGATTGCCCCCGTCGGGGAGGTCCAGCCAGACCCCACCTGTGCACGAATTCGTGCACCAAGACTCTAGTAAGACAATCACTTGGCTCTTTTTTTTTCCTTTATGTAAATAGTTTATTTATTCTAAACAGCAACACTGACAAAATGCCATATAAACACAAAGGAAGTGATGTGGAAACAAGAGGCTGGTTGACTTTGGATCTGAGGATCACAGCAACCCAATCCAGGTTCTGCGGAGAGAAGGACAGAGGTGTGAGGGAAGGGGACAGGCTGGTTTCTTTTTCAGACAGCCAGCTGGAGGGTACGTGTAGCTCTGCCAGTGGGAAGCATGCCTGCACCCATGAGCAAAGGGAACTAGCTCCTCAGGGACTGATAGAAGTATAAAAGTTCATAATTTTACAGCAGTTGAAATCCTGATCTCAATATTAAAATAAAAGCAAGTTTAACATAGCAATCAAAATACAAAAGACTGAAGGAAGAGACCCTGTATGAAAAACTGAGCATTCAGCAAGTGGAGAACTGTGTATAGTGGTGGAAATGGAAAATGGCGCCCGCCCACCTCCCCTAGGTGACTAGTAATTGTATAGAGCAACACTAGATCTGCAAATCACTTGGCTCTTTACCTAATATTGTAATTTTTTAATATATTTTATTGATTTTTTACAGAGAGGAAGGGAGAGGGATAGAGAGCTAGAAACATTGATGAGAGAGAAACATCGATCAGCTGCCTCCTGCACACCTCCCGCAACCAAGGTACATGCCCTTGACCAGAATCGAACCTGGGACCTCTCAGTCCACAGGCCGACGCTCTATCCACTGAGCCAAACTGGTCAGGACTAATATTGTAATTTTTGGTGTGTGTATTTTTTTTTTCTTCTTTCAAGATTTTATTTTTAAATTTGTCTAGAATTTTATTTAGGTTGATGAATTTACATAAAATAGTTTGCCTATAATCCCTGGGATTTGATGAATAAAATAAATGGATCACTTTATGAAAAAAGTTTCTCTCTTTGTCGTTAATCTTTTGCATTTTAATCACGATTTGTCTTGTTTGGGACTCTGCACTTTCTGGGCTTGTATGTTTATTTTCTTCACCAGTTTAGGAAAGTCTTCTGTCATTATTTTTTCAAATAGGTTTTTAATGTCTTGCTCTGTTCTTTCATTTGGGACATGTTTTTCTTTCTCCTCATTTTGGCAGCCTCCCTGTGTTTGTTTTATGTATTATGCAGGCCTGCTGCCTCTCCCAAGCTTGGTAAAGTGGCCGAATGTAGTAGATGTCAGAGTCCAAGACATCTATTCACCTGAGCTGGGTCCTCCAGGTGCCCCCTTCCTGCATGGGCTGTGTATACTCTCCTATTGTGATTGAGACTTGATTACTGTTGGCATGTTAATGGAGGGATTTATCCCCAGGCCATTCAGCTGCAAAAACTGACTGAGACCACCATGGATCAGCTGTGCAGGGACCAACCACAGGGAGCAGGACTTACTTCAGTGGGGCTCTGGTATCTGCTGAGCTTGCCTTTTGAGTGTCACTTGTGGAGGTGTTTGGGTGGTGCTTCGACACGGCCTGAAACATGGTCCACTTGGTGAGCTGGATCTGGAGCTTCCTAGTAGGTGCAGACCAAGGTCAGCATCTGTGCCTTGCCTCGGGCTACCCAGCATGAGTTACAAAGAGATCTGCAGATGGCTGCTACTTGTGCTGGGCTTACCTGTGCAGGTGCCTAGCAGAGGCCTAGCTGCAAACAAATGCCAGCTGGCGCTTGTGTCGGGTCTGGGGTCACTTAGTGAGAGGTATGGGCTTGCCGAGGCCAGATGCTGTTTGAGAGATTTTAGTAAAGTCTGAAGCATGAGCCAAGACAGGCCACTCGTATAGAAAAGCCACTGGAAGCGTCTTGGGTGGGCCTGCAAGTTGGGAGAGGCAGGGTCTCAGGGAATCACCAGGGGAGGGCAAACAGTGATAGCCAGGTTGATGGGGACGACTCAGACATGGCACCCGCCTGCCTGCTCTATGGGGAAAGGGCTCAGAAAAGGAACAATGGCCTCTGGTAGCACTTCTGTATGGGTGAACACCGCACCCCAGCTCTCCGCCTGGTATCAGACAGTTCAGTTCTTCCGTGTATGCACCTTTCAAGCTGCTGCCCCAGTGTGGAGCTCAGAGCAATTGAGTCCCTCAGTGATGATTAAAGACAGATTTTATTTGCATCCTTGCCTTGTAAGAGCAATATGCCACATTCCTTATAGTCAATACTAGAGGCCCAGTGCGCACGAAATCATGCGTGAGAAGCTCGCTTCAGCTTGCCTCAGCTGGCCGCCCTGCCCTCTGCCACTGGTAGCTCTCCTCCGCTAGTAGCTCTCCGCCGCTAGTAGCTCTCTGCTGCTAGTAGCTTGCGCTCTGCTCCGCCCACCGCTAGAGCCATTGCTTGTCTGATGGTGACGGCATTACAGCGTGACAACCACAGGCCTTTTATTAATATAGATTGTAGCTTTAATAGTCACAGCCTTTTATAGAATGCAGGGTGAGGGCTAAGGTGTAAGTAAATGATCAATATTAAAATATATATCATTCTGGAACAAAGATTGAAGTTAGTTGGTCATATCTGTTGGTATGGCATAGAGAATAAAAGTTTCCCTTGAGACGTTGGGAGAAGACTGTCACCATAAAAAGTGGGAAAACTTTGGACTTAGGAGGTAAATTTAGACCGATCAATGAAAATGTGTCCACAGAAGAGTAAGCTCTTTTAATCTTTCTATTTTGAAATCAGTTCCATATGGTGGTCCAGCCACTGAAATATAGCAAGAGCTCTTATCAGGGTAAATAGCTATTTCGCCACCAAACCTAGAAACTTTGAACTCCTGCCAAAGCAAGTAAGGCCCACCTGTTGGTATGGTGGTAGATTACCTGATAAATAGTTAATGTTTGGGTAATGTGCTTTGTAGACATGTTGAATGGATAAACTTTGAATTGAGTTATGGAAATATGAGTATCACAAAATACTGTTTTTACAGATTACAATGTTGATTTAACTGAAATTGATTGTGAACCAGCTCATTTTTTTCTTTCCTTTTATGACAAAATCTCATATTGCTCCATCAAAGACAATTAACTGAGGGTTTATTTGCTATCACAATATGAGTGAAAATTAATTGAAAAGCCTGTCATTGTGTGTACTCAGTTTTAGCTGTAGAGATGGATTATAAAAGCATTGTAGTGAGAAAATAAAATCTGATGGCCTGAAAATTTCCCTAAGTACATATATAATTTATTTCTAACTGAATGTAAAAGTTATCTTCAGCCCAGCTGGTGTGGCTCAGTGGTTGAGCATTGACCTATGAACCAGGAGGTCATGGTTTGATTCCCAGCCAGGGCACACACTCAGGTTGCAGGCTCGATCCCCAGTGTGGAGTGTGCAGGAGGCAGCCGATCAATGGTTCTCTCTTATCATTGATGTTTCTATCTCCCTCTCCCTCTCTGAAATCAATAAAAATATATTTTAAAAATAAATAAATAAAAGTTATCTTTGGAGATTATTGATAAAATATACTATAATATTTTTAGTGATTAAGACAATTACAAATACTAATTTTTAAATGTTTTTAAATTACTGTTAATATGTATCTCATTTGCTTAGCTTGTAATTAATAATGTTCCCTTGGTCAACTATGCATAGATAGATATTAAGTCAAGTTCTCAATAATGTAGTTATGTCATTTTTTCCTACCCAGCTGTTTGGAGGGTCTATGGCAGAAATAAGCTATAACGAAGGAACACACTTCATTTTAACTTTTTTCACCAAAATTCTTTTTAGTCATTAGAAGCTTGGAACTCTAGGGTCAGACAAATGTAGAATCAAATTCTACTGCTGGCCCTCAGTAGTAACTTAACGCCCAATTCTCAGTCTTCTCCTTTGTAAAGCAATGATGAAAACAGCATCTGTTATTTAGAGTCCTTATGTGAATAAACTAGAGATTTTATGTATTGCCTTCAGCCCAGTGACTGGTTACAGATTTATTAAAAGTTGTTCCTCTTCCCTGTTCTCTCTTCTCTTCCTTGTTCTCCTCTTACTCCTCCTCCTTTCATGTTTGACCCTCTTCCTTCTTTTCCTCCATCTTTCCTCTTTCACCTCCTTTTCTTCCTTATTATTCTCCTTTATTATTATTATTATTATTATTATTATTATTATTGACAGTAACCTGGCTTACTTGAGCAGTAAATTCAGGTTCTGTCTTCAAGAGTTCCTAAGATGCAAGACAAGCTCTGAGTAGCACACTGTGGAAGATCCACTATTACAAATCCCTGCTACTCCTTCCCATGGTGGGGAATAGTGAGAGGGAAGTTACTTCTTACTGGGTCTTTCCATTCTAGGGCACTTGGGAGGAGGAAGAAGGAATCCAGAAAGAAACTCACATCCTACAAAAGTTTGCAGAATGCTGCCCTCTCTATATCCATGTAAATATAGTACCTAGGTCAGATATTCAAGTTCAATAAGAAATAAATATTCCAGGCCCATGGACAGCTTCTTGTCTTTTGCAAAGCTGACAATAAAAGGCATCATTGTCATGTTCTGTACTAATATACTCTGCTAATCATGAGCCACTTTCACTAAACTCGCCAGAGACAGTTTATAGACCTGAGTGAGTCTAGTTTACACAACAGGAGAAATAAAATGGCAGAACAGAGAGATGGAACTTCAGTGGTAGGCCTGACTTTGATTCCTGGCTTTGCTACTTGCCTTGAGCATCAATCTATGTTTCCACAGTCTCAGGGTTGGCATGAAGATTAAATGTGACAGCACAGCATAGGGTCTGGGATACTGGAGGTGCTCCATAAGTGACTGATTGCTTATTACTCAGCTAGTTGGATATTCATTTCAGAACAGCTATAGCTTCATGACATAAGCTTGTTTGGGAAATCAAAATAATACATATAGTTCTATTTGCTAAAAATCATTTAAGGAGGAGAATAAAATAATTTATCCTTTTAGGAGTGCCTTTCAGGAGGCCATGACAGTTGTATCAGCATTTTCCACACTAGGAATGGTGCTGCCCAACTGACCATATGCAAGTGCCATGTCAGAAAAGACTCAGTTGCACACAATGCCAGGGGCTAAGCCATGATTTCAGGGACTTAAACCAATATCCTTTTTGCCAAGACCTTTTTCCCACCTACCTTAAATTTCACAAGCCGAGACATTTTTAATGTATTGAACACCTGATTTACTAAAGTTCTTTTAATGGCAAATATTTCTGGATGTGGTCATATTTATTTTGTAATTGAAATCTTGGAGCCATTGACAACCATTTACTCAGTATTCCAACAATGGAATGAAGTGGGAGAGCATCTGAGAAAAAGGAGAGGTGAAAAGATGTCAGAGAAAATTTCTAACCCCATCACCCTCAATCTCCCTGAGCCTGTGTCCCCATGAATACCTCTCCATAGTGTTAACTCTTACTTTACCACTGGTCTGTCCCAGTGGCTGACAAGTTCTTTCACAGTTATTCTAATCATACTAACAGATGCTTCTGGTTGGGGAATATAAATAAAAACAAAATCGCCTCCCAACCCAGAAAACCACTCCATTCAGGGATGGCTAGTGGAGAAAGAGAAAAAAGGTAGAGAAAGAAGAAGACAATTTTATTATTGAATAAGCATTGAACCGGAAAGTGATGCATCATGGGTAATCTAAGCTATTGCAAAGACAAAAAGAAACCTCACTCTTTTCTATAACCAAGCAGATGCAACCCATTCCATACATTGTGATGGCTAGTTTTAGGTGTCAACTTGACTGAGCCATGTGGTAGTCAAATGTTTTGGTCAAACATTATTTTGGGGGTTTCTGTGAGAATATTTTTGGTTGAGATTAACACTGAAACTCATAGACTGAATAAAGCAGATTGCCCTCACTAATATGGGTGGGCCTCATTCAATCTGTTGAGTAACTGAACAGAACAAAAACACTAGCTATCCCCAAGTAAGAGAATTCTTTCTGCCTGACTGCTCTTGAACTGGAACATTGAATTTGTTCTGCCTTTGGATTCAAACTGACACATTGGCTCTTCTTGGGTCCCGAATCTGCTGTCCTTTGGACTGGAACTATGCCATTGGCTTCCTGGAGACCTAGCTCACCCTGCAGGTGCTGAGACTTCTCAGCCTCCATAACCACATGAGTCATTTTTGCTATGGTAAATCTCTTCCTGTGTCTATATACAACCTGTTGGTTCTGTTTTTCCTGGAGAACACTGACTCATACATATATGTGTTCTTAAGATAAACAATAACTAGTCCTAAAGTAAGAGGACTGACAACACCATTTGTCACATACAGTTTATCCTAAATTCACTTGGTTAAATAAATTTTCAGGTTAAAAAAAATGACATCATAAAGAGAAAGGAAAATTGACTTGCACTGTAGTTTTGTAATTACACAAATGGAACTATGAAAATTCCATATCAATGTAATACTTTGATTTAAAAAGCTTTAGCCCTAGCCAGTTTGGCTCAGTGGATAGAGCCTTGGCCTAAGGACTGAAAGGTCACAGGTTCGATTCTAGTCAAGGGCACATGCCTGGGTTGCAGGCTCAATCCCCAGTAGGGGGCATGCAGGAGGCAGCCAATCAACGATTCTCTCTCATCATTGATGTTTCTATCTCCTTTTCTCTTTCCCTTCCTCTCTGAAATAAATCAATAAATATATATACACACATATATATAGCTTTAAAAAATGAGCAATTAATTTAATCAGTAATTCAACATTATTCAATCAACAAGTATGTATTGAGCATTTATGGTTTTCAGACACTATTTTAGGTGATAGTGAGACAGTAATGAACAAAGCCGATAAGGACTCTGATTTCCTAGAACTCTCATACATGAGGCATTATGCTTGTTTGCAAAGAAAACTCATTCACAAAATGAAAAGTATTTGTGGAATCTAATGAACAAAATAAAGTGGCCAACAAAATAGAACCAGAAGCACAGAGACATAGACCAGATTGGCAGGTCCCCGAGGAGAGGAAGAAGAAGGTGACTAGATAAAGAAAGTGAAGGGATTCGCTAAAGAATATATATACAGCCCTAACCAGTTTGGCTCAGTGGATAGAGCATCAGCCTGCGGACTCAAGAGTCCCAGGTTTGATTCCGGTCAAGGGCATGTACCTTGGTTGCAGGCACATCCCCAGTGGGGAGTGTGCAGGAGGCAGCTGATTGATGTTTCTAACTCTCTATCCCTCTCCCTTCCTCTCTGTAAAAAATCAATAAAATATATATATATATTTAAAAAAAAGAATATATATACATACCCCACTGACCCAGGCAGTATTGTGGCGATGCCCAAGGGAGGGGGAGGGGGGAAATGGGGCATACCTACAGTAATGTCAACATCAAACATTTTTAATAAAGAAAAGTACTTATATGATTCAGGCACACAGGAAACTCATTTTCAGAAAGATGAATGATATTTTCTATGTACTGTTAAGAAGTGAACTTGGGAGTTATTTCTAGAACCAACCTTAACATCCAGCAATTTCTGAAGCAGGAGTTATATTCACCCAGGAAAAGGTCAGCTTCATTTAGTAAAGTGTACTTTTTAATTTATGCTTTCTTTTTGCTTTTGCTATTGCAACTTTTGTTAATGGCCATTTATTTTTATTTTTTAAATATATTTTTTTTTATTTTTTTCAGAGAGAGGAAGGGAGAGGGAGAGAGGGATAGAAACATCAATGATGAGAGAGAATCATCCACTGAGCCACACTGGCTGGGCTGTTAATGGCTATTCAGACTATAGGTGACCTGTTGTGTGGTATCAGCATTTTCCTTGTGGCAGTGTTACGACAAAGCAGGAGAACAGGGTAATAGATATCAAGGGTTTCTTTCAGAAATACAGTTAATCCAGGTAGTTATTGCCAAAACCCGGTAGCTTAGAATAACAGCAACTTCTGCTCATGAATCTGTAGAGGCAGCTAACATAGCTTGGCATGTACTGTGTATCTGTATGCCCTGGACTGTTTCACATGCCTCTCAACCTCCGTGGACAAGGATGGCACAGACGACATTCATAAACATGTGAGTTCTCCTAATGCCTAGGCTTGGAACTGACACCCCTTTTTTCTGTCTACATTCTTTTGGCCAAAACAAGTCAAATGGCAAAGCTCAAGTTCAAAGAACAGGGAAATACCTCCCACTCCCAATGAAGCAAAGACAAAGGTAAAGATGCTAGGAGCATGAAGAATTGAAACCAATAATCAATCTATCATAATGACCTTGTGATTTCCTGTGTCAGTATGAGAAACAGATAGAAATAGAGCAGAAACTGCACTTGTTCAGCTATCCATTTTGCTATATTGAAGGCCCTGGCTCCATGTATAAGATGGTCATTTTGGAAGTTTTATATATAGGAATTGAAAAGAGGATGGACTAAATATGTGTGAGCATATAAACTCTAAGGCAGTACTTTCCTAATTGTGTTTAGTAACATTATGGGGTGTGAATCCCACTAATGAAAAATAGCAAATATCAGAGTGAATTAATTGAATGAGGTAAGGGTATTTTTAAATGAAAACATTTGCTCCTGTTACAGATGCGCACCTACATGTGTATTGAGTCATATCATAAAAGGCATTTCTTCCTAGTGGTTAAAAAAAGTTTGAAAGCCACTGTTTTAAATTAGTTTCTAACTATAAGATGTCATTGAGTCTAGGACATTCTCCTTTTTAGAAATATTTATTTTTAGAAATGGTACAAGTCATCTGATTTGAAAAATGAACAATTTTTCTAGTGCTAGTTGCCTCCTTTGTACCAGTGTCTAATACAGGAGCAGTTTCTTTTCAAATCCATCAGCAATTAAGGCAGTTTTAATGGACAGGTGCGTCCATTTATATGCTGTTAACACCCATGACTGTGGTGACTGGTGGCCCATGCTTGAGGTTATTTTTAAAGTATTTACCTTCTCCATTTAGCTTGCTCACTGCTAGCTTCCTGATGCTGGTTTAGAATAAAAGCACCTCCCAGGTATATTTCTCAATAATACTGTTACCTTGTGTCAGAAAGATTTATTATCAGCTTATCTTTTTCAGATTTCAATGTTTGCGTCATGCTGTCTGTTCGCTGTGGCCTATCTTAGAGCAGCAGTGGCTCCGGCCAGCAGCAGTTGTGCGGCCTCCTCCCAAAGGCAGCGTTTCTGCTGTCGGCTCATCCCTCATCCGGCTCATCTGCTTGCTCTGTTCACTCACCTGAGCAGGTAGGTCTAAATGCACTCACCCGACAGCCACGAAAACTGCAAAGACAGGGAGAATGCTCAGGAGAATAAGACTTATCAACGGTTTGGTACTTATTCATATGTTAATTTTAGGATTATTTAATGCAAAGACTAACAAAGGTTCTTTAAGTTTAGTTAGTTAATACCTGCTTTAGTAAGAGAAGCTAAAACATAGTTAAATATTTTAAATAGCTTGCTTTACACATGCTTTCTAAGATGTCAGACTTTTATGAAAACTTTACCTCTGGAAAGTTGGGGAATTTGGTAAGCTGAAATATGATTTTTTTTTTTAAAAAAATTATCTTTATTGTTAAAAGTATTGCAGATGTCCCCTTTTGAAATATGATTTTTAAAACCTCCTTTTCTTGTACATTAAAAAGGAAATTCCTGTTGTGTACTTGGCTAGTTTTAGCAGAATAAAAGGAGTCTTCCTAGAGATTTTTGTAGGTTTTGAAATTAAAATGTATCGTGTTGTTACTATATACTAAATTACAAAACTAAAGTCTGGTTTGCACAACTATTATTTGGTAATAATCTTGGCACGTATCTGAATGACTTCACAGGTTAGTGTGCGTGTGTCTGTACATGCCACATATTAGATGAATTAACTTAAGAATCTTTCAGTTACGATTATTGAAATCTGATACGTATTATCTTATACATGTACACATAGCAGAAACACGCTCAGGTAGAGTCTATTGACCTCAATACTGCTGTAGACTGTTTTCCCTCTCATCTATGGGACTATGGTGATGAATAAGCAAACAGATGGATTTTGCCACGTTTCCTGTTTCTTCAGGATGAAAACAGTTTGCTTCCAGTGATGTCTTACCCTGAGAATCATGACCTAAAATTTGGAAATTCTGTTTTCCCTGCTTCTTGTCTCTTTCTTTCTCTTAAAACAAGTATTTTTCAAAAATATGCTTAGTATTTTAATAAAAATTATTGGATAAATTTCAGAGCTACAAACATTTTAGGAATAAAATTATTATCAAGTCCTAATTTGTTTCCAAATTTATAGGGTAAAACAAATTTGTGTGGGTTTAGCTCAGAAATTCAGCAAAAGTATGATTTTAATATGAAGGTAAAAGTAACTCATAGAAAGAATTATATAAGCAAAAGAAGCACAAATAATATAAGTATATTAATAATTACTTAACAATACTTTTAAAAAGTTTCACTTGAAACTTAATTCATATACAATACAATTGATTTTATTAAATATATTTCTTCTGATTATGAAAGTGAAACATTCTCATAGTAGAAAATGTGGAAGATGTAGAAATGATAGAGAAGAAAGCAAAACTCGCACATTATTTCACCACCCAGGAAAAATTATTGCAAAAATTTGATATTATCTTTGTTGTAATTTTTTGTTTTAATCTCAGCATCTCTGAGTAAAAAATATTAAGAATTTGGAGCATCCCATTCCATATCTATTTTCTGTGTGTGTATGTGTATGTGTGTTTGTGTGTTGCTAGAGAACTTTACAAAATTAAATTTTTGCTAGGCATCATGTGATCTAGTTGGGAAGTTGAACTCATAAGCCCCTCACCAACCCTGATAACAACCGGGATTTAGTGAGATAGTCGAGAATTTAAATTCCAGGTTAAAATTTAGTGTTTTGTCAAAAATGTATTATTTTTATTTCAAAAATCCTTATTTAGCAAGCATTGCATCGTGTCATATTATTATAATCATTTTTTAATTTAAACTAAAATTTTAATTCACTAATGTTCCTTTTATTCACCTCTTACTATCTAGAAAACTTTGGTTTGATTTTTTTTTTTTATTGTTAGAGTACTTCCTAGCGTTTCTCAGAAGATGGTCATCAATATATATTTGTTGTCTTTCTTTTACCTTCATTTGGTTACTGTTTGGCTAAATGTAGGATTGTTTACATACAATTTCCTTAATTGTTTCTAAGCTCCTTAGAGGCCCCTGGCTTCCATAATTACAGATGCAAAGTCCTATGCTAACCTGACCCTCTTTCCTTTTTACTTTTTAAACTGCCATATTGAGGCATAATTGATATGCAAAGAACTGCCCGTATTTAATGTGTACAATGTGATGAGTTGGACCTATGCAAACACCACCACCACCACAATCAAGGAATTTATATCCAGATGCCTATGAGGATTTATCCTTTATCTTTGGAATTTAGAGCCAGGCAAAGTGTATGTACCCAAATTTTTATTGATCCCAAGGAGAACAGAAATGAGCTAATGAATTCCTCAGTTCATTCAATCCATCTTTTATTCAGTTTTGAATGTTCTAGACATTTTCCAGGCCCTGGGGGCTATAGCAGTGAATAAAAGACAGTTCATTTCCTTATAACTTACTACCTCTGTTTAATTTTTATCGTATTGTTTTTTTCCTTGTTCCCCTTTCTCCTCTCCTTTCCCTCTGCCTATAGTGACACTCAAGAACGCATCTTTTTATATTAATTTAAACATGTGTGTATTCTTAAAAAAGCTTTGTGATGTTTCTTATACATTCCTTTAATATGCCCTTAACATTCCCAATGGATGTTTACTTATTTGATTAACACACATATAAGGTGCTATTTTACAAATATTAACTTATTCCAGCCTCAGAAAAGCCCAGGAAATAGGTTATTTTTCTACATGAGAAAACTACAGCTTCAAGAGGTTGGGCAGCGTGTCGAAGGCTGCAGAATTAGTGAATGGCCAAGCCCAGACTTGAACGAGGCAGCTGGGCACAAAAGGCCATACTGTTCAGCACACAGCTCCAACCTCCCAAGTTCAAAACTGAACTCCTGACTTCCTCCTGCCTCTTGTCCTTCTCCAACCACCATCTTTCCCATCTCAGTAAGTGGGACCGCCACCGCCACCGTACAAACTGTTCAAACCAAAAGCCTTGCTATTTCCCTTGACAACTTTCTGCCAACCCACGTTCAATCTATCGTCAAAATCCGGCCTGCTGTATATCAGAACATATCCCACCTTGACCGCCACGCTCCACGGTCACAGCTGCTGCCCTGGCCCAAACCACCATCTTCACCCCGCAGGTCAGTGCCTTGGCTTCCTCATCTTCGCTTCACTTTTGTCCTTGCCTTCAGCTTCTGTTCTCAACACAGCAGACACAATGAATCCGTTAGAATGGGTCAGATCATGTGGCTGGATTCAAAGAGCTTTGGTACCTTCCCTTTTCACACAAAGGCAAAACTAAAATTCTTATTGTGGCTTCTAAGGCCTTATTCAGTGCAGCCTTGTGCAGCGTCTCTGGCGTCCCCATCTATTTTTCTCTGTATTGCTCGCTTTGCTCCAACCACACTAACTGTGCTATTTTGCAAACACACTAGGCATGCTCCCACTTCAGAACCAGTGCTCTCTGTACCCTCTAGCTCAGTGGTTCCCAACCTTTTTTTTGGCCATGCCCCACCTAAACATCTCTCAAATCCTGATGCCCGCTCCCTGTGACATATGATTCTTATTTTTCAAAAAGTGAACTATTCACGTGAAGGAAGCCTAAAAGGCCATTAACTTGGTCTAAACAAGCTTCCAAAAACATGGCATCCATGAAAGAGAAAATAAAAGAATGAAAGGACAGTTGAAGTACTGAGGAAGAAATCACTAAGAAATTGTTTGAAATAATAACAATAATATGAAAAAAGCAAATAAAGTTTCAAAACATATAATAGAGAAATGAAATGCATAAATATGTCATAATATATATTTATATACTGTATATGACGCCCCTAGAAACATAAGAAATGCAAAAAATTCACTGTTAATAACTCATTCTTGAATTGCCCCCCTTAAAAATCAAATTGTCCCCCTGTGGAGCGTGTGCCCCACATTGGGAACCACTGCTCTAGCTGGATGGCACTTCCTCCAGATGCCCACGTGGTTAGCTCCTCACTTTCTTTAGGTCAAATTCAAAGTCATCTTATTTTAGTCTTTCTTGGCTACCTTATTATTGGATCATTTACGTGGACAAAAAAAAATCATTACGAATTTGTCAAGGGTAGCCTTGGAGAAAGTGACAGGTGTTCAGAAGCTAACATCTCCAAGAAATAAAGAGAAATGATGTGGGAATCCATAGATGTCTATAGCAGGAGGAGATATAGTTTGAATACAGAACTTCAAAGCTTGCAGATGGTGGAGTTTAGAAAGGCAGGAGGAACAATGATCTGCAATGACAATGAGAACCTGAGGGCACTTACTCTTCCTCCAGGCCCTAGAGTGTAAAGGGGTTCTAGCGATGCAGGAGATAAATCTGTTACCTTTGGCAGAGCACAGGGGATAAAGTATTTGGCAGAGCACAAGGAATGAAGTATTATCAGAGGAGACACAATTGTCGTTAGAACCAAGTGAGGAAAGAATAGAGAAAAGAGATGAGGAAGTAGAGTGATGACCATGAGCTCCAAAGGGCACACTTGGAAGGGCTTTGTGAGTAATGGTACATTAAGAGATGGGCTCAGTCATTGTATACAACGGTATGGAAATGAGAGCCTGAGCAATTAGACATGGATGTTTGATGAAGTAAGGCCCCAAGGGCATGGTGGGATTAGTGTGGATGGCCCTTCATTGGGACGCTGTGAGCACTCCACCAGCGAGTTCCTGTCCTGCTGGACAGATCTATTGAAAACGATAACTCCTGCCAATATATTCTTAATTCACACGTCATTTTCAAACATCAGGTGATTAGATCATTTGCACAGAAGTGTTTGCTTAGCTAGATAATTAACGAGAGATTTATTAACTTTCCATCTTACTGTTGTATGTTCAACTTGGATAATTTGTATATACAGATAACAATCATTTCTAGCTATCTACATTTTTAAAGTTGAAAGAAAAGAAACAAAACCACTGTTATGACATGTTCTTAGGTAACCATTCAAGTCATGATATCATCATAGAACATTTATTTAAACAAGTACATCTAAAAACAAATTATAACACTTTTAAAAGCTCACACAAAAATGATGTGTAATATTCTTAAATTGGGCCGAAAAAAATATTCTATTGAAATGTCATTAATATTAACAATTTCCAAGATACTATGCCTAAGGCTTTATTTCTCTGAAATCAGGTTGTAAAAACATGAGTGAGGAAGCCTCTGAGTTGTTTAATTTTTATCTGGAAACCTAACATCTGAGATGCACAAAGAACAAGGCATCCAAAATTGGCAAATGACTTTTTCATCTTCTATGAATTTACTCTTCCAAAATTGAACACGCTTCCCCCGGCTCCCCACTTTCTCTTACTGTTTTTTAGACCCTAGTTTCTCCTGACTGAGTGAACCTACTCAAGATGACATCAGGTAGGAATGATTATTTAACTGACAGTTATTAATTAGCAACACTTGTAAATAGTTATTAGGGTGTGCTGCTTTGTTCCTTTAATATGTCAATAATATAAGTAAAAGAAAGAAGGAAAAGGAGGAAATAGAAAAAAAAGTCTAAGTAGAAGATTAGTAACTTAACCAATAGAGTTTAGTTGAGTGCATACTTAAACTTCATAGTGAAAAAAGCACTATTTTGGTAAATTTTAATTATAATTAAAATGTTGCTTAGCTCAATAACCTAGTTTTAGTCTACTGTTTGTTCTTTCATGAAATGGGTCTGGGTGTCTATTCTTTTTTTAATATATTTTTATTGACGTCAGAGAGGAAGGGAAAGGGGGAGAGAAGTAGAAATATCAGTGATAAGAGTCATTGACTGGCTGCCTCCTGCACAACTCGTATGGGGGATCAAGCCCACAACCTGGGCATGCGCCTGACAGGGAATCGAACCGGGACCTCCTGGTTCATAGGTTGATGCTCAGCCACTGAGCCATGCCAGCTGGGCCTGGGTAGCTATTGAAATAAATCTTATGATTCACTTCATATGAATATGTTTCCTCCTGGGAACAGAAGGTAGAAAAGGGGTTTGGGAATAGGTGTTTTAAATTTATTAAAATATGCATTTTACTTCCTAAATATTCTATTCATCCAGTTTTAGTTTTGGATAAATTTAGATTTCTATGTGGCCTTGGTCTGTACTGTCGGCCCAGAGCGAATGGGAAGAGATGAAAAGGAAGGCAAACTCCTGGAATTCTAAGGCTTGTTTTATTTTTTAGCAGTTTCACAATATAGTGTCAGGTTGTTCACTGATTGCCATAAATTTAGATTCTTTCTCCAAACTGCTATCTATCTATCTATCTATCTATCTATCTATCTATCTATCTATCATCTATCTATCTCTATTATATAATATATATCTATTATACTACCTATATATTGTAAAATATACTGCAAATTTCATAATTTAACTGATAATTACAGAATCATATAGTAACAAAAGGGACATTTTTAAATTGGGTCTCATGAAGCTTTGAGGTTCTTCGGTGAGGTATGAGGAGGATGCTAGTAGAAAGATGCATCTCTATTTTTAAAAGAGTTTACTTTTATCTGTTTTATGAATTGAAATGGTATGAGAAAAAATTGTAATGGATTTTAGAGCTTAAAAAAGACAAACAAGCTCCAGTACCAGGCCCACAGCCCACACTGAAGCTTGGGCTCCCTGGGTTCTATCTCAGAGCTCTTTTCTCTGTGCACTGCCTTCTTACCACACACTTTGGGTGCACATTTAAAATCCTAATAATTTGGGTCACAGCAACACTTCAGTTGATGCCATTACTCAACACATTCTGCATTCTTATATGAAAGTTCAAAGCTTAATGCTCTTGAAAATAGTTTCTCTGAGTTGATTTTTTTCTGCAGTTAAAACACACACACACACACACACACACACACACACACAAAAAAAAAACAAAACAAAACAAAAAAAAACCCTGGGTTAGTAAAAAAGAAACTGTACTAGTAACCAAGACATCAGGTTATGTTCCAGCTTTAATGGTTTTATGAACTAAGCCTCAATTTCTTGCTAATGAAATTGTCATGTCTTCCTTATAAAGAATCATGTTGCTATTATCGATGTCAAAATGTTAAATGAAATAATGCATGGAATATATGTGTAAGTGCTTTGCAAAGTGGAAGTAAAGGTATATATATTTCTTTCCACTATAATCAATTATAAAATTTAAAAAATTTTAAAATGTGATCAAATGCAAAAACAGGCATTACTTCTGTATAAGAGACACATTTAAAATATTTCTTTTTTTTTTTTTTTTTTTTTTTTTACTAAGGCATTTCAATTCTAAGCTTTTGGGCAATTTGTATCTACCTTTTAGAATATGAGCTTCCCTTACAAAACTCCCATAGATTAAAACATATGAAAAATTCATCATTTGGTCTCTGACTTATAAAAGTGGCAGTTTTATATATTTCAACCTAATAATTCACCTTTTCATTTCTAGCAAAGTATCTGACATCAAGTAGATGTTAAAAATTATTAAACTCAACTATTGAACAAAATTTAGAAATAAAAACTCCTTCCAAATAATTATTTTTCAGCAAGAAGTAATAGGTAAACATGTTAGAAGTAAGAGAAATCAAATTACCAATGATTCACTCTCTTTTTTTCCCCCTTCCAGGTTTTTGGGATAGATATATAGGAATAAAAGATGGAACTGTAACCTGACTGTGGATTTCTAAGGAAGATTCAACACACAGAGGAAAAAAATAAACTAGTGGCTAGCCTTCAGGAACAATGTCCTTTTGCCATAATGTAGTTAATATTTCCTGTGTGAACAGCAGCTGGTCAAATGATGTCCGTGCTTCCCTATATAGTTTAATGGTGCTCATCATTCTGACCACAGAGGTTGGCAATCTGATAGTTATTATTTCCATCTCACACTTCAAGCAACTTCATACCCCAACTAATTGGCTCATTCATTCCATGGCCACGGTGGACTTCCTGCTGGGGTGCTTGGTCATGCCTTACAGTATGGTGAGGTCTGTTGAGCACTGCTGGCCGTTTGGAGAAGTCTTCTGTAAGATTCACACCAGCACTGATATCATGCTCAGCTCAGCATCCATTTTCCACTTGTCCTTCATTTCCATTGACCGATACTATGCTGTGTGTGACCCGTTGAGATACAAAGCCAAGATCAGTATCTTGGTTATTTTTGTGATGATCTTCATCAGCTGGAGCATCCCTGCTCTTTTTGCATTTGGAATGATCTTTCTGGGGCTAAACTTCAAAGGCGCTGAACAGATGTATTACAAACACGCTCATGGTTCCAGGGGCTGTTCCGTCTTCTTTAGCAAAACACCCGGGGTCCTGGCCTTTATGACTTCTTTCTATATACCTGGATCTATTATGTTGTATGTCTATTATAGAATATATTTCATAGCTAAAGGACAGGCAAGATCGATTAACAATGCAAATCAGCAGCTTCAAATTGGATTGGAAGAGAAAAATGGAATTTCACGGAACAAAGAACGAAAAGCTGCAAAGACTTTAGGGATTGTGATGGGGGTTTTCCTCATATGCTGGTGTCCTTTCTTTGTCTGCACAGTCATGGACCCTTTCCTGGACTATACTATCCCACCCCCGTTGAATGATGCCTTGATTTGGTTTGGCTACTTAAACTCTACTTTTAATCCAATGATTTATGCATTTTTCTATCCCTGGTTCAGAAGAGCGTTGAAGATGATTCTATTTGGTAAAATTTTCCAAAAAGATTCATCTAGGTGTCAATTATTTTTAGAATCAAATCCATAGAATTACAATACCTTACTGTTTTGCAAAACAACTGGTGGTGATATTTATGAACACAGTGTAATCAACTACATGCATCAACTGCATGGTCTTTAAGTCAGTTACTTGATTTAAAGAATGTATAAAGAGACAGGACGATTATATCTTGCTTCCTACTTGGGATGTAGTACATATGATCTTTGCCATTCTTACCATACATATGAAGCTTTGCAAGTCCAGAATGTAAGGTACTACATTTAAAAAAACTTTTCCTGTTTTTTCAGGTACCATAATGGAATTGAAAGTGGTCCTCTACTCAGATATTCAGTGGTAGAAACCATAGGTTGCATTGGAAATGCAAATTAGAGTACTTTGTCATATATTTGCTTGAATATGTACGGTTGTGTTGTTATTATTGTTGTTTTTTGGTAAAATTACACATAAATATTATCTTTAAATAATTATTTATATAGCTTTGCTTGTTATATGTACTTTGTTGTGTTTTTTGGTAAAATTAATTAATTTTAGCTGATTTGTAATCAGCTAAAATTACACATAAATGTTATTTATTAAATAATTATTTATATATACTTTGCTTTTTACCACAAATCCTTATTTATATATATTCTAATTATTTTTTACGTTTATTTTTTTACTGTTTGTATTATAATTTTTAAATATCTCCATTTTCATCTTTTGAATATAGGTATTCCTAATTCTCATACTTGTAGGAAATTTGAAAAATGAAGAAAAAATATCATAAAGCAACATAGGAAGAAAAATATCACTTATAGCTCACTTCCTGAAATAACTATATCATTTAAAATTCTTAAAAACATCATTTTTGAGTGATTATATATTTCATTGTATGAATGTACAATGATATCTTTTAACTATTTCCCTTTTATTGACCACATAGGTTTTTTAAAATTCCTTTTATTAAAAAATAGAAATTAAATTAGTTTCTGCCTGTTACCTGCTATTGAAGTCCATGAAATTATCTGGAAGGATTTTAACCATATTTCAAGATTATTCTTGGTACGTAGGACTCAGAATGTACGCTACATGAAGTAAAACACATTCACTTGCTGGGCTCTAGGCTGCACCAAAAGGGAGGCTGTCATCCATCAGAGCAGGGACACCGGAGGGATAACGAAAGGCATCATCAGAGTAGACAGGCCACGCCCATCAGGATGGCTATACAAAGAGAGGGACCAGCGGTGGTTTCAAATAAGATCCCCGGAAAGGAAGTGAGCAAACATTCTAAATGATGAGCATTGATTTGTCACTGAGCTGTTTCTCACTCAGATGTCTCACGGTCTCTTGCTTGCTGGTAGCACCAGCGGCTTGGATTTAGCTATTTATTAATAGTGACTTATGGTGCTGAGTAAGTTTGAATAAGGCAGCTAATTTTGAATGAAACGGAAGTTCCTGCATGTAAATTTCTGTTCACAAACCTGATGATCTGAGAACCTGTCAAATCCTTTCATCCATTACAGTCTGTTTCAGGACTTTTTTTTTTTTCGTTGATCTGACTAGATTTTTGTTCTAGTCCATTTAAAAAACATTATGAGGCATCTTTTCATTTAGTGTAGAGTAAGGCAAGTTGCCTCTAATCATTCCCAGTTTCAAAAACTCCCTGGACTTTTGTTTAGAGAATAAAAGCATTTAGACTTTTTTCTATACCTTACAGCAAGTTTCTGTGGTGTTCTTCATTTGTACCCACACATTTAAGATTATTCCTAGGTGTTTTGTACCTTTGGGTTGTGTGTTCTGTCTACTGTGAATGAATCTTTTTAAGCCATTATATTTTCTATGTAACCATTAGCGTTGGCATACAGTAAAAATTGATTTTTGCTTTTTCAGTTGACTTGTTTGGGTTTTCACGAGACTTAGTCATATTATCCTCAAGCAACTTTAGTTTTATCTCCTTTCTAATAAATATGATTCTTATTTATATTTCTTTTTTTAAAATATATATTTTATTGATTTTTTACAGAGAGGAAGGGAGAGAGATAGAGAGTTAGAAACATCGATGAGAGAGAAACATCGATCAGCTGCCTCCTGCACATCTCCTACTGGGGATGTGCCTGCAACCCAGGTACATGCCCTTGGCTGGAATCGAACCTGGGACCTTTCAGTCCGCAGGCTGACGCTCTATGCACTGAGCCAAACCGGTTTTGGCTATTTATATTTCTTGATGTACTTTATTAGCCAGAAATTTCTAGAGCAATAGTGATAGCAGTCATCCTGTGTTATATTTATTTTAAATTACTCTCTAGGCTTTAATATTGAATCCTCATTTTTCTTGGGATAAATTCATGACTCAGATAATTCTACCTTTTCCACTTAGCCCTAAAGCCCTTATAGCCTGTTTTTATAGCCTGTTTTTCTTTAATGCTTATAATAAGAGATAACCCATAACCCACCCTTTCAGCAAAACAAAAAGTAAGACTTACCTTGTTACCATATTTCCCAGCTTTACCCTAGCTTCCATTTCTTCATGCAGAACGTATTTTTAAAAAATATATCTTTATTGATTTCAGAGAGGAAGGGAGAGGGAGAGAGAGATAGAAACATCAATGAGAGAGAGATTCATTGATCGGCTGCCTCCTGCACACCCTCTACTGGGGATCGAGCCTACAACCAGGGCATGTGTCCTTGACTGGAATCTAACCTGGGACCCTTCATCCCCAGGTGAACGCTCTATCCACTGAGCGAAACTAGCGAGGGTCATTACATTTTCTTTTAAAAGGTAGTGTAGAATTACATTATCTTCTTTCTTAATAAGTTTCACAACTACAATTATGCAAAAGACTAACAGAAGATTTACTCCAAGGTCTACACAGAAGAGAGTTAACCTGTCGGGCCCATCTAGTTCAGTGGTTGAGCATTGACTTATAAACCAGGAGGTCAGGGTTCAATTCCTCATCAGGGCTCTATTCCCAATAGGGGGTGGTAGCTGATTGATGATTCTCTCTTACTGATGTTTCTCTCTCTCTCTCTCTCTCTGAAATCTATAAAAACATATTTTTGAAAGTAAATAAATAAGCAGAACGGAGTTAACCTGATGACACACTTTTGCAATGTTAGTCTGAGAACAGAAACCTCGCAAGGGATTAATTTCAATAGCACCCTCTTCTAAGCATTTAGAGACCACCCTAGCAAGGGATTAGGCTCTACAGTGACCTCTTGTGGGCATTTAGCTAACAGCACCCTAGTAAGGTTTAACCTCAGTAGCGCCCTCTGGTGGTAATTCTAAAAACAGCACCCTAGTATGATATCAGACTCTATAGCGCCCTCTTGTGGGCACTTAGGTAAAGTACCCTTGTAAAGGATTAGGTTCAATAGCGCTCCCTCTTATATGCAGTCTAGAGAAGAGCACCCTATTAGGGAATTAGTCTCATGTGGGCATTGTCCAAAGAGCACCCTACTAAAAGCTTGGGCTCAATGATACACTCCTGTGAGCATTCTAGAGAACAGCATTGTTTTAATGGATTCAGCTAAATAGAGCCCTCTTGTGGGCATTCTGAGAACAGCACCTTAGTGGGGTATTAGTCTCAATGGCACCCTCTAGAGGACACTGTGAGAACAGCACCCTAGTAGGGGATTAGTCACAATAGTGCCATCTAATGGACATTCTGGGAACAGCACCCTAATAAGGGAATTGTCTCAATATCGCCTTCTGGTGGGCATTGTGAGAACAGCATCCTAGTTTGGGATTAGGCTCAATAGCACCCTCATGTGGGCATTATCAGAACAGAATCCTAGTAAGGGATTAAAATCAATAGCGTCCTCTTGCAGTCATTTGGAGAACCACACCCTAGTAAGAAATCTGCAAGTAAAAAAAAAAAATCCTTGTCTCACAGCTCAGAATGTCCATTAGATGGCGCTATTGAGACTAATCCATTTTTAGAGTGCTATTTTCAGAATCTCCACAAGAGGGCGCTATTGAAACTAATTCCCTAGTAGTGTGTTGTTCTCAGAATGCCCACAAGAGGGTACTGTTGAGAATAATTTCCTACTATGGTGCTGTTCCAAGAATGCCCACTTGATGGCGCTATTGAGACTAATCCCTTTCAAGGGTGCTGTTCTCCTAATGTACAGTAGAGGGCGATATTGAGACTAATCCTTTATTAAGATGCTGTTCTCATAATGTTCACAGTTAGGCTCTATTGAGACTAATCGCCTACTGGGGTGCTGTACTCAGAATGTCCACTTGAGGGTTCTATTGAGCCGAACCCCTTTCTAAGATGACAAAAGTTGCCAAATTTTAACCCCTAGAGTGCTGGGGAGTGCAATTGCGCTCCTCCTATCTTTCGCCAAAATTGCCAGGAGCGCTATCAAAGCTTCGAAATGGCATCCAGTTCTAAGTCTGCTTATATTAGTGATGATGATATTGCTAAATATGTCAATGTAGTAAAGGTTTCCTTAAGTTTTTGAATATGTAACTTCATTTACTTGTGATTCATAATTTTTTTCCTAAACTGCTGTAAAATCAGCAAAAATGCCTTGGCAATTTTAGCATAGTTCCTAGGGTATTGGTTGGCACTCAAAGGGTTAAAGATGGAATAAAAGCATTTTGACATTTTTCTTTACCTTACAGCAAGTTTCTGTGGTGTTCTTCATTTGTTTCCACACATTCTTCTTAAAATTATTGCTAGGTGTTTTGTGCCTTTGGGGGGAAGTGTTTTGTCTACTGTGAATAAATCTTTTTAAGCTATTATATTTTCTATGTAACCATTAGCGTTGGCACACAGTAAAAATTTATTTTAGTTTTTTCAGTTGACTTGTTTGGGTTTTCACTAGACTTAGTCATATTATCCTCAAGCAACTTTAGCTTAACCTCCTTTCCAATAGCTATGATTCTTATTTGTATTTCTTGATGTACTTTATTAGCCAGAAATTTCTAGAGCAATAGCGATAACAGTCATCCTGAGTTACATTTATTTTAAATTACTCTCTAGGCTTTAATATTGAATCCTTATTTTTTCTTGGGATAAATTCATGACTCAGATAATTCTACCTATTTTATTTAGCACTAAAGCCCTTATAGCCTGTTTTTGTAGCCTGTTTTTCTTTAATGCTTATAAGAAGAGATAACCCATAACCCACCCTTTCGGCAAAACAAAAAGAAAGACTTACCTTGTTTTGTCATATTCCCAGCTTTACTCTAGTTTCCGTTCACTCATGCAGAGGTATTTTTGTCCTTTGATTGTCTAGAGTCCATTTGCTATCTGTAATCCTTTTCAGCTAGACATAGTCTATTGAGAAATTTCTCATTTCAGCTAGATATAGTCTGTTGGAACTGTAATGAGAAGACTGGCTCCCTGCTCTTCCCCCTAGCTAAACAGATGGGTGAGTAACACAAGCTAAAATTTTCTTTAGAATTTAAACATTTAGCAGGGGGGAAAAGACAGTGATCTTTAGCAGAATAGTTAGCAGAAAACAATAAAGACATGTGGGTTTCCATTCCATCCATGTGTAAGACTATGACCAGACTGCTCTTGGTGTTGTCATGGTTCTTGCTTCTCAGACTCCAGAGCTGCCTGTCTGTCCATTTCGAAACTCAGTTCTTCAGTTTCTAATGAAGTCCAGATGGTCTTCTCAGAAGTACCCTTTGAGAATAACTTTTGATTGCATCCACAGAAAGAACCTTAGCTTGATATACTTTATTATGTTAAAGACAGTAAATTCGACAATGTAGCATTCCTTCCCCAAGTTCAGACAACTTCCCATCTAAACAGCCGCATTATTTCCCACTCTCCTCTCAAAGAGGAGTATTCATATAAACTTCATATAAACTTTCCAGGAAGAGATAAAAATAAAAGTACTAGCAAGGAAGTTAGAACTGACTTATTGTTCATAAAAATAATACCCTGGAAGTTCCATCCTAATTTTAAAGTTGGTTTTCGAAGGCAATAATCTAGCCTTTGTAGTCATATTTGTCAAGGAAGTGGGGCAAACCATATGAACTCCAGTTCATTGTGGATTCTGGGGAGTCACAGTTTGTTTAGTTGTACATCATCAACAAGAGCTTGAACTTTAACTTAAATGTATAAAGATACCCGGAGAACGGTTAGTATTTTTAAATTTAGTAGACTATGAAGTGTACCAACAAAATCATTATTGAGAGATATTTTGAATGCTGCACTAAAATAATCTACATAATAAAATAATCAGGTTAAGCTAAAGCATGTAAGCATTTTCCACAGTCTTTCAATATAGGTGCTTGAGTACATTAGTACATGGCAGACTGTAAAAAGTATTCAAAGGAAGTAAATTTGTTTTTGATGGGTCCTGGTCTTTTTTTCTCATGTCCTAAAGCTCGTCCTCCTAAAACCCCTTGCCCAGTTTCTAAGCTCCCAGTGAATTTATGCTGGTCCAACATTCTAATTTGGTTACAGTGTTTCATCGGGGTGGTTCTACTGTGAAGTCTTATCAACTTCAGCATCTAATTGGTTTCTGTCTTTGATTTTCTCCAGGAAAAAGAAATCATTGGCTCATACAAATTAAATTTATTAGCATATGGATTAATTAAAGTGACTTAGAAGCTTAAAGTTATGCCACTCACAATGTTCTCAATGGCAAACTTTCCTTTTCGTTAACCTATAAGTCAGATAAGTAATCACTGAGATAAGTTGTAAAATTTGTTTATTGGTCAACATTTTCACACTGTGATGTGTTAAAGTAGCATTTCCTAACTCTGGGCTACTGTTGAGGAGCTATGATATTAGTATAAATAATGTAGCCCTAGCCAGTTTGGCTCAGTGGATAGAGCATTGGCCTGTGGACTAAAGGGTCCTGAGTTCAATTCCAGTCAAAGGCACATACCCGGATTGCAGGCTCGATCCCCAGTGGAGGGCATGTAGGATGCAGCCGATCAATGATTCTCTCTCATCATTGATGTTTCTCTCTCTCTCTCTCTCTCTCTCTCTCCCTTCCTCTCTGAAATCAATATTTAACAAAATTGAAAAAAGAATGTGGATACTCAGGCCCTATGTCAAGAAGATGATCTGTGGTGAAGAGAGCAAACTTGGGAGCCAGATGCCAATGGGTTTAAATTCTGACTCCAATATTTATCGGTTCTTATTGGAACACAGTTACTTAAAAAATCTAAACCTTAATTTACTTACCTCTAAGATAAGGACAAAAATATCACCTACTTCACTGGACTGTTGATTATTAGTATGGGGCCTTGCACATAAAGCACTCAGCATACAGTGTTAGCGCTGTTTTCTGTCATTTTATTGATAAGTGCTATGTTGATGCTCACTCAGCATATGCTAAGGTAGCGTATGCAAAGAAATTGAAATAGGCAAACATTACATTTTCTTTTAAAAGTTAGTGTAGAATTACATCATCCTCTTTCCTAGTAAGTTTCACAGTTACAATTCTGCAAAAGGACAGCAGAAGATTTACTCAAGATCTACACAGAAGAGAGTTAACCTGTCTGGCCCATCTGGCTCAGTGGTTGAGCATCAACTTATGAACCAGGAGGTCAAGGCTCCATTCCCTGTCAGGGGCTTGATCCCCAGCAGGGGGTGTGCAGGAGGCAGCAGGCCGATGATTCTCTTATTGATGTTTCTCTCTCTCTCTCGCTCTCGCTCTTTCTCTCTCTCTCTCCCCCCCTCTCTCCCTCTCTCTGAAATCTATAAAAACACATTAAAAAAAGTAAATAAATAAGCAGAAGGGAGTTAACCTGATGACACATTTTTGCACTGTTAGCCTGCCATGTGTCAGTGTTTGGCATATAGTGTGTTTAAGAGACTGGGAATTTTTATTTCTTTAAAAATAATTTATAAAAATAGCTGTTTATTTACATACACATATATAATATTGCTATTTATCTGCAAAATGATTTCTCTGCCTGTCTAATGAATTTGATGTTAGCATAGAGTCCTGAGGCACCAGGGACGGCCTCAGGCTTCAGAGTCACACAAGCCTCACACACAGCCCGGTTCATATCCCAGCACTCTGTAGTTCCTGTGTTTTCCCTCCTTTGTCCTTTGTTCCGCAGCCCCCAGTCCCTGCAATGCCTCCTCCCCTACTCTACCTCCCTTAACTGGCTGACATTTACTCACTTTAGATTCATCTTGACAGTTATGACCTCTCCAGGAATTTCTCTATAATCCCCTTAGACCAGGTAGGCGTCTTCCTCTGACTTCCCAAAATATCCCTGCACTTCTTGTCAGTGCACTTCTGGTTATGTTAACATGCCCACTGTCCCCCTGGGCTGTCATCGGCAGAGGTTAGGCACTGTGTTTTATTCCTCGTACCCCGTGCTTGCACACCCCTGGCACAGAGAAGCCACTGGATGGATGTTTTGTAAGGAAATAAATCAATAGGAATAATAAGGTGTCCAGGGGAAGCGAGACTTGAGACCAAGTCTGTCTGGCTACCAACTCTACCCTCCTTCCTATTTCTGGAAGTGGGGCCAACTATGGGATTATAGTTGCATCTCCAGCCACGTTGAAGCAGATGTGCCTATATGGGCTGAATTTTGGCAATAAACATGCATTTTTTATGAATACGCACATAAGTAGGATGTTTTGCTTCTTTTGCATCAGCTAAAGTTTTCTTTCTTAGATTTACACTTTGCTTTTGCTTAATAGCCCAAGAATTCCCCAAACATTTGGTTCCTCAAATAAAGTTTTGTGATAAATGTTTTCCTATCTCCACTAAGTAAAGCTGCTTCCCCAGTGACTGGTAGTGTGAGATGATTTCCCATCATGACCAACACGGAAAGGAACAGCAGATGTGCTAATGATGCCCTCTGGTCTCTATTTACTCAGAGTTGGGCAAATGAAAGCCAAGTGAGAGAAATGGTGATTATACTTGTCTCTTTGGACTATGGCTCAAATTGCAGCTTCAAAGTGTCAAACTATAAATGAAGTGTGGTGGGTGTTGGTAAATATCCAATCAACACATTTAATTACTGTTATTAGCAATTCTCACTAGATTTTACTTTTAACAAACACAAGAGCTTGCAAACAGTGATATCATATACTTCAAATGTGTTGATAACTTTATTTTCAAATGTCTAAGGGTTTTTAGCTCATTGATAGATTCTCCTGAGAAAGGCAAATGACAAAAGTTTGAAGAACAAACTAAAACACAGACCATCATTGGTTTGCCTTCCGTGGTTCATAGGACAAGGAATAATAAATAAAGCACACAAAAAGAAAACATCGCAGTACATTTTTCTACTACATGGTAGACTAGACTACCACGATACTAAATGTGAATAAGTACAGCTAGATAGCTGGGCTAGTTCTGTGTAAAAAAAAAGCAGAGTGAAAAATAATGGTCATTACCTGGGTAATTAAGTCATTTAAATTCCCTTCTTCATCACTACTGTTACCTTGATCAAATAAGACCACAAACAAAGGAAAAGAGAATCATTGCTTGCAATGTACTGGCAAACATATTGGCCTAAGTTCATATTCAAATGCTGGTGATTATTAACTCTTTAGCAATGTTCAAAAGCTGAAAGCAGTTTATTAAACCTCTAAAGCTCAGTTTCCTTATTTGTACAATGGGTAATGGGTAACTTTCAGGGTTGTGGTGAAGATTTATTCATTTATGAAGTAATTTATTCACATAAAATATTTATTGAATGTCTATTATATATCATCGTTGTGTTAACTAGATGGTAAAGATACAGATGTGAACAAGGTCCACATGTTCTACATCCTTCATGGAATTTTCATGGAAATGAAATGAGGTTTGTTTCTTTTTATTTTTATTATTATTATTATTTTAATTTCTTTATTGGTTAAGAGGTATTACAAATGTGTCCTCATTTCCTATTAACCCCCAACCTCCCCCTCCCCCCATGCTCTCATCTCCCTGTTGTCCATGTCCATTGGTTTGGCTTATATATGCCCTTGACCAGAATTGAACCAGTGACCCTTCAGTCCAAAGGCCAATGCTCTATCCACTGAACAAAACCGGCTAAGGCTGAAATGAAGTTTTTGGAAGTGAAATGAGATTATATTTGTCAAGGGTTTGAATAATGTACAGTAGATAGTTCATAGCACATGGTCAATAAGTTAGAGTTATTATTATTATTATTATTTACAATTCACTTGGTCATTGTCAATCTTGCTCACAATTGCAGAGATAGAATTAAAAAGATATCCTGGCTGGAGGACTTAAGAAGCACAAATTGGTAGTTACAAAATAGCCACAGTGATAGTACAGCACAGAGAATATAGTCAATAATATTGTGATAACTATGTATGGTGCCAGTTGGGTACTGGGAAAACCATGTAAAGTATATGATTGTCTAACCACTAAGCTGTATACCTGAAACCAATGCAAAACAATATTGAAAGTAAATTGTATATAAGTAAATAAAGGTCTTTCTGCTGTTGAATAGCCTTACATGGTTTCGTAGTACCTTTTGTGTTAGTTAGCATTAAAGACATTCTGTGATCTGTCCTGCCTACTTTTCTATCTATATCTCCTACTTTTTTCTTATTAGTTTACTAGAGGCCTGGTGCACAAAATTCATGCATGGGGAGAGTGGGGGTCCCCTTAGCCCAGCCTGCACCCTCTCCAATCCGGGACCCCTTGGGTGATGTCCGACTGCTGGTTTAGGCCTAACTGGCTCCTAACAGCTCACCTGCCTGCCTGACTGATCGCCCCTAACCACTGTGCCTGCCTGCCTGATCGCTCCTAACTGCTCTCCCCTGCCGGCCTGATCGCCCCTAACCGTCTCTGCCTCAGCCCCCACCACCGTGGCTTTGTCTGGAAGGACGACTGGAAAATGTCTGGTCAACCTGGTCTAATTAGCATATTACCTTTTTATTAGTATAGATTTTCTTTCAGCCACATGAAGTTACCTAAATTTCCTGAAAACTCTGCATCTTTTCAGAACTCCCAGCCTTTGAACACCTGATGGCTGCTGTTCAAAATGCCCTTCATCAATTTGTTTACTTAGTTGTTCTTGGAGCCTTACCCTCAGCATCACTCTTTTCTGAAGCTTGTCCTGCTCAGGGCCATGTAGTGCTTCCTTCTCTGACCCCTAAAAGCAATTCAGACATGGTTCTATTGATAGCAATGTGATCAGCTAGCTATTAGTAATAGGAAAGGAGCAAAGGGAAGGCTAGATAATGTAGGCATGTCAAGGGCAGGGTCAGCAGGAAGCTGTAACCTTGCACTCCCCAGGGAACCACTGGCCTGTTCCCTGCAAAACACTGGAGGAAGGGATCCAACAAAAGGAAGATAGCCGCATGCCCAGTAAAGGTAGGGTGACATAGGGAAGGTACTTGCCTGTCAGTCAAACCTGGGGAGAGAGATGATTGGCCAGAATGGGCATGGCCATTGCAAGCATGTGAAAATTTGGGAATACATCATCTTCTAAACAGAGGAGTTTGCTCTCTTGTTTCTCTCTCTTGTTGCTCTTGGCTTATGACTCTTGGCTAATGACCCTTGTTTCCTTCATAGCCATGAGGCCCTGTAGGCCCTACTTGCAATGGGCTAATGGACTGCAGTGCGGACACAAGTTAAGCTGGAATCTAGCTGCTAGATGGATGCTGGACTGGGCGCGGCTCCAATATGGGAAGGAAACTCTCAACACGGACTCTGATTTGAGCCCGACTGAAGCCCCAGCTCCACGTCTTCTATGACTGGACTGAGGGAAATGAGACTTTGGAAACCAGGGGTGTAATTCCACAGAAATAACGCTTTCTACCATATCTCATCCTCTCGTGTGAGTCTCAGAAAATTCTTTTTCTTGGGGTAACACAAGAAATCCACCCCCACTAACTGGGGGAGAAGAGGCCTTCTCCCCTCCATTACCACTTCCAGATTTAACTATTGTCAACTATTAGCATAAACTGTCGTCAACTTAGTTCACAGCCATGGGTGTTGATTATGTTAAAACAAGCAAAGCAAGCAAGTCATGTGGGCCATGATTGTGATTAATTCAAGTTCTACACACCTGGGTCCCATTAAAAAATGTGGAAACTTGTGTAGTGATGTATCCCTTTGCTCCAGCTTGAGATACAAAATAAGATCACATCTCTTTGTATTATTTAAATTAGTTAGCCAGCTTTCCCATTTGCCTTTGGGTCTTTTACCTTTATTCTCTGGGGACTGAATCCAAAGATTCATTTCTCTTAAACTGCCATAAGGTGTCACTGTTCAAGCTAGAAGATGATGTCATTCCATCCACAACATGCGGGGGTAGTGGCCTGGGAGGGGAAGCTACAGTCCTAAGGTCTTAGGAAGAAGGGGATGAGCTGGTGCTCATTGCACTCACCTGAGAGCTCTCACTTCCAGATCTTGCCCTCAGGTTAGAGAGGCCGGTTCAGAAGGACCAGCTCAGCCGGTTTTCAAGGCTCAGCCATATATTGTTCCCAGGATCTGGGTTTGACTCTGCACCACCAGTCCTCTGCCTTCCCTGAGGGTCAGTCCCAGTCAAGAAAGCCCTCATGCTTGTTCTGGCCCGCTGGCCTAAAATGGTATTAGTTTGCCAGATGTACTCACATAGCAAAAGGGAAGAGGACAAGACTGATTGCTTTGTTCCAGGCTGGCTCCTTAACTCTTTAAAAATAACAATTTAAATTCTAACCTCCCCCTGACACTTATCTGTCATCTACATAATTAAGAGACATGTCAAGTAGTTCTTCACAGAACCCAGAGGGTTTATTCAAAATGACATACTGTCTCCACTAGCAGAGATAGAAGTTACTGGCAACTTTGGAGTAGTAACATCTTCTGCTTTTTAAAGAAATTAGGTTCTACCTCTTGACAAACAATTGTGCTAATATTTGTAAAGCTGTATTTTATTTATTTTACTTTTAAAAATATATTTGTATTGATTTCAGAGAGGAAGGGAGAAGGAGAGAGAGATTAAAACATCAATGATGAGAGAGAATCATTCATTGGCATGTCCCCTACTGGGGATTGAGCTCACAACCCGGGCATTTGCCCTTGACCTGAATCAAATCTGGGACCCGCAGGCCTATGCTCTATCCACTGAGCCAAACCGGCTAGAGCTGTAAAGCTTTCTTTGAAAATATGTTCACATTCATTTTCTCATCATAACATAACACAAATATGAATATGTTCTGAAATGAAAAGAGCTTCTTCTTTTTTCTTTTTTTTTTTTTTTTAGTTACTCTTTGTCAGAACTTCAAAAAGAGCTCCCAAGAAAGATTGAGCCAGGACCAGCTACATAATTTGTGAGGCCCATTGCAAAACAAAAATTCAGAGTCATTTGTTAAAAAATTATTAAGAATTTCAAGAAGTTGGCTGCAAAGCATTACACCAAGCGCTGGCCCGTTGGCGTTCAGGTCCCGTGTGACTGCAAACATCGCACACCCAAGGTGCAGCCCTGAGCCAAGCCAACTGAGGTCACACAGAGTAGGTATAATTATAATTCAAGCATGACCCTGATGTCTTCTAGTGACCAGGATTATACTTTATCTACATCTGGGGTATGTTGCCTTCCAAGGCTGTCCCATCAGTGCAGAATAAACCTTCATATTTTAAAAGAAAACAAACAAGAAGTAGAGCCTTTAACACATGAGTAGATTTAAGCCAGTAGCATCTGAGAAGATTTTGGCATCATCATGTGAGTTCCTTAAAGAGATAATAATCATGCCCCCTTCTTCCTGGTCTAAGAAAGTGGTTTGACTTATTCTTTTAGTCAGATTTTACAAAGGAAAAAAGAAAACCAATGGTGGTAAGGCCTCTTCTCAGTGACTAGAATTCGAAACAAAACATGTGCTGTGACAGTCTCCGATTTTCCTAAGAGGTGGAAGGCACATATCCAGTTTTCTACCTGAGCCTCTGATCCCACCCAGTGTGGTTGGGATCATCTCCTTGGGGCCACCCGTAACTCAGTGGTTCTGTTATGCCCAGATTTCAAGATCCCAAAGACCACACCAGGGAGCGTGTCCGATGCAAAAGCAAAGAGCCTTTATTCAAGCCCGAGCTTGGTCCCTCTGCCTCTACCGACGCAGCGGCAGGATGCGAGAGAGCCCCTAGTCTCAAGAGAACAAAGGTTTTATAGGGCTTGGGGTCGGGAGGTGGGGGCATACTTGTATTTGGTTGGGTGAGGGCTAGGGGCTAGTGACACAAAGGCAGGGTGTGGCTAGGGTCTGGTTACACAAAGACAGGGGGTGGTCAGCATACTTTTGGCCTTGGGTTAGTTCCCCTTGCATTCCCATTGGCTGATTTAAGGGCGGGCTGGGTAACTGACACATTCTGTGGTTTGTTTCTTGGAAGAGGGGTTAGGGACACAGCTATCAGTCCCGTTCTGTCCTTTCAGTTCCGGGTTGCTTTGCAGTTGGTATATAATAGACTTAGAGTCTTCCGTGTTGCAGATGATGTAATCTTAGGTAAGCAGAGACCCCTGAGAGGATGGAGTGGTTTAGGCTCATTAAGCTGTTCAAATTTAGAAAGGCAGAGTTTATTTTTGCTTTAAAAAAAACAACAACAGACCTTTTCAGACCCAATTCTCTTGAGGCTAATTGTTAAGTTATTGAATAATACCAGTCACATAGTACAGCTTTTCTAGTTCTATATAAGCAGTCAGAGCAGTTAGAAAGTTCCATCAGGAAGGAGTTTAACAATGGCATCTTCCACAATGCAACAGGTATGTGGAAAAAGGATTAACAAGACAGATCTGTGTCTTCTCTTCCTTGAGGTTTTCTTAAGTAAATTGTCACCCTGATAATGCAGTTGCATTGCTGGTCCATTGATTCCTCTTCTTCTTCTTTTTTTTTTGCATTTGGTTCATGTGCAGTGAGAGTGTGTAGGAGTGTGGAAGTTTATAAGTGCAGGATTTAATATGAATTTGTAGTAAAAGGCAGAGTCTTCTAAATATGTGGACGGGACCATGTGCTGCCTTTGGGCACTGCACCATGTTTCCTGGGAAGAAGAGTTAGGCTCTTGAAACGGGTTACCTCTTCCCAAGGGGCTGAGCAAAGTATTTATCGCTGGTGTTTATGTAAGTGAAGCAGGAGGGTAAGTTAGCTATCTGGGACTTTTTTTGCATACAATCCCATGCCTTTACTTTCTTAGGAGAAACCTTTTCCTCGTCAAATGTATTATTGAATGTGGTGTCCACCCTAACAAGGAAGGGAGGAAGGATGAGAGGAAAATCACCTTTGATGGAGCTCATTATGTATCAGGCGTTGTGCTAAGCCTGTTCATATGTATGATTTAATATATTAAGATTCATTAACCTTCAATATTTAATAGACACTGAACAACTGAAAGAAATCAACAGCTTGAGTAAGAAAAAAAACTCAAGGAAAATAGAAAGAATGATTAGCAGGGAGAAAAAAGACTTTTGAAAGTCCCTTAGAAGTTTAAAAAGTGGTTGCTAAAGCAGAAGAATATTTAATATGGAAGCACTTACCAAATTTAATGACAAGGTAAAAAGAAATGAGATTACATTAGAAAAATTAGAAAATGCTTTATTACCATGATCATGGTCCTAAAAATTAATTACTTTCTTAGGGATTGCAGAAGACACTTTTATTTATTTATTAAATATATTTTTATTGATTTCAGAGAGGAAGAGAGAGGGAAAGAGAGAGAGAGATAGAAACACCAATGATGAGAATCATTGATCAGCTGCCTCCTGCACACCCCCTACTGGGGATTGAGCCCGCAACCCAGGCATGTGCCCTTGACCAGAATCAAACAAGGGACTCTTCAGTCTGTAGGCTGACATTCTATCGACTGAGACAAACCAGCTAAGGTGACACTTTTATTTTAATAATTTAGTAGAATAAAGTTTAGATATGGTATTTATTCATAAGTTCAATGGACAAGCAATTCCTTATGTCTCAAATCTTTAATTTTTGTGTTTTTTGTAGAAACATAACAGTAATGGAGAAAAGACCAGATTATTCCATTTAATTTTGTTGCAATACACGTATCTATGTATTTATATTCATAGGTTTAAAAAAATAGGAAAATGATACTTGAAGAATATAGTCTGAAATTATTGTTTTATGCATTTAGCTTTCACAGACAATCAATCTGAAAGGTGTGAAAGAGATGGTTGTTGAAAGGTTTAAACTGATGATGGATGTCACATGCAAGAAACATGCCAAATGCACTATGGAGAATGATGAATGGAATTTACTTAAAAGCACTGTTTGATGAGCTCACCAAATAGTCATCAATGTGTTTCTACCTGTTCCATAGCAAGGGTATGAGGAATACAAATGTATGCATCGTATTATATGTTTCAAAGAATTTTATTATAGGTCTTAGAGTGGATTGGCTAACTAAAGTTCCCGAATGCTAAATCATCACCCTATGATGTGAAGGTTAGAAGGACTGGTAAGACTTTTCCAGAAGTGGAATGACAGGGTGATTAATGACATCAGCCACTAAGCCAGGCACACAAAGAAGTTTGTAATTAACTATTAAAATGTATTGTCGTTGTGAAGTTGCCTGTAGCACAAAAATATTGTGTGTGTGTGCACCATTTTAATTAAAATAAAATTACTTGCTATTTCTCTTAGCTGTTGTTTCCAAGAAGTAAAGTTGATTTAAAAATAAATCAACACTATTTTCTTTGGTTCTCCTATGCTTTCTAAGGAGCATACTGAAGGGGATATGAATCTTCCTTCTCTGTCATAAGACTGCATTTTCTCCCAGTATTTTCTTCTGTGGTGATTTTTTTACTGGTCAGCAGGTGACTAACAGGAAATGACAAGCAGCTGAAGAATATTGTACCAAGACTGGGGGATGGGAGTGGGGAGGGATTCCTTGCCTCTCATTTTCTCCCACCTTTTTTTCCTGGGAGGATGCTAGGAGGAATAGGAGAGAAATGCTATATACATATTAAAAATCCCTATGGTAGCTGCTGAGAGGAAATATAATTTGAGAATCAGTTGTACACATTTTAGAAATATTGGGATGAAAATGTTTTGGCAAAAATATTTATGTTTTTCAGAAATAATCCTGCTGTTTCCATAAATAGCAGTTAAGGCATTAGTTGGCAGACCCCAAGTGCACCTTGGTAGCATTCCTATTATGTGGTTGTATCACCCTCTCCCTCCTCCATCTTTAGTTCCAAAGCTAAAATTGGTCCGTCTTACAATTTGGTCATTGGTTCTGCCTAGGTGGGGATGTGACTCTAGAGCAGGAAGGAGAAGAAAGATAAAATTGCCTGGAATTCAACACTTAGAATCAGTTGGAGACAGCTTTTAATTTCAACCTGCATTCATTCTCCTGTAGCTAACTTAATTGCTTTCTTTCTTTCTTTTTAGAATCACTGCTTAAATTTGAGAACCAAGTGGGAAAGTTCCTTGGACTGTTTGTGGCTAAAAGCACAGTCTTGGGGGACAACAACAAAACTAAAAACCCTCTCTTCTCCCACTCTGTCCTCTCTTTAACCCCCACCCCTATTTTTTTCTGTTGGGTTTCACAGACCCTGAGAGTGGCTTTCAAAGATCTCAAAAACTCCTTGTGCCTTTTCTTCACCTTTCTTTGAGTTGGAATAGGCTTTTCCCCCTTCTGCTCAAGTCCCCCACACCCATTGAGAGCCAGGTCAAAAGTTCCACCCTCACTGGGAATGTGCTTGTCTACACCAGTCTAAAATTTTCTTGTGCACTTCTGATGTTTGATTTCACATTTTGCCTAGACCTCTTTTTGGTTAGTTAATCATCACTGTTACTTTTTTTCTTTCTTAACCTGTGGTACAGGATCATTTTGTTTTTATGGGTTGATGTGTTTTGTCTCTTCAGTTGTTTTGTAGACTTTTCGCAGCCATGGACCAGTTTATGCTTTCTCGTTCCTTTCACTGTGTCTTGTGCATTGTGGGCATTCAATAAACAGTTATGTGTGATGGTGCTCCTACATCACAGAAGCTGAGCAGGACTTACTGGTTTATCTATTAGTAATTGGTCAGGTCTGATATGTGTGAAGTCATGGATGGCCAGGCACTTCCTGGAATATTTGTTATGGCCCAGCTAGTGTGGCTCAGTGTTTAAGTGTTAACCTATGAACCAGGAGTTCATAATTCAATTCCTGGTCAGGGCACATGCCCAGGTTGTGGGCTCAATCCCCTGTGTGGGGTGTGCAGGAGGCAGCCGGTCAATGGTCCCCTCTCATCATTGATGTTTCTATCTCTCCCTCTCCCTTCCCCTCTGAAATCAATAAAAATATTAAAAAATAGTTATGCTTTGTGTCTAAAAGTGTTTTTATACTTGCCGAGTTTTATATGCAAAATGCCAAGACAAGGAGAGCACACGCCACTTGTTTCCTTGTAGCGGCGATGGCTTGCTTTCCTAAAGCTCCCCCACCATCTGCTGCTACCTCTCTGTGTGACCACACGCAGGAACTTGTCAGGCTGGCATTGTTGCCTGTTGTCCATTGGCTTCCAGGGAGAGGCAGTCTGGAGATGCACTGGCTCTTCACAAAGAAGTGAGTGTAGTCCAGCTTTGGTCTTTGCCCACCTCGGATTTAGCTGCTCTGGCTGGTGAGATGCTTAGCAAGGCTTCATGACTAGCTGAAGAGGATGATCCTACCAGATCATTAGACATCCTTAAATGATTCTTCCTCTTTCTAACAAGCAGAGTGAAAATAATGGCTCACAGGAATAAAACCATTTTCAAATAATAACCTCCTGGTCCTGCAAAGCAATAGACCCCAATCAAATTAAATCTGATTATATGTTGCCAACTCATCTGAGATAGTAGATATCTATTTTTTTCTCAGTTTACGAGGAGGATCAATTATAATAAGTTCAATAATAAACTTGTTCCATCTCCTCCTCTTCCTCTTTTTCTACCTCCTCCTTTTCCTCCTTCTCCTTCTCTACCTCCTCCTCCTCCTCTTTCTTTTTAATTTCAGGCCCTGGCATGAAAAGCTTACTAAAGGTTGCTGGTATAATTTGAATAAAGGACCGCATACACCAGTGATGGCGAACCTATGACACGCGTGTCAGAGGTGACACACGAGCTCATTTTTTTGGTTGATTTTTCTTTATTAAATGGCATTTGAATATATAAAATAAATATCAAAAATGTAAGTCTTTGTTTTACTATGGTTTCAAATATCAAAAAATTTCTATATGTGACACGGCACCAGAGTTAAGTTAGGGTTTTTCAAAATGCTGACACGCCGAGCTCAAAATGTTCACCATCACTGGCATACACAATGATCATTTAAGCTCATTCGAATTCTATGACACTGCAAATAAATATTAAGATAAATAAATGAGAAAGATCATAAGTAATATTTCAGCATAAATTATCTTCCTTGAGTCTTTTATGTCTTTCTTGAGTTTTTCTATAACAACTATATAAAATGTAGAATATTTTATCTATTATCTGACAAGACTCCATGTGCTCTTGCTTTTTCTAAAGGAAACATTCAATTGCTCTGAATATGGAGATGGATCTTGCCCAGAAGACAAAAGACCACTGGGTGTCCGAGTTGCCATGTACTCGCTGATGGTGGGAGCCATATTCATCACGGTGTTTGGCAATCTTACCATGATAATTTCCGTTTCCTACTTCAAGCAGCTTCACACTCCAACCAACTTCCTCATCCTCTCCATGGCGGTCACTGATTTCCTCCTGGGGTTCACCATCATGCCTTACAGTATGATCAGATCGGTGGAGAACTGTTGGTATTTTGGGCTTACATTTTGCAAGATTCATTATAGTTTTGACCTGATGCTTAGCATAACGTCCATTTTCCATCTTTGCTCGGTGGCCATTGATCGATTTTATGCCATCTGTTACCCTTTACGGTATTCCACCAAAATGACGATTCCGGTCATTAAACGGTTGCTACTTCTCTGCTGGTCCGTCCCAGGAGCATTTGCATTCGGGGTGGTCTTCTCAGAAGCCTATGCTGATGGAATAGAGGGTTATGATATCTTGGTGGCTTGTTCCAGTTCCTGCCCAGTGATGTTCAATAAGTTATGGGGAACCACGATGTTTGTGGCAGGTTTCTTCACGCCTGGGTCTGTGATGGTGGGGATTTATGGCAAAATCTTTGCAGTATCCAGAAAACATGCTCTTGCAATTAATAACTTACCAGAAAATCAAAATAATCAAATGAGGAAAGATAAAAAAGCAGCCAAAACTTTGGGCATAGTGATGGGGGTTTTCTTATTATGTTGGTTTCCCTGTTTCTTCACAATTTTATTGGATCCCTTTTTGAACTTCTCTACTCCTGTAGTTTTGTTTGATGCCTTGACATGGTTTGGCTATTTTAATTCTACATGTAACCCCTTAATATATGGTTTCTTCTATCCCTGGTTTCGCAGAGCACTTAAGTACATTTTACTGGGTAAATTTTTCAGCTCACATTTCTATAACACTAACTTATTTACTCAAAAAGTAACCGAATAGACTTGTTCTGTAGGAGTGATTCAAAGAAAAAGAAATGAAACTAAGATGAATTAAGCCTCTTAAAGTGTGTGTATGTGTATGTGTATGTGTATGTGTATGTGTGTGTGTGTGTGTATGTGTGTGTGTAATTTTGGCTATCGTGGAAAGCTCTTAGCTCCTAAGGCTTGCAGAGAAAAAAAGAGGAATCTTCTCTTTTAACTAAAAATCCCCCCTTTTCAGAATGATTTATATGCCCACCACTTCCAGGTAGAGGGAAAAAAGTGTCAGAAAGGCAAGAAGAAGCTGCGGAAAAGCCAGGGATGGGATGAAGAGGAAGGGATCAAAAAACAAGCTAAGCTTGAGGATTGCTGCCTTCTTTCAGCACCACACACACTTTGTGTGGTATTTCCATTTACCTTTTCTTCTGCAGTGTCTGGGCAGATGTATTGTGACACATCAACAACTAAAAATTATAGGTAAATGAATACCAAATTAACAATTTCAAAAACGCATACTCTGTCAGAAATTAGTCATTGGTTAGCTGAGAGTTAAGCCTTGACTAGATTTTACTGTTGTGAGATTAAATGTTCTTTTTAAATGAAAGAAGAAACAAGAACTGTGTGACTGAGGCCACAGATTCAACCAAGGTTTTCATTTATGTATCATTTTAATTATAGCAATTTCTGTTTTATTAGCAGGAGACTTCTATTCAGGTCCTTCTTTTTTTCCTCAGGCTTATCCACATTTTGCATTGCTAATTGGTATCCTGATTTTTAATAAATATTATATAGTTGTTCCAAATATATTATCAAGTTCCTGAATGTAAGACTTTTTGTTGCAATTTATGGTATCATTTTCTTTAAAATGATTGTGTCATATTGGTTAGCAGTTACATTTTCTGTTTCATGAAATAATTAAAATAACTAATATAAAAGTAAATATAAAAGTTGTCTTTTATTCCCTTTTGCTTATTATCTATCTATCTATCTATCTATCTATCTATCTACCTATCTATCTATCATCTAGCTATCTATTTGTGTGTGTGGGCACACATGTGTGTATGTGTTTGAATAATAGAATAGTGAGAGACAAAAACATAGAAGAACATAAATATTTGTAGGGTGGGGAGGCCTCAAATTATATTGCATTTGTTATTCAGTGTCTTTTTAACTGTAAATTGAAACTCATTAATAACTTATGAAATTGATTTAGTGGTCAGCAGCAAGTGGTGTGCTGTTTGATGAGTTTCTTAGTGTATATTAAAAATAATCTTCATTTAGCTAATTTCAAGCTATGAATGTAATGTCAGCTGCCTCTCAAAATTTTTGAAAAGTTAGCCTATTCTTACAAGTGGGCATGAGTGGTTCCAGCATATTACTGACTGCAGATAACATTTTTAATGAAAAGCAAACTAGAATAGAAGAAAATAGATAATCTTAAATTTATCACTTACACTGAGGGTAAATATTGCCTTATAAATTTTTAATTTTATTTATATACTAGAGGCCTGGTGCATGAAATTCGTGCACAGGACAGTTGTCTCTTAGCCCGGCCTGCACCCTCTCCAATCCAGAACATCCCTCTCACAATCCAGGACCACTGGCTCCTAACCACTCACCTGCCTGCCTGCCCAATGCCCTCAACTGTCCTCCCCTGCTGGCCTGGTCATCCCCAACTGCCCTCTCCTGCTGGCCTGATCGCCCCTAACCCCCTGACACCCTGATCTTGCCCCTAACTGATCTCCCCTGCTGGCCTGATCACCCCTAACTGCCTCTGCCTCGGCCCCCACCACTATGGCTTTGTCCAGAAGGAAGTCAGACATCTGGAAGATGGCCGGTTGATCCGGTCTAATTAGCATATTACCCTTTTATTAGTATAGACTAGAGGTCCAATGCATGAAATTCGTGCAAAAGTAGGCCTTCCATCCTCCAGCTGCCAGCACCGGCTTCCCTTCAGCACCTGGGACCCGGGCTTCCCTTGCAGCCCCGGCTTCATCTGGAAGGTCATCTGGAAGGACGTCCAGTCTAATTAGCATATTACACTTTTATTATTATAGATGCAGGTTCAGGCTGAAACCAGCTCTCTGACATCCTCCAACGGGACCCATATTGTGAGAGGGTGTAGGCCAAACCGAGGGACCCCACCAGTGCATGATCAGGGCTGGGGAGGGAAGCAGGAAGTTGGCCAGACAGGGAGGGCTCCAGGGCATGTCTGGCCCATCTTGCACAGTCCCAATCGGCCAGACCCCAGAAGCAAGCTAACCTACTGGTCAGAGCATCTGCCCTCTGGTGGTCAGTGTACGTCATAGTGACTGGTCAACTGGTCAACTGTCTGCCTCCTGGTGGTCAGTGCACATCATAGCGAGCGGTTGAGCAGCCTTAGCATATCATTAGCATTTTATGCTTTGATTGGTTGAACGGACAACCGGACACTTAGCATATTAGGCTTTTATTATATAGGATATGTTTTGTGTATGTGTTTTTGCATATCTAAGTAAACTGTTTCACCAAAATACTTTTTGTCTAATTTCTTCATTTACAACATTTCAATGAACAAATTAATTTTTTCTTTTTGTGGAAAACTTTACATAATTGCCCCCAAATTTGCTTTGACCTTAGTCCATTGCACAGATCACAATTAAACAGTGATCACTCAGCTGTCAGTTTAAGTGCTAGCCTTGACTAGCTGCCCTCACATGGGCCTGCACATGTTGTCTACTGCCTTCCATCAGTCCCTTCCCTACAGCTTGTAAGGTAGAGGTGGAATAGTGGAGCTTTTTTGAAGTGGTGAAAGAGACTACAAGTGCAAAATAAATGGAAAAAAGAGAATTTTCAAGAACAGAGAAATTATAGCCAGATACTTTTATGAGACTTAATATGGTTTATTGGATACTATTGAGTACTTTTTTTAGTAATTTTCTTAATGAAATGGTTATGTTTTGGAATTTAAACATGCACATACACATAAAGACATTTTGTTTTTATTTTAAGAGACCAATTACTAAGAAATGAGTAAAATTGCTTTGTTGGAGTGGCTCAATGCTTGAGCATCGACCAATGAACTAGGAGGTCATGGTTTGATTCCTGGTCAGGGCACATGCCCAGATTTTAGGTTCAGTCTCTGATAGGGGGCTATGCAGGAGGTAGTTGATCAATGATTCTCTATCATCATTGATGTTTCTATCTCTCTCACCCTCTCCCTTCCTGTCTGAAGTCAATAAAAATATTTTTTAAAAATAAAATAGTAAAATAGATTTTAGCTGCCGAAACCGGTTTGGCTCAGTGGATAGAGCGTCGGCCTGCGGACTGAAAGGTCCCAGGTTTGATTCCGGTCAAGGGCATGTACCTGGGTTGCGGGCACAACCCCAGTGGGAGATGTGCAGGAGGCAGCTGGTCGATGTTTCTCTCTCATCAATGTTTCTAACTCTCTATCTCTCTCCCTTCCTCGCTGTAAAAAATCAATAAAATATATTTTAAAAAAATAAAAAATAAATAAAATAAAATAGATTTTAGCCTTACTGTTTTGTAGAATTATTTTGAATCAATGTTTATTAAATTTACCTCTCAATTCATTAATATATGACTTTAGAAAATAAAGCTAAATAGCTTGGTGTAAGGTTGCCTGCTGACATTTATTGGAAAGGAGTTTATGACTGTCCTGTTTACAGAATGATGATGTTTGTGATGGTGGCTATTGTTTGAGCTGGTGCTTACAGATGAAATAAAAAATTGGCAGTCTTATGTAGACCATAATGTTTCTTTTTTTTTTTCTTCTTGTATTAGAATTCTATTTGTACTTTAAAGCGTCATTCAAACAGCCCCTCAGTAAAGTTCTGCTCATTTTCTCTGTACCTTTTCATGGCACTTTTTGGTTTCAGAGTGTAGTGGTCCTGCCTTGTTTGCTAGTGAAAGAGTGATCCTGCCGCCTATAGACTCTCTGCCTTCCATCATTCCTCCTGCTTTTGTCTCCCAGAGTCAGTCCTGTCTCCACTCCACACCCAGAATTGTACAGGAAGTTAGCGACGATGAAAATGAACCTGGGGAAATCAGCGAGTTGTCCTGCATTATACAGCTAACTATGGAAGCAGGACTAGAGCCCAGCTCTCTTGTCTCAATCAGTGTCATTTACTGAACTAGTATTTTTAAGACTTGTGACCCTTGGGCTTTTTGCTTCCACTTTTTTTTAAAAAAAAAAAACTAAGGATTTTAATCAAACTGGTACAAATCACTGAGGTAAAAAGAAATACTCCCCTCCTATCATAAAATATTCACATTATATTTGGGAATCAAAGTATAAACAGAAATCTCTTATTCCTCATTTGGATGTCAGCCAACATCTAATTCAGCCAATATATTTCTATGTATTTTTAATATGTAGAAGTTTCAGCACCTTATCATCCTAGAGTGAAACCCAAGAGACTATGAAATCACTATAAATTGTTGTCCTTCATTTGGAAAAAAGAAACTGAAAACTATAGGGGACATTAACAACACAAGGAGTATTTCAATATCCCCCAGGAAAGAGAGTTAAAAGAGCAATTCCACTGGGGCTCTGCAGTTAGTTCCTCGCTGGAGCTCTGGGTCTGAGTTCCTGACTCCAGCTCTCTTGAGAGCACAGGCAAACTTATATGAACCAGGTGTCTTACTGCTTAACACTGCACTTCTGGAATTTCCTGAACTCGTGCCTGCAAAGCCACCAGAACAGACACAATGATGCACAACGCGCTTTTCCGGAGAGGGAAGGTACTGGGGTCAATACAAAGAATTGAAAATGCACTATTCTTTAAAAAAAAATTATTAATTTATTCTCTCCTTAAAAGAATTTTTATTGTTGACTTGGTGTCATTTAAAATGCTGTATGTTTGAAAGGAAATTAATTAGCTACTTTCTAAGTAGCATTTACTCTTTTCCTAATATTTTTATCTTTCCCAACCAGGTGTCTCTAATACCATGACACTAGGATACCTATTAACCAGGTTACATGGTGTGTTGGAATTAATTTCTTTCCATTTGCTTCAACTGTTCTATGTTAAATGTTTCAAAGGTTAGATGGTTAGTGATATGTTATCTCAGTAACAGTAAGTTTCTTGAGAAATTTCTGATTAAGATAAGGCAGTTTTAAAAAGTGCTGTGTCAGACGAAAGAAACAAAGGCATTTTAAACTAATGCTAGCTATAAGATGAGGAAATGAAAGATCTCTAAGATCTTTGGCCACCCCAATAGCCTATAATATTATGAGATTAACTCCAACTGGAAGAGTCAAAAAGAATTTCTGGAAAAAAAAATGATACGTGAACTGAGCCTTGAAGTGGTCACAGATGAAAGGATTGGCAATAAGGTAGAGGAAAGGGAATTACCAAAGCCACAGAGTGGACATTTGTAGGGCAATGTAGAGGCCACTGTGGCCAAAAGTGGCTGGAGTGTTGTGGACTGAAGGGAAGAAAGACTACAATCAGGGTTTCCATGCAAACAAATGCTGAAAGACACAATTATAATAAACAAGATGGTGTTCTGATGTCCTTTTCACTGTATCCACTAAAAAAAAAGTACAGGTTGGGGCAAAGTAGGTTTACAGTTGTATGTACATGAAACATAGTTTATTTTTGTATTGTTACTTATTAATTACTAGAGGCCCGGTGCACGAAATTTGTGTGTGTGTATGGGGGGGTTTGTCCCTCAGCCCAGCCTGCACCCTCTCCAATCAGGGGATGTCCGACTGCCTCTTGCAATCCAGGACCGCTGGCTCCCTACTGCTTGCCTGTCTACCTGATCACCCCTAAACACCTCTGCCTGCCTGCCTGATTGCCCCTAACTACTCCCCTGATGGCCTGATCGCCCCTAACTCCCTCTACCTTGGCCCCGCACCCAGGACCCAGGATTCCCTCCTCCAGCTGGCCGAAGGCACCCGGGACCAGGGCCGGTTTCGCCTGGGCTGGCCGCAGCCACAGGCACCTGGGACCGTGGGATAGGTGGCTTCTCTGTCTCCCGGGCCACAGCTGCAGGTGCTGACGCCCAGGTCCACGGGGCAGGTAGCTTTGCCCAGACCTGGCTTTGTCAGGAAGGACGTCTGGTCTAATTAGCATATGACCCTATTATTAGTATAGATTGTATTATTTTTCGTATGAACAACTGTAGGCCTACTTTTGCCCTACCCTGTATATGAAGTCTTGAAAAAAATTTATTTAGATCAATTTTTTTTTTTTTTGCTGGTTTCCTACTACTAACATTCTCTGATATTTAGTTTTAGTAAAGATCTTCTCTTCTGCTCGTTTTCCAGCGATGCTAGTTTACAGGTAATTACATCAATGATGCTTTGCTTCAGTTTTACGTCTCCCTCTGTTTCAGGCCCTGCTCTCTGAAATGGAGGTTGCTCTGCCTGCTCTGTGAGTGGAGTCACTGTCCCTTTCTCCCAGCTGCTTTTACAAAGGCAACAGTTTCAAGATGGCATCTCTGCCTGCTGCCAACTGCCATGTGGGTTTTTAGGGCTCACTTGTGAACTGTAAGTATTTGGAATAAATGTCATTTACATGCCAGACACTATTTTTACATTTGATGTCACGATGTGTAAACTCATATAGATAGTTACAAAGTAGATTTATAGAAGAAGTCATTTTCTTCTAATTATTTTAGTTTTTAGTGCTATACTTGAATGTAAGTCAACTTATTGTCATCCCTCAAATGGCTTTGAGTAGCCTTTGCAATTGTAGTCTTTAAATATTCATTATCATCTGTATGAGATATTAGAGAAGAATCAAGAAAAGATACAATATAATGAGTTTTCATAAATTTCAAACCTTTGCTTATCTTTTCTATTGTACTACATATACCACTTACAGACTTGTAATAAGATACTAGTCTAAATTTTGAAATTACTTATGAAATTGTAATGCCACCCTGTTATTTTTAATTTAACAAGTTTAATAAAAAATTAATAAAAATTTTCTCTTTGGGTGGAATTTGCTTTTAGGCTAAGAATGATTTTGGAGCTTTAAAAATAGAATTTGTATTTAAGAATTTACTATAGCCTAAGATCAATTTTTAAATAGATTATATAAAATTTGACATTATCTTGTGACCTGTGGTAAGAGAAATGATACAATAATCACTGTTAATGGTAGTTCTGGGTCTTTAAATGAGTGCTGGTTTCATAAGAAACTCTTCCTCCTATACAGCACATCCTGAGCAGGCCTTCAGAAGTGGTCAGAGGGGCTGGTTCTCTTAAGCAATTATGTAATCAGCTAAATTTCTTTAGATTTTTAGCCTTAAATTCCAGGAGTATGGAACAATCAGAATTTAAGGAGAAAAAGAAAGCACATTATTTATGGAAATTATCCACATTTGTGCTTAAATAGAAAAATTTAAAAATTTGTTTCTTATTACATTTCACTTGAATCAGTATATTATGCTAATTGCTCATATTTTCCTTTGCTGATCTTTCTTATCTGATGGTTTTTCAAAAAATAAAAATAAGAAAAATTATAATTTGGATTTATTTACATATCTGTCCATACATACATATAGAGTGAGCAAAGGCAACTTTACTGTAGAGCTCAGTTCTAGAAGAGAGGAATATGTTTTATAGAAATGGTGACACTGGTGTTAGTTGGTAACTTAAAGATAACATGTGAATGTATTTGCCTCCTTCTGTTAGAACCATGGATTGTAACTTACTATTATCTACTACATCGTATATGCCATTCATATTTCAAAGCTATAAAGATTAGATTCTGAACCTAGAGTTTGCTGTTGGGTCAACTCTTCCTCCTATGGAACTAAATGTGTTCAGCTCTTTGAAAGGCCTCTTCAGTGAGCTTTAGCTCCCAAATATAATCTTGCATTTAAAATCTGACTCATAATTTTTTTATGAGTAGAGATATGCCAACCTTTGTCTTAGTCAGTGCTTGAAGTTGAAATGTGAGGGGGGAAAGGAAAAGACCCTAATGAGTAATTATTAATATTTGAACATTTTTGACATACAAAAATGGCAATTCAACATCCTATATAATAAAAGGGTAATATGCAAATTGACCCTAATGGAGGAACAACCGGGAATGGCCAGTCACTATGATGTGCACTGACCACCAGGGGGCAGCTCCTGTGCTGAGTGTCTGCCCCCTGGTGGTCAGTGTGCTCCCACATGGGACCTCGGGCCTAAGCCACAGTCGGACATCCCCCGAGGGCTCCCAGGCTGCCAGAGGGATGTCTGACTGCCAGCTTAGACCTGATCCCCGGGGAGTGGGCCTAAGCAGGAAAGTGGACATCCCCCAAGAGGTCCCGTACTGCGGGAGGGCGCAGGCCAGCTGAGGGACCCCCACAAGGGCACGAATTTTTGTGCACCGGGTCTCCAGTACTAGATAACATGGAAGTCTCAACAAAGGGCAAAACCAAAGAAAATGCCAGAATTCTTACAAGAAAAAGCAGGGAGGAAGATAGAAATAGTGTGAATGGCTTTAAATATCTTCATAGACAACTTCCAAACTTATAAGCAAGTTATAAAGCCAAAGTTTATTTGAAAATCAGTCATTCGGAAACCAAAATATAGTTTTAAAACCTGGTTAAAGTGGATTTCGTTGAGTGCTTACCAGAGAGATACCTTTCACATGTTCTTTCCGATCTCTAAATCAAGAAGTAGGCTATATTATCTTTAATTTATAAAGGAAAGAGCTGAGGCTTAGAGGCATTTTTTTCAAACTAATATGGTTGCCACGTGGTGGAACCAATTATGAAACACAGGTCTGCCTGATTTCAAAGCCATACTGTGGACGGTATATTAGTCACTGGGCTGGAAACAACATCACATGGTAAATCTTTGTAAACATTCTACTTGAGGTTTTTCCAGTTCTGAAAATATATGAAGTTTCCTTTCTATAAATATAAGTGTGCATGGTGGCAAATTTGATCTCAGGTTGAAACACCTCATAGGATCCTCCCGATCCTGAAAAACAGATTGAGCAGTTACTCGTATGCAACAGCCATGTAAGGTTGTTTCAATGGCGTGGCTGTGATCCTTAAGATCATATGGGCAATTGAGGTGTGGCAGTTTCCTGGGTTATAATATACTTTAACTGCATATATGTTCATGGACCTAAATACTGTATAAATTTAATTGTAAGTCTGTGATCTTCACCACAGTATTTTCTTTCATTTTTGAGAGTATCTGAGTTTCAGCTGGAAGAAAACCTCCAACTCCCATATGTGGTAGGTAAGGTGCTAAGCATTGAACCAGGAACTGAAAAAAATCCTATAAATGCATCTTAACATGTTCTTAAAACACCAAGGGGGATCATGAGCCACCACCTCCCAAGTGCAGCTTTTTTTTTCTTTTGCCTTTGTAGCTCTTTCTGGTATCGGCATCTTCAGTTCTCTTCTCACTAGCCTAAGGGATCAGCAAAACATGTCCAGAGCAAATCTCTCCGCTCTGCTCCTCTAACTGCTATTCTAGGTTATTTTATAGCAGCATCAGGAACAATTTGATACCAAAAGATAATTTGAACATTGCTTGTTGAACTAGTCCATTCATTTATAGCAAAATTTTAAGCATATTGAACCAATTGTTTTTATTGCAAAAATGCAGGTGGTTTTTTTTTTTTATCCTTACCCAAAGATATTTTTCCATTGATTTTTAGAGAGAGTGGATGAGAGAGGAAAAGGCAGAGAGAAATATTGGTGTGAGAGAAACACATTGACTGGTTACCTCCTGAACGTGCCTTGACCAGGGCCTGGGCAGGGCAGAAGCCTGCAACTGAGGTACATGTCCTTGACCTGAATCTAACCCAGGACCCTTTGGTCCACAAGCTGACGCTCTATCCACTGAGCCAAACCAGCTAGGGCAGTGGTCGGCAAACTGCAGCTCTTTGGCCCCTTGAGTGTGGCTCTTCCACAAAATACCACGTGCGGGTGTGCACGTACGGTGCGATTGAAACTTCATGGCCCATGCGCAGAAGTCGGTATTTTGTGGAAGAGCCACACTCAAGGGACCAAAGAGCCGCATGTGGCTCATGAGCCGCAGTTTGCCTACCACTAGCTAGGGCAACAACAATGCAGGTTTTAATAAAATGATCCCAGCTGCCAGCTGGCGCCTTCCTTTGTTCCATGCCGCCCCCTGGTGGTCAGTGCCTGTCATAGGGATGTGATCAGTCTCCCGGTTGAACTCCCATGGGGACAATTTGCATATTAGGATTTTTATATATAGACTAGAGGCCCAGTGCACAAAAATTTGTGCACTCGGGGGGGGGGAGAGGGGGTCCCTAAGCCTGGCTTGTGCCCTCTCACAGTCTGGGACCCCTGGGATATAATGACCTGCTGGCTTAGGCCTGCTCCTGGGTGGCAGAGGGCAGGCCTAATCTCTAGGTGCAGCCCCTGGTCGGGCTCTGAGTAGGGCCAATTGGGGAGTTGGGGCACTGCCCCCTGTCATGCACAGAGCAGGGCGGATCAGGAGGTTGCAATGCCACCCCTAGTCACGCTCAGAGTAGGGCCGATTGGGGGGGTTGGGGCACTGCCCCCTGTTACACTCAAGGCAGGGTCGATAGGGAGGTTGCGGCGCCACCCCCTGTCATGCACAGAACAGGGCCGATCAGGGGGTTGGGGCGCTGCCCCCTGTCACTCACAGAGCAGGGCCCATCAGGGGGGTTGGGGCTCCGTACCCTGTCACACACAGAGCAGGGCTGATCAGGAGGTTGAGGAGCTCCCCCCTGTCACGAACAGAGCAGGGCAGATAGGGAGGTTGTGGCCCCGCCCCCTGTCACACACAGAGCCGCAGGGAGATCAGGGGGTTTGGTCGCTGCCCCCTGTCATGCTGATCCCAGTGCTGGGAGGCATATTACCCTTTTACTATATAGGATAGAAGCCTGGTGCATGGGTGGGGGCCGGCTGGTTTGCCCTGAAGGGTGTCCTGGATCAGGGTGGGGGTCCCACTTGGGTGCCTGGCCAGTCTGGGTGAGGGGATGATGGCTGTTTGCATCTGGTCACACCCCCTTTAGGGTGGGGGTCCCCACTGGGGTGCCTGGCCAGCCTGGGTGAGGGGCTGAGGGCCGTTTTCAAGCTGGCGGGGGACTGAAGCTCCCAACCTGTCCTTTTTCCTTTTTTTTAAATTCTGGGCCAGCTTTACCTCTGAGACTCAGCTCCAGCTATGAGACCTCCACTGCTGAAAGCTGGTTTCTGGCCTTTGTTTACCTTCTGTATTTGAAACAATGTTGCAGTCCTGCTGACTGAAGCCCGGGGTTTTGTTTAGCTTCTACATTTGTTACAATGTTGCTTAGAGTGCAGCTGAGAGGCTGGCAAGGCAGGCGGGGAAGCTTGGCTTCCTTCATCACTGGAGTAAGCAAGCCTCCCTGTTCAGGTCAGCTGCCTGGCTGCCGGCCACCATCTTGGTTGGCAGTTAATTTGCATATCTCACTGATTAGCCAATGGGAAGGGTAGGGGCCGTATGGCTAATTACCATGTTTCTCTTTTATTAGATAGGATAGGCACTATGTTGTATAGCAGCTCTCTAGAACTTACCCATCTAGCATAAATGAAATTTTATGACCATTGAACAAAACTGCCTATTTTCCCCACACCCCAACCTCTGTTAACCACAATTCTCTGCTTTTATGAGTTTAGTTATATTAGATACCTCATATAAGTGAAATAAACTCTTGAAAAACTTCCAGTACATTACCAGGAGTCAAGCAGTCAATAGATAAACCCATGTTGAATAAATATATGGAAAGAGATTAAACAGAATAAAACAGGGAAGATAAACAGAGTTGAGATTTTTTATTTTCTAATGCAGCAAATGACTCAGAAAGCAAACACAATTGCTATAATTTGAAATACTTAAATAAAGTATAATTGAACTGAATGAATGACAAGTGACTTTGAATTTTATTGTACTATTAGGAGTTGAAATTTACTGGACTTATTTTAAGAAGAGAAGAAACACTGATTCACCTTCCTAGAAAATAATTTGAAAAGATAAAACACCATGGATCTAACCTATATTCCTGAAGACTTATCCAGTTGTCCAAAACTTGGAAATAAATCCTGTCCTCCCACCAACCGCCCTTTTCAAGTCCGGATGATCATGTATTCGATTATGACTGGAGCCATGGTTATCACCATCTTTGGAAACTTGGTCATCATGATTTCCATATCGCATTTCAAACAGCTTCACTCCCCCACGAATTTTCTGATCCTCTCCATGGCAACCACGGACTTCCTGCTGGGTTCCGTCATCATGCCATACAGCATGGTGCGGTCCGTGGAGAGCTGCTGGTACTTCGGGGAGGGCTTTTGTAAATTCCATGCAAGCTTTGACATGATGCTAAGCCTGACCTCCATTTTCCACCTCTGTTCCATTGCTATCGATCGATTTTATGCTGTGTGTTACCCTTTACACTACACAACCACCATGACCACCTCCATGATAAAGCGACTGTTGGCATTTTGCTGGTCGGCCCCCGCCCTTTTTTCTTTCGGTTTAGTTCTATCCGAGGCCAATGTATCGGGGATGCAGAGCTATGAGATTCTTGTTGCTTGCTTCAATTTCTGTGCACTTACTTTTAACAAATTTTGGGGGACAATATTGTTCACTACATGTTTCTTTACTCCTGGCTCCATCATGGTTGGTATTTATGGCAAAATTTTTATCGTTTCCAAGCGACATGCCCGAGTTATCAGTAACATGCCTGAAAACATAAAGGAGGACGTGAAAAAAAATCTATCTAAGAAAAAGGACAGGAAAGCAGCTAAGACCCTGGGTATAGTGATGGGGGTGTTTCTAGCTTGCTGGTTGCCTTGTTTTCTTGCTGTTTTGATCGACCCATATTTAGACTATTCTACTCCCATAATAATACTTGACCTCTTAGTGTGGCTTGGGTACTTCAATTCCACTTGCAACCCGCTCATTCACGGTTTCTTTTATCCATGGTTTCGGAGAGCTCTCAAGTACATAGTGTCAGGGAAAATATTTAGCTCCCATTCAGAAACTGCAAATCTTTTTCCTGAAGCACATTGACTTAAAAGCCATTAGAAAAGCGAATAGAATGTTGAAAATGAGGCTGTTATTATTTTTACCTGAGGTACATACCTTACATCCCCAGGTCACTGCAAATATTATTCTATCAACTTTCAGTGATCTAGATACGTGTTCTGTAACCTGCATAAGAGCTACATTCAGTATCTCTGGTCAGCCAATCAATCAACCATTTATTAATTGTTAATACTCACCTCTGACTGGTAAGGAAAATGTACAAAAGAAATATAAAACATAGTTGAGAATAGGTTGGCCTTGAGTATACACATGAAACAATTAAAGACCAATATAAGAATTTTTAACAAGTGCTAATGGTTTTGGGTCCTCTGTTTCCACTCTAGGAATTCAGAAAAGGGAAGATCATTATGACTTGTGAATCCATAGAAGTGGAACATAAGACTGGTCTTTACTATCAACTAGAAGTCTACCTTATCATTTGGCTTGGGAGAATTATTCACAATCATTAAATAAATTATTTAGTTATATCCTGGCACCCTGAAGCTCACTAGAAGGAGCTGCTCAGAGGAGAAAGCTGATTACAAATCATCATATACAATTTGAGCTTTTATACTTCTGAGCTTTTACTTTGTGGCTTATATTTGAAATGACTTCTGTTTCCTCTGTCTCTAGCTTCTTAACCTGCATGCTATGTCTACATTATGGGCCAGCAATCACAAGCCTCTGCTTGGACTTGTTTTAACCACTTTCTCTGAAAGTTGCCTAGAGTTCTACCAAATAAATTCCATCCACACCACAATGCCTATGATTTATGCCAGATCACTAACACTAGGTAAAAGTACTTCCAGTAATTTTTCTGTGAAACATTAAGAGACAAACAGAACCCTTCTTTATATGATAGATCAGGACATACATGAGTATATGTAATAATCATGTCCACATCTCCACATACCTGGAATTAAGTTATGGGAGGGAGAAAAGGAGGAAGAGAGCAAACTGTTCCTGAATCTAAGTTCAGCTTTAGGCCATAGAGAATGAGGGGTGGTGCAGGGAGGCACGGTGGTACAAGATGAGCGGTGTGAAATGCCTTTGGTGTAAAGAATGAATAAGAGAAGAACAAGAGTGAATTTGAGAACAAGTAGGAAACTATATATTGCAAGTCCCAGATGAGAGAGGAGGGTAGCTCAGACTGGGGAGATGCTGATGAAGTGGAGGGAGGCTGCCAAAGTCATCAAATACCACTAGACAAAACCAGTGGGACTTAGTAATATGCAGGCTTTAGAGGGTGATAAAGAGAGGAATTCCAAGCATGATTTATAGATCCTGACTTGTGCAATTGGAGGTGTGGAAGATAGGAAATCCTGGAGGAAACCAGTTTTGGGGAGAAGGGAAGATCCTGATTTCTGTCTGGGGCATGTTGGGAACTTGACACATCATAGTAATAATAATAAATAAATAATTGGATTTAATGGTCAGAGCTCAGAGAAGTCTGGGGTAGAAATGGATCTGCAGGTATTGGCATGTAGATGACATCTGAAAGAGAGGACATGTTTGAACCCACTTAGGGAGAGAATGTACGAAAGGAAATGGGGGCCTAAGACTAGCCTTGAGGATTTTCCACATTTAGTGGCAAGGTGGAGAAGATAAAGAAAAAACAAGTTCTGCTTTAGATCAAACTTTGCATAGAAAAACTTAATCTGGCTTTTCCCCATCTCTCTTCTAAGCCTTTCTTATCACATACCCTGACACCCTCTGTCCTAGATCCAACTATGGAAAATTACCCAGGCTCAGCTTGTGACTTGAAGGACAATATGACCCCATAAGGACTACTCCTCTTCAGGACCATGGCAGTTTCATTCCCTGTACTTGTCAGTAGTAAAGCAAATGTAGGCCCTAGCTGGTGTGGCTCAGTGAATAGAACATCGACCTGAGGACTGAAAGGTCCTGGGTTCAATTCCGGACAGGGGCACATGCCCAGGGTGTGGGCTCGATCCCCAGTAGAGGATATGCAGGAGGCAGCCAATCAATGGTTCTCTCTTATCATTGATGTTTCTATCTCTCTCTCCCTCTCTGAAATCAATAAAATATACTTTTTTTTAAAAAAAAAAAAAAGCAAATGTGAATAATAAATGCACAGTTTAAGTATTTTAATGTTTACTAATCTAATCTAACTGCTGGCCTTGAGGGGAACACTTTAGGCTGTGCCAGGAAGAGATATGAGGGCATGAGAATCACTGTCAGGCTCTTTCTTCCCCAGAGTCTCAAAAGACCTTGGACATCACCCAATCGGGCCTCTTCCTTCACAGATGACAACATACTAAATGAAATAAGCCAGAGAAAGACAAATATGGCCAGCAGCCGGCAGCCGGGGAAGGAAGGCCCTGGCCAGCAGCTGGAAGGCCCCGAACGACCCTGATTGCCAGCCAGGCCTAGGGACCCTACCTGTGCACAAATTTCGTGCACTGGGCCTCTAGTACCATATAATCTCACTTATATATGGAATCTAATGAACAAAATAAGTTGACGACAAAATAGAAACAGAGGCATAGATACATGAATAGACTTAGAGCTGTCAGAGGTTGGGGGGAAGGGAGGGACTGGATGAAAGAAGGTGAAGAGATTAGCCAAAGAACATACATAACCCATAGACACAGATAACAGTGTGGTGATGACCAGAGGGGGAGGGTGGGGGCTGAATGGAAGTGGACAAAGGGGGGAAATGAGGACATCTGTAATAGTGTCAATAATAAAAATAAAATTATATAAACAAAATTGACTTGCCCTACTTTAGCAGTGACTTACATTTCATGGCTACTGATCCTTCTAGTACTTTTATCTTTCAGTTCCTGCTTTAAGAAGTCTCATTTATTTCTTTACTTTTGAACAATTTACTATAAAAACTTCATGGGGTGTGTGTTAGAAAAAAAAATGATTTGTTACACTTATTAAAGACCATAGGCAGACTTTATTCAAGGGAGGCTCCTACAATGGAGTTTTTGTAGTAGAAGGAGAGAGAGATTGGACTCAACCAACTCCAAGAAGGTCAAGTGCGGATTTATACCCAAAGAACAGGGTGGGGGATAAAACCCAAATTTACGTTTAAAAACATCAGTCCCTCCTCATGTGCATTTTTAACTAAATGGACTGATCTTTCCAAAAGTCATTAAAAACATCAATGGCCATTGTGGGGAACCTTTGAAATATCCAACCTTACTTTTCTTAAAACCAAATTGGACAATAATAACTTTGTCATTTGCAAAACAGAATGGAACATCTATTTCACATTGCATTTTGAGCCTTTCAAACATTATCAGGAACCTGAAGTAGCCTCTTTCTGAAATGAGGTTTTAAAATGAACTGAAGCTAACAAACTTTTAATGCAAGAGAAACTGTCTCTGAAGCCTCGCGTTCCCCGCCTCAGGCCCCATCTTACCCTTTCCCCTTCACTCCTTTGCTTCAGGATCGGCCCTGGAGCCAGCATGCTATTTTTCCATTACACATCCTGATGGAAGTTTTCATTCAGTTGGTTTAAAACATGGCTCTTACTGCTTTCAGTTTGGACTAAGACCTTTATTTGGAAAATTGCACACAATGAACTTCAATGTGAATGAATATCCCTAATTGCATGCAGTCAAATGAAAAGATATAGATGAGTCAAATTTTCAGTAGAGTTTAAAGAAGTCATTGTTTGAAAACATCTAGTCTTTGGTAATAAGTGAAGTGAGCATTTGTTGGATTTGAATTAAAATTTCTTCCTTGCTTCCTCCCTCCCTTCCTTCCACTCTCCTTCCTCTCTCCCTCCCTTTCATATTTTCATTCTTTCCCACTTTGGCCTTGTGTGAGGCTAGTCCACGTTACCCTTGGAAGTCATAGGGATGATAGCACATAGCAGATTCATCCTCCCAGAGCCAATTCTCTAGTGACTTGCTGTGATCTCTTTGCTGGCAGCACACTGCCGGTTGTTAAAGGACACACCTGTGTCCTGTTGACACAGGTAATACAGCCGCAGGAGGCATATTCTGTGTATAAATACTGAAGGCAGCACAGCCTGCCAGGAGCCTACCTATGAGATCTGGGGCCTAAGTACATTTTCTAGGGGGAAATCAGCAGGGAAGAGGGCAGCGGAGCACAATGCTCATTTGCATGGTAAGAAACTTTGGCACAACAGATAAGTCATCTCTCAATGGTTTTTAGCTCCAAAATACCTAATTAGCCAAACAAATTATGCTAAACCAAAGCAGAATATATTAAGAGAGGGAAAAGATCAAATAGATTTATCTTTTTTTTTTTTTAACATGGTGAAAAGAATCATATTTAAAATACTGATCTATGAATGTAAGTCTAGATCGTTCTTTTAAATCACTGAAATTCTAAAGAGGCAATGAGAGAAAGACCTACCACAGATCTTTCTTAAATCTAATTCATAAGTAACCTCCCTTACCTAAACAAACTGTTGTATAAGTGAGATAAGAGCATTTCCAGAGAAAGACTCAGAGGTGGGGTGTTTGAGCTATGCAACCAGTAAGGGAAGAAAAATTATGCCTGATAAAGCAGGTATGCTGTGTCCTCTCTTAATTTTCCACTTTATTTACAGCATATTATTGAGCTTCTTGAATATATTCCTTCTTACTGAAGGGAACTACATAGACCTTAATAAAATGTTAGGTATTTAATACTTAAGGAAAACTTATTACATAGTTCCTTTCTCACATTTTTCCTTGAAATTCTGAGGAAGTTTCAGATTTTCAAAATCTTTATTGCAGAGTCTTTGTGTCTGTTTCCTTACTCTGTAACTTTTCCCTTAAAGACCTAAATTTGAACTGAAAAACAATGCAATCTTTGCTCCTTTCCAGGATTGTTAACAAATGTTTATTTTTACCTCCTAGCAAAGAGAATTAACACTTTTCTATGCTTTCATTAGGTAATTGTTTGCAGTGTTGCTGTTAATTTGGTTCTTTGCTATAATATTAAATTCCATTATAAAAGTGAGATGTCAAAGAGGGTTTTACTTCATTCTGTTTTATTAAAAAACTACTGTATCTTTTGAGGAAGTGAATCTTCAAAGAAAGATAATCTCTATTCTGTTCAGTTTTTAAATAACAAACCAAACTCCAACTGCATTTAATTTCATGACAATCTTTTTTTTTTTTTTTTTTAACAGAGCAGTAGACCAGCAGGCATATTTGTATTTTCTTATTTGTTTTTTATAATTTTTGGTCAAAAGCTTAGCTAGGGGCTTAAAATTATTATTACTTTTGACATTATCTTAACAATTCAACCATGTGATAACTTTTTTAATCAATGTGTGTCTTCTTTTTGTCTTAATCTAATATCTAGAGGTTTAAATATTCCCTAATATATAATCATACATCAGAAATATGAGATAATACTATTAATTTTTAGCAGCTGTTTCACATTGTATATTCCAAAAAATAAAATAAAACAAATAAAATTTCCCTTATAAACATAGGAGTTAAATACTGTTGATCTTTTAGGAATTATGTTCTCAAAAATGAAGCTTTAGCCCTGGCCGGTTTGGCTCAGTGGATAGAGCATCAGCCTGCGGACTCAAGGGTCCCAGGTTCGATTCTGGTCAAGGGCATGTACCTTGGTTGCAGGCACATCCCCAGTGGGGTGTGTGCAGGAGGCAGCTAATCGATGTTTCTCTCTCATCGATGTTTCTAACTCTCTATCCCTATCCCTATCCCTTCCTCTCTGTAAAAAATCAATAAAATATATATTTTTAAAAAAAGAAATGAAGCTTTAAACTGCAAAAATTATACCATGAAATATTAAAGAGTGTACTATTTTGTATTAGAAATGTTACTTCTATGTATATACAGTGACAAATACCTAAGTAATGCTGTGGTAATTGTTAGCTGTCTTTAAATATAATTTTTAAAAAGAACATTTAAAAGACCATTAAATAAAAAATGTAATTCCAAACCTAAAGACAATAAGAAGCAGAATAAAGTTAATCAATTAATTAAGTAAAGACGGTGATTAGATTTTTAAGATTCCATTATATTCAGTATCATAGGGCTTAGAAACCAAAGTGATAAGTAATGAAATAATTTGTTCTGTGTATTTCAAAATTGATAGCTACAGTTTATTAAAAAAGTTAATAAGTCTTTGTCCTTCTTACATTTTACTTCTCTATGTTTTGAATTGTCAAGTTCAACTTAGTGGCCTAATGTTTGATTGCTACCATTAAAATATCTTTAAACAAAAATGCTAGTCTGAGAAATTAAATGAAATGTGCTATACTGTCAAGATTTCAACTAATATACATTAGAAAGCATGCTGAGTTACAGTAGCAAATACTGTAAATATTATTTTCAAAGGTACTTTTATTCTCATTAATATCTTTTCCAAGTAAATCTGGTAGGATGTGCTTATGGATTTGTTTTCCCAATGGACCAGGGAGTTTTAATCTATTCTCAGGCCAAAGTCCACTTCTCTAACCTGGCCGTATATCTCACTAATGCTTGTCACCAGTCAGTTACACATCCAGTCCCGGCACTGGAAAAACAAATCAAACCTATGTCACACTCTTGGGTGAGTCAGTCCCATCAATTCCACATTTTAAGAGCAACAGCTTAAATTATATAAAGCAACAGCTTAAACAATGAGCACAGAATGATGTATTATCAAATTGTATTCCTGATACCTATCTAATTTTATTAACTAATGTCACCCCAGTAAATTCAATAAATAAAGATGTTAAAAAATTAAGTAAATGACTAAGATTTTTTAGAAAACACACACACACACACACACACACACAAAACAATGAGCAGGCCTATATGTCAAATTTGTTTCCAACATGAGAATTTGAAATCTGTGGACAAAATGACCTCAACCTGAATTTGAATTCAGGAAATTGCTGCTAAATGAAAGGAGATAGATGACGAGATTTACAGAATTTATCACTTGAGATAGTTTCCCCTTTATTTTGAGATTATTCATGTATATTCTTGTAGACATTAGCAAATTTTTAGTTTACCTTATATTGTTCTAAATTCTAAATTCTGTCTTGTTTACATTGCATAGAGAAATGTTTCCTTAGTTGAATATATGGTGTGTATTAAGTGGCAGGATCCAAAGCAGTGCTCCTGAACAGTAGGAAATTCAACCAGGGATTAGAAACGCAGCTAGCTGAAAAGTTTCCCATGATTCTTATTGTTTTTCCTGTCTTTCACAGAAAGGAGAGGCACACAATACTTTTGCAAAAGACTCGTAGTACCCAAGGGACCAAGACAATGAATTCACCTGACCTTTGGAACCCCGCAGAAGTGCAATTTTGCTTTGCTCTGATTAACAACTCATGCCCTAGAAATGTGAGGTCTGTGCTGAGCGCCTCTGCCATGTACTTTGTCATGATTGGTGCTATAGTGATTACCATCCTGGGCAACCTGGTGGTGATCGTTGCCATCACCCACTTCAAGCAGCTCCACACCCCAACCAACTTCCTGATCCTCTCCATGGCCACGACCGACTTCCTGCTGAGCTGCGTGGTCATGCCCTTCAGTATGATCCGGTCCATCGAATCCTGCTGGTACTTTGGAGATCTCTTTTGCAAAGTCCACAGCTGCTGTGACATCATGCTCTGCACCACCTCCATTTTCCACCTCTGCTTCATCTCAGTGGATCGTTACTATGCTGTTTGTGACCCTTTGCGTTATGTTACCAAAATTACTATTCCTGTCATAGAGCTCTTTCTGCTCATCAGTTGGTCTATTCCAATCTTTTTTGCCTTTGGTCTGGTATTCTCAGAATTAAACATAACTGGTGCAGAAGATTTTGTTGCAGCCATTGACTGCACAGGTTTGTGTGTGTTGATATTTAACAGATTTTGGGGGGTTATGGCCTCTTTTATAGCGTTTTTTCTTCCTGGGACGGTAATGGTGGGGATTTACATACACATTTTCACGGTGGCCAGGAAGCACGCTAAGCAAATTGGCGTGGGTTCTATGATGAAACAGGTTGGGTCAGAAAGCAAAGTGAAAGCATCATCCAAAAAAGAAAGCAAGGCCACCAAGACTTTAAGTATTGTCATGGGAGTGTTTGTGTTGTGCTGGCTGCCCTTCTTTCTCTTGACGATTACAGACCCTTTCATCAATTTTACAACTCCTGAAGATTTGTATAATATCTTCCTCTGGCTGGGTTATTTTAATTCCACTTTCAATCCCATTATATATGGCATGTTTTATCCTTGGTTTCGCAAGGCATTGAGGATGATTGTCACAGGAATGATCTTCCGCCCTGACTCTTCCACCTTAAGCCTGTTTCTTGAACATGCTTAGGCAATGCTCTCTGTTCTCTGGGATTCTTCTTAGTAGGGAATCTTGGATGCTCTTTCTACCCAAAGGTATAGGCGTGGACAGGGTTGATAAGAAGATTCTTCCAGATGGTACAACACACATCTAAGTAGGAGCACTAAATCTAGCCTCTTGGTATACCAGAGCTACCAAAGTGTCTAATTTCTGGGTTCTGAGGAAGGCACCTCCAATAAGAAGAAACTCTCTTGCTGATTCCTTGAATTTCCAAATTAGAGATTTAGAATTATTCCTTTGGCTTAAATTAAATAATAAGGGTCTTTTACTTTTTCTCTTGTAAACATCAAAAGAGGAGACACAGTTGGTCTTCACACTCACTGACACCCATGTACAATTTATCTAAGTATTTCTTAGATAAATTAGGAAGAGAGTTTGAGAGTACAAGAAGCCTGAATTATGAAGCATGTGACTGACAGAAAGGGAGAAGGAAACAGACAATTGTATTTACTTCCAATTTTATTGGTTCTGACTTAAACGTCTTTTCAAAATGAGTTGATGTGAGGTTGGCAATACTTTGATTAAATTGAACTGTCTTATTAAATAAGAAGAATGGATTTAAAAAGTTTAGAAGCATATTCTTTCTTTTTTTTTGATATATATGTTTTATCTATATACACATGTGGCCTGCATGCATGTATACAGGTGGTCTGTTTTTCTTGTTGGGGGTGGGTGGGTATGCACATACTAATTATTCACCAAGCCTAAGCTTCATTCATAAACTGAAGTTCTTTCACTGTCCCAGAGTTTTAGGATAATATTTATTGCCTCAATGAATGTCTCTTCTCTGTGTCCTTATGTCTATCTCTTCTTCTTCTACCCTATAAACTCATTTCACCAAATTTTTTTTATAATATTCTTTTCATTCTTCACATTATCTCTCTGTCTCTCTAATCTAGTGGTTCTCAATCAGGGAGAGTTATGCCCTTGAGGATATTTGGCAATGCCTGGGGACATTTTTGTTTGTTACAAACAGCGAGGAGGTAGTACTGACATCTAGGGGATAGAGGTAAGGGATGCTGCTAAACATCCTATAATGCACAGACCAGCCCCCCACAGCAAAGAATTATCTGGTTCAAAACTTCAATAATGCCATGGTTGAGAAACCCTGTGCTAATCTCACAGCTTCAATTACCACTTCTCTATTTCCTTCAAATATATTCATCTTCATCACTATCATTTTCCCCAAGTTTCTCATTTTTTACTATTAGTAAAGTATCCTTTTTTATGTTCCCTCAAGATCTCAAACTAGCCAAACCGGTTTGGCTCAGTGGATAGAGCGTCGGCCTGCGGACTCAAGGGTCCCAGGTTCGATTCCGGTCAAGGGCATGTACCTTGGTTGCAGGCACATCCCCACTGGGGGGCGTGCAGGAGGCAGCTGATCGATGTTTCTCTATCATCGATGTTTCTAACTCTCTATCCCTCTCCCTTGTTCTCTGTAAAAAATCAATAAAATATATTAAAAAAAAAAAAAAAAGATCTCAAACTAAACACACCCAGCATTTTCCTTCTATGTCCACCCCACTGCCCCAAACCTGTCTCTTCTAAATCCTGCTTTGTGTTAGGGTTGGGTGTGCACAGGTATGTAGTTGCTCACCTGATATAATTAAAGGCTAATATGCAAATTGTCTCCTTGACCAGGAGTTCCACTGGGAGTTCAACTGGGAGTTCGACCAGGGGTTGGGGCCGGCTGGCCAACCACCCACGGCCCCTCCCCCCAGCCGGCCCTGCCCCACCCCAATCAGGGATGGAGCTGGCCGGATCCCACCCATGCATGAATTCATGCACCAGGCCTCTAGTCTAGCCCATAAGCTTTTTCATTTGTTTGGACCTGTCCCACCTCATCCTACAGGCCCTACTGATGGATGTAATATATTATTACCTTTAGAATTATGCCATTTTTTCAACCTTATATTATTCATGTTGGAATCCCACAGTGCTTGACATGGTGCCCTTCCCATAAAAATCTCTGAGCACATTCACTGGATGACTAACACATAGAAACTTTGAGGAAAATAAGAAAGAGTTACTCAAATTCAGAAAAATAAACAATTATAAAACAAAGAATGTTAGACAGTGGGGGCTTCTTTTCTTGGAAGGGAAGATGGTGAAAAGAGCCTATATGTAAAGAAGAAATTGAACTGAATTGAACTCCTGTTCTAATGGGCTTTGATCATATGTGCACAATGTTGTGCTGGGGAACTTGAGCACAGGGCCAGCAGGGGCACATAGTGGAAAATGATTCACCAACTCAGAAACGCTTGCCACATATAGAAAGAAGCTTTCATGCTCATGTAGTGAATTTCCTGAGACTAGAAATTAGGTTGTCCCTTTCTTTTCCTAATGTGTCAATAGTCCAAGCGCTTCGCAGAAAAGTTTGGTCATGTAGAAATATTGTTCACTATCTTATGGATTGACAAATTGGAAAATTTTTAAATGGAACATGCAAACTTAGGATGTTCATATGTGGCTGGAGCAATTTATTCATTAATGTTTGCCTATGTTTGCAGGAAGTAGGTTGCTTTTCATAACATAACCTTAAGAAACTGGTAGGTCGCAAAGAAAATATTTGTTAACATTACCATAGATTTTAATGGTAAGCATATTTTATTGTAGTAATCCTTATAGTAATATCGGAACACTTGGTTAATCAACCCCTCTCTATTCTCTGACCTGGCCAACAACATCACACCTCTATGCAGGACATCTAATCCTAAGGTTTCTAATGTTCACAGACATACATCCTAAATGCATTCATAAACCTTTCTGCTTTTTTTAAATCTACCCTTGCTATTGGGAAATTACTCATTACTCCAAAACACATGAGAGAATCATTGATCGGCTGCCTCCTGCACGCCTCCTACTGGAGATCGAGCCCGCAACCTGGGCATGTGTTCTTGACTGGAATCGAACCCAGGACCCTTCATTCTGCCGGCCAGTGCTCTAGCCATTGAGCCAAACTGGCTAGGACCCAAAAACCTTTTTTGAGAGTTTCCCCCTATAGGTCTTATTCCAGTTGTAAGATATTTGTTCCTATTTTTTACAGATTCTTGGTCAGATTAGACTTAGAGTCATGGGTCTTGGAGTCCCTGGCTGACTGCATGGGGATTATGACTTGCAATATAAGGGGTGTCATGGTATGTAGTAAAGCAAGAGGCTTTCTGGTCTGATTAACTTCTGGAGTCAGAAATCTATTTCCACACACATGGACTTGGTATAAGGCAGTTTTAAGCAATCACCACTGGTTTAGCTAGGGTTTTGTGGAGAAGGTGAAAGTATAAGCCAACCTTTTTCATTTGTTTGGACCTGTCCCACCTCATCCTACAGGCCCTGCTGATGGATGTAATCTATAATTACCTTTAGAATCATGTGGTTTTGCAACATCAGTTTGACTTATATTGTAAACTGATTTCACCAAGAGGCATTCCACCTTCTGAAGGTTTGGTATCAAGAAATAAAGATGAGCCCTCGTCAGTTTGACTTAGTGGATAGAGCGTCGGCTTGCAGACTGAAGGGTCCCTGGTTCGATTCCGGTCAAGGATACATGTCTTGGTTGTGGGTTCGATCCCCAGTAGGGGGCATGCAGGAGGCAGTTAATCAATGATTCTCTTTCCTCATTGATGTTTGTATCTCTATTTCCCTCTCCCTTCCTCTCTGAAATCAATAAAAATATATTTAGAAAAAAAAAGAAATAGAGATAATACCTTTGTGATGTACAGACATATGAATCTAATTGTAGGTACTATTACTGATGGGGAGAAGTGGAATGGGGGAGGATATGTGATGATCTAGAAAAATGGCAGAACAAGAATCTAACTCTTCTGTGTCCAGGTGAACTGCTTCATCTATTGTGATTTCCTTAACCAGTACAAAACATAGAGCTTAAAGAAGACAAGATAAATTCAGTGTAAGGATCACAAACCAAAGGATTTAGGATTAGTTATTCTCAATTATTTCTCTTGTTGAGAGAAATGTATATAAAAAATTCCTAAAGCAGTAGGGATATATGAAACTCACTGAAAAGTTTAAAGACTTTACAAATCCAGTATTTAACTTTCATCTCTAATTAATTGGCAGGATTAATAATGATGCTCTACTGAGAAGGAAGCAAACTACTGAGACTTGTGAATAGTGTAAACTAGGTCCCTTGGTACTCACTCAGTGCTCATTTGCATAACATACCATATGGAGACGTAGTTTCTATTTGGAGTATAAGATCATTAACTAATTGCACATCTGTCATCTTTGCAGATGGAAGAGAGTTCTACATACCTATGTCTATGTGTTACCAGAAGGACTTTTTCCCACACGTGATTCTGATCCCTACTTCTGTAAGTATCTTGGAAACTCTGAATTCAACTTATTAGAACTTGCTTAAACATTTTACAGACTAGTGTTAAGATAGATAAAATACTTTCTCATATCAGATAGTTTTCCCAAGATGTATAAATATTGTGTGTTAACTTTAGAAATTGTACAGGATGCAAAAATGAAACAGGGTAATTTCATTCCTTTAATTACTTGCACGCTGGATTTTTTTTCCCTTGGGAAGAGTTGACATATTATAAAAAAGCTTACGCTATTGATTTTTTTGTTAATTTATTTTGTTAATTCTCAAAAAGATGACCTAGAAATTACTTTTTACCCAAGTAATGATTTGTTAACAAGATTTTTTTCTGTGAGAAAACATTTAGCTTACATCCTTCTTCTCTTTTCTTAAGGATAACATCAAACTAGCTTCAAAAGTCTCCAGTCAGACAAACCAGGGCCAGATTCAAGTCTTATGAGACCTTGAATCCTGTGCTGCATTTGGCTTTCAGGGTGCATTTGATTCAGTACCCAGGGAAGTTGTACTAGGTTCCAAATTGCCCTTTAATTCCTCTCTAGATTTCACTTTCTAATTGTTTATCAGATAATTTCCTTTTTTTGGTGTGTGGGACAGGTGGCCTGTTTCCAGAGAGAGAGAGGAGGAAGAGTAGGAACCATAAATGAGCACTGTCCTCAACCAGGGTGCTGGAGAACACCCCCTGACGTTCTGCTATCAGGTGAATGGGTCTTGCCCCAGGACTGTCCATCCTCTGGGCATCCGGTTGACCATCTACCTGGCCTGTGCAGCAGGCATAATTCTTACAGTCCTAGGAAATTTGTTTGTGGTGTTCACTGTGTCCTACTTCAAAGTACTTCACACTCCCACCAACTTCCTGCTGCTTTCTCTGGCCCTGGCTGACATGCTTCTGGGTCTGCTGGTACTGCCACTCAGCACTATCCGCTCCGTGGAGAGTTGCTGGTTCTTTGGAGACTTCCTCTGCCGCCTGCATACCTACTTGGACACCCTCTTCTGCCTCGTCTCCATCTTTCATCTCTGTTTCATTTCCATTGACCGCCACTGTGCCATCTGTGAGCCTTTGCTCTATCCCTCCAAGTTCACAGTCAGGGTGGCCCTTAGGTACATCCTGGCAGGGTGGGGGATGCCAGCAGCTTACACTGCCTTCTTTGTCTACACAGATGTAGTGGAGCGAGGGCTCAGCCAGTGGCTGGAAGAGATGCCTTGCGTGGGCAGTTGCCAGCTGCTGTTCAATAAGTTTTGGGGCTGGTTAAACTTCCCTGTGTTTTTTTTCCCCTGTCTCATCATGATCAGCTTGTATGCAAAGATCTTCGTGGTTGCTGCCCGGCAGGCCCAGCAGATCAGCGGCTTCAACAAAAGCCTGGCTGGGGCTGCCAAACGAGAAAGAAAAGCTGCCAAGACCCTGGGCATCGCTGTGAGCATATACCTCTTGTGCTGGCTTCCCTTCACCCTTGACACACTGGTGGATAGCCTCCTTAACTTCATCACACCACCACTGGTCTTCGACATCTTCATCTGGTTGGCTTACTTCAACTCGGCCTGCAACCCCATCATCTATGTCTTTTCCTACCGGTGGTTCAGGAAGGCTCTGAAACTCATCCTGAGTCAGGAGATCTTCTCACCTCGGACACCCACTGTTGATTTGTACGGAGAATGACTCCTTGACCTGAACTCAGGCAAACGGTAGAGGCTTGGAGGGAAGATAGTGATGCTGTAGCAATGGGTGGGGTGGTGTCATGCGTTTTGGGGCATGCTTCCAGGCAGCCTGGTTTAAGTGGATGGGAGAAATTAACTTCTCTTCCTTCATTGAATGTTCCTATAGTAGTATGTAGGAAGGAGAGAGAGGGGGAGAGAGAGAGGAAGGGAGTGAGAGAGAGAGAGAGAGAGAGATCATTTAACTATTTATTGGATAAATTAAAACTGTGAAAATATTTGAGTCCTCATTCATTACTTTCTTGAAACAACTAAGATAGGAAGATGGAGGAAAAAAAGCACCAAGGTCAGGATTTCCGTCTTACCACGTGGTAGGGCCGGGGGTGACCACTTCAGCAATCTTTGACTTTCTCCCCCATCACTGATTTTTTTTTTTTCATTTTAAAAATGAAGCGTTTGTAACTGTTTGTTTTCTAAGGAGTCCTTAAGCTCAAATATCACATAATCTAACTTTGGGAAGCATTGTTTGAGTCCTAACTTCACCTTATTGTTCATAATCATAGTCAAGTGTTTGGAACATTTTTCAAAATGTTCCCTTTAGGCTCCCTGTCTCCTTGGAATCCAATCACTAAACAAGTTTGTATGCCAGGTTTGTCTATTTCCATGACCATAGAGTAACTGGATTATTTTTTAAATGTATTTATATTTTTAAAGAAATATTTTTCTCCTTTTCCTTTATAAATAGAAATTTGAAAATATGTGGAATATTTTTCACACAAAAATAATAAAAATAAAAGTGATAATGAACCACATCTCACCACTTTAGTATTTCTTTTTTTAAAAAAAATCACACAAGTTAGAACTACTATCTTTTGATTTTATGATAGTATATGATTTTATTTGGAAAAACAAGTACCTATGCCACATGCTTCCTCAGAATTGAACCACATGTGAATAGCATGTCCTTCTCCTGAGCATGATGACTTTGTGATCAAATGTGAACAGAAGTCAGTGGCAATCAGACCTCACCATTAACTGCGATAGCCTGCAGCCTGGTAAATGCTCATGTTCATCTCCACTGGGAAGTAGCTCAATCAGCAGAATCATTTCTTGATGTTTTTTGTACTCACTTAGAATTATTGTTTTGTCGTGTGTATGTTTTTAAATTTCCTGTTTCACAAAAACAGCATGATTTCAAATTCCAAGATAGAGCCTTCTCGTTAAGTATGAACCTGACCATTATTTTTTCCTCTAAACATCTCCCAATTTAATTATAGTTTTCTTACAATTTGGTCAAACCAGGTTACAGCTCACCACAGCTACAGCATGTATGAATATATAACACATATGGATGTATATTTATATCAGTATAAATATGTGACCCATATGTCATCTATATGACTAGGGGTTTTGAGCAGGGCCATTTCCATAGCAAAAGCCCTTTTGTATTGTTTCTGAATAGCTCTGTTCCATAAACTTAGTTCTGCAGGGGCATCAAGAATCAAGAAGTCACATTAATAGTGACCCACAAAGTGCGTGAGAGAATCAGGCTTCCCCTTCTATGTTGAGTTTTAAGTTCGCATAGCTTTTTTTCTGGAACTATAATAGCTGCAAAATTGGAATTTCAGAGAAAGATTTTAATCATCAAAGAGAAGGGATTCGCCATTGTTGGTCCTGACCCTTGGCACCTACCACATGATGCCACGGAGTTTTGTCTTCCACACTCTTCACCTCTATTTTATGTTCCTTTCCCACTCTAGTCTTCCCTGCTCCCTACTCCCTTGGAGAGAGCAAATGTCCCCGACCCCCTGATCTTGTGCTTGGTCATGCGATGTGCTTTGAGCAATGCAATCCGTGTTCAAACTAGAGCTTTCAATGTAATTGTAGGGTTCAGCCCAGGTCTTACATTTCTGCCCCTTCCCTGGGAACAGGTTGTCTCCATAGCAGCTGCTCCTTCAGCCTGGGTCCCAGAATGAGAAGACGCAAGGCAGACCTGCGGCTCACCTACAGCTGGGAGCAGGGCAGCTGTCATCGCGACCCTCACATAACATGAGCAGAAAGTAAATGTTTATTGTAAATCATTGTTTGTTATGCTGAAAAAATTGACTAATATACACAAAATTCCAGTGAGTGTGTCATGGTGTCCTCATTTTGTCTCACTCTTAACTTAGCCTGGAAAGTAGCTGCCAGACTTGAAAGTGATCTTTTTCTGCTTGCACATTTTGACCACAGCAAGTATATTATGAGATATAACACCAGTCATCCTGGAATAGTTTGGAACCACAGGGCAAGCTTTCTTAAAAACAAATATTTGCCCTAGCCTGTTCGGCTCAGTGGATAGAGCATCGGCCGGCGGACTGAAGGATCCTGGGTTCGATTCTGGTCAAGGGCACATGCCTGGGTTGTGGGCTCGATCCCTAGTAGGGGGATTCAGGAGGCAGCTGATCAATGATTCTCTCTCATCACTAATGTTTCTCTCTCTCTCTCTCTCTCTCTCTCTCTCGCTCTCTCTCTCTCTCTCTCCCCCTTCCTCTCTGAAATCAATAAAACTATGTTAAAAATTTTTATATACTTTCAATTCTCCTGACTTAGAAGAACTTAGGCAGGGGTCCTCAAACTACGGCCCACGGGCCACATGCAAATACAAATATTGTATTTGTTCCCGTTTTGTTTTTTTACTTCAAAATAAGATATGTGCAGTGTGCATAGGAATTTGTTCATAGTTTTTTTTTAAACTATAGTCTGGCCCTCCAACGGTCTGAGGGACAGTGAACTGGCCCCCTGTTTAAAAAGTTTGAGGACCCCTGACAAAGGGGTTTCATGCCACTGTGGATGTGGGTCCTGAACAGCAAGGCCAGGATGGTTCTGAGGGCCTTATCTATGTTCTCGAAAATCCAAAGTATGTAACCTTGACCTACCTCTCTTAGGGCCAAGTTTCAGGGGATGTAGCATTACATTCAGCTCTCAACTAATATTTATTAGCTGTGCTGAGTGTGATGCTAAACTCTGTTAGATACAAAATTCCTGAAATGTCATCATTCCACTAAAAAAAACTTCAGTCTGAAAAGCATGAAAACAACTAAAATAAGAACAAACAAGCCAGAATAAAAAAAATTAGTTCCCAATAAAGTTACGACAAAGAGCTACAGAACTTAAAGAGGGAGCAGTCACTTATTTCAGGAGGGACCAATGTTCAAAAGTGAGGGCTAAGAAGTCAGAGGGGCCTGACCAAATTCAGATGGCACCCCCTCCTTTCCCTGTCATCTTGGGCTAGTTATTTACCTCCCATAAGTTTCAGTTTCCTCATCTGAGATAATAATACCTGTCCTGCAGTTTTGTGAAGATGAGGTGAGATAACCATGTGGATAAATTGTCAGAGTAGCTGGCTCAGGCAGGGCTCCGTAAATTGTTGCAATCACAGAGACTTAAAAGAGGAAGTGGCATTTGAACTAGGCTTTAAAGATGGGTAGTTTCTTAAGGGGGAAAAAAACAAACAAACCAGAAAGATCAGAATAAAATTAATATGTACTATTTTTTTTTAATCTCTCTTTACAGAACTTGAATATTTACTCAATAAAGTTCTATGAAAGGGTAGGGCTCAGATAGGTGAAGAGTACTGTCCTAGGTCACAAAGTTGACAAAGAACAGACTGAAATTTGAACCACCTCTGCCCTCCACCAGTGGCGGGGAGCTTCCTGGGAAGCCAGCCTGCCTCTTTCCCAGAAGCGCAATCCTAAGGACTTGGTTATTGTGAATGCTTATGCTTACAGAGCTGGATAACTTAATGCACTTGAGGCAATACCGGCAATGTGTCTTCTTACATTTGTATTGTTCTTTTGAAAATAAGTTCTTTCAATGATAAAAACAGTATCATCTATTACAGAAAATTTGAAAGATACCAAGAAGCACAGAAGAGGAAAAATAAACTCTAATCCTCACTTTCTAGAGGAAACTGGTGTCAACATTTCATACACTATTTTTAGTCTTTTCACTCAACGTATGCTGTTTTGAAGTATGCTGTTTGTATTGGGTTGTACTTCATGACACTATTTCATTCTGAGCTCATGGGTGTTGGTGAATCTGATGATCATTTTTCTGACATCCAGGAGAAGGTGGCATCACTCTCACTTCTACCTCCACAGTCACATCTCGGCCACTCTGACTCTCCTCCCTCCCTCTTTCCCTCACAAAGATGCTTGTGATGCACAGAGCCCATGTTGATAGTGTAGGATAATCTCCTCATCTCAAGATTGCATCGGCAAAATACCCTTGGCCGTGTAAGGTCATATATTCAAAGGTTCTGGGGGTTAGGACACATTTTTTTTGAGAGGCTCTTGTTCTGACTACCATAGGCACTACGATTCCCTTCTCTTGTATTTAATTCAAGATCGTATGACTTCACTGTCCATAACATTAAAGGCTGTACTGCTGAGCCACATACCCTCATATGTTCTTAACTTAATAATGACTGAGTTCCTTTACTTCCAGTTACACATTTTTTAATTCTAGTTTGGAACAGTGTGGGCTTAACCTGAAAGCACAGCATACCTTGTAACCAGCACTAAAGAAATCAAAATTTCAAGCAGGGAGGAAGATCAATGGTTGAGTGCGTAAGTTTAATTTCCCAAATAATACCAAACTCAGGAATAATCAGTAGCTGAGAAAACAATTATAAAGAGTTAGACCTGAGAATAAAAAGGGTCGCTGAGCACTAAATATTAAATGACTTGATGTTATATTCAACAAATTCTTTAGACCAGACCAACTTACTACTCTATTCTTTAAAAAAATACATTTTCACTGATTTCAGAGAGGAAGGGAGAAGGATTAGAGAGATAAAAACATCAGTGATGAGAGAAGATCATTGATAGGCTGCCTCCTGCATGATCCTTCAAGCCTACAACCGGCATGTGCACTGAGGGTTACTGTCATTACTCCTCAGATGGTCTCGGGCGAAGTGAATAGAAAAAGGCAACTAATAAATAACAAATCACACACATCTCACTAACTTTGACAAAAAGGAATATTCTCTATATCAGGACCAGGGAATAGAAGACATTTAATAAACTGCAAGGCAAGAACTTGTGGCAAAAGCAAATTTGCAACAGATTTAGTTGAGGTTAAATTCTTACTGGATTTAGAAGCCTGTTTCCAATTATATTCTAAAGTATTAGAAGAATAATGGTAATAATTAATAATGGCTAACATTTGTTGAGTATTTAAATGGAATATATTGTGATTACACAGACTCAGAGATTAAAACTTAATATGGATTTGTGAGGGTCATGGAGATAATATTTGGTAACGATAAGCAAAGGTAATCAGTTAAAAAAACAAACAAACCCTTTTCTCCCCCTTTAGGAAATGTAAATCTGCTCTATTTACATGATTGACAAAGGGGTGGAACTTCTCCAGATGTTGACATGGTGTTTACAGCAGCATAATGAACGACAACTTGCCCCCACCCCAGCTGTGCAGCTCTGCTACCTGAACATGACCGACTCCTGTGTGAAAACTCCCTACTAGCCAGGACACCGCCTGGTTCTCTACACACTGTTTGGCTTTGGGGCCCTGCTGGTCATGTTTGGAAACCTCCTGGTGATGATTCCATCCTTCATTTCAAGCAGCTGCACTCTCCCACCGATTTTCCATCGCCTCTCTGGCCTGTGCTGACTTTCTGGTGGGGGTGACGGGAGAGCTGCTGGTACTTCGGGCCAAGCTTCTGTTCTTGCCACACGTGCTGCTGTGTGGCCTTTTGTTACTCTTCTCTCTTCCACTTGTGCTTCATCTCCACGGACAGGGACATCGCTGTTACTGACCTTCTGGCCTTTCCTCTCAAGTTCACAGCGTCTGTGTCAGGAATCTGCACCGGGCTCTCCTGGATCCTGCCCACTGCATACAGCGGTGCCATGTTCTCCACCGGTGCCAATGGCGAAGGGCTGGAGGAACTATCTAGTGCCCTCAACTGTATCAGAGGTTGTCAGACAGCTGTAAACCAAAACTGGGTGTTGATCAATTTTCTCTCCTTCTTTATACCTACCCTTGTTATGATCATTCTCTATAGTAATATTTTTCTTGGGGCTAGACAACAAGCTAAAAAGATGGAAAATACTGCTGGCCAAACAGATGCACCATCAGCAGACACTTATAAATCCAGAGTGGCCAAGAGAGAGAGAAAAGCAGCTAAGACCCTGAGTATCATGGTGCTAGCATTTTCAATTTCATGGTTACGGTACAGCATTGACTCATTGATTGATGTCCTTCTGGGCTTCATAACCCTGCTACATTTATGAGATTTGCTGTTGGTGTGCTTATTATAACTCAGCCATGAACCCTTTGATTTATGCTTTATTTTATCCCAGGTTTAGGAAAGCCATAACATTTATTGTGAGTGGTGGGCTTTTCAAGGATAGTTCAGCAACTATGAATTTGTTCTCTGAACAAAATAAGCATTTAGGCTGAGAAAATTGAAAATATCATTTCATTTTCGAAATGAAATGAGTTTTTAAAAGTCAATGAAGACTATTAATGAAAAAAAGTTACCTTTCAAAGTTCACAGTATAAATCAATGTTTTTCAGATATATTAGGAGGTATATTTCCCTGTCACTTCTCCAAAATTATTTATCTGACTAATAAATGTTAAATCCCTATTTGTTAACTGCTTCAGAGTTCACCATACCCACAGCCTGCAGACACTCCCCTCCCTCCCTTTTCTCCCTTATTACATTGACTCTTCCCTTTGTCACCTGAAAAGATCTTGTTTTCTTTGATTTCCTCTTCCCTTTTCTTAGTTTTCTACTCACTCCCAACTTGTCAAAATTTTACTGTAATTGGCTTTCGTGGGCTGTTTTTTGGTGTATTTTTTCTTTCTTATTCTTTTCCCAAGGGTAGCAGTTCAATCTATGATGCTTAATGTTTGCATGAGGTCTGTGTCAGGAATTTGCATCTCCTGGACCCTGTCCCTTGCATTTGATGGACCATGTTCTACACAGGTGACCATGAGGATGGAATGGAGGAATTAGTAAGTGCCCTCTGTTCCATAGATGGTGTCAGCATGTTATAAATCAAATTGGATATTGATAGAATTTCTATTATTTTCACATCTATCTTTGTTAAGATGATTCTGTACAGAAATATTTTTCTTGGGCCTAGTAAACAGACTAAAAAGATCAAAACTATTAGTATTAAGTAGCAGCATTATCATGGACTTACAAACCAGAGTAAATAAGAGAAAGAGAAAAGCAGCTAAAAGCCTAAGTATCACAGTTAGTGTTTTTGATCTCATGGTTACCATATGGATTCTCTCATTAATTCATTCTTGAGTTTTATGGCACTTTATATATTTATGAGATATTTTGCTGGTTTAGAATTATAACTCTACCCTAAATCCTTTGACCTATGCTTTCTTTTACTATTGATCTAGAAGAGCAATAACACTTATAAGTGGGTAAGCAATAAAAGGCAGTTCTTCAACCATAAATTTAATTTCTAAATAAGCCTAAATTTCAAATTAATGATTTAAAAAATTTGAAATTGATCTGGCGACCTATTAGAAATTTCCCAATAATTATGATCTGAAATACAGTGTATGGTAATAATTCATTAAATTGGGGAAGAGAAATAGAACTTCAATTCTAACAGCATAACTTTTATGCTTTTACTTTTTAAAAATATATTTTTTTTATTGATTTCAGAGAGAAAGGGAGAAGGAGAGAGAGTTAGAAACATCAATGATGAGAGAGAATCATTGACCTGCTGCCTCCTGCACTCCCAACACTGGGGATCGAGCCTGCAACTCAGGCATGAGCTGCTTTTACTTTTTTGATGAAGTGATCATCTTTAAACACTTGATAGACACATATTTACTAAATAGTGGTGGACATAAAGTTTCTATTTTCTGGTTTCTTCAAATCTGTGCACTCTGTCAGTTGCTAATTATTTTCCTCTTTCAGGCCTCCTGTACCTTTCTTACCTAGCCTATCAACCTTACCTTTCTGTCATTTTCAAAGCTTTCCCGATTTTGTATCCCCCTGGCTTTCTCTGGATTTGCTTAACGTCACTTTCATTTTGATCAGCTTGTTTCTGGGGCCCATGTGTTTGGAGCTCCTATAGGTCTCTGCGTCATCCATGCACATTAGCCATTTTGACTCAGGACAAGGCTTATGTGATATTTTGGGGGGTATTTTGCAATTGTGGAAATCATGAGCAAATGGTACAATTTCTGCAATAATAATTGTCATTTTATGTGAAAATTTTCTCATCCCATGAGCTGTGTTGTATTACCTTCCAGTCATGATGGAGGGCAACTTTCTGTCATTTTTTTTTTTCTGTAAATACTACCCAAAGTTTATGCATTGTCCATGATTTTTTAAACAGTGTATTGTAAGTTATGGAAAAAGAATGGACTATCCAAGAAATGTTAAGATGGCATATAACTTTTTGAAAAAAACATTGTTAATCATATTGCTTCATGTATTTCACAAAAGCAAAGCTGAGTTCTTCCAGAAGTTAAAAAATTAAAGAAAGTATAGTTTTTATAAGTTTTTATTGGTGAAATTATTACAGAAAACTCATATTGATTCATGTACTCCACTTAAATTTTATAAAACTCAAATGAAAACAAAGCTAGGTTAAGGGAAAAAAGACAAACTTGGGAAAAACTATTGGCAGTATGCATGATGAAGAAAGGGCTCACAGATTTAAAAGTCTAAAAGCTTTTTATAAAATAGTAAGATAGAGGCACTCATTCCACTAACAAATGAGCAGACAATTTTAAAGAACAAACATACAAATAGCTAATACATTAAAATGCAAGTTGTACAAATAATTTAAAATATGATAGAGCTTTATATGTAACATTGGCAAATATTAAGAGTATCAATAATACCTTATGCTAATTAGAGTGCAGGAAATTGAGGGCTCTCATGAGAGTTGAACATGCTCATATACATGTAGGACAAATATAATTTAATTTCTTTCTGAGGCAATTTAAAATAGTTATATAACAATTTAAATCACACATGTCACTTGACTCTGTACTTCTACTTCTAGCAAGTAATCCTAAGAAAAGAACCAGGCAACGAAGCAAACATGACCAGGATATTCATTGTATAACTTTTAATTATTAACTGGAAAAAGCTTCAATCAATACGGGATAAGTTAAATTAGGTTTCACCTATGTAATGGAATGTTATGGAGCAAGCATTATTAGGCATTATTGTTAAATAATGCCTTTCCCATAATTAGTTATTAAAACTTCCTCTAATGAAATTTTGGTAAAGGACATGCAATTGTTGCCACTGGTGGTGCTTCAAAGTTTAATGTCCTTAGCTGATAAATTTAAAATTTTATTATCATCTATTTGTTCACCAAATTTTTAACCAATTTTATTATTTCTGAAACCCAAATGTCTAGGAACCACTGTCCTGACCCATTAGTATTTTTAATAACAAAGGTGATATTTTCAGTAGGTAGGGCTTTTATGCCCCTCAAAACAAACCAGGGCAGCATTTGGTCAACTCCAAACATTAGAGACGGTGAAATAGTAATAAATGATAATAAACCTGACATGATCCCATGGAAGCAGATGTCCAATAAAGCAGCCACATAGAGAAAGGAATATCAGATCTATGTTATGAAAAGGGTTGTCCTGCACTTTTTTCACTTTTTTGCTACAGCATTCAAACTTATTAGCGAAATCTCAGTTACTTTGTATTTTCACATTGGAGGTTAGTCAATAAAGAGCATTTAGCCTCATGCTGAGATGGTATGTAAACTGGAGGTTCTCTTTAAGTCCTGTGAAATTCTTGCACATATGTAACTCTTCCTATGTTGCTTATAACACCATCTTGAATAAATGGTTTTGCATCAAATAAAGATCAGATTTACATAGTAATCATGTTTCTCAGGGGTTATCATTCTAACACCAAGGGCAGGATTTGGAGGCAAACTTTGGTTATCTAGAATTATTTAAAGTTTCAGTCTCAGATCTGCACTTGACCTTCAGGTTGCAGGTTTGAAACTTTTCTAAAATAACAGTCCATTAAATAAATCATCTCCCCAATGACTGAAAGTGTGAGACAGTCCTAACTTATTATGATGTAAGTGGGAGAAAGATGCATTAATGGCCTCTATGGTCTTGCCAATGCCCTAACTCAGAAGTGTGTTAATGAGAGGAAGGGGAGAGAAAGGTTTTGTATCTTTTCTCTTAGGATTAGAGGGTAGAGGTAACCAAACAGAAAGCAGGGTCAGTGTTAACCTGTGTTGATAACACACAATCAATCCAATTAGCAGTCTTAGCAAATCTTCAAGTGATCACATCACTGAATCAGCTATTTTATTTATTATATAATTCATTTGTGTTTAACAAGTACTTTTTAGAAATATATGTGAACTGCTTATGGAATACTTTTATTGGGGTGAGAAAGAACACAAAATTAATGTTTCTCCAAAAAGAGTAACATACAGGTTGGGCAAAAGTAGGTTTACAGTTGTGAGTACATGAAAGAGTTTATTCTTGTATTATTATTTATTAGTTATTGTACTATTTTCCATATGAACAACTGTAAGCCTTCTTGTTCCACTCTGTATTTGATGAACCAGGCTTCCTTACCAGACTAGAGGGAAGGATGAATATAATGACTAACATCTCATTCCTTCATGCTTTTCCTGAATAATTTAAAGAATACTTCCCCCTATCCTAACATACATTTTGGGAAATCTCCTTTACTTCTGAGAAAGAAAAAAAACCCACTTATTTAATCATTTAGTAATTCTGAATTAATTCTTAAACTTCCCCTATTTCAGCTTTTATGATTAAAAATAAATTTGTTTTTGATGAAGTGATCTTCAAAATGTGACCACTTGTTTTCTGGGTCAATATTCTTGGTTGATATTTTAAAACACTGAAAAAAGCCTTATGTCGAGATGTGGGCAATGGCCATCAGAGTGGGTGCTATTCTGAGAGTCTGTGCAGGTGCTGACAATGCCCTCCTTTGCCTTGTATTGTCCTTCCAGCTGCTGGAGAAGGCCCGCTCACCTCAGTGTCCCCTTCTCTCTATACTTGTGTCCAATCTATCCCAAGTTATCCCTTGGTTGCTTTCCAAGGTTTTGAATGGTTGTTCCATGTGTTCAATTGAGTTTTATGATTGTTCTCTGTGGGCGGGGTGGTTTGAAACAAGCTATTCAATCATGGCCAAAATCATATTTCCCTCCTGTGAAATATAATTTTTATTAAATTGTTACAGTTTATTTTGTTGCTTTGTCAACATTCCTCTCATAATTCTAATTTTCATTTTGGTTTCTTTCCTGTCCCATGGCCTTTTGTGATGAACCATCTTTTCTGCATGCTCAGATTCTGTCTCACCTTTGACTACTTATTCTGTTTTTTAAAATATTTTTATTGATTTAAGACAGGACAGGAGAGGAAAAGAGGGATAAAAACATCAATGATGACATTTTTCAGTCCTCAATAATGCAATTTAAAATGTGCTGTCCATAATACTTATACAATTATTTTTCTTGAGGACAATCTATACTAATAAAAGGGTAATATGCTAATTAGACCAGACGTCCTTCCGGACAAAGCCATGATGGCAGGGCCAAGCCTGAGGCAGTTAGGGGTAATTAGGCTGTCAGGGGAGAGCAGTTAGGGGGATCAGGCCAGCAGGCAGGCGAGCGGTTAGGAGACAGTGGTCCTGCGGGATGGGGCCAAAACCAGCAGTCAGACATCACCCGAGGGGTCCTGGATTATTGATGGTGCAGGCTGGGCTGAGGGACACCTTCCTCCCATGCATGAATTTCGTGCACCGGGCCTCGAGTAATATATAAAATGTATTTTTTATTCTTAGCAATTCCTGACACAGGTGTCTTCATCTTTTCCTCCCTAAATAGTGTCAGCTCTATTTGGAAGGTATTAATGGGCAAATATGAAAAAAAATCATAATCTTATGTAAAGTATTTCCAAAGTGGTTCATTTATAAAACATATGTAATGTAATGTTTATGTAACTTTACTTATTTAGTCACCTCTTCTTTTCATGTCATAAAACAAGTTTGTTACAGAATAGTCTGTGAAAATTAACTACCTAAAAAATTTAAAGCTGTGTCAAAGACTTGAGAAGGCAAATAACCTATTATTAATTTTTCAAATTTTTACTCTATCCTAAAACACTCAACTTATCAACATATTTTTTAAATTAAAATGTATGTGACTAAGAAATGTTCTCAGATGAGAAAACAAGCTATCCATGGAGTGTATAAGACCAGTTTGAGTATTTGCTATTTTTGAAATAATCCTTGGTTATGTTTGGATCACTCAGTTTTATACTTCCAATGCCAAATACAGTGTTTGGCACAAAGAGAGAACTCTAAAGTGAAAAATAATGTGAATTTAAATTAGCTTTTTTATAAAATCATTTTATTTCAAATCACTTTTTAAAAATGACAGAAACCATCCTTTTGTCCACAAGCTTATTTGACCATAATAAATTATGTTTTTCTAAAGTAAGGTGTAGCATAAAATCATATAATCACTGTATATGATTTTCGTGAACATGTTCTAAAATGAAGAGAAGTGTTGCCAGGGTTCAGAAAACACCAGAGTCTCAGTGTTTTCCAGACAATCTTCAGTTACTAGGAAGTTCCACATTTCAGGTTTTATAAACTCATTTTAGATTTTAAAAGGTTTCAAGAACTTATAATCTTGTATATGTTTCTCAGACAAAATATGCTTTAAAGAAGATTTTTGTCCCCAAAGAATCTAAATTGCAAGTTAGGCAGAGACTTGTTTTATCCTGTATGTATTTTAGAAAACTGAACATTGGTATTAAGTGTGGGAGGAACTGCAAAGTTTCAATTATTTGAAAAAACAAATAGGAAATTGAGAAGGCATTGAAAATTATCATAAAAATTTAAAAAACCATAGACAGATACTAAGTGGGAAGTAATCATCACATTTTATTCACTCATCACTAAATTTTTAAAATTTAATGTGAAAATGCCTGAAGATGACAAGGGCTTTGTTAAATGTAATATCCTCCTATCTGGCAAATGATTACAGTTGCTGCTCTAGAGTCAAGTGTTTAATTTTGCACTTGACCTTAATTCCATGTTAATTTTGAAGTCCCTGGAGTAATCTAGTTAATCTATATCTGCTTCCTCAGAAAATAAGTTAATTGTTGATGAATCACTCCTGAAGACTTTGCCACTTACAATAAGCTTTATTGCCTTCCGAAACCATGGGTAAAAGAAAGCATATATCAAGGGGTTCATAGCTGAATTATAATAAACACACCACACTAAGATCTCATACACATAAGGAGGAGTTATAAAATTCATATAAGCATCAACCACAGCATCAATGATGTATGGCAGCCAAGAGACAAGAAATGCTGCCATAGCAATACCCAACGTTTTAGCAGCTTTTCTCTCCCTCTTCGCTACTCTTTCCTTGTAACTCTCCGAGGAGGACTGAGCGTGGCTGGCTGTACTTTCAATCCTCCTAGCCTGATGTTTAGCTACCAAAAATATCTTTCCGTATATAATCACCATGGCCACAGTGGGTATAAAGAATAGAAGAAAACAAAGTAGAACCCAATTTTGATTCAATGGAGCCTGACAGCCTCCTATACAGGTTAGGGCAACTACTAGTTCCTCAATTCCTTCTTCATTGGCCCCAGTGTAAAAAACAGAAAAACTATAGGTGACAGAAAAGAACCAAGAGAGAACAATGCATATTCCTGACACCGAGACAGTGAACTTGGTTGGATAGGTCAGAGGATCCGTAACAGCGATGTATCTATCAATGGAGATACAGCATACATGAAGTAAAGAAGCGAAACAGAAGGAAGTATCGAAACATGTATGAAATTTACAGTAACTCTCCCCGAAGTACCAGCAGCTCTCCACAGACCTCACTGTGCTGAAGGGCATCACCGTCACTCCCACCAGGAAGTCCGCGCAGGCCAGGGATGCAATCAGAAAGTTGGTAGGTGTGTGCAGCTGTTTGAAGTGCAGGATAGCGGTAATGACCAGTAAGTTCCCGAACACGGCCAGCACAGCCCCCAAACCAAGGAAGGCGTACAGAATGGCTCGGGGTCCTGGCGAGTAAGGAGTCTTAACACAGGAGCCGTTCACATGCTCGTAGCAGAGTTCCACTGCTTCAGCTTGGGAGTTGTTCGCCATGCCTTCTCATTGGAGTTACTTCAAAGTTCTCAGATTTTCTGTTTCAGCAATTTAAAACAAGGAGATGACAACTTGAAACACTGTGGCAAAGAAAAAAATATAGTTAAAATGAACGTTAGGAACTTTTCTACCTTTTTTTTTTTTTGCATATTAACTATAACCTCTTAGTCTTTCCAAAAAGTACTTATTCCCAAATGTTTAATATATTTAGAGTGGAAACTTGTTGCAGAATGCCATTAAACTTATAGTCAAATTTAGTACTAAATAATTGGCTGGCAGGATACTTAGTCCAATGTTATATATTATCATATATTTTATAGAATGTAATTTGCTAATCATTAGAAAATCCCTTTATTGTGTTTACCTTTTGAAATCTCACCTATAACCACCTGAGTTGAGAAATAATTAGGGGACCAATAGCTGAGTTTTATTTACTAAGTTATCTCCCCTGAGCAACCACTTCACAATAATTAAACTATTCTTCATTTTTTTTCAAGAAGAAGTAAATTGCATGTCCTTCAAATTGTAACCTCAGAAATCCCTATAGTATAGAGTGTGAAGGCTGAGGAAACATTCACTTATAATAGCTTGCTAAACTTACTTGCTGAATGTATTTCTTTCATTGTTTATATTCCCAGAGTTTGTGTTTTGTTTTGTTTTTTACTTTTATCTCCATTCATAGTTTAGACAGCTGGAGATGATTTGGAGAACTAATCTCATCGAATTGATACTAATATAATCCGTGTGTAAGTATTTTCTGGGCTAATAGACAGTTTTAGATGTCTAAAATCATTAAGATTGATTAAAATAAGCAGCGACTCGCCTAGTCACTCACCTTCCCATCCTTAAAATGCAAAACAGTATGGTTTGAAACCTTTCACCGAGGAGTAGGCAACACCTGGGATGATCTGGAGGGGTGTATGTAGATTAGTCATGTCTCTGGAAGGAATGGATTTATGCTAAGTCATCCAAGGTGCAACTAGAGCCCAAACAATATTGAATAATTAATTTTTTAAAAATATATTTTATTGATTTTTTTTTTTTTTTTACAGAGAGGAGGGGAGAGGGATAGAGAGTTAGAAACATTGATGAGAGAGAAACATTGATCAGCTGCCTCCTGCACACCCCCTACTGGGGATGTGCCCACAACCAAGGTACATGCCCTTGACCGGAATCGAACCTGGGACCTCTCAGACGCTCTATCCACTGAGCCAAACCGGTCAGGGCAATAATTAATTTTTACTTTATTTAACAGTGCATCTAAATCTTAATCTTTGAGCTAGAGACTGGACTATTTTTATTACCATTTATCTCATAGTCTGGCCTCTGTTGAAAGGGTAGTATCCTAGAAGAACGTATGTACATACAGTTGTGTATGTGGACCTTTTATGTATATACCTGTATTCTCTAGGTGATAGGCTTCCTCAGTCTGTGAATTTTGAATTCATCCATTTTTACTTTTACCTCCCAGTTTATATTTATGGCCTCACTGGCCTGACCGCATAAACCTAAGTCTCTTCCACACAAAGTATCTTCCGGTTACTCTTGGGAGGCCTCGGATGGGTGCATCCATGTGCTCACAAGACAGTCTACCCAATAAAATCATAATGTGACATGCCCCACCCCTCCGAATTCTTCTGCCTCAGCTGTCCTAATCAAGTCCACCACATCTTTCAAGCTGGCTGAAGGAATTTCACCACTGCCACCATGGCTGGGACCTTGACTGAGAGTCTGAGTGTCTGTGTAAAAGATGCTGTCTCTTCAGCACTCCCCACCTCACTGGTGCCCAAGTGATGCTGCTGCTGTGCTAAGGGAGAGTGATGCTTCCTCAGGTCTCTATACTCAGGCCCTAAAAGAGCTGCCTTCAATGCTATAGAGTGTCTGAACGCTACCCGCCCCCGCCTCCCCCCGCCCCCCCCCCCCTCGCCCCCAAAGCAAAGATACTTGAGGAGGAATGCGCACTCCTGAGACGCACATGTTGGTGTTTAATAGCTTTCACCAGTACATGAAACTAGGGCTTCTCAAAGAAATGACTCATTCAAGCAATGGGGCAGAGGAGACACAGAAAGAAACTGAAACGTATTGAAAAGGAATTTTTGGACTGGAACCCAGATTCTTTGTCCATCGGAGTAGAAGAATGAATCCACAGACAAGAGGGTAGTGTAGCAAAGGTGGAGATTTATTGAAGAACAAGTACAGACTTCCATGGGGGGAGGGGGAAAGGGTCCCACCGACTTCCTGTTTCCATGGTTTATAAAGGCTGCAGTTCATGTACTCTGATATCCCTCTGATTGGTCAATATTTCCTTTCGAATTGGTTACTATAGTGACTCCTGAGGCCCTCCTCCCTCGTTGTCCTCCTATTCCCTCTGGGCTTTCTTCCTCCTTCTTTATTTTGTAAATATAGACCTTTTTGGCTATTTCTAGTTCCCTTGTCTTACGGAAATGTATCTGTTGCTGCTCCCTTGTCTTATGGAGATGTAACTGCACCAGGCTTCCTTGTGTTAGGGAAATGTACCTTCTCCCAGTCTGTAGCCCTGTGTTTTTTCATGGGACCCCAATTCTAAAAATTCCCTAAGCCTGCCTATATTCCCCTAAAATTCCTGTTTCAATATTTTTATATCAGAAACTAAGAAATATAAAAAGAAGTTGGAGCATTTCACAAGGACACTGTTGCAGTGTGAATGGGATCCTACTGGCTAAATATGGGACAACTTAAATACCAAAATAATTAGTGAAAGTAAGCCATTGGGGCAAAATGGGAATCCATGAGCTAAAATAGAGAGACATACAAACATACATACATACATATGTACATGCAGGAGGGCTTTTTCTTAAAGTAAAATAATTTCTAACAGATACATGTTGAGAGAGTACTATAGCTAAAACACCATAATTTTATTTTTTTTAAGGTTTTTATTGCTTTTTAGAAAGAAAGGAAGGGAGAGGGAGAGAGAGAGAGAGAGAGAGAGAGAGAGAGAGAGAGAGAGAGATAAAGAGAAACATCAATGCCAGAGAGAAACAACCATCAGCTGCTTCCTGCATGCCCCCTACTGGGGATCAAGCATGCAACCTGGGCATGTGCCCCGACTGGGGATCAAACTAAGAACATTTCAGTACATGAGACACACCCACCAGGGCAAAAACATCATAATTTTAAAGCCATCACAATTAATACTGATTCAGGCAAGAACTATCAATGGTAAATCTGGCTGCAGGGGAGTAGAGAACATTGATGAAATGAGGCATTTACATAGTAGGTAAAGGTAGGAAGGGGATTGGAGCATCTTTATTACTGAACTATTTTAAAGGTAATGTCTCCACTGTGCTTTGTGATTCTCTTATTTTTCCATACTCTGCTGCCCCTTAGTGGTCACTCTGAACACTACTGGGCTGACCAAACAAGGAGACACAAAAGCTAAACAGGTAAATGCTTAGAAGTGACTGTTTAAAAATGACCCCCACACCCGCCCCCCCCCCCCCCATACACATACACAAAAAGAGGGGAGGAGAGGGCCTCCCAACAAACACTTTGAAAGCGTGCCAGTTAGCTATCTACTCGCTCCCTTCCAAGGCACCTCCAGAAAAACAACTCAAAGAAAGGTTTCTGAACTTTTGCCTTTGTTAGAATCACATGAGGGACTTGTTTAAGGTTTCCAGGCCCTACACCCGGAAGTTCTAATCTCTAGGACTGGAGTGAAATCGGAAATATGCTTTTTAAATCAAGCACCTCTTATGATTGTGACATGCCACAGAACACTTTTTGAGAAATACTGCTCCAGGGGAAGTAGCACTATTAAAAGGGAAGTGCTCTAAACTTGGAGTCAGAAAAACCCATTCATTCCGTTCACACTTGCTAAGCACCTTCTAGCCAGGCATCCCATGCTAGGTGCAAAGTGCTAGGTGCAAAGAATGTGATGAAAGTCGCAGTCCCTAGCCTGAACAGCTTCATATCCTACTTCGGGTAAGCAAGTAGACAAGTCAGTGCTCTGAGAGAAGAACTCTAGAAAGAGGGAGGACCATCCCTAGGGAGTGGAGGTGAGGCTCGGGGGGGGGGGGGGGGGGGGGGCGGCAATAGCTTGGGGAGAGCCAGGTTGATGGCATCTCTTGTAAAAAGTTCTCTCATCAAAAAGACTCTGAAGAGAGTAAGAACACATAGGATTCAAATTTCTGATTTCTGTGACCCTGCACACATCTCCAAACTCTCTGAGCCTCCATTTGTTAATCATATAAGAAAAAGAAAGGCTGTGTATATGAGGATTTATAATTGTTTGGCTGTTTCTGGGGCTTTTCACCTTCACTTAACATTGTGCATACAGTTTGCAGGGGTTACAGTGTTACAGGAGTAACAGGTAAAATAACTGACCCCAAGATGCCATTCACTGACTCCAAATAAATCCCACCCAATGTTTTGTGGTCCTGTGGGGGAGCAACAAACGTTCCTCTATCCTCAAGGTTCTTCTGGCTGGTCTAATAATCAAATAGACATGAGGCAGATTAGCAAGAGAAAACAAACAAATTTAATACATACATATGTATGGGAACCCCACACACATGAGCTAGTCAGAGACCCCACATGCCCTAGAGGTTCAGAGATAGGAAGATTGAGGTACAGTATATATGACATCATGAGCCAGGGATGAGGTAATGCACCTTGGGGGCTTCACTGCAGAATGATAAGAAGAGCAGGTGTTTAGTGAATAAAAGCTTGCCCTTGTCATACAGGTGGGACAAAAAAGTTATCGCTGATGATCTCTTATTATGGGCAAAGCCCGTAAGTCAACTTCTTTTTTTTTTTTTTTTTTTAATTTTTATTGTTCAGATTACATTTGTTCCTCTTCCCCCCCCCATAACTCCCCTCCTTCCAGTTCCCGCCCCACCCTCCGCCCTCACTCCCCACCCACTATCCTCATCCATAGGTGCACGATTTTTGTCCAGTCTCTTCCCGAATCTCCCATTCCCCTTACCCCCCCAAGAATAGTCAGTCCATTCCCTTTCTATGTCCCTGATTCATTATAATCACCAGTTCATTCTGTACATCAGATTATTTATTCACTTGATTCTTAGATTCACTTGTTGATAGATGCATGTTTGTTGTTCACAATTTGTGTCTTTACCTTTTTCTTCTTCCTCTTCTTAAAGGATACCTTTCAGTATTTCGTATAATACTGGTTTAGTGGTGATGAACTCCTTTAGCTTTTCCTTGTCTGTGAAGCTCTTTATCTGACCTTCAATTCTGAATGATAGCTTTGCTGGATAAAGTAATCTTGGTTGTAGGTTCTTGGTATTCAGCACTTTGAATATTTCTTGCCATTCCCTTCTGGCCTGCAAAGTTTCTGTTGAGAAATCAGCTGACAGTCGTATGGGTATTCCCTTGTAGGTAATTGAGTCTCTTTCTCTTGCTGCTTTTAAGATTCTCTCTTTGTCTTTTGCTCTTGGCATTTTAATTATGATGTGTCTTGGTGTGGTCCTCTTTGGATTCCTTTTGTTTGGGGTTCTCTGCGCTTCTTGGACCTGTAAGTCCATTTCTTTCACCAGGTGGGGGAAGTTTTCTGCCATTATTTCTTGAAATAGGTTTTCAATATCTTGCTGTCTTTCATCTTCTGGCACCCCTATTATTCTGATGTTGGTACGCTTGAAACTGTCCCAGAGGCTCCTTACACTATCTTCACACTTTCGGATTCTTTTTTCATTTTGCTTTTCCAGTTGGGTGTTTTTTGTCAAATCTTTGGTTTGATTCTTGTGCTCCTCTGGTCTGCTATTGGGTATAATATTCTTTATTTCAGTCCGTGTATGCTTACTTTCTAATTTCTTTATCGTAGCATCGAGGGTCTCATTAGTTTTCGTGAGGCTCTGCACAAGTTTATAGCAAGCCCTCAAAATTGCGATTCTTAGCTCCATATCCTCCATTTCTGTCATGTTTTTTTGTCTCCGCATCTTTTATGCTTTCTTGGTGCACCCCCTTGTGGTCTTTGTGCGCAGTCTTGTTCTAGCCAAGCCTTAATTGTTGTAGTTAACACTAGAGGGATTTGACCACCAGGCCGACTGGCTGTTGGAATCAGCTGTGTGGAAAACTTCAGTCCTCTGGGGAGGCGCTAGTCCAGCCTTTGCCTGAGGCGATCGGCAAATGGCTCTGCGCAGGGCCTGGGCGGGGCGGGCTCAACAGGGCGAGGGGAGGGAGCAGCTATGGCTGCTCTCAGTCCGTCTCCAGGGGCTCTGCCTCTCTGTCCCCACAACCGCTGCAAACCTCGGAGGGACCGTAGCCAGACAGTCCCGCTTCTCCCGTTTGAGTCTGGGTCCCTAGAGACTCGCCCGGATCTGTAGCCCAGAGTCTGAGACTCCCTCCTGATTGAAAACGACAACCGTGCCCTCAGCCACCAGCCTGCTTTGCGCGCGCACCGCCGCACCACCGTACCTTTAAATTTTCCACACTGCACCTCCTCTGGGCCTCGTAATGCTGTTGTTTTTCCTTCTAGTTGAAGAGTCTCTCCTCAGCCAGCCTTCCTGTGGTTCTGGGTGATGTCCGTTCCGTCTTTTAGTTGTATTTTTAAAGTGGTTGTTCGAGGCAGCAAACTCCGGTGTTTACCTATGCCGCCATCTTGGTTTCTCAACTTCTTTTAGGTAGTTAAAGGAAGGGGCAGATGTTTCTCTTGAGCCTGAAACTAGAATTGCCTTTAGCTCAAAACAACCCACATACCACAGAAGCACATCTTGGGGTGGCTCGTTTTGAACTCCTGCAGTCTTACATACAAAGTGGGGCAAAAGGAGGTTTACAGTTGTGATACAAAAAACAGAGTTTATTCTTGTATTATTTATTAACTAGTGGCCTGGTGCATGAAATTTGTGCATGGCGGGCGGTGGGAGGGGTTGTCCCTCAGCCCGGCCTGAACGCTTTCCAATCTGGAACCCCTCAGGGGATGTCCTGCCCTCCCCCAACTGCCCCCCCTGCTGGCCTGCTCACCCCCAACTGCCCCCCCACCATCCTGCTTGCCCCCAACTGCCCTCCCTGCCAGCTTGATCACCCCCAACGGCCCCCCCTCACTGCCATCCTGCTCGCCCCCAACTACCCCCCTTGCCGGCCTGCTTGCTCCCAACTGCCCCCCCCCCGCCAGCCTGCTTGCCCCCAACTGCCCTCCCTGCCAGCCTGATCACCCCCAACTGCCCCCCCTCACTGCCATCCTGCTCGCCCCCAACTACCCCCCTTGCCGGCCTGCTTGCTCCCAACTGCCCCCCCCCCCGCCAGCCTGCTTGCCCCCAACTGCCCCCCCCCGCCAGCCTGCTCGCCCCCCAACTGGCCCCCGCCAGCCTGCTCGCCCCCAACTGCCCTTCCCTCCTGGCCTGATCGCCCCTAACTGCCTCTGCCGAGGCCCTGCCACCATGGCTTTGTCTGGTAGGACGTCCAGAAGGTCTCCTGATCTAATTAGCATATTACCCTTTTATTAGTATAGATTATTGTATTCTTTTCCATATGAACTATAAACCTACTTTTACCTGACCCTGCATATATGTGATGGAAGATGTCTTGTGAAAAGTAATTTGCTGTTTTTCCAACTAAAACAGATATGATCCCAACTGCTCATCGAATTAATAATTTCATAATAATCTACCTAACAGAATTCTACAATACATTTTTGTTTAGTTTCGTCACTGATCCTAGTCTTATTTTTAATTTTTTGAGGAACCTCCATACTATTTGCCATAATGGCTATACCAATTTACATTTCCACTCACAGTGCACAAGGACTCCCTTTGTCTATATCTTCGGCAACAATTATGTCTAGTCTGTTTGATACTAGCCATTCTAACAGGTGTTAGGTGATATCTCTTAGTGGTTTTGATTTTCATTTTCCTTATTATTAGTGATGTTGAGCATCATTTTAAAATGTTTTTTCATTGATTTCAGAGAGGAAGGGAAAGGGAGGGAAAGAGATAGAAACATCAATGATGAGAGAGACTCATTGACTGGTGGCCTCCTGTACACCCGCTACTGGGGATCAATCCCAGGCATGTACCCAGACCCTGAGTCAACCAGGGCCTCCTGATCCATGAGTCGATGCTCAACCACTGAGCCACACCAGCCAGCCTCATTTTATGGATGGTTTCCGTTGCTGTACAGAAGCCTTTTAGTTTGTGGCCCAACTTGTTTGTTTTTTCTTTTGTTGCCTTTGCTTTTGGTCCCATTTAAAAATGGTATAATAACACATATTTCATTTTGTAACTGGATTTCATATTTAATATAGGGAAGACACCTTTGCCAATAACATAAATCTAGTAATACTAACTACACTATTATATTTATGTTACACTACATGCTAGCTTGTATTAACTCATGTAATCCCTCTAACAAGCCTATTATGTAAATACATTTCTGTTTCCCATGTGAAAAAAACTGAGACACAGAGAGATGGAGTTGCCCAAGATTACATGTCAATAAATGCTGAAGCTGGGGTTTGAACCCAAGCGGCCTGGCTCCAGAGAGCAACCCTTAATCATTACACTACTTCTAACTCTCCATTATCTTTGCTAATGCCACATTGTTATGTGTGTGCAATATCCTTAATGGATCTCAATGATAGGTATTTATGTTGCTCCCAAATGGTTGGTATTTAAAGTAATATCATACTATAGATTGTATCAGCACACTTGTCCAAGCATTGTCTCAGTATCAATTTCTAAAGATGAGGTTGAGCTTACATTACATTTGAAAGTTTGCAGAAAGGCTGAGTCAGTTTGAAGAGCTGCCACACTTTGAGGCAGTGCCCATTTCCCCATACACCTACCCTTGGCAGCACCATGTATTACATCCTTTCTCATATTGCCAGTCTCTTAGGCATCTGATGATGCTGAATTTTACATGAGCCTTGTGATCATGAAAACAGCGATAGTTAAAGAAATCCTCATACATTTGCGCTCTGGGAAATGGGCTTATTGTATATAACCACCCTTGCTCATATGACTTAGATAAGACTCACAGAATTCCCTCTTCCTGGAAATCCCCACTCCTGCTCATTTACCTACGACAAGGCTGGACAAGGCCAAATTCCCACTCTTTGCCTCATAAATGATTAACTAAGCTTCTGTCAGTACAGATCAATCAGAACAAAAGGCTTGCTAGCCAAACTGGTTAAGATTTTCCCTTTCCCCCCAGGTGCCTGAACTTCAGTCCAGCCTCAGCCTGGCCAGCAAACTGCCAGCCCCTCCTCAACAGCGCCCCCTCTAGACTGGCCTCAAGGTGAAACATTTTCTGATCTTGTCAAGTCCATTCATTGCAAGTCCTCAATCCAATTCTTTCTAGTCTTGTTTACTCCTTTCTCTCTCTGTCTCTCTCTCTCTCTCTCTCTCTCTCTCTCTCTCTCTCTCTCTATATATATATATATATATATATGAATATATAAATATAATACTATTGCCTAAATCATGAAACATCTGCAAAACTTATGGTCAAAGGTTTCTCCCCATTACAATAACTTCTGAATAGATTCTCTCCTTATTAAATCCAGGTTTGTTTTTTATTTGCTAGGTCAAAACAGCAACAATAAAATGTCTTGTTTTATTTTGCTCTTGTGTACTTTTATTTGCTTTTCAAGCGTAATTATTGGCGATTTTTGTTCTTTCTCATAGAGTTTATAACCACCACCACCACACCACACCCCCCCCCCCCCCCCCTTTGCTCAATCCCAGCTGACTTCAGCCATTTGTTCGCAGGAGATCCAGCCACCAGGGACATTCCAATACCCCTGGGTCTCACAGCATTTCTTCCATGAGTTTGGGTTTCTACAAAGCCTCCATCATGCACCCTGAGTGGGCCACAGCAGTGCCAGCATGCAGTTCTACACCAATTTAATCCACACAGAGGCTCTGGCTCCTTCCCCCACTTTCCCCTCAAACAATGTAACATGGAAGGATGTTTGGAGAATACACCAGACCTTATGTAGATGTAAATTCTTTGCATGATAGTTCCTTGAATGATTGGATTGCCTCTTCCTAAATTCACCAACCACTTCTTTATATATATGTACATATATTATTCCCTTCTCCTCCAAACCCCTACCTCCGCCCCCAGGTCTTCACTACCCTATTGTCTGTGTCCATAACACCAACCACTTCTTAATTCTCAAGTCCAATGTACAAGTTTCAGTTCTTAATTTACTTGAACTCACTGTGATATGTAATATCATAGATCATTACCTCTTTTTGAGATGTTTTCCTTCATTCTTTAGTTTACCTTTTCCCGGTTTATTTCCTGTTTCTCTGATTACTTCTTGTCAGGGTTGTTTTTCCTATGCCCTCCTTAAACATAGAAAGTTCATAACATTCCATCCTTAGAGTTAGCTTCCCATAGCTCCAACCACAGCTCTATCCTGAACTCTGCCTCACATTTTTAAGTACCTGTAGGTCACTGAACATCGCAAACTGGATATCACTTTCCCAGAATATTAAAAGATAACATGTTCAATGCTAAACTTACTGTCACTTTGTTCCCTCATTTCACCACCTCCATCCTCAAACTTCAATGACTTTATTAACAAACTTAGATCTCAGCTACATTGTGTTCAGCTCAATTTCACATATCCTAAGAGTAGGAGTAATCTCCATTTCTACTTGATTTCCAAGTCTTCTAAAATATTTCTCAAAACATTCCTAACCTCTTCTTCTCCAATGCATTTGCCTTGGTCAGTCCTTCAATATCTTTGATGTTGGGCTCGGCTGGTGTTGCTCAGTGGTTGAGCGTCACAGTCTAATTCCCTGTCAGGTCACATGCCCAGCAGCCAATGGACCACCGATGTTTCTATCTCTCCTTCTCCCTTCCTCTCAAAAATCAATAAAAGCATATTTTAAAAAAGTATCTCTGATATTGGGGAGATTCTTATTGCAATAGCCTCCTAAATGATAGTTGTAATCTCTCTCTCTCTCTCTCTCTCTCTCTCTCTCTCTCATTTCAATGTTATTTTCCTTTAATTTCTTCCACTTCTCCAGAGTTTTCTTCATTGCATGGAATTATGAGCATATCACACACACCTTGCTTAGAATTCTTTAATAGTTTAACTCCTATTTGATACTCAATATGATAAAAAGGCTTTCCATTGTATAAATGGCACTTGCCTTTCCAGTCGCTTGGCCTTCTAACACACTCATTAGGTTTTATCTAAATAAAATTACATAGTGACTAGGGGCCCGGTGCACGAAATTCGTGCACGGGGCGGGGGGTGTCCCTCAGCCCAGCCTGCTCCCTCTCACATACTGGGAGCCCTCAGGGGATGTCCTAGTGATGGCTTAGGCCCGCTCCCTGCTCCCCTTGGGGATAGGGCCTAAGCCGCAGTCTGGCCTCCCTTTGTGGGAGGTGACCGGGCTGATCAGGGGAAGGCACCAGCCCCATCACCGCGCTGCTGCAGCCACTGCCAGTCACTGCAGCCAGCAAGGTTTTTTCATCAACACGGACTCCAGTCCCTTCACTATGAAAAAATGACAACTTTCTTTAGGCATTTTCAAGATGTGTCTTTCATATAATAATAATTTCTTTATTATTTTTTTATCCTCACCTGAGGATATGTTTCCATTGATTTTTAGAGAATGTGGAAGAGAAAGGTAAAGACAGAGAGAAACATCAAAGTGAGAGGAACAATTTGATTGGTTGCCTCCTGCATGAGCCCTGACCTGGGCCCCGGCCAGGGAGGAGCCTGCAACCTAGGTACATGCCCTTGGTCAGAATTGAACTCAGACCCTGCCATCGGCAGGCCAAGGCATTATCCACTGAGCCAAACCGGCTAGGGCAGGATATGACATTTCTTAGTCCTCCAGCAGCGGACCTTCATTTTTTTTGCCAGGAGTGTGGTGAAAAACCCTAGATCACCTTTTTGGAGTCTTATTACCCAAGTTACTAAGAATATTATCAGTGGCATACAGAGAGCTTAGCCAATGAGCAATCAGAAAAGGTGTTTCCTCTGTAGTTCACACCAATCACTGGCTTGCTGCCTGCCCCCTCCAAGGCCTGACGCCTCTGGCCCAGGCTTCAGGCCTGGGCAGGGGACCCCCATCTCCCCCCGATCACCAGCTCCACCCTAGCCCAGGCCTGATGCCTCTGGCCCAGGCATCAGGCCTGGGCAGGGGACCCCCAGACTCCTCTGATTGCCGGCTCCGCCCTCCACCCAGGTCTGACGCCTCGGCCAAATGTGTCGACCTCCATCACCCTCCGATCGCCATATCGGCCCCTTGCCAAGGCCTGACGCCTCTGCCAGAGGCGTCAGGCCTGGGCAGGGGACCCCCATCTCCCCCCGATCACTAGCTTCTGGGCGACTTCTTGGGCTTCTGCGGCCGGGCTGTGGCCAGGATGGCGGCTTGTGCTGGCAGTTGTGCTGTCCCACCCTGCCTGCAGTATGCAAATTAGCTGCCATCTTTGTTGGTGGTTAATTTGCATATTGTGTTGATTAGCCAATGGGAGGTGTAGCGACGGTACGGTCAATTACCATGATTGTCTATTTTAAATAGGAAGGAAGGATACTTAAGAGTTTGCACTTGTCTATGGTTTTATACATTTTTATGTGCTCTTCCTTTTGCCTTTCCCATTTTGTCTTCCTGGTGAACTCTTAACACATCTGTCAAGATTCTGTTAACACTTCCCCCTTTGAAATGGTCCCTGACTCCACAGTGAGGCATGCTTATCTCTGGGATCTCATGGTGCTGTGTACACATCTTCATCATAGCACCTCTTACAGTGTCCTGGGGAGGATCTCACTCCTTCAACCCCTTGAGGGAAAATACCCTAGTCCTCTTAGTTATCTGCAGTGCTCAGAACAGCAGCCAACATAGGACAGGTTTTCAATGAATACTTCTGAGTGAATTATATGGTAGGAAGTACTCAAGATTCTGAATTCAGTCATCTGGACCTGTGCTGCTCTTAGTCATTTGGGTGATTTTGATGAACTTTCCTTTAGTTTCAGTTTCTTTAATATGTGAAATGAGGAAGTAGAGCCAGATCATCTATAAGGGCCTCTCCAGCTTTAAAACTCTATGGTTGACACTACTATCTATTACAGAGGTTGAAACATATTTTATCTGACCACAGAATGTTTAATCAAAATTTAAGAATACTGAAAAAAGGGAGAAATTTCACATAAAAATCTGAATTTCCATTATATCTTAACAAAGCAGATAATTTGACTATATTAGGCCAAAATTCCTCAAAGTCCACATCAGCTATAGCTGAATCATACTACGCTTTTAGATGGAATGTGTGTTTCTACTTGGCGGAATGCCCACCTCTCTATTGCTCCCTCTTTACAGGGACAGATTATAATAAGTTGCTGCTCCTTAACACACTTGCACTGTAGTTTTCTTCAATAAAGATGAGAAATACAAAATATTTCTTGCTCCCATTTTTTTTGTTAAAAGTAAAAAATGAAAGATAAACCAAGAGATCCTTGTTTCTTATCCATGGCTGCCCTTATTTTTGTACTTAAGTATATGTATATATAGCACCAAACAAACTAGAATTTGCTCAGGAGGTACCAATGCAAAATATTCTAGGGTTGCTTTTTTTCCACTTTAGTGCATCTGTACTTTTGATGTCCTGGGGATCCTTTCAGAAAATAATGTTGCCCTGATACAAGCAAAGGCCAAGCCAATTTGGTGAGGTACTATTTCACTTGAAGAAAGTGATGCTTTTTATCTAACAATGACGTTATTTTTGAATAGTTGTTATTAGAAGACTTCCTGCTTTTTTCAAGCCCTGTGCAAAATATGCCCTGCCCTTCCAGGATGCTTAGAATGCCTGGTGTGCTATGAAGACTTGCCCACTAGATGAGCACATGGAGGTGACTCTTGCTTATTCTTTCATTGTTCCTGCCAGGATTGTTGATTTGCGTTCGCAGTTTTTACTGGAACTGTGAAATCGGTCTCCTGCAGAGTCAAGGGTTAGAAACAAGACCAGAATGAGCTGATGGGGCGGGATGAAATCCTGAGTCTAAGGGAGGCCGGCATCACCAGATAAAGACAGCTGCCCTCTATTTCTTTCTCTTGATTTTTGCACGCCAGCTAGGGCGTTCACCATCTGTAAGTCAGACCCCCACCCCCCTACCCCCTCCGCCCCCCAAATACTTCCCTTGCAATTTTGCAGATATGCCCATTCCTTCGTTTGGAATCAGAAGGGGCGGGAGACGACCGCTGTCACTCAGCACCGCGGCCCAATGGGAGAAAGGCAATCCCCGCCCCCTTCCTGGGCTGTGTTGTGGGCATGCGCAGTGGGTGTCCCGTCGCCAACACCCGGCGGCTGAGAATTGTAGCTGGGGGCGCGGCGCCCGTGGGAGCCTGTTGTCGGAGGGGGAGGAGGTGCCGGAGCAGGAAGCCGAGGAGGTTGCGGTAAGACGACCATGGGTAGGGGGTCCCTGGCCGGACACTCGAGGTCCGATGTCCCTGCAGCTGCCGCGCCTCCTTCTTTATACGCGTCGTCAGGTGGCCGTTCTGCGCTTTGCGGCAGGCGATCGGGGGGCGGAGGGCTGGGGATCCCCAGCTCCCGGCGCGCCCCACGCCCCCCCACCCCCCGGATCCACGGGTAAGCGGCGCGGTCTGGCTGCCCGGCCAGTGGAGCCGGTCCAGCGCCTGCAGCCTCGCTGCCTTCCCGCGGCCGCCCGGCCCCGCTCGCTCGGGCGCACCTGCCGGCAGCGCGCACCAGGGCGGGACCGGCCGGGAGCCAGCCCCCGCCAGCTCTGGAACCCGGCTTCTGCCCCCATCAAGACACGACCTGACCTCTTCCTCTTTTTAACCCACTGATTTAGAAAACACATTTTAAAGTTCTCCTTCCGGATCTGGAAGAACTGAGACTTATAGGGCTCCAGTAAAGGGACCAGATACCTTTATTCAGAGGCTCATTGTGGTCGATTTTCTATTTGGCTGGATTAAATCTAACTTTCCTTGATGTTCTCAATACATGCCATGAATTGGTTTCTATAAAGACGTTTAAAAACACATAAAGTATCTCAAGATGCCTCCCTTCTCTTGTTTTCTAGGTTGTTACTTTATTTAAAATCAGACACAAAGTAACAACATTGCTTTTCTGGTCAAATGCTACTGGTATATTTTTCTCTCTTACGTTTCTTGCATTTACCTGGCTCTTGTATGCATACATTAATTTTGTTTAATTTCCATCAATGTATTCTGACTAGAACTATGTAAAATTTAAAACCTGTACGGGATCTGGGAGAAAAGGAAATGGTTTTGAAATGCTGCTCTGTTTAGTAATGTTGGAGGTGGCCTGAGCCTCCGGGGCATAAACTGATAACAGGGTTAAACTGTCTTGTGATGTGGGCCAGCTCTGCTTTACAGGCCACTTTGAGAAGTTTGTCTCAAACTTGTGACTAGTTAAGAATTATGCTGTAGTTTTAAAGTTTCTGTAGAAGTTAATATGATACCATATTAACTGATTAAGGTCTACATCATTTTTCTTCAACATTTTACTTCTCCTGCTCCCAATAAAAAAGTCAAACCAAAAGTTTTGTTTGGGGTACCAGACTTTAGCTAGGTGCTGGTGGCTGCAAAATATATAAAACATCTGCAGTAAGTCTGGGTAAAGTTTGCTGTGATTCCATTTAAAATTTGGAAGCTTAGTGCATGAAAGGGTGAAAAATAATTCTTGGCATTGTGAACTGAAATCAGATAATCTAATAATTTAACAGATGGAAGAGCTGAGCTAAAGAATGTGGTTAATCTCTCATATTTATATTCCAGAGGTAGGGGTAGGTATTAAACAATATACTAAGTAGGTCACTTTATATGATGAGTAGCACTATGATGCAGTAAGTTAGATCAATGGAGGCACCCCTCCCCTCTCACTTCAGATCCAGTGGTCACTGAAGGCTTCTCTAGCATGTGACGAAATGTTGCGAAAAAGGAGCCAGTCACATGGAGATCATGGGAAGAAGCGTCTTTAGACAGGAAGTGGCACCAAGCCGGGGCCTAAAGGCAGCAGTAAGCCTGGGCCATTCAGGCTCTGAGAGAAGGCACTGGAATTCAGTGTCTTAGAAATAGTGACATTTACCCTCAAATTGGTTGTGTGTTCTTAGGAAACAGGTACATGTATTCACTCTTTCTACAAATATTTATTAAGCACCTGTTATATAGCCAGGTACGGAGAACAGAGCAGTCTACAAAATAGACTGCCTGCCTCTCATTCATTGGTTTATATAAAGACCTTTAAAGATACAGTGAATGTTTCAAGATGCCTCCCCTTCTTGCTTTTTAGGTTGTTACTTTCTTTAAAATCAGACGTGAAGGAAAAAAACCAAAAGAACATTGCCTTTTCTGTCAAATGCTATAATTGACAAATATATTCTTACACTTGGGGCCACGGTGTGGAGGGAAATCCAATGCTTTATGCTAGCGCTCAGGATTAAGAAAGTGAAACTGACTATTTCTACTGCTTTGTCCATGCCCCAATGCTTAGTGTCTCGTCCAAGACAGAGATCTCTTGTTGCCAGTTCCACTGGCAGCTGAAAGGAAATTGGTGAGTTCCTGTAGCTGCAAAGACCATGTAGACACTACTCGGAGTTAAGAGTATGACGTGGAGACATGGAGGGGAGACTCATTTGTATATAGGTGTGTTTGTGTATGTGGATGGAAGAACCCCTCCTCTCACACACATACACTCAAGAGGGTAGAAGAGAGTACATACGTAAGAAAAAGGAACATTTCCGCATCCAGTGTGTTTGTGTTGGCTGTGAGCCAGTTTTTCTAGAGCTCTAGTTGATAGAGGGAAAGGAAAAAGAAAGATGTCATTGAGCCAGGAGAAAATTTCCTCTAACCATGTAGTAGAATATTATTTGGCTATAAAAGTAATGAAGTATTGATTCATACATCAATATGGATGGACCTTGAAAACATACTGAGAGAAGAAGCCAGTCACAAAAGAACACATATTGTATGACTCCGTTCATATGAAATGTGCAGATAGGCATACCTATGAAGATATAAAGTGGATTAGTGGTTGCCTACAGCTGGGGAGGTTGGAGAGCAAGGGGGAGTGGCCGCTTATGGGTATGGACTTTAGGGTAATGAAATGTGATGTGGTGATGGTTGCACAACTTGGTGAATGTTTAAAAACACTGTTGGATTGCACACTTCAGTAGTATTATTTTTTAAAATTACAAATGTACTAAATAGTGCAATTTTTTATTTTTTAAATATATTTTTAATTATTTCAGAGAGGAAGGGAGAGGGAGAGAGACATAGAAACATCAATGAGAGAGAATCATTGATCGGCTGGCTCCTGCGCGCCCCCTACTGGGGATCGAGCCCAAAACCTGGGCTTGTTCCCTTTACTGGAATTGAACCTGGGACCTTTCAGTCTGCAGGCCTATGCTCTATCCACTGAGCCAAACCAGCTAGGGCTGGATTGTATACTTTACGTGGGTAAATTATATGATACATGAATTATATCTCAATAAAGCTCTTCTTGAAAAAAAAATAGATGCATAATTTTGAGATCCAATTGGTGGTTGGTAGATGCATAGTCTCATTGACTCCCCAGATCCAGTCTTGTTCTGACTGGGCCCAGAGCAACAGGTCACTGCAGGCCCAAGTCCAAAGCGGCCTGGAACTTTATTCCTGCCACCCTGCTGCAGTGGCTCTGCTGTCTGCATTGAGGTTTTAATTTACCCTTTTATGAAATTGGTTTTGGGTCTACTTCTAGGACTTGGTGAGGTCCAGAGGGCCCAGAATAGATCAGTTGGACCTGTGGATCCATGAAGAAGAATAGAGAGCATCAAAAAGCTCCCAGGAATTCCAGAGTGGCCAGGCACATGTCAGTGTTTGAGGCATGAAACCAGTATTGTACCCATCTCAACAGCTCAGCTATTGTACTTCCTGCCAGCACTGACCCTTAGAACAGAAATACTCTTCTCCGCTACCAGAATTCTCCTGTGGTTTCTTATCACAACACATTCAAACTAAACCGGCCTGTAGGGCCCGCCCTCTTCTGTGACATTAGTTTTGTGTGGGAGCCCAGCAAGAGTAGCTTTGGAACCAGAACCCTGAGATTGAATCCCACCTCTACCTGGTGGATGGGTTGGGTTACCTTTCCAGTGACTTAATCTTTATAAACCAGTTTGCTCATCGTTAAAACAGGTGTGTTTGCCATTACCTACTTTAAAGGGGAGATTTTGAAAATTGAATTAGATAGTCTTTGTGAAATGCTTTCCATTGCGCAGATGTGCAGTAAATGTTCGGTCATTCCTCTTTTTCTTTCGGTGTTGTCTCTCACTTGTCCCAGCCGTGAATCTTCTGACTCAGAGTTGACCCGGAACCTCTCCTTCCTCTGGTGATTGACACAGTGTGTTTGCTCTGTCCACATGTTCGGGGTCTACCCGCTCCAGGTTTTAGCGCTTTGCCTTTGTTTTCCATACCCGTCATACCAGGGACCCAAGTCTTATGCTTCTGTTTCATGAATTCTTTCTAGATAGGGGCAAGAGTGGTATTTCCTTTCCACAGTCCCTATCAGTATTGACCTTTTCTTCACCGATTTGTATTGCTTTTGTTGTTTTACATGATTAACTTTATCCTTTCACCTAAAAGACAAACTTGACTTAAACAAATACTTTACCTTTATTGTATTTGCTTGCAGCTCCCAAGTGCTTCTTTCAATTTTTTTAAAAATTGATTTTAGAGAGAGGAAGGGAGAGGGATAGAGAGACACATCAATGAGAGAGAAACATACCTCCTACTGGGGATCAAGCCTGCAACCTGGGCATGTGCCCTGACTGAGAATCAAACCGTGACCTCCTAGTTCATTGGCCGACACTCAACCACTGAGCCAGGCCCGAGTGCTTCTTTTAATGCCGGGCCTCTAGCAAACTCGTGGTAGACGGCTGGCTTACAAATGGACCGCCCACAACTCTGCAATATTCAATGCACACTCAGTGAAAAGATGATGTAGGAGTAGTTGAAATTCTTTGTTGTTCACAGTCCTGTACATAGGACACCCCTTTTCATTCTTTCTTTTCAAACTCCCAGAGGTGTGGTGTGGTGTGGTGTGGCTAGAAAAAGAAAATAATTTCATCTTCCTTACTATAGCAGTAGCCCAGCTTCGCTTCCTGTCCTAATGCTGGCCCTGGAAGAGGAGAGTTGTTCTTGCTCTATCAGGAAGACGTTTGTGTGGTGAATATTTTACAGGGCATTGCTTTCTTCCTCGCTTGTTGACTTTGCTCTTTCAAATTTGACCTTCCTTCTTTTTGATCTCTAAAATTAGAGACCATTAATCATATGTTCCTGAGCTGTATGTTACATTAGGGTAATGAAATTCCTGGGGGTAGCCTGAAGTCTGTATTCTGTTTAATAAATATTTAAATATCTGTTCTGTGCCCGGAATTGTTTTAAATGTTGGAGAAAGATAAATAGCATGTGGGCCCTGCCTTAAAGTTGCTCACAGTTTAAAGACAAAATATATAAACAAAATTATACACAGAAAAAAGGACTTAAAACCCTTTCTTAGAGAAATCAGAGAAGTTCAAAGGGAATGTACAATTTGAACCTTATTTTGTTTAATATGTTTAACTTGATAGTGTCTTATAAAGTTTAGTTTTTTGGATAGACATAGGGGAGAGATTTCAACCCTGTTAGGTTAATCAAGTTTGTATTTGCAACCTCCCAAATTGACTGTTTGGAAACCATAAGTCAATAACTTTAAAAAATACAACCATGCGACTTTTTGTTGTTGTTGTTATTTAGGTGACTGCCTAGAAAACTGTATAGCCCACCAACATCTGATGAAATTAGTGACTAAGCAGAACAACCATGTCTTACGTGCCAGGAACCATTGGTGACCCCACTCAGCTGGCCCAGCGTATCTCTTCCAACATCCAGAAGATCACACAATGTTGTAAGTTGAGTTTTAAATTGACTTCACTGTTTGTTTTTAATTTTTAGCTGAACTTGGTGGAGATGAATAAAAGGACAACTACTAGTGCTTGAGAGATGGAGGAGTTCCTTTAAGAAGAGATTTTAGAAGGCTAGAATTCTTTAGGATGAACATAAGAAATAATTATAGCCCTAGCCAGCTTGGCTCTGTGTATAGAGTGTTGACCTGCAGATTGAGTCAGGGCACATGTCTGGGTTTCTGGCTCGATCCCCAGTAGGGAGCATGCAGGAGGCAGCCAGTCAGTGGTTCTCTCTCATCATTGATGTTTCTATTTCTCTCTCCCTCTCCTTCCTCTCTGAAATCAATAAAAATATATTTAAAAAAAGAAATAATTATATATAGAAGAGATAACACTGAACTGCATTTTTCTTTCGAGCTTCAGGCACATAATATAATTTTATTAATGAATAAAGATGTTAAAAAAGTAGATACTTATGTTTGCTTTATAACTCTCTGATTCTAGGTGAGATTAATGAGACTTGACTAAGTCTCACAGGTTTGGAACTAGGCAGTACTTTCAAGTTTTTGGGTTATTTTAATTTTTTTTTTAAATTCATTTCAGAGAGGAGGGAGAGATAGAAACATCAATGATGAGAATCATTGATCAGCTGCCTCTTGCAAGCCCCCCACTGGGGATCGAGCCAGCAACCCTGCCATGTGCCCTTGACCGGAATCGAACCCTGGTCCTTTCAGTCCGCAGGCCGATGCTCTAATCACTGAGCCAAACAGACTATGGCTCAAGTTTTTAAGGAACGTATGTTTATTTAAAAAATCTGACTGAATATGGTTTAGGTTAATTTTGTAAAGGGTAACTATGTGGTATGTTATTCAGGAGCAGGGAAGAACTAAGGAGGGAACATTATCTACTCAGGAAGATATAGAACAGTGGTTCTCAACCTTCCTAATGCCGTGACCCTTTAATACAGTTCCTCATGTTGTGGTGACCCCCAACCATAAAATTATTTTGGTTGCTACTTCATAACTGTGATTTCGCTACTGTTATGAATTGTAATGTAAATATCTGATATGCAGGATGTATTTTCATTGTTACAAATTGAACATAATTAAAGCATAGTGATTAATCACAAAAACAATATGTAATTATATATGTGTTTTCTGTTGGTCTTAGGCGACCCCTGTGAAAGGGTCGTTCGACCCCCAAAGGGGTCGCGACCCACAGGTTGAGAACCGCTGATATAGAAGATAACTATTTGGATTTTCCAGATTCTTTTGCTGTACCTGTCAAAGACAGAATATTAGTAGTCTGATCCAATGTGGCATTGTATTAGAAATTATTACTCCTCAGAATGTACTTAAGACCAAAAAAATATATATATCAGTAAGCAGATTTGAGCCTATAGAATTTTTGTTTTGATTTGTTCTTTGTTTCTAAATCACAGCTAGTCACATACCTGGATGATTCTAGTCATCTTGTGGTCACTGTTTTGACATTCTGGGCATTACCTGGGCAACACTTTTAGAATGTTAGTACAGTTTTATTCTTCAGCCTACTTCTTTAAGGCTACTCTTTTTACCAGAATGCTGACACATTGCAGAAATAAGGACTGTTTTCAGATGACCAAACTGTATATCTTTATCTAATTATTAACTTCCCAACAATTATTACTCTACATGAATGATTTAAGTGAGATATCAGTGTGTTTTGGGACAAAGGGAGTAAATTAGATTACAGATGGTTCTAAAAGAGTGCCACTGTGCACAGCTGGGTAGAATAAATGCTTATTCTGCTTTGGAGTAATTCTTGTTTTCTTTGGCTATTATTAGAGGAAAAGGAAGTGATTAGTGTAGAGGTGTCAAGTCTGTCCACCGCAGGGACCATAGGAATGTACATCAGGGATTGTTCCAGTTTGTGCCAGGGCACCAGGATTGTCTCTACCTCATTCTCCCAGCTTCTTGTCTATTCTGATGATGCTCCAAAGGGCCTCTCCTTTCTGTGGCTTCCTTGTTGCTGGTTAGAAATCATGCTGGTAGCCTCAGGCCACCTGTGTGAAAATTAAGAGAACTTATTTTAATTTACATGTATGGAAAATCAGAACCTTTGTGTAAGAAAGGAGTCCAGGAGGCCTTCCTCCAAAGAATAGGGAAGGTATCCTCAAGCTAAATGATGCCAGGACTTCTGGGAAGAAGGAGAAATAACTGTAGTGTACTGGGATTTTAGAGGCAGTAAGCGTTTAGTGGTGTGAAAGATGATCAGGTGGAGATTGTGTGTGAGCTTGAAATGAAAGGAGGTAAGGGTTAACTTAAATCAGGTCATGCTCCTGAGAAAGAGACCAGTTGATCCAGGCAGATGAGAAGTGGTAAATTGGACCAGAGTTGCATATACATGGCATAGTTGATAGCTGAGTATGCTACTGCATAGCCATTAGCACAGTTTGGAAGTGGTGATTAGACCCACTACTATTCTTGTGAAGACCTATTATATGGAGAGTGTTTAACCATTAGAAGGTACAACCACCACCTTTAGATATTTGAAGCATAATCTTATGTCTTGTGTAAACATAAGAAGCTGCCTTAGCTTAGATGGAAAAGGGGCTGGTAGTGAGAAGCCACTGGGAAAGAGCATTTAGATGGGAGCCACTGCTGGTACTAAATAAAAAGCAGCCAAGAGATTAGTATGTGCAGAAAATACGAAATAAAACTCCAGTGTGGCTGAAACACAGCACTTGAGGCAAGAGTGACCGGAAATGAAATCGGAGAGGAGGTTGAGCAGGTCACTTAGCAGGCCTTGGAGGCTCTCTGGGGAGGTTAGATTTCATCCTGAGAGGCAGAGAAGAGGCACAATCAGATCTGCACTTTGAAAAGATTGCTTTGGCTTCTCTTAGAAAAGAGAGGGGGGACACATTGGCCATCACGGGTGTCTGATGAGAGAGATGTGCTTACACCTGGGTGGGAGCAGTGGGGACAGAGAGAAATGACGGATGTTCTCTGGAGGCAGAGCCAGTGGGACTTGCTGATGAATGCAAATGGACTGAGAGAGAAAGAGGAATCCAGGATAACTCGTGGTTTTTGCATTGAGCAACCAAGGGAATGGTGAGCATGTACTGAGATGGGAAGGACTACAGTTCAGAAGTGGAGAGAGTTCTGTTTTGGTCAAGTAACTTTTGAGATGTCTTTTAAACATCTAAGTGAAGCATCTATTTTAAATATATGAATTAGGACATCAGCCCTGACTGGTTTGGCTCAGTGGATAGAGCGTCGGCCTGCGGACTGAAGGGTCCCAGGTTCGATTCCGGTCAAGGGCATGTACCCTGGTTGCGGGCACATCCCCAGTGGGGTTGTGCAGGAGGCAGCTGATCGATGTTTCTCTCTCATCGATGTTTCTAGCTCTCTATCTCTCTCCCTTCCTCTCTGTAAAAAATCAATAAAATATATATTTTTTGAAATAAATAAATATATGAATTAGGACATCAGAGTCTCATCAGAATATAAAACCATAGTTCTAAAATAATTGCAAAGGAGTGAGTACAGTTAAGAGAAGAGGACTGGGGCATTAAAAAAAAAAGTAGAGGTCAGGAAGGCAGGGAGAAAGCAGCATAAAGAATCAGGAGTGACCAGATAACAAGAAAATTAGCATTTGGTGGATTTCTAGAAAAAAAAATCGTTTCAAGACTGAGTGAGAACCCTAACCGGTTTGGCTGAGTGGATAGAGTGTCGGTGTGCAGACCAAAGGGTCCCAGGTTCGATTCTGGTCAAGGGCGTGTACCTTGGTTGCAGGCACATCCCCAGTTGGGGGTGTGCAGGAGGCAGCTGATCGATGTTTCTTTCTCATCGATGTTTCTAACTCTCGATTCCTCTCCCTTCCTCTCTAAAGAGAAAACAATAAAATATATATATAAAAAAAGACTGAGTGAGGCATCATCTGTATCTAATGCTGCTGAGAGACTAAGATAAAAGCAGAGAATTGGACCTTGCAAACTGGTGACTTTGGAAAGAGTGGTCTGACATCCATATTCTAAGTGTAGATGGAGAAAAGGGGGAAGAAGGACCAAGACTTCTCAGAATCCTGCTCAGCTCTGCTTATATACTGACCAGAAATGAGATGTAGTCACATGGCCATGCCTAGCTGCTAGGGAGGCTGGATTGCAATGTGCTCACTAATACTGGGTATTGCTTCATTTGAGAGAGAAGGGGAAAAATCAATATTTAGGCAACTGGCAGCTTCTACCATGGAAAGAGAAAGAGGATCAACCAAAGATTGCATTTTTCCAGTCCAAAAGGGAGATTCTAGGGCGAGTATAATTGTAAAAGAAATGTCTCAAAGGCTAGTGGGGAAGGGGAATGGATCTTTAGTGTCTGGTTCGTCCGCTGTACTGAGTTGTGTGGTGTAAACAGAGAATGTGGTGGGGGAAGATGAGGAGTTCCTGTCTGAATAAGCTGTTTTTAAACAAAATAGGAGGCAAAAGGCATTGGATAGAGAATGGGAAGGAAGGCTGGTGGAAGTCCATGGAAAGAAGAGAAAGTGATTCCTTGTAGTTTTGACAACTGAGAGAATTGACATACCTTGGAAGCAGAGAAGGGTTAATGGCAGGCTGAGTATTCATTTGAGATTTGGGGTCATGAATTTAGTGAAACCCGTCATCACTGTATTTTTTCTAATTCTGAGGTTCAGTATCTAAATGAAGGGAAGTTTAGATTTAGATAGAGTTAGTTTTTAAAAGTTTAAGGTACTATCCGGTGTGTGTCAGTGAGCAGGGCTGTGAAGAAATCACATGGAAGTGAAAGGCAGAAGTGTGAAATTTCAGTTCACTTTTCCCCATCTGGTAATGCTAATAATACTGGATGAGATTGAATAAAATGGTACTTTTGCACCGCATTTGGGTACTCTTTTCACAGTACATTTGCATCTTGGGAATTTGTGTCTGCACAAATTACCTAGTTTTACAAAAGTAACCTAAGGAGAATATGCTGTAAATAAGGTGATACCTTTATAGTTAGAATATGTGCATCTTTCAAGTAAAGCTGTAGTCTTCCTGAGCAGTGGGAAAGCTTATTTTTAAATTAGCTTTGCTATATATAGATTAATGAAAACTTGCCCAGTATTGGGTTGTATGGTTTAGTTTATACCAAAAAAAGAAAAACAGCAATCAAAAAGATTTTTCATTCTTGGAGGAACCCAAGGATCACATTTAGTAAGATGGGAGTTTGGTGGGGGGTTTTTTGCTCCTTTTTTTTTTTTTCTAGTATTTTATTCTGGCAGTTCTGTTTTGCAAAGAATAGGATAGATGAAACAAAATGTATTTAAACATTTTTTTCCCTTAAATGACTTTTTGTTAAAAATAATGTGTAGTCTTATCAATTTGCTTTACTAGTGAAATATTTAAACCGTGTTGCAGTAATATAATTTATATCGAACAAAATACTTAAATACTATGAATACTTAAATATAAAATATATTTAGACAAAAATAAATTATATTAAAATAATATAACTTCTTAGGAACTTTATTGGGAATTTCTCTGTGGGGCATTTAAAATGATTAAGAAGACATTTTCATCCTGTGAGAGAAAGTGTTCTGTTGGCTGTCACAGACTCAGCAAGTATGTGTGCTCCCAACGCTCATCCTTTGCCCACGGCATAGACGGTGTTCTCTGTGTCCGGCCCTGACACGGCGTCCAGTCTTTCTCAGTGCACCAGGCAGCAATTCCACGTAGACTGGAGTTGGCATGTAAATTAAACTGTTTGTTATCCCAGGTCTAGAAAATGATCATGAATCAAAGAAGTGGTTACATTTAGTTCTCAAACTTTGGCATGAGATGTTTAAAAGTGACATTTTTATTAGGAGTATCAGAAACAAACTCCTACTAGTGATGTTTAGCACAAAAAATAAGCAAGCCTTTGGGTTGAAATGGCTGAGTCTGCTGTATAAATAAACCCAAGTAGGGTATTTTCATAAGGTCGTTTATCTTTGCACAGACACAAACAATATAGAAAAATTTATTCAGAACACACAGAAAGAACTCATGTTTTTTAAAGAAACAGAATAAATGTATTGAAATCTATCACATAATTATTGTTGTTTTTGACTTAAAAAAATAGGTGTCAAATATATACTAGCATATTGAGTAGTATATTATTAGTGTATTGCTCAATGAATCACCTCTTACAACACCACACATGTAAATAAATAGAACATTACTAGCCCCTGAAGCTCTTCTCACACTTATACCCTCTCTAAAGATAACTAGTGTCCTGACTTCTAACATGATTAATTTTCTTAGTTTTTATGCTTTATTTAATAGAATCAAGTAATATGTTTTGTGTTGGACTTCTTTCTCCCATTATGTTTTTGGAATTCATCCATGTGGTTGCATGTAGTGTAGGTCTTTTGTTTTCAGTACTCTATAGTATTCCATATTCAAACATACCACAATCAGTTCTTTCTGTTGTTGATGGACATTTGGAGTGTTTCTGGTTTATGTTTCTTTGCTGTTATAAACATTCTTGTACATTCTTTTGTTTCATGTATGTAGGAATTGGGTTGCTGGATATGTGTGTGTTCAGCTATAGTAGATACAGCAGTTACCTAAAGTAGTTGTGCCAGGTTATACTCCCACCAACCAGAGATCAGAGTTTGTATTGCTCCAAATCCTTGCCAAATTTGGCATCTATAGTCTTTTACATTTTAGCTATATTTGTATCTCATTGTGATTTATATTGCAATTTCCTCATTAGAATCAGACTTTTTAGAATATCACTTAGGAGAATCAATGAAACGATAGGAAAAGTTTCTAATTAGACTAGCTATATGTGTGTGCATGCACATTTTCTGAAATCAGATCCAAATAGCAGTGTGACTTTGAGTGAGCTATTTCACTTTCTAGGACATGATATTCTTTTTTTAAAAAAGATATATTTTTATTGATTTCAGAGAGAAAGGGAAGGGAGAGAGAGATAGAAACATCAATGATGAGAATCATTGATCAGCTGCCTCCTGCGTGCCCCCTACTGGGGATCGAGCCCGCAACTCAGGCATGTGTCCTTGACTAGAATCAAACCCAGGACTATTACGTCCATAGGCTGACACTATATCCACTGAGCCAAACCGGCTACACACACACACACACACACACACACACACACACACACACACATATTCCCCTTCTCCCCCCTCTGGGCTGGGTTATGGTTTTCCACCTTTAACAGGCTATATTTTTAACCAAAGTTTTAAAGAATCCGGAAACTCTTATAACATATGCAGGATTATTCTCTTTGTTATTAAGAGAGCAATTGCCATATCTGGACCCATAATAAGTACTTTTAAAATCCCATAATAGATACAGTCATTCACAAGACCAGCTAGACTTGGGTATTATTTCTAAGTATTAAGAGGTGGGACAGTTGTAGTCACAGGGATTTTGGTGTTAATCATGCCAGAATTAGCCAAGTTATGAATTGGAGGAAATTAACACATAGAAATGATTAACAGCTGACCATGAAACATATTCCTTGAGATAAAAGTTTTCCCTGTGTACCATGTTGTAGTAAGTCTTCCCATCAATGCTAATGAGACTCTGGCATTTGAGTTGTTATTTTTGTTTTTTAAGAGTAATCTGAAAGAGGAAGATACAGAGTGGCTAACAGTTAGCTTTTGGAAAATGAACAGAGTTGATCCATTGGTAATAAAGTATACTCATCTGAATTTATGTGTTCAGAGTGTTCTGCTAAAATATGCAGGATTTATTACATGGTGTGTGTGTGTGTGTATATGTGTGTGTGTGTGTGTTTTCCAGAAGATTTGGAAAGGCAGAACTTTCTGGAGAGGGATAAAATGTTTGAACTTAAGCCCATGTTGTAAAGGTTAAGAGAAGGTGACTGAAAAATATTTATGTTGAGTCTTTATGGTTTCACTTTTTAAATGCTTAGCTCTTATAGATTATAGCTGTTAGTCCAACATAGATTTGTTTAGAGTTGAAAAAAATATTTGTGTTGTAATTAATTAGCTGCTCATTCTGTGTGCATACTTAACTTATTTGTTAATTAGGACCAGTGCTTGGCTCTTGTCCCCATTAGGTCTTTAGGACTATGAGATGAAATACGAAGTCTATACAAATGTGAGCCCTTTTGTTACTACGAGCATGAATACAATTTTTTTCATTAGAGTCTGGTGAAGGAGACACTTGTTTTTGCATCTTAACACATGATTGCACAAAAGGGAAGCTGACGTCAACTTCTCTATTTTAGTGCCAGGGCAAGCTTTTCTTGAAAAAAATAGTTCCAGTCCTGAGCAGTTTATGAAATTTACTGGAGCTGTGTGTATTTACCCAGGAATTGGGGATTTTTTTTTCCTGTTGGTGAACATTTTTGGATGGGAAGGCAATTCATAGAGGAAAGGGAGTTGAAAACTGTTCTTCCTCTCTTTCTCCCTCCTCCTCTCCATCTGCCTCCTAAAATGCTAGTTGATTGGTGGATAGATAGATCGATCTACTTCTAACATCACACATCTGAGAATGTTTATTGGGTCTCTTTTTTCCCCCTTGAGGAGAAAAACTTAAATAGCTTTGATTTCATTGTCATTTTCTTCATGCCTAAGCTGTTGACATTAAACGGAGATAGGTGTGTAAATTAATGTCTTATTTAAGGGAATTTTAACAAAGAGCAACAACAACTTCTCTCTGGTGACTTTTCTCCTACATGACCAAACATGAGTGCTGTCTATGACCAAGTCTGAGTGAACCCTTTTTTGTTTTATGAATTCCAACTTTAAGATATGACTCCTGGCCATGGCCATTGTGGTTGAGTGTCTTCCCATGCACCGAGGTATCAATTCCCGGTCAGGGCACATGCCCAGGTTTCAGACTTGATTCCCAGTAGGAGATGTGCAGGGGGCAGCTCCAATTACTCTTTTCCTCATGAACCTGTTTTATTTTTATTATGTCTTTTATTAGTAAATTAAACACTACAATTATTCCCTACTAAAGTGTCAGCTCCCTGAAATAAAATGTCTTTTCACAGCTCTGTCTGTGCTATAGGAGCAGTGCCTGGCTTGCATCAGCCCTCCATAAAAATCGCAATGCACGCTCTAAATTCGGTCACCCAGTGTATTTAAATTACATGTATATATTTTCAAAAAGTAGTAGCCATTGGATAAATTTTTATTTTCCTTTCCTTTGGCCTTATGGCAGCCATCTCCCTTCATTTGGTAATAAGATGCTGTCTTGTGAAATTTTTTTTTCCATCTTTTAGTCTTTATATATTTTTTCTAAGTGCCAACATTTTTTGTTATCTGGTCCATAATCTCTTCTATGGCAGGGAGTCATGTCTTTATATATAATTGTATTCCTCAAGAGCTTTGCATGCAGAGGCTGCTAGGGCTTGTTGGTTGACAAAGGCCGGGACATAAAATTTTAGAAAGGAGAATGCTGTGGTGCCAGTGTGACCCTGGAAGGAAGGAAGACAGTTGAATAAGATGGGCAGCTGTCAGATATCATGCCCGCAATGTCCAAGTACCTCAGTGAAGAAGAGGCAAGGTGTATAAAGACATCTTAAAGGAAAGGCATGTTATCCTTTTGTGAATTCAGTTCTTAAAAGGAAACACATACGAATGTGAACAATGGAAAGAGACAAAGAGGAATGAGCAGGGTAAATAGAGCACACTATGTAAATAGATACATGCAGCATTTTGAAAGTACTAGTACTGGAAGCATTTCCCCAGAGGGCAGCTAGGATTGCTGCTCAAATACTGGTAGGTGGAAGAGGTTTCCGCAGTTCTTATTTTCATCTCTTTGATTATTTTTTGTTGTTTTTCACCAATTACTGAGCAATATTTTTCATTAAAGAGTAATTGCCTTTCATACTTACTCCAGACTGGGATTTTAAAAAGCAGTTTGCTTTTAATTCAGTTTGCCTATCAATTAACGTGGGAGAGCCCAAAGTTCCTACAAGTAGTGCTCTGTAAGTCTCTCCTCGTTCCTCTAGTTTCCACTTCACCAGTGCCTCTTATCTGGCATCTCCTCCATGAGTTCTTTTGTGATCTTCCTTTAGAATTGTGGATGCCTCATTGAGTTAAAAAAAAATAGTGGTACTATTTTAGGTTATAATTTTTACCTTAATCTGCTTTGTGGCAACATTTTCTTTCTGCTGCGTTTTCTTTGTAGGGAATTTGCTATGCTTTCCTATAATTTTTTGATATATTTCTTGTGTGTGGTTATACCTGCTCTTTTTGTTGTTGTTCAGGAGAATGAGTTTGATGTTCTGGCTGTGGGGGGAGGGGAAGTGCCCAGTCTCTCTGCTCAAGGTCTTCTTTCTCTCTGCCCTGTATGAGGCCTATTTCTTTGCCCTGCTTCTCAGAACCCAGTTTGGTGTAGGAGAGCTTTCCCCTCCGTTGGCCCCAAGATACACAGCCACGTCTTCCTGAGGAGTCGGCTTCCTTCCCCTTTCCACCTCCCCCAGCAGAGGACCCCGGTCCTCTCAGCCCTGCTCCTGGTCCCACTCAGGGTGTGATTATGTTCCTCTGGAAGTGGGCATTGGCTGGTGATACCTTGCCGCTCTGCCTCCCCCGCTCCGCTCTCAAACTCCCCTATTTCCTACCCCACCCACGTGGCTTCCCACACAGGATCTGCTTTTTTCTGTTGCTTTTGGCCACGTGTACATATTTTTGAGAATTTTGTCGTTGTCTTACTTTCTCTGAAAATAGAACTTTGATGGGTCCCCCCTCTTACCCCCAAAACCTTCCTCCACCCCCCCATGTTCTGTATGGCTTCAGGAAGGAAGATTCAGACACAAACTTCAACCATGTTCCTATTGGAAGCAGAAAGCCATTTTCAGTGTTTTAGCAACATCTGAGTAGCCCTATTTTGGTAAATAGCCCTGATCAGAAATTAGGACTGAGGTAGCGGTTTGGGAATCGCTGCCGCCGCCATGTAAATTGGAGGTGAACTTCGTGACGTGGCCTACATCTGGCTGCTTTTGGAGCTGAAGGAGTTATTGGGCCAAGCTCACCAGGGAGGTGAGCCAAGGGGGGGCCAAGGGAGGGGTCAGGAAGGTTGGAGAACTAAAATGAGGCTTCACCTTACCCCATCCCTTTATTGAGATCCTTTTATTTTTTTTTTTAAGGATTATTTTCCATTTTAAAACTACGAAACAGATTTTATATGTTCTGCTATAAACAAAAACAACCAATAAGCCAGGACGCTACATAAACCAGCGGTTCTCAACCTGTGGGTCGCGACCCCTTTGGGGGTCGAACGACCCTTTCACAGGAGTCACCTAAGACCATCGGAAAACACATATATAATTACATATTGTTTTTGTGATAGTAACGAAAATAATTTTATGGTTGGGGGTCACCACAACATGAGGAACTGTATTACAGGGTTGCGGCATTAGGAAGGTTGAGAACCACTGAAGCAAACTGAGAACAGCTATTTTCAGAAAACGTGATAAACTGTCTTACAAACATAAGCCGTCCGGTTTTTAAAATAAAACTTTTAAAAACTCAGAGGTCTTCAGGTGGCACATACCAGACAACTTGGAGGAGGAAACAGAATATGTGGGTACGACTCTCACATTGTTGAAAACCTGGTTTTGCTGAGAGCAAAGGTCTGTTCCGTGACTCCTCAGTTTATATTGGTTGGCTTGTTTTTTTTTCTCAAGAAAAAAAAACGTAGGAAGGAGGCACCAATGACTCGAGAGACAACGAGGGGATCCTGGCAAAGAGTTTCCTTTCAGACACAGGTTAGGAGCTGCTTCGCCAAATCCTGGCCCGTGCTCACTGCTCACACAGGTCACCTTCTCAAGGGGCCCCTTGCTGCCTGGGTCTTTGTTACTTCTGATTCCAGTCCCTCTCAGAGCAGGTGAACTGAGCAGGTGCATGAGATCAAACATGAGGACTGAATATCTCTGCTAAGATAGAACTTGCCATGTCCTGGCCGTCTCAGAAATTGAACTATTGTTCCCATGCAGTCAGATGACTTGTTTTTGTGCTTTATTTTTAAGAACCATGCCTTCAGATTTAACTCTTTATTAACCTACAATAAGTTTAAAATGCCCTAAATTTCTACTTTGTTATAAGCTCTCTGGCTTCTACCTTTGAAGTATCTGGGAAGGACACAACGAGGAATTTGAAATTGAATGTGTTCTAAATGTGAAATTGCTTCGTGGGGGCAGCATCTGCCTTCGTGTGCTGGGCAGGCGGCACAGCAGACCAGGGGGCTTGGCCCCTGGAGGCTCTTGTCCACTCGAGATTCATCCTTTGGAAGATCTGCATCTTCCTTGCCACCCCGTCTCTCCACAATTTGCGTCAGTTCTTTTACCTGCAAAGAAGATAAGCTCCCTGTTCGGGTCACGAGATGGAGCATGAGATAGAGAGCCTATTTGGAAAAAAGCCTGTAATTCTTTCAGATTCTCTAGGGAGTTTTCTCCACTTGTGGTGTGCCTTTTAGAATTATAATGCACCTTTTTCTTGGACTATGAAATAGACCAAGTTGACTGGATTTTTTTTCTTAGGACCATTTTGTATTGATCTTTTTTTTTTTTTAGCTACTGATATAGGTATTTACTTGTGATACATTTTCCCATGCACCTTGTACCTTGTAACAAACCTAACCTAATGATTCTCTAATTGTAGTTAACATGACCCGTTTTAATATATATATAGAATCTATATACATAAAAGGCTAATATGCTAACTGCCCATGTGGGTAATGACGTCACATAGCAATGCCCAGCTTCCTCTCCCTTGCGACCAGCCTCCTTGGAGTTTCTTCAGCCCAGGAACATGACTTGCTTTCTAGCCAGGTAGAAACATTTTACACTGTAACCAAATGTCTGTGAAGTGTTTTCCCCTGCCTCATCTCCTTTGTTCCTTACAGAAGTTCTGGAGTAGGTAGATAGGAGAGTCAGTGGAATCCTATTTTCTTCTCATTAGCCGGAAAACAGAGATTTAGAAAGTTTAGAAACTTGACCCAACTGAAAAAAAGTAAGAAATGGTGGACCTTGAAAATGACTTCAGGTTTTGTCACTGTGCAGAATATAGTCAAACACTGCTACAGTTAAATATTTTACTCTTTGTTCTCCCTGCGTGACCTATAATAATAATTTGCTTCATGTTGATATTTATTGCTGTGTTGCTGACAATTACCTGAAAGAGAAGTTGGGGTGCTTCGCTGGGCTGGAAAAAGTTTAGCTACATCAGAAAGCAGGTCTAATTAAGCAAGTTTATTCTGTATCTATAAAAGGCTAAGTTGACTTGCATATGCTTGATATACACAAAGCTCTCGCTGACGCCAATCGAACGCATGTGTTTTAATCTGTCATTGTCAATCATGAATTTGGTTGACACTTCTATTATAGAGAAAGGGTAAATAGTGATATTAAAATATTTCTTCTAATTAATTTCCTTTCAATGTGCACAAATTCGTGCACCGGGCCACTAGTCTCTTATAATACTGCAAACCTCTGTTTAAAACAGGTAGAGGGTTTGAGAGGTGAGAAAAGAGTTGAGTGTAAAACAGAGTTTGTTTCTTTTAATATTTACTTTTTTTTTTCTAGTTCAATTTCAGTCACGTCACTTGTATGTAACTGCTAGATACTTGTCAGGTAGCGGACTCCTGCCTCCTAAATATGGGGTATAACTATCTTGTGTCAATTGATATCTACCATTATCTCTACAATTGTTGTAACAGGCAGTAAAGTTATAGTACCCTCTTGAGGCATGGCTCACATTAGTTAGTTATGTTAATAAGAACATTCTTAGTCATTTCTGACTCCAGGAGAAGAACAAACCAGTTTATACTGTTAGCTCTCACTGAGCTCTCACTATAGCCAGGTCACATTACATAGCCTTCAACACCAACTGCTGCCTCAGTTTTATGACATAAAAAAATACTTTCCTATGAAGCATTTTTTACCTATTCCACTAGATGGCAGCAGACCCTCGTGGAACAGAATGGGTCTTCAGTCCTGAAGCTCTGCAGATTCCCAGAGAGGGACAGTTTTGTTTTGAGGAAATAGCAATGCACCTTTTCTGGATGTTTGGATGTATGGGAAATAGTGTTCTCTTGATTTTATGAAAAATGTAAGATATTCTCTAAAGTCACCTCTTTAGAAGTGAACAATGTAAAAATAATTTGTTCATTGTACCGTGCAGAGGTGCATCTTGATCTGATCCTACCTCCATGGATTATGTAAATTTTTTTTCAAGAAACTGTTTATGGTTATGTAAGGAATATGTTCCTTAAGTTTCATGTTTCAAGAGTTTTCTTTAAAGTTGGACATACAGCAATTAAAATTGAATATGGCTATCCCATAAATTCACAATACCCAGGCTAGATAACGAAGTGAAACCCATTAGACTTGCTATGGAGAAATTAGGAGTGATTATCTGTTTTTCCACATCACTATCCAGTTTGTCATCCACCTAGAAACTTCTTTATTTGACTGTAGTTGCTGCTCTTCAGCTGGAAACAGGTGCAGTTTGTATTAGTACTTTTCCCTGAGTAGCTATTCCATGTTTCTCTGCCTTCATTCAACACTTTGTTTAGAGTGATCCAGACTTTCAAACCAGGGTCCCCGTTGCTCCGGCTCACATGTTGTGTGATACTAACTGCTATGGTTAAAGATGGCAGTATTCCCTAGTTCCCTCCAGCTGCTAAGATTGAAGTTCCTTCTCCTCTCACGTTGGTATGAGTTGGTATACCCTTACCTCCCATTAGCAACAACCTCAGTCAGTGACATTATACTATCCTGGCACCAAATGGAAAGATGCATTCTTCTACTCGGGTGAAGACATAGTTGTATTTCTGACTTGGATATTGTCTCTGTCACCTCCAGAGATGGAAGAAAATTTGCCGTGGGGTAATTTGGTACACAATGTGAAATATTTGTCTTCAACTTTCACCCCTTAGTTCCCAAATCTAAGTTTTCTTTCTGGCTGTGGGTGAAACAGCACCCTGGAGTGGTTATCCTTTGAGAGCATAATGATCCTGTGGGACAGCTTTCGAAAATACACTCTCCCGGGTGACACCATCATTGAGCCTTCATTAGGCCATTAAACGTTCTAGCTCAGCAGGTTCTAGATAAAGGGATACTGGCAGGGCAATGAATCCCTGTGTCCTTGGAAGATCTGTTCATTTTTTTTTTCTCTGTAAAGTAAGTGTCTTGCTCAGAAGCACTGGTGTGTGGAATACCATGATCATGACTGATACATGGACTGGGAAGCTGGTAGAATCTTGGGGTGATCTACAGTGCTACTGTTTCAGCTAATATAAAATTCTGCCTCCACTAAGGTGGAAGGGGTATAATCATCTTGCCACTGGGTGGCTGCCTGATACCTCTAAGAATGATGTCATATCACGTATTTACATTTGCTTGCTGTTGCTACAAAGTGGTATGTAGCATTGCCGGTAATCATGTTAGTGTGAGAAAGGGGAAGTCCACGTTGATGAGCCTATATGTGGCTTTTATTCCTCTATTCCTAGTTTATTTTCCCATTGAACAAATGCTATAGGAAGTGGGGTGAGGGACAAGCTGACTGGCATACATAGAACAATATGAAGTAAGAGATATACCAACGAGACCACGTAACACCTAATGCACAGTAGGCAGCTCAGGTCGCTTGGTTACCTGGTATACCATTGTTTGCTTTTAATCCAGGGCTCAGTAGCAAGATCAGAACTCTTCCTCAAAAGGATCAATGGGTTTGCCAAAGAGAGCATGATTTAGCCTCAATATTCTAAGGGACTCCTATGGGTATTTTTTTTCCTATTGGGTCTTAGGACTGGTTTTTTACAGCATCCTGGTAATAAACAGGCATTTCAGTTACCATTGGATCAATGAGGTCATTAAAGCCAAGTTGTGGAGCTACTTGTACTAGCACTTGAACTAGCTGGATTGCAGTTTCTTTGGGGGAGTTGAAGCCAGAGCTGGCCACCTTTTGGGGCATTCAGTAAAATGGGTTAGAGCAGCATAATTCTCACCAAGCGCTGTTCCCTATTTGTATTGAAACTAAAGAAAAGCAATTTGTCATTTGCTTTGCAAGAGTATGTCAACAATCCATACAGATTAAGGGACCAAGATTCATTCTTTTCTGAGGGTCCTATATTTTCATGGAATTTATCTTCTACCTGTTGGCATACTTACAACCTTCCCTGGCCCCTAAGTACATGTTGCTTCTTGCTTTTCAAATCCTAAAAGCAGATATAAGCATTGTGTTGCCTAGTGTGGTGTCCTAAAGGAGGAGATGATCAATATCCTTGAAAACCGCTTATACTACAGAGATGTGAGCGTATATAAACCAAGATAAAACTATTAAGGCTCACTGCTCTTCTGTCCAACTGAAAGCATACTCCTCATGTTTTCTGTTTCTTTTAGGATAGAGCAAAGTGAAATTAAGTGGTATCAGCAGGTCTATGCAAGATAACAGAATTTGTGATGGTCTGTGGTAAATGTCCCATTTTGAAGAGCTTGTCAATTGGAGTCACTACCTGACTAGGGTTCTGCTAGCCATCATGACTTATCTTCTGCATCCTCCAGGCAGACCAATAAATGGGAATGGGAGGGGTATCACCACTCTCAGCTTGTCAGGGTTTTGGTGGCATTTCTGAGCAAGGACATAAGGACCGGAGTTGCTCTTGGTTCACCGTTTTGCTAGAGTGCAGAGCCACCAGGGGCTTTCAATTTTCTCTTCCTTTCCCTAAAACCTGTAGGCAGAAAGCATTAAAACTGGGGCTGCTGAGTCTCTCTGTTTGAAAAAAATAAACTAGGGGAATAACCACTTGGGGTATTTAGGCTCCCACTGAACTTGTTTTTTTGGTGGGTGGTAGCTTTCCTTTTTTTAATATTATTTTTTTCAATTATCGTGTACATTCAGTATTCTGTATTAGTTTCAGGTGTACAGCACAATGGTTAGAAAATCACATGCTTTCTTTTTCTTTAATTTTTTCTCACCTTACTGGGGATCAAACCCACAATGTAGGTATGTGCCCTATGGGGAATCTTACCCACAACCTTTTGGTGTATGGCACTCCAACCTGCCCATGGCTTAATACGACTTTTTAAAAAGACAAGAACCCTCTAGAGATGAGGTAAATGCCTGCCTTTATCCTATAGAGGTCTACACTTCAATTAGTCTGACCAATATACGTGAAAAAAACAAAAATAAAAAACAGCTTTAAACCTCTAAAAGATATTCCAAGAACATCTGTTGAGGTAAAAAGAAAATATGTAACTAATTGCAAGCAGCCATAAGTTAAAAACAGCAAACAAGAATTCTCTACTCTGCAACAGAAAAATCTGCCAAAATAAAAGCAAAAGAGATTCCTTTGAAACTAGCTGGGTGGTTAACAATTGCTATATGCTGTATGATTCCTCTTCAGTATTTATACTTTCCAACTCTGATTTGAAAGTGTTGGTCATTACGTCATCCTCAGTGAACAAAAGTTATTCTGTGTTTTGGAATACAATCATTCACTTTATCCCATAAATAAATAATGACTATTTAAAAGCATTTAAGCTATATAAGTAAACCACTTATTTTAAATGAAAAGAACGGGTGGGTTGGATTGTTTTTCTCTAGTTCTTAAGATGGATTTTCAACTTATTTCTACTTGGCATTTCATGTATACATGTCAAACTATGTAACCTTCCCTATTGTGAAGAGCCTTTTTTTTTTTTTTTAAATTGCATTGATCATAGACTTCTGGTTTGTGAGCTTAGCATGAATTTTAAATCCCTGATTTTTAACTTTTTTAAACCTATAAAAAAATAAAAGTATATTATAGTGAGATTTTTATATACCTTCACCTGGATTCACCAATTGTTGAAATTTTTCAACATTTGTTTACTATCCCTCACTCCAAATTCAAATTCTTCAATTGTCCCCACAATTTTTTATAGCAATTTTTTTTCCTGATTTAGAATCTAGTGAAAAACCACATTACCTTTTGATGGCTTTATTATTTTGGTCTCTTCCATTCTTTAATTTAGAAAGCTCGCCTGCTTTTAATTTTTTTCCTTTTGTGGTATTGACATTTTAAAAGTCCAGGCCAATTTTTTTGTAGATTATCCCACAATGTAGATCAGTCTGATTCCTTTCTCATGATTGGATGCAGGTTAAATATTTTGGCAAGACAAACGCATAGGTCCTATTGTGACTTTCTTATCGTATTGTCAGGAAGCTCTTAGTGCCAGTTTGTACCGTTAGTGGTGTTAAATGTGATTATTCATTTTAAGCAACAAATTTACCTATGATAACAGCTCTTTTATAATTAATGCCATCTATGTGGTAGTAATTTCAGGTCTTGTGAATGTCCTGTGGTTTTCTCATCCTTTGATGATCTGCTTGAATCACTTATTACAGAGTAATTGAAAAATGAGTTTTTTTCTAATTCTGTTAGTCCTCGTTTATTAACCATAATTCATTTACTTTATATTCCAATGAATTGTGTAATTGTTGCAATTATCTTCCTCACAATTTTTAAGTGAAAGTCCATGTGCCATTGCGCCAAATATTCTGATGGGAGAGGGAAGAATATAATACTTTTGGATCGTAAATGCAATTTGCTATGTTAATGCCCCCCCCCCCCCCACAATTTCCTCTTGAAAATTAATTCATTATCACTAATTAGATTCAAATAAACCATTTACTTCACTTTTTAAACCATTTTCTATATTTATCTTTGTTTTTTCTAATTTCTCAATTGCTTATATTAATTGTTGCCCTACCATCTGTAACAATTATACATTTATTTTCCATCATAATAGCTGTGGAAATACAGAGGACACTGAATCAACTTGGAACACCTCAAGATACTCCTGAATTGAGGCAACAGCTGTAAGTATTTAATTAAACAAAAAGAAAAAGGAAGAGTGGGAAAAATAACTGTTATATTCCTTTCATAGTGTGTAGTGTTATGCTTACTGGAGAAAACAATGGGAAATTAATAAGGTATTTCTGCTCCCCTATTTGTACCAAGCTTTTGTGTAAGTTTTTCCCTCTCCAGAGTAGGCAGATGTTTGTTTGTTGTTTTTTTAAAGATATGGCTTACCATATCAAAGCAGGACTTTATTAGTTACTTTTCTTATATATATTTTTTTCATTTTCCAGTTTTATTTATTTTAAAAATCTTTATTGTTGAAAGTATTACATATGTCCCCTTTGTCCCCCCATTGACCTCTTCTAGCCCGCCCACCCCCCAAGTCTTCACCACCCTATTGTCAGTGAACATGGGTTTTCTTATACTTTTTAAATAGGTTGCTTTTTATGGCTTTTGAAAACTAGTACTCTAAGCGTCTCTGTGTGTGTGATTTACTTCCCATGGCTATCCATCCCTACAGTGCTACAGTGACCAGATTTTTATTTGATTTAGATCGAATACGTATCCAATATGAGCTATTCCCCAAAAGCTTATACCAACATACTTGAATTTCAGGAAGCATTAGTCTCTGTTAAAAAATATAACATGTTTATATAATACATACTTCAGTAAATTAATATGCTGTTAGAACAGCAGTTGTATTTGTGGTGTTATAGATTTTACAGAGTGTTTTCTTACACGTTTTCTCATCTGAACCTTATCCAATTGGGGTGAAATAAATCAAAAGAACTATTTTCATTTTGCTTATAAGGAAAACATGTCCACTTGGGGTTTGATGATTTGCCTAACATCATTCTGAACGTGAGTTTTAAATCTTAGCTCAGCACAGACACAGCTGCAAATTTCAAGTAACATGTATGTAATAAGTTACATGCCAAACAACGTTGGCTCTGAAGGAAAAAAGAAGGAAGAAATTAAAAGATAGGTAATAATAATTCCCATTTCTTATGAATTACAATTTGAAGGATTTACAGTTATCTCTAATTTATATTGTACTTCTCTGTTGTGTATAAATGTCAGAGTGGTAAAAATGCCCTAATCTAAATAATAAACCATCATTTATTAGAATGAAGTAAAATGAAATAGAAGCACATAATTCTTAATAGTTACAATATTTTGCTAACATTAAAAGCAGATATTCTGAATCTATAGATATCATTAAAGTGTTCTTTTTAGAATTTTAATTATATGACTTTTTCTAAAGATTTAAAAAGGCATATTAAAAATAGGGTACTCAGGAAATATTTACAAATAGGTATAATTCTTATTGGTCAAGTGCAGATATCTGTATGTAAACATATTCTTCTGTAGTATCTTGTTATTTTAAAGGATCCTAAGTGGTGACTAATACGTGTTTAAAATGAGAAATATCATATAATATGTATGAGAGGTACCGATGTTATAATTTATAAAGCATCACATGAATACTAGCTTTTTTTAGTGTCATGTTCTTTAGTTAGAAATCTTTTAACTTTATAAGCTAGCTAGCAAGTTGGTTGTGGATACTGATATAATTTACTGCTGTTATTGTGACCTGTTCACTGTGGAAAAATGCTATTTTTTTCAGCAGCAAACTTAAATAATAGTAAATTTGTAATATTACTTACTACCTTTTTTCTTTTTCTCTTTTTAAGTATTTGTAGGACATAAATTCCCAGGTAGAGAAATATGAGAGGCCAGATGTACCTTAAGACCTGAGAACTGGGCAAAGTTTAGGGCAACAAATCCTCTTTACTAATTGATGACCTCCCAACTGTGGGATGCAGATAAAAGACTCCCACACCCCCAGTGTCTCTAGTTGGCTTGAGTCATCTTCTTTTCTAAATGCTACTGATAGTTATTGCTCAAAGTTTGGTTACCCATCCTGTGTGAGTAAAGTAAAATATATATATATATATTTTTTTTTATTGATTTTTTTTACAGAGAGGAAGGGAGAGGGATAGAATTAGAAACATTGATGAGAGAGAAACATTGATCAACTGCCTCCTGCACATCCCCTACTGGTGATGTGCCCACAACCAAGGTACATGCCCTTGACCGGAATCGAACCTGGGATCCTTCAGTCTACAGGCTGACACTCTATCCACTAAGCAAAACCGGTTAGGGCAAGAACTTTCCATGTCATATTTACTCAATATTTATCAAAGAATAGCCTCTGACAATTTTATTTTCATACAGAAATTCTGAGGCAGTCTGTAAAAAAGTGATTTTTTATAAAACTATCCATCAGGATTAATTCAAGTGGCAGAGTCATAGCTTAATGAAATATATTTATCCTTTCTCTATCATCTGTGTTTCTCTCTTTAGGCAACAGAAGCAGCAGTATACTAACCAACTTGCTAAAGAAACAGATAAGTACATTAAAGAGTTTGGATCTCTGCCCACCACCCCCAGTGAACAGGTACCAAGCTTTGAAAACACATTGTTGATGCATTGAATGTGAAAGGAATCCAATGTCTTATGGGATCTTTGAACTGTTACACTAGAAAGGAAATTAGGAGGGGGGATATTCTATTTGAGATTAGTTCACAGAACACAAAACTATATTTAATTGCCCAGGTAATATCCTGTGGTTCAATAAAGCAAAAATTATTTCCATGCAGTTGCCCTGACCCATAATTAAGTAAGTGCTCAGAAAATGCCTCCTGAGTAATTGTTTCCTGGCCTTCCAGGACCGACCTCACATAACGTGCGCACATTCAAGATGTGAGGTGTCCTGAGGGCACATATGTATTTCCTTGCTTACTTAGTGGATGTTGTTAGTTAGGTAAAAGTACAAGGCTTTATTTTCCTTAAAAGAAAAAAAAAGAGAACTACTTTAAAATAACCTCAAAATCATGACCCCAACTTCAGGATGAAAATTCGAGGTAAGGACTTCAGCATTATGGACTTTTTGCCTCAAGGTAAATTTATACAACTTTTGAACATATTGTCAGAATGTTATTAAGAGTCCATGAGTAAGACCCTGTAATTGGAGAGTGAGCGAGAATTTCAGAATTAAATAAAGAGCCAGCTAGTGGTGAAACTGCTTTGGCAAATTCTGTAGAACTTCACAGCTTGATTCTAGTAGGTTTTTATTCCCCTTTCCTCTAGCGTCAAAGGAAAATACAGAAGGACCGCTTAGTGGCTGAGTTCACAACATCACTGACAAACTTTCAGAAGGTCCAGAGGCAAGCTGCTGAGAAAGAGAAAGACTTTGTGGCCCGAGTGAGAGCCAGTTCCAGGGTATCTGTAAGTATCTAAAAGGCATTGTAAAAATGAGCATAATACTTTAGGGATCCCTCAGAAGTCCACATTGACGTATTTTTTAAGTCATAAAGCTTAGAAATCAGTATTTGAATAATGTTGAAGTGTTTCTGCTCAGTTTTTAAGAAGGATGATAGTTATGTAGTTATGTATTACTGCGGTTATTTTGTCCATGTCATGGAACAAACTATTATAGATTATATTAAAAATTATAGAAATATTTTGTCAGAAAAGATTGGGGGTCAAATCCTAAATAATATTCCCACACTTACTGACCCTGAAGCTGTTACTGAGGGCTCGTGCTAGTGTAGAGAGCACTCTGCTCCGGGTTGTATGAAGGTGGAAATGGACAGAGTGAATGTACAAATATTGAAGAATATTCACCTGGAGAAAATAAATGAACAGATAATTTAGAGTAGAATTTTGACTTAGTCTAATTTAAAGTTCCCTTAAACACTATCACAAGTTGTTTTCTTGTTTCTTAATGTAGAGTTTCCAAGATTATGTTACATTTTAATTAAATAATGTTTATTAAATGTTCTTAGAAATATTTAATGAGTGCCATCCTTGTCATTTTAGGGTATAATTTTATTATAACTTGAAGTAGTTGGCCTAAAATATTAGAACAATTTTTTTTCTTTACACATGTATTCACATGCACATGTAAAACAGTCTAGGTTATTGTAAGGGAAAATGTGAATGTTGCATGTTTTTTCTTTGCCCCTTCTCAGTCCACTCTATTGCTCAATTATTCAGGGTGGTTTTCCTGAGGAGAGCTCAAAAGACAAGAATCTTGTATCGTGGGAAAGGTAAGAGGTATAAAACATTATACAGATCAAAAGATACTTACTCAAATACATCTTATGTATTATAGTCCCTAGAACAGAATTAAAGCTTTCAGTATATTATATTATGACTACCCTAAATTACTTATAAACAAATAATAAATTTGAAAAAGAGTTTGAATCAGTTTTTATTGTATAATCTTAAATATATAAAAATATTCCAATACAGGAATAACACTTTCTAATTATTTGTCCAAATAAATATTATTGCTTAATTATCATTTGATATATTCTCTTGTGTGCGGTTTAAGTCAACCAAAAAAGAAATATCCAGCTGCCAAATACAGCTTCCAATAATTAAATCATAACTCTAAAAAAAATAGTATCCATCATATGGAATAAGAGTAAAATTTGATGAATATTTCTGTTATATTCTTAGAATTTGAGCAATTCTCTGACTTTAAAAAATATTCCATTTAGTATTTTTTAGTAGGAATGAAGTCCCATTGGTTTAATACAGTCTTTTCCCATATTCTTTTCTTTTTATTAGCCAAACTCAATCTCAAGTGCAAGTGCAAGATGACGAAATTACAGAGGATGACCTCCGCCTTATCCATGAGAGAGAGTCTTCTATTAGGCAACTTGAAGTAAGCTTTACATTGTAGAGTCGACTGCTGTTCAGTTCTTAGTGACTTTGTCCTCAAGATGCGTAGCTAATGCTGGGGGAGGGGTCGAGAAAGGAAACTAAATAAATATATCTATTTGGTGGCATTTCTGATATAAATTGGAATAATGCCTTTAAAAAACATCTCTTTAGAATTTGTGCCTGGGTGAGAGGACATACTCTCTTCCACTTTAACATTTTTAAAAAAAATTCTTTTACGTCATCTCAGGTCACTTTAGCATTGAGAAAATTATCGGTGTGGAGGTAAATGTCTGTTCAGCGAGTCTGATGCCTTCTATGGCACACGATTTCATCTGCAGTGTAATGACTTTTACAAGGGCTTTAAAAGTATTTTATTTCTCCTTAGTATGTTTATGACATTCAAAAGATCTAAAGCCTTAGTTCTTATGGCACTTGCATATTCCCTAGAGGGTGAGCTCGTAATAGCTAATAGTAGCTACAGTTTACTGAGGGCTTCCATGTGCCAAGTACGGTGGTGACAAGCTCTGTATGTTCACTGTCTCATTAGTTCTCGTAAATCTCTGTGAAGTGTTGACTGTGACATTACCATCGCCATATTATAGATGGGGAAACTAAGACAGGGATGAATATGAAAATTGCCCCATCCCTCCTGAATAAAGTATCAAAACATTACTCTTTAATCAGGTAAAATAATAGTTATTATATATTGAAGAAAAGTAAATTTATAACTTTTTTACTCACCACATTTCATAAATTTGCATACACCTAATGTTTTATTCTTTTAAGTTGTCAAATTGATGTATAGATTTTTACTAGAATATATCATAAGAATATTTTATGCCCTTGTGAGGAAATAGCAAGACTAATGCTTGTGATAACAAAGCATCAGATTATATAACATAAACTTGGTAATCATAGCCCTTTCCTAATACAGATCCTTCATTTTCATCCTGCTGTGCTTAATATTCTTAATGTTACAAACTTATTTTAGGGATTGGTTACTGTTATTCAAGCTCTGCTTACCTGGGATTGCTTATAGTAGAATAATTTTCTGTTGTTTCCGAAATTTATGCATTAAGTCTCCTATGTATGGCGGTTTGGTTTTTGTTTTGTTTTGAATTTTCCCCTTCTGTGTATTAGGGACTGAATTTCTGATTTTAATAATATGTGCCTTTTTCTCTTAGGCTGATATTATGGATATTAATGAAATATTTAAAGATTTGGGAATGATGATTCATGAGCAAGGAGATGTGATAGGTAAGCCCTGCTGATTAGATTTTATTTTATGAGGTGTGAGCAAACTACCTGAAGTTTACCTGTGGTTACTTCTCAAACAAGAGTAACTGTTCCCTCTCTTCTTTGTTTCCTCTGAAATCAAAAGTATAGTATACAGCAGACAAAGCATCACCCTTGGCATTATCTAAAACAGATCTCGCCTAGCTGATTTTGCTCAGTGGATAGAGCGTTGGCCTGCGGACTGAAGGGTCCTGGGTTCGATCCGGGCAAGGGCACATGCCTAGGTTATGGCCTGATCCCCAGTAGGGGGCATGCAGGAGGCAGCCGATCAATGATTCTGTCATCATTGATGGTTCTATCTCTCTCTGCCTCTCCTTTCCTCTCTGTAATCAATAAAAATATGTTTAAAAAAACCACACCAAACAGATCTCATTTTTGGCTCCTAGTGGTTGAAATGACCAGACTCATTTATTTTAGAATCCTCCAATTTAATCGGGCCTCCTGCTGAGATCATGGAAGGCACCATAAGATGTCATTCTAGCTCATTTCCAGGATCTCTGGTCTTATCCCAATCTAATTCTCATCACAGTAAGGACTTCTGGGAAAATTTGTGCTATTTATAATTGTGGGTGCTATCTTGCCTTTTAGATTAGAGGGAATAGGTAGCTATTTGCCTGATCATTCATCCTGAGAGGTTTTGGTAGATATATTTAATAGTATTACTTAGAATTCTTTTTTAAAATTTCTTAAAAATAAACCAGTGACTAAGGCTCCCTTTAAGTTTTAAATGTAATAGTGATTCATTTAAGGTGTCATTGTCAGCACTGATCAGGATCCTGATCATTTTGAAATATGACTATATATATAAAGATACATTTAATATGCTTTCTGAATTTGGTTCCATTGAAATACTTGAGCCTATGTAGTTCAATAGAACTATTATTTGTCCATTCTTAGTCTCTTCTCTCACTCTAGTAAATCACAGGGTAAAATTTCGAAAACCACTTATGCACCCAACAAATATTTATTGAGTGCCTACTATATCCAGGCGCAAATGCAGGCACTGGGGATTCAGCTGAAATTAAATAATAGATAAAAGACCCTGTCTTCATAAATCTTATAGTCTAATTGAAGAAGAGAGACAATAAAAAAGGAAAGGGAAGTCAATGGTGAAAAGTGCTGTGGGGAAATAAGGCCAGGGTAGGGGACAGGAGTGCTGGAGGCAGAGAATGTTGCTGCTTTACATAGTCAGGTAATGCCTTACTCACAGGTGACATTTCGGTGAAGACTTCTTAGGTAAGGGAGCAAGTGAGAGAAAGTGTTCCAGACAAAGGGAGCAGCAAGTGCAAAGGCCTTCGGGCAGAAGCACGTCTGACTTCTTGGGTGAGTGATGTGAGCAGGAGGAGCGTGGAGGTGATGTCGGACCTCACAGGGATGCCATCATGTAGGATCCTGAGCCGCTGTAAGGACTTCTATTATTATTATTATTTTTTTTAAAATATATTTTATTGATTTTTTACAGAGAGGAAGGGAGAGAGATAGAGAGCTAGAAACATCAATGAGAGAGAAATACCGATCAGCTGCCTCCTGCACATCTCCCACTGGGGATGTGCCCACAACCCAGGTACATGCCCTTGACCGGAATCGAACCTGGGACCTTTCAGTCCGCAGGCCGCCACTCTATCCACTGAGCCAAACGGGTTTCGGCAGGACTTCTATTATTAACAGGCGGGAAGCCAGAGAAGGTTTGAGCAGAGGAGTGTTATAATATGACATGGGTTTTAAGGCTCACTCTGGCTTCTAGGTTGAGAACAGACTGTAAAGGGGCAACACCAAAAGCAAAGAGACCACTTAAAGGGCTATTTCAGGGACCCAGATGAGCAATTATATTGCCTTGGATCAGACAGTAACATTAACCTTTGGATAAGGAACGCGTTTGATCTTACCTTCAGTGAAATCTAGTGATTTGTGCAGCTCTCTCACTGTAGCATCAACACGTGTTTACAGTTGTGTGTTGTTTTGCAGATAGCATAGAAGCCAACGTCGAGAACGCAGAGGTGCATGTTCAGCAAGCAAACCAGCAGCTGTCGAGGGCATCAGATTATCAGGTAATATTAACTCGAGTAAATTGTCTTATAACTCGGACTTTTAACTATGTGAGCGTGAGTATGAGTGATCAGGTGTAAAGTGGCTAGAGTTGTTTAAGTTTAAAATCGCATGGAAGACAGATCAGAAATATGCCAGTCATTGTAAACTGCAGTTAGCCTGAATGTTTCAGGGTCGAACCAGAATCATGGCTGCAGGGATAGGAACTTGGATGTTTAGCGTCCTGAGGGGAACAATAGGGAGGGAACGCCAGGCTTTTCTGACAGGCTCTGATGTCACCGTGACATTCCAACCCAGAACCTCTTGGACAGCCTGTTTCTCACTGTTCCCTTCCACCTTCTCTTCCCTTCTTGTCAATGACACTGTGGACTAAGGGGCAAGGATTTCTGTCCTACAGAGATCTCTTCAGGTCCTGTGGAAATCAGACATTCAAACCTCGGTTCTTGAACATCTCCCATCTCGAACAATTCGGTTCCCAACCAAGTTGTTCACAGAAAAAATGTCTCGATTGTTGAAGTTACCAAACTTCTGTTTTCAACCTGACAACCCTTTCACACTGATACCTCAGCAAGACCAAAAGCATCTCTCATGCCACAAACAGAGGAGAGAATGCTTTTGTTGCTGGTGAAATCAGTTTTAAAACATAAGAGGCCTTCACGAGTGCTGATGTTGCTAAGGGTGTAAAGAAACACTAATCACAGGCGATGGAAGAGGTAGAAGAACTGTTGTTGATTTGGATAAAGGAAAAGCAGTTAGCCGGTGATAGCGTTTCGGAGGCAGTGATATATGAACAAGCAAAGATGCTGCATGCTGACCTGGAAGACACCCCTGGACTGAGTGCTGAAAGTGACTCCTTTAAGGCGAGGAGGGGGTGGTTCGATAAGTTTAAGAAAAGAAGTGTTTATAGACTAAACAGTACATTAGACATATACTGTATATAAGAAAGATTAAAATAATCATTTGGGGACCAATTTACATTATTTCTAATGGGGAAAAAATGATTCCATTTTTTAACCAATTGCTTCTCAGACAGCCTTCCAGAACGGGTTAAGTTCGAGAACCAAGATTTCACTGTATTCAGTGTCCTTGACTATTGGCTATTCTGTCAGCATTCAGCAGGCCCTTCACTAGGAGTAAATTCATTTCTTAAGTAAATCAGGTTAATATAAAGAGTCCATATGTATGTATCAAATATAAAGTATGTTTCAAGTACTATATGCATATCAGGACCATGAACTATCAATATATTGTTGAATATGTAGACCTTTGATATTCTAAAGGAAAAAAAGCCAGGTTTTTTGGAAACCACTAAGTCACACTTAAGATTTGACTTCCCTTTCAAAACTTCATTTTTGTTGTTGTCCATAATTATTTTCTCAGACCTTGTTACCTTCTTATAAAATATCTAAGATTTGTACCATCTTAGATGTTTCCAGTTGCTTTTCACTCTTCTCACTAACTATAAAAGTTCCCTTTAATGTGAATGCCATGTTTTCACTGGACAGATCACTGCATATTCAGTGATATGTAGAGAACAATGAAGCTGTATAGAGACGCTGAGTTACAGCCAATTACATTCACTGATGGAGTAATGCATATTTACCCGTCTATTTGCATGTGATTCAGATATGCACAGCTGAAGAATTAATGTCATTGTGTCATAGACTATCTTACTCATAAATAGTTAGACACACATGGTAATCTGTAAATGCCAACAGTTATAACGGCTCAAACATAGTGTTAGCAGGACTCTTCAGTGACTGGGCTTACATATTATTTCCTTTGGCTTTTGGACTTTGGGGGGAATGTAGATATATTCAAGTTTTACTTTTCCTCTTCCTTATGCAAGGAAAAGCTTGCAGCCTCCCTGGAGAAAAGAAACACATCTTTTCAGGCTGCACCTCCAAAACTGGAGCTGCCCTTATGCTTAACTTGGGAGGCCCCACAGGGATGAGAAAAGAGCCACACAACACAGGTCCCAGGAAAAGAGCCGCTTTCCAATAGTCCTACTTGGAAGCCTTGATAGTAAACACCTGCCTTTGCAAAATAGGGTGCTTCTAAATAGGTTGGGTGGACCATGAGCATAAAAGAAGGTGATAAATGCTCTTACCACTGCAGCACCCCAAGGACCTCACTACCTGACCCTAGGGAGGGTTCCCCAGGTAACAGCTGTACTGTAGTGGAATGAATACCTGTGACTGTTCATAAAGGTGCATTACACGTGTCTGGGGTAAGCAAGTGGAGTCTGGGGAAAATATGTAAGCATGATATTGAAACTTTAGAGGAATTATGTTTTATATATAAGGGTATTCAGTTGAAAAATTAGATGAATATGTGGAATACTGAAAGTATTCACCATTTTCAGGGTAACTTCAGAGTCAGAAACATACTTTTTATAAATTTAATGGTACTTCTGGTTGACACACAGTATATTTACAAATTTTTCTACTCTGCAAGAAAAAGGATTCCTGCATGTTGCTGTGAGATACACAAGCCATTAAGAAATATAGAAATCTACAACTGGGCCAGGAATGAAGAATGGAATAAATCTTTAATCTTTATATTTTAAATGACTGTATCTTAATTTTTTTGCCTCTTTGTTTTTTATTTGTATGTTGAGAGTTTGAATGCAGTTTTCATGAATATGAAAGAATCAGAGTGATTTTGGAAACTAATAAAATAACTTTGGGAAAAATTGCTCAACACTTATTCTTGCTGACATTTTCAGAGAATTCATTTTGAAGAACAACTTTTTAAAAAAATGTATTTTTCAATTACAGTTGATATACAATATTATATTAGTTTCAAATGTACAACATAGTGATTAGATATTTATATACCTTATGGAGTGATCACCCCAATAAGTCTAGTATCCATCTGACACCAACATATTTATTATAATATTATTGACTATACTAGAGGCCCAGTGCACAAAATTCGTGCACGGGGGCGGCGGGGGGAGAGAGAGGGGTTATCCCTCAGCCTGGCCTGCACCCTCTCCAATCTGGGACCCCTTGGACATCCCTCTCACAATCCAGGACCACTGGCTCCTAACCGCTCACCTGCCTGCCTGCATGATCACCCCTAACCAACTCTGCCTGCCTGCCTGATCACCCCTAACCACCTCTGCCTGCCGGCCTGATTGCTCCCTAACTGCTCCCCTGCCAGCCTGATTTCTCCCTAACTGCTCCCCTGCCGGCCTGATTGCTGCCTAACCACTCCCCTGCCAACCTGATCACCCCCAAATGCTCTCCTCTGCTGGCCTGATCGCCCCCAACTGCCCTCCCCTGCTATCCTGATTGCCCCCAACTGCCCTCCCCTACCGGCCTGATCACCCCCACCTGCCTTCTCCTGCCAGCCTGATCGTCCCCTAACTGCTTGCTCCCCCACTGGCCTGATCGCCCCTAACTGCCTCTGCTTTGGCCCCCGCCACCGTGGCTTTGTCCAGAGGAAGTCAGACATGTGGAAGATGTCCAGTCGACCCAGTCTAATTAGCATATTGCCCTTTTATTAGTATAGATTTCCTGTGCTATACTTTATATCCCTGTGTCTATTTTTATAACTGGCAATTTGAAGTACAATTTTTTTTAAGAACAACTTTTTGCCGAAAGTTTAAAATTTATAAGCTTTTAAGCTGTTCTTTGTTTTCATAGATAGATAACCTCAATCTGATGCTTTAAATCAGTAGTTTTTGTTTTCTTGTGTCTTCTACCCCAGAAAAAATATCCAAATATCCCTTGACTTGTCCCAGTCACTTGAGAAAAATATTTTTGAAAAAATAGTTCCATTGAATTGAAGAGATTTTTAAGAAGCAAAAAAATACAGCCAAGAATTTTGGGGGCAATAAATTGCTATTGATTTTACTCTAGAAATGAACCAGATGATTTTCAGTTGCTATGGTGATGCTTCTCTACATTTGTAAACGTGTTTTTGTTTTTGCATCTGCAGCGCAAATCCAGAAAAACCATCTGCATCATCATTTCTCTCCTTGTCATCGGAATTGTAATTATTGGTGTCATATGGGGAGTGAAAGGCTAAAATTATGAAGGAGCACAGTGTTGCACTGTGTTATCTAAATTATGTAGGAAAGCCCCTGCAATCATGTTTTTTTTACTATTATTTTAAAGGTGTTGCATAAAGGATGGCTCCCAAACTTTTTATTTGGGGGGAATTTTCCTTTGGATCAAATATGATATTTCCTAATACTGAAAGTTTTTCTAAATATCAGTGCTGGCATAACTTCCATGATTTTTGGTCTAATAACTTAGTTTTTGCCCACATTGTATGTGTCTTTCATGTATAATTTATTTATCCTGTTGACTTCATTTTTGGAATTAATAAATTTAAAGGTGTCTGTGTGTGTGTGTGTTCTGTGGGCATCTGTCTCTCTTGTCACAATGTAACATGCACCCAGACTTGTGTTACTTCAATTAAAAATCACAAATTTAATTTGGATTAGGCCCAGCAGAGGAAATATTCTCAATAACTTAAAACAAATTGACCTGTTTCTATTGGCTTTTTTTTTTTCTGGTTTATACCAGCACAGATTATCTATTCAACTTTTACTGTTGTCTTCTCTTAAGACCCTTGATTACTCTGAATGAAGTCAGTGAAAAATTTCCTACTATATTTCAAATACCTGATGTGTATATATTAAGCATTTGCTGTAGATTGCCTGGTGAAATAGTAAGGGTAGATTGTTTTTACATAGGCTCTGTTTAAATCTGACATTTACTGAAGAATGTGTAGTCACTTTAAATGTGTGATGTGATTTGGAAGGAGAGTATGACACATCAATACCTATTGTGCTGGAATTCTAGAGATCCCAACCTGTTACTCTGCTGTGCATTTCCACAGCTATTATAATGGAAATTAATGATCTTGCCTTACATCCTGTAGAACAATGGTCACATTTGTATCCTGAGGTCAAAATTATTGGGGAGGTAACTGTTCCACAATTAATGTTTTTCAGCACTTAAAATATAGTGTTTATCTTGAGTACCATTTTGTACCATCTTCACTGGAAAAAAATGCCAATTAACTCACTTGCCTTTTTTGAGTCAATGTTGTTTTAATGCACTAATCTGAATACTGTAAAGAGGATTATCTTATTTTATAGTTTGTATTTCATATTGTTCTTATATAGCAAGGGCAGTTTTTATATGGCTGCTATGAGCTTCAAATGGGAACAATAAACAAACAACTAAATAGGTGTGTGGGTGATGGGTGATGCAGGGAGAACTCATACTTTCTATCTGTTCTGAAGTCAGTGCGAGCCCACTAGGCTCTTTGTAAATGCAGAAAAGCCTGCTGATTCATGTCACACCCAGTATCTTATGGCTATGGAAGTCCCAATGGCTTTCACAGATCACTTCAGTTGTATGGTTTTTGTGTGTTTTTTTTGTGTGTTTTTTTTGCCACAATTGTACTTGATAAATGTTATTATCATAAAGACAAATGCATTTACCTTTATTTATTTTATGGTAAGTTCCCAAGAACAGCAAAAGCACTTAATTTTTTGGCATGATGTGAGCACCATTATTTAAAGTGTAATAATTTATAAGTGATTTTAACTGGGACACAAATCAGTGACTAAAACCAGGAACTTCAGTGACTTGCATTCTTTTAAGAATCATTAATTTTGAAGGGGGACATTTGCACAAAATATTTGGAACAGAAAGAATAGTCTTGATTAGAAAAAAAACAAAAAACCATTGCAGTCACCAAAATTTTAAAATTCTTGAAGTGTTCCTTTAGGTTTTAAAATCGCTTTGAAAGGTGGCAAAGCTTACACTATAGAAAATAAAATTAGAGTTGTTTTAATGACTGTCAATATATCGGAATTGTTTGAGGCAAACTGAGTCTCAAACTGAATAAGTTTCCTTATCAAATGACACATATTGTTCACTTCAGTGTCCTCCAAAGACATGCTGGATGACACAGACTGAGGTTAACCAGCTTCTGTTCTTAAGCTGAATGACAGTGTGGCATGAATTACTTGGCCATTGTATTGGTTATTAAATATTATGGAAATGTTTTGGTTTTGCACAGTGATCGATGGTAAAAGAATAATTGGTGTCATTTCAACATAATGCAGGTTGTTTTTTTAGTGGGCATGGGATCACTCCAAAAATATGTAGATATGGATACAGATGGAACTCAACCTAGGACAGCAAACCTTGGGCACAGCATCTGGAGTCAGGCCACTGAGCATGCCCGGTTCCCATGGCAGCATCTGCATCATTGACTGAGAACACTGCTCCGTGGAAAGGTTGCCACTGAGTCCTATGGGGTCTTCACTGCTTTTGTTAAAAATGGCAAAATTTTCTACACAATAAAGTGTTTTGAACACCAGTCTTTTTAGACAAATTTATAATGAAAAAAAAAATGACTTTTGAAGACTTCTTGTTCCACAAAATTAGTCTGTAGTTTAGCAAGAAAAGTGCAGAATAGCTTTTATAGTTGGTATAATTTTTGTTTCTGTAAGTAGAAAAAAGAATGTTCTAATAAAAGATAAAACCTGTGTAAAAAAAAAGTCATTGTCCACCATTTAATAATAAAGAGCAATTCACAAGAGTAATTTATTCAGCCTTTTTTTTTTTTTTTTGGAAGGCAAAATTGACTTTTTTACACATGATCAGGTTGCTGCAATAAAAATAAAATTTCAGAATGGAATGAAGAGAGTTGTTTGGGTAAGTTATGAGTTAAGTAACAATTTTTAGTTCATTTAAATGTGATAAAAATTCCTCATTAGTGGTAAGTAATAGCATCTTAAACAAAATATAAAGTTGTATATTTTCATGATTCAATGAATAAAAACAAAAAACTGACCTGTGGATCTCAGACTTCTTAGACGCTAAGCTTACCATAGGATCTGAGTAGCTTGACATCTGGGCAAGGAAATACACTTAGTAAAATTTACACCAGTAGGAACTGAAACATGTATTTGGTGCCCCTTCTTTGACAAAATGCATGACATCTCTACTTAATATTGCCCAGTTACAGTTCATAAGTCAATGAAGAGAAGACCATTTCCCCCATATATTTAGGACTTTGTGTCCCAAAACACTGTAGCACAGGTAGTAGTAAAGAGACCGCCTGGATGCGCACACACAGGGTCAGCAGGGTTCCCCAAAGTCCATGGTCACAGTGAAGCTCATTCACTAAGTTAATAAGACTGGGAAAACTCAGTTCTCTCTTTATGATGATTTAAACTACTTTAACATCTCTAATCAGGATTCAGTCAGGGAAATAGCCACTTGATGTAAAAGAAAAGCGTTTCAGTATACGGACTTCTGAGCTTCTACCTGCATCAGAAGGGCAGGCCAGGAAGGTGAGTGTAGCAGCAGCAAGGATGGCCCTGAGTCACTGAATCTCCAAACATTGGACGTTCGTTCCTCCTCAGCTTGTAGCAGTAACACCAGTGGGACTTAAGGGCTGCCACCAGCCTGCTTGGCTGTCAGAGCACCAGAGCAGGTGGCCTGCAAGAGATTGGGAAGCCTGCCCTTCACTTCAGCCTCCCCCTTTTCTCTGGGGATACCTCTCATTGGTCCATCTGACTTAGAACCAGAGGTGAAGGGGAGTCTGGGAAGAGTAGTTCCTGGCTTCCCTACAATACAGAGGACACACACTTCAGAAGGACGCAGTGATGTTGCGGTAATGAAACACTGAAATGCGGAAAGACCATAAACTACGTGAAGCAGAAGGCCTCCCAGAATTTTCTTCTTTTATTAGGGGTTCTTTGATGGGAAAAATTTAGAAGCACTGCTTCTAAATGGTATGTCAGTTTTTCCAACCAGAACAAAGTCTATATATACCAACATGGAGGCCCAACCACCTAACTGTTTTCTCTTTCCATAGTTGCTCAATAAACATTTGCTGGCTTAATTGGGCACTTATTTTGTGCCAGGCTGCTACATTCCTGGGCACAGAGTATAAGAGTGAACCAAAAGAATATGTTCTCTGCCGTCAGGAGCTTTTGGCGTTCAGCATGTGAAAAACTCGTGGTGTGTAAGCAAGAAAGAAAATGGTGGGTGGGAGAGGAAGGAGGCACAGAGGAAAGATCATCACTCAGACTGCCTGGCACCTGAGACTGGACCATTCACTCTTAGGGACTGACTTCCTGTGTATCCTCTTCCCTCCTTACCAAGTAACTGAATTTCATTTTCTTTGCTCCATAAACAGACTGCCAAAAAATTGATAATTTTCTCAAGAGTGGCTACTAATTTGAAAGGCAATCTGTGTGTAATGTCTCCAAAAAAGGAGCCTTGCTTCTTTTGGTGGCAGCATCTGGATTCAGAGGTAGGGCGTCCTGATAGGACTGACGTTTATAGGACTTTTGCAGAATTATTGCTCCCAGTAAAGCACAGAGCATTGGGAAGAAGGGAAAGAACAAGGGGGATTTGGAACCTATATTTCTTTAGGATGCATTCAAAGCCAATGCATGACGAATGCTCCTGGCAAAATGCTCTTTAAAATGTGTCTAACTTAACCCTACCCTATCCCTTAGCAAATCTTTTTTTTCTTAATCAAAAGGGAATAAAGAACAACCGCTAAATGACTCATTTAACCCATTTCTTATAATTCACATACTATGTCAGTATGTCCATCTTAATGCTTGGTTTTGGCAATCATTTGGTTAACAAATGAAAATTGTATAATGTCTTATTTTTCTCCAAATAATCCTAATTTGAAGGGCAGAAATAGATCCGAATAACTGACACACTACATACGTTTTTATAGACACTGTTGCTTCTGGCAAGTTTTTAAGAGGTTGGTTACTCAATTACTCAGAGTGGGATTCCTGTAGGTTTTGTGCCGTGATGGCATTTCTGCTGAAAATGTAAGTGGCGGAAGGCAAAACCAGATTTCCTGTGCAGTTCTTGCATGCATAACACCCTTGCTTGTTTTAGAGGGAGTCTGCTAGAACTGAACTGAGTCTTTAAATAAACTTGAAAGGGCCTTAATTCCCACTTTGGCAACCCAAAGTACAAATTTTTAAGTGTTTACTGTAAGTACTGTTTGACAGTCGTTGCTAAGTCCAAAACCTGTTAGCATTGGAGGAAAACTTAGAAATGCAGTCATTGAGTCTCGACAAAGATTTACTGATACTAGTTTTGATTTCTAACATCCTCTGAGTTTTATACCAGCTGTTTCATGGTAGATCTGAAATACGAAGTCAGACTGGGATAAGGAGAGCCCCGTTCACAGCTCTAGGATATAGACATTTAAACCCAACAGGGAGATACAAGCTTTTAGTAACTCACGTAGCTAAAGGCCTGATCATGAGAAGGTCTCAGGTCAAAGCTGATCCTTCTGTCAATAATGATTACAGAAACAAAAGGCCAAATTATAATTTAGTGGAGAATAGTATATGTACGTTACTTCCACATCTAGGTGTTATGGTCATTTTAAGTTCATTTAAAGGTGTTTTCAATGTTCCTGACCACATCCAACCTCTTTCCAGTGCCAAATTCAATGTTTTAATTGCCCCAAAGGCTACCATAATTTTAACATTTAGTTATTATTTTGTGGTGGGCTTTATACCAAAATTTAGTAAGACAACCATCATATATCATTTATATTAATTCTATCTTTGATGCAACAGGATATTCTAAATTAGGGCTACCCTGTTGTCTCTGTATCTTTTCCTGAGCTAAGATCAAATATTTTTCTTAGTAATTTAGGAGTTTTCTATGTTGCATTAAACCTTTATCAAGCCAGGAATGGAGGCAACTGACCAAGGCTTTCCTTTGAAAGGGCATGAACATTTAAAATAAAGAGCCCATTCTCTATAAAGTATAAACTAAGTATAATGCTAATATTTTAAATTAAACTTTTATTCTGAGATAAACTTTTATTTTCAAATGTAGGGAACAATACAGAGATTCTGCTCATGTACCTCTCACTAAAGTTCCTCCAATGACAACATCTTGCAAAACTAGTGCAATATTACAACAGGACATTGACATTGATACAGTTAAGATGCAGAACATTCCAGCATGAAGACCTCTCCTGTTGCCCTTACATAGCCACAGCCACTGTGTTTCCTCCCTAACCCCCTCATTCATTCTTGGCAAACATAATTTGTTCTCCATTTTTATAATTTCACTAGAGGCCCGGTGCACAAAAATTCATGCACTGGGGGGTCTCTCAGCCCAGCCTGCATGCTCTCACAATCCGGGACCCCTTGGGTAGGGTCCAGTCCCATCGCAGCATGGCTCTGGTTCCCTGGGCCTACAGGCCAGTGGGGGAGGGACCAACAGGCCAGTCTGATCACAGCATGGCTCTGGTTCCCCAGAGCCTGCGGGTGAGGGGAGGGACGAAGAGACCAGTCCAATCGCAACATGGCTCCATTCCCACAGCTCCCTCCCGCCACAGGCCACCGGGACCCAGGACCGACTTGCGCAGCACCGGCTGGGACCCTAGCCTGGTGTTCGGTCATCCATCTGGATGTTTAGGTCGTGACGGACCCTGGCTCTTTATATATTAGGATTATTTCCTTAATATTATATAACTGGAATCGTATGGTATGTAACCTTTTAGCTTTTATTATTTTTATTATTATTCAGCATAATTCTCTGGAAATTCATCCATGTTGTTGTGTATATCAAGTACATCATAGTCCATTTTTTAAGGCTATGTCATGGATGCCTGACAGTTTGTTTAACCACCTGTTGGTTGGGTTGCAGGCTCCTCCCCAGCCTGGGTCTGGTCAGGGCTCATGCAGGAGGCAACCAATCGATGTGTTTCTCATATCGATATTTCTCTCTGTCTTTCCCTGTCTCTTCCACTCTTTCTAAAAATCAATGGAAAAATCCTCTTGGGTGAGGATTAAAAAAAAATACTAGTCCTTATAAATACTAAGGTAAAAAGCCTTAATAGGAATAAAAGGTGTCTAAAAATAATAAAAGGTTCAACTAATGAGGCAGGGATAACAATTCCAAACAAAAAATCCAAAATTAAAAGGGATAACAATTCCAGGGATAACAATTCCAGCAAAAAATTCAAAATTAATAGAACTACAGGGAAAAATGGAGAAACCTACTAGATTGTAGTTCATATACCTCTCAATTTTTATCTCAAGTAGCAAAATATTTAGAACACAATAAACTAAATTGATTTAATTGATACATAAAATACATGCACCCCCAAATGAAAGAATGCATGTTTTACTCAAGCATGCATAAAAGATCTATAAGGAAACTGTTAGAAGAATATTTTTATGACATTTAATTAACAAACTATTTCTTAGAAAATATGCAGGAGATATTAACCATACTCTGCATAAGGTCACCACTTTTTATTTAATACCTCTCTGGAAATAGCATTATTAACTGTTTAAGAAACACTCAAGACCAGTCAGCTGCTCAATGTCTAAATAGAATCTGAAACACAAAGGTGAGACCCTATCTTAGGGTTACTTCCTTAAAAACGAGCATAGTGCCAAATGTAACTAAATGCCTTTTGTTTTAAACTAATTTAAAGGAGATTTTCTTTAAATCTTAAGAGATCGAGAATTATTTCTAACACAAAAGTTATGTTCATCAGTCTTGGTTTTTTTACTTGAGAATGTCTTTATTTCACCTTTATCTCTGAAGTATATTTTCACTAGATTTTGAATTCTGGATGGGAATTTCTTTTCTTTCAGTACTGTACACATTTTGTTCTACTTTAATATGGCCTCCGTAGTTCCTAATGAGAAATACAGTTATTTGAATTGTTGGTTTCCTATTTTCCATCATGTTGTTTTCCATCATTTTTCTCTGGCTGCTTTCAAGCTGGGTTCTTTTTATTATTATTAAATTAATTGGGATGACATTGGTTGATAAAATTATATAGGTTTCAAGCGATCATTTATATGATACATGATCTGTATATCACATTATGTGCTCACCACCCAAAGTCAAATAATCTGTCACCATCTATTTGACCCCCCTTCAATGAGTCAGATTGAAAGTAGAAATTATATGTCAGTTCTAAATGGTCACACACTTTCCTTTGGAATATTCTCTCTCCTCTTTGGGTAGCAGCCATGTGCCTTGGGTGGAGTTGACTCCATCCTGACTCCAGAGCTGGTCCCCACTGCTTTACGGAAACCAGCAACCCAATCACATTCCTTTTGCCTCAGTGATTGGTTCAGGAATGGGCAGAAGTCAGGTCTAGGCAGTTAGCTCAGGATTTACTTTCCTCCAACCTGTAATCCAATTTGGGCAACATTGGTGCTGTGGACTGTGGTGCTTCAGTCATGAAGTCAGACACTAATGCAACATTTTAATACCATGAGGCATGATACAGCTTCAGGCTAGAGACGTGAGGTTGGGTCATTCATTCATTCAACAAGCATCTGCTGAGTGCTAAATAACTACTGGGCCCTGAGCAAAAGCAAAGTCTTATTCAGCAATTTCTAACATGGGGGACAATAAAATAGCTGATAGCTTCCATACTTAATTAGAGACAAAGATCATCTCTTAAAACTTCATCCTTGTATTTAGGAAGACTTTTATTTTTGCCATCGAAATTTTAGTTCCAGAAAAAGAACAAGACAATAAAATCGTTGTATGAAAGGTTTCCTTCAAACTTTCCCCAACAGTTTTTCCCCCAATCATCATGATGCTGAGAGGTTTCAGAAATACAAGTGACTCTGTGTTCAGACCAAGTACTTGGCCTGGGGAAGATGAATGATCAAACCTACTCACCGTATGATTATAAGGGTCAGGTAGTTTAAAAAGAAATTACAATCTGAATTGAACCAAGGATGAACAGTGTTGCTATTGAGCTACAAATCCCAGCTAATAAGCATAACCTTGTAAAGAGAGGTTAGTGTTTGGGAAAGTGCATGTTCTTGTAGAAAGGCAAAGCTTTTGCAATGTAAATAGTTGTGAGTGTACTAGCTTTCGTCTTTGATGCTTTAACCCTCAGTGTTTAGAATTTTTGTATCCAGTGCTTGAATTGAGACTGTTGAAGCTTCAAATAGGAAAAAGATTGTGATGACAACTCCATGTGTAATTTTTTAAATTTATTTTTTCAAAAGGTCATAAAACTCACATAAAAACTGAAATCAAGTTATTTTTGTCCTATGTGTTCTTATTTTGTTCTTTTTTGTTTTTTTTTAAATATGTTTTATTGATTTTTTACAGAGAGGAAGGGAGAGGGATAGAGAGCAGGAAACATCAATGAGAGAGAAACATTGATCAGCTGCCTCCTGCACGCCCCCCACTGGGGACGTGCCTGCAACCAAGGTACATGCCCTTGACCGGAATCAAACCCGGGACCCTTGAGTCCACAGGCCGACGCTCTATCCACTGAGCCAAACCCGTTCTGGCTGTGTTCTTATTTTGAAATGCCATGTAAATCCATCTCAATTGAACTTTTCTTAGGCATTTCTGGTTCCTCGACTTTGCTTGTATCCTAAGCACTTACTTAGCCTCTTAGATAACAATTCAACATTGATTGCATTACAAAAATCTATTAATCTTTCTGTAATTTTTAAAGTGTAGATATGGTAACCAGAACGGTGAGCTGAGGTATTTTCCTGGGGTTGTGTCTTGAGACGCTGAAGAATGAGCTCCACGGACCAGAAGATTTAAGCAAAAGTGTGGAAAATTTATTACAAGCAAATTCAGACTCCCTGCACGGGGAGGAGGGGCCAATGCTGGGCTGCCCCTTGAAGCCTTATAGTCTAGGGATATATATTTGCTACAAAAGTGCTCTCAATCCATCCACGTCATCACCTGATTGATTCCCTCAATTGTTCTTGCCCAGCACCGGACCTGAACTTTCCGTGTTCCTATGCGTCAGTTCACCTTATTGTTGCAACCCTCCCTAGTTTCACATGCCTCCCACTTTGAGTCCCAAACCATTTTGTTATTCCTGCTTGGTTGGTTTCTGTGAATAGGCTGCTCAAACTGCCGTGTCTACCTCTGCCTATGTTCCACCTGCCTTTATTTTCCATTGGACCCCTGCCTTGTGCTTATGTGTCAAGCTAACCCTCTCAGATGGAGGGGAAGGGTATTTCAGAGAGGAATTTGATCACTCGCAGCAAATAGCATTCTTTGATTTGGGGTCTTCTAGACTTCTTTTCTTCCTAAATAGTTCTAATAAGGAGCAAACTTTAATCCCAAATATATTACACAATGACGAAGTAATATGGATTTTATAAAAACAAAGCAGATGTTATCTTGCCACTATACAATGTTTGGTTTACACTGAACATGGCTGGAGGACACATGTATGGGAGGGTCTTTCAGATCCATGGCTTTTGCTAACTTGCTTTTCTAAGAGTTGATAGTTACGTGCCTCAGAGAACGAGGGTGAGGTTGTGCCAGTCATTTCTGACTAAAGAAAGAAAAGTGCTTAAAGGTCTACCCTTTCCTAATTCCCAAAGCTACTTACAATTTCCAAAGTGGTAATGTTGCCAGAGGACGAAGCTCCCCTGTCATTTGGGGGAGTGAGGTTCTTGGGATGCCACTGAAAGAAGCATTTTCAGAAGCCCCCACGGGAAGATGGAATGTGGGAAAAGGCTTTATGCCCTAGCCAGGTGGTTCAGCAAATAGAGCCTCGGCCTGTGGACCAAAGAGTCCCGGGTTTGATTCCAGTCAAGGGCACATACCTTGGTTGCAGGCTCCTCCCCAGCCCCAGCCCTGCTCAGGGTGCATGCAGGAGGCAACCAATCAATGTGTTTCTCTCACATCGATATTTCTGTCTTTCCCTGTCTCTTCCATTCTCTCTGAAAATCAATGGAAAAATATCCTCAGGTGAGGATTAACCAAAAAAAAAAAAGAAGAAAGCTTTATTTGCATGGAGTTACATTCCCTGGGTTGCGATGTTCCATTTCCCCTAAGCCCGTCCTGAAAGAGGGGCAGCTGGGAGTTCAGCAGAGTCAGAAACAGGGCAAGTGTCCAGAGTTTTCATGCCATGTTGAAGCCAGGTGTGGCTCAGCATTCAGGCCAGATTAAAGTCCGTTAACAGTTGTCCATGAGCCATGCGGGGCACAGGGGAGTGTGCCCCTGCAACAGAAATCCCAGGAGCCAGACACCATGGAGCCAAGAGAGTGTGGCTCCTTTGTCTAGAAGTTTATATGTTTAGATTTCGCTTGCTTGCAGTGGCCATACCCATCCTGTCCAATTACCTGTTTCCAGATGTGATTGAGGGGAAGCATTTTCCCATGTCACTTAGACCAGTGGACCTGCATCTAAACTGCCTTTCTCCAGTCCCTCCCCGCATCCATCAACGGGGGACAGACTTGGAGAATATTAAATGTAGCTTTTGGCAAAACTGTATAAATTACATGGCTATATTATTTGGTCACCCTTTTTATAAAAAATAATAACTAGGTTATTACAATGGCATCAGTACTGCTTAATCTTGTTTTAAAAATTGTATTAAGAGCAAATTAAAAGGCCAACAGATCCCACTTAATGATTCCAATATGACATTTGTATTCTTCTTTTTCAAAATCCTCCTTGAGCTCTGTGGGGCAGAGCAAAGAGAAAGTGACTTTTTGTTGGATGAATCATTATCTGTAAACAAAAAAAAATCTCAGTTCCTTACTTTCAATACTTTTTTGTTGTTGTTATTGTTAATCCTCACGGGAGGATATTTTTCCATTTTTTTTTAGAGAGAGACTGGAAGATAGGGTGAGAGACAGAGAGAAACATCAATGTGAGAGAGACCATCGATTGCCTCCCACATGCAGCAGGGATTGAGCCTTGAACCTGGGATCCTTCTGTCCATGGGCACACACTCTAACCACTGAGAAAAACTGGCTAGGGCACAATACTTTTTATTTTTGTTTCTCTGCTTAAGATTATTTCCAAATTATCTAATTTAATGGTGTAATTGTCTTTTATATAAGGACAATACTATTTGGGAGGCATTATTCTTTTTTTTTATTGAAACAATTATTGAGGAGAAACAACACACAGAGACACACACAGGCAAACACTACAGTGGCACAATTTTATCTGTTGAATAGGGACTCTACTTTTACTTGAGTCATCGATTATACTAAGTTCTCCAGACTCTTAGCTTCTTTGCCCTTGTAATTTCTTTAAACTAATGGGGCTGTTAAGAAAGTAGTTAACAGGAAGAGGATAGATAGCCTTCTTTTTTTTACAAATAGCTTTCCAATAGCAATATTTTAAGGGGATAAAGCTAAGTGGTTGTCTCCACTTAAGTTATAATACACAACTAGAGGATCTCAAAAAGAATGAAAACACTATAATTGAATACAGAACTTCTTAGTTTACAATGACATTCTCTCACCCATTCCCTAGGCCACTCCCTTTGACCAGCAAAGAGGCAGTTCTCTTTTATTAAGATTCTCTTTAGTGGGTAGTGACTTCAATTCCACATTGAAACCACCAGAGGAACAGATTTTGCTCCTTTCTCCTCATAATAACCATCACAATGTAAGAAAAAATTGCATTGGGCAGGTTAAATAGCAGAAACATCACAAAATCTAGAAAAACAATGTCATGATGATGATGATGATGACGATGACAATGATGATCTGCCTAATACCTCTTTAACAATTTTTTCCTACATTTTTGGGCTGCACACGCTTAGATTATCTCTCTATATAAAACAATCTTGTAGTTTTTTTCTCTAGAAAGACTAGCAATATAATTAAATATTTCCTCTATCATGATAGATGGAAATTGAGGGATCAGAAAGCTTTCTTGCAATTTCATCCTACATTACTGGTGATGCCACATTGGAATCTTACTCAGGCAGTGATCAGGAAAATCCTGGGAAACTCCAGCCTTTCGACAACACTGGGTATGGACTCTCATGGCTCTTGCCACAGCAGGTGGTCCACTTTGGTTCCTTCTTCCCACTGGGCAGTAGTAATTGAAATTGTGGATAGAAAATAATCTTGAATCCTGGGTCATAGTGGCCCGCGATCAGGGAGATATCTCCTTGGTCTTTCTCCTTGTGGTCATAGATAGGCTCCAAGAATCTGAAGTTGTATCTGGGGGCCTAGGATGATATGGAAGTATTGCTGGCAACCTGCTAGTCCCACGGCAGTCCCAGTACCGCCCCCAGATTGTAGAGGGTGGCCACCAAGCTAGGCAGTACTTCCTGCCTCCTGCTCATAGACAGGGCCACTTCTTCTTCCCTAGCTACCCAGAGAACACAGCAAGTCTTAGAATAGGAGCAAGTGAGAGCCCCTAAAGATTAAGTTTCATTAACAACATGGTAATTCATAAGCCCTCCTCTGACCACAGCTGACATCTTTTTGAAGGGTGTCTATGTACATTGCCAAACAGGCCATGAAAGCATCTCTGTCACAGAATGTTAGAAGGCAATTAGCATAACATCCCTATAAATGATCTTGAAATCAGTTCAGAGTTTTGGTTTCTTCAACAGGAGATATGCCAATGGACAGACTGAGAAGGGTGAGCAGAATTGTGAATGTAGAAATGAAGAAAGATTTCAAGGAGGGATAAGAGGCACCTTGGGGGAAAATCCCCAGCAGTAATTCAACTGTCTGGCAGTTAGACTCATCAACAGGGCTTGAGTGGTTCATTTTAGAACATGAGGTTGCACTAGAAAGGGAAGAGAAGACCAGAATGGACTGCCACCGGGCTATTTGTCTGCTGTGAAAACTTCTCTTTGGGAGCTGGACACAGAGAGAGGACAATGCTTTCTAATTGGCTTAGAAAGAAGTCAATGCTGGGGGTGAGGCAGCATATTGCACAGTGAGGATCTCAGGCAGGGGACAGCAGAAATGAGAGCATGTAAGGTGTCTCGGGAGCACAGGCCACATCTTGATCAGCAGGGCCATCGACATACCTTAGGTGAGGCAGCCAGCACCATTTTAAGTCCAGGGACCTTGGGCAGGAAGGAAGAGCTCTGGCAGCTTGGGGGAGAAAATGGGCCCAGGAGAGCACACTGGAGTCATCATCAACCCACCGTCTCCTGGCATGCCTGGGGGCCTGTGTTTAAGATGCTGGGGATCCAGGAGGCGATGGTTTTCCTTGAAGGCAGATCATCTGCTGGTGCAAAGTGGCCAGAGGCTTTGCTATATCTATGCAACTCAAATTTTCCCAAGTTTTTCAGAATATTGGGGCCTTGTTTTACATTAATATCCAAATAAAATAGCTTGAATCTCCATTCTAGGTTGTTTTGGAAATCCAGTATTTTCTCCAGTTATTTCAATGATTCCTGAGCAAACTTAATTACTTATTGATTTGTGTTGCTGCCTCTTTGCTCTACTGATTGCTATAGCTTTTCTCTAGTTTTCTTTTCCTCAACACCTGACCATCGCCTCATCTACTTGTTTTCCAAAGTTTTACTTAGATACTTTGTATTACATCAAACTTTACTAAAGATTTGGGCTTTTGAACAATATACAGAAATCAGCCCTTGCTCATACTATGCATTTAGCTCCTTTCATTTAACTTTTTCTTGGTTTTAGTTCTTGGCCCTGTGGTATTTATGACAATTATTCATAATTATTGTGATGATGCACATCATCTTTAATAACTAACATTTATAACTGTACTTACTTGGACCAGGCATTGTGTTAAGAACTTTTCATGCAACCACCAACTTATACCATACACAACAATAAACTCAAAATGGATAAAAGACTTAAATGTAAGGCATGAAACCATAAAAATCTCAGAAAAAAACCATAGGTACCAAAATCTTAGACATCTCTCATAGCAATATGTTTACTGATACATCTCCTAGGACAATGGAAACTAAGGAGAAAATAAACAAATGGGACTACATTAAAATAAAAAGTTTCAGCACTGTAAAAGAAACCATCAACAAAATAACAAGAGAGCCCACTACATGGGAGAACATATTTGCCAATGATACATCCAATAAAGGGTTAATCTCCAAAATATATAGGAAACTCATACAACCTAACAAAAGGAAGAAAAACAATCCAATTTAAAAATGGGCAAAAGACCTAAATAGATACTTCTCCAAAGTGGACTTACAGAAAGTCAAGAGACATATGAAAAAATGCTCAAAGTGTTACAGAGTAGGAAAATTTTTAGGCCTGCTTAATTATCTAGACACCTCAGCAGCTTGACAGCCTGTACAAAGTTTCTAGGAACTGAGCTCCCACACCTGAGCTATGGCCCACAAAGAACAAACAGATCAAAATTAAGAATAGTCTTTACCTTTAAGTTACCCAGAAATGAATAACAGGAGGATGATGAATAGCTTGGCTAAAACTACGCAATTAGCTTTTGTAACTTGGCTTTGCTTGCTATGGGAACCTGAGCACGGATGTAGTTGTCCCCTTTAAATATTGAACTCTGCAGATGGTTGGGGCTGCTTCTCTCTTGGGCTTCCCGAGTGGAGGAGCAGACACTGGCCAGTCAGTAAAGGCTCTCTAAATTTTAATCAGTCTGGAGTTCTGGTCATTCTGTCGCTCGCGCTCCACAACAAAAGTCACTAATCATCTGAGAGATGCAAATCAAAACGACAATGAGATATTACCTTACACCTGTCAGAGTGGCTATCATCAACAAATCAGCAAAGGACAAGTGTTGGTGAGGTTGTGGAGAAAAGGGAACCCTAGTACACTGCTGGTGGGAATGCAGAGTGCTGCAGCCACTGTGGAAAACAGTATGAAGTTTTCTCAAAAAATTAAATATGGAACTGCCATTTGACCCAGTGATCCCACTTCTAGGAATATATCCCAAGAAGCTCAAAACCCCTATGGTCATAGCAGCACAATTTACAATAGCTAAGATTTGGAAACAGCCTAAGTGCCCATCAGCAGATGAGTGGATAAAAACAACTGTGGTACATTTACACAAAGGAATACTATGAGATTTAAAAAAAAGAAAGAACTCTTACCATTTGCAACAGCATGGATGGACCTGGAGAGTATTATGCTGAGAAAGATAAGTATCCTATGATCTCACTCATATGTGGAATCTAATGAACCAAATAAACTGATGATCAAAAATAGACCCAGAGACATAAAAGCATGAACAAACTGTTGAACCTCAGAGGGAAGGCGGGGGAGGGTGGGTGGGAAGAGATCAACCAATGAACTTGCATGCATATATGCATAAACCCGTGGACACAGACAGTGGGGTAGTGAGGGCCTGTGGAGGGGACTGGAGGAGCTTACTAGTAATGAGGGGAAAAGGAGGACCTATGTAATACTTTCAATAATAAAGATTTAAAAAATAAAATAAAATAGATAAAATTATTAGTATGTTTAATAGTGATAAGTGCTAAGGACGGGTGGGGAAACTGGGAAAGAGGGTAAGAAATATGAGAGAAGGGCTTGAAAATTTTAGATAAGATGACCAGGGAAGGGACTAGTGAAAAAACTTTGAGGCAGGAGAGCATCTGTGTTTATTGCACAGCCAGTACTTCTGTTTCTGGGACTCTGATGGGCTAAAAAAATGTGAACATTCCCTTTAGAAAATATTTTTAGATGTAGATATGCTAAATCTACCTGTATTTGATTTCTATTTCTGTATAACAAATTACTTAGTGGATAAAACAACAGGAAACGTTCATTGTCTCTCAGTTTTTGTAGATCAGGAGTTCAGAAGCGGCATCACTGAGATCTGCTTCCCAAGGTGACTCCCTCTCAGAGCTGGGAAGTTGATGCTGCTTGTCGGTGGGAAGCCTCAGTGTTTCCCCATGTGGGCCCCTCTGCAGGCTGCTTGAAACAGTTCCACGCTTAGCAAAAGTGGGACTAGAAAAAAATCTGTCCACTGAGAAAGGAAAACCTTAAGTGCCATCTTTATTGACCCGAGTTCAGGTGGGAAAAATTTTTTTCTTATGTAGTATATGCTTAATATATATGAGCATACACTAGAAAATTATAAAGCATTCAAGGAAAAAGACATTATGAGAATCAAAAAAGCTATAAACTATAGAATTGAACACTTAGTATTTCACACTAAAGGATTATGAAAATCAAAATCTAATGTAGTAAAATAGTAAAAGAAAAATAAACATAAAAACGATAAGTCAGGTTTGAAATGAATAATAACCACAAACTAGGAATAAGTGATATATAATAATCAAAATTACAATCCCATAAGGGCCTCGTATGGTGGCATGTCAGAGTGAGGAGGCAGGTAAATCCTCTCCCTAAAAAACAACCATAGAGCTGGACAAGACACCATGTGATCATTTCAGTAGACACAGAAAAAGTGCTTGACAAAGTCAATGCTTTTTATGATTTTAAAAAAATCTCAACAAATTAGAAATAGAAAGAGACTTCCAAAACTTGATAAAGGGCATCTATAAAATACCTATATCTAACATGGTACTTAATGATGAAAGACTATGTATTTCTATCCTAAAATCAGGAACAAGGCAAGGGTACCCACTCATTACTTCTTTCAACATTGTATTAGAGGTTATAGCAAGGAGTAAAAGGTATCTAGTTTGGAAAGGAAGAGTACAATTGTATTTATTCAGATGATATGATCAGGTATTCAGAAAACCCCAAGGATTTTATTAGAACTAATAAACAAGTTCAGCCAGGTTGGATACAAGATTAATATACAGAAATTAATGTTGTGTCTGTATACTACAACAATCTGAAAAAAAAAGAAAAACAGTTCCACTCACAATTTCATCAATAAGAATTAAATACTTAGGAACAAATTTTACAAAAGAAGTACAAGATGTATACACAGAAAGCTTACAGATCTATAGATATAAATAGATGGAGAGGCATTTCATGTTTATGAATTGGAAGGGTCAATATTAAGAGGACAATTCTCTCCAAATTCTCTACTGCAGAAGACTTGCAAAAATTGACAAACTTGCCCTAAAATATATGTGTGCCAGGAAGTTTTCACAATTTAAATTAATTGATTAGAAAGACTTCATGTTCAGAAATGGGTACATTCAAGACAAGGCTGCTGGTTGGCCATTGGCAGGGAGAGTTATGTATCCCAAGAGTGATCCTGTGGTGTCATCGTAGACAAATGGAACTCCCTTTCTGTACCACACCAAGAAGCTACATTTTTCTTGATCTCACAGGAAATACTAGCCTTTTCTTGACAACTGTAAATAAAAACATTTCGACCTTTTTTCTTGCTACACATTTTACTTATCCATTTATTTTATTTTATTGAGAGTAGATATCGAAAAGTGATTTAGTAAATCGAACAATTAAGGATCAATAAAAATAACCCAAGACATTCACTTTTTAAATTTCCAAAATTAATGACCATTCAAAATGATTCCTTAGGCCCACAGACTCGTGCTTTAACTTTCTTACAGATGGGTAGTTATCTCAGAACTCTTTCAGCTTTTCCCATTAGGTCAGAGGGCAACGTGATGCGGAGAATGCTTTGCCAGTGATGTCAGAGCCTTAGGGGCAGTCTGCAAGTCTGAGAGGGGCTTTATTCATCCAAGCCAAACTCAAGTCACCACTCAAAGAGACAAGGGAATGAAAGGTCTGTCTCTAATTTCAGTGCGCTCCTTGATCCCCAAGAGTAACTGCCTGTAACTGTACTTGCAGGCATGTCTGCCAGGGTTGGTGAAAGTTTACACTTAGGGTTAAAAGCTGCTGGTTTGGCTGGTCTGCTGGAAAATGATGTGAAACCCAGCTCATCCAGGAAGGTTGGGTCCTTCACCCCATCACACTTTCCCTTTGCCTTTGATGTTATTTGTCCTGGAACTCTGCACCTCTGTGTTTACAGTTAGCGACATGCTGGAGTAGACTACTTCTCTTATTGGAGTCAGCCGAGGCCAACAGGACTCTGCATGCTTCTCATTACAAGGTTTTTTAAATGTTTTCATCTGCTTTCCTGTATGTCACTTATAGTCACTTCTTCACTTTTCTTTCCTTCCACTTCTCTGCTGATATCTAATTTCAGAAACAATCCTGCCTTTTATTAATGACAAATGGAATGTAATCAATGATACATTTTGGAATTTTTATTTACAAATGTGAACTAAATGGACAAAGGGAATCAATTTCAATTTCCTGAAGTAGAATATATTTGTTGTGCAGGAACAGGTGGCTTGATTAATTTCCATGGTTATGTTCTAGAGGAATTATTTCTAGGAGTGAAGTTCAGTTTTACCTTTAGGTTTTTTTATTTATCTTGTTTAGTATGTACTTATATAGCACATCCTGACCTTTCTAAGTATGAGTTCATGTAATCCTAACAATCCTATAACTATTAATTTTATCCACATTTTATAAGCGATGAAACAATGAGGCGCAAAGTTAACTAACTTTCCTAAGTTTGCATAGCTGGCAAACGTTAGGGTTGAGATTCAACTCCTGGTCATTCACTGCTCCAAAATCGATGTTGCAACTTTAAAAAAACAATTTGAACCTGTATCTTGTTACCTATTGGTATAATCTGCATGTAGAAAGCAAGCAGGAAGGAAGGGGGAGAGAAAGAGAAAGAGAGGGAGGGAGGAGAGAGAGAGAGAGAGAGAGAGAGAGAGAGAGAGAGAGAGAGGAGGAATAATTGTGTGTGAAGCAATTTGAGTAAATATAAAACAGGAGGAGATGAGAATTTTATATAACAAAGCTAATTCAAAAGGTCATACCCAACATCCATTTGGATGATTGAATTTGCTTCCTAATAAATTAACACCATAATTTTAAACCTATGCTTTAGGGCATCACAACAAACTGCATCAGCATTTCAGACCTCTGTGAACATTATACTCTAGTCCTGCTTAGAATGAGACATCTCCATTTGTTTTGTTTTTTACTCAATAATGTCGTACATGCTTTTATTATTTTTTTCCATTTGTTTCTTTAGTGCTTGGACACATTATTTCTTTATGGTGGTTTAAACTTTGTGTCTTGGCTCTGCTGAAAGTATCTTGATGCAGTTCTCTCTTATATAAATACTCTTCCCCCAAATTTTGGCTTTGTTTTAGTTACTCTCCATGTTCCGATAATTCTTACCACATGGAGCAAAACATTTCAACACTATTTATTTAGGCGGATGTAGGCCTTTATTGTGTTCTTTCTTTTGAAAGAACTCAAAATAAGAAAGTAATAGTATTTCAAAAATGGTTTTGTATTGAAGAAAAATGTGTCCTATGTCCAACTCAAAAGGGAAAAAAGTGTCAGGTTTTGAGTACCTATAATTTGATTCTTTGTCTAATACTTCTTGAGTTACTTAAATCACTAGAATTCAAGGTCCATGATAGAACAGATTTTTTTTTTTTAATGAGTTTTGTTCAGCAAGATATCCCCAGTGTCTAGAAGCATGGACACAGAATAGGTTACCAAAAGGACTTGTGAATAAATGAATAAAATAACATCCTGGAAAGCAATTTAAATGTAAATACAATTTTCAAGCAAAAATATTTAAAGGGATTAATATTTTTTTAAAAAAATATATTTTATTGATTTTTTACAGAGAGGAAGGGAGAGAGAGAGAGAGCTAGAAACATTGATGAGAGAGGAACATCGATCAGCTGCCTCCTGCACATCTCCTACTGGGGATGTGCCCGCAACCCAGGTACATGCCCTTGACCGGAATCGAACCTGGGACCCTTCAGTCCGCAGGCCGACGCTCTATCCACTGAGCCAAACCGGTTTCGGCAAGGGATTAATATTTATAGGGCTGTGTAAACATGATGGTTTTTTAGAAAGGTTTTGCTTCAGAATACATGTCAAATTGTTTTCTGTTTACTTGTTTAGAAGCTTTCATGAAAATCAACTGCTCTAATAATTTTTAATTATTGGTAAAAATATAGAAGCTTGTAAATACTGTTAGTTACTCACAAAAGGCTGAATAAAAAATATTCATTATAGAATGTATACTGTAAACATTTCTCTTAAATAGTTGAGTAATTTTTCTTAATTGTAAACTGTTTTTTCTATAAAAATTGCAAGTTTCTTAGATTTTCTGATTTTAAACTTCTGCTGTTCCCCAACCTAAAACTTGTCCCAAAGATGCTGATCTTTCTTCTAACCAAAATTGCACAGAGGATGCCTTACATATCAGATACCATATCTCACATATGCATTAACAATTCATTTTAATCGTTAACTTTTCTTTTCAGGTTGGATCTTTAGATAAACTCTACTATATCATCTCTTGGTACTAGCTTGCCTTCCCTCTCATAATGTCTATGTTAGTTGTGTAGAGCTGTCTTGGTTCATCTATTTAAGTTTCTGTTTTCTGTAGGAACATCCCAAGCTTCTGCTCTCTTGGTTTCAAAGTTCTATTGTGAAACACCAAACACTAGCCAAGTTAAGGCGATGACCATAAGCAATGGAGAGTTTCCTTGAACCCAGCTGTCTGGGAGAGGGTGAAATACTGTGGGCTGAGGCCATGTGCTTGATGTTGACAGGATTCTGGCAGCCTGCTGTCACTCTTGTCCCTCTCGTTTTTACACATCACCCACTCTTCTGACTCAGTGGGGTTCAATCTGTTGCTTTTTCCTAGTTCTCTGTTTTTTCATTCTTGGCCACCAAAGGAACATACAGAATCCACACTAATTTAAACAGCTTGAAATTGTTTTAAACAGTTTAAAATGTAAAAATGCTCTTCAAATATTTCATAGAAAGAAATGTTCACAGCATACATTCTATAAAGGAAAAGTTTGCTTTATCCAGCCTTTGGTGAAGAACTACCAGTATTTTCAAGCTTCTGTATTATTACCAACTAGAGGCCCGGTGCATGAATTCATGCACCATTGGGTCCCTCGGCCTGCCTGTGGGATTGGGTTGAAACCGGCTCTTCGACATTTCCCGAGAGGTCCCAGATTTCGAGAGGGCACAGGCCAGGCCGAAGGACCCCACCAGTGCACAATTGGGGCCAGGGAGGGATGCGGGAGGTTGGCCTGCTGGAAGGGACTACGGGAGGGCTCCAGGGCATGTCCAGCCCTCTCACTCAGTCCCAATCGGCCAGACCCCAGCAGCAAGCTAACCTACCAGTCAGAGCGTCTGCCCCCTGGTGGTCAGTGCACATCATAGCGAGCAGTTGAGTGGCCTTAGCATATCATTAGCATATTACACTTTGATTGGTTGAGTGGCTGACCAGACGACCAGACACTTAGCATTTTAGGCTTTTATTATATAGGATGACTAACACATTTTAAGTAAGTTCTTCATATTAGAGGGGTCATAGGTTGTTCAGAATTGACAATAAATATCCTATATAATAAAAAGGTAATATGCAAATTGGCCCTAATGGCTGAATGACCAGGAATGACTGATCACTATGATGTGCACTGACCACCAGGGGGCAGACACTCAACATAGGAGCTGCTCCTAGTGGTCAGTGCACTTCTACAGGGGAAGTGCTGCTCAGCCAGAAGCAGGCTCATGGCTGGCCAGAGCAGCGGTGGTGGCAGGAGCCTCTCCTGGCAGTGCTAAGGATGTCCAACTAATGTCCAAGCCCATGTGGGGAGCAGGCCTAAGCTGTTAGTCGGACATCCCCCGAGGGCTCCCGGGCTGCCAGAGGGAAGTCTGACTGCCAGCCGTCAGTTGGACATTCCCCAAGGGGTTCTGGACTGCGAGAGGGTGCAGGCCAGGCTGAGGGACCCCCTGAGTGCACGAATTTTCATGCACCAGGCCTCTCGTACTTTAAGAAATCATTACCAAGTGACTTGTCATTTTGCTGCCCTCAAATAACATGCATTTTATCACATGGTGTTTACTCTCACAGTGAATTAGGGAATGAAAATTAATGTTCTTTACTCAGTATTGCTTATTATTTCCTTGGCAAATATATTAATCCAGGAATTTCTGCAAGAGTGAATTAAGGCATCATCTTTAAAGAGGAAGGAAGAACAGAGCAGCAGATGGTTCTGATTACCTGACTCCTCTTTATTGGAGGCAAAGTGATCCCTAAGTTAGGCCAGTCCCCTTCTCTGGAATATTTAGGCCTCCTATATGGATAAACTTACCTCACGAGGATTATTTTTGAAATATTTTCAAACCAATACATTCTTTATGCTAGTCAAAAAAGCTATTTAGCAGTATTGGAGTCACAGAAATAATGTTTTGATTTCTCTGGTTTATAACCTAAATCATGATATGTTTTACTAGTACTCCCTTAGATTTTAGATTAGTCCTGCGATGTAAGTAGCAACAATAAAACATTATTTGCCTATTTTTTTAAGAACACCTTTTCTTTTTAAAATTAGGTTTTCAAAATATTTTATGTCCACTAACTGGTTAAGACTGTAGTCACAGGGTGAATTACCTAAATGCTTTCACTCTGTAATGTCACTAGGAGTCACATAATAAATCTGCAGTCTGAATAAATGTGATCCTGGCAATATTCTCCATAACTTTATGCTGCTGGGAATGCTGGGCACTGATTATACACTTAAGAAAGGGAGCTAATTACTTATTTTTTCTACATTGTTCCTTATAAAACATCTCTCATTTTATGTTGCATGAAGTTTAAATTTTCAACATGTCTAGCCTCTCCTTTCCCTCCCATCTGAAAGAAGAATGGATTAATAATTACTATTCCCCTTAACGAGAATAATTCACTAACTTTAGTGTGTGTGTGTGTGTGTGTGTGTGTGTGTGTGAGAGAGAGAGAGAGAGAATAACAGAAACATTTTTTAAAAAGATGACTCACTTTCACTCAAACTCATTTCCCCTCTTCACATGAAATCTCCATCATGACCTTTTTAACATTAAATTTTATGTCCCATTGCCATAGGACCAACTTTAGTATATAGCCACTCTATGGAACTCAGTAACCACATACAATTTTTGAAATTTGTATCAAGAAAAGGTCCAAACTTTTGTAGCAATTTGGCTTTCTGTGTTTTTGTTTGTTTGTTTATTTATATTCAATAAAAATACTACAAATAGAGTTGCTTGATAAGAGATGTAAAAATTTTTCCAATATATATGTTTTAGGGTATTAATAATTTAATATTACAAGAAATTTCTTCCTTCATAGTTGAGAGAAGATCCTGCTGCTTTTGCTCTTATATAATTGAAAACCAATTTTCTGCTTGTTCCTCCAAATGGAGAGAAGATGCTACTGACCTCATAAAGTTATTGTAAAGATTAAATGATACAATTCATGTAATATACCTTCCATACTCAATAAGTATATTATTATTCTGATTATTATCATTATCAATACTATTATGGTTGTTTTACTCCTAAGACTAGCAATATCTGTCTCCTCGCATATCCTCAACAGTTATTCTTTATTGCTTTGTTGTTTCAAGCTCACCGTTGGAACTGGTTTTTATCAAATACCGACTTCAATAAACACGTTGGAAAAAGGAGTCAGGAGGAAGAAGACACACACTGATATTCTCCCCCAAGTTCAGGGCTCCCTAGAAATTACCCACCTGTTATGCTCCTGTATTATTATTATTGATAGTTTTACTTCTAAGGCTAATTTTTTAATAGCCTGGGGTTTTGACAGACTGTTTGGGCAAACTCTACTGTAAGAGAGGTGACAGCAATTGTCTGGTTAATTTTAGCAGTGGCAGTCAATCTAATTATTTAGCTTAAAATTTAGTCTTTTGTTTAATTATCTAGAGTAAGGTAAAAGATGCCTTTTAGGAAACAAATTGCATTTATGTAAGGCTAGTTTAATCAATCTTTAATTTCTAATTTGGATTTTTAAATGTGAAAATTTCCAAAGAGTTAAGACTAGAGTGTAGATTTAAAAATGAGAGGAAGTAAAATCTTGCAGCATAAGAAATAAGCACACACGTTTTTCCTCCTTATCTTAGTATTGATTAGAAAGTTCCAATGCCCTGTTTAACACTTATTCTCAGACTATGTCTTATTATATTTGCCAGTTTCCATATGGAAAAATAATTGCGAATTATTCCAGTTTTCCATTTAAGGGAACCTCTTTTCATTATGTATTATGCCTAGTAATAATTGTAATGACTTTAATTATGTTTTGGATAATTAAATTCTTATATTTATATTTCTAATTTTTATGTTTTTTTTTTTTTTTTTACAATTATAGTACATAATTGCTTTAAATTTTTCCAAAACCACTTGTGGAATATTAGAATCAGGTAGTACTGGATCATCTCAGTGTGGAGCTAAAATTGTATTCAGTTCTGATGCTGGTTGCTCATTTCAACTAAGCACGTAGACTTTTCTTTAAATTGATAACTATATATAATAATAGAAGCATAATATGCTAATTAGACCAGATGTCCTTCTGGACGTCCTTCCGGAAGACCTTCCGGACAAAGCTGGGGTTGTGAGGGAAACCCAGGTCCTGGGGGCCGTAGGGAAGCCTAGGTCCTGGGTGCCAGAGGTAAGCTGGTACCAGCAGCCAGGGGAAGGACGGCCTACTCTTGCATTGGGCCAATAGCAGAAGTATGAACTCATAGAAGCACATGTAGTTAAATGCCAAATCCAGAATGGTGATGTCTAGGGAGTCCTACGCTTGGGGAGAATATCACTGTATTCACAATGCCTTCTTCTGCTCTACTCTTTCTCCCAAAATGTTTATGTAAGTTAAAACTTGTTTTAAGCAAATACCAATAGACACCCAGAAGAATAAATGTTAAGAGGAGGAAGTGGAAGGAGCCAGACATTGTTGTTAATTGCGCCAGGAAACAAACCTTCTTCCTTTTGTCTATTTAAAAATTATAATTTTGAACAATTCACTTCTCTCCAGGACTTGTTTTCCTCATCTGTAAGATGAAAGCATGGACTACAGAGAGGGTCCCTAAGATTCCTTTCACGGCTGACATTTCCTGGGACCAACTCGGCACTATTATATTACTCCTCACTTCTTCTCCCAGAGTCACTGACAGCTTCAGTTGCCTCATCCCCATAGAAGTGAAATTTGTCAAAATGCTGGGGAGCTGGTTATTTTTCATAAACATCACTCTGATACAGAGAACAATGCCAGGGCCTATTGCTCTCATCAATACCCAAGCAATTTTATAAACATGGATTTACAATAATATAGGCTGACTTCTAGTATATATCAGATTCTTCCCTATCATGTTATCCATATACGTCATGGCTCCTTAAAAAAGAAAATTCTAACGAATGATCATTAGTGATTTTAAAAAGTATTATTTTTTCTTTCCCATACTTAATTTAAGTTCAAACAGCTTTATTTTGGAACATACCTTACAGATAATACTAAAGTATAGCTTTTGCACAGAGAAAGTGATTTGCTTGCTGTTATTTTCATATGAAAGAGACTAAGAGTGATTTTCAATGCCAACTGGCATTCAATTTCAGAATAATTTCAAGAACTCAGTTAAGCCCATCTCACTCTCTGGCTAATAAACATCAATGTATGATAGATAGCTTCACCTTCTTTATCCACACCATCATCATCATTAGTATCATCCATTATTAAAATGAGGAATATAACATTGGGTTGCTAGTGGATCATAGCACCTTGTTCATGTGAAAAAATCAGCCCTAGAGAAAGAATGTTTCATGGTGATGACCTGGTGGCTTTAAAATTTATATTTTTTCATTGGAGATGAAGTGAGAGCTAAAGAAAATATGCAGTTAAAAAAAAAAAAAGAGGAAAGCAACCAAACTTCTATTTTTGGCTTTTCTGCCACTGACTCATAGCATTAACTTGAACCAGTCACCTATCCACACAAGAAGCACAGTTAAAAGAGGAGAAAGTGAGGAAATGCCGCAGCTTTCCTATTTTAATGTTGGAGACGTGCTGAGATCACTTACATAAATATTTCTCTTTGAGCTCCCTAGAAGACAGGAACTTTATAAATATTTAGTATTATTGTTGCACCTTAGGTACAAGTAGACAGAAAATTATGATACTCCCCTATTTACATAAGAAGTAACTTATTTCAGACAATCTTCATTCATACCAAGCAACTGTGCATTGGCTTGTTACTGTCTGTTGGGCTCCACCCCCCCCCCCCCCCCCCCCGCCCCCCGTCCACCCCCCGCAGTTGATGACTGTGGAAACATAAATAAACCAAGGTGAAGAAGCTCAGCAAGGGTGCAGTCACACTGGCTGGTCCAAAGCTGTGGATCAGAATGGGTGAAGATCCAAAATAAACATTACATTCAAAGTTCCTGATCGAAAGTGTGAGAAAATGATTCATTTTAAGAATGAGTAATTTGGGTGAATGTTTGGAATTTAAATAAAAACTCACTGAATATCTAGTTTTGCCTACTCTGTTTCTTTTTTGGATACATGTGGAGAGAAAAAAATCCACAAAAATATTGTAACTGGAATGGTAACGCCACTCTGTTTCAAGTGGAATTTTACAAAATTAATTCACCTGTTTCATTACAAATTATTGTCCAATAGGCTGTTCTTTCAAGGCTTTGATGGACCTAGGTTCTCGAAGGATGTTTTCAGAATATACTCACTGTTATTATTGGGTGATGGAATTTAAGGTGATTTTTTTTTAGTTTACTTTCTTATTCATACTTAAAAAAAATTTCCTTAACAAGCAGCAATGTTTGTTATAAAAAAGAAAATTGAAAACCTTTACCACTGATTTTTTTTCTCTGCCATATACCCCAAGCTTTTTTTAAAAAAATAATTCTTTATTGTTGAAATTATTACATCTGTCCCCCCTTTCCCTACATTGTACCCCAAGCTTTCAATGGATCTATGCTTTCCTTACAGATATAAGACAAGCAGTTATATAGACATTAACTTCAAATTGGGAAACTGAGACCACTATGCAACTGAGTGGGGAGTTGGTTTTGACCTAGGGAAGCCAGGCAGCTTATGAAGCACATTTAGAAAATGTTTTCTTTTGTTTTCATTTACTGTGGTAATTTAAACCAAAGCAGAGTGGGTCTCTTGAGTATGAATTGTGCTAATAATATTCTGTTTGTTGACCAGTTCTTAAAATGATTATATAATTTTAATACTTCTTGAGCACTCAGGGTATTTTAGATGGAATTCCAGTCATAGGCCAACAAAAGACAATCCCTTCACACTCAACGACCTGCTTTTACCCAAAGAAAGAATAAAAACCATTATAACGTTCTCTTTGGTATATTTATGTATCCTCTTCTGTCATATTTTTGCCTCATACAAATGCAGAAAAAAATATTCAATCATATCTGGGGGCCATGATTTCCCCCCATAATCCTCCTCTTCCAGGAGGATCAGGAAATGCATCCACTCTTCCTACAACTGTTATTAAGCCTCTCTTGCATGCTGGTGGTCCCTAGTCTTGGCAATGGGTTTAAAACAAGGCACCAGAAGCTGTTCCTGACCTAAACAGGCTACGGGAGGGCAAGGAGCACACAGACAGACACTGAAGTGTTAGGGCGAGATGTGAGGCCTGCACAGACCCTTCCACAGGCACCACCACGAAGGGCGAGAGGAGGGTGGGAAAATACTTCAAAGAACAGAGGGGAGAAAAGGCAATCCTGACAGAGTGCACCATCTGAAAAGGCGCAGTGATGCGAATGAAAGAGAGGACTCTCCTTTGAGAATTCTCAAAGTAGTTGTCATGTTCTGGAGGGCAATGCGTGAAGGCCGTAAAAGTGATGGAAGGTGAAACTAGAACAGTAAATGAGGGTAGATTCTAGATGTGAATTTGGGATTTGCATAATGAGCCCCAGGAAGCAGATCAAGCCATGTGTTCCAGGCTCCTCTATGCTAAGAACAAAAGTAGGGTCACAAAACAAGAAGTTGATCTTTGATCACTCTGGAGTAACTTAACTCCCTGAAATCCTGCCCGCCCCCTTCATGGTGAGCATTCTTCTTGGCTTTCATGTCCACCATTTGTTTCTCTCTATATATTCTCCTCTTCATGGCTGGAGCCAGCAATAGTAACCGAGTCCCTGGTACCTGCAGACACTCAGTTCTAAGGTTGTAGCTCTTAGATTGCAGCAACTGATGCTGCTGTCCTAATGTCTGTCCAGTGGGCCCTGTGGTTGTTGATAGCTCATATTCTCAATGCCTCCGTTCTTTTAAGGCTTCCAAGACTCTTTTATTTCTTGCGTTTTCCCAAGGTTTCAACATCACTCTTCTCTGATGTTGGCCTATTGTCCCTGGCTAAAACTATGGACCTAAACCTCTCTCTCCTTGGGATGAGTCCCTTCCCAGGTAACCCTTGGAACTCCCTGGTAAGAAGATCTACATGATGGTTGTCTTCCAGACACTCAAATATGCCGGAATCTTTGGAAGAACACAGTGTTAATCCATGCTGGAAAAGTTATGGGGTGGGGAAAACAGGAGCAAAAAAAAGAACCCGCTGAAAGATGTCTTGAAGAGAATGATGTGGAGCTTCTGAACCCAGAGTAAATGGTGCATATTTGTAGTATTCTTCTTACCCACATTTTTTCATCTATCCTCTCATATTATTTTTCTATTGTTTGTATTTTTGTAAGCCACTTTAGGACTATTTTTGAAAACATGGCAGAGTATAAGTAAGTGAATAAGTAGAGGTAATTTACAGTTACCACGGTTCAGTAATTAGCCTTCTGAAGACAGGAGTGCTGCGGTCAAAGGTAGAGGCAAAAACACTTTAGCAAGAAAAAAGGATTTCAAATTACCATCTAACTGCCAAATGGTGCTTTAATCACGACCTACTCTGCCGATGGCAAAGTAGTCAGGCAGAATTGTCCTCTCAAAACCAAACCAAACCCATCCAACCCAACCACACCAAACCCAGGTGGAAGGCAAGCATCAGGATGCTGAGTACTGAGGTCAAGAACAAGACTTCCCCGGACTTGAGGCCCCAGCAGGGGAAAGGGTGAGGGAAATGCGCTGGAGGTGAGTCCTGTCCCTCCACGGGGTAGGGTCACCATCGCTGGGTACAAAGGCTCCTGAAAGTCAACAGCAATGGCTAGAAGGGTGTTAAGCAGTTACCCTGGAACTCCTGCTTTCCCTCGGCCCCACGTCCCCAGCGAGTGTCCGCACCCTCCCCGCCCGAGCACGCTCCCTCCTCCTCTCCTTCCAGGACGTCCCGCGCTTCCCTTTCCACCCAATCCCGACCTCGGGGACCCCATCGGGGTTGCGGGGCGGCAGGTGGCCTGGCGGCCAGGGAGAGACAGGGCGAGAGCCGGCAGGACCCGGCCCGACGGCCCGGGCGGGAGCGCGGGTCCTGCCCCTCCCCGCTGGCGGGGGGCGGGGGGCGCGGGCGGAGGGCGGTCCCAGGCCCAGGCTCACGCTGGCCGCCACCCCTCGTGCCTCCTCCCCGCTCGCCAGTCGGCGGGAGCCCAGGTGCCTGCGGGACAGGAGCGCGGAGGATGTGCGGCCGGTGGCTACTCCTGCTGTGGGCGCTGCTCCCCGGCGCGGCCGCGGGGGGCTCGGGCCGGACCTTCCCGCACCGCACCCTCCTCGACTCGGAGGGCAAGTACTGGCTGAGCTGGGGCCCGCGGGGCGCGGGGCTCGCCTTCCGCCTCGAGGTGCGCACCGCCGGCTACGTGGGCTTCGGCTTCTCGCCCACCGGGGCCATGTCTGCGGCGGACATCGTGGTGGGCGGGGTGGCCCAGGGGCGACCCTACCTCCAGGTAAGCGTCCCCCGATCCCCGCCCCGTCCCGTCCCGACCCGGCGCGGGCGCGGGTGCCAGGACCACCCGGGCCACCCGAGACGGCCGCGCAGCCGGGCGCACGCTCCCGGTCGCGCTCCGCTCCTGCACCCGGAGCCCCAGCCCGCCGCCCCGCTCCCGGCTCCGAGTTTGCTCCCCGGGAAGCAGAGCGCAGGTGACTCCAGGCAGTTTTCCGTTTCTGTGCACTTCTCTGTCCCCAGCACCCCACTGAATAGACCTCCTCCTGCCACCTGCCTGCATCCCCCTCTGTTGCTGATGGGAAAGGAGAGGGGCCCCGGCTTTGGGGACCTAATTGACGGCTCTCAGGGTCAGAGGGGCCAGAGAGTTTTAAGCACTTGGCTGACCTGCTGCTGGGGTCGGGGTCTCTGAGAGAACGCCCCAAATCAGGGCTATTTGGGAAATCCCAGGCGCGGCTGGTACCAGCTACTTCAGAGAGATGAAGGTAAGTCTCCAAGATTCCTTTAGGATGGTGCTAGTCTGAGAGCCGCTGTTAAAGATCTGCAGAACCTAGAGCCCCAGGCAAAATCCCCTATCAAGTGGCAAAACTTTTTCGCTTACTTTAATAGCTAGTAAAGCTAATTGGACAGCTGGCGATTGGTTTTGGACGAGCCCCAGGAGAGACGGCTGCTTATTCGTAGATGTCTTTATAAACAAGATAAGAAGGAAAAATTGCGAGATGACCAGAATGAGTACGTAGTCAGGTTCTCTGGAAATCTTTGTTTATTTGATCTTGACCAACATTTGGACATCTTTCCACGGTGACATAACAGCGTAGTAAATACACATCCGTTGTTACTTATCAAAGTTTATCCAAAGATACTGCCCTTTGCTAAAAGTCTCTTGATTCCGATAAAAACTCCTGGTTGTTTTGGCATTGTTTTAGGCTTTGATGATGTTAAAATCAATGTACCCCATAAATTTCAATGTGCATTTCTCAGTAATTGTATCCCTGGCTTCTAAGTTTGATTTCTACAATGTTCTGACTAACATGCCATCAAATTTGAACCCTAATTCTGGCACTGATCTACTCACATTGGCCAGAAATAAAGAAAATGATAGCAATTAAAACTTCATAACCACCCTCTTCTCTAATTTTTCCCCATAAATTAATCCTTTCTTCCCAAACTAAGTACTCTACAACTCCAATAAAATAAAGTTTTATGAGGACTACACTCAGTTGAAGTCATTGATGTATAAATTTTATTCTGCTGCAGCATCTCAGACATTAAATTTGTAAACCACAAATTTGACCCCAAACACAGGCCTCACTAGCTGAGTAACTTAACTCTCTTATAATATGAGTAGATAGATAGTACCCTATATAAATAGCTACCTGAGTCAAAGCTTTATGCTGGTTTCTTTTTTTATTTCAGGGTGGTAAGGGTTAAATGCCCCTTAACTATCCTTGCATGTTTTATTCAAGGGGACATAGTAAATCTTACTAAGTTAATATCATAAAACAGGGTGTACTATCAAAGATAACTTGATACTGTTTTTCTCAAAGGAGGAGCATTTCTAGAAAACCCACTCAATTTGATATTAAATGAAAGGCCAAGAGTAGAATCCTGTTTCAACATGCCATAATGGGCCCACCTCAAGCATAGACTTTGTTAAACTAAAGTGTTTTCACACTGTTGGTGGTTCTTTTATAAAGATTGCATAAGAATTAATTAAGTGCTATTTAGGTTGATTTTGAACCATAGAACTTTTCTTAAAATAATTAGTGAATACGTATCATTATGAGCTAAACCTTAAAATGGACACTTTCCCAATATATTTAATGAGCAAGAAATGGGATTTTTCCCTCTATTTTTATTCCTAAGGAAAAAAATCCTTATTTTCATGTATAAAGATAATAATTTTCTTAGTTGCCTGATGTTTTTTACTATTTCATTTCCTTAAACAACCTAATCATTTTAGGACATATAAGTTACAATAAAATTATGCTAATCAATTAAGTTCAAAGACAATGTATTAAAAAACCTCTAGTAAAATTAAAGACATTAAAGACCAAGCTGGGTGATTCCATTTTCTAACAGTTGGCATTAAATCTTCTTTGTATAAATTGTTTGAGAGTCTTCATGCAGTGGTGTGATAAGGGTATTTATTCTCTGTGACTATACCCAAGGTAAATAGTGTTCCTAATCATAACATATGCAATTCCAATAGTAGACTTTGGATTTTGTGTAATATTACTTCCAGGAAGAACAGACTTTATGTGAAACAATGAAACAAAAGCACTGGCTTTTAGGGCATCTTTGCATGTGCAGCAGCTACTGGTAGTGGGAGATGGTATCAGGCTGTATGATAACCTAAGATGACATCCCAGTGGCTTATTATTTGATTTCATCCTTTCTTTTTTTTTTTTTTAAACATGCTTCTTAAAATTGATTTTAGAGAGACAGAATGGAAAGAGAGAGAGAGAGAGAGAGAGAGAGAGAAACATTGTTAGTTGCCTCCTATACACACCTTGACCAGGGATTGAATCAGCAACCTGGGTATGTGCCTAACAGGTAATCGAACCAGCAACCTTTTGGTCCATGGAACGACTCTCAACCCACTGAGCAACACCAGCCAGGGCCATCCTTTCTTGTTTTACAAACTTGACTTTTAGATTTTTTTGTTCTTTTATTATTCTGAATTTTATTTTTCTGAATATTTTGACTTCTTTTCAGTGGAATGGTAACTGCTGAGTAACTGCATAAGAATAAGTTCCAACCAACCAGGTAGAGAATTGTTGGCTAACTACTAGTAGATGTTACAGATCCAAATGCCTATAGAGGCCAGAGAGCAAATGTAAAAGAGTGATGGGCTTGAGTGGAACAAGCAGGATGTAATACCACAGAGTAGAAGTGATTGAGGAAACCAGTTTTTGCAAGCGAATTACTGTTATGTGTGAATGCAAATAAAGTATTGCCCACTCTACTGTTTTTTTTTTGTTTTGTTTTGTTTTGTTTTTTGAGACAAGACAGAAGTTTAATTGTGTGTCTGTGCAATAAAATCTTCTGACTGCTAAATACTGGCCACAATTCTAGTTTGTACAAAGCACCATGTAATGTTCATATACATACATGGTTTCCATTCAGATAGATCCTGTGGACAACTTAGTCTGCGACCAAGAGGAAAAAAGCTAATGTTAGTAAAGAATCAACCTCAATAAGGAGAATCCAGGAGAGGCAGAGAGGTGGGGTCCATTTCCTTTCAGGCCAGGTTTATTCTGTTCCAAGAACATTCTGCCCAATGTCAGAGGGGCCCTCGCCTACTGTTTTGGTTATTGATTGTTGTATAAGAAACCATCCCAAAATACTGGCTTAATCCAAGGATAACACTTATTTTGCTCACAGATCTGCAGTGTGAGCAGGTTTTAGTGGGGACAGATCTCTGCTCCACTTGGTGTCACCTCCAAGTGAGTGGTTGGAATTATCTGAAGGCTTGCTTCACTGGCTTGCTTGCCTGGCAGTTGACGTTGGCTGTTGTCAGGGACCTCAGCTGGTACCATGGTGGGAACGTGCCTCTGCATGCAGCTTCTGGGCTGCCTCACAGCACAGGGGCTGGGTCAAAAGAGTGAGCATCCCAAGAGGCCCCTGTGGAAACTGTACCGCCTTTTCAACTTAGTCTTTGAGTCCTGTAGAGTGTCCTCTGCTGTCGTCACAGTCCCACAGGATTCAAGAGGGAACAGAGACGCCACCTCAACATCACATTGTATGGAGGTCCCATGGGAATGAAACATATAAGTGGCCATCTTTGGAATAGACATTCTCCCACACCCATCCTACACACTTGCCACCTGTCTATGTGCATGTACTCTCTTGACACTGCCGAGATTTGGAGGCAATGTTTACTTATTCACCTTCTTTCCTTTTCCTCTCTCTCTCTCTGCCTCTCCCTCCACTCCCCCTCACACACACACTACTCCACTACTATAAGAAATTAGTGAACAGTTGATAATTTCTCCATTGTCCTTCTGTCCCATACTCCTTCCACTCACTCCCCGCCCCCCAACCCCCAAATGAGTTCTGAATCTTCACAACCCATCTAGTCCCATGGTTGCCAACCACCCAATGAAACTGCCTCCAGAGGGCAGTGTGACATTTGCTTGTGGGTTGGTGGAATGAAAACCCAGATTTAGTAAGCCCCTTAGAAGGGCAACAGACTTACTCTCCCCAGAGAGGAGGCCTTATGAGAATTTGCCCTGCCCATTTTGTAACCCTCGGACCCTGTCCGGAGATATTTCCTGAAATGGTATATAACCGGGTACAATCAAAATGGGGAAGAGGAGAGAGAAATGTGGTTGTGAAGTGAAGCCTTGCCTCAGTGTACTCTATCAGATAAATTGTTCTGGAGTGGCTTACACTTTGGGAAACGTTACTCTGGGATGCTGCTGAGGTCACTTTCTACACTATCTTTCCAGAACTGCCAGGGGTGGGGGTGGGAAGCAGTCCTTCCTTTGGCATTGGCTTTCGAAAAGCTCACAATTTTGTCTCAATGAGTTAAGTCAACGCTCACTTCCCTGATGGATCGTGTCCTTTCCTTGTACTTTGCCCCTCTTTGACACAGAGCAATCCCACCCACCGGAGCCACTTAGCAACTGTAAGTCCCCATTGGAGGCAAGTGATCTGGGTTGATGAATGCCCAGTTTGTGCGAGTTAGAGAAGAGGGCAGCATTGTCGGATGTGCTATTGAATTTGCACCAAATTGATTCACTCTTCCTTTGGGGGTGTAAATCGGCATGGAGGCTGAAATATGTGTCATCATTTGTTACAGCCTTGCTTGTTGGCTGTGTCTAACACTGAAGCCTCTCTGTGATGAGAAGTAAGTCTTCATTCAGCAGCAGGGTAATTGCTGCCCGGCTGTTCGCTAAGGGGCTGAGGAAGTGCTTGGAACTGATTTGAAATCACAGAAAACAGTGAGCACTCTTTGTGGTTAAAGATGTGCTTCTTTTAAGTGCTCCCTAGCCAAGGGCAACAAAGAAATGTTTCGAAAGCAAATTGAAAAGCTGGAGGGAAAGATGAAGAGAGGGTGCAATCCTGCCACAGCTCAGGGGGGCTTTGTAAAGAGATATTTGTAAATCTTTGGATTATGCCCCCGCCCCCCTCCAAACAACCAGGTGACAACGGGACTTCTCCCAGCGTCGTGCTTTGTGCATTAGTAATATGGACACATGGCTAGTGTAATGCTTGACACAGGGCGATCGTCTTCAGTGTGTGGTTCTCCCTGGCAGAGCAGATGATTTCATGCCCGTGGGAGGACACCCACAGACCTAACAGCCAAGGGAACAATGCACCTGCATTGACTGGCAGAGTTCAAGGCTTCAGGCAACCAACGGCAATTTCTGAATTCTTGAAAGGAGACACAAGATTCCACTTCAAAGAAAGTAAATGGTAGTTTATTGATTCATCATTTGTAATAGAGCCCCATTAAAATAAAGTTGCCTGCAAAAGGGACGAATTCATTATACATCATCACGTTTCTGGAAATGTTTGATCCATATGTTAAAAAAAACTGCATGAAGGTGCCACACAATGCTGTTTATTGTAACTTTAAAACAATAACTCATACAGAACTTTTTTTTTTTAAATATATTTTATTGATTTTTTACAGAGAGGAAGGGAGAGAGATAGATAGTTAGAAACATCGATGGGAGAGAAACATTGACCAGCTGCCTCCTGCACATCTCCCACGGGGGATGTGCCTGCAACCCAGGTACATGCCCTTGACCGGAATCGAACCCGGGACCTTTCAGTCCGCAGGCCGACGCTCTATCCACTGAGCCAAACCGGTTTTGGCATCATACAGAACTTTTAAAGAGAAAAATATTTCTCCAGGAAGCCTCTTCCAAACCCATGTCTTTGTAACTTGTTGAATTCTAGAGTAGACAAAAAACACAAAAGCTACTCCTAAGGACAGTGTTATAGTGCATAAGCAGGGAATTTTGCAAAATAATTTCAAGTAGATGATTTTTGCTAATTCTAAATTTGGAATTATATAGCTGAGTGCTATACAAATAATGAATAGACCAAATTTAGTTAACTATTGAAGTCTTCTTATTGATCTAATGTAAGCAAAAATTATAAGAAAACCTTCGGACAGCTCTTGCTTTTACAGGTTAAATGTTGATGGTTTATGTATTTATTTGTTGCCTCTCAAGAGCTCAGAGCTTGGCTGGTTGGAGTTCCATAAAATATTACCCCAAATCTCCCAATGATCGCCCTCCCATTTTAAAGGTGACAAAACCAAGTTTGGGGTAGCTATTAAGTAAATAGCTTGTTGCCCACTGAGTTCCAGTTTGACGTTCTTTCTTCTCCTGCAAGCAAACTGTAGCTTACAAAAAAACATATCCCAGTTTTCTTCCTGAATAGTGAAAGGACATGTGTAATAAAATACATTTTAAAACAGATTGATTAGAAAAAATCATAGTATTTTTTGCTACTTTTGTTTCACTGTAAATGTCATAGATGTACATTTCTATGATACGATTTTTCATCACTGAGTTCTTAATATAACCAACCATACATGATGGTAAGTCCTTAAAGTGTGTTCTCTCATGTAATTCTCACAGTAGCCCTGTGATGTCAATATCTTATTTCTTCCATTTTGTAGATGTATAATCCTGAGCTTCTAGATCATACAGCTTGGGGATCACTTGTGACTTTTGCTATTTCAGTAAAATACTCACCTATAGACAGTGAATGTTGGAATGCTCATTCGTTTATTCCATCAATATTTACTGAAGGTTTATTGAACACATTCTAGATGCTGCAGACATAGCATTGAGTGAGATAAAGTTAGTGGTATTATGGAGCGTATAATTTGATGGGGGGTAGGGGCAAACAAATAAATAAATGAGCAACAAAAATATCAGAAGTGATAAGTGCTGTGCCAAGAATTAGAATTGGGTGATGTGTTAAGGGCCAGTGTGGCTATTTCACATAAGGTGCTTGTAATCAAAACATGAAGGAAAATAAGTATCCCAAGTTTTTAAGGTTATTTTCAAGATTAACCATCGTGTTTACAATTCAAAATGTTATATACTATGCAGAAGATTGTCTGGCATGGGCATCAAAGAACTCAGTAGACCTTGAATATAAGAAACTGCCTACCTGGAGGAAATATAATTAATACTTTTTCAAATGTGTCTGAACCACATGAGCTCTCTTTTCTATTTCTGTGGCATTGTTACACAGATGTTTAGTAAGCTCAGCTAGAGTCTTTCAACCTTTGATCTAGAGACTTGGTGATTTTATAGAAGTTTTTAATACTAGGTGTGAGTGTTTTTCTCTTCTACCCTGTGTTCTTTCTCATCTTCCATAATCTTAGAGAGCTTATAGATTTTGAGAAGCTAGACCAACAAAACCACATGTGTCTGGGGAAGATTTCCATCTTTTAGGCAATTTTTAAACTAAAATTTTCAAAGATTAGTTTCTTAGATAAAAATAAATTGCTAGTTTCCTTTTTCCTCCTCCCCTGGCAAAGTCCATGTACTCATACAAGGAAACTCACTCATACAAGGAAACTCATGGTAGATAAAACCATATAGAAGCTAGGACTCCTGGTACTTTAGATATCTTTGGTCAAGGCCAAGATAGATTTATGCTGTGGCAGATTAAAGTCTAGTGATGGGTAGTCAGAGCTAACAGAGAACTGAGAACTGGGAAAGACACTGCCTATGTCAGGTGTTCTGAAATTTGCACATTAGAATCACTTGGTGTTTTTTAACTTTTTTAATGTCCAGAAAATCCTTTCTCTCCCCCATGCCAATTAAATCGCAATCTCTTGGGGGAGGGGGGCACAGACATTAATATATTTTTAAGTTTCCCCAGTGATTCTAGTGTACATACAAGTTCAGGAACTACTGACCTTGTGTGGTCAGGCTCTTTGGTAGGAATAAGGTGATTCCTTTTGTGGTCCATGTGGAGAAGCTTGGAAGATCCCAGGCGTGGGGCATGGGAATGCAAAGCAGGACTCCATGCAAAGCAAGCCAGAGAGACCATTTGATGTTGGAAGCAACAGCTAATATTTGGTATTTAAGATTATTTTGTGAAAACAAAAATAAAGTGGTTTTCCTAGGATGGAAAAAATTGTGAGATGAGTTTAATGAGTTGATTGATAATTCTACATAAATGAGTAGTGATGGAAGAACTGTGGGTAGTGATGTATTTCAAAATAGGCTGAACCAGAAATCTGTCTCCTCCTCCTAGCTCTACCATTCTTGTACACCTTTAGTCAGTTGGTACAAGCTGCTGTATATCTAAGCAACAGGAATATTTGCCCACACCAAGGCTAAAATATATGTTATATATGATCACAAGGCATCAGTGGAACATTACTAAAGGGATGTCCCAGGTAATTTTCAGCCTGTATTTAAGCCAAGAAAAGTGTCCTGCTCTAAGTTTTTTATTAGAATTAACAGTAACAAAATGGACTCCCTTTGTATTTGGAAAAAAATTCTCCTCAAGTGTTTCCCCAGTTATATAAACACCTAGCCTTTCCCTCCCCACATTCTCTAAAGCAGTGAAATGCCCACAACTATAGTTGCAGGAGGGAGAAAGAGGAAAAGTAGCAGAAGCGGTATGTAATTAGTATTTTTTACAAGTTGATGGCTGCCACATCTTCCGAGGTACCCGGAACAAGTCCATGTACTTGGCAAGTCCCCCCAAAACACCTGCTGGATAACTACTGAGTGGTTAAAAGCAGGAGGTCGCTGTAGAAATCCCAGCACAGCTTGCTGCTCATTCATTATGTTGCCCTCAGCAAATTCCTTAACCTTTCTAAGTGACAGTTTCTTATGAAGAAGGGAATCATATCTAATGCATGGTTTTTGTTGTTTTAAACCTGACCCTCTTGTCCATTTTATTTACTTATTTATTAAAATATAGTTGACATACAGTGTTATATTAGTTTCAGGTGTACAACATAGTGATTCAACATGTGTATACCTTATGATGCAATCACCATAGGTCTAAAAGCCATCAATGACAAAAGTTATTACAATAAAATTGACTATATTCCCTTTGTAGTTCCAGTTATACAGTAACTGGGGAGATAATGTAACATCATGCATGGGGGTTTTGTGAGGAAAAAGTGAAATGAAATATTGTCACATTGAAAGTACTTAATAAATACAAGATATAATATAATTAATCAATCACTTAGTAAAATGTCATCAAAAGATTACATGGAGACAAGTGTTCCAGCTTTTCAACATGGGAAAAGGTGTCTGTTAAATGTATAGATAGGGGAGATTGATAGAAATTTTGGGGAAAATTTGAGGACAAACTTTAAGCAATTGGTTTGTGAACACTTTGCAATCCCTAACAACTAGAGAGTTTCAGTAATCATAGATTATACTGACAAGATTGCACTTTCTTTTGCATTTGATTTGCGGGGCCAATAATTGGGATATTAAATAAATGGTGCATCTGATGATAGGTAATTATCAGTGTTTCTCATGATGTCCTTATAGAAGATGGACTAATAAAGTTGAATTAGTTACAATCATAGATATTTAAACATGTATACCCAAAATATGTTGATAACAAACTGGCTACATTAGGCTACAGAATGAGGACTAAAAAGAAAGTGATATATTAAAATAATGAAAGGAAACTAAGTTATAAGTTCAATGAGAATACAAATAAAGTTAAACACTTAGTTAAAAAATTGGTTGTGTGTACACAAAAAGTATAAAATTGGACTTAATTGGAATCCATATGAAAAAGATATAACTATTAGTTCATTTTAAACTCAAAAGCTGTGCTTGCTAAACCCAGAGATGCAATATTAGCCTGTAAACTCTACTTCGTATATCAAGGTAAGTAATGTTGATACTATAATACTGATAATATTGATTCTGTACTAGTTAATCACACCAGAAGAAACCTTTTAGAATAACATTTTTAAAGAATGTGTGGGTGAACTGGAGAAGTCTACAGGGGGGTTACAAGGATGGTTGAAATATCTGGAAATTAGGTACCAGAATAATGGGAAAAGGCGGCAACGTTGTACCTGGAGAAAGAACAATAGGAAAGACATGATGATTGTCTGAAAGAGTGGACAGTCTTTCTCAAGCCCAAAAGGAAGAAAAAAGACCCCGTCAATGTACATGAAAGGGTAGAAGACATTAGCTTTATATGATAAATACATTTCTGACAATCAGAGGTATTTAACTTATAGGATTTGCTTTCTGAGGTTGTAAGTTTATGAACTTTGTCACTGGAGGCATTAAATACTGTCATCATCTCTTAAGAAATATTCTGAGAGAAATCCTCTTTTGGTGGGAGCTAAGATTTAGGCAGCCTTCAGGTTATCTTCCAACTTGAGTATGATGTTGAAAATAATTTTACCCCATATTCATGCTTTTAGGTTATTCAAGAAATTAATAGAAGGAAGGACATTAGTGGCTGTGAAACTGTCTTGTTTTTAACCTGCCACCATTCTAGCTGGAACCTCTAGGACCACTGCCTAATTATCTTTCTGATCACCACTCTTATTCCTTCTTCTCATCATTCTCTACTCTGTAGCCACAGTAACACACACACACACACACACACACACACACACACGTACATATATTTTTCATGTCAATCAGAATATGCCACTTGCTGCTTAAAGCTCAGATATCTTTTATGTAAGCCTAGTATTTGAATTCTCTATAATGACCTACAAGGTGTCACATCTGGGACCTCAGCTGATCCTTGTTCACTGCATGTATTCGTCCTACCACTATAGTGCAGTCACACCAGCTCTTATTTGCTTCATCAAATTGGATAAACTCACCCTCACTTCAGGTCCTTTCCAATAGCTGCTCTGTCTTTCTGGAATCTACTTCCTCCACACTTTTTTGTGTGTGGCTGGCTTCTAATGGCAGTCCATTCATCAGAGTGAGTATCATTGCCTCAGCGGGGACTTTTCTGATGACTCAACCTGAAGGCTTTCCACTCCCTTCATGTAATCTCTGTTTTATTTTCCTACAAGCACTTACTATCTAAACGTTTATTGTTATATTGTTATTTAAGTTTAAAAAAGTGTCTGCACTCTCCCCCAACTAAACAATAAGTCTTATTATGGTAGGGACTTTATCTACTATCTTGTACAATCATGTGCCATTAGCCTTACAAAACAGGCTGAGGAACAGTAGTCACTCAATAAAATATGTGTTGGAAGAAAGAAGAAGAGGAAAGGAGTGATGAAGGAGGAAAAGAGCTTTCTTCTCAAAATTTATTCCTTGCATAAACTGGTCATAGACAGTTAAGAGATGTCATCTAAAATTTTCTAAAAATTATGGTGAGGGAATAGGATGAAGGTAAAATAATTTTTTATTTCAATAGTAAGGTCTGAAGCTGCTTTTTTATTGAAGTTTACTGTTAAAGAGTCAAATTTTAATTTTTCACTGTATCTCTGATACTTCTATAATTTTAGAACAGTATCAGGTTACGATAAAATGAAGATGAGATGATTGTGGGAGAGAATTAAGGATGTGTATTTTCAAAGGTGGCACTTAGAGAACAAACAGACTGCTCAGGTGGGCCCCTCCATGGAATGCATGCCAACAGTGCTCAGATTTTGGCATTCTGATAGCTCTTTAACTGATCCCTTATTAGATCTAGAGTTCAGCTTTATTTGAAGTGGTTTTTAGGAGGCAAGTCCCTTCCATTTTGACATTTTGTTCAAATTTCTAAGATTAGTGAAGAAATAACATTGAAATCAGTTGATCTTGAAATTCTGAAGATTGTTTATATAGTTTGTTTATAGTTTTATGATTTTTTTAGGCCAAAGATTCCCTCTACCACGAAAATATTTATCACTTTACTATCAATATTATTTAATCACCATGATACTTACAGAAATTGCTATTACAAGCAAATGCTTGAAGGAACAGGCCTTTGAGATGTAGAAAAAGAAGAAAAACTGCAAGCACCTGTTGAAGAAAGTGATGACAGATGGCAACGTTTTTCTCAAGGTTTTCCCCGCAGCTGTGCTTACATTCAGTTCTCCAGGCTGACCAGCAGTTTATTCATATCTTCTATTACACCATTGAGTTTTCACATTATCCTGTTTAACATAGCACCAGTCAAAGCTCTCTTCTGTTACAGAGATTGTATTCAAGAGAGAAAAAAAGGCTGACAATGAGTGAGAACCATGTAACATCTGTGCAATCATGTTTTTTTAACAAGAGGTCATAGCAGTCTTGTAGAATATAAAAGCTAGCATTTGGGGGGCTGTTATGTTAGCTGGAAAGTAGCAGCCAGTAGTAGTGCTCTCATGCTTAATGATAAATGCCAACTTCTGCTAATGCCGACTTTACTGTTGCCACACAGCAGTTTGAAACCTTAATGATATAGTTCATAATTTTTTCAAAGCATAAAATGTTCAAAAGAAAAAAATATCCTGTGAGAACATGTTTTAGGAGTAATATTTTTTATGACACAACTATGGACTAACTTTATTGCCAGAGTTTAATTATTAACTTAGATTTTCAAGGGTAATAGGTAATATTTTATCTTTAAAAAGTATAAACAGTGTTTATACTTTTTAATTAATGTGATAATCTACAATAAAAACAAAACTGTCTCAATGATGATTCATATTGAAGCTGATCTTAATGCAGATATTTGTGTCGGAATGATTGACCTCCACATAAAAGCCATTGATCTCGGGTAATATTACTTCACATTCCACTTCACAGAACATTACAACTGAGTAAGTACAAAGAAGAAAGGCTTCTGTGTACCAGCTTTTATATTTACACAATTAAAGCATCTTCATATTTTTATTCTTAAACTCTCACAAAACCCCTACAGAATCATGACTCTCCAAATCCTCCTCAATGCTCTTGCCTTCAGAGTTTGTTTTTAATGACACTTAATTGGAGCCTACTTTTATTTATCAGTATGTTATGTGATATTTATAAAATATACAATATATTTAATACATATCATACAATTGGATTTTTATAATGGCTGCTGTGACATTGTGCACTGAGCGTGCACTATGATCAAATTCCTATTTTTATTTGAAAAGTCCTGGAATATTAAGCACTATAGGAAGACAGCAGAGGAATGGCCTTCACCATGGATTTACAGTAGAGCTGCCTCTGGGTCCATTTGCTAAATGGGACTGGGAGTGGGGGTGAGAGACACCATTCGGTTCTAATCCCAAAGGTGAAAATTAGTAAAAATGACTTGGGAAAATCTTTTTAAATATTTCATAAGTACCATATGGTTTTGTGAATATAAATTTATAAGTGATGTTATCGATATTCAAACTGTTAGTTGGTTGATGTTTTACTGTCAATTCATTCTCTATTTTTTCACCCTACAGGATGATAGTTACAAATAACTATTCCACTCAATGATTTATTTGACCAATTTTATCCCTTTGTCACACTGTCAGAAACTCTTAAACTCACTAAACATACTTTTGAAGGTTTAGCCAGTCTGCATGAAGGATTTTCAAGATTGACAGGTATTTGAGTGACTTATTTTCTTTTCCTTTTTCTTTTCCCTTCTTTCCCTCCCTCCCCTACTTCTTTCTTCCTCCAGGCAATAATAGTTGAATGATAGGAATTTGGGACCTGGCTTTTTTTCTCTCCTCTTGCATCACTTATTAGTTCTTCTAAGGTTTGCCAATATGCCACTTTTTATTGTATAATATCAACTTCATTAAGACTGTGTTTGATTATAGACCATGTATTTTATTAACACAGGGTGAAGGAAGAAAAGAGGTGCTACTGGGGAACATTTTGCTCCCACCAAGTTATTCCTTTATCACAAAGATGTGAATATTAGACGATGGTTCTTATTTTCATTTAGAATTAGCTAAAGGAAAGGCACGATACTCCTTTTAAAATTACACATATTTAATGAGCCTCTGCTCTGTGCAAATCACTCTGTTAGACACTGAATATATAAATTAACATTAGAAAACATTCTAAAACATAGTTTCTCTCTCTCAGATCTGTTTTTTCTTCCCTTTAAAATAAGTAGGGAATGCCATCCCAGTGTAAAAGGATTTCAAAGACCGTTTGCATGCATGAGCTTTCCCCCCCCTAAATGCTGATGTCAGTCTCATAAGATTCATGTCCACTTAGGGCCTAAAAGGTTGTAACAAGATCCCCAGAGTTCAGTGCCAGATGTGTTTGCATGGCAGATCATGCAGACCCAAACTCATTCTAACATCTGGTTAAACACATTCCACTTCAGATCTTAACCATATGTAAATATAACTGAAAGCAAGTGAAAAAATAATCTGTTGTCTCCCTCTTCTTGTTCTATTTACAATGTAAACAACTACTCTAAAGTTACAAATTAATAACTGGGTTAACAAGATTAGGTATCTATTTCTGGGCAGTTGTCTCATGACTGAGAAGATAGTGCTGCGTCTAGAATATATTGCATTCTACATGGGAGTGTAGGTAGAAGAATATGGGTTCAGAAAGGGAATGGTCACTTCCAGTTGGAATGATCAAAGAAAACTTTATAGAGGAGATAGAGTCATGGGTCTCAAGAGAAGCAAGTACTTCAATGGGTGGAGTTGGTGGAGAGGAATCTCAGTGCGGGGAGGAGAGCAGGGGAGATAGATGGGAACAATGTAAACAAAAGGAAAGAGCTGGGAAAAGGCAGAGTATTTAAGGGGAGTAAAAAATTGATAATAAAGATCATGTGGTAAGATTAATGATAGACATCTGGAAAATCAAGTGAGACTAAATTTTAGAGAAACTTCATCTAAGTTACAGAACTTTGTACTGTATACTGTTGAATTAGACCTATTGACACACTGAGAATAACTTTGAAGGAAGAACCTGACAGAAATATGTAGGTGGTAGAGTCTAAACTGAGACAGGAGAAGCTGAAATGGAGTGGAAGTAAAAGGTGGGTTATTTTTTTTCAAAGGAAGGCATGATAGGAGCGGGGGCTATCTGTGAAGTTGTAATAGAAAAAGAAGTTAAATAAGACTGGTTTTGAATTTGGATGGCTTGGGGAAGGGCAGTGTAAGTAAAGAAAATAAGCTTACAGATTGAAGGTGAATATAATTTTGGATATAGTGCACTTGAGATGACAATAAGACTTCCAAGTGAAGGGATCCAATAGACTTTTGGATATGCGATACTGAATAAAGGTGATGATTGGAAACTCATGGAGTGGATGAGTTTCCCAAAGGAAGGAATATGAAGGCAAAGGAGTATAATGTCAAAGAGAGAACTTTAATGTCCAAGTTAGGGGATGGGAATGATAGAGGCAGATATCAGAGGTGGGCAATCAATAGTAGAGGCTTCTAGAAGTGGAGAATGTGGACATTCTTACCTTGTTGCCAGGATTTACTTGTCCCAAATTTAGAGGGGGAAGAATTCAGTCTTTCATCATTAAGTATGATGTTAGCTGTAAGGTTTTTATAGATGCCTTTTATAAGTTTAAGGCAATACCCTTCTATTGGAAGTTTACTGAGAGATTTAACTATGGATGAATGTTTCAAATGGTTTTTCTGCATTTATCAAGATGATCATATGGTTTTCTTTTTTAGACTTTTGATACAATGAATTGCATTGATTTTCTAATGTTGAACCAACCCTGCATGGTCATGATATAGTATCCTTTTTTATATATAACTATTTGCTAATATACATTTTTAAAAAAATGTGCAGGTAGGCTCATGAAAGAAAGTGATCTGTAAATTTTCTTGTATTGCCTTTGTTCTGGTATCAGGGTAATGCTAGCATCAAAAAATGAGTTGGAAAGTGCTCTTTCCTTTTTATTTCATAGAAGAGTTTGAGAAGGATTGATGTTATCTCTTCCTTAAATTATTTGACAAAATATCAAGTAAAAGAACTTTGGCTTAGAATTTTCTTTGTAGGAAGGTTTTTTACCCATGAGTAGATTGTAGGGCTATTTAGAGTATCTCTTTTTCTGACTAAGTTGCTGGTTTGTGTCTTTTGCGGAGTTTGTCTGTTTCTCATCTAAATTATCCAAGTTTTATATATCAAGGTGTGCATAATATTAACTTTTTTATGTATGTAGGATCTATTTTAATGTTTCTTTTTCATTTCATTTACATCTACTTGTTTTCTACTTGTCCCTTCTGCTCCTTGTTTTAATTTTCTTTATTCAGGATTCCTTTTCTTTTCTTCTTATTTTTTAAAGTATATTTTTATTGATTTCAGAGAGAAAGGGAGATAAAGATAGAAACATCAATGATGAGAGCAAATCATTGATCAGGCCCCACACTGGGGACCAAACCCAAAACCTGGGCATATGCCCTTATTGGGAATCGAACCGTGACCTCCTGGTTCATAGGTTGTTGGTCAACCACTGAGCCACGTAAGCTGGGCAGGATTTCATTTAGATTAAGTATGTTTTATGATTTCATAAAGTAGATATTACTTAGGATAGAAAGAAGGCATGGTGTGAGTTCTCACCGAAATTCTTTCAATAAAATGAGATGTATGATCATAAACTGAGAGTGGAGAAGTGTTGGCATCTTGTATAGAGAAGGTTTATGATACTTATCTTGGGTGGTTTCCTGAAAAAACAGCAAGAGAGTAACATGGATTTCCGAGCATTAATAAGGCCCCCCCCCCCCCCCCCGAAGTAGACATGTAACTAATAATACTAGTTGGACAGCTAATATGAAGATGTTTCCAAATAAGCCTTAAATTTTGAAAAATGGGAACAAAATGGTAATGGAATGTTTTGCATTTCAATTTTAGTGTTAATTAAATCCATTCATGTTTTCCCTCATGAAGGTTGGAGATATTAGCTCTTTTAGACAATCACATTTTTCCAGGGGTCTGGAATCTCAACATAATTGGCAGCTGTCTTTTCTCTATATTGAACATTTACAAAAAATGAAAACTTAGCAGTTTACACAGGGCAGATGAACCCTAGGATTTTTAGTGAGACCTGAGGGAAGTTTCTTCCATTTTCTTTCTCAGAGCTAGGTTATCTGGAAAGCCAGAAAAAGTAGAATAGCTGGAAGGAATTGGTATTGGTGAATGGAAACAGAACAAATGGAGAATTGGCAAGCCAGCTGGATAGTTTGAGAGACTAATGATTTTGGAAACATGTTTGTAAGACTAGGATAATTATTCTACTCTTCAAACTGATTACATTTTGTACTGTATTCTTTTTGTTTGTGGAACTGTGATTGCTTGATTCATGTAATGCAATGTGAGCTTAGTATAAAGCACAGTTCATTTCTCTAAATTCCATGTTGTCTATAGACACTGTTGTTTCATTTACATATTGAAAAACTGTGTAATTAAAAGTGGGAAAAATCACAGTTTCATAGTAATATTTCATTTGAGTTGCTTTCACAATTGCAGCCAGTTCTCAAAATATATATATATTTTACAAACCCCAACTTATAATTCATGTGGTACTTTGGGAGTTTCCACAAATATCTTAGATCAATTTCACTTTGTAGGAAAAGTAAGATTTTATGTGAAAAACCTGATATGTACATTTTCTTTCATAGAAAAATGAACTAAGCTATACTTTTCCCAAAGTGGTTGCTACAGTTAGAACAGGCTGCCTGCGTTTGAATACTGGCTTTGCTACCACTTACCCGCCATGTGGTCCTGGGCAGGATGCTTCTCACCTCTTCGTGCTTCAGTGTCTTCGTTTGTGAAATAGAGTTTTAGCTTACAGACTTGATATGAAGAGTAAATGAGTTAATGCATGTAAAATGCTTCAAGTGGGCTTAGGGCATAGTATGTTCTCAATAAATTATAGTTGTTACTAGAGTGAAAAACTTAGGCTCTGAGCATTGCCAATAATGTGGGGTTCGAACAATGTCTAGATCTGGGATCCTGGATGTCAAATTTACACACACATGATATTAAGGTACTAGGAATAAAAGTTCCAAATTTATTGATGGTTTAAGGTGTTTTTTCCTTGTATACTGTATCTTCTCTCCCAAACATAGCAATCATTTCTTCAAATTTAATTTTAGTGTTAGTAAAGGTTAGTATAATTATATTTCAGTATGTATATTCTAAAAAAATTCTTAGTGATTTACCAAAAATAAAGTATCATTATGTACTGAAAAACCAGAATAGTTAAGGCAAAATTTGTGTCTATAAGTGATGAAAATTAACAATACGATCTTTATAACTCTCAATATAGTAAGCTAATGGTAAAAGGCATAGGGAAATATTTTGGGGGAAAATTACAATTTAGAAGAGGGAAGGAAATGTCATTAAATGGACACTAACCATGGTAGGCATTCACACACACCCTCATATGCTATTTCATTTATTTATCTTTCAAAATCCATAAAGTGGGGCATATTATATATTATCCCCCTTTTACTAATGTTAGAATAAGAGCTCACAGTTTGATTTTAACGGTTCTTCAGGGCATTTAGGGGAGGGCTGGGATCAACTCCTAGTCATTTGTTTTCAAAGTCCATGCCCTCTCTGATGCATCTGTCTGCCTCCTAGAAGTGAACTGTATACCATTGAAGAAGTTTAGTACAAAAGTTACAGCTGATCCACAAAAACAAAACTTCCCTAGTTTTTCAATATCTTATAATTCAGCTAGTTTATTTTTTTTTTACTTTTCATTATATTTCATTTTAATAAGCATATACCATTAAAGCTCATACTAAAACAGCCTATCATTGTAAGGATGGGTCTCCTTGCTTAAGTGCAGAAGGGACACTCCATCCAGGAAAATAGTAGGGCTAGTTCTTGCTTTGCCATGAACTAGCTATTTCACTTTGGGGCAAACAATTTCACACTTAGCAATCTCGAATGTTCCATCTCTTTTGATGCTTTATGGTATTATATATCCACACTGCCTTTTCCTGAAGGTCCAGAAGTTGAAAATGGGCCAATTTCCTAGGGAATTGATTATCTAATTGGGAACCCCCAGACCCTTAGAAAATTCCAGGGCTTACAAAATGCCTACAGATACAGGATTATGTAATAGGCAAACCCAGAATCAGTTTTTAAAGGTCCTCTTAATCTGAACTCGTTTCTTTCTGAATTTAGGATATACTGACTTTCCCCCCATATTTTCTACAGGATTATTTCACAAATGAAAATAGAGAGTTGAAAAAAGATGCACAGCAAGATTACCACCTAGACTATGCCATGGAAAATAGCACACACACAGTAATTGAATTTACCAGAGAGCTGCATACATGTGACATCAATGACAAGACCATAACGGTAAGGAGTCTCCAAGGGAATGCATGTATGAATACATTGTACACTTACAGTTGTAAAACCATTTCTAGAATAAAAGGAACAAATATTTAAAAATTATCTTTGATAACTAAGTCACATAGTCTTTGGGGGAATGTTCTAGAATTCTCTTTCTAAGCCCCCCAAAATCTAAGACTATAAATATCAATAAAGGCAATTTTTGTGTTAATCTCAAACTTTGAAGAGCTGTATGAAGAGTGTATTGACTTTCAAAAGAGTTTTTGCTTCTTCTCTATAATGTTTGAAAATAGACAATAGATAAAGATTGTGAGAAATGATTACAGGAGAAAGAAGTATGATCCTGAATATAATTCCTCTGATTTGTAACTGGTTCATCTTAGTAAACTTCTAAAATCAAGATGAATAGTAAACTGATTAAAATTGCCTATCAACATATTATACAAGATTTCTTATTGGCAGACCTCATGCAAAAAGTAATATCTTTATACATACGAAAATTAAATATTTAGAGGCTATATAATTCATGTGGTACTTTGGGAGTTTCCACAAATATCTTAGATCAATTTCACTTTGTAAGGACCAGTAAAATTATCTGTTTTATTTGGTCAATCAAAGCTTTAAAAATAGGAATGTAAAAATCTGAAGCTGTTTTGATTAACATCCAGCTTAAAGAGTAAAAGAGGAAGAAAAAACACATGCAAAGACATGGATCACTTTTTATACTTTAATGGAATAATAATTATAGTCATTTGACTTATTAAGAAAGAATATAGCTTTTTTTAATCCTCACCCAAGGATATTTTTCTGTTGATTTCTAGAGAGACTAGAAGAGAGTGGGAGAAACAGAAAGAGAAACATCGATGTGAGAGAGACACATAGATTGGTTGCCTCCTGCATGTGCCCCACCAGGGCTCGGGATTAAGCCTGCAACCGAGGTATATGCCCTTGTCTGGAATCGAACCTGGGACCCCTCAGTTCACAGACAGATGTTCTATCCCCTGAGACAAAGCGGCTAGAGCAAGAATATAACTTTTAAAATAAATAGCATTTGCTGTATTATTTATTTTCAAAGTTCTTATTACAAAGATCTGACAAAGGCACCTTTATTTACGGGGCGGGGCGGGGTGGGGCGACTAAATAATTCCTTTATACCCAGCAAACCCTCCCTCCAGCCCCACCACTTTTTGGGCAATCTCTCTTGGTTGCTAAATGGAGACCAATGTCATATGACAGTACTTCCTCTAGTTGGAATACAGCAGTTCATCTGATCTGTAACTGATTCACCTTCATGAACTTCTAAAATCAAAATGAATAATGGACTGATTCCTTAGAAAGTCCCAAGATTCATAAAGTGACTATTAAATAGATTCAAGGTTAACAAACAAACCCAGAATCAGAAGTTCCTCCTGTATTTGCATTTTATGTAAATTCACACATATAACTGGGCTAGTACCTGTGAAAGTAAAAACTCTGACCTGGAAAATAATTTTAATTTCCATCTATTTATTTATTTTCCCTAAAATGTCTGTGGCATCAAAACAGCTTTTAATTTTCCAAAATCTCTGCTGGTTAACAAGAATATTTGCTTGGTAACTACCAGTTGCTGGTTTGGAGGTTTAGCATGACAATGATTTGTTATTTCTGAATGCCTGAAAGCATACCTATTTGTCAGTTGTCTTTCACTGTGCTTTGGAACACATAATCTTTCCTGTTGAGAGAGATAATTTCTGCGCCCCGCCCCCAAACACACACACACACACACACACACACACACACACACACACACACACGTCTATTTGGATACTTAATGATCAAATTAGATTTACACAATTAATGGTAGAGAATTCCAAATGTTATTGTTCTCTTTTCTTCACTTCTCCTGAGATAATTGTGTCCATGTCCGATCACAGGAGAGCACTGTGAAAGTGATCTGGGCCTACCACCATGAAGACGTGGGAGAAGATGGTCCCAAGTACCACAACTCCAATCGTGGCACCAAGAGTCTGCGGCTGCTGAATCCTGAGAAAACCATTGTGTTGCCTACAGCCATACCATACTTTGAGCTGGTAAATCAGAACGTAAGTTTCTTCAGGTTTTATGACTGTAGGAGTGGGATTATTAAAAGTGCGTAAGAACTTTTACTTGTACTTAATCGCTTGTCAAGAGAATGTGACTTTGTGTTCTCCCCCCCCCCTTTTTATTAAGACAGGTCCCCGTCCCAAACAAAGGTACAACATATTGGTGCCAAATGTTTAAGATCCCTGTGTTTCAGGAAAAGCATCATGTAATAAAGGTATGTGACTCACTCACAGGCTAAACTGAATTTGTTTGAATGGAGTAGAAATTGTTCTAAAAATGATAATGGTAAAACATGTATAGAAATGGTTTTCCATTTTATGAAAGTTATTTAGAGAACAAGGAACTGGCTTATCTGACACACACACACTGTCTTGAGAGTCATTGAATTTAAGGAGAAGGCTTGGATTGTAGCTAGTCTTCTGGATTTTTGTTCTAAATTTTACATGTTAAAGGTAAAAGTTTTGGGATGCATTTGAACAGCTCTAGTTATTTCTTAGACAACACTTCTAAAATTGGATTTGTTGGAATTCCAATTTAAAATAATATATTTATGCATTGATCAATTATATCCAGGAAGGTTACATTCCCCACCAAAATTGTTTGAGAATATCTGCTTCATTGAAAATACTGAATATTCTCGTAAAAATAAAAGTTACAGTATTTTTGAAACTAGGAAAACAAGAAAATTAGTGAATTTATACAGAAGTTAAAAAAATACAGAATTGTGTAGTAAATAAGCCCAGTTTGCCTGTGGTATATAATTCCCCCCACTCCCTCAGGGATAGATCTCCCAAAACTTTTGCCTGTAGTTGGTGAATGAACAAGTATTTAAAAACCCCCACAGGTCCTTGGCTCTGTGCTAGGTAACTATTTGGCTGTTCCACGGTGGCTGAAGATATCCGTGGTCTCAACTGAACTGAGATGGTAGGAGTCAGGACCAAGACATAGGAAGGAATAAGATAGAATGAAATAGTGCATATCAAACACTGTAAACATTTGGGAGGCCAGACATTGCCAACTTTTTGCCAGCCCTCAGACTGGGTAATGCAATAGTGTGGATGTGAGAAAGGAGCAAACTTGTCGATTCTGGAATCTAGAGGGAAATATATAGGTACGATTCCCGTGTCGACTCTTTAATTAACTGTGTCTCAGGTAATTCGCTCTGAGGTAATGTGCATTGTAGGCCCTGATTTCTTCATCTGCAAAAGGTGTGGTCAGTCATAACACTTTCCCTACCAACCTCAAAGCATTTTGGTAGAAATGGAAATACTGAGTGTATTCTAAGAAATGACATAAATTTGTCATTTTCTCATATATTGGCCCTGTGGCACATACCTGCTTTTCATTTACAGAATGATTCATAACTACTTAGAGAGGCAAGAGGAGCAGGTGGGGAAATGTTTACTGAATTAGCAAGTTGATCTAAATATTTGGAGAATATTTTTGCCATCAGAAGACAGCATTGATATGACTGCAGATGAGTCATTTACCTCTGTACAATGTAATTTTTCTGCTTCTTACTTGTAAAAGGGAAATACAAATTCTAGCTTTACATATTAATACAGTGCCTAAGTTCTTTCCTGATACCAAGGAAAAGTCTTTCTTAGAAAAGAGAATGCTATAGTTATACAGTGTGGGGCAAAATAGGCTTACAGTTGTGAATCCACAAAACACAGAATGTATTCTTGTATTATCATTTATTAATTATTGTGTTATTTTCCATACGAATGACTATAAACTTACTTTTGCCCCACTCTTTATAAACTGTGAGCATATACTACTGTGTGTCATTTGCAGTAAATTTAACTGGAACCTCACTTAAGGGTCATATAAAAAACCATAGGTTCAGAAATAAGAACAAATGTTTCACAAAATAGGTACTTGATTCATTTGATAGGATGCAAAGTCCTTAATCACTTAAACTAATTCATTTTTATCCTTTCCTTATTAATGCTCATGATTAAGTTGAATGAAATAAAAATAATTGTCTGCATTTAAGGGATCGTGTATTCTCACCTCCACGTAGGACATTTGCTTGGTATCTCATCTGAGAATTTTTAGTAGATGTCCTTTGACAAGCACATCCTAGTAATACTCAGATGTGTGAGCATCTACATCTAAGGGTGTGCTTAGAATTAAGTATTTCTTTGGTCTACATTGCTGTCTTTACTAGGTATCAAGAGGGTTCTCAGTGACTTGAAAGGTTTTGGAGCATCCTTTTCAGTGTTTGGAAGTTTATAAAAGGCAAAAGTTCTTTACCCCAGCAAAGGGGATTTGAGGGAAGGGCAACAGGTCAGAGATGAGCCTTCATTTTTGCAGGGTAAAGGGTTGGTGACCAGATTTTAAAATTCTATTATTATTTAAGAATACTGCTTATAATAAATTCCTGAGCTTGTTAAACCCTAAAATATCTTAAAGTTCATTAAGTTTTATGAGACATTTAACTTAAAAATGAATTCAAGTAGGATAATATACAAAAAGACCAAGAACGTTTACTGGAAAAGTAAATTCCAACATTCAGGTTGTGTAACTTTTGAGTTTTAACTTGTAGCCTATGGCAGTTGACAATAATTTTAATGAATTTCTATAGTAAAATTCATAGATTTAGAACTTATCTTAAGAACTTAACCTCCTTTTCATTCTTTTTTCCTTAGCAGAGATGATTTCTAAAATATAAGAAAAGTATATCTTTTTCATAGAATTAAAGACTCCTATGTTTTGAAAAGCTATTCGCTAAATGCTAATTATTCCTTAGCATAGGTCTTACAAATCACTATATCCAAAAGCCTCTGTCCTTCTCTGATACAAACCAAGGTACTTTCTCAGAAAAAAGAATATTGTTTTCATATTGTATTATGTTGTATATCATTTGAAGTGAGTTTTAAGAACATACTGATTAGAGTAGTATTGTGAGAAATCAATTTTACTGTCTGCACTCTATTTAAAACCAAGAAAAAGTTTGTAATTGCAGTTTAATGTTGATAGTACACTTTTAGTTGTAATAAAAATTATAAAGCTAAGCAGATTAAAAAATCAGTGCCATGATCATGAATATATTTAATGAAATTACTAAAATTCAAAATATTCATTACATTATTAATTTAAATTTTAATCATGTAATGATAAAAATATTTACTACTAAAAGTATGATATATGGTGAATAATTTCTAAAATTATAAAATGACAAAGATAAATACTTTCATCTGCACTAAAAATGGTATTATAATAAAAATTATTGGTGATTTCTATTTACTTGAGACTCTAGTTTTTGATTTGTATTTTGATCTTGTACAAATGTTTAAAATTGTGACTTGAAAATGTTTGTATCGTCATATGACAGCATGGACCACTTGCATACAGATATAGGTATTGTAAAAAATAAAATTCTTGGTGATTTATATTAAAACCACACTTCTAATATGAGCTCATCTATGTCTCTCTGTCATGAGACCCACTGCCCAACTGATCTCTTCATATGCAATAAACATGACCCTACTTAAGCTTTGCCAAATATGGGACTTTACCCTAAATTTAAAATTTTTTGGGGAAGTGATTATTTCCATTTTCTTTAGTAATAGTATTATTGTTATCACCTACCAGTAAGGATTGGGTATACTCTGATAGAAGCTGGAGTTATCAATTAGTTTAACACACTCTTTTTTTTTTTTGAAGATAATTATTAGGAAATTCTCATAGATAAATTAAACACCTAACTCATCTGTTTTAACATGATATGTCCTATTCAATAATAATAAATAGTTGTTTATGGCATATGATGTTAAAGAGGAAAAAAGGAAAAATAGCCAGACTGAATCATCATTTCTTAGTCGTCTCTTCTTAAAGGACCAGATTCACGGTAAGTAGGTGGGTTCTTCATTCCAAAGGGCCAGGGTTGAATCCTCTCTTTCCTTTATTGGTTGTTTAACTGTGGAAAGTTAACTGTCACCCACAGCTTAACTTTGTATTTAAATGATAATGGTACCTTCCTTATATGATTGTTTATCCTGAAGAATAAACATCAGTTCTTTTTTATAAAATTGTTAACACTAAGCACAGTATCTGACACATAGAAAGCTCTTAATAAATCCAACTATTATTATTTAGGCCATTTGTTTTCAGTGTTGCATGCTGAATGCTTTTTCATTGAGAATTATTTAGTGAGGAGGCCCAGAAAAGGATAGAGCATCATGCAAAAAGGTTGACCATTACTGAGTTTTAAGACAGGGTTACTTTTATCTGTTGTATCCTAGGGAAAATTATTTACTTCCCTGAACCTCAGTTTTTCTCATCTGGAACATGGGCATAATAGTTCTTACCCAATAGAGTTCTTATGACTACTAAGTGAATCAAAGGAGTTTAATGTTTGTAAGTAATTAGAACAGTGTCTGGTACACAGTGTTTGTTAAATAAAGTAATTAAATAAATTTATGTCAATCACTAATAATACACAATTGTTAATCTGTTGATCATCTCGTTAGGTCTCTGGTTGCTGAGGAATCTCAAACAAGCCAACACTTTCCAGACAGTTAGAGTTTCAAATAAAACCTAGAATGTCACTCATTTCCTTTAGGGAGACCATCTTGAGAATGACCTGTTGTGGAGAAATCTGAAGTTGAGGTGAACAAGCACTGTCAATCATCCTCATCAATAGATGCAGGAAGGAAAGAAATGGCTATGCTTTCTACTTGCTACTGGACAGAATGTCTTTCTTGCCACGAAATTAGATGCTACTATTCTTTTCTGTTGGTGGCATTCATAAATCTGAATGATTTAATTGGGGAACAGTTCCTAGGACAAGGAAATCTAAGCATAATTGTCATTGAATAACCATGAAATGTCCTTGAAGCAGGGTACTATATATCCATGAAATAGTCATTCAAAATTGATTTTCCTATACTAGCCTCATAGTATGAACACTTGACTTTATATGCTATGTTAAATGGACATTGCAGCCAGCCCAGTTTCTCTTCTTTTTACTAAAATGACACCATTAAATGCCAAATTTTAGCATTGACACATTCTGAAATGTCAAGTATGAGAGAGGGTTTCTATTTCTGAAAATATATAAGATTTCAGGGTTAAACTTAGCAAGTTGTGGGAATTCTAAATTTCAAACTACATGATTTGACAACTGTTAGAATCATCTCTTCCCTGTCAGTATATCTTCTTCCTCCCTACCCCCATGAAATACTGCAAAATATATTTTAATTGATGTGCTTTTCCCCCTGAGGGAAATAGCTTTTTGGTTTGTCATCAGGATGCATTTCCACAGACTCTCCTCTTTAGTTCTCGTTGTTTTTTCATGTGTTCACCTTCTGTTTCACTTTATTATGTGGCAGATTAGTAGGTATTTGCTATTGACTCTTGACTGAGTGGTTGTTTGTATTTTTACCCATTTCCATTCTAACTTTGTATGACTTCTTTTGGCTTACCGATATTTCCCTTCTGTCTTTTACTAATTTAGTATTTCCTAAAGGCAAATCTGTGAATCTTTAGGCAGATTTATTTAGTTTGTTGAAAGGAATTAACTTTCAAAGAGGCCTCATGTGAAAATACTTTCCACTCCTTTTAAGCATTTGTAACACTCTATTTGGTTATTGAATTCTTAATACCAATTCATTACCACTGGCACCTGTGATTTTGTCATTTTCGACCTCTAGGAAAAGTTATGCTATAAATGCAAAAGAATCCTCTTCTTTGGGAATTCGTCATCCACAGTTTATAAAAACAAAAATAATTATACCCTTATATCCAAGTGTGAATTACATTTTATATTGCTTTTATCTGCTAGAGAAGAGATGAAAATACTTGGGCATTTACATGGCTGATACTGTAACTTTGGGTTGACTCAAATTAGCGCATTTTAAAAATTGTTGACTTAGCTTGCTCAATTTTGCAAAGTTCATTTTAGATCCTCTTGGGTTACATCTACTTCACAGAAATACTGGCGATTGTCTAGCTACATGGGTGTTCTTAATAACCACTTGAGGGTACAAGGTAATTGAATTCACTTTGAAAGCATGTCTTTTCATGGAAGTGATTTATTGTTAACTCTGTCATTAATTATCTTTCTGACCCTAGAGAAAGTGCTTAACCTCACACTGGTTCTCAAATTCCCTGTCTGTAAAATAAAGGGACTGGACCAGATGATTTCCATTGGCTCTTTTCACTTGTAAATATTTATGACTTGCTACAAACTAGAAGTGAAATCTGTGTTGGGGTTTGGATGCCCTGTGGTCTGAGTTCCTGATATGCTTGCTTTTCACTGTCCCTGGGCATGGCAGGGTGAAATGTGTAGGACTCCACTGCCTCCCTGGAGTTAAAAGGCCTCCTTCTTTAGTCTCTTGGGCATGGGCTTTCTTAGCATATGTTCTGAGGCTTTTGTTTCCACCTGAAAATGGGAATAATAATAATAGTAATAACTTGTCTCAACTGGTGGCAGTCATCATTAAATGAGATATCTTTTAGAGTTCTATGTTTGGCCTCTCTCTCTCTCTCTCTCTCTCTCTCTTCAAATTAGTCCGTAACGGGTCACGACCAGTCAGGAGGAGGTTGTGCGCGCAGGTGAGGCTTGCATCGCGCTGGCTTGGGCAGCCCTGGAGTGAACACAGGCAGGGGGGCAGGGCGGGCCTGGGGCAGAAGTCAGGCGCGGGTCCCAGCCACCCACGGCACCAATCCGGCCTGACTCCAGGGACGACATGCGGGGTGCCTCCTCCTACGGCGGGAGGCGGGGTGCCTCCTCATGCGATTTTAATCGTGAGCTGGGCCTCTAGTATTATTAGATAGCTCAGTAAGTACTAGCTATATTCCCAATTTATGTTGGCTTCATGTACCTCTAAATCTTGGAAATAATTTAAATAACATAAATCTAAATAAATAAGTAAATAATCTAAATCTTCAAAATAATGTAATTTTATATAGAATAGAAATTAAGAGTGCCAAGGTGAGCAAGGTTTACAGGTTGGTATAGTGTCCAGGATGGGCTCTGAAGATAAGTAGGGGTTGTAGTCTAACTCTGCTTTCTATTAGCTCAATTACCCTGGGCAAGCTAAATTCTCAGAGTTTGTTTCTTCATTTGTGAAGTATGAAAAATAATTTCCAGTGCAGATGAAATGAATACAAGTGAAAACACCTGTTACGTAATAGGCTTGTAATTGCTTGTTTTCTTCTCTTGATGGGGATTATAGAGATGGACAACTTAAACTCCATCTAATATTTTCTCATACTTTGAGTAGGACTGCACTGAAACTATGGTAGGCAGTAAGTCTCTATTTTATTTTGAAGAAAAGATTCCCTGGGAATTAGATTTCATAGCTTGCTTCCATTGTTATAAACCAAGTGAAATTTAAGCTAATTTCCTCCTGTTCTTGTCTAAGTGAGGATAAAACCCAGCTGGTGACTATCCTCTGGGAAATATTCTTTCTCATTCCAAGCTCACCCATTAGCCTTCCATTCTATGGCCTTTCATAATGCCATTTTCAACAGACATAAAAATAAAAATATATTTACTTTTGTTTATTCTTCTTTTTTTTTTTTAAATCTTTATTGTTCAGATTATTACATTTGTTCCTCTTTTTTCCCCCCATAACTCCCCTCCTTCCAGCTCCCACCCTACCCTCCACCCTCACTCCCCACCCACTGTGTTCATCCATAGGTGCATGATTTTTGTCCAGTCACTTCCCGCATCTCCCACACCCCTTTCCCCCCCAAGAATAGTCAGTCCATTCCCTTTCTATGTCCCTGATTCTATTATAATCACCAGTTCATTCTGTACATCAGGTTATTTATTCACTTGATTCTTAGATTCATTTGTGTTGTTTTTTTTTTAAATCTTTATTGTTCAGATTATTACATTTGTTCCTCTTTTTTCCCCCCATAACTCCCCTCCTTCCAGCTCCCACCCCACCCTCCACCCTCACTCCCCACCCGCTGAGTTCATCCATAGGTGCATGATTTTTGTCCAGTCACTTCCCGCATCTCCCACACCCCTTTTCCCCTAAGAATAGTCAGTCCATTCCCTTTCTATGTCCCTGATTCATTATAATCACCAGTTCATTCTGTACATCAGGTTATTTATTCACTTGATTCTTAGATTCATTTGTTGATAGATGCATATTTGTTGTTCCTAATTTGTATCTTTACCTTTTTCTTCTTCTTCCTCTTCTTAAAGGATACCTTTCAGCATTTCATATAATACTGGTTTGGCGGTAATGAACTCCTTTAGTTTTTCCTTATCTGTGAAGCTCTTTATCTGACCTTCAATTCTGAATGATAGCTTTGCTGGATAAAGTAATCTTGGTTGTAGGTTCTTGGTATTCAGCACTTTGAAAATTTCTTGCCATTCCCTTCTGGCCTGCAAAGTTTCTGTTGAGAAATCAGCTGACAGTCGTATGGGTATTCCCTTGTAGGTAATTGAGTCTCTTTCTCTTGCTGCTTTTAAGATTTTCTCTTTGTCTTTTGCTCTTCTCATTTTAATGATGATGTGTCTTGGTGTGGTCCTCTTTGGATTCCTTTTGTTTGGGGTTCTCTGCGCTTCTTGAACCTGTAAGTCCATTTCTTTCTCCAGGTGGGGGAAGTTTTCTGCCATTATTTCTTGAAATAGGTTTTCAATATCTTGCTGTCTCTCATCTTCTGGCACTCCAATAATTCTGATATTAGACCGCTTAAAGCTGTCCCAGAGGCTCCTTACACTAACTTCACACTTTAGGATTCTTTTTTCATTTTGCTTTTCCAATTGGGTGTTTTTTGTCGAATCTTTGGTTTGATTCTTGAGCTCCTCTGGTCTGCTATTGGGTATAATATTCTTTATTTCAGTCCGTGTATGCTTACTTTCTAATTTCTTTATCGTAGCATCGAGGGTCTCATTAGTTTTCGTGAGGCTCTGCACAAATTTATGGCAAGCCCTCAAAATTGCGATTCTTAGCTCCATATCCTCCATTTCTGTCATGTTTTTTTGTCTCCACATCTTTTATGCTTTCTTGGTGCACCCCCTTGTGGTCTCTGTGCGCAGTCTTGTTCTAGCCAAGTCTTAATTGTTGTAGTTAACACTAGAGGGATTTGACCACCAGGCCGACTGGCTGTAGGAATCAGCTGAGCGGAAAACGTCTGTCTTCTGGGGAGGCGCTAATCCAGCCTTTGCCTGAGGCAATTGGCAAATGGCTGTGCGCAGGGCCTGGGCGGGGCGGGCTCAACAGGGCGGGGGGAGGGAGCCGCTATGGCCGCTCTCAGTCCGTCCCCAGGGGCTCTGCCTCTCTGTCCCCACAACCGCTGCAAACCTCGGAGGGGCCGTAGCCAGACAGTCCCGCTTCTCCCGTTTGAGTCTGGGTCCCTAGAGACTCGCCCGGATCTGTAGCCCAGAGTCTGAGACTCACTCCTGATTGAAAACGACAACCGCGCCCTCAGCCGCCAGCCCGCTTTGCGCGTGCACCACCGCACCACCGTACCTTTAAATTTTCCACACTACGCCTCCTCTGAGCGTCGGAATGCTGTTGTTTTTGCTTCTAGTTGAAGAGTCTCTCCTCAGCCAGCCTTCCTGTGGTTCTGGTTGATGTCCGTTCCGACTTTTAGTTGTATTTTTGAAGTGGTTGTTTACGGCGGCAATCTCCGGTGTTTACCTATGCCGCCATCTTCGATTCTCCTCTGTTTATTCTTCTTTTACCACTGAACTCTCTCCCTAATTTAGTACATCTTTTAAAAGTAGTTCAAAGGTTGAATGACTAGATTGAAAAGCATTAGCACATTTATTAATAATTATTAAGTATAAAATTGTAAATAATTTTATTAACAATTTTATTGAAAGAGTGCTAAGACATTTATGTTGAATTCTAAATGTTGATGGTGTAATAAGATTAAGAAGTTTGGTAATATTAAGATATGAATGACTTTTACTTTCATACAGGGAAGTATGTAGGTAAAATACCCATTATTTTGCTACTTTAATACATTATCTTGTTAGATTTTCACAGCCTCCCACGAGGTCAGTTGAATTACCACCACTTTCCAGATGCACACACTGAGACATGGCATGAGTAAGTGAATTGCTTGATATTACACAAATTATGTGAAGCAGAGCTAAGAGTGGACACAGATCTTCTTAGCAAAACTGCTGGACCTTTCTCTATACAATTTTTACTAGTTCAAGCCTTATGATTTTTCCAGATGATATATGCTACAATGAAAAATCATTTACGTGGGAAATGTCTGATAGCTTATATCCCGCCACTGGCCCTTTGAATATGCTTCTCAGAATCCAGGCTGCTGTGTGTCCTACAGAATCAGCACATAGACCAATGGCTACATGAACAGATCCCACCAGAACCTTGCAGAGATATATCCAGTTCAGAGGTACTGGGAATTAACTTAAATCTAGTCAGATGGTATTTGAGTACACAGAGCCTGCTGTCTTCACTCTTGGGGATAGAAAATGCTTGTTAACAAGGGATGATATATACTGTTTCATTTGTGATTTAGAAAGTCAGTTAAATAAAATTAGAATTAGGATGATTAGGCAAAAAAATTATACATATGGCTACAAAATGACATGAGGGAGAAAGGATTTGGAAGTAATTTCAGTGGCAAGAAGGTAGCCTGCTAAGGACACATCATGTATTGGACATGTCATTGGAAACAATCCATAGCCTTCTGTTTAAACTGAATTATAATCCTCTTTGGAGTTAAGTAAAAATAATAGTAATGACCTATTTTGTTCCCCTTCACCATAAGGGTCTATAAAAAGGGAATTTTGAAAAGAAGTTAATTTTTGGCAAAATTCCTGAGAAAGTACCATAAAAACAAGAACCATGTTGTTGGAAAGGGAACTAGGAGTGTTGGCATCTCAGAGTGGCCAATGGGTTAAATCTGAAATAAACATCAATTGAGCTATCAGCTGTTAAGTGTGAATATATTTTTGGGGGGACACCTTGGATATCTATTTTATGAAGAAAAATATTACACTCACATGTCAAAAATGTTATGGTTGAGTCTTGTTTTTTTGAGTCATTGTATTTTTCTTGATTCTTTTTTAAAAATACATTTCTATTGATTTCAGGTAGGGAGGGAGAGAGAAATAGAAACATCAATGATAAGAGAGAATAATTGATCAGCTGACTCCTGCACGCCCCCTACTGGGGATTGAGTGCAACCCTGGAATGTGCCCTAACCAGGAATTGAACAGAGACCTTTTGGTTCATAGGCTAATGCTTAACCACTGATCCATGCCGGCCAGGCTATTTATCTTGATTCTTAACCTAGGGTGCACATCATACTCACCTGAAAAGAATCTTTAGGTGTGTGGTCAAAGCCCTTCCATTGGTGTTGGTTGTTGCTGTCTTTTGGAAAAGTTCCCCAAGTGATTTTATTACAAACTCCCTGGTTGAGAATCATTGTTTTATATTTACTGTAACTTCCCAGGATACTGTATTTAAGTTCTATTTTATAGCATGTAGCAAAACACCCTTTATATTTTTAGTAGCATGAATATACATTTTTTTGAGTAATACATTGTTTTTTATTCAAAAAATATTGTAAAATTGAACACACATTGAACATCGACCATAAGATGCACTTTAGTTGTCTGCACATGAAGAAGTATAAGCAACTTATGGTTTTGAGACAGTTTATTCCTTGATGCATTGCATATTTCTTTGTGGAAGTGAAGAGGCAAAACACCAGCTGTTTCCTGGAGTTGCAGCTGACTTTCATTATAAAATTTCACCATGAACTAATTCAGATATAAGGGATACTTTCTTTTATGAAGGGAAAAAGATTTGTGTTCTAGTGAAATATATACATCAAAGTTAACTCTATACGTTAATGCTTATAATGTAATGGACCTATTTTAGAAATTGTATGCTGAAGGCCACCTTGCTCACTTTAAATGCATTCCATTGCCAATAAAGAGATCTTTTCATCACTGAAGTCTCACTGAATTTCTCTGAATGTGGAATTTTAAATATTAAGTGAAGGCAAAACCATGTAAATAACTGTTAATCAGAATAGAAATGCTACCCATAGCCTCTCAGCCTTTAGCTTAGTGTGAGGAAATCCTGAGAATATAGGAAAAGCGCTTGCTTGGTGGTATGTTTCAGTAAGTCAGATGTGCACTTCATACACTATATAGCTAAAGCTGCTGGAAATACCCCTTCACACTACTTCTAAATTACAAGGAAGAATGAACAGTGAGTGTCTAGTGAGTGCCTGCTATGGACAGTGCTCAGTGCTATGTCTTCTGTCATATATGAGGCAATAGAAGACATAGGCTTCCCCCTCCCCCCGAGGACCTTTCAGTCTAGATGGGGAGAAGGGGTACACTGAGTAATAGAGAAACCCTAAAGCTAGAGAGCAGACATTGGCATGAAAGTACATAGTAGAGGCAAAAAGAAAGGAGAGAACAGTGGAGGGTAGTCCTGTGCCATATGGGAAAAATAATTTGGGGAAAGTACCCCTAGATGGATCTGAGGTGTGTGGTGAGGATGGCTAGGAGGCCACCTCTCTGTTTATGCATTTAAGTGCAAAAGTAAAATCAGATGATAAGACAACGTTTATGAGAGCCCTGTATGTTTTGTGCACCGTCAATCTTTATAAAACCGGCAGGAAGCAGGTGGTCTTATCCTCACTTTGCAGACAAGGACGCTGAAGCCCAGGGAGGTTAGGTCGCTTGCTCAATGCTGATAGTTTATTTGTATACTTTTCCCTGAGGAATGTTGTGTATTTTAAAAATAAACACGAATGAGCATGTTTGCTGGCTTAACCTCGAAATATGACTTTTAGGTACTCGGAAAACATGGAAAAACAGGAATCTGGCTTCCTTGTTAAAGTTCGGAAGTGTTACACATTGCTGTGTGCAGAAGCTCCACATGGTCGCACATGTGGCAAAGAATACTTGATGCTACGAGCAGCATCTGCTTGTGCTAGAGCCAGCCAGCAGCTGCCGGCTGAACTTTAAATCCACAGTCTAGTTATGTCAGATGAGAATGCAGAATCCCTGCAGTGACTTGTTGTCAGGGCAACTGCATTTTTTGATGGGAGAATGCCTTATCCATACCAAAGCCCCTAGTGTGAAATATTGAAAGGGACTGCAGACGGTGGCGTTTAGTACCTAAATGGGTCACTGATTTCATCTTGAATGATACCATTGTGTAGCTTTATCCCTCGACATGAATTTACCAGTTTTCCTTCATGTTAATACTCTGGCAAGTTGCGTCATACTCTCGGAAATAGAAATCCAGGCTACCTCTTAATTGCACACATATGCATGTAACCATTTAGTTCTTTAAAGAAAAGCTGCAAGCAGTTCCTCCGAAGAGAGAGATGGCCTCAGAGTCCTTGTGGCAATAAAGGCGTCTTCTCTAGAAGTGATTGGACTGTTGAGTTTGCCCATTCCCATTGTCAATGTTAGTCATGTTTTCTTAATAGTTTAAATATATGTAATGCATGTGGGATTCTTTATAGAAGAGGTTTGTATCTTTTAACTTTTTGGTTTATTGAATCATGGGCCTAATAAAGATCTATTTCAAGATATCATTTATTTATTTATGGCCCAAGATTTGAAAAAAAAATGCTGTTTTAAAACCACCCTCCAAAGATGTATGCTTTTTGTAATTACAAAACAATTCCATAGGTTTTCTAAAACCATCTTTATTAATGAAATTGGGCATCTTCTCCATAATAGCTAATTTTGACTTCAAGGCAAAGTCAGTTCTTTTGGGTGGAAACTGAACACAGGGTTTTCATCATAACAATGGGCACATTCAATAACAGGTCATAGTATTGATTGTTGTGATCTTGGTATCAGCATATACCACATAAAATGGAAATAACAAAATTACTCTGAAAGTACTTCAAAAATTTGAATTTTAGAAAGCAAATATTTGCTGATTGCTCATTATGTAAGTGGCTTATTCACTACTAATGCCATTTCACAGATGAGGAAATGGAGGCTCAGAAAAGAACAGTCTTGCCTAATGTCACAGAGGATTTAGTATTATAAAGCATCATTTACTTAGCGAGCAGTGGGGACTTGCACAATTTACTTAACTTCCATGGGCCTAAGTTTGGAGAGCCCTGTCTTTCTGGTCACTTAGAGCTGGTTTTACTAGTAAATCCTGGCTCTGTCATTTACCACGTATGTGACCTTGAGTAACTTAATTACTCTTGAGTAACTTAAATACTCTTGGATTCTCCATTTTCTTATTGGCAAAATTGATATACTATCAATTTCATTCATAAGATTACTGTGAAAATTATTTGAAATGGTTATAATGCACCCAAGGCAAGATAGATGTGAAATATTATCATTCAATAGTAACTTTTTTGTTTTTACTCTGATACTCTAAACCTTCTGTTTGCTTTTGTCAATTTGATTCCATTGCTACAGAAAATGAGGGCTATTGAAAAACTGCCCTTTTTATCCAGTTAATTAATTGAAACTGGGATTCAAGTTTAGGTCATAAATTCCAAATTGCTATTACCTGTGTGTACCTCTCTTTCAACATATGAAATGTAAAACAATATCAAGGCAAATAACTTACACAAACTTTATATCCCTTTCTACTCTGTCATCTTCTAATAATCTACAATGAAAGAATTTTTAGAGTGTTTGTAATTATCTAGTAACTTAAAGTAGTTGTGAAACTCACTTTGATTTCATTGATTTTTTGAGACATTAAAAAGAGGTAAGCGTTGAAATATATTTGTTTATATCCAACTGGATTTTTATATGCCATAATAGTTCCTTTATAACTTTAACTATTTCACTACCTTAGCTTTTTAATTCTATATTGACCTTGAAGATAAAGCTTAGTTCTTTTAAGCTGGCCTGCCAAATGCGTCTTATTTGTTATGAAAGGCAAGATGTCATAAGAGACACAATTGAATTAAATTTATAAGGTTAGAGAACTAAGTTCCTTTTTTATGATAAACAGGAAATGTCAGTACTCTGAGTAATTTTTTCCACTCATATAGCAAATTAAATTTTCCAACAGATTTTTGGTTTGGTCACATAATTTCCAAGTATATTTATTCCAAGTGCTAAAAAATATTTTATGGAATAATTCATTTCTTTTTCAGCTTGAGTTAATGATCATATGAAATTCATATGTGATATGATGGGCTCCTGGCCTGGCTTTCACTTATCTTGAAAAGAGATCACAGTGGTTTAATTTGTCTCATCATTTGAGAGATTAAGGAATTTGTTCTGTACACTGTTTCTCAAGAGAATGCTTATTTTTTTCTCCTTTTCTTTGGTCTATTTTGTATGATGTGTGATGTGTGTGTCTACCTGTGCTGATTTGACATAAGATTTGAAAACTGTTTAATCAAGTGATTGATATTCTTATTTTTATTTTATTGAAAATGCTGGGAATTTTTTAGAAGTACTTGGTAACGTGTGTTTTTCTTTAATTTTCAATGTAATAGGTACTTGCTACAAGAAAAAAGTGAAAAGTGTATAAAATAAATTATGGCATCCTCCTTCCTCCAAATTTTACTTCCCTGAGGTAACCAATGTCAACAGATGAATTTGTAATCTTTTATAACTTTATGCTCAAGAAAACATTTATAAAATTATATAGGATTTTATTGAGTAAATCTCCCTTCTTTTTTAAAAACAAAATATCACTACATATATTACTTTGAAATTTGCTTTTTGAAATTACCACTCCTATCATTATAAGTCAAAACATAGTAACACATTTATTTTAATATTTACATAATTCCCTTATTATGTATAAAAAAGCACAATTTTTGCAGCCATCCACACTGATACACATATTTGTGATTTTATTTTTTTGCTGCTGTAAACAGTAAATATTCTTGTAAGTATGCTCTAATGTATTAGTGGTTTCATTTCTGTAGGATAGATTCCTAAATGCATTGAGTAAAGGTTATATACATTCCAAATTTTAATATAGTCATCAGATTACTTTCTAAACTTCACACTCTAGCAACTATGTACATATTTCCTCATTCCCTCTCAAATACTGAATATTTCAGTCTTTTCAGCTTATTGCCTACTGATGGGTGAAATAAATATTTAAGATAGTTTTGGCTTGGTTTTTGCAGACTGCCAGTGAGACTGGGGCTCTTTTCATTTATATTTCCTCTTTGGAGAATTTACTGTGCAATCCTTTACCAATTCCTTTTTAAAAAATCCTTTTGTTAATTTTGCCAGTTGTGAACTTTATGTAGAGAGAATCAGACAGTAGTGCTCTTCGGTGTGTGGCATCTTTTGCTCAACATGATATGTCAGTCACCCATGCTGTTGTGGGTAGAAAATAGTGTGTGCATTTTCATCTTTGTATAGTGATTATACCATAATTTTTATTCATTTATATCAGTGAGTTATTGCTATGTATCAAACCACGCCAAATTTAAAGGCTTTAAGTAAATGCACATGTAGTATAGTTTACAGATTGGCCAGGGGCTTATGTTTATTGCTTTACTTATCCTATATAATGAAATCCTATATAATAAAAGCCCAGTGACCGAAATGGTGGAGACCAGAATGATCAGAGACCAGAATGACCACGGCCCCTTCCCCGGCTAGCAGCCCCCCAGCAAGTGGTTAGGGGCAATCAGGGAGTCAGGCAGAGTGGTTAGGAGTGATCGGCAGGCAGAGGCAGTTAGGGGCGATCAGGGAGGCAGGTGAGTGGTTAGGGGCGATCAGGCAGGCAGGCGTCCCGGATTGTGAGAGGGATGTCCGACTGCTGGCAGTCGGACATCCCCCAAGGGATCCTGGACCCCTTGGGGGATCCTGCCGGGCTGAGGGACCCCCCACCCTCCTGTGCACGAATTTCGTACACCAGGCCTCTAGCCTCTAGTACAGCGGTTCTCAACCTGTGGGTCGCGACCCCTTTGGCGGTCGAATGGCCCTTTCACAGGGGTCACCTAAGACCATCCTGCATATCAGATATTTACATTACGATTCATAACAGTAGCAACATTACAGTTATGAAGTAGCAACAAAAATAATTTTATGGTTGGGTCACAACATGAGGAACTGTATTTAAAGGGCCAGGAGATTGAGAACCACTGCTCTAGTAGGTCTATAATCAGCCTGGGTTGTGTAGGCAGTTCTTTACTGATGGCTGAGCTCTGTCATATGGTTGGGAGTCAGCCCTTTGTAAGCTGGTCTAGAAGGCCTCTCTGGGAAGTGGGCTCTCCTATACAGTGGGCTCTCCTGTATAGTATCTCATTTTCCAGAAGCCTAGATTGAGCTCATTCAAATGGTGGTAGCAAGGTTCCAAATAAGAGGATAGAAACTATATGGCCAGTCGAGGCCTGGTCTTTGGATTGGCCCAAGAAACAGGCTGAGCCCAGAAACAATACCGTTTTCCAACAGTTTGAGTTGCCCTGTGTCCTTGATATTACCAGTACTTTATATTTTAGCCATTCTAAAGGGAGCATAACATTATTATACGGTGTTATTTTTTAACAGTTTTGTTAAAGTATATGGATTAAAAATTGTACATATTTAAATGTATAATTGATAAGTTCTGATCTATGTGTTCACTTCTGAAATTATCATCACACTAAAAATGTAAGCATGTCCCCCAAATATCACCATGGCTCTGTAATCTCTCTCATTCCTTCCCTCCCTCTATTCCCGCACAACCATATATCTGCTTTTTGTCACTATAGATTAGTTTTGTTTAATTTTATATAATAGAATCATAATGTACTTTGTCTAGTCTACTTCCTTTTACTCAGTATAATTATCTTGAGGTTTATTCAAAACAATGTAACAGCATGCTCATATGTTTTAATAGTTTATTCTTTTGTTGTTGAATTAAATTCCATTATATGGATATAGCACAATCTGTTTATCCATTCGCTTGATGGATACTTACGTAGTTTTTACTTTGGAGTTATTATAATAAAGCTGCTGTGAACATTTGTGCACAAGTCTTTCTATGACTGTATGCTTTCTTTTCTCTTGGGTGTATACCTAGGAATGGAACTGCTGGGTCATAGGGTATTCAATGTTTTTAACATTTTTAAAAACTGCCAAACTGTTTTCCAAAGTAGTTGCACCATTTTACATTCCTGGCAATGATGTAGGGTTGTTTCAGGTGCTTTTGTTCTCCTCAACACTTGGAATAGTCAGTCTTCTAAAATTTTAGCCATTCTGCTAGTTGTATTGTCTTGGAGAACTTTGAGGTCAGAATGCTACTATCATATTCACTAATTCTTCCTTAAATGGCTTTTAATATGATATTCAGATCATAGAGTTTTAAATTCCAATTATTTTGTATTTCTAGAAATTATATTCTGTTTTTTCAAATATGCTGTCAGTCTTCATATTTCTTGCTTATCTTTCCAAATCCTTTTTAAAAAAACATTTAAAGAAAAGAACATTCATGATATATATATATATATATATATATATAGTTATTGTCTATTTTATGTTTGATAATTTCAATAACTCAAGTCCTTGGGAATTTAAATATGTTGTAGATAGTCTCCCGTTTCCCCAAGTGCTTGATAAATTTTACCAAATTAACCTAATTTATGGGAATCACAAGGTACTGGACTGAGGACACTTCTTCCAGGAAGTATTATATTTGTATGTGCTTTTGCCAAAAGCCAGGGGAGGTAACCCATGAGGGATTCTTTATTTTCTTGGTTTGAATTTTCCTAACCATTCGGGCCTATAAATTCAAATCCTACTGTCACATAGGGTGGACCTATGTTTACACATCTCCAGGGAGAATTTTGTTATTATTTTTTTCTACCCAGCTCTTAGTCAGCTTGGTTACCTTAACAAAATACCATAGACTGGTAAACAACAGAAAATATATCTTACTGTTCTGTAGGCTAGACAGAATTTTATTTAAAAATGAAATCATATTATATATACTTTGTATTGTCTGGCTGGTTTCATGCAGCATAATTATTTTCAGATTAACCTATGTTGGAACCAAGATTAAGGTGCTGGCCAGATAGGTTTCATTCTGAGGCCTCTTCTTGGCTTATAGGTGGGTGCCATTTCGCTGTGTGCCTATATGACCTCTTTGTGTGAGAGTGGAGGCCGGGGGTAGGAGAGCAAGCTGTCTGGTTTCTTATGTCATAAATCCCAAAGCCCACCCTTATGACCTCATCTAATTTTAATTACCTCTCAAAGGCCCCATCTTTATTTTTTCCCCCTCCGTTTTTAAATACTATCACATTGGAAGCTAGGTCTTTAGCATATGGATGTGGGGGGAGCATAAATATTCAGTCCACCAGTAACTGAGAACTGTGAAGGAGACAGACAGATTTTTTTTCATTGGCTACCTTTACTAGCAGTTGAGTTTTTTTGTTTTTTTTAGTCCACCACTTCACTGGAGTTGTATCAACTTGGAGGGCCCAGGTTCTATGTGTAAATGAAGGGTGCAGGGAGAAGGGGTGTGTGTCAAGTTAAGTCTCCCCCACCCCCATCATTGGATTAACCTATCCTTGTGACCAGTAGATACACATTCTCACAGGAGCCTTCGTTTCTGTTTTTGTTTATCACTTTGATTTCAATTTTAAATTCTTTTTATTTTTAGTTCGGGAAATTTTCCTTACTTTCTTACTGAACTGATCAATACATTTCAAGGCATATTTGTTTTAAGTTTTGAGAATCCAGGTGTTTTCCAAGGAAGGGGCATTCAGAACATCTAGCTATCCTTCTGGTGACAGCTCAAGTTCTGATAGATACAGTTCCGTTTTGCCATATTCAGACCTGAGAAGCCTGGAATGCCATGATCAAAGGCACAGAGGACAGATACTCTTGGTAATTTGGTGTGTGTGTGTGTGTGTGTGTGTGTGTGTGTGGCGGGGGAGGGGGGGGTCTTGTGACAGGATTGCTGAGAGCATGGACAGTAGGCCAAGAAGCAAGTTTCTCTTGAGGCAAAGTGGAACTATTGGGTTTTGTGGGAGGAATGGCATGATTCATTGTAGAGTTAAGGGTACAGAAAATTAGAGCCAAGGCATTATCCAGGACATATTAGGACAGTGTATATGAGAGGAAAAGGCAGTCTCAACTAGAACAGTGGCCTTGGAAGTAAGGAGAGAATGCACACAGGGTTGTTCTGGAGGTAGAAGTTCAAACACTTGGCAAAACATTTGATTTTAGGGATTAGAACTTTAATAAAAATCTAAAGGAAGTAATGGTTTATGGGGTAGAGAAGATGATGAGGTCTCTTTTGGAACCATTTTATAACTCATTTATCAGATCATTTGTAGGTTTCTTCTTTCAACTGCCAAGAAAAGAGATTGGCCACATTTCGTAAACCACAAATTTCTCTTTGAATACCTATGAAGGTTGTAAATTAGGAAGTTTAGATTGAGTGTAGCTTTTATCTGATGGAGAAAAATCTGAAATAAATCACCCATGCTTTTTATGTTTCCTTCATAAGTAAATCCATTTTTAGTGTGAGTTCTATGACTGCAGACCTGAGAATATTTAAACTCTGATAAAAAATATTAATCACAAAAGTCATTTTCAGTTTAATTTGAAGGTGATGGCTGACATATTTAGGAAAAAACAATAACAGATTAAACCTATTCAGACTAATGACCCCTGAGTTTGTCCTTGAGACCCACCTCCATGTAGGAGTTTGGCGATTGTGGTCACCATCAAGTACCCAGAGGGAACAGAGAAATGTGCTGGGTTAGTGGGGGCAAAGTTGAAGAACAGAGTAAAAACGACAAGATGTTAATTAATTCTGTGTAGTTGATATATGGTGTTATGTTATTTTCTCTGGCTATGAACTTTTCAAATTAAATCAAAAGCAAACAAATAACCCCAAAGCTTAATAAGTCAGTTGCTTTGTTCTCCAGAAACCCACATCTAGAGAAGACTTACGTATTCAAATAGCTGGAAGGCAGCAGGAGAATTAGGTGTGCACCTGTTTATGAAGCTAAGCAAAGACTTCCTTGAATGGGGTTATCTACCTATAATGCGATTCACCCACAGAAGACCACGGTTTAACTCAGTCATAGCCTCAGACAGAGTTAAGTTTGTTGTTTGCACTTTTTCATGGAATTGCCTTACAAATGAGGACTTCTTTTATGGAGGCCTCATGTTTACAGACACAGATAAAAAGAGAGGAGATAGAATTACAGAAGCCATCCACTGGTATTCATTTATTTGTTTAACTTTCCTGAAGTACAAAAGACTATTTTTTTATATGTATAAATTTTTAAAAATATATTTTTATTGATTTCAGAGAGGAAGGGAGAGGGAGAAGGAGTTAGAAACATCAATGATGAGAGAGAATCATTGATCAGCTGCCTCCTGCATGCCCCACACTGGGGATTGAGCCCGGGCATGTGCCCTGACTGGGAATTGAACCATAGGTCGACACTCAACCACTGAGCCACGAGGGCAGCACTAAATGACAGTATGTCTTAATTGGAGTAATGGTTAGTCACAAATTCTGTGAGATCAAGCATAGTTTTTCTCATTTCTTTATCATTCCTTTTCCAACCAGAGGGCAAAATTCCCATAAAAACACTATAACATTAAAGTGCCAAGTTATTTTGAGCCTTATTCCAATCCTGTTTTAATCATACCTCCCATCTTTACACTCCCACTGTGGCCGGTACAGATAAGAAAGGGAGGCAAGCACAGTTCCCCAGAGAACGGGACTGAAGCCAGTTAGCCTTAGGTGCAAACTCAAGTCTGCTACTCAGCAGCTATGTGAGTATGCTCAGTGTACTTAACTGTGTCTCAATTTTCTTGTCTGTGAAAAGAAGGCAGTGATACCTGCCTTAGGAGTGTATAAAGATGAAATGAAATGTGATAGCATGTGTAACGGGCATGGTACATATAAATACAAATGGTAGCTATTATTGATACCATAGCACCCATACATTTTCCATAGGACTCATCTTTCTACCTGACCATAAAACTTGAGCCCCCTGACGCTTGTGCCCCACTCAGCCATGGGTCTTCAGCCCTGGGTATAGTTCCTAACAGTGCTGCCTACTGAATGTTTGTCGAATGAATGACTCAAATCTAGACTCAAGTCAATGATGGTGAGTTGTAAACAATGTTCAGAAACATCTATCTTATCCCTGGAACAAATGAACTTTGAACTTGTGGCACTGTGGATTAGGTGTCTAATTTAAGGGCTGAACAGAACAGTTTTGCTGTGCTACTTGTAGACACTTCATAGAAGGATACAAAATTCAGTGAAGTAAATTATGATTTGAAGACCTGGATTTATTACCAGTTCTAAAGCAATGCTATGTTGTGGCTTAGAGAATGATTATTTTCCTTCTCGCAGAAGAAAAAGAAGATGGCCCATTTATTAAATTTCATCAGGAAATACAATCCTTAAATTATGATGAATAAATGCTAAAATAATATGCTTTATTTTAAACTGCCAAAATTATTATGATAAATTATATATAAACACAGGCACTAGAAGTTTCAGGATGTGAAAATAAGTTTTGTAAAGTTAGTTTTAAAATATGCAAGATTAAATTGGCTATTTTTATATGTAAGTGATAGTGGGCTAAATTAAAAACTATTTTTTTCTTTCCTCTAATTTGGGGCTGTGGAGTTTTATCATGAAGATCATCTGTTAGTAATTGAGTTTCTGTCCTTTCATAGATGGAATTATTAGGCCTTTAAACCATAAAAAAAGAAGAACCCCATACAAAACAACAACAAAAGCAGAGTGTAGCTTCAAAGGAGACCAAAAAAGCAAAAAACAATCCAGAGAGATAGAAAATGTTTGATGCAGAACCAAGGAAAGGTCTCGGTGTCATTGCTGGGACCCTCCCAGCAGGAGCTGTGCCTGCTCAGGGGTGACATCTGCCATTGGCTATGAAGTCTGGAGAGCAGTTTGGGAAGAAAACATTTAAAATTATTCTAAGGGCCTAAAGACTCAAAGGATATCATTGAGTGTTCAGAGTAACAACATGTTGTTCTGGAAACCTAGTCCCAAATCCATCTTGGTCAATTATTGCTCTAAATAACAAATTTTAATTTAAAATATTATGAAAGCAAAGAGATCATGTTACACTATATGGAGAAATAAAAAATTTCAAAGGTTTTTGGAGACTGTATTATAAAATTAAGTACGCTAGCATAGCATAAATACAATACACATGTAACATCATTATAGATGGGAAATACAAGAACTATATGTGATGAATACTTTGTATAGACCATGCACTGTGTGGGGTTTCCCAATATCTCATGTAATTCTCACGATCACATTGTGAGGTAGGAAACAGAGACTCATGTTTGATTAACTTGTCAGGGGCCAGTCAATTAGTAAGTGATGAAACCAGAATTTAAAAATATATTCTAAAATTAATATTTGTTCACTGTAAAAAATTCAAATATAGAAAGCCACAAAGTGAAAAGCGAATATCTCTAACTTCTAGCACTCACATTTCACTTCCCATAAACGTATTTTTTTCTGAAATTTTCTATATATATGCAATCACGTACCTTTATGTCTTTGTCTGGTTATTTGTTGTTTGGTTTTTAGACCCTAATGGGATTACACTATATATTTTGATACTTCCTTTTACTTAGCAGTATCTCTTGGGAAATGGTGTACTTCATTATGTTTAGATCTATCTTATTCTTTTATGATTGTGTGGTAGTCCATTATCTGAATGTAAACATAATTTAATCAGCACCCGTTAATTTCAAGTTTTATGCCAATACATACTTTCTCTCTATATTAGTTTGCTTAGGCTGCCGTAACAATATTCCAAAGACTAGGTGGCTTTAAACAACAGAAATTTATTTCTCATGTTTTGGAGGCTGGGAAGTCCAAGCTCAAGGTGCCAGTAAGATAGGTTTCATTTTGAGGTCTCTTCTCTTGGCTTGTAGATGGTTGGGGCTTCAATATATTAATTTGGGGGATATAACATTCAGTCCGTAACAATCTCCAACATTGCCTATTAACAAACTTTTAAAATATTGTCAATCTGATAAGTGAAAAATGCATGTCCTTTTCATTTTTCATTTATTTGGTTATGAATGACTTTTAATGTCTTTTTCTCTGTAATCTCTTTGCTATGAACTTTTTGTTCATGTACTTTGTCCATTTTCACTGATGGTTTTTTTGTATTAAGGGTATTAGCCCTTTGTTTGACATAAATGTTGCAAATATTTTCTCCACTGTTTTGGTAATTTAGTGTTTACTTTTCTTAGCTCATCAGAGTGTTGCTTCTAATTCTTTTCTCTATTAATTTTTTATGTCACTTCTCTCGGATAGGAGAATGGGTCACATAAAATGGAATTGAAGTGTGCATGCATTTTACTGTACAGTCTGTTTTGCCTGTTATTCTGAGATGTGGAATGATAATCCTGTAAGATGTTTCCCATTTCTGCAATTTTCATTCTCCATAAAACATGTTGGTCCATGCAGTCTCTGTACCTTGCATAGGATTGGCAGAAATCCAGATATACTCACACCTTTGAGGTAGGTGTTGTTGCATTAAAGAGCATGTGACCAATAAAACTATTGGGGAAGTTTTCTGAACCATTTCTCTGCAGTATGAAACAGCAAAGTCATGCCTACTTTATATACTTTTGAACTGTATGTACTTCTAATGCCACGAGTTACCAGATTTTGACAGGCAGGTTAACCTTAAAAAGAATTGAAATTTTTAAAATATATTTTTATTGATTTCAGAGAGGAAAGGAGGGGGAGGGAGAAAGAGAGAAACATCAATGTTGAGAGAGAATCATTGATTGGTTGTCTACTGATTGAGCCTGCAAACAGGGCATATGCTCTGACCAGAAATCGAACTTTGACCTCCTGGTTCTTAGGTCAATGTTCAACCACTGAGCCACTGAGGCTGGGCAAAAATAATTCAAATTTTTACTTAAAAGCAGCTTGCACCTATAAAGATGTAAGCAATAGCATGTAAAAGAATAACAAGCAAGATCTAGTCTTGATATTATATATATTCCTAATTATAACACACAAATAATAAAGGCTTTGAAAAAGTCTGCTTCAGATAATGAGTTGTCAGCAAGTGGTGAAACAATGAGTTGCTACTCCAATTAAGGAGAAAAAAATTCACATATGAAATAATTGCATTCAATAGAAAAATATATATGTGCTATACAGTCCCTTGTATAGAACTGAGTATAGTTTTCAACTGCTTACTATAAACTATTATATGCTGGACACATTTTCTCCTTTATTTTTTTTATAATAGATTGAGTTGATTTGTATTTCCATCTTATAAATTTTAAAGAACAATGGAGTTTCAGTAAGGTTAAGCGATTTGCCTCAGGTCACACAGCTTGTGAGCACCAGAGGTTGGATTCCAAACCAAGTCTTTGGTTTCAAGCTACCACATAGCACTGCCTCCTGAAAGAAGTTCAGAGAAGCAAAGCCAATGTGAGCCAAAATAATCAGAGAGAGCATCCAGTGAAAACAAAACCTGGGCTTTCAAGAATGAGTAGGATTTTAATAAGCAAAGTTGAATAAGAGGATTACTGGGTGGAGAAACAGTGTGAAAGAAATCATGGAGGTCAGACTGAACATAGTGTATAAAGGGAAGGGATTCCCGTGACTGAGAATTCATGCATATGGGACTGTGTAGGTTACACACAGCCAGTGGTAGGGGGCCCCGAGTCTCAGAAAAAAAGTGTGAACTTCATCAATTACAGGATGGGTGGTGTGAAGCCATTGAATATTACCAGTCAGATTAACAAGGTAAAAAGTGCTGATTTGGGGAAGTTGTCTATTTGGAATACAGAGTATTGTCCAGAAGCATTGTCCAAACGGAGCATCTAAACACCCAAGAAGATTAGCAGGTGGCTCTTAGTATGATTCAGGTAGAATGAATAGAAGGTGTGGACTAGTTGATTGCTATGAGTGGAGACTAACCTGAGGACATTTTGAAGATGAAAAATATGAAACAGAATGAGTCATATTACTTTGGCCTGTTTTAAATAGTCTGTGTTCTCAAGAACAAAATTCAGTTTTCAAACACATTATAGAACTTAGCTCTTTATTGGGAACTCTTTTTTATATTATTTTCAGAAGTCTGAAATAACAAAGCTTCTAACTTAATCCAAATTTGGGTACTTATCTCAGTTTTCATTATTTGTCTAAAGAGAGGAAAGAAACAAAAGGTGACTGAAGAACATAATTGTTGGTAATTACTATCAGCACCAAACCCATTTTTATTTCACCTGAGTGTTGTTTGGGTTTATTTCAAACAAATCCATTTGTCCAGAGCAGGGGTCCTCAAAATTTTTAAACAGGGGGCCAGTTCACTGTCTCTCAGACCGTTGGAGGGCCAGACTATAGTTTTTTAAAAAACTATGAACAAATTCCTATGCACACTGCACATATCTTATTTTGAAGTAAAAAAACAAAACGGGAACAAATACAATATTTGTGTTTGCATGTGGCCCGCGGGCTGTAATTTGAGGACCCCTGGTCCAGAGGTTTACATGTTTCAAGAGCTGCAACTTCATTTTCAGCTTTGCCCTTAACATTGTGTTTTCTTCAGCCTTAATTTGTCTTCTCTCATGGTAGAGAAATGGCAGCCCCAACTCTCACATCCAGGGGCCAGGAGAGGACAGCTCTCCCGTGAGCCACCACATAAAAGTCTTGTGATTGGACCAATTTAAGTTCATGTCAAGATGGACTCACATAGGTGGGTTTAGGCCGATCAAGAGAAGGAGGATCCATTCTTAGTTGAATGGTATGACTAAGAAATTCAGGATCCTGGTAGGAAGGCTTTCTGGGGGAATTGATGCTGAAAGGCGATCAGAAAGTACCATTCTCTAGCTTGAGCTTTTCTACTGCTCTGGAATATGAACTGTATGACTGTCAGATTCATGGTGGATGCATTTTTGTTTCCTCCCTTGGCACCTAACAAAGAACACATTGTAGGTAGATATATAGGTGTTACTATTTGTTTTGTTTTTTGTTTGTTAGTTGAGTGCATGAATGAATGATAGTTACTGAGAGAGAAGATTTTCAGATCAAAATGATAAGGAGAGTTTATATTTAGAATTGTACACACACATAAGAAGTGTCAATGTAGCTAAATTTCTTTTGGAGAAAGGGTCATAGTTCAGGAAAAGATCTCTAGAGAAAATACATCTCAGTCTTATACATACAAATTTGAAAATCAAATCTGAAATAAATTGACATGGCACACATAAATATACTATATTTCATGCTTGGCAATAAAACATTTGATCATGGCAATATTCTTTGTTTCAATGTAACATTCACACCTTGAACTTAGATTTTTAAACACTGGAACTTGTGAATGGATTACGTGTATAGACATGTTTGTTATCTATATGCACGCAGTATTACAAAAATGTATTAATAAATCCAGAATCCAACTTGTAATAATAACATTTGCAGATATATTTGTTGAGAATATGTAAATGCATAAATGAGTAAGTGAGTGAGTGAGTGAAAGAATGAAATGGAGCAAGATTGAAACCCAAGAAAATGTGATTTAAAAATGCTTTTTCATGAAGTTACTTGTCTCAGGTTGGGTTCCCAGATACAGTCCAGAGACAAGGATTTATGTACAAATGATTGATTGAGGAAGTGCCAGGAGAAAACACTTGTGGGGAGGGAAAGGGCAGGGAAGGGAAGAATGTAGAGCAAGGGTGTGATGGCATGGTAGTTTCGGCTTCAAACTACTCTCATTGTCTTAGTCTGTTCAGGCTGCTAAAACTGAAGTAGGACAGACTTGGTGGCTTATAAACAACAAAAATGAATTTCTCAGCGTTCTGGAGACTGGGGTCCCAGATCAAGTCACCTGCAGATTTGGTGTCAAGTGAGGACTGCTTCTTCATCGATGGCTGTCCTCTCACCGGGTCTTCACCTGGTAGAAGGGGCGAGGAAGCTCTCTGGACTCTCTTTTGTAAGGATACTAACCCTGCTTATGAGGGATCTGCCTTCATACCCTACCACTGGCTTCATCTTCTGATACCATCACCTTGAGGGTTAGAATTTCAATATACATTTTTTGGGGGTGGACACAAATATTCAGTCCATAGCACCCAGGGAGAACATAAAATATGTTTAGAATTTGCCTCCTCTGACACAGGATCACTGGACATTCATACTCCCTTACCTTTCCTCTTCCCAGGAGGAATATACATTTTCTAGTACTTCTTGCTCTCTGAGAGGTGAGCCCAAGACCACGCCTCTGAGGAGAGTCACAGGTGCAAGTGATTAGAAATAAGGCACCCATAAATTAATGAATGAATAAATCTCATTCATTCATTCATTCATTCATTTATGGGTGATGGGTACACTGAAGTGATCTTGGTGGAGCACTGGCACTGCCCCACCTATGATCCTGTCAGTAAAGATACGCCTGTGTCAGTGTGTGGTTAGGAGCACTGACCCCTGAGCCAGTGCCACCAGTGGTCAGGATCTGGCCTCTGACACTTGGGCAAGTTTCTTAACTTACATGTGTTTAATTTTCTGCATCTATAAATGTATAATAAGCCAGCTGCTCTTTGGATAACCTCTGTGGGAAATGGTTTACTGGCTCTTACTTGGATAGCAACCTGTGCCTCAGGTGACTGTGTAAAGCCTGATGCCAGGAACAAGAACAGACAGGAATAAAAGTGATGGGAATTTACAAAATTTCCAGCTCATTACAGAGTCCACCCATAGCTTCTCTCCTTTTGTTTTAATTTTAAGTTATTGAATTGCAAGTTGTTTGCGGAGAGCTATGTTCCACTCATGTTTCAACAAGCAACATCTTAAATGGGTAGACCTGGAAAAATAAGTATAGGGAAATTGTTTGTAAGTCCTCTAATAACCTCTTGTTTTTCTCACAGTGAGCTTATTGTATTTAAACAAGTCAAGAAAGGGATTTTCCCCTCTTTTTTGCTCCCCAAAATAAAGACAAAAGCAAAATACTAGTACACATGTACTTAGCTATAGATAATGAAACCTACTTAATCTCAATCATTTAAAGGGGAGCATGGATATTTGTGATAAGTTCATGTCACAAACAAATGGAGGGACAATTATGACCTAGGCATAAAATGTACATATTTGGCACTGGCTGGTTTTTCTCAGTGGTTAGAGCATTGGCCTGTGAATCCAACTAGCCTCATGTAGCTAGAGTAGATAGACATTCCTTCCTCTCTCACCAAAATAATTGAGTCATTTACTGAGAGCTGATTAGGAACAGATTATGTACAGATTTTTAAAGGCTTGCAATGGGAACAAAGTTCTCCCATTCCCTGGAAATTATACCCTGCACCAAACAGGTTATGCCCAAGGAACAGAATGCAGACCAAAAGAAAGAAAGACTGATGTATGGAGGCCTCAAGTGCGAATCAGGAGTTTTGAGGTCTTATATGCATGGTTGTGAAAGTATCTTCAGTACCCCTTCAGAAGGAGCAGATTACAGGCTTGATTCACAGTTGTGAGTACCTGGGTCAATTGTGAGGACCTGGTGAGTAAGTAGTTCAAGTTGTCTCCTAGGAAAAAGTGGGGGATTGAGTGACTGGAAGGGGTGAAAGAACTAAAAGAGCAGGGAAGCGGGATGGAAAGAGAATTTCAGAAGGAGTATAGCCCCGGGTGGGACAGTGACAGTGGGGCTGCTGAAGTGCAACCCAGGGTCGGTCTAAGGAATTGAGACAATCAAGAAATGAATTAATTTGAATTTGATGACTTGGCTTATTGATGAAGGCTTCAGAGAAAGGGGAGTATTTACTCACTTCCATTCAACAAACAGTCATTAAGCAGGGTTTGTGTCACAGGGAGTGTGCTAGACACATTTGACCTGGATAAAGAGGGTCAGAGAAGGGGACGGGTCACAGGGAACAGTATACATAGTGGAGCTTTTCACTTTCCAGGTTCAGTTTTATGGTCAATGTTAACTTCCACCTTGGTCGTGGCTATTCTTAGCAGTTCTTCGTTTCTCTTCTTCTCTTTCATCTGTTTTGGTTCCTGGGCTGTTCCTTTACTATGCACCGAGGTTAATAGCTAACCTCCAACCGCCAAGCCATCCTCGCCTGGCATCTATTGCATACGAAGGTGGGTCTGTAAATCCCACTTATGTGCTCAAGGACACAGTGATGAGTAACATGCTTTAATACGTCATCAGGTGTTTGTGTCATTACCACCCACTTCATGCACTGCTTTCTATTCATTGGTATTTATTTCTTCTGCAATCCTCGAGGCAGCCTAAAACAAAATTGAAATGTGCATTTCAGCCCCAGAAAGACCAGTTTATCTATATTTATATACTTTATGTTGACATACCTTTTTTGACAATTTCTGTAAGTTTCGTATTTTTTGAATAGAAGCAGCCCTGGGCATTCGCACTTGATTGTGATAATAATGTGACATCTGCGAAGTGAGCAAAATAGGGCACCCTTTTGAAGTGCTGCTCCTTATAGCACGGGTTCATTGCAGCCTTATTTTTCTCAGAAATATTTTTAATACAGAAATGCACAGCTGCGCCATTGTTTCAAACACCACAGTGATGCAAAAGGAAAAGTCTGTTTCCCACGGACAGGTACTGAGTAGACAAGAAAGAATAATGTTTAACACTTGCATGCAGCCAACGAGTAGGATGTGTTGGGGAGCACTTGTGTGCCACCCTCTCCTTCCTCAGCTCAACGTTACTTGAGCTGAAGAAGAATATCACCCCAGGGCCAGGACTGCTTCCAATGTTTGTGGAACTGGTTGAGGAAGCAGAAGGTAACTAGCAGCCATCATTTGGGGACTGGGCGTGATCACTGGCATCCCCAGACTGTAAGCCTGTAAGGCAGCTCTGTGGGACTGTATGCTTCTTATTTAATTAAGGTTACTTCTGCCTTTACTTTTAATGGAACTTTTGAAAGAAACTCTTTTATATGCAATCTGGTTGATTTAGTCTATTATGTTGGTACTTAGTGAAAGCTTCTTTTTCTCCCAAATATATTTACCATTTTTGCGTTTATATAAAGCAAAATTAAATAGTTTGTCTTACACCTTTGAACTCTATATATGCAAGTTTAAATAACACTTAAGCTAGTTTCTTATATAAATGTAATTTAATTTATTTACTCTTCTATGCCGTTTTTTAGAGTTAAAAGAATTAGCACAATCTTATAAAGGGTGTTGAAGCTCTTATCTTGCACTGTCATTACATGTATTTGCTTTGTATTTTTGCAGTTTTTTACCTGGGGCTGAGATGAAAAAGTATTAATTTTGCAGCTATGGTATATGTTAATTTTCAAGCATTCTATTATGATTGTCCAGTGAAATTCAAGCTGTTATTCAGAGTAATGAGAGAAAAGAGATGAAACCAGTTGTAACATAATAGGGACAGAATACTTTTTTCCTCTTTATTGGTGTTTATGGAACATTTCATCTATGTTTTCTCCATCTTTCATGAATAAGAGAAGCCTTTCTCTAAAAAAAAAAAAAGAAGAAGAAGAAGTTTATTTGAGGCATCTTTTTTCTTTTCTTTTTATTGAATTTACTTGGGGGGGGGGCATTGGTTAACAAAATTATACAGGTTTTGGGTGCACAATTCTACAACACATCATCTGTACACTGTATTGTGTGTTCAACACCCCAAGTCAAGTCTCCATACATTACCATTTATCCCCCCTATAACATCCTCCACCCCGCTTTTCTCCCTGGAAAGCACCACGCTGTTATTCATGTTCATGAATTTTCTTTTCTCTCTCTCTCTTTCCTTCCGCTTGCCCCCCCACCCCCCAATAGCTGTCAGCTTGTCCTCTAGGAGTCTGTCACTGTTTGTCTTGTTAGTTCATTTTGTTCTTTAGATTCCACATATGAGTGAAATCATATGGTACTTGTCTTTCTCTCACTGGCTTCTTTCACTTTGCATGATGCTCTCCAGGTCCACCCATGCAGTTGCAAAGGGTAAGATGTCCTTTTTATGGCCAAGTAGTACTCCATTGTGCAAATGTACCATAGCTTTTTTTTATCCACTCATCTGCTGATGGGAGCTTGGGCTGCTTCCAAATCTTGGTTATTGTAAATAACACTGCAATGAACATAGGGATGCATATATTAATTTGGATTAACGTTTCAAGTTTCTTAGGATAAATTCCCAGTAGTAGAATCGTTGGGTCATAAGGAGGTTCCATTTTTAATTTTTTGAGGTAACTCTGTACTGCTTTCCACAGTGACTGCACCAATCTGCATTCCCACCAGCAGTGCACAAGGTTTCCCTTTTCTCCACATTCGCGCCAGTACTTGTTGTTGGTTGATTTATTTTTGGTTGCCATTCTGACAGGTGTGAGGTAATATCTCATTGTGCTTTAAATTTGCATTTCTCTTATGATTAGTGACATTGAGTATCTTTTCACATGCCTATTGGCAATCTGTATGTCCTCTTTGGAGAAGTGCCTATTTAGGTTCCTCACCCAGTTTTTAAGCATCTTAATGTCAGGCACCACCCAGCCTCACATTTCTGCATGCACTCTTAGCTCACTCTTGCTATGCCTCGATGAGGACTACTAGTTTCTGTGGCTGCCTTGGCAACAGCCAACTATTTTGTCCTAACAACTCCTTTCCAGGACCTACCTTGTAGAACTCAGTACAATCTACAGGTTCTTCCTGAACTTATAAGACACTTAGCAAAAAGCTCGCATGTGCCTAAATATCTTACTGTGTATATATTAGCAGGGCCCTGTCCCCCTAGGAGTTCTGAGGTGCCCAAATAAACCAAGTCTCACAAGAAAGCTTAAACTACATGTGGAAACTAAAATCCAATAGACAGTCTGGGTTACCCTTTTGTGTAATCATTGTGTATTATGCAACCATGCTTGAATCATAACTGTCATTTCCAAGCAAAAAAAAAAAAATGTTTCTGCCTTCAGGGCACACAGTGTTTTAAAGACAAGTGCAGACAAAGCCATGCCAATGTCATTTCTCTGTATGTGATGTGAAAAGTGTGCATATGGTAAGTAAGTCATAATTCACTTGCAACACAAAATAAAGTTGGATTTAAAAACTCAAGTCCCTGACTGCCTATTCAGATCTTTACCTACTATGTACCATTTCCTTCTTCTGCTGCTTGGATTTTACTATTTTTAAAAAATGGTAAAACTCTGTAGAAAACTCTGTAGGAAGCCTTAGGAGAAAGTAGCTGAACACACTTCATCTTTGCCTGCATGTCTGAAGCAGAGAACAAGCAAGAGTTTCAAAATGTATTACCTGCATTTGAGTAGTGGAGGCTAGAAGCGTAAATGTGGATGAGCCCTAACACAGTGAGCCTTTTGGAAATTTAGGAGCACATCAGGGATTCTGTGTCAGATACACAGAAGGTTTAGAGAACCATGTGACCGATTGGAACACCAATGACGTAGCTAGGCTAAGTACAGGGTTCACGCACTTGCCCTGGATATAAGGCTCTTTGTGATGTGAGGATATGCTTAGCTCTCTCTGAGCTCCTGGACTGAAGTGGGAGAGTGTCATGAAGGGAACTCACAGAAGGGAGGATGGAAGGAGCATGCTCTCATGGACCGTGCTTTCACCCTGAGGCCTAGCTTCACTGCTTATTCTATTTTCACTGGTTTCTACCTCCCCTCTTCTAATTTGAGAGGTGTCACAGGAGCACATCACTACAATATTTTCTTTTTCCTCTCTCCCACATTCTAATTTTACTATTAGGGAAAATAGAATTTGTTTCTAAACCCTAAAATAAAAATATCCATTATTGAACTTTGCTTTGTGTCAAGCTCTATGCTCAGCATCAGAAAGATAGATAGATAAATAGATGAATGAGATACCATCTTTCACCTCCAGTAGGGATTAGTGAAGATAACATTTTGAGGTGGGAGATAGGGAGGCTGAAGAAGAGCCAGGAAAAAGAGCCTGGAAGAAGGAAAGCAAGTTAAGTCCTATGATTCTTGGATAAATGCTTATCTCCTCTGTGCTGTTGCCATGGTTGCCATCATCATCATCATCATCATCATCATTGTCATTATCATCTTCACAACAAATTATACCTGAGCCATATAACCTTTACATAATTGGAGAAAACCATTTCTTGAAAACTGATAATCACTTATGCTAGTTTGATGCTTTTGTGGTGTGGTAGGAAGATTTATTTATTTATTTATTTATTTACTTATTGTTTTAATTAATAGACTTTATTTCTTAGAGCTTAAGTTTACAGAAAATTACACAGAAAGTACAAAGAGTTTCCATATACTTTTTTATTATTTTATTTTATTATTATTTTTCTTTATTGATTAAGGTATTACATATGTGTCCTTTTCCCCCTGGTGCCCCCCCCCCCCCATTCACGCCCTCATCCCCCTGTTGTCTGTGTCCATTGGTTGGGCTTATATGCATGCATACAAGTCCTTTGGTTGATCTCTCCCCCTTTACCCCCACCCTCCCCTACCTTCCCTCTGAGGTTTGACAGTCTGATCGATGCTTCTCTGTCTCTGGATCGGTTTTTGTTCATCAGTTTATGTTGTTCATTAAATTCTATAAATGAGTGAGATCATGTGATATTTATCTTTCTCTGACTGGCTTATTTCACTTAGCGTAATGCTCTCCAGTTCCATCCATGCTGTTGCAAATGGTATATACTTTTTACTGTTGGTAGTATTACGGATTTAATTCATCCCATCCTCCCTCTGCTTTGTGCTTGTGTAGGTTGAGCCAGTGATACAGAGAGGCCATGAGAGTCTGGTCCATCACATCCTGCTCTATCAGTGCAACAGCAACTTGAACGACAGTGTTCTGGACTACGGCCATGAGTGCTACCACCCTAACATGCCCGACGCCTTCCACACCTGCGAGACCGTGATTTTTGCCTGGGCCATTGGTGGAGAGGTGGGGCTAATGATTACTGAGATGTAACACACTTAAGTGATCATTTTTTCCGCTATGATTCCAATATGTACTTATAAGTAAAGCTTTATACACTATTATTTTTTAAAATATATTTTTTATTGATTTCAGAGAGGAAGGGGGAGGGGGAGAGAGATAGAAACATCAATAATGAGAGAGAATCATTGATCGACTGTCTCCTGCACACTCCCTAGTGGGGATCGAGCCCGCAACTCCAGGCATGTGCCCCTGACCAGAATCAAACCTGGGACCCTTCAGTCTGCAGGCTGATGCTCTATTCCCTGAGCAAAACTGGCTAGAGTTCTATACACTATTTTTGATATGAAGGTGGCTTGTTTTCCTTTCCAAGGAAAGTAATTTTTTTCTTAAGCCATTTTACTTTATCAATGATAGATTGTTGGAGTTTCAGTATGTTGAAATCTCTTTGAGAATAGTTTATTTTTGAGAAGAGTAAAACTTTCAGGGACTTTCACAGGGCATTTTCTCATGAAATTTTCCTAATTTAGGCTTTTTCCTATCCATCTCATGTTGGGTTGTCCCTCGGCACTCCGTTAGATCCTCGTTATGTGCTCCTGGAAGTTCATTATGACAATCCGACATATGAGGAAGGTGAGTTTATTTTTTATATATTCTATCTATGATTTTTACAAAGTTTTGTAACTTCTGTCTTAGAGTTGAAATAAAATAGCATTATTATTAGAAAGAATTAACTTATATGTTTGTGATTCAAATTAGGGTACTTTTTAGAGTAAATGGGGGTACTATTAATAATTAAACTGCAACAATAGTCATTACTAGTGATGAACAAAGCAGATGGGCCTTGTGGTCACTAATCTTAAAAAACCATTTTCATACTACTTACCAGGAAGTAGAAAAATAGACTTCCCCCCTTTGTCATGTAAATTAGCTCCAAATACAGGATGCTTATGAAAGATTTTCTATCCATACATATGTAAAACTACCATTCATCACACTTGAAAATAGTATTTTTTATGTGATAGGAAACCGTAAGTATACACAAAAAGTAATTATACAGAAACACTGTGTGATAGGATATTAAAATGAAGAGCAGTAATTATTTACATTTGATTTCTGAATTCACTTATGTAATATTCCAAAACCAAAAATTGAAAGATCATAAAGTTTTCATTTTACATTGATTCATGCAATTATTCAGCAAATACTGAACACCAACTATGTGCTGGGTCTGTGCTTAATGATATAATGTTTGTGAAAAACAGACACTGTTTCCATCTGTGGAAATCTACACTAATAAAAGAGAAACATGGTAATTAGCGTACGACCGCTACCCTTCCCATTGGCTAATCAGCATATCCTTATGCAAATTAACTGTCAGCCAAGATGGCTGCCGGCAGCTAGGCAGCTGGAAGCGAACATGAGGCTTGCTTGCTCCAGTGACTGCAGACTCCAACGTTCCCCACTTGCTGGCCTCTGAGTTGCAACTCTAAGCAACTATGTACTATGTTGCAAATGTAGAAACCAGCTTTCAGCCGGCCGGGATCTCAGAGCTGAAGTTATACATTGTTTCGATTATAGAATGGCAAACAAACCAGATACGAAGCCTCAGAGCTAGAGCCAGAGCTAAAGCTGGCCCAGAATAAAATAAAAAAAAGAGAAAAAAAAGGAGGGGTTGGGAGCTTCAGTCAACAATCGCCAGCCTGAAAATGGCCCTCAGCCCCTCACCCAGGCTGGCCAGGCACCCCAGTGGGGACCCCCACCCTGAAGGGGGTGTGACCAGCTGCAAACAGCCATCATTCCCTCATCCAGGCTGGCCAGGCACCCCAGTGGGGACCCCCACCCTGATCCAGGACACCCTTCAGGGCAAACCAGCCGGCCCCAGGCCTCTATTCTATATAGTAAAAGGGTAATATGCCTCCCAGCACCGGGATCAGCGGAGCTGAGAGGCCTCCTGGCACCGGATCAGCGTGACAGGGGGCAGCACCCAAACCCCCTGATCGCCCTGCAGCTCTGTGTGTGACAGGGTGCAGTGTCCCAACCCCCTGATCGCCCTGCACCTCTGTGCGTGACAGGGGGCGGGACCACAACCTCCCTATCCGCCCTGCTCTGTTCGTGACAGGGGAAGGCGCCCCAACCCCCTGATGGGCCCTGCTCTGTGTGTGACGGGGTAGAGCCATAACCTCCCCATCAGCCCTGCCCTGAGTGTGACAGTGGCGGTGCCCCAACCCCCTGATCTGCCCTGCTCTGTGAGTGACAGGGCGGTGCCCTAACTCCCCTATCGGCCCTACTCTGTGCGTGACAGGGGGTTGCGCCCCAACCCCCTGATTGGCCCTGCTCTGTGCATGACAAGGGGTGGTGCTGTGACTTCCCTATCGACCCTGCCTTGAGTGTGACAGGGGGCGGTGTCCTAACCCCCCAATCGGCTATACCCTGAGCATGACTGAGGGTGGCATTGCAACCTCCCGATCCGCCCTGCTCTGTGCATGACAGGGGGCGGCACCCCAACTCCCCAATCAGCCCTGCTCTGAGCCCTACCAGGGGCTGCACCTAGGGATTGGGCCTGCCCCCTGCCACACAGGAGCAGGCCTAAGCCAGCAGGTCGTTATCTTCTGAGGGGTCCCAGACTGCGAGAGGGCACAGGCCAGGCTGGGGGACCCCCCCTCCCAGGCCAGGGTGCACAAATTTTTGTGCACCGGGCTTCTAGTTATAGTATAAAGAAAAATAATAAAATAATCATACCAATTAATATTAAATTATATATAAGCTAATTGACCCAAAGGGTCAATTTAGTACTCATAGGTAGTACGGTGCCACTATAGGAAGGAGTCAACTAATTTCAAAATTAGTGGAACAGATTTTTGAAGTTTGGGATTCATAATTTCCCTCATAAGTATGTCACAGCAAGGAGTGTGTGTTATTCATCTTTTATTCCACAATGCTTATTGTAGTGCTTTTTACATAATAAAGTCTCCATTAATAGTGATTGAATAACTGTTGAACAACTGAAAGAATGATGACACACTATAAAGAAAGTTAGCAATTAATAGTTTTCTCTGTCAGCAGATGGCTTCTGGACCAAACAATTTTCACCTTTATGTAAATATCACTGAACTGTACCTGAAAACAATATAAGACTTTTATTGAGCTCTTCTACATTTTAATGAATGACGTTAGGGTTCTGTCTTCATGTTAGATAATTGTGGAATATGTCAGGTAGACAACACAGACATTTCTCCTGTGGTATGCAGGCAATATAGCAACTTGACTTTTAGTTTCCATTTGTGAAGCTGAATGTTGTCTTCCATCAATCTTTGCTTATATTTATTTTCCTTGTGAGATTTTTAGGGAAAATGAACAAACCACTTCAATTGCTTATAGGGAATTACTTTTAAGAACGAAAACTCATTTTTATTTATTTGCTCTTGTTCTAGGCTTAATAGATAACTCGGGACTGAGGTTATTTCACACAACAGATATAAGGAAATATGATGCCGGGGTGATAGAGGCTGGCCTCTGGGTGAGCCTCTTCCACACCATCCCTCCCGGTATGCCCGAGTTCCAGTCCGAGGGTCACTGCACTCTGGAATGCCTGGAAGAGGTATGCTTCGTCTCCATGTATGTGCTGCTATTTACAGATTAATCAATGCTCTTAGAAAACTGGAAAATTCCATGCTTGTTCATTATTAGGGTACTTTTTAGAGTAAATGGGGGTACTATTAATAATTAAGCTGGGACAATAGTCATTACTAGTGATGAACAAGGCAGATGGGCCTTGTGGTCACTAATCTTAAAAAACCATTTTCATACTACTTACCAGTAGTATGATTGCTTTTTTACTTTGATTGCTTTTTTAAATCTTGAAGGCTACAGGAGTAGAATTCTAAAGACAAGAATGACTTTCAGCGTGTTTTCCTTCCTAGCCCTACCTCCTTTGTTTATTTCATATTGGACACTTTACTTTATCCTTTAAAATTTCTTTTTCCATTTGTGTAGTTTCATTTGTCAACTTTACCTTTCATCTCTATTTGTTTTCTTCATTATCCATTTTCAATTTTTTTCTCCTTTTCTTTGCTTCATAGTTTTTCCCCCCTTCTTTATCCAAAGAGCAAGAATAACTAACATAAAATACATATTAGACAAGATAAGTACATCTTTATGTATAAAAGCCTAATATGCAAAGTGTCCCCTCAGGAGTTTGACCGACCGGGAGTTTGATTGCTCGCTATGATGTGCACTGACCACCAGGGGGCAGCACAGAATGAAGGGAGGCCCTTGCATACACTGACCACCAGGAGGCAGCGCGGAATGAAGGGAGGCCCTTGCCGGCAGTCGGCAGCCACTAGGGACCCTACTCGTGCATGAATTTCAAGCACTGGGCCTCTAGTGTATAAATATTTAACAATGGCTGCTTCCATGTATAGTTCTTTTCAATGAAAGTGTTTCAAGATGGGTCATATTCTTTATGAATTAAAAGCTGGCATGGTTGTAGGGAGTGTGGCAGGCTGGTGAAGTGAAAACATATTCTTCTGAGTTATTTTGACCAGAATTCAGATAGCCATGGCATCACTTACTAGCTGTAGGACCATGGGCAAGTCATTTAATGCCCCTCTCCCGCTTGGTTTTCTTATCTGTTAGTGTGGAATAATTTCTCCTTTTAAGAGTTTGAATTTGCAGGTTACTAACATACTGGGATATTTTTGCCAGTAGTCTTGACTTCCTCTTTACCTCCTAAAAGAAGGAAAAAGAAAGATAACATTTAGGAGTGATCTGGTAAATCTTCAGTCAGAATTAGTTCTTTTTTTTCTTAAATTAGAGGCCCGGTGCACAACATTCGTGCACTGGGGGGGGGGGGGGGGTCCCTCAGCTTGGCCTGCACCCTCTTGCAGTCCCAGGACCCCTTGGGGGATGTCCGCCTGCTGGCTTAGGCTGGGAGCAGGCCTAAGCCGGCAGGCGGACATCCTCCAAGGCGTCCTTAGCATTACCGTGGAGGTGAGAGAGGCTCCCGCCACCGCCGCTGCACTCACCAGCTGTGAGACTGGCTTCTGGCTGAACAACGCTCCCCCTGTGGGAACTCACCACCAGGGGGCAGCTCTTGCATTAATCGTCTGCCCCCTGGTGGTCATTGCATACCATAGCGACCGGTCATTCTGCTGTTCAGTTGATTTGCATATTAGCCTTTTATTATATAGGATATTTTTATTGATTTTAGAGAGGGAAAGAGAAATATAAACATCAGTGGTGAGAGAGAATCACTGATGGGCTGCCTCTTGCCCATCAGTGATTCTCTGATTGAGCCCATAACCTGGACATGTGCCCTGACTGGGAATTGAACAGTGACCTCCTAGTTCATTGGTTGACACTCAACCATTGAGCCATGCCAGCTGGGTAGCATTAGTGCTTTACTTTTCTTCCAGCAAATATTGTTTCATAATGATAATGCTGATAGGAATGTCATGAAAAATCCAAATTCAACATGTTTGGTGGCTCAAGCATTCACTTAAATTGCTTTAGTTTTTCTTCTCAGTTGTCCCTCCAAGTCTCTTTGATTGAGAACTGTCTGAATACACACTTGTTTGGGCTAATCAAGTCTTCCACTCTCCCCACTCCTCACTCCCCACCCTGCAGGCTCTGGAAGCTGAAAAGCCAAGCGGGATCCACGTGTTTGCTGTTCTGCTCCACGCTCACCTGGCTGGCAGAGGCATCAGGCTCCGTCACTTTCGCAAAGGGAAAGAAATGAAATTACTTGCTTATGATGACAGTTTTGACTTCAATTTCCAGGAGTTTCAGTACCTAAAGGAAGAACGAACCATCTTACCAGTATGAATGTTGTGTTGTTGTTTTTTTTTTCACTGAATGTTATAAAAGTCACGAGACATATATCTGCTGATAATTAGCAAGGTTTCTAGTGGTGAAATGAATTGTGCATGGTGTCCTTATTCCTAAAGCCACCCACCACGGGTGTTGCACAACCCAGATGGAATGTGTTTGATCTGTTTTCCAAAATCAAAACTCATTTTTCTTACTATTCCCAGGGGCGCTTCAAGTTGATTTAAAAAGAATATAAAAATCAGGTTCTGAGCAATAGCGTTGCTCTTTTCTTATTTGACTCCCCAGTTGAAACTTTTGGCTGCAATTATGGTAAAGGGAAAATCAGGGGATTCCTTACCCCATAGGATATTTTTTTAGAAGTTTCATTTTAGTAAACATCATTATAAGGATAATTCTTTCATTTGGCAAAGGTGTTTGGGACATAGCTAATTATGCTGTGCTGTGTAATCTGCTTGCAACAATACTTTGGGTCATGGCAGGAGGAAGCAGAAGAGAATTTTATGCCTTACAATAATGAAGGCTTAAAAAAATTTTTTTGCAATCATTTTTTTCAAAACTTTTTATCCCATGACTATCAAGATCATCATACAATTTCCTACCCTTATTTCATTCTTGAAAGTACAGTTCTGATATACTATTTTTGAAATGAAATATTTCTGCATGCAGAGATTCCTTGCTACACCCTGAGGATAGAAAGATGTAGTGTGAGAAACACTGATATTATCAAGATCTTACACACTCTTGTTGTGTTGTTTTGTCTCAGGGTTTCCAACCAGTTTTATTGTTATCTCAGAGCTTCCCAACTGGTGTGCTGGAATAGGGTATAAGTGTGTTGGGATACTGATCCCTGGTCCCCCTGAGGAGCAGGGCACGGAGAGCAGGCCTGAGGGCTAGCACACAGAGCTATCTGTCTTTGGTTCATAAGTAGCCTGTTCACTTACCTGAGTGGGTGGCCTAAAAAATCATTCTTTTCCACGTGTGCTGAATTGTCCAAAAGATTGAAAAACACTGGAAAAGTAAATTACTATTAATTTGCCTCATAATTCTGTTGTAAGGAAATACATGACTAAAGACCTTTAAAGAAAATAATGTAAATGAAGCTATAATCACAATAGCTAGTAGCTATAGCTAACATTTATGAAGTGTTTAATCTCTCCTAAAAATTAAATGTGTGTTTTGTCATTTAATCCCCTTGCAATAGCTGTGAAAAACAAGTGCTATTTTTATTATTATTTTTTAGATGAGCACATTGTACCCAGTGACTCATTTCCTGACCTAAAGGTCATGCAGCTAGAACATGGGGGAGCCCTGCCTGAACCCAGCGCACCTTGCTTGTTTGCTTGCTTATTATTCTAGAATTTAATAATCAAGGGTCTTCTTTTGAATCAAATGACTTAATGCATCCCTTCATATAGCAAGTTAAACTGTTGGCCTACAAATGTATTAGATAAATGAAACTGCAATCTGAAAGCTCATTCTTTTATGTTTTAGGGAGATAATCTAATTACCGAATGTCGGTACAACACAAAAGATAGAGACCGGATGACTTGGGTAAGAAATTTTTTATTATTAAAATTTATCTGTGGAGAGAGAGGGAAGAATAAACTTTGGTTTTAGAGGGGAAACAAGCTAAAAAACATTCCCATTGGGAAGCAAAATCCCTGAATGTCTTGAACATGAAACATCATAAAAGCGAAAACAGACCTGTTTTAGCATTTTATCAGAATAACTAATGATACTATGGTCATATTTGCATTGTAATTTATTGACTCTTTCATGAAAAGATACCCTTAGTCTTTTAATTTTTCCTCACCAAATATTATTAATAAAATACCTGTGGCTACTAATGACCATCTACATGAGTCTGCACTTAGATGAATCAAGACTTCGAAAGGAAGAACGAATTGCATGACCTTGGGGTTTCTGACACAAACAGCAATTCCATCCCAACCAATTTACTGGGGAGTCTGCTAAACATTAAATAATTAGATCATTCATGGTTTACTTATCTTTTCTGGGGAAACATCTCTCACCAACTCATTTTATGAAGTTAGCGTAATCTTAAACTTAAACCTAAGAATGGCAGTATGAGGTCATCAATATGTACCTGATGGAAATCTCTTTGACAAAGTATTGTCAGATCCTGCATTATAAAAAAATGCATTATATAAAAATATAATGTTAGGATCAATTTGGGTTTTGCCAAGAAATATCAAATTGTTTTAAATTAGAAAATATATTAGTGCCATTCTTCAATTAAGATATTAAAGGAAAAATATGCCTCAGCTTAAAATTTAAGTCAGCCATGGGGGAGAGAGGAACATTTAGCAAACCAAGAGTAAGAGAGAGAATTTTCTTAAGATAAAAATTGGTTATGAAAAATCTATAGCAAATATCAAATTAAATGAAGTATTAGGTGAAGTATTTGTTGAAAATCAGGAAGACAAGGATATTCATTATCACTGTTTCTATTCAAAATTGTACTGAGAAAGAAGAAAATGGGAGACAAGGCTAGAAAAGAAGCCAAGAGGTGAAAAACACTTTATTCACAGATACGTAATTTTCTACATCAAAAATCTCAAACTTGGTAATATATAAAATTAATTATACTTTAGTATATAAGAAAATATGATTAAAAACTCTTAAGTTCCATAGAAATAAAATCTAACATTAGTTATGTTTGATCTCTATGGAAAAAATTATAAATCTGTATTGCAAGACATTAAAGAAACACCTAAAGAAATTAAGAGGTACTGTGTTCATGGATAGAAAAACTTAGTAAAATAAAAATAATTCTTTCCCATCCTCGGTGGCTCTGTGGTTGATTGTCGACCTATGAACAAGGAGATCACAATTCAATTCCTGGTCAGGGCACATGCCTGGGTTGTGGGCTCGACCCCAATCAGGTGGAGGGGCATGCAGGAGGCAGCCAAACAGTGGTTCTCTCTTATCTCTTTTCATTGATGTTTCTCTCTCTCTCTCTCCCTTCCTCTTTGAAATCAATAAAAATCTTTTTTTAAAGAAAATAATCCCTTTAAAAAATAAAAATAATTCTTCTATTTAAATTTGTCTATAAATTTGATATAATTTCAGTAAAAAAGTTCAGAGAGATTTTATGATTTGGGATTTTGGTATTAAGAAATCTTCACCTAGCCATAACAGCAAAGTTATTCTCCTAGTTTAATTTTCTAAATATTTTACAGTTTTAGCTTTACATGAAGAAAGTTGATTCTAAAATCTACATAGAATAGCAAAATGTTAATAATAGGCAGGACAGTACTAAAAAGAACAAGATGAGAAACAAACTACTGGAGATGAAGGCTTATTTTATTTATTATTATTATTTTTTACTATTAATTTCTTTATTGATTAAGATATTACATATGTGTCCTTATCCTCCCATTACTACCACACTCATGCCCTCACCCCCCTGTTGTCTGTGTCCATTGGTTTGGCTTATATTCATGCATACAAGTCCTTTAGTTGATCTCTCCCCCTTACCCCCACCCTCCCCTACCTTCCCTCAGTCAGAGAAAGATAAATGTCACATGATCTCACTCATTTATGGAATATAATGAACAACATAAACTGATGAACAAAAACAGATCCAGAGACAGAGAATCATCGATCAGAACGTCAAAACTCTGAAGGCTTATTTTAAAGCTATGGTGATTTGTATTGTGTTTTGGGTCCAGAGTTAGAAGAGTGGAACAGAGTAGGGATCCTGGAAACAAACCTACAAATCCTTTATATGGAAACTTGGTTTAAGATAGACATGGCATTCAGATAAGTAAAAAAGGATGGACTTTTCATTAAAGAATACTGACACAATTAGGTATCCAAATGAAAAAAATAGAATTATGTCTTTGTCTTGCACAATATACAGAAAATCAATTCTAGGTAGATTAAAAATATTTAAATGTGAAGAGAAAAATTTAAAAACCTTTAGGAGAAATATATATAAATATATCATTATGACTTTGGTGTAGGTAAGAACTCTGTAACAAAACATAAAAAGCACAAACTATGAATTAAAACATTGATTAATTTGACTACATTAAAGCTTTTGGTTATAAAAAAACATGGTTAAGTAGGGGAAAGGAGTTTTAAGCTAAAAAAAAATATTTGCAATACATAGATTAAAACAGCATTACTATCCAGCATTTGAAAGAAATTTCATTAATCTGTAACATAAAACAAATATACAATAGAAAAAGAACAAAAAAATAAAAGCCCAAACAGATAATAAACATATGAAAGGATCCTCTATTTCTTTTGAAACCAAGATCGTGCAAATGTAAACCAGAATGAGATATTTTATACTTACCAGTTTGGCAGTATTTACAATTGTAATTCCAATATACTGAAACTGGACCCCTCATATGCTGATGAATATAAATGTATAAAACCACTTTGGGGAAAACATGCCATTCTCTAGTAAAGTTGAAGATTGATACACGCTCTAACCATTTCCATTCCTATGTGGACTTAACCTTGAGGTTACTTTTGTGGGCAGTGTTCCAGGAGAGGAATATATAAAATATTCATAGTAACATACAACAACCCAGGAACAAAAACTGGGGAACAGCTTAATTACTTATCAAAAGGAAAACAAATAAATATATTATAATATGTTCATATAATATATGAATAGTATATAGTTATGAAAATTAATGAACTAAAGCCATTCTGAAGGACATAATGTTGCTTGAAAAGAGCAAACTTTCACCAGACTATGATGTATCTAAAGTTCAAGGACATACAAAAGTAAACATTATATTGTTTGGGATACATACATCAGTGAACTGAATGTAAAGTGTGATGGAAAGCAATAAAATAACAAACAAAATATCAAGATGATCATCATCTTTGTGTAGTGTGGGGAAGAGGAGAATTGAAGATTAGCATACAGAAGGTATGCCTTGTATATAAGTTTGTTTTCATAACGTATTTTACTAAGTATATAATAAATTATTATTTTAGTGTATATTTTGGTGCTTTGGTTGGATACTCTCCCTTTTTAGGGCCAATACAGCTACACCTCAGCCACTGAAAATATCAGATGATAAGAGCTCACAACTGTATCCCTCATTGGGCCTTGCCCTTGGCGTCAGGGAATGCCTCACTTAGAGTTACACTCCCTCCAGTGGGGCGGCCAGCAGCTGATGACTGGTTGATGTGAGGATACAAAGGCCCAGCTTTCTTCCTACAATTTGGTAAAATTCTAATTAGCCCCCTCAGCTCAAGAATAATTTAAATATGATATTTACTGAGGCATCAGTTGCAGCCTCATTTGTAGAATGGCTTCTCCCTTTACTCAATCCTGCCTTGCTCATCAAGTAAGACATTATATTTTTGCAATTTGTAAAGTCATTGTATAATAGCCACCACATTAATTTATAAATAAATTGTCACTTAGATTATTTTTCAGCTTTAAGATTTATTACATTTTAACACTGGAAGGAACTGTCTGATCTTGGTGGTTTCTGTGCTCTAAGTGTCAATTAGTCGAATATACTTTTCTAAATAAAACATCTCCATTTGCAGGGAGGACTAAGCACCAGGAATGAGATGTGTCTCTCATACCTTCTTTATTACCCAAGAATTAATCTTGCTCGATGTGCAAGTATCCCAGACATTATGGAGCAACTTCAGTTCATTGGTGTTAAGGAGATTTATAGGCCAGTCACGTAAGTAATAAATGAAGCTCATGGTCGGGGTAATATACTTCAGAACAGGATGACATTATTTTTATACTGGATCTATCACCATGTTATGGAATTCCTTTACGTGTTGTTCTATTTGAGTATTTTCAACTGGGAAGACCAGGTGAGCTTCTTGGTTGCTTTGTCCAGGGTCCCCAAAACTACCCCCAGGTTCAGAGATATTTATAATTGTACTTGTGGCTAATATTAATTACAGTGAAATTAATATAAAAGAAAGTTATCAAAAGGAAAAAGGCATATGGGACAGTCAACAGGAAAACAGGTGCAAGTTCCCAAGAAACCCTTTCCAGTGGAGTCACACAGAATGTGCTTAATTCTACCAGCATCAAATTATGGCAACACGGCCCGTGGACTGAAGGGTCCTGGGTTCTATTCTAGTCAAGAGCACATACCTTGGTTGCAGGTTCCCTGGCCCTGGTCAGGGTACATGCAGGAGGCAACCTATCAATGTGTCTCTCTCACATCGATGTTTCTCTCCGTCTCTCTCTCTCTCTCTCTCTCTCTCTCTCTCTCTCTCTCTCCCTTTCACTCTCTCTAAAAAAAATCAATGGAAAAATATCCTCAGGTAAGGATTAACAAAAATATTATGACAACATGTATGGTCATTAGAGACTGGGCGCTCAGAGTTTTTATTGGGGGCTAGTCTCCTTAGCAAATTACCTAAATTCCAGACTCCCAGGAGGAAAACGGTATTCAATATAAACTACACCATTTGAACAAACAGTTCAGGTCTGAATAAGGTGGCTTATCAACTCCAGAAACTGATTTCTCACAGCCCAGGAGGCTGGGAAGTCCAAGATCAAAGCCGGGGCAGAATCAGTGACTGGTGAAACCCCACTTCCTCATGGACAGTCATCCTGTCGCAGTAACCTCATGGGGCAGAAGGAGCAAGAGGGCTTTCTCAGGCTGCTTTTATAGGGGCACTAATCCATAAATGAGGGAAGAGACTCCAAAGGCCTCATCTCCTAATAACATCACCTTGGGTGTTAGGATTTCAACATAATGGATTTGGGGTGGACACACACATTCAATCTCTATGGCTGGAAGTGATATTTGAGCAGAAACCTAAGTGACGAGAAGCCCGTCACGCAAAGATATCCAAGTATACTCTATGCAAAGAGAAGAGTCAGGTAATGACCTTATGGCGGGTATGAGGCTAGCATGTTCAAAGAGCAACAAGAAGGTGGGTTTGGCTGGAGCAGATGGAATATGGTAGGGAATGAGCGAGGAGGCCTGACAGCAAGTGGGACCAGATCATGTAGGCCTTTATAGACAGCATCAGAACTTGGGGTTTTAGGTGCAAAAAGAAGCCATTGCAGTGTGTTTTTTAAAAGTCAATTTGGCCACTGTGTTGAGAAAAGATTGGAAAGAATAATACCAATCTGGGGACTATTGTGGTAGCTCAGGTGAGAGGTAAGGGTACCTTGGACCAAGGTGGTGGCAGTAGAGTTAGTGAGAAATGGTTACCTTCAGGTTATCTTTTGAAGGTAGCACTCCCTGGAATTGCTTGATTGCATCACAAGGAATTGGTTAGAGAAGAAGACGAGTGAAGGAAACATGACGATGTGTGAATGGTCTATTGGTATAGGTGTAGGGAAACTTGTTTGAAGAAAAAATTGAAAATTCTGTTTTGGATATATTAAGGTAGATGTAGAAAAAATAATGGAGAGGAATTAAGGTGCCTAGTGGAAATTTTGGAGTATATGTTTTATTTAATATAAAGAAAGATTTTCTAATGCTTAGGACTTTTTAAAAGAGACTAATGTGATAGGCAAAAGTTATGCATAGATTTTTGAGGGGGTATATTTAAGAAGAGGGTAAAAAAAGAATGAAGATGTGGTACAATTCAGATGGAGACTACAATTATGGTCTACTTTTTATTTCTAAGTATTGTAGAGATTAGAAATTATGAACTAAAAAGACTCTTTTTAAAAAAATTAAACTTATTATTTGTAGATGTGTTGTACTGAGTTCCTATTTACCTAACCCAGTGACCATCAAAACAGAAATCTGGATCTACTAAAATACAAATAACAAAATGGTTATGTAAATTAGTTTGTAGTTATGAAGTATTTTTAAATGCATGATTTCATGTAAGTTATTTTCACACAATTTCAATAGGTAGAGCAGGACTTGGCAATCTTAGTTTTATAGAGCAGGAAATGAAAACTGAGAGAATTAAGACATTCTGTAATTCACAATAAACTGTTTATATTGTGGTCTATGATTTTATATATATGTATACTAGAGGCCTGTTACATGAAATTCATGCACACGGGGGGGGGGGGGGGGGCGGGGTGGTGGCAGGGGAGAGGTCCCTCAGCCCAGCTTGCACCCTTTCACAGTCCAGGAGCCCTTGGGGGATGTCCAACTGCTGGCTTAGGCCCACTCCCCTTTGTTCCACCTGTCGTTTTGCCATTTGGTCAATTTGCATATTAGGCTTTTATTTTATAGGATATGCCTTTTGTTAAAAAGAAATCTATATATATAAAAGCCTAAGCAACTGAACGACCAAATGACCAAACGACTGGTCAACCGGTTGCTATGATGCACACTGACCACCAGGCGGCAGCCACTCACTCCCTCAGTAGTCCTGCAAGTCCAATCTTTGGAGAATGGGCCAGGCACCAATGGACCAGCACCACCAGCAGGATCCCGACAGTGCTGCCGGCCTTCTGGAAGTCAGCCTTGGGCACCACAGTCACTTTCCCTCCCTAGACGCTCCGTAAGAAAGAAACAATATAAAAGCAGCCGCCAGGTGGCTCTTGTGGGAACATCAATGGGATGGATCTGGATCCTGGGCTGGCAAGGGTGTCCCACTGCCCTCCTAGAGGGCTGATTGCATTCCGGCCTCCCCCCACCACAGCCCTACAGGATGGGTGCCAGACGTGAGCCTCTCCCGGTCAGGATTGACTGGGTGCAAGCCCTCAGCAGGTGCAGTGGGGCCGGGATGAGCGGGGGTGGCAGTCAGGAGTGGCAGGTGGTGTTGGACTACCAGTTTTGGCCCAATCCCCACAGGCCACACCGAGGGACCTTACCTGTGCAGGAATTCGTGCACTGGGCCTCTAGTAAAATAGTAAAAATCAAAACAATACATAAAATGTCATGTTAAAAACACTGGGATATAGTCTTAAATTTTCTTCTGTGTTTATCTGTGTAAAGCCTCTGAAAATGCCCTGTTTCCATGTCCCAGCAAGCTCGGTGATGCCCATGCCTTAGGTTACCCCCAGGAAGTGGAGTTTTTCGTCACTTAGAGAGACAGGGAAATGGCTTCACAGAACAAGGTCACTTTTGAGATGTCATTGCCCACCTAAAACCACTTAACTACAGGTTAAATATTCTTCAAAATTCTGAGTGAAAAAAAGCCTCGGGACTTTAAATCAAACTTTCGTATTTTTCATTACCACAGTGACATAAATATTATTGAAGGCCAAACTAACAAGGTACTGGTTAAAAGATCAGAAAGAGAGGAATGGTCTGGGTGATTTTTCTGTTTTGCTTAAAAGAAAATTGCTAATTTGGTTTCAGGATACAGTACTAAAAAGGAATATATAACATGTAACCTTAAATCTCTTATTTTGTGCTTTTAATATAATAATTAGTTAGGTGCCCTATTTCATTTTAAACATCCCATAGCCATTCTAAGATTAGAGGATGACTTGGTAGGAAAACAGAGACAACTATATCCTGTTACAGGATTTGTCTGTTCTGGAGGATGCAGTTTTTCTTTGCCTCCTACAGATCTGGCAAGGCTTAAAGAAGAGCAAAAAGTTACAAAGATTAGATAACAGAATAGATAATGAGTTTATATGAATTCTCTATTTTCTGCAGCACCACACATCCATGCAGTTCCAGGCAGGTTCATATGCTACAAAGTTCCTGTGTTATTTGTAAAAGAACCGAGAGAGGTGTTTCTCTTTTTCTTTATAGGCAAAATCACTTTATGTTTATAATGTGTAAAAATCACAAATGCTTATTATTAAAGAGTGTAGGTAATGCAGAAAAAGTTTCAAAAAGAAGATAAAAGCCATCACCTCAACTTCTGGTAGAAAAAAAATAGACTAAATACTAACATTAATTGAAAGTTATTGCAGAATCTTTCTATGTAGGTATTGATATAAAGATGAATATATTACTATTATAAAGATTATAACTTGTTCAGTGTTTTAAACAGAAACATTAACATTTAATTTTGTTTTACTTTATCAGAAGAAAAAGATACTGAACAGTTGTTGAACTTCAAATAAATGTTGCTGTTGTTTTTAACCACAAGAGGCAGTATTTAATAAAGGAGCTCACAAATGTTGAGAAAATAGATTGTAAAAAGCATTACGATGTCACACTCACTTTTTAAAAACTACATGATTGGGTTTTTTGGCATTTTTTCCCCTTATTTCTTAAATTTTGGGTTTTTTTTGTTGATGATTTTTTTCTTATATTTGTTTTGTTATTCTTTTCTTTTTTTCTTTCTCTCCCCCTCCCCCAAACTACATTTTTTAATTTTAGATCATAAAAGCTAAGGAGAACACTCATACTTTCCCATTGTTTCTAACCACCTTTTTCTAAAACTCCAAAATATTTGTTATTCATATTATAATTTTTGTATTTTCAATTTTCACATTTAATTTTAAAAGCCAATTCTAAGAATATTTAAGGCAACTATACTTTTAAAATAGATTCAGTGATAATTCACAACCTTTATATCATTTCTACATTTTTGAGTTCTTTAATTTGATTCATCATATTTTCTTCTCAAGTTGTTTAATCAAGAAGGGGTTCCAGGTGCTATATGCCCTGAGTTCTTTTACATTTTTTGAATTCCTGCACTTATATTTAGACAGCATTTGGGTGGAGATATTTTGGGTTCACTTTTCTCCCTCTCCCTGCCCCTTAGAAGATCTCTTGGGATGAATGGGAGCATTCGTCCTTTACCTGTAGAACACATAAGTTAACTTGAACATATTCCAGTGTTGAGCATCTGAATCAAATTTTCCTGAGACACAAAGTGTTCTTTCAGTACATACATTCACTCCCCACCGCCTTTTTTTTTTTTTTTTTTTTTTGCATTTCAGGGAAGTTTTAGTGTAGCTACACATTTTTTTCTAATCTACTTTAGTTTTTTTTCAAGAATTTTATAATTTTTCAGAAGTGCTCTTTTGCATCTTGCTTTTTAAAAATGTATTTGCTACTAAAGTTGTTTTGTCCTAAATTTATTTCCTTTGTTCTGCTATCTTCCTGTTCATCTCACTCTGTTGTTTCATCATCTTTTATTTGAGCTCTTGTTTAATCGAATTCATGTTCTTGTTAAATGAGCTGATAACATGAAACACGTGTAGGAATTTTCTCCAGTATAATTGGTTTATATTTTCTTCTAGAGTCAGTTTCTTTTTCTGTCTCTTTACATGAAGTGTGAAATACTTTCCTTTTCTCCCTGTGTTTGCATGGTCATGTCATTTCTTCCTTCTGAGGAGTCAGTTTTCCCTAAAACTTACCTTTGACACAATGTAGGTGAATTCTTGACTTCCTTCTAAGAGAATCTGAGAGTAGCTTTCTTTCTTGCCACATCACAGTTAGAGGTTTAGGTGACATATTTTATGTGCCTACTTTTATATATTTTGATGGTAAAGGCCTGTGGGTATGGAGGTGGGGCTGTAGACTCTATATTACAATGCATGCATTCACCCTTCCTCAGATTTTGTTAAAAATCTATATTCGAGGAAGTTTTCTAACTGGTAAGGACCGCATCCCTCTCCATGGAGGAATGTCCCAGGCCGTCCATCATGCTGCCAAAGCCCCTGCAGCCCGAAGCCCTCAGTTCTTACTAGGGAGACTGCCTCAGGGTGCACTTCCCAGTAGTGTAGAAATACCGCCTTCTGCGCATGGGCCACGAAGTTTCAATCGCACTGTATGTGCTCCCGCACGTGGTATTTTGTGGAAGAGCCACACTCAAGGGGCCAAAGAGCCGCATGTGGCTCGCGAGCCGCGGTTTGCCGACCACGGCTAGAGTGCCAAGGGGGTTAGGACTTGAACCTTGTTCAGTCAGATTTCCTGGCTTCATTCTTTAACAGTTAGATTATAAAGTTTGTGGCATTATGTTGTATCCTTTTTCATTTGCTTGTTGGTATATTCTTATTTCTTTTTTATCCTTTATTTTAAAAGTCAAATTGCTTGGAGCAGAACTTACATGCAATAAAGTGCACCCATTTTTGTTAGGAAGTTTTCTCAGCTGTGTACACCTATGTAACCCTGTCACAAATAAGGTATAGAGATTGCCATCACCCCCATAGGTTCTCCTAGTAGTGGTCGGCAAACTCGGCTCGCGAGCCACATGCGGCTCTTTGGCCCCTTGAGTGTGGCTCTTCCACAACATACTGACTTCTGCGCATGGGCCACAAAGTTTCAATCACACTGTACATGTGCGCCCGCACATGGTATTTTGTGGAAGAGCCACACTCAAGGGGCCAAAGAGCTGCATGTGGCTTGCGAGCCACAGTTTGCCGACCACTGTTAGGCCCATCTGGAGACAATCCCATGGAACTGTGAATCTGCTTTATGTGACTATACTAGTTTGATCTTTTCTAGATTTTATAAAAATGTGATCATATAGTATGTGCTCTTTAAGCCTGTTTTTTTTTGTTGTTTGTTGTTGTTGTTTTGACCTAGAGGTTTCTGAGATTCATCTACGCTGGTACATGTATCAGCAGTCCATTCCTTTTTGTTGCTGAGCAGTATTCCCCTGTGTGGATACACCCAAGTTTATTTATCAGTTCACCAGTTAAAAGACATTTGTATTGTTTTCTGTTTCTGACTATTATGAAGAAAGCTGCTGTGAACATTGTTGTATTTGTCTTTGTATGGACATATGTCTTCAATTTTCTGAGTTAATGCCTAGTGGTGGAACCACTGGATTGTATACAAAGTTTACATTTATTTAATGAGACTTTCATCATTTTCTCCAAAATGGTGGACCTTTTCACGTTCTCACCATTAATATACAAGAACTCCTATGGCTTAACATTCTTTCAATATTTACAATATTTTAAATTTCCTCTATTTTAATGTGTATGTTGTGTGATATCTTATTGTGGTTTTATTTTCCATTTCCCTTGTGACTAACAATGGTGAGCCTCTTTTCACATGATTATTGGTCTTTTATATATGATCCTCTTTAATTTTTCAAATTTTTGTCTATTGTTTAGTTGGGTTATTTATTTTATTATTGACATATCAGAATTTTTTATATTTTTAAAGAGTTCTTTATGCTTTGGATATAAGTCCTTTGTCATATATATTTTTGCAAATAATATCCCCATTCTGTGTTTTGGTTTTCTTTTTTTCAGCTCTATTTTTGAAGTCAATTTAATCATTTATGGTTTGTTTTGTGCTTTTGGTATCCTGTGTAAGAAATCTGTGCCTACCCAAGGTCATGAAGATCTCTCCTGTGTTTTATTTTCCTAAGAAGTTTATAGTTTTAGGTTTTACATTTTGGTTGATGATATATTTTAAATAAATATCTGTGTGTGGTATGAGTTAAATGCTGAGGTTCATTGTTTTTCCTATGGATATCAAGTTGTTTAAGAACCATTTGATGAAAAAACCCACCCGTTTCCCATTGAATTACACTGGAATGTTTGTTTAAAATCATTTGACCATGAACTGACTATTTCTGGACTCTGAATTCTGTATCATGGTTGTACATGTTTAGCCTTAATGTAATACCACATTCAATTATTATAGTTTTATAATAGTATATCTTTAAATAAGAGGGTGTAAATCCCTAAACATTGTCATTTTTTTCTTCCTCCAAATTGTTATGGATAGTCTAAGTTTATTTCTTTTTTGTATACATTTTTTAATCAACTTATCAATTAGATTAAACTTACAAAGAAAAATTACTCATTATTAAACAATATAATGTGATTTATTTTTATCAACTACAGTAATATATAAATAATACCCTTTTTAAAATGTTTATCTGGGTAGACATTTACAGTATGCCTAGATGTATAGAAATTTAATTGTTTTAATTTCTAGAACATTCTTAGTCTTCCTAACTAATTCCCAGTCCTAGTGATAGCAGAAGAACTTGCTATTTCAAGGTCAACTATTTCTGGTTTAAAGCTTAGTCTTATAAGGAAAAGGACTCAGGATAAATGTTCACTTTTTCAGGATTTCTCCTCTTTCTGTTTTGTCCTCTTTTCTCCGGCGGTAACCTGACAGTGTGGTGTAGGACAGGCTGAAAGTGACGGTGTGATGTTGTCATAGAGTAGGGGCCTGGACAAAGTCAGTAGGAATGGAAAGGAGGCAGTAAGCGTGAGCCAGGGATGCCATCTCAGAGAGGTTGGTGACTCCATGCCCAGGTTACTCAGTCTTGCTATGCTGTTTGTTTCCCACATATGATCCACTGAGCTTCTCCTTTAAAATCCTTTCCATTTATTAAAAGTAAGTTAACAAATGTGTTTATACCTCATGTCAAGAAATACTAGTTTTCTGATATAATCTAGCAGCAAAGCTTTTTAAGATTTTATCAACGTACAGTAATACAGTATTCATTCTCATCAGCAAGTCTGCTGAAAACTCAGAGGGGTTAGGCCACCTCAGATCATTAGCAGAGATTCCAGTGCCACCTTGTGGTATATTATAACCACCCCTCCCCCTCCCGCCCTGTATTCTCTTAGCTATGAAGTTGATTTTCTTTTTTTCCAGCTAGATACCTTAACTTTTTGAAAAGTAAATTTAATTTTCAGGATTTGATTTTAAAATTATTATATATTTAATAAAACTTAGATGTAGCTTTTATTGTATTTAAAAGGACATTGTACATAAACATAATAGGCACTTTTCAAGTCAAGTTTTTACTTTATACTGATTCTGAATTGCATCTCTACAAATCTTCACAGCATGTTTAAATATTAAAATGCCACGGATTCTAGGTCATTGATAGATATGCTTAATGTAGAGTGATGCTGACTGCTCTTCCTTTATAGCATTTAACCTTAGAGTCTCTGTACAAAATAGTGCATTTAAAACTCAACAAAGATATATTGACTTTAATTAAAGGTAAAAAGGAAGTTAGGACTGAAGAATAGAAATATCATCGTATGGTATGCATTGTTTTTTATTGTATTATTTACCAGAATATAGAGGAAATAATTTTAATTTAGACATTAATAATTTATCTTTATAAATCTAAAAAATTAATAAAAGATGTTTAATTTCCTTAATAAAGTTATATTCAATGTGCCTGAATAGGTTATGTGTTTAAAAGAAGAAATTGTGAAGATAAAATATGAAAATATAGATTCCTCAGTTGGAGGTTAATTATTTGGTAATTATTGGAACATCTTGGTGTGTCATGGGACCCAGATACCTGATGGTTACCATGATAATCTACTGGAAGGCCCATGGAATAATTTATGTAAATTTTTTTATATATCAGCACTTACACTTTTCCTTCTTTCAGGAATCAATAATATAAATATATTTAACAAAGAGTAACTTTTCAAGCAGGTCTTGTCATTCTTCTGCGATTTGTTCTTTCTTTCTTGGACATTTAACAGGTTTGTTTTATTAGAGCAGCAAGTAGAAGCAAAGCTCATTGCTGAAGAATATTTCTTTTCTCAGTAAAATTGTAAAAACATTGTTTCAATTTCAAGTCTTTTGAATTTATCTCCATGTCAGCAAGCCAGAATAAGGTGGCCACTAGGGGTCAGTCTTCTCAACTGTATGGAACTGAAATGTCCATCTCAGTTACAGTACTTTTTAAGATGCTACACATTTCTTTTTTTAAACATATCTTTATTGATTTCAGAGAGGAAGGGAGAGGGAGAGAGAGATAGAAACATCAATAATGAGAGAGAATCATTGATCGGCTGCCTCCTGCACAACCCCCACTGGGTCTGGAGCCCGAAACTCCGGCCTGTACCCTGACGGGGAATCGAACAGTGACCTCCCGGTTCATAGGTCAACATTCAATCACTGAGCCATGCCAGCCGGGACCAACACATTTCTTTATTTCACTATTAGCATTTCAATATTTAGAACTGTTTGTCAGTAGTTATATTGTTAACTAGAGCCAAAACAAATAAGCGAGGAATTGTGAGACTCTGGGGAAGCTTTCAGAGCTAAAATTGTCTAAAAGTAATACCCATCTGCCAATAAAACAGGGACTTTCATTTTTTTAAAAATGTCATCCTCCTTATTTGGTATGTATTTCCTCTAGTAACTGCTGATGAGTTCATCAGTGTGTTGCATTAGGTCATCTTTGTTTGTAAAAATGAACAAGCATGATATCTACTAAAAAGTAATGGAAACATGTAATGCTTTTATTCTGAATATTACTAATTGTGGGTGTGTTTTTTTACATTTTAAATTCAGGACCTGGCCTTTCATTATCAAAAGCCCCAAGCAATATAAAAACCTTTCCTTCATGGATGCGATGAATAAGTTCAAGTGGACTAAAAAGGAAGGTCTGTCCTTCAACAAGCTTGTGCTGAGCCTGCCGGTGAACGTGAGATGCTCCAAGACCGACAATGCAGAGTGGTCGGTAAGCCCTGCTTGTTTTTGTCTTTGGGGGAAACCAGATGTCACATTTTACCTGAATCCACAACAGGTGAAATCTAGGGAACAGATGAATACCCATCAATCCAACGATCCATCCGATAATTTGTTTAATGATTACCTGGGGTTGACCAAAAACTCCTGATTTCTTTTCTTTTTAAGAGAAAATTTATTCTAAAACTAAACTTGTAGTGAAGCAGGAATAGGATGAGATGAGAATTTCAAAAAGTGATGAAGCCTGTTTTGTATTCCCCCCACCCCCACCGTCCCAGAGGCCTCTCTGGCCCTCTTCCCCACTTCCCTGGGAATCCTTAAGGTTGTGACTGTCCTCATGTTTGACAACCTCAGCAGCCATCTGTGCCCCCCACCTCCATCCCCCCCCCTTTGATTCCTGCAGAAGTGCAAGGACTGAGCGAGCGTGGCCACAGTCCTGCTCTGTGATCGCACACTCATTGGCGTTGTCTGCTCTTTCAGATCCAAGGGATGACGGCCTTACCTCCAGATATAGAAAGACCTTACAAAGCAGAGCCCTTGATGTGCACCTCTTCTTCCTCTTCTCTGCACAGAAGCCTCTCTCTTCAGCTGCTGGTGTGCCTCACAGTCCTGGGCAGCATGCTGAGCAGCCTACACTCCTGGTCCTAGTTCTGTGGTCCTTGGTGACGATGTTTTCTGTGATTGGAAACTCGTTTAATGTGCGGGTTAAAGACACTTGGGGCATGAGGAGTGTGGAGACTTCCCTTTCATATACTCCCTTCCTCCCCACTCTCCCAGTCCCCCTGAGAGATATCCTGGGTTCTCTCCTTTTCCTCAGACATGGCTGATAAAATGTATCCATTACCAATAAAGCAAAACTGGCCTGATCAAAATGTGGACCAAGTCAAGCGGAAGTAAAAGAATTCTTTATTTCCTTCTGCATTACATTTATGCAAACACTTGTAATTGCTATTTTAATTTTTAAATGTTGGTTTGGCTTCTATATTCCTTTTAAAAACTGTCAAAGGAAGTACTCTCCACTCCAGTTTTCTTCCCCTTTATTGCTCTTTGGGTGTGACTTCCTGAGCATAAACAACGGTCCCCTACCTTTCAGTGTTACCCAGTTCTGTCCTTTTCTGTGAATTCCCCGAGGGCCCCATACCTCGGTGCTTTTTGATGATGCCCATGTTCATCTCCTCATTTATCTGAGTCTGTCGGTACAACCCCTAACCCATCTCGGAGTACATCTGCATCCTGCTCAGCGCTGGGCTGGCCAGGTGAGTGTTTTGTGAGCTCTGGCACTAAAAAGGGAGAAAGGAAAGAGGCTGTGGGAAACAGAGAACTGGTACCTAACCAATTGTAGGCCGAGGAAAAAATGTAGTTGGCTGCAACCCTGTGCTGTCAGGGGTCCTTTTGGGGGTCCCAGGTCAAAGGCCAGACAGTGTGAGCCAGCCCAGGAGAGTGCGAGCTCCACGTAGCACCTCACTGACTGCGGTCGGGGTCGCACGTGTTGCCTACTGGCTCAATTCGAGTCACACTTGCTATTGTAGATTTATTTTTATATGAAGTAACAGACTAACTTTCCATAATGCAGTTGCTACCAATTGAAAAATCTTGTGAGTTTTTGGGTTCTCTTTGTAGAGTTCAGTGAAATCTTGTTAAGTGTCCTTTCCTCATTTCTTAAGTTGGGATCATGTGAATCAACCAAATGAAAGTAACTTTTTGTGTGGCATCTTGTACACTCCTAGAGAGAAGTGATTCTGTACTGAGGTTTCCAGTCACATCAATTAAGCACTTTGCATTTTCTATCCTGTGTTTAAGCCCTTTCTCCCCAGCAAACAATGTCTTCAATACCAACTATATTGTCCTTTAAATAAATGTTATGTTTTGGTGTGTTTCCTTCCTGGTCCTAAGAATTTTGTCCACATAATGAAATGTCTGTAATATTTATGAGGCATATATTATAGTTAGCTTTTCTTCTTTTTATTTTACAACTGCTATATCAGACTTTATTATTTTTCCATCCAAATATTTATATAAGAAATATGATAATCCCTATCTGAAATTTTATGTTTATTTTTCCTTCAGGACGTCTGAATCTGAGATGTCAAAGTAGAATGATTTCCTTTGGAAATCATGTAATATTATCTGCTTTCATTGTTCTTGGTAAGGAAGGTAAACATACTGGCTAGAAAAGGATACACAGCTTTGGGAAGCTTGCATTTTTGGAGAAATGGGAATCTGTTTTTTCAGTTGATGTTGCTAAGAATAAAGCTGTCATTGTTCTGCTACAAATTCTTATGAATATATAGAATTTTGAGAAATTGACTCTACTTGAAATTGGAATAGGTTATCTAATGAAGACTTGGTAAGATTCTGATTATATTCTAAGTTTGCTCTTAACATTGGAAGACCTTCCTGAACAGCCCAGGCTTGTCATTGCTGCACTGGATCCAGTCACATTATCTGTCCTGGGCTGGGAGTGCCTGGGTCCTGAGGGGAAATGGAGCCTCCACGTACAGTGGTCTACAGTGTGATTGTTAAAGCAGGTAGGGTGGGGAGAGGAGAGACCTGCATATGATGAAACCAATATTCATCAAGGCCCTGTGAGGTTGGGGGTGTCTTGAGTGATCAGTTTCTCTGAAGAGTATCAAACAGGATCAAAGGAGTCCTGGGAGTGAGAAGAGTGGTACAGTCAACAGCGGCAGACATATTCGGGGTTTTGAACTTTCTCCTAATGGCTACAGAGGCCAGTGAGGAGTGGCAGACAGGAGGATGTTTACAAGTAGTATCTACTTGCCTGATACAATTTGCTCAACTAAATGCTTATTGTTGACTATACTGGCCATTTCCAGTTTTTCAATATGATCAACATTGCTATGATTAACATTCTTATAATTAAAACTTTCATATGTATAAATATTTCCTCACAATAAGTTACCTTAAGTGCAAGTACAGATGTAATAATTATATATTTTTGAGAATTTTTATTTAATAATTATAATATTTGAGAATTTTGATGATTATTGCTAGATGTCTTCAACTTGTTCAAATTATTCTCAAAGAGTTTAGAAAAGAATTCAATCTATATCTATTGTCTGTCTACAAAGAGAGTATGATAATTCAAATATGGTAAAATGATAACAATTGAGGAATCTGGATGAAGGATATAGGAGTTTGTTTGTTTTTAAATACTATACTTACAACCTTTCAGCTAATGAAAAGCTTATTCATCATCATGGACCATCACTTCTCCATAGACTATTTGGACCAGGAATCTCGCTTATATGTTAGTTTGACCATCTTAGCCCTGCAAGACCTTGATCGACAGTTGTATCCAAATCCAGCAGAATCAAACTGGCAGTTTATGAGCAGAAAATGGTCAATTGCATAGACTCATGGCAGGATTCTCAACTCCCTTGGCCAGAGCTGTGTTTCATGGAAAATATAAAGAGTCGTGGAAAACTGTTACAAAGTTGAGCAGGCTTACTGTAGAACTCTCAGTCTTTAGTATGTAAATGTGCATTTGAAAGTCCAAGAGGAGTCATGTAGTGTGAAACATTACCCAGGCTCATTGACCACTGTACCTATGTTGTGGTGGAGGAACATTCTCCAAGAAACAAGCTGTGGAGCAAACAACTTTCCCAGCAAAGCATGTCCAGCTCTCTCTCTCTCTCTCTTTCCCTTCCTCCCTTCCTTCCACTCTCACTAAATGTCAATGGAAAAAATGTCCTCAGGTGAGGATTAACAAAAAAATAGCTCATCAATATTGTTACATCATACCCGTCTACATTTCTTATATAATCCCATTCTCACCCATCCTGCTGCTTCTTTCCGCTTCCTAAAGGGGAGAGTAGGTCACCCTAATGTGACAAAAAGAAACCACAATTCCAAGCACTTCAATGCAGCCCAGAAATGCCTCGAGCTTGAGAACTTTAATATAGACTGTGCAAGTCAAAAGGCAAAAAAAAAAAAAGGATCTTATGAGTGAGAAAAGTATCCAGATAAACTTAGCATAATTTAAAACCTAACTGCAACACTAAGTAATGAAATCATATTCCTCAAAATAGAATTTATCTTTTTCATGGTTTTCCTGGATAAATTGTTACTGATTGTTTAAAACAGGGGTCCTCAAACTTTTTAAACAGGGGGCCAGTTCACTGTCCCTTAGACCATTGGAGGGCCAGACTATAGTTTAAAAAAAAAACTATGAACAAATTCCTATGCACACTGCACATATCTTATTTTGAAGTAAAAAAACAAAATGGGAACAAATACAATATTTGTATTTGCATGTGGCCCTCGGGCCATAGTTTGAGGACCCCTGGATTAAAATAAGGATTTTTTGTCAGTTTTGTTGAGAGAGTGTGAACCGAGCACGGGAAATGAGAGACATGTGAGACTCAGAATTACCTGTGTTAATGAACCTCTGCTCAGGCACTGGTGAAAATTCCTTAGCCATAGTGAAGATTGTCTCTATTGCACTGTTAACAGAAACACATTCTCTGAAGATAAAAAAAATGTTCATAGTTAGATGAAAAAAACTTTAAAATTTTCTTAATAAAGTTTCTATTTACCAGAAATATTATTTTTTCAAAATGACAGTCAAGACAAAGTTTCTAAAAAAATTTGCAGCTGGCTCAGTGGGTCAGCACAGCTATCATCAAGGAAGAGGTGCCACCTTGTGGACGAATGAGAAATTACTTGAAGTTCTGACAAACCAATAGTTCTCATTACATTTGTTTTCTTGCCTTTGGAAGAATTGAGCTAACAAGGCTTCTATTTCATCTTTGTCCAAGTACAATAGACACGTGTAGGCGTTCCTTTTGCAACATCTGGAATCTGCAGTAAGCCAGGACAGAATGTTTCTAATTTTAGCTTCTTTTGCAATGAATTGGGAGTACAGTGTCCTCTTGTGGTAGACTTGTCACATTGCAAAGAGAATGCTAATTTTCCCTGGAAGGATTCCAAAGTAAGAATTTAAGAAGGATTTGAATTTTGTCAAATGGCCTGGTGGGCATTTTAAGATCTGCATAAGCCAGAACCGGTTTGGCTCGGTGGATAGAGCGTCGGCCTGAGGACTGAAAGGTCCCAGGTTCGATTCCGGTCAAGGGCATGTACCTGGGTTGTGGGCACATCCCCAGTAGGAGATGTGCAGGAGGCAGCTGATCGATGTTTCTCTCTCATCAATGTTTCTAACTCTCTATCTCTCTCCCTTCCTCTCTGTAAAAAATCAATAAAATATATTTAAAAAAAAGATCTGCATAAAAATCTTAATGCAACCCTAATAGAATTTCATATTTTCTATTATTGTTATGCAAGAAGAACAAAAGACTTATCTTAATACAGTCTTTTAAAAGACATTTGTTATATAGTATTGGTTTTGACCCCAAATAGTGTTTTCCTTCACAGTATCTGGTCTTGTGTACACTAGTGGAATCTATGGAACATAATGACATGACCAAATATTTCTAGCCACTTCAAATGGAAACAATTTAACAAATAATGGAACATCTCCAAATTTATTGTTAATGTCGATTTAGGAGAAATCCTGCTAAATTCAAATTTTCTATCCCAAAAACTTGAGTAAATACCAGGTGTCTGGCATAATAATATTGGTTTTATTGGATTTCATTGAATTAATAGAAAGCTTCACATTATATTACCTGTCTGCAAGAATTCAGAATCCTTCTCATGAAACTGATGAGTTAGGTAATGAAAGCTATGTATATTAATTTTTATATTTTAAATGTACTTGGAGAGGTATTATTATATTAAAAATGTATTTAGTGCCGGATAAATACATTAGTGTCAGGTACAGTGCTGCATACAAGCTGTCTAGAGAAAAAAGATCAGTTCTTACTTTAAAAGTACACTCACTAACGAAGCAAATAACTTTTTTCATTATTTTTTAAATTTTATTTTACATTTTTTAAAATGAATATTTAGATTGTAGAGTCATTTTAAAATAAAGTATATATTAATTTAGTTTTCCCAAAAGGTGGTGTACTTTTATGGCTGTTTTTTCAACTTTCAAAAATAAAGCATAAATAAAATGTAAGTTACCATAAAACTGCACCGCGTGGCTATCCTATGAGGTCTGTATTAGTCAGGATTCTCCAGAGCAGCAGAAGCAATGGGATATGTTTAGATATTTCAAAAGAGGAAATTGATTACAGGATTGGCTCACAGGCAGAGAAGGCTGTCTGTAAATCGGGGAAGCAGCAGAGCTGGCCGTATAATTCAGTCTGAATCCCAAGGCCTGAGAACCAGGGGCTAATGGGGTAAGTCCTGGTCTGAGCCCCAGGCCCAGGAACAGGAGCATAGATGGCCCCAGGGCAGGAGAGGATGGCTGCTCACCTCAAGCAGCAGGAGAGAACTAACCCACACTTCCTCTGCCTCTCTGTTCTAAGCAGGCCCACAGGGACAGGATGAGGTCCACAACATTGGTGAAGACAGTGGCTTTATTCAGTTCACCAACTCACATGCTAACCTCTTCCCTAAACACCCTCACAGATACCCCCAGAAACAATGTCTTACCAGCTACCTGGGCATCCCTTAGCCAGTCAGATTCACACATGAAATGAACAAGAATTACTTCTGCCTTCTGTCCAATTACAGAAAGTAGAGATTTGAGATCACAAGACTTTCAGATATAAGAGGTTTCCTTTTTCATATAATTATCTTAGCAAAAATGTTCAGAAAAGAGTAGGTGACATTGATTTATGCCTTAGCAGCAGTGGTTAAGCATTCTGCAGCTTTTCCGAAGCTACTAGATGCCTGGGAATTAACACACTATCAGGGAAGATCGGAGGCTGCACAATAATATACCCATTGGATTTTTTTCCCCTCAGTTTGGGGACTCTGCGATTGAATTCAATATAATAATACTTTAATGCAGGAAGAATAATTTCTCCTACACAGGAGTGATTGGATACCTGCCAGTCTATTATTCCCTTCACACAGTGAATCACAGACACTCTCCTACATGGTCAGCACAATCTAGGTACTTACAAAGGGCAGAGCGAAGGGAGCCCTGTGGTCAAATGTGTTTGGGAAACACTTTGTTCAAGATTGAAAAGATTTTTGCTTTTCTTTACATTTCAGGAGTTCTCAATATCATTAAATAGTCACCGTCTGAATAGTAGTAGTAACATTCCTTGCTGGCATATATTGGGCACATGTGCAAGGCCAAGTATTTTGCTAAGTGTTTAATATATGGCACCTTATCTCATGCTCACATAATAATAGGAGGAAGAGACGATTATTGGCCGCATATTATGGGTGAGAAAGTGGACAGGACTGTGTGCAAGAACTCTGAACATCATAGCCCTCCATGTGTCCTCGGGTAAGCTTCAGTTCACAGCATTCCCCAGGCATATTTGAACTTGGAACGCATTTTGATATGGCAAATCCTGAGATCACATGCTGGTCAGTGCCGCCGCAATCATAAAAACGAATATTGAGAAGCACCACGTGCCGGGCTAAAGGTTTCGAAGAGAGTATTTGATTAGTCCTGGGCTTTTTGTGCTAGCTCCTTTTTAGGATGAAAATAAAAAGCAAGCTCAGAGCAGGTATGACTTGCATAAGGTCGGGGGAGCAGGTGAGGCCACGGCCCCCAGGCTGTGCTGTCATCCCAGCATCCCCGCTCCAGCCCCGAGCACCTCACCCTGCGGGCGCCCTTGTTTGCGCTGTGTTCCAACCTCCTGCTTTCTGCGAGGCTGGCTCTTGACTGGAAGTTTCCAGAAAGACACTAGAGATCTGGAGGGAAAGGACCCCGGAGCACAGGTTCATGTTGTCAGCAGGAAGGCAGGTCTGCGGGGAGACAGACTGGTAATGGTGAGGTGAGCGCATTGGTGAGGTCAAGGCACCTGGGGAGCTAGAGGAGGAGGTGGTGGTGGGGATCCAAAGTCAAGTGCTCGGGTTGGGGCTTGGAGTCAGCCCCCGCTGCGTAGTCTCACGGGTCTTTGACAACCTCTGTGAGCACAGAGACCAAGTGACATTCCCGGGAGGGTTTGGGGAGCTGGTGGCCCCAGGACTGCTCCCACGTGGCACAGGCCTCAGGCCCCCGCCCCCTCTCCCTCACACTGCTTCTTGGAAAGGAGGCAGCTGCGTCCAGACAGAGCAGGCCGGCGGGCGGAGGAGACCAGGAGGTAACAGACGTGAGCGCCGGGACCTGCGCCTCCTTGGGAAGCTTGCTTTTGCTGGGGCTCAGGCTGCAAAGCCAGACGGGGTCTGTGCAGGAACAGCCCGCAGAAAGGGTCTTTCTGTTTGTAGCTCCCGGCAGGAGTTCGCAGCGCAACAAAGCTCCATTCACTGACATTTCCACCAGTTGGTCGTTACTAGAGAGTTAGGAGCTTTGAGACACAACAATTATAAATCGTCCCCGTGCCAAGGATAACTGGCTCCAGCGGTCGGAGGAAGCCAGTGTGCGGAGGCGGGAGGGGACACGCTGACCCCGCGCCCCGGCCAGCACGTGCGGAGCCTCTGCTGGATGCGAGCGCCTCTCCAGGAGGAAAGAGCACGTCGGGGGCACCTGTCCAGGGGCACCTGATCAGTCTGGCTGGCTGATCAAGACAAGGAACAGAATGTGCTGCTCCCACAGCTGCAGAGACCTCCTGTCCTGGCACAGCTGCCCCAGGAGCAGGTCTTGCCCAGTGCTATTAATATTCTGGAAGGTTCTCTGGCTCATACAACTGGAGAGTCTCTGGCTCATACACACACACACACACACACACACACACACACAAATTTTTTCCCCCCTTTCTATTATAAATCTGCGGAAAAGCAGTAGCTACCACGTTTCCCAAACTGGCCACAATGAACCCCCAGAGGGAACGTGATAGATAAGAGACACAGTGACAAGTCACTGAGAGAGACATCAAAGGGTTGCATCTGCTTCCTCCAGTTCTGTAATCAATTCAAGAGATAGGCTTCCCCAGTTGGGGCGGTGGGTGGGTGGGGGTGGTGGTGGCGGGGGAGGGGGGGGGCAGCTTCCTATTTGGCAGGGTTGAGTCTAATCTAGTCTCTGCAGGAGAAAGTAACTTGCTGAATTAGTGATGTCTGTTGAGGGTGCTGGGCCCGCGGAGTGATGGCGCCTGCGCCGTGCAGCAAGCCTAGTTTTACACCAGCCGATTGACAAAAAGGCTTCCCACTGCTTAGGTAGACTTTGAGATGACAGGATGGGCTCTTATACGATCTTAGGCTCCGAACACACATTCACAGCAAGTTTTCTAAGAAGAAATATGATTAGGAGAGCAAAGATGAAGAGATTTTGACATTTATTCCCATATGATATAGAAGATGGGGTTGACTTTTATTCAAAAGCATTTACACCCACACATTTTTTCACAGTTAGATATACAGTGACAATTACATGTATTATAGTTTACGGATTTGTTCAAAATAGAAACATTTCTAACAGTAGTATTTCATCTACAAAATTAGATTCACTTCTGGACATTATGCGAACTTCTTCAGTGAAGCAGTTGTTTATCATCGGTGACAAAACGTTATAACAAAGTTGGATTGTTGCTTTAGAGAGCAGCTTAACTTCATTCTGGCTGACCTCCTTCACTTGTACTAGAAATTTATCTTTTATGAAAAAATGACGTATATCCAAAGTTCTGATACACCCGAAAGCTAATACACCCGATTTTTTTTTACCTTAAAAAATATACACCAAACAACAAACCAACTTTCTCTCCTCAACTCCTCCTCCCATTCCAAAAACAAACAAAAGAGAAACAAAGCAATAAACAAACAAAACATGTTTCCTGCACATGTGTGTGCCTGTGTGTGTGTCTGCATTAGAAGAACACCGGGAACTGCCAATTTCCATGAACTATTCGTAGCAAAAAGATGGGAAGCCTGTGAGTGGGAACTTTGAGAAATGCCAAAGGAGTAATATTATCTTAGAAAGGATATTTTATGTCAATTTTTAAATGGCCGACAGGTATTGCATTTGTTGCCTAACCCCCTACTCTATGTGGTGTTTGACAAGAGCCACAGGTAGGCAGCTTCAGGTGAGCAGGGAGGGAAAGGGAAGGGCCGAATGAGGAAGGAGGACTGGTGGCTACAGGTCAGCTGCGGTTATCCACACTGAGCTAGTAAATACGACCTAGGTCCTAGGCCATGTCTCCTGACTTTGGGGAGTTGCCAGGTGCATGTGAATAAAGGAAAAACTCAGAGACACAGGAAGAAGAAAGACCAATATTTGCTCTTGGTATCTGGCTGCTAAAACAATTTTCGCAGATCACACTAGGCGAATAAGGAGAGGCCAATGGGCTGAGCAGCAACTTAGGAGGGGAACTGTCTCAAGACATGGAGGGAGTGTTCACATCCTGTTAAACTTGAGGCTAGCATTAGTTTTTGCAGTAAAGCTATGGAAAATACTGGAAGATTTGGGCAGGCAGTTTGAAAACAAAAAAGTGTGCTCCTTGTAATCGTGTGCCAGCCTCTTTGCCAGCCGAGGAGAACCAGCCCAGCTGAAGATCATTTCCTCTTGCTCGGATGCCCATGTGCAATGATTGATTCTTAAAGGTCACGGATGGCTTGCCAGCACATTTTTGCATGAGGAGTCCAGCGTTCTGTTTGAACGTTAGTCAGATACGCATGTGGCACCTGAGCAACCAGGAGGAGATTGGGAAGAACAGATTTTCTTTTGGCTCAATCACTGTCAGCCTGGAAACTCTTATATTTTGAGTACTTTGTTGGGCCTGGTATTCCCAATCCCATAAAAAAAACCTTTTGTAATATTTTTATACCACAGTCTTAAATGTTTACCCTTTTCCCCACCCACACACTCTGTTATAGTTTTTCCTCTCCTTCATTCCATTTCCTCCTTCCTCCCTCAAACTGTTTCTTGACTCTGCATATCAGGTACGGCGCAGGGGCTGGAGATTTATTCAGGAATACAAAACAGTCCTGGCATCAGGGTGTTCACAGCTTATTTTTTTATTTTTTGAAAAAAAAAATATTTTTATTGGATTTAGAGAGGAAGGGAAAAGGAGAAGGAGATGGAAACATCAATGATGAGAGAGAATCATCGATTGTCTGCCTCCTGCACACCTCATACTGGGGATGAAGCACACAACCCAGGCATGTGCCCTTGACCAGTATTGAACCTGGGACCCTTCAGTCCACAGGCTGATGCTCTATCCACTGAGCCAAACCAGCTAGAGTAGGGTATTTACAGTTTAGTGGAGACTTGGAAAGAATTAGTACCAGACAACCTTATGGATGCCACAACGGAGTACATGCACCAAGTGTGTCCTGGAAAACCCTGCAAAACGTTACAAGTCCTTAACTGCTACTCAAATACAATTTGTTTTGGTATCATCTATCTATCTGATCAGTACATGGTTGTTGATGCTTTTTATTTTTAACTCATCTTTCTTTTTAAAAGTTTACTTATTTTTAGAAGGCTGCCTTAACTAATACATTTCAACTGTCAATGTAAGAAACATTCAAACCTATAGAACAGTGGTTCTCAACCTTCCTAATGCTGCGACCCTTTAATACAGTTCCTCATGTTGTAGTGACCCCCAACCATAAAATTATTTTCGTTGCTACTTCATAACTGTAATTTTGCTACTGTTATGAATCATAGTGTAAATATATGATATGCAGGATGTATTTAGGCAACCCCTGTGAAAGGGTCGTTCGACTGCCAAAGGGGTCACGACCCACAGGTTGAGAACCGCTGCTATAGAGAGTTTTTGTGAGTTAATTTGAGCCAAATTGTCAACAATTGCCAGGAAGCAAAATCTCAATGGGTTGAGATAATGCTCCTGGAGAATGGCAGTTTTGCACGGTATTTTATACATTACAATAAAAAGAGGAGGCATAAGTGAGTTAGTACATGAAAACCATTGGTGATAGATTAGGAAGCAGGAGAAAGTAAAGGTGGGGGGACCTCTGTGATTGGATGAAAAGTAAAATGATAGACACATATATAGGTCAGCACAGGATAGTTAACAATCAACAATTAACATGATAACAATAACAATGAAATGACTTATGGTCTCTGCCCTGGTTTGTTGGTTGTGCCCTGAGGGGTTTGGGAAAAGGGCAGTTACCCTGACTTTCCAAAGGTATGTTATGGTAGATAGAAAAGACAATGGACAGGCTCTGTTAAGGTAAAGATTGACTTTTGTCAGGGAAGATTCTAGCCTAGGACATGGCTATCTGTCATAAACTGCTCTTAGTTAAGAAGTTTTAATTTCTGACCATCCTTTGTGGTTATTTTAGGTCTCTGAGTTTGCAAGGCCACTACACAGGCCTTCCCTGAACTTGTCAGGTTAGCATGTGGCCCCTTTTCATCCCCACAACCAAGATTTATTGAATGTTTATTAGATGCCAACCAGGTATAGTGCTCAGATTTTGTAGTTACAAAGATAAATAGAAAATGCCCGATTTAAAATAGCACATGGTCTTATGCATGAAACAGATTTGTAAAATAGTAACATAATTCATGTAGGTAAATTCTGGAAGTTCTGTTTGAAGTACTATAAGAGCACAGAGGTGGGTTGGTAGAGGCACATTGAAAGGGTGACATTTGAGATAATGCTTAAGAATGATTAATAGTTCACCAGACCAACGGGTGGCACTGTATTTATTTCAGATTTTGCCTAAGAGTAGGTACAATGCAGTGAGTTTTTACAGCTATGGAATGCAAATATTTTTTTAAATATATTTTATTGATTTTTTACAGAGAGGAAGGGAGAGAGATAGAGAGTTAGAAACATCGATGAGAGAGAAACATCGATCAGCTGCCTCTTGCACACTCCCTACTGGGGATGTGCCTGCAACCAAGGTACATGCCCTTGACCGGAATCGAACCCGGGACCTTTCAGTCCGCAGGCCGACGCTCTATCCACTGAGCCAAACCGGTTACAGCTGGAATGCAAATATTTCAAAATTAATTATCTCCCATCATGTTCTTAAGTGCTTTGGTTGCCTTTACTACTCAGGTCATGTTACTCAACCCCTGCCCTTTCTCAAGGTCTCTCCTACTTCACTCTGCACTTCCATTTCCCTGGCCCATCATCTAATGGTGTCCTGTAAGTCTTGTAAGTTGACTCTCCACCATCCTCTCATCAATGAGCCTACTTCTCATCACCAAAAGACTCATTAATATGACCCACTCAAAAAAACCCCTCCTACTCCAGGTCTCATCATATAACATAGGCTTTAAAATTCCAGCTTTTTGCCTTCAGCTTCTGTAAGCAGAACAGACATTTATTTTTCCACTATCAATTATTGAAACTAAAAGCGCCAGATTTCTTTTACTTTAAGAGAATATATACTAAAAAATATAGCAACTTCCTTCCTTTACCTCCTCCTTCTATTCCAAAACAAAACAAAAGAGAAACAAAGAAATAAACAAACAAAACATAACCCCCTAGAAAGTAGAAATCACTGCAATCAGTTTTCATCTCTCTATATAAAACCCTAATATGCAAATAGACTGAATGGCAGAACAACCAAACAACTGGTCACTATGACGTGCACTGACTACTAGGGGGTGTGCACGGAACATTGCAGGCATCAGCAGCAGGTGGCAGAGCATAGAACATGGTGGGCATCAACCGTGGTGGGATGGTGGAGCAGGTGAGGGGGCAGGCCAGACCAAGGCAGGGCGCAGGTCGCTGTTATCAGGGCGAGCCTCTGGTGGTTACTGAAATTTCTTTGTTCCTGCATGCCACAGTCCCACTGGGTGCTCACACCCGCTGCCAGTGCCTGGCGCTGGTCCAGATCACTTGGAACTGTCAGCAGGTGTGAGCAGCAGCTGCCAGCCCCGATCGCCCCTGAGGGCTTCTCCACCTCCCCCTGCTCCTGAGGGATGATGGGAGCAGCAGCCGCCAATCGCACCTGCTGCTGGAGCTGGCCCTAACTGCTCCTCACAGTCAGTGTGTGGGAGTGGTGGCGGCGGGAGTGGGGCTGCTGGTGTCAGAGAGAGGACCAGGGGCCATGGTAGGAGGGATCAAGCAGAGGTGGGAAGGATGGTCCGAGACCCGCCCCTGTGCCCACCGCAGCCTCACGGCCCACAGTTCCTTCCAAGGTGCACAAATTTGTGCACTGGACCCCTAGTTTTTAAGAATTTTCATCTCTATGAATTATAGTTGACTCTTGAACTCATGTTTTCCTAAGTATTTTATACTAGTATTGCTATCATCATAATTAGCTAGTTTATTAATATTAATATAGGAAGAGAGCAAAAGGGAGGCCAGACATCAGCATGGTCATCTGGGCAGCTTCTCCAGGAAACTCAGCTTCACTCTCCACAGGGAACCACTAGTCCATTCCCTGTAGATCACTGGGGGAGGGGGTCCAACACAAGGGAGATGGGCGCATGCGCAGTGAGGTCAAGAGATGTAGGGAAGGTGCTTGTCTGTCAGTATAGCCTGGGAAAAAGACCATTGGCTAGGAGGGTGGAGCTCCTGGGAGTGTGAAATCTAGGAAAGGTAAACTCCTCAGACAGAGCATTTCCCCTCCCTTTTACTCTTGCCTCTGGTTCCCCCTTCTCTCTCTTGCTCCATGACTCACACTCACCTGACATGTGGTCTTAAGCAGCCGCAAGGCCCATGGCTGTACAGAATCCCCCATGCAATGGACTGCAGCTGGGAACACAAGCTAAGCTAGTCAGACACTGGAGTGGACTGTGCTTTAATATGGAGCAGAAATTCAGGGCAGTGGCCTTGATCCTGGCTCTTCTGAAGACAAGATTGGACTTCTTCCATGGCAAAATGGACAGAGATGGGATCTTGAAGGAAAACCCCCTTAATTTTATATCATCAATTAAGCTTTCCAAGAAATGCTATCCTCCCATGGGAGCCTCAGGAAATTATTTTCCTCACGGCACCCCAAGAAACTCCACTTCCACTGATAACAGTATCAATTGTTCTGATCTATTTGTAGCTCATTATATCACATATTACATGATGTCACACCCCTACAATAGATCATTATATCATATCCCTGTAATAAAACAGTGCAATTACTGTGTACCGTACCTGATTATTACAAGTTTTTCATATATAATTTTCCTGCCAAGCTCCCATTAATCTGAAACAGAAAAACTGAAGAGAGCAATGGAGTCTGTGGGGGCTAAAATAATACTTTTCCTCCCACCTTCTAAATTCTTCTAGCTGGGCTAATAAAATAATAAAATAAACAGAGACAGATTAACAGGAGAAAATACTAGCAAAATTTTAATACTTATGAATAGGGAATTCACATAAACATGAAAATCCCCCAAAACAGTGAGAGAAAATTGGGTATGTCATTTTGGACAAAGGAGAAAAGGAGGTACTGGGTCTTATATTTTAAAAGTAAAAATTGGCAGTTCACAGGTAATTGAGGAAGAGCAAAACACACATGGCAGGCAAATTCTTGATTCAATGGGACACAGAGGGTGATCTAGCTACCAGAACCCTGCCTGGACCCTTTCTTTCTACCTTAATTATTTCAATTTAGGCTAAGGTGGCATTCTAAGATTTCCTTCCTGAAGCAGTCCTTTCCATCAGGAAAGGGGGAGGGTCAAAAGTTCTATCTGAGTCTTTTGTTTCTTAATAACCAGCTTTGAATCAGTATCCCAAAAGGACAGTTTTAGGGTGGTAAAACTTTGGTTCCCTTCAAGTTTTTGTAAGAAAATATATTTTTATTGATTTTAGAAAGGAAGGGAGAGGGAGAGAGAGAAACATCAATGATGAGAGAGCTTCATTGATCGGCAGCCTCCTGAATGCCCACTACTGGGAATTGAGCCCGCAACCCGGGCATGTGCCCTGACTGGGAATCATCAAACCAAGACCTCCTGGTTCAAAGATTGATGCTCAACCACTGAGCCATGCTGGCCAGGCACCTTCAAGTCTTTTGGGCTAATGTTTTCTAGATTTTCAAGACCAGTCTTGACTGTAAGAATCAGTGAAAATAAGGGACCAACTAAAAAAATAAAGTAAGTGAATGAGTAATAGGGACATACGTGGTTTGAAGGGACTGAGGTCTAAGTTGGATAGCTTATCATTGGTTAAGTTATATAGTTACAACAATGGATTTTGCTGTTGCCTTGGTTTTTTTAGTGACTGCACTAAAGAAACCCAATTGTTTTTAAGTTCTGAGAAGAAGCAGGCCAAGTACATTTTTAGAGCATCTGCGTTTTCTGACCTTTTCCTAAATTTCCTCTTTGAAGGTGGAGAAAATATTACTTTCTGAGAAAAGGTATGTTCTTGGAACAACTGCATAAGGCTAAAAATAGTGGGAATTGAACATAAGAATGCCTGGAGAGAAGAGAGCCAAACTGTAGATTTGGGTTGCTATATTCGACTTAAAGTGTCTCCAAAAAAGGAAGAAAACAAAGCTCTAATAGGTGATACTAAACATCCAGTTAAAAATATTTGAAAAACAGCTGTCTTTTGTGGTGTAAGAATTACTTTTTAAAAAAACAACTCCTTTCATTTCATTTATTTTTCTGAGAACCTAGACTTAATTCAGTTGGCTTAGGATACTAGACATTATTGGCTGGATAACTAAATTTAGTTTTGAAATCATAGAATAAAAATCAGGACATTCTACCACAAAGTGTAGATGAACTTTCTCCACAGTTTTTAAGAATGCCAGGTTTTCTTTCAGTTAAAAAATGTCAATCTCTTTACAAAGCAATTAAGGTTTCAAATGAGGATGTGAGAACTGTCAACTGAAAATGGCTAAATGACCCACCTAAAAATCCAGTGTCAGGCCCCTTTAAAACCACTGTAGCATATAGTTTCCAACTTATGGAATCTTTGGGAACAAAGGGGCTGGAAGATATTAATTATTTATAGAGTTTTTATTAGAAGGGATGAAACAATACAAGGCCTATGATTATTGTAGACTATTTGAGGAAGCTTTTGCTTAGGAAAACAGGAGAGCTTGTGTTTCCGGTGACATGCAAAGGTCTGAAACCATAAGCAGACCGTAGAAAGCCCAGTAAATGATTCTTTCTCCATATCTTTCTTACATTAAAATTTTGTTATTATTATTGCATATATTTCATATTATTATTTTTACTGATTCCATGGTAGTTCTGCTTTAAGTTTTTTCAACAGAAAAATAAGTTTACATTATAATAGTTTGTTGCTAATCAGTAGCCTAAAGCTAAGAATACACAAATACGAAGGGTGGTAAGGCATCCTTAACAACCTGTGCTACCGAAGTACAAAATAGTATTTGTTACAGTATTTAATAGTACGAAAGAAATTTTTGGTTACCTTAAATGGTGTTTTAAAAAACCCACACATTTAATTAGAAAAGGAAGAGCTGCAGGAAGGCTTTGGGAATCTTCCTGAGTAACAGGAACAAAACAGCCCCGTTTTAAAAGGTGTTTAGATGTCGCCACAAGGTGGAGCAAAGAGACCAGTCTAGCTGGGTTGTGTTGTAGCCAGGAGAGCAGGCTAGGGAAGGTTAGAAGGGAAAGTGCCTCCTCAGAGGTAAATCAGGGAAGGAGAGCAGCTGAGGTGTGTGTGTGTGGGGGGGGGGGGGGCATGTTTGCAAATCAAGAAACTGGATGCATGCAAGTAGTACTTTCTTCAGAGGCCAAGTTCCTCCCTCTCCTCAACACAGCAATGCTTCTCTTCCCACCTCCTCCTCCGTACCTAACATGAAGCTCTTTCTCTCTAAATTTCCCTCAAGATTTTGTCTTTAGAAGTGACCACACAATACATACCCCCCACAGAGGGCAACTTTTCTTCTTCAGCCATAACCCATTTTTGAGTGGAGTCCATGGATATTTTTATAGAACATGAACTATCTAAGTACTATAACCTATAAGCAATGATTCAAACAGACCAGTTACCACTGATCAAGTGTTATGCATTTTAATCCACATCCTTCCCCTAACTTGAGAGACTTGAAAGAGTATGAAAAAGGGTAGGAATATCAAAGATATTCCAGAGGCCTCAGCTTGATGTAGTTGGAAGAGCACTCTTATAAAAGTTTCAACATTTTCCATCTGGGCTGTCAGCGAGCGTTGCCAGAGCAGGGCAGCATGGGAGGGGATTGACCTGGAAAATCCCCTGCAGGGACTAATTTTCCTTTTCTTGGAGAAAGGTCTGGGCGTGAGAGGAAAAGTCCCGCAGGTATTACTGAAAGTCACAGTCTTCAGGGTGGTGGTTTTTTCTCCTGACTTGCAGGCCTGAGATTTAACAGCCACAAAAAAGCACTTAGAAAACTGTATATTTCTGTTAAACATTACTCACTCCCAGGACAAGATTTTCTCTGTAAGATGATCATTAAGCAGGGATGTTCCTCAAGATGTGATTTGTACATATACCTTTTGAGTAAAAGAGCTGCCTAATACATAAATATATGTCTACTCTCAACTCACAACTAGTTTTTAATTGGTCTTAAATGATGTGGGTGCTTTAGGTCACGGTGATCGATACTATAATTCTTGCCCTCTATAGAGCTTTTTCCCATGACTGTAATTGGATAAACACCAAAAGAAAAGTAGATCAAAGTTTCCCTGATTAAAGAGAGGGTCAATTACATTTGGAAACATTCTTTCCAGGAAGCAGAATTCAAATGAGCCTTGGATATTGATCACCTTAGTGATTTAACACACAGGATCCACAATTCTAGGTTTGCAATAACAATTTAATAAAAGCTAACATTCATGGAGCGCCTCGTCTGTGCTAGGCAAGGTGCTATGGACTCTACATATTGAATCTTCACACTGGCCCCATGAGTTAGGTAGTGTCATTACCTCTGTTTTGTAGATGAGACAACCATGGCACGGAAAGGTTTAACAACTTGCCTAAAGTCACAAAGCTGCTAAGTGGTTAAGAAAGCAGTCAGGCCAGTTTACAGAGCTCAGCCTTTTAACCACTACACAGATCCAAGCTCTGTTTGAAATGTGCAGGTGAGCATAATTGTACAGGTGCAAGATAAATGCACTCATTATTTCAGCACCTGGTCTATTAAGAAACTCATCTACTTGGCAACCTTATGTATTTGGAATACAATTCAGACCAGGAACAGCAGCCCTTGGAAACTAATACAATAGCTGAACGCTTTAGGGAAGTATTTGATTTAAGAAAATCTTTAGCAAAGTCTCTATAACCCTGTTCCAAACCATCCTAATCAAGTGTCTGAAAACTCTCCCCTTCTTTCTTGTCAGATTGTCTTTGTTATTACCATTCCACCTATGGAACAACAGTAGACCTTGAGTTTTTAGATGTAAGTCAATGGTGGTATACAAAACTATGGATTGTTCTCTGTGTAGTACCAAAATTACTTTATAATGCTGTCATGGTTTTATTGACATAGACCTTGGGGCTTAGGCAAGCTAGAGCAACTGCAAAACATGAACACAAGTAAATAGATTGCATCTTTTAAAAGGCTAACAGCAAGAAACATGATAATTGGGCTGTTAAAATTCAGAGCAATTAAAATTATATACTTAATCTGTATATTAATATAGTGATCTTACTATTTTCTTTACAAATCTACTTATTGTTCCATAAAAGTAGCCAAAGCCATTAATGACCTTTAGAAAGGAAAATACGGATTACAGCAATTCATTTTTTTGGCATGAGGAGATTATGTTCATCCATGAATAAAATATTAATGGCACGTAAGGAAGACTGTGTAAATCTTGCTTATAGAAACTGCTTGAGCAATTCTACTTATTTTCTGAAGATAATCTGACTTATTGTATGGTTTCCAAGCTATGTGGTATGGAGCACAAAAGAGTTTTTAAGGTGCAAATGTTAAATTTCAAGTAAAATGACTTCTTATTTCTGATTTATATAATATAGTCAGACTGAAGATAGAGTGTGAGAAAATATAGAGATGAACAAGACATTCCCTAGTTCCAGAAACTTTTGGTTTATTGGGACAGATGAACAATTGTAACCATAGAAGTCAGTGCTACAGTGGAGTCGGAAATAGATGTATGAGAGTCTCCCAAATGATACTTCAGTCCACAACAAATTCAGCGGTCTTTCTTTTAGTTTGGAGGATGCCATGTGAATGATAATTATCTTGAGACAACCTGTTCCTGTCCTTAGTCTGAGAACATATGAGAAGGATCTACAGTTCCTCATAGCATGTGTCAAAGGCTGAATTGGGCATTTGTTGCTAATCCTGCTCTTGCAATGGTTTTTGTTGGTCTCACTGATTCTTCTCGGAGGCTAGAAGGACAGGTATACCTATATTCAATTGGACATTGGTTCAAACTTGGCAAAGTTCTGAATTTCTTTCAGAAAGGATGTTACTGGTTAAGAAGGTTCATCACTACAGTATTGTGAAGACAACTTACAGGTCAACCATTGCCATACATGAGTTGATATTTCTTCCTTGTGATACTGAGAATTCATTTGTGTCATGTTCTTTGCCATTTTGGTTCTGATACATGCATGAAACCAAACCTTCTCCTGTTCCTCCTTCAGTCCTCTCACCTAGTTGCTCATGCCACAGAATTAGAAGACCTTCTACTTCTTCTTTTCCTGGGTGTTTTCTGTTGTGAGACAGTTAATTCTCCCTGGGTATCTTGCATTTCTGCAAATCTTGCAAGCAAAGCACCAAGTGCTCATTGTTTTGGATCATCTTTATAAGGATGTGTGGAGAGTGCTGAGACTTAAAAGATAGAGGCAGTGTCTCTCTTTGGAGCAAAGTACAAATCTGCTTACAGTCTTAGAAGACAGATATAGTGCCTCCCTCCAGAGAAAAGGGCAGGCAGGCTTAATGCTCATGATGTGATTTGGGTTCCCAGAACTCAGTCCCCCCATAATACAACCTACTGTGTTTATAGGTGTCATCTCACCCTTCTTTGTGTCACCATGTGGACATAGAGGTCCAAGGCACTGGCCCAACAATGCAGATACCCTGGCTATTGCTACTGTTATTGGTAATAAACAGTCCTTTGTTTCTGACTTAAGAGACTAGTGTCTTCTCTCAGCATCCATGAAACTATGGCAGGCTAAATTGTTAGATAACAGGTAGGGTAAAATCTCCAACCTTTTATAATTCTTGACATTTCCCTCACTCATGTATTCACCCTTCCCCCAAAATGGGCACTGGACTTTGTAGAGTATTTCCTCTTCAGAGCTCTATAATTTTTCTTTGAAACCCAATTGCTGTAGCTACTTAATAGCCTCTCTAAATCCAGCCTCATCCCTCTCTGTTTCTTAATCAGTCTTCAATGTTACTTCTGTAATTATCTTTTCTAAAATTCTCTTGATGATTCTCTTGAGAAAATCTTTCATTGGCTTCCCTAGGAAGGTGATGATGCTAGATAATTGCCAATTCCACAGAATGGCATCCAAGTTTTAATCAATCATTCTGTTACTTAATCTCCCACCTTAACTCCTGGTGTTCCCAAAGTGCATATTATGGATTCTTCAGATTCCTAATACTTTTCCATATTAATATCTTTGCACATGCTAGAACAACCCATTAAACTTCCTACCCCATCCAAACCTGGTAAATCTTATCCATCAGTCAAGAGTCAACTAAAGTTCCCTTCTAAAGAAAAATTTCCTGACACCCCACTTTCCAATATGACTTAGATATAGACCTCTGACTTCCATAGCACCTTAAGCACATCTTCTAAATTACATTATATAGCATTGTATCATAATTGTTGGTTTAAGAAAGAAAGCCCCATCTTTCTGACTGGTATTTTCTGTGTTCCCAGAAAAAGTTGCTGCTCATTAACCTTTCTTAGATACATGACCGAGTATACAATTGATGAAGAAAGCAGAATGTAGACTACTCCTGGAAAGTCAGAAGTGTAAGTTATTAATATGAGGGATATTGATGAAGTTGTCTTTGGTATACGCAGAATGTAGATCTACCTTTTCTACCTGTTATTTGTGATAATTACTGATGTGTTTTCTGTCTGAGTTATAAATATCATCAATGAATTGGCCATTCAAATTCCTTAGCCTCTGTTGACACAGCTGGCCTTGATCTAAGTTATTAACTTTGTGCCAGTCGGTTTGAAAACACTCAAAACAGCGATTGCAACAACCTTTCATGAATGAATCCAAGTTTAACAGTAAAAACAGGATCTTCCTGAGTTGCACTGCTGGAAACCTGAGAGCTGCACCTGGGAAATGTACGGAGGGAAACACCCAGCTTCTGTTCCTGTTTCACCCCAGAGAAATGCCAGGAAGAAGGAGCACTGTGGTGGCGGCCGAGGGCATTTAGGTGCTTCCTATGCTTCCTCCCCAACGTTGACCCTGCATTCCCAATGAGGGCAAAGCAAAGGAAGCAGGAGAATATCTGATTTGGGGCGGGACTGCCAAGTAAGGGAAGGCAAGAAGAAAACAGAGACACGTATGATTTTGGGCTCCAGGGGAACAACCAATGCCCTTCCTTCACGTCTCTCTCCTGTGTATATTTTCATAGCTTCTCAGTTTCAGTTCACTGGCAGCCCCGGGAATGAACGCCAAGTGGGAAGATGTAACTGGGTGAAGAACTCTGAAAAATGAAATGCCTTGGGCTCACTGTTTGAACCTAGGAGGCAACTTCACTCACTTCCAGAGCCCGCAGGCATGCATTGCGTGGTACCCTCCAAGCTTGGGCAGCAGGAGGAACCTGTGATGAGCCAGTGCCTCCTCATCAAAATGCAAAGGAGAGGATCTGGCAGTCTCCAATCAAGCGAGGAAGCTCCAACCAAGATTCCTACCTGAACTAAAAGCCTGTTCTCTGGAGCAGGGGTGGACCTGGGGACAGATACTTCCTCTCTGAGACAGCTTTGAAGCCATCCCTTAGTAAACATGCCTCCTCTCCAAGCTGTGCACACACACTGAGCTACCACCCACACTTCTGCTCCTACCACCCAAGAGAAACCCCAGGGGAATGGCTCCCTCACACTGAGAATGAAGCAAAGAACAGCGGGGATGCCCATGACCTGCTGGTATTGGGCACTGGGGACTGCGGTCCTGGCTTCCCACTGCCACAGAGAGCTGGTGTTGGAAGGGTATGCACTGAGTTTGAACTGGCATATTTCTAAAGTCTTTTTTTTAAAGGAATATTTATGACAGGAAATCAGGTTAGACATTCCTGAAGCTAGCAAGCGCTTATGAACACGCTGTCCTATCCTCCCTGGACATGTAAACGCAGTTACTTTTTTGAAAGGCCCAGGTACCTCATTCCTTTACATTTAACCCGAGCCGTTGGAAGAATGCAAACATTGATTGGAAGCCAGGCCTCTGGTAAAGGATTGCCATGTGCGGGCCACGCAAGGAAATTCCTCCTCACCGCCAGAATTTATGCTGCAGCGTGAGCTATGAATAGAAAGTTTGTGCATGGTTATGAATATGGATAAAATACATCACTCATGGCCAGGGCATGACAAGCGAAATTGAAAACACATATTTTGGATCACACGATATTTTCACAAATATATTAAAAAGAAAATAAACACAGATTGTGTGTGTTCATTTACTGCTTGAAGGACCTTTGGGGAAAAGAGACATCAACAACTTTTCTTTCCAAACCATTTGCTTTTCCTTGTGCTTTTTAGCACAGAGCTGGACCCTCTGGGAAGGAATGGGGTCTCGTAGAGTGCACGGTAAGTAGTTTTACTGGCAGGCATATACCCCCTTCCTGGAGAAGACAAGGATCTGAGTCTTTGACCGTGTCCAGGAAGAACTCTGTGGCTTGGGGAGATGTGTTAGGCTCATTGCTGTTAGTATTTGTTTACTGCCCCTTTAGTCTTGGAAAGATTCTGGTGGCTTATGTGTTTTATGCTTGCATTCCATTCCTTGCTTTATTATCCATGAACATTAAGGCTATATCTGTGTTGTTAAGCTTCCAGATAAAAATGGAAAATTTGCCATTTCATGTCACGCACAGAGGTCTGGCTTCTGGCAAAATTCAGAAAGAGGAAAAGGTGGTTTTTATATCCACCCCACTTTGACAGCCACTCTCCATGATAGCAAGCCTCTTCTCTGCCTACAGGTGGCCCAGCCTCCTGTGTTATCCTTATATGCCCAAAAGGATCACTCACTTACTTACCATCTAAGCATGCTCCTCTGGACTGAGTAGCTTACTTAATTTCTACTCCTCTCTTTTATTCTCCTTCCCTCCAATTAATTTTTCCTGGTCTTTCCCATCACCTTGAGATCCTGCACTGTAGGATGGCTAACTAATCTGGTAATTCAGTGGATTATTCTGTGGTTGATTCCAGGTGGCATATTTCCACTTAATATGGATACTTACATTTTTAAAAAGTATGTTTTTATTGATTCCACAGAGGAAGGGAGAGGGGGAGATAGAAACATCAATGATGAGAAATAATCACTGATAGGCTGCCTCCTATATGCCCCCTACTGGAGTTCAAGCCCATAACCTGGCCATGTGCCCTGACAGGGAATCAAACCAGCAACCTCTTGGTGCATGGAATAATGCTCAACCACTGAGCCATACTGGCCAGGCTGGATACTCACGTTTTGCATTTCCTTTCCTACTTACTACCTCATCTTAAGAAACTCCCTTGGTCATAGCACTTAGCTGCAGACACATGAATCATATAGGATACACTTCTCCCATACAAGTACTAACCAGGCCCGACCCAACTTAGCTTCTGAGATCAAAGGAGATTGGGTGCATTCAGGGTGGTACGGCTATAGACAGGGAAAACTTCTATAGCTAATTGTATATTCATTGACACATGACCTAAGGAACAGTAATTCATTGTCTGACCAACACCCTATGATATCACCTGATACAAAAGACTCTGCCCAAATAGAAATGTATTATGTCGATTTCATTATTTCTTGGGAATTTTAAATAAGTCCACCTATTGTTACTGTGTAATTTGCAAGGTCATGATACGGAGCATACATTAATGGTCATGAGTAGAAGGTGTAGGGTTTCCAGTACTCAGGTTTAGTTCACATGAGACGTAGCTAAACTTTTTCTGTTTTTGATTTTCATGATGCCCTCTCACTGTACTGGAACTTTCTTGGCAAGCACAACAACATTGACAAGGACAATAAAGATCTCCTGGGGATGGGCCTTAATCCCAGGAAGGAGGCTGCCTTGTTCATGCCAACTTCTGATGTCAAAGGCTTACCTAAAAGCTCTTGGAATAGGTGAGTAAGGGGAAGACATTGGAGCAACTGCCTGCCTTAAAAGAATCTGTTCCTTTTTTGGTGAAAACTTGAAGAAATCCATTTGTGACTTATAGAATGAGAGTCAATCTACAGAGCACTTCCTATTCCTTCTATAATTGTAGTCTCACATTCAATAATACCAATTTTTGATTAGAAATTAACTTTGCAAAACTATTAGATGTTCCTTTGTTGACTTGTGGCAATTTTACCTGCATCAAATACCTCCAGAGTGCAGAGATAGTGTCTTTTACCTTGCTTTGTGTAGTACTTGGCCATAGATTATTTCTATGGATGTCGAATAAAATATATATATTTTTTACTGATTTCAGAGAGGAAGGGAGAGAGAGAGAAAGAGAGAGAGAGAGAGAGAGAGAGAATGCAAACATCATTGATTGGCTGCCTTCTACACGCCACTCACTGGGGATTGAGTACAGAACCCAGGCATGTGCCCTGATCGGGAATCGAACTGTGACCTACAGGTTCATAAGTCGAGCCTCAACCACAGAGCCACACTGGCTAATAAAAGTAATTTTAACATGGTAAGGCCATTGCTAATGTGATGATGATGTCAATAAGCTTTAAACTTAAGATGTGTCACCTACAGTTTTAGCTCCACCTGATATTCTATTATGCTTACTTTCTGCAGGACAATTAGAGCCATGAAGATAGACACTTGTTTGTTACTGCTACATCCCAAATGCCAAGAGCAGTGTCTTCTTTTCTTTTTAAAATTTTATCAGCTTTATTGAGGTATAATTGAAATACAAAGAACTGCACATATTTAATGTATACAATTTGATGAGTTTGGACCTATGCAAACACTCCTGATATCATTGCCATCATCAGGTAATAGACATATCTAACTCTTCCCAAAGTTTCCTTGTGTTCGTGTGTGTGTGTGTGTGTGTGTGTGTGTTGTGGTAAGAACATTTAACATGACAGTTACTCTTCTAACACATTTTGAAGTGCACAATACAGGTATTGCTAACTACAGGCACTGTGTTGTACAGCAGACCTCTAGAACTTATTCATCTAACATAACCGAAACTTGATACTCGTTGAACAGCTCCCCGCTTCCCCTACTGCCTAGCCCCGGAGCCTTTAATGTAGTAGACACTTAACAAACATTTGTTGAATGCTTAAACATTAAAAAAAAACTTGAAAAGGAAGCAATTTCCTCTTTCATATCCAACTTTAGTGACTGCTCTACTGCAGACAGAGTGCTTTTCTCTGTGCTGTGCCAGACCTACTTTTTTTTTTTACATTAGTCTGTGATTGCTGTTACTCCAGACTTTAATGAATGGTTGACCTAGTTGGTGCGATATTATTTTTTTGATAATGTGGTATTTTTGGAAGATACATACCTGATAATATTTCTTATCCTTGACACTGATGTGGTAACTAAAAAAATACACCACAAATATATGCGCTTGTTGCTAAGTAATTTGCCAATGTTTGAATAGGCAGCAAAGGAGGATGTTTTGATAGTATTTAAAAGTAGAGACAGCAAAATAAACTGTCTATTTTTTTCTCTCTCAGATCTGCCTTGTTCTTCTATAAATAAATATTATGTATATATACATATATATACACATACACAAATATACATGCAAACGTACACATATAGTGTATATAAACAGATAATTAGAAAAAACTGAGGTATGCCCTTCAGTTTAGGAAGGTTAACATTTCCACAAAACTCTTAGGAAAATTAATTAAGAGAGGACTATCCTCCAAATTGCTTCAAGGTAACTTGGAAAGTTATCTCCATATGAAAAATGGCTTAAATACCGAATTCCGGTCAATTTTCAATGTTGTTTTTACAGGAGAGAAAAAACAGTCCAGGGGTAATTCATTTTCTGTCTTACTGTTATTTTTACCAGAGGGAGCAATTTTTTGGGGGAGTCATTTACATTTCTAAAACTTAGTAGACTTTACTTATTTTGCAGCGATCCCAGAAAAGAAATAAAGAGTGTATACATGTAGGATTGCAGTAACAAATCAGTCTTATTGAACATCATTGTTTCCCTCCATTGTTTGGAAGAGAATTTGGAAGCAAGAGAAGTAGCATTATTTGAGGCTGGGGAAAAGAAGATTCATAAGTGCGAGAGAATCATTTAAACGATTTCACTTGTTTGTCCAATGGACACAGACATGCATCTCCTGCAAATATTTGCAGCATGGATCTTATCATCTTCGACACTTGAATATCTATGGTGATCTTATGACCCGCTCACAGCATGAAAAGGCATCAATACTTTATCATCTGTGACAAACTCTTGCTAAATGTTACGCTTCCTCTATGTAGGTAAGAAATAATATTTTCTCAAAAATAAAGAAGTCCACAACATCCGGTTTGAAATGTACATTATACAGAAAACGAGGTGCATGGCTCTGCCTTCGGACCTCTCTCACTTCATGAAAACCTTGTTTAGAATATGGAAGAAATGGCTGCCTCACAGATTACCTATAATCACCTAGGCCTACTTATTATTAAATGCATAGTGCTATTTTTCATGTTATTTTCATTTATTCTATGTACATCCCTCCCCAGTTAAGTTCTGTCCTGCATTTCTAAATGGATCAGTTAATCAAACTATCATTAAGAAAATATAAGTAGGAAGTTGCAAAGGAATTAATCGTCTTAAAAATTTTCAAGACAATAATTTTATTTGATATTTAAATAAAATAATACCAAGGGTTTTTGTTTAATCACTAGTATCACTAGGATAACTTCATAGTGGCAGGAACAATGGGAATCTTGTTTACTAAGGAATACCAAGGACCTGGAATAGTGCCTGGCAACAAGAGTTGACCAACAAATACTTGTTGACAGATGGAACACAAGGAATATGTTCTAATAGAAAAGTTCAGGGATGTACTTTAGCCAAAGAGAATGTGAAGCACAAACAGTACTAACTAGAAGTACCCTTCAAGGAAATGACCAAAACCATACGTAATTAAGAGAAGTAAACACCTCCAAAGATTTTTTAGTAGAGTTTTCTATATCCAATACCATTGGAAGAATTTTAAAAATCAGAAACCAGTATAAACCCAGAGCCTGAGTAGCTATTTCCAGCCTTTCAAATGTGCAAAATACATTTTTCCTTTCTAGCTTTCAGGAGAGATCTGCAGAATCAGCATCATTTCAGGAACTGTTTTCATGGCCTTATTCTCAAGGAATAGACAGACGCGTGCCAAGAAACACAACAATAACAACAATAACAACAAAAGCCAAGTACACAGATGGAGGGATCAGATTCAAAAAGCCAAGGTTTTATGTAAACCAGTCCAAAATAGAACAGTTTTGGGTCACCAAACTCTAGTCGTAATTGGTGTGGGCCTATTCTTTTTTTTTTCTTTTTTTACAATGAAAAAATTGCCTTGCAATGAAAATCAAGTGGATAGAAAGTGAAAGGTAAGACGAAATAGACAGGGGCTGGAGGATGGATAGTCTATGATGACATACTCAGATGGCAAAACTTTAAATTTAGAACAACAGTGATCCCTTGGGATGGACATGATAAGGTGCATTTTGAGGGGTTTGAGAAGAGACGCAGGGAAAATTCTCCCATGATCCCTATCCCCCTGTTCAAAAATAGAACATTGCCCATTACCTCAGAAGGCCTCTTCCAGCATATTGGCTCACCTTTCCTCCTTAACCAGAAGTAACTGCTGACCTGTATTTATGTCTGTTGTTACTTAAGTCTGGGCAGGAGCTTGTGAAAACCCCAGTCAACATAGTATATAGAAATGATGCTATGTAACTACTGAGGCTCGGTCATAAAGGAGATGTGGCTTTGGCCTAGCTCTTCCTTCCAAGACACTTGCTCTGGGAACCCAATCTCCATTTGTGAAAAAGTCAGGCAGATGTTCTGGTTGACCACTTCAGCTACTAGTAAGCTCCTGGTGAGCACCAGCTGTCATCACCAACAGACTCACCAATGGGAGTGAAAGAGGCTCTGGATAATTCCACTTACAACCTTTGGTCTTCCAGCGGAGGCCCCCAGCACCTCGGAATGGAGACAAGCTGTCCCTATACTCCCTGTGCAAACTCATGACCACAGAAACACAATAATCACTCTTGTTTTATGTCAAGTGTTTTGGGGAATTTGTCACGTAGCAATAGATAACAGATGCACCAGTTACTGTATTCCATAGACTTTGTCTGTAAGATCCTCCTAGATGCACATGTTTAGATCCTGTTCGACTCATTTGTAAGATAGAGATTTCTTTTGAGCCCTGAAACCAGCATTCGCTTATGATAGCATTTGGTTTAATGGCTAATTTTATAACAAAAAGGACTTTCATATGTTTAAGTCAATATTTACATTACAGGAAAATGTGTGTATGCTATAAATAGATATATATACTACTATACATGTGTATGTACTATAAATAGATACACATATTTAGTCCTGATTTCAATAAATTACCTATCTTTTCATTTCATAAAAAATAAATGTAATCTGCCTTTGAATAAACTAATAGGATATATTTAAAACAAATTTGAAAGTTTGTTGGGTTGAGTGGTGAGTGTGCTGACTTGCACATATGATTAAACATGTGTGGTATGATTTTATAAAGGCTTTCATATCATAGGATGGTCAGTGCTTTTCTTATACACTATGCTTTGCTACTGAAGAAACTTCCGCCAAAACCTTTTACCTTCTGAATTTGGTTTTGCCAATCCTGTGTGACATCATCAATAAGCTACAAAACAGTTTTTATATGCTAACTACTGATGCAATACTTAATATGGCAATTTCTGAAAAGTACACTTAGGGTATTGGTGCTCACTCACTATGAAATACTGTAATTGAACAAGTCCTGTGACTTTTACCTCACTATTGTGTCTCTGCTTCTACACCTACATTTCTTTCCACCAGGTGTTGTATTTAAACTTAGAAAACAGAACTGGTAAGTGAAACACTACTACTTAGGGACCAGAAGATCCAATTAATGGCTAGGGGATGTGTGGCCTGCTAAACCCACATTATTCTCTTGCTGGCCATTTCATTCGGTGAAATGGTCAGAAATAGTTCTTTAATGCCAGTTCATGCTGAGGAGGTTCTCTACATGGAGGACCACGCTAAATGGAGTAAAAACAAAAGATTTCCCTTCGTAACCGTAGTTAAACTCCAACGCCATCTCTTCTGAAGGTCTTCTCCAATTACTCTTGATTTCCCTTTTCCCCCAGATTCCCTGTGGATAGCTGCTATGCAATGAGTCATTCTATCATATAAAAAGCATCCTGTTCTCTGACTCATGAATGCATTGCAATGTCTCCGCCTCTGCCAGCTCTCCGTAAGCGAGAGCTGCCTCTCATTCCTTCTGTTCTTCACGATATCAAGTGAAGAACTTCAAATCTACCAGGTCATGAGAGGAATGCTTACTTTTGGCTTATGAGTTGTAAAACATGACCAAATAAAAATGCTCTTAGAATCAGGTGATTAGAATAATGATAGTTGTATTGCTGATATTTAATCATGTATTTTTCGTCAAAGTATTTTCTCACTGATCTGACCTTATGTATGCATCAGAGTGAATTTTTCACTGTAATTAATAACAGGTTACTTAGGCCCCTGGCCTTTTCAAAAGAAATCTACTCAAAGTCGTTGGGGAATGGTAGGTAAATGTATGAAAATATTAAAACATTTTTCACAGTAAGCATTTTATTGAATTTCTGGGCTACAAGCAAGGCATGTTTTAGATGGGAAAAAAATTGGGGTTAATTAATCTCCGAGATCTTTTTCCAGCTCTTAATATTCTCTTATTTGACAGCAAGGGAAAATCTCAGGTCCTGCTGATGAGTACCTTTAAATTAAATATATTTGCTTGTATATGTAGGTCTATAAAACCCATGCTCAACAGCAAAGAGGCATTCGAAATGTCAACTTCCCTGACTTACTTGAAGCAGCCCACAACAGCCTGGCCAGAGGAAGGCTCCAGTATGTCTTCATTTTTCACTGATGAAGAACTGTCTGAAAAAACGGTGTTTACAAAAACATTCCTTTGCTGATTGTCTGCATCCCTGCGGGGTTCAAGTGAGGGGTCTGAGAATCTGGGGAGGACAAAGGCAGTGGTGGGTGAATGAGTCCTTTCTCGCCATTCTAGAGGTCATCTTCAACAAGGCCACTCTTATGTGGGAGGTGGAAAGGAATCTGATGGTGCCTGTTTGTTTTGGCAGCCTGGGCCCTGAAGATGCGCACATCCAGAGAATGACAAGAGAGTCATTTTTCCAGGCCAATCCTCGCTTGTGTTCCCATCACACGGTGGGAAGCTGCAAATGTAAGCCACACAGGAATGTCCCCGATCTATGAACAAGCAGCCCTCTGCTTTCTGAGATACCGTTTCTAAGTCAGCTTTCAGTCATCAAAGATTCATTTTAAAAATTAAGGAAAGAAAATGCTAAAAAAAAGATCTGTTTTTATCCCAGTGATCAAGGTTATTACAGAGGTAAAGGCTTTCTTCATCATTATTATCATCATCCACAAGAGTAGAGGCAACAGATGACAACTGAACATCCAGAAAACGTGTGTCTCTTTATTAGACTCTTTGCAATCCTTAGAGCAGTGGTTCTCAACCTTCCTAATGCTGCGACCCTTTAATACAGTTCCTCATGTTGTGGTGACCCACAACCATAAAATTATTTTCGTTGCCACTTCATAACTGTAATTTTGCTACTGTTATGAATTGTAATGTAAATATCTGACATGCAGGATGTATTTTCATTGTTCGCGACCCACAGGTTGAGAACTGCTGCCTTAGAGTATCCATTTATTGCTGTCCCTGACTTTCATGCACTTACTGTTTTGAGAACATGTTCCAAATGGCTCACCAAATTAGTTTTCTACTCAGCAACAAGTATAATAGTGTTTTGTTGACATAAATCTCATGGTTTATAATTCTTTACAAACCACCTGTTCAAATCCTCAAAGTCTTAGAATATGAAGTATCACAATGGAAAGGACATGAAACAAAGGCATGAAGGACTCAATATTAAATTGTTTAAGTCTTTTATACAGAATGTACGGCTGCCTGCCAATCCAAAGCACTGCAGCTCATAAAACAACCATGGTGGAATAATGTGTTAACAATCCTGTATTAATTGATTTCCCTTGTGCTCTGTTGCTTTTCTCATAGCATACTCCGATTTTTCTATTACTATTACTACTTGATTTCGAATGCACATTACATACATATTCACTGTTTCACATTGTTTACATTGTTGAAAATTTCTGGCACTTTGTTAACAAATATCTCTTTCAAACTCTGTTCACACTTCTAATAGTTTGCAATTAGTAAATGGGTATGTGTCTTTGACCAGGGCTTCATTCATTCACAGAGAGCTATAGTTGTCACATTTTTTTTCCTGAGTAGGGTATACATGTAAAAATCACAATAGCTAGGCTTTTAGCAGCATGCTGACTCTCATGTCAAACACTATAACATTTTATGGGTATTAACTCATTTAAACTTTATGGCAAACCTATGAAATGGGCACAAGGGTTATTCTTTAAGTGAGAGATAAAGGTTAAATAACTTGCCCTGCCACAAAGAGAATACATATTATGGATGAGCTATATTTCCCTATAAGCATAGAGAGAATAGAGAACCTAATTATACATTTTTGTGATGTCACATTTAATGTTGTTATTTTAAAAGAATCTATGAAACACAATGTTGATTATAACAGAATTGTAGACTAGATTTTCTGACCAACTTCCTCTTGAAAACAACAAAAAATGCATCAGTAACTGGCAATAAAGAAAAGGAAAATTAGAGGGCAAATACTAGGTGAAAAATAAACCAGAGCGTAACCTGAATTATGCTTTTATCCTTAGGGTATTCAGTAAAACCTGGTGAGTCTGAGTTAATGAAGTGAAAAGCTATATAAGTTATTGAAACCAAGGCTAATTATATGTATATATATATTTATATCTAAACTATATATATTCATTTATAATATATACACATGTATACATACATATATAATAGCATATAAATCTATTTATAGAATATACACACATACTTTTTCCTGAAATGTAGATATTTACTTAAACACATGAAGGACCTTTTTGTTTTAGAATTCACCATTAAAGCAAGTATGTTTTCATAAGTGAATGATGGTTTCAGAGTTCAGAAGAATCTTTATTTTATCTTGTGAGTTAGTTGAACAGGATCTGAAAGTTTGTGTGCATCTATTAGGATCTATATGACCTAGAGGCCAAGTCTATGTAAAATATGCAGATGTAGATCAATTGGGAGAAACATGAGAAACTGTTTTCTAGGCTTTCAAAAGGGTCTTTCATGATAATTATCTATGTGGTTAGTATAAAAAGACTTTTGTTTTTATTATTCTAGAGATCTGCTTTACAACTTCATATGCAACTCAAAGCCATACACATTTTGCATCTCTGAGAAGAATTTTGGTGTAGGATGTTGTTTTCCTGAGTAGGTAAAAAATATTCCATCTCCACAAGGAGTTTATAGGCTTGTTTCTACTTGATCAGTGACTCGAGTAATTAAAAAACCTGTGTATGAGACCAGCGTTGTTACCGAGGTCCAACTTAGGAAAAATATCTCTCATAGATGAGCAGTTTTCCTTCAGGGAATGGTTTAGTCACCTGGCTCTTATACCTCATATTTATTCACCATTAACTATTTTTAAAATGATTTACAATCACTGAAAGAATTATTGTTCAGTAATAATTTTTGCTTACTACTCAACACATACAAATTTATTGCAGGATGTTTTCTAAAAGAAATGGACTCCTGATTTCGAAAGTTGAAGAAATTTGCAGCATCTTTGTCTACAGGATTTGGTGATCTAAACTTTAAATGTTTGAAAAACTGTTATGCAGTCTATATTCAGCTCATATTGTAAATAGTAACTAAGTTTTTGTTAAGAAAACAAAGAAACAAATAAATGTTATCTTAAGAGAATTGTTTTTTAATGTATATTTTAAATAAATTTTTGACCTGTAAAATATTTTCAATGATTTAAAGTTTTCTACTTTATAAAAAGTAACCATTTAGAATATAAGTAGATAAAGAATACTCCTAGGAAATTGAGTGCTGGGAATGCAGCAATGAAAAAAAGACAGACAAAAGTCGGGCCTGCATGGAGTTTCCATTCTAAGAGGGGAAGGCAAGAGTATATAGTATGTGTGGGCATTTTTATATCTTAAAATGTTTCTAGATCTAGGAGATGATCCAAGACTCAGCTTTCTGTCTAGGTGTTAATTACATGGCTAAGAGTATGGGTACTCCTAGGTTTATATCAAAGCTCTGCCACTAACTAGTTATGTAACCTTTTGGCAAGATTTGCCTTTCTTTTTCTTCATTTATAGATGTTTATGTGGTAATGATGGAGATTTAGAGGATAATAAATAAAAGAAGTGCTTAGCTCAGTATTCAATAAAAGTTGGCTATTACTAGTTGTTTTAGGTGCAATTTCATTCTGTGCCAGGCTTTCAACTCCAGAGTGAATGTTACCTTAAGGCCATGTATTTAAATTAGTATTCATGATACATAAATGGGTAGTAAAAATAAATTTAAAAATCCACATTAAAATAGAGTAGAACAGAACATATTGAAGAGAGCATCATAATAAAATTGGCCTGAGTACACTGTACAACATGGCACTTACAGTTAACAATACTGTATTGTACACTTAAAATGTGTTTAAAGGGTAGATCTCATGTTAAATATTTTTACTACAATAAAAAGAGAGAATAAAAATATAAATTTTGTTCCTAGGGAAAAAAATAAGCATGAGTATTCTTTATTAAAAATTTGTTTCAGCCATAGCCAGTTTGACCCAGAGGATAGAACATCAGCCTACAGACTGAAAGGTCCCGGGTTTGATTCTGGTCAAGGGCACATACCTCAGTTGCAGGCTGGATCCCCGGCCCTCGTTGGGGCTTGTGTGGGAGGCAACCAATTGATGTGTCTCACTCACATTGATGGTTCTCTCTGTCTCTCCCCCTCCCTTCCACTCTCAAAGTCAATGTGAAAATATCCTCAGGTGAGGATCAACAACAACAAAAATATTTCAGATAATATATATGGGACCTGATATAAGATGTATTTCTTAATGTGAATCACACTCCAAAGAGCTAGAAAAACACTAATCTAGAATCCACTCTGTTAAATTGTTTAGTGTGATAGAAATAAGCCTCTGTTCTTGGTAGAAAGGGCAAAGTCCATCATGTTAAATACCAAATGTCCAGCAATTCTCATTTTGATATTATGGAATTAAATTTGCCAGCAATATAGTGATTGAAAAAATAGAAGAGGTTGTATACAAGAGTTATATTATGTGATTTAGCTTTTTATGAGCCAATGGTTTCACAACATTGGCTCAGGATCTATAAGCTCATTGTGTAAAATTAGATATTTCATGCCAAATGTACCCCTTCCAAGAAGAAAGCATTAAGACATATCCCATTATATTTGTCAACTGACAGTTATTGGCACCAATTCAAACCAACAGGAATCCCCAATTTGGGGTTCAGTGAAGAAGGAAACTTTAGTCAGTACAAAACAGCTCAATTGTGATACAGCATGGCTGTGAAATAGCACGGTTGTGAGATGGCCCTAGAGCCAGGCCCCTCTCTGGCAAGGCAGCTCTGCCCTGCTGTGCTCCATCTAGTCTGCTTTATACTGTGCTGGTCTGCTCTTTTCTGGTCAGACATCTTTGGTGTCTCTTCTCCAGCCAGGGGATGGGAAAGTTTTCAGTGGAATGGGAAAATAATAGCCATGGGGTAGCTGATTTATATACACAGGAGTCCCCACCCCTGACCCCTGATTGGTCCATCCTCATGCAAATGAGGACTCTAAATCCCTGCAGTTTGATTGGTTCAAAAAGCACTGTCCTGACTGGTCAGAATAGAACCACTCTGATTGGTCAGTGAAGAAACTGATGGGGAATATAGCTGCGAAGCTACGATTGGATGGGGAAGGCCTCCTGAACTAGGATTCCAGGAACTTATTTAGGAGGGTGGCTCAGATGGCAGAAACAGTGCAGGTAAGCAATTCAGTGCAGGCTTCTCCCTGAAGTACAGTTTGTGTGAGAGGCTCCTGTGTAGAAATGGCTGCTATGCTCTGTTCTTTAAAAGTTGAGACCAGTTAGCCACCAGGAGCCCTTCATAGATATCTTCTTTCTCAGGGTTCAGATGTTGATTCAGAGAAATTGTAGCAAGGTTGCATTGTTGAAATAACAGTGCAGATATGCAGTTGGTGACTAAAGAACATTTTTAAAAATGAACACCAAATCAATTCTTCTTTCTCTTGTGCATTTTTGTCTTTCCTCACAAATGTGTCATATACTAGTATATTAGTAGCTTTTTAAAATTAGCTTCAGCTGATTTGTGTTAACTATATCAAGCAGATGAAGGGGACTCCTAATGAAGTGGCTAAAACCAATTGCATAAACATTCTTGGTAGCTAATGAAAACAGTCCAAGAGTATAGGGACCTGATTCTTTCACCTTCCCCGGTTCCAGGGAATTGAAGTCTCACATAACATGGGTTTCGTTTAGTGTTTTCCACTCCAACAGAAGTTTTCTTTGTAAGACTTCTGCAAGTAGCATACCGATGAGGCTAAAGGAATGACTTCTTAAAAATGTGTCCTGTTTTTTTCTCTCAAATTTTTCAAATATATTAACTTTGGTTTCAGCTCATCTTTCCCACAGAAAAGGGGGGTAGGGGAGGGCTTGTTTTTATCTGGCCTGGGCTGTGATGTTTTCCTTCAGTACAGAGAGAAGTTGAGAGGGCATGTGTCTGGGTCACAAAACAGATCTCAGCTGTGTTTTTCAATGTGCGAGTAGGTGGTCCCAGTCTTCTTGGCAAAAAACAGTAGTAATATAATAAAGTGACTCCAGGAACAAAGTACCTTTGTCAACAGGCCATCACAGGCAGTAGTTCCTCTTTTGCTAATATGACAAGGTTGTTCTAGTCAATGTTTCAAACCTTCAGAAAACTCCAAACCCTGTAGAGAAAGGAATTCCAAATGAGTCCCTCCTTGAAAACAAATTAAAAAAAAAATTATTTGACATGTGCAGACCATGTCAGTGGTACATGAACTATATCTTAGCTGCAGAAATGTCCTGTGAACAACAGAAGAACATCACTGGCCCATAGCTATGGTATACATGCTGTTGAAAATATATGTAAAATACTAGAATCACACAAGCTATGTTGTCTTATGCAACTGGTAAGGAGTGAAATTCTGCCAGTCATCCCATTCAGAGGAACTTATGCACAACAACCTTGTTATCAATTAAATCAGATATATCACTCTCTTTTGCAGAAATCTTTTCTAGTAGTCCTCTAATTGGTGGGAAATACATTTCAAACCCCCAGTAGATGCCTGAAACTGGGTGGTAGCAAGCCCTAAAAAACATGTTTCTTTTTCCTACACATGCATACCTATGATAAGTTTAATCTATAAATTAGGCACAGTAAGAGATGAACAATAACTAATAAAAATAGAACAATTATAGCAATATACTCTAATAACAGTTGTATGAATGTGGTCTCTAACTCTCTCAAAGTATCTTGTACTGTACTCACCCTTCTTCTTAAGATGATTTGAGATGATACGATGCCTATGTGATGAGATGAAGTGAGGTACTCAGAATGGCATGCAATTTAAAACTTACAACTTGTTTACTTCTGGAATTTTCCATTCAGTATTTTCAAACTGCGGTTGACCCTGGGTAACTTAAAACCATGGAAAGCCAAACCACAGATAAGAGGGGACTGTTCTATATGATTCATGTATCTACAGATCTCTGAATATGCAAATTGAGGTATATAAACAGTTAATGACTTGATGAGGGTACCTAAAAGCCTTAAGTAGTTCCACATGAAGTAATTTATTCATTAGCACATTTCTGTGGCAATGTTTCTTGAATCTTGTTTGCTTCAGCTCCATTTCCATGCTTTATTTTTATATATAACAGAAAGAGGCAAATAAGATACTGAATTACCAGTTGCTTAGGCATTGTATGCATACATGCAAGATAAAGGATACAATGAAACTGAGTTAGAATCTGGGATGCAAATGTAAAAATAAATGGTCCCTCTCCAAAGGCTAGGAGGGGAGATTGATCGAAAGATAATACAAATAACATTTTAAAGTGCTTATACAAGGGGTATGCCTAATTCAAATATTTCTTATGGATATATTTATAGTCTAACTAAAGAAAACATACAAGCAGAGTCGAAGTTTCTTGGGTTAAATAATTTCAAGAGCATAAAACATTATCTGCTATTTTTAAGTGTAGGGTCACTATTCGAATATAGCATCTTTATTGGACATGATTACTATTATCTGGATCTTCACAGTCATATTTTTACTTCCACAATATATTGTGATTTTAATCATTTTTTTACTAAACTTTGTCATAACAACTATTCAATTTAAATTCCTTAAATACTACTAAGTGTACATGTACTACTTTTTTTTAAAAAAATATATATTTTTATTAATTTCTGAGAGGAAAGAAGAGGGAGAGAGAGATAGAAACATCAATGATGGGAGAGATTTATTGATCAGCTGCCTCCTGCACGCCCTATACTGGGGATCAAGCCCGAAATCTGGGCATGTGCCCCGACCAGGAATTGAACCATGACCTCCTGGTTCATAGGTCCATGCTCAACCACTAAGCCACACCGGCCGGGCTGCTAGTTTCTTAAATGGCAATTTAGTTCCACACTGCATGGCAGGCATAGGGTGAAGTTAATGAAGAACAGGTTATGAGTTGAATCCCTGGCAACCTAATTAACTTTCTTTTCTTCCAAGGCCACAGGCAGCAGCTTTGTCCCAACCATATCTCTGTAGGTCCTTCGTCCCACAACAGATTGCATAGGGAATCAAAACAGAGCTCCACCAGCAATGCTGAGCACAGCACTGGGATCCTAGGACTTAGAGAGAGTGGGTTATAAATAAGAATGTTTTCATTTTGTTTCATTGATCATCAACAATCTAGTGAGTCAGAGATGCTGAACCAAAAACAGAGAGACAAGATAGCCTATATAATTTGTAATGGAAGAAATAGCTCTAGACAGCAGGCAAAAATGCAAGTAATAGATGAATCTCAGAGAATCTCAGTATTTGGAGGTAAGAAGGAGTGTGTTTTTCAAAGGTTTCAGTGATAAGCTTCTCCTAATGGGGCTCCCATAATCTGAGAGACCTCGTCAATAGGAAGTTTATCCTACTGTGGTTCTTATGTTTTGAACCAGACATTTTTGAGGTCTTGATGTAGTCCAACTATTTCTGTGTGGACCACATGAATTTTATGGGAGTCATTTCATTTATTTTTATTTAGGGAGGAACCTGTCAGGAATTTCTTTTACCACAGAGTAGACACATTTTGTGATTATTATTTGTTCTTTGTAGAATACTGATGGGGTTTTTGATGTGTTGGAAGTCCAGCAGAGCTGAGAATTTAAAGGTCATGGAAGAGAATTTAAAAGTTTATGGAAGAGAAAACAGTTTCTAGCGTGGCAGCTGACAATAAAAACTGATAATTATGAGTTTGGGTCTCATGATTCATCGCTATTTACACAGATACTTCAATTATTTGAACTTGATTGATAAGTTTGGTTAAAAAAAAAAGGAACAATTCATTGAAAAATTATCCATACTGGTAGTTTAATCCCTCAAAGATGAAACAGTCAGTTGACTGACAATTCATTTTTCACTTTTCTATCTTTTTTTTGGGGGGGGGGGGCATTTTGGAGAAAGAATTAATCTAGACTGGTGAGGAAAAGTCAAGTCTAAGTGGAAAACACCCAAATTGTATTTTAATTAGTGTTTTGAACATAGAGGTAAACTATAAAGATAATAGGGTAAGAAATACCATTGTTAGGTCTCTGTACAGAAGTGCTAGAATAGTATAAAGGGTATTATGTTACTCATACCATTTCATCATAATGGAAAAATTTACAAGGAAGAAAAGGAAAATTTAAAAAAATTTTCTTTCATCATGATTTTTCTCTAACCTCATGTAATCTCTGCTGTCATCATATTTATGTCCTCACAGACCTGCAAATGTCATATTTATTTTTCTTTATCCCTTGTGTTTTTCTTCTCTCTGTCAAAAAAATGTTTCCCTTTTCCTTTCTGTTAGTCAATATCTAACCCACTTTTCAATCCTCATCCTTCATAAAACCTTCTCTGACTACTCTTATTAACCCTGATCATAACCTTTACTGCTATGAGCCAGAATTTTCCAAAACAGAACTGAAGCATTTGTGCTTTAAAACTTGAACAGATTGCAAGTGTTTTGTGAACCAGGGCCTTGGTTATCTCATAATAAACTAGCTCACTTCTTCCAACAGACATTAAAAAACAACAACACACTAATGTGATAAAAATGCAAGGGGAGATATGTTAACAAAAGAAAAGACAAAGAGCTTAAAGGTGCTTTCAGTGACTCAAGACACTAAGCCTGTGGATCAAGTGAGAGTATATTTTAAAGGAGATACTAATACAGCAAGTCAGCTGTATGAAACCTTTCACAAAAAATTATGAAACCTGCAAAGAAACTGGTAGATTTCATGCACAATCAAAAGAAGAATGAGTTTATAAAAGAAGACTCACAGATATCATAGATGTTGGACCAGGCCTTTAAAGATAACTATGGCAAATATGTTAAATAGCCTCATGGGAAAAGTAAACGACTTTTCCATTAGAAAAATGGAAACTATAAGAATGGAATGTCAGAAATAAATTTTTCACAATATAAGAAAACTGACAAAAATATCAAAACGAAGAGAATTCATTTTCAGCAAATTTGTACTGCAAGAAATGCTAGGAGAAGTTCTTTGGGTAGAAGAGGAGGAATAGCTTTTGGAAACTTCAATTGGTGGGAAGAAATAAGGGGCATCAGAAAGTAATAAGAATAAGAATAAAGAGAAGTCAATCTCTATCTGTAATGTAGCTTTTAGACATCTTAAAACTTCAAGGTGCAGAGAAAGAAAAAGGCAACCAAAATAGTGAAGGTCAAATGGGGGTAAGGGAAGATGCAAGGGAAAAAATGACTACAGAATTCATTCAAAGCTGTGAAGCACACTTTTCCATAACAAGTAGCACATGAGATGGTTTTCAAATAAAAATGACAAAATGAAAAATGATAAAGTAATAGGAGGCAACTCCTATTACCACCATGGGAATGGCTGCATGGACTGCCAAAAGGAGTTTCCAAGGACCCTATAAAAAGGCAAAGTCTTAATGATAACCGGAAGGGTGAGCAGAGGTGCTCTCCTGGGGTTGTGTCTCGCAAAAGTGAGCGTGGAAAATTTAATACAAGCAGATTCAGACTCCCCGCAAGGGGTGGGGGACCCAATAGTGGGCTTCCGTTAAAGCCTTGTAGTCCAGGGGTATATATTTGCTACAAGCCTGCTTCTATAGCCATCCCAGTCGTCACCTGATTGATTCCCTCAATTGTTTTTGCCCAGCAATGAACCTGAACTTTCCTGTTTCTATGTGTTCTTCCTCTGTTCCTATGCTGAACTTTCTCTGTTTCTATGCTTTCATACACCTTGTTGCTGCAGGCCCTCCCTAGTTTCACATGCTTCTCACTTTGAGTCCAGAAACATTTTATTATTTCTGCTTGGTTGGTTCCTGTGGTTAGGCTGCTCAAACTGCCATGTCAGCCCCTGCCTATGTCCCACCTGCCTTTGTTTTCCACTGGACTCCAGCCCTATCTGCCTGGGTTTCAAGTTAACCCTCTTATTAAGAGCTGGGAAGGTTGAAATACATGGGGAAACACATAAACAAGACACTAATTATTGCCAACTTGGTCTCCCATAAACTAATCTCAGCCAAGCAGGCATAATAATCCTTTAGACCAGTGTTCTCAACCTTCCTAATGCCGCGACCCTTTAATATAGTTCCTCATGTTGTGGTGACCCCCGACCATAAAATTATTTTCGTTGCTACTTCATAACTGTAATTTTGCTACTGTTATGAATCATAATGTAAATATCGGATATGCAGGATGTATTTTCATTGTTACAAATTGAACATAATTAAAGCATAGTGATTAATCACAAAAACAATATGTAATTATATATGTGTTTTCCGATGGTCTTAGGCGACTCCTGTGAAAGGGTAGTTCAACCCCCAAAGGGGTCGCGACCCACAGGTTGAGAACAGCTGCTTTAGACTGACTGTCACCCAGCTTCCACCTACGTTTCAACATAAACTAATCTCATTATAGCACCCAAAAGGATTCTTTGAAAACTTAAATCAGATAGTGATAATTCCATTCAAAACCTGCCAGTGATTCTCATCTCACTCAAACCCAAAACCAAAGTCTTACCAAAGCTTACAAGGTCCCCTATGACTGAGTGACCCTTATGGCTTCTCTGAAGCTCTCCCCACCCTTTCTATCATTCACTTGGCACTGGTATGTTTGCTGTTCCTCAAACTCATCAGGCATTCTCCTGCCTTAGGTCTTTATTCAGGCTGCTGTAGTTGAAATTATCTTCCTCTAGATACAGCAATGCTGGTGACTTCTTCAGTGTCGTCTTTTCTTAAATTCACTTTATTGATGAGGTCGTTCCTGATCAAGCGATTATACTCCTTTTGCACCCTGGCAATTTATAGTCCCCTTTCCTGCTTTTTTGCTACATAGCATTTAATATCATCTGGTACAACTATATACTTTACCTGTTTCTTTGCTCTAGGTCTCCCCTTATTAGAATTAAGCTTTATGTTTATTTTATTCCTAGACCCTCAGTGCTTCAAGTAGTACTTGGCACATGGTAAATAATCCATAAATATTTATGGGATACATCAATAAAGTAAGAAATAATCTATAATAATAAAAGCATAATATGCTAATTAGACCAGACAGCTGAACGACTTTCCAGATGTCCTTCCAGACGACCTTCTGGATGAAGCTGAGGCTGTGAGGGCCCAGGCAGCCATCGCAGCTGTGAGGGCAGAGGCAAGTGGCTGCGGCTCCAAGGGCCAAGCCCCTTGCCCAAATTCTGTGCATTGGGCCTCTAGTATCTATACTAATAAAAGGGTAATATGCTAATTAGACCAGACATCTTCTGGATTACCTTCTGGACATCCTTCCGGACAAAGCCACGGTAGTGGGGCTGAGGAGGGGCAGTTAGGGGCGAGATCAGGCCGGCAGGGGATGGCAGTTGGAGGTGAGATCAGGCTGGCAGCTGAGGGCAATTAGGGGTGATCAGGCAGGCAGAGGCAGTTAGGGGTGATCAGGCAGGCAGGCAGAGAGGTTAGGGGCAATCAGGCAGGCAGAGGCAGTTAGGGGCGATCAGGCAGGCAGAGAGGTTAGGGGCAATCAGGCAGGCAGAGGCAGTTAGGGGCGATCAGGCAGGCAGGCAGAGAGGTTAGGGGCAATCAAGCAGGCAGGCAGAGGCAGTTAGGGGTGATCAGGCAGGCAGGCAGAGAGGTTAGGGGCAATCAAGCAGGCAGGCAGAGGTAGTTGGTGACAATCAGGCAGGCAGGCATGTGGGCAGTTAGGAGCCAGTGGTCCCAGATTGCGAGAGGGATGTCTGACTCCTGGTTTAGGCCTGATCCCTTGGGCCTAAACCGGCAGTCAGACATCCCCTAAGGGGTCCCTAATTGGAGAGGGTGCAGGCTGGGCTTAGGGGACCCCCCACCCCCCGTGCATAAATTTCGTGCACTTGGCCACTAGTATTCTAATGTCAACAAAGTACAGGTGAAGTGACTTGGATTTTTAATACTCCTTTCAAGCCTAAATGGTTTTTAAAATTTGTGCTCTATTTCCATGTATGGAAATATTTTTCATCTTTCAGTTTTCTCAGAATTCCAATATTTTCAATCCCATGTTCTAAGTTTTTTTAAAAAATTGACTTTAGAGAGAGGGAGGTTGGGAGAGAGAGAAAAAGAGACATTGATTTGTTCCACTTATTTATACATTCATTGGTTGTTTCTTGTATGTGCCCTGACCTGGAATTAAATCCACACCCTTGGCATATCATGAGGATGCTCAGACCAAGTGATCTACCCAGCTAGAGCTGGAAGGAACTCTTTAATAAAGTTTTCACTTTATTAGCTCTTTAAGGGAATCAGGTGCATAATTACTCGAGTATAGTTGTACTTAAAAACTCTAGCACAATTTCACTTAGCAGATCTCCCTGCTCTTACCTTTGCTTTATCAGTATGTGGCCCCGTCCAGTCAATCAGAGGAGATTCTCGGTAAGGAATATGTTGTAGGAAACATTGAGCTCTAACTTAGATGTCAGTGAATTGAAATTTCATTTCCTAATGATTGCCACAGAGAGAGCAGTGTATGGGGGTGGCCGTGTGTGGCAGAAGCTGTATGCTATTTATCCCGGAGTGCCTTCTCAGACTCAAAATGATAGAAGAGTGCTGAGGTTGGTCTTTTAAGAAATTAATGAACAACTGCCAAGAGTTATGGTAAGAAGACTGACCAAAGCCCAGGTCTGAGGTAGCCGGAGTTGAGTGCTTGGGAATACCTTTGGCCTTTTTCTTGGTGATTCATCAGTCAGAGCCAGATGTTTGTGGAAACATATTCCACTCTTCAGATGACTCTGGAAACCCACAAAGTGACATAATTGTGAGTGTCATCCTATTGTGTGTATTTTGTGTACTTCACTTTCCCTGATTTTTTTTATTCATTTCATAAAAATTCCTGCCCATTACATCTTTTGGGTCATTCGGCGCAATTCACTGCTTTCATGACATCTGCATCTTGTAAAATTTTCCTCGTTGTATATTTTCAGTTCAAATGTGTTCATGACAGTTTTACAGTCACAAATGAACTTGTTTGCACTAACATTTTCCAATTTACAGATCCCTCATTTATAGGCTACAAGAGGACTTTCTTCAATGAGAATACACGGATCATGAACCTTCACAGTCTTACAATTCTTATCCACAAAAGCTATGAGGAGAGCACTGGTCCAAGATTAATTGAACTTTTATTGGTCAAAACCCAGAACACTGGAGTTCAAGGAATATTTAGAAGAGATATTCTGACTCTCCAGGTCTGTTTCTTCATTCTCTATGTATTTTAATAATTTAGCTTGCTGAGTGGTTTGGGCAAAGCCTGTCACTCATACATTTTTGCTAAGATATGTTTTGTGTGACTGCCTTTATTGGAAGCTGATTATTTATAGGCAAGGGGCTTATTTCCAGTGGACTAAGAAGTCAGTGTTTACTTGCATCAGAAATGCACTCGCTGATTTAATGGGTCATGTTTGTTTATTGGTCATTACCAGGATGATGTCATTTACCAGGCACTGTTGATTCTGAAGGAACAACGATAATCCGTTCAGACATGATCCTTGCTCTCACCAATCTCAGACGAGAATAAACAGACAATTATAACACACTATGTAAACTGCGAGGATGCAGTGCTACCTAGAAGGGATGCCTAATCCAGACTATGGGCTCAAAAAGGCTTCCCAAAAGCTGTGGAATCCATAGTGAGACTCGGAAAGTGAATAGATGGAAACCAAGTGCTCTAGCTCTCCACTGCTGCCTAACCAACAACCCCAAGATTTAGTGGCATAAAGTCACCATTTTCTTACATGTTACACTTTGGACAGGTCTTGACTGAGAGATTTGTGTTCTCCATGTGATATTCATACAATGTGTTGTGTACCAAACCCTGTCATCTGGAGCACTCTTTTCTCCTTAGTGGCTCAAGGTTCAGAGATTGCTCTAAGACTCTAAGATGGAATCAGTAAGACCTTCTCTGACCATGACTCATCACATAAGCATCACTTCTTGAATGTTCTATTATTTCTGAGTCATGTAAGTCCAGATTCAAGGGGAAAAGATATACAAGTTTATGAAAAAAAGAAGGCAAGGTTCTTTGGGGAGCCATCTCTGGAGACTAGTACCAGTGAGGGGGAATAGGAGATGTACTGAGAAATGGTTTTTTGTTTGTTTGTGTTTTTTTTTTGAGGAATTAGAGAGATTAGCTGGTCTATATTCTGTGGCAGTGAAATACATGATATTTACTTCCTTTTCTCTTTATCCAATATGAATTATACTTGTCCTTTGGGAGTTACTATCTGTAAGCTTTTTCTGAATATATCCAGCCATTTTGTTGTTGTTGTTTGTTTTTTACCCCTAAGAAGCCCGCATAGCTTCCAATTTCCTGAAGGGAGGAAATAGCCGTGGAAGTCATTGGCCATGATCTCTTTCCACTGACCCTTGTCCTAGTGGCTCAGAAATATTTTAATTGTTCAAACCCAGTATATCAAGCCAAGTTTATCTCTAGAATAAAAACATTCTCTTTTGACATGAAAGGATGGTATAGTCTGTATATAACACCCTTGCCAACATAATGAGTTAATATTAACTGGGTCTGTCGTCATTCCAAACCATGTTACTACTTTGTACATAATCTTACCTATTCTACTGATTAATCTCCATTTATTCCTCCTAGTAATCAGGTTAAAGATCTGAGGAAGCTTAGGAGAAGATATTGCAAACACCACAATTATTTTAAAAAGAAGTCAAACCAAACCTAGAATAATTCATATGAGATCACCTATTTTTATTGCTAATGAAAGTGAAGGCAAGCTGTTACCTTTATTGCTAATATTTTGAATTTTTAATTTAGGTATAAACATTCCCTTTGCCACAGATTTTAAGGCCTTTAGGTTACAAAATAAAATTATATACAGTGTTGATTGTGCCATATATGGCTAATAAAAAACAAAGACATTTTTTTTCCCCTTTCTGTTCTGGGTAAACCTCTCTTCTGAGTTGTTTAGACATTAAATCCATAGTTCATATAAGAAATAACTTCTCACCTGATAGGCCAAGCATTTCTCTGTTGGATGAATTTTTAAAAATATAGACAGACTATTGGGTTTTAAGATCTAGAAGCCATCTTTACTCTCTTGCTCCAAATACTCAGCACAGAATTCCTATAAAACTGTGCATCTGAACATCCATTGCTTTTTCTCTATGTAGAATAAGAAGTGCTTGCAATTCTTTTCTAAGGAAGGCATCCATCCTGCTGTTGCAGGGCCTTCTGTGGAGGTCTAAGGAACAGGTGGAGAGGATCATTGTATTTTCCCAGTGGAGGAGAGCCAGAAGGACATTGTTGGAACCCAGCTACCTAATGTTCAAGTAGAAGTTTGAACGGATGTAATCCAAACTTCTTCCTCTTCCTTCCTGTCTCTCACATTTATTACACTCACACATACCAGGGTTGAACGGGTATATTTTTAGAAATTAGGGATGGATCTGGTTTTCATGTCTGGGTTGCCGTATTGCATGTACTGCATGAATGCAGGAGCCCAGAGAAGGAGATGGCTTTGAGAAGGTGAGACCTGTGGGCATTTGCATAAGTCTTTGGGGAAGACTTTGGACTTCTAAAGGCATGAATTAATGTACAAGCCAGTCTTACTTCATGGATCTGGAGATTCACCTAACACCTTTTTTAAATGAAAACGGAGATAAAAAGGTGGTGTTATTTTTATAATACAATTTTAATCAATATGTTATTTAGATTCTTATCTCTAATCTCTTATCTCTAATCTCTTATCTTAATGGGTTTACAAAAAGGAAAAGAAAGAGGGAAAAAGTCATTATGGAGAATAGCATATTTTTACAAAGAAAATACTCAGTATGCCATTAGAAATTAGTCTCTTTATTTGGTAAGTAATATTTCAAATTTAATCAAACACAATATATTTTCTATTAAGAACAGCTCAAAACAAACAAAAAAGAACAGTTCCAGATAATATCATCTACCTTCAGCCTTATATTTCTTTATGCTAATAAATATTATTTTATATGTAGGTATAAAAATAAAATCAAGCCTTTTTAATATATCTTCCTTTAACAATGTGACTAAGGCACCTGGACAAACTATAGAAATTACATTTTATAGACAGATTTATTTATTTTTTCCTGGAGCAGAGAAATAGCTTCATGGAATTTTGGACAATATATTCAAACCACATAGTTCAATGCATCTATTTAAAATTAAGTCTATTTTATTACTTATTTACTTATAAAGTTTTAAGATATTCTTAGAAAGTAACAATAGTATCTTGGTTAGAGTAATTTTGAACTACAATTGAGGAAGTAAAATGCTCATAATATTTTGATTTTAGAATAACAGTATTAGTACAATGCACTGACCACTAGATGGAGACAGGCCCTCCTAGCTTCACCCATAATCTGCTGCTGGTTTTCTTAAGGTGAATAGAAACCAGCAGCAAAGGAGTTGGGTGCAGTACTGGCTATGCAGAATCATAACAGCTATATGTGTTAGAGGTTCCATGTGCCCCGCATCACAGGTCTCAGGAGCTGCTTAATCTGAGGAATGTGGCATGTGTTTACACAAAGGATTTGTGTAATAACAATGATGATATGTTAAAGGCATCTCCCCCCCCCCCCCCCCCCCCCGCAAAAAAGAATTTATCATTATCTTCAGAATAAACAGGTTTTCTTTGAGGTTTAATAAAATGGTTTCTGATTAAACATCAGAAAAAACTGTTCTATCACTTTGTTATTAAGAGAGTATTTGATGTTCCAATTTTAAGCAAATTACTTGCTTTGACATAAATATAAAGCCAATATTTGGGAAAAACTAACATGAATTTATACTCAGGTCCTTTCATCACATAACTGAAATTGATCTAATAAAATCCAGATTTTAGGCACCTACTTTACAGAATAGCCTCATCCTTTGCCTTCCCCTACGGTCAGAATTTGTGCATTCTATCCTGTGGTCCTCAAATTTGCTCTCATGTTTTCATAAAACTATGTACTCTCTCATACATTTTGAAGACGACATCTACATTTTTCATTATTTTTGAAAAGTAAGATTTCCAGTGTATTTTAAAAAATGAGAAAAATAAAAATTTTAGGATACTATTATATAACTCTTTAACATTCCATTTGAATCTTAGGTTAGAGCCATACATAGGATTCTCACCATCATCCATGTTTAAAATGCATGATCAAGCTTTTCATTTTAATGTTCCTCTTTTCTTTAACCTCATTTCTCCAATGAATATTATTCTAACATATTTTATACTTTAAAGTCTTATTAAACTCCCATATTTTTCTGGCACAAAGATACACATCTCTGCAATTATGTTTTATATGCATTTGTTGTTGTTGTTGTTTTTTTTTAAATCTGAACTTGACCCTCTAAAAAGAATGTAAATTCCATATGGTTAGAAATTTATTTTCCTTTTTTTCACTGCTGAATTCCTAACACTTGAGACAGGACCTAATGCAAAGTACACGCTGACTAAATATTTTGTGAATGAATGAAAGTGAAATTTAAAAGTTTTCTCTTTTCTATGACCATGAGACTCTACATTTTCAATGTTTATTGCAGCTGAGTCATCATGACAGTTATTATAACATACAATATTTTAAAATAACATACAATATTTTAAAAACAATATAAAATATATTAAAATGTTGGTAATCAGTGGGGGTTTGCCCGGGGTGGGAATGGCTTGGTGGTGGGGTGGGGGTGGGGGGCATCAATCAGGGAAAAAGGAGACATATGTAAAACTTTAGACAATAAAAAAAATTGGAAAAATCTTACACCCCAAATAAAATAAAATAAAATAAAATAAAATGTTGGTAATTATTAAGACAAAAAGTACAATGTTGTTAGAAATGCAGTTCTCAAGGAGTTAAATGGGCTTTCCTATTTTCATTGTCAAGTTTCCCTGGGGGAACATTACTTATTGCTGGAAGGAGACAGAATTCTGTATCTGTTTATTTTTTATTAATATTCAAAGATGTAAACACTAAAAGCTTAATCACATAAAGAAAAATGTGAAGGTGAATTTGATAATGCTAGCACTCAGTTATTTGTCCTTGAAAAAATTTTAATGAACCCTCAGTTAATAGATTGATTATGTTCTCCTTCATTTTTGCTGAAGGCTGAGTATTAAAACTACCTGATTGGCAATATGGTCTTACCTGAAGGCTCCACTGGTTCATAGTGTCATTTTGTTTGACATCCTTGAGGTAGGCATCCCTGGATGGGCTTTTCTTTTGTAAAGTGACAAGTGGGGGTCATAAAGAGGAAGGGAGTCATAGTGGGAGGTCTGGAGGGGGGAGAGGGGGCTCCACTTCTATATCAGACACTTTTTTGGTACCTCAGGAAGATAATTTTGAAATTAAAGACCTGGAGATGTATTGTCTAAAGCTTTGTATATTCCCAGATTACCCCAATGTGAGGGCCCGTGTTCTAGGCTGATGTTTAATTCTGCCGTGGCAGCCTGACTCCCACTGCTCTGAGCTAATACAGCTCCAGCGGAGTAGTGCCCTGTCTGACAATGATGGCAGCCACGCCATTCTGAAATAACCGCAGTAAGAATATGCCAGCAGTTCCTATTGGACAAAAAATGAACCGTCACACTGAGCGTTAAATGATGCTGCTCATCCAGTGGCACCACCTGTCCACCTGATGAGCACGGCTGGTCATAGGCTAATCCAGGACAGCTGTGCTTTCCAACAGATATTGTAGTCATTTGAGCTAGAATGAGATACATCATTTTTATAATGGTAAGAGCTACAATTTACTTTAAAATTTCTATGTTTGTGCAATTAAATATACGATTTCTAGTCTTCATGGCAATCCAATCTGATGAGATAGCTCTTTCTATCTCCGTCTGCTAATGAAAACTATGAAGATGAAAGCTGCTGAGTAACAAATGGCACAGTGGCTATATAAAGAGCACAAATAACAACACTCACTCTAAATAGTAACAATAACAATAAGAGCAGCAAGTAACATTTGGGGAGCACTTACTCTTGTTAAACTACAATGCTCCAGCTGGTAACCATTAAGGATGGAGTGACAAAAGCCTTTCTCCTTGAATAGTACCAACAGCAAGGACATAACTTTTGAAACCCTCTCATTTGAAATTATACACCTTGAGAAACTTGGCTGTTTGAAATCATATCATAGAGACAAACTAGCTTTAACCTGGACCATATCAGAATGCCAGGTATGTTAAGGTGGTGCTGCTTGAATCTAGGAGTCAATCAGAATTATTCCCAGTTTTTGATAGAGGTCTTCAAAATCATCAGTGTTTGCCTGGAATTGTATAGATAAGATCGTTTCAGGTTTTGTTTGGAGAGGTTGTGTTTTTGAATGCAGGCTTCCCTTGCCTGGTAAGTGTAATAAAATTGGCTTTGTATTTTAGAGTCATACTACACTTTGTAATTGAGAATCATACTACACTTAGAACCAAGCACCGTTCTGAACAGTTTAGGCATCCATACATTGGATCTTCATAACCTATGAGCTATTGTGATTGCCACCTTACAGTTGAGGAAGCTGAGGCAGAGAAGTTAATAAACTTCCTCAAGGCCACGTAGGAAATAGCAGAATCATGATTCAACCCAGGCAGCCTGAATCCAGAGCCCACACTCTTAATCCCTGTCGTATGGTACCTACACAATAAAAAGCTTAAGATTCATAAGTGAACTAGGAAAACAGAAAAGGAACCTCTCCCTGGCGAGAAGCTCTAGGGAATAAGTGAAAGATGGAAAGCAAATCGGAGTGAAGCAACACTAGGCAGATAATAGGAGCAGAACCTGGGAGGGCTGGTGAATGGGGAGGAGACAGAAGCAGGGCGGACTCTTGGGGTAATTACTTTGGCACATTAGCAAGAGCATCTCGATCAAATTCCTGGTACATTCTTTCTTGGCTAGTCAGGATGTCTGCATCATGGAGGGACAAGTATGTGGGAGCATGAGTTAGAGAAATGAGCAGAACTCCAAGGGATTGGCCGGACCTCAAAGTGGGGTGTACTCACACCACGAGACCAGCTGCTGAGGTACTCGTGCCAGTGGCACATTCTGCTTCTTTCAGAACATCTATCTCTCTGCAAACAGTCTGCTGTACAAATTACAACCCTGACCCCCTCCTCGGGTGGTGCGAAACAATACAGCAGACAGTATAATCAGAAGTTTCTGCCATAATATTGAGAGCACAATCAAGAATCACCAAACATTTAAGAAGACAGTGAAAAGGAGCCCGCAAATTTGAGTAACCAAACAATCCATACCTGAAAAGTTGTCAGAATGCTACAAGTGAATAGTTAACCCATAAATTAAGCAGATCATGAAAACTAAAAATCTGATTATGCAAATTCAAGTTTAGGAAGTTAGTGCTGGTAGATGAAACGAAACTGGCCATGTGTTAATAATTGTTAAGGATAATCCAATGATAGATACATAGGTTTTATTATCATATTGACATTTTCATAGTAAAACTAAAAATCATATCTTTGAAAAGCTAAGTAGAAAAGTCAACATGAGGAAAGATAAAGCAAGCAATTCTTATGAAACAAGTTACAAAACATACCGCACAAGATAAAGCAAAAGTATGAAAGAAAAATGAAATGACGTGAAAGGTAGATCTAGAAGTTGTGACATCATCTGAGAAAAGTTTCAGAAAGAGTAATAGGTCACATTATATGCAGTAATGAGCATGACACTGCAGATTGAGAGAGATACCAAGACAGATGAACATTTCTGACTACCTGAGTAAGGAGCAGAGGCAGAATTCTAAGATGTGACAAATTTCAAAAGTATTCTTTCCACTGCATCACATAGAAAGCTAACTTTATGGCTTTGTGTCAGTATTTCTTCCTTGTAAGGCTATTGCAAGAATTTATACTGCAATTAGTTCACAAGTTGGGAAAAGCACCATAAAAACCTTTAAAAAAGAGGGATTAAAGTAATTTGAAGTTTAAGAACACTAGATGTTAAAATTTCTATGGAAAGAAAAAAAGTTGCCTAGATTAGTTGCTTATATTATGGTTTTTGGGGGTAATGTTTTTTTTATCTTTATTGTTGAAAATATTATGTATGTCTCCTTCACGCCCCCTGCCCCCATTGACTCCCTCTAGCCAGCTGGTAATGTTTTTACATGAGTCTGTTAGATTAATATTTATATCGATACCAAAGCCAAACAAATCATATAATACTAGAACAGTCAATTATATAGACAAACTTCATTGTGAACTTAGAGGGGAAAAGTTAAATAAAGTACTAGAAAATTAAATGTAACATTTATTAAGGACATATTTCAGTAGGTTCAGAGAGAAAAACTATGATAAACTTCATAAGGAAATCTTTATGACCTCAGGAATGGGAAAATTTTCACTATGGATAAATTGGGGAATATTAATTTGAATAATTTTCATTCAACCAGAAAAAGTACACCTCAGGAACAAAGTGTTGAAATATCTACAAATTTAGAGTAGATATTTATAATTCTAATAATGAACAAAGGATAACTATGCAGAAATAATAAATGGCTCCTAAAAATATAGCTATACCAAGCTGTGGATTAGAATAGAAGCTGAGACCTAATACATTGTGAGACAGATGCTAGTATCAAGGGAAATTCAATTTTGAAAAATATACCTCAGATTAACAAGAATTATATCTAGCAATATCTAGCATTGGCTAAAATGTGGAGCCTGTGGAAGTATAAATTGCTACATTCATTTTGAAGAGCAGTTTGGCAATATCAAGTTGAAAATATGGAGAATTTGTTGCATACATGCTCAAGTGATATGTATGAAAATGTTCTTAGGATCATGAAGCAATAGCAAAAAAGATGAAAACTGGACAGATAAATTGTGGAAAATATAAATAAACTACAATTGCATGTATCAACTTGACTAAATTTCAAACACAATATTAAGTGAAGAAAAAGGACATTATGGAAGAACACATACAGTATGATACCATTTATGTAAAATCTAAAACTGTGCCAAGCAATACCAGGCATCTACACTAATAAAAGAGAAACATGGTAATTGGCGTACGACCGCTACCCTTCCCATTGGCTAATCAGCGTATCCTTATGCAAATTAACTGTCAGCCAAGATGGCGGCCGGCAGCCAGGCAGCTGGAAGCTAACAGGAGGCTTGCTTGCTGTGGACTCCAACGTTCCCTGCCGGCCTCTGAGCTTCAGTTGGAAACATAGTAACATTTACAGAAGATAAACAAAACTCCAGAAACCTCCTGTCAGTCAGCCGGGATCTCAGAGCTGGAGTCGCAACATTGTTTCGAATACAGAAAACAAAGGCCAGAAACCTGCTTTCAGCCAGCCTCAGAGAGAAAGCCGGCTCTCAGCTCCAGTGACAGCCATAGAAGGTAAATAAATGCCAGAATAAAAAAAAAAAGAAAAAAAGGAGAGGTTTGGAGCTTCAGTCGCCCGCCAGCCTGAAAACGGCCCTCAGCCCTTCACCCAGACTGGCCAGGCACCCCAGTGGGGACCCCCACCCTGAAGCAACAAGATGGCGGCTAATTTGCATACTGAAGGCAGGCGGCAGCAGGCAAGGCTGTCTGCGGTCTGGGACCCAGATCTGTGACCCTGCCGGGTGGGATCAGCGGAGCCGCGAGGCCTCCCGACACCGGGATCAGCGTGACAGGGGGCAGCGCCCCAACCCCCTGATTGGCCCTGCTCTGTGGGTGATAGAGGGCGGCGCCCCAACCCCCTGATCGGCCCTGCTCTGTGGGTGACGGGGGCAGCGCCCCAACCCCCTGATCAGCCCTGCAGCTCTGTGGGTGATAGAGGGCGGCGCCCCAACCCCCTGATTGCCCTGCGGCTCTGTGTGTGACAGTGGCGGCACCCCAACCCCCCCACGGGCCCTGCTCTATGTGAGACGGGGTAGAGCCATACCTCCCCATCAGCCCTGCCCTGAGTGTGACAGGGTGTGGCGCCTCAACTACTCCCCCCCCCACCGGCCCTGCTCTGTATGTGGCAGGGGGCGGTGCCCCAGCTCCCCTATTGGCCCTACTCTGTGCGTGACAGGGGGGAGCTCCTCAACCCCCTGATTGGCCCTGCTCTGTGCGTGACAGGGGGGAGCTCCTCAACCCCCTGATTGGCCCTGCTCTGTGCGTGACACGGGGGAGCTCCTCAACCCCCTGATTGGCCCTGCTCTGTGTGTGACAGGGGGCAGCTCCTCAACCCCCTGATTGGCCCTACTCTGTGTGTGACAGGGGGGAGCTCCCAAAACCGCTGATTGACCCTGCTCTGTGCATGACAAGGGGGAGCTCCCCAAAACCCTGATGGGCCCTGCTCTGTGTGTGACAGGGGGTGGCGCCGCAACTTCCCTATCGACCCTGCCTTGAGTGTGATGGGGGCGGCGCCCCAACCCCCCAATCAGCCCTACCCTGAGCATGACTGAGGGTGGCATCGCAACCTCCCCATCTGCCTTGCTCTGTGCATGACAGGGGGCGGCGCCCCAACTCCCCAATTGGCCCTGCTCTGAGCCCGACCAGGGGCTGCACCTAGGGATTGGGCCTGCCCTCTGCCACCCAGGAGCAGGCCAAAGCCAGCAGGTCATTATCTCCTGAGGGGTCCCAGACTGCGAGAGGGCACAGGCAGGGCTGAGGGACCCCCTCTCCCCTCGAGTGCACAAATTTTTGTGCACCGGGCCTCTAGTTATATTATAATAGCATACACATTGATAAGAATGAAAAACAAATTCAAGTTGATGATTATCTCTGGGGAGGCAGAGAGGGAGAAAGAAACTGCCATAAAACACGAGAGAGGCGTCAGGGAATGTCAATCGTATTTGTGACGAGCTGTTGTTGTTTTTTTGTGTGTTTTTTAAAAATTAAAATATTGAAGCAAGTATGTCAAACTGTTAAAACTTGATGGAGCTTGGTATCTGGGCCTTGGTTCCAGAAACTTGCTACAGTACAGTCTTACCTTGTTGAAAACAGTTATATACCACCATAATGATGTCTCATCATTGCCTGACCGCTTATATGACGGTGCTCTCATCCTATATAATAAAAGCCTAATATGCAAATTGACCAAACGGTGGAACAACTGATGGAATGACTGGTCCGTATGACATGCACTGACCACCAGGGGGCAGACGCTCAATGTAGGAGCTGCCCCCAGGCCACAGGCCCCAGGAGAGCCAAGGCGGGACCCCCCTCCCAATCACCCCGCCGGTTGCCCCACAGATCTGCCCTGATCACCAGCCAGGCTTAGGGACCCTACCCATGCATGAATTTCATGCATCAGTCCTCTCGTAAAATTATAATGGAGCTGAAAAAATTCCTGTAGCCTAGTGATGTTGTAACCATACTAACATTGTAGCCCAAAGCATTACTCATAAGTCTGTGGTGATGCTGGTGTAAACAAACCTACTGCTTTGCCAGTCATATAAAAGTATAGGATCTACAATGATGTCCAGTACATAATACTTGGTAATCATAATAAATGACTGTGTTACTGGTTCATGCATTTACTATAATACTGTATACTTTTTATCATTATTTTAGGATGTATGCTTTCTACTTATAAAAGAAGTTTTCTGTAAAGCAGTAGGCCATATTATCCCTCATATATCTCAGGTTTACCTCATCTCTTGATTTCATCATTTTCTCTTGTGCTTGATTTACTCCTGTGTTGTTTTTGTGCAGTGACATGCTGTACAGGCTTATAGTCTGGGAGAAATAGACTAGACCATAGAGTTTAGGTGTGTAGTAGACTATGCCATCAAAGGTTTGTGTAAGTGCACTTTATGATGTTCCCTTACCGACAAAATTGCCTGATGACATGTTCCTCAGAACGTATCCCTGCCATTAAGTGGTGTATGATTGTATTTGAAATATTTCATGATAACCAAGGTAAATGCATAAAAGCATAAGAAACTGGAAACCATTTTTAAAATGGATTTAGGCAAGGGCTGCATACAGGGTGGAGTTAGATTAAAATATTTAACTTCCTGCTCTAAAAACCTGGAACCCTCATTTAAGGAAATCACATTCCTATCTTAATTTCAATCTTCTGGATAGAAATGTAGACCTGTTTTCATGACTTTCTAAATTTTTCTAAATGGGCTCTTTTAACAGTAATGATCCAGAGGTCTGATGGTAGCAGGGTCTTTAGAATATGTGATTATTAAGAGAAGGTGAAGCTGAGAAGTCAGAATAAAAGATTTCAAGGGATTCAAATTGAAGCCTGGCTTTATAGTAAAGAACAAACAAGCCATATACATAGTGTGTGATTGGGGGGAAATATTATATTGCTTCTTTCTAGCTGTTTTTGGAGAAGACTTTAAAAAAGCCTTTTTATAGTTTCTTTTGAGCATTTTGTTTTCTTCTTTTCTGGGCATGGTTAACAAATTAAAGAGCCTATTTCCTCTCCACAGCTGTGCGTCATTGCCTTAGGGACTATTATGGGAACAAATACTAAAGGAGTTCTGCTGTCTACCAGCGAGAGCTCTTGACATAAACAAGCCTGCGACCTCCCGAGGATTGAGCAGGTGTCTCTGAGGGTTCCTGATGACTACTAAGACTGGCCAGCCACTGTGCTTTCCCTAGTAGCAGATCCCTGATCTATGAAGTAACATCATCTCCCTGAAGATGCTGAAGGCAAAGAGAGGTGTGAAGTAAATTCAGAGACGTGCTTCCCTATGTGATCCTTAAGAGGTCATGACTACCATTGAGGAATTATGGGAGACTGGGTTGTTCAAGTGGACTGTATTTTAATCCTATAGATATTTATTAATTTTTACTATTTTCATGATAATGAGAAACTAAAAATAATGCCCTTTTGGAAAATCAATATTTTCCAGTATGGAAAAATACATATTTTAAATTTCTGAATTCTTAAATAGCTAAAATAGACATGTTTTACCAAAAATTCATCTATGAAATGGAATTTTAGAAAGATTATTAACTACGTTAACAATGCAATAATAAATGGTTGTGTGCCTTTGTTTAAATGTGCTAAAGTAACTAGTTTGGCATCAAATATTTAATTTATTTTGTTTGCTAGACATCCTCACCTTATCAGAAAAGAATGTACTTATTCTGTATTTGGAGAATTGAGCAAGTGATATTTGGGGAAATGGGATAAAGGTAGGGCAAGATAATTTTCTAGAATATGAACCATTTATCTCTTCCAAAGACAAAGGAAATGATGTGGGTGACTCAGTGTATCTGACATGTTTCTGGCTTGCTGAGAATAAAATTGTGCATAAAAATTTAATTCGATTTCAGGTCAGAGCACATGCTGGGAGTTACTGGCTCAATCCCAGCAGGGAGTGTGCAGGAGGCTGCTGACCAATGATTCTCTCTTATCATTTATGTTTCTATCTCTCTTTTTCTCTCCTTTCCTCTCTCTGAAATAAGTAAAAAAACAAAACAAAAAAAACACATATTTTTAAAAAATCATAGGGCCTCCTTCTAACTGACTTTGATCAACAAAAGGATATTGGTAAATGGTGTTGGCATATGGTCATCTCAAACTGAGATCCTAATCTCATAGAGTCTAGACTTTCAGAGTTGAAGGAATTTTTTATAAATATATTTTTATTGATTTCAGAGAAGTAGGGAGAGGGAGAGATAGAAATATCAATGATTGATCAGATGCCTCCTGCATGCCTCCTTCTGGGGATCAAAACCCACAACTCAGGCATGCGCCCTTGATTGGAATCGAACCTGGGACCCTTCAGTTCACTGGCCGACACTCTATCCACAGAGCCAAATCAGCTAGGGCTTTCATTGTTTTAATTTGCATTTTCCTGATGACATTTGAAGTGGAACATCTTTTCCTATGCTTATTTGCCATCTGTATATCTTCCTTGATGAGGTGTCTGTTAAGGTCTTTGGCCTATTTTTCAATCAGTATTGGTGGGGTATTTTTTTCTATTGTTTTCTTAATGTTGAGTTTTTTAGAATTCTTTGTATATTTTAGACTATGGTTCTTTATCAGAAGTGTCTTGCAAAATTTTCTCCCAGTCTGTGACTTGTATTCACATTCTCTTGACATTGTCTTACACATAGCAGACGTTTTTAATTTTAATGAAGTCCACTTTATGTTATTTCTTGCATGGATCATGCCTTTGTTGTTCTATCTAAAAAGTTATTACCATACCCAAGCTCACCTAGCTTTACTCGTATGTTATCTTCTAGAAGTTTATAGTTTTGCATTTTATATTTATGTTTATGATCCATTTTGAGCTAATTTTGTGAAGGGTGTAAGATCTGTGTCTAGACTCTCTCTCTCTTTTTTTTTTTGGCCCCCAGTTTTTTGGAATAATTTGTAGAAAAAATATCTTTGTTCCAGTGTATTGCCTTCCTTTATCAAAGATCAGTGGATTATGTTTATGTGGGTCTATTTCTAGGCTCCCTATTCTATTACACTGATCTATTTATGTATTCTTCCTCCAATAGCACACTGTCTAGTAGACTTTATAGTAAGTGTTGAAGTTGGGTAGTGTCAGTCCTCCACCTTTGTTCTTCTTTGGGTACTTCAACTTTGTGTTGGGGACTCTGGGTCTTTTGCCTCTCTATATAAATGCTAGAATCAATTTATTGATATCCATTAAATAACTTGGAATTTTGATTGAGATTGCATTGAATCTATATTTAAGTTGGAAAGGCTTAACTTCTTGATAATATTGAGTCTTTCTATCTGTGAACATGGAACATCTCTCCATTTATTTAATTCTTTGATTTTTTTCATCAGAGTTTTTTTAGTTTTCCTCATATAGATCTTACACATAATTTATTAGATTTATGCCTGAATTCTTAATTTTGGGGGAAGGAGTGCTAATACAAATACTATTGTGTTTTTAATTTTTAATTCTACTTGTCTATTGCTTGTATGTAGTAACATGATTGATTTTTGTATATTAATCTTATATCTGCAACCTTGCTATAATCACTTATTAGTTTAGATATAATTTAAAAAATATTTAATCTATGTTTAGTTTTTGATTTCTAAAGGTACTTGGTTTTCATAAAATCTGAAAACATTGTTTTAAATACATATATATTTAACAAACAACTACTTATAAGTGGGTCTTTACAAAAAGAAATAAATCAAATTTGAGTCTTGCTAAGACTCTGGAAATTATTAACGATTTAGAAGAAATTTAAGAGAAAAAGGGAATATGTTAGATGACATTATGGAGATGTAGTCAGAAAATTTGAGTAAGAGAAACTCAACAAGGTAAAAGATCTTTCTTCTACCGAAACTGGTTTGGCTCAGTGGATAGAGCATCGGCCTGCGGACTGAAAGGTTCCAGGTTTGATTCCGGTCAAGGGCATGTACCTGGGTTGCCGGCACATCCCCAGTGGGAGATGTGCAGGAGGCAGGTGATCGATGTTTCTCTCTCATCGATATTTCTAACTCTCTATCTCTCTCCCTTCCTCTCTGTAAAAAATCAATAAGATATATTTAAAAAAAAAAAAGATCTTTCTTCTACACACAAAAAATGTGTTATGAAGAAGGAAACTAAATTAAAAAAAATTGACAGACATAACAATCTAACATGGAACTTATTTATAATGAGGTGTGTGTGTGTGTGTGCATGTGTGTGTGCATGTGAATGATAAATTAACAGGGAAATGTGAACAATGAATCATTTTTTATAAGTGTATGTAATTATTGTTAACATCTTAGGTGTAATATGGCATTATGGCTTTTTAGAGAGTTTTTGTCTTTAAGAAATACAAACCAAAATATTTTTAGGTAAAATAATAGATCTCTGACACCTGCTTCAAAATAATCTGGTTGGCATTGTGAAGAAAGTGAGAGTGAGTTCCTCAAACTAGTCTCTCAGCATTTGTGTATATTTTAAAATTTCCATAACAAAAAATTAGAAAACATGTATTGAACACTAAACTTCCAGGAAGGCCAGAATTATGTTTATCTTATTTACCCTTGCATCCTTAGAATGTGAATAATAGCTGGTGTACTCTAGTATAGCAGCATCTCAATACATACTTGTAGAATTCATTAATTAATAGCATTTGATAATTTATGCTTTTATCTTGGGAGTTTTATGTATAGGCGGATGCCTTCACGAGGCCTCTGAGAAGTGGAGTTTACTATGCTTTAACAAAGCATGGCGGAACGGGGCTTTAAGGGTAGACTCAGTCTACTTAACGTGTTAGTTTCTATGTCCCAATTATGCCTTGATTTAAATGATCCTTTCCTTCTGAGGCTCTGAATAATATCCTGATTATTTAAAAAGTTCTTAAAAACTCTCCTAGAATTATTTTGAAAGCTACTTCTAAATTTCCAAAAACTCTTAACAAGTTAATTGAAAAAACGTTTGTTTAGAAATTCAGTACGAAAGATAATATGGTCTGTGCTGAGGGTAAAACAAAATAAATCTTTGCTCCGGAAGAAGTTAAGCTCAATGGTGTAGATGAGGACCTTATTCTTTGTTGTAGAAACCTATCCAAACATTTTTAGGGGTGTCTGTGCCCATGAGATTTTGGGGAGGTGATTTTTACTTCTTATCTTATTATCTTAAAACAGTTATTGCAGCTGCACTATGGTGGTATTATTGCTAGTTTGAATCGGCACTTTGTTCATATTACATTATTTCAAGCTCTATTACCTGATATATATGAAGGAAGGGTTTATAACTGATGGCATCTGGCTCTGGCTATGGTGCTGTCCTTAATATTTTCCTGGCTTGATAAGCATAGTCATTTACTATATTAACTCGCTCATCCTAAATATAGACCTACATAAGTGGATATACATGATTATTATTTGGTTTTTAATGTGTTTTTTCTGTGTGTGTGTGTGTGTGTGTGTGTGTGTGGTTGTTGTGAGGGCTTGTTTATTTTTTGCCACTGTCTTAGGCAGAAATCTATTTCAAATTAAGTTAGACCTCTAACTAATAATTTGGAAAGTGGCCTTCTGTTTTCCAAAGATTTATTTGAAATTTTTCATTGTGAAACTATTACTATGTCCACTTTTTACTATAATCCAAATTTTTAAGATTAAGCTTACAGAAGAGGTTATTCTTAAACTATTAAAGAAGAAGAAAGTCCCAAACCCAAGACTGTGATTATAACTTGGTCTAGCATAAGAATTTATGCCTCCAACCCACACACAAGACAAAATTTTATGAGTGTACAGTTTGTACTGTATGTTCTTACATTTCAGTCTGTCATGCCCTAAAAATGTGCTTTTTTTGTTTGGTTAAGTAATAGAAGTTACCCAATGGCTAAGGCTATTTTATGTCTGATTTCCACTGTGTGGCCGTACAACTTTTGAGAATGTCTGATTGGTGTCAAACAAGGGCAGAAGTTTACCAACTATAGATCCTTTAGCAGGGTGCTTGCTGTTTGGGCTCCGACATTCACTTGGAATTTTATCCTTAGACTAGAGGCCCGGTGCACGAAATTCGTGCACTGGGGGGAGGGGGCCCCTCAGCCTGGCCTGCACCCTCTCCAATCTTGGACTCCTTGGGGGATGTCAGACTGCCCGTTTAGGCCCGATCCTTTACCAGCAGTCGGACATCCCTCTCGCAATTCAGGACTGCTGGCTCTTAACCACTCACCTGCCTGCGTGCCTGCCTGATTGCCCCTAACCACTCTGTTTGCCAGCCTGATCACCCCCAACTGCTGGCCTTATCACCCCCAACTGCCTCCCCTGCCAGCCTGTTTGCCCCCAACTACCCCCTGCCACCGGCCTGATTGCTCCCAACTGCCCCCCCCCACCAGCCTGATTGGGGTTGGGGGGCCGATTAGGGGTGGGGCTGGCCATGGGGAGGGGCTGTGGTTGGTGGGCTGGGCAACCACCCCCCCCCCCAAATGGGTTGAGGGGTGACGATCAGGGCCAGTGGCCTGGGGGAAGAGCCATGGGTGGTTGGCCAGCCAGCCCTGCCCCTGATTACGGTGGGGGGGGGGGGCAATCTGGGGTGGGGCTGGGCAAGGGGAGAGGCTGCAGGAGATTGGCTGGCCAGCCCTGCCCCCTATTGAAGTGGGGGGATCAAGGGTGGGGCCAACCTGGGGAGGGGCTGCAGGACATTGGCAGCCCAGCCCTGCCCCCTCTTGGGGTGAGGGGGGTGCAATCAGGGGCAGATAGCCACGGGGAGGGGCTATGGGCCTATTGTGGTGGGGCAGGTTGGTCAAGGATGTGGCTGGCGGGGGGTGGGGGGGAAGAGAGGGGGTATTTGGCCAGCCAGCCTGCTCTTTTTTTTTTTTTTTTTTTTTTTTTGGCAACTCCACAATTTTAATTTGTGGTGCCTATGCTATGTCTGAAAAAGACCTTCTCCCCCTACCCAGGAGAGCAATGGGGAGGGGGCAGCAAAAAAATAGAAGACATCCCTCCCTATTGCACACAGACCCTATTTACAGGCTCACCTGGCCCAGGCCGGCGGGATGCTTGGCACATTCTCGGATCCCTGCTCAGGGCCTGGAGGGGTGACTGGTGGCAGCACATGTGAGAGGGGACCTCTGGGTGACCACTCTGGTCCTGGCTACTGGTTTTGGCACTTCCTGGTCCCCAGTTCCTTTCTGTTCCTGCCTGCAGCCTTGGTCCCCCTACCTGGCCTCAGATGGCCCCCTTGGCTCCTGGGGGCTCTGTCCTCCCCTCCTAACCTGGAGATCTCAAGGAAGGTTATGGCTTCTCAGAGACTCCTCGACAGCCCTATCACTCATGTTCACACAGGGAAGGGGTGCATGTGGCAAAAGCAGCTGTATAAATGCGGGTGCAGGAGCAAGTCCTCCGGGGTCACTTGGACAGTTTGCTGATGACGCAGATCAGGGCCACATTCTCATCCTTGAGGCGCTGGTTGTCAGCTCAGAGATTGGACAGGCCCTTCAGCTCCTCTTCCAGCTCAGCGGCCTTGCACTCCAGGGCCCTGCACTCAAATCTCGCCAGCTCCAGGATGGCCGGCCTCTTTGCAAAGTGCTCTTGCCTCTGCATGGCGTGCTCCAGCTCCACCTTGAGCTGCTCCAGCCGCAGCATGGTCTGGGTCAGGGCCTCACGAAATCTCTCATTCTCAATGTGCAGCTTTCCGTAGAGTTTCCTGAAGCTCCCTCAGGCTCTTCCAATTTTGGCTGGGGTTTGGGGTTTAGGTCCTGCTGCCTCTGGAGGGGAAGGGCTGGATTCTGGGCTGATGTCCACTGGCTTCACCTTCTCCCCCTTCACAGGCCCTCTCCTCTCATTGCCAATTCTGCAGTGCTCCCTGGAGGCCTGTGGTCCCTGTCCCTGCCCCTCAGGCACCTCTACTCTCTGGGCAGGGCCATCAGAATTCTTAACCCCAGGGACTCGGGGCTGCCAGGAAGGGTCCAGGCTCTGAGCACCCTGCTCTCCATGTGGATGGGAGAGTCTGATCAGGGGAAGGCCTGCAGGGAGGAGGGGCTGCGAGGTTGTCTGCAGGCCCCCTGATCAGGCGGTGTGCTGGCTACAGTGGGCATCATAGCGACTGGCCCAATCAGGGCCATGTTCTGCCTGCTCACCACTCCCCAGTCCCAACACAGCCTCCACTGCCCGGCTATCAGGCCTTTGGGATCACCAGCTCAGGGCGCCTGCTTTCCCACAGGCCTGAGCCCCTCAGGCCTGTGGGAAAGCAGGCGCTGGTGATTTCACCTGGATGCGTGTGCGCCAACCATGGACTGATGGAAAGCACTGCAGCTTGGGGCCGCTCAAACCTGGGCGGGCAGGTCGGGGGCACTGCCGCCACTGCTATTGCCACTGCCGCTGCTGCTGCTGGGGCTTGAGGCACTGACTGAGGCTGCTAGGCATGCCCGTGACCTGCCCACCCGAGTTGGGTAGCACATGGGATGCGCCAGCGGGCAGATCACTGCTGCCGCCCGGCCGGTAGCACAGGGGATACCCGGGCGGGTACCTGATAGCTGCTGCCCCACCGCCAACCCCAGGACCCCGCGGTAGGCCTGGATGAGGGTGGAGTGGGTGCTGAACACCTCATTCCCACCTGCCAGCCCCAGGTTCCCCACGGGAGGCCCGGATGAGGGTGGAGCGGGTGCCCAGCACCGGGGTCCCACCCGCCAGCCCCGGGTCCCCCGCGGGAGGCCCGGATGAGGGTGGAGCGGGTGCCAACACTGCGGTCCCACCCGCCAGCCCCGGGTTCCCTGCGGGAGGCCCGGATGAAGGCTGAGCGGGTGCCGAACACCTCGGTCCCACCTGCCAGCCCCAGGTTCCCTGCCAGAGTCCTGGATGAGGGCGGAGTGGGTGCTGAACACCTCGGTCTCACCCGCCAGCCCCAGGTCTCCACCGAGGCCCGGATGAGGGCAGGGACCTCTGCCGCCAGCCCTGGATGGAGGCAAGCTGGCGGTTGGCACTGTCGGGCCCTGCCTGCAGTATGCAAATTAGCCGCCATCTTGGCTGGTGGTTAATTTGCATATCTCGCTAATTAGCCAATGGGAAGGGTAGCGGTTGTACGCCAATTACCATGTTTCTCTTTTATTAGTGTGATGTGTCTGTTTTTCACTTTACAAGTCCAAGTAATAATTTTATTCTGGTCTACAGCACACTTTTTTACATGCATTTTAGTGGTTTTGAGAAGACTTTTAATGAAGCCATAAAAAGTTGTCTTAAAAATAAACACACATACAATAAAACAATAACTATATAGACATTCAGAACAGTGCATTCACAGGTGACCTGGTTGGTTCCACCACTGAGTAGCTCACTTACTTAAGATTTGCAAGCAGATACCAGTTCTTTTGCTGCACTCCCCCCACCCCCCCCAACACATACACACATGCACATACGTGCACTCAATCCTCTTTGAAAGCTATACAGTGCAAAATTTCAATTAGAAAGCCTAAATGTGTCATGAAACAGATAATCCCATTGATCAAGATCATTACTAGAAAATAGGCATTATCTTTGCATGTCTATTTTAAACTTCCTAGAAATACAAAATCTTTTTAAAGACCTGAACGCGATGTCTTAGGGCAGTGGTCGGTAAACTGTGGCTCGCGAGCCACATGCGGCTCTTTGGCCCCTTGAGTGTGGCTCTTCCACAAAATACCATGTGCAGGCGTGCATGTACAGTGTGATTGAAACTTCGTGGCCCATGTGCAGAGGTCCGTATTTTGTGGAAGAGCCACACTCAAGGGGCCAAAGAGCCGCATGTGGCTTGAGAGCCGCAGTTTGCTGACCACTGTTAGGGTATATAAAGAATAGGCAGGGCATAGGCCCTATATGCATCTCACTAAACACCATCCAGTCTTCTTAGGAGCTGCTGTGAGAGAGGGAATCCTAGCTACAGGCCGCCAGCCTGGAATCTTCCATGAACACTGTACTATGCCAATGCATGGGCAGCATATGCCGGTTGTTCAGTCAAGTCCCAGGCATTCGAAGAAAGACATTTTCTCCAGTGCCAGTACCAGGCACCTCTGATAAGAATAGAGCTGTCACTGGGCATTGAACCTCTGAGGGTCATCCTCCATCTTGACTTATGGTGGGAATAAATTTTTATTTCTATGTACGATCAGTTTATTGCTTTCAAAAATCATTCCGCAACTGCTTTTTAAAAAATGACATTAAACCTAATTTGTTTAATGGAAAGAAATATTTATTGCAACCACTGGTTTGATAGATAGAAAATATTCTTTCACTAGAAATTTAGCTTTGGGCTCCTGTAATACATTTTCAGGAGTTAGACGTACAGGGCAACTTCATATTGCATCTGCTCACCTATCATGCTATTGCATTTATCTTTTTAGAATTTTGCTTTCTTATTTGCTCCTACAATATATTTCACAGATCTCCTTGAGGCTGAATAACTATGCATCTTATAATGGTTAGAGTTGTATAACATTTAGATGTATTTCTCACTAGTACTAGGATTATATATGTGTATATTTAAAAAGATTTTTATTCCATTTTTCAAGTTTTAACCTATCACTCACAAGTACTTTATATTTGTTTCTGGGTTTTAAAATATACATTACATATTTGATGTCAGAAGAGGTCATAATCCAAGTCATTTTATGCTACTCACATACTGTTCTATTCCCCAAACAAATGAACTTCCTGCTATGTTTCTGGATGAGAAGGAAATCCAAAGAGCAAGTGTATTTATCAGTCCCTATGTCAGCAAAATTTTGATCAGTGTCAGTAGTACACTCTGCATCAGCAAGTCAGAATAGTATCTGTATTACTTAATTAATGATATAATATTCAAAAATCAAAGACAGAAGGTAAGAAAGTGCCATCAATGAAGCATTATAGTTACTGGTGGTTTTATACTAGTGTTAGCTTAATTGATGCTAGATAGTCTTTCCTATTCATCCTGATATTCAGAAAAGGCTTGACTGCTATGACTTTTTAGGAGAATATAGTATACTTCACAGACTCCTTAGGCACAAGAAAAGTATTTCATTATGTAGATACCCATTATCATATATTTGTAGATAAAAATCTAATATACTTCAGCCCTGGCCAGTGTGGCTTAGTTTGTTGGGTGCTGTTCCGTGCACAGAAAGGTTGCCAGTTTGATTCCCAGTCAGGGCACATGCCCGGGTTGCAGGCTCCATCCCCGGTAGGAGACCTGCAGGAGGCAGTTGATGGATGTTACACTCCTACATTGATGTTTCTCTTTCTCCCCCTCCCTTCCTCTCTCTCTCTCTAAAAGGCAATAGAAAATCTTTTTAAAAAACCTATTATATTGCCCGGTTGGCAGGGCTCAGTGGTTGAGCATTGACCTATGAACCAGGAGGTCACAGTTCAATTCCCTATCAGGGCACATGTCCAGGTTGTGGGCTAGATCCCCAGTGGGGGGCATGCATGAGGCATCTAGTCAATGATTCTCTTTCATCATTGACATTTCTATCTCTCTCTTCCTCTCCTGCCTCTCTAAAATCAATAAAAATATATTTAAAAAACCTTTTATACTTCAATATGTTTAAAGATTATTTAAGCATTTGCTGTTCAGAAGCAAAATTATCACTATTTTCCCCTTCAACAACTAGAACACAATAGATTATTCTTTCTTTCTTTATTTAACAAATATTTAGGAGGAAATAAGAGAGAAAATGTAAACATAAAGCTTAGGGTCTTGTTATAGATATAAATATGCAAACTGGAAAATTTAATTGTGTTCTGCAGGCTATGACAGGGGAAACATAGCAGTACTCTTGGGTCACAGAGGACAGGCATGTAAGTGTGACCTGGGCAATCTGGAAGCTACCTGAATATAATTACACATGAACCAACACACTTAAAATTAGGGTATGGGAAAGAAAAAATGCCGAATAACGCCCAAGTTCCTGCCTTGGGTGACCAGATGGTTGATGATGACATTCACTAGGAGAGGAAGAAAAAAGAGGAAAAGCAAGATTGGGATGAAAATTATGAATATAGTTTTGAGCTTGTTAAATTTGAAATACTTGAATGATCTCCAAGTAGAGACGAACAATAGGTAAATGGATTTATAGTTTTAAATTTATTTTTTAAAGTTTTTTAAAAATATATTTTTATTGATTTCAGAGAGGAAGGGAGAGGGAGAGATAAAACATTAATGATGGGAGAGAATCATTGATCAGCTGCCTCCTGCACGCCCCCTACTGGGGATCGAGCCTGCAACCGGGCATGTGCTCTAATTGGGAATCGAACTGTGACCTGGTTCACATAGGTCATTGTTCAACCACTGAGCCAAGCCAGTTTTAAATTTAAATAAATAAATCTATGCTGGACATGAATTTCTGAGATTCATCAGCTTATAAAAGATACTTCAAATCATGGAAGTGAATGAAATTACCCAGGAAGAGGGGATAGAATGAGATGAGACTTAACAAAATGCTGCAGAATACCCTTATGTGAGGGTAAAAGGAGGGAAACCCCCAAACAGAAAAAGGTTGACTATAGATGAAACATGATACAGAAACTAAGAAGTTGGCAAGGTCAGTTGAATGATAGAAGTAGAAGCCATATTAGAGTGAACTGAGGTGTAATTGGACAATGAGGAAGAGAGCCAGTGTGTACAGGCACTATTTTGATAAAAACATTTGTCTGACAAAGGAAGGAAAGAAGTTTATTGTGTCATTCTTAATAATAAAAATATATACAAAAATGGATACAATTTAAAATTCAAAATGGATATGTATATTATGACTGATGAAATCCATACTCATTTATAATACTATTCACAAAGGATTTAAATAAAATAGATCAATGTTTATATGACAGTGATTAATAAACAAAAACAGTATTAAATTATAAATGCAATATTTGATTATGTTAATATAAACATTCATTGAAAGGTTTAGAATATTAAATTATTTGTTTTGATACTTCATTTTTCTATTTATCTGTGTTTTCTAAAATGGGAAAGTAAACATTTTATAAGCGAATAATTAATATTACATTTGAAGGACATATTCTTGGATTTTTCTATTTTGAAGAACATAGGCTTAGATTATTTCTAATCACTAAACTTTTAGATGATATGCACATCTTTAGGTAAATCTACTGCTTCATCTTAAGAGTCAGAAGTGATATTTACCCAGCTATCCATTTCTATTTTGTGCTATAAAAATATTGTGGTTTTTTTTAGTTTAATTTTTTCTTTTCTGAAATTCAAAACATATGTACTAAAGAGAGTATAGGCTAAATACACAGGCAAAAAAGGGTCCATTCCATGAGACGGAAGATTTGCTATAGTTAATGGGAGTCATTTCTCTCCGCCTGAGAGCGTCCCGGCTGGAGCTCCTTACTGGGTCTGTGACGTGGGTCAGAGGACGGTTTGTCCTCTGCCTGTACTGGAGCATTTCATTATTTGTTAGACTTTTCCCTACTATGAGGTTACTTTGGGCAGGAAGTCATTGACAGTTAGAAAGAGGCAGAAGAAAGAATAAAAATAAAGTTCTCTAAAAAGGACAGTACTTGCAAATTACACTTAACAGTTATTTTAAGCCAGCAAAAGCTGGGTTTGGTGGTGGCAGCCACATCTACCCCAATGAGCATGTCATTGAAGAGAACCAGGTATTTTGGGAGCCACAGGCAGACTGTACAATTAAGGTTTAGGTAAAAGGATTGGGTAATCCTGCAATAGTCACTGTTACATAACACACCAGTTGCTGCCCAGGGATACGAGCGGTAACTGAACATTATAGCGGGAACCGTTAGCTTTGCTGCAACCAAGGATCACTTGCTAGTTCCATTATAAACCTGACTTTGTAGTTGGTTTATAACCCAGACAGCTTAATTCACATCAAACTGAAACCTGGCATTGAAGTGAAAAGCCTAGAAGCACTTTAAAAAATTATTTTTTTCAAAAAGAGAATTTTGAGCTAGAAAGAACCAGAGCGATCATCTAGTCTAACTTCTGTCTTACAGGTGAGAAGAGAGGCACAGGGGGCAGTGAGAAGGTCATGATGTCATAAACTCACCAGAAGGCAGAACCAAACACAGGTTTTTCTGCCTTTCTGAATAAAACAAACCAAACCAAAAACTAACTAATCTATACTAACCTATTTAATTCAATTTTTTGTTAATGTAAGGAAGCCAGAAGAAACAGGTGTTGACTCTCTTATATTCACCAGGGATCCCTCTTGATGAGTTGAAATGACTTGTTCCGGGAAACACAGCTTGTTAAGAACAAGGAAAGAACTCAAGTCTGTTTTGTGACTATTTCACATTTTTAAAATTTTTATTTATTTATTTTTTTAAATTTATGGGGTTGACACTGGCCAACAGGGTCATACAAGTTTCAAGTGTAAATTACCATGACATTTTTATATTCCTTTTCCTTCAGTCATATCGATTGTCTATTCACTTAATTCATTTCATAGCCCTAAAGAACAGATTGCTAAACCATGAATCAATGGGGCACTAGTTTACTACATTCCCATGGTCATAAAATTATTCATAAATTGAATTGGAAAATAAAGAAGGGTTATAAAGCCAGGATTGTGTTTCTATAAAACCACAATTGGCTGAAAAGTCAGTTCAATCAGTCAACCGAACAATCATTTTTATCTCCATAATATCAAAAGAAAATTGTTGTGGTGGATTGTTTTTGTTTGATAAATTCCAATGATTATTTTGTCAATGTTAAAGTCCGAATTTTTGATGTAAATGGTGTAGATGACATTTTATTGAACTATGTATTATATCCAGTTGGCTGGAGCTAGACATCATGTGTATATACATTTGACTCCTTGCATAGCTGGATTTCCTGAAATCCAACCCAGAACTTTCCTACATCATTACACCCTATCTTTAAAAGTGACCTGTTATGGCAATGGAGTGGGACTTTTTATAGTTCATGCCATTAAATCAGCATTCAAATGTCAAAACCTAATTCCATACCCAGCATGCAGTTAGTATTCCCTCTCCTCTCTACCTTTACTTCTTTGTTTATATCCAAGACAACAGAAACTTTTCTGAACATATCTTTTTCCTCTGGTAGATGTTAAGTTCCTCTGAGTACAGGGACCACGCAATGTTTTTCACATTTACACCCCTCTTTTCACATACCATAATCTGTACTGAACTAGTATGCTTTTCATCTGGCATATATCCAATCAAAATTCATATTATTTATGATGTTATTTACTTGGAGATACACCTGTGCAGAATCAAGCATTACTGAATTAACTGTCATGATCTCCTGTAGAAGAATAGGATGATATATTTCATTAAGCCCAATTTAAGAGTGAAGAAAGAGGAAAATGCTAAGAAGCCTCAGACTTTGACATTTGTTTATAAGAAGTCAGAAATAAATAGGAAACTTAAAATTAGATCCCCAGAGTATAATTTGATAAACTTAATCTAACCAAGAAACCTAGTCTCTGTTTCATGTACATTTCTCAGTAATTTTGTGCTCATTTCACCTTTATTTACCAAATTAAGATGTTGCATTATGACTGTTTTGTTTATACCTTCTGTGTGTGGTCATTATTATTCTGTAAGTTCATGACATCGACAGCCTGAAATTCCAATAAACTAGGAAAACCATACTGAGGAAGTGGGTGGTAATTGGCAAAAGGAAAGCATAATATGGAGAGAATTAGCTGAAAGCTGTTGTAATAATTTGGCTCAGTTAGAGTATTCACTTATTTGGCATTTCTTGTCCAATGTATTATAACATTATTGGAGATGACTTCATAGGTCAAGAGTCAGTAAGAAACCTCATATTTTTATTTAGCATGAAGAAATCCAAATTTGCCAGGAAGTCAATATTTATCAGGGCCACTTCATTTAATATTTTTATTTTCTCCATAACCTAATCCCCATTTTGGGGGTTGACAACTTTAGTCAGTGGTTTGGTTATTCTCATTTTGTCAGAAATGGTTTTTGTCACCAACCTAACTTCTTGTTGCTAGCAGTGAGACTAGGCTAACGGTGCTTTTTTTTTTTTTTTTTTTCACTGAATAGCATGTCTCTGTGGTTTGCAAACATGGATATTAGTGGACTTCTTGGCATTACTGTCAGGTTCCAGTGATGTTTGGGGTCCTATTTTAGGAGTTTGGGGCCATCCAGTTGAGCATTTATATCTTGTAGGAAGCACGTCTTGATGAGAAATCCATGTGCAGACACTGAAATTACATAACAACGAAAACCTAAATCCATATATGGAGCTTGACCATGCGAATGAAATTCTCTGTGCTATTTAGTTTCAAAGCCAGTAAAAAGGAAAGTTGATTTGAGATGAAATGAAAACTATACCGAATCCTTAGTGTAAATCTGAAGTCAAGTCAGCCCTTAAAGTTGGAAAAACTGACCCATCTTCCCAAATGACCATTATTTGTCCCTTGTGTACACATACCCAAAGCATTGCTTTTCTATAATCACAGAAGTAGCAGAACATGCATGAAATTCCATGTTACCCACATTTCCAGCCTCTATGAAATTGTATCTTGTAATGTTTAGGAATCTATGTGATTTCCACAATGCTGAGAAATAAAATGTGTCTTCTGAGAGAAAAAAATTTAGTTACAATATACAATAGTCAATCGGATAAACACAAATGAATAGGTTCACATATTTATATATTAGGTAAATATAGTTATCCCAATTTTCTGTCCAAATATTTAGAATTGTTCCATTTTACATTCCATTCCATTACCGATTACTAATACTACCTTAGATATGTGTACTAGTTTAGTATTCAAAACAGTTTCACATCCATCCTCTACTTGTTTTATCTCTTTGTGTGTTTTTCTTTGCTTCTCATTCTGGGAGATTTTCCTTGAGGTGACTAGGTTTTCAAACAGAACTATTCTTTTATTAATCTTCTTTTTTTTTATTCATCTTCTTTATGAATAATTTTATTTCCACAAAAATTAGGATTTTAAAATATTTTTATTCCTATAAGCATAGTTTTAAATTCCAAGAAACCTTTTGGTTCTCTGGCTTTTCTTTTTTCACAATAGCAATTTTTTTTTGTTGTTGATACAATATTTTTTGGAAACTTGTTGAGGATGATTGTTTTAAATTTTCCTTTCATGAGAATGTTCTCTTCCCTAAGGTACTGGTTTTTCTCTTCTTTATTCTTGTTGGTTTTCTCCCCAAAAGTAGTGGTTTGTATATGAGTGGAAGAAAGTAGGGAAGAAGCAAGAAGATAAGGAAATGGCATGTTGAATTCTCCATTGACTAGGTTTATTCTTCCCAGAATCTACATTGTGGTATTTGATACCACAGTATGTGGTAGAAAGAAATCTGTGACTCATACTTACGGGTGCAGTCTAGAGTAAAGGTTAATTTTACCTCCTAAATCTGATTCAGCAATTCTAATTCTAGATATTTACACTAAGGGAATAATCGAGATTATATGTACAAAGGACTAGGTACAAGAATATTCATCACAGTCAACAATGCAATAATAAATTATGCAATGTGGTCATTTGGTTTCTGGTTTTAAAAAGGCACTTTAAAAATTTTTGCCTAGAGGGGTTGTTTGTTGATCTCTTAGATAAGATTATAGAAAGCCCCTTTTATTCCTAGTTTACTAAGAGTTTTTAGTATCATAAATACTTGTTGAATTTCAGCAATTTTTCTCTGAGATAATTATATAATGTCTCCCTTTCCCTATTAATATAGTACATTACATTTATAGTTTTTTCTTAGGTATTTAACAATGTTGAATTTGTTGATCATAATAGGATCATGGATTAAGATTCCCAAAGTATTTTTTTTTATAAAATATTGCTTAGACTATTAGCATATATGCTCATGACCTCCAAATTTTCCTTCTCAAATTTGCTTGTTGGATGCCATAGGCAGAATAATGCCCCCACCGCAAAATATGTCCATGTCCTACTGTTTGTAACCTGTGACCATTCTATGTTACTTGGGAAAAGAAACTTTGCCAATGTGATTAACATTAAGAAGATTTAGATGGGAAAGTTGTCCTGAATTATCCAAGTGGACCCAGTCTAATCATATCAGAGAACATTTAAAAGCTGAGAACATTTCCTCGCTCTGGATACCAGAGAGATGTAGAAAGAGGAAGCTGAAGATGGAGGAAGGGGGCCAATTGGACAGCCTCTAAAAATTAGTTCTTCCTTAAACCCAGAAAGGAACAAAGCTCTGCCCACACCTTATTCCTACTCTGGTGAGATCTGTGTCAGACTTCTGACCTCTAGAGCTATAAGATAATAAATGTGTGTTGTTTGAAGCGACAAAGTTTATGGTAATTTGTCATAGCAGTAACAGAAAATTAACATATCTGGTTTGTTATTTAGATCATACTTCGCTTAGAAAATGAAACAGGATTCTTTTCCCTTTATTTCCATTTTATAGATGAAAAAGTTTAGTAAAACATTTTCTTTAAAATTATCTCAGCATGCTACTGGCTTTATAAAGGTTTGTGTTTTTTTTTTAAAATAAGGGTTCAATTTTAAATTATTATAAGGAGAAGGAAAAGTTTTCTTAGACCCTCTTAGGATCTCTGGATAAATCTGAAAGTTAAACTGACAAAGACAGGTTAACTGGAGAAAAGCAAACAAATTTATTTAATATAATACTTACATGACACAAAAGCCTTAACAGGAAATAAAGATTGGAAGAAACTGTTAAACCTGAGTATCTCTGTGCTAGGTTTGGTGAGGAATAGACAGTCATGTAAAGTAAGACAGGTCAAGGAATAGGTAAGTGTAGTAAACTGGGAAAAATTTAGCAAGTCCTGTTGTTTAGGATTCTTTTCGTGCCCCTTTGTCCTTGGAGATAAAAAATGCTCTTTTCCTCCAGGTGTAAGGAAGGCACCAGCCATATGAGGGTTTTATGTCCTGTTTCAGGGGAGAAGTTCAAGGGCAAGGATCTTCCTTCTTTTGCTATTTTCTCAATCTCCTTTAGCTTAAAGCATTCAATATGAAAGATACTATATTTTGGAGTAATGTGTCTTGAACCCCATTATTTTTAATGTTATAAAATTAATCTTATTATTATAAGATTATTTTTTGTTGTATTACCTTGTTTCCAGGAAATTCAAAATTTCCTCTCTCCAAATCTAAAAGTTCATAGTCTTGTGATATTACCTTTTAAATCTCTGCTCTATCTTTAGTTACATTCTCTTTTCCATTGCTAATACTATTTCTCTGGCTCTATCTCCTTTTATTAAAAAATATATTTTTATTGATTTCAGAGCTGAAGGGAGATGGAGAGAGAGATAGAAACATCAATGACAGAAAATCACTGATGTGCTGCCTCCTGCATGCTCCACACTGAGGATTGAGCCTTCAACCCGGGCTTGTACCCTGACCGGGAACCAAACCATAACCTCCTGGTTCATAGGTCGATGCCCAACCACTGAGCCATGCCAGCGAGGCTCCTTTTTATTTACTTAATTTTTAAACAATTCACCAGTAATTTGACTATTTTGTACATAATGTTTTTTCAATTTCTTTGCTTTTATGCAACTTTGGTCTTCCTTTGGGAGTAATTTTCTTTTTGTTGAAGAACATACCTTAGAAGTTAGTTTACTGAAACCTGACACCTTTGAGCTCAGTTTGGTTGACAAATTTTAGTCACTTGGGATCTCTGACTATGTGAGGCAGCCTCTGCCCTGAATGAACCCTTCGGGGTTTCAGACTCATGGCCTTTGGCATGGTTCCCAGGTACAACTTTTAGAAAACCAGCTAATACCTTGCTACTGGACCCTTGGCAAAGCTAAACACTTGACCCATGGAAGCCTTGTGACTTTTGGAGTGGATCATCTGGGACTCAATGATGAACAAGGTGGTAAAGGCCCAATAAGCCTCACTTATCAGGTGAACATGATATATTCAAGAGCACAGTCATACTGACCCCAGCAGCATCTCACCTTGACCTGGAAAACGGCAGCTGCCCTCTGGGGGAAATTTCATCTCCGACTCTGTTTCCTGAAGTAACGCCATTGGTTCAGTGGGGGCCCATAACTCACAGACGTTCTCATAAATGCTGGTCTGGTTCACTGATGGTGAACATCTATGTATAATATACGTAGATCAACTTCCAGTAATTTAGAGTACAAGTGTATTGATATGTGTGCATAAAGTCATATTGACTAGTATAATGATGTTTATTTTGGAAAGCAAGTAACAAGGAACTACAGTACTAAAAATCTCTCATTTAAGGACTGGACAGAGAAATTAGTTGTTCCACACAAACCATAGAAAATTATCCCAAAACATGACAAATAAATATAATGTTAACAATTTTTATTGTTGTATAAAAGCATATTTTGTTACCTTTTCCTTGTAATGACCAGCTAACAGGTAACAGTGTGCTTGCTCAGCAAAGACCACTCTAAGGCAAGACCTTTAGTCTCCTCCCTCAAATCCCCAACTCTCCAGTCCCACTAAAATATTATATAAATTCTGGTTTCAAGATTTATTATTATGTGAAATCAAGGAGCTGAACATGTAAAATTTACCATTTTCATGTAAAAATGGCATATATAAAGATGTTTGCATGGGCTACCTGTGAAAGAAAACCAGAAGGCAATGGTAATAGGGTTACCTTAGAAGAGTTCAGGGGAACACTGAAAGTCTTTGGTGAAATAAATCTTATTTTCATTGCTGTATATACAGAATCATGCTTAGATTAAGAAGTATTATCTCTGGGTGGTGAAAATCCAAAGGACTATTTGTTTATTACTGTCGGTTACTCTTTTTGTATTATTTCTACAAGAACTTTAATTGATTACAAAGATGAAAATTAAAAAAAAATTGAAAAGCATTATCCAGCAAAAATACAGGAGCAGAAAGGATATAACTGTATTTTGGCAGCTAAGAGAGCAACATGAATTGTAATCTCTGTTGCTGAAACAAAAAATACAATCCTGAATATAAACCTGGATGTTGACACTAAAATAGGGAGAAGGTGAAAATGACACCCAACTAGAAAGGCAAATGATTAGAAGAGAAAAGAAATCTAGATGCAAAATTACCTATCAGAAAATGTCTCATAAACCAACCCAATAATGTCTTGTTTTTGTCATTTATTTTGACGTCCTCTTAGATACAAGGATATGACCAAAGAAACAAACAGTATTGTAACAAGGAATTCTCAGTTCCATTCATTAGGTTTCAATAGAGATCTCTCTGGGGCTTTTGGCAGGGAGTCTTTTATTCCCACAGCACTTTGAAGGATTTCAGATGGAGAACGCTGCCTTTGCACGTCTTCCAGACAGTGGAGAATGTGTTTGGGAGTAGCAGCTTGAAGTTCATCTTCTGGGGCCTGTGAAAATATCTTCTGCCTTTGTACATTGGTGAACTAAAAGAAAGAAAATACCCTCAGTCATTGCATTGGTACGTTATACCAGTACTTTTCTCATATTAATAGTAACCTAAACAAGCCAGTATATAAAATCCCAAAGATATAAGGTAGATCCTTCATCTTTTAGAACACAGCACCTCTAAAACAATTATTTTATTTCATCCTTGGCTTGTTTCCAATGGCAACAGAAAGAATGCACTGGGGTGTCATAATAGTCCTCCATTAAATCCCTAGTGTTTAAATTTTAATGCTATAATTCAAGAGCTGACAAAAGCCCATTGAGTGCGTCTATGGACTGGAAAACAGGCGGGCCCATTTTCTCAGGGGTGATGCTATAGCAACATGGAATGAATTTGGGGTCAGGGAACAAGCAGTCTCCATGCTTTGTTTGTATTTCCTGGCTAAATGTAGAATCGAACATTATAAATTTTATCCAACTAAGTAGTTATTTTGAGCCGCAGGAAGATAATTCCCTTTGTACCCCTGTTTACATTGAAAACAGAGAAGGTAACCAAACCAGAACTGGAAGAAAGACATGCCAACCAATATGTTATGAAATGACTCTTGAAGTGACCACTTTAAAAACCCTATAGTCATTTTTCTATGACTTAGCACTTGGAAACCTAACATCTTTCATTTTCATATATTGTGAGACATATAAATAAAGTCTATAATTAAATACACCTTATTGGATAACCACCCTAACCATAGTATCTTACTTATTGGACACTGACTCTCCTATGCTTGACACTCAACCCTTCTACCCTGGACAAATGATGCTGTAGGACAAGGAGAAGTATTACAATTCTCAAAATGCCTCTTTAAAAGAAGGAGACAAAGAAGTCTGATCATGATCCTTGAATGTGACCCCCTTACAGTCATGCAAGACATGGCAAAGTAGGGTGTTATTGATTACATCTAGTTCTTTATAATGGTACTTTTGTTTTAGTGGGAGGATTATTTTTCTACAGAATAAACAAATACACCTGAATCACAATTGCCCATTGTGCAGCAAAAGGCAAAAACAAACAAAAAACCCTACCTAATTCCCAGAAGTTTGTGCTGCCAACTTTTCTTTCTGTAGGCATCTGTGTTTTCACTTTGGGTTTTAGTGCTAAACTTTAGCATAATTAAGTCAGCATCCAATAAGTAAAATACTACATTGGGTAGTTATTCAATAAGGTGTATTTTTTATAGACTTTATTTATATGGCTCACAATAAATGAAAATGAAAGATGTTAGGTTTCCAAGTCATAGATAAATGCATCTATAAACCATGTAGCTCAATAAAACTCAGTCATTCCTTTTCTAGGTCCTCACTGTCTCATCTCAACAATTAAAAAGTCTTGCCCCTCCCAACTTCTAGTACCCACCTCTTGTAATTCATCCTAAATATAATTACAATATTAATCCTCTTCCTAAAATAATAATTTCTTCCCTATTCAAACATCTTTGATGCATATAGAATCAAATTCATACTCCTACAGTTTAACTCTGCTGTTATAAGTGAGCCAAACTGTTTTAACTTGCTGTTTCATTCATATATCTTGCTTATACTTTCCTCATAGTAAATGTCTTTAATGGACCCTACCTAGAAATGTCCCCATCATTACTCTGTTTATCCTTCAAACTCAGTTTAAATGTCACTTTTTCCAGAAAGCCTTTCAGAATTACTCCATCTAGAAAATATTTCTTTTTTACTTCTTCTTCTTTTTTAAAATTCCTAAGCTTAACATGTAGAATTGTCATGGGGAACTTCATTTCTTTTAATAAACTGTCTATTTTCTCCAAAGACAGGGACTATATATTTAATTATTTTCCCTTCACCAATTTCACACTAGAAAAGAAATGTTTTTTTAAAGAAAATATTCTCTAAGCTGCATTGCTTACCTGGTTTGCCTACTAGACACACCAAGTATGATATTACCTACAAAAGAAAGATATGGAATTTAAAATCTTAATAAGTAATATATTATGATAAAGTATAAGGACCTTAAATGCAAGAATGGTTTAGCATAAACAGAAAAATAAAGGATAGATTAAGTTATTCTGCATGAATAAACTCCAATATCTGTTACTCATCCAATAAACATTGGCAAAGAGATTCTGCTCATCATAGTCACCAAGGGATCCAGGCTATTATAAACTCCTTCTCTACACATGTTTACACAATCACCGAGTCAGGAAAAGGGAACCTGGTGAAATATACTGCACTGTCCAGAAGTGACATACATCTCTTTTGCTCATACAATGTAAGTCACAGCAAGCGACATGGCCAACCTGACTTCCAGGGAACAGAGAAATGTGACCTTACATGCATTCAAAAATAAAGATACTGTGAAATGTTTGGAGAATAGCACTAGTGACTATTGTCCCATATTTTCCCATGAGTTGGAGAAAAACAAAAGCAATACATTTTAAAATTTACTTAAAATTAGCAAAATACTTGAAATCTAGAAGCTCCCTAAGGTTTACTGACTGATAGTATCTTTCAATAACCTTAGCAAGTAGCTTCCCTCTGATGAAATTTTAGATATTTTCCTTTAAGATTAGATTAAAGACAAACATACTTATTATTATTTCGATTAATAAGTACAAACTGCTAGTCCTGGCAAACACAATAAGACATAAAAAAAGAAAATGAGGTTTAAGGTTTGGGAGAGAAGAGAAAAAAAATACTTCCATTTCTAAAGGTATGATATCAATTGATGATACTGTTTTGATTTTCTTTTGGATTTTCTATCAGAATTATTAATAATTATGAGCAAATTTACCATAAAATTATTTTGAAAATCAAAAGCAGAACATCAGTAACCCGTAGAAGAATAGAAAATGAATTCACCTTTGTGTAATTTAAGTCTTAGAAGAAGAGAGAGTAGAAAGCAGAAAAATTATTTGAGAAAATATTGGTCGGAAAATTTCAAAACATTATAAAAAAATTCATCCATATTTACAAGAACCTAGGCAAACACCAAGTAGGGGCGGGGGTTACCCTAGGGCCTAGACACATTACATTGAACCAAATTTTTATGTTCTTTTTAACTGAAAGCCAAAGTTATAAAGAACATTAAAAAAAAGCAAGAAGAAAATCACACAGTAAATACAGGGATCAACAATAAAGAGGCTGTCTTCTCATCAGAAACAATGAAAATGAGAAGATAATGGAACAATATATTTAAGCTTATTAAAGAAAAATATAGAACCTGTTAACCTAAAAAAGTATTGATCAGCAGATATGCCCTACAATAAATGCTAGGGGAAGTTGGTGGGGGTTTTTTTTGGCGAAAGGAAAATTATACCATTTTAAAATTTGATTATATAAGAAAGAATGAATCGCCAAAACCGGTTTGGCTCAGTGGATAGAGCGTCGGCCTGCGGACTGAAAGGTCCCAGGTTCGATTCCGGTCAAGAGCATGTACCTGGGTTGCGGGCACATCCCCAGTGGGAGATGTGCAGGAGGCAGCTGGTCGATGTTTCTCTCTCATCGATGTTTCTAACTCTCTATCTCTCTTCCTTCCTCTCTGTAAAAAATCAATAAAATATATTTCAAAAAAAAAAAGAAAGAATGAATGATTAAATATTGTTATACATTTTATGAAAAAATAGATGAAAGGGATAATTTTTTGAGAAAAATAACAGAAAATAAAAGAAAAATAGAATAGCACTATTAAGTAAATATAATTGATAAATAACAAGGTACTCAAAAGCTTACAATTTTAAAATAAATAAATTCTGGGCATATAATATACAGCAATGGTGACTATAGTTAACAATACAATATTGTGTACTTGAAAGTTGCTAAGAGAGTAGATCTTAAAAATTCTTATCATACACACACAAAAATTGTAACCATGCATGGTGATGAATATTAACTAGACTTATTGTGGTGATCATTTTGCAATATATACATATAATCTAGTCATTAAGTTTTATACCTAATACTAATATAATGCTATATGTCAATCATGTCTTAAAAAAAATAACTTCCCTCAAGGAAATGCTTGAAACCCAGATGGTTTCACTGGTAACTTTTATCAAGAATTTAAAGAAGAAAATATATCAATTATACTTATTCTCTTTAGGTTTGTTTTCAATAGGAATGTGCATTTAAGGGAATATTCTGAGTTTATTTGTTGAATGGAGATATTTAGATCTTAGTTCTGGCCAATAAAGTATCTGATTATAATTTCAATTAGGCTATAGAATTCTTGACTTTATTCATTTGTTGTTCAGTTGGCATTTGAATTGACCTTTCACTTCAGCCAGTTTCTCTCCTGCTATAGGCTGATGTACAAGAATAGAATTGAAAAACATAAGAACCTGGCACTGCTACTGGACAAACAAATCAAAGCTAGAGTCTTCTTGAAGACTAGAGGCCCGGTGCATGAAATTCATGCGGGGGGGTGGCGGTGGGGGTGGGGGTGTCCCTCAGCCTGGCCTGCACCCTCTCCAAACTGGGACATCCCTCTCACAATCCGGGACCGCTGGCTCCTAACCCCTAGCCTGCCTGCCTGCCTGATCGTCCCTAACTGCCCTCCCCTGCTGGCTTGATTGCCCCAACTGTTCTCCCCTGCCGGCCTGATCTTGCCCCTAACTGCTTGCTCCCCCGCACCAGCCTGATCCCGTCCCTAACTGCTTGCTCCCCTGCCAGCCCAATCACCCCTAACTGCCTCTGCCTCGGCCTCCACCACCATGGCTTTGTCCAGAAGGAAGTCAGACATCCGGATGATGTCCGGTCAATCTGGTCTAATTAGCATATTACCCTTTTATTAGTATAGATGATTAATATCAACCTCACTATAAACAAAGTCAGTGTGTTTTAGAGAAGAAAGAAAAGGAGCATTGGTATACTTGATACTAGATCAAGGTGAGTTTTACATTTCATAAGCAAATGCTTCAGGCCAAATATTTGGTGAGCTAAAACTAACTGTAATTCCTTTCAATCTTTTTATCACAGGATACTTGTTGCAGGTTAAAAAAAAAGGAGCATCTTTTATGTACTTTTCTTTCTAGTTCCATCAATTGCTAGCTATTCTGGCTTTTAGCAGAAAACTTTCCCAAACATGAAAGAGAATAAGCAGGAGAAAAGTGAGGAGAATAATGAATAGTGTGTATCTGTGAACAGATACTTGGAAGACAAGCTTTCAAGGAAGGAGGAAAGTTCTGGTAGGCTTAAGCAGCATACTTGGACTAAATCTTCAAGTGCATAGACTGCAGTTTATGTAGCAAGTCAAGTTCCTCAGAAAATTGACTCCAATTTGGAACTTATATGCAGAAAGTTTTGGGGGAATTGCTGTCAGGATCCACACAGTGTCACCCCAATCTTATATAATAAAAGGGTAATATGCAAACTGACCCTAAGGGTGGAACAACCAAGAACGACTGATCGCTATGACATGCACTGACCACCAGGGGGCAGATGCTCAATGCAGGAGCTGCCCCCTGGTGATCAGTGCACTTCCACAGGGGGAGTGCAGCTGAGCCAGAAGCCTGCTCATGGCTGGCCAGCACAGCAGCAGTGGCAGGAGCCTCTCCTGCCTCCCCGGCAGCCCTAAAGATGTCCATGTCCGACTAACGGCTCCCCAGCCTAAATGATCCTATGGATCATTTTACTTTCATCCCTTGGTTCCTTGCATCATGTATCCTAATTAATCGACACAGTGCCATATTATGGTCATTAATTTGAGTATATGTTGCTTCTTGGAAGATAATTCCTTATCCTTGAATGGTATTCTTTTCAAGTTGTGCCTTATCTGTGTCATCTATAAGTTATTCTATCGCTTTTCAATGCCAGCTGCTTTTGGATGCTGTGGTACTTGACAGGACTAGTGGGTCTCATGATCGTGGACCCACTGCTGTATCTCCTTTGCTGTAAAGTGAGTCTCTTAGTCCAGGGTTTCTGAACAGCGGCATATTGACATTTTGGACAAGCTATGTTTGTATGGGAAGCTGCCTAGTACCTGCAGAATGTTTAACAGCAGCCCTGGCTTCTAGCCACTAGATGTCAGTAGCAACCTCCCAGTTGTGACAACCAAATTTATCTACAGAGGTTGCCAAATGTCCTTGGGAGGGTGGGTGGGTAGTGTGGGGAGGAATTGCCCCTGGTTGAGAAAAACTCCCTTAGTCTGATGCAATGTTATATGGGATCCCATGTGGGTGGATTCAACTTTCTGTAATCCCATGGATAATGGTGCTGCCTGAGGTTCTTCAGACAATTTGGCAAATTCATACCTAGAATAGATATAGGTTCAAAAACTGTTAATTCCAAATGTATTTATTGCTGCTTCTTCTGGGATGGAAGGGGTCCAATGTATTCAACTTGCTACCAGCTGGCTGGTTGGCCTTTTGAAGGGATAGTGCTATATCTGAGGATTAGTGTTGGTCTCGCTTGTTGACTGTTGGTCATTCAGCAGTGGCACAAATTATAGTAGCCTTAGTAACCAGGAGCTCATGTGGCTGGGCCCATGCATAACCTCCGTCCCTGAAATCATGGTTACTCTGTTCGTTGTTCCCAGTGTTCAAGCCCTTGGGTCTCTGATGACAGAGAGATAGCTGATGCACTGGCTGATATGTTGTCCATGATTACTTGGTTGCTTAATGCCTGTTCCAGAGTAGAAGCTGTCTGGTTGGTGTTAATATGCCAGACAGAGATCTTCACACTTTGTGCCAACTCCCGTAAGTCCATCCACCTAGCAAGACCTTCTTTCCCTGATTTTCCCATCTTTCACCTTCCTCACTATTTGTTCCCCATGAATTTGCATATATTTAAATCTTGGGCCATTCTCTTTCCATCAAAAGATAATGGTCATATCTGCTAAATATGCCACATGAAGACCAATGGGGCCAGAGAGCCTTACAGAATAAAAAAGGACTATATTGTCATGCATACTATCTCACTTTACCACCATTTCAACTCTGAGATGTAAATTTGACAGGTATTTTAATTTCCACTTACAAAATCAGGTCTTAGACACATTATTAGAAGTTTCACAGTTCATTCATGGCAGAAACAGTATGAAAACAGGCCCTGATTCTCTCATATGTTTATTGAAAAGAGCAGGCTCTCTTCCCTTACCTTGTGCTAGCAGCCCATTGAAGTACATAGCAAGCAAAACTGTTACATCTTTGTAGTTAAAATGCCTGAGAGAATTTTAAAGTGGGTGATTGGTTTTGCTGTTCTATGACTTAATTTAAAAAGAGGAATAAAAGAAGTTGTGCAGAGAGTGGGATGCAAGCCTTTAATGGCATATTTATTGAAAATATTGCAGAAGGAATTACCACTGAGTTGCTTGTTGAAATCAAATAAATTTCTTTAAATAAATAAATAAAAAAGATAACAGTCAATTGTGCCACCTGGAGCTCTGCTTATTGGGAAGATTTCCCCCACCATCATGTTTCAAGGTCACCATGAAGAGCAGTGGTAGTGAAGTCCCAATCTGTTTTCAGCTTGCACACATGTACTGAACTGAAGGTTTATAAATCAGCTTTGCTCTTTTCCTCCTCTGACAGCTGTTATGAGGCATGCCTTATACAGCACAGGTAGATGCTGATAAGAGGTCTTGCTTGGTACAACGGTGGTAGATGAAATGGGAGGTCGGGCCTCCCAATTGTGCTGCTTACGTGGGCCTTCTGATGCTGCTTATGCCTAATCCTGGATACACCATGTTCATTTTAAGACTTGGTGAGTCTGATAAAGTGTATAATTTGACCTCTTTGACTCTTATTTCTTCATCTCTAAAGTGAGAGGTCGAATGAAATAAACTATACCTTCTCTTCCAATTCTAGAATTTTATGAGAGGAAGCATAATTTTGTATTTTGAATGATGATAGATGTTGGCAGCTCCAATACCTTTGCTTTATGACCATGGGTCCATTACATGGTCTTACCTATGAAAACCACAAATGCCCCCTTTTTAATGGCCATCCTGACCAATTAAATCATCATCACTATGAGAAAAACCAATGTTTCCAAAGCCAATAAAAATCCTCTGTGCCCATAATGGCAATATTGTTTCAAGTATTCACCACTGAGTTTCTTGTACCAACTTGTACAATCATCTATACACTGATTTTAATGATATATTTAGAATTATAGAATATAAGATTTCTGTTAGAGAAACCTTAAAAATGAACTACCTGAGCTCACAAGCCACATATAAGCTAATTTGTCAGAGGGAAACTCAGGTACATTGGCCCTGCTTGGGACCCTTGTGGTCTTGAACACTTTGGTGCACTTTAGTCAAGTCTGCAAGAAAGGAGAAGATTCAAGAATGGATTCACTAAACAATTAGTGAGAGCCAATTGACTAAGTCAGAGATATTCTGAGATAAGGGACTGTGGGGCTTGAGGATTGCTGCTTAATTTATTTGCAATAGGAAAATTATTTTAATGTTAACTAAATGCACTAATATTTGTATTAGTCAGGGTTCTCCGGAGAAACAGAACCAATAGGATGTGCATGTGCATGTGCGTATGTGTGTGTGAGTGTATAAAGATGTTTATTTTTATTTTAAGGAATTGGCTCATGTGATTATGGAGGCTGTGAAATCCAAAATCAGCACTTGAAGGGAAAGACTATTATTTTTCATGCTTATATCTAATTGATTCTGACTTAAGAAACAACAAAATAAAAAGACTGAACAATTTTTTTTGTATTCTCAGCCTTCATTCCAATTTATCTGGAATAGCACCCCAGTTTGAAGATGGATGCTTCCTAATGGATCAAGTGGTGAGTTCATTACCCAAGCTAGATCAATCAGTTACATGCAATAGAGATGTTAAAAACTTTAGTAAGATACAATACAGCAACAATATTTTTCCACCTAAAATTTTACTCATTACCCTCATGATATTAAAATATAAGCTCTATAATCATCCTGAAAAAACCCCACCCCTTATGAACCTGTAAGTGATGCCCATGGCCTTTCAGACTATCCATGGGTATTCACCTGAAGACGTCCAGGTTTCCATATGGCAACTATGATCACAATTCCATATAGGTTCCAGTATCCATAAGGATGTTTATTGCTTAAAAATTACTTTCTCCTTGAAAAAATTCAACCACAGTGGTCAAGACAAATGTCCTCTTAAAACAGTCAAGGCAACTGGTCTGTCTGAAATGGCACAGGCTGGAATTCCACAGACAAACCACTGTCAGAACTCTCCACTGGATAATTTAAACAGCTAGGTTGTTCATGAGACTTGTGTATAATTTGCACTATGTTACAGGGGAAAGTTTGTGGTCTCCTGTAGACTATTTTATAACATTTTTCAAAAAAACTTCTAAGAAATCATATCCACAGAAGGTATTACTTGAAGGTACCAGAAGGCTTAGGCCTTTGATTAGAGGGAAAAATATTTCTGTTGAAGGAGAGTAAGGAACAGAAAACTATGCAACTTTTAATGGATTAAAGGCACATCCTACAGTTCATATTGAAAACTGGATTACAGTAGTTGAAAATCAGAACCAGTGTGTACATTAGAGTTAAAAATTCTAGAAATGTTCATGGTTTTGTTTTAGTACTAAGTTGACTGAATGTAGTGGTATACAGAGTTGGGCTGAGAGAAAATAAACTCAGTTATCTGGTAACTAACTTCACATGAGGTATTTGCTATGATGAATTAATGCCCACCACAGTCTGAGGATTTAAAGCAATATTCAGCAGATATTGTGCCTTTGCATGAGAGAACTTAACACATAGGAACCCAGAAAAGCAATGGTTCCTAACTCACATTTGCTTTCATTGTTCTGCCAGTACCACAAATTGGTGCTTATCCTCCATGTCATCCTGACTCCTGCCAGATCCAGCCATTTCTGAGTCATCAAGGCATATGTGTCCATCTGCAATCTCACTTCAAAGAGAAATTTGTGACTTGTGACATCTGTAAATACAAATATATTTCTAAATAGCTATCCAGTTTCTTATATAAGGGAAAGAGAGAAAAAAACATGTTCTATGAATCTCCAGAATAACATATGAAATGAGATATAGTCTCCAGATAATAGTATTTTTTGGACCATAAAGATTCTGGTACAAAGTTCCCATTACTAAGAAGTAAAGAACATATTTAGAACTCAGGTCCCGGAAACTTGTTCTACCTTAATATACTATCCCTTTAAATCTAAATATATAAATCAATGATAGATAAATAAAATCACAAAAATACCCATACTCATTAAGTTTAGAAAAGTGGCAAAATCTTTTTTTTTAATCCCATAGTCTCTAAACAAAATATATAATGACTATCAACAGTTTGATGGTGTGTTTTACCTGATTTATTTTTCTACTCTAGCTTTAAAATAAATAATAGTTATACTAATATGGCATCATATAATTTTAAATACTACTTTTCCATTTAATTTTACAATAAACACATACCATAGTTTCAAACTTTTGTAAATATGCCTACGTGGTGTTTCATTGATTTGGATATTCCATAGTTGAGAAAATGGTTTCTATTTTTGGTCTAATTTTGGAGTGAAGTCCTCCAGACTTAAATATTTTGCACTGATGCCTTAAAAGAAAATCATGTTGACTTGCATCGCTGTAGCTTTAGGAGTGCAGTGCTCATTCTAGTTAAACTCAATCTTTCTCAAGAAGAATCTTGAGAAGAAAACCTCAATGGCAAAGTGTGAACAAGCAAAAGAATTGCCAATAATGGGAAAGAGCTATTCCTATGATGTTTCAATTATTAGAGCCAAGGAATAAGTCCTGGATATTTTAGGATTGGTTTGTCCAGATATCAAATTTGAGGAAGTTTTCAGGTTCACATTTTCTCCTGGATTAGCCTGTCTTTGACTCTTTATCCTTATATAGAAATGGCTGGACTGGTCACATTTTAAAAAGAAATGGAGAAAAGATTTTCCAGGCCAAATCAAATTTTATGTTTCTGTTTCTCCCAAATTATTTTCAGATGCAAGAAAAAGCAAACCACTCAGAAAACTGCACACTGCAATGAAGTTGGAATGCAAGTCTTCATCTGAAGGGAGGGAACAAATTTTGGATTATTCAACCACAAAATATGTGAACCACAAACAAGTGTAAATAACAGGTAGACACAACACATACACACACACACACACACACACACACAGGTCTGCCCTTTTCCCAGGAATTTTCATTAATGTAGTTTTTTTTTTAGGAGCTTATTAACATCCCAGTAAAAGTATATAAAAATTTCATGTCTCTTCCTATGTTTAAATGTTTGGCTTTGCAAATATTGTGAATATTCTAAATAAAATTTAAAAAGACCTTAAAATATAAAAAATAAAATTGTGAATGTAAGTTTTTAATGATCAGGTCATACATAGCCAATTAAAGTTGAAAATAAATTACTGTGCCTCAACTCTTCTTCTAGGACCCAGTCCCAAAATCTTTCCCTAAAATACAGGGGTCTCTAGCATGAATTGTCTTTCCCCCCTCTGTTATATACGCTCATTTGTGTAGAGGACAGAAAATATTCCAAATAAAGGGATAAAGACACCTGTTGAGTTGTTTTTCTCTTGGATGCAAACAATTAACTGAAAGCTAGGCAATGAAAGCATAATTATAGTCTTTCTGCCATTTGCCATGGAATATTAAAGATATCTAGTTATCTAAAAATTGTAGATTTTAGTAATATTTTTTATTTTCTCAGATAATTAATATTTGCACTGGTTTATGCAATCTCTTTTAGACACCTTTATAGTAAAATCAGAAACTTAGTATGCCTTCCAAATCCCTTGGGGAACTATTAATGTCACATTTCTTGAATGGTCTATAGTTGTCAAAGGCCTTATACTAAAAGATTATATGATCAGCTCCATTCATTTCTTCTTTATTCCTTCACTGCCTTATAGCGTCAAATACTGGGTGAGGTTTTAGGGATTTCTACATGCATAACATTGCATACATCTATGAAGAGCTTCCATTTGTCTTGAAGTAAGGAGATAATTTAAAGATGATTTAGCACTTTATTTTCAAAAATATGTTGGAATATTGTCCAGCAAACCTCTTCCATAAAATAATACCTACAAATATTGAATACATTTTATAAGATAATATTTTTGTATTACTTGTCTGAATGGATAAGAAAGTAAAAAAAAAAAAAAAAAAAGAAATCTTCATGGACAGATGGCAAAAGGTGTGAATACAGAGAAGTAGGCAAGTTTCAAAGTCATTGTTTTCCCTGAGGGCTTATGTCAGACCTGTGGGCCACAACTACATGGAAAGGAGCAGAGAAAAAGCTTAGCATCTGTTTAAGGGGAGATATACGAGGAAAGAAACACTATTAAACCAAAAGCTTTCAAAAGATGATATCTCAGTAGATGAACTAGGAAAGAATATTCTCACAAGGAGATTTAAGCCACATAAGCTTATTGATGAGAGCCACCAAAATATCAAACTAAAAATATCCCAGGTTTTGGAAAAGCACACACAGACCATGCAATGAAAATCAGCCACATTTTCAAGAAAAGCAAGAAGATATCAAGATTATGAAGATGGACAAGAGATTTTTCAAAAATTGTTAGATAGATTTGAAAAAAAATACAAGTGATGAATCTGGAAATAAAGGAATTACTCAGAATATAGTAGAGAGAGAAAGAGATCAAACATATAAAACATAGCTAGGCAAAACAGAAGATAGAGAAGGTAACTGAAGCTTCAGAAGAAACAAGGAAAAGAGAGAGAACAAGGAAATATTAAAAAATTAATAATTAAGAGTTTTCTTGCCAATCATAGCTTCAGTAAGTACAACAGATATCAAGCAGAGTTAAAAGAAAAAAAAAGCCCACCCAGACACACTGTAATGAAACATCCTAACATCAAAGGTAAAACCATCTTAAAAGAGAGGCAAGATAAAATAATTTCAAATAAAAATTAAACTGAAGCAGACTTCTCAATAACAACAGTGGAAGCCAGAATAATACTTTTAAAGCTCTGAAAGAAAATAAATGTCAAGCTAGAATTTTATTCTTAGTAAAACTATCATTTGAGAAGAAGCATTTTTCCATATTATTCTTTTTTAAAAATGTAGATAGCCTCTCATCATAGGAATCTTGCTTAATCATTAAATCACCTTCTACCTAGTTATTATGATTATGCAGCAAATATTTACTTTCCCCCACTTCTACTGCAATGACTTTTTAACTCTAATGATGTTGAGCTTGACTATGGAACTTATGGAACGGAGATTATTTTTTTATAGGCAAACAAAAAAAATACTTTACTAGACAATGACAGACTACCGACTCCATCATTACATATGTAAAAAATCCATATTATAGCAACAAGTTATTTTTAAAAACATTGACCACAAGTGAAATGAAGATGACACCATTCTTAGTAACTTTTTAAAGTCACAAATATCACATAATGTTTAAAAATCCATATGGAAAATACAAATCTAATTTGGAAATTCACACAACTTTCAATATCTTGTGCCAGTAACATCCTAACATCAAAGACAAAGATATCTTTAACAGGATACTCGGCAGAGAAAAGGAAGAGATACCTGGTTTATGTAATCACTACAGCCATACATTGGCCCAGTAGATTATCTCACTCTTGACTCTTAGAAAAATAAGCTATCTGCATGAATCTTCCCCATCTCTACTTTTTTCCCTTCAGGTATCCTGCCTCAGGTTCTCTATGTATGCCATACTATAATGATCATTGAACAGATTTTTAAAGTTTTTCAGTTCTCAGGTACACTAAAAAAAAAAATTTTTTTAAATCAGGTGTGCACTTTCTATGTTTTTAAGATGTTTTAAAAAAGTTTCTAGTTAAGCCAACTTAAAGAAAATGTGTCATTTAACAACCAGTATGTTTATGCAAACAGAGATGTTGATTGTGCTTGCCCAAATTAGTTTGGCTCTAACGCTTTGAAGACTCACCATAGGTAGCTGCTGTCCTTTCAGCTTGGGCCCCCAAATAAGCACACTTGGAACAAATTTGAACCCAAACTGGATTTTAGAGCCAAATCCCACCAAGTCTCAGTCAAGCGTAGTCTAAAACGGCCAATCTCACTTGACCTGCAGACACCTGGGTGTTAGAATAAATGTTTGCTGTTGCAAATCACTTGTTTATAGGTGGTATTTTACATGTATTCTTGTGACAACAGCTGATAAATACAACTGGAATTGGACATTGAGGTTGTTTTCCAGTTTTGCCATTACAAATAGTGCTTTATTGAATGTGTCACTACAGGTTTTTAAAAAGTATCATTATTCTCTCTTTACAGAAGAAGAATCTGAGGTTTGGGTTAAGTATATCGTCCAATGCTACATAGCTATTAAGTGGCAAAATCATAGTTTGAATCTGGGCTGTCTGATGCCAAAGTCCATGTTCTTAATAAGATGCTACATTGCCTGTCACTGAAACATGTTTACTCTTTTGGGTAAATATATATTAAAATAATTCTGGTATTGTATAATAGCATAGAATAGCTTTGACTGGCCATATAAGTATGAACTGCTTTTGTCTCAGTTTTATTTAAAATCAAATACTGCACTGAATTCTTGTTATATGAAACACTAACCTCTATATCTATCATTTAAAGAAACCTTAACTTGGTGTGATGTTTTTCCTTAAAACAGGCATTAAATCAGACCATAATTCATAATGGAAATTGCAGGTTCAATATGAGAATGAGCACCCTGCTAGAACTTTCATTTGTAAGTTCATTTCTTTAAGGAGGTGTCTTTTTCATAACAGCATTGTAAGTTTAGTCATACTTTCAGACACACACATAGTGAGTTAATACTTGAAAGAGTGTGCAGTACTTTAATATCTTTTATTAGGAGTCAGTAATGTTCACATTATTCACGTGGGACAGTGACCTAAGGGAGTAATATATATCTTGTGAGCAGTCAGACATACAAATTAGTAACTGCCAAAAGAACCTCATGTTCTGCTTATGTTTGATAAGTTAAATGTGTTTGATGTTGAAATGGTCCTGCTATGTAAAATTTCCCAGGGCTGAGAGAGCAGAGGAGAAAGCTGACAATTCTATCATCACATTATGAGTTTATTAAGGGAGTTTATAGATGAATGTGTGGCCCAGGCAGCAACAAGATGATATAGGTATCCTCCATGCAACAGGGCAGTTGCTAAGGGGTTATATAGGACAGTGCAGGATGGGTAGAGGTATAACCATCCCAGATAAGGGGAAACTGCCTATCATGCTTGCCCAACTACTATGCTTGCCAGGGGTGGAACCAGCACAAACCAGCATGCAATGGGGCATAAAGAGGGGGAGGGGTGGGACAGAGTCTCTGAGGGGATCTAGGGGAAGCAGTCTCTGTTCTGGCCCGGGTCTAGCTGGAAGGTCTGGCAGTGCTCAGGCAGTAGTCACATCAGGGAATAGTCTCTCCTCCACAGGTCCACTTAGATATGTCATTAATCAAGAGAATACCATTCATTTCTTTATGTTCAGCACAACTTGACATCATGTAGCTCAAAAGTGAAATGAATGTAGTTAGAATAATTTCAGCAGGCCATAAAGCACTGTCCTTACAAGCCCTCCATACAGAAGGTACCAAACTGTTTTATTTTGAGGTTTAGGGATATTATTGCTAAAGGGAGGCATTATGGAACTGGAGATCAATTTGCAAATACAACCATTTCAGTACATAGCCCTTACATTACCTGACTCTACATATACTAGTATGCATATACTATTTTGGTTAGTTGTGTTCTTTCTCAAAAGAGAGGCCAACTTAACTAAGTGAAATATGCGGATCAGCTTAGTCTTTCACAGGCAAATTTGCCTGCAATAAAAGCTAACAAATCACTTTAAAATTTTAACTTATATTTAAATGCACACCCCATATCTCCAAGCATCTACACAAATGATAATGACACACGATGGAATGGAATGCAAAAAAGAGAGGTGAAAACAAAGTCCTGAAAACTAGCAGAGGATGGAGTCATTGTCAAATTCATTCTTTCAGAGAAACTTAACCATGTCTTTTTCAGTAGTGTTAAAGAAGTACAGAGAGGTAGTGATATTGGGCTGGGGCAGTAGTGGAAATCCAAAATAAAGGCATGATGGAAGGAAGTAAACCCAGTTTATATAACATCCAGAATCCTGAGAATTAATACAGAGAAGCTAGGTTGGGTGTCCATAATAGATGACTATACATACATATATATATATGATTATATGTAGATGTGTATGTGTATCTAAATCTATATCTATATATCTATATATCTATATATCTATATATCTATATATCTACATCTACATCTGTATCTGTATCTATATCTATATCTATATCTATAGCTATAGCTATACTGAGCTGAAAGTGTATCTTTCCATATAATGCTTAAAGTATAATTATGAAGGCTTATGCATGCAGGCTTAAGAGTTTTCTGAATTTATTTCTTTTATTCCAGAGCAAGGTTATACTTTTGCCTCATGCATGCTAATGCTATGACAGGGCATTAATTGAACCAATGAAATGGGACATCAGTATTTTCTCCTACAGGCTCCTCACACATTCTCCATTAAAGAGTTCAGTTCAGCCCTTGCCAGTTTGGCTCAGTGGATAGAACCTATGGACTGAAGGGTCCTGGGTTCAATTCTGGTCAAGGACATGTACCTCGGTTGCAGGCTCCTCCCCTGCTTGGGTCCTGGTCAGGGCGCGTGCAGGAGGCAACCAATTGATGTGTTTCTCTCACATCAATATTTCTCTGTCATTCCCTCTCTCTTCCACTCTTTCTAAAAATCAGTGGAAAAATATCCTCAGGTGAGGATTTAAAAAAAAGAAAAAGAGTTCAATTCAAGAGTATCTCCTGTCATAGTAACCTTATTTGCTCTACTGTATTAGGGACATTGGGACCAGACGTCTCCTACTCCACCCGAGAAAGTTCAGGCTGGAGGCTGGAGACCTGGGTCATGACCAACTATTTCTCAGGCCCTATGAACTGCTTAAAAACCATAATTTACTCACTGAGCATCCAAGCCCATGAATGTCTGTGACACTTCCCTTCACCCCAGGGATTTTAAGATTTTTTAGTCCACAAATTGTCCATAAAATGATGTCATAATAAAAGCACTGGTGAAGCACTGTCAGCTGATGCTCACCAAGGCTGAACAAAATCACAGCACTGTCAAACGCCTCCCTGCGTTCCCAGAATCATTTTTGGATAGTGTCTATTAGCCAGATGTGAACTTAATCCACTGTAGTCAGCTAACTTTGGGATGAGTCTACTCCCACACTGCTGACCATAATTATTTCCTGCTGTAGGAATACTACTCACTGCATGTGAATCTTTCTTTGATTTTTCTGCATTGGCTGTCATTGTCAGGTTATGAAATAGTATTTTTTTCAAAGTATGAAAACTGTAAGGCATATCTATATCAATGTAAGGCATTAATTAGAGTTCCCCAAATCCTTGCTCTACTAACATTTATCTAGAGAGATTTCTTTTGCAGTGTTTATAAAGTGGTGTTTAAGGTCTCAGTTATAAGCCAAAGAAGCTGATTCCCATGGACAATCTAATTTAGCTAAAATGAACTGACCACATCCTACGTTAGTTAGCACATAAATGGAAGGCAACAAAGGCTCTACTGCAAGCAACAATAAGCACGTGGTGCTCACCCCCAAAGTCTTCCCACCTTATCTGAAGATGTACCCCATTCCTCCTTACTCAGCAATAAAATGGTATGGGGGTGTATAACAGAGATTTCTTCTTCAGCAGTCTTGGTGGCTCAAGAAAAAGTTTCTTGTAAAAAAATGTATATTAAGGATGGTAAAATGTCTTTTGATACTTTAGAGTTCTACATAAAGCTTCATTAAAGTTTAACTTCAATGAAGAAATTTGGTGCATCTTCCATTACACATGTAAGTCAAGGTGAAACATGATGCTATCTACATTTTTGATGGCCATGCTGAAGCTGAAGTCTTCTGTGCTATTTCTTACTCCAAAACAGTGACACACTAAACTCCTCAGTGACACAATAAGCAAACATGGATGTGCTCAGTATACTCTCGTGGGCCTATGCGAATTTTCAGGTCATCTACAATCTTTCTTTTGTCAAGTGCTTCAATGATTTAGAATCTTCACAGTTGTCAATGGTCCATCAGCAGCAGTCTCTCCCACCTGGTTGTCAGAGGCTGCTACTGATGTGCAATTTCTGAGCAGCTTGCTGCAACTCTGTTCCCTCCTGTAAAGTCTGCCAGAATGCAAGTCAGTGTGAGAGACTACCACGGAGAGAAATTTTAAAGCATTCTGAATATATATTACAAAAATTAACTCATTCACCAGCTCAGTACTCTGTTTTGAACCAAACTATGTTATGGCAGTTGGTCCAAACAAGTCAGTGCCAGGACAAGAAGTTGAAAAATTCTTCTCTGAAAGAAGACACCAACCTGTTCTTAGCACCAGGTGAACTCTAGGGATTGGAGGGCTTGCCATTGGAATTTTGGTCGCTAAGAGGTTCGGGCACTGTTGTGAAAGCTTTGGTCTCATGACTTACATTCCACTGAATCTATAGGAAAATCTCTGTGTGGGATGGAAAAGAAGTCAGGAGATACAAGAAATTCCACTAAGGTCTGAGGTAAGAAATGATTGACAGTTCCTGTGGACACAAAGGCTTTGGGGCTTCTGAGATTCTTTTGGCCTGAACTAAATTTTGGCTTGTGATATTTGTTTGTGAGCTTTTATGGCTTGAGCATGAAGAATGGTGAAGGTGAGGGGAAGAGTGAAAGGAGTGTGGGTAAAGAGAGAGACAGAGGACGGGAACTAGGTGGAGGGGGGTAATAGAGAGGAGAAAGGGGGGACATCTGTAATACTCTCAACAACAAAGACTTTTTTTAAAAGAGAGACAGAGGAGCCAACTAAGAGAAAGAAGTAGAGAAGAGGGAAAAGGAACTTGGAGGTAGGGTGGGAGAAAAAGTGTTAGTATTTATAGTAAACATTTCCCAAGCACTAAAATTGCAGTCTAGTGTTAAATATTCATGATGTCTTCTGAAAATGATGTTTTATAGATTTGGAAATTCAGAAGGACCATCTTGCCCAAGGCTGCCAAGCTTCTTAGACAAATAATCAAGATAATCTAATCCTGTGCTTATCAAACTTTAATACTCATATGAGTCATCAGACAACCTTGCTAAAATGCAGTCTTTGACCTAGTTTGTCTGAAAGGGCCTAAGAATCTACATTTCTAACAAGTTCTAAGAGGTGCTGCTGCTCAGGGACTCATCCTTTGAAGAGTAAGGTTTAAGAGGATGGATGATATGAGCTGCAGAGGTCACCCCTGGAATGCATTTTCATGGATTTTTAATGGCACACTCCTTCATGGTGGCCTTGTCCCAACATGTGAAACAGATGCTAACAGCCTTTTATGTTAGTTTAAATTTTATAATTTAAATATAGTGCCAACAACCCAACTTTATTGAAGATCCTAGTCTAGGGTAAAAACCCAACTGGTTGTTATAGCCACACATATAATTTTTGTGCATTTTCTGGAGTCAATTTGTGAAATCTGACTACAAATAACTTTTAAAAAATATTGTACACAGTAGCTCTTCATCCCACTTGAATGGGAACACACTGAAAATGGCAAACTAAAAATGGAATAATCTAGTATCCATATCAATTTTTTCAAGACTCAATAAAACAAACAAAAACGAAAGGCCTGTTCCTTCTCTAAACCCAAAAATCTGATAAGCAGCTGGCACTATTTCTCAGTGTCAACTTCATAAAACACACCCCACATCCCAACATGCTTTCATGAGACACTCCAGATGACTGCATTTTCTCCCTTCTATTGCAGTGTTAATACATGCGCACACACAATCATCACACATACATATACCTGCACATTGTCTAGAGGCATTTGTTACACAAATATCTTAGTATCTTCACTTTTCTTTATTTGGATTTAGACACACAACATTTTCAGACTTTTCAATAATATGCTGAGAGGAATTGGGCTTTTATATGATATAGATTATGTTCTTCCAGGAACTGTCAATTTTACTCTAATATGATTCCAGTATGCTGAGAAAGTTATTCCAAGCAGAATGTGCTGAAGGGATGAATGTGGCTTCCATACAGGGCATCTAAACTTTTCCCAAATAACATTCTTGTAGAGATTAGAGGATAATCTGGCAGCCAGACCCAGCCAATTAAAACAGTAATTGAAATGGTCGAAAATGTTTTCCTTGGCAAATAATGGTTATTTTGCTTCATGTTGGGTTTCCTTGAATAACAAAAAAATAGGGTCAATCATAAGACTCCTAATTTATTTTCTTGGTTATCTTTTCTCATCAAACTAAAAAAGGGCTGCTGTGGAGCTTAAATAAAGAAACTGCAACCTGCGGTATGGGGTGGTATGAAGGCATGAGAAAACAAAATCATTCTTAAGCTAACATAAGTAAACCTCCTGTCAGCATAGAATACGTGGGAATTTCTGGTTTTGGGTGGAAAGGACAAAGTGAGGAGGGGAATTCCAGAGGAAATAAAAAATATAGAAAAGGCACTCTTATAAAATGTTGGTTTAATTTTCTCCAGATTAACAGATACTTATAAACTGAGACATAATTTTAAGATATCTGAGATGAAGAACTAAAATATCAACTTACAAGTCATAATTATCTTCCACTGAAGTCAGTTTTGTGTACTATTAAGTGTTTTAAAACATCTCTGGGGTGAGAGAGTATCTGATTCTTAACACTGGCCAATTTCCATGGTGCAAATATTGTTATCACACTTCATTTCAATCTACCAACCTGATGTTCCTAAACACAGGGTTGGGAAGATACCTGCACTTTTATGAGCCACTGAGAGTTGCTCCAGCACACCGCTGACTGAAGTCATAGTTTTACAAAAGAACGCAGATATGAAAATTCAGTCCAGATTGACATCCAGTAGAAATATTGAGAGAGAAGAGTTATAGGCAGAGATCATCATCTCGCAAATTCAATCTATCTTTAGCTGAATGTAATTGTAAAACTTGAAAAAACCCAAATAAAAAATCTATTTTAAAAGAAACACACTTTGCCATGTCTATCCATGCTTCTTTCCTTTAAAACCCTACTTTTAAGCTCAAATCTTCCATGAACCTGCTCTAAAGAGATCTGAAATTAGTCACCTTACCCATTTTATCATCTTCTTGGAATTAAGATTTTCAAAATACCTTATATTAGTGAATCTAACTCTAAACATTAGAATCATATAGGGAGAGTCCATAAAGCATCATCCCTTGATTTTCCCCCAGGACCAACTGAATTTGAAGGCTTTGGTTGGGACTTGGCATTGATACTTTTGAAAAGCTCCCCAAGTGTTTAATTTGCAACCAGGGTTGGAAACAACATTCTATATATTTATTTGTCTATGTTTTCATTGAGAGTGCTCTATAGGGTGTCTATGGTCCATCCTATTAAATTATGAACTCTGGCTGGACCATATATATAATTTATTTTCTCTATTTCTTCTCCTATTCCCATAGCACTGGCAAATGTCACCAATAAAAAAATAAACTTTTGATTAAGTTTAGAATAGACTACAAATATGACATTTATCCTATGGACTATAGATTGGACTCATACTTATTCATATTTTCTTAATGCAAACCAAGCTCAGAAATATTTGAGAGGGATCCTATACACCAACTGCGTGTGCTAATTAGTGATGATTTTCAACTACTCTACGCAACACATGCAGAACAAATCATCCCTTTACTTAGAAATGGAAACTAATTATAAATTTGATTTACTGACTGATTAACTCATGGGATTTACCTACATATATGCCAATATAAATATTAGTATAAAGCAAAAAAGAAATGTTCCCTCCTTTTAGAAAATATAAAAATATGCTAAAAGCATGGGTGATGTATTCATTATTTCCTGAAGTACAAACTATATGATGCTATATCATAATCTATATGGTTAATTTATTAGCACAATTCTTACTCTGAGAAAAATATATTAAACTACACAAAATGAATCTGGCCTATTTTCCAAATACACAGGCGTCATCATCATTAGTGGCTGCATTGATCAAAGTTCTATCTATGAATCTTAGAAAACCACATTCCATGTGTAGAAATCTATCCCACCCTTAGGCATTGCAACAGAGCCAAGAACAGCAAGAAGCACAACAAATAGCAGCTGTGGCTTTTCGCACGTGTGGTACCGCTTAGGCTAAAGCCCAGGATATCATATCTTTGTCCAAAAGGTGCAGCTGCACCAGCTGACAGGCTTTTGAAGGTGGCAAAAAACACAGATGGTAGTAACTGGCACCAATTCTTCCTCTTCCCACATTCACTCAGTCTCTGCAGCACTAGCCTGGGAAATGTTCATGGCCGGCCATGGCCAGCATTTGGGTAAAACATGTAATACAATTCAGCCAGAGAGGTCAGGTGCCATCACTTGACTCTGTCATTGGTAGTTCTTCTGTAGAGGTATACCAGAAATGAGGGGTATTCGTTCACTAATGCTGCATAACAAATCACCCCAAAACTCAGGGTCTTTAAACAGCAACCATTTATTATTGCTTACACTTATGTGGGCAGGATGGGGTTCAGACCTCTAGGTTGGGCTTGGCTGGATGGCTTTGATTTGCACTGCAGTTCTGTGGCTTGACTAAGGCTGCTCTGGCCTACGTGTGTTCATTCATCCTGGGGCCCATGCAGAAGGGGCAAGAGCAACCTAGAAGTAGACTTCTCATGGCAATGGCAGAAGCACAGGGTGCAAGTGGAAACACAGGGCTTTTCATGCTGAGGCTTACAACTGGCAAGTTGTCACTTCTGCTCATATGCTATGGACCAAAACAAGTCATGTGGCCGAGTCCAAATTCAAGGAGAAAAAAACACACACTCTGCCCATGAAGAAACCATAGCAAAGGTATATATGAAGGGATGAATAAAGAAGTCCAACAAATCAATCTAGCACATGAACCTGTCAGTTTTTCTGGAAAAGAGTAATGATAATGATGATATGATAATGATGATAAGAGCAGCTATCTTTTATTATGACTTTACAATGGCCCAGGGCTTACATTATTCCTATCTCTCTCTCTCTCTCTCTCTCTCTCTCTCTCTCTCTCTCAATAATCCTATAAAATGAGTACTACTATATTCTCATTTTACAGATTAGATAACATTGGTAGGGAAAGGAATTATAACCAAATATTGGGAAATCACTAATTTGTAATAACAATAGTTGGCCTGGGCCAGGTAGCTCAGTTGTTAGAGTGTCATCCTAATACACCAAAGTTCCAAGGTTGTGGGTTTGATTTCGGGTCAGTGCACATACAAAATCAGTCCATGAATTCATAAATAAGTGGAACAATAGATCAATGTCTCTCTCTCTCTCCCTCTCCCTCTCCCTCTCCCTCTCCCTCTCCTCTCTCTCCCTTTCTTCCTTCCTCTCTCAAATCAATAAATTAAAAAAATAATATTTGCTAATTTTCTTAAACTATTGTACAGGCATATTAGGTGGGTTATATATGGTTGCTTTGGGATTTCCCACCTGGATATTTTCTGCCTTGGGAGTAGTCATACACAGTCTGAACCATTACGTTATGTTATTAAGGACCAGGGAGAAGAATGTAATGTGCTCAGCCACTGGGGTTTACCTACAGAATGTGCACATGAGTAGAACTTAATGGCAATGACCTCCAAAATAAACTGGCAAACACCCTTTACTTAAATGCTAAAAAAATTTAAAATGGGGTAAGAAATATCTGGATGAAATTCTGACAAGAAATTCACTATGCGTTTTTCCTTTTTCTCTTTCTTTTAGGTTTGAGGTAGACGGAAATCTATGTATCGAGAGACCGCTGGGGGTTGATAATGGTAATACGTTGCCCATTTGTATCTCTGAGCACATTGGGAAGGATCAATTCCACAGGAAGGGAAGAAGTGGTAGTCATTGCTGTTTCCGTAGGACAGGTGGGTGATGCAGGGACTGGAACAGACAGCAGATTTCACAACAGCTTCTGGGAAATTGCTTGCAAATAGCTTGCCTTGGTGCTGCTGGTTGCTGAGGAGACAGGGAGCAATGGGATGTCTCTTGTGATTCTGGCAACTTCCTGTGTTCCCCAAAGGCTGCAGAGGCTTGCTCTGGCCCTCACTCCAGCAGTGGATTTTTTCAGTGCTTACTTCCCTGTTCTAAATCTTCTCTTCCTAAAGTAACTAGTTGCCTACTCTAGTTGATTCATCCTGACTATTTGAGGTGATGTGTGTTGAAAGCTTGCAAACATAGGTAAATCTAAACAATTATGGTAAATTGTCCAAGACAGAATATGTCCAAAATATTCTCAGAAGTTAAAAATCTATAAATAAAAAATTGATAGCTTAATAACAATAATCTAGGTTGTAGAGTACTGTTAACAAAGTTGAGGATATTAGGAAGGCAGAAAAATTGTGAACAAAAGAAAAAGTACACTTTGTCTTACAATAATGAGAGGTTATTTTTGAATTTCTTTTCAAAATGTACATCAAAGAATGTTTTAAAAAAACTTAAAAACTATTAATAGGAATAAAAACTAGATTGTCAGTCTCAAATTACTTAATAATATCAAACAAGCATAACAAATTTGGAAAGTAAAACTCCTTTATTCTCTCTCTGTTTTAGTTAGCAATTATTTTGTGACAACCTATGATTACCAGGCAGAAAGTAGATGCTGAGGAAAAGCAGTAAACAAAACAGACAAATCCCAACCCTCATGAAGTTAAGTACTATTGGGAAACAGACAATAAAGATGTTAAATACATTATACGGTATTTTAAAAAAGAGAGTTACTCTGAAAAAGTGGATGGGGAATTTTAGGGTATGAGCTCACAATTTTAAATAGTGTGGTCAAGGTAAGTCCTACTGAGAATGTAATACTGAGTCAGGAGTTAAAGTAGGCAAGTGAACCATAATGAAGATGAGATTTTTCCAGGCATTGCAAATTGCTTTTGCAAAGAGCCTGAGGCAGGAATGTTCCTGGCATGTTCTAGGAAGAACAAAGGTTACTTGGTACAGAGTTTCTTTGGGGGGTAGGGGAGGGGGGAGAAGAAGAAGAAATAACTGATTTGAGAGTTAAATCACAGTTAGATAAACAGAAAGAGAGGATGCAAGTGTTTCCAGTCATTTGGCTTTTAAAAAAACCTCATCTTATTAATTTAGCCAATTAACCAGCCGGCAGGTGTCTAATTTTAAGGAGACAATATACACACATGGTAAATGTGCAAACTTTCAATGGTACTAAGGAGTGTACACTGAGAAGGAAGCTCTACCCGGCATTTACCCAGAGTACCCAGCTCCCCACCCCAGAAGAAACAATGTTATCAGGTCTATGTATTTCTTCCTATGCATCCTAAGACTTTTTCTATTATAACCCCCCAGGGGAGGTAATTTGGAAAAGTCATAGTGTGTGTTTGAGAGAACTGGACAAAGTTTACCTTCACAGATGTACTTTCAACTCTGGACTATAATTATAGGCCCCCAAAGAGGACGGCTGCCCAATCATGCTCATCCCAGATGGGTGGGGCAGGGCCTATCTTGTGAAGACACCAAGTCACCTCCTGAAGAAACTACCTGTGTGTGGCCACCATTTATTTTCAGAGATATTTCTGCTGTCACATCCAGAGGAAATTCCATGACTGCCATTTCTTGACTGTTATTTTGTCCCCAGGATAAGGAGTGACTTCACTTAGCCCTTGGAAACAGTTATAAGGAAGTGAAGAAACACAATTATAGGATATATATATATATATATATATATATATATATATATATATGAAGTAAAATAAAATAATAGTAAAATGAAAAATAAATAGGAAACTTCTGTCCTTCACTAATGGGTATGGGAAGGGCACAAAATGTTCTTTGTTTGATAAAAGTTAGAAGGTTCAGGTCAATCCAATATTTTCCTTTCAATGTGGCCAAAGTATGTGTAATCTTTACTTCAGGCTTTCAGATATTTCCCTTTTCAGGTGAACAAACAGCAAGCCATAAATATATCCTGTAAGCCTTTGGTATTACAGCCAATCTACGCTTTTATCGTGGGCCTGCCAGTCTGATTCTGCCCAGAGAGATGTACTGCATAGTTTTCTAATAGTGTCAGGAAAAGTGTCATATCATAATCTCTACTCCTCGATCTTAGTAGGATAAAGAAAAGGCTTTATTCTTCAGAGTCTTATGATTCCCGGATTGCCATCACTCAATAATCTAATTCTTTGTATAATTACTAGTTTGCATTAGGTTTCTCAGTCTAGGTAATCCTTTCATATCCTCATCACCATCATCATCATCATCATCATCATCATCATCCTCATCATCGTCATCCTCATCAGATGAAAGTAAGAATGCTATGAATTGATTTAATTTTGGGTATTTTTTTTAAAGTCAGTGGCAACAAACATGCCTCAAGCATCTCAATGCCACCAGCATGTAAGTTCTGAGATAATGGTTCTTTCCACAGTGCTTAGTATTTGTGTCTAGCACTTACATGATGGTTAATTTTATATGTCAACTTGGCTAGGCCATGGTACCCAGATATTTGGTCAAACATTATTCTAGCTGTTTCTGTGAAGGCATTTTAAAGCTGAAATTAACATTTAAATCAGCAGACTTGGAGTAAAGCAAATTACCATCCATGGTGTGGGTGGGCCTCATCCAAAGACTGACTGACCTCTCAGGCAAAAAGTAATTCTTCCAGCAGAATGTCTTTAAACTCGAACCATAATTCTTCCCTGGGTCTCCAGCCTGCCACCCTACCCTGTAGATTTTGGACTTGCTAAGCTTCCACAACCATGTGAACCAATCCTTAAAATCTCTCTCTCTCTTTCTCTCTCTCTCCCTCCCTCCCTCCCTCCCTTTTTCTTGCTTCCCTCCTTCCCTCTCATAGTATATGCACACATACATCCTGTTAGTTCTATTTTTCTAGACAACATTGACTACAATTTAGTATGTACAGAATTGTTACAAATACCATTTGCTAAAATGAATGAACCAGTAATTCATGAGCAATATGTTTCCTCAATGAATGTGTTTTGCATATGTTCAAATTTTGATGTCAAAATAATCATTAAAGTTCTTATTGTAACTCCAGAATTCAAAAGTAGAATTTAACTGTTTAGACCCTTGCTACTATTTTCTTGGTGATCTATGTGGGTGGTATCCAGCTTTCTATATTGGGAAAGAAAAGAAAAGCAATGATAGTTTTATTTAAAATTACACCAACCCACCACAATGTTTTCGACACCACTCCACAGTGAAATTGCTAGGGTTTAACCATGCTTTAAAATCCAACCTCTAGAAGGATTTTGTCCCCAGAAAGAAGCCTTTTCCCCCAAAAATTTTCTGGAAAACAGTGGTTGCATATCACTAGAATGCTAGACATAAACAGTTAATTATAGCTTCCAATGATCACTTTTCATCAAGGGAACATTAGAAATATAATGTGTAGCTCAGGGTTTATCTATGTCTTCCATAATAAACTTTAACACACACACACACACACACACACGAATAAAAGTGCATATATCTTGAAATATATTTTGTTGCTTTATATGAAAAGAATGACAGTGAAAGCAAGGCTACAATGGTCTCTTAACTGGGCTGAATTGAGATTTGTTTTCTAAGAGGACATCTCTGGAATTAAAATGTATTTCAGTGTATACTGGTGTTTCTAGTACTTTTATTTCCCCAACTTGTTTTTATTCAACCTAAAAAATGACCTAAGTTCCCTCTTCTTTTTCTCTTCTTTTACATTCTACCCCTCATTTGTCTCCTCTGACACATGTAAACCACTGTGAAATTTGACTACTTGCCTTCTTAGTTTGCCCTCTAAAATTTTTATTTATTCTTACACACATGTATTCTAGAAGAACCTTCTGGATTTAGCAAACCTTTGTTTCATGACACATACTTTGACTCAATATGAAGAATCAGATTAATTCAGGGCAGTGAAAACTTTTGAGAAAAGAAGTAAATAAATGTATTAAGGATCCTTAAGATACTATAATATAAATGAAGTCTCCAAAAAAGGTTAAGAGAAAACTATGATTCAGTAATGGTCTCTTTGGCACCCTCTCTTATTCTCATCTTAATCTTCCATAGCTATTGTCCAAACTGCACTTTCTTTCCTAGAATAATCAATCAAGACCATTTATATTTACTATCACAATTAATTCTCCTTTGTCCCATGCAGAGATCGTGGATATAAATCCAATGTATTCATGGGTGTTGATGGGTTAATACTTAGACACTGCCAAGAGGCCAACTGGCATAGTTTTCTGGAGAGGATGTCTTAACCTGAACAATGGAGCCATTAATTGGAATTTCAGTTGCTGACTGATCAGCAGAAGAAATATTTGGGATAAGAAAGGCTTTTGGAGTCCTTCAAATCAAACCAACTAAGAAACTACCTACTCAGTCTGTATGAGGAGTCCACTAAAATTATGATTTTGTTAGATGCCCAACAAAAAAATCTAAAAAATATTTAAACAGATAAGAGATGCTGTAATTTAATATAAGCTCTAGGTGAGAATTTTGTTAATACAAGTATTTTACTTGCACATATTAAAAATGTTGGCTCCTAAACTTATTCATAAGGAAATGAATCTGTGAGGCATGACTACTTCTGGACTATAGTAGAGTTGAGGAAACCCTTTTAATGCAGCTTTCATGAAGAAAATAGGAACAACTGGATTTCTGTGTGAAATGGACAAATTACCTTCTAATGCAAAAGAAAAAAGAAAAGGAAGCAAGGAAGGGAGGAAGGGCGGCGGGGAAAGGGAAGGCAGTAAGGAAAGACAGAAAGGAAGAAAGAAAGAGAGGAAGGAAGGAAGGAAGGAAGGAAGGAAGGAAGGAAGGAAACAAATTTATATTTTAAAAATTAAAGTTGTTGAATGTCTTCTAAGATCAGGAAGCATTATCCATTTAAAGGATTATAAATGGAGGTACAATTTTGCATTTGGAAAGATAAAATAGAACCTTTTCTATGGAGGTTAATAAACTTGAGATTAGATATCAAAGAAATTCCTGAGTTTGAGGAGAAGAAATCTATGAAACAGATTTATTTGGGGAGTTTCTGTGTAAGCCTCTGATGTTGGGCTAAGTGAAGGAAAAAGTTGTTGGATCTTGAATTTAATGTTTTAATTTTTTTAGTAAGTAGAAATGAGCTCATCTAAATAGCATTTCCTCTTTTGTACTTTGCCTAAACTATCCTTCTATTTAGTCACACCAATTCCCAGGGATTCTCATACTTCTGTCCTAGTACTGCTCATGAAATAAAATTCTTATAAAATTGGAGCGACATCTTAGAATGATATGATTAGTGAAAATTTGGTGTAGGAAAGTACACCGCACAGGGAGCCGAGGAGGTCTGTGTTTTAGGCCCAGCTCTTCTGCTGGCTCTCAGGAACCCTCTCCATGCCTAGTTTTCTCATCAGTGAAACAAGAGCAATGGAATGAACAACCCCTCAGTTATCTGCCAAGCAGGGGAATCTGACTTTGTTATGTAAAAGTAGCCTGATCATGAACAACAATCTTAATAGCAGTGAGTAATGCATTGAGTCAGTTTTCAACAACTTTGAGAATCTTGTATCTTGAAGAAAACCTTGGAAATCATATAATCTAGCCCTTCCTTCCCAGTCGGAACCACATCTTAATCATTCAAATATGCTCTTCCAGGCTGATCTTCAAGATTCTCCCTGAGGCCAACATCATAACTTCTTCTGTATCCTGAATGCCAGAAGTTCTTCCTTATGTCTGGCCTGAGCCCCCCAACTGGATTCTCAACTTATTTTCATTTATTCTCTCCTTAGCAGAGAGGGAATATAACTGGGGCAGACCATTCAAGCGCTATCTCTTACAAATCTGAGCCATGGTAAATTTGTTTGTACTAGAGTTACTGTGGTCTTACATTGCATTCCTGTGAAATGATAGAGGCTGACCTCCTGATGGAATGTTCTCTTTCAGGTCTAAAATGACTGAAGATAAAGGCTAACAGGTTGGCAGGAATACTGAGCAGTTCTTGATAGTGGACACAGGGAAGGGCATTGTTTCTTTGGATGGCCAGTCTCCTAGCAGCCTAGTGCACAGCAGCTCTTGACACGATGCTCTCTGAAATTTCAAATTTGGAAATATTAAACACATTCTTCTCAAATGAAATATGGGCCCAGGGAATTGTGCTAAAAAATACAGTAAAAGGGTAATCTTTTCAGTAGTACCAGTGCTTAATAGAGACATGAAACATTGATGACAGGGAGCCTAATGATATTGTCCAGTCTACCTTCTGCTTTCTAAAAGGTGAGCTCTTTTGAGGCCCATGTTGTAAACAAGGCAGAGTCAATGGAGCAGTATCTCTATCACTAATGAGTGTATGGAGAAACAGACCATGCTGATATAAGCTGTTTAAGAAAGAACCATGTAGGGTTTTGGAAAGAGCATGGGAGCTGGTTTACTTTGATGACACTCACAAAGTAACCAGAAAGGACTCGCTCATTCCCTTGCCTGTCCCTCTTAGCTGTGCGGGTGCCCTGTGAGAGCCTGGAGGAGGAAAACACGGTATTCCCTCAGGATGGGCTTTCCCGGCCTCCTCCAGAGCAGTCCAGGTTTGTGAATCAGTGCCGGGGCGAGGGGCGGGGTGGGGTGGAGTGCAGGCAGGCTTTCCCTTTGCCCAGGAGGCCATGATTAAGAAGGCACCCGTCTGTCAACAGAGGCTCCCAGCTGTATTTCCAGCCCAGCTTCCTCCCCACTGACTCATTCGGTGATGCCACAATCTAATGTTTATGACCTAACAGTTGATCACCATGGAAGCTGCACAAACCTTGGACTGTTGAGGAGCAAAACCAGAGTAGAGCTTCTGGGCAGTTTAGAAAAAGAAAAAAGAAGACCCTTATTCATCGAGACCACATGTTAAGACTGATCACCCCATTCCTCCTGTGGGCACTTCCACCGGCTGCTAAAACTGAGATTTGGATGACTTTGTGCCGATTGGAGAACCCAAATAAGGATTTAGGGAGACCAAGTACAAACAAATATCATGGCACTCAGAAATGAAGAGCAAAATGTAGAAGGGAAAATGTGTATGTAGCAATTTAATGAGGTTTGGATTACAAATTCTGTTTCCTTACCTTTTTGCCAGCATGTGGCAATGGTTTTACAGGAGAAAGAAAACGTGCTGAATGCCAGGAAAATACTAAGATCCCCCAAAAACTCAGCCTCACAAACAGTTCTGGTACATTCACAAAACGGGATTATAAGGATAAACTTTCTGATTATTCCATTCCCCCATGAAAATCAAAGCTAAAATAAAAACGAAAGCCAGTGGAACAAAATAGCCACGTTGTAGTAAAGATCACTGTATGAAACACTGTGAGCGTCAGGAGGCCCTGGCACAGATGCCCTGACTAGATGGGGACTGCGGCGTGGTCAAGGTGAAGTGAGTCTGACTTCCTTGCCTGCCCTCCCAGACTAATAATCAAAAGGAACGGCCCTTCTCCAGCCCCAAACAGCCCTGTACGAACAGTGTCTCCCAGTAGTGGTTGTGGTTCCAAGTAATGTGAAAGTCTTTTTATAACTGTTGAGGTTTAATTTAAAAGGAAGCTCAGAATCAGCGGTAAAGGGAGGGGAATGTTGTGAACTACAGACCATCTGAAATGGGGAAAATCATAAATACCAGAGTGTCTGATTATTTGAGCGTCTCTTGAAGTCGAATAATGAACCTTCTTCATGTTCTGCTTTCCTGGACTTGGCTCCCGCTGACAAATTTGCAGGCATCAGGGTCTGTCTGGAATTCATTCCAAGTTGGAGGGATATTTTTTCCCTTGACATTTTGCAGCTGAGACAGCCCCGAGCAGGAAGCTGAAGAGCGTAACATTACCAAATATGTCCTTTCTCCTGCCCTTATATTTTATTTCCACAGGAAAAGCAGGCAGACGCTGGCCAATGAGTGCTGGCCAATGAGATGTGGCAACAGCAGGCGGCCTCCACGGGCAGTGGGGAAATTGATCGGATGCCATTTTTCACACAAAAAGAGAAACTATTCTAAGTACCACTGGTTGAAATTGGTGCTATGCTGGAGGAAGAAATCTGTCAATTTCTTCCAAGTTGCTCAGCTATTTCAGGGGAATTGGCCTCGTTTTCTCAAGGAGGCCTTGGTAAAGAAAAAGCAGGCAGGGTGGTGGTGCGGAAAGGGGATGGAATGGGAATTAGGAGCGAGCTGGCCACTGTTGCTAACATGCCTTTGCTTTGTCTAGGTCCGTGGTCGGCAAACTGCGGCTCACGAGCCACATGCGGCTCTTTGGCCCCTTGAGTGTGGCTCTTCCACAAAATACCACGTGTGGGCGCGCATGTACAGTGCGATTGAAACTTCGTGGCCCATGCACAGAAGTAGGTATTTTGTGGAAGAGCCACACTCAAGGGGCCAAAGAGCCACATGTGGCTCTCGGGCTGCAGTTTGCCGAGCCTCAGTTTGCCGACCACTGGTCTAGGTCATCCCACCTCCTGGGGCTTCAGATTCTTTACTTGTAAAATGAAGGTTTGGATGTGATAATCTTCCAGATCCTTTCTGGGTCCCCAAAACTCGATGACTGAAATAAATTTGAATATCGGTCCAGATATGTATGTATGGGTGTGTGTGTATGTATTTATACAGATAGATGTCCTGCTTTCTACTATATCGTAAACTTACAAAATGCATAAAATACAAATTAAAAAGGATATAACATGTAAAATCTAATTTTTTCTCCAAACCTTAATAGTTTACATTGAACATTCCCTGTGGCTCATATCTCTTTGAAGACCACAGCTCTAAGTTACATTTCAGCTTTTCTTTTCTTTATGGGTGTAACACATTAGTCTTAAAAGATTATTTCTACAGGGACTTAAAAAAAACCCGTATGTCAGTCAAGTGGCTGCAGTTTGCATACCCTTTGCTAGCATATTAAATATATATATGAAAACCTTTCTTTAACATATAATCTTCTTGGTTAATCTTGTTATTCTACTTTTAAAAGAAAATAGCTGGAGAAATGTCTTTGTGGAGGAAAATAACAGTTTAAACTTGCTATAAATTGAACTGACAATCTTGAGTCAGGGAGCGGCAGCCTGGGGTAATGGAGCATATACGTCTTGTCCAAAGATGGAAGCTGCTTTCGGCTCCAGCAGGCTGTCATCAGGCAGGAATGGAGGCCCAGAGCTGCCAACTGTGACTTTTGAAAGAGAATCAGGAGACTCAGATTTTAATGGGAAATTAAATTAATGTATTCAATTAATGTTGCTCAAAAATTTTGGCGCTAAGTATATGATGACGATGGGCTACAAACCAGCTAATGGGCAGGCCCTTGGTGATTTCTGATGTAATGCTCAGCTGATTGAGGTCTGTGAGATTGTGTGATGCTATTAGCACTTTGCAGTCAGGTCTCTAAGTTCTGGGCAGGGTGATTATGTATGTGTTAGACAGAAAAACATGGTATGTCATTTTATTAAGATCATAATATTTTTCTCATCAACTTTTCAAAAGGGACCACTTCCTGAATCCTCTTAAGGCTGCCCCATCCGACCAGTGGCCTAGGTTTTGTCATAAAAATAAGGGAAGTATGACATTCCTCTTGATGTATCTGTCACTTTTGCATGTGGAATCTCATGGAAAAAATGTATTATTTTAAACAAATTGTGATGCTTTACTAAATTAGAGGTTGGCAAACATTTTCATAGAAAACTTTCAGTAAATATTTAGCCTTTGCGAGCCATATGGTCTCTGCTGCAACTACTCAATCCTGTGGCTGCACAAAGGCATCTGTAGACAACACAGATGGATGAGCCTGGCTGAGTTCCAATAAAACTTTATTTATCCAAACAGGCTGTAAGCCAGATTTGGGCTATGGGCTGTAGTTTGTCAACTCCTGCATTAAATCATAAGCTCTTCTAAGGTGTAACCTGTGTCAGTCCACATAAGCATGGCACAAAGGAGGAGGCACTCTATGAACACTCTCTGAGATAATTAGAAGGTTATGGAATTTAGCAGTGTATGTCTAAAATAATTAACTTCCCATTTGGGTGATTGAAAGCCCATAGTAGGATTTATGGGTTGTGTCTCCCCGAGGCATACATGAGCATGTGAAATCCCGCAGGGAGTCCATGGCTCATCCAGACATTCTGAATAAGGGAAGGAGGTGCTCAACCAGGCTCATGAGACAACCAACTGCTTAAACCAGGGATCCTCAAACTTTTTAAACAGGGGGCCAGTTCACTGTCCCTCAGACCATTGGAGGGCCGGACTATAGTTAAAAAAAAAAAACTATGAACAAATTCCTATGCACACTGCACATATCTTATTTTGAAGTAAAAAAACAAAACGGGAACAAATACAATATTTGTATTTGCATGTGGCTCACAGGCCGTAGTTTGAGGGACCCCTGGCTTAAACTGAAGGTCCAAAGAGCAAGAGGCATCAGAAGACCCTTATAATTTCACATACAGCATTCTTCCAAATCTTTCCTCAACTCTTCTTTTAACAACTTAAATGGACCAAATACCAAGCATCTACTGAGCAAGGGTTCTCAAAATTTGGTCATGACTCAGTACACACACACTGAAACATTTCCCCAAAACAATTCCTACCTTTACTGGAAGTAATCCACTGATTTTAGTTGAAAAATCACAGAACCACCACAGTTCTTGTCCTAGAGGGATTTATAATCTAATTGGAGAGCTAAGATGTTTATATACCAACATCTACAGAACTGTCCTGAGATCTGACAGGAGACAGGTGACAGTATTGTGGCGCTTGAGATTCTTTACTGGTGGTAGTTGGAGTTTGAAACTGTAGATGAGTGGTGGCATTGGTCTGGGCTGAGACATGGACACAGGGAGAATCTGTCTAAAAGGGTAAGGGGTGGGGGAACATAAGTGAATTTGGATAAGGTCACACTTCAGGAAAAGAAATAAATTTCCCAAGTAAAAAGGTAACACAGGACAGTGTCTTTCTTCTTAATTTCATTCCCAAGGTGAAGGAAGTGAACCTGAATTAAAATTCATGATGGATTTGTTGGCTGGAACAATGTGTGAACAGATTAAAGAGGAACGAGAAGTCCACCTGATTCATTTCCAAAATCAAAAGGAGTCTCTGGAGGGCATGATCCAGAGAAGAGTATATTTTTTTCTAAGTGAAGGTAACTATTTGGAAGAAAGAGAAGACAAAATCTGAAAACTGATGAGGTCAATCTAGACATGCAATTATTAAAAATTATTTTTAAAGATTTTTAGTTAGGGAAATATGGGATCACAGTTTCCTTTATTTGGGAGCCCCTAGTTGTCAAGTCTGGTATGATTCAGGGTAGACAATGGAGAAAAAATAAGCTAAAGACATTGGGTAATCAAATGGTTCACCAGACTAAGCTTTGATAGCCACATTCAAGCCAGAAGTAAACATATATTGATTGCAAGAATGAAGAGGAAAAGAATGGACAGGATAGAATTGGTACAAGGGCCCAATAATCAAACAAATAAAAGCCACATCCATTTTCATTAACAAAAAGAAATCAGAAAGTAGAGAATTCTTATAGAAAGGCACTAGAAGTGAAGACCAAGCCAAGTCGGATAAAAATAAAATAAATGTAAATGCCTCTGAAATAGCTTGGGGCAGACAAACTAATGCTCAAGAAACACATAAGACTTAAGAATCAAAAAACTAGGGAATATATAAAATGTCTTAAGAGAAAGGGAAACAAGACATAGAGAAACTAGGAGGCTTCGTATTGAAAACTGGAAGAGGGGGAAATAATGTGATAGATATTGATTTTCATTATTATGTATGATTGCAATTTTATGCAGAAAAAAACAGCAACAGATATATTTTTTCTATTTTATTTTGAGAATATGTTTATTACAGCTGGGGACAGTGAGATGAAGGAAGGGCTTAGGATAGAAAAATCAGCAGGAGAGAGCCTAGGCAGGGCTACTTTGGCTTTTTAGAAACTTTATAGGAAAGAAGTGGGCCACATGGGCTGCATAAACTCACTGAGAAGTAAAAGTCAGTGTCAGAAGTGAGCCAAGATGGGACTGCTGCTAGTTCACTTCAAAGTCAGAGAAAAAGGGCCCTTGGAGACAGGTTCAGAGGTTAGCCCAAGACGAGCTGCTGCTGCCCACTGCTCCCCTGGCTGCAAATCTTGTGAGGACCCTTAGAGTTTAGGAGAAAGAGAGCAGAGATATAAGCCCAAGGGAGAAAGGCATGGGTGTGCTCTAGAAAGAGAACCTCCAATAAATATCTTATTTAAAGGTCATTTTCACTTTGACAATTCTACAATGGGGTTTTGAATCCAAAGGGATTTATTAAAAAGACAAATAAAAGAAATAAAGAAAACAACAACGAAGCAAGAGCTGATGACATTCTCTGTTACCCAGACGATAGCACCATGGAAATTAGTAGTCTGGTTAGTTTACAGACACTTAAGGGAGGGTGTTTATAATTATCTACCAATGATGTAAACTTCTGCCAGTTTTTTTTCTCAAATTCAATTAATTTTAAACCACCTTTAGAAAAGCTTGGGTGTTATAAGTCAATCTAATGCTACTAAGATCATCAGAAACCAGGCTTCATTATTTTAGTGACATACTGTGTTTCACACAGCACTTTTAGGAAAAACCAGACATAGTTTCAAAGCCAAATGTTTTATTTTCTTTTAAAGTTCAGATATCTGAGTGGTTTACCCTAAATTTCCAAAACATGTTGGGAATAAACACAGAATCTTTTAAACACGGAATCTTTTAAACACAGAATCTTTAGCAGTGATGATCTCAGGGTTATATTTTAAGGGCAAGGCTTACTGAGCTTGGTTTCAAAGAACTACTCAAGATTCCTTAACTTTTCTTATGGAACTGACACTTCCAGTTCTTGGAATATATCCAAAGAAGCCCAAAACACTTATTCAAAAGAATATATGCACCCCTAATCTGGCTTTTACTTAGTATTATAGAAAAAACTTTTCTGGACACTACATCAGCTCCTAATCTAGATTTAATGTGCGTGGTTTTTATTTTTTTGTTGCTGTTGTTACTTTCCTCCGCTCTAATTATCTTAGTTTATATATTATAAAATAGATTATATACATATATATTTATAAGGGGTATGTATACATACAAACACTAATTTGACACCTATTTTATTATTGCCACACACAATTCACAAAACAATATTTCTAGAGTCCTGTTAAATAAGGGGTGGAGTTGTTGCAATGTGTTGTGGATATTAAGAAGTGACTTTGAAAAGGGAGGATTTCCCTAGATGTTTCTCTACACAGGACAAGAATTTGTTCTGCACATGGTCTGTATTAGAACTCATGGCATGGAAATTCAATGACAAAACTTTGTCAGGGCCAAAAAATTAAAATGACTGATTTTTCCAGGAAAAGAATATCTTCTTTAGAAAGGAAACTATATCCCTAGAGCCTAAGTAACAATATTTTCTGAGTGAATAGTAAGATATTTTCAGGTTAAGTGGATATAATTTCCTTTCCTTATTGAAATGTCAGTGTTAGTACAGCACGTCACCTAACTCTGGGCATTTGGATAGTGCTGGGTCAAGCGTGTTCACATGGACGTAACGATTGCAGGGCTCAAGTATATAGGCCAATATACCATATGTCTTAATATTTTTAAAATATATATATATTGATTGATTTCAGAGAAGGAGAGAGAGATAGAAACATCAATGATGAGAGAGAATCATTGATCGGTTGCCTTCTGCATGCCCCCTTCTGGGGATCGAGTCTGCCACCTGGGCATGTGCCCTTGACTGGAATCGAACTCGGGACCCTTCAGTCTGTAGGCCAACACTCTATCCTGTGAGCCAAACCAGCAAGGGCCATATGTCTTAATATTTAAGTTATAAAAAAAGGTAACACATTGCAAAAATATGTGTTATTCTCTTATCTTGACATATATAATTATCATAATGACAAAATTGGGAATATATATATTAATCTATGGTTTTTATATGGCTGAAAGTCGGCAAATTATCAAAGACAAGGGATTAATTTTTTATTGAGCATGTCTGAGTGTTCTGTTGATAGTCCAATGATATTTTGACGACGAACAAAATAGATACAGAAATTTAAGAGTAATAGGAATTTTTAATATTGCAAAAATGTTCCATAGTTACTGTATGCAACTCTTATGAATACCACAGTAATTTGTATCTCTGCAACCACAAATTAGAACGTGAAGAATAACAAGAAAAAATGCTGGCCGGGCACTACTGGGAAACAACACTTTGTTATAAAAGCAAGAATATGCACTTATGTTATCTGAGAGGAGGGATTTGAAAAATTCCTTAATATGTTTTCTCTTACCTAAGGGCTTCTGCTGTTCCAATCTTGCCTCCACTCCAAAGCAGTTTTCCTCTTCAACAGCAACAGCCATCCAGATACAATCACTTTTTCTAGACACAAAGCACACGATAGATACAAGCTTTTCCTTGGAGTCTGAACAATGTTAATCATAACACAGGTGTTCAGGGTTACAGGTTGTGCTGTGTCAGTGCGGAGTACTGAATTCATAGTAAGAGCACCCATGTTTCTTTATTAAGTTTAATTACCATGTGTTTGTGATATGCAGGGCTTGAAGTGCAGGGCCAAGGGCAGGGCCCTTTAGCTTTCATGTAAAGGCAATACTAGAGGTAGGTTATTTTTCAAGTGCTTTCACAGTTGTGCCGAATCCAAAAAATGGTTAAGGCATGAACAAGCTTCCTCAGAAAGATTTTATTTGGGGGCTCTTAGGATTTGATAATTCTGTGGAGTACAATGTGTTATCAAGGTGGCCATTACCATGTAGGAACAGAGTTGTAGATTTGCTTCTAGCAAAAAGGCTTTAGCTTTTTTTTTTTTCTTTCTCATAGACATGGTCAGGTCTATTCCAAGAGTAATCTGGTTTTCTCCAGTGTTTTGTTTTCTTATGAGAGTGCCTGATCCAATTGAACTTGGCAACACCTTGATCTTGACCCATTTTCTTGCTCTCATGCCACTATAGCTTTTCACACCCAAATCCCTCTGTCATCACTGATTTAATTTTGGTTTACTACAAGAATTTTCAATTTCTGATGCATCAAAAGTTTTGTCTTCCCTAAGCATGCATTTCCTCTCCAGTCTCATAACACTACAGACTCGAAACAATGGCTATCTGTTTCCTCCTGTTAGGTTTCCTTAAACAGGCTTTAGAGAGCTGCCATGTGTTTATCTTTCATAACACTCTGACAAGCACCCCTCCATGACTCACACATACAGAAAGCCAAAAGCCCTGAATGGTTGTTTATTCTCACCAGCTGGATGACCTTGCACGTGGCTCTCAGCATGGGCGAGAATGAGGGAACCTTCAAAGGGTGGTCATGTAGATTTAAGTACAAACAAAGCTGCATGAACTTGCACTTTGCTTAGATCCTTTAAGGAAGTTCAGAGTTAACCATGAAACTCATCTCAGCTTGCCATCTTTGCTTTTCCCCATTTATGCTCAAATGGGAGAGGAAAGACCAGGTCTTGTGGTCAGAGAAACAGAAATACAGTGAGGCCTTGTCATTTCCAAAAGCTTACAGTATAGTACCTAGCCCTTAGGACTGATGCTCTGTGGCTACACAGCACATCACTTGATGACCTGATTAGATCAACATCCTATACTTAAGAGAAGTAAAGACAGGGCAATCTCTTACCACATTCCTGAATTATATGTGGCTTCTAGGAATTGTTCAGCTTACAGATCCCCCTTCATCTGGTTGTTTTCTGTCCCGTTTTGTAGAGTTTTATCTGCAGCATGCACAGTGTAGTTAGTATTTAGCAACAGACTCAAGGGACCCCAATCAGAAATGTGGAGGTCTTTCTCTGCTCAGCATTCTTCTCACTGGTGGTCTGCCCTGAAAACTCCAGCTGTCTCTACCTCCTCAACTCAATTGAGGTGCTAAAATGGAAGTGCTCTGTTTGGGTGCCTGCTGCCTGGATCATGGTCAGGTTAGTAGCTTCAGGCAGAAAATAAGGACTCACCTCATTTGTTTCCCTTTTCTCAGACATCACAGTCTGGCTGCCTATTGTTCAATTCCTGTTGCCAATGTTACTCATTTTTCTAGTCGGTTAGGGCAGGTAGTTAAGTCTGCTACCAGGTACTCCAATCAGACTAAATAAGACTAAAACTGAGATAAAGACAACAAATCCATTTTCTCTTTTTTTTAGACTTTACTTTCCATGCTGGAAACAGGAAGTAGGTGCTCAGCTCTGGGGGGAAAGCTAAAAGATGTCTTAATCTTAAGAAGAGTCACAATGAAGAGGAACACTCTTTTTCTGTCCCTGGATATTGTCTTGAGGAGACAATCTCACAACTCAATCACAACTAAATTACAGAAGAGGTACATAAGGCAAGGACAGCCACATGGAAAGATGGAAGTGCCTAGGTCCTTCAAAAATGATATTGAGACAGTGAATTGACTAGCCACAAAGTTCATAACTTTAGACTCTTTAAATTCCAAAGATGATAAATTCTTTACAATTAGAGCCAGTTGAGTTACTTGCAACCATTACTTGCAACCAAAAATCATTGTAACAGACACAATCCTTTTTATGAGCAGGTGACTTTGAGAGTCCTTAACTGAATGAGGTAGAAGAGGACAATTATGAAGACATGAAGAGACAGTGAGGAATTCACTTTGGCACATAATGAGTTTGGGTTACTTAGAGATCAACCAATGGAATGTTCAACATGCAACCTGGGCATGTGACCTGAAGATGAGAAATATCATAGAGATTTAAAGGTCATCAGTGTATGGTCCTTGAAGTTATGTTTTAGAGAATATTGCTCAAGAGAATAAGCAAGGAATGAGAGCACTAATATTATTCAGGTGAATAGTAAAACATAGCCAACAAAAGAGCCTAAGATGAGATGGTTAGAGAAGAGGAGGAAACTGGTCTCACAGATGTCACTTTTAGTGGAGATGTCCATCAACTCTAGTCTTAAGGAGCATGTACTGCCCTCACTCTAGGTAACCTAATTTTATCCTGTCCTTTTCTCTCAGACATGAGAAGAAGGCTGGATTAGGATCCGAGATGAATCATGAGGCCTGGCCTAGGAAAAACATCAGGAGAACACTCTGGATGAAAAATAAAGGAACTCATGGAAATAGAGATAGATCTCATAGATTTAATGCAGCCATGTCATGTTCGTTCTTGTTAATTTTGGTTAGGCAACACTGTTGTTGTTTTTTTACACTTACAAAGTAGGATATAAAGAAATCCAAACAGAGCCATAAAGACCATAGCTCTTTATATTAATTTTTTTGTATTTTACCAATAGTACAAATAATTCTTAATTGTACTTCTCTGAATTTGACAAAGTTATGCAATAAATCAGAAGAGCAATAGTTTTTTTCCCCTCTCTCCTAGGCACTAATCCCCTAATTAATAGCCTCTAAAACTTTGTAATACTAAAGAATTATAATCTGAAATTGCCATTATAAGAATATTTATTTGGTGATTCCCTAATGATTTTTCTTTATAGAATCATGAGTGTCTTCAAAATATGCATACTTAGGACACCTTAATGCCATAGTACAAACCTTTAAAATAAATGAAGTTTAGAGTTAGGCTCAAATAGGATTAGAAGACTAGCATTTTCCTAAACTAAAGGAAAAGTTATCTCCTTTGGCTGTCAATCACAAACCAAAGTCTTGAACTTTGACCTATGTTAGCAATTATACATAGCTGCAACCAAATTAAAACCTAGATAATTCAGTATTTATTAATTACTGTAAAATACACATATAAAGATAAGTACCATTAGAAAGAAATATATTTGAACACATATATTTAGGACTGTTTTTCTTTGGAAACAAAGATTATATATAAGGTTGCAAGGATTTAATGAGAGAATGTGCATAATGTACCTGCCCCAGGGCTTGGCACCGAGAAACACTCAAATGAGAACTATCACTATTATGACATCATCATCCTGGCTAAGACCAATCCCATTATTATAAACACTGAGATTTTTTTGTTTTACACTTAAGACTGGCATGGCCTAATTATTTGTCTATAAAAACAGGTTGTATCAAGTTTAGGAAGGGGTAGATAAAAGTTTATCAAATAAAAAGTCTCTCCTTCAGTAATCCCAGTATCAAGAATGAGTGAAGGAATGTTGAGGCTAAGAACTGAGGGAAGTCTTTTAAGAAGTTACGATTGCTGTTGCTAAGGGATTCCCAGTCTGTTCAGTTCACCTCTGCCAAACCATCGTGCCCATCACATCCCCTCTGGAGGCAATAGGGATCCCAAAAGTACTAGAGGAAGCCAGCTCTACATGGCAGCTCATCAACCAGTCTCATATAGCTGTCTCTTCCAAAGAGTGGGAAATAACATGCCTTCTCTCCAGGCTAATTATTATTCCCTCTCTTTGCCCCTTTGTGCTATTAACTCTATAGCTCTCTTTTTAAATTAATTTCATTTTTTAATACAGTTTATATTCAATATAATTTTGTATTAGTTCCAGGTGTACAGCATATTGCTTAGACAATCATATACTTTGCAAAGTGTTCCCCCCCAATATTTCTAGTAGCCAACTGGCCCCACATATAGCTATTACAATATTATTGACTATATTTCCTATGCTATAATTTACATCCCTGTGACTACTTTGTAACTAAAATCTATCCTTTCCCTGCCTAATCTCAATTCTCAATGAGATGTTCTTTTTCTGATAAAAGCCTGGAAAATCCTGAAATGGCTTCAGGATATATCAGGTTGGGAAACAAAGATCATGTAGTAGTGCTCTACGTCATTTTAATTTTCAATTTTCCTTTTTCCTTGAAGAGCTTTCACAAGGTTTGATAAAATTTGAGTAATGCTTAGTAACTTACCAATAATATTTACTGAAAAAGTGTTAACTAAGCTATCTGTCAACTGATGGCTGTTGGCACTAATTCAATGCCAACAAGAATCCCCACCTTGGGCTTCGGTGAAGAAGGAAACTTTATTTAGTGCAAAAGGTGTTAAAACAGCCCTGCTGTGCACTAGCTCAACAGTGCTACAGTGGGGCTGTGAAACAGCCCTGGGGACAGGCCCCTCGCTGGATAGACAGCCCTACTCTGCTCCTTCATGGTCTGCTCTGCTCTGTACTTTGTGCTGCGCTAGTCTGTTGTGCTCCACATGTTCTGCTTTGCTCTGCTCCAGCGAGTCACCCTAGTTGTTTCTGCTCTAGCTGGGGAAAGGCAGTCTTTGGTGGAAAGTATGCTCCTGGAGCTAGAGGGGAGCTGACTTATATTACAGAAGTCCTGCCCCTGGTCCCTGATTGGTCCTGCCTCAAGCAAATGAGGGCACCAAATCATCAGTTTGGTCCCAAGGCACTGTCCTGATTGGTCAGAGCTGTGCAGTTCTGATTGGATAAGGAAAGGAAGCCTCAGTCCTATTGGTTGAATAAGATTCCAGGAAACTTTTACAAGGGCTGATTCAAATGGGAGAAACAGTGCAGGAGGGCTGTTCAGTGCAAATGCATGTTAGTGCAGAGGCAGGCAGGTTAGTGCAGAGGCTTTTCAGCAAAGGGCAGTTTGCCTGACAGGCCCCTGTGTAGAAATGGCTGCTAGGCTCCGCCTTCTTTATTTGAGCCCAGTTAGCCACCAAGAGCCCTTCTTAATAGGTGTTTTTTTTCCCCCTCAGAGTTCACATACCTCAGTCTCTGTGGCCCTAATGTTTCTGCAAGTCCATTAAAATTGGTGTTCTTCCATACTCAATTCTAGGCTCCCTCATCTTTTCCATCTATAGCAGTCCCCCCTTATCTGCGGTTTCAGTTTCCACAGCTTCAGTTACTCATGCTCAACTGCAGTCTGAAAATATTAAATGGGAAATTCTAGAAATAAATCATTCATCAGTTTTAAATTGTGCACTGTTCTGTGATGAAATCTCAATCCCACCCGGGATGTGAATCATCCCTTTGTCTAGCTTATCCTTGTTGTAGACACTCTCCAACCATTAGCTCCTTAGTAGTCTTCTCACTGATCAGATCCACTGTGGTAGTATCTCAGTGCTTGTGTTCAAGTCAACCTAATTTTACTCAATAATGGCCCCCCAAGTGCAAGAGTAGTGATGCTAGCACTTCAGATATGCCGAAGACAAGCTGTAAACTGCTCCTTTAAGTGAAAAGGTGGAAGTTCTCAACTTCATAAGGAAAAAATTTGTATGCTGAGGTTGCTAACAGCTATGGTAATAATGAATCTTCTTTCCAAGAAACTGTGAAGAAGGAGTAAAAAATTTTGTGCTAGTTTTGCTATTCTACCTCAAACTGCAAAAGTTATGGCCACCGTGCACGGTAAGTGCTTAGTTGAGATGGAAAATACTTTAAATTTGACATAGCATTACAATGGCTGAATGATCCTCCTTCTGACCTGTTATTAGAAGATCAACAATAGTCTAGCACCGTTACAATACCTGTGTCATTCACCTCATTACATAGGCACTGTATCTCATATCGTCATCATAAATAGATGGGTGAGTACAATATAAGATATTTTGAGAAAGCCTACAATCACATATCTGTAATTATAGTATATTGTTATAATCTATTAGTGGCCCAGTGCACAGATTTTTACACATTGAAAGGAAATTAATTGGAAGGTGGCTGGCAGGGCAGGACTGGGCAAGATGGGCCAGATATGCCCTAGAGCCAATCTCTCGCCGTCCCTCACTGGCTGGCCACACCTGGGCTGGTGCTGGGGCTTGAAGGGCATCTGTGGAGTGAGTGGGGTCCCTCTGGCAGGTGGGGTCCCTCGGCCTGGCCTGCAGGGATCAGGCCGAAACCGGCAGTCCAACATCCCCGAGAGTGCAAGAGGTCACTCTACAAAGTTGCTGTCGCTCGGCAGCTCCTGCATTGAGCAACTGCTCCTGGTGGTCAGTGCACGTCATAGCTACTGGCCAACTGATCGTCTGGTCAGCGGGTTGCTTAGGCTTTTATATATATAGATTTTAGTATTAGTTATTATTATTAATCATTTATTGTGTCTAATTTATAAATTAAACTTTATCATAGGTATTAATGCATGGGAAAAAACATAGTATATAGGGTTTGGTACTATCTGTGGTTTCAGACATCTACTGGGGCTCTTGAAATGTATCCCCCATGAATAAGGGGGGGACTACTGTATATTATCTCTCTGAACAATCTTGTGCTTCCACATGTTTCAGTTATAATCTATATGCTGATGACTTCAACTACATATTTTCAGTTCAGTTTTTTTATCTAAAGCACAAAGTACATATCTAACTACTCTTAGATATACCTCAGATACCTTGACCTTGAATCCATCATTTACTCCCCAAATCCTGATTATTTCCATTACTTACATCTTCCAGTGGAACCACAGAATTAGTCCATCAATAGTCTAAACCAGAAAGAAAAATGTTGCCTCTGTTATAAACCACACATGCAGTCAGTCAAATCCTACTGACTTTACCTCAAGTATTTTCTTAGTTTTTCTACCTGTGCACACCACTACTGCCTTCCCTAGCCTTGGCCACTATAATCTCTAACCTAGATTCCTTTAAGATCCTCATAATTGTCTCACTGACTCTAATCTTCCCCTTCTACTATACTCGAGTCAGGATGCTCTTTCTAAACAAACATCTGTGATATATAATAACAGAAATCTGAGTAAAAAAATGGAATTATTGAGAAGCAATACTAAGGGGTTAATAGATTTTTAAAGATTTATCAGGCCATTTTGAGATTCAGGAAAAAAAATGAGCTCAGATACAATGGGGGCTCTTCTCATAACTGCTTATAAAGTTGACAAAGATGATAATGAAGATGAAATAAAAAGATGACTTGTAGGTTCTTGTAAGCAGACCAGTAGGGAAGTAAATACATTGGGAAGTAGTGGAGTAGTGGAGTTAGGCTCACGGAAACCAATCTATCTTTAAGGCTGGCCCCAGAATGGCTGGGGAGGTCAAAACAAACCTGTGTCCAAACATAAGCAGCATTCAGGCAGATGTTATTAGATTGAGAACCAGGAGGCTAACCAAGGCAACATCAAGTAATGGACACAGAAATTGATAAAGCATGTCAATACATTGAATTACTAACTACAAAAATAACAAATAATTGTGAGGTTTTATATTTGTAACTATAGTTATAACAAAATACTGGTCAACAACAAAGAAAAGGTAAAGTATAAATGAATAACAAAAGTGTATAAGTATCCTTTTTATAGTCAAGAAGAAGTGATTATATATATAATTTATAAAAATAAATATATATATATATAAATGTAAAGAGATTTGCAAAAACGTAAAACAATGCATCCTTCTTACTAATCTTACTAATTTTTTAGTTTTGAAAATATAGTTTTTTTCATAAAGATATTTGTTATTTATATGTAGTAGACTTATGATTACTATTTTAAATAAATCAACCAATAAACATGTGTTTCATTTCTTAGTTTTAATGTCTAATCTCAATAGATATAATAGCAATAGATATAACCCACATAAATAAAAGCTCTTTGGGGTTCTCAATGACTTTTAAGATTACAAAGGGATATTGAGGTAAAAAATTTAATAACCACCACTTTTCGGCTGGAAACTCATGAAGGCTAACTAACATGGCTGACAACAGCAATAAAATGGCTTATTTTGAACAAAATGATTGAATTTGAACAAAATGAAGGCGGAAGCCTGAGGAGGTACTGTTGAAAAATCAAGGGCAGTCCTCACAATTATATAAAATTAGTAGAAAATGCCTCATCTTCTCATCCTTCTGGGACTACTCCTTCTACCCACTCATGTGAAGCAGGGTATCAGTATGGCACCATTTCCAGGCACAGAGACCACAGATGTATAAACAACCTTCTACCCCTTTCAGGGAAGTCAACGGATGTGCCAGAGCTCTTGGCTCTGTTTACACGGGAAAACACTCTTTCCCTTACAGGAAAAAAAAATTAAATTTTGCCAGTGTCGCCAGGAAGGTGGGGTAGTGGAAGCTATATGTGAAATAATACAAAAAGTATTCTTTTCAAAGCTGCAGAACCAAGAGTGGAATGGGAAAATGGAAAAGGACAAATGGAGGCAAGGATCCAAGGGGATAATGTTTCAAAGCACAGAGGCGTAAAATATACTCTGTAAATGCAGTGATACCGTGTAGTGTTCTAAGCCATTAAATTATAACCGCCTGGAGTAAATTTTTAAATGCGCCATGTACAAAGTTACCAAAATGAGGGAAGCTGATCCTTTTATTTTTGTTCGACTTACATTGTGTATATAAGTAGTATTTCTTGGAGAAAATTTCAGAAACTATAGCAATCTCTCAAACCAGATGGCTAATATTACCATCACTACTTCAATTTCATATATTTAAACACTAGGCAGAATGTTTGAGTCAATCTGCAATAAACCTAAGAAAATAATTCAGGTTGATTGAAGATGGAGCCAATTTGTATCCTATTCGGGTGTCTTGTTTTTCAGCTCCTGCATATTAACAGGTATGATGTGAGAGTGAATTTACGGAGGCACAAGTCGAAACCTGGGATATGTGTTGTAACTGTGAATTAACAGACGCGCCAAAACTTGTACTGACTGAAACTCACAGCTCCTCTTTCTAAGCATATCAAGTATTTGACGTATCTACTTTCAAGCTCCTGCAAAGATATTTCTATCTTATAAATAACTGTGCTCCCATGAAACAAAACAACAAAAGTAAGATTACTTTCTTCAGTATAATGGTAACCCATTACAATAACCGACAAACCTAAAATATCAAAAATCTGATGAGTTCATTGCTTTGGTCTTCTATTAGGCATCCACATCACTGTAAGGGTGACCCTAGCAGTCTCTTTTGCCTCTTAGTTTTCCCACAGACCTTATTCTTTACAAGAACCTGTGCTCATTTTGCTTTAGACTTTTTTGATTTCGGTTTTAACACCCCTTTACATGCTTATTTTCTATGGGCACTAGGTTCCAGTGTTCTTTGGGGTACTTGACAGTAAGAAGAATATTACATTTTAGAACCAAAGGAAACAAAATGCTTACTGTTTTGTAGAATGATTAAGAACAAAGAAACAAATTTCCTGATCATTTAAACATATATACTTTCAGTGGTATTAGGTTCTCCTAGATAAAGCATTCTCATTTTTATTCATATTAATTTCTGAAACAGAGACTAAAATATCTCAAAAAGCTTTCCAAGAATGTTATCTTTTACACCCAACTTAAGCTTCATTGCCAACTACAACGCTCACAAAACTTATTTTATAAAAATAAGCTCTGAATGAATGAGACATAGGTATCAAGGCAATTATGTATTATTTAGCCATCTAGTCTCCATATGTGTATGTTTTTTATCTTCCCTGCTTTCAGTTGTCTGCATGAAAAACAGTTAAATGTGAAAAGAAAACAGAGTGTTGGGCCATTATGACCCTATCCAAATGATTCACTAATGAGTAGCTTTTATTTACCTTTTATTTCTATTCTGATTCTCTCCCACAAATCTTTGATAACAGCAAAAGTTGCTTCTGTAAATTAATCTTCATGAAAACCTTCTTTATATTCATGTTTTATTAGATTGTGTCAATTAGTCTCCTGCAGTTCTAAGAGGCTGTATCTACTAGCAAAAATCCTTTGTAAATCACTGACACTCTTCCTTTACCAGCAGAATAACCTGAGGCAGGAGGACATGAGTACGTGTTACCTGGCAATGTGTTTATCTGTGAGCTCTTGGCTGCGGCGTCTTGGGGAATTCTGACATGGGAAAATATTTCAAGGTTGATTTGCCCTCTGGAAGGGGCCCAGGTCTAGTTGTTTTCAAGGTATTCAAATGTTTCCCATCTGTTATCAAACTATTACTAAGCAACCTTCATATTCTATCCAGGCTTTTGGCAGGACTCCAGGAATACAAATATAAATAATTTAAATAAAATAAGAGTCCCTGATTTCAAGAGGCTCATAGTCTAGTAAACAGAGACACACTGAGGAAAATTCAACATAGATTGTGAATATTATCCCTTCACTCTCATTGAGACCTTTGGATGCCAGGCACTGTGTTATCGGGATAGCAGAAGGGAACTCAGAGGAAAGGCCCTTAGCCCAACAGGAGGGTTCAGAGGTGATTTCCTGAAAAGATATAACATTTGAATTTTTACTTATACACAGAGAGATGAAGACAGGGACAAGGGCATTATGGGTAAGTAAAGGGCATCGTCAAAAACAAAGTAGTGTGAAATGTCATGCACAATGCAGGAATCTATACTAGTTACTATTTCTAGAACATTAAATGCTGGGTTAGAGAAATGGCCAATGAGATTGGGATTCTGTGAAGAGGGGAGAGCTGGGTTGAAAATTATCAAAAAAGCACCCGTCTTCTCTAGGGCCCCTTGACTAGAAGGAACCTAGAAAAGCTGAAGGCATTCTCTCAGCAAAAAATTATAACCTCATTAGGCTAACATAATTATTTTACAGAATTTAAGTAAGAACTTTCATGTGGTATAGACAGAAAAGGGAGGTTAGATACATACCAAAGAAATAATTATAAAGGTTAGCTTGACTAAAGAATTGAATTTTTCGCAGACATGCAACACACATTTACATATACATAAAAACTCTAGGATAGCAACTTATTTGTATTAGCTAAAATATATTTACTTAATATGCAGTGTCTAAAGCCACTACCCAGGTCATGATTAACCTGAAAGTGAGTGAAAATAATATAACCAGTTTAAACCAGATTCCTGCTCACTTTAGTTCTGTATATACTTCCTAGCTTCTGTAACATCTACAACTGGAGACACACTTATTATATATTTCTGTGGGGAGAATAAGGAAAAGACAGAGAAGGATTATCCCTATATTGTCTAATTTTTCCTAATCCTGTCCTAGCTGTTCTGGAGAAAAATCAGTTCTATGATGTGAATTGCATACAAACTATTCACGGTTGACCACATCCGCTGGGCAAGACTCACCAATCCCAAGGAATGTACAAACTCAGGTTCCAAAACACAGGCTGTCTGATCATTCTGGCCGTCTAAATTGGGAACTAATTAAATGTTTTAACTGGAAGTCTCTCCTTGCTGCAGCAGAAAGAGTCATTTTGAAGCAGACATATCAATGAAACACTTCTTTGGGAAAATTCAGTTCAACTACAAGAAACAACTGCTTTTGGTTGGCAGCACAGTCTATTCCTACTTGATCCCTGCCACCCCACAATGCATACACACAGGCTAAATATCACTTACGATGAGAGGTATAACTACAGAGAAAGGATGACATGAAATCTCACAGATGTCAAACTCATCAGAAACAGTTTGTTCTCACCTATCTAGGATTTCAATCCAGTCCACTGGGGCTGATGAAAGATTATATAAATTATTTGCGTAAAGACGCTTTTAGAGCAGCAGTTAAACATGTTGGGTATCGTTTGAATGCAGTAAGAGTGGGAGGTTATTCATTTCCATTAGTAATTAGATGTTGATTGAAGCATTTCTTCTGTTTTGCAATCCCTTAAACAGGTATAATATTCTGAGGCAGCAGAGCTCTAATTCTCTCCAAGTGAGGAGTCTCCACTTAAACTTACAGCCCAAGTTTCTTCAGAGGGGCAACTGGAATTATTAGACTAGCCTATGTGGATCTAAGAAGTGAGTCTGGCCAGAAACCCAGAAGGCCAGAAAGAGGAAGCAGTCACGTGTATTGAAGTGAGACATCTCTACTTGGATTTATAGCACAAGTTTCTTTAGAAAAGCAGAAGCCTTTAGTACCACAAAGTCTCATGTATTATTATTGGGTATCACCCCACTCAATTGTTTTGGATGCAAAAATTAGTGTTAAACATGAAAACAGTTGCAACAAATACACAGAGACTTCAAGTTGTTCAGCAACTGCTCTTGAGCAAGAACTAGCTAGAATGAAGATAGCCATTACTATTGACTGACCTGAACACTTAATATGAGTCAGAAATTGTGCAAGGTAATGGTATACAGATATAAAAAAAGACACATTAAATAGGGTAGACAGCCCGGCTGGTGTGGCTCAGTGGTTGAGCATTGACCTATGAACCAGGAGGTCATGGTTCAATTCCTGGTCAGGGCACATACCAGAGTTGCAGGCTCCATTCCTAGTTGGGGGTGTGCAGGAGGCAGCTGATCAATGATTCTCATCACTGATGTTTCTATCTCTCTTCCCTCTCCTTTCCTCTCTCTGAAATCAATAAAAATATATTTTAAAAACTAGGGTAGACACATAAAAATATAACTTTGATATTGTAAGTAAGTTCCAAGACAGAGATACGCATAGAGTGGTACAGAAGAAATTCGAAAAGGAAATCAGGCCTAAACTAAATTCTGCACAATGAGTAAGAGTTGGCCAATTTAAGAAGGAATAGATGGATATTCCAGGTAGAGGGAGAAGAATAACCCAAATAAACTATGTGGTTTTACTATAAGCAGTTTGATATTATCAGACTACACATTGAGAAATGAAGATTGGTAAGTAATAAGAAGAGAGAACTCAGTAAAAACAAATACCTTTACTTATTGGGGGCAAAAAACTCTTGAGGAAAAAAAAGAACTCTCTTGAAAATAAGAAATGTCTAATTTTAAATATTGTCAAAACATTTCAGTAGGCGTATAACAAAATTGAATATCCGAATAACCAAGAAACTTATGAATATTTGATTCCCTCATTAGTAATCATAGGAATGCAAACAAACTTTATGTTATGATAAGGAACTTGACCTTTTTCCTCTGGGTAACGGTAAGCCATTGAATAAGTTTTACAGAAAACCAAGAAAAAATAGACAATGTAAATAGATCCACAGGAGATCCAGATATTGATACAGTAGTTTATATGGAAATGCAATAGACCAAGAATGGCCAGAATATTCTTGGAAAAGAAGAACAAAGTTGAAGGACTTACTTTACCAGATAGTAAGACTTATTATAAAGCAACAATAATAAAGGCAGAGTGTAATGATAGACAAATAGATCAATGGAACAGACTACAGGGTCCACAAACAGACATACAAATACTATAGTTTTGATTCAGGTGGCACTACCAAGCAGAGGGCAATGCATCATCTCTCAGTAAATGGTGCTGCGTTATCTGGATATGCACATACAAAATAAATAAATAAAAGGCCCTGGCAGGTTTGGTTTAGTGATAGAGCATCGGCCCCAGGACAGAAGAGTCCCAGGTTTGATTCCAGTGAAGGGCACATACCTGGGTTGTAGTCTTGATCCTCGGCCCGGCGGAGGGCAACCCATTAATGTCTCTCTCACACATCAATGTTTCTCTCTGTCTCCCCCCCTCCCTTCCAGTCTCTCTAAAAATCAATGGAAAAATATCCTCAGGTGAGGATTAACGAAAAATAAAAAAATAAGTAAATAAATAAATATTAAAAGGACTCCTACCTCACATGACAAAAAAAGATCAATTCCAGGTACATTATAGACCTAAATATGAAAGGTAAAACATTAAAACCTCTAGAAGAAAACACAGAAAAATATTTTTATGATGTGGGGGCAGGCAAAGATTCTATAAACAGGACTCATAAAGGATTAGTCTTAAAGGAAACAAATGATAAATTAGATTATATTTAAAATTAGAAACTTCTGATAATCAAAAGACTATTAAGAGAGTGTAAAGTTTTATATATATATATAATCTGCATCCATATCCATGTCTATCCATCCCACAAAAGCATATATTCAGAATATATAAAGAACTCTTACAAATCAGAAAAAATGCAATAAATCCAATTTTTTAAAATGAATAGACACAATACAAAGTAGATATCCGAACACCCAAGAAACATATGAATGTTTAACAGTAATCAGGGCAATGAAAAGTAAAATCACAATGAGAGTATTAGACATCCCTTGGACTAGGTAAACTTAAAAAGACAGATCATACCAACTGTAGGCAAGGTTACAGAGCTACTGGTGCTCTCAAACAATGACAGAGGAATTTAATTAGTGCAATCACTTTGGAGGACTCTTTGGTAGCAACCACCAAAACTGGACAGAAGTGTACTTTGTGGCCTAATAATTTCACTACTAGGTATGTATTTTCTCAATATAAATGCATAATATCTTCATCAAAATAAATGTTCAGAGCATCACCATTTGTAATAATCTCAGGATGGAAACTGCTGAAATGTCCAATACCAGTAGAATGGATAAACAAATTATGGTATAGTTATAGAATGGGATACCATATAGTAGTGAGAATGAATATTCCACAACTATATACAAGCATATGATGAATTTCACAAACATAAATGTTAGAGAAATGAAACTATAAAAAAGTATATATCACATGCCTTCATTTTCATAAAATATAAAGTATGTTGTTAGAAATCAGGATAGCAATTATCCTTGGGGTAAGGAATGACTAGAAGATGATACAAAGAGGAGCTTTTATAGATGCAGATAATATTCTGCTTTTTACTCAAATGGTGGTTATACAAATATATTCAGTTGATGAAAATTATTTGCCTGAGCACTAATGATATGTGCACCAATCTGTATATTCTGCTAGTTTTATTTCAACATACTGGCTAAAAAGCATCAAGAAGAGTCAGGCAGGTAAAGTACAGTAAATGAGAGAATCAAACTTGATGTAAGAGTACCAACTATACTTCTTGCTATGGTTTGTTCTTAATATTGTATATCAATAAAAATTATATTAAGCTCAGCCGGTATGACTCAGTGGTTGAGCAGTTACCTATGAACCAGGAAGTCATGGTTTGATTCCTGTCAGGGCACGTGCCTGGGTTGCAGGCTTGATCCCCAGAGTGGGGCATGCAGGAGGCAGCCAAAGGATGATTCTGTCTCATCAATAATGTTTCTATCTCTATCTACCTCTCCCTTTCTTTCTGAAATCAATAAAATAAATAAATAACTAAAAAATATCAAAACACAAAAATATAGAAAATACCCTGTAAGTGAGTTAATAAAGGATATGACCACTAGTTAGAACTAAGAAAAAAGTAGGCAACTGGCAGAAAATAAAGGGAGAAGATCTGACCTGCTGAAAAGCATACTTCTGGGAGGGGAGGGCTAGAAGGGGTCAATGGAGGGGGAAAGGGGACATAAGTAATACTTTCAACAATAAAGATTTTAAAAAATAAATAAGATACAAAGCATACTGTTGGGCTCAAGGAGACATTAATAATAAATGTGTTTCCCATTCATAGTTGCAGAATATTAGCCCAGTTCATTTTTCTGAAGGAAACTTCTGAGCTTCAAAGAGCCACTTTGGGAAACATGCAGAGAATAAACTCAAACTTTCACATGTAGAATTCCCCCTAATTATTTACAATCTATTTAAAAACACTGAATATATGTCAGTTTATAGGCAAATGATTTTGTTTTCTAGCTAAACCTCCATCTTAAAAAATTAGCTGTATATATATACATGGGCAAAATACAAATACACCCTACACATTTTGCCATGCAATTGTAGCCTGGAATTCCAAAGTACTATATATTTCAGCCTGGTTTGGCCCATTTTTATTCTTTTTTTAAAAAAAAAGTTAAGGTTTTTGTTCTTGTCGTTTGCTTGCTGTTATCCTTTGAGAAGCTCTTGATAACTTCCCTGCAAATTACCATCTCCATCATGGACTCTAACTTTCAGTCAGTCTACACCATTATTGTTTTTCAGCCGTCCCCAGCATGGCTGAATCTTCTAACGATGCTTCATATACAGTAACTACAGATAATGTCTTCACCATGCCTGCTTGTGTGAGCCATCCTTCAGAGCGTGGCAGCCACTTCCCTCTACTAGCCTACACAATAGAACTAGGCTAGAGCAAAGAAGATACAACCAAAGTCAATGCCCTTTTTGCAGCCCAAGTTTGAGAGTGGAGGTCCCTATTTAATTAGTTTTTATGTATCACTCCTAAGTCATTTTGATAAAGCCCTTGCATAAACCCTTTTTGGAAGTAATTCAAGCAAACCAAGCAATTGTGTGGGAACCTTCTTACTATGTATTTTCCTCTTAGTGGTTAGTTCAGATAAAACTTTTAGGAAGCAAAAGAGAATGTCAATACCCAATCACAGGATCAGCTGAATATTTGGTTCTCTTTGGTTACTGTCACAGAGGGAGGGCAGCTGGACTTGGAATGGTCTATGTGGACCGACAAAGAGACACCCATCAGCAGCTCTGAAGGCCAAAGAGGAGGAAGTTGTGAAGTGCCTCATTCAGACCCGATGACCTAAACGGTTGGGGTTCAGCAAATCGCAAATACCTCCTGGGATGGCGAGACAGCACACAGTTCCTGCGGCAGGATGTTGGGCTTGTATCAAGAGTGTGCTGTGTGTCCTTGGCTCTCCTGCTCCAAGGCTGGCATTGGGTCTGCGCTATTGTCCGCTTCACTCAAACCAGAATTGAGGGAGCTGAGGTAAGCCATTGACCCGAGTGTTTCCTCAGCTCCCAAGGAGTGTTTACTGAAAGGTGGTGTTTTTCAAAGCCTTTAATAAGAAGTACACCACGTCCTCCGTACCTTTATTTTTCTAAATGTGTGGAGAGGACACACTGTTTTTGCTTTTTGCCAGCCTTCCAAAACATTCTTGTCACTGCGAGTTGCATGGCATCCTCAGTGCGGACAACATGAGCAGAACTCCGTGCTGCAATGATTTCCAAGCAAGAAAAATCTGACTCTAGAAACATCCCCCAACTAGGGCCCATCAAAAGTGTCAAATTCTTTTTTTTTTTTTGAGAAAAGCAATGCAGACGGATTCTAAAAGTACAATTCATGTTTGCCTTCAGGACTCTAAGACAGAAACAACAAAAAAATGTTTGATTGAATATCCTTTTCATATCATTTTTTTATTATTCTTAAATTGATTGGGGTGACAGTCGTCAACATGAATATATAGGTTTCATGTGTGTGGATTTCTATGTTACAAGATCTGTATATTGCACTGTGTGGCCACCACCCAAAGTCAAATCTTCTCCTATCACCTCATATTAGGACCCCCTCTACCCACCCCCCCCCCCCCCCCCCCACCCAGCACCTTCCCTCTGGCAACCACCACTCTGCTGTTTGTGTTTGTAAATTTCAGTTTTTATGTCTTCATATCATCTTGACCCATTCTCAAATTAATGACAGTAATTTAGGCAGCCCACGAGACATTGCACCAGAAAACAAATTTGAGGCTTAATAATATAAATGTGCTTTCCTAACACAAGCCACTTCCATTACACTTTGCATCAATCTCTTTGACAGACGTTCCCTCCTTGCAGAACAATTAGCCTACGTGGGGCTTATATTCTCTGCTGAATAAGACAATAAGGAAGTGCTCTTCTCCCGCATGACAAGGAGTAGAGACTGAGACAGAGAAGAGAAGGAAAAGTACTGCATATTTATCTCTGTCCGTTGAGAGATGGAGGTTTTCCAAGAACCCACAGGGAAGAAGTTTCTCAACTAACCTAAGAACAGTTGGCAGACTCTCCTAAAATACTCCCCAACCTTGAAGAAGATGAGAAATTCTGAGCTCTTTGTGACCTGAGGACGCCCATGTTTAAGGACTAGTTTGCATCCCTATTTTGCATTTCTTCTGAGTGTCCCACAGTTCATTGAGGCATCATTTCTGAAGCAGGGCAGCATGATACACTAAGATGTAGATGAAGAAATGCGAAGGGGAAGGTTGCACGCACAGACTCTAAAAACTGCTGCAGTCTGGGAGTTGGAGGCATCATGAAGTATCTTCATAAAAACCAAAGGTAGAGACCTAATATTTGAAAGGGACAATCCAATGGGTGCTCTGGACATCAGTGTTTCAGAGAATGGGTAATAAATAGCAAATTCTAGAAACTGCCTTCAAATTGAAGGACTGTCATGTTAGATCTTAAATAACAAAATGTGAAAATAAAGAGAAGCATCTATAAGAAAGAAAAGCACTTTAATTTTTCAAAAATTAGAGACTTAGGAAAAATTGAAAATTCAGAAAGATAGTTTGCTGTAAAAAAACACACACATTTATTAAGAAGGCAAATATTCTAAATGGCTCTCTTTTTAAAGAATTTTAAAATGTGCTCCTCTATTAAATTAGTATATCAAGAGCATTTCATCCATTAGTTATTAGAGCCCAGTGCCAATGGGCTCTGAGATTTTTTAAAGTCTACAAAAATGATTGAAACCTAAAAAAAAAAAGTATTGGCTCCAAACTACCAAATGGAAATGAATAAATAATTAAATGTCTACAAAAAAAAATGACATTACATCAACTAGTCAACTGCAACTTTAATTTGTAATTGCAGCATAAATTATATTTAATGTGGAATATGGGTGGATTTAATTTATTTAATATATTATACATGCAGGGCAGCCAAAAATAAGATCACAAGTTCCTCAAAACAGCCCTGAATAATATCAATATGATAAAAATGGCCATTTGTTTTCCTAAAGGGATTGGAAGTTAAACAAGAGGAAATAGAGAATTAGGAATGTCCATGTTAAGTACCAAAACAGTATGTCTTGGAGAGAGTAACACCACCTCTCCCAATCATCACTATCTTTCTCCTGAATTAAGGCACTGCTGTAAAGTAGTGTCTTGGGGGTGAGGGGGGGGGGTTGTTAAAGAATAAGTTTATCTTAGAAAAAGTAGACAGGCCATTTACACCTCATTGTACACCCTATTCAGAGAATCGAGAAAATCAATGCGAGGTTATTCCCGAGGGATGACATCTAGTGAGTGTGAGGAGTGGTAGGGATGTGGGGTGTTTTAAAGGTGAAGAAAGACCTAGCTCTCAGCAAGCAGGCCTGGCTGAAATATAAGATAAGTAATGTCTGGGACACAATACACTGGGTGTGTTACAGAACAGCAAGAATTCGTCCACCCAGCACTAGTAGAACCAAACACTAGACAACGAGAATTACAGTGGAGAAATGTTGTCTATTTTATTATGAATGGTGCTACTTGGGAGAACTGGAAGCAAATGCTTAAAAACTCAAACTCCTGAATGAATGGCATGTAGGTTACAGATTATGTAGGGCAAAATTGCAAGACACCTGTGGATCTGGGGTTTTGGGGTCCTGTTAGGAGCTTGGTTGGAAGTGCGGTAAGGGTGATGAACCATTTCTTCAGGTATTGAGCTCACTCTACCTTAGGGCTTAGGAACTGAAACAACTTAGGTCGAGATGTTATCTTTAGCTTGTCAGAGGTCTGGACCATGTGACCATTAGTCAGGTCTGGGCTACTGTCTTTTGCTGCGTAGGGCATTGCTGATTATCTGGGGGAAAGGCTGTCTCTGAGGGGCATGGATATATAGAAAGAGATGATTTCTAGAGCTAGGATTTACTAAGTTTAATTAAAGCCCTCGATTTTGGGTAAAACAGTTTAATTTGGGATTAATCTTGGATTTTGATATCCTCACTTGATCTTTCCTATTGAAGGAAAATGATCTGCTCCTTAGTATCTTCTAGTCACCCAACAAATATTGTAGTACACATCAGTGGATACCCTAGCAATATAATCTACATTCGATGGACAATTGCTGGGAGCCGGTCCATCCTTGCTGCTTGACACAGTCACTGCAGGGAAGAAACATCTGCACAGCATATGTTTCAAGAGACCTGGCGTATATGGCATACTGTTCTTAATATGTTTGCTCCCCTTCTTGGCGCTATGTGTTTTAACCAAGGTCACCTCTCTGAGAAAGGTTGTTTCCCCAGGTAGGGATTTTTCCCTGAAGTTAGGGAGGGAATAAAATCCCTTAACTAAGTACCAGGCAGGTAGTTAATCACTTTAACTAAGAACAATCACGCTTAAGCCACATAATCTTTACTCCCTGGAATGGAGAGAAGAAACGTCCTAACCTTTGGAATAGAAACTGATAGGATTAAAATCAACTGGTATAAATACAGATGTAACAAGACAACAGAACACAGAACCTAGAGAGAGAACCTAGGGAGAGAACATGGCAAAAGATCCTGGACAGAACCTGACTACAGAACTTGGCTGGAGAATCTACACAGAACCTGGACAGAACCTAGCTGGAGAACCTAGCAAGAGAACATGGACACAGAACCTGGCTGGAGATCCTAACCAAAACTTCGCTGGAGATCCTGGCTAGGCTACTGATCAACTGAACGCTGTCTCTGTGTCATTCCTTCTTCGCCGACTCCATCCACACCTTTGGGGACCCCTGGACCTGTTGGGGTTGGACCCCAACAGACAATATTTTCCTTATTTCTTAAATACTGCTTCTTCAAAACTTTTGTCATCTCTCCATTCCTCCTTGCCTCCCTCCCTCTCTTTGTCTACCTCCCCCACCACACACTCACAAATACAGAAGTTAAAAATTATGTGGTGTTAATTGCTGAACCAGAAACTATAAAGCTAAGCTGGGGGAACTAGATAAAAGGTAGCTAGCTCACGACTAAGAATCTTGTGATTCGAAGACTTGTGGTATTTTGTGCAATGTTAAATCATACAGACTATTTTGGAATAAATAATTTTTAGATTATTTATTATTCATGAAGTGGCTCCTAGACCTCTTAAATGGAGAAGGACAAAAATAAAATCAGGTCAGGCGGTAAATTAAGACTAAAAGAGCCATGCCTACAAAACAGGTTGTGGAATATGGGGCAGGAAGTTACTCAATTAATTTAACAAAATTAATTTTGATTTCCTAATAACAACTTGGGTTTGGCTTTTTTTTTTCCACAACTGTCCTCAACTTGGAACAGTTTTATTGATTTAAAGATAAATCAAGGATTGGGGTTCACAGGCAATTTAAATTTATTTTTCATTTTTGCCTGTTTAAAAAGCTGATTACTTGGACACACTTTTTCCTATCACCTATCACCTTGAAGTCTGTAGAAGCAGCTCTTCAATTAAACTTTATTTAAAATAAACAAGACCTGTCTTTTCTCTTGAATGAATGAAGCCTTATGATTTTCACAGAGGGAACATAGAGAAAATACTGTTTTCTTTGTATATGGTTTAAAAAAAAAAATTCCCTTATCCTTTCTCATCCCATCTTAGATGCACACAATCTGTTCCTGTGTTTTATACATTTATTCTCCATTGTTAAGGTGACAACAGAGATTTCTGCTTCTGATAAAGGGGCAATATGGTCATTTCCTCAAATAATAAGAATTTTCTCTCATACCCACATTTTTCCTGAGTTGAGATTTCTAGGGATGCTGAAATACATCCTACAATAGATGGTGCTTTTCTGTATAAAATGTAACCATCTCTTTCGACTTAGCAATTGGGAATCACACCCACAGAAATACTCACATGGGTGCAAAAGAATGAGGTGGCCTTGTTGGAAACACTGAACCTTTAGAAGCAGTGTTAAAAGTCCTATCATTAGAGACAAGGTCCCTAAGCAGTCTCTAAAAGGATGAGATAAATTTATGTGTGCTGATACAGAGATATATTTTGTTTGATGACAAATGCAAAGAAAAAACATGATTTATTAAATGCCAAAAGCAAATTTCTGAGTATGTATTGCATGGTAACACACAAACACACATACACAAATGCATACAATACACATGCAAAATAAACCTATTTTACTATTATTATTCCCAAACTTTGCTATGCATTTACACGTATTTGCAATATGTATGAAGTGAATGTCAGAGAATGACTTAAGTATGGCTAATCTTAGTATTAGAAAGACTCCGTATCTACATTTCACCCTTTTGATAAGCCTGAAAGAATGGGTTTCTTTTATCTTCTAGGAGTCAAGAGGGAGGGGATTTTTATCTTTCGTTCACTGCTGATCTCTGCATCTGGAACATGGAGAGCTCCCAATAAAACTGGTGAATAAAGGGACAAAGCTTCCTGCTCCCTATCAGGAACACTGCATGTGAGAAAAGGTTGATAGATTAGGCTCAAAGTAGAGAGGGAAAAGATATTGGACACTATCTGGAAAAGAAATTCTATAAAAAGAATTAGGAGGAGGTCAGAATGGTGAAGAGATGGAGGGGCCATCCTACAGGGAGAGAAGGAGAAGGAGAGGAATCTTGATGGGAGACTGTTCAGAGGAGGAAAGCAGAGAGCCAGTCCATACCAACCCTTACCAAAGGGGAGACTTACTGGGAACGGGCTCTGTGTTCATGCTCTTCTAGTTATTCAGAATAGTATAAAGGGGATGCAGTAATATTAGCAACTAGATTAGAAATACAACTGTGGCATTGCAGAACAATTTTAATATTGGGGATAAAAGTGGCCCAGAGAATCATTGTTTGTATTTGTCTGAAAATGGCCTTTGGTTTCAGTTTGGTGACTACAAATTATCTTTCAATGCTGGATGTCTTCCTTTAGTGTTTGAATAAAGAACTTACACTTGAGATTGAAGAATCTAAAGCTTAAGTTGGTTGAATTAAAATGTATTTAAAATGGCAGGCACAGATATGAATGAATTTCACCATAATGTATTTCTATTTTCTCTAATGGTTATTGATTTGAAGTTTAATCTGTTATTTATGAATATAGTACTTTTATAAAGTACTAAGTTCCTTATAAGCCACTTTCTCCTATGACTAATTAAATGAATTTTGTATAGTACAAATCTGTATGTGTATGATCTCTTGGAATTCTTTAGGGTCACTTATTTCACAATTTAAATTTTTTTTTAAATCATGAGTTTTTTATTCCTGATAAGATCAGAGGTACAGAGCCTACTCAGCACCAAATATTCTCACAAAGATATACAGTGTTGAAGAACAAAAGCTTACACTTTTCAAAGATTAGATAAATTTTAGTTATATTTGGCTAAGATATATAAAAGTTAAAGAAATAATATATTAAACTTGGAAATAGGATTCTCTGTGGCCTAAACTGACTATACATCACATTTGCCCAGGATACTTCCTACTTACTTCTGTTGTCCTGCTCTAATTATTAATAGGGTCCCCTTTCAAATTTGTCCAGGTTTGAAAATAAGTCACATGGTTACATGGTTATCCTATACTAAGGAAAAGATGTTGATCTTATCTCAAATTTCATCTTTACTTTCTTCTACTCCATATTATATCATATTTTCAGATACCAAAATTACAGGATATTGCTTGGGTAATGGTTGAAAGATAATGATGTCTGAACTTCCCCCAGGATGTTGAGGAACACCCATTAAATTGGATTACAACGGGTCCCCACTGTGACATGGCAATCATTCAGAACAAATATTTTAGGTTGTGTTTTTGTAGGAAGAGAATTGCTTGCTATTCCACCTTCTTAATAAAGTGAGACAGTCTGTGCTTCTCCCCCATCTCTGTCTCTTCAAATTCCCCTCATTAGGATAAACAGCATTAGAACAAGGAAATTGCTGGCCTAATCCCTGAAAATCACAATGGATATACTAAAATTCCAATGCATTGAGATAATTTGGGCTTTTTCTTGAGATAGTTTTTAATCATTAACCTGCACAACAAAGCCAATTCAATACTTCGATAAAGTTAGAGCCTGAACAACTTCAGTCCTTTGTAGCTTTCTGAGTTTTTCACTTTACTATCTCTTATTGTCATTAAATGATATTCCTGAATGCTAATTTAACTGACTTTCACACTTTAATCAGGTTGGAGGCATGTATATTAAAGGAAAGAAGAAAGTTAACTAAATTGGAATGCACCATAAAAATGGTGGCAGTAATGATGGAGGCAGTTCTTGATTTTTGTTTTTTCTTTTATTTGTTTTTAAGCTATGGCCATGACCAGGGTTCAGATCTGATAAGGTGTGCTGAAAAGCAACCTCTTCCTTCTCATACTCATTCAGTAAGCAGTTGACATTCTTTTACAAATATTTAAAACTAAACATTCTTTGGGTTAAGAATGACTGGCATTGTTATATTAATAGGCTTGTAGAATGTTTATTTTGGCATTTTAGATTCCAATCATGAGTTGTTAAAAAAGTCACCAACTCCTATTTTATTTCCCTTTCAAATATGTTTTGCATTTTATTTGATTATAAGGGTATTCTTATATAATTCTATTTTGAGATACACCAAATTCTCCCCTACCCATGATCCCACTGGCTTTTGGAAGTAGCTTGCTTTCCCAGTTTTTGTAACCATTATGCTTAAACCATACAAAAGCTTAACTTCTCAAAGTCCCTCATGGTGAAAGCCAACACTCACTTCAGGGCAAACAATGGCTTCCCCTATCACAAGCTTTTCACATTCAATTCATTTAGTTGGGGATAAAAAGAACTGTGACCAAATTTACTTTCTGAGTATAAGAGGCAAGGAACATTTGCCCTCTGATTATAAGCATGTGAAATGTATGTCCAGTTTCTCTTCAATTTTGTTTTAATTCTTTATTTTCCTAGTTTAAGTTTCCATATAAAAGTATTTGTTAAAAATAAAAGGCCTTTTAGCTGGGTGGACATAACTATTAGCTTAGCTCCTATATCTCTTAAACAGATTCTTAGGACATTTTCAGGTTACTCGGTAAAAATGGCTTCTCTATTTATCAGTTCTGATTAAATTTATTTGGTTCCATTAATACATTCTTCTTTTCTTTTTTAACAGGTAACATGCAATATTATATTTGTTTCAGGTGTACAACATAGTGATTAAACATTTATATAACTTATGATGTGATCATCCCAATAAGTCTAGTGTCCATCTGACACCATACATAGTTATTACAATATTATCGATTATATTCCCTATGCTGTACTTTACATCCCTGTGACTGTATTTATAAGTGGCAATTTCTACATCTTAATCCCTTCCCCTTTTTCACACATCCCCCCAACCGTTCCCCCATGTGGTAACCATCAAAATGCCTGGATTAAGTTTACTCAGTTCCCTTAATACATTTTTTTAGCATCTAATTAGAATAATCCTAAACCAAAGAAAGGTAGACACAATGTCAATAAAAATAGAGGAGGTGATCTTTTGAAAGTAATATTCCATGCCCCTAAGGCCATGGTCGGCAAACTGCGGCTCGAGAGCCACATGCGGCTCTTTGGCTCCTTGAGTGTGGCTCTTCCTAAGCCTTAGGAGTACCCTAATTAAGTTAATAACAATGTACCTACATATATAGTTTAAGTTTAAAAATTTTGGCTCTCAAAAGAAATTTCAATCATTGTACTGTTGGTATTTGGCTCTGTTGACTAATGAGTTTGCTGACCACTGCCCTAAGGCAACCTGGATAACCCTTTGCAGTTGTTTTATCTAAATTCCATCCAGAGAATGTTCATCTGGAGACTGTGAAATCCACCCTGCCTGACTTAAGGCCAGAAAATGACTAACTCAAAGTTTGATTTTGGGTTAGTCACATGTCTTCCAAGGAAGTAGGTCTTAAAAGCTCTTTGTGTAAATATAAGAGGTGACCATGTGTCTTTTCCATGTAAAACTGGATTTCATTCCATTGGAAAGGAAAATCACGACAGCAATGATGATTCACAGCTTTTATGTCATCTACCAATATCTCCTTGTTTTTTTTCCAGAGCTCTGGCATTTTCAAATGGACTCTGTTCCATCCACAACAACGCTATCTTAATTTCTTTCTCAACCCTAAAAAAATGTTTTATTTATGTATTTAATTTGTTCTTACGTTTTTAAAAAAATATATTTTATTGATTTTTTTACAGAGAGGAAGGGAGAGAGATAGAGAGTTAGAAACATCGGTGAGAGAGAAACATCGATCAGCTGCCTCCTGCACACTCCCTACTGGGCATGTGCCTGCAACCAAGGTACATGCCCTTGACCGGAATCGAACCTGGGACCCTTGAGTCCGCAGGCTGACGCTCTATCCACTGAGCCAAACCGGTTAGGGCTGTTCTTACTTTTGATTCACATTGAGACCCTGGGTGCCCTACATAAGTTCTTAACTATGGCTAATTGACTTCATTATGGGAAGAACTAAGCATAAGGAACAAATAACTGAAAAATTTGTGTTGCATGCCACCATCTCAACCATCTACAGATGAGCTGAACAGAACTCCTATATTCAAGAATATAAAGAAGAAGCCCGTCAAGACTGGTGGGAGGTGCAGAGACACAAAACAGGTTGGTCCCAAACCCACATGTGGTGACTAAGAACTAGGAGAGATATCTTGGCTGTGGAAGTCCCCCCCTCCCCCCCAAGTCGAGGAGTTACAGCCCCACACAGGGCCCTGGTCTGGACTACCTGGCTGGGAAAAAGAGTCCTCACAACTTCTGGTTGTGAAAATCAGTGGGGATTGTGTTTGCTATGACAGGGCTGCTGTAGACCCAGGCATTCCTCTTAAAGGGCTAGGGAATGAACTCATCGCACACAAACCTCTTGCCCTAAGTTCCAGAGCAGGTACAGCAGCTCAATAAGTGCCAGGGACATGCAGAAATGAATTGTCCAGCATCAGGGCAAGGGCTGGAGGGGCAGTTCTCTCTGGGACTGAGATGCTAGCAGAAGCCATTGTTGCTATGTTGTCTTCTCCCCTTACAGCTGACAGGGGCAGGCTGAAGTGCTGGCGGGCCTCATTGCTCCTTGGTGGATCCCTTCCCCCTCACAGCCTGCAGGTACATGCAGGCAACAAATCTGAGTCTCCATTAACCTGGCTAACACTTCTCTTGCCCACCTTGGTGATTCTGAGACCTCCCCCTACCCAATCCATGCACCCAGCCTGAACCTCTTTCAGAATCCACACAAGTGGCTGGCCTGGGTCTATGCTGCAGGCTTTCCTAAAATCTCTCAAAGGTCCCAAAACCCCAAACAAGCGGCAGCTGGCCTTGGCATGCCCTGTACCACTTGCTAAGTGGCCCAAGACCAGCCCTAGTGGCAGCTGGCCTTGGCTCACATCATAACCACTCCCAGGAGCCTCCAAGCCCAGCACAGGCAGCTGCCAACTTTAGATCAATCACCTTGTAGCGCCTACCAAGTGGCACCAGGCTGGACATAGACAGTGGCTGACCTTGGTCTGCACTGGAGCCCCTCTTAAGAGGCCCCAGGACCAACACACTTGGTGGCCAACCTCAGACCACATCAGATCAGCCCCAATTAGCACGACAAATGACACATCCAAAGAGTAAATTCAGCAGGCACCAGAGCCCGACTAAAGTGCATTCCTCTCCATGGGGTCAGCCCCTGCGCAACAGCTTGTCCACGATAGTCACAGCCCATCCTCACAGCTAGTCAGCCTGAGGATCAATCCCACTCACTGACATGCCAAGAGCAATCAAGACTCAACTACAACAGGAGGACATATACAACCAGACAAGGGACATCGCTGGAGCACCTGGCTTAGGTGAACAGTAAGACTATGCCACTGGGCACCACAAGACACCTACTCTATAAGGCTACTCTGCCAAGACTGAAAGACTTAGCAGATCTACCTAATATGTAGAAGCAAACACAGGTAGGCAGCCAAAATGAGGAGACAAAGACACATCCCAAAGGAAAGTATAGGACAAAACTCTAGAAAAGGAACTAAACTAAATGGAGGCAAGCAGTCTACCAGATACAGAGTTCGAAACACTGGTTATTAAAAATGCTCAATGAACTTAGGGGAAGAATAGATTATGTCATAGGGAACTTCAACAAAGAAATAGGAAACATAAAAAAAAGACAGAAAACATATAAAAGAATGTCAGAAATGAAGACTACAATAACTGAAAAGACTATCATTCAAGAATAAGAGCAATTTAAAAATACTTTATAGACTATAAAAAGCTTGAGAAATTGCTACTTTCAAAATGATAGATAAAATCCTGTGTAATAGTTAATAAGAATGATATGGGATTGGGAGTGTGATTAGGTAAAGCATACTGAGATCCATACCAGACATAAGAGAAGCATAGACATTTTAAAAATATATATATTTTATTGATTTTTTTAAAGAGAGGAAGGGAGAGGGATAGAGATGGGAGAGAAACATCGATCAGCTGCCTCCTGCACACCTCCTACTGGGGATGTGCCCGCAACCAAGGTACATGCCCTTGACCAGAATTGACCTGGGACCCTTCAGTCCTCAGGTCAATGCTCTATCCACTGAGCAACCCAGTTAGGGCAAAGCATAGACGTTTTTAATTAACTTTTAACTTTGTTAGAAAAGTGTATGTAGTTAAATAACCAGCATAAAACTTAATGGGTGCCCACTAAATGAAGATAAATATAATCTATGTATAATATAATCTATAATCTATAAAATATAATCTATAAGCTTCAGAATCAGCAAAGAAAATAAAGGTAAATTTTTAAAGTTTTAATCAAACAAAATACAGAAAAGGGAAAAAAATAACAAATAAAATGTATGGAAAATAAAATCAGAGTAGATAAGTCAGTAAAAATATTAAATGGTATTAAACTAAGATATTGAAAGAATAAATTATTAAATTGATTTTTTTAGAAATTCAGCTAACTTTGTTTTAAGAAGCATACCTAAGACAACACAGAATTTGTCAATAAAGGGATACAAATATATAGATCAGGAAAATTAAGACAAAAAGAAAAATTAGCAATATTAATGTGAGATACATTAAAATTCAAGGTAAAAGTTAATAGAAAAATTCACATGAGTACAATAATAAATAATAAAGTTTTTATATGATACAGTTTTGTATACTGTGCTTTTTCTAGTTTCACTATTTTCACACACAAAGTAATTCCTTCTTGAATAATAACCACCTATATGGGCAAAATTAATCTCAAGTGTGGAAATAAAATCATATTTTTAAAAAGGGCTTGAGGAAAATGTGGTAGAATCTCTTAGGAGAAAAAAATATTCTACAGAGATGTCTACAAAGACTGGGCATATGTTTTTGAGGTCTTGTACCTTGTGGGTATTTGTACAAGAGGAAAGTTACGCTAACCTCCTTGGGCAGGCATTTATGGAGCATCTCAAGCTCTGCATCTTTTGGATGTTAATGAGACCCACCTGCCAGCAGCAGGAGCCTAAACAGGATGGCCAGAAATCCCAAGAAAATAATCAAAACAGAAAAAATATGCCATCGTCAGCTTCTGAATAAGAAACTGGCTCACAGTCACACACAAAGCCATAGACTAAATAGAAATTTCCCGTCCTAAAAATGAAACGTGTGCAGAATTTTGGGTGAGTGATATCCAGTACAACTTACACAAAATAGTATCATTATCTGCAGACCTACTCTGATTTTTCTCTGCAGGAACAAGCTTCCTTCATTAAGATATTGCTGCTCAGTGAGTGGGAGAGATCTCCAGAGGAGCAATGTGACATCTGGCCCCCAAATCACACAGCATTAATACTAAAAAATTCATCTTCTCAGCTCAGTCACAAAACGTTCATGTTGCTAAAAGAAGCAAATTTTCTAGCTCACTGGTTTTTACATTAGCATGAGATGTCCTAACACCCTCTTAGCAGACTGAGGTCTAAAGATGTTGGAAAGATCTAGATGTTTGAGAAAATATGTATGTGAGTTTCTGTGCATTTCTTTACTTGGTGCTTCTGTGTGTATAGCAAAGAACACAATATGGTATTCTTCACTTATAAATTGACCCTATTGACTCTTCTGTTTTCTAGCAGTGATGATCTGTTTATAATCTCAAATTTTCTTATGAATAAGGGCAAACAGAGGACTGGACACCCTCATCGTCCACAAACTAAACATTTGCAAATGTCCCATAGAGGTAGTTAAACCCATAAATTTGGGCAAATTTGGAGTGCCATGTCTTCACAACTCATTATTGTGTTAAATTAATTCAAAGTAGAAGGTGTCTCTATCGTTGTGCAGTTTAGATGCAAAGTAGGCACCTGGACACTCGTTTCTGTTCTGCCAGTGACTGGGTGACCAGGGATAAGTAACCTACACCCTTTTTGCTCAGTTTCAATATCTATAAGATAAGAAAAATCAAGATAGAAAAACAAAAAAAGTTGCACAATGTGAATCAGAAGAATTGGGTTGAAGTCCAAAATGACAACTCTTAAGGCAGAACACCTGCCGGTAAGTATACGCTCAACATATTCCACTGCTTTAGCCTTGTGCTCAAGCTGTCACCAGAAGATGACTTTGGAGGAAAGATGCTCAAAAGCTCTCTATCAAAAAAGCACATCAGCACAGCTCAGTGATTGAGCTTCGACCTATGAACCAGGAGGTCACAGTTCAATTCCCAGTCAGGGCACATGCCTGGGTTGCAAGCTCAATCCCCAGTAGGGGATGGGGGTGGGGGTGGGAGAGAGGGGAGATGTGTGCAGGAGGCAGCCAATCAATGATTCTCTCGCATTATTGATGTTTCTATCTCTCTCTCCCTCTCCTTTTCTCTCTGAAATCATAAAAATATATTTAGAAAAAAACATATCATATGTTTCCTCCAGTTATCAGAGTGCCTCATATTACACATTACTATATATAAATTTAGGCTTTCTACTACTAATTTGTTGGTACTGCTTTTCTGAGAAATTATTTTGCCATGGAATATGGTATTCTTAAGTATGAATTTAATTATATACTGATAACATTATTTTTTCCTGTGATTTAAACTACATAAATTTTTAGATAAACAATGCCGATCTTCAATGGAAAGGTTTTGTAAGAGTCACAGAATTCCACAGCTAGAAGGAATTGCAGAGAATGTTTTCCAGTTTTATCATCTCACATCAATCTCACAGTCAGAATATGGCAGATTCCTGTCCCTGGGCTCTCAATGGAAGATAATAGTTTTTCACATGAGTCACTGATTTGCCAGTTGCTGACAGCCTACTTGGTTCTAATCTCTCTTCATAAAAAAATATAGGAAAGTTTAAGTCTTCCAAGATTTTTCATTGAAAAAAAGAACAAGGAAGACCTACCAAACAAAACCAATCAAAACCTGGAAAGCTTAGTACACAACCAGTAAAGTTATCTATCAAGTGGTGTTATGGTCCAATGAAAATTATCACTTTTATTCCAGATGGTGGTAGAACCTTGTGGTCTGAAGCATTTATTCTGGTCATGAAGATCTGTGACTTTGACATTTACTAGTTGCATGACCATTCTGAGCCTTAATTTTCACCTTGACCAGTGAACTAAAATAGTTACTCCTATAGGGTTGAGAAGATCATATGAGAGAATCAATGCACATACTCCGGTCAATGGCTTATGTAGGACATTCGCCATTATTATAATTTCCTGATATATATTTATCCCTTTATGTATTAAAATAAACTTCTTCAAGTTAATGTTGAACATCACAAAAGTCATATCTTTAATTTTTGTGTATTATTTGATCCACTCAAAAATCTGCTAAAATAAAACCCAGAGAGTTATTCTAGATTTTCCTTTCTCCATCATTATGAAGATGTTTGCTCTATTATGATACTGAAAAGAAGAGCTTAGAAATGATGCTCAGACTTAAGTCTCAAATTCATAACACAAAATTATCTGGATTCAGTAACTTTTCTAATGTAGGTCTGATGGCTTAGCAGCACTGGGTTAGAAGAAAAGTTGTTCCCCGCTGTTGTGCCCTAAAGAGGTGGGGCTGGGAATAATAAGCACCGTCCTCCACACAGATATGTTTCTGGGAGGCGAGAGCCCCACAGACATGACTTTGCATTTGCAGAGCTCAAAATATCAATTGAAATACACACTCTTAGAGAGAGAAAGAAGTATATTCCCATGTACAATTTCAGCTAGGAAATTAGGTTTAGCTATGAAGGCAGTTTTAAAATTGTTCTGTTAAACAGACCAATTCTCATGGCATTAAATGCCTAAATCTGAGAACATTTCGATGCTTCATAAATAATGAGAGCCCCCAAAATGCAGAGAAGACTGTCTCCTCTGAGCAGTCATTTCTCTTAACTGGTTAAAACTGTGTCTACTTTCATGGTACCTGCATCATCCTCTCTTTAATTTGGGTGGCCAAGTTTGAATGGCTACATTTTCCTAGAAATATCCAGCTACTTTATTCTCCCTGGGGTAACCAAACCAGGTGAGCCTTAGTACTTGTAATACCAAGATGCTGTGGCTTATTTCTGGCTGCTGCACAGCTAGTAGGGGCCACAGGCTCTCTGGGTCTAGGGACTGCCAATAAACTACACTACACAACACCTTATAGATACTCTCCCCGCCCATTTGTAAATTTTATTGTTTATTTGCATTCCCCATGAAGGGAACCCTTGGACAGGGAGACAGGAAGCCATGAGAAGTGATTCCAGTTCTGCTATAACTGGCTAGGCTATTAGGTTATTCTATTTTTTGCCTTGTTTTCTTCATCTAAAGCATCCTGCACAGGTCCAAAATTCTATGCTTCTGTGTGGTTTATCAGTTATCACTTAATTTGCAGTGTCTTCTGTGCTTGTTTTGGGGGAGGGAGTATTGTTTTGTTTGTTCGGGTTTTGCTTCAGCTCTGGAATTCTAGGCAATCCTGAGGAGCACAGTGCTAGGTAGAAACCTCTCTCGGGTTTGTAAACAAGCTGGGCTCGCTGTGTGCCCTCACAAAGGGCTCAGACGTGACCGCGCTGGAACCATGTTTTCTGAAGTCAGAGTGAAAAGCTGGAGATATTGCCTGGGAAAATTCACAGAGTGTCTCACAGACTATGACATCATCCTCCAGCATGCCTGAGTTCTATTTATTCTTCAAGCACTGAAATAACCCCAGCTTATATCAATGACAGCTCAAGAAAGAGCATCATTTTGACTTCACCATGTATGGTTTCAATCCAACTGTTTCCATTTTCACATCACATGCTATTCACAAACATGACATACAGCCACTTTCCCAAAAAGGGCAAAGGATCCTTGCTGGGAAGAGTCACATGGACATTCCATCCAACCACTTGGAGCTTTTATTCTTAACCCGGCACCGATAGTGGAAGAGCTGGTCTTGCCTGTTATAAATAGGTTCTGGAGCCTATCGCTCTAGCTCACTGGGAAAGAATGCAAACATCCCAGGAATGAAATACTTGGGAAGACTGTTCTGCTTGGTAAGAGCTATTTTATTTTAAATGACAAAATTTTCCTCCAGACACAGAGAAAGCCTTACATTTTTAGCCTGTGAGTTTCTCATCCTTAGGAATGAAGTGATGTTTCATATGAGAAAAAGAAAGAAAAAAGAGAGAGGAAATTACATCAGTGGTAAAATGTGCTGAGCAATACCTTCCTCTCTCAGTTGGCCTTTAAAGGAATGTTCATTATTTTGACCAAATCTATGTGGTCATGCTGCATTCTCCAGGAAAAAATATGGTTCATGTAAAGGTCTGTTCAGAAGGACCTAGAAAGCCAAAAGCATGAGGCTACTAGAAACACATTACATAAGACACCAAGTGGAGTCCATAGAACCAATCGTTTCAGAAAATGAACTTGTTCTTTTTAGTCATTTTTCTTAACTGGTTAAACTGTGTCTGTGTTCATGGTACCCGAACCATCCTCTAATTTGGACGGCCAAATTTGAATGGTTCTATTTTCCTAGAAATACCCAGCTACTTTATTCTCCCTGGGGTAACCAAACCAGATGAGCCTTAGTACTTGTAATACCAAATTGCTGTGGCTTATTTCTGGCTGCTGCACAGCTAGCAGGGGACACAAGATCCATAGGCCTAGCGACTGCCAATGGACTACACTGAAACAACACCTTATAGATACATCCTCCATTTGTAAATTTTACTATTGATTTGAATGTGAGAAACACTCTATATTTTCTATAAACATTTTTCTTTGAATAAAAACCAATCAATGTTGCATATAAGAAAAAAATATGTGACAATAGTTAAAATTGCAACCTTTTTCTAGTTTAATAATCGATAAACTGTCATATATGAAGTTTCAATTTCTGAACTTAGAAATATTTCTTAATTTTGCTACAAAATAAGGAGAAGGAACATGATAAAAAAAACATATGACTCTTGATTGTGGTAATGAAATATGATTCTAAAGGTTTTCCATGTCTTTTAAATCTACATAATTTGCCTTTCACCAAAATTACCTCAACTGCACATGATAGAGATCTAGTTTTTAGGTGGCTGCAATTCTTTTCTTGACCTGAATCCCTAGGTCTGCAGGTGGGGAGTTGGATGGTATATGCTTTTCTGCACACACAGTTTTAGTGATTCTGGGAGAGTTAGAAGAAATAAAGTTCATTCAGTGATATTGTATAGAAATATCTGGATACATAATAATGATGTTCAATTTTAAACAGTATGGTACAGAGTTCTGAATTCTAGTCTAGTCCATATTTATAATGCAAATCAGAGTTCTAATGATACAAAAATTAGCTTGTGTCTATACTGATGCTAAAATATTTAAGCAAGGAAACCCTTAGACTGAAGTGTCCCTAGTGCCTTGGTAGCCTACATAAGCGAACAAAACCCAGGCCAGTCAATGCACTTGAGTCCAAGAAAATGAAAACTTAAGTGAAACCAATCATAAATGGCCAATTAGACTTTCCCAAATAAGGCAACTGCTTAAAGTATAACCAATTAAATGATTTCTTTGCTTTGGTTCAGCATCTTCTCTGTAAAATCCTTGTCCCTTGTGTCTATCCATGTAGCTCTCCTAACCACCTTTGGGTTGGTACTGTGCGATTTGAATTAATGTGTGCTCAAGTAAACTCTTGAAAAAATATTTCCTTAGTTTACCGTTTAACCAGGTGTAATTAATGATACTTTTATTGAAATCAGAAATAGCACAGAGAATGGAACAATTGTCCTAAGACTTTCTCAGTTGACTCTTGGTCTAGGAAGCACAAACCTATCCAAAACCTGGGGTATGTACATGCACACATGTAGCAGTGTTAGGCTGGAGTCATGAAACCCCAAGTAACAGTTTACTGCATGGTTTTGCTAGCTCAGACTTTAACTGTACCAATCAAACTCTAATGACCTGCATAGACAAAGGCTTTGCATCAGGCATTTAATCAAATTTTCACATGAAGTTTATAGGGCGTCTAAATAAACTTGTTTTTTGGATGCATCTTCTCAATTGCTTTTATTTCCAAAAATTTTCCTTCTCTCTTTCCTTCCAATATGAGAATGCCCATGTTAATTCTCATTCTTGCCGAAGTTTAAAGATATTCAAGGTGGCTATTAAAATACTGATGTAAACTAACTCTGCCCCTGTAAGAAGCATATACACAGGACTGACTACATTTTTTTCTATTTGAAATGTATCCTTCAAAGAATTTTTGAGGGGGACTCATTTCAGCTTCATGGCATTTGGGGTTTCCCCATGACTTTGCCAATCTGGCCTCAAGTGCCCACATTTCTCCAGGACAATTAATCAGTTATCAAGGCTGTGTCATTTGCCACCAAAATCCCTGGATAAAATGAATATTTTGATTAATTGCATAGATTGTAATTAATCATGGTACTTTTCATGTTAACTCATATACTTATAGACTAAGTCTAAAAAGTAAAACTAAAATATATATATATTGACCCACTTTCTTTTAAAAAGTGGTAAGGCAGTTCAAAGAGTAGACTAGTTAGAAAACACAAAATATGAAGGCTAGGTTTGGAAGTGGCCCAGCACCATGCTTGAGGCCCAGCCTTTAGAATTTCCACAACCTTAGGAAAAATAGAAATAGTGAGAGTGTTAGTCCATTTCTCTCTTGTCAAGTAGACAGAGATCATGCAATATCTGCATCATGCAATAAGTTTTAAATCAAGAAGTCAAATCCTTCCATCATACTCATAACTACCTATAATGTGATACATGACAAGTGTAATGTGCTGTATGACAAGTGTAATGAAATATATCAGAAGGTGCAGTGCATAAAGGTATATGGGGATCTGAAAAATATACTGATCTTTCTAGTGAGTATCAGAGCAGTCCAGCTGCTAAATAAATGTACCTCACTGCTAATAATCATATTACCAAGTTAAAAGAAAAGAGGTTAAAATGTTTTGGTAATTTTTTTTCTCACAAAATAGACATTTCAAATCAATGTAACTGCAAACAGAGGCATGAGCCAGTTGAAAATGGACAAAAATTAGAAAATTGTTTTATATTAAAATTAGAGCAATTCCCAGAGCCTCCACTTACTTTATACTTGAATATAATTAGCTCTGATCTTAGTGTCAGTTAAAAACCATCATACCAGGTACTATTTCCCTTTTCCTTACAATTTAAACTTTTGAAAACCAATGTCAGCAATTTTACATCCTCTCTTGCAACTGGAAAAGTGCTGTTTCAGACTTCCAGGTTATCCTTCAGCTCTCTGCTCATGTCCCTGCTAGGCTCGAAGTAGAAAGTTGGGGAAAATATCCCCCACAGAAAGAGTATCTTTGGTGTACACCCTGTTTATCCATTTCATTGTGGCCATATAGTTTCCTGGACCTGTCACCCACAGATGTCAAAACTGTGAAGATCTTTAAACTACAGACTGTGCTCTCTGCATGATGAGAAGGAAAACCATACAAAAAGTGCTTCCAAAAGAAGCATTGACATCTGGTGGGCAGAAGGTGGAGGAAGGTTCCAAAAGAGGAAGACAAGATTTCCTTTCAGACAAGTTTGGATATCATTTGGTTAAGACATAACATTATATGTCAGGTTATAAAAAAGATTTGACAAGTGATGTTAATTTTTGGAGAAGATCAAATAATAGGAAATGGATATGAAAAGTATCCATAAAGGGACCAGTGAAACATAAAAGAAATAAACTTCAACTCTGCCAACAAGCAAGCACTAATGCTGAGTACAATTTTTTAAATACTTAGCTTCACTGAGGTATAACTGACAAATAAAATTGTAACATATTTAAAGTGTACATCAGGGTTTTTTATATACATCTAGTTAATTTACACACCCATCACCTCACATATTTATCTTTTGTGTGTGTATATGTGAGAACACTTAAGTTCTACTCTCTTTACAGATTTCAATTATATTACACAGTGTTATCAACTACATTGCCATGTTATACATTAGATCTTGTAGTTGAAAGTTTGTACCCTTTTATCAACCTCTCCCTATTTCCCTCAACCCCTGACAGCCACTTTCTACTCTCTGTTTATATGAGTTTGACTGAGAGAGAGAGAGAGCATGAGAGAGATTCCAGCCCCACTGGCATGGCTCAGTGGTTGAGAGTCAACCTATGAACCAAGAGGTCATGGTTCAATTTCCAGTCAGGGCACATGCCAGGGTTGTGGGCTCAATCCCCATATAGGGTATGCAAGAGGCAGCTGATGAATGATTCTCTCTCATCATTGATGTTTCTATCTCTCTCTCCCCCTCCCTTCCTCTCTGAAATAAATAAAAACAAATATTTAAAAAAGATTCTATATATAAATAATACCATGTAGTATTTGTCTTTCTCTGTCTGGCTTATTTCACTTAGCATAATACCTTCAAGATCCATCCATGCTGCCACAAATGGCAGGATTTCCTTCTTTCTTACGGATGAATACTAATATATTTATGTATAGCCTGATATATATATATATATATATATATATATATATATATATATATCAGGTTATAAATATATATATCTTTATATATATATTTATACATCACATTTTCTTTTTAAAAATATTTTTAATATTTTTTTATTAATTTCAGAGAGGAAGGGAGAGGGAGAGGGAGATAAAAACATCAATGATGAGAGGGAATCATTGGTTGGCTGCCTCCTGCATGCCCCCTACTGGGGATCGAGCCTGCAACCCGGGCATGTGCCCTTGACCAGAATGGAATCCAGGACCCTTCAGTCTGCAGACCGACGCTCTATCGACTGAGCCAAAACAGCTAGAGCTACACCACATTTTCTTTATCCATTAATTTGTCTTTGGACACCTAGGTTGTTTTCATATTTTAACTATTGTAAATAATGTTGCAATGTATATGAGAGTACAGGTATCTCTTCAATATTGTGTTCTCATTTCCTTAGGATATATACCCAGAAGTAGAATTGCTGGATTGTATGGCAGCTCTATTTTTAATGTTTTAAGGAACTTCCATACTGTTTTCCATAATGGCTGTAGCAATTTACATTCTTGCCAACATTATACAAGGATTCTCAGAGGTTTTGACATAATCACTGTCCTCAAATAGTTTATATTTGGGCAGGAAACATAGAGCAAGTAGAAATAAGGTTGCAACTGTGGCACGAACAATATGTGTGCTAGAAACTCAGAAAAAGAACAAATAGAAAATCACTTGGTAAGAGTAGTAGGGGATGATTCAAGGCAGAAGGACTTGAGCTGGACCCTGATGATGAGTAGAGGCTGACTGAGTAGGACTGAGGAAATGTGAGGGAGGAGCTGTTAAAAGGGAGGACAGAAATGAGCAAAGCCCACAAAGAGCCCAAATGTTGAGTAACAGCAGTTTACTGAGGATACTGGTTTGCATGGAGAAAGGCTGCATTTGGAAAGTGAGAGGATATTAGATTGGAAGGGTAGACTGGAGCTAGATATAGTCCAAAGAGACCTATAAACCTATTTGATAAGTAATAAAGGGCTATTGTGTTTTCTTTAACACAACTGAAGTCATAAATAAGAAAAGCCAGTTTGACATTTTTTTTGAGGGACTCTTAAAAGTGTTCATCAAATTTGGGCGTGTCTGGAAAATATTCTAAAATTAGTACTTACTTATGACCTCAGTCTTAAATTTTTGTTAATAAACAAGATGATTTTTGCCCACGCCAGAACCTTATTCTAGTGGCATAAATTATGTTGCCTAATACTATAGTATACATTTTGGTGTTACATAACACCCATGGAGAATTATTTTATATATACTTCTAAAGAGGTTAAAGTTATATATAGAATCAATACACATTTATTTTTTCGTCTCTCATTCATTCATCAATTTATTCCACATTTACTGTGCCAAGAACTCTACTAGGCACTGAGGATGTGAAGAAAAGAGTAGTCCATGACTTCCATGGGTCCAGTGGAAAAGATAAATTAAAAACAGATTTAATGCAAGACAATGTCTGCTGCGGTGCCTCTTTTGATAAGGAAGATAATTTACTTCATCAGGGATCAAAGTAATACAAAAGACACACACATTCCAGGATGCCACAAGGGCAGTGATTCCATAAGAGCTACTACTCAGTGCTGGTGACCAAAACGTCACGACGTCAGAATGCACAGGAGGTTTGACCTATTTGATCTTGAAGCCTCTGTATGGGCATTGATGGTGAGCAGAGTGTCTAGAAGAAAAACATGTGCCCTAGACACCTGTTCCAGTCTTGCAAGAAAATGGTAACGACAGGATTTGTGCTTTTCTGCCCCCAGAAACTGCTAGAAAATGTCTGCTGCTGCAACTGATGGGTTGCCTTTACTTTCAGAAAGGAGGGTAGGTCTGAATAAGCAGAGTCTATGTTGTGCTGTTCCTTTAAGGCCACCTTTACCCTCTTTTGGTCTCATTAAATGGAGTACTAATGAAGCTAGTTAGCTCAAGGGCCTCCCACGTTCAAACTATTTTATCCCATGGTTACTGGGGTTGGCATTTTAATGGACTCAAATCCTTCCATTAGAGATAAAACCAAAGGTTTGAATGAGGATGCCTAGTTAAGGTAATGCACATGATTGAAATTCATTCACACCCATATAAAGTGGAATCCATCAACCACCCTATAAAGGCTGCTATCAAATTTGCTGTGTTTACATAAGAGGGGAAGGTTAGAAAGCAGTTCAAGAGAGTGTGCCAAGAAAGGTCAAGAATGTGGAAGCTGAGGGCTGTGCAAAGGGAATACGAATTTCATCAACTTCATAATTTGCTTTGGGAATGACTGCTCAACTTCGAGGGTGTGTAAGTTGATGCCGTTCGTGGAAGCTGAGCCCTGTGTGCAGCTGGATGCTACCCGTTAAGTAAGGATCACGTCACATTGCAGAAGCCAACCCTATTACACATGACTACAAAGATTTTATTTGCTTTATTTATTTATTTATTTATTTATTTATTTATTTTGCCCAGGAATGCTGTTAACTCAAGATTATTTTCAGATAAAGAATAATGCTTAAAGGAGGATTTAAATCCTGATCCTCTTTTCTCAGGCTGTGCGATCTTGAGAATGTAACTTGACCACTCTGTGCCAAGTTCTTCTCTGTAAAAAGGGATGAGAATAGTACCTAACTGAAAGGGCTGCTGTGATGGTTAAAAGAAATAATACAGAAGGGGCTCTTTATATGCAGAAAGCTCTTAATTCATATCTGTTAAAATTATTTCTGTATAGAACTAAAAATGTCACCCAAAGTCACTGAACTGACTTACTTGAGACAAAGTTAGGCATACTTCAGTAAAAAGAAAGACTGGGAAACTTAGTAGGATAATTAGACATTTACATTATGTCCTGAAAGCTATTCTAGAATATTCTGCACTTTTATGAGTCATGGAATATGGTATCATCAGTATCTAACCCTAGAAATCTTTAAAGAACGGGCCAGCATCAAAAGAACTTTCCTGAAAACTTCAACAATTAGCTGCTCAAATATTTGTATTAAAGTATTCAGATAACAGAGGCAATGGAACCCCTAGGGTTTGGGGTTGAGGTGCAACCCAAAAGCAGCTGTGGCAAGTAGAAATTTCTTTTGTCTCCTTTGTGTGCATTTTGTGTTATGCTCTGCTTAAATATAGAGTCTTCACAAAAATTCTCAGATAGATGTTCCAGGAAGTTTCACCTTGTTCATCCTAGGGTGTCAACCACCAGCAACCTGGCATGGGTTCCAAGGATTCAGTTACTCCAATTTGAGAAGCATGACAACAGGAGATACAAAACAGAATTCCATTCACACACTGCTACTGAAATAGGTCACACAGATTATTTAATACACAGTTCTGAAATAGGGGCACAGGGAGGATAAATCTTGACTATTCCGGTTCTCTGATCATTTCCATGTGTATCCACAATTTAAAAAGAATTAAAATATGAGTGCACTTTTCACTTACAAAATTTTATATTTTTTAAAAAATTTATTTAGAATGTATATCTGATTCTCAACATAAAGTCGTCATATTGATCCTCAAGTAATACCTCAAGCTGACCAAATTACTCTTATTAAAGTTTTCAGGTTTTTATATGCTACAATTTTATAGCATACAGTTTTCAAATTACTATAATTTATTTTTTCCTTTATATTTTTTACCTGATCATTTTTGGCCATGGAAGTGATTGGGGGAATATAGGAAATATTGAGAAGAAATAAACAAACCCAGTTAACTTTTGTCATTCTACAAAACAGGAAAAAAAGCAGTGACTAGCCAACAATAGTATAAAACTCCAACTTGCCATGCGCAATCAGGAAATGAAGCTAATTAACAAACTACTGATTACAATAATTTATATATTTAAACATCAGTTTTGATGGATCCTCCTCATGCTTCTCAATGAGAAGTGTTAAATATCTGCTTTGATTGGTTGGACCTTTTCCAATTCCTTGTGGAATTATACAGGGTACACAGTATCTCTTTTGGGCCACATAAAAGTTCTTGGATGACTGCCATTAGTCATTCCAAAACACAAAAATGGACTAGTTTAATTACAGAGAAGATAATTCATGGATATCATTTTGGCAGTGCCACAAGGGTAAAAAATAATCTCTCTCCATGGAAACCAAATACAACAAGGAAATTCTAATTAAATCACATGTATTACATGGACATGAGCCACATTGTCTTTGGTCATGGACATTTATTTTCCATCACCTTTTAAAAAATAAAGTATCACATTCCAGTGAAATGTGTTTCTTCCCCACAAAACAAAATTAAGTAAAATTAATTTCTCAAAATTACCATATGGACTTATGGACAAACATGTTAGTTAAACACACAGGTTCATTATTGCTCCAACCCAAAGCCCCACTAAACTATCACTGAAAGAATATAAACAAGCATAAAGCAATGAGGATAAAAATAAGAGAAAACAAGATTAAAATAGATGAGAGATGGTGCAGAACTGAGCCATCCTTCCAATTGCCCAGATAAAAAACCCTAGCATTATCCATGACTTCCACTCTCTTTCTTTAACACTTATGTCCAATCCATCAGAAATCATAAAAAACTCTTAGCAAACTACCAATAGACTGGGACATTATTTACCAACAAATGCCTACAAAAATCTACAGTAAAGATAATACTCAGTGGTTAAATATTGATCCCTTGCCCCAGAGTTTGAAAATAAAACTAGGGTTTTTGTTAAAACCACATATATTCACTATCCAATTAAATATTGAAAGGGAAAAGAATAATACATTAAAAATGGAAAACATGATTGTAAATATAGAAAATCTAAATGTTTATTGAAAAACTGATAGAATTAATAAGCAAACTTAATAAGGTTGCTAAATATAAAATTGTTTGTATTTACATATAAGCAAAAACTGTTGAAAAATGTAAACTTTTAAAAGAGATAACATCTACAAGAGTATAAAAATTGAACATGTGAGCCGAAACCGGTTTGGCTCAGTGGATAGAGCGTCGGCTTGCGGACTGAAAGGTCCCAGGTTCGATTCCGGTCAAGGGCATGTACCTGGGTTTCGGGCTCATCCCCAGTGGGAGATGTGCAGGAGGCAGCTGATCGATGTTTCTCTCTCATTGATGTTTCTAACTCTCTATCTCTCTCCCTTCCTCTCTGTAAAAAATCAGTAAAATATATTTAAAAAAAAAATTGAACATGTAGGAAAAAATCTAACAAAAGATGTATAAGACATAAAATACTATAAAATATTACTGAGATAAATTTAAAATATTTCAATAAATATTCATGGATTGGTAAAACCAATAGTATAAAACTTTCAATATCCCTCAAATCAATTTACAAATTGAAAAAATCCACTCTAAATAGGTATTTCAACAGAAAGTGAAAATTTGGTACTAAAATTTATATGAAAACACAAAGGATCAAGAATAAACAATTCTTGAAAAATAATAAAGTTGGAGAACTCACACTATCTCTAAGGTCCAGGAAGAGGAGCCAGTTAATGGCGAGATAAATGAAGGCTAAGGCTGAAATTAAATCTTTCCCTAAAAGGGCATTTGCTGATCCCAGAACCTAGAGAGCACTGAGTTTTAACTTGCAAGGTGCTGAGTTAAAATGTAGATCCTGGCCAGAAAGTTGAACTTTTCATGGCTAGGGGCAGGAAAAGGCATCTAGAAAATATTTATCTCCTGGGAAAGAGAAGTGTCAAGAAAACTTCTTTGGCCCTAGCTGATTTGTCTCAGTGGGTAGAGCGTCAGGGTCCTGGGGCGTGAAGGAGGCAGCTGATCAATGATTCTCTATCATCATTGACATTTTTATCTCCCTCTCTTTTCCTCTCTAAAATCAATAAGAATATATTTTTTTAAAAAGATAACGAATTAAAGCATTATTTGGTAAATAATGTCCCAGGATGCTTGGCTGAAGCAAACACTATCCTATGTGGAGGAATACACACTCGGTTCAGGTGTCACAAAATTACCAGAGATTACATTCTGAACATAAACTCAAAATGCAAAATTTTAAAGTTGTATGAGAAAACAAGCTATTACATCCTCTCGATGTAATTTTTCCACTTAAAGTTTAAGTCGAGAAAATTTAAGTCTAAAATTTGTAATTAAAATTCTAAATATTGATATATAAATACTTAATCAATGTAAATGACAACTGTTGTATGTTGTCTTTTAAGTGTTGTGTTAGGAAACCAGTTTCTTTTCAGAGCTAATTATGAAAAAAATGAGTCAAAAATATAGGTGACTGACAAAACTCATAACCAAAAAATTCTAGTGATATGTATCCTATCTATTGCGTGTATGAATTTTGGAAGGCCTTGATATGTTATAGCTGAGATGACAAATAAATACCTTGCCAAATCAAAAGGAAAGTTTATTAGGAATGTGATTATCCAATAAAAGTAAAACCATGTATTCTTGGTTCTCATACACATCTTTACAGAACATATTCTTTATAATTTTTAAACTTAATAAATAATTGTGAATAACTTTGTGATATCTCTAGGCAACACAAAAAGCCATCTACATGGCCCTCTTGCCCCCTTTCTATGCTAATAGGCTTGCAAACATCTGAGCCAACAGAAAGTGACCAAAAAATAGTCCCAATAAAGTTGCCTAGATACTAGGAACAAATATACATAAACTGTCCTCTGTTCAGCATGAATAAACATAGATACACACAGTGCAACACAGAAAGCTAAAATTGTGCATTATAAAGATAGCAGGACTTTTGAAAAGTCCAAACAGCTGTGGAGTACACTTAGCACTTGGTCAAGGCTATTTTATACCATGAGGTCTTCTTGTTTTGCTTCACTGCTAATAATTGAAGATTATGTTTGCCTTATAATTTGCATTGTTTGGGTATCAAACACAATGTAACTATGTTAAAACGATTTTAACTATGTTAAAAGTATCATTATTCTATGAAATCTTGCCATCTGCAACAACATGGATGGACTGAGAGGGTATTGTGCTGAGTGAAATAAGTCTGACAAAGAAAGGCAAATGCCATATGATGTCCCTTACATGTGGAATCTAAAAGATAAACAAACAGAAATAAACTCATAGATATGGAAAACATTTTGATGGTTGCCAGATGGGAGGAGTGGCTGAAAAAGGGAAAGGTATTAAGAAGTACAAATTAGTAGTTACAAAATAGTCATGGAGCTATAAAGTACAGCATAGAGAATATAGTCTATAATATTATAATCACTATGTATGGAGTCAGATGGGTACTAGATTTATCAGGGTGATCACTAAATAAGTTATATAAATGTCTAATCACTATGATGTATACCTGAAACTAATGTGATATTGTATGTCAACTGTAATTGAAAACTAAAAAATTCTTTTTTAAAAAGAATTATTTAAAATAAAACAAATGACTACTTTATTTTCTAAAGTTTGAAAATATTTTAGGGGTAAAGTTTTCAACTCAAGAATATTATAGATTTGTACCTAACTCAAAATTACTTTAAAATGTAATTTCTTTTTGTTCTCAATTTTTAAAGTCTTCAATGCTTTTAGCTCTATACCTAAGGATTTTTACATACCAAAAATATGACATATAATGCAAAAGTAAAAAGTTAGCTAAATAATTTTCTCTTAATATCCTAATTCTTACAAATTAAAGCTGAAAGTTCATTAGAAAATCAGTTTGAGAAATGCCTAACTCAGATCAATTTCAAAATAACTGAAAAGTCTGTGGATTCCAATTTTCTCTATTTTGACTCAGTACTAGTTTAAGATTATTAGATTTAGAAATTGGGTGGTGATTTCTTACCCATTGCTTTGCAAATTAATGTTAGTTTCATAATTATAGGAGGATAAATGATGACCGTCTGTAGTTTGTTGTGCTTTGGGGATTTTTGTTTGTTTTTATCAAGACAATTTTTTAGAGCAGTTTTAGATTCACATCAAATTGAGCAGAAGGTACAGAGATTTTAGTACACCTTGTCTTTATACATGCGTAGTTTCCCCCATTATCAATACCCCTCATCAGAGAGGTACATTTTTTATAACTGATGAACCTACATTGACCCATCATTATCACTCAAAGTCCATATTACTGTTCATTGTTGGTGTGGAATATTCTATGGGTTTGGACAAATGAATAATGACATGTATCCATCATTATTTGTGCTTTAAGAGGGGAAATAATTACTTTGCCCAGGGCACATAGAAGCTGTAAAGAATGAGCAAGAGTACAGTTAAGTGAATATCTATACATAAAGGTTAGGTTTCTACTCTCTATTAGACTTTTCTCCAGATACAGGAAGACTGATGGGATTGCATATGGAAATCTGTCAGTTGTTGCCACAATAATGAACTAAGCTCTATCTACCATTATCAACTAAACTCTTCACCATAGCAAAAGCAGCAATATAGAAAGAAGTCTTGCTTCTAAACAGAGTCAGTTCAAAGCAAGGATAGGAGTGGACAAAACAGTGGTGGCCTCCTGGCATTGTTTTTTTTTTTCTGTTTTACCCTTCAGCATATTCATACCACCCTCTACCCTTCAGCATATTCTACCCTTCAGCATATTCATACCACCATGAGGGGCCTCCACTGAGTTCCCCTCAAGGGCCATCATACCTAGGCAAGAGCACCTGTCCCCAGACCTTCCCTTCCCTGCAACTTCTCTGCATTCATTGCACTTCTCTGCAATGCACTCTAATGGACAACTTGTTTGCTTATTTATAAACTAACTTCAAATGGCTGCTTATAAATTATAAACTCTGTGTTTTATCTGTTCACAATAAAAATCATACCTATTCCCAAGATATTACTGAAATGAGTGACTCATTATGTGTGGGTTTCAAGTCACAGTTATAAAAACAGCAGTCTTATGTTCATATGACAATTTAAAGTCAGCAAAATTTTAAACCTATATTTTGTGTACTTCAATTCTTTTTTTAAAATATATTTTTATTGATTGCAGAGAGACAGGGAGAGGAAAAGATAGAAACATCAATGATGAGAGAGAATTATTAACTGGCTGCCTCCTGCACACCCCACACTGGGGATCGAGCCCACAACCCAGGCATGTGCCCTGACTGGCATGTGACCTCCTGGTTCATAGGTTGATGCTTAACCACTGAGCAATACCAGCCTGGCTACTTCAATTCTTTTAAACAAAAGAACCCCAAAGCCGTTACTGTTCCCTCTCCTTGCCCCCACAGAGCAGAAGCATGTCATGTAAAACAGAGACCTAATTAGGCTCCATCTTCTCAGCATGTGGGATACAAAGAGCAGGCCCAGGCCCAGTGGCTACACAAACATTTTGCTGTTACTTGAGGAAACTTACCAAATGATAATATAAGTGAAAAAAGTGTTAAATTCCAAGTCATACGGCCAAAAGCTTTAAAATTAGTTAGCAAAACATATGACTCATGGAAGAATCTGCTTTGGAAGATTTCCAAAACAATTCAGAAGGACGGTCAGAAAAAAGATTACCTACTGGAGCAACATTTTAACACCAATAAATTTAGTTTGCTTTAGTAGTGAATGCCTTTGAGAACTTTTATGAACTGTGATTTTGAAACACACATACACACCCTTTTATTTCTCTTCCCACAAACCTCTATTTTCTTTGAATCCTCATTCTTGCCCTCCATAGTTTTATATACCAATTCTTTTCATAATCACGCCACTCAAAGTTTATGAAGAATTACTTTATTTCCAGGTAGGTCTACCTCTCAGTTCCACCTACTAGCTCCACTGAGCAAACACCTTTGCTTCCTACATGAACTTTAACGATGCTTCTAAGAGGCAGTTGAAAAAATGCAAAAATTGCTTTCAGCGTACTATAACTAAACTCACTATCTTCTTTCTGGCTTCTGAAAAGATACCCCTTTCCTAACTGGATACCTTTCCCCACTCTTATAATACTTTTTTTTTGATCAGTAGGAGAAGAAATACAACTTGTTCTTGATGACTAATGTAGGTAGCATTGTTAATAACATTTTCAAGGTAGAAATCTAAAACATTACACAATTTGATTTTCTAAACAATAATATTAAGATAGATATTATTTGTAGTTTATAAGTGAGCCTCCCAGCAGGCAGCTAGAACTGAGATTAGGAGTTAGGATTCCAAATTCAATACTTTTTCCATGATAATTTCTGCTCTACCTTATTCAAGTGTTTTTTGTTCTCTATATGTTTCTCTATATTAATATGAATTATAAAACCTAGGTAATTGGAGAGCCATTTATCTGTTTCTCTTTCTATAGCACATAGCATAGTTTAATCTATATATATAAAAGTCTAATATGCAAAGTGTCCCCTCGAGAGTTCCACTGGGAGAACGGGAGTTCAATTGCTCGCTATGATGTGCCCTAACCACCAGGGGGCGGTGCAGAACATGACAGATGAGCAGAAGCGGTGAGGTGCTGAGGGAGCCAGGGAAGGAGGAGGCAGGGAGGTGGGGATGGCTCTGATCGCCAGCCAGGTCTAGGGATCCTACCTGTGCATGAATTTCATGCACCGGGCCTCTAGTATTTTTATAAAATTAAGCTCCATCTTCTTCCTTTAAATATATTTTTATTGATTTTAGAGAGGAAGGGATATGGAGAGAGAGGTAGAAACATCAATGATCAGAATCACTGATGGGCTGCCTCCTGCAAGTCCCCTACTGGGAATTGAGCCCGCAACCTGTGCATGTGCCCTGACCAGGAATCGAACCTCGATCTCCTGGTTCATAGGTCAAGGTTCAACCATTGAGCCATGCTGAGAGGGGCAACTAATATTTTTAAATAAATTATGTATCTGACAAAATCAGGAATATTGAATTTCTTTTAGGAGGTTATCACATGTTATAAATGAGAAATTTGAGCCTTTACGAGGTTAAGTAGCTTATCTAGTTCACATAGTACGTGTTGGAGACAGGATTAAAACCAAAGTCTGACTCCAAATGCTATGGTCTTTCCACTAAATAAATCAACAAACCTTCCTCCGGGGCTATCTCCCTAGCAAATTCTACCACAGGCAAATTTACTTTGTACAAAAACCTCAGTCTAACACTACCCTGATTAAAAGGTCATGATCGGTCCCTGTCCTACAGTAAGTCTGAGGCAAAGCACATGTTCATTTAGCACTACCTACCTGTTTCTTTCTGGATATTCACTACAATAACAGTGTTCCTTTGGGAAGAGTCCAATTCTTTAGCCTACCTGGCACAATATGTGATGACTCAGGTCACACTATAGCAGCTCCAAACAACCTTTTCTAAACAAACCCTAAGAATGTCAATGACTCGGGTACTATTGTTCTCAGATGACCTTGGGGTGAGGTCATGACCACTAACAAGTATAAAAAAAATTAAGTGATACAAGATGGGGAAAATTAAGGAGAGGGCTTTTATTGCTTTCAGACTCAAAAGAAAAAAAACAAAAAGAAATGTACCAACGGACTACAGCATAACCTGATAAGTGATAGTCTTCCTTCAAATTAAACTTATTTTTTTCCTCTTTCGATTGCAGAAAAATCCAAGATAAGACTTAAAAGGAGCGGCCCTCTGAAATCCTCCAGGAAATGTTTGTTTTGTCTTATGAATAAATGCATAGCTAGTATTCCAAAGAACTTGATGTCCTTGTTAAGATTGAAAAAGACCATGGTAAACAGCTAGATGGGAGCTGATAGCATGTTGCATGGAGGCATTCTTTACCAGCCCCGTGAATTGCTCACTTCTAAAAGGAGGAAAACATTTCCTGCCTTAGTGCATAACAGAGGAAGGCAAATAATCTGGAATGACCTCAGAAGATTTAGCAGTTTTCCAAAGAACTTAAACTGAATTTGCTCAAAGCTTCAATTAACTGAACATTTGCCAAACCACTTGGAAAATTTCTGCATTCAGGAAGGAGAGTCTCACCATGAGAGGTATTCTCCACAAGAAATCATTACAACCACTGAACATATTTTTATTATTAATTGTATGAGTAATTATATCACAATTCTTAGTGTGCTTCTCTAATTCCTATACATCTATAACTTTTTGAAAATAAAGCCTGTGGTTTACTGACTCATGCAATCCCTGTAGGATTTAATGTACCCATTCATTCATTCAACAACAATTATGCTTAACATTGTTCCAAGCATTGGCGATACAATCACATTTGATCAATGGATATTTCTTGAGCATTTACTGTGTTTCTGGAACTGAACTAGAAAATGGGATATGATGGTGAACTAGACAGTCAACCATCCTATCTTCCATGAACTGTCAATCTAGTTCAGTGGTTCTTGATCCTGGCTGTGAACCAGAATCACTGGATAGCTTTTAAAATAGACCACTGACAAGACCCTACCCAGTAACAACTAACTCAAAGTCACTGGTTTGGAGGTAGATGCAGACCATAAAACAGAAAATTACAATATAAATGCAATGTAATGGTTGAGAAAAATAGGTATATTTTCAAATAACACAGAAAGTGCACACAACCCAGATTTGGGGCTGAATAGCATGTTTTAAATGATTTATCCATTAACCTTGGAAACAGAGGGAGTAGGGGCATTCTGAACAAAAGGAGTATGAAATTCAAAGGCAGAAAGCCACATTTCTGAGGTAGTACAGTGAGTGATATTGCTATTGTTTATGAGTATAGCATGTGAAGTACGAAGTTCAAAGAGAGAAAGACAACCGCAGGAACTAGAGAGTAGGCAGAAGCCAGAGCAAGAAAAACCAAGATTCTCATGCTGAGGATGTGGGAGTTCATTCCTGAGAAAACTAGATATTTGGAGTGTTGACAAGAATTTTTATGAATTGATTTGAGCTAAACTGACAATAATCACCGGGAAGCAAGATCTCAACAGACTGAGAAAATGTTCCAAAGAATGGCAGTTTTACAGCTTATTTTACACACTAGAATCAAAGGAGGAGAAGCAAAGGGGGTTTCATGAAATCCATTGGTGGCAGATTAAGGGGGCAGGAGAAAGCAAAGTGAGGGGAGGAATCTCTGGGATTGAGTTAAAAGTAAAACTGAGAGCTATATACTTCCTACATTGTGGGAACGGGATAGTTAATGCTGTCTTTACAAGACATAGAGATGGTAGTCAGGAAATCAGATAACAATGAGGGGTTCTGTGGTCTCTGCTCTGGTGTGGTTGTGCCCTTAGGTATCTGGAAAATGCTATTACTCTGGTATTTCAAATGTGCATGTTATTTTAGATGCAAAAAGACAATAGGCACGTTTACTTAAGGTAAAGATTGAAAGTGTGGGTGAAGAACAAAATTTCCTCTACCTTCGAGGTTCTTCTGACTTATCTAATAATCAAGTAGTCAAGAGACAAATTAGTAAAAGAAAATGACCACATTTAATACACATATGTGTGTGGGAACCCCACATAAATAAGACAGCCAGAAACTCCTACATGCAGGAGAAGTTCAAAGATAGAAAGGGGATTGAGGTACAGAAGACCTCCTGGGCTAGGGATGAGGCAATGCACCTTGGGGCTTCAAAGAGCCATTGTGGGATGATAGAAGAACAGAGGTTTAGTAAACAGAAGTTTGCCCTGCCCTATAGATAGGTCAAAAGTAGTTATCTCTAAAAATAGCTTATTATTCAGATTCTTCTAGGTCATTGGGAGGGGCAGAAGTTTCTCTTGAGCCTAAGGCTAAAGGTGCCTTTAGCTCAAAACAATCTGCATACTACAGGGGCACAACTTGGGGTGACACATTCTAGACCCCCAGAAAAGCTATAGGTCTAGGATGTGCCTACCCTCCGTGACCTGCTTTTAGTTAGGAATTTTTATGTTCAGACCATCCTATGTGGTTACTTTCAATCTCTGAGTTTGTAGGGCCTACCATGCTGGCTTTCCCTGAGCTTGTCAGGTTTAGTATGTGCCCCTTTTTCACCCACAGGAGGAAATTTATTTATTTATTTATTTATTTATTTATTTATTTTTAAAATATATTTTATTGATTTTTTCACAGAGAGGAGGAGAGAGAGATAGAGAGTCAGAAACATCAGTGAGAGAGAAACACCGATCAGCTGCCTCTGGCACATCTCCCCACTCGGGATGTGCCCGCAACCCGGGTACATGCCCTTGACCGGAATCGAACCTGGGACCCCTCAGTCTGCAGGCCGACGCTCTATCGGCAGGAAATTTAAATAAGAAACTAACGTGATCATTACCCATTCTTTTACTTTCTTTACTCCCAGACCATGGGCACCTAAATTTTGTGGGTCATGAAATAACTACACAGTAACCACAAACTGTGTCATCTCTTAATCACTGGAGGAAATCAAAGGTTGATCTGCTAAACCTATCTGTCATTATCCACTTTAATATGTGTCCAACTTTCTCTATGTTCCTTCCAGTAAAACCAGTCACTTGCCTTGCTCTCAAGACTTTCCCAAGGCCGAGCTCTGCAGTGCAGCTGAGGACACTCACCACCCATGTTCCCAGGAAGAGGAGAAATCACTGGCCGATGGAAGGAGTGATTGGAGCTACATGCACAGGCCTCCAGTGGAGAGGGAAACTAAGTATTTTAAAAGGGCTGGGGGAAGGCCAAGGGGGGAAAAAAGGGAGACAAATGTACTACTCTTTGTCATATTTTAAGCAATAAAAAAAAATAAAAGAATAAAAAATAAAGCATTTGTCAGCTTGTTTGATAAGGCAAGAAAGAAAATCATTTATATCCCTGGAAAATAATGGTAACAGACTTTTTTTCTCAGACTCCTATAACTGTCTATGGGTTTCATGAAGCCTAAGACATATTTTTGTTATTTATAACCCCTTATCCCCCCACCACACACACACTATTCATAAAATAGTGAAAAACAGTTCTTACAAATAAGAAAAATGTCAAGTACAGAACCTGCTTGTTTGATTCAATATTTTGATTTGATTTAAAAATCAATAATTTATTTTAACTAAATGACAGACATTTTGTTCTATGTACAAAGAACTCAGGAATTCCACCCTACCTCCCACATCCCGTTTGGCCACAAGAGATAATGGCTGCATTGACAAGAACGACAGCATTTCCAGTTCCTGTCAAGGGTCGTTTCAGAAAGAGAGCAGAAGCAAAAGCCTCACACTATTATTTTTATTTTAAAACATTTAAAAAGAAATAACTAGTTATTGGCCTCTAGGGTCTTCTTGTTTCTGCAAATGAAAACCTTGGGAGGAAGCAGTTTGATGCTGGTGGAGCACCAGGTTGGCTAGATTAAAAGGGATTAACGACAACAGCCCAAACTCGGGTCTTAGCCCTGTGCAGGGACCAGTCAGACACTGATTCTTCTCCCATGTGGCTCTGCTAGTCGCCTTCTGGGGTCAATCATGGGAGACCAACACTCACTTGAGACAAACTTGGGTACTGGTTTCCTTTTAAAAATAGAGCAGAATGCTACATCCTACTATGTACATATTAATAGCAAATACTGTGTACTCCAGTCTAGGCACCACACCAACTGTTTTATATGCATGGCTCCATCTCCCTGAACTGTTCCCTCATCCACACACTGCATATGTAATCCCTACTGTTACTGGCATTAAAAACTGTGATGATAAAGGAGGTGCATCTGCAATAGGTGCTCAATGAATGTGCTTCCTCCTCTCATCTCCTCGATTATCTTCATCTATTTAGTGTTTACACTTATTAGGTTAATTAAACTGAATCAATATTGTCGTCATATGTGAGGTAAAAAACCTTCAAATCCCTACTAAGCACACTAACCTTTTTCTATAACTAGGAAAATGCATCTCTTCTCACCTCATTCCCCAAACGGCCTGTGAACACACATGTGCACACCATGTGCTGACACGAGAGTTGCTCAGTCCTATCCCAAATAATAGCAGTAAGCAGAGGCAGCATCGCTATAAGCAGTTTTGTTTAGAGCTCCCCAGTGCCCCAATAACTAAGGGAAATGTGTGATGTCTTAATTGTCATGAGCAGCAAAGGCATTTGCAGCGTTACAGTGGGAACTGCAATTTTCCAATAGAATAAGATGAACCATGTCGGTAAATAGAAGTGCTTATCTAATTTGCCACTCAAAAACAAAACAAAACATTGTGATATCCTCCTAAGGCCAATATCTGGTTACATGATTCCCAAGAGAAACATAATAATAATAAAATTCAGAAACAGATACCCCTCATTATTCAGCCCAATTTATAAGACTTCGGAAGGTCATAGGTTTCCTATGGAAAAAAAGTAGAAAACAAAGTAAATTCTTTCACATCCTTCTCGAATTTCATGGTGACAAAATTCAAAACACTCTAAAAACAGGAAAGCAAAACAAACAAAAAACAAGATACTTGAACAATGCAACTTATTTACTCATAAATATATTTCCCTGATCTACTTGTTATAACAGGAATCATTAGCAGGTGCCTTCAATTTCCAAGAGTTTTGAATGTATGCATTTTTTCAGGTTGCCAAAAAATTACCTTTGGATATTACCTTCCAGTTTCAGAATCTTAGTAATAAATTTTGCATAGAAAATCTCTTACCCCCCTACACACACACACACACACACACACACACACACACACACCACACATACACACACACATCTGGTGGAACTTTTACAGTATGAGGTTGTAATAGGCAGATGGGTTCCATTTTATGAGACTCTGCCACCAAACTGATGATGTTGACCCACTGCTCTTTCATAGTATGCTAGTAAATACTTGAAATGGAAAGCATGGGATCATAGATCAAACATTACAAGGTTCAAAAACATTACAAGGTAAAAACGTCATGTGCCTCAATTAGAAATTATTCTGCCTGGTTCATATTTTCCATTTGAAACTTTTTTTAAGAATCCCAGTTTTTCTGAGGGGACTCAGAGAAATATTTTGCCTAACACGTCAAGCGTAAAATGTTATGCAAATAATTCAGTACAAACAGAGTTTGTCTCAATAGCACCATTACTTTAATAACCAGAGTAAAAATTATTCATAAAACAGTTTAAAAATGGGATGTCTCAAATGATCAGGATTAAGAAATTAGATCTTAGAATATTTTACATAAATATAAGAATTCAGATAACATTTGTTGGGCGTTTTCAAAGACTATATCAGTTTTCTTTTGTTGCACAAGTCACCCAACTTTTGACTAAGGTGCTCAACTAACTTTTACTTAATTCATCATTTTGCAGGTCAGCAATTTGGGCTAGGGTCAGCTGGGCAGTTCTGGTCACAATCAGAGTCACTCATGCATCTCAATCAATTTGTGGGGTTAGAAAAGTGCTGGCTAGTCAAGGATGTTGTATTCAAAGATGCCCATATCCTAATCCCTCTAAACTGAGAATACGTTACCTTATATGGCAAAGGATGATTAAGACTGAAGATGAAATTAAGGTTAATCAAGTCCTCTTAAAATATGATTAACCTGGATTATTTGGGTTGACCTACTATTAATAATAAGGGTGCGTAAAATTATAAAAGGGAGTCAAAGGAGGAGGTCAGAGTAATATGAGGTGAGAAAAACCCCACCTGTAATTGCTGGCTTCGGAGATAAAGGAAGGAGCCATAAACCAAGGAATGCAGGCAGCCCATGAAGTCAGAAAAGGTAAAGGAAAGGATAATCCCCTAGAGTTTCCAAAAAGGATCAAAGCCCAGACAATACCTTGATTTTTAGGCCAGTGAGACTGGTGTTAGACTTCTGACCTACAGAACCGTAAGATAATAAATGGGTATTTTTAAGCCACTAAATTTGTGATACTTTGTCATAGCAGCCATATAATAACAACAGATCATCTCATCTGGGACAGTCTGTCTCTGCTCCACATGTTCTCTCATCCTCTAGCAGGTTATATCTTGAGGTCTGTTCAGATGAAAGATAGGCAGGATCCAAGAGACTGAGCAGGTAAAGTACAGGCCTACTGATATCTAAGCCCAGAATTGACACACCATCATTTCTGCTAAATTCTATTTGCCACAGCAACTCACAAGGCCAACCCAGATTTAAGGAGTAAGGGTATAAATCCCACCTCCTATTGAGAGGAGCTGCCAAGTAGCCCAAATAACAATAAAAAGAATTGAATCTACTTTTTCAAACAGTCTACCACAATGACTAAAAGTTTCACATCTCACTATTATAACTTTTAAGAACTGGGTTTAAAATGTGAATAATAATATCATCATAAAGGTAAAAATAGTATGTTGTATACTTTAAAAAATGTATTAGTTTCAAAGTGAAATACTATTTACCTTTCTCAAAAAATTGAATCCCATTTTTTCATTTAAATTAATATTATTCAGGGTGTCTAGGTTATCTAAACATCTAAATCATAGTTGTCTGACAGAAATATAATGAGAGTTATATATGTAATTTAAAATTTTAAGTAGCCATATTTTAATATAAAATATTAATAAGATAGTTTTGATTTTTTCATATTAAGTCGTCAAAATCCAGTGTTCATTTTACACTTCTTAGAAATCCTAATTTTTTGCAGGTGGAAATATGTCTGCTCCTCATTCCTTTGGGAGCAGGAATACATGACATGCTACATTAAAAAAAAGGGGTTCTCGGGGCTGCCAACCTTACAGTAGAGCAGTAATATATTTCTCCTACATAAAAAACAAACAAAAAAGTGTCCTAATTTGTATTAGCCTCATTTTGAGTGCTCTATCATCCCACATGTCTAGTGGTTACCATAGTAGAGAGAGCATATCTAAAAGATTTACGGTAAGCCCCAGGCAAAATTTTAAGCTGCTAGAAGTTTGTCCTTAGTGCTCCTCTGTTCTCTTTTCTGCACTGAGGCACCTTTCTGCTTCCATTTTCAAGGCCCTCAGAGATTTTCTGCCCATATTCCTGTTCTGGGAAAACAAGAGCGAATAGGGCATGAAAATACACTGTGTTTCAAACAGGCCTGGATTTGAAACCTAACATGCCATTTACTGGACCTTATAGCTTAATCTGAACTTCAGATTTATCATCAATACCCATCTCACTATTCGTCATAGAATTTTTATAAAGAGTGCAATGATATATATAAAGGCAGTTAGCACAATGCTTGGTAGAGTAAAGGCATCGTAAAGAAGCTACCATTAGTTGTTTTCTGTTTTTGTTTTTAATCATGTCTACCAGAAGGCAATGCCTAATATAAAAACAATGGACTGCTTTTAGAATTTCAGGTGGCAGTCAATCACAGACTGTAGAGGGTATTCCTTCAGAGGAGGAGAATTAATCAAGAGGATAAACAGAAAATATTAGAGACCAGGTAACCTGTGAGATTCCTATACTTCTAGACTTCTCTCCTGATATTATAAAAGAAAAACTAGATTTTAAGAAGCCATAACTTAAATTCAATGTAAGATAATTTACAGTTATTTTCATTATGAGGACACTTTTCATCAGAGTATGGTGTAAATGATAAATTATGGTTTATTATTTTAAGCCAAGAGGCAGATTGATTTTCCAAAATTAGACAATCTGACTAAATATGGCAATGAAAATCAAGACAAAAAAAAAGACAGACCTTACAGTTTTTCCTGAGGTAGACAAACCTAAATGCTGCTACAGGACGCCAGCATAGTTCATACTGTTTTAGTGAATCACTGTCCTCCCAAAATGAACAAAAACACACAATTATTAGCTTCCCAGAAAACGAGTATAATATCGGCAAATTAATATTCACTTTGTGAGTCAGTCAGAGTGTTCTTTGATATTTCCAAGACATACAGTCACAATTGCAAACATATTGTCTTTGGCCTTCAGCCCACTGATTGGGCACCAAGTATGTGACAGATGTAATAGTGAGGTAAAGTGATAAGTAGGTGAGGTGGGCTCATGGATTAACTGGGCAGTTGGTCAGACACTGAAATATTTTTCTAAGTTACTTGGTGTATTCATTTCGTGGGGCTGCTGTAACAAAGTACTCCTCAATGGTAGCTAAAAACAAATACAAAAAAATGCATTGTCTCAGAGTTCTGGAGGCTAGGGCTCTGCTTCCTCTGAAACCTGCAGGGGAGTCTTTCCTTGCTTCTTCCTATCTTCCAGTGGGTTCGCAATCCTTGGCCTTTCTTAGCTGGCAGCTGCATAACTCCAATCCACCTTTGTCATCAAATGCTGTTCTCCTTGTGTGTCTGTGTCTTCACATGGACACCTGCTTATAAGGACACTGACCAGTGGATTAGAAGTCCACTCTACTTGAGTAGAACCTCCTCTTAACTATGTTTCCAAATAAGGTCATATTCTGAAATACTGGGGGTTAGCATTTCTAAAATATCTTTTTGAGGGACACAAACAGGTGCTTCAGTTTTGTCTATAAGGTGATGATGATATAGTAGTACCTAACTCACAAGGCTACCTGAGGACTGAATGAACATACAAAATGCCTAATTAGTGTTACCATATAGGACTACTATAAGAGTGGTTACTAATTATTTTTTCCTGTTGTTGTGTATTGGCTTAGATCCTCAAAGCTATGCATACTCAAATGTGAAGTTCTATTTTTCACAGAAGCAGCATAGCTCTTAGAGTGTAGTTGTTTTTCTTTCAAAATTAAATGACTCTCCTGTCACCTATGCTTATGGGTATATAAACAGAAAATCTTTCTGGAGAAAAATTTAACCAAAATTTTACCTACTTCCAACATAATCTCATGAGAATTTTATACAGTAAGCTGAATATGGGGGTAGTAAATAAAATTATTACTAACCATACAATAAAATACTTTCCATATTCATATTTTAAAACATCAAATGTTGCTCTGAGAACAAGCCATTAGATTTATTTAGTGAAGACACTAACATGCTAAACTATAACTGAAATATAGAGCAAATACAACTTCGCTGAATTGATTCATTAGCTCCAGTAGTTTTCTTGTGGATTCTTCAGGAATTTCTCTATATAGGATCATGTTATCCATGAAAAGAGACAATTTTACTTATTTTCCAATTTGAATAATTTTATTTATTTTTCTTGTCTTATTGCTCTGGCTAGAACTTCCAGATAATGATGAATAGCAGTGGTAAAAGTAGTGATCCTTGTTCTCCTGATTTTATGGGGAAAGCTTTTATTCTCTCACCATTGATATAATGTTTTTTGTATGAGGATGGGTTTTTTGTTTATAAATACCCTTCCCCATGTTGAAGAAGTTCCTTATATTCCTAGTTTTCTGACAGTTTTTATAATAAAAGGGTGTTAGACTTTGTAGAGGTGAATTACTTCCAAGTCATTAACATCCTGGAAACAGTACCTAGTATTGAGCTTTGCATAGTCAACAGTTTTATAAGTATTTGCTGAGTTTGAAAACAGCAAACACCAAAAACCTGAAATCACATGTCAAGAGACATCCTTTGATAAATTTTCCTAAGAGATTCATTTGAAAAGGTTGGCTTCCCCCACCCCCAACCCCACACAATCCATGTAATTCACATAGGAGTTCCTTTTTTTTTTTTCTTAATTACCTGGTACACTAAATAAATTTTAAAATATGTAAAAGTTAATTCTGACACCTAATACCACTAGTAAATATAGTTGTCCAAGAACACTCCTGGATTTAAACAGGCTCAGTCAAATGAGGGCATAGGGAAACAAGGCCTCTGCCTGAGCCTTCTGTAGAGTATTTGCAGTTTAGTAGCCTATGCCAAATATAAAAGGTTCCTCGAGAGCTTGATGTCAAATTTGAATATCTGAGAGTTTTCTCTAATTAGATCAGAGGACATATATTTTTAAAATCTATCAACATCAGAGTAACGCTTTGCATAAGTGACTCTGTGGCTTCCACCAGGAGTCTATGTTTTTCCTCCTGGGTACATCTGTGGCATTGCTTGCTCGGTCTGATGGCCCCAGGTATGCTATTTTCCTTTCTTTTTTTTTTTTTTTTTTTTTTTTTTTTTTTTTAAATAATTTTTATTTCTTAAAGTATTACAAAGAGTATTACATATGTCTCCTTTTTCCCCCCCATGACATTCCCCCGGCCCCTACCCCCCGCCCCCCCCCCCGCCCCGTGTCTTGTGTCCATTGGTTAATCTTATATGCATGCATATAAGTCCTTCAGTTGGTCTCTTAATCCCCCCCCCCCCCAACCCTCCCCAGGCTCCCCATTGTAGTTTAACATTCTGTTCAATGTTGCTCTGCTTCTGTATCTACACCTGTTCATCAGTCCATACTGGTCCCCTTTATTTGTCCCAACCTCACTGGAGTAGTCTCAACCTCACCAGGGCCGTCTGAGCCTCACCAGGGCCATTTCAACCTCACCGGGGTCGTCCCTACCTCTCGGGGGCCGTTTCAACCTCACCGGGGTCGTCCCTACCATACCAGGGCCGTTTCAACCTGACTGGGGTTGTCTCTACCACACCGGGGCTGTTTCAACCTGACCGGGGTTGTCCCTACCACGCCGGGGCCGTTTCGACCTGACTGGGGTCGTCCCTACCTCACGGGGGCTGTTTCAACCTCACCGGAGTCGTCCCTACCTCACGGGGGCCGTTTCAACCTGACCGGGGTTGTCCCTACCACGCCGGGGCCGTTTCGACCTGACTGGGGTCGTCCCTACCTCACGGGGGCCGATTCAACCTCACCGGGGTTGTCCCTACCACACCGGGGCTGTTTCAACCTGACCGGAGTTGTCCCTACCACACCGGGGCCGTTTCGACCTGACTGGGGTCGTCCCTACCTCACGGGGGCCGTTTCAACCTCACCGGGGTTGTCCCTACCACGCCGGGGCCGTTTCGACCTGACTGGGGTCGTCCCTACCTCACGGGGGCTGTTTCAACCTCACCGGGGTCGTCCCTACCTCACGGGGGCCGTTTCAACCTGACCGGGGTTGTCCCTACCACGCCGGGGCCGTTTCGACCTGACTGGGGTCGTCCCTACCTCACGGGGGCCGTTTCAACCTGACCGGGGTTGTCCCTACCACGCCGGGGCCGTTTCGACCTGACTGGGGTCGTCCCTACCTCACGGGGGCTGTTTCAACCTCACCGGGGTCGTCCCTACCACACCGGGGCCGTTTGGACCTGACTGGGGTCGTCCCTACCTCACGGGGGCCGTTTCAACCTCACTGGGGTCGTCCCTACCTCACGGGGGCCGTTTCAACCTCACTGGGGTCGTCCCTACCACACCGGGGCCGTTTCGACCTGACTGGGGTCGTCCCTACCTCACGGGGGCTGTTTCAACCTCACCGGGGTCATCCCTACCACACCGGGGCCGTTTCGACCTGACTGGGGTCGTCCCTACCTCACGGGGGCCGTTCCAACCTCACCGGGGTTGTCCCTACCACACCGGGGCCGTTTCAACCTGACCGGGGTTGTCCCTACCACGCCGGGGCCGTTTCGACCTGACTGGGGTCGTCCCTACCTCACAGGGGCTGTTTCAACCTCACCGGGGTCGTCCCTACCTCACGGGGGCCGTTTCAACCTGACCGGGGTTGTCCCTACCACGCCGGGGCCGTTTCGACCTGACTGGGGTCGTCCCTACCTCACGGGGGCCGTTTCAACCTGACCGGGGTTGTCCCTACCACGCCGGGGCCGTTTCGACCTGACTGGGGTCGTCCCTACCTCACGGGGGCTGTTTCAACCTCACCGGGGTCGTCCCTACCACACCGGGGCCGTTTCGACCTGACTGGGGTCGTCCCTACCTCACGGGGGCCGTTTCAACCTCACTGGGGTCGTCCCTACCACACCGGGGCCGTTTCGACCTGACTGGGGTCGTCCCTACCACACGGGGGCTGTTTCAACCTCACCGGGGTCGTCCCTACCACACCGGGGCCGTTTCGACCTGACTGGGGTCGTCCCTACCTCACGGGGGCCGTTTCAACCTCACCGGGGTTGTCCCTACCACACCGGGGCCGTTTCAACCTGACCGGGGTTGTCCCTACCACGCCGGGGCCGTTTCGACCTGACTGGGGTCGTCCCTACCTCATGGGGGCTGTTTCAACCTCACCGGGGTCGTCCCTACCTCACGGGGGCCGTTTCAACCTGACCGGGGTTGTCCCTACCACGCCGGGGCCGTTTCGACCTGACTGGGGTCGTCCCTACCTCACGGGGGCTGTTTCAACCTCACCGGGGTCGTCCCTACCACACCGGGGCCGTTTCGACCTGACTAGGGTCGTCCCTACCTCACGGGGGCTGTTTCAACCTCACCGGGGTTGTCCCTACCACACCGGGGCTGTTTCAACCTGACCGGGGTTGTCCCTACCACGCCGGGGCCGTTTCGACCTGACTGGGGTCGTCCCTACCTCACGGGGGCCGTTTCAACCTCACCGGGGTTGTCCCTACCTCACGGGGGCTGTTTCAACCTCGCCGGGGTCGTCCCTACCACACCGGGACCGTTTCAACCTCACCGGGGCCATCCCAGCCTTACCGGGGAAACAGGATGTTTGGCCCTCTGTCCCCTGCCGGCGGCTCCCCACCAGACAAAATCTCCAGGCGTTCCTGGTGGTTGAACATCCAGCACTCCTGCCCTCCACCAAGTGCACAGACTGCCTGTCTGCTGTCCCGCAGCGCCCCACCAGAGACTGGGACCAGTGGGCATGTTTGTGCGCTTGCTGGTACAGCAGTTCCACAGTGCCGGCCGAGTCAGGCCCAGCCCTGGCCGGCCCCGGACCCGACTCTGCCCCCCCGATTGCATCCCTCCCAGATGCAAGGAGCTGAAATCTGCAGCCTGCTGGGATGGGCTCTGTACTTGGTGCCTCAGCACATCCTACTCAGTCTCAATGCGCTTCTTTCTATGCGAGGAGTTGAAATCTGCAGTTTGTTGGGTTGGGCTCTGTACTTGGTGTCACATCCTACTCAGTCTCAATGTTCTTTCTCTCCTTCCAGTTGTAGAGCTTCCACTGGGCCAAGTTTCCCATGGTTCTGTATGATAGGTGTTTGTCTGATATTTGGAAGTTTCGATGTTGTTGTGCGAGGTAGCACGCACAGGTCTCTTCCTTATGCCGCCATCCTGGTTCTCCTGGGTCTGCTTCTTGAGTGTGTCTCTCATGGCTGCGAGCAGTTGAAGTCTGCAATTTGTTGGGATAGGCTCTGGTTTTGGTGCCTCCGTAGCTCCCACTCAGTCTCACTGCGCTTCTTTCTTTTCCTCCAGTTGTAGATCTCCCACTGGGCCAACTTCCCCATGGTTCTGAGTGGCCTATTTTCCTTTCAGGCATCCTCATTGGACCTTGCTGATGAGAAGAAGAAAAAATCCACAAGGAACATGCAGTACAAAATAATATTTGTCACTGATGTGGTAGAAATAGAAAATTACATAAACAATTTGGGAATTATAGGTTCATCACCACTGGGGTGAAAAGTTATAGACCATTTCTCACCCTCAATTATCCATTGGTTCCCTGTTGTGCCTGAGCCAAATACTTGGTTTCTTTGCATGCTCTTCTAACTTCTGCTCACCAAGATCTAACACTAAAAAATGCCAGCCCAGAGTGACACTGGCCAGGTTCTTGGTGAATACCTTCGAGGGCAATAATATATGCTTACATGTAACTCATAATTAATCTCTAAACTTCCTTTTGGGAAGAAAAACAGATTCGGGGGTATATTTTACTGTCTGGGGGCAAGAAATGACAGGATGGGAAGAGAAGAGAAGCAAGTAAGGGGGGGATGATTGAAAACATTTGACTTGGCTTGAAATAAAAGTACATATTTCACACATATTTTTAACCAACCCCAAAAGACAGCCTGACTTCGAACATGCTGAACAGGAAGCCATTTACTGTTGGAATGCTTGCTGAGCCCATCCAAAACACACACACTCCTAATACCCCCGGGCTATCTAAAGAGGGTTGGGGTGAAAATATTTAATTTATATGTGCAATCCTGCTTCCTGTTTTATTTTTTTCCTCTCTGCCAACTCTGTTTTTCAAACTTTGTGAAAACGATAGGAAACCCATTTCATTTTTCTCCCCACCCTTTATTGACCCAGCTGTACGTTCTACCTCAATTTATAGTTCATACCTGGCTTGAAGACCAAAGAAAGAGAGAAAGGTAAAGACGGATGTTAAACTCTCATGGTTACTGTGGTTAAAAAGGAATCTGGGTGGAGGAAAGCTTGCGGTGGTCTCAATATCAAGGGCAGAAGGGTGTGGAACAGGGGCTTGCCTTGGGTTAGAGAATGTGCGCATTCAGTAGTATGCATTCAAAAAGAGTGGGAGGAAGGGTATAGAGAGGAGGGAAAAGAAAAAGCATTTTCCTGAGTGTTAGATGAGTGACCAGAGACACCTGAATCCTATTACATTTCAAAGAAACAATCTTGGTTATCAAGAAGAATTTTTAAAATATTTCAGAGGGAAAAAAATAGAAAGACCCAAATAGTTAAGAATCATAATCCAAACAAAAGATTTTCCAAAACTTTCTTTAACTATATTGGAGTGCTTTTCTTCTTAGTTGAATGTCAAAGGTATGCTCTTTTAGAATAAAATGAGTTCCAGATGGGTGTACTTTACTTAGTATACCTGTTACCCTTATTATGATATTTTGATTTCAGGAACTGCTGAATCAATGTGCAATAAAACATTTGAAAGAAAATCTGAAACCGAATGGAAATCCAGCAAGTTTGAAGTTCAGATTTCAAAATTCTTGAACTCAATTTAATTTTCCCAGAAAGCTGACCACACACTCTATGGAAATCCTGTCAGAGGAAGGGTTTTATAATTGAGCAGTTTGTTTTAAATACTTCAGAGGAGGTGGGGAAACCTGTAAATACCTGAACTCAAATAAGCATTTCAACATTGCCTCTGGAAGCTATGTTTCCATCGTAATATCAGATCAGACTAACACTCTAAATGGAAGGCTGTTCTGGGAAATTCTACCTGTCAGCATGGGCTTACAATGCTTTAATGCCAGGTAATTGCCTTAAACTTTTACTTGAAGTTGATAAAGGCCAGGAAGCAAACCACTTTTAAATTGTGGAAATATCCAACTGTGTAGTAATATAGTTCCTTATGTCTATTGTTAAACCTGCTTTCAAAGTTTATAAGCAAGAGTCATAATAACATCAATTTGTAATTTTGAGTTGGAGACTTTCTATTAACCTAAAAATACTGTGTGGCCACAGGTGCACACTACAGTGACCCCACACAGTTATCTATCTTCCCCATTAAAACGTAAGCAGGGATCCTATCTTTCTAACCATTGCATTCTTATAGCATCTAACCTATAAAACATCTACTTTATTCAGCCTACAAATCATATGTGTATATTGTTGCAGACTCCTTGCAATAAATCCCTGGCCTTGTCCTATCCATGGCCAACTACATTAAATGATAGTTCCTTTGAAATCTAGCAAATCATAATCCTCACCCAACTATTTGAAACTGAAGGCAATAGTATCTATGTTCCAAACTTTGCCAGTTAATGCCTATGGTAAGGCTGGCCAATTACTGTCTCCCATTGCTATCTGATCTGTGTTCTCCAAGGCCCTTATCTTGACATCAACAGGAATCACTAAGTGCCTCATTATGTACTTGAGAAGATATATACCATAACATTTGGAAGTTTAGTATTTTAAGTATCTGCATCACAGTAAGTAGATTGATTTATCTCGAGTTATTGCAGTAAAGGGAATGGGTTATGAAGGAGAATAAAGACTAGTTTACAGAAGCAAAGCCTTCTGGGTAATGGTGGAGAATCTTCTAGGAAACCCTCAAGCTAGTTGAGTTGGTATTAATGTCATAGAAGTTCTTGTGCAAACCATGTCTCGGCATTTTATAGGAAGCATTTTTTGCTGAAACTACTTTCACATAGCAGGCAAATTATTCTCCTCACCATCTCTATATAATTAGTAGAGAAAACACATTTTAAGAACAAAGAATATCATTCATAAACTGTGTGTCACAATAAATATGAATTATCCAACTGACGATTACTATTGCAGACATACAGACTGAGCATTTGGAACTCATGGCTGCCAAAGAGTGACAATAGAGACTGAGAATTTGGCACTAGTGACTAATCCAATATGGACTGGCAAGGAATAGAGAAACAGAATGAAAACCAGAGTGAAAGAGAAAAGAGATCCCAAAACACAAGGACATGGATACTTAGGCTGTGTTTCTCTATGTTCCACCAAAACATGAGACCTTTACTCATTTATTGTTTGCACACATGTGAAACCACTAATATGGTGTGATAAATTGTTAGAGAGCTAAATATAAATTTAAGGCATTTCGTAAGTGTGTTTGATTCTCAACCAGTCATTTTAGTTGGATAAAGACTAAAGAGCACATCTTTTGTAATTATTGAGAGATAGAACTTGAATCAAGTGGACACAGTCTACATTTTTGGTCATTTATCCAGTGAAAGTAAAAGAGTTTACAATCTCTGTAGCAGGCTTCCTTAAAATGCCGCACCCAATTAGGTGTTCCTCAAGAAAAAGAAAAGGAGGAAATGACTTTGTATGCTCATATCAGTTTTGAGAATACCAGATTAAACAACATCAAAACATTTATATTTAGATGCTTCAATAAGCTAATGTGCAAGATACATCTCCAGGGGTATGGGATACCACTTCCAGATGATTGTGGACTCCTTTCTTCATAATATCTATTAACCTCTAAAAAGCATACGGGAAATACTACCATAGGAGATGGTGCCTTAAAAAGTCTCATACTTGTTATAGCTCTATTAGGAAAAAGAATGACAACAGGATTCTTAGTTTTCCACTGCTGGGAGCTAGAACAAACCAGAACTACGATGTTCTAGAAAATCCGCTACAGACTTCTGCTCATAGCACATTAGCTTGAACTTGGCCACACAACCAGACAGATACAGGTGCAAGGGATGCTAGGAGAATGACATTTAGATTTCCCAGCACATATGGTAGAGGCAGGTATCAGAAAAGAAGTTTGGAAACATGTCTGGGGACTTCACAGTTGTAGTTGGTGACACAAAGGGGAAGTACCTGGCTTGTACCAATAGATATTAAAATGTACTATATACAGGTACAACATTACAATAGTATGGTACAGGAGCAAAAATAAACATTCCAGAAATAGAGCTAATACACAGCTCAGTAATTACATTGAGAATATTATAATATGCTTAGTATATTATAGAGATACTTTCTAAGTCTACTAGTATTAGGAAGGAAGATGTACTCAATAAATTATGTGAAAAATGGTTAGCTATTTTGGAGACAACATAACATTAATTCTTACCTCAAATCATAGTCAATATACTTAAGAGTTTAATGTTACTGGGTTTTTTTTAAGGCCCAGAAGAAAGGATGGGTATGGAGATCTTGCAATTTTTATATTAAACATGAAAACTAAGGCTCAAAAAAATAAAAATAAAAACAAACAAAACAAAAAACAAAGATAAAGGTCAGTAATTTATCTTTAAAAATTTTTTAAATGTTTTCATTGATTTTTCTTAAGAGAGAGGAAAGGAGAGGGAGAGAAGATAGAAACATAGATAATAGAGAAAAATCAATTGGCCCTAACCAGTTTGGCTCAGTGGATAGAGTGTCGGCCTGCGGACAGAAGTGTCCCAGGTTCGATTCTGGTCAAGGGCATGTACCTTGGTTGCGGGCACATCTCCAGTGGGGGGGCGTGCAGGAGGCAGCTGATTGATGTTTCTCTCTCATCGATGTTTCTAACTCTCTATCCCTCTCCCTTCCTCTCTGTAAAAAATCAATAAAATATATTTTTTTAAAAAATCAATTGGCTGCCTCCTGCACACCTCCAACTGGGATTGAGCCCACAACAGAGACATGTGCCCTGATCAGGAAATTGAATCAATAACCTCTTGGTGCATGGAATGATGTTCAATCCACCAACCCATGCTGGTTGGGAAGTAAATTTTGTCTTTAAAAATAAAATAAAAAATATATGGATCACAAAAAGCATCCCCTCAAAAAATGTAAAAACAAAAACTTGGGGAAAACAGTTGCTAAAAATATGACAGATAGCAAGTTGTAATATTAAAAGGTCAAGAATTTCTACAAACAAATAGGGAAAAGACAATGAATAGATAACTTACAGGGGAAAGTATATAATAAAAGCATTTTTAGAAAACTTCTAAAATAGTAGTCAAAGAAATGTACATTTATATGAAGATATTAATATAAAGTTATTTTAAATAAAAATTCTCAATATTTTCATCAGTGTGCTGTGGTAGATAAGATCATAGTTGTAAGTGAGAAGGTAAAGTCTTGCAATCTTTCTGGAATGCAATTCAGTCATATATTTAATGCTTTGGGTTTTGTAATTCCACTTCTAAAGAAATAATCAGATGGGAAAAAAAGTCAGATCCAAGAATGCTCATCATAGGTTAATTTTTAATGACAAACATGAGAAATAGCCCATCTAACATTATATTAATCGTGCTATAATAATAATGCTTACTTTATTATTACTTAATAATAATGGCTTGCTAATTAATAATAATTAATTATTATTATACATTTATACTGGCTTGCTTTATTATTATAATGATACTAAAAATTGGTGCCAGGAATTGTTCTAAATGTTTTGATGAATACAGATTAACCTATGTAATTCCTTAAAACAACCCTATAAACTTTGTATGATTATTTTTATCGCATTTTAGATGTGAGGAAACTGAGATACCGAGAGGTTGAGTAACTTGCCCAAAGGCACCCAGCTGGCAAGCAGCAGAGCCGGGACTCAAACCCAGGCAGTCTGACTCCAGAATCCATGGTCTTAACTCCTACATTTATTACCTCACACATCTATCCATAAAATAGAACATGAGATAGTCATTGAAATGTTTTCAAAAACTATTTAATGGTGTGGGAATATACTTACATTATAATTAGTGCACAAAATGTATGTATGGCATTATCCCAATTTTGCTAACAAGAAAAATACATATGAATAGAAAAATTTAAAAGAAGATACATATATACAAAGCTCAAAATAATTATCCTTGCTTGGTAAGGAAGATGTAATTTTCATTTCCTTCTTTCTACTTTTATGTGTTGATAAAGTTATAAAGAAAACATATGTTACTTTTATCATCAGAAAAGAATATGTTATTTTTAAAAAGAGAATAGCCCTAGCTGATTTGGCTCAGTGGATAGAGCATCGGCCTACGGACTGAAGGGTCCCGGGTTTGATTCTGGTCAAGTGCATGTAGCTCGGTTACAGGCTCCTCTCTGGCCCAGGGACCTGGTCCGGGCAGGTGCAGGAGGCAACCAATCGATGTTTCTCTCACATTGATATTTCTCTCTGTCTTTCCCTCTCTCTTCCACTCTCTCTAAAAATCAATGGAAAAATATCCTTGAGTGAGCATTAAACAAACAAACAAACAAAAACAAAATAAAAAGAGAATAAAAGATATATAACTAGCATAATTTACATCCTCTTGCCTTATTTGTCTTTCTAATTGCATTTTCAGGCTAGCGCTAGAGGGTCTTAACTACGCTTACAGCAGTGTGAGAGCTGCTGCTATGTCTTCAAAGCTGCCGCGGTTATAGAATTCCTTCCCTGTTTATGTATCTAAAAGGTCGCTTGTAGCACATTCTTCACAGTAATGCTGAAGTCGTCACTCAAGAGTGCTATAGTCATTGCTGAAAGAAACAAATAAAAAACCTTCAGCTTGTTTCCTCAAAAAATTAAAAATGGAACTTCCATTTGACCCAGTAATCCCACTTCTAGGAATATATCCCAAGAAATCAGAAACACCAATCAGAAAGGACATATGCACCCCTATGTTCATAGCAGCACAATTTACAATAGCTATGATTTGGAAACAGCCTAAGTGCCCATCAGCAGATGAGTGGATTAAAAAACTGTGGTACATCTACACAATGGAATACTATGCTGCTGTAAAAAAGAAGGAATTCTTACCATTTTCAACAGTGCAGATGGACCTGGAGAGCTCTATGCTAAGTGAAATAAGCCAGTTGGAGAAAGATAAATATCACATAATCTCACTCATTTGTGGAATATAATGAACAACATAAACTGATAAACAAAAATAGAACCAGAGACAGAGAAGCATTGAACAGATCTTCAAACTTCAGAAGGAAGGCGGGGGCGAGGGCGGGGGGGTGGCGGAGGGAAGGGCAAGAGATCAATCAAAGGACTTGTATCCATGGATATAAGCATAACCAATGAACACAGAAACTAGGGGGTGAGGGCATATGTGGAAGGGAGGGGGTGGCCAGGGAGAGGTCAATGGGGGGAAAAGGAGACATATGTAATACTATATGTAATACTTTAAACAATAAAGAATTTAAAAAAGAAACCTCTAGCTTAAAATTTCTAATTCTACCAATTGAAAGATAGATTTATAAAAATAATTCCTTTCTCCTTCCTTCCTTCCTTCCTTCCTTCCTTCCTTCCTTCCTTCCTTCCTTCCTTCCTCCTTCCTTCCTTTTCATTCATTCATTCATTCATTCATGCAAAGACATTAAAACATTCCTGTCTATATCCACTGCTATGCTTCTTTCAACCATAACCTATTACCATGATTTTTTTTTTTAAATGCCTCTCAATTTGTTCCATGGAATTCTGATTCAGCTTGGGCTTCTAAACCAATTTTAAAAAATCTTACTGTACAGAACCTGCTTTTCTTTCAAGCCCCAAACTACTAAAAACAGAAGACACACACACACACACACACACACACACACACCACCTCCCTGTATAGAAAAAACTGAAAACAGTTTTACATATTTTATCTTATTTTAGCCTCACAACATCCCTTTGAGGTAATAAAGATGCAAATCCTTGGACCATTGGAAGGCTTTCAAAATAAAGTTAAATTATGACATAAAAAAAAGCTGAAGAAGTATTAGAGCTATTCACATACCACAGTTTCAAAGGCTAAAAGCTGACCACGAGTAATAAAAAGCAATGCACAAGTAAACAAATGCAGGAATTATGGTTAGGGCAGATTGCTATTTGGGGTCTGGCTAAAAGATCTGCAGTAAAGCACTGGGAATGCTAGACTGAGCTTCTCATCCTACCAAGAGGATTTTTAAATACATCCTGAATACAAATTATTTATTTTTCTAAGAGCTCTTTTTGTCCTTGTCCTTGTCAAACCTCACTTCCCTTGAAAACCATCCTCCACTCCTGGATCATTGGACAGAGGTTTTAAATCCATCAACTAGCTAAACACAGGAGTGGGTCTCTGGGGCCCTGGTAGGACTGTACTACCAAGGGAGGGTGGGCGTGTCGATAACTAAGTTAGTTCATGGCCTTCAGTTTGCCCAGAAGCAAAGCAGAAATACCGGTGCTAATTTTAACTTCACACCTGATTGGGAATACAGACAGTCCCTTGAAGTCTCTCTTCCCCTCACACCTAAAAGGAAAGAACTAACTAGGCAAATCAATTAGGGAAATATGACAAGGTGGAATTTTATTCTGATCAAGCACTAATCTAATCTAGCCACTTCCTCCTTCCAAATTTCAATGGTTTCCCTCTTCCATGGGGAAGAAAATCCAAACCATCTGACCTGTCCTGCAAAAACCTCCCCAATCTGATCTTTGCTTCTTTCCTAAATCAACACACCTACCCTAGTGTAGCTTATACACAATTCCCATAATATACCCTACCCCATCTTGCCTCTGAGTCTTTGCGCAAGGTGCCTTCTTCCCACTTCTTCCACAGGTCCAATTTCACAAACGTAATTGTGATGGTAACTGAGCTTCTACTTTGTGCCAGGCAGTGTTCTAAATGCTTACCATCTATCATCTCATAGGAACCTCACAATAACCCGACATTATTCCTCATTACTATTCTTATCATAAATGAGAAAAGCAAAGCACATAGTTGAAAACTTGCCTTTAAGAACCAAACAACTTTTAGTTTTAGATTACATTCATTTAATCATTCTTTCCATGTGTGATTTATTGTTTGTTCCTATTGTATGCCATTTCACGACCAGCCTAGTATGATAGCTGCAGGTGTCTTTCTAAGTGAGGTCCAGACACTTTTGGGGTCCCTGAGACCCCCTTCACGAGTTTGGTGAGGTCAAAACTGTTTCCATAATACTGCTAGGACCTTATTTGCCTCCATGGTATGCGATACCCCACACAAACATAATTTCTCACACGGTAAATATAGATCAGTATAACCCACATAAACAAAAGCTCACAAATTTTACAAAATTTTCAGTGTAATATCATTTCCACTGAAAGAGTTACAGATTACCTTCCTCTAACGTAGGAGCATTTCCATCCAACGTGTTCAATAAGATGCACTGTCTGTAAAACTCTGTTACAAAGCTGAAGTGACCAGATTGACATGCTAATAAAGTGGCTCCCCGACACCAACCTCCCAAATTGGTGCCTCTGCAAAATGACAGATGAGTAAACACTATGACCCTTCAATCAAAGAAACTTACATGTCCTTGCTTCTTTTGCTGAAACAGAGAACACAGCCATCATTCTGATTCTTTTTTGTATCCTCACATGGTACTTAGTACTAAACCTTACACATAACAAGTGCCCAATGGATGTTACTTATTTATTTTCAAAATACATTTTTATTGATTTCAGAGAGGAAGGGAGGAGAGAGAGATAGAAACATCAATGATGAGAGAGAATCATGGATCGGCTGCCTTCTGCACGCCCTCTACTGGGGGTCTAGCCCACAACCAAAATTGAACCCAGAACCCTTCAGTCTGCAGTCTGATGCTCTATCCACTGAGCCAAACCAGGTAGGGCTGGATGTTTTTAAAATATGTTGACTAGGAAGACAAATTGTCTTGAATTTCTATAAAGTGTTTTTAAAATATACACTTTATAATAGTTAACATGCTAGTTACAATTTTAATTTCTTCTCATTCAAACAGTTTTGCCATTTGTATAATGGTTATGAGTTTAAAAGTAATACAATTCTACTTCATTTATTAAAAAACTATAAATCAGACTTCATAAAATAGTATTAGTAAATTATATTAAAATATTCTAAAAAATAACCAAAAAAATACTATAGAGATGGTATTATACCAAGCCCGACAATATCCTTAAAAGGAATACATTATTCTTCTGGATTAGATAAGTAAACATCAGGTGTTCCACACTTGAGAAGCAACTGAGACAAATAGAAAAAGGTAGAATGTTTATCGGAAGCTCCAGAGTTGTCTAAATTGGTCTGTAAATGTCCTAAAATACTTCCTTTTGATCCATCCAGAATTGCCATGAGACCAGCCCAACTAATGTTGGTTCTTCTTAGTCTGATACAAAAGAATAAACTAAATGGGATGCTAGAAAAAATGGGAGGAAGGCCCTAATAATACAATAAGGATCCTAAACTTGACCATTTTAAATGTGGTTATTTCCACCAACAACGTTGCACACCTTTGATTATTACCAATCAACATGGAACTAAGATCATTTTCCCACAGGAAGTTTTATGTGAACCAATTAAAGGGATACACTGAGAACTAATAATCAAACCCAGATTTCACTGGGCAACCCTATTACTTGGATTATCGTGTTATTTCTTGTATGTCAAAGGGCAAGTTGTTTTTTAATTTTTAAAATTTTGGATATAATTCTTGCTTCTCCTTATGGTATGAATTTGCCTGAAGTCCCAGTTTCCATCCCACTTCCTTCCTCGAATCTTGAGTCTTCTGGCTCAAAGGCCAGGAGGGTCTTTTATGTTCATCCAACATAACTTCCTCCTTTTACAGTGAGGACAATAAGGTGGAGGTGACAATGGTGATTTGCCCCTGGTTTCACAACTAGATACAAACAGCCCAAACCAGAATCAAGATCCTGGATTCCAGGCAATTTACCACCGAAACCACAACATTGCAACTTAATTCTCTCTCATATTTCATTAACAGTTTCATGACTATGCATTCTGCTTCTTCTCAAAATTTTTAATCACTTCAAGAGCAAGGACCACAGCTTCAATGGAGCATAGCCTTGAGCTCATGATCATAACAAATACCTTGGTTTTAATTAAATCAGAAAAAAAAATACTTTTTTAAAGGCATTTTTAAATCAAGAGGGCCAGTTGCTAAGAGAGTGATCTATCCTAGCAATGACTATTAAGTAAACTGAAAGCCAAGGAAGAATAGAGAACAGAGCACACTGTTTTGCATAGTGGTCAATTTGAATTTGTGAATTTCCTTGGTCTTTTGACTGAAGTGAAGGAGTGTGACATCATTCTCAACACATAATTTGAGTCCTTGATTTTTTTAAAAAAACAGAACACAAAGTATTTATATTATCAATCAAATATTCATAGCTTCCATAAAAGCTCTCTTAGTATAAAGATCCTCTACTTTGCAGAGTTCAGAGAACTTTATTATGGCTTTTGACATATGTTACAACATGAATGAACTTAGAAGACATTATGCTAAGTGAAATAACCCAAACACAAAAGAACAATTATTGTACAATTATTGAGGCTATCTAGAATAGTAAAATACATAGATACAGAAAGTACAACAGTGGTGACCAGGGTCTAGGTAGAGGAGAAATGAGTATTGCTGAGTGGAATTTTAGTATATGATGTTAAAAAAATAAGTTCTGGAGATCGATAGTAAGAAAGCTTGATTGTAAAAGCTAGGATTTTAATTTTACACATCTTTCAGTAACTTTCATGAAAGTAACTTTCAGGAGATATGTGTATTTCCCTCTGAAAATATTAAGAAAGGAACAACTAACTCACTTTTCTGGATGACTTAAATCTTCACCTGCTCAAAGGCAGACAAACAAGTGAATCTTATGAGGTTCCTTTAAGCCCCATTACTCCTTTTTATACAGGTATTAGTGGCCCGATGCACAAAATTCATGCAAGAGTAGGCCTTCTTTCCTCTGACTGCCATCACTGGCTTCCCTCTGGCACCCAGGACCTGGGCTTCCCTCCAGCTGCGAGCAGGCACCCGGGACCCAGGCTTCCCTCACAGCCTTGGCTTCATCTGGAAGGTCATCCAGAAGGACATTGGAAGGATGTCTGGTCTAATTAGCATATTACACTTTTATTATTATAAATTAGTGATCAGGCTCTCAAGAGGGATCGCCACAGCCTTCTCTATTTGAGGCCTCAAAAGGCTTTCCATCAGTTCACCTTCCCTCTACCTAATAGGGTTTTCAGGAAATGAATAGCATTTCACTATTGGAAATAACGAATGGTTTTTGGGGCTCTTGTGGTTAAAACAATCTTTCTGTGTTGGGCCTACACCTCCTGTAGCTAGATGACACAGTGAGAAGGAGACCACAGTGTGATGTTAACTGGTGCATAGCAAGGAATCCCTTATATGGCAGTAGATTCTGTGAGTGTTAATGGGTCCCTCTCTTAGACTGTTGGTACAAAAGGTAGGAGTCTGCATTAATCCTATTCAAAGGGGTTACTGAAAAAGGGGCAGTTTCATTGTCCTTGTGACCTAGTGGGTCCCTGTGAAGGCTGCAATGACCTCTCCATTGACCCTCTACTATGTCACATCAGGGAGCGTCTATGCACTTGTGTCCTCTGTTAAATATCCAATGTGCTGTTTGGTTTGATAGTAAACCAAAGGGAAAGAACTTGAACAAGTAGTTCTTCCAACCCAGACCAGCTCTTTGTTAGTCTGTCCTAGTTCACTCACACTTGGTGTTAAGAATGGGTTTGACACTATGCCAATCCAACCAGATATATTCATATAGCCTTCCCTTTCATACCATTTCAATAATATCTGAACAATATTAACAAGACAATAGCTAGCAAAAGCAAGTTACTACACTTTTATAATCCAGGCTCCTATTGTGATGTTTAAGAAAACTTTTTCTCCAATGCCACCAAAATTAAGAAAATGCAAACTCAGTTAACAGAAACCATTTTAATTTGAGAACTTTTCTAATTCTAAAACTATTTTCCTCATCCAGCCTCTCCTTCGTCCAGCCCCTAATATATCATGTAGCAAGCAGTAACAATACACCGAATTCCATAAAAGACACAATATCCCACTATTACCTACCAGGCTCATAATCTACACAACCAAGAGCTGGACACTGTCACCTGAGATTTTTCTGCACTTGGAGGTGATCCAATGAAAAAACCCTTCCCATCAAGATTGTTAGTCTGGGCCAGCAATAGGTCCTTGAGAATACTTGTTCAGGTGATATTTTACCATTCCAATGATAGCACTAAGGGGATACAGTATAGAAAAAAATCAATCCTAAAAATGCCACACATTCCAAGAGAATCAGAGTGCCTGCCTATTTACCACCCCAACAATCACAGCCTGGGGCAGCCCAGAGCCTGTGTCTTTAGTCATGCCTTGGACCGTTAGTCACAGAGGTCCCTGAAATTAACCTGTGAAAGAGGCATCACACTCACAATGCACAGGCTAAATTCTGAATTAAATCCCTATTGTGATCCAAGTGGAAAATTCTGAAACTTCACCTCTTCCCCAACTAACTCCCCTCCCCTTTTTAAATTGTCAGGACAATAGCAAAAAGTGCTTTCCTTGGTATTATTTCCTGTTGTCTCTCTGCTCTTCTCCCTCCCCACCAAGTCTAAAACACTAGGGATCTCTGGCCTCAAGGGTGCTAGTCTGTTACCTTAGAGACTGTTTCTTTACAAGGCAATGCAGTGGCAGAGGGCATGCCTTTGCTGCTTACCTTGGCAACCGTGAATTGCCAAATGCTGTTCTCATGAATGCGAGTCATTCACTGCCATCTGGACATGCCCACAGGTACAAACATTTTTTCATGAAAGAACCAGGGAATACACATTGCATCAATAAATCTCTTGAATGACAAGCAAAGCCTACCCATATGTTGGAACAGCTATATCACATTAAAATTGACAACAGTCTCTAATGGCATTGCTTGTAATTGCTTCCAGACAAGGTCAAATTAAATGTTCAGTTTATACCATATTCTTCAGCCTTATCAGGCAAACAACATGAGTTGGGAGAGAGGATGAGGTATGAAGAAGGAGGTAGAGACAGTCACCATAAAGTGAACGACCACTGAGTTTGGCCCAAGAATAAATATACTACCTTAAAGAGTCTAGGAGAGGCTATTCACTTCTTACTGCCATTTCTGTAGATAGAAACCCAAGAGCAGGGATTTTTTGCCCTTGGATTGGTGAAATAAGACTGGCACTTACCTCATTCAAAGGCATTTTTATATTCCTCATAAACAAACACTACAGGTGAAATTCTTAACATATTTATAAGAATATAGACTGTACTTGATTGGTGGTGACGGGGCAAGGTGTAAAAGGGCCCTATTATGTTTTCTTGTAAACAAAGTGGCTATGAACCTTGGAATTTAGTTCATATCCAGCTTTAAACTTAATTCTTCTATGTGTCTACTTTTTCATTGGGATATTGTTATATGCAGTGTGAAACTTTTTAATAATTTATTAGTGTCTTAGGTCTTATGTCTTTCATATATTTGCATCATGCTCATTCATACACATACACCAACAGTGTAAAATATTTAATTCTAGCCACATTCAAGCTTATATAACCCATATACTAAGATTTCCCATAGAAAGAGATGAGGGGAGAGAAATCTTTAGGCAAAAATCAGTCAACAATATTCCTAATATGGAAAAGGGGGGCGGGCAACAGGAAGAGAGAGCAAAGAACTGTGGATAAGGGACAAGCAGATGTCAGAGTTTTCCTAATTTGGCCACTTTTTAAAAAGTAAAGTCTTCTGAAAATCTTTATGGCCTGATTAAAGGACCAGAGAATTGGCCAGGTAAGTTTCTACAAAAATTACATCACTCCCAATATCCCTGCCACAACCACTGATTAATCTGGTCTGGTCTCCAACATGACTCGGGATGGAACTGGGACGTTTGTAACATATCCTCTTGCCATAACAAGAAGTGATATGTTTTCTTTCGTTGGTGATAAAGCTTTCCAGTTCAGTAAAAATCTTTGTTTACCAGACATAAAAATGTTGATTTTCAAGCTGTTAAATTGACCTTGGGCTCTTTCTCTCCCTTCCCCCTCTGCCTTTTGCCTTCAGAAGTTCAGGATGTCTCAAACAGTAACTGTTACATTCTGTCTAGCAAGCCTGGACCGTGGACAGTGATCTAACCTCTTGGAAAATACATGGAGTTCACCCAAAAACTGAGAGAGACGTTCTCTCGCCCCAGCCGCCAGCTCATAGGTTTCAAAGCTCTGGGACAGACCTCATGAACAGCTTGAGGCTCTAGCATGTAAGCTGGCAGCGCCAACTCAAACACAGAAAGTACTTCTGCAGGTATAAACAGCAACCACACACCAGGCCAGATCCCAGAGGGCAGGCACTGGGGGCGTAAAATCCAGGCCACGGGCCTCTGCCTGCGTCACTCTCTGCAGGCCTTGCCTGTGTCTGGGGGCACATGAGAAAGAGAACCTTCCCAGTGGGACTGCGAGTTGAGGAAATCAGAAGTCTCATATTAAGGGAATATAGAACTATCTTTCCTCTTGGATAGTTCTTTCTCTCTCTCTCTCTCTCTCTCTCTCTCTCTCTCTCTCTCTCTCTCTACATCTCTGCAGCAGTCACCTATAATCATTTTGATTTGCTTGAGAGCAGCAAAACTGACCTTGATCGGGATATGCAAAAAATAAAGCCATTTCTTTTTCGTTTGGGGATTTTGCTTACTTGCTTAGAGTATTCTCCGTGTCCACATTTCAAGGGCCCACTACCCTCGTTCAAACCATGCGTGGCTTTCAATGTATTAACATCTATTGCTGGCCTCAGGCTTTCAACACTGCCACTGCCACTAATCTCAATGATCCCAGATCAGTCTGTATGAGTATGCTTTTGGAGAACAAAAGAGAAGGCCATTGAGCTTTTCAGACATAAAAACACTGAATTTCCCTGGGAGTATTCCTTTTTTCCACTGAGTTTTTAAAGCTAGACTATCAATCATTATAGGTGTTACTCATTTGCACAACAATTTTCTTACATAAGATGTGAGTACATTCTAGTCCCCTAAGAGAGTTTATTAGCTAACATATCTTTTTATATAGTCAATTACTTATTTTAAAGTTCATATTTCTTTATACTTTGATCCTATTTTGTACTTAATTGCAGTTCATTCAATAAACTTTATTTCAATAATTATCAAATTGTTGTCTTTCACTCATTCACTCACTCAACTAACATTTGTTGCTATCACAAATATGATAATTTATATCCCTGTCATCAAGAAACATTGAATCTCTTTGTAAAAACAGACTTCAATATTATAAAGTTTGCAATTCAAAATCCCTAAATTGCTCAAATATTTTCATTAACTGCCATTAAATTATCTATGGAAGCATGTATTATGTCCTAAATTCTCCAGTGAATCTTATGGCAGTACAAATTACAGAAAACATAGTCCGTGTTACAAAGGGACTCACAATTTATCTGGGTAGATTAAAACATGTTTCACTTGTTTTATGCTTTATATTTGGAAACTGAGGCATATATGAAATGACCCTCTATCTCTCTAAAAGCCACAGAATTACAATATCATAGTTACAGGATGTTATAACTAACAACAACTAATAGGGTATCATTGTAGGTATCTGCCAGTCAAGTTACAGATGATAGGAGGTGACCTGTTCAAATTTGAAAAACTTTGTAGGGCCATTTGAACCAGTTTGATTATTAGCTCTGACTGGAACTAAGCAGAAGAAACAAACTTTTGTCCAAGTGGGGAATGGCCTCTGCTTTCTAAGTTATTAAAATATGAATATGTGTAAGGTACTTCATAAAAGGTTCCTTAGTTTCCATTTTAATTCCATACATTAATTCAGCAGTAACTTGACCCTCATATCACTAATAAACCTTCACAATGTGGTAACCTTTACAATGGCTTTGAACATGCCTAATGACTTCTCAAATCTGAATGAAGCCATTTGGCCCTTAAAACAAAAGGTTTAGGGTAATGAAAATTTTTTTCTACTTATGGATATACAAGAGTTAATCAATTTTATAAAACTTGGGAAGAAAGATTTTCTTTTCTTTTTTCATTTGTAAGTTAAAATTTCAAACTTAATGGGATCACTCATCTATTATCAATTGTATCATTAATTTAATTACAGTGTGGATCCAGCCTTAAAGGTTGCATAAGTGGCCCTAGCTGGTTTGGCTCAGTGGATAGAGGGTTGGACTGCGGACTGGAAGGTCCCAGGTTCGATTCCAGTCAAGGGCACATACTTGAGTTGCAGGCTCGATCCTCAGTGGGGGGCGTGCAAGAGGCAGCTGATCAATGATTCTCTCTCATCATTGTTTCTATCTCTCTCTCCCTTTTCCTTCCTCTCTGAAATCAATAATATATACATATATGTGTATATATATATATATATATATATATATATATATATATAAAGGTTGCATACGTGTCATTTTAGTGAAATTAAATGTGCTAATATGAACTATACATTATGTTAATAGATCATGTCCCCTCAACTAAGAGTGAGAGGGAGGAGGAGTCCAGTGGTTTTCTGCTATTTGTATTCAGCATTCTCTCTTGCCCAAGTCCTCGGTGATCTGCATAGAAATCTAGATTTGCTGCGTTCAATCAACATCAGGCCTTTGTGAGCCTGTTGACACATATCATCTTTTTAATTGCTCACAACAATGCTATCTTTATTTGTTATATTATTTCCCTATTTCAGGTACAGAAACAGATTCATAAAGTATCATTCTCAATGTTATACTGCTAGTAAGTGATGGAGCCAGGATTCCAACCTGGTTAGTTTAGGATCTGAAGTCTTTTGAACACATTGTACTCCAGACCTTAATATGCTCACATATACCATGTCTGTGTTACAACATAGATAATTTGTACATCTATACAGAATAAGAATTATCAGCAACCAACAAAAATTACCATGTTAAGGATAAAACATTAAAGGCATCCCCATTAAAGATAGGAAAAAGATACAGATGTATATTATCAACATGATGATTCAACATTATGCAGGGATTCTGGTTAATGCAAAATACAGCAATAAAAGATTAAGTATTGAGAAGAAAGAGACAAGTCACTTTTTCAGGTATGATAATCCATCAAGAAAATTCATGAAAATCAAATAAAAATTCATTCGGTAAGATATTCATGTTAAAGATAAATATTTTTAACAGTTAACATTTTTCTTTTTATACCAAAAATAGCTGGTTACTGGAATAACTGTAAAGTTTTCATTTATACTAGTAAAAATAATTTAAATAACTGATAATAAGCTTAGCTAGAATGGGGTAAAACATATATTTTTTAAAAAGAATTATAATACATTAATGAATTACACACAAAAGGATCTGAATTAATGGAGATACCATGTTCCTGGATAAAAGGTCTCACTATCATAAAGATGTAAATTGTCTCCAAATTAATCTATAAATGCAATACCTTCTCAATAATATTGAAAATAACAATTGACAAGTTGATTCTAAACTTCATGTAAGTATAAAATACATTTAAAAAGTGAGCATTGCTTTTTAAAATAAATAATATTTTTAAAACCCAGTCATAAAATAATAGGATATTAGTATACAAGTAGTCAAGTAGGTCAGAACATATTATATGCAAATAGAGCCATAACTAAAAGATAAATTGTTAGATAATAAAGAGGATATTTCAGTCCAATGAGGAAAGGATGGAATTATTTATTCCAACCACATGGGAGGTGGGAAGGGTGGAGTATAGCCTTTCTTAGCCCAATTAAAAAAAGATAAAAAAGATTCGATAAATTCACAAACACAGTGATACAAATGGGGGGCGGGGAGAAAGTAAGTTATATAGTAGCCTTAATACATGCACAAAAGTAAGTTTTGGTTGTCAAAGAACTTTATGTAAAATATTCTGAAAACATGAAATTAATAGGAGAAAATGAAAATATAAATTGGTACTGCCTTTCTCAAGGATAATTTAATAATAGTTTTAAAATTAAAATGTGTATATCCTTAAATCCAGCATTCTGCTTTTTTTGGTATCTTCTTAAAGAAGTGTGAACAACAAAAGTATGTTTCAGGAGTTTAATAATTATGTTGTAATTATCCTGCCTCCTTATCCTGAAACATAGCTTCTAAATCCTTTGGAATTTCCTGGGTGATAGGAGTATCTTTTGTTCCAATGAGGCAACACTTGGTGGGCTCCTGGCTAGCTTCAGGATCGGGGCTGGTCACCAGAGAGACCAAACTATGATTAGAAGCTTGGTCCTTTCAGCCCCGCCTACCTCCATCCTCCAGAAGGGGAGAGAGTCTACAAGATGAAGCCTCCATAAAAATCCCAAAAGTACAGGGTTGGGAGAGCTTCCAGGATGGCGAACACAGCCACACACTGGGAGGGTGGCACACCCCAGCCACGGGGACAGAAACTCCTAGACATGGGCTGTTTCTGAACCTCGCCCTGTCTATCTCTCCATCTGGCTTTTCATCGTATCCTTTACTACGTCTTCTTTTAATAGACCAGTAAACATAAGTAAACATTTCCCTGAGTTCTGTGAGCCATTCTAGGAAATCACCAAACCAAAAAAGGGGAGTCATAAGAATCCTAACTTACAGCCGGTCAGTCAGAAGCACTGGTGACAACTTGTGCCTGGAGTCTGAAGCACAGAAAGGCAGTTTTGTGGAACCAAGCCCTTAACCTGTGGGATCTGCTCAGATTCTGGTCAGTGTCGGAATTAAACTGAATTGCAGGATACCCAGCTGGTGTCACAGCGTAGCTTTGTGTGGGAAAACCCCCACACATTTGGTGGTGAATAAGTAGTCTGTGAGTGGAGGAGAACACAGAGTTTTTTTCTAGACAACATCAAACTGGGAAAAGAACTGAAACATTGAAAAAAAGGGAGCCAATATTACCCTTATTTGGCTCCTTTACAAAAGGTTTAATGTGAATTCTCCCAAAATTAACTAAAAGTGCAGTGCAATACCAAACAAAATCCCACTTGTTTTCTTTTTAGAACTTGACAATTGATCATCTAGAAAAAATGCTGAAAATGTAGCTAAATACATTTTGTAAAAGAGCAATGAGGGAAAACTTGTTTACTAAATGTACTAAAGTTAAAACAATTAAGACAGTGTGGTATTGATTCAGAAAAAGGTTGGTGATCAAAGGAATAGAATAGGGAGTCTGAAATTAGATGCACATTAGTTGGGACCTTTTTCTTTTCAAGTAGTCCTATAAATTTAAGCCACTTAAGCAAAACAAAAATAAATGCATCAGTAAACCAATTTATATACACATGATCATAGCAGCATTATTTACAATAGCCAAAAGGTGGAAGCAACCCAAGTGTTTACTAACAGATAAGTGGTTAAATAAAACGGGATATATACATACAATGGAATATTACTCAGCCTTCAAAGGAAGGAAATTCTGTCACATGTTACAAAACAGATGAACCCTTAAGACATTATGCTAAGTGAAATAAGCCAGAGAAAGACAAATACTGGATGATTACACTTACATGAGGTACTAGAATGATCAAATTCATACAGGTAGAAAGTAGAATGGTGGTTACCAGGGGCTGGGAGCAATGGGAATTGTTGCTCAATGGGTGTGGAGTTTCAGTTTGGGAAGATGAAAAAGTTCTAGAGATGGCCAGTAGTGATGATTACACAACAGTGTGAATATACTTATTGCCATTAAGCTGTACACTTAAAAGTGATTAAAATAATAAACTTTATGTTATGTATATTTCACCATAATAAAAAGAATCCACAGGAAAAATAGAGATGCAGCTGTGATTACTGAATAACCAGAATCAATAAATCCAGTACAGTCAGGTCTGTCTTTCCAAGCCTTTTCAGAGCATTGCTCTGCATACTGGTTTCATTTATCTTTACTACCAAATACATTTTCCACATGGTTGGATGCTCAGATGTCAAAAAGCCCCTGAGTTACATTATCAGAGCTTCAAATTCTTTCTGATTCCAAGAGTAAAAAGCCCCAGGAAGGGACTCACTGACACAACTCTAAACAGGCACCCACACCTGAACCTTTAAATATGGCTTAAAAGATGGAGTCACAGTGAACCAAGATGATGGTTGTGCCATAGAACTGATGAAGACAATATGCTAATTTTCTTTAGGCCATCAAATTAGCAAATAATAAAAAGGTAGCTAATGTTAGACTTTGATAAAAGTGTAGGAAAACCAATCTTCCATCCTAACCATATAGAATACTTTGAATCAGGCCAATTCTTACACCAAAAACATCTAGATAAGATTGATAAAATGTATCTGAAAACAGCCTGAAGGTGTCACAGAGCAGTCCAATTAGCCAATACCTGGTCAGGAATCTAAGGTAAGCAGGAAGTTCTGATCTCCTAGAATTTTCCCCACTCTCATGAGATGATGGGTCAAAAACTAGAGTTCAAAACTAAGGAAAATTGAATTTGAGTATCCAAGACTCATGAAAAAAAAGAGAAAAATCAGAGAATTCAGAAGGTAATAAGTGGAATTAAAATATTTTAAGGTACTTACATTTCCCACAATGTGGTAAAGTAGCTTTAATAAATTAAGTATGAATGTTGTCAATTTTAGGGTAACTTAATAAGGAATTATAAAAGAAGGTATATATAACAAGCTAAAAAGGCAAAAAATACAACAATATAATCTAAAGAAGTGATAAAGAAGAAAAAAAGCAAAAATGTAATCAATAAAAAGGACGAAATGGTATTATAGTAGATTTAAACCCTAATCCCAGTAATTTTATTAAACGTAAATAAACTAAATGTTGTAATTCATTATAAAGAGTGTCAAAATTGCCCTGACCGGTTTGGCTCAGTGGATGGAGCACTGGCCTACGGACTGAGGAGTCCTGGGTTCGATTCCAGTCAAGGGCATGTACCTTGGTTGCGGGTGCATCCCTGGTGGGGGGTGTGAGGAGGCAGCTGATCGATGTTTCTCTCTCATCAATGTTTCTAACTCTCTATCCCTCTCCCTTCCTCTCTGTAAAAAAATCAATAAAATATATTTAAAAAGAGTGTCAAAATGGATTTTAACATCAAGCTATATGTTGTTTAAAAATCATGCCTCAAATAAAAGACACAAAAAGGATAAAGGAAAAAGATAAAAAAAGACATACTATGATAAAGTTAAACAATGAAAACTAGGATAGCTATATTAATATTAGCCAAAGACAAAAATGTTAGGGGGGGGATAATTATTTCAAAGAGAAGCTATAATTTATAATGATAATCCAAAGCATGATAAAACAATCAAAATATACATTTGCACCTGGTAACATGGACTCAAAATATATAAAGCAAAAACTTAATAGAAATAATAAGAGAAATAGACAAATCCAAAATAAGATATAGACTGTGACCATAGGATGAGCAATTTGGAATGTCACTAGAACATGCTGCCCAACAACTGCAAGATATATATTCTTTTCAACTGCAAATAGAACATTCTCCAAAATTAACCATAGTCTCAGCCATAGATAAAGTCTCAAAAAGTCTGAGAGGAATGATATCATATCATGTTTACTAATCCACAGTAAAGTTAGATATGCACACCCATATATATGCACACAGGGTTGGGGAAAAGTAGATTTACAGTTGTGGGGACACAAACAGTTTATTCTTGTATTGTTATTTATTAATTATTGTATTTTCCAAAAGAACAACTATAAACCTACTTTTGCCTCTCTTCGTATTTGCTAAGAGAGTAGAACTTAAATGTTCTCACCAACAAACAAACAAACAAGCAAAAAAAGATAAATATGTGAAGTGATGGATGTACTAATTAACTAGATTAGGGGGAGTCCTTTTGCAGCATATACATATATCAAATCACCATGAAGTACACTTTGACTATCTTACAATTTTATTTGTCAATTATACCTGATAAGCTGAAATTTTAAAAATATGTTAAATGACATTTAGTATCTATATATATAAAAGCCTAAGCAACTGTCCGACCATTCGACTGTCCAACCAATAGCTATGATGTGCACTGACCACCTTGGGGGGGGGGGGCAGGGGGGCAGATGCTCAATGCAGGAGCTGCCAACTTGCAGTGACTTGGCAGCTGTGGTTCTCGGTTCTTGGGTGACGTTCCTGGAACCAGAGAGGAGAGAGCCTGATTCCGGGGCGTGTCACCCGAGAACCACCCTCTCATAATCCGGGACCCCTTGGGGGATGTCGGAGAGCTGGTTTCAGCCTGATCCCCGCAGGCCAGGCTGAGGGACCCCACCGGTGCATAAATCCGTGCACTGGGCCTCTAGTAAAATATAAATAACAGTAAATATCTAAAAATAAACAATGAAATATATCCAATTACCTCTGCTACTAAGAGAACTAAATAAACAGAGGCTATGGATTAGAGGAATCAATCCTTTAAATCTGTAAATTCTCCCAGTTAGTGTACAGACTCAATGCAATCTCAACCAAAATCTAAGGATATATTTTGGTGGAAATTGCTAAGCTTATTTTAAATTGCACATGGAAACGCAAAGGGCAAGGGGTAGCAATGATAATCTTGTAGAAGAAAAAAGTAGAAGACCTGCACTATTTGTCCTCGAGCAAGTGATTTTAACAAAAGGTTAAATCAACGAAACAGGATAGTCCAGAAAAGGAGGCATATATGGTCATCTGATTTAAAACAAAGACACCACAGTAGCACTTTTCAATAAATGGTGCAGTCAACTGACTATCTATATAGGGAAAATATGAGTGTTGACTGCTTTTTTACACTACATGTAATCTATGGTGATAGAAGCAGGATAGTGTTTAAACTGAGGGTAGGAAGAGTAAATAATGACTTGGTGGGGACTCATGAGAGGCTTCTTGAATGGAAATGTACTGCCTTGATTGGGTTATACATACAGGTTCACTTTTTTGAGTCAATACTTATGCATGCACTTTTCGGTATATATGTCATACTTCTGTTGAAATATTTAATTTAAAGTGTGTGGGGAAACATATTCTTTATTCACTGGTGAAGGGAGTATAACTTGGTAGAACCTTTTTGGAGGGCAATTTGGTAACATTTACCAACTGAATAATTTCATTTCTAAGAGTCTATCATAAGGACATATTCACTAGTAATAAAGAAAATAAAGAGAATATAAATAACTTTTTGAAGCATTTATGTGTCATGTACTGTTTTAGACAATTTAAATGTATCAATGTATTTATTTTGAATTAATAAATAAATAGAGTAATTACTAATAATGATGTTATCCCAGTATATAGAGGTGTAAATATATTACATTATTTGTAATAGTAAAAATTAAAAACATAAATAATCCCCAATAAGGAAATAAATATTGGTTCATTCACACAATAAAAAAATACATATATATATGTGTATGTTCATAATTTAATAACAAAATAAAAAACAAGTAATTACTTTAGAGCACATTCTTGTAAAAAACTAAAGATAAACACACACACACACACACACACACACACTTAGACATAAACCTGGAAGGACAAACTGCTAAGTTTGGTTATCTCTGGAAGGTGGAACTGTGGGAAGAACTTGTGCTTTGAGTTTATACATTTCACTATTTATATTTTACAGAATGTTTTACAATGAGCATGTATGTATTACATTCATGATTAGGAAAGCCATTCCCTATCAAAAGCAATAATAATAATAATAATAATACATCTTAATTTGTACATTCTTGAGCTCAGTCAAAACTCAAAGAAATATGGAATACATTCAGGAAATAGCTTATCTTAAAATACATCTAATAAGGATTAAATGGAAGATATCTAAACAATCCCTTCACTTTTTTTTCCAGGCAAATCTTAAAATCTGTAAATCCTTTTCCTCTTAATTCCAGCCAACTCCAAAAAAATGTGCATGGTAATGAATATTTTTATATCTTCTTTATAAGCAAACTATGTCTATATTTCTTACCTCTTTGTTTTGGTAATACTGAATGGAAACTTTAATTCACAAAGTCTAAAAGTAGGACTTTGCGAAACAACGCAAGTGTAAAAACCATTAGTGGCAGCAGCATTTGCTAAATACTGACATCTGACTGTGTGATAGATCAAGTTCAGCAGCTTTGGGGTATCTAATTCTAAAAATGAAGGTATACGGAACAAGAATAAAAAGTTCTTGGCACCTAGGTCAATCGAACTTCTGACAGAGCTGTTGTTTTCCAGACTTACCTAAGTAAAAGGAATGTTTTGAAGAGTTGGATTTCAAAATAAGTGGGCCAAACTGCAGGACATAAACACTGCATTTATATGAACACAAAGAATTTAGGGAAATCCATAGCCAGGAGAAATCTGTTTTAAACCAAAATGTTTAAAATCTCTCTTCATTACGGCCTTCTGATTAAACAATTCATCAAGAAGACAGATTGCAAGCCCTTTAGTATTCATGCCTAAAGGGTCAGAAAATTCTGGCAAGGAGGAGAAGAAAAAGAACAAGAAAAAAAGAAAGAAATGAAAACAAACAGGGGACTTGAAGGAGCTGTGAGCATCCAAACCCTGGCATGAGATTTGGCAACAGGTGAATTTTCTTTGGAGGGTATTAATTTTGTAAGTCAAAGCTATTAAAACCCAACTTCCCGTTTCAGGTCTGGAAGGCATAATGCACAGGTCTCTTGCTCCAGCTCTCCCTAGGGACTGTACTTTATCCAACTAACCCCACTCCCTTCACTGGCTCATATTTTAAGTGCAAAATCTACTGGCCAACACCATTCATTTAGTCTTGCCACATACTGTGCGGAAGTTTATGTCAAAGTTAATCTGGCCTTCCCGGTAAGTATACATGGCTCTCTAAAAGCACAAACTATGGTTCCCAAAAATGTCTCATGATACTTTTAAATCTCAGAGAAATGTTCAATACTCTTTGCCTCATGACTCAGAAACAGACAAATTGCCATTCATTTATGACAGCGTTCACCACCCTTTATTTTCACTTTACTAGTTCAAGATGTCTGACTCCAACAATCCTTCGACAATACAATCAATCCATCATATTTCCTTAATATATATATTCTCCCACTCTCTTTATAAAAAATATATTTTTTATTGATTTCAGAGAGGAAGGGAAAGGGAGTGTGAAGCAGAAACATCAATGATGAGAGAGAATCATCAACTGGCTGCCTCCTGCACACCCCACACTGGGGATCGAGCCTGCAACCTGGGTATGTGCCCTGACCGGGAATCAAACCCTGACCTCCTGGTTCATAGGTTGACACTCAGCCACTGAGCTCCCACTCTCTCTCTTAAAGGATTGTCTTATTTCAAGGAAGACCCCTCCCCCGCCTTGCCACAGAACCTGCTGGGGTCAAGAGCACCAAAACCTCCACATTGCTTAATCTGATGCTTATTCTTCAATCCTCATTTAATTGGTCCGTTTTCAACATCTGACACAATCAATCACTGGAAATACTTTTCTCAACAGACATCTAAGACAAGGCAACTCTTCAGATTTTTTTTGTACCTAACTGTCCAGTTCTCAGTCTCCTTTCTGGCTCCATCACCCTCCCAGCTAGCAGTTCCCAAGGATTCAGTCCTGGTGTTACCAGACAGGGGACCTGGCCCTGAGTGGGTCTGCCTAGGGCCAGCCTGTAGTGCATGGGTTCTTGACTTTGTGCAGGAAAAATTTCACAACACGAGTCCAAGTGACTAAGAGAGTACGTTTATTAAAGCTGGGGACAAGGAAACAAGGAAGGGCTTAGCGTAGAAAAAGCAACAGGACAGACCTAGGTGGGGCTGCCTTAACTCACTGGGAAGTCAGAGGAAAGGGGGCCTTGGAAAGAGGTGCAGGGGGGTGCCACTGTGGGTCCCTTAGAGTTTAGGAGATGCATGCTAGTGGGGGAAGGAGAGGGGAGGGAGGGGGAAAGGGAATGGCATGGGCGTGCTCCCCCAAAGGGAGAGTAAGCTCTGGGTCCTTTGTGTTGAGGTCTCTCTCTCTCTCTCTCTCTCTCTCTCTCTCTCTCTCTTTCTCTCGGCGGGAATCTTAGGGGAGTCTCAGGGGAGGGTTTCAGCAGAATATTCATCAGTTTTCTAGGTGAGCGCTTTCAAGGGGGTCATCAGTCACTGAAGCTGGTCCTGATGTAGCTCACCTGATGAGGCCTTGATGTTATCTCTAGGGAGGTGACCTGTGTCTGCTGTAAATTGAGTGTTTGTTCAGCTATCTGTCTCAGTTTCCTCATTTCACTTGTCCTGGCTTACTGGCTTGTCTCACTTGGTTCTCTTCCCTGTGTTTACTCATTCTCTAGCTAATCTCATCCACGCTCATAACTCATCTAGTTAAACATCATCTATTTACTGAGCTTTCCCAGATCTGTATTCCCTGCCCCCTGGCCTGACTCATCCAGCTGCCTGCTTGACACCTGCAGGAGGATGTCTAACAGGCATCACACACTTAACTGTTACAAACTGAGCTCCTCCCCACCCTGCTGAAAGCTGCCCCGTCCCCCAATGGTTTTTCCTGCCTCAGTATGGCAACCTTATCTGTCCACTGGCTCAGGCCAATAAATCCTGAAGTCTTCTTTGGCTCCTCTCTCACTGCACCCCCCAGCCGCCAATGTTGAACCATCAGAAAGCCCTATTGTCTCTAGCTCCAAAATATATACAGTAGTTACCACCGCCCCTGCCATTCCCCTGCTCCACACCATTATCGCTTTCATTTGGCTTTTTACAACAGACACCTAACTGGTCTTCCTGCTTCCACACTTGTCCCTTCACTCACTCTATTCTCAACACAGCTGACAGACTGATTTTTTAAAACATGTTGGGCCATGTCACCCCTCTGCTCAAAACCTTGAATTGGCTCTTTATGTCACTCAAGGTGGATGGCAAAGTCCTTACTATGATCTCCAGGAGCTACCCTGTCATGCTTCTCCAACATCCCAGCTTCCTCTCTGACCTCTCCTATTACGTTACCTGTCCCTGGTTCTGCTCGAGTCGCAATCACCTACTCATTGTTTCTGAAGCGAGCCAGGCTCACTCTCAGGGTCTTTGCACTTGCTGTTACCTCTTCCAAGAATATACTTTTTATCTAAGGTAGGAACATGGCTCACGACCTCACCTCCTTCAACTCTTCACTCAGTAAGACTTTCCCCGAATCCCTCTGGTGAAAGTGCAGCCCTGCACATTCCCTCTCCCCTCTTCTCAACTGTTCTCTTCATTTACCAATGCATAACATTTTTTTTTATATTTTACAATCAATGTTAGGGATATTTGGCCTTTTTTTTTTTCATTGCCGTATCCCCAACATTTGAACTAGTGCCTGGAACACAGTTAGTGTGTAATAAATGAATTGAATGAATAAATTCAGTCAGCTTACTACCAGGAGATGTGTCAGTGTAATATATGTATTTATGATGAGCAAGAAAGATGATTTGAAAGTAGAAGAAAGTAGTAGATAAGACAGAAATAAAAAGATGAAGGTGTGGGAACAGGGGCAATGGGCTAATGAGGAAGCTGAGGTAGGACCGACTATTAACAAGATATTCTGAACTGTTGGGGTTTCCCCACATCATACAGGTACTGTCCATCTGTAGCTCCTGTGCACTTGAGACTTGAAGTTCCTAGGCAGGTATGGCCTAGCTCCATGGCTGCTGAACTACACTCCAACCCTGGAGTCCCTTGGACTACAGCTGAGTTTTCAGGGCTGAGGATCCTGGGAGCAGATCCAAGTGACAAGAGCAGTCCTGAACCAGGGCCTGGAGAGGGACTGGGCTAGGCTAATGCATATGAAGGAACCCAGGCCCAGGTGTTTGTGAAAGACAGAGATGGAGCCCAGCTTCTGATTCCCACAACTCCCAATGGCACTATATAAATAGAGGTCCGCATCCTTGTTCTACTGCTTATGAACTAATGATGTTATATATGTATGTCACTTCACTGCTCTGAACCTGCAGTTGTAAAATGGAAATGGTAAAAGAACATATATCATAGAATTATGATAAGAATTAAATGGGATGACATATGTACAGGACACAGCACAGTGCTTGGCACATAGTAAACACTCATATACATTGTAGCTTTTAAAAATTATTTTAGTACCTCATCTATATAATATCTAAGATTTAAGAGAAAAATTCTTGAATTTTATGATCCTTTCAAGCAAACAAAAATTTAAAAACAAAAAATCTCTCCATTATCTGAATAACCTGGTTACGAACTCATGTAAAGAATGCTCTGAAATATTTTTGAGTACCATGAGATTCTTTAAAAACTTTTAATAAAAGGCCTTCATAAAGGTCTCCCTAGATTGTAGAGCAGAGGTGAGTAGGAAATTATTTTCCCTCTACATTATGGTCATTACCAAATAACCTGACTTACTAAAAGAATAAATTCTGGAGATTGCCTTAGATCAGTGGTTTTCAACCTGTGGGTCGCCAACTTGTGAATCGTGACCCCTTTGGGGGTCGAACGACCCTTTCACAGGGGTTGCCTAAGACTATCGGAAAACACATATATAATTACATATTGTTTTTTTGTGATTAATCACTATGCTTTAATTATGTTCAATTTGTAACAATGAAAATACATCCTGCATATCAGATATTTACATTACGATTCATAAAAGTAGCAACATTACAGTTATGAAGTAGCAACGAAAATAATTTTATGGTTGGGGGTCACCACAACATAAGGAACTGTATTAAAGGGTCGCGGCATTAGGAAGGTTGAGAACCACTGCCTTAGATGAAGGTGGAGAAGGCACTCAGAGGCTCAGAGCAGTGGTTAATTACCTATCAACATGGGAATACTAAGTACTTTACCAACCTGAATGACTGTTCTAGTACCTACCAACTGACTAATGGCTGATAACAAAAGGAAGTGAATGTAGAACTCTCAGAACTCACCTCCCATTTGCAATCTAATGCTGACCTTCCCCTTTGCTTTCTTTTTTTTAAAAATGTAATTAATTTTTATTAAGTGTATTGGGGTCACATTGGTTAATAGGATCATATAGGTTTCAAGTGTACAGTTCTATGTTACAGGGTCAGTATATAGCACTGTGTGCCCACCACTCAAGGTCAAATCATCTTCCATCACTTTACTCCCCACCCCCTTCCTTCTAGCAACCACCACACTGCTATTTGTGTCCATGGGTTTCAGCTTTACATCCCACATATGAGTGAAATCATATGGTTCTTAGCTTTTTCTGACTCACTTATTTCACTTTGCATAATATTCTCAAGATCCATCCATGTTGTCGCAAATGGCAGTATTTTGTCTTTTCTTATGGCTGAGTAATCCCTTTGTTCTTACAAGAAGATCCTTACATTATAAAACCTATGAGACCCATTCCCGTTGCTACAAAAGTACATGAATTTTGAAAAATAAATACAAGCTTAAAATGATTACTCACAAGTACTCATACACAAAGCATGTTCTTTGTGAGTTATACCTGTCAGATTATTAACCTGAGATGAAAGACTTTCTGCATTTAGTAGGTGTCAAATTTTCCCTACATAGACAATTTACTGAGAAGAGTTACATTTTACTAGTTTCTCAATAAAAAAAAAGGATGACTCATGTCAAACAAATCCCCTAATTTTAGGGCCTAAAACATATTTGACCTTGGGTAGGACATTTACATTCCCTGGGGCTCAGTTTCTTCCTCTGAAAAGTGAAGGAGTGGGACTAGGCAATTTCTGAAGAGGTAATTTTCTTTTTCCATCTTAAGTATTTTATTTATTTATTTTTCGTTAATCCTCACTTGAGGATATTTTTTCCATTGCTTTTTTTTTGGGGGGGGGGGGAGGGGTGGACATTTTCTCTTGAAGCCAATGTTCTCCATCAGCAATGAAACATGGGGACTTCCAGTGCTGGAATCCCCACTATATCTGCTTGACCCTTTCTGTTGACAGGAAATTTACTACCTCCTGAGGCTGTCCAATCATACCCCCCACAGTTATTTTCATTAGAAGGTTCTTCCATCTATTAAGGTGAAATTTTCACACATAGATCACGAAACGCAATATTCTATGTAATTAACTCCCTCTGTATCAGGATAACTGTATTGAATTGAATGGCTTCCTTATCAAGCCTTAAAATAAAGCACATGTAAGTCATGTCACCCATGTGTACTGCTGTAGCTGAAGAGCAGGAAGTTATTTCCTGAGTCAGGCAATTTGGACCTACAGCCTATATACTTATATGTTCTACTTTCCACACTGGGCTTCAATCCAACAAGCACAACAACAGTAACGGAGATGTTCTGAAGCATACGCATGTTAATTATAATACAGATTAAACATACATGGGAATACCTGCATTTTCATGTGGAGTTTGTATTGATACACTTTAAAAATGGTAAGTAAAGGATGTATGGCATATGCATATATCATAAAGGATGATATTCAAATATTTAGAAAGTACTGTCAGATTGATTCAAACATAGCATTACCACAAAGACTTAGTAATAATATATTTCAAAGTTTATCACATTAAAAATGTGAGAGGTCTTACAAACCAGGCTTTAAACTAATGAGTTCTGTTCAGTTAAACTCTGTAAAGAATAACATATTCATTTTTGTTTACTTTTATTTGCCACAATTTTAGGCATCTACAACACTCGTATAAATGTTGAAATCCAAATCCTTCTTCATGTTAATCATAAATGTATCATTTTTGTGGAGTTTAGATTTGTCTAATTCCTCTATACTTTCAAATCAAAATTAGATTAAAATTTCTTATGAAGTCAGAAATAGCAGAACAACGCATTGAATATTTTGATTTCAGGAAAGTACAAACTGAGCACAGCAACATGCAGAGCTAAGCATTTAATCATCTTTTTAAAAATTATTGCCGAAACCGGTTTGGCTCAGTGGATGGAGCGTCGGCCTGCGGACTGAAGGGTCCCAGGTTCGATTCCGGTCAAGGGCATGTACCTGGGTTGCGGGCACATCCCCAGTGGGAGATGTGCAGGAGGCAGCTGATCGATGTTTCTCTCTCATCGATGTTTCTAACTCTCTATCTCTCTCCCTTCCTCTCTGTAAAAAATCAATAAAATATATTTTAAAAAAATTATTCATAAAGTGAAGAGTTGTATTTGTATTCACAAAGGGTACTGGGAACAGACCTCAGCACTTCTGTGTTTCAGAATAACCTTGATCTACAAGATGAAGAAATTCAGGTCTTTATGAGCACCTAACCAGGCAAGAGGTACTACCCTAGGCAAAGCAGCAAAATAAACGTTGCTGTGAGCACTGTGTTTCAGTTTCCTCATTTGTAAAATAGAAATAAAACCAGCACACTCTTCTGTCTGATAAGGTGTTTGTAAGCCACCAGAGGAGAAAAAGCATGTGGAAGAACATTGAAACCCCTAGAAAGTACCCTACAGGCAATCAGATGTTAGGATAGTTGCAATTATTGTTGCTATCCATATAAGTGAAATTCTTATTTCAATATTAACCTAAGTACCTGAATCCCATATTTTAAAAAAACAACAACAACAATTCAAGCTAGAATTTTCTTGAGGACAAACTTTCTCAAGATATTTCAGAACTTCCTGCTTATTTTACTTCCAGCCAAAAGCACTGCAAAACAGCCCCTCTCGTCATTCCTTCACACCTCTGTTTCCAATCCTGGCCAGACTCTCAAGTACGAAAAAGATGTGCTAAGATAGTCGGCGGAAAAGTTCAGTAGATGCTACTGAGCCTCTCAAACAAACTTTGAAACAAAAGTGATGGCAGTTATTTTTTGGTAATTAGTCAGTCTACTGAAATGGTCAATCTGCTCTAATTTTTAGAATTTTAAAAAATAAACATTTTAATTGCCTACCATGCTTTCCTTATATTTGTAATTCTAATTCCCAGGGCTGAAATCCTATACCTGCCTAAGACAAAGGAATGTATAGGATCATTCAAACCCTGCCATACTTGCCCTAGCGGGTTTGGCTCAGTGGATAGAGCATTGGTCCGCAGGCTGAGGGTCCTGGATTCGATTCCAGTCAAGGGCACGTACCTTGGTTGCAGGTTCCCTGGCCCTGGTCGGGGTGCATGCAGGAGGCAACCAATCGATGTGTCTCTCTCACATCAATGTTTCTCTCTGTCTCTCCTTTTGCTTCCACTCTCTCTAAAATTCGATGGAAAAATATCCTGAGATAGGGATTCTCACACACACACACACACACACACACACACACACACAGAACCCTGCCAGACTCAAAATCAAGTTAAAAACTATATATCTAATATTCAGTGACTTTAGTAATAGAAGCACTTGATAATAGTATTTTTTTCCTCTAACACCTACTCTAATAAGTACTCACAAGAGACTCAGGAGAATATGGGAAGGGAATAAGGGCCACCCTGTTCTAATGGAATAATCTCAATGTTCAATGATTTCCCTCTAGTTTGCCCTAAGTTCACAAAGGAGTGAAGGGGTTCATGTCAAACTTCTTTAGTGAAAGAGGAAAGGGCTTTGAAGACAAACAAAGGGTAGAATGAGACATAACACCAGGATAAAGAGAATTGTTTGATGGTGAAAAATCTCCACACACACAAAAAAATAGAAACTAATATTCTGGTAGATTAATTTTAGATGTGTTGATGAAGTCATTCTTTGAAGGGCCATTGGAAATCAGTAAGTTATTTAAAGTTACTTCCTAGCTGGTTTGGCACAGGGGATAGAGCTTTGGCCAGCCGATTGAAGGGTCCCGGGTTGCGAGCTCCCTAGTAGTGCAGGAGGCTGCCAATTGATGATTCTCTCTCATCATTGATGTTTCTATCTCTCTCTCTTCCTCTCCCTTCCTCTCTAAAAAATTAAAATAAAATAAAATAAATGAAAAGGTTAGAAGGGCTTAGGGGGCCTACATCCCCACAATTTCCAGGAAACATGAAGCACGGACCAACCCTAGTACACCTCTAAGCATATAATTAAAAGAAGAGAGCTCCAATGCGTTGCTAGTCATAGCAGCTGGGACTCCTGTGCTTTATTTTTTTACCTAAAAGAGGAAAAACAACAACAGTGAAACTAAAACCACCAAGTTCAATTCCATGGGCCAAATCCTAAAAATAGGTCAGACTCAGCTTTCTTACGGAAAGAAATACAAAGTAAAAAAGAAAAGAAAAAAAAAAAAAAACAGGAGATCTGAACTGCTTTTCAAAGTCGTCTGAATTTAATGCCAAGTCCACAAGGCTGCTTGGACCTTTGGCACCTCTTGTGAACTGTGTTAGGCTTTATATAGTCACCAGTGACTAAGTTCATGATGCTGGGATGTGATGGGGTGGCGGGGGGAGGAAGGTTATTAAAAAGTACACAAGCTACGTTCTGTATACTATTGTTTAAACATACAATTTCAATTATTACAGAGATTTATGTTGAAGTAGTTTTCCTGATGGATCAATTTAGACAATTTTCTTAAGGATGCTACATCTATTGAGATCAAGAGAGGAGGATGAAAAGTTGCATGTTCTACATGCATTTGTCTTCTAGATTCACTTTTCAGCAAATATTGATTATCTACAACCATGCCATGTGCTATGCTGAATCCAAATATAAATAAGAAAATCTTCATGCACTAGTGGAAAGAGCTTCACATGGTTTATGTAGCATGCCTGTCACAGAATAAGCCCTCAATACATGTGAGCTACTGCAAGGATGACAGCACCAATGAAGACTCTTCTACATACAAAACATCCTGAAAGGTCTGTGCTTTCATTTTCCACAAATATATTGTGCTATTAATTTCATTTTTAATAACAAAAAGCCTTCTTCCTGCCAAGGGGAAAAGGTCAGGCAACTGTATAAAAACACACAATACAGCATGAAATGTGACTGGAGAGATAAAAATAAAGTATTATGGTTGCTCCAAATAAGGCGTGAAAGTCAGGAAAGACTGCCTTCTTGTGGGAGTTAATATTTGATCTGGGTTTTGAAAGATGGGATGCAGTTCAATAAGAGAGTTCAACTGGATTACAGAATATATAAAGGATGTTGTTAGGCAATATAGTGGCTAATCTTGAATGCTAGGCTAAGAGCTTAAATTTTAGATTTTATTCACCAAGGAAGATGAAGCCAGTAAATGTATTTAAAGAGAGGAGTAAAATATACATACATGCATATGTATGTGTGTGTATATATATATATATATATTTAAAAAGTAAATAGGAAAAAAATCAGTATATAATAAAGTTCTTAAATAAAAAATGAAACATATTAACAAAAAATAAATGACCCAATAAAAAAAAAATAAGCAAAAGGATGAACAAACACAAATGGTCAATAAACATAAAAAAATCAACTCTAGCCCTGGCCGGGTTGCTAAGTGGTTATAGCACCAGCCCGCAGACAGAAGTCTCAGGTTCCATTCCAGGTCAAGGGTCCATTCCAGGTCAAGGGTTCCTACCTAGGTTGCCTGTGTTCGCTCCCTGCCTCCTCCTCATCCCCCCTTGGGCATGGGTAGGAGGCAACCAGTCGATGTGTCTCTCTCACATTGTTGTTTCTCTCTCTCTCTCTCTCTCTCTCTCTCTCTCTCTCCTTTCTCTCCTTCCTTCCTTCCTTCCTTTCATTCTCTCTAAAAATCAATGGGAAAAATATCCTTAGGTGAGGATTTTTAAAAAATCAACTCTAGCAATAGTCAAGTAACTTCAAATTAAGATAATATTATACTGATTTTAACAAAAATTAAGACAAATAACAAAACAAGATATGGACCAATGGGGATTCATACACATTGCTTGTGGGAATATAATATTGTGCAGTGGAAAGCAACTTGGTATTATTTTGAAAAGTTGATCATTTGCTATGACCTAACAACCTAAAACATCTTTTTTATAAGAAATGAACTAGAATGTTGAGAGAAGCATATTTCATAATAACAAAAAAAATCTAGGAAACCAAATGTCCCCTTACAAAAGAAAAGAAAATTTTGACATATTCTCAAAGTTAATATTACATAGCAATAAAAATGAGTAACCTACCACTGATAATTAATATGTATTATCTTAGCAACAATATCAGGTAGAAAATACTGATATATACATTATGAAACCATTTAATCAATTTCAAAAAAACAAGAAAGTATGTAATATCTTATTTCAATTCATATGACTATATGTTAAAACTATTTTTCAAGAGAATCATTAATTTAAAAATTCAGCATTGAGGTTACCTCTGGGGAGGAGCTGGATAAGTAAAGAATGCAAAGGTACAGTGTTTTTCTAATTCTTTTCTTTTTAATTGAGTTTATTGGGGTGGCACTGGTTAACAAAACCACACAGGTCTCAAGGGTACAACTCAACAAAACACCATCTGCACACTGCATCGTGTGCCCGTCGTCCAAAGTAAAGTCTCTTTCTGTCCCCATTATTGCCCCCTTTGTATTACTTTGAAAATATGTTTCATAAATTATTCATATTACATGTAAGTTTATATGTATAAAATAATATATTAAAATGTAGACGGATTAGACATTGAAGAGATCTTGGAAAGAGATAATAGCAAAGAGCAGGAAGTATATCTTGCTGCAATGTTTTCAGCTGAGTAAATAAATACTCACCTGATTAAATGTATTTCTTTTGTAAGTCCCAATTACAATAACATGTATTTTTTAAAATATATTTTTATTGATTTTCAGAGAGGAAGGGAGAGGGAGAGAGAGATAGAAACATCAATGATGAGAACCATTGATCGGCTGCCTCTTGCACCTCCCCACCCCCCACTGCAGATCGAGCCAGCAACCTAGGCGTGCGCCCTTGGCCGGAATCGAACCCAGGACCCCTCAGTCCCCAGGCAGATGCTCTATCTACTGAGCCAAACTAGCCAAGGTATACAATAACATTAAAATAATTAGGTAATAACACATTTTGGAGTAAAAGGTTTTCAAAAGTCATATTTCTGTTAAAAATGATTTTCTGAGTATTCATAAGCTAATAATTTGTATAAAACACATTTTTGATGAAATAATTTTTATTTTAATTTTATGTAAAAATATCCTGGCACTTGCAACTTAGTACTTAAACTCATAATCTAAATAGACCCTCCCGTTTGGTTTATAACTAGTTTGATAGTGTACAGTAACTATTGTTGAGACAAAAAAAAATTTACAATTTATCATTCCCAGATAAGGTTTCTAAGTTATATCCTCTCTTTCCACAATATCTTGTCTCAATTGATATGTGCTTTTTGTTTTTAAATGTGGCTCGTTTTGAAAGAAATGCTTTCAGAAGAAAACCATGTATGATTAATGCTAACTTGCAAAGATACCCTAAAATTCTGTGGTCTTCTGAACATCACATGTTTAAAAAAAGCTATTTGAGATCATATTGTAGATTTTCCAAAAAAGGCCACAGAGGCTTTTCCTAGTGATGTTATGGAGTTCATCTTGAAAGCAGCTGGGAATATTTAAGGAAATAGTCACAATTTGGAATGTAATTAGATTCTTAGTCATTAGGGTAAGGAACACACCAGAAAACAATCAATATGCCAGGCTTCCTCAGACCAAGGATGGAAAGTGAATAGTAAATCCAGAAAATATTTCCAGAGAAAAAAATGTGCCTTATTTGTTTCTTCTACTTACCAAGTATGTTTTAAATTCTAATGGATCAGCTTCTCCAACGAGTTTACTGGTGCAGTTTATTGGAATGCTAAAACATATAAGTGATTAAGAGCAGGGAAATGCCCATGTGGAGTATGGTTGAGATCCTTCCGACTCACGTGTGGTCTGCGGACCACATGGGAGCTTGGTGGAAATGCAGAATCTTGGGCCCACCCAGACTTCCTGAGTCAGAATCTTCATTTCCACAAGACCTCCACGTAATTTATGTGCACATTAAATTGAAGGACTCACTGGTGTAGATTAAGTGTATTTTAAATAAAGTTACATAAAAGTCATCTGCTCTTCTTGAGGTCATTAAATTCCACAGAAATGCATATGAATAATACAGAAAGCCTAGCGAGAGTTGTTGCTGTTTTCTTTTAATTGTTCTTCTAACTTAAAAAAAAATAATAATTCTATATATTTTTTCTGGATATCTGTTTTTGGGAACTGGGAAAGCAGGAATTTCCCTTAGGATGAAGGACACATGTGAGATCTTCAAGGACAATTACTAAACTGGAATTATTATTCTGTTAAAAATCCTTTTCTGTTTTTCTTTTTTAATTTTTATATATTTTTTTTAAAAACCAAAACAACCCCAGTTATCCCAGTAGATACTAACTTTTTAATTTCTGAAGGTTAAGAAGAATTGGAAAGTACCCAGGTAATATGTTGCCATTAGAGTTTACGGATAATCCTTAGAATAAATACTTAGCCTTGCCCTAATTTCCATATGTAATTCATCAGCAAGGCCTGTCAGTCCTAGCTTCACTGTATTTCTCGGGTTGTTCTCCCTTTCCTCTGAAACCCTTCTCACCCAAATCACCATCATCTCTCTCCTGGGCCAGTGCAGTAGGCTCCTAACTGGTCTCCCTAAGTCACCTCTTGCCTTTCTCTAATCCTTGCCGAAGGGAGATCAGAGGGACCTTTGTAAAGGTAAATCAGACCATCACCTTCCTGACTTAAGGCCTCCCACTGTCTCCTGTACAATGGCCTGGTGGGCCCATCATGCAAAGGCCCCGCTGCCCTCACCACAGGTATCTCCCTGTTCTCTCTAAGGTGCAACCACACCAGCCTCAAGCCCCCATTCCTGGCCCCTTTCCTGACTCTGGGTGTCTGCACCTGCTCTTTTTACCCCACCCCCAGCACACACACTCTGGCTCTTTCCACACCTGGCTCATTATCCTTCTACTCAAACTGTGTAGTCCACATTAATAATAAAAATATGCTCTATTCTAGTACATAAAGACCAAAATGTTGTGTCCATTCAGCTCAACCTTTGAAATGGCTTTTCTTCTGTCCTAGCTGGTTTGGCTCAGTGGATAGAGCATTGGCCTGTGGACCAAAGGGTCCTGGGTTTGATTCTGGTCAAGGGCACATACCTTGGTTGCAGGCTCCTCCCCGGCCCAGGCCCTGGTCAGGTCACTTGCAGGAGGCAACCAATCGATGTGTTTCTTTCACATCGATGTTTTTCTCTGTGTTTCCCTCTCTCTTCCACTCTCCCTAAAAATCAATGGGGAAAAAAATGCTTTTCTTCTAATGTAAGGATGGTTCCCAACACACAAACACAGTAGTTATGTTACGAGATCTTTGAAGGAAGGACCTGTTTAGTCAACTGGCACAGTGGGTACTCAATAAAGACGAATGAATAAATCGGGTTTAATCCATTTTATTCTAAAATAGAAACACTACCATATGCTTGGTACACAATAAAAATATCTTAGTAAGACAGTAACTACTACTAGAAAATATTTACAAATTTTCTGTTAAGAATAAACAAAATATCTGGCGATGGTGCCAATTGTTGAGAATTGACTGTGATCCAGTTACTTTACATTTGTTGCCTTATTTAAACCTTAAAAAAAAGCCATACAAGGCAAATACTATTAGAATACATATTGTACAGACAGGGGAACTAAAGCTCAGAGTTACATAATTTGCTTATGTCACATCACTGTTAATGGTAGAGCAAGACTTTGACCTCAAACAATCTGTCTCTCAGATTTACCCCTTTAACCACTGTGGTACCCTATCTTCAATTTTTTAAACCACTTTTCAACTTACAGTATGTAGTCTTGGAAAGTCAATAAGGGAAAAAAGCAATAGGCAGACTTCTACTTCCTAAAAGGAGATATGAGACATAATGAAAGTGCTTGTAATGGCACATATTGAAGCCAAGATGGTGGTTTTTAATAAAACTGAGAAAGGGTGGATTGCTTTCCCACAGAAATTGTGGAAACACAGACGCTGTCCAACCTTAGAAATGTGAAATTGTTCATGTTTTTGATCTCTGGACCAAAGGAAAAACTACAAATTCCACTGTTTGGAACATTTAATGGAAGAGTTTAAAAGGAAACCATTATTATAATCATGGTACTCACCAGCATTATGAGAATCCAAGCTCTGTCAACATTTTCTTTATAAATTCACTATTAGGACTTTCTAACTCATGCAGTATTATTCAGTTAGAGCTTTAAAATCTGAAATGTAAGATCTTAAATTGTGGGTGATATTATTCCAAGAATTAAGGAGGAAAATGGATATCATGTGATACAGATACAATAGAAAAATGTTTGGCTGATGCTGCAGTTTAACAGGTATTAGCTGTTTTTTTACTTTTTTTCCCCCCTTGCTTTGGAAGGAGGGTTGACCTGGGAAGGAAGGTTGTATTGTCATCTAACCATAAGCAAGATTTTAAAATCTCAGTATGTTATACGCAGTTTGATAAACTTAAAAAATAAAACCACAAGCTGCTGTCTCCACTTTCTGAATCTGCACAAAGGCTTGGAATCTCATAAAGAGAGATTACTTTTAAGAACTTTGGCGCTTGGCTTGTACCATAAAAAAATGAAAGAACAGTCATTTCTAATCCTGTCCAGTACATTCCAGCTAAATGGAAGCAAGAAGACACAGAATAAAAGGAACTATTCAGTCATTTCAAAACTTCAACAAACATGGAATTAAATTCCTTTCTCCATAAGGGTTAAAGCTGCAGGGATCTGTTATCTCTACCCAATGTTGCTGGACCTTATTATTTTTTTCATCCTCCTTTCTTGAGACGATTTACCTTTAGTAAGAAATTAAAGGTTAAAAAAAGAAATGTAGCAAATTGTATCATGTGAAGGCAATTGAATACACTTTAACAACTCAATCTGGAATTATAGTTCATGTCACCATTTATCACACTCACAGATCAGAATAAACAGTTTGTAGGATCCCATTAGATGCTAAGTCAGAAGAGAACAACTGGAACAATGCAATACATTCAATTCATCGTGGCCAATCTACAGTTATGAAATGTGGAAGAGACCTAGAAAGAGTAGGCCCCTCTCTGATGCTGTAAAGTAACAAAGTGAGATGCCCAAGCCCACCCTAGTTGGCTGGACTCACATAAATGTAATCTTATGCGGCTTCTTTTGCTAATATTTCTAATTATATTTTTACCTTGATGGATCTTAAAAAAGATATAGTCTACATAAAGTTCCAACCTTAAATTCCTCCTGCCCCCTAGGATTACTGAAAATCAATTGGTTGATTATTAGAGTACAAAGTAATTTAGATTTATTTTTTCTGGTAGGGCCTGATATTCCCCACCAAAAGAGTCATCAGACTATTTTACCTAACCTAGAATTTTTGCTTCCAGATTTATTTTACCTAGTAAATTTCTGCATCATATATTCACTTAATGAATAATGTCTTATAATAATAGACCCATTCTAAATAAACTGTCCATTAAGTAAGTAAAGTCTTGAAACTATGAAAATTATAGCTCTGTCCACTATTATGCTTCAAATCTTATGATTCACACAAGGTTCTGATGTACCTTTTTGGCTACACGTACATCCTAATATTACATTTTTAAAAAATGGTTTAAAAGGCATTTAGTAAACTCATGTATCAGCATAATCTAAATATGGAAGGCATCATCTTATAAGTAGAAATGGTGCTAAAATTCTGAAATTAAAAGGTTTGCTGTAAATAAGAAGCCAAAAGTTCAGACACTCAACCTAAGTTGATCCAAACCTCTTGGGTTGGAAATATCACAAAAGCGGGCTTTTCCACGAAATGACCTGTATTTCCTGTTTTTAGCTAAGCTGGAAGTGCAATAGGAACAATACTTATTATGGCATGTCACTGCTTCTACTTTTGGTCTGAAAACACCAAGCAGAGACTATGAGTGTGACGAATCAAAAGAAAAAAACGTTGAGTGGAGAGGTGTTCTGGGCTAAGAAAGGGAGAGTTAATGGGAACAGAATTTCCTAACTTGACCACTAGTTAACCATAGCTTGATGCCCAATGTGCTATGAGTCACTAGCAACTTGCTCCAAAATAACACAAGAACAACTTGGGCTAGATTGTTACTGAATATACTGTTAATAATATTTCCAGAAGGAAAAAAAAAAAAAACAAGCAACAACAGTTATTTAATGGGTCAAATAGTACTCAGGTAACTTTCTTTTTACAGAACAACCTGGAAATGAGATAGCATAAACAACTTGCTAGACAGTCTGATAATGTTATTCACCACATTCATTTAGAAATTTTTGGCAAAAATCACAGCTCTCATGAACAGGGTTGATAATAACTCTTTACAGGAAGAGTGTGAAATTGCTAAAGACAGAACACACATTGAATTTTCAAAAGCAAAGTCTCCGAAGTTTTGTGGATTGTGGGTATGAAGGTATACTTTGCATTTTCCAAAAGGACACTAAATGCTGCTGTTTCTCACTTAATTTCTTAACTGATAAACTCAAACTACTAATATTCAACCAGTTTGTTAATATATTTATTGGGTCTTTACAATACTGACTGTACATACTCAATTAAGAAAGAAAATTTTGGAGCTGTTGCTCTTTTCTACTTGAAAGCTCTGTGATAAAGGACGGGGTGTAAAGTTGGACAAGGCATTTAGTGAGGCAATATCTCAGCACCCTCTTCTAGAACCTGGAAATAGTATTTGCCCCTAAGAAATCAATCCTCAAAGATGAAGAAAATAATAATAATAATATTAAAAGCATAATATGCTAATTAGACCGGATGTCCTTCCAGACCACCTTCCGGATGAAGCCGTGGTGGCGGGGGCCAAGACAGAGGAGGCAGAGGTGACAGAGGCCTCCAGACGCTGAGGTGGTTGAGGGACCAAGGCAGAGGAGGCAGGGGCTGAGCCACTTGCATGAATTTCATGCACCGGGCCTCTAGTAATAATAATCATAATGATGATAATACACAGGAGAAAAAGAAAACAAGTGTTTAGGATCTGCAGCCAGGACAAGTCAGCCTTAGTATACAATGTTGACACTAACCTATAAAGGGAATTTGTGAGACCCTGCACAAAAGAGTAAAAAGTAAGAACACAAGGAAATGAGACACAGAACAACCTGCTCACCCCTTTGTGGAGGTCTGTTAATCCTAGCACAAGGAGCAGGCCAAGCAGCCAGCAGTAGGGTGGCACCCTGGCCATCCAGGGCTTGGTGATGCAGCAACCCAGACTTGGCTAAGCAGAAGAGCAGAGGATGCACTGCTCAAACTAGCCGTGGGGCAAGTTCTCCACCAAGACCAGGCTATGAAGCCAAGAAGGGCAAGGGTGAGTAAGGAGCTGTACATCACAGGCAGAAAGATGAGGAAAGGGTCTCATGGGGAGTAAGGGTGATAGGCCTAGATGTGCTTTCCGGGGGGTGCAGTGAATGAGGACTGCCCTCTAGTCTGAGGCAAAACCCAGCACTGCTGTGTGCTATTTTGTTTTGCTCTGTTTCCACGGTTTGACCATCTCCATTTTGCCACAGCTCCTGCCTCTCCTCTTTGTTTATACCCCTGACACTTTGTATGTGTGTTACTTGTGTGTGCCCAGGAGTTTGTAGTCCAGGTCTGAGTTATACTTAATATGAAAACAGTTCATCAAGTGCACATACAGTAGGTTTATTATTCATGTCTATGGCTGGGTTAATAATTTAGTCATGTTAGTTAACGGTTAAAAACAGAGAGAGATAAAGTAATAATGGGCCTCTTGTTTGGTGGCAGCCAGGCTTCCTTCCTGGAGCCATTCTGTTGGCGGGCTCTGAGACAGGCATGAGCTGCGCCGTGGGACCACATTCGGGGGACGGTAAAGCCTGGAATAGCGTTGCTGGACTTTAAATGAACAGACTATGCATGTTTGTTAAACTTTGAGTCCATCACAAAAAGGCTGTGTTTGATCTCTCGAGAAGGGCTTGCCTAGCTGAGGTAATTCTGACACAAAGGAAACTCAAACTATAGAGAAGCAGAACAAATACGTACAGAGTGGCTCTCCTAGTTTATAAATTGCAGAACAATGAAACCCTTCTAATGAGTTATGGACTGGGGCAAAGCCCATGCCTCATTGGGTTTTATTTCCCAGCATCTAAGCATAATGTCTGGCATATGGTAGGGGTTCTATAAACATTCAGTGAACTCAACTGAACTGAGTTGCTTCATATCCCCACCACTGGTCTCCTTTCATCCGGTTAACAACTGTACTTGCCCTTGGCTCAGCCACAACTTCCTCCCTGACCTCCCTGACTTGATCGATTCCCCTTAATATTTCCACTTATACTGTTATGCACATACCTTCAAGGAATCTATCCTGGATATAATTTTGCATTTGCAAAGACCCTTTGATATAACAATACAAACCATAGACAATAAATTCTGAGGGGTAAGAGCTGTGCCTTTTTGTTTTCCACTCATGCAGTAAATATTGTTTTTGTTGGCGCTCGGTAAATATTTGTTAAAGCAGTGAACCACGAACCCATAATTTTCATGGTTTCCTCTCATTCTAATAATACTCACAAGTCCTCAAATAATATGAAATAAATTGTCTAGAACAAACTCACATAAGAGTCAGAGATGGGAAAGTAAGTCTGTGGTGTGGGCCATCCAAGTTAGGAAGAATTTTGATATAGCGAAAGAAAAATGCAAATATCTTCCATTGGCTAGACGTTCAGTCTCCATCCTGGAGTATACCATACATATGTTTTTGAAGATATATTTAATTCTTTTACAGGCATCTCAGGTGTTTTATTTTTTAAAAGAAGAATAAAAAAGCAAAGTCAATTAAGTTGAACCATAAAAGGTCAAAAACTCTCAAATATTGTCAATTTCATATGGCCTAACCTAGCAGACTATGACTAACCTGGCAGACCATGACTAACCTGGCAGACTATGTATATTTGTTTACATAGTTTAGTCACAGGTAAACAATTTTTCCATGGTATTATCCTCTGAACCTTAGGAGTAAAAAAAAAAAAGAAAGAAAAAAGAAAACTGCTTCCATCCAAAATACAATATTATAGAATATGAGATGTGGTGAATGATGAAGTTATTTTCTGGTTAAAGGAAAAGAAAGAGCAGAAACTGAAACTTAGTCATGTTTAAACTAATATCCAAACATTTATAATAACCCAATATATACACTATTATTTCAGTCAACTACTTAAAAAGTAAAATTGCAGAAGGATTAAGACCAAAAAAAAAAAAAAAAAAAGCCCATCCAAGAGGGCTGTTGCTTTAATTCAATTGGATCATATTTATGAATCAACTCGTGTGTGTCAGGCAGCATACTAGTACTTGGCACAAAAAATGCAGCTATAGTCCCAGCTCTCAAGAACTTACAAGCTGCCAGAACCGGTTTGGCTCAGTGGATAGAGCGTCAGCCTGCGGACTCAGGGGTCCCGGGTTCGATTCCGGTCAAGGGCATGTGCCTTGGTTGTGGGCACATCCCCAGTGGGGGGCGTGCAGGAGGCAGCTGATCAATGTTTCTCTCTGATTGATGTTTCTGGCTCTCTATCCCTCTCTCTTCCTCTCTGTAAAAAATCAATAAAATATATTAAAAAAAAAAAAAAAAAAAGAACTTACAAGCTCGGCCCACATGACATGGCTCAGTGGTTGAGCGTTGTCTTATGAACCAGAAGGTCAGGGTTCGATTCCCACATGCCTGGGTTGCAGACTCAATCTTCAGTGTGGGACTACTTGAGGCAGCCAATCAATGACTCTTTCTCATCATTGATGTTTCCATCTCTCTCTCCCTCTCTCTTCTCTCTGAAATCAATAGAAAAATATATTTTAAAAAAAGAACTTAGAAGCAATGAAAAAGTCCCCAGTCTGTATCCACACCCTTCAGAGCTGCTCTATCTTCCCCCCATTCCATGGGGGAAACTCCTGGCCTCAGGCAGGTTCACAGTAGATGCTCTCCTCCCCCTAAAGGGAATTACTTCTGTTGACTTGGCCAAAATTCTTAAGGGAAAGTGCTATGTACCAAGTCAGGTTTCAACAAATATATTCAGAATACATTAATTAATCAGCCAACTGATATGAGAGGGAGATCTATCTGCAAGAACACATATGGCTTGCTTTCAACATAGGTCACGTTTTCTGACTTGGCTCTGACCGTCTAAGTTCAAGTGTATTTCTTTATTTTTTTACTTTTTTATTCCTCACCTAAGGACATGTTTTTCATTCATTCTAGAAAGAGAGGATGAGAGAGAGAGAGAGAGAGAGAGAGAGACCCATCAGTTGCTTCCCATACCTTCCCATACCCTCCCCAACTGGTGATCCAACCCAGATAAACAAGACATTTTTATGACTGAGTTAAGTCAGCCTTACCCAAAAGTAAAAGGTCACTTTTCTTCTTTAACTATGTAATATGTGCAGCAGATACTCTGGTTCTGAGAAGGCAGAAGAATCTCAGGCCTGTCACTGTATGACTTTGAAAAAATGATAGTCTCTTCGTGTCCGTTTTTTAATTTATAAAATATTGATAATCATACAGTAATTTCATGAGGATTAAATGTGGCAATACATGTAAAGCACTTGGCACAATATCTGGTATATAGTAAGTGTGTAGCTAATGTTAGGATTATGATATTATCATATTACTTGTAGTCGTATTATTTCTCTTTCCATGTACTTTTTTATTGGTGAAATCAAGGACCTAGTTAGATTGAAGAGCTCAAAAAAAAGTTTTTAAAAAAAGACCAAGTACCTTCATTCAATCATTCTACACATATTTATTGAGCTTCTGCAAAGTATCTGGACTGACCAACTTCCAGAATCAAATGGGTGACTTTCTGGGGTATTGGAAGGGAGAGGGTAGAATTGTGGAAAAATAATTGAAGTATAAGTTAGTGGGACCAAACTATGGTCCAAGCCCTGAGGACAGTTAGTATAAATAAAAAGGGTCAGGTATAGAAGTGAACGTCAATGTCACTGGGCAGCATTAAGTCTTAAAAAAATAACATTGACTTTAACAGGAAGAGAGCTCAAGCTTGAAGAACTTTCTTATCCAGGACTGGACCTTACTCAACCTAGGATGCTAAAGAACAATTCCCCATCTTAAATGAGCATAAATCCCATCAGAGATGATTTGTTGTGTTTTTGTTCATCATCATAAAAAATCAAAAGATAGAAAATCAGTTACCTTGACAAGAATTATCATCCAAAAGTAAACTAGAAATCTATTCAGAAATGGAAGTCTAGTACTGACTAAGGATGAAAATAAAGGCAAGTGAGGAATAGTGAGGATAATTCCTAATATATTTAGCAATAAAATGGGAAAGTAAAAGCAGCTCTTCAGACTATCGACCTATAACCCAAGTTGCTCAAGGCTGGCCTTACAGGGAGTGAAGTCAGCAGTGGAAGAGCAGCAGTGAATTATCTGAAAGCCCCCAAATTTGTCAAAGTGTCATTATTTGCTGATTGCTTTCCACCAACTATATATCTGGTGTCCACAGACAGTGGTTCATTGTGAATAGCCAGAATCATCCTGCTAGAAATACACAGGACTCAGGAAACTGCATATGCATGGACTCAAAATGTCCTGTGGTTTTGTTGTTGATTTTGTTTTTCACTAGACCAGAGATTGGGCAAGGAGGAGATGCCTTGTGACCTGTCAGAACTGTGAAGACTATTTGCAAGCTAACACTTAAGTTGTAACACTGTCATACTTTTGTGGATGCTGGAGGAAGACATGACATACCAGGATCAGAGACAACTGACTTTATTACTCTCAGCAGTAGTGGGAGCCAGAATTTTCTTGCACTAGTTCCTGAAGTACCAATTCTCATAGGGCACAAAGAGAGAGGGCCAGATGACTCCTGTATAAACATTATAAGAGAGGGATCCTGAGCTGAAGGAACCTGAATCTTTTATATTGGGCAGTAAGCAAGCTTGCCCCTTTCTCTGGAGGGATACACTATCTCCATCTTCCAAGGTTGTTCACTCTACAAACATTCTTGAAATGATGGAATGGAATAAAGTCAGTTAGTTCCTCTTCTAGCAAGACATAGAGAAATGAGACCCATTCTGAGAACTGTCTCTCAATATGACCTTGACCCTAAAGCACTATGTAGAACATGCTTAAGTGCCTGGCGTCCTATTGGTGGACACCTTAAATAACTGGAGCTCCAAAGCCCTTTCTGGTTCAGGATGTCATCTAATCTGGACAAACCACAGTTGCACATCCCCAAGAGCATTCTCTTGAGCTTGCAAACCACAGGTATTCATTTCACCTTTTTTTAAGGTCAGTACAAATCCCTAAAACTTTTGTCTTCTACTATTTCCCATAAGAATTTGGGGGTTGTTACTGTAAAAGGCTTCTGCATCATGGAACATTTCTCTTCTACTATCGCTAGAACAGTTTTCAAAAGTATACTCTATACCTAGTATGGGACTTAAGTTTGTCATAGTCCAACTTTATACTCTAAAAGCATTTTAATAATAATGCTCCCTGCATCCACTACCAGTCCACCCAAGCCTTCTAAGTAAGGGTGTCAATACCGAATAGTAATAAAGGCATGAGTCTTGGCTTTAATGCTTACTAGCTATTGTCTTGGATGAGTCACTTCTTCCTCACTGTGAAATAGGGGTAAGAACACTCACTCTTCCTACCTCACACAATTTTTTAAAAAGTCACATCTGTGAAAGCAATTTATAATCAAGAAAAAAATCATCCCCTCAGAAACTGGGTCTTCATAGTGCATTAGCAAAGTTGTGGGGTAATCAGTCATTTGCAATTGGATTCATGTGTTTTTTGGGTGTCCAGGGGAAACCTCTTTGCCATCAAACTTTGGGGGAGGGGGAGAAATTGGGGTGAAAAGGGTAGGGAGGGAGGAAACACATGTTATTTCTAGGTCTGAAGCCATTCCCAGATACATAAAAAAGCCAATATTTTATAATACGAAACATTGGTTTTTGGTTAATCTTTGTTGAAAATCAGTGAATAGGAAAAAGATAAAATGTGCTCTCCACTTTTCATTAACATCTTTATAAATCTGCCTTCTATATGTTTATCTTTTTCTAAGGCACCAATAAGACTACTGTGGGAGTATATATTATTTTTCCCCAACAGTGTCAGGGTGAATCTACAGGCAATGCATAGAAGTCCTGAGAAAAATAGTTTAAAACCCATAAAAGATGCATGACAGTTGGTGAAGCAGTTCTCATGCTGCAAATTACAAAGATTTGGATTAAAAAAATTCTGCTCTCTGCCTAACTTTCCAGAAATGGAAAACCTTATAGACTTTTAATATAGTAAAAAGGTAAGGAACATAAGCACTGAACAGATCAAAAATGGGAAGCAAGAAAACAGGAGAAAGTGGAGGGATCTGCTAATGATCCAAATTGTTTTGAAATGAAAACCAGAATAAGAATAAGAAAGAACTAAAACAGGGAAATAGTAATCCATTCTTATGGCACTGCATTATTTCCTATAGAAAGAAAACTTGGTCCAGATTATTCCTACTCCCCAGAATTTTTCTCTGTTCAGTCATCGTCAAATTTTGACAATAATACCATTTACAGAAAACAGATTTTCCATTAACATTTAAAGTTAAAAGTATCTCTCAATTACCTAAGTTCCCTTGAAATATAAATGATTTGCATCAGCAATGGAATTAGTTGTGTCTAAGTATGTTTCCAATAGCACCCAATAGTCCAGAAGAAAGCAATTCATAGAACTCCTAAGTGTGAACTCTCTTTCTGGAGAGCAGTGACTTCGGAAGTCAGTTTGTGTACTGCATGTTTTTATGCTCTCTTCTATTGTCTCTTCTATCCTAGCTTATTTTGACCTGTTTTCTGGCTTATTAAACCCTGGCATATTCATCCGGCTGTTCAAAGTTCTTAACGTTGAATATTGTATTTTTCAGTTCAAGAGTATACATTTGATTAATTTAAACAAATTCCAATCTTCTGTTGAAGTTATCCATCTTTTCATCTCTTTTGTACATCATTTTCTTGATCTTATCAATCAGTTATTCTAAAGTCCCTATTTGGCCGAAACCGGTTTGGCTCAGTGGATAGAGCGTCAGCCTGCGGACTGAAAGGTCCCGGGTTCGATTCCGGTCAAGGGCATGTACCTTGGTTGCGGGCACAACCCCAGTGGGAGATGTGCAGGAGGCAGCTGGTCAATGTTTCTCTCTCATCGATGTTTCTAACTCTCTATCCCTCTCCCTTCCTCTCTGTAAAAAATCAATAAAATATATTTAAAAAATAAAAATAAAAAAAAATAAAGTCCCTATTTGATAACTGTAATATCTGAATCGCTATTGGGTTTATTATTGTCTTTTTCCTCTTGGGTTTCGGTTATTTCTTCCTGTTTTATAGCATGCCTTGTAATTTTTTTTATTGAATGATGAATAGCATGGAGGCTCTGAATGTTATCTTCCTTCTAAAAAAATTAAATTTTTTCTCACATTCAGGGAAAAAAAATTCTGGTCGGTCATCTGATCCTATCTAGGCTCAATTTAATGCTCTGTTAGGGCTTATCTATTTCAGTTTTCCTAGGGTTAGGTACCTACTCCTGGGCTTGACAGACAGTGTCTCCATTGAAAGCCTGCACCTGTTTACCAATGTCCCTCCACCTTGGCAGCATCTGAATTCCTCTCTTTCTCCCCAGCATTATGTGACTACAAATATCCCAGGTCAGTTATCTGGCCTCCCAGATGTCCTTTTGTGCCAGGTTTTGGAGGGTCTTTGTCCTTCCTGTGTGCAGATTAGTACTTAAGCAGAATTTATTTTCAGATATTTGGGCCACTTTGTGGGTTCCTCCTCTCCAGAAATTTGTCCCTCTTGTCCTAGCCACTTTGCCCAAAATTCTGTCTTCTTTCTCTTTAGTTCAATAACAATGACACTCTTCTTGATAGATCATTCACCTGTGCTATGATTTAGCAAATGCTCTCCTCATAGGAAAAGCCAAGGAGAATTCAAGTTCAGCTTATAAACTCTTCATCTCTAAAGGATCATAACCCCTCTTATGTCCTAACTATGTTGGTTACTCTCCAATGCCTTCAATGTACTGTCTTAGAGATTCTGTTGAGCTTTACAGTCATTTACTGCAGAAGGATTTGTACAAGTGATTCCATTATGGAGACAAAAGCCTTCAATATAAACTTTATTACACAGAATGCTTAGAGAATGAGGTGAGCTTTCAGATAGAAACAAGCACAGACATATGCATCATGATACAGGCATCAAATGCCCTCTTTAAGGTTGGTAGGTAAGTAAACATGGCTTGATAGAATAAGGTTAGGCAGTGTTCACTGTATGGTGGACAGCCCACTGTGACAGAAACAGCCTGATTTATTGTCGCAGACAAGGATAGGCACAATTTAACATCAAGATAGCAGACAAATAGGTAAGCATCTGTAGTGAGGAGGCTAGGTGACTCTCAAAACCCTGAACTCTTAACATGAACAAAGCTTCAAGATGGCAAAGAATCCCAGAATGAGGCCTAGCATAGCTGCGTGGGTTTCTGGTGCTCCAATTAATTTTCCCTGCCAAGGAAGTCTTTACTTTGTCTAGATAATGGCTAATCAATCAAGCTCAGTCATTGAGAGGAAATACTCAAGGCTGAAAGCAATTTTGACTAGTTATGGTAAACGGTGACCTTCGCCATCAGTAATTACATAAGGAGACATATTTCTATCAGGACATCTACAATCCACCACCTCCACACCACCCCTTCAGGTTCCACTGAATTAGACTGAAAGTGATAGACCCCTTTATCCTCTGCATTATTCAACCTCTCAGTGACCTAGCCATCCAAAAGAGGTCAGGGGCAGCCAGCAACAGGATCTGTGACCCACAACAATAAGTAAATTACCTAGTTAATAAAAATCATTTACAAAGAAATAGTTTTTTTGCTTTAAATACATCAAAATAAAAAAATCAATTACCTTGTTTTTCTGTAAATATACATCTTATATTTACCATGGAAAAAGCATTATATAACAGTTAAAATTTAATGTTTAAGAATCAGCATTTTAAACACAAATTTTACTTTCTAGCTTAGCAGCTGCAAGAGGCACAGTACTTATTTATGTGTCTATCTCTATATTTCTTTTATATTTAAGAGGAAAAGATGGAGTATTTATCAATGTGATATTCCTAGGGCTTAGCATGATGCCTAGCACATAGTAGATGATCAAGAGGTACATAATTGTGCTGCGCCAGCACGGTCAAGGGTGAATCTGAGGAGGGGTGGTGAAGGATTGAAGAAAAGACAGACAAGAGAATACAGCTGGGGCTTGGTGGATCTTCCAGGCCTGGATGAGGACACAAAAGATCCAGCCTGCAAGCCAATGCTTTATTTTATAGTCTGATTAAAACAAGGGTAGATGAACATGTATACAAATGTTCTTGTTTTGGCAACACTTGCTGCACCTCCCACAGCCCATTAGCTACTTAGGAAGGAATTAGGGAGAGCTACAAGGTCGGGCTTAATTATGCTAGGAGAACTCTGCCCTCCAGGCTGGGACTTGTTTGTGGCCCTGCCACAGGTCAGCCTGAGGCTTGACCCTAGAGCCACTCCCTACACATAATGAATTAATTGATTAAACTTTGAGACAGAATTATACTGGTCCAACGACATGCCCATCATGCTGATATCAAGTTAAATGGACCTGCTCATCAGATACAACTCTATATAATAAAGGTGGAGAAGAGAAAGGAATCTGGATTGTTAAAGGTTCTAAATTCTAGATTCTTTACTATGACAGACAGAGGGTGTAATCAAAAGAGCTGCAGAAGAAACAATATTTGTTCCAGGACTGGCTCTGCCACTGTTTGTCTGGGAGGGAGTATCTAAGCAAGGCACACGCTGCCTACAGAGTCAGTGTCCTCCCCTGTACAAGGAGAGGTGTGTGTCCCTGCTCTGCAGAGCCCGGTTCCACAAGGGTGCTAAGCCCAGCTCTAGTCCCCTCCCTCACAACAAGCACAGCAGCTCCTCTCAGCTTCTGCCGAAGATGACATTTAAGCAATAAGGGGCCGTGGTTAGAAGTTTGAAAAGCATAAGACCACGTGATCCCAAAGATGTTTTCCAACTCCATGAGTCCCCAGTTCTATGAATATGTTTAACTAGATTAGGAAAACAAAAGCTGTCAACTTTTATAATCAGAACCAAAAATGAAACTACTTTCATGGTGCTTAGTTTTTGGCAGATTTTCTAAGACAAATTCCCAAGACTTTGATCAGTTTTAAACTTGCATACTTAATCAATATTTAATGCATGTCTTAAATTTATTTACCCCAAATTCATCACAATGAGAACTAAGGCCACTTAGTCTATTTAACAAATTTTTTAGCATAAAGCCTGAGTTTCAAAGAAAAATAACTTAATTTAGTAACTAAGCTGCTAATTAACCTGGTTTATGAAGTTTTTACTAATTGAAAACACTGTCCTCCTGTTTCTCACTTACTGGCCCTTACCGTGAGCTAACACACAGTCTTTAAGAGAGATTATGGGAGCACTGAGAAGCGCTCTCCAGGGAGTAAACTTCCACTTGATCCCCAATTTGTTTAGTATTTTAAATTGGGGATAGCAAAGCTTTTATCTTCCCGGATAACATTAATGACTAAAGTAAACATAATAATATCTAACATTTACCATATGCATCAACACTATTCTAAATACTTTAAATAAACTACACTTTACTGAGTTCTCACAACAACCCCATTTTTTAAAGGGAAACACTACTCTCACTCTGAGTGAGAGGCAGAACCAGCTTCACCCAGGCGGTCCGACTCCAGAGCCCAGGTTTGGAACCACAGGCCCACATGCAGCATCAGCATCCACTGAGGGACATCAATGTCATGGGAATGAAATAAACCAGGATGTTGGAAATTACTAAAAACAACAGTCCTAAATTAGAATTTACTTTACTCTTTTTCATTTATTTTTATTTTCCTCAGAATATATTTCCCCATAAATTAAATAAATAAATTTAAATAAAATAGATAAGTTAATGAATTACATAAAATAGAATGCAATAATGAGCAGGGAGAAAAAAACAATGGAAACCAGCACTTACCAGTTCTGCCACTAACTGGCTATGTGACTTTAGACAAGTCTTTAAATATATAATCTAAGCCTTAAGGGGAAAGAAAAACAATTCTAATTTTACTTGCATAAAAATTCATAAGGAAGTCATGTCAATTGTGTTATTAATGACCAAAACCAGTGCAATGATTTTATTATTAAAGGAATAACTGCAAATAACAGTCATGCTTTAATTTCTATTATACTATCCCACACTGAGCTTAAAAAACCATTCTAAGACAGTTTAAGAATGGTTTCCTCTGGTTCATGGCACTTTTCCTATAGATAAAATTGTCAGCATTTCCTGTATGATTTTTCCTCACTACTCTGCAACTTTCTGAAGATGAACCACACTGAATAAACTCTAGAGAAGCCACATTCAGAAGAAATGGTAATTAGCACACGCTGCTTAAAGTTTATTCATCTTATAGGACAAATGCCTTGCCTTTTGTTTTTATGACATAAAATTAAGACACATATTTTTGGATATATTTATGTCAAATAAAAATCTAGTTTACAAATGGGAACACTAAATGGTAAGATGTGATCAATATGTGATCACATGTTCGAATTTCCACAGCTATTGCTCCTTTCATTCATTCTTACCTTTTTCATAGTGAGAAGTCAGGCTCTTTCAGTCACTTCTTCATCCTGTTACCTGAAACCAAAGAATATGGTGTTATTTTCATGACAAGCTAAAAAGAAAACTCCTATTCCTAAATTTTTTAGCTCTGTATTCAAAGTGGCATTACATTTACCTCATTCAAGATTTGCCCTTATAATTAACCAAATGAGTATAAAATTAAAAGAAAAAAGCCACCAATTTTAGTTTATTTTTGATTTAATGTTTTAAGTCTCTCTCTCTCTCTCTCTCTCTCTCTCTCTCAAAAACAAAACACTAACTCTATATCGTTTTACCTATTCATCTTCTAAGTCAATTGTTGGTTCTTTCGATTGTCTGATAATAGCAATCACCCACCTTCATAACAATCAGGCAGATTTAAAAGTTTCTACTTGTCTCTCAATAAAAGTGATTTAAAGTCACTTTCTTATTTATGTTGGGTTTTTAAAAAGACAGTTTATATTAACTGACACTTTGAATAAATATTATGCCTTCATTAACAAATACATTTTAATTAGGCTTTATAAATTTAGGGGGGAAGCTCAGTCTGAAATTAATGAGGTGATAGGCTTTTATCTTGGTATACATTAGACAACTTTTATAATTTCTTCCAAGTACACTTTACTAGGAAAATTGTTCATTTTTCTTATTATACAAATCAATCAAACAAAATGTATGCTCTATGGATGCAATGGTTACTAAAAAATTTAATTTAAAAGTTCCTGAATTTGGACTTTCACATTCATATTTACATGTAATTCCAACTTACAGTAATGATCACAAATCTAAAAGGGTGATTTTTGTTTCTTTTTAAGAATAACATACATTAGTCACTTATCTAACAATGGGTAAGCATTTAAACTCCATAGAAAGCATTATGCTTTGTTCTTAATATACCGTATTATCTGACATATATTGATAGGTTACTCCTCTTTACATTACAAAAGGTGAGGTGGTATCTGGTAAAACCTATGGAATTTGGGAGCTAGAGAGGCCTGGTGGGAATCTTGGCTTTGCCATGTATCGGTCGCCTCCCTACCACCCTCTCTGCCCCTTATCTATAAAAAGAGAGTAAATTTCATAAACATGCAGGGTTGTGTGAGGATCTGCATTAACCTATGTAATCAGTCTAGCATAGGTCCTCCATAACAGCAGCCACTATCGTTATTAGTAATATACGGTGAGAGTCCTGTACAAACACCTGTCCTGTGGCAGCTCCCCTCTTCCTCCAGAGCCTATGGGTGGTCACAGGGAAGCCGTGTGTACGAAGAAGCCCACCAGTCACCTGCCCCACCTGAGCTGTTTGCTGACAGGGAGAGGAGCTCCCTTTGCTTTATGTGAATTATAACAGTTGGAAGACGAGTGGCTTTATTTCTTCCATAAAGCAGCATCTGAACTGAATGATCTCTAAGGCCCCTGCTGCCCTGCTCTCACATTCAATGCACACTGTAAAGATTTAACAGAAGCACTAATGCACAGTAAATCTGTGCCACAATAAAAAAAATGTATGACCTCTCACAATTTGAAGAGTTTATTAATGGTAATATACACCTCATTTTATATTTATATTGTCTTTTAATGACTTTTCTATTTTTATTTCTTATTCAATCATCTTTTGTCTTCCAACTGTTATAATTCTGGTAGAGTTTGTTGTTGGTGGTTTTTTTTTTCCAGTTAGTTTTCTGAACACAATATTAAAAAGCCCAATTTCCAGCTCAAAGCCAGATATCTGACAACACCATCATTAGGATTATATTTGTTCCACAAACACTCAAAAAAACTCTTATCAAGCGACATCTATAAACAAGGAATTAGGCTTGGTACTAGGGACATAAAGGTGAATGACTCAATTCTGCTCTTATGGAGCTCTGTCTGGTAAGGAACACGGTTAAATCACCATACAGTTAGACAAAGGATAAGCACCCAACCCAGTCTGGAATGCCAAAAAAGTAAGTGACATGTGAGCTGAGAGTTGAAGAATGAGTAAGAGTTGGCTAGCCTATACAAAGGCATAAAGACATGAAACTCTTGCTAAAATCCCCATGAGACTAATAGTCCTCACATTAGACACAGTGTTCAGTGAATGCACCCGTTACTGAGTGATTGAATGAAAGAATTTGTCAGACAACTTGGCCAAGTAATATTTACTTTAGCCATTTTTGATCCCCAATAATATAAACACTTTTATACTTTATAGTTATTGAATGTCCACTGTGTATAAAACATCCTAGTAGGAGTCATAGAGAAGCATAGAAAGAAAAAATATATAATCTCTGTCCTGAAGAAAGATGCATTAATTCAACAAATATTCACTGTGCTTTCATTTTTTTTCCATATGCCTGGCACTTTGCAATTTGCAGAGAAAAACAACAGATAAAGTTTATTAAAGCAAGAGGAGATCAGAAGCATAACAACGATTTCAGCATTGCTAATTCTTAGTTTTGAGGCTATCTTAATTTTACCCTCTAAATCTACAAATGTCTTTTAGCATTCTCTAAGGCCTGCAAACCATTATAAAGTAAAACGTATAGGTTCTGCATGAATAGAGGACTAAAATTATAAGTGATGTAGTCAACATTATAGCCAAGAAAAAACTTAGGATCCTGGTTCCTACACTGCAGTCCTTTCCCAAACTTTCCAATTCATCACCTTGTTGGTTTGGATCAAAGCAGCCCATCTACTCTCTTCCATATATGCCACAGCATTCGCAAAGTCAAGATGGTTCATATCATTTATTTCTAAGGTCTAAAATGCCCTTGCTGCTCCTCTATTCCTCGTCCTTTAATGAAGCTTATGGCCATAAAATTCATATTGGTTACTTCTCCCTCCTCTTCACTCACAAAACACTTAGCACTATATCCCTCCATACCACTCAATGTTTGCTCCTCAATAATATAAAAACTTTTATATTACCACCAACCCACTGACAGTCAAAAAAGAGCTCTAGAGCCTCATAGCGTGTAGCTCTATCACAATCTGTGCTTCAAAGTTCCTCAAAAGTTCTAATTCCAGGGTCATGAAATGTTACGTCACACCAATCCTCCAGAGTTTTCAATATCTTGAGGTTCCCAACTATGAGAGTAATGGTTTAATGCTAAGTCCATATATAGATCACCACCTCCTTGTAAGCAAGAACGAGGTAGTATTTACTATCCCACTATTTAGCACCCTATTAGAAATATAGCCAAAGCTCAAAATATTTGTGAACTATTTATTTCATTGAGAGGGAGACAACAACAACAAATGACGGACTTTTAATTTGGGGCATCTGAAGAGATGTATTCGTCTGGAAGAGTTTCACACTAAGATCTTATGTTTAAGGTTAGGCAACTTGGACAATTGCATTACCTTTTAAAATTACATCAGCCAGTCAGTCATTTAGCAACTTTTCCTAAACACCTACTAATGTTACTATTCAATTTTCTAGAGAATTATTTACTTTAATAAATTATTGCCTTGAATAACATAAATACTGTTTTCTCTAATATTTTGAAAAATAAAAACTTACCAGGTATGAATGCATGAGCCTCAGAAATTTTAGTTATAATCAATAGGTACAAAATGCTTACCTAGGAATTGATATAAATATACTATAATATAAATCACCATATTCCTAAGATCTCAGTAATTATGCAACGTTAGCTAAATATAGAATATTTTAAAGTTCAAGCTAGCTCTCAAACTTTATATAAATAATTCATTCAATGGTGGATTTGTTTGTACTTGATGCTGTGAAAGGTTATTCACAAATACTCAACTTCCAAAAAAATACCTTAAATTACTTAGAAACTTTTTTCTAAAAGGAAGCAATTTTCCAGTTAGTTCCCCTATGATCTTTGACATCTTTACATCAAAGAGATTTCTATGCCATCGCCATTCCAAAATTTTAGAACTTTTAGAAAGCCTTTGCCCCAGATGCCATAAAAATGTTATCATTTTCTATGTATTCCATTATTTTAAAAAAAAAAAAAAAAAAGACTCTCACAGTGGTGAAGTCTGCATCAGCTATGACATTTTATGGTACAATATTCAGAAACCATTGATAAAAAGGGACATATTAACTCATGAAACTGATAAGCTTCATGTAGCACCAAGAAGCCAGGCTTTCTCTCTGTCTCCATTTTGCATTTCACTGGAACTCCAAACATTGGTCTTCCAGCCACTACAGGAGCTCCACTGTTGGTTCCAAAATGTCCATAGCATCCCAAACCGCACATCCTCACACAAGCTCCCACCTCCCTCCACTGCTTATTCAAGTAGCCTATCCTGATCACCTGGGGTTCCAAAGCCATATATATATATATTCCAATATGTGCATTCAATTAGACAGTAAAATAAACTTTGAGGTCAAGACCAATGTTTTTTTTTTAATGAAATGTAACAGAGTTTAAAATACCAAAGGTAGCACACATAGTAACAATAAGCATTGTTTCTATATATGTTTCATTGTCTATGTGTATGTGTGCCTGTACATGTACTAGACCAAATGTAAAACAAGTTCCTACCAAGTCAAAGTTCATTTGGTGTAAATATACCTTACAGATCCTCTAAGTGCTAAGTGAGAAAATGAGCATGTTATAAAGGTATGAAATGGCATGATAAAATTGTGAGTTACTGAAACCGACTAGAGCGAAATAGGAGGCAAGAATGGTGGATAGTGAGAGATCAGACTGAAGAAGACAGGAGCCAGACAAGGAGCCTCATCTCAGGGCAATGGAAACCCTGTGAAGGCTTTAAGTAGACGAGTAAGCACTTTGCATTGACAGATTCTTCAGGCAGCAGAGAAGGGAATAAATTGAAGAGGGCAAATCATGTGGTCAGATTACCAATTAACCACATGAACCTTTGAATTTCTCTATCCGGCTTCCCTAGGACTTTTGTTGTACCTCACTTTCTCCAATGAAGCAGAGGAAATAACCATATTTTTGGCTATCCTATATAATAAAAGCCTAATATGCAAATTTTCTCTCGGGCAGTCGTTAGACTGGGAGTTTGATCGGTAGACCGGGAGTTCGACTGCTCGCTATGAAGTGTGCTGACCACCAGGGGGTGGCACGGAACATGGCGGGCATCGGTGACCCAGTGCTGGCAGCAGGTGGCAGTGGAGGCACTGCTGTTCAATCACCAGCCAGGCCTAGGGACCGCACCTGTGCACAAATTTCATCCACCGGGCCTCTAGTTAGTATTATAAAATTTTTGCAGCTATTAAGTATAATTGTATTATTCAAAGAGATATTTCATTTTCCACTTGTCCAGTTGTCTATATTTTGGAGTTGTCTTGTCTAGCTATTAAATTTCATAAGGTTAAATGTCCCCATATGTACATATGGGTTCAGTACGATCCATGGTGTGAAGCTGGCTATCACATTCCTATATTCAAGCCATTCTCATCCTTGTTTCATATATATTAGCACTTACCTTTTCTCTCTCCTTCATGATTTTAACAGCAAATTAGAAACTTAATTTTCTTCCCTCTCCTACAGCGTCAATATTGGACATGTACGCGTGCACACACACACACACACACACACACACACTTCTCCATGTCACAGAGACATTTTCCAGGCACTGTTTTTGCAACAATCACAAAATTATTAAATCTAAGGTTGAACAGTGGTCCAATTTATTATTTCATCATCAAGATTTGTATTTAATATAATCTGCTTAGATGTTTTAGATAAGGGATTCTTAATAATAATTATCAAATTCCTTACTCTTTGCATCTTTCAAGAACTTACACTACCTCCTGTGGCAATGTGATAGCAAAAACAAACAAAAAACAACAACAAAATGGGATCCTTAGAAACAGAATCACAATTCATAACTCATTCACAAGTGACATAACAATAGTATATGTCTTTCTAGAAAAAGGTTGTCAGCAGAAACTGTCACAACATTCTTCTCTTTCCATGTAATCTGCATAATGCATGACCCAGAAACCTCCTGGGCTATAGGCTAATATTTGGCAATGTGCTAAGGCAGAAATTTAGTATCTGAATGTATTTAGAGATTAACTAAAAGGAAAGTTTTATTGTACTTTGAACTAATTTTTATTATTCAATTACTCAGTGACATGCATTGTGCCCAATTTAGGATGTTTAATCCTCACAAATTGTCACAACAATCTTCTTTGGTGAGGGCCATTAGTTAAGAGGAGTGAACTGAGGCTTAAAAAGATTAAGTAGTTTCCTCAATGTTAGGCAATTTAAAAAATGGCTAAATAATGAAATAAGGGAAAAGAAAAGACCTCTCTTGAAATAGAAAGAGAAATACAATGGACATCAAATTATATATTGAAATAAATTTTATATTGTCTATTAATAAAATAGGACATTTAAAATCAAGGTAACAAAATTTGGCCTAGCTCAATCCAAAATGGTGGCTAATTTTATGAAATGCTTTAAACTATAGAATGCTTTAAACCTATTTTAAAGTAATAACGTTTCATAGTTGGATATCAAACTAGAATTGTTGAAAATCTCATTTAATTAAATATGAATCCAGTTTATTTTGTCAGACTTTATTTTTGAGCTCTTAAAAATAAATGTAAACACCAAAAAGGTACTTTTTTATGATCTATTAGTATCTTTTTTTTCTCCTTTGCTTTTCTAGCCTAGCTTGATTGAATACTGAGCTGTCTGAAATAGTAAAACGGTAGTGTTTTTCTACTACCACCACTGCCAGGAAAAATAAGGAACCCCAAGCGAAGGGACCCTCAGCAGTGCTTCTCGGAAGGATGTCAATGCATTTGGTCACCTGCCCTCTGTACAAAGTCTAAGACGTCCCCTAGCCCTTGGCACTTATCGGAGACCAACTGGCTTCCTGAATTGCTATTCCTGCTCAATATAAGGTCATTTTCCCTTCTTGGAAAGTTGGATGTGATGTGTGAGAAACATAGGCAGTTTGGAGTCCCTGCGCCCTCTGGAGATTAAGACCAGGCTTCAGTGAGTAAGAAGAGAACATCAGAGAGGCATAAGTGGTACCACCACACTGTGGGGCCTCCCTCGGTCAGCTCCTGCAGAAGCTAGCCAAGAAAAATCGGCTTGACTGGTGAGAGAGGAGCCTGCCCGTAAAGTAGTCACAGCCAACAGGAGATCCATTTGGCTGTGGCAGTGCCCAGCTCCACTGCAAAGTAAAATTGGTTCAAAGTCTATCTGCAGCTGGACGGGAAGTTTGCTTACTTCCCTACAGAGCTGAAAGCAAGCAGCCAGAGTCTCAGGAAACAACCAAATATGGAAACAGCAGGGCAAAATACATGAGCAAGAAGAATCAACAGAGAGCAGACAGAAAGGATGAAACACCACAAAAGATTCATTTGAACAAAATCTGCTTTCACCATCTGTATGTTTGAAATGGTTTAATGGGGAAATCTTTCCAGACATTAGCAAGTTTATGATTAGATGAAACTTTATCCTCAAGTTGTTAACTTTCACACACATGCATGGATTTGTAAGAAAGCTCCCTCATTATAAACCTGCCATTCCTAGACAACACTCTTAATCTCTGCCATGTGTAGGTCTGACATAGATCTCATTCCATCAACAATATGAAACTAGTCATGATTCTAATCAAATCATCACAAGGCAAAATGAGAGAGGGAAAAGGTGTAAGCCTAACATACAAACTATATTCTGTCTGAGGAAGGTGCATTTGCACTGAAGACGAAGTTCATAAAATAGGCACTATGTCAATAAGATGTGGGGACATGGCTATTAAAGGGACACTAGTGAAAAAAGACCTATGTGTATAGTAGACATTGCTTCAATGCTGAGGGCCTGTCTGAGACTGTCATGATTTTTATTCAAAGAATAGCTTATCAGTGAATGATGCAAGTACTCAAGAAGACTTTTATGATGTCTGTGGTTGGTCCCAGTCTCAGCCTAAACACGATCGCCCTGAGTTAGAGACTGAGCGTTTTCAGTGTGGGCTGAAGCTGATGTCACAGCAGTACACACCCTGATATTAAGCCTTCCAAAGCACACCCATCATCTTGATTCACTTTTCCTTTTTTAGCTACACCAGTTCATTAGCGGATAAGAAGCAACACATCTGTCGACAAAGCAAAATGACAAAAATCTTAATAAAAAAAAAATCTTTGTCTGAGTCCAAGGTTCTCTCCTAATACTGATCAGTAAACATTATCTTTCTACTTCATGCTTGTCTCAGACAACAGTATAATACTGACTCTGCCAATTAGCCCACGGTGTTTGATGTGCCTTCCAGGGTGTGCTCTTTAAGATGATCTTAGATAATTATCTGAAGAACAGAGATCGCTGTACTGTGTATAAAATGTGAAAAAAAGCAGCACTTGGAAGAGAAGCAAGGGTGTTCCCTTTAGGACTGAATTCAAACACACATCTCTACTCTACCTGTATTCAAGCTTGTGTTGTTACTTAGCCTTCTTGGACCTCAATATTCTCATCTGCAAATGGGGAGAATAATACCTCCCAGGGTTGCTATGAAGCTGAAGTGAGGTTGTATTTTCGAAAGAGTTTTGAAATTTCAAATTTCTACACAAACAGAAAGGGATACAGCCTTACATCCATTTTGGGTACCCAGAGAGAGCTCTAAGAAATGTTCTTGTTAAATTAATCATTCAAAATTGGCATTGTGCATACTAATGTCAAATTAAATGATGCCTTATGATTTGTATCTGGTAGAAGAGATACACAGTGGTTTATTGGCTTGCAGAACATTAACCAGTTTTGTGTCAAACTATCAATCTTATTCTAATATTGCTTTTTGTTTTTCAAGTTGCCTATAAATAATTCCTCAAAATGTCTTATTGAAACCATTTTATATTCTGCTGGTGTCTTCATTAATTAATGAGTTGAATAAATTTTGCATGTGTTTATTTAAAAAATTAATGCATTATTAGTTCACTTTTACTTTAAACCTGATGATGTCAAGAGTTTAAATAAAGTGTGCTTTTCTTCTTCATAAATGGTGTAAGTTCCAATCTAGAAGGGAAGACTCTTCTCAAACAGCCTTATCCATGTTCTGATTTTAATAAGTTATTCCCACAGGCACTGTCATTTAAAAATTCATAGGTAGAAAATATTTTAGAAACTCTTTGGACAATTTGAACAACTTAGTTTGCAGCATTCTAGAATGTACCGGCTGCCAGTTTCCACTTAAGCTGAAAATCTGTTTGTCACTATCATGATACCACAGTTTACATTACAAAATGAAATAAAATAAAAGTGCTAAAAAAATATATAGGTAGAGTGTCAAATGTCTGTGGCATTATGGTAAACAAAAGGACACCATCTTTGTTTCTGAGAAATAAATAATCTAAAGAAAACATCATCTATACAGGCAATAACAAATTTTTAGTTGTTTCTTTAATATTTACACACCATTTCTTACCTATGGATTAGTGGCACACGCTTTCACTGAAGAAAAAAAGAACTATTTGTAACCCTCTATTCCCTCCGAAATGGAATGAAAACTATAAAACAGAAATGAAGGGAGTAGATGCTATCATGTGACCAAAACTGGGTATAGAATTTCTTTTTATGTATCCTGAAAACTATGATTAAGAGAGAAATATATTGTCATATTTCTTTTATACTGGTAACATGTAAGGACATTAGAGGCATAAGACAAAAAAGTTTCCTTTGTTAAATATCTCTACCAGTTGTGAGCATCTAATCTACATACTTGAAGAAATAGGATTTGATTTTCTCTCAACTCTCACAGAGTTTTAACACTAAAATCCCTGCAAAGATGAATGGTGTTATAAAGACTGTGATGGGCTTTTAGAGTCAAAGCTGAGTTGGGTTCAGTCTTAAGGGCAAGGAAGAGCCACTGAATAACAGAAGAAACGGGTAAATTTAAAATCCTACTACATTATGTAAACATACTTTCATAAATATAATCTCCTTGGGCTGAATAGTAACCATATCCAGGTGGGTAATTTGGAGCTCAGAGAGGATTACTGCTTTCCTTGAGCTTAAATGACAGGTAAATGGCAGGTATGGTACTCACACCTCTAGCCAACCAGACATCTGGTCCCTAGCTAATGGTCTCTTAAACTGTTCCAGGGAGCCCTGCAATGGTGAGAAGGGACAGCCTTCTGGGCAGGAGGTGGGAACACATTTCCAAGGATGAACCAGTGGCATCTGGCTTGCTTTGTCTCCACCTCCACACCCTCCAGCAGAATCTCTAGGGACACATTCAGGTACATATTACACTAGTTCTTTCAGAATATTTATCCCTTGCCTTACTCTCATTCTTTAAAATAAGTTATTTGTTTCAATTCTTTCTTCCTCTTAAGCCTATGGATTTGTTTCACCAAATTACACATTTGAAAGAATGGTTATCTCCACTCCTTTTCATTCCTACTCGATAACACTTAAGTATCACCAAAAAGGCTCTTCACATTTAGGCTGATAAAACCAAGGTTGTAAAGACTCCTGCTTGCTAAATTGTAATAAATTTGAGTTGCTGATATATCAGGAAAAGTAGCAGAGACACATCTCCATCAGTAGTAGCATCCATGTTCTACGGCACCATCTGAGGGTCATGCAGACTAGAGGCAATACAGGATTCTTTTTTTTTTCTTTACAACAGGATTCTAACTAAACTAATAGAATTAAACTAGACCACTTTCTTAAACCATATATAATAATAAACTCTAAATGGATTAAAGGTATAAATGTAAGACTCAAAACCATAAAACTCCTAGAAGAAAATATAGGCAGGAAAATCACCGACTTTTCTCTTAGCAACAGTTTTCCTGCTATATCTCCTCAGGCAGGGAAAACAAAAGAAAAAAAATAAACAAATGTGATTGCATCACACTAAAAAAAAATTTGCATGGCAAAAATGCCATCAACAAAATGAAATAACCTACTAAATGGGAGAAGATATTCACCAATTATACATCCAATAAGGAGTTAATATCCAAAATTTATAAAGAACTCATACAACTCAATGCCAAAAAAACAAACACAAAACCCAAACCTGAATAAGCATTTCTTCAAAGAGAACATATAAATGTCCAATAGACATATAAAAGAAGCTTAATGTCACTAATCATCAGAGAAATGCAAATTAAAACCATAATGAGATACCACCTCACACCTGCCAGAATGGCTATTATCAATAAATCAACAAATGACAAGTGTTGGCAAGAATGTGGAGAAAAGGGAATCCTTATGCACTGTTTGTGAGAATGCAGATTGGTACAGCCACTGTGGAAAACAGCATGGAGGCTCATCAAAAAAATTAAAAATGGGACTGCCTTATGACCCAGCAACTTCACTTCTAGGTATATATCTGAAGAAACCCAAAACACTCATTCAAGAGAATATATGCACCCCTATGTTCATTGCAGCATTACTTACAATAACCAAGCTATGGAAGCAACCCAAGTGCCCATCAATAAACAAGTAGATAAAAAAGCTGTAGTATATATGTACAATGGAATATTACTCGGCCATAAAAAAGAATAAAACCCTATCATTAGTGACAGCATGGAGAGACCTAGAGGGCATTTAGCTGAGTGAAATTAAGTCAGCAAAAAAAGACAAATACCATATGTTTCACTTATATGTGGAATCTAAAGAACAAAATAAATGAGCAAACAAAACAGAACAAACTCATAGATACTAAGAACAGACTGATGGTTCCTAGAGGGAAAGGGTATTAAGGAGCTGGGTAAAAATGGTGAAGGAATTGAGAGGTAGAGATTTGTAGTTACAAAATAACCTCAGGCGTGTAAAGTACAGTATAGGGAATATAGTTAATAATATTGTAGTAACTATGTATGGTACCAGGTGGGTACTGGAAGTATAGGGGTGTGGGGGGGCACTTTGTAAAGCACATAATTGTCTAACCACTATGCTATACACCTAAAACTAATACAAAATAATATTGAATGTAAACTGTAATTAAAAAATAAAATTTAAAAAAATAAGTGAGACAAACAGTAAACTGAAGGAAATATATTTTAAAAAAAACAAAACAATCTTATCCTTTCTCACTCCTCTAGCCTCTACTCCATCTCCAAGTAAATGAACAGGCAAACATAAAACCCAGACCACATGAAACAACTTCGACTACCTTCTGACAAATACCTTTGCATCAGAAAATATGCTAAGAAAGTCACAGAGCTAATTATAAGGAGGAAAAGCAGGAAGGAAACGAATGTAATTTAGATAGTAAACATCTGTGCTTCGTTCCCACCTCTGAACTCCCAGAGTACACCCTCTCTTTAACCTTCATCTTAAGCAAATATAAGGCAATGTAAACCAAGCCAGGTCCCTGAAGTCTTCCAGATAATATTTATTAGAATTTTCAAAAAGCCTTCTGGCACATTCATGTACATGATTGAATTTGAGGCATGCCAGAAACCTCAGAAGCCCACTCCCAAGCCCCTATCATGACAAATCGCTCACTGTCCAGCTGTCCTTATCCGGCCAGACTTCCTATAAATCTGACAGTTCAGTGTATGCATTGCGTATGTGTCTTGGCTCTGAGTCACATTCCTCCGGTATGTTTCCTTGGGAGCTTTGATTTCCGCTTTGAGGGCTGGCACAGACTCCTACTCGCTCTTATAAGAAAATGTCCAGGATTCAAAGTTGAAAATGTGCAAAATTCCTTCTTTAAGTACACAAACACTCCAAGTCTGGCCACTTTCCTGTAGTCCTGCCAGGTTTTCTCTATGTCTGATACCTGATCAAGTAACCCTTTTTTTTTTAAGGGGGGAACAACAACAAAAAACATAGGAGAAGGAATATAGTACATCCACAGCTGAACATCTTACAAGACTTAACTAAACGACCTGTACAAATGATGCCCACATAGACACACACATACCTTATATAGCTCTGTAAACAGGGTTCAGTGGCCAGCTTAGTGAATTCCTCATTACACCAGGGGGGGAAAAATGCTCTCTAAAAAGCATTTGCTAGATAAACACTTGCTTACAAGACAAAATTAGTGCGTCTTAACCATTTTGTACACAAATTCAAAGACCTTTTTCTCCCAATGCTGGGCCTGCTGTCAATCAAAAGGGTTGGGATAAGTCAGAGTTGGACAAAGTTATAAGAAGCCACTATATCCACTCCACCGCCCAGGCACACACAAACATTTGCTGAGTCATTTATAATAGTGCAAGAATTCAGATCCCCATGGCATGAGTTAGGGACTGAGTGTCAGCCCTTCCTTTTGAATTTCCTGGCACTTGATGATCCGTATCACAATATAAACATACTTTTGAGTCTGTGAATGTCTTGGGTGTCATCTCTCTCTCTCTATTAATAACAATCTTTTACTTTAAACCCTTCAAAAGAGTTTTGATCATACACCTTATAATGCACAGGGTATTTTTCTATCCTGAGATTCTATGCTCTGTATATTTCAATATGCTTATTTTCTCTTAGCCAGTATTAAAACCACCCATTTGGAGCTGTGATGGACTTTTATGACTTTGAGGGACCATGTGAATTTTATAGTAAAAAATGTACAATGTCATGGTATTTTTACCATCAAAGCAGAATGGTAATATATTTGTTATGTTTGTGGAGAAAGAGAAAATAAAAGAAGACTAAATAATAATCATCATCATCATCATCATCATCATCCAAGTCCCTGAAAATTAATCTAATTAACCATCATTAAACCCTATGAAATAAAAAATTCTCATTATTATCATCATTTTATAAATGGAAACTTGGGAATATGGCGGCTCCTACTGGTGACTTCCCTAAGATTTGTGAATGGCAGTTCCAAGAACACAACCCAGGTCAAACAAATGTAACCCAGTCCAGCAATGTATCGCCTCCATGAATGAAAGTCTTCACTCTGTTTCACACGAAGCTGTTGATGGTGGCTCTCAGACTCTCCAGAAGATTCAAACATTCCCAGCCTTTCTCTCAGCTCTCTCACCCTGCAAGCTGAGAGAGCTCACCACTCAGCCCACATCCCACCTTAGGTGAGGTTAGAACTTCACATCCCTACCCTTCCCCATTTACCACACCTTTCCAACTATTAGTGGTAGATGTAATTGAGGGTTTAGGTCTTGAAAGATTTCGCTGTGGCTTCCCACATATTTTGGACTTTTCAAATCATCCACAAGGGAAGAAGCAGTTGGGGGCCAAGTTGCCTTTAATACACATGTGGCTATTAACATAACTTGGAATGTTCCTTCTTTAAATAGGAACGTTCAGGCCTCTTCTCTTTGAGGAATGCTTGGAAAGAACATTAAATAACAATGATGAAAATTCCTCCTGAGCTTCAGAGGCCCCCTTTGCTGGCCATTCACACTGTTGACATGCAACTACACTGTACAACATGTGGATTGCTTAACAAGGTAATTGTGCACAGATGATGCGGTCTCTGCTGAAGTTGGAGTGGTGTTTTGTGTGTGTGTGTGTTTTTTTTTCCTTGGCTATTTTTCAACAGAATGAATTGAAACTTTAAAAAAATATGAAAAAATATGGCCAGCTTACACAGGCTGTTTTCAACTTATAAACCTACAGTGTTGTTTCTGAAAGTTTGTCTCTGGATCAGAAACAGATATGGGTATCTTAAGCCAATAAAATGAAGCATCAACAAGTCATCGGTACCACCACTGTCAAATGATGTGGCATTACAATAGAAAACACTGGGATGGCACTGGAATCACTCTCTTTACATAACATGGTGACCGGAGCTATTAACAAAAAAGCGACTAAACTGTAGATGCCAAATGAAAGCACAGTTCATTAACTCAGTCCTTGGTGAAGCTAACTAGCAAAATTAAGAAGTGAAGATAGGCTTAGGCTTTGTTGGCCATATTTGAAAACTGAACACAAGCAGAGGGAATAAAAACTGTTCTTTCCTTGACCTGATCTCATCCCACTAGACTGCATGCTCCTTCGGTAATAAGAAGTTACAATCACTATTCATAGATGGGTGGAGAGTCACTAAAATATATTATTCACTGACACTCTGAATTCATAGCCAGGTAAATGGAGGACACTGTTCTTGTTATATAAACAGATATTTTACTGCAAGACAAACCAAGGATAATCCACATTTGAATATTATAGGGTTGAGTGTAAGAAAAATCACTCATTTCTCAAAGACCCACAACGGTGTTTTCAACACCCTCAGTAAACCCCAAGCATCTTGCTGGCCCGCTCCTGTCTGATTCCCCTCTCTTCCCACTTGTGTGTTCTCGCCCCAAAATCCAGAGCCTCTACCTACCCAATACATAATCATCTGCTCTGACATAACAAGAAGACCATGTTTCTGGAAATATGGATGCCCACTCATCTGCTTTCCCTCCCTATACCCCAATAATGCTACATGAGTTAAGACAAAACAAAGCAAGAGTGCTGGGAATCTCCCCCAGAAAGCTGCACACGCACTCACACCTCTGGCTGTGTTCTCTTTCTTGTCTGGCAATGGGCAACCAAACCCTTATCCCAAGACCCTAAAGGTCAAAGTCCTAGGTGTCCAGTCTGGCATTCAGGGTTTTGCAGGCAGGTTTCTTGGGGATTTCTGCTTAAAAGCAACTAACTCCTCTTCTGCTCTCTGAAGAGTTTCAAAGGCAGACAGCCTCTAAAATTAAAATCATTACAAGATTAATAAAGAGGAAACCCTTTCGAATTTTTTAGGAATCCCTACTGTTAGCCTCTTTAGCCACCTACATCCTAAGGATTTGTCAGGCGGCAGAACAGGCACAGCTATTAGAAAGAGAAATGAGTGGTATAAAAATAATAATAATTGCTGATGTGTTTTTAAATGATATAAATCAGGAGTGGTGCAAAGAAGCAAGGGGGAAAAATCCTATTTGGTGCTGGAAATACTGAGCCTTTTTTTTTTTTTTTTTTTTTTTTTTTTGGAGAGCTGGAGTGTGCCAGCTTTTTCAGACGGGAGGAATGCTGAGTGTCAAGGGGTCAGGATCAATCCGGTGTGAGTTGATGAGGCAGGAAGGTGGGGAGGAATGCTAGGAATGTCCCTGTTTGTGTGGGACTCCATTCAGCTCATTGGCGAGCCCGGGCCGCCTGGAGCGTATAAAAGCCGGGGCCGCCCGCCCCAGCCTCACACAACAACTCTTCCCCACAGAGAGGAGGCAGCCAGTGCAACTGCAACCACAGGCGACCGACCGCCTCCAGCCCGACGCCAGCCGCCCGGCCGACAGCTCCAGAAACGACAGCCCGGCATCCAGGCCTCCACCTCCGGCCCGAGCCCTCCACCAGCGCCCCGCCGACCGACCGCCCGCCGCGCCCTCCCCGCCGCGCACACTCCGACCCTCCGTCCGCCGCGCTCCGACCATGTCCGCCGCCGCCGGCCTGGGTCCCATCCCTTTCGCCTTCGTGCTCCTGATCGCCCTCTGCAGCCGGGTAAGCGCCGGGAGACCCCCACGGCCGGCGCCGGCGGGGAGGGACTCGGGGGGAAGGGGAAGGGGAAAGGGAAGGGGAGGGCCGGCGGCGCGGGGGGCGTGCGCCCGGCTGACCGTCTCTCCCCCCGCAGCCCGCCTCCGGCCAGGACTGCAGCGGCCAGTGCCAGTGCGCCGCCCCGGCTCCGCGCTGCCCCGCCGGCGTCAGCCTGGTGCTGGACGGCTGCGGCTGCTGCCGCGTGTGCGCCAAGCAGCTGGGCGAGCTGTGCACGGAGCGCGACCCCTGCGACCCGCACAAGGGCCTCTTCTGTGACTTCGGCTCCCCGGCCAACCGCAAGATCGGCGTGTGCACCGGTAAGACCTGCAGCCCCGCCCTGGCCCCTGGCCCCTAGATGCCACCACCGCCCACCGAGGTGCCCGGACACTTAGTGACCGGCCACCTCCTCCCTCACGCCCACCTTCCCGCCAGAAAATGAGCCTCTGGAGTCGAGTCCCTTCCTCTGGCTGTTTCCAGCCCCCCACCCCCACCCCCTCCGTCGCCCTGCTCCCAACTGGCATGCCCAGCGCGCCTACAGGATCAGGGACCTATGCCTGACCCCAGTAACCCCCCTTTTTTCCTTCCTCTCCTGCAGCCAAAGATGGTGCCCCCTGCGTCTTCGGAGGGACGGTGTACAGGAGTGGAGAGTCCTTCCAGAGCAGCTGCAAATACCAGTGCACTTGCCTGGACGGGGCCGTGGGCTGCGTGCCCCTGTGCAGCATGGACGTGCGTCTGCCCAGCCCTGACTGCCCCTTCCCGCGAAGGGTCAAGCTACCCGGGAAATGCTGTGAGGAGTGGGTGTGCGATGAGCCCAAGGACCACACCATGGTTGGCCCTGCCCTTGCCGGTGAGTTGAATCTTCTAAGTTAGTGTTGCAATTCTCCCCCAGGGACTGAGTCCTAACTTTGCCAAGGGAAGGGGGCAAATGTCTTATCCTGGCATCTTACCTTGTGTTTGTGTGCTCTGCTCTCCCAGCTTACCGACTGGAAGACACGTTTGGCCCAGACCCAACTATGATTCGAGCCAACTGCCTGGTCCAGACCACAGAGTGGAGTGCCTGTTCCAAGACCTGTGGGATGGGCATCTCCACCCGGGTTACCAACGACAACGCCTTCTGCAGGCTGGAGAAGCAGAGCCGCCTCTGCATGGTCAGGCCTTGCGAAGTGGACCTGGAAGAGAACATTAAGGTACCTGTTCTGCTCCTATTAACTAATTTTCATGGAATGATAATAGATAGGACCAAAGTTAGGTCTCCTACCACCCTTGTTATTATAGGCCTATTATATTTCAAAAATATCTAACTATTGTGCTATTTTGCTGGAATGAGATGTTGTGTAATAGCAACCACCAGCTTTCCACTATAAAATCTTCCACAGTGGTAGTTAATTCAAGACATCCCAAGAGAGGCTATGCCTATTTTTGGAAAACTGGCAAATGAGACTCCAACTTCCTCTCCTCAAAATATAAACAGAAGTCAGACATCATAAGCCTAGAACACACAGAGGTTGGAGAAAGCCACTCCCCTTGTAGAGTCATTGATTTTTCTCTTCTCCCTTGTCTTCCTTAGAAGGGCAAAAAGTGCATCCGTACCCCTAAAATCTCCAAGCCTGTCAAGTTTGAGTTTTCTGGCTGCACCAGTGTGAAGTCATACCGGGCTAAGTTCTGCGGAGTTTGCACGGATGGCCGATGCTGCACCCCTCACAGAACCACCACCCTTCCCGTGGAGTTCAAGTGTCCTGACGGTGAGGTCATGAAGAGGAGCATGATGTTCATCAAGACCTGTGCCTGCCATTACAACTGTCCCGGAGACAATGACATCTTTGAGTCAACCTACTACAGGAAGATGTATGGAGACATGGCATAAAGCCAGAGAGAGTGAGAGACATTAACTCATGTAGCTGTAACTTGAACTGATTCACATCTCATTTTTGTGTAAACATGATTTCAGTAGCACAAATTATTTAAATCGGTTTTGCTAACTGGGGAAAAGGAAAATTCCCTCCGAATTCAAAATATTGTGCCATGTGACATTCAAATAGTCTATCAACCCCAGACACTGGTTTGAAGAAAGTAAGACTTGACAGTGGGACTACATTAGCACATAGCACCAGAATGTATACTAAGGTGTGGCTATAGGGGCTGTGGAAGGGCTTGAAATCTTAAAGTAGCAATGTGCCTGCTATTTGGAGTGTTATTGAGAAGGAAAACCTTAGCATGTTCACTGACCTGCCTGTAGCTCCAGCCTGTAGCTGACAGCTAGGATGTGTGTTCTGCCATCATGAGTCTGAGTCAAGTTCTTCTGTAAGTCAGAACAGCAGATTCAGCTCTGACATTCTGATTCGAATGACAGTATTCAGGAATCAGAATCCTGTCTATTAGACTGGACAGCTTGTGGCAAGCTAATTTGCCTGTAACAAGCCAGATTTTTTTTATTGATATTGTAAATATTGTGTATATATATATATTTGTACAGTTATCTAAGTTAATTTAAAGTTGTTTGTGCCTTTTTGTTTATGTTGTTAATGCTTTGATATTTCAAATGTTAGCCTCAATTCTGAACACCATAAATAAGACATAAAGCTTGTCTGGTAATTCAAAGCATGAAATGGATATTCAAATGGAAATTCTGCTCAGTTAGAGTGACAGTCCATCAAAACAGATTGTTTGCGGAAGGTGAGCCAGTGATGCCCTTGGAAGTCTGATGTGTAGGTTGAAATGTGACAGCCTCACTTTTAATGAACAAGTGGCTTTCATTGAAATAAGGGTGGCTCTAGATAGCGGATCAATTTTCCACCTGGAAGCATTTGTTTCTACTTTGACTATGACTGTTTTTTGGACAGTTTATTTGTTGAGAGTGTGACCAAAAGTTACATGTTTGCACCTTTCTAGTTGAAAATAAAGTATATATTTTTTCTATAAAGAGCTTGGCTATTCATTTATTCTCTAATCATTTCTGAGTTTTCTTGCGTATAAATGGGAAGCTTTTGTTTATCTTAAAACTATTCTATAATTTTCTAAATATCTTACATACTAATAAATTGGTTAAGCACTTCAATAGACTTTACATAAATGTATTTTACAGTGAATCAAGTGTCATAAACTTGAAGGAATATACACTATATTGAGTACACAGGCATTTTTTTTTTTATCTTCCCAGTACTTCATAAACACAAATTCAATTCTCTTTAGATTACTTCAGTCTCCAGGAGCCCCTATTGTATTACTCTTGGTCCTATTTACATTTAATGCCTCTGGCTACTGTAGGCATTTAATTTCCAACCTTTCACATCACAGACTGTCTGTGCCTTGCACATAGAAAATGTTTAACTATTTTTTGAATTTTTATGCTCTTAGCATATCTGTTTCTGAACTTTAATATCATACTGTTAAGTCTGAAAAGTATAAAATTAAATCTGCATTAAAACAGCAATGTAATAAATCTTATTTTATATAATTGCTTTTAGTTGCCATGATGTTCAAAAATAGATGATGGCATAAGTAGAAAAGAAAGGATAAGCAAATCATTGATTCATTAACATTAATAGAAATTTTTCTTAAAAGCAACCCCTCCATTTCCCCAAGTTGGCTTTTTCAGATCTCAAGAGTAATAGCTTACCTAGTGGTTTGTGAGCGACAAAATGAAATTGTTCAAGAAGCTTGGTTTAGAAATTATGTGTGGCCCATCCAGGCCTCTACTAAAAACAGTGAAGTGAAGTAAGTGGCAAATAGAAATACTCTAAGCACAACTAGAAGCCTTATTTTTTCCACACCAGAATAGCTGTAGATTCTAGAGGGGGAGGGGGATTAGAAAATAGTTGCAGACAGACTAACCCATCTCAGAGTAATTGGCAATGTTGTAGTGCCTGTGTCATTTTGAGAGACAAAAATACATCTGAAAATAAAGGCTAGTTCTACAAACAGTGCTCATGCCACAAACCAAAGGGAAAACTTCCCATGTTCAAAATGTGAAAAGTATTTCTGGTCAAAACATTGGACTTTTAGGATACACCCACAAACATATATAGCAATGCTGTCAGCAGCTAAATCCCACTTCCCCAAACAAATCCACATGAGCAAGTGTACGTGCGCAAACACACACACACACACACACACACACACACATACACACACGTACACACACGTACACACACACGTACACACACACACACAGAGTACATTGTATTTAGTTCACTTTTTCTTTCTGTCAATTGACTCCTAGCTGTGAAGATGAAGGGCCATGGTAAATGAGCCAGACTGTTTTCCAAGGAATTTGAGAATTCTGGGAAGATATAAGTAGAAATAGGAGTACAGATTTTAGATTTTTCCAAATCTCCACATAAACAATAGAGTAAGTAGATTGCAAAATCATAACCTCATGAGCAATATTTATTTAAAAACTAGGTGGTAAGGTATCCCATAAACCCCCAAATATGAATGAGATAAAATCATCAACCCCCACACGACCTACACTATGTGAGCGTATGTGTAGGAAAAAGCAAAGGATGTATATATGAGGGTATATGATGCTTCTGAGAACAGGAACGCTCCAAAACAGCCAACAGTGAAATAGAGGATATGTTTTGAGAACAGCTACTGAAACTGGTAGGGGTTTTGCCCACTCTACAGACGAAGGCTCTTTCCCAAGAAAGGATTCCACACTCTTGGGAGCAGAATCAAAATTCAGCAGATCAGAGACATTGAAATAAGACATTGAAAAAGAAGGTCCAGATAAGAATGAGGAAAGAAACAGAGACTCAAAATGTCAGGAAGAAACAGCCATATTTTTTTAAAATGCACAAAAACAAAAGAGGAAGCTCTGTGGAGTTAGAAAAGTTATCTAAACCAAGACACTTCCCTGAACAAGTTCAAGAAAACAAATTTCACATAAAAAATGGAAAAATAAAACTATCAAAGCCAAATCCGAAACAAAGCTATCATATGGAAAAGAAAAAAGTAAAGGACAGAAAAACATCCCTACAGATAATAAAAGCATGTCAGAAATACAAGTCCAGAAAACATGTCAAAACTATAACCTGCTATTTTAAAAAAATTAAGAAAATGACAGTAGACATAAATGATAAAAAGGAAACAACTAATAACAAAATAGTGACATAAATCAGAATTAATAAAACAGAAATATGGTGATAAAACTCAAGAAGGAATTAGAAATTTAAAAAATCAAAGTAGAAGAAACATAAGAGTGAATAAATACAACAGATAATTCCTTAAGAAGAATAGATTATTAGAAGGATAAAATTTACAAATAAAAAAAAGAATGTGTTTCAAGAAAAAGTAGTAAGTATTGCAAATAGGCAAAGAAGATCCAACATATAGATATAGGAGTACTTGAGAAATTTTTAAAAAAACGAAAAACCTAAAAACTATAAATCAAGAAAACTTTATTGAAATAAAAAATGATTTGAAAACACATATTGATAAAGCATGTCATGTACCTAATAAAATCAATCAACACTAAGACATACTCTAGTAAAATTACAGAAATATAAGGAAAAGGGAAAAACCTTTGGGACATCTAAGCAAAAAGAACATGAGCCTTTTAAGTAAAAGAAAATTAACTCATCATCAGTGTTTTGACAGCAACACTTTATATGAAAAAAATTAGAATAACATATTTAAGATACTCAAGGAAAGAAAATGTGTGCCCAAATAATTTTTACCCTCCAAAAATGACATTCAAGAATAAAAGACACAGCCCTAGCTGGTTTGGCTCAGTGGATAGAAAGTTGGCCTGTGGACTTAAGGGTCCCAGGTTTGATTCCATCAAGGACACATGCCTGGGTTGCGGGCTTGATTTCCAGTGGGGGCATGCAGGAAGCAGCCAATCAATGATTCTCTTTCATTGTTGATGTTTCTATCTCTCTCTCCCTCTCCCTTCCTCTCTGAAATTAATAAAAATATGTTAAAAAAGAAAAATACACATTTAAAAATAAAAAATATAAAAGACACAAATAGTAAAAAACATACAAGAACTTGGGCCGATTTTTCCTTTGAGCTCTTTCTCAGGAACCTACTAGAAAAGAAGCCCAGACAACAAAATGTCTGAGACTTATTAACATAAGAACTAGTGGTAAACATTTAATATAGTTTTCTTTAGAACTACAACTAAATAAAGATTAAAGAGGTGAAAGTATAGTATACAGTGGCTATATGTTCTGACAGTGTCAACCACACCATAAAAGGTGGGGGAGAGAATAGTGATAGCATATGATCCTCCCAAAATATTTAATTATTTTGCTTGGTGGTGATGGTATTATTAATACTGACATTCTGAGACTGTCAGGTATGTAATGTGTGATAAACTAAATGAGCCATTATAGATGTTCTAATTCTGTTCCTAGTGTTGGTAAGTACTAGAATGCTTAGTGAGGAAACCAGAAAATATAAATGTAATATAAAAATGGTGAAGCAAAATTTTGTAGTCCTGAATTTTAATTAAATGTCAGCATGAATTTATGATGCATTTTATCTTTAAAACACACACACATACATATGTTTTTTTCCTTCATCTGCTCACTGAAAGGGCTTAGATACAACGTCAACCCAAGAGCAATAAATATCCCTAGGCCCAGATTGTACTCTTGAATTATTACTTTCCACTAAAAGAAATTAGAGCTTCTTGGAGAATGGCTCATTCCAGGTCTACCAAGAAATGTGTAAGATAAATACACTTATGCTTGAAATATCTTTTCATATTGTATAATAATGAAGTTAGCAAGGACCACTAAAATCATATAAAAAAGATTCAGGAGGCAAATTGAAGAGAGTCTTATTAATGATGGGGCAATTTGAGTTTCACTAAGGATAAGAATAAAAATTGTGGGTATTAGTGTATCAACTATCCTTAAATTCATCAGTTCGTAATGATAGTTAAAGAAAAAGCTACTTGGTCATCTGAGAATGGTAAGAAACCTATCCATTATATTCAAAGTGTAATCTTTCTATGATGACTTCAGTATCGTATCTTTGGTATCCTGCACATCTCACAGTGCCTCAGGACGTGTTCATCTCATGATGATTTGTTGAAAATAATTTCATATTCTTTTTTTTTTTAAATATATTTTATTGATTTTTCACAGAGAGGAAGGGAGAGAGAGAGTTAGAAACATCGATGAGAGAGAAACATCGATCGGCTGCCTCCTGCACATCTCCCACTGGGGATGTGCCCGCAACCAAGGTATATGCCCTTGACCGGAATCGAACCTGGGACCCTTCAATCCGCAGGCCGACGCTCTATCCACCAAGCCAAACCGGTTTTGGCCATATTCTTTTTTTTATAATTTTCTGTAGTTTTTCAAATATTCCATGTACTATTTTATAAATCAGAAAAAAAGATAGTTGAACTATTTTATCTCCTCATTTAAAAATATCAAAGAATATGCCAAAGAAAGTTAGAGGTTTTCATAATTTCAGATTTATATAAACAGTTCACAATACATAAATCAATAAATGGTGTAGCTCTTTAAACCTATTCCTTAAGTAACCATGTGCCTGGATAATATGTGCAACACACATATAGTTTCTAATGAATTTCTATATTCATGTATATTCATTATGTACTTTTACCTCATTTTCCCTGCTATAAATAAAATCATGAAAGATTTTCCTACATAAGTTTATAATAACTGTTCTTTATCTGTGAATAAAATAAACACATAAAATATACCTTTAAAATACTAATTTATATTCCAGCTCTAAATATAGGATCCAAAGCAATACACATGGAGACCATATCCTATGTTAGATGTTAAAAAGACAGTCAAAGATGAGTTAATAAGAAATGTAGAGAATAGTTGATTAATTGGAATTTACATCTCAGGAATACAAAACATATTAAGACTTGCTTGGATCAAAAAATTCTAATATAATTTTTGTCAGGACACTTAACGTGTAATTTAGAGAAACAGAACTTTAGAACACTGTACGATAATATCTACTAAAGCAGTGGTTCTCAACCTTAGCTGCACATTAGAATCACCTGGGAATCTTTTTAAAATCCTGATTTCCGGGCCTCATCCTCCGGAAATTCTGTTTCTTTGTTATTAATGTTGTGGCCCCACCCCATAACAAAGAAACAGAATTTCCAGAGGATGGGGCCCAGAAATCAGGATTTTTAAAAGATTCCCAGGTGATTCTAATGTGCAGCCAAGGTTGAGAACCACTGAACTAAAGCTAAACCTTTGGCTACCTGTGACATAGCAAAGGTATAGATCCAAGAAAAATGAATAAAATATACAAGATTCTCAAAGTAGCTTTATACACTGAAAACAACCCAAGTGTATATCAATAGAATAAATAGAATGTAGAATATTCATGCAAAGGAATAATATACATCAATACAAAGAACAACTGACATTATGCTGAATAAAACAACCCAGGTTATTACCTATATTTCTGACCAACCTACTATAAATCAGAAGTTCCCATAACCATGGCTCTTAGAGCTCTATGCTAGAAACAGGGGCAAAGACCAAATGTATATTTCTTATTATAAATCCCAATACCACAGAGTAGAAACTCAAAGCTAGAAGTACCTATAAAAAGAAAGTATCTTAGAGAGGCATTGCCTTCCCCTTTAAACATCAGATAGACTCACACCATTTCTTACTGAAATCTCAGAAGACAGGTTGACCTTTGACAACATTCATGTTTTATTAGCTTATCAGCAGGCACATTCATTAAAACATACTTCCAAAATGAAAGTAATAAGTAGAAGTCAAAAACTATATATTTGATGTACATTTAATTGGACTCAATAAACATCATGTAATTACAGAACACAACAAGATTTGAAGGTGTCTGGAGTCCCATGTGGAAAATAACCTCTCACTACGTAAAGTTTCACTTCAGCAATGAGAGTTGTCAACACATTACATTATGTTTATGCATGTTACATTATGTTTATGTGCATTTCAACAGGATACAGGCAGGCAAAAAGTTAGAAAAAAACCACTTTTATTAAAAACAAAAACTGCTCTGATCCATGCTGCCTTTACCTAATTAAAATAAACAAAACCGAAAAACTAGAGGCACCAGTTAATGAAGCATCCTAGGGCAGGACAGAAGGAGCCAAGAGAAGAGAGGAGGAGGTGATAATCCCAATAAATTTTATTCATATGCAAATACTTAAAAGTTTCAAACCAAACCCAGTCATTTGATTTTAAAATAAGAATAATTACTCTGCATACATTTACTTTCATACAAGAAACCATGATTCATGAATGTTACTTAAGGCATCTGGGTTCTTTCCCTAAGAAGGATGTGCTATAAACACTGTAGTGATTACATTTTTAGTCCAAGATGTAATAAAGACAAAGGGAGTAATAATAAGGCCAATGAATCTAATTGGATGAGGAACATCTTGTACTCATTATCTTGTATTTTCAAGTGACCTTCAGGCTATCATCATTTTTATAAAAATAATATACAAAGTACACAAAGCACCCAAATCTAACTGCTGATGTGATGGGTGTTATAAAAAGAAGATAGAATTGAAGAAATACAGATTTATCACAAACCATATGTAATTCAAGATTCAGTAGAGTAATTTGAATTGGGAAATTGTGATAAATGTTTGAATTTATACGTTGTCGTTCACTGCTAACAATTTTTCAATCCAAGTCATAGTGGTTTATTCTGTTTGGGACTGAAGTCTTTAAATATTGAAACTCTTAACATCACAAAAAAGATAAACTATTATTCTTTTCATCTTTTTTCCAATGTTCTTTTATATCATTCCAGAGGAATTTTTTAAAAATTAGAATAGACCTAACTCCTTATTTTTCTCCCTAGACTGAATGCCTCTCTAGCTAATTTTGTTCTGATCTGTGTTCAGTATTTGTTATATCTTCTCTAGTGCACAATTATGAAATATTGAAAATGGCATTATATCTAAGGGCTTAGGAAATATTTTCTACAGGACTGCTTTTTTAAAAAAAAAAAATGCTACTTATTTGTTTTAAAATTTTACCCATAATTTGAGCTGATGAATCCCAGTGCAGATTCTTTCCTGTCATTCATAATTTTAAACTTGGGGTTATTAGGTCTGGAGCATAGATGCCTTGATATAGGGATGAGAGAGAAGGAACACATGTAGGGCATGAGCCAAACACTACAGTTCCCTAGATATGGGGAGGGAGTTATGGATCTCATAGTGTGACCTTTGAGAGATAAAGACAGGAGCCTGCCAGGGCTCTGGGAAAGTCAGTTCATTCGTTCTGCCTTGGTAAACAGAAAAAAAAGTGGGAGGGGGAGGGAGTGGGAAAGGCAACAGGAATGGAATCCTGAATAATATTATATACATTCTTGGTTCACTCAAACAGTATTTGGTGGCGTTCAATCTTTTGGGTATGAAGTCTTTGTACAGTTTCTGCTTATACTATGGTAGTCTTTCTGTCACACTGTTTCAAACATGGTGGTTTAGTGACCTCCCCGACACACAGATTGCCCAGCTAACTGAAGTAATAGAGGAACACGCATCAGTCTTTCAAGCCAGAAGCCCAGCATCTTGGTCTATGGGACTTTTCTTCCAGAGGCATGTGGGGTAGCCAATGGAGACATACAGGACTTAGAAAGACAATGTGGCATTGTAAGTGCCCACAACGGGCTTCTAGGGAGCCTATTGAGAGCTGGCCTAGAGCAGTGGTGCCGGAGGTCTAATGCTCTCATTAGCCACTGAGGGAAACCAGGAGCTTTTTTGAGATTTTTGGATTGAGGGCTTTTAAAATTAAACCTTTTAGAATTTAAGGGGATTCCATGGAAACACAAGTCAGGACCTGCTGGCAGTCACTTGGAGCAGTGTCCACCTGCAGGATGACCTGCAGGGAAGTGTTGCTGCTGGTTAGGGTCTGTGACCCTGTGAGTGGCCACTGGAAGCTGCTGCTATGGAAACTCATGCTAACACTGTTGGAAGTAGTGGCCAATCGAAGCTGTCATTGCCAAGAGCAACAACCAAGAGACTCTACTGGGAGATGTTGACTGGAAGCACCATTGGGCGTATCTAATAGAGAGCCAGGTCTGGATCATGCACTTGAAGAGATCTGGGGGGGAAGGAGGTTGTTTGCTTTGTTTAAACATGCTTCGGTGAATTAGCCTTGGTGTTAGGGAAAAGGAGAAATACTGTTGGTTTTATTATGCTCCACACGAAAAGAACGTCATAATTTCCTTCAAAACCAGTTTCTCCTAATGATCCTGAATTTCTAGTAATAACACTATTAATCTACTTGTTACCCAGGTAGAAACATGCCACTTCCCTTTCACTCATTTTTAAGTGTTTTAACTTCAATTTAGAAAATCACTCACAGAGAAAGTAGTCCCTCACCCAGTCATGAGGGTACAGGGCACGTTTTGTGAGTTTTGCCTCCAGGAGCTCTGTGAATATTAGAGACAAATCCCCTTTTGCTTCATGCTGGGGGGAGGGGAAAGTGAACATTTTACTTATTTATTATTATTCCCTTTGCGGTTTACTTACTTATTTATTTATTTAAATTTGAATTTGTAAATTACAGTTGACATTCAATATTATATTAGTTTCAGGTATATAGCATAGTGGTTAGACATTTATATAACTTACAAAATGATCCCCCTGGTAATTCCAGTACCCACCTGAATTTTAGTTGATTTTTAAAGAGAGAGAGAGGAAGAGCAAAACATTGATCAGCTGCGTCTATGGAGGCCACAACCCAGGCATGTGCCCTGACTGGGAATCACACCAGCAACTTTTCCATGCATGGGATGATGCCCAACCAACTGAGCCACACCAGCCAGAGCAAAAGTAGCCATTTTTAAATACACCAGAGCATTCTGTTCTTCTTAACAAGGCCACCCCTTAGAAAAAATATTTTACCAGAACCTAACTTACTGGTATTTTGTCAGAGCTTAACCTCTGTGGAGGAAAGAAATTCCTAACTCTAGCTCCCCTTAACTATGTGTTCACACCTAAGTGGGGAAAATTGAGAGTGCATAGGTTCAGCCCTGAACCAATCACTCATGACAGTGGGAGGGAATGTGCAGACTGGCTTAACCCAGGTGATCCTTGGAGTCCATGAGTAGAGTCAGCTTACCCAAAGCGCATGGGCTGAAAGCTGGGGGGCAATGGTTATACCAGTGGATCAGCAAACTTGTCGTACAAAAGGGCCAATAGTAAATATTTTAGCTATTGCGGGCCATATAGTGTCTGCATATTCACCTCTGCTATTGTAGCTCAAAATCAGCCATGGACATTTTATCAGGGAATGGGCATAGTTTTGTACAAATAATTCTTTGTTTACAAAATCAGAAGACAGGCCAGCTTTTGTCCACAGGCTGTAGTTTGCCAATCCCTAAACTAAGGAGAAATTGGGTACAATTTTCAGGATGGCTGTCAGGCAACCAAAATAAAAACAAACAACAGATGTGTACATGCATAGTACAATATGGATATGCCTGCTTCTTTAGCCCTTCTCCCTTTTTATAATAAGAATCACAGCAGATGACTTTTAGATGGGTGGGTTTTTTCCCTAAATTCACCTGGCTTTAAATTAAAATGGGCTACTGAGTGTTCAGATGGTTCTTGTAAACACTTAGAATTCAGAGACAAAGATGACAGCCTTCAGGGTAACATCTTGTAGTACTTCTCATGCCAGGTAATGCCACTCCTTTTCATTTACTCATTGAGGCTGTCATTCTTTTTCTTTTTTCTCACACCCCACAGCCAACAACTTAGCAAGTTCTACACTCAAGTTGCCATAACTCCAGTCCTTGTCACCATTGTCCCTTTCCTGGACTTCTCTAATAGCCCCCCATGGGTCACCTGCCTTCTGCTTGCTCTTCTCCTGTCCTTTCTCTACTCAGAAGCCATGGTGATCTTTCTAAAATATAAATCTTCCCATGGCTTCCCATTATGTTTAGAATAAAATTTAAATTCCTTAGCATATTTCATAAGACTCCCATGATCTAGACATTCTCAGTCTTCCTAGCCTCATCTCCTAACACTCTCCCCTTTTTAGCTTTATTCCATCCGCATTGCCTTCTGGCCACTCCTTATGTGCTCTAAACTCGGCCTGGACTTGTGACTTTTGGGCTTTCTATTCTCTCTATCTAAGCAGATCTTTTCCTAAGAATTTTTAAGAAGGTTGAATCCAAGAGGACAGGGTGTTGTTGCTCTTTTCTCCACTATATCTGTAGGGTATAGAATAGTACTTGACATGTAGTCAATATACTCTACATTTGCTGAATGAAGGAATGAATGAAGCCAATGTGAAAAGTCAAATGAGGGCAGGTTTCTGGACAATGGGAGAATGCAGAAATGTTCTGATTAGTGGAATAATTCCAAGGTTCCAAAAAAGAGACAATTTTTGTTAAATTTTCACTGCCTAACCAGATGGCTAGGCAGTGAAAATTTTCACCATGAAAATTTTAAAGTAGCATTTACTCAATGAATAAAGATAATCCAGAAACAATAGGAACAAAAAATCTTAGTAGTTGCTACTTTGCTATAAGTGATGAAATGTTATGTTCTTCTGAGTCAAGGAACTGCATTTTTCTAGAGCTCAGAGAAGAAAAAAAAAGCAGATTCACATCATGGAAAAATAAGTGGTGTGCTAAATTAAGCCATTGGGAAATGAGTTGATTTAATTAATGCTGATTTTTCTATGAAGTGCAGAAAGAACCTTGCAAAGAATTACTAACACTAACAAAATTGGCAACAAAAAATATTTCACACTTGTAATTGAAAAATGAAAAATGCCTGCATCAATAAATCCCAGAAGACGTCATTAGAGACAAATAAGCATTCAAATATCTCCATGACTTCACTCAGAGCATTCTGACATGGAGCCTTGTGGCCTTGTGAAATGGGTGGCAGAGGGATTACCTTTAATATTAACTTTCTAATTCTGTTAAAGTGCTAATTACTATAATGCATTCACAACACTATTTATGCTGATTAATACAAAAGTCCACTTTTTCCAGTCAGATCCATAAAAGAACAATGAGAAAAACCCTCTTACGTGGGGGAGCTTTCCTTCTGAATACCTGTATTAGTCAGCCTTCCAGTGGTGATAAACCAGTCCCAAATCTCAATAAAACAATAAACTTTTCTTTCTTGCACAATTCTATGTTGGCAGCTGTACCTCATTGCTGTGGCTTAGCTCCATGTCCTTTCTCATATCAGGAACCAGACTAAAAGAGCAGCCCCATTTGGGTCACAACATCATTACTGAGGCAGACGGGAAAGGATAAGAGGCAGAACCAAATCACACAACTGCCCTTTAATCTGTTGCTTGGATGTGGCATTAGCACTTCCACTGGCTAAGCTGACATGGTTGCAGGAAGTGTATTTTGCCCATAAGGTGGCTCTGCAAGTCACATGGCAATGGAGAGGCAATGGAAGTCACAATTATTCTACAAGGAAGGGAATGAGTCTGTGGGAACAATAGTGCAAACTTCCACAAACACAATCGTCTTAAGTGTATCCTTTTCCCCAATAGGCTACACCAAAATTTATAAGATTTGAGATTCTGAAGCCTCCTGTAGTTTTTAACTCCTTAGTTAAGTCCTTGATCCTGAGTTCAGTTCTTTGCCTCTGCTCAAGTCTGTTCTCCCAAGGAGTACAAGGATTTAATCCATCTTCCCTCTTATCTAGACCATGCTACCAACCTACTAGGTATCACATCCTTCTGTCATCTTCTGTAATCCTCCCAGGAATCTCTGCATATTCAAATGGAGTGTCTGAAAGGCGAATGAAGTTGCCAAACTTCTTACTTCTAGACATTAATATGTCCAGGATATGCATTCTATTGACTTTCTGATACCTCAATACCTACTATGTGGATTTGCCTTATCTAGGAATGGGAAAGGCCAGGTATGGGATGGGTGGAAGGGGTTTACAGGGTTATTTTAAGACCTTGGTAGGCACTGAGTTCTTTTACTATGGAGGCTCTACTCTGAATCATATAAAACACATACATAAAAAAACTTCATTCCATAAATAAAATTTTTGGCTGCAAATTTTTTGAAAGGATGTTTATAATTTTACTTTTGAAATTATTTGGTTCTATGCAGGATTTGATTTATGGTTGGCCATCATTTGTCAGCTATTACCATGTGTAGTTAAGACATGTTTTGAAATTCCAACTTTCAAAATTATATTCACATACAATGAAATTTGTATAAATACTCAATTTGACAATGACTACAGTTGACATCATATTATATTTATAGGTTTTAATTAAGCATTCACTGCTTCCAATTTTCCATTTTCTTACGTTATTTGGAACCCATACATATTTTTTTCAGGACTCCAGCATTTTTGTGAGCCTCTGAAAAGCTCATAAGCTCCTGGCTTTGTGCCTATGCTGCCCAATGAATTAAATAGCCCTGAAGATGCTTTATCCCAGAACTATCTATTCTGGGTGAGGAAAAAAACACATCCTCAAAACATGGAACCCAGAGAAACGAAAATAACAAGTCAGGTATTGTCCAAAGGTCAAAGAGTAGATCTATGTGTGAGACTCCAGGGCAAGTGAGACATTTGAGATTAAGCCTGAAAATAAAATTGAATTGGAGGAAGGGTGGACAGTGTGCCAGGCATTGGTGCCTCTATGGCCACTGTGGAGGTCAGAGCTGCTGAAAAACTGGCCTTAAGTATAGCACATTTTTTATGGTTGATCTTGGCAAAAAAAAAAAAGTGATGTTCACTTACTAGCTCCAAATGATTACTCTCCTAGTCTCTAGAACTCCTTGCTGACGCCATTCTTGCCCTCTCCAGTTTTCTGAGAAATCCCTGTAGCTCCTCCATTAGATACTTTTTCTCCTGTGCGGCCCCAGGATCCTTCCCTTGGACATTTGGCTGTCCTGAACTTTCAATGAAGTGTCACTGACTCCAATCTCAGGAAAGCTTGTAACCTTTCTGATGTGTTGCTCTCTTGATTTGACATCTCTAATGGGAATTGTCCTTCTGCAGGAGAACTATATTTCTGCTCCCAAGATTCAGTGATTTCCATGTCCAGCTCTCACTCCCTTACACTTACTCTGTGCCCCTGAGCAGTGGTTCTCAACCTTCCTAATGCCGTGACCCTTTAATACAGTTCCTCATGTTGTGGTGACCCCCAATTTCATTGTTACAAATTGAACATAATTACCATAGTGATTAATCACAAAACAATATGTAATTATATATGTGTTTTCCAATGGTCTTAGGCGACACCTGTGAAAGGGTCGTTCGACCCCCAAAGGGGTCGCGACCCACAGGTTGAGAACCACTGCCTTAGAGTCATGCAGCCTTGATGATTAAAGGATTTGCGTGACTGTGATGGAGCATCTCAGCCCTCTGACTTCTTCCATTTCCCAATGAATTCCTGTTTCCAGGCTGAAGAGGACCACTAGGTTTCCAATTGATTTTGAATCAGAGATGATTGACACACCATCAGTAAAATTGTTTCCATAGCTTCTCTTTAATGATAAAAATCAGGTGTCTCTTTACCTAATCTCAGCAAAAGAACTTCTAGATTCTAATTCCTGTTTCTTTTTTGTTTAATAAAAATATTTTTCAAATTTAATAACGATGCCCTGATGAGGTCCAAGATTATGAGCCTGACCCCAGGCCTAATCTCATGAAATGTGAAGACAAGACATTTTGTCAAGTGAGCTTTTATGGAGATGTCTGTTCATAGTAGAGCTTTTCTGGAGAAAAGTAATATCAGAGGAAACATCCCAGGCAGATTTGGAGGGAGGTTAATGAGATGCAAGATAGCACATCATGAGTGAGGCTGATGGTGGGAGAACCTGGAGCTGAGGATGTTGTGAATGGCCTGACCCACCAGCCAGACTTTAGTTAAGGTGTCTGAGTGACATGACAGTACTACTGAAACCTCTGGTGGCTGTGAGTGGTGTCCCCTGGAGGTATGTCGTTTGTACACTGTGGGCCTGACAAAGGGAACTGAGCCTGGTAGCTGAGAAATGGTGTTAAGAGTAGGACAATCTAGCAGAGGGCAGAGCCTCAGCTGTCCTGGATGTCAGAACAGGAGGAGCCATCCTCCAAGGTCTAGAAGTGCTCATGCAGTTCTAGACTTCATGAAAATAACTACTGCTGTAGCGTCCAGAATGTAGCCACTAGCCACATGCCATTATTGATACTTGAAATGCGTCTAGTGTAACTGAGAAGCTAATTTGAAACTTCATTTAGTTGTGATTAATTTAACTTTAAAATTGATAATCAATTCAGTTATTGGGAAATTTTATGTGTGATTGGAATAATGGTATGTAAATGTAATTTTCAGCTATAAATTATATGAAATTTAAACACAAAAAATATTTCCTACAAAAATTACTGTCCAAATTGAGATGGGCTATAAGTGTAAAACACACACTGATTTCAAACACTAAGTATGGAAAATTTAAAATATATCACTTTTATATTTATTTCATGTTGATATAATAAATTTGTATTGGATTAAATAAAATCATCATTAATGTATTTTGTTATATAGATTAATATATTGTTAAAACATTCATAAATTGATTTAAAATATATCTCAATATAAATATGATAAACATTTATATATTTTATGTAAAATATATAATTATATAAATTTGAAATAAGTAATTTTAAAATATATTAATATACCATTATAACTAATTTTACCTGTTTCTTTTTACTTTTTAAATCTGACTTCTAGGAATTTTAAAATTACTATGTGATTTATATTTTTATTGAACAGTGCTGCTCTCTTACATATTCATGTACATCCTCTAGATTTTTTAATAATATAATTTTAATGGTCAAATACAATACAAATAATTTAATAACCTTTTTCTACTTCTCAACATGCCAAGAACATTATATGAATAGATATTCATCCAGCTTTATAAGGATTAAAATAAATCAGATCCTTGTTTGTTGGGATAAGCTTCTTACTGAGCCAATTACATAACTTGAATCTTCATTTCTTAATTAAGTTTTTCCTAAAATATCTAAGGCAGAAAGCTAGCAGGTGGGGAACTCTGGACCATTCCATGTATTTCCAGGAATCTGAGTAGAGACTTGGATGAAAGGAGTATGTATATATGAGCTAAACCTTTCATATTGCATTTGCCCTGGTTGCAGTAATAATAACAGACTATTGTCTGTCAATAGTATCTATGAGCTATTCTCTCATACAGGTTTATGATCAAGCAATAATACTATTTTTAGAAGGTGACTCTATATTGTTGACAGATCAGGTAGTAGCCACAGACTGCCTCTAAGCAACAAATACAAAACAGATGGATGGACTTTCTGCATTTAAAGTCTTATAAGAGAACAGGGAGTAATGAAGACTCAAAATAGATTTTTTATAAGAAAACTTAAATGTCAATTTTTGAAGTTCAACTCAAATATAGCAAATCTGGACTTCTCATACATAAGGGATAATTATTTTGTACGTATGCCTACATATACTGGCATAGAAAGAAAGGCTAAATTACTTCACAAATTTCCAGATCCCAAAACAATAGTTAATGGTCTCAATATTCCTTGCACAGTAAAAATTGTCCAGAGACAATATTCACTATTGCTGCTTCTTCTCAGAGAAGTATTACGGCACTGTATAAAAATCATGAGTTTCTAGTGCTTTGAAGATTGGCATTTAAATCCTGGATGGCATTTACTGGTTGTGTGTCCTTAGAATGTACTTTAACTTTCCTAAACCTCAGTTGAAAGGAAGAAATATACTATTGAATATACTTTTGAAAGGAAGCAATAGTATATGCCTTGTATATCGATGTGAATATCAAATGTAGTATTGCATTCAATAGACCCTTTAAGCATTTATTATGTGCTACCCCATAATAGTAATATAAGATAAATCATCAGTAAATATTTTTTTTTCTTCCTTTCCACCTTAGGTTACTTAAACATCTAACCTGGGTACATTAGAGAATATGGAAGTAAGAGAACAGAGATAATAAAAAAATAGAAATAAAGCACAACACACTACCACAACAAGCTAATAAAACTATATATAGTTTTGGGGTTTTTTTTCTCATTTCACTTTGCCTGTAATAATTTATTTTTAAAAAGACATTTGAGAGGGAGTTTACTGAAATATATCATTTACTCTTTCCTTTAATTACACCGACATTGGTGGTCGTCTCAACATAACTGGAAATTGACGATTATTATTCCCACATTTTTAACCTTCATCTGTAGGGTTGCCATATGAAGACTTGAGTCTCTACATTCAAGAGTTAAATAACAAAACAAGACCGAAGTATATATACTTATTTTGGAGGCCCTATTACACATCATATCAAACATTACCAATGCATGCATATTTCCAATTAAACAAATTAGATGGATAGTTATAAGAACTGAAATTAGTTGACTACATTGTTCTGTATTGTAGATAGTTGATGAACTATTAATTTTGATTTAGTTTGGTACTTTCTTTTTGTGACTTGGAGATAACATTTTGTTTTTCAATTTACAAACCTTTTTTGTAGGCTTTCATAATCTTATGTCCCTGGGAAAGCACTCTATCTAGCTTACTTAGCAGATAAAAGGCTGTCTGTATTGTATGGCAAGGTTTCTCCGCCTTTCGGGAATCATCAGAATCCCCGCAAGGTTTGTTTAAGCAAAGATTGCTGGTCCCCACCCCTAGAATCTTTGACTCAGGAGGTCTGGGGTAGGATCTGAGAACTTGCATTTCTAACAAGTTCTCTGGTGATTCTCATACTCCTGGTCCATGGACTACACTTTGAGAGCCACAAATGTGTTTGCAACTACTAGAATCCAGAGGATCAAAAACACACCATTAGTGAGGGGAACTACACTTAAATAAGTCAGGGTGCAGGTAAATATACAGAAGATATTTGGTTTTTACCTCAAACTGCTTACTGTGTGGCAAGAGTTAGTGTCTGGAAGACATGGTGTTGGTGCCGAGAACAGTGGAGTTCCAGTTTTCCATTCGTTTGCAGAATTCTCAGGGGAAAGTCACTTCCCTTCTCTCTGGCCCTCAGTGCTGCCAGCATAGAATAGGTTTTGAGTATCAATGAATTATGAGATGCTAAGGCACTATATCAATGAAAGTTATTATGTTTATTAAGTGAGAAGTCAAATAAATGGGGAGCTTAATATCCTTGGAAGAAATATATGCAGTCTAAACACTAAAGCAAACTAAGAGGGGCAGGAAGGGTCTGGGTGAGAAAGAGCTGGTTTGGCAGAGTCCTTGGCTGAGGCTAAAAGGCCCTCGGTACCATCTACTCCGTGAGAGCTTTAGAAAACTGTTGCTGAAAATCTGTGAGTGAACTAAAAGAGCTGCAACTTAACTACCTAACTACCCAAGCCAGGGTCCCAGCAAATTGTAGCAATGAACAACTGGCCCCTGGACTCTTCAGGGACTCACACTCAACAGTGACACCACATGACAATGACTGACAATAGTGCTGAGGGACAGACAGGTTCTCTCTGATTCCCTTTGTATTAATATCCCTAGGGGTGCCTGAATAATTTTTTGGAGAGGGGAGGCATCAGAAGAGAGACTCTATACTCATTTAATGAAGGCAGTTAGATTAAAGTGATTACACAGAAAAATAAAGAAAAGGGATCCATATTTGTATACTGAAATGGGTGAGTTGAGTCATGCCTGGAATATAGTGTTTCTGCCATGGGGAGAACCATCCAGGTCCCAGTCTTCTGTATCTACACCTGTAGAGATACAGATAAATCATAAAAGGAGCAGCTGTCACAGGTCTCACCCTATTGTATGTGTCTATGGATGCTAAGGACTGCTTGAATGATGTTAGGTATTAAGGATTTGCTGGATAGATTTCTGTTTCTAGGCAGTAGATAGTACTCTCCCACTAAAAACCTAGAAATTCTGGGTAAATATAGCCAACGTTCTTTAAAATGCATTATTGAACTCTCAGGAAAAAATGGTAGTTCCATAGGGCCTTCAAAGCAAAAGAAATTAAAACTACAGCTATGAATGCAAATAACATGGAGGCTACCTGGAGGGAAGAGGATTTCCAGTCCTAGAAACCAAGAGTCTGAGGTCTTAACACCCACATGAGCACAGAATATGAAGTCCTGAAGCCAGAAGGTAGAGATGAATATAAGACCACCAAGCCATACCCCTGCCCCAATAAAGCCAGAATACTTGCTGTAACAAACTGCCAGTGAAAGGGTAAACCCAGAAAAATTCACTCACTAACTCAGGAGAAACAGTGTGGGTTGCCTGGATAGTAAAAACATTTCCTCTGGGATATATAGCCATAGGCTTTCCCATAAGCAGTTTGAGGTTTGAAATAGCACTGCTCGTGTAGTCTGGGAACCCCCAAAGCTGGGAAATTTATGTAAAAGTTAGTCCCAAGATGCTAAAGCAAATTGGAAACATTTTTAGAAGGCATATTCCCAAGCCAGGCTGTGGAGGATTTCCATAGATGAAGATGAGTTCACAATTCAAAATTATAAAACAAATATTAAAATAATCTTTCACAAGGAAACATTGGGGCACACACACGCACACAAATCACAAGAATTTTAGACCCCCAAAAATTAACAGAAAGGAGGAACAGAATATCAGTTAGGGACGGAGGTGGGGGTAAGAAGTAGGTCTTTGCTCTAGGCACATGGTATCTGATGATGGTGGCTCCCCTGAGCTCTGAGTTGAGAGGATCTGAGGCCATGTCCAGGCTCAATGGAAGGGCATAATTGTCATGTATAGTGTTGTCTTCCTATTGGCAAAGTTTGTTTATGTTCTCTCTCTGGACAAGGGATGCCAAGAGCTATCAGGCAGTTATTGGTAAAGAAAAGTTTGTGTAAAAGAAAGAAGTAGCATTGAAATGTTAAGTCCTCTATAATGTCTTCCCCAACCTACTCCCTTTATCTGTTCCCATTGCATTTTGTACAGTCATTTATTATTATAACTTATCAGGGACCAAGATTAGAGCTTTACAAGTCTGCCTCCAGCACTAGGCAGTGAGCTCTTTGGAGGAAAGTAGAATGATGTTTTGTTCAAGTAGCTCTAGGGCCTATCAAAGCACTTGGCACATAGCATGAGTTTAATAAAAGTGTGCACAACTGAACTAAAGGACAGGAGTAAGTGAGAATTTAAAATCAGAAAATAGTATTATTTTTAATATAAGCAAGCACTTCATTCTTTATGTTGTCTTTTCAGACAAATGAAAACCATTCACTTTATCCAAAGCACTAAACAAAAAAATTGACATCAGCTATTTATTTTTGTATCCCCCACCCCCACCCCTCCCTCCTCCAGCATCTGTCACTGTTCTTGGCACGTGACAGGTGCTCAGCAAATTCTGATAGATCAGCGTTTCTGAAACAAAGCTTCTTTAACTCTTGATTAAGCTACCTGTCTCCCTGGAATCCTAGAACCCGTGGCCTGAGTAGTGGCACCAGCTGGTTGGGAGCATCAAAGACAGCCATCAGCCCCCAGAAGACAGTCCCGGTGGGGCACAGGAAGTGAACTAATGAAAGGGTTAGCAGCAGAACTGCCTCATATGCCTTCTAAAAGTCACTATTTTTACTCTTCACAAGATATTTTCCACTTCAAAATTGTTGCCCTTTTCGTCTTGATATATCTTTTACTTCTCAATTAAGTTTCAGGCTTTCTTTCTTCCAGTTTCAAACCAAAATTCCCTCCCCAGAGATATGTCTCCAAACATGGTTTTATGGGGAAGACTAACAGACCTGGACTGTAGAGTGTTAACGGCTCCTTTGATATGGATGGGAGCACAAACAGCCCTCTCACCTCCAGGGAGTGCTGCCAAACAGGCAACCACTTTAAATAGACAGAACTCAAGCCCTCCTCCCCTTCATTATACCCCACATCCGAAATCTCTATCCATCATTCACACTCCTGTTTGGTCTGGACAAGGGAGTAACTTTGGCGAGGTTCTCAGAATATTCTTCATGAACTCCGGCATTCCGTTTTGCGGTCTAGTCAACCACAGTGGATTATTTCAGTTTCCCCTTTTAACGGAATTTTAGGAGTTAGTGGACAAATTTAAAGACTCGTGCTGTTGAGAGATCAGATTACTTGGAGTATAGCAGAATGAAAAGGACAAAGAGAAAAAAGCTCCCCAGAAGAAATAGCATTTGAGCAAGACCTTGAGGGAAATGGGGGAAGACAGTTCATGGGGACAGGGAGGAACACACACAAAGATGGAGAAGAAGATGGGAGGTGCCCATAAGGCACACCAAGAGTCATGGTCTGACCAAAATGTAATAAATATAACAGGATGAATGGAGATGAGAAATTAAAAAATGATGTTAATACATTGGTTGGGATCAGATGGTGAATATAAAAGAACTCCAAGTCCTTCTGTGGCAATAACCAAAACCACAGCCATTTGAGTATCTACCATGTGCCAGGTTCTACCATAGCACTGAGGTTACAAAGTCATCTCAGACACAGGCCTCAAAGTCCCCTCTAGGAACTCACAGTCTAGCGTCTAGCCACTAGACTCTTGAGAAACACACATAAAATAAGGGTATTTTACCATGTGACTTAACATAGTGCCTTAGAAGACAGAAGCACAGGGGAAGAAATAGCAGGGCTCGGGAGAGCAAGTTCAAGGTCACTGCAGGAGAAACTGAATTTGCTTTGTTTTTACCTTTTGACCTCCTTCATCCATTTCCCCCACCCCCTACTTCTAGCAACCACCAATCTATTCTCTGTTTCTATGAGTTATTTTTTAAGATTCCATATAAAAGTAAGAACATTTTTTATCTTTCTCTGTCTGACTTATTTCACTTAGCATAATACGCTTAAGGACCATATTATAGCAAATGACATTTTTTCCTTTTTATGGCTAAATAATATTCATTGTGTATATCACATTTTCTTTATCCATTTATCAATTAATGAATAGTTATATTGTTTTCATGTCTTGGCTATTGTAAATAATGCTGCAGAGAACATGGGAGTGCAAATGACTTTTTGAGATAGTGATTTCATTTCCTTTGGATATATATCCAAAAGTAGAATTGTTGGATCATATGGTAGTTCTTTTTTTAAATTTTGGAGAAACCCCCACACTATTTTCCACAGTGGCTGCACCAACTTACATTCTCACCAACAGTGTACAAGTGTTCCCTTTACTCCACATCCTTGCCAACACTTGTTATCACTTGTCTTTTTACTGATAATCATACTACTAGGTATGAGGTGACATATCACTGTGGTTTTGGTTTGCATTTCCCTGATGATTAGTCATGTTGAGTACCTTTTTGTGTACCTGTTAGCCATTTGGATATCTTTTGGAAAAATTTCTATCCTTTGCCTATTTTTAAATTGGATTATTATTATTATTTTGCTAATGAGTTGTATGAGTTCCTTATATATTTTAGATATGCAGTTTGCAAATATTTTCTCTCAATCTTTAGGTTGCTTTTTCATGTTGTTGATTATTTCTTTTGTTGTGCAGAAGCTTTTCAGTTTGATATAGTTCCACTTGCTTATTTTTGCTTTTGCTGTTTTGTCTTTTAAGTGTCATATAAGAAAAAAAAAAACCACATTGCCAAGACCAATGTTAAGAAGTTTTTTTCCTATGTTTTCTTCTAGGAGTTTCATGATTTCAGGTCTTATGTTTAAGCCTTTAATCAATTTTGAGTTAATTTTTGTGGGTGATGTAAGATAGGCACCTAGCTTCATTCTTTTGCACGTGAATATTCAATTTTCCCAGTACCATTTGTTGAAGAGACTGTCTTTTCTCTATTGTGTATTCTTGGCTCCCTTGACAAATATTGGTTAAACATGGGAGGAGGTGAATTTCAACTGGGCTTTGGAGAGTGAGATAATCTGAGGTTTGGGAATGGATGGGATGTATGAGCAGGACAAGAGGTATTGTTAAAGGACAAAGCAAGTGTATTTGAATCAGTGGAGTGCTGGTAAGTATTTAACAACCAGCAGAAGTTAATGGACGGTCTTGGTTTGTAGCAATAGAAGATTTCTATTGTAAATGCTTCTATGATAGCCAATTTCAAACTACCAAAGCAAAGTCAAGCAGCTTGCAAAATCTCTCGCAAATTATCCATGGGCTCTTATGAGCCCATAAAGCAGCGGTTCTCAACCTGTGGGTCGCAACCCCTTTGGCGTTCGAACAACCCTTTCACAGGGGTCGCCTAAGACCATCCTGCATATCAGATATTTACATTACGATTTATAACAGTAGCAAGATTACAGTTATGAAGTAGCAACGAAAATAATTTTATGGTTGGGTCACATGAGGAACTGTATTTAAAGGGCCAGAAGGTTGAGAACCACTGCAAAGGCTGCTGTATCCAGCATACCACTGCCTGGTGTGAACATGCCGAATTTGAGATGACTCTCAGACGCCTAGGTGACTAGAGAGAATTACAGGTGGGTTCCCATGAGAGGGTGAGCCAAAGCAGGGTCTTCGAAGTCCCAGTGGTCTGATTTATTTGGGCAGAATGGCACTGAGAAGTTAAGTTCCAGGCCCCTAAAACAGCTCTGCTGTGAATCTGTTTTAGGCTTAAAAGGCAGGTACCACTTCACCAGTTTAAAGGCACCAAGTAAGACAGTATTTCAGGTGATATACAAATTAAAAACTAACTTCAGATGAGCATGATGACCAATATACTCTTGGAATTATCTTTTCCAAAGAGCCGTAAGTAAACCCCAAGGATTTCCACTGATGCCTGTTACAGTATTTCCCATAATCATTTACTGCCATCTGCTGGGTCAAGCGATGCAACACTCAAGGACAAATTGCAGCTCAAGAACCAATTGAACTCTAAATAGGTAGGCTCTTAGTCTTCTGCTGTCACCGTTATTAAAGCAAAGCCATGAAAATACACCCAACCAATTTTTGTCAAAAGTCTAAAAGTGATGCAATAGAGGAAGGGTAGCCTTTTCAACATGTGGTGTGGGATATGCAACTGGATATTCATAGACAAAACTATAAAACCTGCCCTAAACCTCACATTTTGTGCAAAAATTAATCCAAAATTTTGGATCATAGAAAATGGAAAACATAAAACTATAAAACTTTTAGATGAAATTGCCAAAGAAAATATTCAGGATCTAAGAGTTCTTAAACCTGGCACTAAAAGCATAATTCATAAAAGAAAATGAAAGGATACATTAGATTTCATCAAATTAAAACACTTGTTCTTCACAAGACCCTGCTGAGAATGTAACTACAAGAACAGACTAGGGGAGAATATGTGCCAACCATGTATCTGATAAAGAACGCCTACCTAGAATTTATAAAGAATCCTCAAAATGCAAAACAAACAAACCCAAACTGTTTAATTATTAAAAAGGCAAAAAAAAAAAAAAACATGAAAAGGTTTTTCAGCAAGGGACATATAGATAGCAAATAAGCAAGTGCAAACACATTGAACATAATGATCAAATAGGGAGATGAAATAAGATCATCCCCCCATCACACACCCATCAAAACAACAAAAATGATTTATAATGACAACCCAGAATTCTGGGGAAAATTAGGAAAACCTGGGTCTTTCATACATTATGGATGGCGACATAAAATGACACAACCATTCTGAATAATAGTTTGGAAGTCTCTCAGAAAAATGAAACATACACTTACTAGACAACCCAGCAATCATCCTCCTGGGCATTTATCCAGAGAAATACAAACTTAGCTCCACACGTAAACCTGCACATGATTGTATATAGCAGTTTTATATACTAAAAAGAGCTAAAAACTGGAAATAACCAAAACACCCTATAAGAGGTGAATGTTTAAACAAACTATGTACATCTATAACAATACAGCTCAGCAACTTAAAAAAGAAGAAGAACAAGCTGTGATATATGCAACAACTTGGAAAGACCTCAAGGACACTTTATTGTGGGGGAAAAAAGCCAATTATCAACAACTCGCATACCATATGATTCCATTTATATAACACCCTTGAAATGATATAGGGATGGTGGAGGGAGGAAGTGGGTGTGGCCATCTAGAGGTAGCACTGAAGTCTTTGTGGTGATGATGTACTTTCTTTTACCCGTTGTCGAATTCCTGTTTCGAAGATGTAATACTTTTTGTAATACTTTAAGCAATAAAAAATAAATAAATAAATAAATAAATAAATAAATAAAGCTTTGGCTTACAAGCTGTGTCACTGTTTCCTCATCCAGGCACAGTGATCCACCTAGTCCCAACTGCAAAAAAAAAGAAAAAAGATGCAATCACTAGGAAAGTGGGGTGAAGAATACATAGGACAATATGCATTATCACTGCAACTTCCTGTGAATCTGTAATTATTTCAAAATAAAAAGCTGTTTTTAAAAAATCCAACTAGAAAAAAAGAATGCTCTTTGACAATTAATGTACTTGTGTGCCCAAATATGATCAAATTAGCTCTTCGTAGTGACTTCTAAGGGTAGGAGTCCAGTTTATTAATCATACTTCTGCTGAACCTCTTTACTACCTCCTCTATGCCTCAATTCTTGCACTCTAGTACATGGATGAATTCTGCCACAGTTAGAACTTTTTATTGCATCTGATTTAAGGATTTACATGTCTAAGTCATTCTATTTGATGTCAAACATAGGTCCATACCAATGTAATTTTTTAAATATATATTTTTATTGATTTCAGAGAAGAAGGGAGAGGAAGAGAGACAGAAACATGCATGATGAGAGAGAATCATTGATCAGCTGCCTCCTACACACCCCTTATTGGGGACTGAGCCCACAACCTGGGCATGTGCCCTGACCGGGAATTGAACCATGACGTCCTGGTTCATAGGTCAACGCTCAACCACTGAGCCACGCTGGCTGGGCAACATTGTCATTTTTGAAATGTGTTTTTAGCAAAGTGCTTAGCATGTATTAGGGGTTAAATAAAGGTTGGTGAGTGCGTGAGCTGTATTCAAATTAACTGTACATTCATTTTAAGAAATAGAAGAATTAATGAGTAAATAATTTCAGAAAATAGCTATGGGAGTTTAGTGTTTCTACAGGAAATATTTTAGAGAATGAAAGCACCTTATGTTACAGAAACATGCAGTCCTCATTTCCTAAAGCTGAACAATTTCAAGATGGCCAGCAGGGGGAGAACTATTCCTTAGTTTATAATTGAAATCTAACTATCTGTGGCTACAGGAGTTTCCTATGTTTAATTTTATCCAAGGCTTACATTTATAGAACTAACAATGTTTCTAAAATGACGGTTGTTTTTGTTATTCTTACTGCTGTTATATTCATAAACTTGCAAATTCCCCATCTACCATCAGGACTTACCACCTATCCTGTCAATATGACCTTCCCCCTCCTCAATTATTTTTAAATTGTGGTAAAAACAAACACACACACAAAATAACAAAATTTACCATCTTAACCATTTTTAAGTATACAGATTAGTAGTGGTGAGTATATTCTCATTGTTATGATAAGCTGTAAAGAAGAAGGATTTCTTACCCTTTGAGACAGCATGGAGGGACCTAGAGAGTATTATACTAAGTGAAATAAGCCAGTCAGAGAAAGACAAATATCACATGATCTCACTCACATGTGGAATCTAATGAATAAAATAAACTGACGAACAAATAGAGCCAGAGATGTTGAAGCATGCAGCAGACTGGCATATTTCAGAGGGAAGGGGGAGAGGGGAAAGATTAGCCAAAAGAACTTATATGCATAAAGGCATAACCCATGGATACAGACAATAGTGCGGTGAAGGGCTGGGGAGGGGGCAGGAGTGGGGTAAAGAGGGCCAATGGTGGCGGGGGAGGAAGGGGACCTCTATAATATTTTCAACAATAAAGATAATTTTTTTAAAAAAAGAAGATACAATATAAAACAATAGAAGGAGATTTAAAGGGGAGATAGCAGGCCCAAAGAATTAATAATATAGAAATAAATTACAAATAACAAAGAAGAAAATAAACATTGATGAAAAATGGAATCAGGGGTATACAGGGATGCTTGAGTTAATCACAGTGATTGAAAATATAAAAGAAAAAGATAAATGCAATAATCAAGAAGCTAATAAATAACTGGGGTGTTAACAATAGGAGGATGCATGGGATGATTATCATTTTCCTCCTTTTACTTTACAGTATATATTTTTAAATTTCCAAAATAAAAATAAAATGTGTCAATTAGAAAATCATTGTTAGTTTTTATTTTTTTTAAATATATTTTTATTGATTTCAGAGAGGAAGGGAAAGGGAGAGAGAGAGATAGAAACATCAATGATGAAAGAGAATCATTGATTGGTTGCTTCCTGTACATCCCCACTGGGGATGGAGCCCAGAACCGGACATTTGTCTTTGACCGGAATTGACCCCGGAACCCTTCAGTCCACAGGCTGATGCTCTATCCATTAAGCTCAACCAGCTAGGGCCATTGTTAGTTTTTAAAAGAGAGGTTATTAGGGAGGTTTGGGGAGGTGGTCGAAAAGCAACTTACTGGAGTCTTAAAAAAAGGGAGAGGTTGGTGAGGAAGTAGTCAGGAAATGGAAACCAGTCCCTTATCAGTCCTGTCCCACAGTGAAAGGAGAAAACTGTGAGAGAGCCGGGGGACAGAAACAACTGGGTGAATACTGTAGGAAAATAGACGGACAAGTACATAGTCAAAGCAAAGAGATGTATGCAGTACAGAGATCAGAATCACAGGTGTGTGTGTGTGTGTGAGAGAGAGAGAGAGAGAGAGAGAGAGAGAGAGAATAATTAATGAAACAACGCCATGGAGGAAGTGAGGAGTCGGGTCTGGGGAAAAAAGAAAAAGAAAAAAAAAGAATTGCACCTCCTCTGTGAAAGACCAGAGGAATGTGGGCAGGTGCAAAAACAGAAACACTGAAAGTGGAAAGGTAGATGATAAAAGACAAAGTCTTGTGCAGTACAGCAGAATTCAGGTCAGCATGGCTTTTTGGAATTGTGTTAACATCGCCGTAGTGAACAGCACTGCAGTGAGGGAATATCTCTTATTCGCTACTCTCTGCTGTTTGGGCAAATAGAGAGGGTGTATGTCATTATCAGTACCCAAACTGATACTTTATGAAATTAAACATTGTTTTTGCCTAAATGAACTTTCTGGATTCACTTTTTTTCCAGATTATAAAATTAATGCATTGTAGAGAAAGTGAGGATCACCCCAAATCCCACCACACAGATATAATCATGTTAATATTTTAGCTAATTTACTACCGAGAGAAGAGTGTGGAGAAACTAAAGAGGAGAGTTACAGAATAAGAGAAGAAAAAGAGGATTCTATTTTTCTTTTCACCAAATGGATAAATGATCATATGCTATTTTAGAAGCCATCGTTTTCAATTCCTATATTGTGAAATTTTCCACTTTAGGAAATTTAGATAAACACCAAATTTTAAGAGAACATTATATTACATGCATATACTATTATTACCATTTCTCTAATAAGAGTCAACCATTTAGACTGAGCATCACTGTATTTTCCTACATAGTAGATTGGCTTCTTCAGAATAAATCTCAAGAACTGAAGTATAAGTCATGGTTTATGAACAATTTTTAGACCTTCGGAGCACAATTATCAAATTGCCTTTAGATATATCATAGCATCTTGTGCCACCAACCTCAGGGCATGACTGCCTATTAACACTGGAGATCTGCATCTTTTAATCCTTTCCCATATGGTAAGAACAAAAATGTCATTAGCATTTCTAGGATCTAATTAATGAGCTAAGACATTTTTATTCATGTTTGCTCTCTGCATTTCTTCCCTATGAATGTCTTAATCCAGATTTTTGCCCATTTTCCAATTGAGAGTTAACATTCAGGGGATGTTTTTTGTGCTTTTTTATTGATGATATTCCATGCTATTAATACACTACTAATACAGTTATTTCAAGAACTGGTTTAGAATGCAACTACTGATGAAGTAAAACTTGATGAACTTGAACATTTTTAATTTTTTTTATTTTATTGAATTTATTAGGGTGACCCTGGTTAACAAAATTATACAGGTTTCAGGTGCACAATTCCACAACACATCATCTGTACACTGTATTATGTGTTCACCAATCCAAGTCAAGTCTCTTTCCAGCACCATTTATACCTGCTATACCCTTTTCCATCTCCCTCTACATCCTCCCCACCCCCACCCAAGCAACACACTGTTGTTTGTGTTCTTGAGTTTTTTTCTCTTTTGTTTTCTTTTCCATATGATCTCACTATATGTGGAATCTAATGAACAAAATAAACTAACAAACACAAGAGAGAACTTGAACATGCTTAATGCACTATTTAAGGAGGCAATATAATATACTGTTTTGAGTTTGCCAAGACCTTCGTTCAAATCCCTACAAGGGATAACCCACTAACCAGGGTTAGGGTTAATATTTTCACATTACGGAATTGTTGAGAATATATATATATATATATATATATATATATATAAAATATAATTTAACACAATGTCTGAAACAAAATAAGCAGCCAGTAAAAGTAGCTATTGTAATTATCACCACATTTGATCTAGTTTCAGAGATCTTTGTTATCACAGTAATATTACTGATTCATTAGGTACATGAAAATGTGAGAGTTTTTTCACTGTCAACTGTCATCAGACATCTGATGGATGGAATGAGTTCACTCACCTCTAACACTCCTTGTTCAATACATCTCCACCAATGCTAGATTCCATTGCCCTGGATTTCAAAGAGAGGAGGAAGGGGTAGGAAAATCTCTCTCCTCTTTGGTAAAGCGAAGTTGCCTGAAATGTGCTTGTTTCAGATGTTCCACCTGCTTATATCCTTCCAGGCTGGCGTGCCTTTCCTCACAGCAGAAGGTTATCTGGAGTTGATGAACGTGAGAACTAAGATGCTCCTGTGCGTCTCCACCATTGCCAGCGAAGGTTTACAGCAGCAACTTGTTGCTGGGGAAACGCTACACACTTTGTAAAGAGGTTTTCATTTGAGATGTCAAAACTCTGAATAGGTCATTCTTTCCTGTTCACTTCATTAGGCAGCATACTCTCCACAGGATGCAGCCAGTGTAACAACTGTGAATGGCCCTTGAACGGCATTACTTGATCTCTATGTACTATTTTTTAAAATTCTGCCTTGTGCTCTAGGAAGATATCTGTAAATGAACTTCTTTCTAAACATCCCATTTGCATCCCCCATCTGGCACTTAAAAACTAGGGATGCAAATAATAGTTTCTGTGTGATTGCTCTAGTTGCCTTCCTGTCACCTGCGATTCCTTGGCTGTTTTAAATGGGTGTTTTGGTAGGATCATGTCCAGTGGTTCTCAACCTTGGCTGCACATTAGAATCACCTGGGAATCTTTTTAAAATCCTGATTTCTGGGCCTCATCCTCCGGAAATTCTGTTTCTTTGTTATGGGGTGGGGCCACAACATTAGTAACAAAGAAACAGAATTTCCGGAGGATGAGGCCCAGAAATCAGGATTTTAAAAAGATTCCCAGGTGATTCTAATGTGCAGCCAAGGTTGAGAACCACTGATCATATTGCTGGTTTTTACTCATCTGAACAGTGGTTTTTAATTGAGCAACTACTCTCTGCCTGGCATTGTGCTAGAAATAGGGATAGAAAGATGATTTCTGTTATCAATGACAGATGACTTTGGAGACAAGGCAATAAACACATGAAAAGGAATCTACTGATTTGAGAAATATATTCTAAATGCCAAATGAGAGTTACCACCACTGGGGGGAAATATCCCACAGTATTGAATTATATCCTTGTGAAACAGCTGTCTTCACATCCCATCAAAGTTACAGTTTTGGGGAATAAGGCCAAAGGATACAGTCTCAGCAAATTTAACAGAAGAACATGGGCTGGAAAACGTTTAGATAGTGCAGCTTCTTGGAACTTCTCAATTTCCTCATGAGGTTTGTGGTAATGTGTTCTCTTTAGGATACAATCTTGCCAGGTCCCTGGAAGCCCCAAGTGGACACTAACAATCCTTTTATACCTATAACCACACCATCCTGAAATTATTTTCTTTCCTTGTATGGTTTCAGACTGCCTCTAGTAAGCACTGTATTTGGATCTAGCATCAAGGGTCTGGGTACTGTTGACAAAAGAAATATCCAAGCCTGTAGAGAATTTTATAAGATTTTATTTGAGCCAAATTGACGACATATGATGGGGAGCAAGTTCTCAAATGATCAGGAGAATAACAGGTTTGCAGCTTCTTTTATGCACATGAAATTAAGGAAAGAAGGAGCAGAAGATTATCTGAAGGTGGGTGACATCAAATAATTGGGTCAGATTACAGGTTAACAAAATTAAGTGCTCTCTGGAGGATTAATACTCTCTTTGAGGGGTATTTCAATAATGTGTTAATTCAGATGCATAAGAACAATGGATAGGGCTAGCTTAAAATGTTTCACTAAAGAAGTTAACAAGATTATGTCCTCTTTTGAGGGTGGTTACACCTTCAAGGGGTCTGGAAAAGAGGACTGCTTCTGGCATTTAAAAGTGTTAACCCATAAGCACAAGGAAAATGAAAAGGGCTTGCTTAAAAAACATTTACTATACAAGTTATATGCCTGAGGTGTGACTACCCACCATTACCTGCCCAATACAAGGTTAGGATCAGATCATTGTGTAAGATTATTTTTGGTCACCAAACTTGTACATACCCCTTTCCATCCACAATGAGCAAATATGAACTTAAATTTAAAATATCCTCTGATGGCCCTAGCCAGTTTTGCTCAGTGGATAGAGCATTGACCTGTGGACTAAAGGATCCCAGGTTTGATTCTGATCAAGGGCACATGCCTGGGTTGTGGGCTAGGTACCTGATGGGGGGTGTGCAGGAGGCAGCCACTCAATGAACCTCATCATTGATGTTTCTTTCTCTCCCTCTCTCTCTCCCTTCCTCTCTGAAAGCAATAAAAATATATTTAAAATAAAATCTCAGGCCACACCAAGATGGCGGCGTAGGTAAACACCGGAGACCGCTGCCGCAAACAACCATTTCAAAAATACAACTAAAAGACTGAACGGACATCACCCAGAACCACAGGAAGGCTGGCTGAAGAGAGACTCTACAACTAGAAGGAAAGAGAACAGCAAATCGAGGCTCAGAGGCGGCGCAGTGTGGAAAATACAAAGGTACCGAGGTGCGCGCGCAAAGCGGGCTGGTGGCTGAGGGCGCGGTTGTCGTTTTCTGTCGGGAGTGAGTCTCAGACTCTGGGCTCCGGATCCGGGCGAGTCTCTAGGGACCCAGACTCAAACGGGAGAAGCGGGATTATCCGGCATCAGTTGGAACCTGAGGGCAGCTTTCTCTCCGAGGTTTGCAGCGGCTGCCGGGGTTCTGAGAAGCAGAGCCTCTGGGAACGGGACTGAGCGCGGCCATAACTGCTCCCTCCGCCCGCCCTGTTGATCCCGCCCCGCCCAAACCCTGCGCACAGCCATTTGCCAATCGCCTCAGGCAAAGGCTGGATTAGCGCCTCCCCAGAAGGCAGACGTTTTCCATACAGCTGATTCCTATAGCCAGTCGGCCTGGTGGTCAAATCCCTCTAGTGTTAACTACAACAATTAAGGCTTGGCTAGAACAAGACTGCGCACAGAGACCACAAGGGGGTGCACCAAGAAAGCATAAAAGATGCGGAGACAAAAAAACATGACAGAAATGGAGGATATGGAGCTAAGAATCGCAATTTTGAGGGCTTGCCATAAATTTGTGCAGAGCCTCACGAAAACTAATGAGACCCTCGATGCTACGATAAAGAAATTAGAAAGTAAGCATACACGGACTGAAATAAAGAATATTATACCCAATAGCAGACCAGAGGAGTACAATAATCAAACCAAAGATTCGACAAAAAACACCCAATTGGAAAAGCAAAATGAAAAAAGAATCCGAAAGTGTGAAGATAGTGTAAGGAGCCTCTGGGACAGCTTTAAGCGGTCTAATATCAGAATTATTGGAGTGCCAGAAGATGAGAGACAGCAAGATATTGAAAACCTATTTCAAGAAATAATGGCAGAAAACTTCCCCCATCTGGAGAAAGAAATGGACTTACAGGTCCAAGAAGCGCAGAGAACCCCAAACAAAAGGAATCCAAAGAGGACCACACCAAGACACATCATCATTAAAATGCCAAGAGCAAAAGACAAAGAGAAAATCTTAAAAGCAGCAAGAGAAAGAGGCTCAATTACCTACAAGGGAATACCCATACGACTGTCAGCTGATTTCTCAACAGAAACTTTGCAGGCCAGAAGGGAATGGCAAGAAATATTCAAAGTGCTGAATACCAAGAACCTACAACCAAGATTACTTTATCCAGCAAAGCTATCATTCAGAATTGAAGGTCAGATAAAGAGCTTCACAGATAAGGAAAAGCTAAAGGAGTTCATCACCGCCAAACCAGTATTATATGAAATGCTGAAAGGTATCCTTTAAGAAGAGGAAGAAGAAGAAAAAGGTAAAGATACAAATTATGAACAACAAACATGCATCTATCAACAAATGAATCTAAGAATCAAGTGAATAAATAACCTGATGTACAGAATGAACTGGTGATTATAATAGAATCAGGGACATAGAAAGGGAATAGACTGACTATTCTTGGGGGGAAAAGGGGTGTGGGAGATGCGGGAAGTGACTGGACAAAAATCATGCACCTATGGATGAACACAGTGGGTGGGGAGTGAGGGTGGAGGGTGGGGTGGGAGCTGGAAGGAGGGGAGTTATGGGGGGAAAAAAGAGGAACAAATGTAATAATCTGAACAATAAAGATTTAATAATAAAATAAAATAAAAAATAAAAAAATAAAATCTCATCTCCTCTGGCGGAATGGGACTTATTTTTATGTTGTTGTTTCTTTTTGGCATCCCATAGATACACAACCTATTCCAGAGATTATTTTTATTTCTAGTAGGCTAAAACATACTTTTTGCATCTATGGTTTCTGGTATGCATATGATTTCTAGTAAACATCTTTATTTTTTCTCCAATCACTATTTATGTACAATGGCGAGAATAGATGCAAAAATTTCATGTTGAAAATAATCTATGGAAGTCACAAGTTGGAAACTTTCCCTCTGGTTCCAAACCATTCTAAATACTGGAAGGATATTTATATATGCCTGTTGCTTGCTTTTACCTGGAAGTATGATGAAATGTAATTAAAATACCCAAAACAAGAATATAGGTCACAGATCAGAAAAGGATGTTTACTCTGTGTGCCTAGAGTGAACTTTGGATCTTTTTTCTCCTTCCAACAATATAGATGTGGTTTATTGTCTACAACCCTTGCCCTGGATAAACACCACCACCCATGCCCTGCCCCCACCCTCTAAACACACACACACACACACACACACACACACACACACACACACACACTCCACACAAGAAAGCAGCCAAGCTTCTGTATATACAACTTTTATTGGTACATCCACATTTCTTAGCTTAGAGACTCTTATATTCTGTAGATTATTTTTTCTACCCTACAATATGGACTGGCCAAAAATCCAGGGAGAATGTCCTTAGACTGTAGCCATGAAATTTTACTTAACGCTCATGAAAGTGCCCACCCACCATTTCCTGTGATAGGCTTCAACATGAAGTGTAATCATATTTAGTTTCAAAGTTCAAATGCCATTTTCTGTTATAGATAAGCATGTACCCACAGGACAGGGCAGGACAGTTATTGTAACAAATGAGAGAGAGATGTCCAAGAGGGTAAGAGCCTCTCCTGTAGGAGAAGGCGGTTCAGCTCCTTCCCTATCTGTCTAACCTTCTTAAACAGGACCAGGCCAACTGGCCTAATAACCCTCTTATCTACTTACCCCACTGGACCCTGAACATTCCACTTCTTCCCCTAAGACCTGCCCTCTTTCCTCTGATATTTTAACATATTGTTAAGTTCCACCTGGTTGTTTGCCTGCCTTGTATAAATTGACTAGCTATGCAATTTTATATGGAAGTTACCGCGTTTTAAGAAATACTGACCAGAGGCATGGCAGTAAAATTAGGAATAAAATTTTTGCTTAGCATTTGAGAAGCAACGAATAGCCTTTGTTGAAGTAGGAGTGTTTCCATATATGGTCATATGAATTCATCATTCAAATTGGGAAAGTGGTAACTAGTTACATGCTTTAAATTGATGAAATGGTGAAAGGAGGGATCTCTTTCAAGAGACACAAGAAAAAAAGGAATACTGTATAAGAGCAACTGGGGGGTGAGGAAGCTAAGTAGAAAAAGATATGGATGCTGTTTCCTTTAATGAGTCAGCACAGAATTTATAGTCTGACATTTCCTTTAAGAACAGGAGATTATTATAACAAAGAAGAAAAATAAAATAGTTGTATAAGTTGGTCACAGTGATACTTGTAAAAAATACTAGCAATAGCAGTAACTGGCAAAATGGCAAAAATATATCCATCCAAGGGAGGCTACAATGTCTATTTTTCATCCATTCACCCAAAGAGCTTCAGTTCATCCTTCAAGTCCAAGGCCCAATGTCACCACCTCTGGAAAGCCCCCCTGATACTGCCAAGCAGCACCAAGTGCTTCCTCTGTGCTCCCTGGCATCTCTCCCCTGGCTCCATTATAACATTTACCACTTCTTAGGCGTCATTTACACTTTTGCTGCCTCTTCTCTCTCTCCAAGATGCTAAGGATTGTAACTTTTCTTTGGATTCTGCTGTCTGGCAAGGTGAGAGACATCTGTCCATTTCATTAAGATCTGCTAAGATGTTGCACGTAGAGGAAATCATGAGCCTGCATGTATTTTGAAGAATAAAGATCAATGAGACACTTCTATGAAGAAGTAGATATCCTTCTGCTAAGTATAGATAAAAAGCTTGGTTATTATATATAAAACAGGAAGATTCTGAAAGGCAGAGAGAAGACAGACAGAGTACTTGGGACTCAAGGAACAAAACTGTGATGAATTTCTGAGTTTTCTTGTTAGCTCACATATTCCAGACATGGAAGTGACGAAGTCAGCAACCTGGAAAAGCTGAGTACAGACAAAAAGATGCTCTTAAAATAGTCCATGCTCTCTCTAGCCAAAGGAGCAGAAGAAGAGTAGCCTAGCAAGAGAAAAAACAATAACTGCTCCCTCTTCAGCCAAACACCACAGAAAAGGTCATGACCCCACTCAGGCCAGCAAAGACAGAATGGGGAGCCTAGATTTCCACCCCTCTCAGGCTGCGAATAGGTGCTCCAACTCTCCTGCATGGTCACGATAGAGGAAACTGAGTACAGAACTGGTGATTTCCTTCCCACCTGGTGGTAATAAAGCTTCCCCTGCCAACCCAGCCCACAGTGTCAGTGGAGAGACCACATGGGGGCACCCTGCACATCCCAGCCAGGGAGGCATCAATGGAGGTCAAGCAGGGAGCTTAAGTCCCACCATGTCCAGTAGCAACAAGGGTACCCACTCACCCCAAGTATCAATGGAAACTGAAGAGGGAACACACCTATCAATAATGAGGCAGTGACCCCAATTCCCCTGCTAGGGTATTAGAGAAACTCAGCTAAAACAGAAGGTTTAAAGAAAGTCCATAGTCATATAACATATGTTATATGTAACATGTAACATTTGTTAACCTAAAATATCCAGATTTCAATTGAAAATCAATATTGCACTGAAAAACAGGACAACCATTTTGAATGAAAAAAAGACAATAGATGCCAACATAAAGGTGACAGAGATGTCAGGATTATCTGACAAGGATTTCATAGCAGCCTTTATAAAAATGCTTCAATGAGCAATTACAAACATTCTTGAAACAAATGAAAAAATACAAAGTCTCAGCAAAGAAATAAAAGATACAAAGAAGAACCAAATAAAAATTTTAGAAATAATAATAATATAACTGAAATATATTTTTAAAAGATGAACTCAACAGCATAATGGATTAGACAGAGAAAAGGATCAATGAACTTAAAGATAGAACAATAAAAAATTACCCAATTTGAACAATAGAAAAAAAAATAAAATTTTTTTAAATAAAAAATAATGTACTGAGCATCAGAGATCTGTGGGGTTAAAACAAAAACTCATGAAACTTTCTAAATTATTAAATAATTTTCAGATATAAATTGTATTATCTAAAGGCCTCTGTGGCCCCGAGGCTGTTGAAGAATAAATATCATCTGAAGGACAAATGCAAATCTTTGGTGCACTAATAGAACACCTAAATTAGACTCAGGGAACCTAAAAGTGAATGTAGCCTTCGAAGGTTCACAGGTTGGCACTAAAGGATGTAGTCTATGCAGTGGATAAATCAAGTTCATTTATTGTGACCACCACGGAGATAGGAAGTGATGGTACCGTGTTCTCTTCAAATCTATGGAACTTCAAATAAACAGCTCAGTGCAGTATAGCTCTGCTGTTGGTGGAGTCATTTTTATGTACAGAGGAAAACATTCCTACCATCTCGATGACAAATGCCACCTTGCATGTGCTGACAGGTTCTCTGAAGTTTCACCAAGAGAAGACATTTTTAACAGTCTAAACACATCACTTTTAGAGCTGTTTTTCAACCTATGTTAATAACCAGTGAGCAGGATGGGAATATTTTTCTTTTTTGGTACAAATATAGAGTAAAATTTATAAAGATTGACGTACTCAATTCACAGATCTTCCTCAAAGTTTAACTTGTTAAAGCCTTTTAACCTGGAGAAGCCCAATCATAATTTTAAAAAAAACAACAACAGAGGATTACATATTTTGCCTTTTGAGAACCTCAGAAAAATTTTGTTTCCATTAATTTTTTTATTAAAACTAAAATAAATGAAATTTCAAAATCACTTTTTAAAAAACATCAAGAATCGTTTTTAAATTCTTGTGAAGATACGAATGTAACATGAATTAGTCCAATCCTATTCATACTCCTGCTGTTGCCAGCTCCATAAAAGTTTATTCATGATAATAAGAGTCGAATATCTGGTATCCAGACAATGTTCACAGGCTACTTCTGCCTTCTAGAGAAGTAGAAGAGCAGTTTTAGGTTTGGTCTGTCTTTATTCCCAAATTTGAACTGTTACACATTCAAACATGTGCGAGACTCAATAGGAACACTTTCCTACTGCTATGCCGAGGCCACGCGTTTCCCTGAGATGGTCGTATCACAGAGGAGTCCCAGTTCTAACTGTGGTCGACAGTTTCCAAACAATGCAATCGTGTGAACAGAGGACTGTGTCAAACAGAAGGTTCTTTCAAAACAATTTATGGTCTGTTTTTGGAATAAAAAAATATGTATCAGTCTTCTTGGTTAAAAGTTAGCAAATGTGTTTTCAACTTTAAAATGTCTGAAATTGGCTCTTTTCTTTCTTGATAGAAGCTGAGTCCAGTGATGTGTTCAACATCTGTGATCCGAGCTCTATGTAATTTCAACAACTCTTCCACCCATGAGGATTCATGCTTCCCGTGCTGTGAGGGTAGAAAATAAAGAAGAAAAGTCACTGGAAAACAGTTAGTTCACTTTCCCGACCAGCCTTCCATGTCCCCCATTGTAATCAGCTTTGACACTTTGGCTCCCAAATAGCAGATGCCACAAGATTTGTTAGACATAATCCCTGCTCTTGAGTAATTTACCATTTAATATATACGATGCATGTTTGTTTAATCAGATGCATCAATTTTTGGAAAAGACAAGTATACCTGGATTAGATGCTCATTTATTCCATTGGTGCAAGAAATTTCAATGATGTAGGGTTAAAAAATGTTGGAAAACAGAAGCAACATGGGACGATAGAAAGAATGTGGGAATTAGCATAAAGAAACTTGGATTCAAATTTTGGTTCTACCATCACCTTATCAGATAAACTAAGGCAAGTTATTTAACATCTGAATCCTGATTCTCTTACCTTGCACCTTTCTTAGAGGGTTGTTTTGAGGATCCAATGCAATGATGTGTGCAAATGCACAATACAAACACTAGTTCTTATCAGAATCAGTTATGTACATATTTGCAATGAAGAAAAGGTTGAGGGAAGTGGTAAAACACAATCGTTTCTGGTGAGGTAGTAAAGTCTCAGCTGCTATGAGATCAGTAAAGAATTAAAGACATATGCTCTGCTCTGGCACATGGAAGCGGCAGAGCTGGTAGCTGAAGCAGGTAATAGAGGTGGCAATTGCACATCTATGTATTAATGTAAATCTTTCTGAAAAAAGCTCTCAGAGAAGGTCAGATGAACAAAGTATCCATGGATTGGTGGGCTATGAGTGTACTTTAAAGCCATCCCTCAATAAGGTTCACATACCCTTAGGACATTATTATTGAAAACTAGAGGCCTGGTGCATGAAATTCTTGCACTGGGAGGGGTGTCTCTCAGTCCAGCTTGGACCCTCTCACAATCTGGGACCGCTGGCTCCTAACTGCTTGCCTGTCTGCCTGCCTGATTGCCCCTAACCACTCTGCATGATTGCCCCTAACTGCCTCTGCCTCGGCCCCCGCCACCACGGCTTTGTCTGGAAGGACATCCAGAATGTTGTCTGGAAGGTCGTTCGGCTGTCTGGTCTAATTAGCATATTACGCTTTTATTATTATAGATGACAAATATAGAGTTTTCACATAAAAGGAAAATAGGCTAATAATTTCCATTTTCTCATTAGCCTCCAATCATCCACTACTTAATACTGCTCAGCATGCTTCTCTGCAAATGTCTTCCTTCTGGCTCTTAAGGTAACAGCCCTGACTCAGTAGACTACTTGGCCAGTAGATATTTTCCATCTGTTCCAATGTTTACAGGAATATATAAAAAGTACACATAAGGCATCTGTTCTGCTAGGCCAATATCCAGCCAATCCTTAGTCACTACTTGTTTATATTTAAGATATCGGTACAATAGCTTTTGGAAAAGTAGAAATGGAAAAGGAACTCAACACCTAACTCATGGCATTTAACATCATTTTGGTCAATGTGATGTAAGCATAAGTCTGTTGATGACTTTTTTTTTTTGGTGTAGGGTCCAGCATTCAGACACAACACCTAGAGAAGTAGAAACCATCTTTAGCCCACACGGACCACATGCTAAGAACAGTGGCACAGAAAGACAGGAAGGTCTGGGTCCCTAATGGTGCAGCTGATCAGTGCACTGTCCCAAGACTGTCCACCTCTGGACTTTCTATAATATGAGGAACCTTGTATTTGTTCAGTCACTATAACTAGGTTCTCTGTTATTTGTTGCAGAACACAATACTAACTGATACATTAATGACTATTTAATCTCTCAAGCAATGAACAAGGAAATATTTGGTATGTGTCCAACAGCAGCCACAACACTGACCAGTTAGCAGAGTTAGATGCCCAACATACATCTAAATAGCTAGCATCTTATTATTCAGTACTTAATTCTGAAGAATAAGGGGAAAAGATAACTTAATGAGAAATGTGTTCTAAAAGGACTGGTCAATTGGTTCTGAAAGTTTATCAGAGAAACAATTAAAGCGAGACATATCCTCATTCATTTTAATGAATGATATAGAGAAAGACCACTAGGTCAGGGATGGCAAATGGGCCACTGTACTCTACTCATGGGCCCACCACAGAGCACTGTCTGTTTTGTTCACTGCTATGTCCTCAGTTCCTAGAGTACCTGGCAACAAATACTTATTAAAGGAAAGAATAACTGCACCAAAGAAGGCTTAAAAGAATGAGTGAAAGGGGTAAATGAATGAGTGACACAGCACTCTCTCCAGCCAAGCTCAGACTGGGCCTTGAGATACTTTTGACCATAGGACTCTACATGTCAAAACCAATCCATTGAGACTGGTAGAAAAGCCAAATATATTTGCCAATTTAGATCTAGACTTACTTTGTATAACTTCAATGGAAAAGAAGAAGAAGAAGAAGAAGAAAGAAGAAGGGAAAGAGGAGGGGGAGGGGAGGGGGAGGGGGAGGAGGAGGGGGAGGAGGAGGGGGAGGAGGAAGAGAAGGAGGAGAAGGAGAAGGAGAAGGAGAAGGAGAAGGAGAAGGAGAAGGAGAAGGAGAAGGAGAAGGAGAAGGAGAAGGAGAAGAAAAGAAAAAACCAACTAGGATACCTTAGAAGTACTCTGAAAAAAACATTTTGACTCACCATAAGGAAAAGCTTCAAAATTGCTAAAATTTTAATGCAATCTTGATGCTCAAACACTACAGTTTAGATTTTTTAAATTCTGAGCAAACAAAAGAACATAAAACAATTATTTCTAAACATTCGAATGACAACAGAATAAGAAAAGATAATTAGGAACAAATATGATTTTTATAATAAAGTGATATATAGAAAATTAATTTGAAATGTTGTCTAACCAGGTCTCTCTGAAGATATGTCTGTTTATAGGATCAAATTTAAAATCATCCTATAATTTCAAAGTATATTCAAGTTACGTTCTCTCCCACAATAATGTTAGATATAAGACACACACGGATATATTTTCAATGTTTAAAGTAAATTAACAAAGGCTACTTACCACACAGCTCTCACTGTTATCAGTCCTGTGAGGCAAAATGAAAGCTAATGTATCTAAATTTTCACACTGTGAGGGAGTCTGGGATGTATTTTTACAACTTGTTAGCACAATGAAGAAGTGGGTTGGAATCAGAACTTCTTGATTACGGATGAGTCTGCTGTTTCTGTAAAACAAGACAATATTCACTTTCAGAAAGAAATAACGATCTCCTTGTAACGAATATTTCAGTAAAGCATTTTTCATACAATATTTCTAAAAATCAAATTCAGTCAAATAAGTAAGTATATTATAAGAAGTCAGTCATCATAACACTTCAGCCTATTCTGCCAGGTTGAGAGAGTGAGAACTAGAAGACAGTCAGATAAACTCAACCCAAATAATTTTTATTTTCTATAGAAATTTATTGAATTTGGAATGTTAGAAATTCTACTGTAACACACTGGAATTGAGACATAAATATTTTTTAATACCTACAACTAAGATACTAAAGCAATAGTCTTTTAAACTCTGTGTAGTTGTGGACAGACAGTGGACAGAGAGAGAGAACTGGGTTGAGATTTTTAAATTCTGGCTCCTGCAGAGAAGCCACGTTGCTGTGAATTCTGTTTTAAATGGATTTTCTTTTCCGCACCAATACCTTTATATTTTTTCATTGCAGCATATTCTCAAAGATATCCCAAGTAACACCTTTGCCTCATCTTAATTCTGTTTCCTTTGGTCTGAAAGCTAGGTTAGTTTTGTTTCGTTTTTTCAGCATCTTAAAAAATTTAAGGTAGTGGTATCATTGTTTTCAAATACAATCTTATGTAGAACCATAATATATAAAACACATTAAAACAGAGAGCCCTGGCCCAACTGGCATGGCTCAGTGGTTGAGCTTCGACCTATGAACAAGGAGGTCACCGTTCAATTCCCAGTCAGGGCACATGCCTAGGTTGCAGGCTCGATCCCCAGTAGGGGACATGCAGGAGGCAGCCAATCAATGATTCTCTCTCATCATTGATGTTTCTATCGCTCTCTCCCTCTCCCTTCCTCTCTGAAATCAATAAAAAGATATTAAATAAATAAATAAATAAACCAGAGAGCCCTGGTTAAAGCTGTGAATGGGAAAGGTATGAAATTGTTATCTTTACCCATTTTATTGCTGTGACTTATGAGGCAGTTACAGGGGACCTTGATGCCTCAAGGGATATTAGTAAGAAATTGTGATTTCATAAATTAATGTGTGTGTAAACAGTAATCCATAAATCAGCCTGCGAGAGACATTCTCAGAAAGGACCTCAGTCTCAGCAGAGGGTTCAGTCCCTTTTTCTCAGAGCCTTAATAGCAAAATTACTCCAAAAAATCTTCGAGTTACTGTTTTAATAAAGACCAACCCATCTGTAAAATGTTCTCCACCTCTCCTCTATAGAAATAGCCCCACTGATGTTTCCTCAAGATGATCACTCTATCATGCCCCTCCAGCCAGAGTTGGGTAAAAGTTATGACATTCACCCCGGCCTACAGCTTTATTACCCTGGTGATTCCTAGACTCAGGATGCCTCTGCCCCATATGGTTCTTTATCTTCTAACTGGAAGTATGTTAATTAAGATAATATCCCAGCTACACATAGAGATTTTAAACACTGATGTTCTCTTCTTAGTATTGAATCTGAGCTCAAGAATTACTCATCTGAGCTCAGTGGTGGAGGAACACTACTTCTTCCAGCTAAAAAATGTTTCACTGCCCGGAACCAGCATGACTCAGTGGTTGAGCATCAGCATGTGAACCAGGAAATCAAGATTTGATTCTCAGTCAGGGAACATGCCCGGGTTGCGGGCTCGATTCCCAGTACAGGTAGTGCAGGAGGCAGCCAATCAATGATTCTCTCTCATCATTGATGTTTCTATCTCTCTCTCTCCTTTCCTCTCTGAAATCAGTAAAAATATATATTTTTTAAATATGCTTTATTGATTTTTTACAGAGAGGAAGGGAGGGGGATAGAGAGTTAGAAACATCGATGAAAGAGAAACATCGATCAGCTGCCTCCCGCATACTCCCGACTGGGGATGTGCCTGCAACCAAGGTACATGCCCCCGGCCGGAATCGAACCCGAGACCCTTCAGTCCGCAGGCCGACGCTCTATCCACTGAGCCAAACCGGTCAGGGCAGTAAAAATATTTTTTAAATGTTTTCCTGAACACTGAGCAAACAGTAAAACTAATCAGATATTTCAAGGGCTGTCAGTGTAATCAGACATGTCACGAACATAAATCTGAATCGTAAAGGTTCTGCTGACTCATCCAGAAGGTAATCCCACTCGATAGCTGTTGTTCAGAGTTAATGAAATATATTCTTACTGTTTCAGAGTCTCTGAGGCATCATAATGTCCATCATAGTCAGAGTCAAACACAGGGCCACTGACAACATTGACGCCGTTTCTTTCTTCAGCATACCTTGGCAGTAGGGTGCCGTGAAAGTAGCGCCATATCGCTGAAACAAGAAGGACAGTGCAGTTTCAAAAAAACAAGGAGTCATGCTGTCATGTAAGATAAATCCAACACCATGATTCAAAACTAGCATTTGTAGTAATTAGAGATAAAAGTCAAGTTTGGCTCCAGTCTTAGTGTGAGGCCAAAAATTCACTGTTCACCTTTGGCCTTTGGGAAAGGCTAATACACAAATGTTATATTCAACTCTATTTCTGCCTTCCCTGGACCTTGGCAGCTTCATGAACTTGTGGTCACATGTCATCACTAAGCATTAAAAAGAAATGACCAACAGGAACAAGACAGGTCATTCAGATTTATTCTCAATATCTGAATATTCCCTTTGAAATATTCACAAGTATTCTAGATGTAAACTAGAATAAAAATCTATTTGTATGCTCTATATTTTTAATTCCCTATGTCACTTGAAGTACATTTATTCTTGTAAGAGTAAAACGCTGCAGTAATCAATCACAATATAAAATCTATTCATTTCAAGATTTAAAAAAAAATTATCAGGAACTTCCAAATAGTAACACAGACTGAAAGTTAATAGACAATGTTAGCTTGGTAACTTAGAAAAAAACATTACATACTTTTTATCACCAAAAACGTTTATAAACATTTAAGGAGAGAGCAGAATAATTATGTTGGGATATACCATAATTCTAATACTGGTAAAATTTTTTGTATACTGGAATTTTTAATATCAAACAAACCAATAAGAATGTATTTGATATTCAGTGATTTCATTTAGAGCAGGTCTTTCACATAAATTATAGCTATTATATATAAACACAGAAATCCATTGAAATTATGAAATGTAGAGTTAAAAATTTTTACCTTGAAAACTTGGGTACATTGGTACTATGTTAGTGGTAAGCAATGCTTCAGAATATATTTTATTTGAACCTTTGTTTAGTTCTACAAAGAGAATAAAAAGAACAACTATTTCACTCTTCACGAATAACATTGGAAATTATACTTTCTCATAGGATACATTTTAAAAAATAAGCTAAGTAATGCATATGAGCATAACCAATGGACATAAGACACTGGGGGGTAGGGGAAGCCGGGGTATTGTCAAGGGCGGGGGAAAAAAAGGACACATATGTAATACCCTTTGTAATACTTTAAGCAATAAAAAAAATAAAAATAAAATAAAAATTAAAAAAAATAAGGAGGGAGGAAAAGTTGGGGACAGAAGCATAGGAGAGTTGTAGAAATAACAAATAAGAGAGGAGGCGTGGAAGGGGAAATGTTTTTTTGAGTTTTATTTTTCTCAAGCATCTTTATTCACCCCACACTGAACATTTCTTCTGAGATACCACACTGTGAATATCTTTAATTAATGTATACATCTAAAGAAGAAATATTTATTTTTCTTATAGTATAATTATATTTATGTGGGATTTAGGATGGATTTTAAAGTCTGGTTCTTCATGCAAGTTTTAATTAATTTGTAGGGAAGTCAAGAGTGTTAAAACATATGATTATTCACTTGTTACATATACCATAATCTAAATTAATTTTATTCCAGATTTCCATAGTATGCATTATTGAATAAAAAGATAATGTTTAGCCTGGCTGGTGTGGCTCAGAGGTTGAGCATCGACCCCTGCACCAAGCAGGCATCAGTATGATTCCTGATCAGGGCACATGCCAGGGTTTCGGGCTTGATCCTCAGCAGGGGGCGTGCAGGAGGCAGCCCATTGATGTTGAAATTTCTCATCTATGTTTCTATCTCTTTCTCTCCCTCTCCCTTCCTCCCTTTAAAATCAATAAAAATATATTTAAAAAGAAAAAAAAATAAGCTGAGTATTATCCCAAACCTGTAAAACTTTCTCAGGTACTGGTTCAAGGGAGAAATTCAACGCATTTGGTCAAGTCCCTCAACAAAATAAAAATATTCAGATATGTTCTTCTTCAAAGAAAAAACTTTACAAAAGCTTTAATAAGAAGGGCCCCAAATTAAACATTTTCATATTTTACCTTATTTGTCTTATTTCAACTAAAGCATATTGTGTTGACAATCTTCTGTCCTTAAACTCTTTCACGGTGAAAAGAAAAAACACAATATCTGGCTTCAGAACAACACCTACTACCAGAAAAAACATCACAGGATGTCTGCCTGGAAAAGCTGCACAAGGCTTCTTTGTATGGATTTTCCGCTGGGACCTGGTCTATTTTTATAATGCAATGGCCAGGCTCTGACTTCAGACACTTACTCCGGGGACTGGACTGGCTATTAAGGGTAGTTGAGCACCGAGAGCCTTCTGGTTTGTGCCTCTTTAGGGCTGCCTCAAAATGTGTTCTCATTCACATACAAATCTGCCACTTTTAAAAACAGAACATTTAACTTAAAAAGAAAAAAGCCACTCCCTAGGGGCTATGTATTGGTGAGAGAGCAAGAGCATTTAGGCTCTACCTTTACCTAATTCTTTGACAAATTAGATTTTTGTTTTCAAACAACAAAATGATATCTCCTTCTAAAAAATTCAGATGCATTTTTCTGACCTCACTGAGATTTCTCAAATTCTGGTTAGAAATGCAGAAAAGTGAAGAGTGCCCTACCTACAATATCTGTACTGAATCACCTACCCTTTCGATCAAAAATAAAGTTTTCTAAATTTTACATTTGAGACCTAGTTTTAAAATTTTCCCTAGTAGTTGTATTTCTCACTCACAATTTTCATCAATCAGTAAATATGATGATGTACATTGTCCCACAAGAAAGAAAAGGAAGAGAGAAAGAGGATGGGGGAGGAGGAGGTCAGGGAAGAAGAAACTTACGTGGCGGAGAGAGGAACCCATAACTTATTTTAGCATTATTTTTATAAAATGAACATTTGTGGACAGGACTAAGGGAAATTCGAAGATCCTCATAAAGGCAGTTGGAAAAGTCTTCTGTAGAGAAACTGTCCTGAAGATCAAAATGAAAAGCACCATCAGGTATCAGGTATGTAAAAGGAAGGAGATTTCTTTGTAAGTAGCTAAAGGTGAACTGCATCATAAAATTACGGAGTTCTTGCTGTCTGTTCATGTCCTTTATCAGTTTTCCATTTCCTACTATGGTATTCATCTCTTTTCTATCTGAAGTGCACACTCTTTACAATATTAAGGACATTAATCATTTGTCATATATGTGCAAATAGTTTCCTACTATGGTGTGCTAATTTTGCTGAAAACAGGTGTTTGTTTTTTTTTACTCGATTTCAAACTTTTATATAGGGAATTGCTGATTTGTAGAAATTTGAGACTACCTTCCATACTCAGTTACACAACCAAGAGTTTGGGGGTGGGCGAGTGTAAAAAAGCCGCTGCACAGCAATGTTATGTGAAAACCTCAGGAGTAGTGATGACTCGGAAGTTTTGCAGCTTTGGTTACATAAGAGAGCTGATAATGAACAACCAGAACACCATAGTTGAGGTATTAAACAACAATAAATGGATGGGGACCGACAAAACTGTGTAGAATGCTACATAGTACAAAGTCAAGTTTAAAAAAAAATGTGAAAAGTGTTCATAGTGTTTGAATATAGTCTTCAAAATATATATATATTTTTAATTCAAGTTTAAGGTAGAAATGCTATGTAAATATCTGAATGGGTGTGCACTATATATTTTTAAACACAGAAATTTTATATATATATATATATATATATATATATACACACACACACATGCCCTTATATTTTTATTTAGCTATCTCAGTGATATCAACAATAGTTTTATTTTTTAAGTTCAACTGATTTAAGCTCTCTATCTTTTAAGGACATCGCACAGCTTGCCAGATACTTTCAGTTTCTGAAAAGCTGGTCAGTCTAGTTTAAAACTTCCATCCCAAGTAAGATCTAAATCTCATCTCCACCCTTTGTTCTCTCTTTCAAAGCCCATCTCTGATTATTTCTCTTCCCACCACAGCCCCCAGGAGTGAGGAGGAATGGTGGTCTTATTCTGGGGCATTTTCCCTCACTCCTCTCAAGGCCTGACTCCTCTGGTTTGGGGGGTGAACAGGACCCCCAGCTTCTCCCTGGTTTGGTTCAGGGGTCCTCCTGTGGATGGGATGGTATATGCAGGGAGGCGACTGAGCCTTCTCCATCAGTGAGAATCTGCTAAGAGTTGAGCAGTTGAGGGAAATCCGTGTACCCACATACCTATGCATTTAGAGATGAATAATTGTGACTGATTGTAAAAATGATTTCATAAAATTATAAAGTAAAATCGTAAAGTATTTAAACCAAAGGCCAGAGAGAAGCCTTTACTGCACATCCCTCGTTTCACAGAAAACGAAATATTCTCCAAGTCTCAATGTCATGAGCTAGTTACTGGCAGAGCTGAGACCTAATTTTTCTGACTCCCAGTTCAGTGACCTAATTTGAGAAGTGATTACAGAGCCAAGATTAACAGTGATAAATAATGCTCTCAATGTTTTGCTTAGTGATAATTTGAAGTAACCACACAGAACTAAAAGGGTGGCAAATACTTGCATTTCTGTTCACGGTGTAGGATGACCAGAGGGGCATCTGGATGTCTTGGCTGTAACCACTCACGAACTGGTGCTGGTAGAGCAGACAGACAGTGCCGCTCTTCTGGAGAACTCTGGGTCTTCCGTAGGGTAAAGTGCCACGCTTAATAACCTTCTCTTGGGTCACAGGAGGAAGACAAAACCACCTTTTCAATGTACTTAGAGTGCATTACATGATAATATATATGATACACTCATCTAATTCTTTCCCCTACTGAAAATACTGAAACAATAGTTTTTAACAAAAAAAAATTAAAAGAGCAGCACCATAAACAATTAAGCAAACAAAAGGGATTCAGTAGTATACTTTTTGTCCATGAAGAGTCTAAAAAGCAATGTAATATGAAGATATCACAATAAACATGAAACTGCTAGAAATTTCAGCAATTTAGAAATTCCATTGCTAAAATTCTTTAACATTATTGCAATTGCTTCTTGTTCAGGATGTACTCCAGAAAGAAAATGCGTGTACTTGGAAAGCCAAAGTGCAGACCTGAAATTATGAGACTAAGCTGAATGAATCAATAATACTATAGACTGTTTTCTTGCCCTTTCCCCAAGTGTCATGTGCTTTGTAGAGTTCTTTGTAGACACCATCTAATTTAATTATTAAATAGCCCTATAAATTAAGGCTATATAACCATTTTACAGGTGAGGAAACAGCAGCTGGTAGGAAGTAAATACTTGTTTCCATGGACATAGTTTCTAAGCTCATATTCAAACCCAGTTCTACCCAAATTCCAAAGTGTCATTTTTTGCCACGACACTTTAACACCTTGGGATCACCAAAGGTTTCTCTAACCTGAACATGTATAGAATTTTATACAGATAAGATCAAGTAAAGAACAGTGCAGAATTCACCTTTTATTCCAGCAGGAAAATAACGTGAGACAAGTCATTTAATCTATTAGAGACTCTGTCAAGTGTACCAGACACTGTATATTGAAGTGTCACTGAACATCCAAGTCAAACTAACAAATTTCATCAGATGTCTGCATAGTCTTAATTTTCATTTACAGGTGATGAAGAAGTAACTTTAGATAAGTGATTCAATTTATACTCTCTTGTAATTGACTAAGAACCCAGTGAGCTAGACATTTAACATGTATTTTAAGTGGAAATTGGAAGATTTATTATAAACTTATAAAAATGTTCAAAATCTCAAAAGATCTCTACTATGTTCATGAAGAGTGATTCAGTTTCCACTAAACATACTGCATACTGTTTCCACTATAACTATCCCTTCTTTCCTTATGATTAACCATCTAGACTGTCAAGCAAAGAAATCTCTATGTTTTATATCAGGTGGTCCTCCACTACTCCTTTTATTTTATTAGCTGTTCTAAAAATTGCCACCAAATAAGTTCTCTGTGATTCACACTATTGAGAAAAAGCCTGCTTCCCTATTCCAAGTTGAAGAGTAAACATGCCTTACCTTCTGCCATGGTCAGATTCAACTGTGTCTGAAAATCCATGACTGGAAACATCTATAGAGTTAATAATACTATTTTTAAGGAATGAAAGACATGTTTTAATTTTGTAACAAACAACATCTATAGATTAATTATTCCATTGTAGAACAAAGATACAATTTAAAACCATCTTGTACAAGTCAAAATTATTTTTTTTTTATGTTGAGGATAAAGGGATAAGGATGACAGTTGAAAAAAAGACAAAATTGTTAGCACAAGCACACTATTATTGAAATATGAGAATATAATTGCTACTTTAAAATTCTTAGCCCTACTCCTCAGTCTTTCTAAAAGCCTAAAACAAAATAGAAAGAACAAATTCAACTACTCCCCAAATTTCCATCTTTAGGGACCTCATCAATTTTGCTCATAACCTGTCACATATTTTCATCCTTTTACGACAACTATATATTAAAGTTGGAGAAAACTGGAACAGTGTCATATATCCATTTTGTACCCCAAAAAGAGATATTTTCCCCCTAAATTTAAAATAAGGTGGGAATGTACTTTAGAAAATGAATATGGTGACTGGTTTATAATCAAGACCTCACTGCTGGGATAACAGGACTCAGCTAAACTTCCCCCAAACTGCAAGTCAAGTCACAACACCCAGGGATAAAAATAGAGGCAAAAATAAGGTAGAGGAAAAATAAATAATAAAAGTCTGCATGTGTCACTAGAATTAGAAATAAATATTATTTTTACTCTCACTCATAAATTTTAATTTGATCATTAAGTCTTTCCACAGCACATGCTATGCAGAAAGTGCTATGAAAACATACACACTGGGGGCAACTTCCCAGCAACACTTACTGAGGGATCACACGAGCAGCCAAGGTTGTCGCTGGGGGTCCTTGTGAAGGGGCACTGCACTGGGGGGCGGGCTTCTTTGGGATGCTTTGGGGTGTAAACAGGATTCTTTAGAAGGTGGTTAAGACTTCCATGAGTTCCATTATTAGGAGCAGGTGTCAAATTCAGTAAGTCTGCATAATTCCAAGAATGGTAAAGATTACTTAAAAGTTTCAAAATCAAATAAACTTGTACTATGATTTATATTATTTAAAACCATATTTATATGAATCCTTAATTCTTTACCTAAAATGGAACTCTAAAACTCTCTTGGGATTTAGAGTATTTTTAACTATGCTAGTCTTTATGGAAATACTGAGGTATATGCTGTACTTCTCTATGAATTTTTATGAACTTTAATGTTTGTAATAACTATAGTTAGCATATGTTGAATGCTTATTATATGCCAATCACCGTGCTAAGATATTTTTCTTACTTAATCCTCCAAACAACTTAATAAGTTATTGTCAATATTTGACAGATGAGTAATCAGAGCCTTCGGCTCAATGTTTCAAAGCTACTAAGATAATAGACCTAGGATTCAAAACTAGCTTTGTCCAAGTCTAAGATTCATGCTCTTAATAATAGTAATAGCAAACACTTACATAATAAAGCACTTAATATATGCCAGGCACTGTTTTAAGTGCTTTAAGATCTAGTAATTCACTTATGTAAATCAGCTCCCATTGAAAGAATTATACTTAGGACAGATTTAAGGTTTTGTAAATGACCAGTATCATTATCAGAAAAAGGAATTAATATTTAAGATGTAATATTCCACCCACAAAGTACTATTTTGGGCACAGAATTCCCTGGCCGGTTTTGCTCAATGTTTAGAGTGTCAGTCTGAAGACCAAAGGGTTATGGTTCGATTCCTGGTCAAGGGAGCGTGCCTCAGTTGTAGGTTTGATCCCCGGCCCAGTCCTGGTTGGGGTCAGCTTGGAGGGCAAAGCCCTCCCAGCACAATGATAGCCAAAGGCCATGATTGTAAGCTTGACCTTATAGTCCCACCTTGTAGTCCTAGGTAGCTGAGGGATGTGGGCTGCAGGAGGTACAGCAAGTGCTGCCAAAACAAAGCTTGATAGAGTTCAGAGAATGGCAAAAACAGGAAAGAAGCAGATTTGAAACTTGCAAGAACATTGTAAACATCTTGCCCTTGTTTTGCTTTGTGTGATCTGACTATAAAATAAAGATCCTGCTTACAGGCAGGGCCACTGTTTCCTCATCCAGGCACAGTGATCCACCTAGCCCCAACTGTATTCTCTTGGCTCTTTTCTTTAATCCTTCACCGTGCCTCCTCAAGTTCACCACTGGCCGTGCTGGACGCAGTTCACATACTGATCTGATTCAATGGTCATATAATTGAGCCCTGGCAAAGTACCAAGCACTGAGGATGTACAGACCTCCCTACTCTGGGTATTGTACTTTACCAACGTGCAGCTTAGTGGAAGAATCAGGTAAGTAATCAGATAGTATGTTGGGCACATTTCTTCAATGAGTTGGGGTCAGGAAGGAAAAAGGTAGAAATGTGAGGGCCTATCTTGCCTCATCATCATCTTCACAAAGGTACCCATCAAGTAACTTATTTTTGATCAACCTATCTCAGCTGTTTTCAGAAGGGATGAAAGCTGCCTGTTCACTTACCACACATTAAGTTATAGACTTCAATATTTTCAAAGGAATCAACTTCAAGACCGTGCTTGAGTCCAGGTCCATAGCCAATAAAGAGGGCCTAGATTGACCAGGAAAGTAGCAGTTTATGAATTCCAGTTATGAATATAGTTGGTCAAATGTAAAGTACAGTATAGGGAGCATAGTCAATAATATTATAATAATTATGTATGGTGCCAGTTGGGTACTAGACTTACTGGGGAATCACTTAGTAAGTTACATAAATGTGTAACAGCTATACTGTGACACCTGAAACTAATTGTAATATTGAATCTTAACTGTATATGAAAAGTATGAATTATAAATTTTTTAAAGTGAATTTATATTATTTACATTGTACATATATAAACTGATTATGTTAAGAGGAAAAATACTATGCCCAATGAACTTGGTGGGAATTTTTTTAACCCCTGTTGCACAGATAATCTAAGGACATCTAGAATAGTTTTCTTAACTTCACTGTAATTCCTGACTTGACATTCAGAACAATAGTACAATGAAATCTAATTTTATCTATGAAATGGGATATACACCTTACCCTGCCCATCTCACACAGTGCTGCAGGGATCAAATTAGATAATTATTGTGAGTATATTTTTAAAAATTTTAAGTGCAAAGTAAATTTAAGGTATTATTTTCATTTAGAATATAAGTATGATGTCTTCTCAAATATTAACAAATTGTCTTTCATTTACTGTGGAGCAATATTGTTAGTGGAGCATAATATATATAAATAATTATTGGAAATTTAGTAGGAGGTATATGTCACATGTTCATGAAATATGAATATAAATTTTAACAAAAATCTATTACTTTAATTAATACCAAAGAAAAATAGCTATATGAAAGTATATTTTTCAGTATTCTCATTCAAGACATATAATGTCAGTGTTTTTAAGTCTAAAACTTTATATACAAGCTTTTCTTCAGATATAACTATTATTTTTAAAAAATATAATAGGTATACTCACTTGCATATTTGAAAATAGGTTGTCAGAGCCATGAAATCCATCTCCACAATATTTCCTTTCTGAAGGATTCCTAATTTTCATATAATATGAATTAATAATGTAAAGTCAATTCACAAAGCAAAATTTATAACCATGGCATTATTTTCATTAATAAAGAATAAGTAACTATTTTTTAAAACAAACCAGGAAAAGGTAAATAAAACCACTTGGCTTTGAAAAGCATTAAAAGCCACCTTTATCTTTTATTTTGTAGACAAATCAACTATAAGCTATATGGTATAGAGGAAAAAAACCCACTTATCATTGAGACAGAACTGGTTTTGAACCTTGATTGTGATAATAATTAGCTGTGACTCTGGAAATTTATTTATCTTCTCTTGATTTCAGTTTTGTCATGTTAGATTGTTTGTAACAATTAAATGGTTTAACCTAAAGAAATGCTTGATGCATAATAGATGTTCACTAAATATTAATTCTCCCATGAGGGTAAGAACCATCTGGTCTTTCACATTTCCAAACACTATAAGCGCAGGTCTCTCATAAAGTAGAGACAGTGCAATTCTGTTAACTAAATTCCTCAACCCTAGCTTTCTGGCAACTATCAAGAGAGTTAATTATCAAATTTTGAGATGTTAACCATATTAATGATCCAAATAATTTGCTGAACACGCCAATAAATGAGATTTATTGATTAGTATAACAAGAATGAAAAAATAACTGTGTATAATGATGAAGCTAATTGGTCATTATAAGGCAAAGAGCTTTTGCCAATTATCTGCTGGACTTTGAAGACATTATTAGGCATAACTGTAATGTGTAGAAGAGATACAATGGCAAGTGGCAACACAAATCTGGAGCACAAGAAATAATCACTGTGGAGTAAGTGGACAGAGCAGTGCTTCTTAGCTGTAGGTGATCTTCCCTTGCTCGGGGACTTTTGGCCTGTGTGGTGACAATCTGGGTTGTTACAACTTTTTCATCTAGTGAGCAGAAGTTGGGAATGCTTGCAAACACCCCACAATACACAAGACAGCTCCCCACAATATTATCTTATCTAAAATGTCAAGAGGCCAAGGTTGAGAAACCCTAGAATAGAGTCTAGAGAATCATATTTGTGCAGTTTTCCTATTGAATTACTAATAGATCAGGCTAAGTTTACCTGGGAGGCTATCAAACTTACAATGCAAGTTGCCACTGAGGGTCCAAATAGAATGTCAAGGGCTCAATCCTGTCACTTTTGGCAAAATGCAACCGCTTGGGTAAGAACTGTTTTAGGTAAGGTTTGAAGTGCTGGTTTGGCTCCCGGCACTAAAATCATAGAAGGTAAAGAAAAAACATTATTTGCAGATTTTCTTAAGTGTAAACTTCTTTTGAAAGTGCTTTCAAACTCCATATGAATTTTTCCTCACAAATATTTTACCAGCATGCCCAGTAAGTCATATGTGGAAAAATAAATGAGTTCATACTATTTGTATAATGTACAAGTTAAATATTCCCAGCTATTAAATATTCTTATTTTTACATGAAACCATAATCACTGCATAGATGTCCCAGGATACGTAGACTGTGTCACAAGATTATATTTGAGTTACTACTGATGATCATATTTTCAAACACTCATATAACTACAATTGTAAGAGTTTTCTCCAAAAGAGAAAATTTTATCCACCAGTTTGGCTCAGTGGATAGAGTGTCAGCCTGCAAACTGAAGGGTCCTGGGTTCAATTCCAGTCAAGGACACATGCCCAGGTTTCAGGCTGGATCCCCAGTAGGGGATGTGCAAGAGGCAGCCAATCAATGATTCTCTCTCATCATTGATGTTTCTTCTATCTTTCTCTTCCTCACCCTTCCTCTCTGAAATCAATAAAAATATTTTTAAAGGAATTTTTTAAAAAAGTGAACATTTTCTATCAAGTAAAATAAAATAGTCTAGATAATTCAGCACCAGGACAAAAACTTACTTAAAAAATAGGCATTAAAAAAGACTGGTAGAAATATATTGTGGTGCTAACCATGTTTATGGTGGTACAGCTGTAGGTTTTTTTCCTTCTACTGTTATCAATTATGCTTTTCTTGTACTATCACATAAATTTAACAATGTCAATAAACAAATTCTTAAAACTTTCAAATCTAAATTATTGGGACATGTCCTTAAATATCTTTAAAATCTACAATACATTTAATGTTGGCCCAGTTACTCAAAAATTCTAATTCTATAATCACAACAACAAATACTGAATGTTTTATAAATATATATTATACAAAACTAACAGTAATTAGATAATAGAACAATAAAGATACTCACAGAAAGATTTCTGACAATGCCTTCATAATTAACTGAAGGGGGACAAAGATAAAAAATTAATTATTGATAGTATGCTACAATTAGAAATAAAAATAATACAAACATATAGACTGTCAAATTCAAGGCCAATATTTCTAACAGCTCATTTAAATCATTATATATTAGTCATTGACAGAAATAAGATAGATGTTTAGGAATCCCCACCCAAGCCAATGAAATTATGTCACACGGTCAAATGAAAAGGCAAGTTACAGAACATCCACCTAACCATCCAATTGTCTCCACCTGACCATCTATCCAACTGCCTATCCATCTGTCTACCCACCCATTAATCCATCCATCTATCCATTCATACAGTCAAATACTCATGCATCCATCTACTAGAGCTAGTGTGATTTCACTGAATAAAAATGAAAATGAATGTGTTTTATATACCCATAGAAAATATCTGAGGAGACACATTCCAAACTTAACAGTGTTCATCTCTAAAGAGAGCAACTGAGCTGCAAATTAGGGGAGCTTAGGGTGGGAAACTGTTAGTTTTTGTTTTATATACTTTGATAGTCACTGGTAATTCCAGAATTTCAAAATAAGAGGGATAGAGAGAAACTCAGAAAAAAAGAATAAGTAGAAGAGTTTTGGAACTGTGTTTGCATAGCAAGCCCACAGTTACCTAATTCCAGTCTAGCTTTCTAATTAATTAGACTTTACATAATTTTGACAAAATTATCCAGATAAAAGAATATGTAATACATATATATATGTATTACATATTCTTATATATATATATATAGATATAGATATTGATATAGATATAGATATATAGATATATAGATATATAGATATATAGATATATAGATATATAGATATATAGATATATAGATATAGATAGATAAGTATAGGTATAGTTTTTGCTTTAATTTGGGAAACTTTGAGGGCCTAACTGAGCTAAGAGTGTGGCTAAAGCTTAGCCATCCCATCCTAAACATTTCTGGGACTGCCATTCCTCTACAGTTTTTATAAGAGGTTTTATAGCTATTGTATGTTACTCTTATACATTTAAAAAATACTAGTTAGGGGCCCTGGCCAGGTAGCTTAGTTGGTTAGAGTGTCATCCTGATACACCAAGGTTGCGGTTTGATCCCTGGTCAGTGCACATACAAGAATCAACCAATGAATGCATAAATAAGTGGAACAACAACTTGATGTTTCTCCCTCTCCCTCTATCTCTTCCTCCCCCCGCCCATCAATAAATAAAAAATACTAATTAAAATTTGTTATGCATATAGAGTCTATGCTTTGGGTCACTATGTAGTCTATGCTTTGGGTCACTATGCTAATATATTTACATAACCATTTTCTTGGAGCAAAATCTATTTTTTCATCATAAATATTCAACAGTACCTATTAGCACATATAGCACTCAGTGCTCAAACCTAACTCATTTTTTGTGTGTGGCTATTTGATGTTTGTCCCATCATTGTATATGTGGTTCCAATTTTGATAACTGTCAGAAGAGCTTTCCTCCCCCTCCATTTTAGAAGTTAATTCTAACAAAAAGATAAACAAAATGGCCCTAAGTATCTGAAAGTTACCAAGACGGTAATCAAAAAGAGGGGTATATATAAAAATTCTTGAGGAAAATTGTCCTCTAATTTTAGAAAAAATTGATAGCCTTATTATTGTGAATTTTCCAATGTATAACAATAATATTTTACAACTTGTCAAACAAACAAAGAAAAAAGAGGGGTATAACAGAAGTGCAAACAATTATGAAATAGGCTTGACTTGCAAAAGAATAAACATTTAAAAAATATTTCTTGGTAGTCTGGGTGGTCAAGAGAGAATGTAAAATTTCTTTTCTGTTTACAAAATACACTCTTACTGCTTTTTTAATAGGTTTAAAAGAACGTCATTTCTGAGGACAGAAATCAATTGCTTATAGAATTAATCATCTCTGCCAGCATTCTTCCTCATAATAGAATATTATTCTATAACCTGAGTAAATTATTTTAATGGAATGTCATTAATTAAAGTTGAATAAATGTAGCTAAACTTTTCTCTTAAGTTTTTTTGTTCAAGTAATCTTGAGCCTAATATAAACAACACACAATACAACATAAAATTGTACAAAGCTCATGAATACTATGGTGGTCAGACCTAACCGCACATCCAGTCCCCTGAGGGGAAGATTTGCACTGGAGATTATTTAATCATGAAAAGGAAATTAACTTCAATTGATTCTCTTTTTATTTGTTGTTAATCCTTACCCTAGGGTATTTTTCCATTGATTTTTAGAGAGAGTGAAAGAAAGAGGGAAAGACAGAGAGAAACGTTGATGTGAGAGAAACACATTGTTTGGTTGCCTCCTGCACAATCCCTGACCAGGGTCTGGGTTCGGAAGGAGCCTGCAATCAAGGTACATGCCCTTGACCAGAATCGAACCCAGGACCCTTTGGCCTGCAGGCCAACACTCTATCCACTGAGCCAAACTAGCTAGGACTGATTCTCTTTAGTTTAGACATATCATGATTTAGAGGAATATAGTCTACATATCATCATATTCAAGGTCAGCATAAAGCTATACTTACATGAATAGTATTTATCTGGGACATCAAAGGGTCTCAGTCGAGCTGCAGGTCCATATACAACTTTAATATTTTTAACATCCCCCAGATATTTATTCAGATATACATATTTCTTACAACTGCCTTGTTCCATGCCTAGGTAAAGAAAAAAAAAAAATCCAAAACATGCTGCAACTTGAATGAAAAATTTAACATGTAGAACAAAATGTTTTTCACTTCTTGAATTTAATTCAATAAACATGTGCTCAGTATTCATGTTAAATATCTAATAGGTAAGACACAGAATCCTAGCTATATCTACCACTTTACTTTTTAAAAAAAAATCTTTTCCCTTTCCTTTATCCAAAATTAGTTTAATGTTTCTTCTTATTTATGTACTACTAGAGGCCCAGTGAACGAGTCCCCTGGCCTGGCCTGAGGGGATTGGGCTGAAACCAGCTCTCCGACATCCCCCGAGGGGTTCCGGATTGTGAAAGGGTGGTTCTCGAATGACGCACCCAGAATCGGGCTCCCTCCTCTCTGGTTCTGGGTGCGTTACCTGAGAACCACAGCTGCCAAGTCACCACAGCTTGGCAGCTCCTGCATTGAACATCTGCCCCCTGGTGGTCAGTGCACATCATAGCTACCGGTTGAACAGTCAGATGGTCACTTAGGCTTTTATATGTATAAATAATATCTTTATGTCTTTATGAGAGTGAGGAGGAATATCACATTTTTAGAATAAATATGAAAGCCTCATTATTTTCCCCAAATCACCTAGAATATGAACTGGGAGTGTAAAATTCTTATTCTCATTCCAGGCCTAGAGTTTCCTTAGGATATGACTTTTTAGGACTGTTTCTAGAAATAATTTTCAGTAATTATTTCTGAAGCAAACAACAATAACAACAAGAAAAAAATAATAAAAAGAACTTGTATTCTATTTTCTTGTATCCACACCACTTCTATAGTCCCAAGGCTATATAAAAACATAATTATAAAGATCACAGTAAGTAAAAGTGAAATTAAAATAGCGCCAAAATTAATATTTACTGCCTCCAAAGTCAGACTTTTTACTGGGTGAAGGGGGTCAACAGGGGAGAGGGGGAACACATCTGTAATAATTTCAACAATAAAGATAAATTTTTTTAAAGGTTGGACTTATCATGCTAAAACAAATAGAAAAGGTACATAATAATCTGTTCAAATTAAATCAAAATTGTTAGAGTAGATTTACCAAAATTTAATATAAAATAATTTTTTTAACTATTCAAATTCCTGGTGTAAGTTTTCCCCAAATCAGAACATGGGTGTAAGTATTTTTATTGATAGGCTCTTAGACTTCTGTGAATTCTGTTTCATTTGTACTTTATATTTAATATTATCTTTTCCTAAAGACTTTCCACATGAAACTATGTTTTTAAAAAAAGAATTAACTATAACAATAAGATAAAATAATGAAACAATGATCAATCAAGTAAGTTGGGGGGGGGGGGGCACTATTTAACTTGAAGGATAAATGATGAAAATTGAGATACCATGATCTGAAATGAGGATGAGGTTCAGGCACCGATGCAAATTCAGCTCTTTTAGACCATCCATCAGCATGCCGACCATATTGTCAACCCTCTGCAATGCTTTGATGACCTAAGAAAAAGAACCAATCTTATGTGATGTATGCCACACTAATGGCTGTTCCTATATAAAGCTATTTCTGTTGAAAGAAAAACAGGAAGGAAGGGAGAGAGGGAGGGAGGGCGGGCTGGCTGGCTCGGTGGAAAGAAATACTATGATGAACTGATTCACATTTAGCCTCAGACAAGTCAGGTAACACAGGAAGGGCAAAATAACTGCTGACAATTACCAGTGAAAGAGCCCAAATTCCACACATGCTTAATCCTAAATCTTGGGAATGGTGTTAGCTGAACTGATTCGCTTTCCCTCCCTGGGTTCAAATGTTTCCTATGCTCCATGATACAAAATGATATGGCCATCCAGAAACTGAAAGCAGTATTCGAGGCTTTAAAGCACTGCACCAATCACAAACATAGCCAGGAGTGGGCTAAGTTCCTAAGGGGATCAGTTCAAATAAGATGTTACATTTATTAGAGAGATAGGGAACAGCCTTAGTCCATGAGCTGTTTCCCTATCTCTCACTTCCTAGTAACCGCTCAATGAAACAATGATTATTTGAAGCTCTCTATACTTTGGATAAAATCACCACTCCTTTGATGCCCCAGCTCTGTTGTAAGCATGGTCTGAGATGGTCAGAGAAATATTTCCTAAGGTGGAGAGCCCATAGGAGGCTTCTTCTGCTATTTGACATATTACCCTACATTTTCCTAGAAAAGTGGAGTCTTACCCATTTACAAAATGTTTAAAGGGCACAAAGTTTTAGGCCAACGTAGGGGGATATGGAGTGGATAAAGGCTTTGGAATTAAAAATATTGAATTTAATTCATCATCAGTTCAATTTAGCACTACAAACATTAAAAAAAAAAACCAATCCGCCCAATTCTTATTTTGACTAAAGTGCATTCTGTGGTTTAGTAACATTGTGCTTAATACTCACTCTTTCCAGAAAGCATGGAATCTTACAGAATAGTCTAGAAACCAACTTCAAATCAAGGTTCAGCTACCCATTACCAGGTTTAAGGAAGTAATCACTGATAAGAGGTACTTACTCCACTGCTGACTGGTCCATAGGCATGACCTGAAGAATCTGGTTCTTCTAAATACAGAGTGTAAAAGTGTGGTCTAAATCAAACAGTATCAAAATGTAATATTTTATGAACACATTGTACAACAGAATGAAAAGAATAATTCAACAATCGACAGTGAACAAAAATTATACAACACTGGGGTAACGTTTCTAAACTTGCTGGGAAATAATTTGCAGGTTGCAAATTCTTCAAAATGTGACTGTAATAGCTCAACAAAGAATTCATTCGGATATCAAACCTCATAGCCAATATCAAAGTTTTCTTGCAGTTTATTTTAAAATAATTGTGTAATTTCTATAAGACAAAGGAGTATTTACAATACATACCTTTTATCTTTAGGAAGCTGTAGCCATTTAAGAACACCTAAAATTCTTTCTTCAAATGGTACTGAACTAAAATTAAGAATAAACAAAATGAAACAAATCTGGGACCATTGTTTAGGTTTAAAATATAAATGTTTTTCTTCACAAAATTGCATTAAGAAAGATTAAAACAATCTAATGCATCAATTGTGTCTGAAGCCATGTAAGAGTTTTATTTGGAAACTTAAATTTGTTTTCCCAAAAAAGGAACGAAAGTTAACCAATTGTATGCCATAAGCGTCTTAGATGCAGGCGCCGGACCTTCCCCACACACCATGTGCGTCTATAAAAAAATAAATGTTTGCCCTAAGTGGCAGCCCTGACCAACTTTAAAATCATTTTTCGTGAGAATTTTCAGCTGAAAATATTCAAGAACACCGGAATTGTGAGTAATATATTTATTTTTATAATGTTCATTGCAAATTGATTTTTTAAATTAAATTCAAAATATCATGGCATGTGGGGGTGGTTTTCACTTTTTTTTTCTAATATATTTTATTGATTTTTTACAGAGAGGAAGGGAGAAGGATAGAGAGTTAGAAACATCGATGAGTCCACAGGCCGACGCTCTATCCACTGAGCCAAACAGGTTAGGGCTGGTTTTTGTTCTGGACGCATGGCAGTTAACTGGTAAGTTTTTCACAAATGAAAGTTGTCATTGGGCTTAAAAATATGCTTCCTAAACTCTACTTGAGGATATTTCTCCTATACCTGAGAATAGCAATTGCTACCATATGAAAAACCCATGTATCAGTACACTCTTCAAAGGCACCTCATGAAGACTCACTTATTGATGACTCAGTAAAAGAAGGAAGTAGGCAGCTGATGAACAGCTAGTTCCCCAAGCAACATTTCTTCAGCAGAATTAATGACACCTTCCTCCAGGCACAGGATTTTGTTTACAAAACTCCACCAAAGTGCGTGCTTGCCCAAACCCATTACAGTTGCATGAGTTGTATTCTCTATTAGACTTTGAGGAGCCGGAGAACATATATCACTAATCTTTGAATCCCCCATGCCTGGTATAGTGAATGGCAATAAAATCTCAATTACCATCCATGGAATGAAAATAATCTTCTATTATATAAAAGCCCAGTGACCCTTACAGCAGAACGACCAGAACAACCGGTCGCTATGATGTGCACTGACCACCAGGGGGCAGATGCTCAGTGCAGGTGCTGCCCCCTGGTGGTCAGTGCTCTCCCACAAGAGGAGCGCCACTCAGCCAGAAGCTGGCCTCTCCTGCCTCCGCAGCAGCACTAAGGAGCGGCAAGCCAAGTGGTAAGGAGCAAGCAGGAGGGCAGTTAGGAGCGAGCAGGTGGGAGGTTAGGAGCAAGCCAGTGGTCCTGGATTGCGAGAGGGCACAGGCTGGGCTGAGGGGCCCCCTGCCCCATGCACAAATTTTGTGCAAGGGGCCTCTAGTGGTAAATAATAAGGTGGGAAGAGGCACTGCACTATGCTCAAGTGAACCATAGAGAATTAACAATGGCATAAGATCACCAAAGAAGCCTGACAGGTGTGGCTCAGTGGTTAAGCATTGACCTATGAACCAGGAGGTCACAGTTCAATTGGTTCAATTTCGGTCATTGCACATGCCTGGACCCCTGTAGGGAATGTGCAGGAGGCAGCCAATAAATGATTCTCTTTCATCACTGATGTTTCTATCTCTTTCTCCTTTCCCTTCCTCTCTGAAATCAATATTTCTCTTTCTTTCTTTCTTTCTTTCTTTCTTTCTTTCTTTCTTTCTTTCTTCCTTTTTTTCTTTATTTTAAAAGTGATTCTATGTTATAGTCCTAGAAAAAGTATATCTACACATACCCATTATATATTTTATAGATGTCTGGGAAAATTCCATTAATTTCCACATCTGAGCCTGGCCAAAAATATGTGGCAGTCCTCAGGCCTTGATATTTCGCTGTGAGCCAAATCTGGAAAAGATCACAAAGAAAAGTTAGGAGATTATGTAAATACTAGAGGCCCAGTGCACGAAATTTGTACACGGAGGAGGGGGTCCCTCAGCCTGGCCTGTACCCTCTCACAATCTGGGACCGCTGGCTCCTACCTGCTCACCTACCTGACTGCCTGATTGCCCCTAACCATTCTGCCTGCCTGCCTGATCACCCCTAACTCCTCTCCCCTGCCGGCCTGATTGCCACTAACCACTCTTCTCTGCCGGCCTGATCGCCCCTAACCACTCTCCCCTGCCAGCCTGATTGCCCCTAACCACCTCTGCCTGGGCCCCCGCCACCATGGCTTTGTCTGGAAGGACATCCAGTCTAATTAGCATATTACCCTTTTATTAGTATAGATTATTAGTATAGATTGATTTCTTAAGAAAACATGTGTTTATGTAACACCAATGCATTCTTCTCAAGTGCTAGGATGTTTTCAAGGTTAATAAGATCCAGCAGTTAGATTTTAAAATAATAATGTAATATGACTCTGAACAGCAGCAAAAATAAATTAAATAATTAGAGACTAAATTAACCTAAAAAATATGGCCATAAGTCAGTTGGCAACTACTGCAACTTTTAGAGCCTTACCCCTACTTAACAGGTTCCTCTTGAAAAAAAGAAAAATTCACAAATATGTATGTCCAATTTATCAACATTTTAACTTATATAACTAATATTTATAAAGCATTTATTATTGCCAATTACAGTTCTAAATCATAGTCCAATAAGTATCCTAGATTATTAATTTAAATAACTCTCAAAAAACCCGATAAGCTACTTAACAGTATTATCTACAGTATAGACATGAGAAAACTAAGGCCCAGAAAAAATAATTTGCCCAAAGTCACAGAGCTTTAATATCAGAGCTAAAATTTGAATTTTATAACCTATAAATTACACATCATGCTCTTTTTCCAAGAGGATTACTAAGACTATCCAAATAGACCCTATAGAAATATTGTAACAATTTTAAAAAATAGAAAGGATACATCTAAATCACAGAGAGAATCTTCTAAGTTAGCATATGCAAAAGAAGTCAAAGTTTACCTCCTTCAGAAATAATTAGCTTTGTGTAGATCAAAATATTACCTCCCATTCACCTCTGCCATATGCTACTAATACAAGAAGATAGAATCAAGCAGAAAGAAAAATGGCCTGGAATAACTCGAGCCCAATTCTGAAATAAATTACTACTCTCATTATACAATTACCCAAACTGCATTTAGGATTATCAGCATTTATCTACAAAAGGATGGCCATAGACATAGTAAATGAAGCCGATTATTAAGAGCACCAGGGAATCTGGTATTTTACTCTGATTGTAAGAGATGAGAATAACAAAAGAAACGGCTTTAGTCGCTAAAACAAACAACTTACCGGTTCTCCTTTGTACCACTCAGGATTAAATTTCTCTTTACTTTTCAGTGCAAAGGAAGCATTCATTTTTGGATCGTACATTTTATTGTCAATTATGCCATGGGATTCTGGATAAAGACCCTAAAAAATATAAAATGCCGGTTTTATGCAAGTAATGAGTGTTTCAATGTTAAAGTCACTGAACAGTTTCATCAAAGAAAAAGAGATTACTGAAGCTATAAGAAACTTAACACAGTTTAAGAAGGGAAAAACAAAACAATAAGTTTTATCACAATACAACCAACCACTCAAAATGTTATGTAGTATTTGTGTTTTTCATTATGTAAAAGGAGGTAATAAGTTAGCAATGCTACGAATGAGGGGCTATATAAATAGGCAGCCTCCCAAATTGTGAAAAAAAAAAAAGTACTATACTATCTTTTTGCATTGCTGAGAAAGGCATTTCTGCAGAACAAACTTTTTTTGGTTGGGATCCATACAAGCTAAAGTATTAATTTTCTGGCTTCAAGGCCAAATGAATTCTACTTTTTATTTTCCTGGATTCAAATTAAATCTGGAAACTTTGACTGAAACAAAAACAGGACTGTAATCCGATCCAGAGTGAGGCAGAGTGATTTGCTCAAACTCATCCGTCAAGATGATTGACTGGCCATGGACACAGACAGCAGAGTGGTGAAGGCCAGGGGAGGGGTGGCGGGGGCTGGGTGGAGGTGGGCAAAGTGTGTGTGGGGGGGATAGGAGACATCTGTCATAGTGTCAACAATTTTTTTTAAAAAGATGATTGGAAAGGTAAGTTGCAAACACGCCAGTGTGAGATAGTTTGGGGGCTTAAATAAAGTAAGCTACAAAACTAGTCAGAAAAAACAGGAGCTAAGAATCAGAGATCTTAAAACTAAAAGGAACCAAGAAAGCATTTATTGAGGTCTTTGGCCACCTATTTTCAGGTGAGAAAATTGAGACTCAGAAGGTAAAGTGACCTTCCCAAGGCCACGGCTAGTTAGTAGCAGAGCAAAGACCGACCAGAGTCTAGGTTTCTTGGCTTAACTATACATTGGAAAAGAAGGTGTGTTTTTTCTGATCTGATATCTAATTAATCTCTCAAAAAAGGCTACATTGACATCTCATGTCTGTGAACACATAAAAGTTGAAATGCAGAGCTTACCGTGACAATGCTGTAGTGATTGGGGAAAGTTTTTGATGGATATACTGGTCTCAAGTTTTTAGCATATGTTCCACAATTTTCTACAAAGGAAAAAAATAAAAGATGGTTATTAAATACAACTGACAATCTGTTTACCTTATTTAGCTGTGGTACCACAGCAGTCTATAAATCATATAAAAACATTAACCCATGAGGAGTTTATAATTATATACAAATTCAGTGTGAATTATAAAGCAAAATTATTAACTCAAATTCAATGTTAAAATAGAGTTAATTTTTCTCCTAGTCAAAAATATTGAACAAAATAATTAAGCCAATGAAGTAATTATCCTATATTAATCAATAACATTAAGTTCCAGATGGACCATTTATAATAATGATGCTTGTTAGATCTTTGTGACTATTTAGTGGTCACATACCTAAATTGCAAGAGGTAGTCCAAAAAACACACTCAAAAACACACACAAGACAATAGCAACAACAACAACAAAATTGAACTAGTAGCTAAATCTGTGTAAAATTAAAACTAGGGTGAAATGGTAGCTGGGGTGACCATGTCCCAACCCATAGATTCAGAACTAGCTCACATTGGACAAACTCAATGCTGCTGAAAGAAAAAAAGGCATATTCTGTTTTCAAGTCAGAGAAAGAGTAGAAGTCAGATTGTTCCTGAATCAGCTCCTTCTGCATCTGCTACTGAGGAAGGAACATATAACTAATGATTCTAGCATTATAATACCTAATTGCCTCACAATGTTCCTTAGATTGGCATGTGTCTATCTCACTGCCTTCCAAACACTTCATAATGACAGACCACATTCCCCAATTATTTCAAGCTAGACGGGCTAATTGTGTATTGGTATCTTTTAAACTTCACATATCAGTACCCACAGCTACTTAATTCTGAACTCAGGGTGCCATGTTTGATGCCATCAAGAAAAACCTTTCTCCCCCTGGTAACAAAGGGCCAGATGCAAGCTTGAAGGCCCATGGTCCTGGCTGGTGAGAACAGGGCCTTCCTTGCCTATGCAGGCTCTTCACTAAGGAATTTTTATGTCAAATGATATTTCTAAAAACTATTTTCTTCCAGTAAGAAATAAAAAACAAATTTTAGCAGTATTTAAAGGGAAGCTTTAGAGTAATTACAATATTAAACACTAGTTCCTTATTATCAAGTTCAACCACTCCATATCAGGGAAGTTTAGTGAAACAGTCAAGTTCAAACTGCCAGTACTTTTCCAAAAAAAGACTGTGTCCCTTGACTATCTCATTGAAATCGTGATACTCCAATAGTAAACTCAGAAGTTACTCACTTAGTCTGCTAATAACAGGAAGGAGTCCACCCCAGGTGTGTAAATATTCTGCTCTGAAACCATCCAAAGAAAATAAGAGGGTAGGAGGTGTTTCAAACCTGGGCAATAGGAAAAAAGAACATGTTTAAAGAAAGAAGACACACATCCAATGAAGATTTTCCACTGAGGTCGGTGTGTAATCTAGAGTTAACCAGCAAACTCAGCTAGCAACCTCATGAAGGATATTTTATAAGCATTTATATTCATATACATGCTTTTACATTTTATTATATATATATCTATTATCAAACAGTATTTATTAAGCACTCATACCATTGAGTCACCATACAGAGAATATCACCCATGGTTTCTTCTATTCTACAAGCTAACCAAATGCTACTAGCATGCAATATTTTCCCAATATGCATCAGAATAAATGTTAACACAAATTATTTTCTAAATTATGTTTTTATTTCCATTAATTTTTTTCCTGAAAAACCACTTTCTTATATTGTCTATACTTAAATCTAATAAGTGGCACCTAATATCACATAAGTTATATACAATAGTTAGTTTTCAGGTTTAATATATATTTTTTTTAATATATATATTTTATTGATTTTTTACAGAGAGGAAGGGACAGAGATAGAGAGTTAGAAACATCGATGAGAGAGAAACATTGATCAGCTGCCTCCTGCACATCTCCCACTGGGGATGTGCCCGCAACCCAGGTACATGCCCTTGACCGGAATCGAACCTGGGACCTCTCAGTCCACAGGCCGACGCTCTATCCACTGAGCCAAACCGGTTTCGGCAGGTTTAATATATTTAAAAGATATTAATATTTAACAGAGAAGTTTAAGAGGTATTTACTGCATTTAAATATAAACAACAAAGAAATGATCCAAAGCTAGGAATGAACAATGACAGCACACACACACAGTCCGTGGTGTGAAAATCTAAACAGGGAAGCCAAGAAGGAAAAAAAAAAAAAATACATACAATAATATACTCAGGAAAAGAGAACAACTATGGACAACTGTTACGCGACTACACCAAAACAGGCATAGTTCAGAAATCCTGCAGCTTCTAATGCTATCTGGTAGATGACAGGAGAGTTATATATCATTGAATAACCATGGGAAAAACTTTCCACTGAAAATGTACTCAGTAATTCAAACTTTGAGAGCTAATGTTTACCTCGCCTTGCTTTTTTCAACTCTATCTCCTCCCCAGCTTACTCTCATATACAAAAACAAATAGAAAAAGGAAAAGATGTGTATATAATTTATATAATTTACAGTAGCTAGTGTTTATACCACACTCTGTTGGGTGACTCTACAGAATCAGCTGCATATAGTCTCAATGGTCTGTATCTTTATAAAGTTATTTATACTCAATCAACAGCAAACATAAAAACAGTTTCCTGAACCACCAGGTAAATATACTGGCAAATCAATTTCCAGTATAATAAAATGTGTTTTAAATTATGATCTTCTTGTAAAGAAAGAAGGTACGTTTTTCCACTAAAAAAACCTCAACATTATAATTGAAAAATAATGATCAATGTTTAGAAGGAAAGGAAAAATTCAAAATTCACTAAGTCAAAAATTTCCTGTATATCTCGGACTTAAAAGGCAGCTTAAGGTACATGAGAAGTGTCCTTTTAAAAAAAGTCTCTTCTTTTGGAACTTTTTGGTTGGAGTTTAGTTTTTTCTATTGCTGTTATTATTGTTTTAAACAACAAAATATATTCTCCCATCCCAAAGAAAAAAATACGTATTTTATAAAGCAAAAATAAATTATATACATAAAAATAAACTAACATTTTTAATAGTTTGGAAAAATCATCATTTCAAAGAGATAAAAATATATTGATTGAAATGAATAACTCAAGCCCAGCTGGCATGGCTCAGTGGTTGAGCATCGACCTATGAACCAGAGGTCATGGTTTGATTCCCAGTCAGGACACATGCCCGAGTTGTGGGTTTGATCCCCAGTGTGGGGCATGCAGAAGACAGCTGATGAACGATTAACTCTCATCATTGATGTTTCTATCTCTCCCTCTCTCCCTCTCCCTTACTTTTTGAAATCAATAAAAATATATTTTAAAAAAAAGAAATGAATAACTCAAATTATATGGGGTAGATCTCAAGTGGAGCAAAACTAAATGTATCTAATATCTTTTATAAAATTTCCATTCCCTGAATTCCACAAAACCTTTATTTGATGGCCTAGTAAATATAAAATATTCTAAGTGCCAAATACTCTAAGGACAAATATGAATTGTAAAAACCATGTAACATCCTCTCACAGACATGTTGCTTATCCCCAAAATTTATAAAGGAACCAAAAGCAAAAATATAAAGAAGAAGCTGTAAAATAATTGCTACAAGTTCAACTCTCAAAACTCCATATGAAAGTAAAGGCCCCTTCCTTCTAAGAAGGAAGATACAAATATTTCCACCCAACACTCACGAATACTAAATACTACATATTCATGACTTCTCTTTTTTCCACCACATTCCAGAGTGGGAATCACACCACTTTATACCATCTCTACACACCCAGTGCCAAATATGAGGCCTGAAATTCATGTTTAATGAACCAATGAATAATAATTATTTTATCTTTTCAATTTGGAAAGAAAAATTATTTCTAAATAGAAAAAACTTGTATCTCAGAATATCATCTTACCCTGCTGGACACTGTGGCTCATTAATGCTCTCACACGTTTCTTCTACCCAACTTTTCTCACCTAAAATATTTTAAAGAAATAAAACAAAATGAACACACTTAATAGCAATAACAATATGATGCTTGTGAGACACATTAAGACAGATTCTAAAAACAAAATGTGTTAACATTTACATAGGTAACATGGGACATGGTTCTAGGGAAATATAATGAAAAGAGGGAGGTAATCTGTTTCAAAATAAAAATTTGTTTCCAAAGAGTTAGTTGATATCACGAAAAAAAAAAATGAATGTATCATCACAGGACTAAAATATAATATTACATTTGTGAGATCTTCAAGGCATCTTTTCCATTTTTAAATTGTTCATATTTTCAGCCAAAATTTATAACCCTCCTTCTATCCCACCCAACAAAATCTTCTGGTATTAAATCTATGATGTCAGTTCCTCTCAAACAGAGCTAGATAGTGCCAAGGAATTTCAAGGAATCTGTAACATCTAGACAAGACATCCTAATAACATCAGTTTACATACTAACTAATCCTTTCCAGTAATTTCACATCCACTCTCTCAATGCATGGTAGACTTTTTTTAAAATATAAAAGTGTGATATGCTGTCTATTTGCTAAGAACTCATAATCTAACTATGGAGAGAAAGTAAACACATGAGACAACAATAACTGACAAAAGAGAATATGCAATGAGTTTGAAATGAGTGACACAAGCAATATATGAGAGAGAGGTCAGAAATGAAGTAGACAGGATGGAAACTCCTCTTCCTGTGTTTTAACATAAGCTTCCTTTTAATGATCTAAAATACGACCTACTGAAGTCTAAGAACCCAATGTTTAAAAAAAGAAAAGAAAATGTAATCTTAGCCGAAACTGGTTTGGCTCAGTGGATAGAGCGTCGGCCTGCGGACTGAAAGGTCCCAGGTTCGATTCCGGTCAAGGGCATGTAACTGGGTTGTGGGCACATCCCCAGTGGGAGATGTGCAGGAGGCAGCTGATCGATGTTTCTCTCTCATCGATGTTTCTAACTCTCTATCTCTCTCCCTTCCTCTCTGTAAAAAATCAATAAAATATATTTTTTAAAAAAAAGAGAGAAAATGTAATCTTAATAATATGCCTTAGGAAGTTGAGTTTTCAATATTTTCCCACTGTATCTTTCACAAAATGAACAGATTATCCTAATGCCTAAATCATTTCCAGTAAGAATTTAGGCAATGTGTAGTCATTTTTTCCCTGAGACAGGATGTCACATTTGATGCAATGCAATAGTCTTGTTGCATTTTCTTTTTTTTTTAATTTGAGGAATAGATCACTGCCCTTCCTGAGACCCTCTGACCTGGCTCTGTGCTGTGGATTCTCAGACAAACTGCCACAGCTAGCTGGCTATAATTTTAGGAAATTAGGAGACAGAATCCTGTGGAAAAATTCAAGTCTCATGTTCATATGAAACAAGCCTCATGATTCCTAAGAGAGATAGAGGCCATCATAAAGGACAAATTTACTTTTATGCAGTGAGGAATATAGAGATATTGTTCATTCTTTGAGCACAGTCCCTGAAATCCATGAGCCAGCTCTCTCTCTCACCTCTATCTCAGAATGTTGTGACCATGCTCATATTTACAGAGCTATGTCAAGCTATAGTGGGCCCAACAGTAAACCTATCATTTAAGCTCCTCCTATTACTCATGTCATAAATTCGGCATCTAAGTTGCTGCTATTTTTTTAATTGAATTTATTGGGGTGGCATGGAAGTCATGATCCTCGTGTTTTTACAAGGGAACCTGGGACACAGGAGTCAGCCAGGATGACCTTTCCACAATACGGCATTAAATATAAAGCTAATGTCAAAACAACAGGAGGGGGTGGTAGCTGGTGAATGAATCACTATAGACAAAACATGGTTAGCCCTGTGCAGATAATAATTATTAATCTGGGTGTAGGTACTTTCTTTTCACTCATTAAATGCTTGAAATTTTCTTTAATAAAATGTTTAAAAATATTTTTTCAGCTAGTATGGCTGGGCAATAAACATGACTCCTAATGTGAAAAAATAAAACGTGTGCAAAACCCAGCTAAGACCTAGGAAGACGTCAGGCTGTAGAGACGGCTGAGAACATGGAAACCTGACCTCGACACACAGGGCTGTAGTTGATGCAGCAGTCACCATGGTCCCTGCAGTCATCAGAGCAGGAGCAGAGGCTTCGGGACAGCCTTTTCTCACCACACCTGAATTTGCTGCAAGTCCATATGTGCTCTAGGAATAAATATCAACAACAATTTCAGGGTCCAAACTCAACACAGGATTGTTGTCTTCTGGAGTAGGACCCGTAAGAGACAACAAACTGGTCCATCACTTTCAGTTCGTCACAGAACCTTCCATCACAATGTCAATCAGAACAAACAGAGCAGTTGTTATTATTTCACTAAAACCCCAGAATCTCATCATTCTACAATGTGGACAAACAATTCTTATGATGGAATTCATAGGAAGGTCTTGGCTTTTTCCACCAGCCATTTGCAGGGTTCTCAAACTTGAATCTAAATCTGGCTCACTCCCACTTAAATATTATTCCATGTCAGACGTAGAGAAGTCGACATCAAACTGCGAAAATTTTCCATGTCCTGGAGGTTTTATCTTAAAGTTTACGTGGACCTTCAAGAACTCTTGCTTTAATAAAATAGTCACATATGTTCCTTTGACCTTAGTTTAAATGCAAATTAGGTTGTACATTAAAAATAGGCACCGTGTTGCTGGCCATATAGTGTTTAATGGCCAAAATATGTGGAATTTTCTTCTCTATGGAAATATAAAAGCCAAATTTTTAAAAATCTCAAATGAATTAGGTAATCACGTACCTAAAAGATTCAGAAACATCCTGTGGTTTTACTAATGCCTATGACTGCCTTTTTCCCCAGCACATTTTTACCTGGTTCTATACACGTCTCCTGGTAATCGAGGCAGCAGTTTCCAAGTTCAACGCAAGCAACATCACAGCGACAGTTCCCAAAGGTTCTTTCAAAACAGCGACCTTTGCAGCTTTTAACTGAAAATATGGAATAATGAGTTAGATGTTTCTAATCATTATAGAATTACAAAGCAAACACCAACTGATACACCTAAGTGCATCTTCTCTACAATTCAAATACTACTTTAGGAAACACAGAAGGAATAATAAAGTTACCTAAGAAGCTTTCACAAATACACATGGAAACTGATACAAATAGAAGGTAACCTATACACAGAATTCATGATTTTCTCTCTTGCCATAGAAAAAAAGAGAAGTTTTTTCTTTCTTATTACAACCCTACTGGGTTTGCTAAGACTTAAATACTTTATGGGATAGTAAAGAAAAGTCCAAATAGGGGCTTGTTCTGAAGGTTGGCTTAAACAGTCATGGAGTTCTCTAAAATTTCAAAATGGGAGAAAAGATTTTTAAAGTGATTATCTATGAATCTTTCAGAAAGAGAGAGAATACCTGACTTACCTTACTCTCTGTCTTAGTGTAAAGAAGTAATGGGATTATGCAGAACACATTCTGCGGGACTGCCCACCCCCTCAATCACCATCACCTTGAACACCCATTTCACCTTCAGGTCCAGCCTGGCTCCCTCTAAGAAGCTCTCCCAAACTGCCCAGTCTCAATCCACTTTGCTTTCTTAAACTTTTATAAAATCATATCCTTCCTCTCAGTCACTTAATTCCATTTGTAACTGGATTATTTGATCAGTATCCCAGTCTCACACTAGACTACAAACTTCTTAAGAACAAAGACCACACCCAAATTTTGCCCAGCACAATGTATCCCTTGTACCCACAAGACACGTGACTATCATCAGTACTAATAAGTTTTCCCTAAATAGATAAATGGAGGATATGGAAGAAAATAGTTTTCACCAAAAACAATTTTACCTTGAAACTCTTTACTAGATATCTAGAACAACCTAGAATTTTTATTGGATTTCTAAAAAATCAGGATGATGAGAAAAAAATATACATGGAAGTCCAACAGAAGAAAGGAATAATCCTAGCTCTTGACTTGAATAGTCTCCTGACCCAGCAAGACACTGCCACAGAACTTAACTCTTATGACACTGGGATTTTAGGCCATTTTAAGGACATAAAATGACAATACTTTTTAGAGTCAGAACTGCTTATTTTCCTGACACAGGGTGGGGAAAAGCTATTAGAATAATAGGTATTATTTTAAGCTCATTAATATGCACCTAGAAATTTTTTTAAATACTATGCACACACACTATGTCAGGTTTAAAACTGCTATGTTTGCATGTCAAACTGAACTCAAGGTAAATTACTGCATGCCAAAAAGCTACACAGTGAACACTAAAGTCTGCAGCTTCTTAATTTTTGCTCTGAATACAGGCACATCTCCTTTTATTGTGCTTCACAGATGCTGCATTTTTTTTTTTTTTTTTTTTTACCAACTGACAGCAACAGCCTTAACCAGCAAAAAGATTACAACTTGCTTTATTGTCATACTGGCTCTATTGCTGTGGTCTGGAACCACACCTGCAATATCTCTAAGGTATGCCTGTAAGATTGTTGACTAAATACATAAAATTACTACATTTCATTCATTTCAACAATAAATAATAGCTTAATAATCACTAAATTTTTTTAATGACTAATATTACAATTACAGAATCGTTAAACAGGAAAAGAATTTTCAAAACTGAATTTTCTAATTTTCAATGACTTTTACAAGGGGAAAACAAACCTCAGAGGCAAAATAATGACTCCTACAATGAACTGTGATTCAGTTTTATGATTTATAGTGATCTTATCAATGCTGGATAATTTCTACACTCGATATAAACACACACACCACACATGTATTAGCTTAAAAATACCACAATTGCTTTGAAACCACTAAGTCCACAATTTTAAGAGCCATGAGAACAGGTTGCCCAGGGATGCTGACTGGTCACCTGGTAACCTCTGGAGTTGCTTTGCAACTCACAGCTCAAGGAGAAAGGAGTGCCTGGGGGAAGGCAGCGATCGGCTGCAGGAGCCTGATGCCATAACTCATGGGCCATGTCTGCTTGTTTGTTTCTTTTATTTTCTTAACCATTGGCTTAATTTATTTTGTTGTTTTGGGAGTTTTCTGTTTGTTTGGTTGGTGTTTCTATCATAGCCCCTCTTTATTTTTTTAGGATGATATTTTCCAAGTAAATAAAATATGGATAAAATAAAAGAGTTTTAAGGCGGCTCAAACCAGCATCAAATATGCACTATCATGGAGCAGCCATAGGATTAGAACATAACACTTATCACATTCTGAAGAAGGCTGAATATCAACAGACATACACAGTACTAGTTACCTTCTTTGGCACAGCTTGGTTTCAACCCAAAAATACAGCCAAGGATTATTGTTAAGACACAGACTGACAATATCTGTGGGGAGATAAAAAGAAAATTATATAGCTTCAAACTCTTTATTTCTTCAAACGTTTTATTTCTTTAAATGTTTCTAAACTTGCTGATGTTACTCTGTTTCCTGATCAAAGCACAGGTCAAACAATCGTGTACACTTTCTGACAATTCAAACTGCACTTCTGCATTATGAACTTTTCTGTATTTATGTTATACTTCAACAAAAAGACTACTTATGTCCAGCCAGCATGGCCTAGTGGTTAAACATGAACCTATGAACCAGGAGGTCACGGTTCAATCCCCAATCAGGGCATATGCCTGGATTGTGAGCTCAATCCCCAGTAGGGGCATGCAGGAGGCAGCCAATCAATGATTCTCTCTCATCGTTGATGGTTCTCTCTCTCTCTCTCTCCCTTCCTCTCTGAAGTCAACAAAAATATATTTTTTAAAAAACACCAAGAAAAACCAAAAGACTACTTAAATGTTAGCAATAAATCTATGCCATCCAAAGTTAATGTTGCTAGAAATCTTCCAGTTGATATAAATTAATCCAATTATAGAACTTACAACAAGAGAGAAAAAGAGGAAAATCTAGTTAGTAAATTTCCTATCTGAAAGGCAATGCGAACATTAGCTGTCTCCTTTAGCAGCTGAATCACACAAACCTAAACAATACTTTCATATTCACTGTGGTACCTTGTGGGAAAAACACTGGACAGTGTTAGGTGACTATATCTCTGGTCCAAATGTTACCACAATTTGGTTGTAAGATTTGGGGCAAGTCATTAAGCATTCTAGACAGCAGTTTATTCACCTGTAAAATTAAATGGGTTGGACTACATGAAATTCCTAAAAATATTTCCGGTTCTAACATCTTGGTACTTCCTCATTCTCCACTCTCCTGGCCTTTGACATTTTAAAATTAGTGGATACATCATACAGTACCAAAGGACAACAGAACTTTTATTTGTGAGTCAGAAGAAAAAAAAAGAACTCATAAAACAATTCTTAATATTTTTAGTGGGATAGAGTTTCCTTGACAGCTCTCTGGAATGCAACTTTACAGGACAATCCAACAAAATATTCATTGAATACCAACTGTGTGTAAGAACTGTGTTACACATTGAAGGAAAGAATGAGAGATTCCTCGGGGAGCTTCTATTTTTGTGGGAGGAGGTAAATATAACAGCATAAATGGATCATACTTGGTAGCCTCTACAAAGCAGTTGCAGAGGTCTATAGTTGTTTAAAGGAGAAAGTCTGGGGTGGTTGGGGAGAGGGAGATCAGAAAGTAAGTCATAGAGTAAACCTTTGCGGGGGGCAATGATGGTCTGGGACAGCAGGCAGAGCTGAGGGAAGCAAAGAGAGGACAGAGCAGAGCAAACATCTAGGAGGAAGGCCAGCATAAGGAGACGTTCAAAGAAAGGAAGGTATATGAAAGGCAGCAGATGAACAGTGAGCAGTCTGCTTTGTCTGGAACAAAGAAAATGCACAGGGAAATGGACATGGATGCAGGGAGAAGGCATGGGAAGGTGGAGTGGTATTTCCCAAAAGCCAAAACGAAGGGGTGGTAGACAAAGGAAGGATGGATGAATGGGCCAGGGTGAATGGTGGGTAGTGGCTTTTATGAACACATTTCTTTAAATAAAACTTTGCCGAAATCGGTTTGGCTCAGTGGATAGAGCGTCGGCCCGGCGGACCGAAAGGTCCCAGGTTCGATTCCGGTCAAGGGCAAGTACCTGGGTTGCAGGCACGTCCCCAGTAGGGGATGTGCAGGAGGCAGCTGATCGATGTTTCTCTCTCATCGATGTTTCTAACTCTCTATCTCTCTCCCTTCCTCTCTGTGGAAAATCAATAAAATATATTTTTAATAAATAAATAAATAAATAAATAAATAAATAAAACTTTAAGTATTGACCTTATGTCAATATCTAGGCTAGGTACTGGCTTCTCAGTAATAACACAGACATGTCCACTGTCCTCAAGGTATCTATTCTTAGAAGACTGCAAGAACTAAGAGGAGGAGAATGGTAAGTAAACTGAAGCAGTCGGTCTAACTTATTTTTTAAAAATGGGGGTAAAGGAAAGGAGAACAAGAGTATCATGGGTCTAAAACACAACAGGGTTTAGGCCAGCCCCACCCTTTTTTAGGAAATCAAAAATCTAAGTGTATTTATGTCCATTAAAATAGGAAACAATCAGAGGAAGAGCTTGGACAAATAGCTGAAAACAGCAGAGACAGAACACGGTATCAGAGAAAGTACTAATGGATTCTCCTGAACCTTTGATGGTGGTGTAAATTGACACAACCGTACAGAAGCATCATTTTAAAGCATCTATCAAAAATATTAAAAAACTCTCTTATTGTCAATTATAAATCTATAGGAAAAAGAAGAAAATAGTAAAACTAACCTGTATTTAATACACTGTAAGTTAAAATGTGGAGAATTAAAGTTTTATTTCTTCGTAATAAGCTTTTCAATAATACTTTGAACAGTGTTTTGTCTTCTCATCATGTAACTTACAATACAGAGTGAGAATTTTTCTAAGTTTTTGTGAATTGTCACATTCCTTTCTAAGTTTAGATCAGTTTCCAATGCTTTAACCTTTGCCCTTTTATTACCATGAAATATCTCCAAGAGTTCCTTAACTATGAAATTTTTGGGCCAGTGTCACTTCCTCTAAGTCAGTGGTTCTCAACCTTCTGGCCCTTTAATACAGTTCCTCATGTTGTGACCCAACCATAAAATTATTTTCGTTGCTACTTCATAACTGTAATGTTGCTACTGTTATGAATCGTAATGTAGATATCTGATATGCAGGATGGTCTTAGGTGACCCCTGTGAAAGGGTCGTTCGACCGCCAAAGGGGTTGCGACCCACAGGTTGAGAACCGCTGCTCTAAGGCATCTTCATCCTTTTCATCACAGCCATACTCCTTATTTGTCAGTAAATTCTCGACCACTAAGTTCCTCTGGCTGGGTATCTAGAGCCTATTAAACAGCAGAGTGTTAACATTCCACAGTAGCTCTTTCTTCCATCACCCCATTTACATTCGATTTGAAATTCACTTCCAGCATTGTCACTTTTATTTTCTTAACCATTGGCTTAAAACATACATGGTATATGCAGACTTTTACCCTCTTGCTAAGCTGCAGAAGAGGTACACTGATTTTTTGAATCACCTCTTCTTTGATAAATTATGTTACTTAGATTTGCCTTTTATAAGATAATGCATAGCATGTAATTGAAACAAAAGTACAACAAAAGCAATCATTTCTCATCTATAATCCCATCCATAAAAGATGAAATTTAGATTACCTACTACTCCATTACACAACACCCAATTAGAATAGTTTTCAGTAGGGAATTTCTCATCAACAATTTTGAGAACTTTGAAATCTAATTCAACTTGAATTATCCTCTCAATGTAGTTTAATTCTACAACACAATAGCATAATTTCTTTACAGAGTAAAATTATGACTTCAAAACTTTATCTCCATTTCTAATTCATGATAGCTTTCAAAAAATATCCTTTATATCTCTGTCCTTCCAACCCACACTCAAGCTCATCAAATTAGATTTAAGAAATATTAATGATTACCTGTACTGTGCCAGGGAACATCTAATACGATAACTGTCTCAAGCAGAATGTCCTTTATCCTCACAATTATGTCAGCTTTGGCAAATATGGGAATAGTGAGATTGTTTATTATCTCATTAACAGATCTCAGTTAAGAGTCAAAGAAATCATTATAGCAGTATCTATCAACTTATGGCTTAGCATAGATTGAAGACTACGATGACAGCAGCAAAGGTGCTAAAATAAAAGTCATGTAAGAGTTATTTTATAAAGTTTTAAGTGCACGCACACACACACACACACACACACACACACACACACTCATACAAGACGACAAACTCTCCAAATATCTATGGTCTTAGTGGACAAACCACTGCTTGTAAAAGTAACTAAAGGGCCAATCAGAGGCTAATGACAACATAACAGAGGCTAGCCCTTTGGTGAGTTCCTTTGGTTCTACATAGATCCAGACCGAGGCAGAGCTTGTCACTACATGATGAAACCCAGTCGCTAAGGCACTTGGAAGACCCTCTATTACACACAAGTTAAGACCACAAGCCATAGAACTGTTCCTCAGAGAGACTCCTATTTCTGTGGATAAAAAGAATCTCCTCTCTGCGGATACCAGTATAGCACTTTCCACAAACATTAAAGGGAAAAAGTGAGATAGTAATTCCACAAAAATAAGCTTCAAAGACACAGAAATTTTGTTTGGCTTTCCAAGGATCTACCATCAACATTTTTTTTGCAGTCATGATTAATAGAATTGCTGGATGTATGCCATAATTTTTAACAGTACTTGCTTCTAATTTATGTCAGAAATAGTGCCATGAATCTGGTGCCGTTTTTTTAATGGCAAATGCTTCTCATATTTAGTAAGTGGGAAAATCAGCAGCAGCAGGCTGAGGTCTAAAAGACTCCACCAAAGTGGATTCTAGTTATGAGTAAAAAGAATTATATTCGTATTTTAACAAACCACATGCTTTTCTTTGGGATCTTTATGCTCTTTTTTTCATGTTTTTAAAAAGAAAACTGAAGAAAAATACAGTTAGAAGGAGGTAGAGCAGTTTTGTAAGGCACAAAATAGAAATCCTTACATTGTTATTATTTTAAATACTGGCTCTCCATCAGCCTGCGGACAGAAGGGTCCTAGGTCCGATTCTAGTCAAGGACACAAGCCAGGGTTGTGGGCTCGATCCCCAGTAGGGGGCGTGCAAGAGGCAGCTAATCAATGATTCTCTCTCCCTCTCCCTTCCTCTCTGAAATCAATAAAAATATATTTTTTAAAAAGACTGTCTCTCTTAAATGCCCCCCTGTGTCACTCGGGGGCTCCAGGCTTTTAACCATTTCCTAAGTGAGAAAGACAGATAATAGCTGACACATATTGTTTTAAATTTAGGTGTGAAACTATGTACATGAAAGATAGAGAGGACAATGTCTCCAATCTCATATAAATCTGTTAGGAGTCTCTGGTAATAGAACGTGCAGTTAAAACAATTATTTTGAAGAAGCACAGTCCACATTTGGTTGAACTAGTCTCTTGGGAAGATAAAACATGAGATTCTTCTCCAAATGAATATTGAAAGTCCAGAAAGTTTTCCTTGGCACCTTTGATATTTAAGCAAATAGTCATTTCATCATTTCCCTGATTTTCAATAAATCATCCTGGTAAATAAACATTTAAAGAAAAGTCGCAAAGAAAGTTCATATCAGTAGCCTATGGGAGCTGATAAAGATCATTGAAAAATATTTTTTTTTAGGAGGACAGGTTAAAATAAAATATCAAATTGCCCTGGCTGGTGTAGCTCAGTTGGTTGAGTGTTGTCCCTGCACTGAAAGGTTGTTGGTTCAATTCTGGGTCAGGGCACAGGCCCAGGTTGTGGGCTCCATCCCCAGTAGGGGGCATGCAGGAGGCAACAGATCAATGTTTTAATCTCATATAGATGTTTCTCTCCCTCTCCCTTCCCTTCTCTCTAAAATCAATAAAAACATATTTTTTTAAAATTTCAAATGAAAAGGCTGACTTAAAAAATAATCCTAGTACTTTACCATAAACTGTAAGAAAATTATTAAAGTTCTAGCCATTTTTAGATTAAAAATATAAGTATGGCAAAAATGTGGTCCTAATCACAGAAAGACCAATAACTCTTATGCCTGTATATCCAAAATTAAGATGTGCGGCATGGAGAGACCTGGAGAGTAATATGCTAAGAAAAATAAGGCAGTCAGAGAAAGGTAAGTGTCACAAGATCTCACTCATATGTGGAATCTAATGAACAAAATAAACTAATAAACAAAATAGATCCAGAGATACAGAAGCAGGAAACAGACTGGAATCTCAGAGAAAAGGTGGGGATGGGTGGGTAGGTGAGAAGACCTTGTATGCATATATGTAAAACCCATGGACACTCATGGATGGAACTGGAGAGCATTATGCTAAGTGAAATAAGCCAGTCAATGAAGGAAAAATACCACATGATCTCACTCATTCATGGATAATAGAGACCATTGTAAACTTTTGAACAATAATAGATACAGAGGCAGAGATGCCTCAAACAGATTGTCAAACTGCAGCGGGAAGGCCGGGGAGGGTTGGGGGGCAGGAGGGAGGGGGGTAAGAGATCAACCAAAGGACTTGTATGCATGCATATAAGCATAACCAATGGACATAAGACACTGGGGGTGGGGGGGGTAGGGGAAGCCAGGGGATTGTCAAGGACGGGGGGAAAAAAAAGGACACTTATGTAATACCCTTTGTAATACTTTAAACAATAAAAAAAATAAAAATAAAAATAAATAAAAGATGATTTGAGCAGAAAAAAACACACAAACCCATGGACACAGACAATAGGGTGGGGAAGGCCTGGGGCGAGGGCCGAGGGAGGGCGAGAAGGGGTCAGTGGGGGAAAAAAGGGGACATATGTAATACTTTCAACAATAAAGATTTTTTTAAAAAAAGGTGTGCATTACATTTGCAGTTTTGTGGTATTGAGAGAGCCACATCATCTATAGTCCCTTCATTGGACTAGACTGGATATTCTCTATACTCCCTAGTAAATCTGAGATATCTATGAGTCTACTTCGTCCTGGCAATTGATCCTACTTTTATTTGGATCCCTCCTGACCCCACATCCTGAGCTATAGCCTTCATATTATACATTTTTCCTGGGACTTTGCAAGGCCTCCAGAAAATTGTTATCTAGGACAGTGATTCCCCTTTCCCATCATGTTGATATATCTTTGTTTCAAAAAGTACCAAGCATTTTCAAAGGAATGACTAACCAGCACTTATAACTTTTCCCTGAGTGAGCAAATCACTTCTCCCAGTTCTCACCTGGTACTTTCACAGACCATTTTCTCTTTGAAGTTCAAGGTCAAGGGATAAAACATCCATCAGTAGAGACTCAGATTGGATGGCATCCTTCACCCCATGACTGTGCACCCTCACTAAATCTGGAGGCACAGCACGGAATCAACAATGTCAGTAACAGAAACTAGACAGCACAAAGCAGATCACTGAGGAAGGCTGGGGAAACTCCGCGCACACAGCCTCTGGCCACAGTGTTTCTCTTTACACCCACAAACGGGGAATGCCACAAGTGACCACAGTATTCATAAACACCAGCACTCTCGTTTTGGTCTCCTGGCTTATGTAACCGTCTTTTGTCTCCAGTAGGACTGTTAGTACAGCAAATACGTTCTCATGGCCTTCATATAATCTTCTGATTTACTTAAACTTCTTAAGAAAGGCAATCTATTGAGAATAAAGATCTTGAGGGAAGTGTAGTACACTGCATTTCTACTTCTTGCCTTACAACAAGATAAAATGACAGATGGGGTTGATATCTCTAGGAGAAATTATGGGAAAATAGTTTTTATAATTTTAGGGTGGTGCATACCTTTACAAGCATTGTGCAAAATTCAGAAATTATAATGGAAAATTCGATACATTCGAATCCCTAAAAATCCAGAGATTTCTGTGAAGCCAAAAAAACAAAATCTACCACAAGCAAAACTGGGGTGGAAGAAACTAAGATAAATCATTTTCAACATATGACAAAGGTTATGTCCATAATAGATAATAAGTGTATAAAAATCAAGTAGGAAAGGATAACCCACAGTTTTATAATACCAAAAATAATAAATCAGATGTTTAAATAAATAAAACAGATAAAAATATAGGATATTTGCCTTCACTAAAAATCAAAGAACTATAAATCAGAGTCTTTTTTTTTACCCAATAATTGGAAAATGTTTTAAAAAATTAAAATTTCAATGATCACAAGAATGTGAAATAAAACAGGCATTTTCACTGTCTTTGTTGAAGTATAAATTCCTTTCCAAAAGGTCACTGATATGACTCCACCTAAATTTAGCATGTGCATACCTCCACTCCTGCAACTCCAATTCTATTCATTTATCAGATAGAAATTTTCACATAAGCACATAAAGATATACATAGATATTTATTAACATTGTTTGGATAGCAATAATGTGCAAACAACCCAAATTTCTATTAATAAAAAATTGAGTAATGCAATAATAAACCCAAACAATACAAAATACTATCTAATTATTTTTAAATTATGTAGATCCATCACTGGAACACTTGCTCTTAAAGCCTTCAGCCCCCCATCAGCAGTCTACTCTGAAACCATCATGCTATGAGTAAGCCCAAACTGTCTATACCTAGAGACCACTTGGGGAAGTACTAAAACTACAGAAAGTGAGAGTGATACCTTGCCAGCTCCTCGATGTTCCATCCCCTGCTGCTGCAACTCCAGCCACCATCTATCTGACTGCAATTGCAAGAGAGTCTCTGAACCACATCTTCCCAGCCATGCCTTTCCAGAATTCCCAACCCGTCAAAAATTGCGAGAGGTTTTGGAATCTACAGAGCTGATGATCAGATGCTGAACAGAGATAAATTTATCACATTGGTAGACCTAACCAACATGACTCCCTGACCACATGAGAGAACACACTTGCTTTTCTCCTTGTCCCAGATTATATGCCTAAATCATTCCCAAGGTGAAACAACCCATGAAGAAATCTAAGGATTGGCTCTGATGAAAGCGCACAAGGGGCCAGCTTCACTCAGTGGTTCTTCATCACTTCATTGGAGGAAATGACTACAGGTTGTCTCATTGCCACAACATCCCTAGTTTGGCTTTCAGCTCTTCCAACACCTTTGTAACTTGTTTTTTCTATTGAATGCTCCTGATTCGATTACCAAGTATAGCCTTTGTTTTTCTGATTGGACCCTGGCCAGTACAGTAAATAATCAGACACCACACACACACACACCAGAGCATACTCTAAGCTAAATTTAATATCGGCAAAGAACTTTCCATTTTGAGGATTCACTTGTTTCAGGTTTTTTAAATTTGATTTTAGAGAGGGGAAAGGAGAGGGAGAGAGAAGAGAGGGACGTGAGAGAGAAACATCGGTTGCCTCCCCCATGAGCCCCGAACATGGATTGAATCTGCCACCTCTTGGTGTACAGGACAGCACTCCAACCAACTGAGCCACACCGGCTAGCGCAGGGTCACTTGTTTTTAATTCTCAATCTCTTAGATGCAAAAAATATTTTAACTACAGCTTGCTTCATATGAATTTCAAGGAAGAGAAAGAAAAACAGCATGACCAAAATAATCCTGAAAACAGTTTGTTTCTTTTAAAGCTATGATCAAGAAAGAGGTGACTCATTAAATAAAAGTAGTATTAAATGATTGAGAAAAAACAGGTAGTTTAGTTAAGCTCATGAAATGGAAAAGAAGTTTATTTATGCCATAGGACAGCCCTTCCTACCCTCAGGCAGAGGATAAAACAGACTAAAAGGTAAAGCACCATGGGTTTTATCTAAAAGACGTTTTTCTTGCCTAGGCAGGGTTCTTGCCTTCACAGATAGCAGGTCAGAGATGAAACGAAATCGGGGGTGGGGGTGGGTGGGGTGGGGAAGAGGGGGAAATAACGCTCAGTTGAGTTTCTGTGATTTCTTTCTTTTTATTCTGAAATAAATTTTAGAACATAATGACCGGAGCTAGAAATGAAAGCAAACAAACAAACAAAAAATCTTCAATAATTTCCAATTTCTCTTAAAACAAGAACCAAACTCTCTAAAATGGCCTGCAAGGCCCTGCCTGGACCTGGCCCCTGACCACCTTCCTGGTCTTCCCACCCATAGCACACTTCTCTGTACACCAGCCACCCTGGTCTTCTCCCTTTTTGGGATGGCCCATGCTCCCTGCTCTCCCGGGGCCTTTGCCCCTGCTGCTGCCTCCCCTCAGAATCTTCTCCTGCTCACCTGTCACCTCCTCAGACCTCCATTACTGAGCCCTGTGTATAGCTTCCAATCAGCACTTGTCACAGCTGCAACGTGACACAATCTTTTGAGATTCTTTGATAAATATCTGGTCCTGGGAATATATTCAATAATGTGGTAAGCACTTTGCACAGTGGCATATGGTTACTAGACTCACTGGAGTGATCACATCTAAGGTATATAAATGTCAAAGCACTATGTTATACACCTGAAACTAACATGCTACTGTATGTCAAATATACTTTAGTATACATACATAAATAAATAACATCTGGACCTGTGGGGATGGATCACAAGGACAGGGAATAAATCTTTCCCCTCCCCTCGTCACCATTTAGCCCCCACCCCTTCCCAAGAACTGCTCACACAGTAGGAATTATAAATATTTGTTGAATAAGTCACTAACCACAGCAATAAACTCCAATCCAGTATCTATTATCTCTCAGGCACTTTTACAATTAGTTTACATATAATAATTCATTTGACCCTTAACATAAACTTATGAGGTAGCTACTATAATTATCCCCATTTCACATGCGAGGAAACTAAGGCACAGAGAATTGAAGGGACTTGCCCAAGTACAGAGAGCAGTTATTGACAGACAGGATTCACAGCCTGGCAGTCTGCCTCCAGAGCCTGGCCCTGAACCACTAAACTCTATGGCCTCGATATGCTTGTGTGACAATGGATCAGTTCAGGGACAGGGGAGAGCTGCCCAAAGAGCAGCTAAGGAATGTTTCGTGTGGGAGGATAAATTGAGTTGGATCCCAATGTGTTGCATAATAAAAAGGGAAGTGAAAAGGTCACTCCTGGGGTAGAGAACAGTGTGTTGGGAACAGTACAAGTCTGGGCCGAGGGTAATGGAAGGTGTGGTTTAGCAGAACTGGAGCATCTATCAGGCATGAGCTTCTTGAGCCCTGACTCTCTAAATCAGTGGTTCTCAATCTTCTGGCCCTTTAATACAGTTCCTCATGTTGTGACCCAACCATGAAATTATTTTTGTTGCTACTTCATAACTGTAATGTTGCTACTGTTATGAATCGTAATGTAGATATCTGATATGCAGGATGGTCTTAGGCGACCCCTGTGAAAGGATCGTTCGATCGCCAAAGGGGTCACGACCCACAGGTTGAGAACCGCTGCTCTAAATTGACAAAGTGCAATAAGAGCAGAAGTTGACTGAAATATACCTGAGCCCTTTGAACTCCTAATTCCATGTTATGCATGTAACACACATGGCCCATGTAAGATAAAGGACACAAAGTCCCACTGAGATGTGGGACTCAGACCAGACTTATTCATCAGCCAACAGGTTTGTTCCCTCTTACCTCACACACTTGTGTCAATTAAAGGAGATAAAGTGCTAACATACGGTCTGATAAAGAGTAAACTCAATGAAGGCATGTATGGATTCAACAAACATTTACACAACACTCACTGTGTGCTGGACAAACACTGCCTAATAAATGACCACACATGTATGTCACAGAGCTTTAGGAGTGCTGTGAACAGATGAAACTGCTCATGCTAGGCCCTCGAGCTCCTCAAGCAATAAGAAATCAGGCTAAAGAGAATATTAAGTTGAGGAGTACACATTTCCCCACTTATGTGGCATCTCTGGGAGACTCTAAGTGGATTCATAATGAAGGGAAGTCGTTATTTTAGGAAAACTAATAATAAACCATACAAAAAAGACACAACCAATGTCAATGAAGTTGAGAAGTGAATAAAACAAAAAATGTGTACTAAAAAAAAAATATTGGGGACTGATTATGCCTGAGATACTACTAAGGATGGTTTCAAAGTTTACCCCATGAACTAAGGTTAGTGCAATAAAAGTCTCAGATCCTATCCCTGAAAGACACACTGAAAAGCTTTCTAGCCAAAATAAATTCACAACTGCACATAAGTGAAAAAAGGAAATAGTACCATACATGCAGTGTGATCCCATTTTTGTAAAAAATAAATAATAAGTGATCCATCGGGAATAAACCACAATATAAATAGCATATAATAAGATAGCACTTTTTATAGTCTTCTTTATACTTTTTTTTTGCATTTTCTGAACTTTCTGTGATATGTATTATTTTTATAACAAAGGCAAAATATTGTAAGCTCTCTATGCAAAGACTTTAGACCTAGAAAGAACACACGTAATCTGAACCCCTCTTTTTATGGTTAAGGAAACCAAAAGTCAGAGGAGCAAGGCGACTGTTCAGAGGTCACCAGGTAAATCATTCCCGTGACTCCAAGTTTAGGACTCTTTTCCTGACCCCTGTCTCTCAAAAACCTTTGTCTGAATCATCCCAGAAAGATCAACGTTCTTTTTTCCTTTGAAAGTTTCCATGAGATGACACATGTAAAGCACTTTCATATGTCAACATGCTTTGCATTTACTTCCCTTGAGTTGATCAGGAAGATATTTAAATAAGCCCTAGCCAGTTTGGCTCAGTGGATAGAGCGTCGGCCTGTGAATTGAAAGGTCCCAGGTTCGATTCCGGTCAAGGGCACATGCCCAGGTTGTGGGCACAATCCCCAGTGGGAGACTTGCAGGAGGCAGCCGATCCATGATTCTCTCTCATCATGGATGTTTCTATCTCTCTCTCCCTCTTCCTTCCTCTCTGAAATCAATAAAAATATATTTAAAAAAATAAAAAATAAATAAAATGCACAAAAATTTAAAAAAGAAGATATTTAAATAAATAGTGTACAAGTATAGAGTTGTTTTGTACTTATTTCCCTGGTTAATCCAAAAATAGAAAACACCAACACAGTCTATTCATAATGCTCCCAAACCACACCCTTCCCACTTGAGTAATCTTCATTCACCTGTTCTTACTCTCCATAAGGTTCTAATCTAAATGATGCTGGATGGTACTTTATAGGAAGCCAGTGTGTTTGGCCCAAGTATTATGGAACACACTCTGTGCCAAGGACATTGAACCTGATTCAACATCACTTGAAAAGCCCTGGTATAGGATTTCTTTGTTTTGGTTTTGCATCAAGTATATTGTTGACTGTGGAGAAGGTGCTGTCGTGGAAACTTTGAAGACCTCTATTGGTGGTGAGGTGTCAGGTGAAATCTACTTGATATCCTGATAGAGAAGTGGTTGAATTGGAAAGAATGTCGGAATGTTATCAGATCACACCAAAGGCAGAAGATTGGCACAGCTGAGAGCAAAAAAGAACAATTAAAGGACAAGCCAGGGAAGGGTAAGGAAGAGGCAACTGCAATACGTACATGAAAGCAAATGAGGACACAGGTAGGATCCTGAGAAATAGAGACTGCACAGTGAAGGGAGTAGGAGACTCTGTATCCAGTATCCTGTACACAGGAGAAGAGCAATGGGCTACTTTCACCAATGAACCCTTGAGGTCCAAGGAAGGAAAGGGGCAAAATGCAATCAGCAGCAGCAGCATTTGAACCCAACACCAATATGGTTGAGGTCAAGGAACATTTTTTAATGTTTTTATTTCTTTATTGTAGCATCATGTGTGAAGTCAATAGCTGAACAAGGGTTGATGAGAAGCCTCAGCTAAAGAAATTCCAGTAGCTATGCCTCTGTACCAATCAGAGCCTATGGATGCTGCTCCTCACACTTTCAGATGCAGACAAATCCCTGGGGATCTGTGGAAATGCTGACTCAGGTTAGGTCTGGGAGGAGGCCCAAGATTCTGAATGTCTTACAAGTTCCAAGGAGGGGTGCTGGCATACTGGCCTGCAGATCACACTTTGGGTAGCAAGGATGTAAAGTGGCTTCTGAGGAAGGAAAAGTAAAAAAACAATCCCATCACACTGACGCTTAGCAATAACAAGAAAAACAACCACTTATTCAGGGCACACTATGTGCCACTTTGCATATGATATCTATTTAATTCTCCTACAACACCTGACATGGTTTTGTCATCTCTCTTTTGTGCTTGTGGAAGCTATATTCAGGAAACATAAGTTATTTGCTTACAGTCAGACAGTGCCAGGATTTAAACCCACATGTGTCTGCCTTCAAGACCATTTGTCAATAAGCTACAGTGATGAGATTAAGAAGTTTATTAGTTCTGTGATTTTGGAAAGTCCCCCAAATTTCTCTGAGCTGTGAGTTTTTTCATCTCTGGCATGGGAATAATGGCAGAGCTGTGGTTTGGACTAAAGGAGGCACTAGATGTAGGAGAATTTTAAAATCTATAAAGAGCCTTATTTAAATAAAGATACAATTGTTGTAACTAACTGATTCCTTTTTGAGAAAACATGCACCAAATACCCAAGTCTGAATAACCAGAGTTTGTCAGTTGTTCTTTCTACTAAAAATAATGCTCCATGAAAAGAAGCAGCTATATCAACTTACAACTCAATTGCACAACTGCTTTCCCTCCAGAAAACAATGGTACCTCAGTATGCAGCAGATGTGCTACGCGCACACCTACAATTTTGTCCTACAGAATACTAAACACGGGTAAATTAGGGTTGACAATTATTAAAATCTGCTTCATTGTGGACATTTTTACTGCTTCATCTAGTACATTCTTATAAGCAAAATATGTTTTTGTATTGCAAGTGCATGACTACTTGTACAATTGGTGCCACTGCCTTGATTTCCACTAAGGGGACAGCAGTTTTACTGGCACCATGTTTTAAATACCATCAGTGTAAATGTCAATATGGTGAAAATGGCAAACAACATCTTACTATTGATATTAAAGTACTTTGGACTTCATGGTCTTCCTGAAAGACCCCCAGCAATCCACAGGGAGCCTTTGAGAACTGCCACCTGAAATATTTTGGCTGAAACTCTACCTGTGTTATCTTATTTATAAACATATTTATCCAGAACCACATAAAAGTACTCTGGAGAGCACGAGGCTCTATTTAAAAAAAATCTCGTGGCAGTTGCACAACCGCGTCACAGAAAACCACTGGAGTTTCTTTTCAGTTCTCTCTCTCTGTGAGCTACCATACACTCTGGATGCTCACTCGCATCAAAGAGCTTCTCAGGGAAAGAACCACACTTCAGAGCAAGCTGCATTCTCAGGATTCTGCTCCTGAAAACCATGATAAAAGGATCTGTAAGGGTCCCCAACTCACCTGTGAGAAAACGTCTGCCACCTAAATGTGTGTAAAGTCCTAAGATAGGATGAGAAAATGATCCGTCCACACATGAGAAACTCCCTCCCTCCAAAATGACTTTCTATCATAGCTATTATCCTAGTCTAGGACAGATTAAATGTATTAAGAAGGAAACTCAAAATAAGAAGAAAGCCACTTTCCTGTCTATACTGGAAGCTCACAATAACCCAGGACCATTGACTTCACACAATGTACATGGCAAATGGATGAGATGGCAACAGCCATTAGTCCAGAATAAATGAGCTAAAAGTCCTTTCACTTATCATACCCTACTTGCGTGCATTCCTGTCTTCGTCTGCTCAGCTACTATAACAAAATACCAAAGACTAGGTGGCTTAAACAACAGAAATGCATTTTCTCAGAGTTCTGGAGATGGAGAAGACTAAGATCAAGATGCTGATCAATTCTTTCCTGGTTTGTAGATGGCCCCCTCCTCCTGTCCTCACGTGGCCTTTCCTCATTGCATGCCCCGAAGAGAGATACAGGGTAGATCGCTCTCTCCTCTCACTCTTCTCATAAGGCCACTAATCCCACCAGGAGAGTCCCACTCTCATGACCACATATAAACCCAATTATATCTCCCAAAGGACCTACCTCCAAATACCATCACATTGGGAGCAGGGCTTCAACATATGAATTCAAGTGGGGGGTGGACACAAACATTCAGTCCATTACAATTCCAAATATTCCAAATCACAATCTCTGGGATTGGAGCCCAGGAATCCATGTCTTTAAGTTCCCAAGTGGTTCCTATGCACACTAATGTTTGAGAATCCTGACTGTAGCCCTGCGAGCCAGATAAGTTTCCTTCTTTGTAAAGTAGGATTGTCACCATACTTTCCTACTTCAAAGTTGTTGAGGTATTGAGGATCAATTAAGAATACATGGGAAGCCCTCGCCAGTTTGGCTCAGTGGAAAGAGCGTCAGCCTGCTGACTGAAGGGTCCCAGGTTTGATTCTAGTCAAGGGCGCAGGCCTGGGTTACTGGCTCAATCCCCAGTGTAGGGCATGTGGGAGGCGGCCAATCAATGATTCTCTCTCATCATTGATGTTTCTATCTTTCCTTCTCCCTTCCTCTCTGAAATAAATAAAAATATATATTTTTTAAAAAGATGTTTAAAAGAACAAAAAATAATATATGCGAAAATGCTTTCAAAAACTGCAAAGTGTTATGTGGATGATTACAATCATCTAAGCTTTTACTACTGACATCTCAATCAAATCTTATTCTAAAAACTACAAGTGAGTGAGGAAGCCCTAGCCCATTTGGGTCAGTGGATAGAGCATTGGCCCGAGGACTGAAAGGTCCTGGGTTTGATTCCTGTCAAGGGCACATACCTGGGATGCAGGAGGCAACCAATTGATGTGTCTCTCTAACATCATATTTCTCTCCCTCCTGTGTCTCTCCCATTCCCTTCCACTCTCTCTGAAAAAAGAAAGAAAGAAAGAAAGAAAGAAAGAAAGAAAGAAAGAAAGAAAGAAAGAAAGAAAGAAAGAAAGAAAAGTGAGTGATGAAGAAGAAAATAATGAAAAATATAAAGATGTTATCCTAACTCTTGTAATTCAATCTCAGATAACGAAAATACTCAGGAACTAGAGTGCTCTAGTTAATATTTAGTTGAATATTCTAGTCATTTTTTAAAATCCCTTTTAAATGTACTTTCTTTCCTTGGTAAACACATAAATTAGCTCTGATTTGATGCCAAAGGGTTTTCATGTTGGGTCACCATTCAGATTATCAGTTCTTGTTGCACAGGATTTAGGCTTAGAAGATTAATCTCTGTTCTGCTAAATGCATTTTTGCTTATTTTTTTGTTGTTTGGAGGATATTTCATGGTTGATAGAGGCATGTTTATTTTAAACAAAGGCAGAGCTCTAATTACAAGTTGTATTCCAAAAACTTATTTGTTCCTAAATTGTTTAGAATTTGAAATGCCCTTCCTCCGGGCCAAAAAAAAAAAATTATAAATCACAACTAAGTTCTCTGGCTTGTCCAACAAGCCCGTAGTATAGATAAAACACATTTGCTATGTCTTAAAAGTCCCAAATGTTTGCAATAGAATTATCAAAAACAAAACTAGGATATGATGGGGCAGGAAACAGCAAAACAGAATGTCCAGAGTTAACTGGAAAAGTAGAATAGGAGGGGAAAAGAAACATGCTGAATGGGTATCTCTGGGAAAGAGACTTCATGGAGTAGAAACAGCTAACATATAAATGCTGAGAGAGAAAAAGACTAGAATATGACTCAAATCAGAAGATAGGAAGTAATAGAAAGCAAGGCTGGAGGAAAGAGTTCCTTACTAGACCCACAAAGACTGAATTTGGAGTGTGGCAGCAAAGTCACGGGAACAGAAGAGGCCTTGGAATAAGGGAAGGAGAGTCATGTTTGTACCTGCAGGATGGCCTTACTTGTACGTGCCAGATAGTCACATTGAGTTGTTTGTACCTGAGCAAATGCCCAATGGCTAGATCCAAATTCTGAATCCAAGTTATTGTAGGGGCGCTGTTTGGTCTCTTAAGTAGGTTGGCCTTAGTTGTAACTTTTATTTATAGTCCATTCACTGTCTTTTCCTTCTCCCTTTTATAGCAATAACTAGAGGCCCGGTGCATGAAATTCATGCATGGGTAGGGTTCATAGGCCTGGCCAGTGATCAGGGCTGATGGAGCCTTCCGGCTGCCAGCAGGGGCCTCCCTTCCCCAGCTGCTGGCTGCCAGCCGCCGGCCTGGGCCTTTCTTCATTCTGCACCACCCCCTGGTAGTCAGCGCATGTCACCACAGCGAGCGATAGAACTCCTGGTCTCCCGGTTGAACTCCCGTGGGAACACTTTGCATATTAGCCTTTTATATATAGAGATTATATTCCATTATTACATATATTATTATATATTATAGTGATAATTATTATTATTCACTAATAAAATGCTTAATCTTCTCCCTGAATTTACACCCAAGTGTCATCTCTATTAGTGCATCTATGTTTGAGTTCCTGCCCTTCAACTGGCCATCTGAGTAAGTAGTTGCACATTTACTAGTAGTCTTTCCATCTTGCCCTTTTCCAAGTCAAAGTGTCACTAGGTCTAAGTGAAAACACAGTGCATTCATTCATTCATTCATTCGACCAAAGGCTGACCTTGAGTATAAGGCACTGTGTTAGGTTCCGCAGTAAACACAACAGTCTTGTTGGGTTCCCAGAAATCTTTGGCACATTTTATTAGAAAATGTAAAACAAATACCACAAGGAGCAAATAGAAGACTTCTCTGGCCTCTAAGATGCTCTGGTTATCTTGAAATAAAATGCAAAACTATCGCTGGATTGATGCAATGCAAGTAAGATTAAGAGCAAAGAACTATCCTGAATATTCTGCATGCTGTATTCTTAAAGATAAGATAATGTGTTACAAGAGGAAGGACAGAGAAGCTAACATTCACACCCAAATTTCTGATAAACAAGGCCAACTACTGCTACTTACAAAGATGCTCTGGTCATTTTGCAATAACATGCTAAACTATGGCTGGACAGATGTTAAATTTCATAAACCAAAGAGCAATGTCAATTCCAAGTCAGATTAAGAGCAGAGAATTATCTTGAATATTTGCCATGCTGTATTCTAGAGATAAAATAATGTATGGCAAGCGGAAGCAGAGAGAAACTAATAAAATTAATAACATCTACACCCAAGCCCTAGCTGGTTTGGCTCAGTGGATAGAGTGTCAGCCTGCGGACTAAAGGGTCCCAGGTTCGATTCAGTCAACATGCCTGGGTTGTGAGCTCAATCCCCAGTTGGGGGCATGCACGAGGCAGCCAATCAATGATTCTCTTTCATCATTGATGTTTCTCTCTCTCCCTATCCCTTCCTCCCTAAAATCAATAAAAATATATTTTTAAAAAAGAAAGAATTCTTTCATTGAAAGGTGAAAGTAGCCTTCACTCACCACCACTGAGACACAGGGGTCTATGTATTCAAAAGTACAGCAGAAGGTCACAAATAAAAATAATGCTGTAGAACAGCAAACTGGAGAATAAAGAAATTTACTGCCATGTGATTGAAAGTGATCTGACCCTAATTACGCCAGGGGACAAGGACATTTCAAATAAATGTTCAAGTCCAACCTCAGTGGAAGTGGACATTTCAGTTCAAAAGTTAATTTGGAATCAAACAAAGGTATTTAACATGCCTACTGAGGCATCTAGAGAATACTACTTTCTATACAAGTAGAAAACGCTTGTTGGAGTTTTCTGCAGAATGGCTTAGTGCCTAGAAATAAGCATTTCCAGGGCCTACGGCCAAAAGTCCCCAGAGCAGAGCCAGCTGGTCTCCCTCTGGGATCAAACTCGATTCAGGAGAACCAGGGCAGGGCAGGATCTTCCCCTCTGTACCCACCCTGACATACCTATTCCTCATTTAAGTTTATCTGAAATATCTTCAGAAAAATGCAACAGTCATATTGTCACTGATTATCTCCTGCAAGGCGAAGCTTGTGTTTATCCTGCTAGATAAAACTGGCTGAGGACCTCCCCAGTGGCTGGCCTCATCACCTCAACACCAGATGCAATGAGTCAACCCATTTCTCCAGCTTTGTGAAGAGTGTGCTCATGTTAAACCTGAAAAAGGAATCCCATAATTGCAGCTCCTTTCCAGAAGACATGTCCCAGAGCTCTTTGATGACAACTGTCACGTTCCTTTTGTAGACTTTTCCCTTTGGAACTGCATCGTTTGGAAAAGGTCTGAGGGGGAGGAAGGGGATTGAAGTAGGGAAGGGAAAGAAGAATGAGTAAATTAAGAGTTTCAAAAATACAGCAATGTGTTTTGGTGGATATTAATGCCCACAATACTACATCGAAAGACATGGGGCAAAAATTCTTTCCAATTCAATTTGTGTGAGAGCAAAAGACCCCACCTCATGAGATTAAAAAAAAAAAAATTCAGGATTGTCCTACTTGTGGAAGTCCTAGCACACTTCCATGTCAAATACCGAGTTGTGTCATCAGAGCATAACGGAATGCGGTTTCACCAGGGGATTGCAGAGGCCAAAGACTGGAATGCATGTTCCAAAGGTACACCTTCACTGACGCTGACTGTGGATCTCTGAGTAAATGAGCAGGAAAGATTTAGAAACTAAATTCAGCAACTGGAAATGTAGCAACCTTTCAAGAGTTTGGGCAGTTAGATATGATTTCACATTGGAGTTCACATACAGATTCAATGTATAATTGCTGAGTACCTTGCAGTGTGCTAAATACTGAAAGTAGTGATACTAAATAATTTAAGTGATCTGAATGTAAAAGCTAAGGTCTTCCGCATTAACAAAAGCTAAAAAGATGACTCTAGACAGCAACTGAGTTCTCATCAATATCATGTGTTCTAGACTTAAACTGTGGTACATGATGCAAAAATATATCATGAGATAAAAATATATGTGATCTGGGACACTACTCTTTGAATCTTAGGCTTATTTTTTTTTTTTTAATCCTCACCCTAGGATATATTTATTGTATTGATTTTAGAGAGGGAAAGAGAGAGGGAAACATTGATGGGAGAGAGAAACATCGATTGGTTGCCTCCCCCACGTGCCCCAACCAGGGATCGAACTCTAAACCTGGGTATGTGCCCTGACTGGGAATTAAACCCGAGACCCTTCCGTGCACAGGAGGATGTTCCAACCAACTGAGCCACACTGGCCAGTATATGACATTATCTCTTTACTCTAGGAATGTTGGTTCCTCAAAATACATCTCCATGATACCCAAAACATAGTGAAAATGTAAACTCCTATGAAAGGAAAAAAAGGTTTCAAAATCAGAAGAGATATTCTCTACACAGCATTGTTCAATCATAATATGTAAGTGAGGATATATTTTAGGGTACACTGTACACGGAAATCTGTTCTTTCCAAATAACACAATTTACTTCCTCACATACATTGTTCCATTTGATCCTCACAATAATCCTATGTGTTGTGCAATGGGTTGATGTCTTCATTTTAACACAGAAGAAACTGAGTTTTGGGGAGAGAGAGGTTACACAAGGCCTCAGCAATTAATAACAGCCATAAAACCATTCTGACGCGCAATCCAGCCCTTCTCACCACAAATCTAGACTGAAAAACAACCCCTTCATGTCATCAACTTGACTGCTGATCCTGCAACTATCATCATAAAACAGCAGAGGAATAATGAGGATTTTTGTTATCAACAAAAACCGTGTAATCTATGGTTAAAAGAGTGGACACTCACATGACATGCATATTGATGGGCTTTCTGAACAGCTGCAAGGAAATTCCTAAACAGAGCCAAAAGAAAAAGTATTTTCTAAAGTTCCTGATAAAACCTGAGCTCTGTTTCATCTTTTCGAGTGGAATCAGTTAAAAGAATCAGAAAAGTCATTAACACTGCACCCCGAGCCGCCCAGAGCCCGCCCTGCGGGGTAAAACACCGTGGGTGGTTCCTAAGACCAACAGCTTTCCAGCTGGTCACTTCCCCTCTAAACACCTTGTACTCTCTGTGGGTTACAGGTGGCATTTCTAAAGATCACATTATTCTTTTTAGCAGCCTGCTTTCGTAAACAGACTCTTTTATGAGCATCAGCTAATACCACTGAGAGTGAACTATCCCCCTGGGGTAAAAAGGAGGCACGGGAGTAATAAGCATGTATTCCGCCTGCAGAGCGGAGCGTGAAGGTGAACATCTGAATACAGGCTGCCTCTCTCCGGGCCCCGGTGCTGACGGCGGGGGGGGGACCGCAGGAGCGAGGCGCCGCCCTCCCCGCCCGGGGTGCCGCGCGGGCCGCGGACCTACCAGCGACAGCACTTTATAGGTGTTGGGGTCCTTGGCCGGCCGGGCGCGCGCCGCCTTCTCCAGCGGCTCCTCCCCCAGGTCCATGGGGGCCAGCAAGGACGCGGCCGTCTGCGGGTCCCCGGGCGCATCGGCGCCGTGGCCGCGGCTCGGGTCGCGGCCGTTCCCCGCCGGGCCCTCCCGGCGGCCGTGCCCGCCCTCGCCGCGGCTCCCACCCCCTGCATAGCCGTCGCGATCCATAGTGGCCCCGGCGCTCCCGCCCCGCCGCCCGGCCGCGCCTTTAATAGGCTCCGCGGCGGCCCCGCCCCGCCCCGCCCGCGCGCCCGCCCCTCGCCGCCAGACCCCTGGCCACTCGCCCGCCGCCCGGCGCTGGGAGACGGGGGAAAGCAGCTCAACGCCCCGGATTATTTGGCTTCCTGTCTGATTTCGGCCACTCGGCCTGTCGGTTATTTTAGGTGCTGGACGTGGGCTTGTCTTTAACTTTCCCCAAAGCCTTCCCCGCCCCGCGCCCGGGCACCTTCCGAACACTTGCAGGAATCGCCCAGCGTGGCCTCGCGGCGCGGGCTGGACTGGAATTGCAGTGTGGTCTGCAGAGGGCATGAGATCATGGGGCCCCAAAATAGAGCAGGAGGAGAAGGATGCAGCGGCCAGGGTGCAAGGTGGGAGAGTGGAGCCGGACAGACTCGTGTTTCTGGATGCACAGGCAAATAGACTACAGGGACGAGCATGGGGCACGTCGAAACGAACAAGAATCCCTTCAAAGCCCTGCTACCCACTACCTACCTTACTCAGACAGGAGCGTCCAACCTTGAAGATCTGGTTTTACAAAACACACACGAAAGGAACACTTAGTTTTCTGTGTGTGTGTTGTTTTTGTGTTTGTTTTTGGGGGGGAGGAGGGGGGCTCTGGCTTTTTGTCCTTGACCTTGTTTTAAAATATTTACTTATTAGTTCTTTTACACTTTCTATATTGAAGGTTTCCAAGTATCCTGTTGCCTGCCCTATCCTGAAATTGACGCTGATACTTGATAACTAATATCAAACAGTTAATTCAATCTGAAATACTCTCATAGTTTTTGACCAGGACAGGAACAGTAGGCCATAATTCTTGGTGGGTGTTGATTCACCTTTGATTCTACAACTTTTACATTTCCTTGCTCATCAGTTAGAAAAGCCACAAATGTGTAGTGAAGGGAGTCTTGCCTGTCAAGGGGAAACCAGTGACTTCCAACAGCTTTGCAATACTCAGGACTGCCTTCCCTGACGAAGGAGACTTATATAATCCAAAACAATTCATTTTCAATGCATTTTGATTACACAAATATATTACACAAATGTTTCTAAGAATGAGAACTGGTGTTTAACAGATATAAAGCGTGTGTTGTCCCCTTTGAAGTAGTCAACTTGGGATGGTTTCCCTTTATATTGACTCATTCATTCATTCAATAACAATCCTTCAATTCAAGCTTTTGGCTTCCAACTATGCATACCACATCAAAGATGAATAAAAGTAAATCTTTCCCAAGTGGCTTTCAGTCTGGTCCAAGGGAGTGATGGCAATAAACAAAAAATTAAAACCCAATTCATATATGCATTGTAGAAGCACAAATAGGATATTTCGAAAGCTTGCTGGAAAGAGTAATAAAGACCTGGAAGAAGTAAAGACAATCTGTCAAAGCATTATTGAGATTTTCTTTTTATTATTTATTACTTTTGAGTCAGCTTACAAGCCACCCAAAAGAAACAAGTTTTCACCATTTCGTAGTCACACATATTTTTTACCCCAATCTTGGCTACCAATTTTCCCTTAACTGGTTCCAAAAATCAGAGTCAAGGACAAAGATTTGCTCAAAGGTGACTGGTCAAATGAGTGTCAAAACTTCTAAAAGCAACTCAACAGAGCCATTCCAAAGTGGCTTTGAACCTGACAAAACAAATGGAATAAGTGTATTGTCTGCATCCCAAGACCATAAATCACTTTAAAGGCTTGTACTATTGGAAAAGTCAGCGCACACTCCGAACTCAAACATTGGAGCATCTGCAGGAACAAAAAATAAGTGAGGCAGCCTGCCCCCTTCCAGTGAACAATGGGCCCGGTTAAAGGGGGCAACATTTGCTCCTCAGTGAGGGGATTGTGTGCCCCTTGTGGCAATAGATTTCTCAAGAGAAACAGGAAATTTAGATGTTTGTATGAATTCTCCAGATTGCAAAATCTTGTCTACAAAATTCAGAAAAACCATTTCTTTAAACACTTTAAAAGCCAAACAAAATGTAACACATCTGCAGGGTGGGCCTGGCACACAGGCCACCAGGATGTGGCCTCTGCCTTACGCTCAGGCCTGGCCTGTGCCAGTTGCGACTTTTATGGGCAACTATAAAAATCCAATGGCAATTCTAAAATCAGAGGAATAAAAACGAATCAAGTATGCACTCATATTGTTGAGCTGTAGGCATCGCAGTGCCTGTCATTAAGCCTTGCCTTGGTCTTATTTAGATTCTAAATGGTCTGTGGGACAGCTTTACACTCCAAAGTACAATGAGGTCATGAGATAGAAAACTGCAACACAACTGGGTCCTCCGGTTAGTACAAAGTGAAAAATGAATGTTTCACTCTTAGTCCTAAAACTCTCTGCTCTAATGATCGAGGCCTCTAGTCTAGTGCAGCAGTGAAGATGACAGTTTAAGATTTTAGAAGACCTTAACTTTTAAGACCTTAACAGACGTATTTAAATATTTTTTTTCCCTTGGTGCTTTAGATGTAGATCAGACCAAAACACCAAACAAACCCCATGTATCTATGTTTGAACTACAACTTCTCAAGGCTGAGAAACAACTCCTCAGCTTTTAGAAAATGAAACATGCTGTAGAGTAATTATTTTTGCAGCTGCTCCAGAGCTTCCCCGCTTCCCCCCATTCTCTGGTGAAACATCAACGACATCTAGCCCAGTCTAAAACAGAAAAAACCGCAAGGCCCTTTCATCCTTACGAAACTCAGAAAAAAACACTTCTGTGACGTTAATTTATGTTTAAGACGTTTTATATGACATCTTAATTTCTCTTTCTTTTCTGTAAGCACAGAAATAGGCCCTCTGGAGGAAGCGTGGATAACTATGTGACCTGGTACAGATTCCAAGAACTCTCTGAGATTTGGTTTCCTCACTTATAAAATGCCATTGCAGCCCCGCTAGTGTGGCTCAATGGTTGGGCGACAACCCATGAATCAGGAGATCACAGTTTAGTCCCTGTCAGGGCATTTGTCTAGGTTGTGGGCTCAAGCCCCAGTAGGGGGCGTGCAGGAGGCAGCAGATCAATGACTCTCTCTCAATGATGTCCCTGTCTCTTCCTCTCCCTTCCTCTCTGAAATCAATAAAAATATGTTTTTAATGGATTACAAATAATATCATAAAAGTACACTGTGATCTCTAAATGCCAACACAATGTTTAACATTTCCCAGCTTTACATAAAAGTTTAAACGTGTTTTTTATATTTGTCACCCCATTCTTACCTTTAAGACAGAGAATATCCCTATTTTATTGTTCCATAAATTAAGCATGATTTATACATAATTTTTGGGAAGGCTTGAGCACTACTTTTGGATATGCATCTATAGAGGGAGAGCCTGTGGGGGCAGGAAGGACTACTTGCCCCTCTGGGGCAAGTTGTTGTCAGAATGAGTGAAGTGAACCCAAAGTGCAAGGTGCAATTGAGAATACTAGAAACTGTAGAAAAATGGAAGATGCATAATACCCCCTCTAAAGGCACCTGCTACCAGTTCTTCACTTTTTGCTTGTCCATACTCTCTGGCCCTCCCCACTGTCTCTTGTACCTCATTTGGCACAAAATCTAGAGTTGCCAATAATCCGCATTTATGCCTTTCACTTTGTTATTGTTTTCTTTTTCCCCTCCTCCCTTCTCCTTCCTTCTCCCTTTGCTATTGTTTTCTATATGTTTTATGTCTTTTAATTTTTTTATTTGTCCTCTGTTTCTCCTTCACTTCTTTAAATTTGTCTTAGACCTATTTTTTATTATACCACTAGAGGCCCAGTGCACAAAATTCATGCATGGGGAGGTGGAAGGTCCCTCAGCCTGGCCTGCACCCTCTTGCAATCCAGGACCCCTCGGTGGATGTCCAACTGCAGGTTTAGGCCCGATCCCACCTCCTTCAATCCGGGACCTCTGGCTCCTAACCACTGGCCTGCCTGCCTGCCTGATTGCCCCTAACCACTCTGCCTGCCTGCCTGATCTCTCCTAACTGCTCGCCTGCCTGCCTGATCACCCCTAACCACTTTTGCCTCAGCCCCTGCCGCTGTGGCTTCATCCGGAAGGACATCCAGAATGACATCCAGAAGGTCATTTGGCTGTCCAGTCTAATTAGCATATTATGCTTTTATTATTATAGATGTTAATTTCTCTGTTGGATTTTAGCTTTTTTTAAAATGTGATTTTCTTACTAGTTGCTATGGAAGTTATAATGCACATTAGTTTATCATCTACTTCAGATTAATACTGACTTAATTTTGATAAAATATAACATTTTTCCTGTGATACATCTTCATTTTCATTAGAGAAAATAAAGCAGAGCCTTTGGGCTCTAGGACTCCAGGCCTGAGATACAAGAAGTTACCATAACAGAATTGACATTCAATAAACTGCACATATGTAAAGGATAAAAGAAAAAAGACATTACCGTATTAATATATTTAATTAGTTACCATATAATTACCAAAGTAATATATTTAGTATGGAAAATAGGTTGAAAATCTTTATACAGAATGCTAATACACCAGCCCTCTGAACACCCATTAACCGATTACCTACTGTACACTGCACTAGAAACACTGGGGATAAAGAATAATCCATCCTGTGGAATCACAGAGGGAAGGTGGAGGAGGGTGGGTAGGTGAGAAGAGATCTACCAAAGAACTTGTATGCATACTAGTATGTGCATAACCCATGGACACAGACAATAGGGTGGTGAAGGCCTGGGGCAGTGGGATGGGGGGACAAGAAAGGGTCAGTGGGGGAAAAGGGGAACATATGTAATACTTTCAACAATAAATATTTTTAAAAATACAATAAATAAATAAACCTTTAACTCATAAAAAGAAAGAAATTAATGTAAGATAAATGGAATAGTAATTATTCACAAGTCTCAAACTTTCCATGTAGATCTAAAATCAAGTAATTCTGAGTGCTATCAATACATCTAGAATCAAAATTAAATTAACTTTATTGTAACAAAAATTAATTATCCAGTAATTCCCATGTTATTGGGATTACCATACTTGTACTAAAGAAAAATGAAAGTCTTGAACTTGCAAATTTCATTAAAGTGTTCAAATTAAAATCAAGAAAATCAAAGTTTCAAAAAAATGTATGAATAGCCCTAACTGGTTTGGCTCAGTGGATAGAGCATCAGCCTGCGGACTCAAGGGTCCCAGGTTCGAGTCCGGTCAGGGGCATGTACCTTGGTTGCAGGCACATCCCCAGTAGGGAGTGTGCAGGAGGCAGCTGATTGATGTTTCTTTCTCATCGATGTTTCTAACTCTCTATCCCTCAAGCTTCCTCTCTGTAAAAAAATCAATAAAATATATTTTTTAAAAAATGTATGAATAATTAACTATTTACTCTATGTTACCTAGTTCTTCATTGTGGAAATTTTGATAACTGATAAATCTTATACTAAAAATTTAACTGTTTTTAATAAAATTAAGATGAATATACACTTTAATATATTCCTGATTACTAAATAAAAAGATTATTTCATATTCTTTACATCTAAAAATATTGATTTATTCTTTGTTAACATACATTCACATATACACACACAGGTGTTTATCTTTATCTACATACTAGAGGCCTGGTGCATGAAATTCGTGCACAGGTAGAGTCCTTAGGCCTGGCTGGCAATCAGGGCCAATTGGGGCCTTCTGGCTGCTGTCCAGGGCCTTCCTTCCCTGGCTGCCAGCTACTGGCTGGGGCCTTCCTTCGTTCCACACCACCCCCTGGTGGTCAACGCACGTCATAGCAAGCGGTCAAACTCCTGATCAGTCGAACTCCCAAGGGGACAATTTGCATATTAGCCTTTTATTATATAGGATCTGTCTATTGCACAACAATAGAAAGCAATTAAACTATAGAAAACAACATACTTGAAGGAGCACATAACTTTCAGATTTTGAAGCCATAGTCAGGTCTTCAATAAACTAAAATACTCAGCAAATTGATTTGATCTGGAATGGAAACTAACAATATTAACATTAACTATCATTTTATTGAGTGTACTGGTCATGTTTCCATGAACTTCAGTCATTCATCCATTTGTTTTACCTCTTTATTCTTTCATTTATTTATTCATTTATTCATTAACTATTTATTGAATCATTAATATGGGCCGAGAATTATTCTAGGCTCAGTCTACAAGGGTAAGAGAACATCATTCTCCTCAAGGAGTTTAACAATCTAGTGAAGGTATCTGGATCTTAATCAAATAAGTATTGAGAATTAAAATAACAAATGATAATAAATACTACAGTGAAAATGTATGGGAGGCTAAAATGAGTGTCTGAACCAATCTGTGGTAGGGGTAGGATGTGGTCAGAGAAGATTTCCCTGAAGAAATGAGGCTCAAGCCAAGATTTGAGATAAGTAGGGCTTAACTAGAGGAAGTGGAACTAAGACCACAGAGCCAGATGATTTTGAAATATGGCTTTTGTTGGTTGTGTAAGATCTGTATATAGGAAGAAATGACATAGATTGAGCATGAATCATAAACTGGAGACTATCCGTTCTTAATCCACCAATTTTTATTCATTCTCTTTCATACATGAGAACAATTCAAGAACCGCTGCCCCGCCCCCCGCCCCAACTCAACATTGCCAGAACTAATTTTGGTATCCAGAGAGTAAGAAACACTTGAATTAACAAGTTAAATTTTTTCAAAGGGATTATAATATACATTTGAAATGTAATTCAGGTATAAACATTTTGAAAATAGGAAGAGAGATTGTAAATTGGGTAAAATATACATTTGAACATAGGATCAAATATATATTTTGAAAATAAGGAGAGTCACATTAAATACAAAGGAGATTCAGAAAGAAGGCAAGTCACAGAACAATGTTGAGGATGGAAATCAGTAAGATATTTTTATTTTTATTTAACTTGAGTTGTGAGACACTGTAAGAAATAAATGGCAACTCAGCTGGCCTGGTTCAGTGGTTGAGCGTTGACCTATGAACCAGGAGGTCACCATTGGATTCCTGGTCAGGGCACATGCCTGAGTTGTGGGCTCGATTCCCAATAGGGGGCATGCAGGAGGCAGCCTATCAATAATTCTCATCATTGATGTTTCTATCTCTCTCCTCTTCTCCCTTCCTCTCTGAAATCAATACAAAAAATATTTTTAAAAAAGAAACAAATGTCCTATAGTAGGTTATAATAGGAAATTGAATGTCTTGTGTTTTTTCTCCTCAATCATATAAAGTTAAACTTACAAAGACATTTCATACGAATAAATGCTTGGCAAACAAAAAAAAAATGCAACAAAAAGATTCACTTTGGTTATTTTTACACTTTCTTCAGAATAGACATGTTTGAACCTTATACATATGAAGTGGTAAAATGTATCAAAATCTCATTTTAGCAAATTATCATGTGTCTTCCCAGGCAAGGGGATGTGGACGCTGTGGGCCACAATGTTTAGGCCTTTGTCTGACTGTCCACAAGAAAGCAATTGGCTTCCCAGCCTGGAGCAGCGGCTGCCACAACAACAGAATGGGCCACCCTGGTCTCTAGCAGCTGCTGTATTGTAAACACAAGTGAAGTCACCCCAAGTGGAGACAAAAAGGACTTTAGGGATTCACTCAGGCATGCTCTCCTGCTCTGGGGTGTAAGCCATGACTGGGCCTGGCTGGGAAACAGCTGCTGCTGGCAGACCTATCAGGCGAGCCGCTGAGACATGGAGGTGCTCTTTCTGAGCAAAGGCTTAAAGCCCATGGTGTCTCTAACAGGCTCTGACACAAGCAATGGTAGGTGCCTTGTCGCGATGTGTGACTCTATTACACGGAGAAAATAAATGATGGCAAATAGTAAAATGATACTAGGTATCACTTTAGGGGTGTTTACAGTATGCTAGGCATTGAGCTGTGCCATTTACAGATGCTCTGTGATCACTTCTCTTTACTGTTCAAACCCGCAACAGCTAGAAAGCTGTGCCGCCACCACCCACAGGCAGAAGGCAGGTCTCATCAACTCTATTTACTGGTGAGGAGATGAAAAGTTTTCACTAGGTTCACAATGTTCAGTTGTACCAAGGAACCACATTTTTAAACCAATTCCTTGTGGATAGAGTGGGCTATTAGGTTGTTTCTAATCTCATTACTTCAATGATACAATGAATACCGCTGCATGTACCACATTTCTCACATGTGTGACTATATTTGTAGGAAATGCTGGATTGTCACTTATTTTAGTTTCTAAGGGTCCTGGCAAATGGCCCTCTACTTAGGATAAATGAGTTTACTCTCCCACAGGCAATGCATGAGTGCTTCTGTCCCTGTCCCCATTGGTAACATGTCTTCAGGAGGTGACTCTTGGTGGGCTCCTGGATGGGGGCTGGCCACCAGAAAGACCAAGCGATGATTACAGGCTTGAAATGTTCAGCCTGTGAGATAATAGTTAATATAATTTGTGGTCTCTGCCCCCGGTTGCTGGCACGGGGCTCCTAAAACACTTGTAAATTCCTAAGTGATAAGAGCACTAGGAGCACCTCTTATTTTAATGAGGTGACTCTAGGTGGGCTCCTGCATGGCTCCTGGATGGGGACTGGTCACCAGAAAGACCAGACCATCATTTGAAGCTTGGAATTTTCAGCCCTGCCCTCCCCACTTCGCCAAAGAAAGGAGAGGGGATCCAGATGGAGTTAAAAATGGATCCTGCCTACATGTGGACGCCTCCATACAAAATCCTACTAGGAAGGGGTTTGAAGAGCTTCCAGGTTGGTCAACACATCCATGTACTGGGAGGGTGACACGCCCAACTCATAGAGACAGAAGCTCCTCCATTCAGGACCCTCCCAGACCTCCCCCTATGTCTCTCTTCATCTGGCTGTGAAGACATGCAAGACCATCACGGATGCTGGTATTATGTTTCTGCAAGGCAAGTGATGCCAATGACTGCTGGGAGTCACCGGCAGCTAGGAAGAGGCAAAGAAGGAGCCTCCTCTAGCCTTCAGAGAGAGCGTGGCTCTACTGACACCAACACCCGGGTTTTGAACTTCCAGTTTCCCAGAACTGTGAGAGAATAATTTCCTGTCGTTTTAAGCCTCCTGGTTTATGGTACTTTGTTAAAGCAGCCTTAACAAATGAAGACAGTTGTTTAGATCCTGTATCTTTGCTTCTGAGCATTAAAACTCACATAATCAGCCCTAGACAGTTTGGCTTAGTGGAAAGAGCATTGGCCTGCAGACTGAAGGGTCTGGGGTTCAATTCCAGTCAAGGGCACATACCTCCCCAACCCAGGCCCTGGTCAGGGCTCATGAAGAAGGCAACCAGTCGATATGTTTCTCTCACATCAATATTTCTCTCTGTCTTTCCCTCTCTCTTTCACTCCCCCTAAAAATCAATGGAAAAATATCCTCGGATGAGGATTAAAAAAAACACACAAAACTCACATAATCAGAAAATGGCTGGCACCATTCATTCATGCTCTTCAATTTTAGCTGGATCCTTAACATCATTCAATTGTACTTGTTTTTAACTATAACTGTGCTAATCTTTATCAACTTTCTTCAAACCACCCCAAAAGACCACCACTGCTCACTGCCATGTATAAACAATAACTCTAATTGGGATCCTGACTTGTGTTTGCAGTAGTCCATTTTTATCTGCTGTGATCTATCTGGTTTATGTAGGGACCATTCATTTAATTTGCCAGTAAATTAATTGGGGACACGAAAGGGACCACCACCCAGGAGCCCTTTAGGTCCTTTGCAGCAGCACAAATTTCTGCCATTTCTGCTGGGCTGTGAAATTGTTTTAATATTAGTATTTTGTCTGGAGGAAGGCAGTTCTAGAGCTTCACTTGGCCTTCCCATTATGGGATAGCTCTTCCCACACAGGCCAAGGAGTCCAAATGAGCATCTGACAACTACCACATGTATCCACTTCAATTATACATTCAGGGACCTGAACACTCTGTTAATCCATGGGTCTCCATGAGCCAGACATGAGCCAAGACTCCATTCATTGCTTGGCCAACACAGGACCTTACTCTACTAGAGAAACCCAGATGAGACTTCAGGTCCTTGACTATCAAAGTCAAGTCAGACCTAAGGTTCTGCAGTTCTCAGAATGTCTGGGTATAAATCGCTCCTTTCCCAGAGTATGCTCACCTAGTAGATGGCTCTAGATTCCTTTGGGAAAGAATCATCAATGCATCCATTTACTGTGGTGTTACAATGGTCCATCCTCATGGGGACCCAGCCTCTCCTTCAGTCAATCTCTTATGGGTCTGAAAACTGCTACAGTTCTGTAAACTAGGCTAGGGATTGTGACATCTTATTGGGCTCTGTGCCCTCACCCTCCTAATTAATCATTCTTTATTGTTTTTTGTAGTTTACATTGAACAATACCCTTGTTGCCTGCCCAGCTACCTTGCCCTAGGAACATCATGCTCCATTAACCATCTTCATACTCTTGGTGCCCCATTGCCAGCCCTACCACACTGTTCATTGTGATAATTGCACCCACTTGCTTCAAAGAATTAAATGCCATCATCTGTCTTCATTTTTCTGTGGCTTTCAGGGAGCCCAGTTGTATAAAGCCATTCCCATTCTTAGAAAAGAATGGCCTCCAGAAAAAAATTACACTGAGCTCTACACAACACTGGTGCACCCTCAGCAGTGCATTCTTTATAGATTTAGTTAAATGCATTGTTCTGGTCTCTCCCACAACAGATGGGCTTTCTGGCCTTACAGAGTATATTCACTCTAGCATGCCCACATCTATGAGCCTTTGATTCTTTGCTCAACCTTTTCTCACGGACTTCTGGAATTTCTACTTAAGTGAATGTGAGCCATCATTTCCCCAAAGTCTCCAAAGCCAGCCTAAGTCTAGCAATGTATTAGCACCCTCTTCAGGGGACCCTGCCAGTTTAAATCCCGTGTCAAGAGAGAGGGTTCCTGTATCAATAAACTCTTATTTTATTACATTAATATTATATATCTTATGCCACCTGATTTGGCTCACTCCCAAGAGTTCTCTTAGAAACTGCCAATATATGTTAGCATATAGTGTAACTAGAGGCCCGGTGCACAAAATTTGTGCACTGGAGGGGGGACCCCTCAGCCCAGCCTGCGCCCTCTTGCAGTCTGGGAGCCCTTGGGGGATGTCCAACTGAGAGCCCAGGGAGCAGGCCGAAGCTGTCAGTTGGACATCCTTAGCACTGCCTTGGAGGCAGTAGAAGCTCCCGCCACCACTGCTGCGCTCACCAGCCGTGAGCCCAGCTTCTGGCTGAGCAGCACTCCCCCTGTGGGAGCACAATGACCACCAGGGGGCAGCTCCTGCATTGAGCGTCTGCTCCTTGGTGGTCAGTGCATGTCATTGTGACTGGTCGTTCTGCCATTCAGTTGATTTGCATATTAGCCTTTTATTATATAGGATGTCCCTTTTCTCCTCTAGGAATCCCAGCAGTTCCCCAGCTAGATATCATTTCCCCTAGTTATTGGCTGGCTGGCAGGTGTGGGGATGGGAAGGGGTGGTTACATCCTAACGTGGGCATGTGTTTTTCTTTGCTAGGCCTCAGCATCATCTACAAGGTGAGAATACTAGTCTTTAAAAAGGAAGAATGAGTCCATTCTGCTTCTTTGGAGCCCTGCTTTCCATCCGAGAACAGGTAGTTTTTGAAGAATAGTAAGATAAATTCCTCTGAGAGAAGAGTCATGGACCCAAAGTAGAATACAGACACAGCATATTAAAAGTTGTTGCCTAATTCTTCTGGTCATCTCTGGGAAGAATGTGAAACTATATTTTTGACCCTTTCAAGAAACTACAAGGAAGTTATTCCTGAGTCAGGATGCTTAAATTACTGCTTAGATACTTCACATAATTTTCTAGTTTTGTTTTCTTTATATCATTCCTAGGATGTTTTGAAGACATCCTAAGTATTTATGTGTATATCTGTTTATATGGACTCTTAGGACAATCACAAAACCTATTAAAAAATAGTTGTTTCACGCTAGCCGATTTGGCTCAGTGGATAGAGCATCTGTCTGCAGACTGAAGGGTCCCGGATTCATTTCCAGTCAAGGGCACATGCTTAGGTTGTGGGCTCTATCCCCAGTAGGGGGCATGCAGGAGGCAGCCAATCAATGATTCTCTCTCATCATTGATGTTTCTATCTCTCACTCCCTCTCCCTTCCTCTCTGAAATCAATAAAAATATATTTTAAAAAAATAAATGTTTCTCAAACTTCAGCATTTGGAAAATCTATTTCCTAAAATATAATTACTCACACTACTTCCTCCTTTCCTAGCAGATATTTTATTGGGACATTTTTAAAATATGTTTTTATTGATTTTAGAGAGAGAGGAAGGGCGAGGGAGAGAGACACAGAACAGTGATGAGAGAGAAACATCATAGATCGGCTGCCTCCTGCAGGCTCCCTACTGGGGATCAAGGCTGCAACCCAGGCATGTGCCCTGACCAGGCATTGAACCCATTCATGGGCCAATGCTGAGGCATACCAGCCCGGATATTGGGAGAGTTTTGTTTGAAGAGTGGGTGAATAGAAGAGGAGGGGTGGCAGGAAGGAAGTACATGCTTAGGTTGTACCAATATCGGTGAGTGTCAACTGGACTGTACCCAATGTAATTTATTTGGGGATTGAGGGGGGAGATCTGTGGCTGTTTGTAAATAAAGGTAGTTGAAGAAATATTTTGTGGTGAGAAAAGCTCTGGATTCAGTACACCTTTGCTAAAGTCCTAGTTTCTCTATTTAATAGTTGGATCACCTTAGCCAAGTCACTTAACTTCTTTCCCCTTTGGTTTCCATATTTTAAAAGTGAGGATAATAATGCTATGAGATGTGTCAATCTCAAAAAAAAAAAAAGCTGTTAAAATGTTAATTAATAATATGGACATGAATGTCTTTGTAAATTTTTCAAGTCCCATTTGGGTTGTGACAATGTTCCTGTTGTAATTACTATGGAATAGTTGTAAATGGAAGGCAAACTGTTTATTCCTATAGTGTGAATTTGCCACTATTGGGTGGTGCTTTGTTTCCTTTAAAATTCCTAGGATTTTTATTTTTTAGTGTTTCAAACTAAATATGTATTGGTAAAAATAACTTGTAAACATTGTATGTTTAAATTAATGTTCATTTTTTATTTCCTACCATGACTTTTGAAAAAAATATATATATATATTTTTTTACCCTGGAAAAAAAAATCTGCAGGTCTTAACCACAGAGAAGGCAAACAGGCTTTTCTTAATTGCTCCAAAGGATATTCTTTGTATAAATTTGTAGATATGTCTGAGGATCAAAAGTAAATTTCTAAGTATGAAAAGTTCTATATAAGAAGATGACCCTTTATTTCAAAGTAAAATTTGAGTTTGAAAAAATCAGTGTCTTTTTTATATATGTTGAGGTAAACAGATCTAATCTTTCTTTCCTTCCCTTAGCCGTAATGATCTTCATTCCTAAAGAAATCACATAAGATTTGTTTGCTGATGAACATTATTTTGACCCTATCCTGGCCTATTGCCACTTCTTTTGAGTCTGTTATTCCAAGGTGACATCAGATAATAAGCAACATTCAAGTATCCTATATAATAAAAGGGTAATATGCAAATTGACCCTAACAGCAGAAAGACTGGGAATGACTGGTCACTATGACACACACTGACCACCAGGGGGCAGACGCTCAATGCAGGAGCTGCCTTCTGGTGGTCAGTGCATTCCCACAGGGGGAGCTCTGCTCAGCCACAAGCCAGGCTGATGGTGCCAGTACAGCGGTGGTGGTGGGAGGCTCTCCCGCCTCCTCAGCAGTGCTAAGGATGTCCAACTGCAGCTTAGGCCTGCTCCCTGCTGGCAAGTGGGCATCCCCCGAGGGCTTCGGGGCTACCAGAGGGATGTCTGACTGCCAACTTAGGCCCAATCCCTCGGGGAGCAGGCCTAAGCCAGCAGGTGGTCATTCCTCAAGGGGTCCAAGACTACAAGAGGACACAGGCCGGGCTGAGGGACCCCCCTGAGTGCACAAATTTTTGTGCACCAGGCCTCTAGTCCTTTCATAAGAAAGATTCTAGATAGTCAGTCTTTGATCTTCTTTCCCCACCCTTAATATATCCTGTTTCTTTCCTTCCAGAGATATGTTATTGTTATATGATATACATAACATAATTAGATACAATAATAGAAAATTGTATCATTACAATTTCATGTGAAGTGAAGGTTTTGCGGATTTTAGATTACTCTTTGACTCACGGTAGAAAGAAGTCCTTGAAGGATATCATCCTGTTAAAGAAACAGCCCTTTAAAATGACTCTCCTGCATAATAAGCTTACAATGGGAAATAATTAAGTTCATAAAAAATAACTACATGGCTTGTATAGCATCCCATGTTTTTAAATTTTTCACCAGTATGAGGACCAATCTGTCCACAAGTTTTAAATTTGGGAATCATCCAGTTTATTCCAAAAATATCAGGCAAACTGGAAGGGGAGAAAGAAAATAATGTTTATCAAGTTGAATTATTTCAGTTGGCTGTTCCCTTAATCACAGCACTGGGATAACTGCCAAATCCATTCCCTTGGGTGGCATGCCACACACTCCTCGTAGAACCAACATACCAGGAGTGTTTATAAAGGTGAGCCCTCTGCTCAGCAAGGAACTGGGAATTCCAGTGGTTCTATACACCTTACCCTCAAACCCCATGGGGACTAGGACCCCTGATGAAATCCCCCATATTTTCAGATCAAAGGGTATATTAGATTTTCAGGGAGGATGTGTGTTTCAGGAGGGAAAAAACAGCCCCCCAAAAATCAATATTATGAAGCAATTTTATATTTGGAAAACCAAACAAAAATGCTTATTTTGAAATTTGTTCTTGTTCTTCATTTGGTTTTCTAGGGGGAAGATGGATTTCGAAACGTTGAATGATGTTCATACTTTTTCATCCTTTCTGCTCCTGTGAGAATTTGCCTGATTTTCATGCCAGAGCCAGGACTTGTACTGAGAGTCGATGTCAGCAAGACCACTAGCTTCCCAGGGTGCAAAAGAGAGAAATCCAGCCCCAGTCAGCTCCCTGGCCCAGTGCACAGATGCACTGTGTTTGTCCCACCCTTTCCTCGATCAGCTTTCCTGCAGAAACTGTAAACCCAATGCCCGGGGCCCCACGTGAAGCTGAAGCCATGTGCCTAGGGAGTGAACTGATGGAGCTCTGGATGAGAGCTTGGATACCAGGAGGTGGCCATCCCAGGCAGAGCAGTTTTCGTCCTTCCCAGTCTCCTGAAAGAAAAGTAGGAAGGAAGAGAGGGGGGGGGAAACCCAGTTACATTTATCAATGTGGGCTTACTTAAGTGTTTTTGCTAAGTAACCATAGTAAAATACATTGAAACCAGACTTCATTACTGCAACCGGAAAGAATTTGTCATGATTAATTGCTTTAGAGTCTTCAACTCCTAAAATATAGCTCTGCTACTGAGAATGTACTAAGAGTTCTCAGAAAACCTGGGGACAAAGTTAAAATCACATATGCTGGAAATATCAGGAAATTTTTTTTTTAAATATATTTTATTGATTTTTTACAGAGAGGAAGGGAGAGAGATAGAGAGCTAGAAACATCGATGAGACAGAAACACCGATCAGCTGCCTCCTGCACATCCCCTACTGGGGATGTGCCCGCAACCCAGGTACATGCCCCTGACCGGAATCGAACCTGGGACCTTTCAGTCCGCAAGCTGACGCTCTATCCACTGAGCCAAACCGGTTTCGGCAAGGAAATATTAATGCATACATATAATCGTGTAATCTTGATTATTTCTTATGGAGAAATAAAGATGTGCTGGGGTCCAACCCCAGCAGGTCCAGGGGTCCCCAAAGGTGTGGACAGAGTCAGCGAAGAAGTAATGACACGGAGACAGCGTTCAGTTGATCAGCAGCCTAGCCAGGATCTCTAGCCAGGATCTCTAGCCAAGTTCTGGTCAGGTTCTCTTGCCATGTTCTCTCCCTAGGTTCTGCAGGCAGGTTCGGTCGCCAGGTTCTGTAGCCAGGTTCCAGCCAGGTTCTATCCAGGTTCTCCTGCCATGTTCTGTCTAGGTTCTCCAGCCAAGTTCTGTAGCCAGGTTCTGTCCAGGATCTTTTGCCATGTTCTCTTGCTAGGTTCTCTCTCTAGGTTCTGTCTCTAGGTTCTGTATAGGATCTCCAGCCAAGTCCTGTCTCTAGGTTCTGTCTCTAGGTTCTGTTTTTAGGTTCTGTGTCTAGGTTCTGACTCTGGGTTCTGACTCTGGGTTCCGACTCTGGGTTCTGTTTTCTGCTGCCCCGCCACATCTGTATTTATACCAGTTGACCTTAATCCTATCAATTTCTATTCCAAAGTTTAGGGTGTTTCTTATCTCCATTCCAGGGAGTAAAGATTGTTCTTAGTTAAAGTGATTAAGTATCCTCCTGGCACTTAGTTAAGGGATTTTATTCCCTCCCTAACTTCAGGGAAAAATCCCTACCTGGGGAAACCACCTTTCTCGGAGAGGTGACCTTGGTTAAAACACATAGCGCTAAGGGGAGCAAACATATTAAGAACAGTATGCTATATACGCCAGGTCCCTTGAAACATATGCTGTGCAGATGTTTCTTCCCTGCAGCGACTGTGTCAAGCAGCAAGGATGGACCGGCTCCCGGCAAAGATGGAAGTCAGTTTACCACACAGAGGAACCAACAGGAATTGACAAAAAGGATGATGAATTGGATAGATTTCTATACCTAAGATTTACTGAATATTCCCACTTCTTCTCAATCAATGTTGAGTCCAGAGGAGTAAAGTCTAAAGATTTTGTGGTCTCTATGTTATCTAATTTAAAAAAAAAGCACCTATTGCACATAGATTAATCTTTTGAGAGTCCTGAGGATCCCCAGCCTCCGGAAGGACAGATCTGGTGTCAGATAAGAGAGGCCAAATCTCTTCTATACACTCACCAGCATAGACTCTGATGTTAGAAACCAAAGCCTCCGGATTCCCGCCAGCATCCCACCATCACCCAGCAGATGCTGAAAGGGCATGATTACTACATTAGGAATGCCTTTGATCGGCTTAGTGCTTTATTTACCTCTATAGACAGTCCCTGACTTACGATAGTTCCACTTACTTTTGACTTTACGGTGGTGCTAAAGCAATATACTTTGAATTTTGAATTTTGATCTTTTCTTGGGCTGGTGATATGAGGTACAATACTGTCTTGAGATGCTGGGCAGTAGCAGTGAGCCACAGTTCCCAGTCAGCCACGCCATTAAGAGGGTAAGCAACTGATACTCTGTAATGCATTGTGTGGCCAGCACTTTTTGGATCTTGTGCTTCATGTGGTAAGTGAAAGGGTGAGGGCTAGGCCCTCCACCTTGCCCCAGGGTAAAGGCTACACCCTCCATCTTGCCCCAGGGTAAGGGCTACATCCTCCATCTTACCTTGGCCACGTGCTTGGCAAGAAGGTTCTTCCGGAAGTCTAAGACTCTGTTAGCCACACCCAGGAACAAGACATCGACTTGCGCCTGGCCAATCAGCAGAGCACAGTCCTTTCTCCTCCCCTTACTCCAACCCCCCCTTTAAAACCCGTCTCTAGGCGGGGTTCTGTCTCTCAGCCACTCGGTTTGCCGTGGTGTCGGTGTCGATGAGTCTGGTGGATGGGGAGCTCAAGCTAGCTTGAAATACAGATTCTTATGCTTTTGCATCGGATTGGCTGGCTCCCTGATGTGGTTTCTTGGGAATCTTGAAATCTGGGCATAACAGTAAGTTCTATGGTGAAAAATAAGCAGAGAGGAGGAGAAAGTGTATTAGGGAGAGGTGGTTGCAATTTTAATCGTGGTGGCCAGGAAAGGCCTCACTGAGAAGGTGACATTGGACCAAAGACCTGAAGGAGGTGAGAGATATCTGGGGGAAGAGTGTTACAGAAAGAGGGGCTCTGCAAGTGCAGCTCTGAGGGGGGAGCTTGTTGGAGGGATGCCCAGGAGGCCCATCTGGCTGGAGCCCAGTTAGTGAAGGATGACCAGAGCAGATGAGGTGAAAGAGGTAAAGAGGTGGGGCCTGGAGGTGAGAGGCAACCCCGGCCATGCCCAAATCCCATTTCTACAATACTTCGTCTGTATATTGTATTGTGTGTTTACCACCCCAACGGAAACATTTCTGAATCAAGCTTCTATCCCTTTAAGAACCATGCTTATCTTCAAATTCATCTTAGTTTATAGAGGCCGTCCTAAACAGCCATGTTCACGAAGAAAGGAATCCTTTCAAAAAGACCTCAGAGAATATATGAAAAGGTTCTTTGAAAGTCATCACATTTTGCAACTGACTTTCAATGCACTGTTGCCAGCTGCAGTGATCTGTTTAAGTGGATTCAATGGCTTTTTTAAAATTTTTATTTAATAGTTGATTTTTTCCTACTATTCTCAAACAACCTGAACATTCTGAGCTTCCTGGTGTTCCCTTTACAAGGAAACTGACAGCATGAGAAGAAGCATTCTTTTTTCCCTGGTAATGTTCCCAGCAGATGTCGGCCCATCTGAGGTTCTGTGGTTAAAGGGCATAAATTTAAGAACGACTCAAGAAAACAGACATCCAAAACATCACCTCATGAGTGGTAGTGCTGTGTTAAATACTATGGTTTGGGGTTTGGGAATAGAAAGAAGTACTTTTACTAAAGTAACTGCCTAGCTGACTCTACTCGAGGGCGAGGGAGGGGTGGTCACATTCCCCAACTCAAAGAATTCTGGTCATAAACTCAATCCAATCTGCCCTTTTGCTGCCTCTGAAACCAGAATCAAATCCTTAACTCCTCCAACGCTGTTCTTAGCTCACGTTGACTTTTATCAAATACTTATTACATGCCAGCACTTACGGACACATTGAGATTTAATCCTCACAGTAACCACTTGAAGTGGGTACTATTTTTATTCTTCTTTTACCAAGGCAGAGACGTGGGCTTAGAAATTCTGCTGAAACAATTGTCTGTTAAGTGGTAACTCAGGCCCAGAGCTGTGAATCTTTATTATTAGACTAAAATGCCTCTTCCAGACACACTCCTTCCATGCAGTGTAGGTCCATGGGCTCCTGAATTTAATCTAAAGTATTCTAATGGAAAGGAAAATCCTGGGTAGGAAATGAGTTAGTGGCACCTAGAAGCTCTAACCACTAACAACAAAAGGATCCCTCTGGCAGAACATGCTGGCAATTTCCAGGTGGCAGGTGGTTTGGGGGAATGAGTGAAAAAGGTGAAGGGATTAAGAAGTATAAATTGGTAATTACAGAATAGGCACAGGGATGTAAAGTACAGCATAAGGAATATAGTCAATCTTCTACACTAATAAAAGAGAAACATGGTAATTAGCATACGACCGCTACCCTTTTCATTGGCTAATCAGTGAGTATATGCAAATTAACTGTCAGCCAAGATGGCGGCCGGCAGCCAGGCAGCTGGAAGCGAACATGAGGCTTGCTTGCTGCAGTGAAGGAGGACTCCAACGTTCCCCGCCTGCGCTGCCAGCCTCTGAGCTGGCAGTTTGAAACTTTGTAACAAATATAGAAGCTAAACAAAACCGCAGGGATCTCAGAGCTGGAGTTATACATTGTTTCGATTATAGAATGCAAACAAACCAGCGGATGCCTCAGAGCTAGAGCCAGAGTTAAAGCTGGCCCAGAATAAAATAAAAAAAAGAGAAAAAAAAGGAGCAGTAGAGAGCTTCAGTCAACAACCGCCAGCCTGAAAGCAGCCCTCAGCCCCTCACCCAGACTGGCCAGGCACGCCAGTGGGAACCCCCACCCTGAAGGGTGTGTGATCAGCTGCAAACAGCCATCATCCCCTCATCCAGGCTGGCCAGGCACCCCAGTGGGGACCCCCACCCTGATCCAGGACACCCTTCAGGACAAACCAGCCGGCCCCCAGGCCTCTATCCTATATAGTAAAAGGGTAATATGCCTCCCAGCACCAGGATCAGTGGAGCCTTGAGGTCTCCTGGCACCGGATCAGCGTGACAGGGGGCAGCGCCCAAATCCCCTGATCGCCCTGCAACTCTGTGTGTGACAGGGTGCGGCGTCCCAACCCCCTGATCAGCCCTGCTCTGTGGCAGGGTGCAGCGCCCCCTCCCCCACCCCCCCCCCCCGCCCCCACAGGCCCTGCTCTGTGTGTGACAGAGTAGAGGCATAACCTCCCCATCGGCCCTGCCCTGAGTGTGACAGTGGTGGTGCCCCAACCCCCTGATTGGCGCTGCTCTGTGGATGATAGAGGGCAGTGCCCCAACCCCCCCCCCCCCCACGGGCCCTGCTCTGTGTGTGATGAGGTAGAGCCATAACCTCCCCATTGGCCCTGCCCTGAGTGTGACAGTGGCGGCGCCCCAACCCCCTGATTGGCCCTGCTCTGCGGGTGATAGAGGGTGGTGCCCTAACTCCCCTATCAGCCCTACTCTGTGCGTGACAGGGGGGAGCTCCTCAACCCCCTGATGGGCCCTGCTCTGTGCTTGACAGGGGGTGGCGCTGCAACCTCCCCATCGACCCTGCCTTGAGTGTGACAGGGGGCGGTGCCCCAACCCCCCAATCGGCTTTACCCTGAGCGTGACTGAGGAGTGCATCGCAACCTCCCAATCCACCCTGCTCTGTGCATGACAGGGGGCGGCACCCCAACTCCCCAATCAGCCCTGCTCTGAGCCCGACCAGGGGCTGCACCTAGGGATTGGGCCTGCCTTCTGCCATCCAGGAGCAGGCCTAAGCCAGCAGGTCATTATCTCCTGAGGGGTCCCAGACTGCGAGAGGGCACAGGCTGGGCTGAGGGCCCCCCCCCCTTCCCTCCCCCCCCCCCCCCCAGTGCACAAATTTTTGTGCACCAGGCCTCTAGTCTTATATAATAAAGAGGTAATATGCAAATTGACCATCATGCCCTGGCACAAGATGGCCACCCCCATGTGGTCAAAAGATGGCCACCACAAGATGGCTGGCAGGGGAGGGCAGTTGTAGGTGACCAGGCCAGTAGGGGAGGGCATTTAGGAGTGACTAGGATGGCAGGGGAGGGCAGTTGTGGGTGACCAAGCCAGCAGGGAAGGGCAGTTAGGGATGACCAGGCCGGCAGGGGAGGGCAGTTAGGGGTGATCGGACCAATGGGGGAGCAGTTAGGTGTCAATCAGGCTGGCAGGGGAGTGGTTAGGGGGTGATCAGGCTGGCAGGCAGAAGCGATTAGGGGCAATCAAGCAGGCAGGCAGGCGAGCAGTTGGGAGCCAGCAGTCCTGGATAGTGAGAGGGATGCCCGACTGCCGGTTTAGGCCTGATCCCACAAGAATTGGGCCTAAACCGGCAGTTGGACATCCCCCAAGGGGTCCCAGATTGGAGAGGGTGCAGCCTGGGCTGAGGGACAACCCCTCCAGTGCATGAATTTCATGCACAGGGCCTCTAGTAATTTCATAATAATTATGTATAGGTGAGATGGGTGCTAAACTTATTGAGGTGATCACTTCGTAAGTCGTATAAATGTCTAATGACTGGGTAGTACACCTGAAACCAATATAATATTGTAAATCAACTGTAACTGAAAAATAAAAAATTTTTTAAAAAGAACCTTCTGGCAGGAGAGACAGTATCAGGTGTGAGATCAGCTATTCTGGCTGGTTCGTGCACAGCCATGGCCTTGGCCTCAGCTGGGAAGAAGAGCTGGAGGGTAGCCGCACACACACTGAGGAAAGAATCCAGTCTTCTTCTGTCCTTTTTCATTTTTATCTTTATAGATTTCTGGGCTTGGAAATCTGCCAGCAAAGCCTGAGAACAGCCTTAGGAGACCTGTTGGCAACTCCCTTAGGAGTTGTTAGCCAAAAGCGTTAATCCTTGCCTCATCTTGAGACTTGTCTGCTGGGAGTAACTCAAAGGTATTCTTTCAACCAAGATCATTAGTTGAGCAAGGGAGTCATTGTCGCTTAAGCGTTCACCTTTGATTACTAGGTCGAGATAAGGACTGTTCTCTCCTTTTTTCCCCCCCTTGAGACCTTAGATAGTGAAGTACTTTTGACCTTGTGCATAGAGATCCTCTTTCCCACTGAGAATAACATGGTGAGAAAGGGTTGGGAGGCGGCAAGCTAAATGTCCATTGCACCACTTCTCAGCATTCATGTTTACAGCATCAGCCTTCACTTAGTCCACAGCCAAGTGGTTCTCACCAGCAGTCAGGCAGAACCATAGCATTTCTAAGGTCAGCCATGCCCCTGAAGGGTTTCGGCCATGCCAACCCAAAATATTGGTTATTTGAAGCTAAAGGCACTGGAGAAATAGGAGTTGCAGGAAGGGCTCTCTGACCTCTCCCTTTATACCTAAAAACAGACCATAAAACCTCCCATGAGAAAGGTGCCCTCCCCGCACCAGGGAGAGAACATTCTTTTTTTTTTTTCTTTTTTTCTTTTTTTTTAATATATTTCTTTATTGATTTCAGAGAGGAAGAGAGAAGGAGAGAGAGATAGAAACATCAATGATGAGAGAGAATCATTGATTGGTTGCCTCCTGCATGCCCCGCACTGGGGACCAAGCCCGCAACCCAGGCATGTGCCCTTGGCCGGAATCGAACCTGGGACGCTTCAATCCGCAGGCTGACACTCTATCCACTGAGCCAAGCCGGCCAGGGCAAAGAGAGCATTCTTATCACCAGAGACTTGTATACAAACAAACCTATTGAAACAACCCCTAACTTCCACTAGTTTCCCCCAAGCATTGTCTCCTCCCTGTCTCACAGTTTACTGCCCCCAGCCCAAACCCCTTTGTCTTATTACCTCCTCCCAACTTACCATTCTTAGTTTTAAAAGATATATAAGCTGTGGGGATTCTTCTGCTCATCATTTTTCTTTTGAAAACTCCCATGTACGCATAAAAATATCAAATAAAATGTGGATGCTTTTCTCCTGTTAATCTGTCTTTTGTCAGTTTAATTCCTAGGCTCAGCCACAGAACCTAAGAGGTGAAAGGAAGTTTATCTTTCCCTCAAGCCCTCTTGGAATGCACGGTTTTTTCCAAATAAATGGTGACATAAACTAGCCAAAGTGATGACAAGTCCCTTCAAAATATTTTTCTCCCTTTTTGTCCTTATGCATTCTATTCATGATCATTGAAGAAAATTTAGACATACAGATAGACAAAAAGAAAATAGGTAAAATTAAAACCACTCGAGATACCACTACTCTCCCCCTGGCAATGGGCAAGGAGACACCTGATTGGTGGTGTTGCTCTTATATCAGTCAGGGGCAAAGCAGATGTACAGTCCTTAGTTCATCCTAGCTAGATGCCTGTGTCGGTGGCCAGAGCTGTTTCATGCCTGAGGCACATAAAAAGAGAAAAAAAAAATACCACTACTCAGAGATAATTGCTATTAATAATTTCGTACAGATTCTTCCAAGGTTTTTCTATTCAAATACAAACATATAAAAGTTTCATCTTTTTTTTAAAAAAGGGGGGGGAGGATCAAATTCTACACACAGTATTGTAACTTGCTTCTTGCTTAACAATATGCCATGAAGAATTTTTTATGTAAAAATTTCTCTTACCGCCCTAGAGATTGAAATGTATTAGCACCCCATCATTTATTGATCAGTTTGGTATTGTTGACCATGTAGGTAGTGCCTTTTCACCATCGCACTTAGCAACAACATTATGGAATCATACAAACATGTGTAAGCACTTGCCATTTTTACCTCAAAATAAATTGCCAAAGCTGAAGCCAGCAGTTTATTAAGGTTTCTGAGACACCACTGTCTTCCAGAAAGATTATCCCACAGGGACTTCATAAGCAATGTTTGCAAGTATCATAAAGCCTTCAGCATAGCAAACCAAGGAGCCCCAAAATAATCCCAGGAGAGGGAAGAGGCCCCTTCACGGCTTTGTTAGGAGCCACCCCCCAGCTCTCACACATCACTAAAATAATGTAAACGATTGTCACTCAGTTGTCCCCATCCCAAACGTGTAAAATGAGACAGGAGCAGACTTAGATTATTATCCCAGAACAATGCAGAGTCCCAGGGGCCTTGCAGTGAGAAAACAGAGCCAGCATTTGGTGTAAAACTCGTTTACTTACTAATCCAATACGTAGACAGCACTTATTGTGCACCAGTCACTCTAAGTACTTTATAAATCTCAAAGTATTTAATTCTCACAATAACCCTACAAAAAGGCAGATACCACTTTTATTCTTATTTTACATATGGAGAGTAAGTAACTTGGAATTAGTTCTAGAGCTTGTGCGTCTAACCCTGTTGCCTATCAGGGAATATCTCTGATCCAACTTTGAACACCCCCAACTGCTCCCACATATGTAGGATAGTAAACACTCAATTTTCCAATCAAGCAGGAAGCACCATTCAACTGGTATTGTCACAGGAAAAAAGAACGAAAACTGAACTTTATGAACAAAAAGTCATACTTAAGATCATTTAAATGATTTTAGATAACAATATGTTCCCTGTACCTGATTTAGCCCAGATTTCATTTGCCATTTATTAATTTTAACTATTTCTTTCCTTGGGCACATTCAACTTTTCCTTTAGTAAATTGGATCATTTAAGGCCTTCTACTTTCTTCCTTTTTTAATATACATATATTTTTTAATTGATTTCAGAGAAGAAGGGAGAGGAAAGATAGATAGAAACATTAGTGATGAGAGAGAATAATTGATTGGCTGCCTCCTGCATGCCCACACTGGGGATCAAGCCTGCAACCTGGGCATGTGCCCTGACCAGGAATCGAACCATGACCTCCTGGTTTGATGATCAACCACTGAGCTACGCCTGCTGGGCAAGGCCTTCTACTTTCCAAAGCTCTGTGACATACCATTGAATTTCCCAAACAACAAATTTTGGAGGTAATGAAGTTTAGAAAAGCTAAATGGTTTGTTTATGGTTTTATGGTCACTTGGGTGTATAGATTAGAGAGGCAGGACATGAACATGTATCTTTTACTTCTCCACTCCCATCATATCTCCTGGTCTCTATGAGCTGGCAACAGGCATCGAAACCAAGCAGAAATGTAAAGAAGTGCACTGATGTATTAAAATACATAGTAGTTAGATTGATAGGTAAATGTCTACACATACCCATACACTATAATATTTCATAGATTTTGAATGCAACCATCTGGTGAACTTACCTTCCAAAACTCAAGACCACCTGACCAATTGATTGATTGACTAGCTCACCTCCAGTCAGCTTCCTCTTCCATACAACACAGCACTGATCCTTAAATTTCACCACATCTCATGCTCTTTGGCTTCTTTTCTCTCTGCAGATGACAGAGAAAGTTAAGGCCATCTTTTATTCATTTATTCATGTGTTCACTCATATGGGTGAATTTACCCTAGCACCTTCTATCAACTTACATAAATACCCTTAGTCTCTCTCAACATATACACACACACACACACACACACAAGCATGTATGCATGCATGTACACACCTACACCCTGCAATCTTGCATTCCTGCTGGCTTCTATAGTATACAGCTGATATCTCAAATTTTCTCTGACTTATTAAAATATTATGTTAAGATGTCTCCAGCATACACAGGGCCCCATATACTAACCACCTAGCTTTGATGAATCATAATAGTCTACCTCAATTTTTCCCTCTTATTAGAGGAATACAACATTATGAGTACCATAGAAGCTCTTGGATACCTCTCTTTAACCCTTTTTCTTTCTCTCCCTCACTGAAGGTAGCCATTGACATGACTATGTCATATATGGTTTACATTTTTTATTATTTATACATGTATGAACTATTTAATCCTTTGTACTTTTAAAAATTTTCTTTAAATGGAACACTGGAATATCATTCTCAGACTTTCCTTGTTATTTGAACATTGCTTTTCAGGTTTACTCATGATGATATTGTGGCAGACAGTCAGATAGGCATGAGCAGAGCAAGAAAGATGGGCCAGGTACAGAAGGTCACCAGGGCAAGAAAGCCAGGGTGCCTAGCCTTGGGCAAAACTGGAAAAACAAGCACCTTGTCCCCAGGATAACCTTTTCTCCTGCAGCATACTGCTGATCATATGGCTCTCAGACCCTCCCCTGACCACTCCTTCTCTGGCATGTCGCTAGTCATATGGATCAGACCCCATTAAAGGGGGAACAAACAAGGAGTCTGGAGAATAGCCCTGAAGCATTAAGCCCCCAGGACAATGAGGTTCTGACGTGCATCAAATATATCTAGGCATCAGTTATGTTTCAGCTTCAGGCACAGAAAAGCAGAAAAACCAGACAAGGGACATCTTGGCTGATGTCAGGAGCAGCTGCATTGACAAATGGCCCTGGCCCTGTGCCAACCAATCAGTAGAGACCACAGCCCTGAAAGGACACACCTGGAAAGCTGAAGAATATTCTGTTGGATTCTCCCCTGAGACCTACAGGTAACACACTGAAGACAAGAACGCATGTGGCTCTCTATGGAGCACCCCTGTGCCTTTCCCCACCCCATTCCCCCAGGCATGTTTTCTTTCTAGTAAGCTCCTAGGGCTCTTCTTCTGCCTCTGTAACTTGTTTCCTGAGCCCATTTCTTCTATGGCTCACCTCTACCTCTGTGACTTTCTAAATCTATTTTATCTTATAGCTTGAATCTCATCTCTGAATTCTTTTTTAGCCAAAATTCAAGTACTGAGGTTGCTAAACCAAGGTCTCTGGACATCTAACACTGGTGCCATTTCACCACCAACAATACATGCAGTCATAATTGTAACTGCATTTGGTAGTATGCCATCGTATGTACATGCTATAATTTGTTTATACAGTTACCTTTTTATGTAGGTTATTTCTAATTTTTTTTTTTTAATTCCAGGATTTTATTTCCTGTTCCTTCACAGAAACTAAGCCCCTCACCCCAGAATGGTAAACTCCCCGGGCTACAACAGCACAAGCTCACACACTCAACACTCAGGTGTTGAGCTCCCTCTCAATGTGTAGACCATGAGACTGTCTCTCACTTTTTGCAATTTAACTTTTTGCAATTTAACACATTTAAAGCATGTTTTATTATCTTTTATCCAGTACTAGAGGCCTGGTGCATGAAATTCTTGCACTGGGGTGGGGGCAGCCTCAGCCCAGCTGGCGCCCTTTCACAGTCTGGGAGCCCTCACGGGATGTCCAACTGACGGCCAGCAGTCAGACACCCTTAGTGCTGATGAGAGAGAATCATTGATCAGCTGCCTCCTGCACTTGCCAGCCGTGAGCCCGGCTTCTGGCTGAGCAGTGCTCCCCCTGTGGGAGTGCACTGACCACCAGGGGGCAGCTCCTATGTTGAGTGTCTGCCCCCTAGTGGTCAGTTTGTATCATAGTGACTGTTTGTTCATCTGTTCAGTCGATTTGCATATTAGCCTTTTATTATATAGGATATTTAGGTGTTACTTAGCAAGGATGTTTTCAGGTTAGCTGGTCCTTCTTATCACCTGAAATGGGAAGTCACTACCTTTCTTTCTCAACTTCCCTTTTCTTTGGTGGCATCACATTCTATCGCTTCTCTTCCTCTTTGCTCCTCTTCCGTTCCTTGCCCTTTAAATATAAGAGTTATCATAAGTTCTGTCTTGTCTCCTTTCTTACCCTAATGTGCACTTCCTGTGTGGTCATTATCAGACAACAATGTGCCAATGGCTCAGAAATCAGCAACCCAGAATTCTGTACCCAGAATTTTGACTTTCAGATCTGTAATTCCAATGACATGCTGTATATTTTCATCTGAATGGGCCACTGATATTTTAAATTCAGCATTTCCAAACCTAATTCCTTCCTTTCCTCAAATCTGCTTTTTCTTTTGTGCCTCTGAGAGGCAGGCAGTCAATCCAGTCCACACAGAAACTTAAAGTCTCTCTCAACTCCTTCCTTTCTATCAGCCTCCACATCCTGTTATCCCTCCAGAGTAATCAACTATTACATTGCTTCTCTCTGCTCAGTCTTCCACTCTCCTTCCTTTTCAGGCCTGTGTCATCTGTTTTTAAGCAATAGCCCAGAGAGAGAGAGAGATGACAAAAGCCTGAAAAGTTAGTTCCCCCAAATGGGTGAAAATACCAAGGATATGCATTCAGTAGGAAACACGAATATGTAAAATACACATTCTATTCTTTAATTCCTGCTCTTGTTCTTGATTTCTCTTCTTTGGCACCCACTTTCCAGGACATCCGCTTAAACATCCTGGAATAGTGAATCACCATGCCTAAGGAAACCCAAGAGTATTGGTTTCTTGGAAGTCTAGCAGGTGACTCATATTTCATATACTTTGCCTTTAACAATTTCATTTGGAACAACATTTTCACTTTCTCCAAATATATAATGTCTGTTAAGAAATTTAAACATGATAAACTAGTACATGGCTTGTTAAATCTGGAAAGTGTTATATACTTTTTGTAGCCTATTTTCACTTCAGCATACACTCATCTACATTCATTTCTGAAACCATAATTATTATCAATAATTGTATTAATTATGAGAATGCTAAGTATTTTTAACAAATATACCAGAAATACATAATGTCCAAACACAACAATTTTATTTGGGATGGCTCAGCATTTTTTCCAGTGATCCTAATACTTTCATATTTAAAAACAGGCCAAGTGTGAGAATGTGTTCTACTGTATTCCAATCAATGAACACAGAACTCTTAGTACATTAGATATTCCTGAATTTTTTCCTCAGTAGACTAAGAGGTTTGGCTTTGGTCTGGATTTCTCTATATTCCTGAAATATCCTTATGAAATTCTTCAACTTAGGCCAGTGTCTGGTGAGTGCTGTAACATAAGTGACATTGGAGCTTACCTATGTAATTTGTCATTAGCCATGGATAAATAAGAGGACTGCTCTCTGGAGAACTCCCAAAGGCAATATAGCCAAATATTTCCACACATGTAAAATATCACTTACCTCATAGTGTAAAAAGAGGTTTAATGAAATAGTATATGTAGAGCACCTAGCAAGTACTTGGATACAGGAGATAGGTAAATGAACATGCTGACTATACAGGCAGCACTAGAAGGCTATGTACCCAGATATTAGCAGTGATTTTCTCTGCTTGGTAGTACTTTGAGTGTTATTTCTTTTGCCTATCTGCATTTTCTGTTTATAGTGAACATTTATAGCTTTATAACAAGAAAAATTAAGAAGTGGTTTATAATTTTAAAGATAGTATTTTAAATTCAGTGCAAGTATGTATTAACTCATCCCTCTTTACACCCTAAATTTCCCTGTTAACTGAATAGTCCAAATTACCCATTTGAAAAATGGGTCCTATTTTTCCACTAGGAGTTTACCGTGTGTTTAAATTTTTGCTAGTGACATCCAGATATCACCCTAAAGCATAGATGAGAGAAAATGCTTTCGGCCTAAGTAAGTATTCATCTTTTTGCTTCAACATTGTAACTTGGAGGGAAAATACTAATGGCAAATAACACGATCATCGGAACGGCATTTTCCTTAAGAGTTGGATCGCTACCCGAACGTCTAGGTAACCCAGATGTGCCTGAAATTCCACGGTGGCTTCTGTCCCACCCTGTGCCTACTCTGAGCCAAACTCAGCTTTTGCCACATTCCCAAAGTCTAACACTACACTGTATTCTTGAGTAATAACCAATTTTACCAAAGATTTCTAGAGGAAATGAGGAAAAGAAATTTTATCACATATAACCTAGGGAAACTTAATAAAAGCGAATCTTCCCAGTTTGTCCACAGTCTCTTCTCTTGCCTGCCAATCAAAAAATGTTTTCTTATATTCCTAACTTACAAATCCAGTCTTTGGTTTGAATTCTTCAGTTACCAAAAAGATACCCAGCCAGGTCACCAACAATACTCCTCACAAACAACAGCCATCACCACCACAATAAAAAACAGATCAATAGCTAGTGTTAGTCAAGTCTGGCCTGTGAGTGTTTTGTGCTTCATCTCAAGCCGCTTATCAAAAGATTGACCATACAAACAGGTATATGTATGGTGGTGGTGGTGGTGAAATTCTTCAGCTAAGAGAATATTATTCTCACCAGATAGATAAATATACAGTGTAGTCCTAGATCCTTAAACACATATGGATAAGTATAAAATATTGTGACATGGCCTCTTTCAATTCTGCTCTCAACCTGCCTTTGCCCTGAGCTTTGGCTTCTGATGAAAATGAGCTGGGCAGCTGTGGAGCCCCCGTGACAGGACTGGGCTCTTTGACTTAGAGTGCAAGAGTCTCTCTTCTCTTTCTTCTCATAAAGCACGTTGCCGTGGCTTCTGAGAACACATGGAGTCTTAAGTATTTTATTAAGGAAACTTTTTTGAAAACTTAAAAAGACAATGTCTATACTTTCGTCTAACACATTTGACTGATCAAGATGAATTTTCATTGGAAATACATAGCAAACTTCTGCTTTCCTTTAATCGTGTGTTTCCTATTATATAGAAAACTATCTATAACATGAGAGTAAGAAGACTTACCTTGAGAGCTGTCATAAATCCAAATTCAAGCCTTTTTCCAACTATTTACCCCATCACTCAGCAACCATTTAGTAATTGCCCAGTTACTCTTTCCAAGTATGTGGGCTCTGGCTTGTAAAGTCAGAGTGGGGAAAAAGGAAAAGCCAGCCTACAAAGTTTCCATCAAATAAGTCTACACTCCAGACATGGCTTGAGTCACTCACTCTGACTCTACTTGGTTATTAAAATTATATGGAAACTTTTTCTACTCATTGGCACTGCTGAAACCTCCACACAGCTGGTTTCCAGTCTAATGTGTTTTTCTCTTACTGTTTTTTGGAACATAGGAGAGTTTAATTCTTCCACTTTCAACCTTGCTGAGTAGGGATTTCAAAATTTGTGCTTGCATATTATCTAGGCTATTCCCATTTTAAAAGAAAGACTACAATTTTAGATTTTATGTGACTTCTTCATTTGCCATGTATTCTCAAAACCTAAGTCACCCACCCTGTCTGAGGTGGCCACTTCCACAGTTGTCCTAGACGTACCTAATGAATACATGTTCCCCGCAGCAGATCTGTTGGTCCTGGACCGCCCCAGGTTCTCCTTCTCCTGATCCTTCCCCCGCTATCAGCATCCTATCCTCAAAGTTTTACCAACAGGCCTCAGGCAACTATCCTCTCATGAAATCCCAGAAAAAGAATTGAGTGAATCAGAAGAAGGATTAAAATTAAACAGGACTTGTTCTCACTCAGATTTAAATATATGGCAGGATAGATCGTGTTATTGCATCCTTACATCCGAAGTCTCTCTAAGCATAGTTCAGTAGAACCGAAACTCTTAGTGCTTTTATAATAAAGCTTAAATTGGAACAGATAAGTTTACTTAGTATTTGCTAAGCTCCTTCTCAATGAGACACATTGATAGTTACTGGTACAAAGGAGAATAAGACAAGTTTCCTTCCCTCAAATTTCTCACAGGCATCTACATAAATGTGATACAATATATGCACCAAAATTACTTTTAAGAGCAATGATGTCAACAGAAGTTCTGAAGTTAAGGTACAAAACAAACAAACAAAATAATCCATAATCCAGCTATTTTTTTTTACTAGGTCTCTTGCCAACAATGTAACTGAATCCATAATATGTCTTATAATAGGACACCCATAGTTGTTAAAAAAATTATATTTTAAAAATTGTGAATTATTTTATAGTTTAAATAAAATACATTCTTTCTCCGCAATCTAATTTTTAAGACTAGTCTAAATTCTTTTCACATTGAGGTATATAAGCTCATGGTAATTTTCAGAGCAAGTAACATTATAAAAGGAGCACTTATTACTTTTCTAAGTATGTTTTATGTGTTATATCACTTAATCCTTACAACAGCTATTAAACTATCTAATTTTACCCATGAACATGAACCACACAAAGTTTATGCAATATGATATAAGAGCCCTGTCTTTAACCACTGCACAGCACTTCCTCTTCCTTGTGTTTTTCCTAAAGCACTTGGCAGGCCCTTCTGGGTATTAGTTTGTACAAATTGGCTCCATTCCTCCGCATTTACAAAAGTGTATTCTTTAGAACACTAGAACTATATGCACAGGTTGCTGGTAGCTTTTGTTTTTAATTAAATTCAAAGTATTTTTTAAAAACAAAAAAGTATTCTTGGAGCCTTTTCAAAGAACAAATGATGCTTAGAACTTTTCAAAAATATAAACTTTTTGTAATTAAACATCCCAGGTCTATTAGTCAAGGTTCTCCAGAGAAACAAAACAAATATCTTATTGTATATGTATTCATTATATACTCACTATATATGTATATGCTATATGTAGGCTCCTTCCATAAGGGAGGAGCCAATATGTAGTTCAAGTCCAAAGACCTGAAGTTGCAGATGAAATCTGAAAGAAGTCTTCTGGAAAATACTCCCTTGTTTGGGATGGTCAGCCTTCCATTCTATTTAGATCTCCAACTGATTAGATGAGGCCCACCTGCATTATAGAGGGCAATCTGCCTTTCTCAAAGTCCACCAATTTAAATCTAAATCTTATTCAAAACACCTTCACAGAAGCATCCAGAATAGGTCCAGCCAAGTTAACACATAAAAATTAATGATCACACCCGGAGAGTAGGATCCCACAAACTCACGTTAGGAAATACTGCTTTAGCTGGATTATAGGCAATTGAAACTCTTGTCTCCCTAAATATCTTGATTAACTGATAGTAATAGACTGTAATTGTGGGACGATAGAATGAGCATTGGACATGGGGTAAAAGAAAATATATATTATCCTGGCTCAGCTCTCTAGTAACTTTGTGGTTTAATAAATAATTCAAACTCCATTCTTGTCAGGTTTGTTATATGTGAGCTGAGAATAATCAAACCTGTATCAAAAGTTGTAGAGTTAAATAAGGAGACATGTGAAAGTGTTTGATACATAAATTGAAAAAATTGTTTCACAAAGCAATCATAACTCCAAAATACGACAATGCCAAAGTATATCTCTGGCAGTCAACACACTTTGCATTATTTTAATATTACCAAAATGGGGTATAAGCTAAACCATATAAAACGGACAATGGTTAACAGTTTTTGAGTTATAAGAATGGCAATTTCATATGGCTTATCCTAATATTATAATTTGACTAGAAGGTAACATGCGGAGTTATATTTGGGATTATTGCTAACGAACTTGTTATTGCCAGATAGACCTTGATATACCCCATTTATCATTTGTCTCAAACTACAAAGAAATTTTATTTTGGGACAGGATGACTCAGAGTAACTGTGAAACACAACAATAACAGAAAAATATTGATCACTTCTTTGAGTTGGTTGCAATTTTTAAAAAATATCTCTTTTATCTAGTTTTTGTTCTTAAGGTGGATTCCAGGAAATGGTTATGAGAGCTATGAGAAGAAAATAATTTTTTTCTAACAACCATGCTGGTTTTCTACTGGTCTTTGAACACATCATGCATGTGCCTTGATAGCTTCCATATACCTGCTTGGTTAACATCTCATCTCCTCCAAGTCTTTGCTCAGATCTCACCTTCTCACAGGGGCCTAGCTTGACCACCCTGTTTCACTTTTCATTTTTATTTATTTATTTTTTTGCTATGTGCCCCCTTCTCTTTAATGAATAATCAAAACATGTTGCTGATTGACTAGGAAAAGATAGTTTCAGATTCAAAGGGACAGCAAGAAAGACATATAGTATCAAAGCAATGAATTGAAGATCTCGTTTTAAATTTCAGCTTAATTTGTGGAAAACTCTGCTTAAATGCTATAAGATGCTGAAGTCAGAATCTGAAGTGATAGTTGATGAAATCTCTGCAGAATGAACCCATTTTCTGAAATGAGATCCTGAGAGAAATGGAGGCCATGAATCTATTGCCAAGACCAGTTCATCTGAGCCAATGTGGCCAATCTATTTCTCTGTGTGGTGTTTTTGTTTTGTTTTTTTCAGTATTCCAGAGTAACGGGATTAGACATGCCATGGTTCCGTTTTTGTTTTTTTTTCACTTTAAATTGCTAATGTGGTCATAACTTATAAAAATATTCTTGGACCTAACCAATGAATAGAGAATGTAATATCACAGGCCAAATTTAAAGATCGGGGCAACCACAAACCATGATGGAGGATGCTACTAATGTGACTAACTCATCTGGCAGGAAATATAGGACTCAGTGCTCCAAATCACAGGGCAAAGATCAACCAGACACAATCCACAAATTTAAGTCACGGAAGTTGTGCCTAAGCCGAAGTGAAGCAGAAACAATTGCCTGATTAATTCAAAGAGGATGCTTTTGATATGATGAAGAGAGGGCAGTGTTACCATATTACAGCCTTTGTGGTACATATTCTGTATCTGGTAACTTACTGAATCTCCACAACAACTCTGTGAGGTAGGTACTAAATGAGTCCCCTTCCACAGATGAGAAAACTGAGTTGTGGAGTTCAAGAAACTTGTTCCAGTTTTCACAACTTAAAAGCCAGGATTTAAACCCTGGTGTCTGTAACTTAGGAACTCATGTTCTTATCAATTTACTCTCACCGTATCACATTCAAATGAGAAAAAATGATTCATTAGGATACTATTGTATGCAAACTTTACAGATATCACATTAAATAGACAAGACACTGCTAATTATTAGGCAAAACTTCTTAATCTCAAGAAATATGAAAAAAATGTTTAAGGTCTTTGTTCATCCTTACAGGGATGGGGAACCTTTTTTCTGTCAGGGGCCATTTGGATATTTATAACGTTATTTGAGGGCCATACAAAATTGCCAACTTAAAAATTAGCCTGCTATATTCGGTCAAACATTTAATTAACTCACCCCTACTGCCTTGGCAAGGCCAGATCAAACTATTTTGTGGGTCTTATGGGCCCATGGGCTAGACGTTCTCCACCCTTGCCTTAAAGATATAGAGCCTTATCTATAATAATAAAGGCATAATATGCTAATTAGACCAGACATCCTTCTGGACAACCTTCTGGACAAAGCAGGGGCTGCGAGGGAAGCCCGGGTCCCGGGTGCCTGCCAGTGGCCAGAGGGATACCGGTGCTGGCAGCCAGGGGAAGGAAAGCCTACTCTTGCATGAATTTTGTGCATTGAGCCTCTAGTTTTTTTAAAGAGTGAACTTTAAGAGATGGATTAGCTGGCTTCTCCAGATTTCTTCTAGACCTGTGAATCTTTAACTTACACATTTAGAAACATAACGTCTTAGGATAACTGAACCAGCCTAGCTCTAAGTCCAGTGTCACACTTTACTAGTTGTCATCAGCTACGTTGACACTGCAGATTTGGAACAAGTCAGAACAGCACAAATTCTCTGTCACTGGAAGGCCGAGGTTTGTTCCTGTCTGGAAGTTTGTCCAAGCGTGAATCCACTGATTGAGGGAGTGATTGTGGTCTGCCAAGGGTGCTGTGTAAAAAGGAAGTCGTGTCTTCCAATAGCCTTGTTTGTGTTTTTGAAAACTGTTTCAGTTTATGTCCTGTTTCCATTCCCATGCCCAGCCCTCCCAAAGTAAACAGATGACAAGTCGTGGTGGTGGGGTAGCGGTGATGCAGGGGCGGGGATGGAGGTGGAGGAAGGAAAGAGATTTCCCCAGGGCAAGAGGATTTTCAAAGAACTCAAATGCAATTTGGAAATAAACTCTAGTGCCAAAACCAGATGAGACTTATAGCATCAAGATCAGTTCCATCTAAAAGGAGAAATACAGACTTCATGGACATTCTTATACTAAAGTCCAGCTAGCTTAGTGGCTACAGAGGAATCATTGGCACATCCATCAGTGCACCTCCTTATTCCACTCATCCCCATCTATCTACTTCTACTCGCCCAGAAAACTCATTTGTTTCTGATATTTTCTAAAGCAGACACTGAGCTGTCTTAATTCCAACTATGGTACTAAATACCCTGAACATTTACTTTTTTAAAAAAAGAAGCAAGTGAATTGAGAAAATAAATTTCCAGAATTTTAACTAAGTCTGCAAAATAAGCCAACGTTTAGAATTTCCCTTCTTTCTAAGTCTGCTCCCAAGACCTTAGTTGACCTCACTTTGATTGGAAAGTTCTCTTTCTACAAACAGGAATTAATTGTAATCCTTGATTCAGTAACATTGGAACTCACAAAAATGTCCCTCTTATATGCCTGATGTACCAAAAAACTTATAACTAAAAATAGGAATAATATGTGGTCTCTCTACTCAAAAGCAAGAAACACTGTTATAGTAAATTATCATGTATATAAAAAACATTTGTCAAAAATGTAATTGATCAATATTTCAATGTCAGCAGAAAAAAAAGTAAAGATATTACATCACCTGAGATGGCATAGTTCTATTGTCCAAAAGTAAAAAAAAAAAAAATAATAACTCAAGAAGACTGGGGTGATGATTGTTCACCACCCACATGAGTCTTCATTAATTCTCAGCTACACATCTCATGGGTAAAAATTTGTAAAAAAAAAAAAAAAAAATATGTTTATTGAAATGTCAAGTAGTTATTTTCTTACTTGCTCCAATAAGTTACACTTTCTGATAAAAACAATTTTCTAAATCTCCAAAATACAAGTATTTTTCTGAGTAATTTGAAGTTCCCCTGGGGCAAAAACAAAACAAAACATTTGAATCTGAACCAAAGGAACATGGATTAGCATTTCCTCAAATATCATGTTCAAATATTACATTTAAAGCAAAGCTATGCCCAGGAGCCATGGGTCAGTAGTCTTTTATTTTTTTAAATATATTTTATTGATTTTTTACAGAGAGGAAGGGAGAGAGATAGAGAGTTAGAAATATCGATGAGAGAGAAACATCGATCAGCTGCCTCCTGCACATTTTCTACTGGGGATGTGCCCGCAACCCAGGTACATGCCCTTGACCGGAATCGAACCTGGGACCTTTCAGTCCACAGGCCAACGCTCTATCCACTGAGCCAAACCAGTTTCGGTGGATCAGTAGTCTTTAATAGTTATAATCATTGGTTGATAAAATTATGTGATAGTTTATTATATATATTCCCTCCACAGCCTATAAGGAGGGAATATGCTAATTGAATGCCCCGTCCTCAAAGATGGCAGCACCCACAGCCAATAAGGAGTGAATATGCTAATTGACTTCCCCACCCTGGCTGGTGTGACACAGAGGGTTGGAGGGTTGTCCTGTACACTCAAAGGTCGTGGGTTGATTCCTGGTCAGGGCACATACCCAGGTGGTAGGTTGGCTCTATGGTCGGGGAGCATATGGAAGACAACCAATGGATTTTTCTCTCTCTCCCCCCACTCCCTTCCAATCTCTCTAAAATTAATAAAAACGTATCTTCAGGTGAGGATTAAAAAAAAAGAATAAGAACATTTTCCATTATTTTGTTACCTTTTTAAAAAAGCCATTTAATATCCTGAAGCCAAAAAAAAAAAGAAAAGAAATATTCTAAGGTGTTCTGTGAATTCAAAACTTTCATACAAAAAAACTATGAAAACATTTTAAGGACCAGTAGCTCAACAATTTGAATATTCTAAACCTAATCCTAGAAAGGATTAAAAATAAATGTTCAATCTTGACTTCCAGGAGAACAAAACTGCATCTCAGAGACCAGAATTAATCCACTTGGTAGAACCAACATTTTATTAGTTAAAAGGCATAAAAAGTACTTGAAAGTCACTAAAAGATTAGATCTTAAATGTTCTTCCCACAAAAAAAAGAAATAGTAATTAGGTGGCATGATGCAGGTTTTAGCTAATATTATGGTGGTTGTCATTGTACAATATATAAGTGTATCAAATCAACATGTACACCTTAAACTTACACATGTTATCATATGTCAATTATATCACAATAAAGTGTGTGTGGGGAGCCAACAAATAGTTGTTCTCAATTTTTCCTACACTCTTTTTAAAGCCTTAGTTTTCACAGATATGATCTCAGTCACAAAATAAAGACCTGTATAGAATATCACATCACAACTGTGAAATCAGCCATTTTGTGAATTGGCAGAGTAGTCTGCCACAGCTATTTTTGTTAAAATTCATACAGCAACATCAACTCATTCAGTTCACACTTCTATCATTCACCAACCTCAAAATTGAGATCCTGGCTCCAATATTTCTGACATTAAAACCTAAAACCTACTCTTAGTAATGTACATACATTGTGAATAACAAAAAAATTAAACTTAGTCATTGACAGCCTGTAAGTAAAGAATTAATAGGTTTCTAAAATTAAGATGAAGAACAGACATATAGATCAATGGAATAGAATAGAGAACCCAGAAATTGACCCAAACCACTATGCTCAATTAATATTCGACAAAGGAGGCATGAACATACAATGAAGTCAAGACAGTCTCTTCAATAAATGGTATTTGGAAAATTTTACAGATACATGCAAAACTATTGAAACTAATCCACCAACTTACACCACACACAAAAATAAACTCAAACTGGATAAAGGACTTAAACATAAGATGGGGAACCATAAAAATACTAGAGGAATCCACAGGCAGCAAAATCTCAGACATATGCCAATGCAATTTCTTCACTGATACTGCTCCTAGGGCAATGGAAACTAAAGAGAAAATAAACAAATGGGACTACATCAAAATAAAAAAGCTTTTGCACAGCAAAAGAAACTATCAACAAAACAATGAGAGCCCACTGCATGGGAGAACATATTTGCCAATGTTATCACTGATAAGGGTTTAATCTCCAACATTTACAGGGAACTCATACAACTTAACAAAAGGAAGATAAACAACCCAATCAAAAATGGACAATGGACCTAAATAGATACTTTTCAAAAAAAGACAAAAGGAAGGCCAAGAGACATATGAAAACATGCTCAAAGTCACTAATCATCCAAGAGATGCAAACTAAAATGACCATGAGGTACCATCTCACACCTGTCAGAATGGCTATCATCAACAAATCAACAAATGACAAGTGCTGGTGAGGATTCAAAGATAAAGGAACCCTCGTTCACTGCTGGTGGGAATGCAGACTGGTGTAGCCACTGTGGAGAACAGTATGGAGTTTCCTCAAAAAACTAAATATGGAACTCCCATTTGACTCAGTGATCCCACTTCTAGGAATATATCCCAAGAAACTAGAAACACCAATCAGAAAGAATATATGCACCCCTATGTTCATAGCAGCACAATTCACCATAGCTAAGATTTGGAAATAGCCTAAATGCCCACCAGCAGATGAGTGAATTATAAAACTGTGGTACATCTACACAATGGAATACTACACTGTGGTAAAAAAAAAAGGAATTCTTACCATTTGCAGCAGCATGGATGGAACTGGAGAGCATTATGCTAAGTGAAATAAGCCAGTCAGAGAAAGATAAATATCACATGATTTCATTTGTGGAATATAATGAACAACAAACTGATGAACAAAAACAGATCCAGAGACAGAGAAGCATCCCAGGGGTCCTCAAACTTTTTAAACAGGGGGCCAGTTCACTGTCCCTCAGACCATTGGAGGGCCAGACTATAGTTTAAAAAAAAACTATGAACAAATTCCTATGCACACTGTACATATCTTATTTTGAAGTAAAAAAACAAAACGGGAACAAATAATGCCCTTGGGTGAGGATTAAAAAAAAATTAATGAACATCTAGTGCTTCCAGAGGACACTTTATCACTGAGGTAGTGCTCCTGCTAAAAATACCACACAGAGATCAAATCATGAGGAAATGTCAAACAGACCCAGATCAAAGGGCAGTCTACAGATAAATCCCCTGCCCTCTTCAAAAATGTCAACGTATTTGTTAAAAGCTAAGAAATTGTAGTGCATTATAAAAGATCAAAGAGAAAAAATACTTAATGCTATGAATGATTCTGTTTTGAATCCCAGAATGAAAATTGTAAAGGACATTAATGAAAATATGAGAAAATTTTGAATTAGAGCTATATATTAAATAATAGTATAATATCAAGATTGAACTTCCTGACTGTGGTTTTGTGAATTATGTCCTTGATCTTAGGAAATACACACTGATGAACTGGGGAGGGTAAATAGGCATTAAGACTACAATGTATTCTAGGAAACTTTAGGGGAAAAATAAAGATATACATAAAGATACATAACGAGAGTGTTAATAATTAAGGAAGCTGGGTGAATGTTATACAAGAGTCCTTTATACTATTCTTGCAAACTTCCTGTATCTTTGAAATTGTTTCTAAATAAATATTTTTTAAATGCGACTAACTTTATTGTTAACACTTTCAGATTTAAAAAATAAAACAAGCTCATTATAAAAATAGGCTACATACTAAAAGTTAAAAAGTAGCAGTTACAAATCTGTAATTCCATGACCTGTTGGAATCGGTGTCCTTCTTTCAGAATAATTTCACACATAAATATTTCTTTTTAGGGGGTTAGTGAGTATACAAAAGGAACATAGAATATCACAATATCTGTGAAAAATGTAATTTTAATTTTTCTGACTGAAAATTTATATTTCTTGGTTGAGTAACAATCTAAAAGTGATTTAGAAAATGATTTAGTCACTTTTAGAGAAACTCAGAAGCAATGAGAACACCCAGTTAGACTCAGTTCAGGTTTATGAATGTCCTCCACTTGTCTCCCCACACTGGGGCCTACATTCTGGGTGATTTTATCTAGTGTCAGGCCTCAGTCGGGCAGCGGAACATTGCTTAGAGGGATTTTATCTATCTCCACATTTTACTATATAGCTGAAATAGTTTCCAGTTTGTGTCCTGTCTTTCAGACTGTCTGTATTGCATATTTTTCACTGCATAAATTTTAAAAATAAATCCTACAGGTAAAGAAAACCTTTTCTCTCTCTGTTTTTTTTTTTAATACCAATGGCCCGGCCCATGTTGCTCAGTGGCTGAGTGTCATGTCGACCTATGAACAGGGAGGTCACAATTTGATTCCTGATCAGGGCACATGCCCGGTTGTGGGCTAGATCCCTAGTGGGGGGCATGTAGGAAGCAGCCAATCAATGGTTCTCTCTCATCATTGATGTTTCTCGCTCTCTCTCTCTCTCTCTCCCCTTTCCTCTCTGAAATCAATATATATCTACACTAATAAAAGAGAAACATGGTAATTAGCGTACGACCGCTACCCTTTTAATTGGCTAATCAGTGAGTATATGCAAATTAACTGTCAGCCAAGATGGCGGCCGGCAGCCAGGCAGCTGGAAGCGAACATGAGGCTTGCTTGCTGCAGTGAAGGAGGACTCCAACATTCCCCGCCTGCGCTGCCGGCCTCTGAGCTGGCAGTTTGAAACTTTGTAACAAATATAGAAGCTAAACAAAACCGCAGGGATCTCAGAGCTGGAGTTATACATTGTTTCGATTATAGAACGCAAACAAACCAGCAGCGGAAGCCTCAGAGCTAGAGCCAGAGCTAAAGCTGGCCCAGAATAAAAAAAAGAAAAAAGAAAGAAAAAAAGGAGGGGTTGGGAGCTTCAGTCAATCGCCAGCCTTAAGGCAGCCCTCAGCCCCTCACTCAGACTGGCCAGGCACCCCAGTGGGGACCCCCACCCTGAGCCAGGACACCCTTCAGGGCAAACCAGCCTGCCCCCAGGACTCTATCCTTTATAGTAAAAAGGTAATATGCCTCCCAGCACTGGGATCAGCGGAGCCGCGAGGCCCCCTGGCACCGGATCAGCATGACAGGGGGCAGCGCCCCAACCCCCTGATCGGCCCTGCTCTGTGGGTGATAGAGGGTGGCATCCCAACCCCCTGATCCGCCCTGCTCTGTGTGTGACAGGGGGTGGTGCCCTAACTCCCCTATCGGCCCTACTCTGTGAGTGACAGGGGGGAGCTCCTCAACCCCCTGATGGGCCCTGCTCTGTGAATGACAGGGGGGAGCTCCCCAACCCTCTGATGGGCCCTGCTCTGTGCATGACAGGGGGGAGCTCCCCAACCCCCTGATTGGCCCTGCTCTGTGCGTGACGGGGTGGCGCCGCAACCTCCCCATCAACCCTGCCTTGAGTGTGACAGGGGGCGGTGCCCCAACCCCCCAATCGGCCCCACCCTGAGCGTGACTGAGGGTGGCATCACAACCTTCCAATCCGCCCTGCTCTGTGCATGACAGGGGGTGGCGCCCCAATTCCCCAATCGGCCCTGCTCTGAGCCTGACCAGGGGCTGCACCTATGGATTGGGCTTGCCCTCTGCCCACCCGGGAGCAGGCCTAAGCCAGCAGGTCATTATCTCCCGAGGGGTCCCAGACTGCGAGAGGGCACAGGCCGGGCTGAGGGACCCCCCCTTCCCCCCCCCCCCTCCGGTGCACAAATTTTTGTGCACCGGGCCTCTAATATATATATATTATATATATATTATATATATATTATATATATATATAATATATATATATTATTGATTAAAGTATTACATACGTCTCCTTTTCCCCTGATTGACACCCCCAATAAAAATATATTTTAAAAAATAAAGTAACACATTTTCCAAAAGAAGTATAAGAGAAAAGAGAACAACAAAAATAATAAAATATAGCTTACAGAGGAATTAGGGAAAAATAGAAAATTTTATTTTTATGATTCCTCAACAGAAAAAATCATTTACATATTGTCAACATTGTTTTATATATTTAGTTAAACAATGGTTTCAAATGTGGGTAAATATGTCTTTAGCTGCAAGATTTCAGAGACAGGCTGTGCTTTTCCTTGATAGAAATCTAGCCCAGTAAGAAGTTCCACATCTCGGACCCGGACAACATGAGCTTTCAACCTTTCTTCAATCCAAACAGCTTCTGGTTTATGTTCCTAAAAAGGAGAAACAAAAGACCATTTTTCATGGGGCATATTTTTTAATTAATAGAAAGATCTCTCATTACTTAGAAGTTGTGCTTTTTCCTGTGATTTTTGTTTTGGTTTTTAAAAATGTTGGTGTAATTGACATACAATATTCTATTAGTTTCAAGTGTACAACATAATTTGATATTTGTTCCTGTGGTTGTTATTGCCTTAAATCTTAATTTGATACAGCTAAATTTTGTATATTAAACTAAAAAGATCAACAGTATAAAGTATATTACAGCAAATACAGACCACCACAAAGTCATCAAACTTAGCCATTTTATATCCACTTCGGATGTACATTTTAAAAAATGAAATATTACAGACAGTTAAGTCCCCAATGAAGTTAATATTACAGATGAACTTAAGTCTACTCTGAACTTATTATTTTGTGAGTCATTGTGAAGCCAGTAGGTGCATATCAATATGCAATATATACTACTGATTTATGGGTTTTCAAATTTACATAAGTAATATAAGTGGTATTTGATAATTACTTTTTCATTCAACATTGTTTATAATCTATTCATAATGATATATGTATATCTAGTTAAATCATCAGTTTTCAGCTGTGTTTTGTAAAAGCACAGTTTATTTCTTATTGCCATATTAATAGTATTTTGGGCATTATAAATGCCCAATAATAATGCTGTAATAAGTGACTTGGCATATGCTTCCTGAGTTCAAGAACATGAGTTTCTAGCATATATAAATAAAATCTCTGGGTCAAGAGTCCATGAAACTTTAACTTTACCATATATAAGCCTAGCACAAAGTGTTCATACCAATTTCCACTTCCATTGGCAGTAGGTGCTATCTCTGTTTCCCATCATCCTCCCCAAACTATGGTGTGAAATAGGGTTTTATCCCTGCACCATTGCAGGTTGGTATCTTTTCAGTTATTTCCTGGCTATTTGACTTTTAATGGGTTTTTTACTATGCAAAAGTAAGTTCAGTAATTTAGAGTCATGGATTTCTATGAAATCCCAAATTCTTTATTTATTCATTTTCTAATATTCATATCATATTGGTAATTTTCAGTTAAAATTTTTCAAGTTAGAAAGCCTTAAATTCTGTGTAATTAGATGAATGTGTCTTAATAACTCTCACTTGACTTTAGCACAGTGGCATACTTGTTTTTTAAATATGCATGCTCAAAATAGGCAGCTATTATTTGAGCCAGAGGGAGTGTAAGAGGAAATTACTTTTTGTTCCTAACCATTAAAGCATTTCTCTATGTGAGATTCATAATATGTTAATTTTTTAAAATAAATATGCAGTATACCAATTAAAGTTCCTATTTCCAATGGGATTCTAATTCATTCTTTTTTTTCCCTGCCTTTACTATTTCACATTTCAGTAGCATTTAATATTTTTTATTACTATTTTTTTTCTTTTTTTGTTTGTTAATCCTCACCCAAGGATATTTGATTTTTAGAGAGAGTAACATGGAGAGGGAGAAACAGAAAGAAACATCATTTGAGAGAAATACATCAATTGGTTGCCTTCTGCATGCACCCCACCAGGGCTGGGGAACCTGCAACCAAGGTACATGACCTTGGCCAGAATCAAACCGGGACTCTTCAATCTGCGGGCTGATGCTCTATCCCCTGAGCCTAACCAGCTAGGGTGGTTACTTTTTTCATAAAGTTTTCTCCCACTGAGTTTACATTACTCTTCTCTCTCCCGGCTCATTTGGTACCCATCCAACTAAATGTTTACTGAACATCTGACAGTCTGCCCTCTTTTAAAATTGCAATTAAATGGTCTTAAAATATAGCACAAAGCTTTACCTTGCAGGGATGATACTCAAGCCCTTTGATACCAGAGAGTTCAATAGCACCAACCAATCTGAAGAGACCCAGCTATAGGCACCGCTCTAGTTGCACCAATACATCCCAACAGAAAGCAGCCTTGAATGTACACAGATTTTATGAACTGTATTTAAATGCGTACTTTTGATTATACAAAATCTATCCTATATAATAAAAGGGTAATATGCAAATCAACCGAACAGCAGAACTACTGGTCGCTATGATGCACACTGACCACCGGGGTGGGGGGGCGGACACTCAACGCAGGAGCTGCCCCCAGCCCACAGACCCCAATAGCCCCACAGGGAATGAGGAACCGAGGGTGGGTGGCAGCGGATGTGGGCAGCGCCAGGTCAAGGCCTCCACCCTGCCAGTCACCCCACACACAGAGGGCAACTGGCAGCAGGGGATGGGGCACGAGCGGGTGGGAATGGCCAAGCTCTCGGTCCGTCCCCCCAGCTGGCAGGCTCTGATAGCCTGATGGTGAACAGGGAACTGGGGGGGGAGGAGTGGCAGTGGGGGTCGGGGCCAGCTGCCAGCAGCTGGGGAAGATGGCCTTGATCGCAGGCCAGGCCTAGGGATCATAACCATGCATGAATTTCGTGCACCAGGCCTCTAGTTTATATATATTTGATTATATGTGTGTTAGAACTGTTACATAAATAGAAGTATTTTATATCCTCCAAATACAATTTGTTTGTTAGTTTTTTGAGGCAATATTAGTTTCAGTATTTTTCTCCCCTAACCACTCTCTTATACTCTCTCCTTAACCATTTATAGTCTGGTTATTACTTCTAACACACTAACAAAACTGCTTTGTCAAAGAAGATCTAACTGAGTATATATATATTTTTTAGATCTTTCAATTATAGATGATCACATCAAACTTCTGAAAATTCCTCCTTTTATTTCCATAACTCTAACTACTTGTTTGATGACTTACTTGTTTGTGTTTGTTTGTTTCTTTTATATTTGAGGTAGAGATTTCCTCAACCGATCTAGATTTTTTCCATTCTGGAAGTATAGATATTTCCCTCAATTTGATTTTATTTAACTCCCATTGTTTAATACCAAATCCATCTCTACAATGCTGATATTCCTTCCAAGGACTATACTTATATTGTTCAATATCTGCTGAATAACTTACAATAATCATAGTCACTTGGACTTGTGGCAACATTTTCATTTATTTGAGAGGAATTTAATAATACACAATTGAGGGGAAAAGAAAAGGGATAAGGAGGGCAGAAAAGATGGTAGGGATAAGGGAAGAAAGAAAATAAAGCAATATGAATCTAGTTGCCTAGATCAAGTGTGAAGTGGGATTGTAATCTATCATTTCTACTTCTGGTGTCTGTTCCCTTAAACCTCTGATAGTGGGAACACCTCCCAAGATTAAGTGGTTAGAATGTTTAAAAGTGCATACTTTTCATACAACATGCTCCTTAAAGCAAGCCAACTATTTCATTGTGTGCTTATAGCACGATCACCTGTTCTAATGCCAGAGGAAGTATTGGCTGATTTGGACTTATTATTGGTACGGTTTGCATATGTACTGTACTTTTGCAGCGATTTGATTATACAGGGTTTTTACCTATATACAATTTTACTTCATGCTGACTTTAGAATGTTAACTTCATAACTAGAAGTGATTTCTTGTTAATGGCCACAATTAGCTTATTATTTATTGAGAAATATTAGGATTTTATATGAAATATCTAATTTAATCCTCAACAGTTTCATAAGGGAGCTGATTTTTTTTAATACAGTTGAGGAAAATGACATTCAGTTATTTACCCAAAGAGGCCAAGTAAATAACTGAACCCAGGATTTTCAATTCTAAAACTTGTTCACTTTATTCTATCCTACTCCTCATATATCCTCTTAGACTTCCAATCTGAAGACCATCAAGAACAAATTCATCCTTCCCAAAACAACTGATGGTCTTATATATATCCTGGCCAGTCATGCCTCAATTTTAGTCAGTTTTGACTCTCATCTTGCCTTTCTCTTCCCTCATACCTAATTCACAGCCACATCTTATTAACTTCACAATTTCTCTTACAATAATAACTTAGTGTAAGTTCACTTGGTACTTATCATGTCTCATAAGCATCTTTATAGATTTTATATACTTATTACTATAATGCAACTTCCTCAACATTTTGGAAAATGTCCAATTCATTAGTGATGATGTCCTACTCAATAGAAAGGACATCCTATTAATATGAGATCACGTCTACTTTGGATGATCAGGGAAAGTTTTGATCATTTGTACTTTACCTTGGAGTATAAGTAAAAAATTTTAGAAGATGGGAAATAAAAGGGCATTCTAGAGGAGAGAAGAGCATGAGCAGTGATGTTGAGGTAGGGAAACCCAAGATCCATTAAAGTTAAGGACTTTGGTTGGCCCAGAACTTGGGTCAGCAAGGGTCAACTGAAGGTAAATGTATACAGGTTGGGAGATTTGTGTTTGTTTATTCTTTTATTTGAGGTAGATGGAGTCTGGGTATAAGAAAATATGGTACATGATAATAAAAAACTAAATTTTAAGTAAGTTGGTAGTAGTGCACAGAGATGAAGAGAAGGAGGAAGAACAAAAGACAATGAAGCCACTTAAGATTGATTTTCAGAAGGTGATAAGGGCCTAGACCAGGGATAGCAAATAGTTCCTTTTTTGCACACCCATTCTAATCAGTCCATAATGGCTAACTAGAACCCCTGTGATAAATAACAAGCTACTCCTCCTTCAGGAATAAAGGGGACCACCCTCTTTCTATCAGTAACCCATGTCTGCCACTGGGAGAGGAAGTGAAGACTAATGGCTTACTCTTATATCAACTAAATAAAACTCTAGCAAGAAAAATAGGAAGAGATTCTACACTAGACTCTATCTAGTCTATATATAGACTATATCTCCTGAGAGCGTCATGTTTGGAAACTCTTTCTTACTCTAGGACTATGAGTGACCCAATGTGTAGCCTCTAACCTTTGCCTTCTATCTTTAGTCAGTAAAAGGCCACTCAAAACACTCAAGTTCAAATTCTATCTTCAAGGTCTTGTTAAAATGTCACTTGCCCTATCAGGAAGTATTTTTCCTTTGAAATCTTATAGCAATTTGGTCAGTACCACTGTGTGCCACTGATCTCTTCTTCTATTTGGCTAGGCTTCTAAGTGCTAGACAATGAGCCTTTTTAATAGAATTCATGTCTGATGTATCTGTGTGTCTCCCATAGTACATAGGCTAGTGAAGACAGTTATGTGGGGAACACCTGAAAGAACAGAGATGAATCCTAATCTGGCCTAAGACCTAAGCTTTAATTTCCAGTCTCTACTAACCTATGAGATTTCCATATGAATGCCTGTTTCTACAAACTGGACATGCCTGAACTTAATTATTCTATCTACCTGCCCAAATAGTTCTCATTCCTAATTCCCCTCTTTCTTTTTCATAATTATTTACATTTAAAATCTCTGATTCATCTTTAAGTCTCTCTTGCTTTCCCTTTGGCTCTTGCATCCAGTAAAAGAGCAAATCCTCTCCATTCTCCACTCCCTTTTTGAAAGATTCTTCCTAATCCTTTCAGTCTGTTCAAGTTCTGCCCATCCTTCAGGGCCCCTCCCTACTCTCGCCACATTTTATGTTACCCTTATTGATCACTCCAGCCAAATGTGTTTTGAATTTGAAACACTACATCCTTATTTGGCAATTAATTCTAACTTTGTGACATCTCTTACTTTTTAATTTGAAAAATAATTCTTCTATTATCGACTGGCCCATTTACAAGTCTATATTTTATTTATACTTATTTATATTTCATTTATGTATCTCATTTACATATCAAAGTTATTTGTGAACTTCTTCAGGGAGGAAACATTGTATTCCTCCTTTGTGCATTCTAAAAAGTTTCTATTACAATACTGTGCACTTAATAGATGCTCAGTATATTTGTTGAATAACTGCAGTAGAACACAATTATCAGGATACATATTTTTTCTACAAAGAACAAATATGCAACTTAACAAAAGGAAGATAAACAATCCAATCAAAAATGGGCAAAGGACCTAAATAGACACTTTTTGAAAGTGGACATACAGAAGGCCAAGAGACATATAAAAACATGCTTGAAGTCACTAATCATCCCAGAGATACAAATCTAAACAACAATGAGGTACCACCTCACACCTGTCAGAATGGCTATCATCAACAAATCAACAAATGACAAGTGCTGGAGAGGATGTGGAGAAAAAGGAACCCTCATGCACTGCAGATGGGAATGCAAACTGATGCGGCCACTGTGGAAAACAGTATGGAGTTTCCTCAAAAAGTTAAAAATGGAACTCCCATTTGACCTAGTAATCCCACTTCTAGGAATACATGCCAAGAAATCAGAAACACCAATCAGAAAAGACATATGCACCCCTATGTTCGTAGCAGCACAATTTACCATAGCGAAGATCTGGAAACAGCCTAAGTGCCCATCAACAGATGAGTGGATTAGAAAGCTGTGGTACATCTACACAATGGAATACTATGATACTATAAAAAAAAGGAACTTTTACCATTTGCAACAGCATGGATGGACCTGGAGAGCAATATGCTAAGTGAAATAAGCCAATCAGAGAAAGATAAATATCACATGATCTCACTCATTTGTGGAATATAATGAACAACATAAACTGATGAACAAAAATAGAGCCAGGGACATAGAAGCATCAAACAAACCACCCAACCTAAGAGGGAACATGGGGGTGGGGGGGGTGGGGGAGTTTGGTGTAAGAGATCAACCAAAGGACTTGTATGCATGCATATGAGCATAACCAATGGACACAGACAGTAGCGGGGTGAGGGTATGTGTAGAGGGAGTGTGGGAGCAGCTGGGGAGAAGTCAATGGGGGAAAAAGGAGACTTATATAATACTTTAAACAATAAAGATTTTAAATTAAAAAAATAACATATATGCAAGTTGAAATAATTATCCTATATAATAAAAGGGTAATATGCAAATAGACCAAATGGCAGAACAACCGAACAACCAATCATAGTGTAATATGCTAATAATATGCTAAGGCTGCTCAACCGCTCACTATGACGTGCATTGACCACCAGGGGGCAGATAGTCAAGCAGTCACTATGACTTGCACTGACCACCAGGGGGCAGATGCTCCAACTGGTAAGTTAGCTTGCTGCTGGGGTCTGGCCGATCAGGACTGAGCGAGATGGGCCGGACACGCCCTGGAGCTTTCCCACTGTCCTTCCCCAGCCACAGTCGTGCACCGGTGAGGTCCCTTAGCTTGGCTTGAGCCTTCTCGCAATCTGGGACCCCTCGGGAGATGTTGGAGAGCTGGTTTCAGCCCGATCCCGCAGGCCACTCCCCTTAGGAGGGCACCAGATGCAGGGCTCATGCTGGCAAGCGGAGCTGCAGGCAGCATTGGTCTGTGGGTTTTGGCCCGATCCCTACAGACCACCCAGAGGGACCCCACCCGTGCACGAATTCGTGCACCAGGCCTCTAATTTATACATAATTTGCCTTGATCCAGAAAGATTTTACGGTGGACTAATACATGATATTTGAAAAGGAATGTTACTTGAACTAAGTTATTTTGTATATTTATATTTTTATATATGCATATTTCATTTCAGATCTCGTTTCAAGTTGATGAAGTTTTTATATTTACACATTCATTCAGGAAACATTAATCTAGTGCCAACTTTGGGACAGAACCTTTAAGTTTGTGTTCAGAATCAAAATATTAATAAGACACTACCCCTTCCCTTATTAGTGGGTGTGAATAAAGTGTAAGTACATAAAATATGCATATATAAACACATGTTCATGTAGGCACATACATATTTAAATTGTAATTAATTACATAAAGACCAATAGTCTAAGGAAAAGTTTTTAAGTTAGATATTTTTCATACACCTCCACCCAGAAACACCTACAGAATATACTGTAGTCAGAGCCACTTTTATGAGAGTCCAGATGAGCTCTGACTGATTGTTTCCTTAGGTCCCAGGGACTCTCCCACTGCATACTCACCGGGCAGCTCTCCACATTAGTAGGTCGGTGAGGGATGACAAAGGATAGGACGTCCAGCCACCCAGGGCAGTTGTTGGGGGTGTAGCTCTTATTTTTACAACTAGTCAGCACCACAAAGTAGTGTGTTGGGATGGGAACGCTGCTGTTGACGTATCTAAAAACATAATTGAAAAGATTTGATGTCATACATTTACTTCTAAAGATTATAAATGCCTTGATATATATTTTAAAGAAATGCCAAAGTAAAAAGAAAGTAAATGACTAGAAAGTACAAAAGCATACCATGTACTTTTGGGTGGCAATGAGCAGAACAGAGATCTATTGAAGTCCAAGCTTGGTTATTTTGCCTTTATGGGGAAACATTAAACTACAAAGAAAAGTAGAGCATGATATCATGCCTCCTGTGTTTCCTAGTTTTGTTGACTTTGTACTTCATAGTGACATTGTCTAAAAGCAGAGGCTGAGAAAGAAGCCGGGAATAGACTCCTACTCTAGCTATGCACTCCCACTGGATGTCTGGATGTGTTCTAATCCTCTAGCATTCCATGCCTTACTGAGTTTCCTCAACTTCACAGTGTAGACATGGGGATAAACCCATACAACTGATAGGACATTCCTTCATTTTCAGATAACAACCACGAAAGTGCTTTTGAAAGTTTTAAGTGCAAAATAAAGTTAAGCTAGTATGAGTCCTCTAAAAGCAATATGAGTTGGTGTAAGTAGTAACATATGATTGTGACTTCGAATTTCTGCATGGACTCAGCACTACCCTGGCTTCGTATTCTGGCTTTTCCACTTACCAGTTGTGGAACGTAGGCAAGTTATTTATTTTTTCTGTGCTTCGGTTTCCTCATCTCTAAATGGGGGCTAATGGAATCTAACAAAGGATGTTTTGTGGACTAAATGAAATATATGTGAGTGCTTAGAAAACGCCTAGTGGGTAGCGAAGTGCTACCCAACTGTCTGCAGAATTATGAAATAGTGTAATATACAACGGATAAACACTGAAATAAGGACAAGGCAAACAAAACGCCAAGGGGCCACATACTGAGTAGTCATATATGTTACTTTATCAGAAGGTACAGGTAGAAATCATTGCTTTATTTACATGATCTAGGCTTAGACAATACAATTGTTTAGTTTGGCCTTTTATACATTTTGATAATAAAGAGAAATAATGGATGAAACTTTTAAATCTCTCTATTCCTCTGCGCTGCATTCAAAGATAATTCTTAGCAACCTATTATGACCAGGTTTAGTACAAAAATGTAGTGAAGTAGGACTAGCTTTCAACATGAAGCTTACACCCTCTCCTGGAAGATACTTTTATGAGTCATCTACTATTGGACAATATTATGAATTGTCACTACTTGCTTTTTTCTTTTTTTTATTGCTGGACTGGTTCTATATTTATCAGCAGTACAGTGTCTTTCCCATCTCAACCTTTACAAAATTACACTTACTCCTTTGCCCATTAGTTTAGAATTTTTCCAAATATAAATTTTGCTAAACTTTTCCTAGACTTCATTATTCCTTTGCCCATTAGTTTAAATTTTTGCCATATAAAATTTTTGCTAAATATTTAGATAGTCTAGTTAAAAACAGTCAACAATGACATTTTTATGTAAATATACTATGTAATATTTAGAATACTGAGCTTTTATTTAAAATATTGAGACTTCCTTTCATGATGCTCAATTGCTAAATCAAAAAGCCCACTTGGTTTCAAATTACTTACTCTGTAATTTCACTTGGATCATCAAAATGACCATCATAATTATAATCAAATACTGGTCCACTAACAACATTTACTCCATTTCTTTCCTTGGCATGTTCTAGAAGAAGAACACTGTGGAAGTAATCCCATATTTCTAAAAATAAAAAAAAATAAGGTGTTAAAAATATCTACCTCTATTGAACATGCAAATATTTTCTATTATAGACATATACTTTAAATAGCATCAAGTTCTGCTTCAATAATTATCAGTGCTAATTGGGTAATTCTGCAAAATAATCCATGCAACAAAAATAAACAGCCACACCTGGCTGGTGCAGCTCAGTGGTTGAGGTCACGGTTTGTCTCTGGGTCAGGGCACATGCCTGGGTTGCAGACTCGGTCCCCACTAGGGGGCATGCAGGAGGCAGCAGCTGATCAATGATTCTCTCTCATCATTGATGTTTCTATATCTCTGCCTCTCCCTTCCTCTCTGAAACCAATGAAAGTATATTAAAATGAATAAATACATAATTAGCCACATTGATAAAAAGTCTTTTGTTGTGAATGTAGCGCAGTCTTGAATTACTATAAAATATGTCTCCAAATTACTCCTCAGGGCTGAGTTGCTTTGGAGACAGTGAATATTAAAAAAAAAAAGGTCGGAATACACATACTGCCTTATGATTCTAAGGATAAATACCTTTTATTTACTTATGGTGAGTGTCTGTAAAATGTTGTCTTGTGAATAGTTCTTCACAGTTAAGTTAGGATAAAAAAAATTATCAAAATTCTGCCCTAGCTGGTTTGGCTCAGTGAATAGAGCATTGGCCTGCGGACTGAAGGGTCCCAGGTTTGATTCTAATCAAGGGCACATGCTGGGGTTGCAGGCTGGATCCCCAATGTGGAGCGTGCAGGAGGCAGCCAATCATTGATTCTCTCTCACCATTGATGTTTCTATCTCTCCCTCTCCCTTCCTCTTTGAAATGAATAAAAAATATATTTTTAAAAAATTTATCAAAATTTTAACAAGTCACCTAAAGGTGAAGTAAGTTAAAAAGAAATTATGTCAGAGAGCCTCTTGTTCCTATATTTAAAACATTAAAATGAGATGACTCAGTATCAGGAACAAATTTCAATAAAAGATGTGTTTAGTTTGTAATGTTAAAGAGTCACGTCAGTATTTTTAAGTTAATAATCTAAACATATACTTACTTTGGAATGCTTCATACATAGGGACCAAATTACTTGTAATTAAGGCATCATATTGACTATCAGATGTTCTATTGTATGCTGTAAAACAAATGAATTGTATTAAATCTAGCTACAAGAGAAAATATGACATACTACATAATAGGCAAATTACTATTACATACTAATGTAAATTAGCAGTACTAACAAACATACTAAGTACTCTCTGATAGGGGCCATCACTAATACATGCAGTTTTAGGCACTTGATACTAACCTTCCTGTATTTGTGAATCTGATAGGTAGGAAAATAGAATCTTTGTAGATGCAATCAAGTTAAGGGTCTTAAGATGAAGTTATCCTGGATTTAGAGTGGGCTCTAAATCCAGTGACTCAAATCCTATAAAGAGGGAAAGGTTGAGAAGAGGGGAGACTCAGGGAGAAGGCCATGGGAAGCCGAGGTAGAGATCAGAGGGATGCAACTACAAGCCAAGCAACACCTGAAGCCCCTGGAAGCTGGAAGAGGTAAAGAATTCTCCTCTCTTTCTATTCTCTCCTTCAGAGGGCACATGGCCCTACTGACACTGTGACTTTGGACCTCTGGCCTCCAGAACTGTGAGAGGAGGCATTTCGGTTGTTTCAAGGCCACCAACTCTCTCACCACAGTCTAGGAAACTAGTATAATGCCAATACGAGTGCATAGTTATTGAATGTGCACAAAACAATAACGCTATTCTAAAGAACTCTTTCCAAATAAACTTTTCTTTAAAAGTGAGGTTTAACTCAGTGAAGACTGCCGATGATGCTCCAAATGGTTGGCTCTGAGGAATCATGGACTCGTGCTGAGGACGCCAGCATGGTGAGCGCTGGGTATGTGCTCTGGAGCCCCCTCCCTGCCTGCCAGCTGAACCACTCAGCTAAGTGCTATGTGCCTCTGTTTCATTTGTCTCATGGCATCTATCCATGGAAGTACTGTGAGGACTAAAGAAAATGCAAGCCTATACATACATGTGTATTACAATACTTTTTATACTTAAACTACCTTTGGGTGTCTGAAGTAAAACTGAAATGAAAGGCCAGTGGGTGGGTACCAAAGAACAAGGAAAATACAAGTTGTTGATTGACTTCACGTGCTGTTCACAGTCCTCATATCCCCTATAAGGCTCTTCTACTTTTAAACTAAGCCCTGAAAGTTGGGAGGGCGATATAGCATTACCCCCATTTTTAGAGAGGAAAAAAAAAAACCCACAAGAATTAGCTTATTGTGGCATTTTTAAGAGAATTTATAGTGAAGAGTTAAAAGAAAGTTTCACCTTATCCTTAATATTTTTAAGACAAACTGTGTAGTTACAATTTCATTCCCTTGCTGAAGCAAATATATAGGTACCAACCAACATCCCATGGCTTAACAGATACAATTTTATATGCCAATTTAAAAACATTTATTAATAAATTGCTCAAGTCTTTTAAGGTTTATCCTAGGGTTTGCATAAATTCAGTAGCTCTAATTGTCTCTAGATATTTTAATAAGATATGTCAATTTACTTATCCTAATTCTGTGTTAGAAGTTTACATTGTAATGCTACTTGCTGTCATTAACCCTTTTCCCTCCAACTATGAATTTCAAAATCTTAAAATTATAGATCTCTACATTGATCTCTTTGGTCATGGCTTCCAGAAAAATGAAGCCAGCCTTAGCCGGTTTGGCTCAGTGGACAGAGCATTGGCCTGTGGACTGAAGGGTTCTGGGTTCGATTCCAGTCAAGGACACACACCTAGGTTGCAGGTTCAATCTCTCGCCCTGGTCAGGGTGTGTGTGGTAGGCAACCAATCCATGTGTCTCTCTCACCTCAATGTTTCTCTCTCTGTCTCTCTCTCTCCTTTTCACTCCCTCTAAAAATAAAAAAATAAAATATCCTCGGGTGAGGATTAACAACAACAACAAAAAAGAAAAGTGAAGCCAAATAGCAGGAGTAAACCCATTCCCAGAAGCTGAAATGGTTGAAAATCTCATAGGTGAATTAATTAAAATAACATTTCCTGCTGAACAGGGAAGAGAGGTGAGTTTTAGAAAAATCACACTGGTTTTTGCATGTTCCCAAAAGAGATGCTTTCTAAAAAAACAAACAAACAAACAAACAAACAAAACTTCAGGTTCATTCTGCTGCTCAATCCACAGTTTGAAATTGTTGGCTATACAGAGTGAGTGAGTGAGAGGCCTGAATTCCAGCCGGATTTCTTTTCAGGGGCACAGCTGCATCCTCCATACGGTCCTTAGCTTGGCCAGCAGCCAGAAAAAATGTTTTTTCAGACGCTTGTTTCCCTCTCCAAAGAATCTTCAGTTTTAAAATTAAACTTAAACCTGCCGAACTTTCTGAACATCTGGGCCAGATTAGAGCTCATGTGTGGTTCCCGCTGCAAAATTTATTAGTCTTTATTATAGCTGTTGCCCTGCTTTGGGCCAGTCCACAACCACTGGAAGCCTCCTGGGCAGCTGCTTCAGCCCAAGCAGATAGTTTCGCTGGCGAGTATATGTTTAAGGCACAAGCCCACATCCAGCTGATGAGGGCTTTCTAAGCTGCTGCTCTAAAAAAGAGTTATACTAACCCGGAGGATAGAGGAAGCCGTGGGTGATATTCTTGTGTGGTAAATAGAAGGAACATTTTTGGCTCTCAGAAGGAGCAACCCTGACATCAGCCCGCAGACAGTCTGGGACAGTGGGAGGAAGAGGTGATGTGTCTCCCTGTTGAAAGAGAGAAAAGAAAAAAAAAATTACGCCCACAGCTGTGGCTCACCCACCACCTTATATGGTTTGTAACTTCCCTAGAATGTTTTTCATTTAACCTTTTTCCTATTTTCTTAGTGAATCAGGTCTACGCAAGCAATGAAAATGGATGTCTTCAGCAATGTTTTCTTCTGTGGTTCCCTTCTGGCTAGGGACACCAGGAGGGCAAATCAAATACACCTTGGAAAGGGATACTTGTGGTGTAAAACCTGAATTGAGAGCAGAGGAATAATGGGAGCTACTGCTAAAAAACAAAATCCTTTTCAGGATCTAACTTTAGGGGGGTGATATATGTTGTACTTGCAAATAAAAATTAAAAATAAAATATAAACTTTAAGAAAATGCATATTGAACTAAGGATATTATTCTTCCACTGGGCAAGAATGTCTATGAACCTAAGATTAATTCACAGAAGCTGTAAGTAGTCTAAACTTACTTATTTGGGGATTTTAATAAATTTTAGTTATGCTTTGTTCATCATGAAATATAAGAATTTTTGAAATAATTTTCTTTGTAACTCCAATACCATAATGTATTCCACTAGTAAGCATCCAATAAATGTGCTAACACCAATATTTAAGGTAATATAGTATGAAGTTATCCTTATATTTTGAGTAGCATATAATCATGAGTAAGTAAACACTTTGCTATTCATTTATTTTTTTCCAGAGATTTTGACTTATATGCCCTCAATTACCTATAATGTATATATTTCTTAACAAATTTTATAATTTATATAAATAATTTTAAATTACAATATCCTTCTTCTATTTACTGCTTTGCACTAAAAGCAAAAATTAGCTCTGGAGTCTAAAATGCAATAATCATTTTGTCAGACATTCACAATGAATACCTTAAGCTTACAACAATGTTATAAGTCAATTATATCTCAATAAAGCTGAGAAAAAAAACACACAGATCAATTCACAAAGGAAAAGGCAACATGCACTGTGTGCTATAATCATAGACAGAAAATACCATGAGGAGATATAGAATAGGTAGGACATGAAGATAAATCTGGGAAAAGTCAAACAAAGAATGGACCTCCTAACATGGTGCAGTTGGAAAACACTAGAGTGGCCTTGGCCACTGAGGTTTAGTTCATTGAGCATCATCCCATGTCATGGGTTCGATTGCCGGTCAGGGTACATGCCCAGATTGCAGGCTCCATTCTCAGTAGGGGGTGTCCAGGAGGCAGCAGATCGATGTTTCTCTCTCCCCCTTCTTTCCTTTCTCTCTCTAAAATCAATAAAAACATATTTTTAAAAAACCACCATAGTGGAGTGAGTAGACTTCTCAACTTGATTGAATAGACTTTTCTTTGCTCCCTTATGAATTTTATTAAAAGGACAGTAATGATTAAGATGTGTAACGGATGACAAGAAACTTTCAGATAAATATATTTGTCTACAATTGTAACCTGACTTAGACCAGTAAACACCTACAAATAAATGTCTATGGTTGAGGAAAGCACAAAGAAGCAGAACCCTTAGGTAGAACTTGATGTCCCTTTAAGACAAGGGATGTGTACAGGGATGTAAAGAAGAGGATAGGTTGAAAGTCTGTAGAACAGGCTAAACAGAATCTTCACTCATAGAGAGGCTGAACCAAAGGAGTAATCAGACTAAAGGACACCCCAGAGAGCAGGTGCACCATCCTAAAAGCAATGGAATTAAGTAAAAATCTATATACTAAATGATAAGATTCCCCCCAGTCTCACTGTCCCAATGTAGCCTGCCAATCCCACACCATGGGTCAGATTAAAAGTGTCCCTTTTTGGCCCTAGCTGGTTTTGCTCAGTGGCTAGAGCGTTGGCTTGTGGACTAAAGGGTCCCAGGTTCAATTCTGGCCAAGGGCATATGCCTGGGTTGTGGGCTTGATCCCCACCCACTAGTAGGGGGCATGTAGAAGGCAGTCAATCAATGATTCTTTCTCATCATTGATGTTTCTATCTCTCTACCTCTCTTCATCTCTCTCCCTTCCTGAAATCAATAAAAAAAATATTTTTAAAAATATATATCCCTTTTTGGAAAACACACCATCCTAAAAGGCAGATTAGATACTGACAATTGGGAGTTCTTGACACATAGTCTGGTTCTCATCCTGATCAACCTATAGCAAAGCCTATCAGCTGGTAAGCCCAGCTATGCAGATTAGTGCCTCACCATCCTATCTAATAATAGACAAACATGGTAATTAACCGTACCTCCGCTATGCTTCCCATTGGCTAATCAGGGTGATGTGCAAATTAACTGCCAACCAAGATGGCGGCCAGCCGCCAGGCAGCTGAAGTGAACATGAGGCTTGGTTGCTCCAGTGATGGAGGAAGCCAAGGTTCCCCGCCTGCCGCGGCCCAGCTCTGAGCTCCAGATGCAACAATGTTTCTAATATAGAAGCTAAACAAACCCAGAAACCTGCTTTCAGCCAGCCGGCCTCGGAGCTGGTGCCGCAACAAAGTTTCAATTACAGAAGGTAAATAAATCCCAGAATTATAAAGAAAAAAGAAAAAAAGGAGAGACTGGGAGCTTCAGTTGTAGGCTTGGCATGCTTGAAAACAGCCCTCAGCCCCTCATCCAGACTGTCCAGGCACCCCAGTGGGGACCCCCACCCTAAAGGGGGTGCGGGCAGCCTGAAAACAGCCATCAGCCCCTCACCCAGGTTGGCCAGGCACCCAAGCAGGACCCCCACCTTGATCCGGGACACCATTCAGGGCAAACCAGCCAGTCCCCACCCATGCACCAGGCCTCTATCCTATATAGTAAAAGGGTAATATGCAAACTGACCCTAACAGCAGAAAGACTGGGAATGACTGGTCACTATGACACACACTGACCACCAGGGGACAGACGCTCAATGCAGGAGCTGCCCTCTGGTGGTCAGTGCGCTCCCACATGGAGGAGCTCTGCTCAGCCACAAGCCAGGCTGATGGCTGCCAGTACAGCGGTGGTGGTGGTGGGAGCCTCTCCTGCCTCCTCAGCAGTGCTAAGGATGTCCGACTGCAACTTAGGTCTGCTCCCCGCTGGCAAGTGGACAACCCCCGAGGGCTGCCGGGCTGCCAGCGGAATGTCTGATTGCCAGCTTAGGCCCAATCCCCTGGGGAGCAGGCCTCAGCCAGCAGATGGTCATCCCCTGAGGGGTCCCAGACAGTGAGAGGGCACAGGCCGGGCTGAAGGACCCCCCCCCCCCCCCCGGAGTGCACAAATTTTTGTGCACCGGGCCTCTAGTCTACACTAATAAAAGAGAAACATGCAAATTGACCATCCCTCCGCTACACCCACCAGCCAATCAGAGTGATATGCAAATTAACCCAACAAAGATGGTGGTTTACTTGCATACACAGGTGTGGAGCGAAGACTGAAGACAGCGTAGAAGGAAGCCAAGCGCTGCAGAAGGGAGTAAAGCAGCGGAGAAGGGAACGGAGCCGAGGCAGGGAGACAGGAGCGGAAATGAGGCAGCAGGGAGCGAGGCAGTGAAGACGGGAGGGAGCCGAGGTGGCAGAGAAGGGAGGGAGGGAGGTGGTGGAGAAGGGAGGGAGTGAAGCGGCAGAGAAAGGGGGGAGTGAGGCGGTGGAGAAGGGATCGGAGCCGAGGCAGGGAGATGGAGAGAGTGAGGCAGCGGAGAAGGGAGGCTTCCTGAGGCTTTGCTCTGGCCTCAGGAAGCCCTATTCTTGCAGGAATAGGCCCAAGGAAGCCCTATTCTTGCAGGAATCTTCCTGCAATGGGCCTCTAGTCCTATCTAAGAAAGAGGGAATATGCAAATTGACCATCACACCATCACAAATATGGCAGCATCCACAGTGGAGGCGGGGTTTCTGTAACACAAGATGGCTGCACTCACAGCAGAGGCCGAGTTCCTGTAATGAGCCTTAATGAACAATCAACAGGGACCTGAGGCTGTGTGGCACTGGGCCAGGGCAGGGACCTGGGGCTGCGCCTCCCACCCAGTGGGGCTTGACAGGGGACCTCAGGCCAAGCCCCCTGCTCCAGCACTGGGTCAGGGGACCTGAGGCTGCACCCCACCCACCCACCCAGTGGGGCTTGACAAGGATGGGGTCGGCTGGGTCTGGATCTCACCCAATGGGGGGGGGGCGTGCCAGCTGGGTCTAGGTCTCACACAATTTTGAGGCACCATGGGTGGGTGGGGACTTGACTCTGGGTCCCGCAGTGTGCCCCAGACTCTGACAGGAGGAAAATTTTCATATACATTTTACTAATTTTCTTTCATCTCCGACACTTATATTATAGAGAAAGGGCAAATAGCAATATTAAAATATTTCCTCTAATTAATCCCCTTTTAATGTGCATGAATTTTGTGCACCGCGCCACTAGTTAAAATATGAGCTGATAGCCAGAGACCACCAGATATTTTGTGAGGGTCGGGGGCTAGCTCCTCAGAGAGGTGAGAGTATTTATAGCATCCACATAGAAGAAGCAGAAAGCAATAGAAAAGGATAGGGATCACAGAAAGAGCTCTTGGGATTTAGACCTATGACAGCAGAAATAAAATATTCAATAAGATCTATAAGATTAAGTTGCTGTTGTCTCTCAAAAAGTTGAATTAAAGCTGAGAGATGGGAAAAAGTAGGGAACATGTAAAAACACTAGATTAGTCCAGAAAGTCTAATGTCGTAGTAATTTTGAAAAAAGAATTATTTCTAAAATTCTAAAGCTAAACCATCAATTAAGCATATAGATAGAATAAGAACCTTTTGAGACATGCAAAGTCTCAACAATGTATCTTCTCTTCTTTCTTTCTCAGGAAGCTGCTGAGTGAAATAATCCACCAAAACAAGAAGTAAACCAAGAGATATGAAGATATTTGTGTTAGAAAAAGTGGATTAACTCTCACCATTTATTTCACTCTCCTGGTAGCAGACACCAGAAAGCTAAAAACGTTTGTTTATATTCTTTCAAAAAAAATCCATCACAGCAAACAGCTCTGAATGGCTAAGTTTCTTTGGTTGGCGTAAATGGAGACACAGAGATGTTGTGAAATGGGAGAAGCAGGACTATTGATCGCTGACTGAGTTAGCCCCACAGACTCCAGAACATTGTGAGTTGATGTTTCCTACCACACATCTTTATCGTTTTACTCTAACACTTCGTATGCTTAAGTTTTATTTGAAGAAATGCACAATACAGAAATGCATCCATTGGTGCATTTGCCATAATGTGAGGAAAATGAAATGGCTGTCTTCAACAGTTAAAATTATGAAAATGCTAAGGAAGCAAGTTGATTATAATTTTCCATGAGACTGCAACTGTGAAAGTTGGGCTCAAAATGTTTACATGTTCTGTGCTAAATGAAAATCTTACATACCAGACTTGAACTCCTAAATATAATAAGTGCATCAAGACTAAGAAAGACAGGATGTGGCCTCCTTTGCAAAGGGAAGCTTAGGTAACAGGCAGCCCTCTAGAAGGATGGAGAGGAGGTAAGGTCACTTCAATTCTGAGTCTTGGGCTACCCACCAACTCCCCCCCCCCCCCCCCCCCCCCCGCAACACACACACACACACAAACAGCTCCAATTTTACCATCTTCTCAGAATTCCTTAAAGTTTTTTAAGCCAGGGAATAGAAAGTCAAGAAAACAATAAATAGAACTTAATACTCGGGTAAAATCTGACCTCTCTCAAAATTCTTTAAGAGAAGCTGATAAGTATATACAAGAAATCCAGATGCTTTCATTTCTAATCTGGCATGGGAATCAAATAAAACTTGAACAGAGAATAAAAATATTTCTATTGAAGGTATAGACTCTCTTTACCTATAGACTGAATGTAAAAGCTAAAAGTAATTGAAGATTAGGTAGTTATGATCATGCCTTATGGTAGGATAATAAAACTATATACATTTTTAATTATTTTTCTGGTCATGTAATGTGACTTTTTTTTTACAGGGACTGTATTTCTTATGGTTAAAAATAAAAAACATTTACAATACACAATAATGTCCCTCATTTTTAAAGAGACATTACATAAACATAATTGGGTTATAGCTTATAATATTGCAACTAACAAGCTTTAGAAACAAAAAAGGCTTTTAAAAAACGTCAATGATATGGGAGATATATACATTTATAGATAAAGAGAGAGAAAGGGAGAGATTTTTCAAAGTCTTCTAGATTTTCTTCTCTAATAAAGCCCTTTGATTTCATATTAAATTTATCAAGTATAGTCATGGGGAAGAAGAGGAGGATAAAATGGTGATGGAAGGAAACTTGACTTGAGATGGTGAACACACAATACAATATACAGATGATGTATTATAGAATTGTACCCTGAAACATGTTATTAACCAATATAACCTTAATAAGTTAAATCAAAAAAGGAAAGTTTAAAAAATTGTAAAATATAGATTCTAAATAATAATCATAATCCTTGCTCTTATTTTCAAATTTTCACCTAGCAACAGAAAAAAACAGTTCACATCTTCCAAGTTGGCCCAGAAGCAAGACCCACCCACATACAGTCTGACCAATCTTAATGGCTTTGAAGCATTTGAGAACTATGATTTCAAATCACAACTATTCCCCCCAGAACTCTTTAGAGATAACAACAACAATTAGAATAACCCATCCAAACCACAGAAAAACAAAAGCTCCATAAAACTTAATGGCACAAGCCAAGTGGGCCCATGCTCCAAAAAGTGCTTATTTAAAGTCTGATTTTTCAAACACAGAGCTGATTTACAACATTTTTAGGTGAATCTCAAAACATCCTTGTATGTAATTTTCTTGAGCCACAACATACTAACAGAGTAATTTCTGAATTAGAAAGCAGAAAATTGCTAGAATTCCATCCTGTCACATGTAGGGAGAAATACACAAGCAGTTCTGTGGGATCAGTGAAAGGACGGGAACTTTTGGTAACAAAGAAGCTACTTTTAAAACAATAACAAAAGAGAATTGTACTAAACTCCCAGTCTGAGTCCACTTAAAACCTCTCCGCCCTTGGTTTCCGCCAAAACTCATAGAAATTTAGGAATGCAAGACAGCAGGGGAACGTATTAAAAACATGAACATTCCACATAATCCCTGATACCTGGACTTTTCAAAATAGAGAACTGAATATTAAGACTGCCCTTGAATATACTGCTCCTCTCAAAAACAGAAACAAATAGATACTATTTTAAGGAATAAATAACTTCATATTGTTATTTCTTAGTATGTGTCACAGTATGCTGAAGAAAATCACAAGCAACTGAACATTGTGCATATTAAGAAAGTGATGCCGCCCTTGTGGGGGACAAGAAACTTTCCTTCACCTCTCCAGGTTCTTTCAGCTGGTCTAGTAATTAAATCTACATGAGACAGATTCACAAGAGAAAATAACCAAATTTAATTGCATCTGTATGGGAACCCCTCGTATATGAGAGGCTCAGAGCCAGAAAGGGAAAATGAGGTTATGTATGGCATTCTGAGCTAAGGATGAGGTAAGGCACCTTGGGGCTCCAGAGAGGAAGGTCATTCACAGGATGTTAAGAGCGGCTGTTCAGTAATTAGAAGTTTGCCCTGCTCTATAGATAGGTCATAAAAAGTTCTGGTGATAACTCTTAATATGGACAAGGCCCCTAATTTAAGTTCTTTAAGGGAGAGTTAGAAGTTTCTCATGAGCTTGCAGGGTCCCTCTTGCCATCACATCAAAATAATTCACATGCCAACGTGGTCTATCTCGGGAAGGCCTGTCCTAAACCCCTTCACCATTAACCACACACATGGACTCAGGTAACTGTGAAATATTTGCCCACATTGGGAATCAACATTAGTGCTCTTCTACCACTGACCACAATTAAGCCATTGTCAGCAGCACAATTGGTGTTCAGAACACACAAAGCTCTAATTAGTAGTGGAAAGCCATGCTTATTTTCTCCAAAAATCTTGAATTGGAACAAGAGTAAATAAATCAGATACAACCAATCACTTCCCTTCCATAAAAGAAGTAGAACATCTGTACCCTTAACAAGAATAGTAATGGGTTGAGGTTTGTCATCTGAATTCTTGGATTAAAATACTTGTTTCTATAAAAACAGTTTCCTGGTGATTTCCTTACCCTTCTAGTTAAAAGCACTGCTTTGTCTTTAAGTCTTTAAAAATACTGGTTGGGATCAATTCATCCAATGCATTTATTCCTTAAGCATTTACTGGGTTAACACCAATGTGTTGGGGATATCCTATATAATAAAAGCCTAATACGCAAATCGACTGAACAGCGGAACAACTGGTGGAACGACCGGTCGCTATGACACACACTGACCATGAGGGGGCAGATGCTCAATGCAAAAGCTGCCCCCAGTCTGCAGGGCCCAGGCCAGCCAAGGCAGGTGCCAGCGGGAGCCCCCCGATCACCCCACCAGTTGTCCTGCCGAGGGAGGCGACCAACAGCGGCGGCAAGGGGTGGGGCTGGCCGGTAAGTGGGCGACGGTGGGGGGGGGTGGGGCTGGCCGGTAAGCGGTGCCAGGCCGGCCAAGGCGGGTGCCAACAGGGGGCCCACCCAATCGCCCTGCTGGTCGCCCACAGATCGGCCCTGATCGCCAGCCAAGCCTATGGACCCTCCCTGTGCATAAATTTCGTGCACTGGGCCTCTAGTATTAAATAAAACTATCCCTGCTCTGAAGGATTGTTTCAACTGATTTTTGACAGATTTTGACTTTTGCTTTAATTTACATTTCTGATTGCTAATGAGGTTTACTTTCTTGTCTCATATCCTTTGCTCATTTATTAACTAAGATACTTATTCTCTTGTTTATTGGTAGAAATTTATTAGCTATTCTAGAGCCTAGTTATTATTCTGGATCCTCATCTTGTTTCTTATATGCAGTGCAAATATATTGTCCCCTTCATAACTTTGTCTTTTTGTAACACATTAATATAGTCAAATTAATCCATTTCCTTTGTATTTTGTTCTTTGCCCTAAGAACTCCTTCTCTATCTTAAGGTTATAAAGATATGCACAGAAGAAAATACAGATTTGCTGTTCACATTTAGGTCTATAAATCTAGCAGCAATTTAATTTTGTATTTGGTGTGTCTAGTATTTTCTTTCTTGTGGTAGTAAAATGTCCCTGTCATCTATTGAAAATGAGTTTTCCAAATAGTGAAGAAGGAAGAGGGTTTAAACAACTGGATTCTCAACCTGTCTGGAGAGATCTGAAAGAGAGAACACCTGTACATGTAACTCTAGTATGACATACTAGAGTGCGGGATCCTTCAGGGAAGAATCATCTCTAATTCACACTGGGTTACTTGTAGTACACAGCAGATAGCAGATTATCTATTAAATAATAAAATAAACACAAAGGCTTTTATAATCTAGTTACCATCCCTTCTAGGTACACCCACCATATACAGGGTGGGGAAAAGTAGGTTTATAGTTGTGAGTATGCAAAACACAGTTTATTCTTGTATTATTATTATTTGTTCATTATTGCATTATTTTCCATACAAACAAATATAAACCTACTTTTTCCCCACCCTGTACTTAGAATACATGAAATGAATAGTGTGCCTCTGTACTTCCTGTTGCTTCTCTTTGAAATCTTTCCTACCTGCCTTACCAATTGGAAATTGTAAACAATTTTTCCAGTCAAAGCACAATGTGTTCCTCTTTTGCACCCACACAGTACCTATAAATACCTTTAAACAATACCTGGGGCATTTTCTTACAAAACGCAGGCCAGTGAAATCCCTTTGGGATCTCTACCAAAAAATCAAAATTTAAGTCTTAAGATATTAGAGAACTACGTATTTTTCCCAGCTTGTGTGGATCAAGGGACACAGGAACTCACCGGGTTGGGGACTGTATATGAGCTCCACATGGGCATTCGGGTAGCTTTTCCAAATCCACTGACATATTCCCTGTGATAAAGGAGACAGTGCTCCTTGTTCTTCTGCAGAACCTTGGGCCTCCCATATGGCAAGTTTAGCTTCTCAGTTGCTGTTACTAAAATAAAAACAACAAAATAAAAATGTTTGTGAAATTAGCAAATGCTTCTTTCTATGCACAATAACTACCATTCTCAGATGACTTATTTATTATGTGCCAGGTACTCTGATAAATATTTTATATCTTTAACCTCTTTTTTGAAAATATTTTACATCTTTAACCTCTTTTTGAAAATGTTTTTATTGATTTTGAGAGAGAGAGGAAGGGAGAGGGATAGAGAGATAGAAACATTGATGAGAGAGAAATATTGATTGGCTGCCTCCTGCATGCATGCCCTCTACTGGGGATCGAGTTCACAACCCAGGCATGTGCCCTGACTGGGAATCGAACCAGTGACCTTTTGTTTCATGGGTCTATGTTCAACCACTGAGCCACACCAGCTGGGCTTTAATCTCTTTTAATATTTATAACAATCCTGTGAGGATTATTATTCTATTCTACAGATAACAAAACTAAGATTTAGATATGTAATTTAGCCACACAGCTAACAGCTCACAGGACATATTTAAAGAGATAAAACCTCAAAAGTACAAACTTTATGACAAAGAGGATCTACTTTAATAATTGTCATAGGAAAGATATTGGAATTGTATGATAGGTATATCCTAATGTATTTAGTTTTACTTATTTGTTATTATAATCTAAAATTATATCAATTGTTGATATTTTAAAAAACCTATGGGGTATTTGTGCTGTGGAATAACACTCAACAGGTTATAAGATTATCAAACAACCAGCATACTTACTGAACTCTTACTGTGTGCCAGGCACTATTCTAAGGGCACACATATATTAACTCATTTAATCTTCAAAACAACTCTATAAAGTAGGTATCTCCATTTTATAATTGATGAAACAGGCCTAGTGAGTTTAATACAAGAACTCTTAAAAGATATTAGGTAATAATAACATTGCTCTAGGCCAGGCACTGTTCTAAATTCTTTCCATGGACTAACTCTTTTACTATAACTACATGAGGTGAATATCATTGTTATAGATGAGGAGATGGAGGCACAGCGAGGTTACATGATTTGGCCCAGGTTGCTACTGTTGTTAATAGCTCTGGGTTTGTTTGTTTTTCCTCTTTACATTGGCTATAAAATCTTTATGAACAAAAGTCCCTGTGAGCTTATTTTTGAAGGATTCCAAAAAGGTAATATTGTATTTTGTGAGGTCAAAATACCAAAGACTTAACATGTATTCTATTCACTTACCTGCATCTTGAGAGAGATTTAGCCTTTGATTCACCCATTCTACATCAGAATTCTGCAAGATAATGTGGTAGGGGGGAAAGTCAGTCAAGATAGTAACACATATTTTAGAAGGTGGTCAAAATTATTTCTGCAGTAATCACATGAATGCTTTACTATTGAACAAAGAAGCCAGACTAACTTGAATTTAAAGACTAATTCTGCCACTTAGAAATATAGTACTATTCCTTGGAATACTTTTGTGTGGGAGTTTGAATAGCAAAGAACTTTACAGAGAAGAACTTGGCCTTGCAGTTAGGTAGACCAAGCTTCTGTGACCTTGGACAATTTATCTAACTTCTCTGAGCCCTCTTTATCTTTAAAATGGGGACTAAAGTGTCTGCTTTGTAATGTTTTATGATTATTACTAGAGGCCTTGTGCACGAAATCATGCACTGGAGTGGGGGGGCCGGAGATTCCCTCAACCCGGCCTGTGCCCTCTTGCAGTCTGGGAGTCCTCAGGGGATGTCCAACTGATGGGGAGCTGGCCTACGTGATCAGTTGGACATCCTTAGCGCTGCGCTCTCCAGGCGTGAGCCCAGCTTCTGGCTGAGCGGTGCTCCCCCTTTGGGAGCACACTGACCACCAGGGGGCAGCTCCTGGGTTGAGTGTCTGCGCCCTGGAGGTCAATGCTCATCATAGCGTCCGGTCATTCCACAGTTTGGTCAATTTGCATACTAGCCTTTTATTACATAGGATTATTTTAAGTGAAATTCCATTGAGGTTATCTGAAGTAGTAGGTAAGAAGCCCACACTTGTATTCTGATCTTTGCTGTGTGTTTGCTTTTTATTGGGAAGCTTGACTGGATTTTTGGCCACTGAAGCCTCTTTTTATTGGTTATTTGTGTATTTATTTACTTATGTGGTGTAATGTTATTTTGAGGATTAGGGAATGTAAAGTCTTTGCTGACTCCTGGCTATAAACTCTTACGTGAGGCAGCAGGTGGTTTATTTAGCTCCACAACCACATTTTGAACTTGGCCCCTTGACATTCATTTTAGCTTCATAGTCTCCTAATAACTGGGCTCTCACTCCATTCTGAAATCTTAGCCCCGCCCATGGGCTCTAATTCTCACAGATAGGCTTGATCCTTGCATTTTAACCTCCTGTACTGGCTCTGAGCAGTTGGGGCTCCTTCCTTGAACTGGAATCTCCCTTTGCTGAAAGTCTCCTGGGATCTAAAGTTTTGCCCCTGAACTCAGCAAGTCACCCAGCCCACTAAAATGAAATTCCCAGTGCCGTTTGTCAGCCAGCCTCCAAGTACTGCCTGAAGGACAGCTCTCACTGTTACCTCCCATTCTGAATGCTAGGCGTTTGGCAGAGTAAACTCCACAGCACCTAGCCCAGATCACCATCCCTGTACCCTCCCTGCTCTTTCTGCTCTAAATAACCATCCAGGACCATCTGATTCTTACAATATAAGAAGAGAGATGACTTAGGAGGGAAATCAAGAGAGCTTCAAGATTCTACTGTTTTAAATGGTTAGGGACAGTTAGCTCACAAGAGAATTAACAATTTCCAAATAGTGCTTTCCAGTTTACGAAGCAAATTCACGGACTTAATCTTGCGGTGTATCTCTCATTTCCAAATGAACCCACTTAGATTTATCTAGTCAATATCCGGGCTAGAACACAAACCTGGTTGACAGCTCCCTCCCCTGCTCATAGATTAGCTTGCCCACTTTACATCCTTATAGATACATAAAGTTATTACTTACATTGGGTAATGCTGCGCATGAACAATCTAGAGTGTCTGTGGGCAGTGGAACGGTAAAGCCACAAACTGACAACCTGGACACTTCTGCTGCATGGGATGGCTCATAAAAAGGCGCCTTCAGAAGATGGTTTAAACTACCGTGGGTACCGTTGTTTGGTGCTGGCTGAATGTGTAGAAGATCTGTTTTGAAAAAGAAGTTCAAAGTAGATTTAGGTTGGAAGGCAACAGCATCTGTGTGGGAGACAGAAGAACACAAACACCCACTGTGCGCTTCCTTTAATAAATGCTGCTGTGATGCAGCCGCAAGCTGCATATGCCACTCGGTTTCCTGACTTTCGTCCCCCAGAGTTTCCGCCGCCTAGTCTTTCTAGAGAATAGGAACCGTTGCTGTGGATGGGCTGCGGGAACTTTCCGGAATGCTTCCTTTTTTCCAAAGAAAAGCATCACTGCTACAATGATCACTTTGTTCCTTATTTTGTAATGTAAAGTAAAAATCTATACTTTTGGCAAAACAAGTTTAAAGAAGTTAAGTGGTCTTACTTCTAGTATGCTTACTTAATTATGTGAAAATTCTCGAAGGACAGGTACTTTTTAAAAGCTTTTAACTCTAATGTTCTCTAATTTTTTCCTATACAAGCAAAATACACAAATATTTTTACAAACATAGCTTTAACGTGGCTCCTGCTGAGAACGACCAAACAAATCTCTCTGCGAGCTGGAAGCCCACCTGGTTCCCTGGGACCCTCCCCACACAGGGCCAGCAGCCCTGACCACACACTCAGCATGGGACCCAAAATTTAAATTGCTAAGGCAATGGCACATTATATTTAAATGGATATGCTTTGGTTCTAAGTCATAGTCAATTGCCATAGGCCTTGGTAAGATTAAGAATGGCATAGTGTCACCCAGCCGGTGTGGCTCAGTGGTTGAGCATCCACCTATGAACCAGGAGGTCATGGTTTGATTCCCAATCAGGGCACATGCCCCAATCACGGCTTCGGTCCCCAGTGTGGGATGTGTGGGCAGCCAATCAATGATTCTCTCTCATCATTGATGTTTCTATTTCTCTTTCTCCCTTCCTCTCTGAAATCAATAAAAGTATATATATTTGTTAAAAGAATGGCATTGCGAGCATATTTATTTCTGAATTCTTTTTTTAAAAATTTTTTTTATATATTTTATTGATTTCTTACAGAGAGGAAGGGAGAGGGATAGAGAGTTAGAAACATCGATGAGAGAGAAACATTGATCAGCTGCCTCCTGCACACTCCCTATTGGGTATGTGCCTGCAACCAAGGTACATGCCCTTGACTGGAATCGAACCTGGGACCCTTGAGTCCACAGGCCAACGCTCCATCCACTGAGCCAAGCCAGTTAGGGCTATTTCTGAATTCTTAAAACTAACTTACTTATTGCCTTACCTACATAAATATTTTGTTAATACAATGATCTGAGGTAAGCATGTAATCAGAAATGTAGGTTAGATTCCCTAAAACTAATTATAAGTGTCTATCCAAATAGGATTTTCTTACTTTCCTTTTATGTCAGAAACATGCTCTCTGTAATTATAAGAAAATACTTATGTTTCTAAGTGTATTTTTCCTGCTTTGAAAAGTTGAAAGAGTCATTTTATTCATCTAAGTTTTATTCAATTTTCATCTAGTGCCTAACTAACAGAAAAGCTGGTCTCCTGAGATCTAATGTTTAGCATTACAAGGAAAAAAAGAAAGAATTCACTTGTAGGATGAATAGTTCTGAATAATAAATAATTCTTCCTCATTTTTTATCCTTTCTGTCTACATAGTGCACAACCTCCACCTCTGGGATTCAATTTAGCACCAATTTCAAAATACATTTAAATTATAGCCACATTTTTCTATTGAATTTATGTAGATGTACTTACCACACATTAGGTTATAGACTTCGATATTGTCAAATGGTTCGACTTCAGTCTTCTCTTTAAAACTGGGTCCATGTGCCAAAAAGATAGCCTAGGTGGCAATAATCCTATTATTACTAGATGCAATTTAAACTCAAAAACAGATGTTGGAAGTGACACAATTGTCTTTTTGTGATAGCTCTCCTGCTTGTATATACACCTCCATAAGTGTTTCTTTTCAGATCTAAAAATTACTTTTATATCATTTCCACCTGGAAGTTGTACCAACCCCAATAAAATATAATCCATACTGTGTAAACTTTTTCTAAAGCTACCTGTTTCCACAGCACCTCATATGTCAGCAGACCAGGAGAATATAAGCTACATTGGACAACCAAAGCCAGCCCAATTCTACAACATCTGAACAATATAAATTAGAAATTCATCATATGCCATTAGATACTCTTTCATAGTCCTTTCCTATCATTGCTCAAATATGTTAATCCTTGACAAAAATGTTGAAGTTTCTGAGGATTACATTTTTTTGCATAACTTGTACTAACCCACTAATTTCTCAAATACCTATCCCTTTTATTTTTAGGGTGAAATGATCTATTTTATTTTTTGTTAAGTAATGTTAACTTCATTATTTATAACAGACCTAATTGCTTTAGATTGCAAATAACTAGAATAAAAGTATCAAGCATATATGAACAATTCTTTTCTGGTCACAGGAATATATATAATTTTCTAGGATAATCAGCAAAGAATTGGAAGTATAGATTTTTCTTGAATTAACTTATTTATCAAATGGTGCCCTAACTAATAGAGAAGCGCTCTGTCTCCAGAGGTTTTAAAAAATATTTACCAAAACATATAACTCATCATGACAATGTGAAGAGGCAGTATATTCATAAAGAGCCTAACATATTTTTCTCTATTTGGAAAGGAGTGTAGGAGTGTGTGTGTGTGTGTGTGTGTGTGTGTGTATTACAAATGGAACTAGATAAGACAATAGTTTACACACATCAAGGTTTACCTGTGGGGGAATACTGGCTACACTTACTCCTGGACTCCTCTGAGTAGTTTCTTTCCTGGGCTTCTAGAACACCACATGCTCCTGGTTTTCTTCCTTCCTCACTGGTTCTACTTCTAGGCCTCTTTGCTAGTAATTCTTTTTCTCTCAAGCTCTTCAAGTAAAAGTGTGTAGGGCTCAGTTCTTGGTCCTTCTCTCTGCCTACACTTAATCTCTGAGGATCTTATCTAGTCACATCTCTATTACATAGTTTACATACCTAGAATTCACACTTTCATCTCTGGATAGACTTTCTCTTTAATTACCTACATAATATCTCCATTTAGATGTCTAAGGCATATTTTGAACTAAACATGTCCAACTGAACTCTCACCTCTTCTCCTCCAATCAGCTGCAGCCACGGTCCAACAGCCTTGTAATAGTCTACGAAGGCTCTCCCGCCCCCAACACATCAGACTCATTCCCACCTAACCGCCTTTGCACTGCACTTTCTTCTGCCTGGGACACCTGTTCCCTGAAAGTTTATTTCTTTCTCCTTTTTAAAGTCTCTGTTCAAGTGTCAACTCAATAAATCTTATCCTATCCCTCCTTATTTTCAGCTGCATATTGCCCCCATGGCATCATGAAACACCCCCAATTTTAACCTACTCTGCTTTATATTTTATTTCCCTAACATACCAAATAATATATTCCTTTGTTATGCCAATTATCTAGAAAGAAAGCTTTTGAGGGCAGGGATCTTCATCTGTTTTGGTTTTGTTTATAGATGTAGTCAGGAGTCCTGAACATTGGTTATCACAAAGTAGGTGCTCAATTAATATTTGTTGACCAAAAACAAAAACAAACAAACAAACAGAAAGTTACCTCCATGGCCTTAAACTTATTGTCAAAACCATGATTGCCTCCTCCACAGGATGAACTTGATTTGCTCCTATAAAGAAATAATATTATTACACTCTGATAATGTATTGATATGATCTTATTGCAAACTTTGCTTTAGTAGATTTTTATGTAGCTTCTGCATTTATATGAGTAAATTTTTCCGTCAATAACAGCATAAATATAGTTTTTTTTATGCTCAAATTCATAACCCCAGAGGAACAAACAGAATAGTAGAAGAGAAGGAAGGAGAATTCCAGAGTCTACAAAAAGAAGTCAAAAGCTTTTGCCTCTTTGACATTGACAAAGGATAATAAAAAAAGGGTTAGAGTAAAATAAGAATTTGTCTTCATACTGACCTGTACATTTACACATTAATGCCTGTGCTATTAAGAATAGTTTGATTAATATGTTACTTTGTTTTAGAAATACATTTTTGGAACTGGAAAAAAAAACATCTTTTTTTTTTTTTTTAATCCTCACCTGAGGATATTTTTTCATAAATTTTTAGAGAGAGTGGAAGAGAGAAGGAAAGACAGAGATAAATATCAATGTGAGAGAAACACATCTATTGGTTGCCGCCTGCATGTGCCCCAACCAGGGTCTGGGCCAGGGAGGAGCCTGAAATGGAGGTACGTGCCCTTGACCAGAACTGAACCCGGGACCCTTCGGTCTACAGGCTGATGCTCTATCCAGTGACCAAACCAGCTAGGGCTGGAAAAAAATATTGATTCCTATTTTATGGCAGAGATGTTTAGGAAAATAATATAAAAGTATGAGTAAAGAATACTCAAGGCAAGTTAATTATAACACTTGGTAAGGACAAGCCAATATATTTTGTAAATTCAGAGTTTATTTTTAACTTTTGGGATTTTCTTCCATACACTATTGCTCTATTACTTGAATGACTATTCAAATTCAATTTGTTTCTTTGCCTAATTTTTTATATTTTAATCTTTGAATTGAGTAGTATTAGTAATTTTATTTAAGTTAGTATTTATATTGAAAATGATATAGCAATCAATGAACTTCCATTTTTTTTTAAGTAACAATTTTGTGCTGGTTCAAATTAGAACTCTAAAGGGGAGGTGAAAGAAATACTTAAAAGATTTCTCTCATAGCCCTAGCTGGTTTGGCTCAGTGGATAGAGTGTTGGCCTGCAGACTGAAGGGTCCTGGGTTTGATTCTGGTCAAGGGCACATGCCGGGATTGCAGGCTCAGTCCCTAGTGGGGGGCGTGCAGGAGGCAGATGGTCAGTGGTTCTCTCATCATTGATGTTTCTGTCTCTTTCTCCCTCTCCCTTCCTCTCTGAAATCAATAAAAATAGATTTTAAAAAAAAAAGGATTTCTCTCATTTGCTTTCCCACTCCCCACCTTCCATTCCCCAGGCTAACACACACACACACACACACACACACACAATGTTTTTGTTTGGTTTTAAATTGTAGGATCAGCTGAGAGCAGGACTTTAATTTGTATCTTTAAAAATTAAACTTTTTAAAAAGTCATAAGCAACTCTCACTCAGCTTAAATAAAAATAAATCATAAGATAAAAAAATAAATCACAACACTGAGCAGGCCACACTCAATTTTACCCAATAGAGAAAAGAAAGACGTTAAGTAATACCAGGAATGGGGAGGCAAGAGGAGTCCTATTTATAAGACGTTTAAATTTGATTACCCTAAAGTGCCATATCATGTCCTTACCTTAGTTAATTCCAATAAAATTGTTGGTCTAAGGCAGTGGTTCTCAACCTTCTGGCCCTTTAAATACAGTTCCTCATGTTGTGACCCAACCATAAAATTATTTTCGTTGCTACTTCATAGCTGTAATGTTGCTACTGTTATGAATTGTAATGTAAATATCTGATATGCAGGATGGTCTTAGGCGACCCCTATGAAAGGGTCGTTCGACCGCCAAAGGGGTCACGACCCACAGGCTGAGAACTGCTGGTCTAAGGTAAAAGCTGTTTAAAAACTATTTTTATCCTTACTGCATAGATATTTGGCCCCCCAAAATTACTGACTAGTAATAATTAAGGTTTTAATTCTCTGTGGGAAGCTAGATTATTCATTAGTGAAAGAAAAGGTCTTTTGAGCCAAGTCATTGGTAAAATTTTCTAAAAGTGATCCTTTACTTACCTATTTTCAGAAAAATCTGTATAGAATAATCTTAATATTACTCTGAACCCAACTCCATTAGAAAACTTTAGTAAGTATTGCAAATCTTTATTCAGAACCAAAAGATAAAAAAATATTGTTTTAGCCAAGTTAGCATGACTCAGTGGTTGAGCACTGTCCTATGGACACAATTCGATTCCCAGTCAGGGCACATGCCTAGGTTGTGGGCTCGATCCCCACTGTGGGACGTGCAGGAGGCAGCCAATCAATGATTATCTCCCATCATTGATGTTTCTGTCTCTCTCTCCCTCTCCCTTCCTCTCTAAAATCTGTAAAAATATATATATATTTTTAAAAATATTGCTTTAAAAAGCTCCATTTCCTATTGCAAGTGAACACTTTAAAAACTTGTTCTTCTAACTATTCTGCTTATGTTTCCAACCATTAATTTGGCTCTGGAAATGACATCTGGGAAAATGGAAGCTGTCATTTGGAAAAGATGAGCTGATTTTATGTGTCATAATTTAGCTCAACTTCCAAGTACTATCTAAAATCTTTTGGAACAAATTCTTTTTAATTTTCTTCATGTCTAATTAATAAAGTCGAGATCAAGGCCAGGTCTCCACCACAGCTGGGTAATGACACAAATGGGAAACAAGCAAGACTTCTTTCACGGTACCCAGTTGCCAAGTCCTATCTCTCCCTATAGTATCTTGCACATTTTCCCTTTCACTTCTGCTGACACCCTGCTAAGCTAGATCCCTCATTAACTCTCATCTGAACAAATTTCCTAATTGGTTATGTGACTCAGAATCTTCCTATAAACACACACACACACGCACACACACACACACACACACACACACACACACACCCCTAATCCTATTTAATGCTATTTATCACTGCTGCAAATGGATTGTGTTTTAATGAATACAAATGTGGGACAGAATATGATGAACTAATGCTACCTAGTAAGTTATGAGTTCACTAAAATTACTTTTCTGATAATGAGTTACCATTGTTGCCCCACTGTCCCACAGCCTGTCTTGGGGCTGTTATACACTGAAGCACGGATCCCTACACCTCTTCTCAACTGGCCTCCCTGCCCCTCACTTGACCATCCTCCTCCATAGGCTGCTGCAGTGAGCGCTCTGAAATGTAAGTCCCACAATATTCACCTCCAGTCACCTGGTATTTACCAGTGGTCTCTTTCTTCCGGGTCAAAGTCACACTCCTTAGTCATGTCAGATAAGGTCCTTCATGCAGAAGGCAGCTTCATTCCACCCAGTGCCCTAGCGACACAGGACTACTTGCAATTGCTGAAGTCTAGTTCTTTCTGCCATTTCTTGGCCCCTGGGCTGCTGGTGAGCATTTAGGGAAAGAAGCACCTCTGAGAAGACAAGGCCTGGCAGTGCTCAGAGCTTGGCAGGCAGATAGATTCCTTCCAACAAAGGGAAATATTTCTTTCCTCCTCCAGCTCCAGCCCATGTCAGGGCTTGGTGAGCTGCTTGCACCCATCTTCTTGGCTGAGTGCCTCTTGCAATGCACAGACTGCACCACTGCACAGGGCGGAACCGCTGTGTGTGGCAACATTCAGACTAACTCACTCCAAGTCTTCAAAACACAGAGCAGGAATCACGCTTCCAGGAAGCATTCTCTGACTCTCTCTGGCCACACCTGTGCCATGGTTTGATCCTAGTGCAGCAGTTGTTACACCTGATGACAGCTGTGGTCGCCCTCCCCACCTGGGCTAAGACCTTTAGTGTGGGAACTGTGTCCTATTTCCATTTCTTAGAAAGGTGCCTGGGACAGATTGTGGGAAGCTGTCTATTGTCTTCTCTAGCAGAGAGGTGTGGACAAGGAGCCCAGAATGCTGGTGACCCTTGAAGCCCTGGCAAAGGTCAGGGCTATGCACCCACTGTTTAGTCGAAACAATGGTAGCTGAAGCAACTTCCCCACCAGATTGTCATGCAAATCCTTACAGATAAGATAGTCTGTCTGTTACTGGAACTTGCCTGCCTAAGGGCTATGGGTGTATCCCAAACTCAATAAAATGATGACAAGGTCTGAGCATAAGCAGAGTCCATCTCCTGGGATGGGCTCTCGCCCGGCCCCCCAATTTCCAAATTATTGTTTCTTGTCTGGTCTCTTTCATTTGTGTGCGGCCCCACTTCCAGATCCTGAACCCTGAACCACGTGGGACGTGGGGAAACATACACATCTACACAACAGATTTGTCAGCTTCTAATAAATATAAGGCTTATTTCCAACAAATATTCCCAATAAACAGTTATTCATGTTTCTCTGGAAGGGTACTTTCACAACACTTCAACTACAGTTTCAAATAACTGGGTTTTCCCAAATTAATAAAACATAACACATGTTGGGTAAAATAAGTATGATCATGAGAAGGAGGAGGAGGATGAATGAAATAGATTACACTGAAATGATGAGATTTGCAATAATTTTGAAATGGGAGTCTAATCTAGTTACCAAATTTTGAACACTGTCACTAAAGATGCATACTTTAACTTAGAAAACCGGTAGTCTGACACTCAGGTGTTAAGCATTGGGAACAGACTGACCCCCAGGACTTCTTCAGACAGGACTCCCGGGTTGTTCTGGTTTGGGCTGTACTCAGCATTTTCTATAATCTAAGTTGGTTTAATTGGTGTGCTAACAGCAAGAGAATAATAAAACCAGGCTCATTTTGGGTTCCAGGTGAGAAAAACGAAGTCCTGGGGGTCAGGATACTAATTTGTCCAAGTTCTCACAAGAAGCTAGGTGCAGAGCCTGGTCTTGAACTCTCCTGCTGCAGTTTTTATTTAACCTCATGCTGCTAGCTATTAAATGGACAAAGCTCAGCCCTAACTGGTTTGGCTCAGTGGACAGAGCGTCGGCCTGAGGACTGAAGGGTCTCAGGTTCGATTCCAGTCAAGGGCATGTACCTTGGTTGCGGGCACATCCCCAGTAGTGGGTGTGCAGGAGGCAGCTGATCGATGTTTCTCTCTCATCGATGTTTCTAACTCTTTATCCCTCTCCCTTCCTCTCTAAAAAAATGAATAAAATATTTTTTAAAAAAATAAAATAAATGGACAAGGCTCATCATTTGAGACTGGGTATTCATGCATGAAACCCAGAGGTATTCTGGTGGCTGGACTCTCCTTCTATAACCCATAGGTCATGCTGTGGGATGGATGGGCCCTTTCTCATTTGGTCTCCTAACTCTTTGATCTCATACTCCTAACGATAACAATTTGGAGAACTTACCCACATTTGGACGTATATTTATTTATATAGAACATATGTACACTACTAGTAATCCTATATATTTAATATAAGTAAAGTTTAGTATTGTTCACATATGTTATCCTTCTTTTAGACTCTAAAATTTAGAGAATGCTGTTCTGAGCCGCGATATAGCCCACTGAGGCACACAAAGGTTAAGAAATTCTAACATCAAGAAGAGCCTGGTGCCATCTAGTGACCAGGTGTGAAACTGCACTCTCTGGCCTAGCAATGAACCTGCTTGCGTTTCCTAGAACCTTTTAAAATAGAGAGGCTGTCCGGCTGGCATGGCTCAGTGGTTGAATGTCCACCTGTGAACCAGGAAGTTATGGTTCAATTCCCAGTCAGGGAGCATGCCCGGGTTGCGGGCTCCGTCCCCAGTAGGGGGTATGCAGGAGGCAGCCAATCAATGATTCTCTCTCATCATTGATGTTTCTCTCTTTCTCTTCCTCTCCCTTTCTCTCTGAAGTCAATAAAAATATTTTTAAAAAAATTAGGCTAGGCCAAATCTCCAGTTTCTCGTCCTGCACACAGTTATATTAGAACCCAACTCCCTGTCTCCCTTTATCTCCTCTTTCTTTGTTAAACATCTTTCAGCCACAGTATTCTCACTGTCCTCTGCATGTCCCCTGGCTTTATATAGCATACAACAAATAAGATAGTCCAGAAAACATAATATGACCCTGATTCTTTTTATATCCACTTACACCCCTGGCAAAAATGCTAGAATAAAATTTTTAAGTAGGAAACATTAAACTACCAGAAAGTGTGTATCTTTTCTTTACTGTCTGATGATCAGTCTCCTCCATTTGACAAAGAGAGCAGGAATCACTTCTGTATCTCAAATGCCCAGGACAGGGTCTGGCACAAGCAAGTGTCAGTAACATCTTGTTAAATCAATGAATTGGTTATTTGGGGATGCAATGATTTTTATTTTCTATAAACACACATATTTGCAAAGGCTCAATGATCAACATGAATTACAATGATAACTAGAAAAAGAAATGCAACAGCCAATCATTGGCTTGCCTTTACAGCCATAACATGTTCTTTTACAAAAACCACAAAGATGACAAATATCTTAAAGAGCCAGCCTGGAAGACAACTGATATCATCTTTATATCTGCTGCCTAAAGGAGACCATGGTTGGGGGTGGGGGGTAGAATGTATTGGTACTGACAATCTCTGGAACAATCAATGAACCATCTCAGCCTCCTTCCTCATTCTCATCTATATCATGAAGATTAGGAAGCTAAAATCAGCAACCTAATAACACTCACTTCAAACACAGAAGTTCTGGGTAGCATATAAAAAGGTCAAGAAAATGTCATGCTCAAAAAAAATGTATGTGATCACAATAACAGGGTGAGGTCAAGTAACTTCATAATGAAAGACAGTTGTTAAAAGTATTATAAGTAAAGGGACACACTAACCTCGCAGCCAGCCACTGGCGATCCATCAAAAGATGAGCTTTGTCAATTCTGACATTGTTGGCAAAGTGTAGTCGTTTTGGCAAGTTGGGAGTCAAATAAGGTTTGAAATGCTGATCAGGTTTTCGGCACTGAAAAACAGATTAAAAAAATTTTAATTCTGTTTTTCTATGCCAGTTTATATTCAAAATCACTTTGTATTGGTTTCAGGCATAGTGGTTAGACTATCATCTACTTTACAAAGTGATTTTCCCCTATCCTCCGATATTTCAAGTACCTACCTGGCACCATACATGTTATTGCAATATTATTGACTATATTCCCTATGCTGCACTTCACTTCCCCATGACTATTTTGTAACTACCAATTCGTAATTCGTAATCCCTTCACCTTTTTTCACTCAGCCCCCCAAGCCCCCTGCTATCTGGCAATCATCAGTCTGTTCTCTGTATCTATGAGTCTGTTTCTATTTTTGTTCATGGGTTTATGTTTTTCTTTAGATCCCACATATAAGTGAAATCATGTGATATTTGTCTGCCTCTAACTGACTTATTTCACTTAGTGTAATACTCCCTAGTGCCAACCATGTTGTGCAAATGGTAAGATTTCACTCCTTTTTATGGCCGAGTAACATTCCATTATGTAGGGTGTCCCAAAAAATGTATACAAACTTTTTTCTAATAGCTGAATTGATGTTTCTTTCTTTTCAGATTTAATCCATTGGAATTAATAATTATTCAAAGTGAGTATACATTTGTTGGGACGCCGCCTTTTTTTTTTTTAATATATTTTATTGATTTTTTACAGAGAGGAAGGGAGAGAGACAGAGAGTTAGAAACATCGATGAGAGAGAAACATCGATCAGCTGCCTCCTGCACATCTCCTACAGGGGATGTGCCCACAACCCAGGCACATGCCCTTGACCGGAATCGAACCTGGGACCTTTCAGTCCGCAGGCCGACGCTCTATCCACTGAGCCAAACAGTTTCGGCAAGGACGCCGCCTTTTTATCCATTATATTACACCATCTTTTTATTCGTTCATCTATTGATGGGCACTTGGGTTGCTTCCAAGTCTTCTTCGGGGTCTCATCTGAAGAAGTCCTGGGTTCAGTCTATTGTAAATAATGCTGCAATGAACGTAGGGTGCATATATTCTCCCATTTTAGTGTTTTGGGTGGAATTGCTGGGTCATAGGGCAGTTTCATTTTTAATTTTTCGGGGAACCTCCATACAGTTTTCCATAGTGGTTGCACCAATCCATTCCCATCAACAGTGCATGAGGGTTTCCTTTCCTCCACATCCTTGCCAACACTTCTTTGTTGCAGATAAATTATTTCTTCATGTCACATAAACTGTGAAAGCTAATTCAACAATTTTACTTCAACAATTTATTAAGCACTTTTTAAAAACAAGATTTGCTGGCTAGTGTGGTTCAGTGGTTGAGTGTCGACCCATGAATCAGGAGGTCACAGTTCAATTCCCGGTCAGGGCACATGCCGGGGTTTTGGGCTTGGTCTCCAATAGGGGGACATGCAAGAGGCAGCCGATCGATGATTCTCTCTCAGAGTTAACGTTTTCTCTCTCTCTCTCCCTCTTCCTTCTTCTCTCTGAAATCAATGAAAACATATTTAAAAATACACAAGAAGAGTCAAGCTTAGCTAATACATTAGGAATATTAAAACTATTATCAATGTGGTCTCATTCCCTAATTATTATTTCTATTATTGCAACAATATTTAGATTACAATAAAAAATGTGATGTAAATTATATTGTTTGATATTCTAAGTTTTATATATATATATCTTTATCTTTACACACCGTAAATTTCCCTTCCTTTTTTGAGATAAAATAAATATAAGTCTAGATTTACAATGGTACTTTTGAGCCTAAATTACATATGAAAAATATATACTACACTAGTAGAATAAGTAAAAATTTTAAAAATTACTTTAATTGCACCAAAAATCCCTTCACAATTGACTCATTTACACTTTAAGTCATCCACATTTGCTTATTTTTCAAATCAACTCAGTAGGTTTTGAGATCTAGTAGTCTCCCTATTTGCAAAATATTCTGAATTTCTCACAAATTAGAAAGTAATGTTGTTTCTTTAATTATTGCTGCTGTACCTAGCATATTTTAAAAGTATGTAAAAATCAAACTAGTATCTATGTAAAAAAAATGAGGTAATGAGAAATAGACTATGAAGGAACTTTTTCTCCATATGACCTTTTTAAGAAGAAAAAAAATAATTCAGATAAAGAATATAGGTATGGGAACTCATACAACTTAACAAAAGAAAGGTAAACAACCCAATCAAAAAATGGGCAATGGACCTAAATAGATACTTTTTGAGAGAGGACATAAGGAAGGCCAACAGGCATATGAAAACATGCTCAAACTCACTAATCATCTGAGAGATGCAAATCAAAACGACAAGGCTGTACCATCTCACACCTGTCAGAATGGCTATCATTAACAAATCAACAAATGACAAGTGCTGGTGAGGATTCAAAGATAAAGGAACCCTCGTGCACTGCTGGTGGGGATGCAGACTAGTGCAGCCACTGTGGAAAACAGTATGGAGTTTCCTCAAAAAAATAAAAATGGAACTCCCATTTGACCCAGTGATCCCACTTCTAGGAATATATCCCAAGAAACTAGAAACACCAATCAGAAAGAATATATGCACCCCTATGTTCATAGCAGCACAATTTACCATAGCTAAGATTTGGAAACAGCCTAAGTGCCCATCAGCAGATGAATGGATTATATAACTGTGGCACATCTACACAATGGAATACTACGCTGTGGTAAAAAAGGAGATCTTACCATTTACAACAGCATGGATAGAACTGGAGAGCATTATGCTAAGCAAAATAAGCCAGTCAGAGAAAGAGAAATATCACATGATCTCACTCATTTGTGGAATATAATGAACAACATAAACTGATGAATAAAACCAGATCCAGAGACAGAGAAGCATCGATCAGACTGTCAAACCTCAGAGGGAAGGTAGGAGAGAGTGGGGGGTAAGGGGGAGATCAACCAAAGGACTTATATGCACTCATATAAGCCTAACCAATGAACACAGACAGTGGGGCGGAGGGAGGGTATGTGGGGGGGGGGGGCACTAGGGGGATAAGGACACATATGTAATACCTTAATCAATAAAAAAAATTAAAAAGAATTATAGGTATGGGTGAAAAAGGAGTTCTACAGAAAGTCGCCTCACAGGGTGATCGGATCATAAGGGGTGCTGTAATAAATCATAAATTCCTCATTGGGTAGGTCATGATGGTAGTCACTCCCCAGGCATATAAATTCTTTAGCAAAAGGTGTTTCAAGAAAGCCCTGTCCATTGTTCTCGTGCATCTAGCTTAACACACCTTTCAAATAAACAAAACCACCCTCAAGAGAACACATAACCTTGTTAACTCTCCTGTGATCCAATCTCTGCTTTGCTTTCTCCCACCTTTTTGCAATCATCCTTATTTCCCTCCTTAATTTCAAATGCATAAAAGAAACTGTCAACCCTGATATTCTCCGAGGCACTTGAGAGTTTGCTTTTTGGCAACTGTTGTCATTTTTGGATGTTTCTACATGTTTGGATGTTTCTAACACAGACATGAGGAAATGATTTTTTTCTACTTTCTTATATTCTCATTTATTTTAAGCCTTAATAATCTCATAAATATTTCAAGTCTGTGTCACTATTATCTCATGCTCAAATTATGTAATAAAAACAAGGCACTATGAACAACAACAAAAAAACAATTTTAGAAGAAGTATAGAAAGTAGGAAAACAGTATGTTATAGAATGAAGGGGAGAGAGAAAAAAATTATTGCACAGATATTTCTGCCATTTTTTTTTCTTGCTTACTTTGCTATCTTTTCTAAGTTTATTTTTCTGCTTTTCCATTTATTATTACTTCCTCTTCAGCCAGTATTTTTGTAACTTCCAGGCAAACACATGTTGGCAGCTGCTGAGTGTGCAGCTTCCTCAGTTACAAGGGATTAGAATGTGCTCACAAGGACCACAGATAATTTGACAAGTCACACTTTCCTAGCTGGGTGAGTATGTAGCCAGAGTAAATCCAGAGAAAATTTGAGGTACACTGCTAACCCATGAAGAAGTACATTATTACCTTTTGCACTTGAAAATGAAGACACTAGAGTTGGGATGAAATTTTGGTTATTTTATCCTAAGAAAAAAGTTGATACTGTTGTTTGTCATGCAGAATGTAGTGGAATTCACTGAGTTGCCAGTTTGTATTTGGTTATGTTTGTCCGATATAAACTCAATATAGGCCCTGAAACAGCAGTACTGGGAATACTGTACTACCACAAGAAATATTTTCCTGGAAATAATGGACTATTTTGTGTAATGGTGGTCCATTTTTTCAGGGCTCTGTAGGTCCAGGTCTAGTCCAAATCTGTCACGCCATGTAATGGATTTCCAAAGCGTATGGCATCCAATCCCCTGCATCAGTGGGATTATTTAAATTTTTCCCTTCCTCATCTCACCAACAAGACTTTAGCTATACAGATCATGAGGTGAGGGATAAAAGGGAAAACAATATATCGATTTAGAGAATCCAAACTCTCAACTGCTCATGCAATAATCAGCATGAACACACTGCATGTATGCCCGTCACCAGTAGGGGGTGAGAGAGCCTTGTATGCTTACTCAAGATCAGAATATTTGAAGGTGTAGGAGAAAAAGGGAGTGATTAACACTCTAAAGCAGCGGTTCTCAACCTGTGGGTCGCGACCCCTTTGGGGGTCGAGCGACCCTTTCACAGGGGTCGCCTAAGACCATCGAAAAACACATATATAATTACATACTGTTTTGGTGATTAATCACTATGCTTTAATTATGTTCAATTTATAACAATGAAATTGGGGGTCACCACAACATGAGGAACTGTATTAAAGGGTCATGGCATTAGGAATGTTGAGAACCACTGCAAAGGATTTCCGCTCTAGTGGTCATTCCTACTTCAAACTTGTAATGGGTCCCAGGTGATAGTAAGGTTATTCTTCACCTGGTGTGTCCATAATCATTCACATTTCATCCTGACAGTTTGTACTGTAATTGCATATCACCTATACTTTAAAAATAGTTAGCCCCATGCCAAGCCATGGTAAACTCTGAATATAGTAGTTGGAATACATGGATATAGCAGACATATATTTATTAATATACTTCAAATATAGAACTACTAGAGGCCTGGTGCATGAAATTCATGCACTGGGGGTGGAGGGGCCTCAGCCCAGCCTACGTCCTCTTGCAGTCTGAGAGCCCTTGGGGGATGTCTAGGGAGCAGGCCTAAGCCGTCAGTCAGACATCCTTAGCATTGCCGTGGAGGTGGGAGAGGCTCCCACCGTGAGCACGGCTTTTGGCTAAGTGGTGCTCCCCTGTGGGAGCGCACTGACCACCAGGGGGCAGCTCCTGCATTGAGCGTCTGACCCCTGGTGGTCAGTGCATGTCATAGCGACCGGTCATTTTGCCGTTTGGTCGATTTGCATATTAGCCTTTTATTATATAGGATTAAAACTACCACACAAGACTATCTTCAGGTCTTTCCAAGTATTGTAAACTCTACCTTGAAAAATTCAGATTGCTTTAATTTCTCTGGAATTTGCCCTGCTTATTTTCTTACAATCTGAGATGTGGGAACCAACAAAAAGCAGTTGCAGTTGCACTTAAAAGGCAGAGATTTTTCTGACCAGTACAAAATGACCTGTAGGATTCTATGATTCACTATGTTCTGATATTAAGTCCCCCACAAAAAAAAAAAAGTGGAAGGCAATGCTGCCTGAAGCTCACTAGTCTGGCCACTTGGAATGAAACATCAGCCCATTCGGTGAAAGCTAGGAGTCAGTGCCACTGTTACCCCAAACTAATTTCCTGTAGTGATGTCAACTCCAAAAGGAAAACAACCAAAATAAAAGCAACTGATATGCATGTAAAGTAATGTTGACAGAAGTTTTGGACTCAGAAATATAGAATATAAATTTCCTAACACCCAGATTAAGGACATTACATTAACTTTAATATATGTGTTAGGAGACTGTATACTTACACTGAGGTTCCTAATAATTTCTTCATAATCAACTGTTTCAAAAGAAAAAACATAATTCACATTACAATGGATTCTTAATAACTACACAAAATGTGACCGACTCAGATGAATTTGACACAAACATTTATTAATGACTATTATTTGGTAAAAGTAAATTAAAAATTACTTCAAGAAAATAATTATGTTAGCATTTAAGAATGGAGTGGATATATTATTGTAACCTAAAAATATTGGGTATTACCACAGCCTTTATAGACTGAACAAATTTCTCATTTGCTTCTCTGTGGTCTTCCCAAGAAGTCAGAAGAGCAGGGCTGGTAATCCCTACATCCTCAGAATAGGGGGCTAAGATTACTCAGTTTTACCTCCCTAACCCCTCCCCACAGGCATCTTTATACTTACAGCTGTAGAAGTCGTGAGGTATATTACGAGTTCTGATGCGGGGAGAAGGCCCTTGATACATGTAGAAGTTTACTTGGGAAAAGTAATCCGTCATATATTCCACCTGGTCACAATAAGTTTGAGCCATTCCTGAAATTAAATATATATATATATATTGATCCTGTCAAGTAGGAGACATTTTATGTTAAAGATCTCAAACCAAGTTTTACTGAGAACCTCTACAGATTACCCTATTACTGTACTCTAAATGGCAGACCCTGAGCCCTAGCCAATATTGCTCAGTGGATAGAGTGTTGTTCTGCAGACTGAAGGGTCCCAGGTTTGATTCTGGTCAAAGGCACATGCCCAAGTTGCAAGCTCAATCCCCAAAAGGGGGCATGCAGGAGGCAGCCGATCAATGATTCTCTCGTCATTGATGTTTCTACCTCTCTCTCCCTCTCCCTTCCTCTCTGAAATCAATAAAAAAATATATTTTTTAAAAAATAAATGGCAGACTCTGAATGTCCTGGCAGATGAAGAGAAGGGTTTATAAGAGGAGACTGGACAGGAACTATAAATAGATCATTTGTTTGATGTGGATCAATTAAAGTAATTTCAAAGAAAATCCTCTATAGGAATCGAATTAGATTTTACAATATCTGACTTGTCCCTGAGGTAACATGATATATTTTAAAATAAAAAAGTAACATGCATTTTTAAAAAACAATACATGAAAAGAATAAGGGCTAGAGAATGTTCACGTTTCATAAGTGTGTTATTTAAATTTATATAAGTAGCATGTCCTCTAAAAACAATTTGGTAGTTAAACCATTGCATTTGAAGATTCTTCCAACTACATCTAAATTTTTAAAATATTTTATTCTTTAGATTTATTTTTATCTAATTTTATTAGACTATTTCCTTTCATTTTAAAATAATAGGCCAAAGTGTTAGGGCATCTTTATAGAGAATTTAAAAATAAATTACTACTATGTTTCATATGATCTTAATGTTCTAAAAGATAAACAAAAGTTCTGCAAACATGCTCCTTTTCCCTGCCTCGCCCATCCTGGCTCCTTCATAGCCTTTGGAGGACACTGAGTACCCTCCTAGAGAAGACGGTGCTGACCAGCCCAATTGAAACAGGTCCATTTCTGCCTCTGTACTTTCACATACACCATCTCTAATACAATACTCAGCACTAAGTAAGCACTTGAAAAGCATCTGTTAAATGGCCAAGTACTTTACACTTGGGTGAGTGGCAGAGGGTGTGGCAGCTGTTCCTTGTCATTTAACACTCAGGTTAACCGAAGTGGAGAGTGGGCCTCAAGTAGACAAATATGAAGGGACAAGGACTTTATAGAATTGTATTTACGTAACTAAAAAAAAGAAAACAGCCGAAACCGGTTTGGCTCAGTGGATACAGCGTCAGCCTGCGGACTGAAAGGTCCCAGGTTCGATTCCAGTCAAGGGCATGTACCTTGGTTGCGGGCACATCCCCAGTAGGGAGTGTGCAGGAGGCAGCTGATCAATGTTTCTCTCTCATCGATGTTTCTAACTCTCTATCTCTCTCCCTTCCTCTCTGTAAAAAATAAATAAAATATATTTAAAAAAAGAAAGAAAACAAACAAAAACCCACAGGGCAAGGTTAAAACTAGCCAACATAGGCAATCTATTTGGACAAATCACCCACCCATAAGAAGCCCCCCAAAAAAACACTTTTTTAATGAATGAATAACAATCTAACCACATCCATTAAGTACTACTAACTCCATTTTTACCAAAAATATAAGTGTATGAATGGATTTTCAAAAGAATGTTAGAATAATTAAACTAGAAGCTTAAACTTTCAGTCCTCTATTCATCGAAGTCTATCTAAAACCCATTCTTGGCTTATTCAACAGTTTCCAGGTCTTAGACAGGTTAAAATATCACTACTCTTTTTGTAAGATATAATCAATGATAAACATAATATTTTTAAAAAGCATACCATGGTCAGCCAAAAGGATTATATTGACACAATTGTCTAAGTTCCGCTGTTTTAGACCTTCCATCAACATTCCAAAAGCGTTATCTACTAACTGTAAGGCTTTAATTACCTAAGGGGGGGGAAATAAGAAGTTTAGATTGTCTTCATGAATTAAGGCATAACAAATCAAATCATTATCTAATCACGTGAAAACTAAACACATTTTCTTCTCTGAAATTGCTGGTATTTTAAATAGAACATCAGAGACCACTGCCTGGTTTACCACGTTTACCAAATATCAATTCCCTAAATTTCTATAGACAAAAATGTAAATTGTGTTCCCTACAAAGGGAGATAAACTACTGTCCAGTAAACATCTGAGAAAAATGTTCAGCCTCAACAACCATGACTCAACTGCAGAAGTTTTGATGACAGTGCCCAGTATTGGGGAGTGGAAACGTCTATGGGAACCTAAATGAGTACACACATTCTGGAAGATCTTGTAACAATAAGACCACGTGTAACCAGAAAGGTAAAGGGGGCATGTCCTGTAACCTAACAATTCCACTTCTGGGCACTTGTCCTACATAATCATTTAGAGTAGAAATAGAGATTTACATACAAAGATAGTCATCACATTACTTATTTAAATACAAAAATAAATAAATTATACCACAGCTTTAAGAAGATATACTCGGCAGCCATTAAAAATTAATTTTAAAGCACAATGGCCTAGGAAAATCTTGCACTACAATGTCAAACATAGAAAATTCAAACCAAATTGTATACATACACACTAATACATATTTCATAATCCTGATTTTATTTTTAAATATATATAGTTAGCATTTCTTAGTAAGCACACACACGAACAGAACATGAAAAAGAAATATATCAAGGTATTATTAACAGTGGTTGTTTCTGAATAGTGAATTGGAGTATTTTATTGCCCATATTCTTTTGTGTTTTTAAATTTTTCTACACTTTATCAATATAGCACATTAAAATGACAAGTTTTAAATGAACAACTTTTTATCTTTTTTTTTTCAGTGAATAAGCAAGTGTAATAGCCATGGATGGGGGGGAGGAGGGATGTTTAATCTCTCTTGGTACTATTATAACAATGATTGCCTTTTTTTTTCTTTTTTAAGAAAGAATTCTACTAGCCCAGCCGTGGGCAAACTACGGCCAGCGGGCTGGATCCAGCCCATTTGAAATGAATAAAACTAAAAAAAAAAAAAAAAACAAACCGTACCCTTTTATGTAATGATGTTTACTTTGAATTTATATTAGTTCACACAAACACTCCATCCCTGCTTTTGTTCCGGCCCTCTGGTCCAGTTTAAGAACCCATTGTGGCCCTCGAGTCAAAAAGTTTGCCCACCCCTGTACTAGCCAATTTCTATTAAGAGCTTTAATGCATTATCTCATGAAATCCTCATAGCAAACATTCATGGCTGGTATTACTGGAACTTCTAGTTGTAGAGACCAGGAAATCAGAGGCTTAAAGAAGTTAATAGCATGTTCATGGCCCTACCTTTAATAAGAGACAGAAGAGCACTTGAACTCAAACCATCCTTATCTACTGCCAAATCCATCAACTCGAGATGTTTTCCTGACCCTCATTCTTAGGGTGGCCTTACACTCTGTTTTGCCAGTGAGAGTCAGTTTCTACCTACTGTCATGGCATAATTATGTCCCCTTTCACAGTCACCCTACTCACTCCTCCCTACTGCACCAAGAGCCGTCCAACCCGTCCTCTCCCAGCACCAGGCATTCTGCTACTGTTAAACTCTCCACAGTTTTGAAATCATCTGTGCATATGACCACCTCTGGAGCGCAGCGTGTGCTCCTGCAGGGAAGGGACTGTGCAACCGAACTCATCACAGGCTTCTAAGGAAGCAGAGTCTTTGTAAAGTACACGCTCCATAGATGGCACATTTTACTGACCAGGAAGTGACCGGATGCCACCCCCAACTCTAGCCCAGACAAGGGGGTTAGCTGCTGTTATTATTCTTACCATTATCGTATTTGTCTAGCCATCTGTCCTTTTGTCTGTCCATTTGCTTATCCTATGTGATTCTCTGGTGTGCACAGCTCCACCCTTGATCAGGCTGTTTGTGAACTTTTTTCCTGTTGTTATTCAGAGGAGAACTTTCTAACCAGCCCCAGCCCTCACCCTCCCCAACTAGTTTAGAAGCTCCTCAAATTCCTCTCAGGGCACCCTGATCTTTTCCTTTGCAGTATTTTTCATAATTATATAATTAAGACGTATTTGTGTGCTAAACTAAAGCATTGATTAAAAATAAGATATGGTGCCTTTTATTGTCAATTCTGGGGGTCAGAGAAATGTAGATTAAAGCATACTCTCTCAAGGGATTAAGCATAACAAAAATGAATAACAATTCAACTAGAAAAAGAAAAATGGTGAATATGCTTTAGATAGTTACTGAGCCATTCACTGTAACAATTGCCTGATTAAGTGTTTAATTCTGCGCCACAGTTTCGAGTGGAACAGAGTTTCGAGTGGGATACCATTGTAGCATAGAATTAAACACTTAATCAGATTATGAAGCGACTCAAGGGTTAAAGTGGTAAGAATGGGCCGGGTCGCCTGGCTAGTTTGGCTCACTGGATAGAGCATAGGCCTGGGGACTGAAGGGTCCCAGGTTCGATTCCGGTCAAGGGCATTTACCTTGGTTGCAGGCACACCCCCAGTAGGGGATGTGCAGGAGGCAGCTGATCGATGCTTCTCTCTCATTGATGTTTCTAACTCTCTATCCCTCTCCCTTCCTCTCTGTAAAAAATCAATAAAATATATTTTAAAAAAAAGAAAAAAGAAAGAATGGGCCAGGTCTTCTATTAGAACTCATTTTGGTTTAATGGGAAGGAAGAGAAAAGGAATTTCTGATAAATAGTAGTCATGCCGCCAGAATAAATATGCTTGCGTTCCAACTGAGAACAATTCAGGATAATTGTTACATGAGTTTCCATGGGGTGGGGAAATGCCATACTCATGAGGGCCTTTACATCTTTATATCAGTGGATTTTAGAAAAGACATAACTTTTTTTTTTTTTAACTAACATTGAAGACTTAGATTTCTGTTGTCAGAGCATAACAGAATGGTTAGATAATGAAGAAACTAATGTTAAGAAGTCTACTTTAGTTATAATGGAAATCCAGGAGGGGAATAATTCTGCCTGAGGCAATAGCATATGAAGTCCAATTACAAGGATCTTAAAAGGGAGCTGGGCAAGAATAGGCAGCTGGGTATCCCACATGGACTTGCGGGTGACTTAGCTTGAAATGGGTCACAGCAACATTAGATGGGCAGCCCTAGCTGGTTTGGCTCAGTGGATAGAGCGTCAGCCTGCGGACTGAAGGATCCGGGTTCAATTCCAGTCAAGAGCACATGCCCAGGTTGTGAGCTCGATCCCCAGTGAGGAGGCATGCAGGAGGCAGCGGATCAATGTTTCTCTCCCATCATGGATGTTTCTATTTCTCTCTCCCTCTCCCTTCCTTTCTGAAATCAGTAAAAATATATTCAAAAAATAAAAATCATATTAGATTGGCACATGCAATATCTAGCCTTGATGTTTTCATTATATGAAATAACAGTGCTATATCTAAGCATTCAATAAGTGTTTACTAAATGAGCCAAAATGTGGTTAATAAGATAGATATTCTTTCTAGACATTTAACTATTGTATGGTTAATAAGGCAGATAGCCTTTTCAGACTTTTAACTATTTTTATCTCCACATGTATATACATCAAATACCTTTATTTGCATTCACTGGGAATTAAAGAATACCATTTTATTATGTGGGTTAGGGCTAGATGATATGACATTTATATGTTTAAAAAGAAAACAACTTACTCCACCACTAACTGGTCCAAAACTATGTCCTGCAGAATCAGGCTGTTCCACGTATAGTGTATAAAAACTGGGTCTAAGGGTAAAATTGAAACAGAGGAAGACATTATTGACTTGGAATAAACTTATAGGTTGGATCTGGGAAGGTGGTAAATCTAGAGCTTTGTGGCAGTTTTCTTCTCTTTTTCTCTGGCCTCTTTCCATTCCTCCAGGTCCAGAGGTCCACCTCAGCAGGGAGACTCTCCAAATGGGAATGAAATAAGACCTTCCAGATGCAAGCGTGGGTCTGACTCGGTAACAAAATCTGTCTCGTTCTTTCCATTAAGAGCTGTCTTGGGCCCTAGCCGGTTTGGCTCAGTGGATACAACATTGGCCTGTGGACTGAAGGGTTCTGGGTTTGATTCTGGTCAAGGGCACATGCCCCGGTTGCAGGTTCAATCCCCAGTAGATGTGCAGGAGGCAGCCGGTCAATGATTCTCTCTCATCATTGATGTTTCTCTCTCTTTCTCTCTCCCTTCCTCTCTGAAATCAATAAAAATATATTTTTAAAAAAGGAAAAAAAGTGCCAATTAAAAAAAATGTCTTTTTCAAAAGTGGTCATTTAAAGTAAAGAGATAATTTCATCTTATACCCACAAGTATCCCGTTGTGCCAGCACGTCCCTGATGTTACCTTTCAGCTTTGGGCAGGTCCAGCCATTTTAACAATGTAAAGATCCTCTGTTCATATGGGACACTACTGCAAAGTAGAGTAAATAATTCTTTTTAATCAAACAAATCAAGAATAATCCCATTAGATTCTTACTCAGAAAGGCAGGTTGATATTTTTTGGATATCCATTTGTCTTCAAATATGATCAAAATACTGAAAGGGGTTCAGTAGTACTTAAAGGGATTCCTGTTTTCAATACCCATATATACAGTTGCCTCTCTATAAATCAAATATAGTTTTCCTCCCTTCTCATCTTTGTCTCCTTCAATTTTCCCCCAACTAAAATAAAAGACCGATAATGATTAGTCATTCATTTAATTTGTTTATTTTTATTTATTTCATTCACTTGTGCATTTATAGATGAATCTCCTATTGCCAAACACTATTTGTTCATTTTGAACAGAATTTATCAGCGAGCAAACCAAAGATGCTTTTCTTCCTAGAGATTACATTCTCTTGGAGGAAGTCAAATAATAAACAAGAAATCTAGTACATAAGATACATGGTTTACTAAAGCTAAACTTCTATGAAAAATGAGAGAGATGAGCAGAGAAAGGGACCCTGAGAAAGTGGGGTGGGGTGGTTTGGAGTTTAAAATCTTAGTGTGATCAGGTCAAGACAAATTGAGAAGGTAATTTTTTGAGCAATGGCCTTAAGGAGGTGAGGGAACAGGCTACGCAGGTACAGGGGTGAGATTACTTCAAACAGAGAACAGCCAGCGCAGACCCAACAGCAGAAGCAAGCCTGATGTGTGGAGGCCCACTAAGAAGGTCAGCGTGGCTCAAGCACAGTGAGTGCCCAGGGAAGCAGTGAGAGAGGAGGTTTGAGAGGTGGGGTGAGGGACAGTGGGGTTCATGCCAGGTAGGGCCTTGTAGGATTTTACACTGAGTGAAACAGGGGGCCATTGCATTTTGGGGTACAAAGGAGTGTCTTAATTGAATCTGTTTTGGTTTTTTTTTATAAGTAATCATTCTGGCTGGTAGATTGGGAATAGGTAATAGGGGACAAGAATAGAAGCAGGGAGATGTATAAAGAGGCTACCATTGCCCAGCTGGGGTGGTTCAGTGGTTGAGCATTGACCTATGAACAGGAGGTCCTGGTTCGATTCCTGGTCAGGGCACATGCCCAGGTTGTGGGCTCGATCCCTGGTGGGGGGGAGAGGGTGTGTGTAGGGGGCAGCCAATCAATGATTCTCTCTCATCATTGATGTTTCTCTCCCTCCCCTTTCCCCTCTGAAATCAATACAAATATATTTTAAAATAAAAGGGCTAGCAAAGCAATACAGGCAAAAGATGATGACAGCTCAAACCAGAGTGTTAATGTTGGAGGTAGTTAAAAGTTCTCAGACAGCACATATTTTGAATTAGAGCTACAAGCATTTACTGCCAGACTGGATGAGGGATGTAAGAGAAGGAATCAATGATGACTTCAAGATTTTGGGGCCCCCAACTGAAAGAATAGAATTAGCATCAAGATTAAAACCACAAAAGGAAAAAAATCCTAATCATTCTTGTGGAGATGGGGTTATATCTGCAAGTGCTTCACTACCTGTTGTAAGGCGCATACATGGTAGGAAAGGAGCCATTTATAGCCACGTCTGATCCTGGCCAAAAGTAGGTACCAGCTTTTAAGCCTTGGTACATTGCTGTCAGCCAGATCTATAAGAAGAGAAATGTTAAGAAGTCAAGGGAATAATCAGTTTAGGTAGAAATGGTGCCACTTATTAGAAACTAAATGACATTAACAGTTTCAAATTATATTTAATTATTAAAGTGTATTTAAACTATTAAAAATTTTCTTTGTAGCAGTTAAAAAAACATAATTATCCAGGAATCCACCTGAAAAATAAAAAAATAAATGTAGTAAAGTGGTAAGGAAGAAGATATTTTTTTTAATTGGTAAATTATAATTTATCTTTCCCCTTTAAAGAATTATAAAACAGAATGAGGGGGGAAATTAACAGATAATCTTTCCAAGTAACTTCCAAATTGATACAGCATCCAAGATTCAACAGGATCTTGTTGAACAATCATAAATATTTAAAAGATTGTAAACAGTTGTTAAATACCTTCCCACCCCAAGTCCTTAAGATTAGAAAACTAATGTGAAACTCAAAGTGGAGAGAGAAGGGGGACCACGGTCACAATGGGATATGGAGGTTACTTTGGTGCCCCGGGCAGATGCTACATACTGGTTGCCCTTGCCACCAAGCTGGGTTATCTTTCTCCTTCGAAGAAAGTGAAAAATTCTTGTTGAGGTTTACATCATACATATTATTGTCAATGATGCCATGTGATTCCGGGTATAAGCCCTAAAATAATAATTTCAAAAAAAGATTTAAGATAAACTAATACATTAATAAAGCATATATTTAAATTGCAATAGCATAAAATCTATAACTCATATCTTGGAAAAATATCATATACATTTCAACATAAACCCCTGAATATGAATCCAAATACATGAACTAGATACGGTTTACCTAGTTCTACCATACAGCAGTAAATGAATGATATTAGGTAGGTGGCATGTGTTGAGGGTGTTAATATAACCCTTGTGAGATTAATAGCTATTTGTTGCCCTAGTTGGGTTTGCTCAGTGGGTAGAGCATCGGCCTGTGGACTGAAGGGTCCCAGGTTCGATTCCTGTCAAGGGCACATGCCTGAGTTGCAGATTCGATCCCCAGTAGGGGGCATGAAGGAAACAGCCGGTCAATGATTCTCTCTCATCATTGATGTTTCCATCTCTCTCTCCCTCTCCCTTCTTCTCTAAAATCAATAAAAATATTTTTTTTAAAAAAAGATAATAGCTATTTGTTAATTAAGGTTTCCCATACCACAATAAGGATTAGCCGCTGGTTATGTTGGCGATAATGTCAAGAAATTTACTACACAGAAGCTTTTAAGCATCGAATTTCTTGGCTAAATAGGTGAAAATGTGTCACCAGCAAATTAAAAGAGAGCCTTCCAAGTCTCTATCCATCTTCCATTCATCCACCCATCAATCCAATCATTCCTTCAATCCAATTACAAATATTCATTCAATCATTCCACAGATTTTCTTTCTTTTTTTCCCACATAACATTAAATTAATTTAAGGTATAAAATATAGTGCTTAGACATTTTTATAACTTACAAAGTGTTCACCCCAGTAAGTCTAGTATATGGTTTGTATTCTTAAACCCTCGCCCTAACCATTGAACACACATTTTCTATGATATCCCATGCAGTTGTAATAACTTTCAGATATTTCAGAACATAATATTAAATTAGTTTAAGGCAGCCCATCAATGATTCTCTCTCATCATTGATGTTTCTATCTCTCTCTCCCTCTCCCTTCTTCTCTGAAATCAATAAAAATATATTTAAAAAAAATAAAACACTGAATAAGATTTAAAAAAAAAAAAGACTGAATGCAAAGTAGTAAAGACAAAGTTATGACTTTGGCAATAAAGGCTGAGGCAGAGGTCTCCTTAAGAAGTCTTCTAAATCTATAAATGTTAAATAACTTAATTTTCCTTTGAGTTCATTTTGATCATTTCACCTATATCTTTTTATACATTGAGGAGAATTTATTTACTTTATCTAAAGAGATATAGCCAGAATCAATTGATTTATAAAACAATTTTATCAAGTTACATATAATGAAAAGAAAGATCTTTCCCCATATCAAAGTGGCTCTCCTCATTCATAGCCTGTCATTCCCAGCAGAACTTCAGATAAGTGGAGGCTCATCAAGAGATCAGAGGACAATGTTATTTCTCACACCCAAGAGGCTACCTGGCTTATGATAAAGGTGAGCTAACCTAATGCCTGGACACTCATTCATAGTTATCACCTCACAGCACTGGATTGGCCTCATACTGACCCTTCCTATCCCAAACTAAGCCATGAACTATCACCACATGTGCTGGTAAAATATGTGCCATGGGGCTCCTCCATGCAGTTCCTGCCTAAGCATGTCTGGTGGTGTGGTGCCTGTCAGTCTTCCACTAGGCCAAGAACTTACCGTGACAATAGTGTAATGATTTGGAAAGGTCTTGGTTGGATACACAGATCTCAGGTATTTGGAATGAATTCCACATGTTTCTGCAACAAAGTATAGTGAGAAATTAAGAAGTTTTTTGGATAACTAAAAATCTGAACATAAGTTTTCCAGAGTGGATTGAAGATAGAAAGGGTTTGAAATTCTGACACCTAGAATTTCTCAATTCCAAGCAATCTCAGTTTTTAGGAGAGGAGTGAGATAAGTCAAGGGTCCGCAAATAATTTTTCTGTAAAGAGCCAGATAATAAATAGGTTAGGCTTTGCAAGCCCCTATGATCTCCATTGCAACAGCTCAAATTGTGCTCTTGAGATCCAAAAGCATCCATGGACAATACTTAAACAAAAAAAGCATGGTTGTGTTCCAATAAAACTTTATTTATGGTCATTGACATTTGAATTTCACATAATTTTTTCGTGTCACAAAATATTCTCTTTTTTCCTAACCATTAAGAATGAAAAACAATTCTTAGCATTTACCAGGTCATACAAAAACGGGGAGGGTAGGCTGGATTTGGCCCATGGACCACAGCTTGCTAACCCCTGAGCTAAACATATCCTAAATGATACACAGCCAGCTTTGTTTTTGCTGCTTCCCTCTTCCTGACCCAGGCCATTACATTAGAATTTTTATATAACATTTGCATCTCAGCTAATAGTTCTTATATGTAAAGTATCCAATAGAACCAAAGTCAACAAAAATAGTAGGAATTTGATTTGTATAAACACATAAGCCCATGTCATGTAGTAATGTTTACAAAATGAGCTAACTTTGCTGCTTATTATTTTCAGTAGTTTCCATTTGGTGAGCTAAGTTTCCTGTAATCTGTTTTCCACAAAGCATGGCATTAATTTTGCTTTCAATTGTTCTGTTGTTTTCTGTCTGCAAGCATTCTGTGCAAGGACGTCAGAAGCATTAGAGCATTGCCATTTCCTCTGTAGCAGTGAAACACAAGAAGTTTTTCATCCTAAAATCCTGTCCACTGATTCTAAAAGAGAGAGAGCTTCACCATTATAGGTTCCCTTTAGGCTAAAATTAAAAGTGAAAATGATGGTTGTCCAGAAAGTAACAAACTTTGCAGCTTGAAATAACGAATGTTTTCTCAAATATGTTTGGAGTTAATCTCCTTCCCAGCCTCAGGTCCAGTGTTTCCAGTATGATCCAGGAATTTTCTCTTTCAGAACCTTCTTGGGATCCATATCAAGTCTATTGAATAGGACTTTGGTGGGATGAGGGACTGGGTAGAAAGTGAAGAAAAGGGAGCTCAAAAAAAGTCTACATTTTTAACAAGCACCCCAAGTGGTTCTGATGTACTTCAGTTTGAGGCCTGCTGTAGAAACTGACTCAGAAAGTATAATTTAAAGAGAGAGAGAGAGAGAGAGAGATTAAAGGACTTTTAAAAGTCAGTAACTCCAATAAATAAATATTGTCCTCAATCAGGGAAAGACAATTTTAATATTGCTAAGAAGTCATACAAGGAAATGAAATAAAATATAACCCACTTATGATTAAAAGAATTTAAGTGGTGGGAAAATCATACAATAAACAGAAAGATACAGTCAGTTTCTGTTCTTATTTCCTTGAAACATGAATGACACTGTCAAGTTCTTAATACCCAAAGGCACAGAGTATAAATAAAATACAAACTAAACTACTGGTAATGTGAAAACATGACACCTCCCTAGTTCAAATGTCTCAAACAGGACACACCTGCTAATGATTTATAGACTTAGACAAGGTATTACGGAACAACTCACAGAAAACAAGATGTCCTACCATTGTTTTTTCCGGATGTTAGGGACCTAAAGTGTGACTGAATAAAATAATTCTGAAAGAACACATGATAAATCAATGAGTGTAGTTGCTTCTGCAAAGAAAAATAGGAATATCAGAAGAATAAGGGTGTTTTGTTGGTGATGGTTGGCTGGTTGTTTTTTACTGTACACCCTTTAATGCATATACTTTGCATAGTTTACTCCTTAAGAAAACATTTTTTAAGTACCAATCAAAAAATTTGAAAATATAAGTGGGGTAAACATATATCCATAATAACTAGGAACTATAAGAAGGAACAGAAGGCTAAATGGATAAATAGGTGAAATAGCTGAAGACTGTACAGATACAGCAAAAGTAGTACTAGGAAGGAAGTTTATAGTAATAAACACCTGCATTAAAAAAGAAATTTCAAATAGCCTAATTTTGCACGTGAAAAAAACAGAAAAGAAAAACAAATAAAACCTAAGTTAGCAGAAGAAAAAAGATTATATAGCAGAACAATAAAGATTATAGCAGAGCCCTGGCCAGTTTGGTTCAGTGGACAGAGCACCGACCTGCAAACCAAAGGGTCCTGGGTTCAGTTCTGGCCAAGGGCATGTACCTTGGTTGTGGGTTCCTCCCCGATCCAAGCTCTGGTCAGGGCTCATGCAGGAGGCAACCAATCGATGTGTTTCTCTCACATCGATATTTCTGTCTTTCCCTCTCCTACCACTCTCTCTAAAAATCAATGGAAAAATATCCTCAGGTAAGAATTAAAAAAATAAAAGATTATAGCAGAAAAGATGAATTACAAAATAAACAAAGGAAAATGGATTTTTAAAAAGTGGTATAAATGTAAAATGAAACTTTATTCAGCTTTAAAAAAGAAAATCTAATCCTACCACATATATGAAACTTGAGGACATATACGTAATATAAGCCTGTCACAGAAAGGCAAATACTGCATGATATCACATAGATGAAGTATCTAAAAGTCCAACCCAGCCCTAGCTGGTTTGGCTCAGTGGATAGAGCGGTGACCTGTGGTCTGAAGGGTCCTGGGTTTGGTTCCAGTCAAGGGCACATGCCTAGGTTGTGGGCTCAATGCCCAATGGGGGCGTGCATGAGGCAGCCAATCAATGATTCTCTCTCATCATTGATGTTTCTATCTCTCTCCCTCTCCCTTCCTCTCTAAAATCAATAAAAATATATTTTTTTTAAAAAAGAGTCCAACTCATAGAAGCAAAGAATAGAATAATGGTTGGCAGCGGCTGGAGAGAAAAGTAATTGAAGAGTTGCTAATCAGTAAGTATAAAACTTCAGTTACATGAGATGAATCAATTCTAGAAATCTGCTATACAACATTGTGCTTATACATAATTATATTGCATTAGATAATTAAAATATGTTAAGTGTGTGGATCTCATAATAAGTATTCTAACCACAATAAAAATTTTAAAACAAGAGAAGGCAGACAGCAAATAGCATCTTCTGTGGAGAATTTAAGTGTTCTACTGTTCATGAACGCCAACCTTGCTAACTCTAATCTTCAAAACTCTACATATATGCCCTAACCGGTTTGGCTCAGTGGATAGAGCGTCCGCCTGCGGACTGAAGGGTCCCAGGTTGGATTTCGGTCAAGGGCATGTACCTTGGTTGGGGGCATATCCCCAGTAGGGGCTGTGCAGGAGGCAGCTGATCGATGTTTCTCTCTCATCGATGTTTCTAACTTTCTATCCCTCTCCCTTCCTCTCTGTAAAAAATCAATAAAATATATTTTTTAAAAACCCACAAAACTCTGCATATGTTACCAGCCAGACCTACTTGTTACTACTACTCTTGTTCTCTCCCTGCCTTCCTACCTAACTTTCCAGAAAGTCTGACTTCCAGCTCAAGTCAAATCACTTCTATTTCACCTGTTATTTCCTGATCTTGGGCCTGGCCCTTTGTTCCACTCACATTGAGACAAAACAATGACCTTGCCTTCTTACTTCTTGGGAGTTGAGTGCCAAGAGTCCCCTTGGTAGACAGTGATATGACTCACTGAGCTGTGGTATTAGTTCATGCTCAGTTTCTACAACCACTATAGCCCTACCCAATTGAGGCAGCTTAAAGGGACACTAGAGATGGGGTTCTAGACTTTCTTAAAGTGATGCCTGCTGTCATGTACCTGACCTGAAGCCTACCATTCTGGGAAGTCCTAATTCTAACTCTTTAACCGTATCTGCTCTTAATTGGGCCTCCTGGAAACTAAAAGCCCATTTTGCCTTGGTTGGCCTAGTTAGTAATGTTTTCACACAAGATGTTGTCTTGATGACTTAAAAAACATTTTAAACTTTTGGGGAAAACTCTCAATGGCCCAATATTTCATTGGCATTACTTCCAATTCTCAATGGCATGAGAAAATAGATAATTCCACGTTAAGGGCCTCCATTCAACCTGGCTAGTTAAACTCACTTTAGGACACAGAATTTTATATCTAGATTATCAAGGGAAATTCAGATAAGGAAATAGAAACTGAGAGGTTTTTGCCGGAGTCCATTCATTGTCTTCACTAGCTGAGTTTAGACAGAGACCCCCCAAAAGCTAGTAACCTTTGAAGACCTAGCAAAGGTCAGAACTGTGCACCACCCAGTTAATCTAGGAACCACCCAGTTAATTTAGGTAATAATAGTTGAAGCATCATCACCCCCTTAGTTCCCTTAATTCCTTAGATACTTGTGTAGATCCTTGTTGATTATTGTTGATCAGATACTCTGCCTATTCCTGGAAATCATCTACTGATGAGCTAATCAGATACTTTGTCTATTCCTGGAAATTGTCTGCTGATCTGTGTGTCATTGAAACCTCCTTACCCTAAGGGCTACTCCAGATCAATAAAAGATTGGAGCAGCCTGAGCATGGGTGAAGTCCGCCTGGTCCTCCAATATTGCAAAATTATCTCGTGTCTTTTTCTCTCATTTGTTGTGCGGCTCCTCTTTCAGATACCGAACCCTACTCCACGCAGAATGTGGAGGGAGTGTTACTCAACAGTTTTAACTAACTTTCCAGGCCAAAGTAATTCAGCAACATATGACAAGTACTGCATTTTGAGCCAAATCTATCAGAGTTCCAAACTCTTAATCTCTTTGCTAAAGATCTGGCTCAGAGTTAGAAGCTCAAGAGATAAAATGCCTTGTATTGTAGGGGAAGTAGTTTATCTGTCTACCATCATGGAATTTTACAGCTGGAAGTAATAGTAGAAATCCTTAAATCTAATACTCACATTTTACAAATGAGGAAACAGACTCAGAAGCGGTAACTGACTTACTCGGGGTCAAATATAAATTTTTTAATTTGGAGAATAATAAAAACTGTAAACCAAGAAAATTATCATAAAATTTTAGGAACTTGGAGATTAAAAAATAGTAATAAAGGTGATGAGGGGCCCTAACCGGTTTGGCTCAGTGGATAGAGCGTCCGCCTGCGGACTGAAGGGTCCCAGTTTGATTCCAATCAAGGGCATGTACCTTAGTTGTGGGCACATCCCCAGTAGGGGGTGTGCAGGAGGCAGCTGATCGATGTTTCTAACTCTCTATTCCTCTCCCTTCCCCTCTGTAGAAAAGCAATAAAATATATATTTTTTAAAAAGGTGATGAGGGGAGGCCTACTAGAATGGGAAAGAAATACAGGAATTGGAGAGCAGTGAAGAGTATAGAACCTGGAGCTAATTCTTTGATATTTTTAAAAATATATATATTGTTATTACTTTCAAAGAGGAAGGGAAAGGGAGAGATAGAAACATCAACGGCCCTAGCTGGCTTGGCTCAGTGGATAGAGCACCAGCCTGCGGACTGAAGGGTCCCAGGTTCGATTCCAGCCAAGAGCACATGCCTGGGTTGCAAGCTCGATCCCCAATGGGGGTCATGCAGGAGGCAGCCAATCAATGATTCTCTCTCATCATTGATGTTTCTAACTCTCTCTCCTTCTCCCTTCCTCTCTGAAATCAATAAAAATATATTTAAAAAAAAAAAGAAACATCAACGATGAGAGAGAATCATTGATCCACTGCCTTCTGCATGCCCCCTACTGGAGATCAAGCCTGTAACCTGGGCATGTGCCCTGACCAGGAACTATGACCTCCTGGTTCATAGGTCAACATTCAAACACTGAGCCAAGCCAGACAGGCCCTTTGGTACTTCTTAACACTGTGTCCTTGGCATTCAATTTCTTTTTTCTATTAACTTTATAAAACTGTATGAAGACCAAGTACCCTAACACAGAAGTACAATATCATAATAAAGATGATAAAAATGATTATAGTGATAAGTTAAAATCATCCAATGTGCACTACAGATATATTCTCAGATAGGAAGTGACCATTTTACAGATGAAGAGAAGACAGTACCCATAGGTAAAGCAAACTTGTGGGTGATCTCACAACTAGTAAATGGTAGAGCCAGGTTCCAGGTACTTTGATTGAACTGGACAAAGATAATGGACTATTCACTACTGGAGTATTGAATGTGCTGACTCTGTCCAGTCTACTCGGACTTCTTCAGGATCATGTCTCTGCTAAGACCCAGAACCTAGGTCTGACAAACACCAGTTTTGAGACAAAAGATATATTCAAATACAAAACAAGCCCAGCCAGTGAGGCTCAGTGGTTGAGTGTCGATCTATGAACCAGGAGGTCATGGTTCAATTCCTGGTCTGGGCACATGCTCAGATTTCATAGGTCACATGCAGGATGCAGCTGATCAATGATTCTCTCTCATCACTGATGTTTCCATCTTTCTCTCTCCCTTCCTCTCTGAAACCAATAAAACTATATTTAAAAATACAAAAAAAATCAAAATAAAAAAGAGACAAACATGCTACAAAAAGAGAGAGGAGCCAATAAGTATGAAAAAAAGATATGATGTAGTAAAGTCATCAGGATCTTGAGAGGAATCAGGCTAAGACAAACCACTAAGGTTAAGGTAAGAAAGAGATGTACCATCTAGAGATTGACTAACTAGGTGTCCTTATCATTTGCATGCCTCTGGTTTTAGAAGACTTACTCATTTTATCAATATTAGGCATCAGAGTACTCCATGTCTGTAAATATTCTGCTCTAAATCCATCCATGGAAAACAAAATAACTGGTGGCAGATCAAATCTAAAAATGGAAAACAAGAAATTAGATCATTATTATGATTGTTAAAAAAATACCCTTCTGTTCTCTAAATTAAAAAGTTCTTAAGGAAAAAAATAGTTCTAGGTCAAGTTTCCCTTTCCATTTTTTAAAATTGTTATTTCCCTTAATTATTAGTATTTCAGGTATTTTAGTAATCTAAAAAAATAGACAACATTTTTTAAAAACAAGTATTACATGAATTATCCGGAACTTTCAATTTGAGATCTACTACCCTTCAAGTTCTAGAGTTTACATAAGTTTGACCAGCTTTCTTTATTTCCATTTACTCCTTGGCATTGGCTAACTATGACACCCAGGTATACCATGGGTGAATTTTCTCTAACCCTGAAAATTTATGACAAGGTACTGTGCTATGGAGAAAAGAAAAGGATTTGGGCCTCAGAAAGACTTAAGTTCAATTTTCAACTTCATTCTTTACTACTTACTTAACCCTAAGCAGTTACCTAATCTCTCAAAACTTTATCCCAACCCATTCACTCAATATGTTAAAATCATTATAGCATAGCACATTAGTACATTGTGTCACCTTAAGTATATTTAGCATTTTACAATAGTAGATATACATGGAGCTAATTAAATGTAGTTTTATTATACTGGTTACCAGCATGCAAGCAAACAAAGCATTAATAGCACATGACCAGAAAAGGGGATCTATATTGCTGACCTTTCATGGTCCTGGCTTTGGATAAGGAGACAAAAGCAATGATTACTGAATCCAATGCTCACACTCAAAAATTAGAGAAGTTACAATTATTCTACCATCTTTTGATTATAATTATGATGTGAAATTTAAGAACTGTAAGCTTTTGAGATGTTTTATTATTCTAAAGTTCTACATTTTGTCTTTCCACGTATCTAGTGCCCATCTAGTAGATGAGTGGATAAAAAAGCTGTGGTATTTACACAGTGGAATACTATGCAGCTGTGAAAAAGATCTCTTACTCTTTGAGACAGCATGCAGGGACCTGGAGAGTGTTATGCTAAGCAAAATAAGACAGTCAGAGAAAGACAAGTATTATATGATCTCACTTATATGTGGAATCTAACAAACAAAATAAACTGATGAATAAAATAGATGCAGAGACATGGAAGCATGGAACAAACTGTCAAATCTCAGAGGGGAGAGGGCAAGAAGAAATTAAACAAAGAACTTATATGCATATGTGCATAACCCAGGGACACAGAAGGCCTGGGGATGGGGGTGGGAGCAGGATATAGGGGGGCAGTGGAGGGAAAAGGAGGGACATCTGTAATACTTTCTTTTTTTAAATATATTTTTATTGATTTCAGAGAGGAAGGGAGAGGGAGAGAGAGATAGGAATATCAATGATGAGAGAGAATCATCAATCGGCTGCCTCTTGCACACCCCCTACTAGGAATCAAGCCCACAACCCAGGCATGTGCCCTTGACTGGAATTGAACCTGGGACCCTTCAGGCCGCAGGCCTATCCACGGAGCCAAACAGCTAGGGCAACATCTGTAATACTTTCAACAATAAAGATAAATTAAAAATAAATACAGTTCTACATTTTGACTATTCTAATATCACAGGATATTAATATTAACCTCAAAAGCATTATAATCTCTTTTTTTGAGACCAGTGTTTAAGTTAAAACTATAGAAGATAACTTTTGGATTAGAGCCAGAGACAGTCTTTTTTTTTTTGCATTCAATATATTTTTACTTTAAAATTCTTACTTGTATTCCATATACAGACACATTTTATAGACGTACAGTTTATAATTTTTTCCTAACTGAGCTCCACTGTGTAGCCATCATGTAGAACAAGAAACAGTATTACCAGCACCCTGGAACCCTCCCTTCGTGTTCTCTTCTAGTCACAAACCACACCCCGCCAAGGGTGATCAGAATCTTGAATCCCAACAGCATATATTAGTTGTGCCCACTTTTATACAAACACAATCATTTAGTTTGTATTTTGGTGTGTCCGGCTTCTTTTACTTAACCATTTCATACCCCCCGCCAAAAGGAAAACAATTTTATCCCGTAGATGAGAGAGAGGGCCCCAAGATTCTTATAAAGAATATTCAGAATGCTGATAGCAGCTAAAAATAAGAAAATAATTTCAGCCCTAGCCGATTTGGTTCAGTGAATAGAGCGTCAGCCTGCGGACTGAAGGGTCCCGGGTTCAATTTCGGTCAAGGGAACCTTGATTGCAGGTTCAATCCCAGCCCTGGTAGGAGCATGTGCAGGAGGCAACCAATTGATGTGTCTTTCTCACATTGATGTTTCTCTCTCTCTGTCTCTCCTCTTCCCTTCCACTCTCATTAAAATCAATGGAAAAATATCCTCAGGTGAGGATTAACAAAAAAGAAAAAAATGTACACACAAAAAAATAACAACAACAACCAAAATGGGGAGGGGGTTGGTAGAGATGGAAAAGTATAGGTACAGGGGGATAAATGATGATGGAAAAAATAACATATATATTTACAAAAACACAAGAAAACATATAGTATAATTCCATTTGTATGAAAGTTAAGAATAGGAATCTATAGTGATAGAAATTAGAACATGAGGCATTTTTCTGGGGTGATGGAAATATTCTGTATCTTGGAAATATTCCATACCTGTGGGTTACACTAGTTTCTGAACTTCCAAATCTCATTATACTGTGCACATAAGTGTGAACATTTCAATGTCTATGAATTATATCTCAAAAGTCAAAAATGGAAAATAGGGACTGTTTTAACTATAATGTAAAGAAAATTCATTAAGAAATTAAAGTGGTGTATTGCAATTTGCATTGGAAAATACTTATTTTTATCATAATGCTAATTTATAAAAAAGTGTGTTTATCAATATGCTATCACGATAACCTTGCAGCTTCAGAACAGGATCAAACATCTATGAGATCAAGACGGTGATTTAATTATATGAATAGAAAAGGAGCTATGCAATAAGCCTGACAAGCTATGGGGGGGCAGCCACACAGGATGCTCTGATCACTGATTCCTAACTGGGCAGGTCTTCTCAGGTAGTCACATTCCGGACATATAGCTTCCTTAGCAAAGGTCAGTCTTTACCTTGAGTGAACCCTGTCCACTGTTCTTAGCCATCCAGGATAAATGCCTTTGAAATGTCAGAGTAATTTTCTGTCCTAGATCCCTGGTGGCACAACTGCAGGCCCCAGAGCACAAGACAAGTGAGCCTTTTTCCTGCATACCATCGCTATGTGCTGTAAATGTTAATTTTTAACTACCCTGCACCCACCAAGGTAAAAAAAAAAAAGTAGGTGTTTAATAAATAAATAAATAAATAAATATTTTTAAAGTGTGTGTTTCTCCATTTTGCTTTTTATCCAAACCTTCTACCTCTTTAATCTACCTCTGGTAGATTTCATGTAACTCTCCTTACATCTTCTCCTTTGATTCTAATATATAAAACCATAGGCCCAGTGCACAAATTCGTGCACAGGTGGGGTCCAGCCGGCTGGCCCAGTCCAATCGGGGTGGATTGGGGCTGGGCCTGTCGGGAGGAGGAGATGGCAGGAGGTTGACCGGCCTGCCCTCCCAGATCAGGGCCCGATCAGGGCCAGGCTGGCTGGGGTAAGGGGCTGCAGGCGATTGGTTAGCAGGCCCCGCCGATTGGGGTTGGGGTGCCGATTGGGGGCCAGTGTCCTAGGGGAAGGGCCATGGGTGGTTGGCCAGCCGGCCTTGCCCATAAACGGGGTGGGGGGGCTGATCTGGGGTGGGGCCGGGTGGGGGGAGGGGCTGCAGGAGGTTGGCCAGCCAGCCCCGCCCCCTATTGGGGTCGGGGGTGCAATCAGGAGCAGGCCAGCAGAGGGGAGGGGCTGCGAGGTTGGCCACCAACCCTCCCCCTTGATCACTGGTTCGCTGGCCACAGTGGGCGTCATAGCAACCAGTCATTAGGTCAGTGATGGTGAACCTTTTGAGCTCGGTATGCCAGCATTTTGAAAAACCCTAACTTAACTCTGGTGCCGTGTCACATATAGAAATTTTTTGATATTTGCAACCATAGTAAAACAAAGACTTATATTTTTGATATTTATTTTATATATTTAAATGCCATTTAACAAAGAAAAATCAACCAAAAAATGAGTTCGCATGTCACCTCTGACACACGTGTCATAGGTTCGCCATCACTGCATTAGGTCGTTATAGCCGTTATGGTAGCTAGCTTCTTATATAGAGAGATAAGCTGCAAAACTGCCATTCTCCAGAGTATTTTCTCCATCCATTGAGATTTTGCTTCCCAGCATGTCCTCAAACTTTTGGCTCAAATAAACTTAGAAAACTTTCTATAGACGGTTCATTATTTTGTTGACAATTCTCACATGAAATCTGCTGAACTTGAGTTTGAGTCATAAGAAATCCAATCTTACGTTAACTTTTTTGTTTTGAAATGTACACAGAGCAGAGGAAATTCCATCCTGCCTCTCAGTTACATTCCCACGTGCCACCTGTTAAAGAGGAAGAAAATGTCCCTTCGTTCTCACCCTTCTGGACACTGAGCCGTCGGGGCTGTGCCACACTTCTCCTTCACCCACGGGGTTGCTCCTGAAAACCATAAGATAAAATTCTTTAGATTGCTGCCCTTCAACAAGAAAAGAGAAACAAATGTTCAATGGACATGATCTTTCCAAACTACAATTTGTGTTACTTCAATGAGTAAATTCTTCCAGAACATGTTAAGTGCTGTTTCATATGTTGGCAAGGTCAGTGCCTCTGGTGATTTGTTCCGATCAGTAATCTACACTAACTGAATACCAGGAAGCTCATCTTTACTAAGAAAAACAAAGGGAATTCCTTGAGCTTTAGAAAAGGGACAATTCCTTTTTTTTATTATTAATAATGGTTTTACCCTCAAAAACAATATTTTTCCATTAGAAAAAAAAGTTTAATAAGTATAGATATACAGTCTAAAAAAAGAAAAGAAATCATTAAAAAGAGAAATAGCCAATGATAATAATTGATATAAAAATTAGGGAAAATTGAACAAATTTCAAAGATCTTAACTTAAAAATTCTTATTCCATAGATGTTTCTGTTTATAGAACATTCCAGCTAGTTAATAAAGTATCAATGATAGCATATGAATGTCATCATTTGCATTCTCTAATGGATCTAGGCAATGATTATCAATAGCTAACATCTCCCCAAAAAGAGATAAGCAGACAGGATGTGCCTCTTTTTTTAAAATACATTTTATTGATTTTTACGGAGAGTAAGGGAGAGGGATAGAGAGTTAGAAACATTGATGAGAGTAAAACATCAATCAGCTGCCTCCTGCACACCCCCTACTAGGCTTTGAGCCTACAACCAAGGTAAATGCCCTTGACTGGAATTGAACCCAGGACCTTTCAGTCCATGAGCCAACGCTCTATCTAGTGAGCAAAACCCGTTAGGGTGACAAGATGTGCCTCTTGATGGAAGTTACACACCATATATGAAATATGCTTGCAAAATAAATAAATTGCACCGAATCTGAACCATCCTCAGGTTCTAACTGCCAATTTGCAGGGGACATAAGGGATGATAAGATACCTATCACAGAGGATGCAATATGCAACACCCAGATAGAAAACTGCAAGACAAATGACCCAATTTCTCCAAAATGTAAATTGCAAGGGGAAAAAAAGAGGGAGAACCTACTTTTAAAGAATGTATCAGTCTGTTACTATGTATGGAATGTATTTAGATCATACCTCAGACAAGCTTTTAAATAAATATTATGAGACAAACAGAAAATATTGAACACAATGGATATTTGATGGCAAATAATCATCAACTATATTTTAGATATGTTAATGATATTGTAATTTTGTTAAATTCTCATCATTTTTAGATACACACTGAAAATATTTATAGGTGAATTATATTAACTCAAGAATTTGCTTCAAAATAATCTAAAGTTTTGGGAAAGGGGTTGGGGGAAATAAAAAGTATATTTTGTTAAGAGAAACAATCCAACCCTGCCCAGTATGGCTCAGTTGATTGAGCATTGTTCCATGTCAACAGTTTGATTCCTAGTCAGGGCAACATGCTCAGGTTTCAGACTTGATCCCAGTAGGGGGCCTGCAGGAGGCTGGCAGCCGATCAATATTTCTCTCTCTCTCTCTCTCTTCCTCTCTCTAAAAATCAATAAAAACAGCCCTAGTTGGTTTGGCTCAGTGGATAGAGCATCGGCCTGGGGACTAAAAGGTCCCAGGTTCAATTCAGGTCAAGGGCACATGCCAGGGTTGTGGGCTCGATCCCCAGATTGGCTGAAAGAGGCAGCCAATCAATGAATCTCTCTCATCATTGATGTTTCTATCTCTCTCTCCCTCTCCCTTCCTCTCTGAAATCAATAAAAATATATTAAAAATAATAATAATAAATAAATAAAAGTCAATAAAAACATTTTAAAAATAATAATAATCCAAAACTTGAAAATAGGCAAAAGGAGGACTGATCAGTAAATTTCATTTCAATATCACACTGGAAATTATCTAAAAAGCCCACACATGGGTTATCCAATTACCTAGGACAGTGGTCGGCCAACTGTGGCTCGCAAGCCTCATGCGGCTCTTCGGCCCCTTGAGTGTGGCTCTTCCACAAAATACCACGTGCGGGCGCGCACGTACAGTGCGATTGAAACTTCGTGGCCCATGCGCAGAAGTCGGTATTTTGTGGAAGAGACACACTCAAGGGGCCAAAGAGCCGCATGTGGCTCGCGAGCCACAGTTTGCCAACCACTGACCTAGGAGTATATACCTTTATCTAGCTTATTTTTACCATTCACTTTACAACTCAATAAGGATAGCAGTTAACTGGTAGAACACTAACAGCAATATAAGTGATTCTTGTTTGATAGCAAATAAATTGTTCTATAGCCCTAGCTGGTTTGGCTCAGTGGATAGTGTTGGCCTGTGGACCAAAGGGTCCCAGGTTCAATTCCCATCAAGGGCATCTACCTTGGTTACAGGCTCCTCCCCAGCCCAGGCCCTGGTCCGGGGCTCATACAAGAGGCAACCAATCGATGTATTTCTCTCACATCGATGTTTCTCTCTGTCTTTCCCTCTCTCTTCCACTCGCCCTAAAAATAAATGGAAAAATCCTCAGGGGAGGATTAACCAAAAAATTTTTTTAATTGTTCTGTAGAAATGCAAATCATTTCTGTTCCATCAAAAGTAACAGTTTTACTCATTTTATTCCAACATTCTTTTAGTCTCACATATACTTGGCCTCTTTTTGAGCCAGCTTAACATCCTAGTTGGTTATCTCATTAATGCTTTAATAAATCTTTGACATGTTCACTTTTTCTCACGAGATTCATGTTTTTATCTTTTTTCAAATTATACTGTGTCATTGAGACAAGATTGGCCAGGAGCGGATCATTGCTGAAGCTAGGTGATGAACATATGGGAAAACATCATACCATGCTCTCCTTTGTATGTTAGACATTTATCACAAAGTTCTTTAAAATTTTAAACATAAAAAGTGACCAGCTGGTTTCATGCACAAAAAATTATTAAAATCCCCTTAAATAATTTTCTGAAGGTATAATTTTGTCAAGATTAACTTAACATCTTTAAATATAATGTGTTCATTCTTAGAGTAGAAAACATTTACTTTTGTTTAAAAAATAAACTAAAATGATTAACTGGCAGTAATGGTAAATTTCAACACTGCCCAATTATTGGTAATGATAAACTTTAACACTGCTTCTAACAATCACTTTTGTTTCTGTGAAATTGTGTAATATTATGCAATGAACTCAGTGGAAAAATTTTCCACATGATCTGAGGATTAATCTTAAGATAATACTTAAGAGTTACAAAACTGGGTTTGAAGACAGAATACAGAGGTCACAGACAATATGATCAGTGAACTTATTAGAGAAATAAGTAAACTAGAAACTATACCTGCCTTTGTAAATTTAGAGAAAGTTTTAATGATACAATATCCACTACATCAAATACTATATCAAAATATCAAACAATTATTATTTAAAAACAGAGTTCCCATTTCAGGTTTATATTTTCCTTTCTGATTGTCCTTTTTAGCTGATTTTCAATTATATTTTATGTAAACACTATTGGTACAAAAATCTACATTCTATTAAGGTATTATATAGTTAATGTTTCTACTTCAAAATTTTCCTCCTATTTAAAATCAGAATTCAAATTAGCTCATTTTTGCCTAAAAATATCAAAGTGTAAGTTAGCCCAGTTCAGTGTGGTGTTATGAAAAAGGCATTTATGGCTTGAAGCAATTTCTTGCTATGTTTATATGTGCATTTTTGTAAATCACATCGGATGTTCAAAGGGATTGGTGATTTTAAAAAAAAAATTGAAATCACTTATAGAGTGGCAAGCAGGTGAAATCAGGAGTTGAATAACCTGGAGTCAACTGAAGCCAAGTTGAATAATCTTGGCTTCAGTTAATTCCTAAGGGTCTGAAATAATTTAACAACTCAGGACACAGTTGTTTCAATAATAACTGGTTTACTCTACCTGGTTTGGCTCAGTGGATAGACCATTGGCCTGTGGACTGGAGGGTCCCAGGTTCGATTCCAGTCAAGGGCACATGCCTGGGATGTGGGCTCGATCCCCAGTAGGGTGTGTGCAGGAGGCAGCCAATCAATGATTCTCTCTCATCATTGATGTTTCTATCTCTATCTCCCTCACCCATCCTCTCTGAAATCAATAAAAATATATTTAAAAAATAATAATAACTGGTTTAACAAACTGATAATTGGGTCAAGTCACCTCTTTCATGATGTCTTATCCATAGGATCTGCCATATAATGTCTCAAACCACACGTATGTCTAGCTTAGTCATTGGACTGAAAAAGACCTTGCCTTACAGACAAATATAAAGCTGGAAGCTTTCTCTTCTTTCCTATAATGTCTATACTATGTAGTGCACAAAAAACATTTTTCCCCACAGTGAACACATCTTGTCTACTTTTCTATATGGAGTACTTCCCTGACTTGTTTCAATTTCTGTAGCCTAGGCCAGCTCTAGGGTCACTAATCTCACAGAGGAAAATGGGTCAGCAAACTCTGCTCACCTTGGCAAACACTCTTGTAGTCAGCACAGCAGTCCTTCCTCTGCAAACAGTCATCTGAGCAAGAGCAAAGGCTGGATTCCAGTCTGCTCTCCCCACAACGAAATTTATTGCACGTCCATATTCGAGCTGTAAAATTACACAATTTGGTTCTGAGCATTTAACTTATTGTAAGTACTCAATACCAAAATTATAAATTCCCTGCTTTTCTCCCTGTATTACTGCACAGTCAAATTCTTGGTTTATCAGCATTCATCAATGAAAATACATAATAACCGTGCCTGGCTTGGCTCAGTGGTTGAGCATCAACCTATAAACCAGGAGGTCATGGTTTGATCCCCGGTCAGGGGGCATGCCTGGGTTGCAGGCTCAACACCCAGTGGAGGGCGTGCAGGGGGCAGCTGATCAATGATTCTCTCTCATCATTAATGTTTCTATCTCTCTTTCCCTCTCTTTCTTCTCTGAAATCAATTTAAAAAAAAAAAAAAAGAAGAAATTACATAATACATATGAGGGGCAATCCACCATGTTTCTTCATTTGGTATGGTTGGCAGATAGAACTCAAGCTTTATAAGCTGCAGCTCTGCTCCACTTAGCAGATACATCTCTGAGTTTGGAGAAACTCTTAACAGAAGTAACAGGAACACAGTCAAGTCTATAAGAACACTAAAAGCCCAGCACATGAAATCTCACAGTCCCCCCCACCACCCACCCGCTGCCCCACCGCACTCACAGCCCCACCCCGCTCACAGCCCCACCCACCCACACTGGTCTTTGGTCATTTCAGCGTTAGGGCCACAGGCCTTTTACAATATAGATAGGCAAGTCAGGGAACCTCCCAGCTGAGAGTGACAGAAATAGTAGACCAGCTTGCCACTGTGCTGCTGGTGCTCTCCCAGGCTAAACACTTATGTAAGAGATATAGTTTAAATCAGGGGTCCTCAAACTACGGCCTGCGGGCCACATGCAAATACAAATATTGTATTTGTTCCCGTTTTGTTTTTTTACTTCAAAATAAGATATGTGCAGTGTGCATAGGAATTTGTTCATAGTTTTTCTTTAAACTATAGGCCGGCCCTCCAACGGTCTGAGGGACAGTGAACTGGCCCCCTGTTTAAAAAGTTTGAGGACCCCTGGTTTAAATAAATCCCAGTGCTAAAAACAACAAGGCTGGACTGGAGCTGCTTCCTAGTGACACCTGCTAGGAAACAGTGACTAAAATCAACGTCAGGCCTGTGCTTAGAAAAATATGTTGAGTAGGTGAGTGCTGTGTGCTTCCTTAAGCATTGCGTTCTCCATTCCCCATTATTTAGAAAGAAATGATTTTTGGAGATTAAGTGAAGGGAATACAAATCTTACCTATACTAAGTTATTCCTGCCCCTCTTGGCCTTTTCAGAAGGCATAATAGAAGGAGTTCCACTGTTCTAATCTTCCCTCTCCTTGAACCACTAGACTCCTACCCCTCACCTTCCCTGATTTCTTAGAAAATTAAACAGTGCAGACTTCCTCTTCCACCTTGAGAACAGCGTTTCTCAAGTTGTGTTCTATGGAACTCTGGCATCAGATTCGCCAAGAGCCCCAACTTTCCTGGTAACTCTTATGCACCCTGAGATTTGAGAATGACTACAAATGAAACTAAACAAGATAACAAACTTAAGTCACAGCAAAACTCCGTTGAAAGTTATGCAATTATATAGCATGTCATCTGCTGACAATGGCTATTCCTCAACCTCCATTAACTAAAGTGTGGACTCTGTATCCCTGTAAAAGGGGAAAGGACAATAATATCCTTGTATACAAGGTGTTATGGGTTGCATTGTGTCCATCCCCCTAAAAAATGAAAGTTCTAACCCCCATGACTACGAATGTGATCTTACTTAAAAAAGGATCTTTGCAGATAATCAAGTTAAAACGAGGTCATTAGGGTGGGCCCTAATCTAGTATGACTGATATTCCCAGGAAAAGGAGAAATCAGGACACAGAAACACACAGAGGGGGACTGAGAAAATTCAAGGAAAATGCCATGTGAAGATAAAGGCAGAGTTCTGAGTTTTCCTGTCCCAGCCTAAGGCTTCCAAAGATTGCCAGCAACTCTCAGAAGCTAGAACAGGGTCATGGAATGGGTTCTCCCACTCAACCTCCAAAAGGAACCAACCCTGTCAACACCTAGATCTTGGACTTCTAGCCTCCAGAGCTCTGAGAAAATGAATTTCTGTTGTTTAATCCACCCGGTTCCCAGAACTTTGTTATGGGAGTCCTAGCAAACTAATATATAATAGCTGAGCATTTGGGCATGCTAATGATAGCACAGCCAACATGATAATAAATGTATGCTGGGAACTCATACTTGATTCCACACAGGTGTCTGCAAAATCCCAGCAGCAGTCGCCTCGGTCTTTACACCCCACATCGCACCGGCAGCCATCCAGAGCTCTGTATGAAGAATCAAAGCATTTCTTCCTGCAGCTGCCTGTGGAGTGAAGAAAATAAGGAGACCAATGCTTGGCAGTTATTCACTCTCGCATAGCTAAATGGTGGAAACACACAGAAGTACCTCGCACAGACTAGGACAGACAGACAAATAGATCGTTTTAATTGTATGATCTGTCAGTTCAGTGATAAGTAATGAATAATTTTTCCCCAGTACCCCATTGAGGTTCCAAACTCAGAGACACCCGGTACCTTTTGATAAGGGTAGAAGGGACAAGCAGAAACTAAAACACAGTGGAATTGATTGAAAGTGTGGGTATGGAACAGTAACTACATCCATCCTACCTCCCACTACAGAATAGAAGGATCATAACCTGGAGGAATTTAGGAGGAATAGAGACAGTAGACATAGAGGATGGCTATGATGGGAAAAGATGAACAAGCCCTACTCTTCAATGCCAAACAGACAGTTACCAGACATTTGAGCATAGCAGAATAACACCCACCATAAAAGACAAAGACCACGCGCCCTCGGCAGTCCCGGATCTGTCTCTTGCTTCAGCCGTGTTTGGATGGAACAGACCCAGGGACGCCCCTTCTCCCAGCCTCCAGTCGCTCTCCTGCATCTTATTCAGAACCACCTTCAGAACCACTTCCGGCACCAGCCAACACACCAGGGTTTTTTTCTACCTTAACTCCTTATTGCCGAACAACCATGAGCTCCCTAATTCGTCAGAATTAGTCCACCGAGGGGGAGGCTGCGGTCAACCGCCTGGCCAGCCTGCATCTGCGGGCCTCCCACACCTACCTCTCTCTGGGCTTCTATTTCCAACAACAACGTGGCTCTCAAGGGTGTGGGCTGCTTCTTTCATGAGTTGATGAAGAAGCCAAGGGCGCTGAGCGTCTCTTAAAGATGCAAAACCAGTGCGGTGGCCGCATTCTCTCGCTGAAGCCTCACCAAGAGGCAAAACTCAGGATGCCATGGAAGCCACCCTGGCCTTGGAAAGGAACCTGAACCAGGCCCTTTTGGAGCTCCAGGTCCTGGGTTCTGCCCCCTCAGCACTGGGACTTCCTGCAGAACCACTTCCGGGAGAGGAGGTGAAACTCATCAAGAAGATGGGCGACACCTGCCTCAGCTCCGCAGGCTGCCGGCCCTCAGGCTGGGCTGGGCCAGTATCTCTTCGAAAGGCTCACCCTCAAGCACCACTAGGAGCCTTTGGAGCCCAGAGGCCTTTGAGGGGCCCCTCTGCATCCCCCTGGGGTCTGGCTTTTACCTGAGCCTCTCCCCAAAACTACTAGCCATTCTTTTAACCACCCTCAAGCCCTCTCCCACGCATTTGACCAAATGAAACAATAAAGCTTTTTGCAGCAAAAACAACAACAACAAACAAACAAACAAAAAGACAAAGATCAAAACAAACAAGAATAAAAAAGAAAAGTTTGGTTGGAAAAGGCAACAACACACACATATACACACACATGCACAGCTAATATTGAGATCCTCAGAAAAGAGAAAATATTGCATCCATGAAATAAGAAAGAAAGCTACAATTTTAAAAAGAGAGATAACATTCAGGCTGCTCTTGGAAATAAAAATATAAGGGCAGAGATTTTAAAAAATCCAATAGAAAAGTGTGGCAGGCAGAATTATGTTTCCTAAAAAGAGTCTATGCCTTAATTCCTGAGACCATGAATGTGTTGCCTTACATGGCAAAGGGATTTTGCAGATATAATTAAGGCTACTATTTAATTGACCTTAAAACAAGGAACACCAACCGGCATGGATCAGTAATTGATCGTCAACCTATGAACCAGGAGGTCACGATTCCATTCCTGGTCAGGGTTGTGGGCTTGATCTCCAGTAAGGTACGTGCAGGAGGCAGCCAATCGATGATTCTCTATCATCATTGTTGTTTCTATCTCTCTCTCCCTCTCCCTGCCTCTCCGAAATCAATAAAAAATATATTTTTTAAAGAAAACAAGGAGTGCCAAAAAGTGAAAACAAAGAATATGGAGATGATGTTATTAAAGAATCATATTATAAAGTTTCCCAGAACCGAAAAGCATAAATTATTACCTTAAAATTGCCCACCCAATTTCCCAGGGCAAAACTCATACCAAGGGATCAATGGGGATAAAGAAATCTTGGAAGCTCCTAGAGAGAGTTAATGAGCAAATTCATAAAGGATCACAAGTCAGAATGCTATCAAATTTCTTAAAAACAACACTGTAAGCTAGAAGACAGGCAAGTAATGTCTTTAAATTTCCAGAGGGGATTTATATTCATCTTAGAATTCAATATCTAACCAAACTACCAAGTGCTAGGTTAGGATGATGAAAATGTCTTTAGATTACCCAAAACTCAAGTTATATGTTGCACACATTCTATTTTATAAAGCTAATGAAGGATGTTCTTTAGCAAAATGAGGCAGTAAAAGAGAAAAAAAAAATATAGAGAGAAAGATCTAAAAATACAAGGTCTAGATGGAGAGGCTATGGAAACACCAATCATAATACACCAAACAAACCAAGAGAACAACCAACACTAATTAGAGCAGCAGGATAGAGAAATAGAAATTAAAATAAAAGATATCACTCTATATCCAGCTTTACACTGCCAAAAATGAGAGAGCTAGATAATTTCAAGGACCAATCGGGACATGTGGTGAAGGTAAGGTAGGCTAGAAAGCAATCTTCTGGGACTACTTACCCAAGTTAATGCAAAGGAATTCAGTTCCTGAGTATAAGCCAAAGAAAACCTCACACAGGTCTAAGAGAACCTGAAGAATTTATGTAGAATTAAGGTATTAAAATCAACCTGAATTTCCAGCACTTGGAGAGGGCATAGGTCAAATGGCATGTTGGATACAAGTCAAAAAGGACTACATAGTAAATAGACAGACACATATGAATAGATGCACACATAGAAATTTAGATGAATCTTTAAAAATGTTCAATAAAAAAATAAGAAAGAAAGTTTATGTATCATTTACATAAAAGGCCTTTACATTTTTACATTCACTCTCCTCCTTTGAAAAGTGTTCCATACTTGGCTTCCAGGATACAACAGTTATGTGCCTTTCCTCCCACATTCTTGGCTACTTTCTTCCTAGTTCTCTGTGCTTTTCTTTTCCCCCTCATCTCCTCAATCTTTTGAGATTAGTGTACCCCCATCACATTGTTTTAAATTCCACATATGATGTTGATAATCACCACACTGTATGTCCATCTAAGACTTCCCTTCTAAAGCCAGCCTCATATATCCAACTACCTACCTGGACATCTAGTAGATACTTCAAATATAACATATCCAAAACTGAGCTCCTAACTATTCTCCCCAAACCAACTTATTCTCAAGTTTTCCCCAACTAATTATGAAAATGCCATATTTTCAGATGTTCATGACAAAAATCTTAACTTCATTCTTGAGTCCTCTCTTTCTCATTCTATATCCAGTCTGTCAATAAAATCTATCCACCACACAGCCAAGATCTAGAAAGAGCCCAAGTGCCCATTGGTAGATGAGTGGATAAAAAAGCTGTGGTACATTTACACAATGGAATACTATGCAGCTTTGTAACAGCACAGATGAACCTGGAGATGATTATGCTAAGCAAAATAAGGCAGTCAGAGAAAGACAAATACCATATGATGTCACTTATATGTGGAATGTAATGAGCAAAATAAACTGCCAAACAAAATAAAACCAGAGGCATGGACACATGGAACAGATTGGCAGATGTCAGAGGGGAAGGGGTAGGGAAGGACTGGATAAAAGAAGGTGAAGAGATGAGCCAAAGAATATATATGCATAGCCCTTGGACTCAGACAACACTGTGGTGAAGGCCAGGGGAGGATGGGGTGGAGGCTGGTAAAGGTAGGCAAAGAGAGAAAAAATGGGGAACATCTGTAATAGTGTCAATAATTATAAAAAAAGATATTCGAAATCCAACTATATCTCACCAGTTACAATGCTACTGCTATCCTAGTCCAAGACATAAAGCTTGTCTGTATTATTGCAATTATTTCCTAATAGGTCTCTACTTCTCATGGTTTCACTCTGCCACTTACAAATGATATAATAGCCTAGGTAATCATGTTGAAAAGCAAGCCACATCATGTCATTCTCTGCTCAAAACCTCCAATCACTAGCCATCACACTCAGAATGAAAGCTGAAGACCATACTTTGACCTTCCAAACCCTGTTTGACCTGGCTCCTCTTTGGTTGATCTCATTTATGACTACACTTCCTCTAGTCCTCTTAGTTCTAGCTCAATGTTCTCCTTGTCATTTTTGAAAGGTACTTGCTAGGCAAGCTACTGCTTTGTCTTTGCACTTATTTTCTCTTGCCTGGAATGTTCTTTTACAAAATATCTTGGTTCTCCTTCAGCTCTTTGCTTAAAAGTTATTTCACACACATGCCCCACCCCAGCCTGACTCAAAAATAACTCATATTCCCCTTTAAAGCTTTTTTTTGATTCCTTAGCACTTTCCCTAATCATATTACATATTTTTACATATTTATATTTTATTGTCTTCCATGCTAGAATGTAAACTCTCTGAAGAATTACTGTTTTCTTTACCACTGTATTAGCATTACCTTAATTAGAATAGTATCTAGAATTACATTAATTAGAATAGTACCTAGCACATAGTCAGTGCTCAATTGTTAAAGAATAAGTAAAAAGTATGAACAAACTCAAACTAGAAAAACTACTTTAAAAATTCACACTAGCCCTAGCTGGTTTGGCTCAGTGGATAGAGTTTCGGCCTGTGGCCTGAAGAGTCCTGGGCTCAATTCCAGTCAGGGGCACTTGCCAAGATTGCTAGATCCTCAGTAAGGGGCATGCAAGAGGCAGCCTATCAATGATTCTCTCTCATCATTGATGTTTCTCTCTCTCTCTCCCTCTCCCTTCCTGTCTGAAATCAATAAAATATATATATTTTTTAAAAACCTCACACTAGAAAAATATATTGCCCATAAAAAGTGTGTTAATTGGAGCAGAGAATGGTGAAAATTGTCCAGGGTTGAGGATTAGGAGAGAGTTTGGTGCAAGAATGAGGGCTGAGCATGTGAGGGACGCTGACCAAGAGGAGCTTGAGTTACATACCAATGCCCTGAGTGGGAGGGGGAAGGGAGTGATGCCACATAAGGGCTGATAGACTGAGGTAAGAGGAAATGAATATGAAACAATAACTCTGGGAAGCTGGCCAGTAGGTGTACTAAAAAGAGGAAGAGAGTCAAAGAGCTAGAGCTTTTGTTCAGAGATTAGTATATACATATACATCTCTTGCCATTAAATTGCAATTTGTGGCATAAAATAACCAAGAAATGATGCCCACCTTTGTGCACTAACATCAGAATAATACTGCTGAAATGGCCTGCCAACGTTTGTTAGATCTAAGACTGGCACTGTAGTACAGAAACAAAATAGCCAAGAGACCAAGGAAAGACAGTAATTTTGCAGGTAATGTCCACCTCTTCAGTTCCACTGTGTTGCCATGATACCCTAGGGCTACTAAGTGTTTGTTAATTCTTAAGTGAAAACACAACTGGAAAATTGTCATCTATCCTCACCAAGAGTCTCCCTCATGAAGAAGTGATAAAACTTTCCCCACTGGAGTCAAAATAGAAGTTAATCAATCAAATTAAAAGCAAGATAAATTATCTAACATTTAACTTCGTATTTCCCCTTAGTAAAAGTACCAAAACAATACACAAGATTGTGGAAAGCACTTTTTATATAGTCACTTGTAAATTACTTATTTCTGTTCATACTAATGAGATATGGCAAGAGATGTGAGGTGTTTTGATATTTTTGGAAATGAACCTCCTACTTTTTCTTTGCTTCTTAAGAAAAAATATTGTGAAGCTTTTATTTCAGGAATGTGGCACTGCCTAACCAAAAAAATCATGAGATTTCAGGGATGGAGCAATTCTCACGTGACATCAAGACTCAGGAAAGGTGGTAGGAGGTGCTGGGAAAAGCACAACAAAGACTTGAGGCCAAGTTTATTATTAGATATTAATATCAAAGTCCTCTATGAAGGTAAGGAAACGTCGAGATAAAACACAGGAATGATATGACTCTCAAAGAGGCAGAGGGATGAGGGCAAAGTGTCAAGTCCAGCAATGACAGGGAATAAGCTAAACACAGGGGTGAGAGTGGGGAATAAGGAGAAGCTAGGAAAGTGCTACCTTAGCAGAGAGGAGACTCAGGGGAAGAGGGTACACGTTTTTACAAGTGAAGGTGATGAGAAAGAAGAAATAATGCTGAGGGCTGTACCTTGCTCGTCTAGTTGTCTGAGCCCAAGCTTCAGGCCTAATCCAAGTGTCACAATCACCAGCAAAGCGAGAAGAACCTATTACAAAAAAATGAAAAGTGACCTTTACAATTAAAAAATATATATGCAAAGATCCAGATAACCGCCTCCCTCAGTGAATTTTAAGGGCACACAGTGTTCTGGTTATGTATGATACCAGATCCAACCCTGACAGAGGTACATAATTTTATTTAATGCCTGATAATAAGAAAGGTTTGGGAAGAATTTAAAAATGGCATTTATTACAGGTCTTTAAATGTAAGTACATTAGTCCCAGTTGGCTTCATCCCAAATTGAATAAAACGCATGAAACCAAAGGAGCCATTTACCTTTGCCCATTTTTCTTTCTTAACTAGATACATACTTGAAGACCATTTATCTAAAATCCTTCCAAAACTGAAATTGTTAACTACCTCATTCCTATGTGCAGGTCTTTCCCCCGACTCTGTCCATCAGAGGACAATGAGAATATTTAACACATGTAAAAATAGTGTCCAAATAATTAGCTGGCATATAATCTGCTTTGCTCTTCAGCTCAAACAAAAATGATTTAGGGTAACTTGGAAGATGTGTGACCAGATAACGTTCATTATCACTACTGCTGACAAAGTTCTTCAATGTGGTGGACTTTATGTTATGACTAGAGTTAAACTGTTATATAATTAAAGATAATTATATAATTCCCACTCCTCTCTTTCCCCATCCACTAAGTCTAATGGTTAGCATGCTGAATGACATAGCCTGAATAATGTATCCTATATAATAAAAGGCTAATATGCAAATTGACCAAATGGCAGAACGACCAATTGCTATTAGGTGCACTGACCACCAGGGGGCAGATGCTCAACACAGGAAGAGCCCGGCTCACAGCTGGCAAGCACAGCAGTGGTGGCGGGAGCCTCTTTCCCTCCCCGCCCCCCCGCCCCAGTGCACGAATTTCATGCACCAGGCCTCTAGTATCACCATAAAGGCTATGAATACAACAGATGCACAGTTCACATAAGAAAGTCTTTTACAATACAATACACTTTTAAAAAAATAATTTTTATGAAAAAAAACAACACACATCAAAATTTGCTTAACTAGTGAAGACCTACATAAACTATTGGATTTTTATTTTGGTTTGAATTCTAAAAATCAACTCAAAACTTAATATATCTAACATTTACAATAGAAGTGAATTCAATAATTAGGAAAATATGTTAAAATATTATGAAAACAATTCTCATATGAAGTCTCCAAGTTCATCCAAGGGCCAGTAACCTTATAGCAGGTGTTCTATCAGTGCAGAGGATAGAACAGAAACAATCATTAAATATCATTAGCACCCTAACTGGTTGGACTCAGTGGATAGAGCATCAGCCTGGGGACTGAAGGGTCCTAGGTTTGATTTTGGTCAAGGGCACATGCCTGGGTTGTGTGCTCAATCCCCAGTGAGGAGTGTGCAGGAGGCAGCCAATCAATGATTCTCTCTCATCATTGATGTTTCTATCTCTCTCTCTCCCTCTCTCTTCCTCTCTGATATATCCTATCTAATAATAGACAAACATGGTAATTAACCGTAACTTTGCTACCCTTCTCATTGGCTAATCAGGGCGATATGCAAAGTAACTGCTAACTAAGATGGTGGTTAACCGCCAACAAAGATGGTGGTTAATTTGCATATGTAGGCACAATGCTGGGAGGCGAAAGGGGAAGAAGCCGCCTGCCACTCGGTGATCAGAAACCCAAGTGGCAGCTAAGAGCCTGGTGGCAGGGCAAAAGTGGCCCTGGGGCTCAAATGGAAGGAGGCGATGGTGGGGCCCCGCCCCCTGTGAGGCCAGGCCATCCTTGCTGGGCTCAGGCAGAAAGCAGCGAAGGGGGGGGTCCCTGCCTTGTGTGCAGCTCGCTCCGTGTGTGGCCAGGCCATCCTTGCTGGGCTCAGGCGGAACATGGGGATGGCAGGGGTCCCCGCCCAGTGTGCAGCCTGCTCCACGTGCAACCCTTCCTGAGTGCAGCCCCAGCCATCTGTGCAGGGCTCAGAGGGAACATGGCGATGGTGGTGGCCCTGCCCCCTGTGTGCCCAGGCCATGAGCGTTGGGCTCAGGAGGCTCCACCAGCAAAGCGGGACTGTGGATTGGGAATGGGTACAAGGCAGATCTCCTGGTCCCTCCCCCTCAGCTGGCAGGCTCCTATCAATCTTCAGTTTCTACTGAAAGGAATGTGGCACCTCCACTGTGCAACCTCCCAGGACTCGCAGGCTCTGGAGTGGAGACTTCAACAAGGACTTCAGCGCCTGCTCAGGGGAATAACCACCACCTCCCTGCTCCACAGCTGCTTCTGTGTCTGCAAGAAGCACGCATGCTCCTCCCTGTGACATGGGCGGGGCCAGAGCCTGAGTGAGGGGTTCCACCATAGCATAGCAGCTGGACCAGTGCAGGGATGGAGGGACCGACAGCTGGGCAGGAGCAAGGGGGAAGCCCTGGTTCCCTGCTCCTCCTTCTACAGGCATGTCCCTGCCTGCTGATATGATAAAAGGAGTTGTGTTTTTCTAACTCTGTCTGGGTAAAGGTAACAAGTGTCTGTTGATTTCTGATCTTATTCTCAGAGCTGCCAGTTAATCCCTCTGGATGCATCATATCCAACCTCCAAAGGATCCAAGGGGCAGGATCAACCTTCGTTCCATAGTTGAGAAAATTGATTAATAAACACATGTGTCTCATGCCTCAGTGTTAACTACCACAGATATCTCCGGGTAATGACTCAGATTCTATATCTAAGGGTATATTTTCTTCTGTTTTCATGTTTAATTCAGCCCTAGGAATCAAATAATGCAATAAAGAATAAAATGAGTTCAGAGGGCTCAGCATTGTATTCCCAGGGCCTTTGGTCCCACACAAACCACAGAGCTCAGTTATCCTGAGATGAAAGGAAAGGAAAGAGAAACATGAAAGGTTTCCCAGCTCAGTCACAGCTTAACCACATATTAAGGACACTGCATTAACTTAGGGGTGGAAAGGACACAAATGGAATAGAATATGGAGCCACTTGGAGTGAGCAGGCCAGCAGGGGAGCAGTTGGGGGCAAGCAGGCCAGCAGGGGGTGGGGGCAGTTAGGGGCAAGCAGCCCAGCAGGGGGGGTAGTTGGGGTGAGCACACTGGCACGGGCGCAGTTGGGGCTGGTCAGGCTGGCGGGGGGGGGGGGGGCATTTGGGGGTGAGTAGGCTGGCAGCGGGGGGAAGTTGGGGGCAAGCAGGCTGGCAGGCAGAGTGGTTAGGGGCAATCAGGCAGGCAGGCAGGTGAGTGGTTAGGAGCCAGCAGTCCCAAATTGTGAGAGGGATGTCCGACTGCCAGTTTAGGCCCGATCCCTGTAAACCAGCAGTAGGACATCCTTCCAGGGGTCCCAGATTGAAAAGGGTGCAGGCTGGGCTCAGGAACACTCCCCCCAGCCCCCGAGTGCACAAATTTTTGTGCACCGGGCCACTAGTATATATATAATTAGCATTTAGTCCCTTGTTATGATGCTCAAAGCCACCAGTGACCGAGACGAGGAATACTGCAAAGAAACAAAACACTGGGAAACTTTCCTAAGGTAAACCTCATCCATCATAAATTTACAAGTAACATATTTCCATGTACATCTTATCTGTAGTTGTTGGCAATTCAAACTAGCTGGTATGAACAACACCTAACTGAATCTGCACTTGCTCTATATATTTGTAGCTTGCTTTCTGCATTGCTCTGTAAGCTCCTTGAGAGTAAAGAGGTTCATTTTTAATCTCATGTAATTATTTACTCTAATTATGTAATTCTGAGTAAGCTTCTTGATATTGAAGTGTGTGTATTTTAAACATCTTATGCTATCTACAAAGTGGAGCAGGGATTCCAAAAATTACTGAGAATCCAACATTTGGCTTTACCTTGGCTGAATAAAGAGTGTTAGAAACAGTAGATACCCTAAAAAACTTTTCATGAAACACATTGAAATTTGGAAACATTAGGGTACATTTGAAACTGTGATTATGAAGCATTGAGCTTTTATTATATGTACTAGTAAACCACTAGAAGGATACAAAGGGGTGTAAATGATGCATAAGTTTTGTTCCCAAGGAGTTTTTAATTTCCTGAATGTATAAGATATGATAAATATAATGAACAGCATAAGAGCTAAAAAGAGTTGCTCCGAAGTTCCCAGAAGGATAATGAATAAAGTATCTTGAGGATTAACTTCATTATAATCCCTGGGTTCAACGCTTACACACATTGTTTTATTTATTCCTAGTGACAATGCTTGAGTGACAGAGAATGGTGGTGATATTAACTAAAGTAAGGAACTTAGGGGAAAACAGCAGCTGGGTAGATATGGGAAAATTATGCAGTTGGTTTTGGCTTAGGAATGAGGACCCAGCCAGCAGGCAGTTAAAATTGTGTGACAGAAACTCAGGGAGAGATCAGAGCAACTCTTAAAAGGATGAAAGAAGATGAAATTGTCTAAAGATCTTTAGATAGGATTTGACTGTTTACATTGAGAAGAGTTCAATCAAGAATGCTGATAAGAAGAAAAGTCAATAAAATGGGAATTTTAATGCCACCATGGAAACAAAAGGAAAGAATAACTTGAAATGAGAAAACACTCAGCCCTAGCTGGTTTGGTTCAAAGGATAGAGCTTTGGCCTGCTGGCTGAAGGGTCGCAGGTTCGATTTCCGTCAAGGGCACATGCCCGGGTTGCAGGCTCCATCCCCAGTAGGGGGCTCGCAGGAGGCAGAGGATCAGTGATTCTCTCTCATCAATAAAAATATATATTTAAAACAAAAGAAAACACTCAGCAACATCTATATATTGTTGTTATAAAGGCTAAAGAGCAGGACAGGGGAGGAGTGACTTTAGAGGGGTAATTTCAGTACAGAAAAAGCAAAACTAGAGAACAGGGAATGGTTGAGTCATGAGAAAACCAAGGCAATAGTCAGAACTCCCCTTTTCCTGAAAGTTTGATGGAAAAAAGGAAAGAGAGTGTAATAAAATCAAGAAAAGCTTTTTCTTTTCCTTTTTTCAACAAAGAATGTAAGATACAGTAATTTTTAACTTCTCACTTTCTGGTCTTAAAATATTCATGCAATAAAAATGTAACTTGGGAAGTAATTGTACTGTATTCATGCTAAAAGAAACATTGCAAATTGTTCTGCCACAGATCCCCACTTTTTAGGTTGATCAAATATTCATTTGTTGTTGCTCAAATTTTTTACTTGTTAAATATGATTAAAAATATTAACTGCCTTAGAGCTGTTTTAAAACTGAACATAATTACTTAAAACTTTACATTTAAATAGTAACACAAACAAATAAATAGGGAGTATACATTTAACATTTGACACAAAGCTACAATAAAGTAAAATAAAAGTAAGAAACAAACTGTACTTACAATACAAATTATTTTATATTTCTTAACAGTGCTCTTCTTAACAGTTTCTTCCATTGATAAAGTCAGTAGAGAATCCAGATTTTTAGCTGCGAAAACCTGTTTTAGCAGAAACAGATTACTCCTCCCTTTTTCTAGTCTGGCAAAGAGAACTGTGTGAGCTATGAGTGACTGACTTTTAACTGCTTAGGAAGATCACAGCCTGTTAGTGATTGGACAATCAAGAGAGAAGGAAAAAGTTGTGATAACAATAGTGTTGAGATAAGGAAGTTTATTTCCGGTACATTTCAGATAACTGTGCATTCTCTCTTTTTGTTTTGTACTAAAAACACAAAACAAAAGGCCTCCTTACAGAAATTCCAGGGAGTTTCAATACTGTCATAAATTTTATGTCATAGTTGAAAACATTAAAAATGTGCTCTAACCATAGTAGGAATTCCAACTCTGCTACACCTATGTAGAGTACTTAATTTATGCCTAGCATTTTACAATGTTCCCAATTTGGCATGTTTTATGCACATTATCTCATGTCCCTTACAAACTTAATATCCCTTAGAAACATTGTATCCTTATTTTGTAGGTAAATAAAGCAAGGCTCTGATTGTTTAAATTATGCAGCTTATATGTCCCAAATCAAATATTTACTGGATGCTTGAGGGGAACTGGAATGCAAGTCTTTTAATTCCCCAGATCCAAGTCCATTTTTACTAACGAGTTAAACAAGCTACTTTATTATTTCTATAGATACATGTACTTATGATGAAAGAAGCTAAATGACTAGCAGCACAGCGAAAGAGAGTTCTAGTACATGACGGGTGTTAAGTTCTTACAGTTTGACCCGAAGGCAGCAATTCTTAAAGTGTGATTCCACGGAACATTAGTCCTATGGCACACTCCTTGGTCAAATAAGCTTGAGAATCCTTTTTTAAAGTGAAGATTAGAAAAATACTGTAGGCTTCAGTACATGCTTTGGAAAACACTATTCTAAACTATTCTGACTCAAAAAGGAGTGGAAAAAATTAAGACTCTACCCTAATATGCAGTGATGTACAAATCTTAAGGATATTTCTAAAAATCATGTCCAAATTCCTTTTCCTGTAACTAGAGTTTTTTCTGTGATTTCTCCCTTAGGGAAAAACCTGCAGCCTAGAGCCGTGTTTCCTTTTATGACTGTGAGGGCTTGTGCTATTCTTCCCCCCTTCACTTCCTCGGTCCAGAATTCCTCCACTAACTGCACCTACAGGCCTAACCAGTGGAAGCATCTGCATGAGTTACCGCAGAAGGAATTCCTCTTGAAGTTAGAAGATTTTATAAATATAATCTAATTCAGGGTCTTGCAAACTTCTTTCCTCGCACACAATGGACTATCAGGACTTAAAAATCACAAATCTGAGCGTTGACCCAGGAGCCAAAATGTCACTGGTTTGATTCCCCGTTAGGGCACTTAAAAAAAAAAAAATTCCTCCATATAAAAAATCACAAATAAAAACATATTTGAACACCTTTGGCTAGTGGTTCTCTACACTGGGTAAATTTTGAAGCACCCAAAGTAGTTTCTTTTTTCTTTTTTTAAAATAAATTAAATAACTTTTTTAAGTTCTGAAGTCCAGCCTCCACTGCAATTGAATTGGAATTTTCTGAAATTTTGCCTAAGGCAGCAGTATCCTGTATAATAAACGGCTAATATGCAAATTGTCCCCTCAACTGGGAATTCAACCAACTGGGAGCTCAACCAGGGAGCGGGGCAGCCGGCCAACCACCTGTGGCTCCTCCCCCCACATCGGCCCCAGTCTGGGCCAGCTGGCTGGACCCCACCCATGCATGAATTTGTCATGCACTGAGCCTCTAGTTTTTTTAATATTCCTCCAAGTGATTTCATATGTAGTCAGGTCAGTCTGAACACTTTGCTTGTGAACTTTACAGGTAAGATTAGAGGATCCCAGGGGCACTTGGTCACTTGCCCAAGATCACCTTGGTTAGTGGTATCTCAGAAGTGAGATTTCACCAGGTCTTCAGGCTTCCACTTCAGGGTATTCTGTTATTATTGTTGCGGTTGTGTCATTACTAATTGTTTTAAAGAAAGATCAAGCTTACCTTACAATTTGAAAATTAGGAGATTACCAACATTTATGGCTTTTGCTTAGTCATCTGACATATGCCTTCAATTTTTCTGTGTTTCTGGGTTCTAATTGCCCATTTGCATTTATGACAATCTATCTAGTCTGCCTTGACTCTGGTTCCCAGTGCTCCTACTTTATCTTCCTTTGTGCAATGGTTAATTTTGTGTGTGGACTTGGCTAGGGCCTAGTAACCAGTCATATAATTAAGCACGTATTTTGTAGATGTGGTGACATCTACAATAAGTAAAGGCAATTATCCTCAATAATTTGGATAGGCCCTATCCAATCAGTTGCAGGCATTAACAACAATAACAGCCTGGCCAGTGTGGCTTTGTGGTTGAGGGTCAACCTATTAACCAGAAGATCAGACTTCAATTCCCAGTCAGGACACATGCCTGGGTTACCGGCTCAGTCCCCTGTAGGGAGCATGCAGGAGGCAGACAATCAATGATTCTCTCATCATTGATGCTCCTCTCTCTCTCTCTCCCTCTCTGAAATCAACAGATGCCGGGGTCCAGCCCCAGCGGTCCAGGGGTTCCCAAAGGTGTGGATGGAGTCGGCGAAGAATGATTTACATGGAGGCAGCGTTCATAGCTCTCTAGCTCTCTTTAGTCTCCGTGGATCTTCCTGTGCCTGGCTGAGGCCACAGAGAAAGATCCCGAGGCAAGCTGAGCCTTTATTTTATAGTCAGAGGTAAACAAGGTAGTGGTTACCATAGTTACACTGTTCTTGTGAGTTTCACTTGTTTACACTGTTCTTGTGAGTTTCACTTGTTTTTGTTCTTTCTGCACTTCCCTCAGCCCATTAGCTTCCCAGATAAGATCTAGGGAGCGTCATAAGGTCAAGTCTAATTATGCTAAGAGGACTGTGCCCTCTAAGCTGGGACTTGTTTGTGACTTTGCCAACAGGTCAGTCTGAGGCCTAACCCTATATTGGCTCCCCACAAATAGAAAAAACATTTAACAGAACAATGGGTTTACCAGGGAAAAAGAAATTCTGCATCAAGACGACAGCATGAGCCTGCCAACCTGCCCTGTCCTGTGGGTTTGGGATTTACCAACCCAGTCACCACCATCAAGCGAGCCAATTCTTCTCCCACTCTTGCTTTCATTTCTATCTCTATCTCTATCTCTGTTTCTCCTGGTTCTCTTTCTCTGGAAAACCCTGACTAATATACTTCCTGACTAATAGCTTCTCACATTTTTCCTTTCCTTTTTTTTTTTTTTAAGACTTTGCCTCTTTCTGACCTCTCCACCTTATTTGGACTTCCAGGATCTATTCTCTTGGTTTCTCACTGGCTTCTTGCTTTTCCACTTCTTGCCTTGATATTTCCTGTAGTAACTTGTATACCTGGACTCCAGAATGCTTGTTATCTGATACTGTAGCAGCACTTGGAGATGTTGCTGTCACTGAATTCTATGCCAGCTCTGTTTACCAGGGTACCACTGACTCTGGCTCTATATTTTTACTATATAATTTATTACCTCCCACACAACCAGAACATCCCTCATCCCGATTGAGCCCTGAGGACACACACACACACACACACATACACCAACAACACTAAATCACTAAATTAGAAAGTCATAGGACCTCTGATAAAATCTTATCTCTGCATCATACAAGCTAATTGACTCAATAATAAATTCTTCATTTCTAAAGTAATCTCAGATTATCCTATCTAATAATAGAGAAACATGGTAATTAGCCGTACCTCCGCTACCCTTCCCATTGGCTAATCAGGGCGATATGCAAATTAACTGCCAGCCAATATGGCGGCTGGCAGCCATGCAGCTTGAAGCTAACAGGAGGCTTGCTTGCTTCAGTGACGGAGGAAGCCAACGTTCCCTGCCTGTGGCTGCCGGCCTCTGAGCTTGCAGTTTGAAACATTGTTACAAATATAGAAGCTAAACAAAACCCCAGAAACCTGCCTTCAGCCAGCCAGGATCTCAGAGCTGGAGTTGAAACAGTGTTTCGATTATAGAACCCAAAAAAACCAGATACCTGCTTACAGCAGCTAAGACCTCAGAGCTGGAGCTAAGCCTCAGAGCTAAAGCTGGCCCAGAATAAAAAAAAAAGAAAAAAAGGACAGGTTGGGAGCTTCAGTCACCTGCCAGCCTGAAAACGGCCCTCAGTCCCTCACCCAGACTGGCTAGGCACCCCAGTGGGGACCCCCACCCTGAAGGGGGTGTGACCAGATGCAAACAGCCATCATCCCCTCATCCAGGCTGGCCAGGCACCCCAGTGGGGACCCCCACCCTGATCCAGGACACCCTTCAGGGCAAACCAGCCGGCCCCCACCTGTGCACCAGGCCTCTATCCTATATAGTAAAAGGGTAATATGCCTCCCAGCACTAGAATCAGCGGAGCCGCGAAGCCTCCAGGCACCGGGATCAGCGTGACGGGGCAGTGCCCAAACCCCCTGATCGCCCTGCGGCTCTGTGTGTGACAGGGGGCGGGGCCACCACCTCCCTATCCACCCTGCTCTGTTCGTGACAGGGGAAGGCACCCCAACCCCCTGATCAGCCCTGCTCTGTGCCTGATAGGGGGGAGCTCCCCAACCCCCTGATCGCCCTGCGGCTCTGTCTGTGACAGGGTGTGGCGCCCCAACCCCCCCCCCCCCCCACGGGCCCTGCTCTGTGTGTGACGGGGTAGAGCCATAACCTCCCCATCGGCCCTGCCCTGAGTGTGACAGTTGTGGCGCCCCAACCCCCTGATCAGCCCTGATCGGTGGGTGATAGAGGGCAATGCCCCAACCCCCTGATCGGCCCTGCTCTGTGTGTGACAGGGGGCGGTGTCCCAACTCCCCTATCGGCCCTACTCTGTGCATGACAGGGGGGAGCTCCTCAACCCTCTGATGGGCCCTGCTCTGTGCATGACAGGGAGGAGCTCCTCAACCCCCTGATGGGCCCTGCTCTGTGTGTGACAGGGGGGGAGCTCCCCAACCCCTTGATCAACCATGCTCTGTGCGTGACAGGGTACGGAGCCCCAACCCCCCTGATGGTCCCTGCTCTGTAAGTGACATGGGGCAGTGCACCAACCCCCTGATTGGCCCTGCTCTGTGCATAACAGGGGGTGGCGCCGCAACCTCCCCATCGACCCTGCCTTGACAGGGGGCGGTGCCCCAACCCCCCAATCAGCTCTACCCTGAGCGTGACTAGGGGTGGCATCACAACCTCCCGATCCGCCCTGCTCTGTGCATGACAGGGGGCAGCGCCCCAACTCCCCAATCGGCCCTGCTCTGAGCCCGACCAGGGGCTGCACTTAGGGATTGGGCCTGCCCTCTGACACCCGGGAGCAGGCCTAAGCCAGCAGGTCATTATCTCCCAAGGGGTCCCAGACTGCGAGAGGGCACAGGCTGGGCTGAGGGACCCCCCCCTTCCCCCCGAGTGCACAAATTTTTGTGCACCGGGCCTCTAGTCTCTTAATAATACGGAAATAACTTAGTTTTTTTTTTTGGAAATAACTTAGTTTTTCAAGTCCTGATATAAGTAAATCTCAGAGAACCTACATAAGGTACAGTAGAGATATTGGTATTGCCAGTCTCTAGTCATATTTTCTGTTATGGCAATTCCCCTATATGAACCCTACACCCCAACCACTTTTGAGTCTATCAAGTCTTAGAAACTTATTCCTAACAGATCACCTGAGCGTTGGACACCAGCCAAATCCACGCCCTCCATGCAACTTAGACTTTGAAATAGACTGCCTGTGTCACCTGGATCTGAACCTACACTTTCTAAGTTACTTGAGTCTTGGAAGCCTCACAATTCTTTTCCCCTTAACTTTAGAACAATCTGCACCTTCTGGACTCTGAAACCTTCACTCTGCATTTTTTAATGTTTAATGGCCTAGAACACCTGTGCTCTGAAAGACAGCTACTGTTACCTTACATCCCCCCACCAATCATAAATATTTTTCATATTCTACCATGTTCCTGTGTCCACTGAATTCAAGAAACTTTTCTAAAAGCATTGAGAACTCACTCATCACTGTCTGAGAAAAGCCCCAGGGGCTGCCAACATCTGCTTCCTTAAGTCTCATAAACTTGCCCTTCCTGGTTTGAGCACTAGAGCTAGGTGGGAGTTGGACAAGCCAGACTAGGAAAGTTCAGAGGAACTAGACACACTGAGGGTGGTGGTGGAGGTGAGGCAGAGACTAGGCTTAGGTCCAGCAGCAGGAAGGAGTCCATCAAAGCATGGAGATCTCAAATAACATAGGAGGGTTGGGTAGGCAGGTGGCCAACTACAAAAAAGGACCTATCATGAGGAAAAGGCAGAAAAAACCTACAGGGAGATTGATGAGCATGGCTTGCAAAAATGTTCAATTTCTGCCCTGACCGGTTTGGCTCCATGGATAGAGCATTGGCCTGTGGACTAAAGGGGCCTGGGTTCGATTGTGGCTGGATCCCCAATAGGGGGATGTCCTGCAAGGGGTGTGCAGGAGGCAGCCAATCAATACTTCTCTCTCATCATTGATGTTTCTCTCTCTCTTCCTCTCTGAAATAAAGAAACGTATGTTTTTTTTAAAATGTTCATTTTCTGTATCTACTCTAAACAGCTCTAGTCTGGTAGAAGAAACAGGCATTTTAAACCATAATATCATGTGATTTGGGTGATACTAGTGATATTAATGAAGTGCCAGGGGAATGGTGGAGACAATAATAAACTTTTCTGAGGAGATTCGGACAGGTACTGACAGTGATTTTCTAGGGTTGCCATAATAAGGTGTCCAAGACCAGGTGGCTACACAAATTACACAAATTCATTTTCTTACAGTTCTAGAGGCTAGAAGTCCAGGATCAAGGGTTGGTTTCTTCCAAGGCCTCTAAGCTTGATTTGCACCTGGCCGTTTTGTTTTCACATGGTTGTCTCTGTCTCTGTCATAGTCTTTCTCTTCTCATTAAGACCCCGGCCATATTAGATTCAGGTCCACCCTAATGACTTCATTTGAACTTAATGACCTTTTTAAAGACTCTGTTTCCAAATACAGTCACATTCAGGGGTGCTGAGGGTTAGGAATTCAACATCTGAATTTGGGGGAAACAAGTCAGCCCATAACAGTACCTTAAGAGGTAACATTTTTTTCCCTTTTTCTTTTTTTCTTTCACGCGTTCATTGTTAATTACTGTTTTGGCCGCATTCTCTACAATTTCAGCAGTATTTATTTATTTATTTATTTATTTATTTAAATGCTCACCTGGGGATATTTTTCCATTGATTTTTTAGAGAGAGTGGAAGAGAGAGGGAAAGACAGAGAGAAATATCAATGTGAGAGAAACACATCAATTGGTTGCCTCCTGCAGGAGACCTGACCAGGGCCCGGGTTGGGTAGGAGTCTGTAACCGAGGTACGTGCCCTTGACCAGAATGGAACCCATACCCTTCAGTCCACAGGCCAACAGGATTTTCATTTTATCGATGATTTTATAAGACAACTTCTTATCGGTTGAGAACATAGCATCCATCATACTATCTATCTATGGCTTTGTTTACAATTTCAATATTTATTCATTCAATATGTCCATTTATTCTACCATTTTCAGAGGCTATTAAAATAACCATAAAGTTTTAAAATAGTAAATTGTACTTTATCAAAATTAAAAATTTCTGCTAATCAAAGATATCATTAAAGAAATGAAAAAGCAAGCCATGACAGGGAGAAAGCATTCCCCATACATATATCTAATACAAGACGTATACAGTACAGACTATTGGGGATGAAAAAAAGGGGTTCATGAAAAGAAAGCTCACAGGATGATCTGATCATACATTCTTAACTGGGCATGTCATGGTGGAGAGTAATGCCGCAGACATATAATTTCTTTAGTTAGAGGCTTATCTTTGCCTCAAGCAAGCCCTGACCATTGTTTCTGGAGACTGACACACCATGGAAATATCTCTTTTTGGCCCTTATTCTAATATGTGACCACCAATGCAGACCCGTCCTTCTGAAGGGTGACCACTCTCAAGAGAGCACATAATCTTAACTATTCTGTCACCAGATTCCCCAGCCTTGCTTTCTCCCACCTTCTGGTAATCTTTCATACCTTCCCTACTTAATTTTTTTCTTTTTTAAATTTATTTTTATTGTTAAAAGTATTACAGATGTGCCCCTTTTCCCCCCACTAACCCCCTCCACCCTGATTCCTCCTTAAGTTCAAATGCATAAAAGAAACTGCAAACTGTTACTCTCTGAAGCATTTTTTAAAAATATATTTTAAGCCTTAACCAGTTTGGCTCAGTGGATAGAGTGTCAGCCTACAAACTGAAAGGTCCCAGGTTCGATTCCGGTCAAAGGCATGTACCTTGGTTGCGGGCACATCCCCAGTAGGAGGTGTGCAGGAGGCAGCTGATCGATGTTTCGCTCTTGTCGATGTTTCTAGCTCTCTATCCCTCTCCCTTCCTCTCTGTAAAAAATTCAATAAAGTATATTTAAATATATATATATATTTTATTGATTTCAGAGAGAAAGGGAGAAGGAGAGGGATTGATACCTCAATGAAGAGAGAGAACAATTGATTGGCTGCTTCCTGCATGCCCCCTACTGGGGATCAAGCCCACAACTTGGGCATGTGTCCTTGACCAGAATTGACCCGGGACCCTTCAATGTGATGCTCTCTATCCACTGAGCCAAACCAGTTAGGGCTTTCTGAAGCATTTATTTCTGTTTAGATCTTGCTTCCAGGTATATCCTCTGTTTCACTCAAATAAATTTTTATAAAAACTCTACAAAAAATAATAAAATGATTGAAACAAAGAAAAATCTAGATTTGGACATACTTGTGTTGACAATATATAAGTACTAGAGGCCTGGTGCATGAGATTCTTGCACTTGGAGGTGGGGGGTCCCTCAGCCCGGCCTGCACCCTTTTGCGGTCTGGGCGCCTTCAGGGAAGCAGGCCTAAGCCATCAGTTGGACATCCTTAGTGCTGCTGCAGAAGTGAAAGAGGCTCCTGCCACAGCCGCTGCACTCGCCAGCCATGAGCCCAGCTTCTGGCTGAGTGGTGCTCCCCCCTGTGAGAGCGCACTGACCACCAGCGGTCGTTCCGCCATTTGGTCAATTTGCATATTAGCCTTTTATTATATAGGATTCCTACAAATAAATAAGAGCATAAGAAACCACCTTATTAACCTGATGAACAGTGAGTAAAAGACTTGAACAGGCTTTTCACAAAAGGTATCTGAATAGCTTATAAGGTATACATCTAAAAATATCAACATCATTAGTCACTAGGGAAATGTATATCCAGTAGAAAGACTCAAGTGTAAAGATTGACACCAGTTGTTGACAATGATGTGGAACAATTGGAACTCTCACATATTAGTAGCATTAGAATGTAAAAATGGTAACACTACTTTGAAGAACTGTTTGACAATTTCTTATAAAGTTAAACATATACTTATCATTTGACCCAAAAATTCTGCTCCTAGGTGTTTACCCAACAGAAAAGAGAACATGTCCACAGAGGACTTGGTTGAGAATGTTCATAACAACTTTACTCAAAATAGTTACAAATTGAAAATAAAATAAATATCCACTGTAAACAAAAGTCTGAGGCTATATTTAGAAAACATATTAGCCTGGCCAGTATGGCTCAGTAGTTGAGTGTTGACCTATGAACCAGGAGGTCATGGTTCAATTCCTAGTCAGGGCACATACCTGGGTTGCAGGCTTGATCCCAGGTGGGAGTGTGCAAGAGGCAGCCGATCAATGATTCTCTCATCATTAATGTTTCTAGCTCTCTTTCTCCCTATTCCTTCCTCTCTGAAATCAATTTTAAAAAATTAAAGAGAGTTTATTCAGATAATGATTTGCCCTTAGTGCAAACCAAGAATACATTCCAAAATGGAGGGGATACCACAGTTTACAAAGGCAAAAGTTAAAAGGAGTTGTTGGTCAGAGATGGGTTTCTAGGGTTAACAAGACTAACCCTAGTTAATAAACTAACATCATTTGTTTCCTGATTAGTGGGGCAACTGAAATTTCAATGGTTGGCTGACTCAGGGATCAAGCAAGAGGGGTTGTGAGGTGAAAATCACGGGTAATATGATTGAGCATTTGTCAGGTCCTAGTTAGCCCTGGCCTAGAGAATAGAAAGGCTGTCCAACGTGGGTACCCCTGGGAGGTCAGTCTCCCCAGGGCTCTGCCCAGGTGGCCTAGGGGAACATAGGGCTCTGCCCCGGATGTACTGCCCTTTCCACAGCGTTGGAGAGAAAGCCGGCCTTGAGTCTGCGCCTGCTTATTCCTTCAGCTTTTCAGAGTCCTGTGGACAATGAATGAGGAGACACACCATGCAGGAAATATCTAGTATAAAAAATTAAAGATAAATGTTTATAAAGTAAAGATAAATAAATAATATTTTTAAAGGCTGTCTTTGTCTTTTTAAAAATATTTGTTTTATGTTGTTTTTTTAAATAACTCTTTATTGTTGAAAGTATTACCTATGTCCCCCCATCGACCCCTCTAACCCACCCCTGCCTCCCTCCCCCCAGGCCTTTACCACCCTAGTGTCTTTGTCCATGGATTATGCATGTATGCATACAAGTTCCTTGGTTGATCACCTCCCACCCACCCTCCCAAAAGGCTGTCTTTGATCACACAATTATAGTGCAGGGATCATTATTTAACAAGGATGGAAGGATTACAGCTTATCAAACGGTACAATCAGCTTAAGGGGCGCTGCTCCTTCTGCAGGCAGTGTTGGAGCCCATCCGGGCGAAGGTAGGCTCTATGAGCAATTCCCGCTCTGGCCAGGAGGGGGCGGCCTCAGCCCACAACACCTTGGCGTGACTTAGGTTCGAGGCTCCACTCGGGGGCGCTTGGGTCTAGCTCGCGAGCCGCCCTTCCCCTCCGGCGGAACCATCTGCTGGCGCCCTGGTTTCTGGGCGTTTGGGGATCAGGGAACACCAGGCACTTCCCGGCACTTCAGTTCCGGCCCCGGTGGGTGGCTGGGCCCCAGGAGGGATTCCGCCGAGCGCGGGAGTGGAAAGCGAGCCCGTCTCCCCGCGGATTCCCGCGGCGTCTCCGCTCCTCTGCGGGTCCGTGGCCGGAGCTCGGGCCGCATCCCGGGCCGCGAGCCGGGCGCCCGCGGGAGGCGGGGCGATGGTGCAGATGGAGACGCAGCTCCAGAGCATTTTCGAGGAGGTGGTGGTGAGTGGCAGGGCCAGGGGCCCGGGGCGGCGGCGGCGCCGGGCGGGGGCCGGGGGCGGCGGGTCCCGGAAGCGGCCCCCCCACCGCTCCCCACCCCCGCGCCTTGGCGGCGAGGCGGTGCTGGCGTGCGGGGCCCGCGATCCTCAAACTGCGGAGCGGTTCCGGGTCCTGGAGCCCCCGCGCCCGCGGTGACGGGCGCGGTCCGCTCGGCCCGCTCGGCCCCGGCCCGGGAGGAGGACTCGCCGCGTTACCCTGAGTCGTTGGCTCGAGGAGGCCCCTCCTCTGCATTCTTTTAAATTTAATTCACAGCGTTTTCTTTTGTTTGTTTGTTCTACAGAAAACGGAAATTATAGAAGAGGCTTTCTCGGGGTGAGTATCTGCATGGCAGATTCTTGTGTGTTTTACGTGATCGTATCTGTAAGGTTTTGCGTAGTTTCCGCCTGGCAGGTCTGTCAGACCCACTTGTAGTGGAATCGCTTATGTTGAATCACCTTTCTCAGACGGGTGGTCAGCACTGTGGTTTTTGTTCCTAGGATGTTTATGAACACTCCTGAAGATGAGAAGACGAAACTACTCAGCTGTCTGGGGGCCTTCAGACAGTTCTGGGGTGGGCTTCCTCCGGTGAGTACTGCTGACGATTTTTGACCCCTTCTTCTTCTTCTTCTTCTTTTTTTTACATTTACTTTGATGTTGGTGTTGGGGTTTTTCCGGGAAGGGAGAGATAACATTGCCATCAGCTTTTATTTGTCCGTTCTGACTCCCACTTGTTCCAGTTGGTGTTCGCCCAGTGGAGAAGCTGTATCTTGGGAAGCCCAGGTGATGACAGCGCAGCGCGAGATGTTAAAAACCGGCCCCGTGTTAGACTAGATAACACCATTTCCACCCTGTTCTGATTTATTTGGTGCCTTTGAAAACAGCCCTTTTAGGGATTATAAAGGTTAAAAATGTCATTCATTTTCTCAACAAAACAATTGGCACAGTATAATGAAGCTACCACTAATGTATAGTAAAGATACAGCAGTGCCACAATCAGGACGCATGCTTTTATAATAAGGATACAAAGATATAAGAAAAGCGAGGAAAAGAATAGTAACACTTAGTAACAAAGAACAGTCACCAGGAAATGTATCCCTGAAAAAGGCAGAACATGTGGTCCTTTAAGAGTGTGTTCCGGTAGTGCCTTTTCTTCTCATGGTCCTTATCGGTAGGGAAATGTGTGCAGTTGAGGTGCTGGTGGTAAGACTTGCTACTCAGACATGGATCACATAGTGGCAATACATTCATTTTTTTAAAGTGTTCTCTCTGCAACCAGTGTGCTCAGTTTGTTTCCTTCTAGCAGTATTTTGTGCATGTAGAATCATTTTTACAGACTGGTCATATACTATGTACACAGTTCATTCCCACCTTGCTTTTTTCCCCCTTAAAAATTCTGCTTAAGAAAGCAATTCTACAGCAGTCCACTAAAAGTTAAATTTTCTGCCCTCCTTTCTTACAGCATAATATTCTATGTTATGGCTGTACCTTCCTTTATTTAACCGGTCTCCTACTAACTGACACTGAGGTTGCTTCTTATCTTTCCTACCTTAAACAATGCAAAATGAATAATATTATATACAGACAGAACAAATTCTTGGAACTATATTTAGAGGGTATATTTACTTGTATGAGGTTAAGGTATGGCCCTTGTCTTCAAGAAGATTATATTCTACGGGAGAGCCAGGAAGAAAATAGATATTTCTAAATCATCATATGTTCAACAGTAGAAGTATGTATGAGGGACAGTGGTAGTGCAGAGGAACAGGACATAGGCGATTCTTGAGGATATCCTAGGAGACAGACTTTGATATCGCACTTCATTTCTGTATCAGATTGAAAGCTATGTGAATCCAGAAATTTGCTATGTCATTGGATTCATTTTTTGGCTCTTAGGGATTAGATTTACACTAAATTTCATGAGGCTGATGTATTAACCCATAATGATTTTCCCCCTTGCCCCTCCCGCCCCCACCCCCCCCAGTGACAGGAATATTTCTATTTGCCATTAACTATGTTACTGCTTATAATCTGTACTAGAGGCCCGGTGCACAAAAATTTGTGCCCTGGGGCGGGGGGGGGCCCTCAGCCCAGCCTGTGCCCTCTCGAAGTCTGGAACCCCTCAGGGGATGACCACCTGCTGGCTTAGGCCCGCTCCCCGGGGGATTGGGCCTAAGATGGCAATCAGACATTCCTCTGGCAGCCCGGCAGCCCTTGGGGGATGTCCACTTGCCAGCGGGGAGCAGACCTAAACTGCAGTCAGACATCCTTAGCGCTGCTGAGGAGGCAGGAGAGGCTCCCACCACCACTGCTGTACTGGCAGCTATCAGCCTGGCTTGTGGCTGAGCAGAGCTCCTCCCATGTGAGAGCGCCCTGACCACCAGAGGGCAGCTCCTGCATTGAGTGTCTGCCCCTTAGTGGTCAGTCTGTGTCATAGTGACCAGTCATACCCAGTCCTTCTGCTGTTAGGGTCAGTTTGCATATTACCCTGCTACTATGTAGGATAGAGGCCTGGTGCACGGGTGGGGGCCAGCTGGTTTGCCCTGAAGGGTGTCCCGGATCAGGGTGGGGGTCCCGCTTGGGTGCCTGGCCAGCCTGGATGAGGGGATGATGGCTGTTTGCAGCTGGTCACACCCCCTTCAGGGTCTGGGTCCCCACTGGGGTGCCTGGCCAGTCTGGGTGAGGGGCTGAGGGCCATTTTCAGGCTGGCGGGTGACTGAAGCTCCCAACCTCTCCTTTTTTTTTTTTATTCTGGGATTTATTTACCTTCTATGGATGTCACTGGAACTGAGAGCCAGCTTTAGCTCTGAGGCTCGGCTCCAGCTCTGAGACCTCGGCTGCTGAAAGCAGGTATCTGGGTTTGTTTGGCTTCTATAATTGAAACACTGTTGCAGCTCCAGCTCTGAGGCCTGGCTGGCTGAAAGCAGGTTTCTGGGGTTTGTTTAGCTTCTATAATTGCAACATTGTTGCGTAGAGTGCAGCTCAGAGGCCGGCAGCGGCAGGCAGGGAACCTTGGCTTCCTCCATCACTGGAGCAAGCAAGCCTCCTGTTCACTTCAGCTGCCTGGCTGCCGGCCGCCATCTTGGTTGGCAGTTAATTTGCATATTGCCCTGATTAACCAATGGGAAGGATGTTGGAGGTACGGTTAATTACCTTGTTTGTCTATTATTAGATAGGATTAGAGTTTTCTGTTAACCACAAATATGTTAATGATATCTTACTCCTTTTAGAGGTCCCATGAAATAAAAATGGTGGGAATTTTAATGTATATAATTGTAAGGTTTTATGCTTAATATAACTGAAATGCTAAGTCTGATATTTTTTTAAATTGTCTTTATCAATGAATGTTTATAGTAGAGTATCTCATTCATAGTCTTAATATGCAGTACTCTCAGGTGTATAGTATTAGTTGTTTGTTAGTTACAAGATATAACTTTAGACTTAAAGTATAATCATTTTCTAATTTTCCAGGAATCTCATGTACAGTGCATCCAGTGGATCGTTAAGTTCATTCATGGCCAGCATAGTCCTAAAAGAATTTCTTTTCTTTATGACTGCTTAGCAATGGCAGTTGAGACTGGTCTTCTTCCACCCAGGTATGTTTATTGGTGGGTGTAAGCAATCCAAAGAATTATTATTTTTTTATTAATGTTTGTAAATTGATCGAGATTGTTGTTGTAAAAGGATAAGGAAATGAAGTAGGAAGTTAGGTTCAATAAGCAATCCTTAAACCCTGGCCAGGTGGCTCGGCTAGAGCATTGTCCCGCTATGCCAGGGTTGTGGGTTCAATCCCCCATCACAGCACATAAAAGAATCAACCAGTGAATACATAAATAAGTAGAACAACAAATTGATATTTCTCCCACTCTCTCTCTCCCTTCCTCTCTCTAAAATCAATAAATAAAAATTAAAAAGAACAAAAACAACAATCCTTCATAATACCGCAGGTTTTAGTTTCTAGGATACAGTATTCTTTTTTAAAAAATTTGATTGCTTTTTTCTTTTTTTTTTTAGAGAGTGAGAGAAAAAAACATCAGTGTGTTGTTCCACTTATTTATGCATTCATTGGTTAATTCTTGTATGTATCCTGACCTGGGATCAAATTCAAACCTTGGCATAGTGGGATGATGCTCTAGCCAATGAGCTACCCAGCCAGGGCTAGGGTACAGTATTCTTAGAATTGTAAAGTTAGAGGCTCAAAAACAGACTGGCTTTGCCTTTCAGCTCAGGGGTTAAAATCACTCACTTTAATGAGCTTGTTCTAGTTAACATTTGCTGCACTTAAACACCATCCTCTAAAACAGTAATAATCATTACTAACACTCATAGTGGTTGATTGGGCTTACGGGGCAGTTTTTTCTCAGAGTCTCATTCTTACAGTCAGATAGTAGCTAGGACTGCAGTCATGACAAAGGCTTCTCCATTAGCATGTCTGGTGATTGATGCCGGGCTATCATCTGGGACCTCAGTTGGGTCTGTTGGCTGGAGCCTGCACATGCCCTCTCTGTGTGACCTGGACTTTCTCAAAGCATGGTGGGCTGTAAGAGCAAGCATTCACAAGAGGGCCAGGCCAAAGCGGTATCGTCTTGCTTTGGAAGTCATACAGAAGCCTTTTGCCATGGTCTGAGGCCTGTCCAGATTTAAGGGAAGAGGAGGTAGACTCTCCTCCAACCTCTTCCAGGCAGAATATCAATCTCACATTTCAGAAGAACATAAGGATCCAAAATCTTATTGCAGCCATCTTGGAAAAATACAATCCGCCGCAAGCTGATAGATGGTAAACATTTAACCATCTATGTTTAGATTTCTTTCTAGTAAAAATGTAGAGAACTATTTAGTTCTGCTTTGTGTTTATTCTTTCATACAAGTAAAATCTATAAAATACTATACATACTTTTCAAAAGTGTGCTTGAATAATAACACGCTTTTATGAAAAATATTTACTGTGACAAATATAGTAGCCAGAGTGTACAGACCTTGGCTACTAGAGAACTTGTAAAATTCTGTCTTATAATTGGAATGTTGTTGGTTTCTTTCCTAGGATGGTTTGTGAATCCCTGATAAACACTGATACTCTTGAATGGGAAAGAACACAACTTTGGGCCCTAACTTTTAAACTGGTTCGGAAAATAATTGGTGGAGTGGATTATAAGGTATTTTTTTTTTTTTTTTTTTTTTTTACTAGTTATAAAAAGTAACCGCTATCAGGCAAGATTAATTTTTCAGTTGTAGATATCTTAATTTCAGATGGGAGAAATTAAGTGGAAGCATTTACAAAACCTACTTTGTGTTGTGTATTTCCTAAAAGGATTTAAAATGTTTCCCTCAGCTCCCTGCACTCCCCAACATAACAATGCAGGTGGCTAATATGTTTTTATGATGAGTCAGGAAGTTGCCAAGCAGACTTTGGGTTTCTTCATGCCACAGATCTTATGAATTTGGGGCCTTTTTCAAATGAAAGCACAGAGGATCGGTGTGTGGAACTGAGAAGGGATGTAGACATCAACTGATGGAGGGAGCAAGCCCTACTTCACCTTTACCTTGACCTTCCTTGCACAGGTGTCCTAACTTAATTAGTATCTGTCGCGCTCTGCTCTTACCCAAAAACAACAGCATATACTTTCTAAATGTGTCTCATATTGCAGTATTTCAATAGCTGCAAAAGCTATCCTGCTTCATTCAAGCCATTTTTGTTATTTTTCTCTCCCCCCCCCCCCCCTTTTTTTAAATTTTTTACCATGCTAGTGAGGAGGAACACAACATTATATTTATTTTTTATTGTTAATTCTCACCCAAGGGTATTTTCCCATTGATTTTTTTTCTTTTCGTTTTTGTTTTTGTTTTTCTTTGTTTGTTTTTAGAGTGGAAGAAAGGGAGGGAGGGAGAAGGAAGGGGAGGAGAAGGAAGGGAGAGAGACATCAATTGGTTGCCTCCTGCACACGCCCCGAATGGGACGGGGATAAAACCTGCAAACCAGGTATGTGCTCTTAATGGGGGAATTGAACCCAAGATTCTTTGGTTCGCTGGCCAATGCTCTAACCATTTATCCACATTGGCCAAGGGTGTTATTTTTCTTTTTGAAAGAATTATCAGCACCTGACCCTGTGCTTTATTTCTGTATTTTCTGTAATCTAAAATGAGTTAGTTGATAATTATTTGTTTGAATTATGATTTAATACAAAATTTATTCTAAGAAGTTTTTTCTGGTTATTTTTCTCTTTATTTCAGTTTCCTTAGCAGGTTAATATGCAGTTTTTACTTTTTATTTATACTGCGCTTTATAATGGTTTCTGATTTCTCTCATTTTTATATTTTCTCTATCTTTTTTACAAGATTCGGCACATAGTTTATGTTCAGTAAATGCGTATTGAATGAAATTTCTCTGTATCAGATTCTGCTCTGAAATAATGCAATTTGTAATAGTATAAGCAAGGGGATGAATGATTAACAGAAAAACCTTGTAGGGTAAATTTGAAGGAGTATGTGATGGATGAGAATGGAGAATAAAATTAGAAATGCCAAAGGGAATGAGCAGAAAGGGTCATCTACCAGAAAGTTAATATTTTTGTTCATATTTTCAGATTATTTTCAAGTTCTATTCAAATATATTTCTGTCTGTAAACCCAAATCAAGCTTTTTTTGATCACACACTTCTGTCCTGAAGCTCAAACAAGTTTAGCAGAGTGTGGAAAGTTTAATTTTTATTTATTCGTAACTTTCATTATTGATTGATATGACAAGGCATTCTTTAGAATTCTATTTTGGAGCATGACTTATCTCTTGGGTTAATGTTAGGGACTTGAATATTAGCTCTTGAAGAATTGGGATGTGGTTTTGAAGGGAACTTTTTTATTAGTGTGTAATCTTGAAACCTTTAGATGTTTGGCACAGGGGGGACATTACTCAATTTTAACCTATGGATTTTTCTTGTATTAGGGTGTTCGAGATCTCTTAAAAGTGATTTTGGAGAAAATCTTGACAATTCCCAATACAGTGAGCTCAGCTGTTGTACAGCAGCTTCTAACAGCTAGAGAGGTAATTTAAACCTTGATCATAGCCTCAAAAAATAGTTACATGCAGTTCTGTGCTTTTAAAACTCATGGTAATTTGTGGAATGTTCCATTTGTTTACTTCTAAAAAAATCACCTTTTTTTTGAGAGTACATTTATTAAAGCTGGGGACAGTGAAACAAGGGAGGGCTTAGGATAGAAGGAGCAACAGGATAGAGCCTCGGTGGGGCTGCTTCGGCTCATTGGAAAGTCAGAGAAAAGGGGCCTTGGAGACAGGTTCAGGGGGTGGGGGATGTTAGCTGCTGCCCATTGCTCCCCTGGTTGGAAGTCTCCTGGGGAACTTTAAATCACTTAGTTTTAAGGATGCTATTTTACTTTTTATATTTTGATTAATTCGTGGTTTTATAAAAAACAATAATATAGATGTTGAAGTACTTCCAACCATTATAAGATGTCAGACTATGGACCACGTAAAAGTTCATTGTGCTTTTTGCAAGAGTTGTTACATTGGTCTCTTGCTCTCCTATTGGAGTCTAATAATATTTAAAGCATTTTCAATGTTATTTACTAACCATCAGCAGTCGTTCCATTGTTTATTAATCTTCATTTTTAGAGATTCTTCACATATAAGTGAATTCCTTTGTGCTGTAGTTTAAACCCAATAAATTACTGAAGTAATATGTCTACTTTTTAATATATTGTTATTGTTGCATTAAAGGGCTCATCTGTAGGACTAGTCAAGAATAATAATATTGCCCTTTTATTTTTCTCAGGTTATAGCATATATCTTGGAAAGAAATGCCTGTTTGTTACCAGCCTATTTTGCAGTCACAGAGATCAGAAAACTGTATCCTGAGGGAAAACTTCCACACTGGGTAAATTTGATATTTCCCCAAATTTTTAATAGCATTTTTTATAAAAAATAGTTATGTTAATCTTACTTTTTTGTGCTTATTTTTAAAATGCTTAATTTTATCCTTAGGTGCTATGTGTTTTTTATCAATATATATATATCTTAAAATATATTTTTATTGATTCAGTGAGGAAGGGAGAGGGAGAGAGACAGAAACATCAATGATGAGAAAGAATCATTGATTGGCTGCCTCCTGCATGCCCCCTACTGGGGTTAGAGCCAGAAACCCAGGCACGTGCTCTGACCAGAATTGAACCATGACCTCCAGGTTCATAGGTCGACATTCAGTGGGTTCATAGCCCATTGTGCCACACTGGCTGGGTATCATTATTTTCTGTTTCATTTCTCTGCTGTCCTGTTGTCACAATTTATATATCACGTGATAAAATATACATAACTTTATCAGATAGCTAAGGACATTGTGGTATCACTTGGCCTAATTCAGAGGCAGAGGAACTGGTAAATAATTGTTTAGAAGGAAGCAAAAGAACACCAACTTTTGAGTAATTCCAATGTGCCAGGCTTTATACTAAACCTTTACATGTTATCTCATTTTATGTAAATGATCATTATATTCAGAGCAGTCTTGATTTTATACTTGCTTGTTTTTTTGTTTTGTTTTTAGTTACTTGGAAACCTAGTATCAGACTTTGTAGATACCTTCAGGCCCACAGCAAGGATAAACTCCATTTGTGGTAGGATTGTAATTTAAAATATACTAAACAGAGTGTGGTTTTGAATGATCTGACTATGGAACAAAGTTGACAGTGTCTTTCACATGTCTTGGTGGCTTGTCATTTTGTAACTCTAGGACAGCGGTTCTCAATCTGTGGGTCCCGACCCCTTTTGGGGGGGTCAAACGACCCTTTCACAGGGGTCACCTAAATACATCCTGCATATCAGATATTTACATTACGATTCATAACAGTAGCAAAATTACAGTTATGAAGTAGCAACGAAAATAATTTTATGGTTGGTTGTCACCACAACATGAGGAACTGTATTAAAGAGTCACGGCATTAGGAAGGTTGAGAACCACTGCTCTAGAGCTTACTAGCCTTTGACTTGTTTTCAGGTACTCTGTGCTGAATGAAGGGAGGGAAGAGCAAATGTCTGGACTGGGTCTAAGCTTTGAACAGAACCATCCTAGATGTATATCCTGATGCTTAGAGGGAATTTTGAATAGAGCTAGTAAAGCATCGTGGAATCTCTACCCAACTGAATATCATTACAGACCTGTCCCTCCGTGTCCACAATACACAAAACTATCAGGCTCTTTTAGCCCATTTCAATTCACACCTTTGCTCTCTATTTCACCTATTTAATTTTCTATTTTTTCATGTTTTGTTAGATTCTCAAGAGTTTTCTTTTAAAAATAAGCATGTGATTTGGCAGTGTTTGCAGTGCGCATATATATTCCTGAATTGTTTCTAGACATCATGTTGACCGTGGTCTGTCTGGGAATATAGACCATTATTTAGTTAATAGCACTTCCTATGAGCCAGGGCTATTCTGTAGACTGAAATTCAAAAATAAACGAAATAAACACCATACAGATGATTCTCAGGCTTCTAGCTTTTGTAACTGAGTGGATATTTATATCATTTAATGAATTATTGAAATAATGCGGGTTTGAGAAGGATGATGATGAGTTCAATTTAATACTTGTTGAGCTTGTCGTACCCATGAGCCATCCAAGTGGCAGGATTCGTCAAGCAGTTAGATATATGTGCTGGTAGTCATATGCTACAGCTAAGGCATCTAGGAACATCATGCTTGAAGTCAATCATGTTGACACTATACTAGAAAGTTCTGCAAACTTTTTCTGTAAATGGTGATACAGTGAATACTTTGGGTTCTGTGGACTATTCAATCTGTTGCAGCTACTCAGTTCTGCCATGGCAGTGCAGAAGCAGCAGTGAACCATTTATTTAGTTTATTTTTGTATTTCAGTCTGCAGAATAGCACCAGGCTCATAGGAAATGCGATTGACTAAACTTCACAAAAATAGGTAGCAAGCTGGAATTGACCCATGGATTATAGTTTGCTGACCTCTGTCCTAGATACTTGGACAAATGCAACATGTTTGAGTTTGGAAGGCCTGTACAAATTGGTGTCAGACTTTGTGGATACCTTCAGGCCCACAGTATGCTCACAATCTTATGTATTGGTCTCCAGTCACCTGGACTAAAAGTAATCAAAGACAATTTCCAAATTTTCATCTAATTCAAACAGTTTTTTAAACCAGCACCTGGTTCAGCACAGATGTTCATTAAATACTTGTAGAGTGAATGAAGGACCAGTATTGTGTTAACACTTACTTAAAAACCTTTTTTGTAATACTTACAGGCCGCTGCAGCCTTCTGCCAGTTGTAAATAACTCAGGTGCCATGTGTAATTCATGGAAATTGGATCCTGCAACTCTTCGTTTTCCTTTGAAAGGCCTGCTGCCATATGATAAGGTATGTTGCTAAATATAATGGAACTTTTGGCCTAACAGCCTTTACCCTGTAATATATGTGTGATGCTAAATTGTCATCTCTTCATAGACTAGAGAAGTAAATACTTATTTTTAAATTTTTATTTATTGATTTTTGTTTTAAAGAGAGAGACAGACAGACACTGATTTGTTGTTCCACTTATTTATGCATTCATTGGTTGATTCTTGTCAACTATTGGTTGATTGAGGACCAAACCCACAACCTTGGTGTATCGGGACAATGCTCCAACCAACAGAGCTACCCAGCCAGGGCCGAAGAAGTAAATATTTAATGAAAGATAGTGTGTGGTTTAATGTGTGATTCCAGTATACTCTGGTTTGTGATATTTCAGGTGTTTAGGCTCTAGTGGTCCACCTCTGGCAAAGTACTTGGAATTAGAAAACTGACTTTAAATTGATTCTTTGTTTTCATTCCTTCTTCACAAAGGGAAGACCAAAAATGAATTTGCATTGTCTTTAAAATTTATAGAGTGAGCCTCATATTTGTTAGATTTTTAAAAAGGGGGGATGAGACACAAGTGGAATAGAAAACAAAGGGGAAAAAAATCCACAAATATTAGTGAAATGAAATGAGATAAAAACATAATTCTGTAATGAGATTTGATAGATCATTATATTATTTTGGGTGTTGGATTGATAACAGAGCAGGGTAGGGGAGGGCTGGATATTGTTCATGTACATGTTTTATGTCAAAAGTGATATGTAGAGTAACTAGCAAATTTGTTCAAAAGTGAGGAGGGTTAAATAGTGAATGTAAGGTGACAATCTGAGCTCTTGGCATATTAGTCAGAAAATTTTGGAATGTGAAAATGTGGTAAACTAAATGGAATTTACTTTCATTTTCATCATGATAGCAATAATAACAAAAACAGATGAATTTATTGTGTGCTTACCATGTGCCAGGCAGTGTTCTAAAAACTTTACTTTGTGAAATTCTTATTTTTAACTATCATCTTAATATCTCCATTCTACAGGTGATGAAACTGAGACACAAAATGGGTAGTAACTTGACTAAGGCCCATGTTTAGGAAGTGGTAGAACCAGAATTTGAACTCAGGCAATATGATGCCAGAACCTACACTCTTAAACCCTGTGCTATCAAGTCACTTGTCCTCTCCAAATTTGGAAATAGTGTTTGTTTTCACTTGTGTGAAGTGATTGGAAACTGCCTCCACTTCTCTTTGATTTGATTTCTGAGCAGGAAATCCTTTCCTTACAGTGAAGCGTAAGACTTTCATGTGGCCAGCTGAAGTCATTTTTTAAGTTTAGACTCTGTCTGACTTCGGGCAAGTCGCTCTGCCTTATCAAATAAGGGATGGAATAGATTAATTGCGACGAGCACTAAAATCCTATGATTTTTTTTTTTTTTTTTTTTTACTAGATACTGCCTACAGTGTGCAGGTAACAAGTGCCTTTAGAGGATTTTTTGATCCCAATTTCAAATTATTTGAATTTACTTTAATCTTGAAGCAATAATTATTTTTTATTTTCTTTAAAGGATCTGTTTGAACCACAGACTGCTTTGTTGAGATATGTATTGGAGCAGCCTTATTCCAGGGATATGGTCTGCAATATGCTAGGTTTAAATAAGCAGGTACTGTACTGTGATGGAAACCTAGTAAATTCTGTGTAAAATCCGCACTATTCTTTTCTCTTTTCTTTGCTATAGCTAACTGAGCAAAACAGTTAAAACTATTTGGTGATTTTTAAAAAATATATGATTTATTAAACAATGTATTGTTTCTATCATATATATATATATTGCTTTCAGAATGTTTAAATTACAAAGGAGATATTTTGAAAGTTGATTTATTTTGCATTGCTTTTTTTTCTATAAGGCCAGTTTCAAGTATACCTTTTGCCAGAGAAACCTACACATGGCTTAACCCTAATTTTTTATTTTTGTTGTTGTTTGGGTGTCCTTTTTTATAACCCATAGTATCTTCAGCATGGCCTCATTGCTGACTTTTTCGGGGGAGGGATATGTTTTTGGTGGTTTAACATGGGGGGTTTGTGCTGACTCTGGGTTCCTTGAGGCTGGCCTCATAGTCACTGTTTTGTCTTTTCTTTTTTTCTTCCTTTATTTTTGTTCTGTCCTGTCTTGTCCTGCCCATCCTCCAATGCTCTAGACCTTGAACATTGCTCAGGTATGTTCACAACCTTACTGTTGTATTGTGACTAACGATACGCTGGCCGCTTTGTAGCCACTGATTCCGTTTAGAGAATTCATGTATGGTCGGGGCTTGAAATTGGCAGGACCATGCTAAGACCAAGGCCACTAAAACAAATTCTTCTTGGGATATGAGAGTTGTTTTTGGTGGATTGTTTTTGGTTTTGGTTTTTGGTGGTTTTTTTCTTCTTTTTTTTCTTTTTAACAAAGAGACAACACCTGGCACACAATAAAGCCTGTCACTTTTTTGATGGGTTGTTTTTCTCCCCACTCCATTTTACTGTTTTTCATGCTTTAGGGCTAAAGAGAGCCTGGTGGAATTTTTAGAGATGGAAAGATTTGTGGTGGCCTTTATCTTTCCAGACTTTTAAAACATAAATAAATAACAACATCAATAAAAATACTTATGTTGCTTTGTCTTAAAAAAGAAAAATTAAAAACAAAACAGAGAAAAAGCACTTTAATAGAGATATGTTACTTTTAAAAATTGGAGTGGTAAACCTTATACAGAGAAGGATTTTTTTGGAAACATGGGGATTGACTAAGAAATGTCACACTCTTAGGTGACCCCACACCTGCCTGACAAACACCCTTCTTGTCAGTCTCTGCCAGATGTGTCCTCCTAGAGCGAGCTCCTCAGCTGACGCTCACCTAAGGCGGGAGAAGGACACTGTGGCCAAACTTTATAAATCAAACTTTTATGCAGTCCCAAGTCTGTTCCCGGACTTTTCACCTTGGAGACTTTAAGCAAAATAGTGGTTCCAATTATTTTTGTTAAACATTTTTGAGCCCAACATTAAAATAGACCAGCTTTTTTCTTTTAAAAAGACGTTCTTGTCTAGGCTATATAAAATAGCGTTACTGTTTGCAATACTATAGTGAAGGTTGTGCCAGTGCTTCCATTTATAAAGCCCTATTTTTAAGGACATATAGCTTGGCCATAAAACTTGCTCAGTGTTGAAACTTTGCATGCCAAACCTCACCCTGGTAGCAGTATCTCTATTATTTAAGTTTTTTCTTCTGAAAAATTTACCAAGTTTCCTTGTTTGAACAAGCCTTTGTACATGTGAAAAGTGAAACTGCTTCACAGTATGTGACAGTTACCTCATATAATCAGTTTGTCAATTTAACACTTTAAATACACAGTCATTAATTCTGATCAACTTTCACTTGAGTTAGAGGTAAGTATTTAGTTAACTTTGAAAGAATGCTTTATGCTGCTTCTTAAAACTAATTTTTGCAATGAACTTGAAATCCAACAACTCAATTTTTTTACAGTTGGTGGATAAATATACCAGTGGTCATTTGAGCTGCAAGTACCCTCCCCCAGATAGCCTTAGCTATCATTTGCTGCTTTCTTTTGGGGGGCAGTTCTTCTCAAACCAAAAATTGACAAAACAACTCAAAGAAGAGTATCTCTGATCCAATCATTTTAATAACAAGTTTCAACCTAAAAAAAGTTTATGACTAAGACATAAATCCGTAAAAAATAAAGTTTATAATGGAAATGCTGACAGAACATTATTATTATTGGTCCCACTGAAGTGTAAACATTGTCAAAACTTTACGATTCATCAGTAGTTGTTTTGTAGAAAACTGTAGTGAGTGAACTTGTAGATGGAAGATGTGTGCTGAATTGACTTATATGTTATTTTCACCATCTGGAAAGTAAAGAAAATGAGAACACACAGTATAAGAAGCATATGATTAAAAATAAGCAAGTTATCTTACCACATCTTTTATCATTACAAAACTATATCCTGCACTGTACTTTCTTGTCCTTTCTCTAGCAATGCAGTAATTAATGAAAGCTTGAAACCTTTAAAGAGCTGTCTATATTGCATTTTCCAGTAGGAATTGGGCTATATTTTATCTTAAAATTGGTCACATTTAGAAGGTCATAAATAGCCCAGTTCTGTGACCAGCAAAGTGGAATGTTCACAGTGGAAGAATACTGTTTTGCGTGTTTACACGAGTTTGTGTTCTTTCTACTGAATAAGCATTACAAACCATATGCTACTCAAGTTCTTGTGTGGTGGTGTATGAACTCTGGCTACCCTGAGACAGTGAAATACTAGACTAATCACTGTTTATCTTTGAAAGGCACCATTAAAGTGGTATTAACTGGCACAGCGCTTCAGTTCTTATTGGCAGAGAATAAATGACATACAAAAGGGTATTTTTTTCCCGGCTGGTCCATTGTTTTCTATCTCTAGCCAGCATTGCTCACTGGTTAGAGCATCGGTCTGCGCATGGAATGGTCGTGGGTTCAATTCCAATCAAGGGCAGGTATCTGGGTTGCAGGTTCAAACCCCGGCCCCGGTAGGGGCACGTGCAGGAGGCAATCAATTAATGTCTCTCTACATCCATGTTTCTCTCTCTCTCTCTCTCTCTCTCTCTCTCTCTCTGTCTGTCTCTCTCTCTCTCTTCCCCTCTCCTTTCCACTCTCTGAAAATCAATGGAAAAAATATTATGGGCTGAGGATTAAATAAAATTTGTTTTCTAGCACTGAAATAATTATTTAAAGTTAATTAAGTCCACCTAAGTACATGTTAAAATTTCACCACAAAAGCTGTACCAGAACTGTTATATAAACATGTTAGAGGTTACTTAGCTAGAATATGTTTAAGACTGAAAAAAGCCTTATCATTTGCCATTTGAAGTCATGATGGAAAAGAATCAGGGGCATGGGTAAGGGTTACTGTTAATGTTTCTCAATGCTTAAGCTTTTTAATAAGAGCGGAAAATTTAAAATGTTCCAATATAATTTGAGCTATTATGCAGAATGTGAATTGTTAAAATATTGAATTTATATTCATGTTGTTAAAAGAGGTTAAAATATGCATATAGAAATAATGTAAACTAATTCAACTTATATGCTTATATAGTGAAGACTTAAATTTATAAAAGTTTCAGAAAAGTTATGAGTAACCATACACATAGTGTCCATTGGCTTACAGAATTACTATAGCGTAGTGACTGATAATTAACCTTTATTTACAGATTATTTAACTGCTTTGCAAATTTTCATTTGTTCTACTTTGTAAAATAATCTATGTAATGGAGAGTCTTAATTTTAGAGTACTTACCTTAGTAATTGAAAACAAAAGCCAAACTTCTATTCTAAAGTAGTAGCACAGATTATGAGGGGGGCGGGGGGGCATTATTAAAATTGGCAAGTAAACAAACATGTTTAAGCTATCCCTAAACTTGGTTTGAGAAATATCCTTGGCTTTAATCAAAAATACCTGGGAAATATAGAGTTAATCCTGAGAGATGTTCTGCCACCCTCACCACTGGGGCAGTTAGGCACCATAGAGATTCCTGAGTGATTTAATTCTTTACAGAAAATTTGGATCTCATCTTGAGTCGTGGTATATATGGAAATATCATCAGCTTCAACTAAATTTCCTTCTTTGTCAAAATCTTAATATTTTTGGTTTTTCTCCTTAAATCATTAACTGTATGACCATCACTACACCCCTAAAATATATAGGTAAAAATCCAGTTTTTTTTAAAAAAAGAAATAGCTCATATTAAAAAGGTTAACTCCTGAATGACTCAGATGCTAAAACCAATTTTATTTAGTTTTCTCTTTTTTCCTAAAGCAGATTGATGAAAGACCATCATGGATGGAGGAATAGGTGACAAATTGGTTAGTTTCCAAACTAGAAGCAAATTCCCACCACTAATGGAAAAATTCCTACTGGAAATAATGGCTTTACTTCTTTTCACAAATTTTTCTGACTCTTGTACACTTTGAATGACCTCACTCTAAATTTGTGTTGTCTGACACATTTCTTAGGTTGTTGGTGGTTGGCAGAACTAGTGAATTTCAAGCCCTGTACACAGTAGTTTTGCATGCTGATTTAAGAAATAGTTTGTAGTGTTGTCCGTTGCACTTTGCTCTGCTTCATAATGATAATTACATTTGGAGGAAAAGTACTGTAGTCTCAACTGGTGGTGTTACTATTGCTCTTTGTAAAACTGTAATGTGGTTGAACTGTGAACATGGCATTGTGTTTTTGGAAAAAAATATGAAACAACCATTGATGCTTAATGTTTTGGATAGACGTATGTTTTACTTGCATGCTTTAAGAAAGTGCAGCTATCTTGAAGCTTTACAAGTTTGGAGCTGGCAAAGAGCATGCAAAAGAGGGGATGCTATTCATTATGTTTTGTTTTTTTCCAAATTCGTCCCCATTTTGCATTTTTCCCCCTAAATTTAAAGAAATCATATCCCTTTTTCATGGCAAAAGACGAACAATTACATCTAAAGTTTAGAAGGAAAGCATGTATATTAGTAATTGTATTCACTAGAAAGGCATCTAATTGCCTGGCTATTAAGCCATATTATATATTTTACAAAGGAAATATGAAAATGCATAAAGTATGGCTAACATATATCTTTTGGTAAAAGTATATATTTTTAAATCACTTTAAAATGCGTAAATCATTTTGCCTCTAGAAAGGGAAGTTGCATTTTCATTTTTAGTGTTTAAACTCAGTTCTTTTTCTTGTTTTAGAATTTAAAATAGTCTAATTTACAATTAAAGCTGCATTATGTTTGATTTCTAAAAGAGCAGAGATGAACTTTGAGACCAATTTTTTGCAGAGGAAGTTTCCATTTCAGTATCAGAATCAGTGACACACATTGAAAAACAAATATTGAGTAGTCTGGCAGCTATTTATATATACCTCTGTGTATAAAGTTAGAGTAAACTTGTGGTGGTTACTTTAAAGTAAATTCACACATGTCTTGGCTTTCTTATCACAATATCTGATTCCTGGAAATCCAGGGTTTTCATATTTTGAGTTAGATTGCAAAATTAATACTGCTATCCCCATTTCATATGCCTTTTAAATTAACTTTTTTCAAAGGATAAATAACAAAATTTTATACTCTGCTGTGCTGTTTGTCAAATTGAAATAATGTCTATAGTGAAAGTCAAAAGTTAATGGGAAGTCTGTCTTGTATGAGACCTGAAAAAAAATTTTTTATGAAACTCATCCTCTATGATTATGTAACATCATGCAGCTTTAATAGACTAAATCTAACCTTAACTGTCTTAAGTTCAACTTCATTTCATGCTTCTCAGCCTCTTGTTACAAATAATGGCCATTAACTGGAAACTTGGGAAACTAACCAGGAGGCTTTTGGAATACTGTATGTAATCTCTGCCCTACAGCAAAAGCAGCGCTGCCCTGTGCTGGAGGACCAGTTGGTGGATCTGGTGGTCTACGCCATGGAGCGATCTGAGACGGAGGAGAAGTTTGATGATGGGGGAACAAGCCAACTCCTGTGGCAGCATCTCTCGAGTCAGCTCATTTTCTTTGTGCTTTTCCAGTTTGCAAGTTTTCCACATATGGTCCTTTCTCTTCATCAGAAGGTTAGTACTAAATCTTTTGTTAGAGAGCTTCGCCTGTTGATGAGTATGTTTTAGACTGGCATGGACATTGTCTCGTGATTTCAGCCCTGGAAGAAGTTCTGAGTCCTACCTTATGTTCTGCTCAGTGCTTATGCGATTTCTTAACTTCATTTTCTTGTCATTATAGACACTGGATTTTGTAATTCCTTCTATATATTTGCAGTGCAAAGATCAGGGAGTACAAGAGGAAAAGACAGTATAGGATCCTCAATGAGCTCCTTACTAGTGGAAAGATTGAGATATAAACAATTTGATTATAATTTAATAGTTTTCATAGTGAAATAATGTTTCCCTGAAGGGAATGAAGAGTCCCAATTAAAGACATAGGAGTGGCTTTATCAAAGAGATCTTGAAGCTAGTTAGCACTAAAGGACAAACAGAAATTTGCCAAGAAGAAAAACTGGGAAAGTATTTCCATAGTAACAAGTTCATCATTTGGAAAGGTATAGAAGGTTTTTTTGATAATCAGTCCTTGAGGATTTTAAATTACATTTGATTTTAGCCAAAAAGCCGAGAAGCTTGAGAATTTTAAATTAAAATTTTTTTTGTATGATAAAGATTTCCTCATGTTTTGATGAGATATTTTTGGTAATTATCCCATATTAAACTTGATTCTCATGCACATGTGATCAACTTATTTATGTCCTAAAACATTTAATTTTTGATATGTATAGTTTTAGTGGGGGTAAGGGAGGAAAGATATATGTTATATTAAAATAATTTAAAAGGCTTTCCTCGGTGTGTTTTGAGTTGAGACTAAGTAGTTAGCAAATGCCAAAGTTAGATGCTAACATTCTGAAAGCAGGGTTTCTCCTTTTTGTTTTTTTCTTTAAATGTTGCATCCAACTCTTTAACTAGCTGTGTAGTATTTAACCATCTTTTACAGTTAGCAGGGCGAGGACTGATCAAAGGCAGAGATCATCTGATGTGGGTTCTCCTGCAGTTCATTTCTGGAAGTATTCAGAAAAACGCACTAGCTGATTTTCTCCCTGTCATGAAACTCTTTGACCTTCTGTACCCAGAAAAAGAAGTAAGTTTTACTAAATGGTAAATGTAGTGAGTGAATTATGTCTAAATTATGCTTAAGGATTTTAGTGTGATTTTGTGAAAAGTGCACTGGATTTGAAAACTGGAAATCTGAGTTCTTACCCCAGTTCTGTAACTAACCACAGTCATGGGATGGACATTAGGTCTCTCTCATCATCAGTCTACTCATGTCTAATGAAGAAATTGAACTAAATTATTTTTGAAGTTTATCTTAAATCACAATGGAACATTTAGTATAGCAAATTTTTTTCCTACATTTTAAGTAGGTTTACAATTTTAAAAAGCATTATACTGTTTTTATCTATACCAGCCGTGGGCAAACTACGGCCCGCGGGCCAGATTCGGCCCGTTTGAAATGAATAAAACTAAAAAAATAAAAAGACCGTACCCTTTTATGTAATGATGTTTACTTTGAATTTATATTAGTTCACACAAACACTCCATCCATGCTTTTGTTCTGGCCCTCCGGTCCAGTTTAAGAACCCATTGTGGCCCTCGAGTCAAAAAGTTTGCCCACCCCTGATCTATACACATCATTGAATGGCCCCATGATATTAGTGTCTGTGAATACCTTCTGTTTGTTTGCTAATTGAGTGTGTCCCCCTCCGTGTATTATTACATAAAGTATTTGAGTAAAATATGGCATGTACTTATGATTGCCATTTTTTAAACATTTTATTATAGGCATTTTCATCATTTCTTTTTCTTTTTTAATTATATAAGCTTCAAGTGTACAACATTTATAATTCAGCATCTGTATACACTACAAAGCAATCACCCCCAAAAGTCTAGTTTCCATCCATCACCATACAGTTGACTCCCTTCATACCTCTCACCCACCTTTCTGTAATAACCACCATTCTGTTCTCTGTATATATGAGTTTTTGTTTTATGTTGTTGGGGTTATTTTTTGTTTTGTTTTTTAAGATTCCACATGAGTGAATCAAATGCTATTTGTCTTTCTCCTTATGACTCATTTAGTATTATACTCTCAAGTTTCATTCATGTTGTCACAAATGGCAAGATTTCATTCTTTTTTATGGCTGAACTAGAGGCCCAGTGCATGAGATTCATGCACTTGTGAGGGGGCGGGGGGTGTCCCTCAGCCCGGCCTGTGCCCTCTCGCAGTCTGGGAGCCCTTGGAGGATGTCCTTAGCACTGCTGTGGAGGCAGGAGAGGCTCCTGCCACCGCCGCTGCGCCCAGTTCAGGGCTTCTAGCCGTGGGAGCACACCGACCACCAGGGGGCAGTTCCTGCATTGAGCATCTGCCCCCTGGTGGTCAGTGTGTGTCATAGTGACTGGTCGTTCGGTCAATATGCATATTATTCTTTTATTATATAGGATAATATTCTAGTGTGTGTGTGTGTGTGTGTGTGTGTGTGTGTGTGTATGTGTATGTCTTTATTCATTCATACATTTATGGACACTTAGGTTTTTCCCCTATCTTGGCTATTGTAAATAACACTACAATGAACATAGGGGTTCATAAGCCTTATCAATTAGTGTTTTCAGATAAATAGCCAGAAGTGGGAATGGCTGGATAATATAGTAGTTCTATTTCTGAATAAATTAGTGGCTGCACCAATTTACAGTCTCACCAACAGTGTACAAGGGTTTCCTTTTTTCCACATTCTCTCCAACACTTGTTGTTACTTCTTTTTGTTGTTGTTGTTGATAGTAGCCATTCTAACATGTATGAGGTGATATTTCATTGTGGTTTTGATCTGCATTTCCTTAGATATTCATGGGAATTTTCCCCCCAAAATTTTCATTTATTTACTAGTGATGTTGCACAAAGATTCGCACAATAGGCCTTCTTTCCCCTGGCTGCCGGCACCGGTTTTCCTCCGGCACCCGGGACCCAGGCCTTTGGTCCGGCCACAGCAGCGAGGCTTGGCTTCTCTGCTTTGGCTGCTCCCACCCCTCCTTTTTTTTTTTCCCCCCCCAGCTCCTTGAGTGGAGCCCAGGGCAGGCTGGAAGCCTGGGTTTCCCCCGGTGACCCAGGCCCCCAGCCATTCCTTGAGCAGAGTACAGGGCCGGTGGGAAGCTTGGCTTCCTTTGTCGCCAGGAGCAACCCAAGCCTCCTGCTTGCTCCAGCTCCATGGCCGCCACCATCTTCAGTCGTCTTCAGTCTTCGCTCTGCACCTGCATGTGCAAATTAACCGCCATCTTTGTTGGGTTAATTTGCATAGTTGCTCTGATTGGCTGGCTGGTGGATGTAGCGGAGTGGCTGAGTGACAGAGTGATGGTTAATTTGCATGTTTCTCTTTTATTAGTGTAGATTTTTGAGACAGGGAGATAGAAAGAGACATCGATTTGTTGGTCCACTTATTTATGCATTCTTTGGTTGATTCTTGTATGTGTCCTAACCGGGGATCGACCCCACAACTTTGGCGTATCGGGATGACACTCTAACCAATTGAGCTTCCCTGCCAGGGTATTTTATGGAAAATTTTAAATGCACAAAAAAGTAGATTTAATAGAAAGTAAACTCCTAAGAAATATGTTTCTTTTTTCCTTTTTACCTTGTTAATGCTGGACATTTTAAAAACAAATTTTTAAGTTTTATGTTCTCAAAAAGTATATATGTAACTTAGAAATTTTGTGTTTTCAGTATATTTATCACATTCAGTAAGATTTCATAGTGTTTAATTTTTAAAGAATAGACATTTTTAAATGATTGTGAATGTTCTGTAGCAGTAAAAGATTGGCTAAGCACCTGTGAATTTTTTATTTTCTTGGTAAGTCAGAACAATCTTGTAATAATAGTTTCAATGTCTCATTGCTGTTTTATCTTCTGATTTATATTACTGAATAATCAAAGAACAATTGGAAGTAAATTAATATAGCATATGTGTATTTTTTTAATTTTTTTTTAAATATATTTTTATTGATTTCAGAGAGGAAGGGAGAGGGAGAGATAGAAACATCAATGATGAATTGTTGATTGGCTGCCTCCTGCATGCCCCCTACTGGGGATTGAGCCTGCAACTTGGGTATGTTCCCCTGTCCGGAATCAAACCCAGGACCCTTCAGTCCACTGAGCCAAACCAACTAGGGCTATAGCATATTTTTAAAAGAGCTATATCAGAAGTAGATTAGTAAAATAGTTTTAATTAGTTAATTTTTCTCTTTCTGAAAATATTTTTTAGTGTATCCCAGTTCCTGATATTAACAAACCTCAGTCAACTCATGCCTTTGCAATGACTTGCATTTGGATTCATCTTAATAGAAAAGCCCAAAATGACAATTCCAAACTACAGATTCCAATACCTCATTCCCTAAACCTTCACCATGAGTAAGTATTTGTAGCTGAACAGTTAATTGTTTTTATTTTGTAAGTGGTGGATTATAGACTAATATTATTCATGATATTTGTGTAAAGAATGGAAATCCCTCCACATTCATTGGCAGTTAGGGCGAACATTTAATGTGTATGTCATACCAAGAGAAAGTGACCAATATCTGCATCAGAGAACAACTAGAAAATTAATCCTATTTACATTATATATATATGTACATTAAAACATATAAATACTTTAGTTTTATATGTCTTATGTGTACATATATGTTTATATGTTTTACTTTAATTAAAGTTCTTAATTTCCAAAAATAATGTGAACATGTTTCAAAATTTCTTAATACTTAGGATTTCATCATGATCTGACTGAGATGTCTTTCACTCCCTGGGCTGCCAGGGCTGATTGAGCTCATCTGTCTGGTGTGCTCCCTTACATCATTCCCTAAGCTGTGATTACTCAGAGGTGTCCTTTTTAGATAAGATTGGGCTTCAGTCAGAGGTATTGGGAATAGCTGAACTTCCCACCCAGAACTTCTAAAAAAGACTTCATAAGAGACTATAGGATAGTCAGACTTCACATTTCATTTCGCTTTCATTTTATGAGACACCCCTTAACCATCTTCACATAGTGACATCTATAATGAAGGCATTTCATTGTGCTTAAGCAGATAGATAATAAGTAGAACCCTAGTTCATGAATTTGTGAGTTATTTCTTCCTTTCTGAATCTTAGTGCTATATGTGTAATACATACTTACAAATACTCATTAATTGTTAACTTATAATTACTTAAATTCTTTCTGAAGTGCTACTTATACTTTTATATGTTTCTACTTTACGTTTTGGACAGAAACTATAAAGCCTGTAGGAATAAGTATAGTATTAGTAAATAATTGCATGAAATTAAACTTTTCTAAAAGTGCAAGTTAACTTCCTGGAAATTATTTGCATTTTTCCCCTCTTTAATGGGACTTGAAATTTTAGGTTCCTACAGCAGAGTCTTAGAAATAAAAGTTTACAGATGAATGACTATAAGATTGCCCTGCTGTGTAATGCCTACTCTACAAATTCAGAATGTTTTACATTACCCATGGGAGCACTAGTAGAAACTATTTATGGAAATGGAATTATGAGGATCCCTCTTCCTGGAACGAGCTGTTTGGCTTCAGCATCTATTACTCCCTTACCGATGAACCTCCTGGATTCACTGACAGTTCATGCCAAAATGAGGTATGGGCTGTTTACTTGGTCCTGTGTCATGTAATTGATATCAGTGTAATGTAGACTTGATTTAATGATTATGTGTGTGTTTTATGGTCAAGTACATTTTTAAAAAATAATTAGGGTTTTTTATTATAAAATTATAATTTTTTATTATAGGATTTCTAGAATATACAAATAAACCCAAAGAAAATAATTACCATAATCCCTCCATGAAAAATAAGCATTATAAAGTTTTTGTGTATATTCTGAGTCATTTTTTCTATGTATAAATATACGAATTTATGGATTTTTAACAAAATGGGCTCTTACTACAATACAATTTTATAACCATTTTTTTCCTCCATATAATCTATCAAACACCTTTTTAAGTTTAATGCTCTTCAAAAATATCTGTTTTAATGGCTACAACAAAGTCTTTTGTGTGACTATAAATGATTTAAAATAAAATTTTTTTGTTATTTATTGATTGATTTGACAAAGAGAGATCAGTTTATTGCTGCATTCATTGGTTGATTCCTGTATTTGCCCTGACTGGGATCTAACCCACAATCTTGGAATATCAGGACAATGCTCTAACCAACTGAGCTACCCAGCCATGGTTGGCTCTAAATGATTATTTAGCCAGTTCCACATCATTGGACATTGAGGTTATTTTTTAACAATATATTTTTTAATTGATTTCAGAGAGAAAGGGAGAGGGAGACACAGAAACATCAATGATGAGAGAAAATAATTGATCGGCTGCCTCCTGCACTCCCCTCAACCCAGGCATGTGCCCTAACAGGGAATCAAACCATGACCTGGTTCATAGCTCGATGCTCAGCTCTTAAGTATTGGCTCAAACTTCAAATACAATGTAGGTAAATGAGAATTCATCTGTGGGCCTCTAAGTGGGACTTCAGTTCTAGAAAAGACATGCTCTTTTTCAGATAGCAAACACTGTGATAGAATTACATTCAGCGGTCGCCAACCTTTCGGAATTCCGGTTGGCGACCACTGGTTTAGAGCATGCATGACAGAGTTGAGGGAAGCACTGTTAGAACCTAACGTTTGGATCTTAGCTGTGATTTATTAAGTAATTCTGTAACAACAGTTAAATTTCTCAGATGGTTTTAATTACATATTTAAAAAAGAAAACATACTGTAACCATTCAAGCGTGTTCTTGTGAGTTTACCCAAAGCCTGCTTTTCCATGAGGAGAGGGATCCCGATGCAATTGGAAGCACCATGGAAACCAGAATAGGTTTTAGGTTGGACAGTGCATCACTACCAGTGTCCTGGCAACTTAAATGATTAAAGTGGGACTGATTCAATTCATATATTTAAGTTCAGATTTATACCAGGTTCCCTACAGGTAACTCCTGTATTTATGTCAAAAATAGGGATTTTTATTTGCTTTCCTTTTGTTTCTCCTCAGCCTTATCCACAGCATTGCTACCAGAGTGATAAAACTTGCTCATGCAAAGTCCAGTGTGGCCTTGGCTCCAGCCCTAGTGGAAACTTACAGTCGGTTATTGGTCTATATGGAAATAGAGTCTTTGGGCATCAAAGGATTTATCAGTAAGCCAGGACCTTCTGATGTTTATAACCATTGATCTGTTCATTAATTCAACAAGTACTCTTCTAGGTGCTGCGGATACAGCAGTGTCACTGCCATCATAGAGACTACTGCTAATGAGAGAGACATACAAAAAAACTAATAAATGAAATTGAAGTATATCAAATGATGTCTTTTTTTAAAAAATATTTTTTTATTGATTTCAGAGAGGAAGGGAGAGGGGAGAGAGAGATAGAAACATCAGTGGTGAGAGAGAATCATTGATAGCCTGCCTCCTGCAGCCCCCTACTGGGGTTCGAGCCTGCAATCCGGGTATATGCCCTGAGAGGGAATTGAACCGTGACCTCCTGGCATATAGGTCAATGGTCAGTGCTCATAGGCCAGGCTCAGGTGATAAGTCTTATAGAGAAAAATAAAATAAACAAGAGGGATAGGGTCAGGGTGGTGAGTTGCATTTTTATGTAAAGTTATGGTAAGAAAAGGGTATTGGACTAGTGAGCAGGACGTGGTCATTGTTTTCATGCAAGAATCATGTTCCTGTTTGCTTCTTTCTGGTTTGCTCCTGGGACAGCAATGAATACTGAATCTGACTGGCAATATGGAAGGCATTTTCCTGCATTGCAGAGGAAAGCTTATATCTGTTAGCTATTATGTTGTTCTGAATAAGAAATACTGTCTTAGTGGAAGTGTTTTTCTGACTCATGTTAATTCTAACTTTCACCAATACAATATAATTTTAATTTTAACCATAGTTATACTTTTTACCAGATAATTGAGATCTGAATAAAACTTTCTTATGAGGGACGAGGGAATAAGAGCATGTGTGATGCAATTTATGTGTTAAAAAGTGAGTCCTCTTGCTTCAAAACATTGGGAACCTTAATTTCATAAAAATAATTTTGAAATTAACTGAGAAGTGAGAACGGTTAGAATGATTTTCTTTTCAGACATATCTTGTGTTTTATTTTTCCAGATGAACTTGATTATCAGTTGTCAAATTGCAGGGGGAAAAAAGCAAACTTGGTATTATAACTATGATCTGGATTTTTTCCTCACAATTAAAGTAGAAGTTATAGAGAACATTTGGAAAATATGTGCACTTATATATGCCTCTGTGCATGTGTATTCACAATCAAATCTTTACATAGATTTTACTCAGTGTGACTTTCATGTCTTTTAATGCACAGCTTTTACTAATTGGTGTCTTAAATGATCTTGTTCCTTAAGGTCAGCTTTTGCCAACCGTTTTCAAGTCTCATGCCTGGGGCATCTTACACACACTTCTTGAGATGTTCAGCTACCGGATGCACCACATTCAGCCTCATTACAGAGTTCAGCTCTTGAGTCATCTTCATACTTTGGCTGCAGTTGCACAAACAAATCAGAACCAGCTTCATCTCTGGTGAGCTCACTGGAGATTGTTTTTCTTTAAGATTTATAGGAAACTTTGTTGGAGATGGGAACTTAAATCTTTGCCTTACAATATTTTTTTGTAATGACATTGGTTAACAAAATTATACAGGTTTCAGATGTGCAATTCTATAATACATTATCTGTATATTGTTTTGTGTGTTTACCGCCCCAAGTCAAGTCTCCTTCCATCACCATTTATCCCCCTTTTACCCTCTTTTACTTATCCCCCCTTTCCCTCTGGTAATCACCATACTGTCATCTGTGTCTATGAGGTTTTTTTGTTTGTTTCTTTTCTGTTTGTATCTGCTTAATCCCTTCATTGTTTTTACCCAGCCCTGCAACCACCTTCCCCTATGACAGCTGTCAGTCTGTTCTCTACCTATGAGTCTATTTCTGTTTTGTTTTTTAATTTATTTTGTTCATTAGATTCCACATATGAGTGAAATCATATGGCACTTGTCTTTCTTTGACTGGCTTATTTCACTTAGCATAATGCTCTCCTGGTCCATCCATGCTGTCACAAATGGTTAGATTTCCTTCTTTTTTACAGCTGAGTAGTATTCCATTGTGTAAATGTTCCACAGCTTTTTTTAGCCACTCATCTACCATTGGGCACTTGGGCTGCTTCCAAATCTTGGCTATTGTAAATAATGCTGCAATGAACATAGGTGTGCATATATTTTTTTTCAAATTAGTGTTTTGGGTTTCTTCAGATATATTCCCATAAGTGGAGTCACTGGATCATAAAGCAATTCCATTTTTAATTTTTTGAGGTGACTCAGTACTCCTTTCTACAGTGGCTGCACCAATTTGCTTTCCCACCAACAGTGCACAAGGGTTCCCTTTTCTCCATGTCCTTGTCAATACTTGTTTGTTGATTTATTGATAAGAATCATTCTGACAGATGTGAAGTGATATGTTATTGTTGTTTTACTTTGCATTTCTCTGATGATTAGTGATGTTGAGCATCTTTTCATATGTCTATTGGCCATCTGTATGTCCTCTTTGTTTTGTTTTCGTTAATCCTCACCCAAGGATATTTTTCCATTGATTTTTAGAGAGAATGGAAAGGAGTGGGAGAGAAGAGAGAGAGAAACATTAATGTGAGAGAGATACATTCATTGGCCTCCCACACATGACCTGACCAGGACCAGGGTTGAGCCTGCAACCAAGATATGCACCCTTAACTGGAATCAAACCCGGAACCCTTTAGTCCCCAGGCCCATGCTCTTATCCACTGAGCTAGACCAGCTAGGACATACATGTTCTCTTTGGAGAAGTGTCTATTCAGGTTCTTAGCCCATTTTTTAATTGGATTGTTTGTGTGTTTTTGTGTTGAGTTTTATAAGCTCTTTATAAATTTATGTATTAACCCCGTATCAGACGTATCACTGGCAAATATGTTCTCCCAGAGTCCAGCTTTTTAAACAGAAATTTATTAAGATAGTTGAGTCCTTGCCTTGGGATCTTTGGATTGAGCATAAGTACTTCAAAGGCCTTTGGCATTATGTTCTAACTTAGCCCTTTATGATACTAGATTTAAACATACTTTGAATTATGGTTAAAGTGTCAATCATGTCATTTTGATTTTGCTCTAAATGAAAATATATTGCAGGTAAAAATAATGTAATTTTTGAAATGCTGTTTATCTAAGTGAAATCTTTTAGTCCTATAGGCTATAGGTTACCATTTTCAAATGTGTAAGCATGTCAGATGGTTATCACTATAAAATTTGCCACTTCAGGTTTTAAAAAAAATTAAGCAAAGCTCATCTCACACAAAAGAAATTTATTTATTTATTTAAATTAAAGAAGGGCCCTAGCCAGTTTAACTCAGTGGATAGAGCGTTGGCCTGTGGACCACAGGGTCCCGGGTTCGATTCCAGTGAAGGGCACGTACCTTGGTTGCAGGCTCCTTCCCGGACCGGGCCCTGGTTGGCGCTCGCTCGTGCAGGAGGCAACCAATTGATGTGTTTCTCTCACATCAGTGTTTCTCTCTGTCTTTCCCTCACTCTTCCACTCTCCTTAAAAAAAAAAATCAATGGAAAAAGACCCTCAGGTGAGGATTAAAAAAAAAAGAAGGAAAAAATATTAAAGAAGGGAAATTCATAGTTTGCATGTTTTTCCGTTTTAATTAACCTAGAATTAATTTAATTCCATAATTCTGAAAGTTACATGCAAGCTAACTTTTTCATGTTTTTTTTGTTGTTTGTCTCCCATCTTTCAGTGTTGAGAGCACTGCTCTTAGGCTTATAACAGCCTTAGGTAGCTCCGAGTTACAGCCACAGTTCACACGCTTCCTTAATGATCCCAAAACAGTGCTGTCTGCGGAATCTGAAGAACTGAACCGAGCCTTGATATTGACCTTAGCTAGAGCAACTCACGTGACAGGTACAGTGAATCCACCACCACTAACAAAACAGTGAAATTGGAGTGTGCCATGTCTCTACTGATTATTAAGGGGATGACATGCTAAAAAGATACTTTTTATTTGTTCAAGAAAAAACATTTGTTTTGATAGCTTCACCATTTCAGTCATTGATATAGATTCTTCTGTGTACTGTCACTTTAACCAGGATGAGCATCAGTTTTCAGCCACTTTTCAATAGTGGTTCTTTTTTTCTTTTTTTCTTTTTTTTTAATATATTTTATTGATTTTTTACAGAGAGGAAAGGAGAGAGATAGAGTTAGAAACATCGATGAGAGAGAAACATCAATCCGCCGCCTCCTGCACATCTCCCACTGGGGATGTGCCCGCAGCCCAGGTACATGCCCTTGACCAGAATCGAATCCGGGACCCTTCAGTCCGCAGGCTGACGCTCTATCCACTGAGCCAAACCGGTTTTGGCTCAGTAGTGGTTCTTGAGCTTTTCTCAGCACCACTTTACCCTCTTTTTTAAAAAATATATTTTTGTTGATTTCAGAGAGGGAGAGACAGATAGAAACATCAATGATGAGAGAGAATCATTGATCGCTGCCTCCTGCACGCCCTCTATTGGGGATTGAGCCTGCAACCTGGGCATGTGCCCTGACCAGGAATTGAAACATGACCTCCTGGTTCATTGGTTGATGCTCACCAGTGAGCAACCCCAGCCAGGCACAATATCTGCTTTCTTAATTCTGTTCTCTTGGCTCAAAGAGTGCTAATACCTCATTGTCAGAGTGAATTAAGTGAGCAATTATGGTAGACTTGTATAACAATCGTATCATTGATGCTCTGTAACTTAAAAAGATTCCCATTGTCTTTGGTCTTCTTTTCATTTGGGTTCATATCATTCAAATTTCGGTCCTAAGCTGAATATTACTAGTTTAGCAGTAAATGCATTGCAGTGAATTCTCTCAGTGTACATAGTTGTTTGTGACTTTCTCTATGATCTCATTATGAATTGTGGATATGATCATTTAAATCAGATTATATCTGTTTGTTTTTGTTTAGATTTTTTTACAGGCTCTGACTCAATTCAGGGAACTTGGTGTAAAGACATCCTTCAGACCATTATGAGTTTTACTCCTCATAATTGGGCTTCACATACTCTTAGCTGTTTTCCAGGCCCACTACAGGTAATTTGGTCTTGAATTATATATGAAATCATTCTTCCCCTTTATAATGTTATTCTAGAGAGTTACTTTTGGTGACAGCCAAAGAAAAGTTAGATTTTCTTCTTATTATTTTTTTAAATCTTTGCTATTCCAAAATCTTGGGTTGTTGTTCCTTGTCCTATTCTAGGACTGTATGTTTCTTAAATTTTAATTATTATGATTTTATCTTATTAGTTAATACTTGTGAGAATTAATACATTAACTGAAAAATTTTTTCTCTCATAGTATTAAATTGCAGAGAAATATAATTTAATGGAGCTTCACAGAATACACATATGCTACACTTGAGTGCATTTTAAAAAAAATCACACAGAGAGAAAAACTATAAACTTGGCTTTTATAATACAGAGAAAGAAAACCTCATCTGCTTTTCAGAGAAAAATTTAGGCACAATGAACATATAACTTCTAATAGGGGTAGACCAGTAGCTCTCAAACTTTTCAGAATCTCCTGGAGGATTGTTTAGATGCAGATTGCTGTTGATACTGCCATACTCAGAGAACCACTGAGCTAATGTAATGGATTTTCCTTATAGCGATAGGGAAATATATAACCAAAGGGCACATAAATTTCTGTTTCTTTTTTTCCAAGGTGAATAGAAGTATCAACAGACCATTAAGAGACTTTGAATTCAGGCTTGCTTTAGGAAATCTAAGAAAGGGGTCTCAGTGATAATCTAGTCAAGTATGCATATTTTCCCAGTATAGAAATTCAGGCCTTGGTTACTGAGTTGCTTAAAGCACCAACAGTGTGTTACTGTCAGAGTCAAGTCTAGAACTGGTTTCTTAACTCTATAGCCAGTGCTCTTTTTACTACAATCATTGAAGTAAACTTCTGGTCTATCTTTTAGGCATTCTTCAAACAAAATAATGTACCTCAGGAAAGCCGTTTTAATCTGAAAAAAAACGTGGAGGAGGAGTATAGGAAGTGGAAGTCAATGAGCAATGAAAATAACATCATTGCCCACTTTTCTAATCAAGGCTCTCCTCTCTTCCTTTGTCTTCTCTGGAAAATGCTCTTGGAAACAGATCATATTAATCAGATTGGTTACAGGTAAGCCCCAACCTAGATCTGCATTCCATTTAGCAACCCATTATACCATAGAGCAATATAATTTATTTTTTACTCTCTGCTTTCCAGAGTATTAGAAAGAATTGGAGCCAGGGCCTTGGTAGCCCATGTGAGAACATTTGCAGATTTCCTGGTATATGAGTTCTCTACATCAGCTGGGGGTCAGCAACTCAACAAATGCATTGAAATTCTTAATGACATGGTATGGAAATACAACATTGTTACATTGGACAGATTAATTCTCTGCCTGGTAAGAATATACTTAACTTAATGTTTCTAAGCTGTCTATTCTCTTTTGGGTCAATGTATGTGATTGATAGATCTTCTAAGAATTTAATAAATTTATATTATAATTAAGCATTGCTATCACTTCCCTAAGGAACTAAAGATTTCCCAATTTCTTTACTCATTCATTCAATAAATATGTATTGAATATATACTATGTTCTATGCACAGATACTTATGTCTGTCTAGAGCAGGGGTGGGCAAACTTTTTGACTGGAGGGCCACAATGGGTTCTTAAACTGGACCGGAGGGCCGGAACAAAAGCATGGATGGAGTGTTTGTGTGAACTAATATAAATTCAAAGTAAACATCATTACATAAAAGGGTACGGTCTTTTTATTTTTTAGTTTTATTCATTTCAAATGGGCCGGGTCCGGCCCGCGGGCCGTAGTTTGCCCACGGCTGGTCTAGAGTAAATGAGACAGACATGACCCTGGACTTTTGATGCTCTAAAAATATGAGCAGTTAGACCTGAGCTGATTCTCAAAGTTTCCCACTAGGGTCAGGAATTTTTAGGTCACTGCATTCTTTTGTAAGTGCTAATAACCATTAGTATAGTTTGGTAGCCACAGTCAGAACTGAATTTTCTCATAGTCACCCAATATTCCCCAAATGTTTTTTTCTATTGACTCGATTCTATTTCAGGTAAAAACTTAAGAAAAAGACACTGAATCGGGATGAGCAATGCTACATTTGTAAAAATACTATAGTGGTGATATTGGGGGTGACTTATAGGTTAGCATTAATCTGTTACCTGTGGAGCATAGATATGAAGATGGTTACAGTCTACCTCGTCTTTCCGATATACCTAGATTGCAGGTTTGATCTGCAGTCAGGGCACATAAAAGAATCAACCAGTGAATGCATAAATAAGTGGAAAACACATCAATGCTTCTCTCTCTCAAATAAACAAATTTTTTTAAAAGAAGGTACTTTTAAAAAAGATAGTTATAATCTACTAGGGGAAATAATGCAAATCTATAAATCAATAAAAGAAAAGGATAAAATAGAGATATGGTAAGATTTTATTTATTTAGATTTAGAGTATCAAGTGGCAAAGCCATGCTCTTGCATAGGTTAGACATTTTCATAGAATTTTCTCTTGTTCTCCAAAGGCGATGCGTAGTCATGAAGGAAATGAAGCCCAGGTTTGTTATTTCATAATTCAGTTGCTGTTACTCAAACCAAATGATTTTCGAAACCGAGTAAGTGACTTTGTGAAGGAAAATTCCCCAGAGCACTGGCTACAGAACGACTGGCACACCAAGCACATGAATTATCACAAGGTACTAATTCAAATTAGTGCTTCAGTTAATCCTTTCTAAGCCTTACGTGACTGTTGATTTGGCTGTTGTCTCTGTGGTTCTACTATTTCTCTCTGGTCTCTAAATTTCTTCAAGGTTCTAGAGTATCTCTAAAGTTATGAATAAATTAAAATTGCAGTTTTTGTAGACACGGGTTCATATAGTACAAAATGAAAAGAGTTATTACAAATCCTTTTATACATAATCACTTTGGGTGTATTTTTGGGATAAAAGATTTTTACCAAGTAAATGACTCTTGTTTTCATTGCATTGTAGGAGTAATCATGGTTTCATGTTCTTTAAATGGCAAGTTTATTTAACTCCTTTTTGAGAGAAAAAAGATGCCCTAAACATTTACCATTTTCTCATTTCCACAGAAATATCCAGAGAAGCTGTATTTTGAGGGCCTGGCGGAGCAGGTCGATCCTCCTGTGCAGATCCAGTCACCTTATCTGCCCATCTATTTTGGAAATGTGTGTCTCCGATTCCTTCCAGTATTTGATATAGTAATCCACAGATTTTTAGAGTTGCTTCCGGTCTCCAAATCACTGGAGACTCTCCTAGATCACCTAGGAGGGTTATATAAATTTCATGGTGAGCTTTTTAAAATTTTAATTCCATCTAATAGTAAGCAAAAGTGGGCTAGGCATGACTATATGGGCAACAGTTGTTCTAAAAATTTTGTTAAAGATTTTATTAAAGTGTTTTGAGGGTAAGTGCCATGCGTTGATACCAGGAAGTCTAAAATAAACGACATAAAAATATGAATAGGTAATCATAGCAAATGTATTAAATAGAAAAAAAAGTGATATGTAAGAGATGCCTTATTTTACAGAGTGTGATTAATTGCCAAAGAGTATAGAGGGAGAAAAGTATGTGTTCACAACAGACCGACGTTACTGGGAACGAATTGGATTTTGGCAGCTTCTCGGATGGATAGAATTTCAATTGTGGTATATGTGATTTGTATAAACAGAAAGGGGGTGCGGGGGCTAGGCAGAATCTTCTAGAAAAATCATGAAGGTATTAAAAACAAGACACTTTGAAAACAATAGCCTTATTGAGCTAAATTAAAAATTCATATACTGTACCTGACAGATCATCTTAAATGCCTGACTGAGAAGTTTTGATTTTATAACACAGGTAATCAAGGATCAACTAGAAGTTATTGAGTAAGATAATGACATGGAATGCATAAGTGGAAAACATTTATTTTAGATAAATCCAGTTGTAGTTGGTAGCATGTCTTAGAAGAAGGAAGCCATTTCAATGCTTTATGTCAGAAAGCTCAGGTGTATGAGTATGTAAACAAGTATGATGGCATTGGAAATGATGAAGAAGGAACAGATAGTCAAGGAAAGAGGAATAGCACTTGGGTGGCTGGTTGTGGGGAGAATATCAAAAGAAAGAAATTAAGACAATTCTAAAGTATTAAACATGGTCCTGGAGAATAGCAGAGTCAGTGACAGGAGCAGGGGAGTCCCAGGGCAGCCACTATGGGGACAATGTGTCTTTTTCTGGGGCAGTTCTTTCTAGACCTTGATCTAAGATGTTTTCCTCCAGTGCAAAAGCTAAAATTGTCTTTTAGCACTACAGAATAGGTATGAAGTTAAAGTTTTCCTTAAAAACACTTTCCATTTGGATTAGTTGATATGTGCACATGGTACAGTAGGGTACGCCATAAAATATCCCATCCCTGTCCTCTAGTAAGGAATGCCCTGGCACATATGTTTCATTTTTGCAGGATACATTTCTAGAAGTGAAATCACTACCTCAGACTGTAATGAATATCTTTAAATACAGATATGTATATTATTGGAAGCTTGCTGCCTTGTCCTAAAATTAAAATATTCACTGTCTAATTACCCAGCATGTGAAATAATTTCATAATCTTCTGAGCTATTTTTTGGTAATCTGAAAACAGAGGATTTGTTTTTCACAGTTGTTGGTAACCAGATCGCATTGTGGTGATCTGTTTTCTTCTTGGCAGATCGTCCTGTGACTTATTTATATAATACTCTACACTATTATGAAATGCACCTGAGAGAGCGTGCATTTCTCAAACGAAAACTTGTCCACGCGATCATTGGCTCTCTCAAGGATAATCGACCGCAGGGCTGGTGTCTAAGTGACACTTACCTGAAGTGTGCTATGAATGCCCGAGAAGACAATCCTTGGGTCCCAGATGACTCCTACTATTGTAGATTGATTGGCCGACTAGTGGATAATATCCTTTTTATTGTGATTTTCCAGATTCTCTAGAAATAAGTGCATTTATGATTTGTGAGAACATGAGCTGTATTGTTTTTTCAAGGTAATATCCTGTATAATAAAAGGCTAATATGCAAATAGACCGAACAGTGGAACAATGGGTCTCTGACACACACTGACCACCAGGGGGCAGATGCTTAATGCAGGAGCTGCCCCTTGGTGGTCAGGGCACTCCCACAGCGGGAGGTCCTCTCAACCAGAAGCCAGGCTCACTAAGGCAGCGCTAAGGATGTCTGACTGCCAGTGTAGGCCCATTCTCTGCAGGGAGCAGGCCTAAGCTGGCAGTCAGACATCCCCTGAGGGCTCCCAGACTGAGAGGGTGCAGGCCAGGCTGAGGGGACCCCCCTCTCCCAAGTACATGAATTTCATGCACCGAGCCTCTAGTTTTTATATATTCTAAGACTTCACATTTCTTAAAGATTGTTTCTACTTTTACTTCTGGAAAGTTTTGAAATCTTAAATTAACAGCATCGTGACAGAGAGGCAGAAATTCACTCCATTAAAATTTATATTTAAAAACAGGCGTTATAAGATTTGTTTCAAAGAAAACAATCCTATTTCTAAATACTAGTAATTGTACTATTGTAGTACATGCATTTGTTTGCTATTGGGGAACATAGAAATTTGTTGCTTTAAATAATTGAATTTTTAAAAAATGTTAATAGAAAATAATAAAATCTATTTTCTCTCTTTTTTAGTAAAAAAAAAGCCACTACACTGGTATTTTTATTTCTTCATTTTGATTTCATGTTTTAAGTTATCAGCACATTATACTTAGTATGTCTATATACCATGTCACTATTTAGAGCAGTTTTATATAAATGGTCATGATTTATTTTCCTACACAAAGAAACTTACTTTGTGAAGTAAAAGAATTACTTATTATAAAGTAACTTTATTATTATTATTATTTCAGAGAGGAAGGGAGTGGGAGAGAAAGATAGAAACATCAATGATGAGAGAGAATCATTTCCTGGCCTCCTCCTGCACACACCCTACTGGGGTCCGAGCCTGCATCCTGGGCATGTGTGCCCATGACCGGAATTGAACTCGGGACCTTCAATCCACAGGCCAACACTCTATCCATTGAGCCAAACCGGCTAGGGCGGGTAACTTATTAATTGTCCTATGACTATTAGAAGGAATAAGTTGATAGTTATAGCAGTACTTTGGTTGCATCTATAGCTATCACATCACAGTTATAAGAGCCCACCTATATAAGACCAACCATTTTATATCTTACAGTTGATCACATGGTTGCAATCAATATATTTGTCATGTCAAGCTTATTTGTATTTGGTTTGTATTATTTGCCTTCTAATCTCTCAGATAAATTACTTCTTAAAGGTGATTATCAATCAGATAAATTGATAATTAAATGACATGTTTACATATGAAACATTTTGAAAACTGTAAAGCACTATACAAATGTGAGCCATTAATCTCAAAATGATCCAGTAGTTATTGCTTTAATCATTTGCACCAATGGCTGGCAAGTCTCCTGGTCCATTTCCAAACTGTGACTGGAGATTCAATGAGTTTCCCAATCCAGCTGCCCATGCACTGCATGTTACTTGTGTGGAGCTCATGGCCTTAGCTGTTTCAGGCAAAGAAGTTGGAAATGCTCTTCTAAATGTTGTGTTGAAAAGGTATGTATACTGTTATATGCAATAAGATTTATTGTTTATTTGTAAAGAAATTGATATTTTATTTGGAGCTGTCAGACAAACCTATTGTCCCAAGGCTGATACACACTAGATAGTAACTGTCTTTTGGTTCCAGATCTTGTCCTTATGATATATGTGTAGTAGAGTTAGCCCTAGACAGTGTCAGGAGACCTGGGTTTATTCCTACTTATGTTCTTTATTAGTTTGGCATTTAATTTAGGAATAATGTTAACTTCTCAATACAGACCGTCTTTGAAGAGTCCTTTCTTAAAGACCAACATAAAGAACGGGATAATGATTAGAGAAGAAGTATAAATAAATGGAAATAGTCTTTCAGCCCATTTGTTAAAGGAGACAATCCAAAACAAAATTCTTATTTTGCTTTTGTTTCTGCATAGTAAATTTTTACTCAATAAAAATCTATTGTAGTTTTATTGGAATAGGTCAGTTGTCAGCCCCTGAATTACATGTTCTCAAAAGAAGATTCATTATCAACCAAATAAAATGTTTTTATAATTCCACATTTGTATTATTTGTTCCTACTCGTAGTCAGCCTTTAGTGCCACGAGAGAACATTACAGCATGGATGAATGCAATTGGATTGATCATCACTGCTCTACCAGTGAGTTAAGTTGTGATTTTTACATAGTAATGGAATGCAGTTGTTCCTGTGAGTTGAAAGAATAGGATGCCTTTATATAAGGACATTGTGCATGCAGTTAATGAAGTGTTTCATGTTTTTAAAGTTTTCATATTATTATTGCTTCAAAAATCTACAGTGACTGTTTGCTTTCTGCATTTGGGTCCCTACATTCATTGGTCCCATTTACCCATCCAACCTTAGTTTTTACATTAAAATGTAAATATTTTGAACAGTTAGTTTGTTATATATCTATGAGAGCCTCTTCTCATGTGACCTCCACGTGTGTCTAGTCAGCACCACATGGTTGTCTGTTGTGCTATCTTTGAATCCTATCTAATAAGGAGGGAATATGCAAATTGACTGTCACGCCATCCCAAAGATGGTGGCACCCATAGCCACAAGATGGCAGTGCCCAGTCCCCTCAGCCCTGCCGGGGGCAGGGAGGAAGGGTGGCAGGAGCACGGTGTGGCTGGACCCACCCTCAGCCACCCAGCTGCCCAGGGCCAGCCCAAGGTGCAGGCAAGCCTTGGACGGCAGCTGCCCAGCCAATGTCCAAGGCACAGGCAGGCCTTGGATGGCAGCTGCCCAGCCACCCAGGGCTGCCCGAGGCTCAAGTAACCAGTGCCGGACGAGGCTTGCACTGCTGGAGTGGCAGCAGCAGAGGTGTGATGGGGGCGTCAGTTTCCCCTGATCCCCGGGTCACCTACTGCCCCTGAAGGCTTCTGGACTGTGAAAGGGGGGAGGCCGGACTGAGAGACCCCACTCCAGTGCATGAATTTTCCTCTAGTGTTAGTAATACTGTCTAACCCTGTGCTCTCCAGACTGCTTTGATTATGCACCTCTATAAGTCACTTTTTTCTTACCCACCTCCGAAATATATGTATTTGTTTCTGAGTTACACATGTGTATCAGTAGTGTCTGTGTGGTAAATATTGTTAAAGTAGATTTACTGTGTAGTCAGTATCAGGTACTAAGTGAACAGGCAAGTGTGTGGAACCCTCTAACTCACAAGCATAATACTGACTTATTATGAAGCCACCCACTTTTGATTGTAAAATCTCCATTACACAGACACAAGCTGGATAAGTAGAAAACATTAAAGAATGAGAAAATGAGTGAGAGTGTGAAAATGAATATGGGGTGGAATACTAGATACGTGATATTTTTCATCAGGCTTTCCTCTGGTTTTAAAGGAGCCATATTGGATTGTCCTTCATGATCAAATTGTGAGTGTCATCAGTAGTCCCAGCTTGACATCTGAAACCGAGTGGGTTGGCTACCCATTCCGCCTCTTTGACTTCACTGCTTGTCACCAGTCGTACTCCGAGATGAGCTGTAGCTATACGTTAGCTCTAGCACATGCCGTGTGGCACCATTCTAGCATCGGGCAACTTTCTCTCATTCCCAAGTAGGTATTATGATTTTTAAAAGAAATTTTACTTTTGTAATTTTTTGTTTTGTTCTTTAACCTCATGTACATGTAAGGTATATATCTCAGTCAGCAGAACAACTTGGAAAGTAAGAGTGAAGTAGAATTTCTAGATAATCAGAAAACCTCTTTTATTTCAGAATTGTTTGAAAAACATGTAATTTGTATGTGCAAGTAATAATTTGGTATCTAGTTTACCATTACATTTTAAGAAAGCTTTTCCTAGAATGTATTCCAAAAGTTGCCTTTTGAACTGAATACCTGATAGCAGCCTATTTTCTGATTATTTACCTTAACTATAAAATTGGTGTTATCTAGATTCAACTTTCTTGAGAATGGCATTTATATTAGACTGGTTATGCACCTCTATCATTCAATAATTTTATTTTTAAGAATGACTTCAATCTAAATTTATTCCAGTAATCAAATAAAAATAAGAGCCAGTGAGAGATATGAGAATAATTAAAAATAATTAAATTTGAAGAAATTAAAAAAAAATTATTACGACTTTTGCAAATTCTGGGGTAGACTGTATTAACAAAATTCAAACAATTCACTGATTTCAAATCACAAATTATTATCTCCAAATTTTAGGTTTCTCACTGAAGTACTTCTTCCTATAGTGAAGACTGAATTCCAATTGCTTTATGTATACCATCTTGTGGGACCATTTTTACAAAGATTTCAGCAAGAGAGAACTCGGTGTATGATAGAGGTAAAATATAATCTGGGTTTTTTGTGATAAAATTAAGTTCTAAAATATCTATTTGGGGTTTTTTCCCAATGTTTTCCAAACTTCATATCATAATCCATTAGAGTGAAGTCAGCTTAGTAGGATCAGAGAGTGGTTTTGGAGGAATTGGCGTACCCATGACTTAGAATAACTATGATGAGTTTGGTGTGGGATGTGTTGAATTGGATGTGCAGGGAGAAATACCCATCTTCAAGGTTGAGAAGAAAGTTAAGGATGGAGAAATGCCTTTGAGAACCTGCACTACAGTAAAGAAGAATTAATTAAAATTATGGGAATGGATGGAAATCACCTATAATGAGTACAGAGAAAAGAAAATGAGCCAGGAATAGAACCTTAAAGTATAAGCCCCCAAATAGAACTAAAGGTACAATCTAAAGCAAGGGTCCTCAAACTACGGCCCACGGGCCACATGCAAATACAAATATTGTATTTGTTCCCATTTTGTTTTTTTACTTCAAAATAAGGTATGTGCAGTGTGCATAGGAATTTGTTCATAGTTTTTTTTAAATCTACAGTCCGGCCCTCCAACGGTCTGAGGGACAGTGAATTGGCCCCTTGTTTAAAAAGTATGAGGACCCCTGATCTAAAGTATCCTGAGGTTGCGATTACCCCAGAAATTGAGGTATGGTTTCCTGAAAGGGAATCGTCTGTCTCTTAATTTTAAGAAAAATTAACAAACTGTAAAGAGAAATTTTATTTATACCCTTTTGGGGCATTTTATAGCACTATCGAGTCCACTATAATGCAGGCCATGTCATATTTCCATGCACACAAAGTTTGTGTGGTCAGTGACAGTTTTATAAACCTGTTATCCCTCTGTGCTAGTCGTGGAATGGAGTCCAGCAGATCATGCTGAATTATTGAACCATTTTTGACATAAATAATTTTATGTTATTTTTAACTAGATTGGTGTGGCATTTTATGACATGTTGCTGAATGTAGACCAATGCAGCGCCCACTTAAATTACATGGATCCCATCTGTGACTTCCTATACCATGTGAAGTATATGTTTACTGGTGACAGCGTAAAAGAGCAAGTAAGTTAACTTTAATTACTTTTAATGATGTTTCGTTTAGAAACCTTGAACATATGGTGATATACTTATTTGTTTGGGTGAGTGGTTTTGTTTATTTTCTTTTAAGGAGAAAAGGTTGATATCAGTCTCTTTTATGCTACATGAGCATATTCTGAATATAATATTAAAGTAAAAGTAAATGCATGTTATAATTTCTTACATTTTCCCCTTGATATTTGCAACGAGACATCTGAAAAAGACCTAGGGGAGTTAATTAACAGTAATTTCATTAGGAAGAAACAGTACAGTATCGCTACTGAAAAGACCAGATAGGTGTTGTGTTACGTGAAGGAGGTCCTACTTTTTCTGGACAGTAATTAGGATACACTATGGGAACATTAGATAACTTGCAGCATAACTAGAAGACTAAAGCCAGGAGAGTCCAGAGAGTGATTTCTTGAAGGGTATTTGAAGGAACTGGGAAAGCTTGATTTGAACTTTAAAGTCTTAGTTAGTTGTTTATGTCCTTACTATTTGGAGGGTTGCCATTTGGATTCAGTATTAGATCTGTTCTGTGTGACTTCAAAGGACATATAAACGCTGGTGAAGTTAAAAGGAGGTGCATTCTGACTCAATATAGAATGAGCCACTTCCTACTAGAGCTGTCTGAACATGGAAAGGACCTCCTTGAGCTATAACCGAGTTTCCGATCTGTAGGAAAGTCTTGTCTGTTTCAGAAGGAAAAATTAAATAATCTCCCCTCCATACTTCAATGTTACTTCCTTCTATAATGGTCAAGAGAGGTAAACTGATATAAAAACATATGAATCCTAGTCTGTTGGATTCTTCCCTTGCAGCTGGGGAGGGTGTTGACTCTTTTATGCCTTAGCAGAATCGTCAAGGAAAGTTGAGTGGGAATACAGGCATGCTTTATTTTATTTATTTATTTTTTAAGTATATTTTTATTGATTTCAGAAAGGAAGGGGGAGAGAGAGAGATAGAAACAATGATGAGAAAGAATCATTGATTGGCTGCCTCCCATATACTCCACACTGGGGGTCAAGCCTGCAACCCAGGCATGTGCCCTGACTGGGAATTGAACCATGACCTGGTTCATAGGTTGATGCTCAACCACTGAGCCACACCAGCCGGGCTCAGGCATGCTTTATTTAGCATATCCTTTATATTTCGGTCTAAGGCATTTTGACACAAGGTAATTACAGAAAGGAAAAATTATTAATGGGCTGATCTTTCCTGGCAAGGTCAAGGAGCATTTGAGTAAAGAAAGCTGTGAAACTGCTTGATGTATTTATTTCCTTGGGTTTTAAGTAAGAGTAGATCTGATACATAGTTTGAATTCCAAGTATAAATCAGAATTTTTAAAAATTAGATTTGTAGATATATGTTACAAACATATATGTTATTCAAAGAACTTCAGAATGTAATTGTGCTTCATGCTTCTGTGAAGATGGCATTTTAAAAGGATGACCACCTATTGCATGTGTAATATTGTCAGTGTAAATTATACTAGCTTTTGGCAGTAGGTTTTCTGGCTAGCCAGGTAAGTATGTGTTTTTGTAAATATATGCTTATATACATAGATATATGCATATACACACATATACATATGTAGAATGTGTATGAGGAAGAACACACAATTTTTCTCATGTGAGAGAAATAATTTTATCTGCTTTTGTTAAAACACAAAGCATGTAGATAAACTTCCTCATCCATCCCACTCCCTAGTATATTGTCTCAGGATATATATTAATCACTTCTTTAAAAGGTGGGAAATTAAATTTTTCTGGTTAAAATATTTTTTCATGTGTTTTCATTTTTTAGGTAGAGAAGATTATCTGTAATTTAAAACCAGCTTTAAAACTTCGTCTTCGATTCATCACACACATTAGCAAGATGGAACCAACTACAGTACCTCCACAGGCCATAAATAGTGGGTCTCCAGCCCCTCAGTCTAACCAGGTGCCAGTGTCTTTACCAGTCACTCAGTGAAGTCAGCATGCACCGGGGTGCAATGGAAATGCATCTGTCTTTGAAAGTGGACTCAAACCTATTAAATCTGAACATAATCATTGCTACATAGTGGTGTAGTAGAGCAGTGACGTTCAGATTGTTTTATTTTGATTCAAATCGTGAATCTATTGACACCTTATAACTCCCATCTCCTTGTCTATATTTATGTCTCTAAGAGATCAAGTAGACTATGTTGTCCATATGCATAATGACTTATTAGAATTGCCTAGGAACACTTACGTCTCTAAGAGGTCAAATAAACTACATGTTGTTCATATCCATAACAGTTTATTAGAGCTGCCTAATATTGAGGTGTCTTTGATCAAAAGGCTTTTATTAGATACTCTCAATCTTTCCTAGTCTAGCCATTGGTTTGGTTTTATATTTTATAATTAATGACTTATTCATTGTTTTAAAGGTACTACATATGTAGTCGTTATTACAGATCCTTTTATATATAAATTTCTTTTGGTATGTCTTTGGGATAAGAGATTTTTGTCAAAGAACTGAAAATTTCATTGCATTGCAGAAGTAAACAGTTTCATATTCTTTTTAAATGGCTTAGAATTTTTATCATAGATTTTCGAGTAAATAAGCTAATGTTTCTAATCAAGGTAGTTTGGCAAGTTTTTGCCTTTGCTGTGGACTTGAACTTTACTGTATGAAATGAATTGGAAGTTATGTAAGTAGATAACATAGCTAGAAATGCACAAACTTAGTAAATTCATGTTTAAATGGTGATTCTCCAATCTCTGTTTTTTAAAATAATTACTTTTCCAGATTGACACTTACCTAGCAAATGATGTTATTCTTTGAATTTTTATAATCTTAAAATTTTTAAGTATTTATTTTTTAAATGCAGTGTACATTTTGGTTCTTTAGGGTTTATTAAATTTTGAGAGACTTAATGTTAATTTTGGAGGGAAATGGTATTAAGATTGTAAAAGACTACAAAAAAATTAGTAAAATCTGTTAAATGAATACTTTGTGTGATTGATTACTCAATTTGAATGAGCATCTGTTGTGTGCCAGGCAGTGTGTTGGCTGGGTTATAAGAGAGAGAGACCTGGGCTACTTCCATGAGTTGTACTGTACAGCTGGTATTTGACATTGCCCTAGGTATTAAGGGTACTAATTAAAAAAAAATAGCACTTATTAAAATAAAAATGAACTACCCACGCCGGGTAGCTCAGTTGGTTAGAGCACTGTCCCAATAACCTAAGGTTGTGAGTTTAATATCCAGACATACAAGAATCAACCAGTAAATACATAAATATGTTGAATAACAAATCGATGTCTCTCTCTCTCTCAAAAATCAATAATAAAAAAAGAATTAGTGAAGTTTAACCAACTATACTTCAATTTTTTATTTCCAAATACATCGTCCTAGACCTTACCTTCTTCATGGTTCATATTATTATAATCACTACATTTTTTAAAGTTGATTTTAGAGAGAAAGAAGAAGGGAGAGAGAAACATTGATTTGTTGTTCCACTGAATTATGCATTCATTGGGTTGATTTTTGTATGTATCCTGATTGGGAATCAAACCTGCAACATTGGAGTATCGAGCTACCTGGCCAGGGCTTATAATGACTAAATCTTTATTTGCCATGCAATTCAGCTTAATATTTATATAATAGTATAAGTAATTTTTCTTAGTAATATTGTTAAAATTCCCCAGAAATTTTATGCTAGAAATGAATTCAAATGTTCCTCTTAACAGAGTCTCAATATAGTCTCACTACCTCAAGGAATATATTGCTTTGAGATCCTAAAATGGGAATAATTATGAACTGGTATTATACAAATAGAATAAAGGAAGTGAAAATATCACTTTCTCAAGGATATGTACATTCCAGTTCATTTATTAACAATTCATTTTTTCTTCTTTAGCTTATAAAAAAGGGGGGAATATGATTTTCCCCAAATGGGTTTTTTAAAGAATTATTATTAACCAGAGACATTAATAGAAGGCAGATGCTTTATTTGGATTTATTCTGAAGGGGGAAAATGCCTTTATATTAATTACATCCTAAAGGTTTATTTTTAACTAGAGGCCCGGTGCACAAAAATTTGTGCACTTAAGGGGGAGAGGGGGTCACTCAGCCCAGCCTGTGCCCTCTTGCAGTCTGGGACCCCTCAGGGGATGACCACCTGCTGGCTTAGGCCCGCTCCCCGGAGGATTGGGCTTAAGATGGCAATCAGACATCCCTCTGGCAGCCCGGCAGCCCTCGGGGGATGTCCACTTGCCAGCGGGGTGCAGGCCTAAACTGCAGTTGGACATCCTTAGCGCTGCTGAGGAGGCAGGAGAGGCTCCCACCACCACCGCTGTACTGGCAGCCATCAGCCTGGCTTGTGGCTGAGCAGAGCTCCTCCCATGTGAGAGCGCCCTGACCACCAGAGGGCAGCTCCTGCATTGAGCGTCTGCCCCCTGGTGGTCAGTGTGTGTCATAGTGACCAGTCATTCCCAGTGGTTCTGCTGTTAGGGTCAGTATGCATATTACCCTTTTACTATATAGAATAGAGGCCTGGTGCATGGGTGGGGGCCGGCTGGTTCACCCTGAAGGGTGTCCCGGATCAGGGTGGGAGTCCCGCTTGGGTGCCTGGCCAGCCTGGATGAGGGGATGATGGTTGTATGCAGCTGGTCACACCCCCTTCAGGGTCGGGGTCCCCACTGGGGTGCCTGGCCAGTCTGGGTGAGGGGCTGAGGGCCTTTTTCAGGCTGGTGGGTGACTGAAGCTCCCAACCTCTTCTTTTTTTTTTTTTAATTCTGGGATTTATTTACCTTAGATGGCTGTCACTGGAGCTGAGAGCCGGCTTTAGCTCTGAGGCTCGGCTCCAGCTCTGAGACCTCAGCTGCTGAAAGCAGGTATCTGGGTTTGTTTGGCTTCTATAATTGAAACACTGTTGCAGCTCCAGCTCCGAGGCCGGCTGGCTGAAAGCAGGTTTCTGGGGTTTGTTTAGCTTCTATAATTGCAACATTGTTTCTTAGAGTGCAGCTCAGAGGCCGGCAGCGGCAGGCAGGGAACCTTGGCTTCCTCCATCACTGGAGCAAGCAAGCCTCCTGTTCGCCTCAGCTGTCTGGCTGCTGGCCGCCATCTTGGTTGGCAGTTAATTTGCATATCGCCCTGATTAGCCAATGGTAAGCGTGTCATAGGTGTGGTTAATTACCATGTTTGTCTGTTATTAGATAGGACTAGAGGCCCAGTGCACAAAAATTTGTGCACTCGGGGAAGGGAGGTCCCCCAGCCCGGCCTGTGCCCTCTTGCAGTCTGGGACCCCTCGGGAGATAACGACCTGCTGGCTTAGGCCTGCCCCCAGGTGGCAGAGGGCATGCCCAATCCCTAGGTGCAGCCCCTGGTCAGGCTCAGAGCAGGGCCGATTGGGGAGTTGGGGTGCCACCCTGTCATGCACAGAGCAGGGCGGATCAGGAGGTTGCGATGCCACCCTCAGTCACGCTCAGGGTAGTGCCGATTGCGGGGTTGGGGCACCGCCCCCTGTCACACTCAAGGCACGGTCGATGGGGAGGTTGCGGTGCCACCTCTTGTCACGCACAGAGCAGGGCCAATCAGGTGTTGGGGCGCTGCCCCCTGTCACTCACAGAGCAGGGCCCATCAGGGGGGTTGGGGCTCCATACCCTGTCACACACAGAGTAGGGTCGATCAGTGGGTTGGGGAGCTCCCCCCTGTCACGCACAGAGCCAGGCCCATCAGGGGGTTGAGGAGCTTCCCCCCTGTCACTCACAGAGTAGGGCCGATAGGGGAGCTGGGGCACCGCCCCCTGTCACACACAGTGCAGGGCGGATCAGGGGGTTGGGGCACTGCACCCTGTCACACTCAGGGCAGGGCCAATGGGGAGGTTATGGCTCTACCCCATCACACACAGAGCAAGGCCCGTGGAGGAGGGTTGGGGCGCCACCCTCTATCACCCACAGAGCAGGGCCGATCAGGGGGTTGGGGCGCCGCCACTGTCACACTCAGGGCAGGGCCAATGGAGAGGTTATGGCTCTACCCTGTCATACACAGAGCAGGGCCCGTGGGCGGGGGGGTGCGGGGGGGTGAGGTTGGGGCGCCGCACCCTGTCACAGAGCAGGGCCAATCAGGGGGTTGGTGCACCGCACCCTGTCAATCACAGAGCCGCAGGGCAATCAGGGGATTGGGGAGCTCCCCCCTATCAGGCACAGAACAGGGCTGATCAGGGGGTTGGGGCGCCTTCCCCTGTCACGAACAGAGCAGGGCAGATAGGGAGGTTGTGGCCCTGCCCCCTGTCACACACAGAGCCGCAGGGCAATCAGGGGATTGGGGAGCTCCCCCCTATCAGGCACGGAACAGGGCTGATCAGGGGGTTGGGGCGCCTTCCCCTGTCACGAACAGAGCAGGGCAGATAGGGAGGTTGTGGCCCTGCCCCCTGTCACACACAGAGCCGCAGGGCAATCAGGGGATTGGGGAGCTCCCCCCTATCAGGCACGGAACAGGGCTGATCAGGGGGTTGGGGCGCCTTCCCCTGTCACGAACAGAGCAGGGTGGATAGGGAGGTTGTGGCCCCGCCCCCTGTCACACACACAGCCACAGGGCGATCAGGGGGTTTGGGTGCTGCCCCCTGTCACGCTGATCCCAGTGCCGGGAGCCTCACTGCTCCGCTGATCCCGGTGCTGGGAGGCATATTACCCTTTTACTATATAGAATAGAGGCCTGGTGTATGGGTAGGGGCCGGCTGGTTTGCCCTGAAGGGTGTCCTGGATCAGGGTGGTGGTCCCCACTGGGGTGCCTGGCCAGTCTGGCTGAGGGGCTGAGGGCCGTTTTCCGGAATCAGGTGACTGAAGCTCCAAACCGCTCCTTTTTTTCTTTTTTTTTTTTTTATTCTGGGCCAGCTTTAGCTCTGAGGCCTCGCTGCTGAAAACATTGATACAATGTTGCAGTCCAGCTGGCTGAAGCCCGGCTGAATGAAAGCCGGTTTCTGGGGTTTTGTTTAGCTTCTATATTTGCAACATAGTTACTTAGAGTTGCAGCTGAGAGGCCGGCAAGTTAGGCAGGAAACGTTGGAGTTTGCCAGTCACTGGAGCAAGCAAGCCTCCCTGCTCGCTTCAGTGCATGGCTGCCGGCAGCCATCTTGGCTGACAGTTAATTTGCTTAAGGATATGCTGATTAGCCAATGGGAAGGGTAGCGGTCGTACGCTAATTACCATGTTTCTCTTTTATTAGTGTAGACTAGAGGCCCGGTGCACAAAAATTTGTGCACTCGGGGGGAGAGGGGGTCCCTCAGCCCTGCCTGTGCCCTCTCGCAGTCTGGGACCCCTTGGGAGATAACGACCTGCTGGCTTAGGCCTGCTCCCGGGTGGCAGAGGGCAGGCCCAATCCCTAGGTGCAGCCCCTGGTTGGGCTCAGAGCAGGGCCGATTGGGGAGTTGGGGCGCTGCACTCTGTCATGCACAGAGCAGGGCGGATCGGGAGGTTGCCATGCCACCCCTAGTCACACTCAGGGTAGGGCTGATTGGGGGGTTGGGGCACTGCCCTCTGTCACACTCAAGGTAGGGTCGATAGGGAAGTTGCGGCGCCACCCCCTGCCACGCACAGAGCAGGACCCATCAGGGGGTTGGGGCTCCGTACCCTGTCACACACACAGCAGGGCCCATCAGGGGTTTGGGGAGCTCCCCCTTGTCATGCACAGAGCAGGGTCAATCAGGGGTTTTGGGAGCTCCTCCGTGTCATGCACAGAGTAGGGCCAATAGGGGAGCTGGGGCACCGCCCCCTGTCACATACAGAGCAGGGCCGGGGGGGGGTGGGGAGTAGTTGAGGCACCACACCCTGTCACACTCAGGGCAGGGCCGATGGGGAGGTATGGCTCTACCCAGTCTCACATAGAGCAGGGCCCGTGGGGGGGTTGGGGCGCCGCCACTGTCACACACAGAGCCGCAGGGCAATCGGGGTTGGGACGCCGCCCTCTATCACCCACAGAGCAGGGCCGATCAGGGGGTTGGGGCGCTGCCCCCTGTCACACACAGAGCCTCTCAGCTCCGCTGATCCCGCCCGGCAGGGTCACAGATCTGGGTCCCAGACCGTAGATAGCCTTGCCTGCTGCCGCCTGCCTTCAGTATGCAAATTAGCCGCCATCTTGTTGCTTCAGGGTGGGGGTCCCCACTGGGGTGCCTGGCCAGTCTGGGTGAGGGGCTGAGGGCTGTTTTCAGGCTGGCGGGCGACTGAAGCTCCAAACCTCTCCTTTTTTTCTTTTTTTTTTATTCTGGCATTTATTTACCTTCTATGGCTGTCACTGGAGCTGAGAGCCGGCTTTCTCTCTGAGGCTCTGCTGAAAGCAGGTTTCTGGCCTTTGTTTTCTGTATTCGAAACAATGTTGCGACTCCAGCTCTGAGATCCCGGCTGACTGACAGGAGGTTTCTGGAGTTTTGTTTATCTTCTATAAATGTTACTATGTTTCCAACTGAAGCTCAGAGGCCGGCTAGTGAGGTGGGGAACGTTGGAGTCCACAGCAAGCAAGCCTCCTATTAGCTTCCAGCTGCCTGGCTGCTGGCCGCCATCTTGGCTGACAGTTAATTTGCATAAGGATACGCTCATTAGCCAATGGGAAGGGTAGCGGTCGTACACCAATTACCATGTTTCTCTTTTATTAGTGTAGATAGTACCTTTAAAGCCACTCAGTCCAATAGGACGTTCTGCAGTGGTGGAAAGACTATCTGTGCTATTCAGTACAGTAGTTAGCCACAAGTGCCTACTGAGCACTTGAAATGTGGAACTGAATTTTAAAGTTTATTAAGCTTTAATTTAAATAACTGCATGTGATTACATGTGACAGTATACTCTAAAGCATGATTCAGCATAATTGCTCTTATCTAAAAGCAATTCAGTAAAATATTTATCTTAAAAGTGCATATGTCAACGGTTAGTTTAACATTCTAAGTTGCATATGAAAAATCAGATGTTAGAGGAGGCTCTGACATATGGCTGAGTTGTCTGTTTGTTTTTTTAATATATATTTTAATGATTTCAGAGAGGAAGGGGAAGAGAGAGAGAGAGAGAAACACCAATGATGAGAATCATTGATCGGCTGCCTCATGCATGCCCCCTGTTGGGGGTCAAGCAGGCAACCTGGGCTTGTGCCCTGACCAGGAATCGAACTGTGACCTGGTTCATAGGTTGATGCTTAGTCACAGAGCCATACCAGCTGAGTGACATATGGCTATTTTAACAACAATACAGATCCTTTCATGGGCCCTTCCTCACTGCAGAGCCCACGTGAGTTTTGTGTAAGTTGTGGAGAAGGGGAAGAGTTTGTTTCCTTGGTTTTGGTTATAGTTTACTCTCATTTATTTTTCCCACCTCCTCACTGTATTCCAGAGCGAAGATGAGCGCTTTAGGATGTTTAAAGATTTCAGCAAATGAGACACACTGTAATTGTCATGAGTGAGGGCAGCATGTTAGGAAGTCACAGATCATTTTGGATGAAATCTCTGTCTAACTTAGCAGATCTTAGAAATAATAGCCATTTGATTTCTTTCTTCCACCTCCTAAAAGACTACCATGCTTAAAATACAAACCAATGTTATGCTTGAAGTTTAGAAAAAGTAAAAGGTCATCTGTCATTAATGGACTTGGAGATGGCCCAAGCCTTATGATTACCCATTTTATAGATGAAGAAGCTAGAGCCAGAGAGTTTAGCTTCACCAAGGTCTCACCAGTGTTTGGGGGATGATGATTTCACTGTGGCTTTTAAAATCTTTATAGTAGTTTTAAGCAGGATGGGTGTGTGTGTGTGTGTGTGTGTGTGTGTGTGTGTGTGTATTTTGCATATATTTAGAAATATGTAGACATGATAGTATCTTATATAAAGAGAATTATAAAAATCACATCTTTTTAAAAATATATATTTTTATTGATTTCAAAGAGGAAGGGAAAAGGAGAGAGAGAGAGAGACATCAATGATGAGAGAATCATTGATTTGCTGCCTCCTGCACACCCCTAACTGGGGATCAAGCCTGCAACCTGGGCATGTTCCCTGACTGGGAATCGAACAATGACCTGGTTCATAGGTCAATGCTCAACAACTAAGCCACGCTGGCCTGACTAAAAATCACATCTTTTGAACAACGTGGAAATATGGTTCATTTTCAAATGTGGTACCTTTACCTCTTGATAACAGGAGTCCCACTATGTAGGTGTATGTTTTTTGCCATTTAATCTTTTTTAATTGCAGTTGACATACAACATTATATTAGTTGCAGGTTTAGCTTTAGGTGTACACCCAGTTAGACATTATATAATTTACTAAGTGACTAGACATTATATAATTTATTAAGTGATTAGATATTATATAATTTACTAAGTGATTAGACATATGACTTAGTAGGTGATTAGACATTATATAACTTACTAAGTGATCATCTTAATAAATCTTGTACCCTTCTGACACCATACGTAGTTATTAGCATAATATTGACTGCATTCCCTATGCTGTACTTTACATCACTATGTCTATTCTGTAACTACCGATTTGTACTTCTTAATCCCTTTACCTTTTTCACCCATTGCCCCAATTCCCCTACCATCTGGCAACTGTCAAAATGTTCTCTGTATCTATGAGTCTGTTTCGGTTCTGCTTGTTAGTTTATTTTGGTGTTTTTTTTTTTAGATTGAATTGTTGATAGATGTCTATTTATTGCCATTTTATTGTTCATAGTTCTGGTCTCTTCTTCTACTTCTTCAAGAAGACAGTTTAACATTTCATATAATACTGGTTTGGTGGTGATGAACTCCTTTAGCTTTTTCTTGTCTGGGAAGCTCTTTATCTGTCCTTCGATTCTGAATGATAGCTTTGCTGGGTAGAGTAATCTTGGTTGTAGGTTCTTGCTTTCCATCACTTAGAATATTTCTTGCCACTGTCTTCTGGGAGTGTGTTTATTTTTAATGCCAGCAAATTTCTATTTGGAAATTAATACGTACTTCCATTTCTAAGGATAAGTCTTTTGCCAAAATGGGAAATACAAGCTTTTTAAATTTACAAAAACTTGAATTTCCAAATCTTTCACACCAAGTGGGAATTGATGCAGTTTATACTAATTGTACTAATATTTCCTCAGGTAAAACATTTTCCTGAAACACAAAATCTATAAGAGGGTAACTGTTAGCTTAAGTAAATTATTAGATTTGCTAAGTTATAAGCTGTGAGATTTTCACATAATGTTTCCACATTTACTTAGGTGGGTTAAGGTAGTCAATAGGCTTATGGTTACCCTCTCGAGCAACTCCAAAACAAGACAAGGTTATTGCTACTGCTGTGTTGACTGTTCGAGTTACTTCTTCTGGTGTCTTCCCTAGAGATGGATTCACTTCCATTATGTCTAATCCTGACAGTAGCCCTACAACAAGTGGAAATAAAGTAATTGTTAAATGGTTGACATTTTAAATTTAGTATCTCTGAAATGTTACTCAGGAGTGTAATGAGGGGGGTAATCAACTGAAACCACTTCGGTTACTGCATCATGCAATGGGCATTCTGGAAGTGTCAACAGGGGCTTGATTTTCAGACCAGGAAGTATCTATAATAATAAAAGTGTAATATGCAAATCGACCAAACAGCTGAACAGTGGAATGACTATCCAGACAACCACGCTGTGACACCCACTGGTGCCAGGTCAGCCAAGGTGGGTGCGATGCAATTGGTCGGGGGCCCAGCCATTTCCCCATGGTCACCCTGCAGAGGGAGGCCCAGGCCACCGGCCAGCAGGACGATCAATCAGGGAGCTCCAGGATCGCCCTGTAGACTGGCCGGCTGCAGCAGGTGGGCAGGGACTCCCTCTGCGGAGGCGATCATCGCAGAGCCCTGGCTAGGTGAGCAGGGCCTACATCTTTGGGGCGATGCTCTATGATCGGTTGCCCCAAAGCGGGAGGGCCAGGCCACCCGGCTGGGGGTGCTGCAGCAGGTAGCCTGGGCCTCCCTCTGCTGGGGCGATCCATTGAGGAGCCTCTGCCAGGTGGGCGGGGCCTACCTCTTTGGGGCAATTGATCGCGGGTCTCCTGGACTGTGAGAGGGCACAGGCTGGGCTGAGGGACCCCCCCACTCCCCAGTGCAGGAATTTTGTGCACCAGGCCTCTAGTAAGTATATATTGGCCATGTGTACACTTGATTCTTTATTCACTTAGATTTATACGTACCTGTTTTGAAAATTTCTTCTGTAATGTAGAGACCTTCTCTGTAAGACAGACCCCCGATGACTGGTGTGCCAGTAGCTGGTGTGACAGATGGGTCTAATCCATCAACATCATAGCTCAGATGAATTGGCCTTTTCTTTCTTTTAAGAAGAGGCAAAGTAATTCAAGTTAAAGTTGGTGGCTTATTACTTAGTAGATAAATATAGTTCTTACTTTGCTCTGTAAAAAGGAACAATCTAGTGAAGTTCCATGATTTTACATAAAGGCTTTATTAATAACTTACATTGATTAGTACCAGTAGTAGTTCGTTTAACAATATTTATGTTTCACACACAAGCGTCATACCTTCCTAGTAGATAGCTGAGTGTTTCTTCCATCACCTTGCCAATTCCCAGCTTGTCCACTTCAGTCATTGAAAAGTATTTAATACCCAGAGTTTTCAAAAGGTAGCTATGAAAGAGGAGATAGTAAGATAATTTACAATTAACATGGAGGCTGACTCTATGCCCTTTCGTCTCCTTTTAAGAAAAGATTAATGTGCTAAGTTACATAAAATATTTAAGTTCTGTGAACTCTATGTATATATCAATATATTTTTATCAGCAAGTCAATATAAGAATTATTTGAATATATACATATATGTGTATGTACAAATATATATATATATATGTGTGTGTGTGTGTGTATATATATATATATTTGGTACTTAAAATAATTTTTTACCATAGGTTTGGTCAGTGCACCTAGCATGCAAAAAGGACAAACATGAAGGTAAATTGCATCAAGGAATAAACTTACTGTTCCCCAGGGTCCACATCTCTCAGGCCAATATACACAATATCTTTGGCAGTTATGCAGGGCGTCACCCAGGAGAATCCTGGTACATCAGGGATCTAAAATTGCAATTTTCCATTTGGTTATGTATACTTCTCTTGAGCAAATCTTACACGGAAAGTTGAGTACACTTGTTGGATATATCTTATATTTAGAACATACACTTTTTAGGAATCATTAAAAGATGATACAAAACGAAGAAGAGAATGCCTGCCTCCCCTGGTGGTCCCCTTGATTGCTCTGGCCCTACCCAGCCTCACCCTGTAGCCCAGACCTAACCTGAACCATTTGTGCACCATTTCCATTGACCCTGCTTTCCCAGAACTCTTCTGTAAGGAAGTCAGTGTACTTCCATTACTTTCATCCCTTCTTTGCTTCTCTTTCTCAATGAGGACTTAATCCAGAAGATGGCTTTGAGTGGCTGAAGGAAAATTTTTGCCCAACCCTTTGGTTGCTCTTTGAATGTTCTGGAGTTGAGCTTGGCTGTTTCCATATGCTAGCTGCACAAATTGCAAATGTATACACCTATCAGTTGGTTGTCACTTCAGAAAACGTTACTTCTGGGCATTAAACCTCACATTCCCAGGTATCATCATAAAGACCACTATGCTACAGGTACATGAATAAAAATTGTTTTATTGACATACTACAGGCATATCAATAAAAATTATGAGCCACAATGTTAAATCTTAATCTGGGATTTCCTCTTACATCTTTTAGAAAGTAAGTTTCTAGGGAGCAAGGAGGCAGTTCTGCTTATGGTTTAGATACGTGCTCCTCACAGTAAAGATGTTAAATAAACCATTGTGAGCCGCATTTTAAGAACTCTGTTTTTGAAAAGGCCCTATGATGTGGAGGGGACACTTGGTAACAACAAAAGGCTATGTGGCATGTAATAGAAAGAGGTTGGCACTAGGGGACCAGTTCTGGCTCTCGCCTGGTGTGTGATCTTAGGAGAGTTGGTTAATGTCTGAACCTCTGCTGACTTGCTTAGGATTATTCTCTGCTCCACCTAAAAAGGGTAGTTTAAGAATCAAAAGGGGAGATACAATGTCAGTTTTCAAACTATCAAGGAAGGGAAAGGTACCAAGCCTCGTCACCGTTATCCTCCAACCCTTTTGCTTATCTGCTGCCAAGAAAAGAGTTTGAGATTATACCAAGAATAAGATGGCAGAGGGGTTCTTACTTCCCTCCACCTCCTGAACTTTTGCTAAAGATTATTATCCTATCTAATAAAAGAGTAATATGCAAATTAACAGTCACTCCACAACAAAGATGGCAGCACCCATAGCGGCCGGGGCAGGACGCTGGCAGGGTCACCCCGGCAACGTGAGCCCAGCAGGCAAGCGAGGCCTGCAGACAGCACCCAGCAGGGCCTGCTTGGCCCTGTCCCCGCAGTGACCCATGAGCAGGCAAGCGCGGCCTACAGGCAGCACCCAGCAGGGCCTGCTTGCCCATCGCTGTGGTGTGGAGCAGGCAGGCCCTGCAGAGAGCAGAGAACCACGGGGAGTGGGCCCAAGCCGTCAGTAGGACATCTCGGATTGGAGAGGGTGCAGGTAGGGCTGAGGGACCCCCCCGCCCGCATGAATTTCATGCACTGGGCCTCTAGTTTTGCAATAAAATGCCAACCAGCCTCTTACCTTTCCCTTTAGTTCCTTCAGGAGGAAAGACACAGGCTGTCCATGCAAGTTCCCACTTGAGGTTGTCTGTGGAGTGTTGATATCAGTGTGAGCGTCCACCCAAATGACACAGAGATCCGGGTGGATCCTGGCATGGCCAGAGATGCTCCCGATCGCCAAACTTTAGAGGAAAAAGTTTGTGTGAGCATCAGAGCTGCAATAGCCTTTCATACATCATATTATTAACTCATTTAATGCTCATGCTTGATTTTCCTTTAAATCAAAGCAGCTGATATTTCTCATAGTTTTAAATCAGAGATGCCAATTAAACAATTGTGACAGAGAAAGTAGACCTTACACTTAATAGTTACTAAGAAGTTATAGTTACACAGAGGTATCACTAAGTAATTTGTGATACTTTTCAAAACCACCTTCTAATAAAATTGTAAATTATAGTTTCACCAAAAACTAAATGATGTGTGAAAACACTACCACACAAGGAATTCCTTAGCATGAGACTATTCCACTTTCAGGGTTGAATCAGGCTTATTTTTTGCACTCTCATTTCTCCAGGTAAATACTTCATTCTCCCCAGTGAGTCATGACAGAGCCCTTCCATTTTTCTTAAAACCCAATTGTTATACAATTGGAGAGCATGACTCAGAAGCCCTTACATCCACCTGAGTGAGCATATCCCAGGTGCTCACTCTATTCAAACAATCAGATCCTCTGCTTGAACTTCCTCCTCTCCTGCCACACCCTTAAGGACCCACTCTTAGCCAGGTCCAGAACCCTCCAAGTTCACATCAAGCAATTCAAGCTCCAGAAAATGTGCCTGAATGGAACAGCTAGGTAATATCTTACACAAAAGTTAAAAGATTAGGATTGGCCATACAATGCCCTATTTTCCCACTTGTGAATGTTTTTGAGTACCATTCAGAGAATCGTGAACTTCTCGATTCTCAAACTGGAAGCAATTGTGCCTCTCTCTCTAAAAAAAATCAATAAACTAGTCTTTAAAGATTAAAGAGGCTAATGCCCAGAAATTTTCTTTACCACATTATTTGTAATTTTGAAAATTACTTGAATATTGGACAATATATATAATGCTTTAATGAAAAATTATGCAACAGTGAAAATATGCATATATATCATGAAGTAAAGATAAGGACATTTCAACTGTGGATTAAGAACAGCAGATAATACACACACACACACACACACACACGTAATTGTTAAAATCATGTCTGAGGGAAATTCTGGTTGAAATGGTTGTTAGGAGACTACAATTATCACTGGTTGAGTTGTTTTTTTGTTTTTTACTTTTACATGTGTGTGTATTTCAAAAAACTTTATAATTATAACTCTTATAATGGAAAACACTTTTAAATGTTGACCTAAATGGGTTGTTCCTATTATCAGCAACCAAGCACAATAAGTTGACTGTAAATTTCCTCAGCGCTTATTTATTTAGAAATGTAACCCTGTGCAGAATATTTTACTGAGATTCATTCACATTTAATATATTTTCTGCTGTAATAAAGGTAAGTCAAGACTTCAAATAGAGCTAAGTGTGTTTCCAAAATAAAGTAGTAACCAGTAATATTTTTTAAGCAGAAATCTTGATATAAACTATTGATCAGTGCTTTCCCTTCCATATGTTCTCTCTTCGCATGTTTTTGGTTAAACCTTCTTCATGCCATTTGTGCCAATCTCGCATAGCCCTTCATTAAATAGTACCTGTGGTCTCCACCCAGCACCACGCTGACCCTTCCATTTTTCTTGGCTTCTGCCACCACGCCAGCCAGCTGCTCATTCGCTTTTCCCACAGACCTTGGATTCTTCACAATTTGAAATGGACTGTCATTAGGGACATCAGCAAAGGGCAGGTCCCCATAATCTTTCACATCACACTCTATAGTTAAAATTAAAAGTTGCAGGTTACTAAATAAAGATCACAAAACAGTCTCTGCAGGATGATTTTAAATGTACAAAATAGGTCTATTTTCTAAAGTATAAGTGCAGAAAGACTCTGAACAGACTGAAAATTGTGAAGGGAGAAACCACATCTACTTTTGCCTGACATCATCTCACCTGGGCTCCCACCAGTGCCTGCTGTATGCTGGGTTCTCAGTAAATCCTTGAACCCACCAGTTAGGCTATAAGTACAACAGGTTGACCTGGTTTGGATTTAATGGGTGATGTCACTGTCTTTGCCTCTGTGTTCATGTGCTTTCTACTTTTCTACAATAAGCCTGTATTGTATTTATAGTAAATAAATCATATTTAAAAAGAAGAAAATACACCATTATTTTGTTAACAATCCTCGGTTTCAATCCAATCTGTCACCTGCTGAAGCAGTCCCGCTCCCTCTTCTGCCCATTGTACCTGCCTCACAGGGCTATTGTCAGAATTCAATAAGAGTATGTGATTACCATCAGTCCTAACACTGCAGCAAGCCAGGAAATAAAGACTTTATTATTATACTTTTCCAATAAGGTAACCCAAAGTTCCTAAGGACCTCAGTGCACTTCCTAATAGGCCATGCATTATGCCTCAAGGTACAGAGCTTCATGTAAAACGGTGATCCGGGCTCAATTCCATGTTCTGAACTAAGCAGTCATTGTGTATTGTATTCATTCATGTCTGTATGTATCTGTGATTCAGTAATGCCTTCAAGAGATTTAACATGACATTAAATGTGGCCAAATTATGCTTGTTAACTGATGGACTAGTCCACTTCATTTACCCAGACTTCCTGTTCTCTACTGGGGTCTCTCTCTTTTCTTAGATTTATGATGCATAATTCTTATTTACTAAAACGTATTCATTTTAAGTTTGCCAGTCAGTGAGTTTTAGAAATGTCCACAGGCTTTTAACCACCAGCACAATCAAGATTTAGAAGACCTCCATACCCTAAGTTCCCTCACGCCCCTGTGCAGCGAGACAGTCAGTGCATCCCATGGGATGGATGTGCCCCTTTTAGTTATTTACCAGTTGACAGGCATTCTGTTGTTCCCATATTCTGAATGTTAGAAACAATGCTGCTATATACCTTCAAGTACACACAAGGCCTTGTGAGAACATGTTTTCATCTCTTTTGGGTAAATACCTTGGAGTAGACTTGCTGGGTCAAAAGGTAAATGTGTGTTCATTTAAGAAGCTGCCCATCTTTCCAAAGCGGCTCTATGTATCATTATGCATTCTCATCAGAAATATCTGAGGGTTCCAGTTGCTCCATATCCTTTATCAGGGTTTTACATATGTAGAGGACACTTACTTTAGCTGTATTTTTGTTTTGTTGTTTTTGCTTTAGTTTATGTTTTTTTTTAGCTGTACTTTTAAAATACAAAGTATTTTTCTTTTGCATGCTCACATATGCAAATATGTATGTGTGTATAGTATGAGTAATACACACAGTATTATTACTGGGGCATTGTTTTGTTTATACCCTCCACGTTTATTAATAAAAGTGGTGTAACTTGATACTCCCTTATTATTTCTGATATTACAGTGAATTTCCATGGGCACATTCTCAGAGAGTTTAGGCCGCCTTTTAAAGAAAAGTAAGTAGCAGTTTTTGCAACAACCAAGGGAAGCGAGCTGCTCCAGCTGGTTCAAGGACGTGCCTGGAGAGAAAGGCAGAAACTGGAAGGAAATAAAACTTTGACTTAATAGCTCATTCTGATGTTTGTGGTAGGCATTTGTGGATGTAGCTAGCCATCTATAGAAAGTTCTAATGTAATTATTCAACACTGTGGAAAGATGGAATCGAAATAGCCCTCTGGGCCGTGGTCGGGCTGCTGAAAGCTTCCTAGGTATCACATCCCCAGATCAAACAACTCAGTCACCTGATACTGACTCAGAAGTCCCAGGAACATCCCATTTCCTCTCCTTTCTCAGGGCCCAGTTTTCAGAAGCTACGACAGAAGGACGGGATGTGAGGAAGCTCAGTTCACCGGTTCCAGGTGGCACAGGGTTTGGAAAAGCCTTGAGACTGAGCAACTACCCCGCTTTCCTCCTCCTCCTCCTCCTCAGAGAGCTGGGAAGGCTGGGGGCCCCTTCTTCCTGCATAGGACTTCCCAATGCCCCTTTCCTTAGGGAACCATGCCCTAGGAGCCTGGTTCCCCACCTCACGTATTAGAGGAGCTCGCTTTCCAGTCCAAACTTGACCTACCTGGGGCCCACAGCTTCTCTGCTGCCTCAAGTCCCCACCAAGGAAAATGGAGACATCATCCCGAGACTCGGTGCTGTTACTGTTTTATTTCCTCTCACAAATAGGGCTCCTCTTGCTAGTAGTGCACTTTCTGCTGCTGCTCCTTGCCTTCCATTTTCAATCCCCCCAACTTCCTTCCCACCCACCCAACCCAATTCTTACTCACACACATTCTCTTACACTGTAGTCTGGCTGGAAAGACAAAATATCTGAATAAATAAGCAACATTGATTATGCATTCTTCCCAGACACTGCTTCTCTGTGTAGGGTGCACACCTAAGGTTCTAGCCAGCGCTGAATTCTGTGGTACAGATGTCATTCCAGACACTCCCCGTGTTAACAGGAGCCTGTGCATCCTTCAGAACAGGAAAGAATTCAGGCTGATCATCTTTCAACATAAAAATTACCTTGTTCTTTAAGCTTCTCAAGCAGGCCAGCCTTTCTCAGCACTTTAGGGCCTTCTTCCACTCCTCCTCGCGGCTGCACAATTAAAAAAGAAAGGATTCAGGCATCATCTTGGTCAGCAGATGCACACAATAGGAAATTCATTATTTAATCAGTTGAATAGTAATAACATGATTTTCTTGAGTTCCTACAGAGCCAGGCATTTATATTTAATTATCACAGCAAGATGGATTGGATTACTCCTGTCAAATATAAGGGTCTAGAATCAGAAAGGTTATCTAATGTTCCTTCCCTCACACAGCTAACCAGTGGCAGAGCCTTAGGGCCTTAGCCCAGTCCTTTGGATTCCAAAGTCTGCATCTCCTCTTCCCATCACCCCATGCTACCAACTTAGTGAACATTTGTTTTGTGCAAAAGCACTCTGAAAAATGGAGACACTACAGTGAAAAGCAGAGGGTTTTTGTCTTTGATTAACTCATAAACTAAGAGGGGATTTGGATTTTTAACATCAATCACAGCACTTGGAGATTTGCTTCAAAGTAGATACAAGATGTCATAACAACAAAAACAGGATGCTCCTATCTCTGCCGGGGACAGAGGGTGTCAGGTGGAGCAGGTGACATTTCAGCGTAGTGTTGCAACACGAGTTCAGGATGATGGATGGGGTGCTGGAGGAACTTTGTAAACCAGGACAATAGCTTGAGTAAAGGCATTTATTCAATTATATATATACTAGAGGCCCGGTGCACAAAAATTTGTGCACTCATGGGGGGGGGGGGGTCCCTCAGCCCGGTCTGTGCCCTCTCGCAGTCTGGGACCCCTCGGGAGATAACAACCTGCTGGCTTAGGCCTGCTTCTGGGTGGCAGAGGGCAGGCCCAATCCCTAGGTGCAGACCCTGGTCGGGCTCAGAGCAGGGCTGATTGGGGAGTTGGGGCGCTGCCCCCTGTCATGCACAGTGCAGGGCGGATTGGGAGGTTGCAATGCCACCCTCAGTCACGCTCAGGGTAGGGCCGATTGGGGGGTTGGGGCACCGCCCAATGTCACACTCAAGGCAGGGTCGATGGGGAGGTTGCGGCGCCACCCCCTGTCATGCACAGAGCAGGGCCAATCAGGGGGTTGGGCGCTGCCCCCTGTCATGCACAGAGCAGGGCCCATCAGGGGGTTGGGGAGCTCCCCCCTGTCACGCACAGAGCAGGGCCGATCAGGGGGTTGAGGAGCTCCCCCCTGTCACTCACAGAGTAGGGACGATCAGGGGGTTGGGGCGCCGCCACTGTCACACTCAGGCCAGGGCCAATGGGGAGGTTATGGCTCTACCCCATCACACACAGAGCAGGGCCTGTGGTGGGGAGGGGGGTTGGGGCGCTGCCCTCTATTACCCACAGAGCAGGGCCGATCAGGGGGTTGGGGCGCCGCCACTGTCACACTCAGGGCAGGGCCGATGGGGAGGTTATGGCTCTACCCTGTCACACACAGAGCAGGGCCGATCAGGGGGTTGGGACGCCGCACCCTGTCACACACAGAGTCTCAGGGCGATCAGGGGGTTTGGGCGCTGCCCCCTGTCACGTTGATCTGGTGCCAGGAGGCCTCACGGCTCCACTGATCCTGGTGCTGGGAGGCATATTACCCTTTTACTATATAGGATAGAGGCCTGGGGGCTGGCTGGTTTGTCCTGAAGGGTGTCCTGGATCAGGGTGGGGGTCCCCACTGGGGTGCCTGGCCAGCCTGGACGAGGGGATGATGGCTGTTTGCAGCTGGTCACACCCCCTTCAGGGTGGGGGTCCCCCCTGGGGTGCCTGGCCAGTCTGGGTGAGGGGCTGAGGGCTGCTTTCAGGCTGGCGATTGACTGAAGCTCCCAACCGCTCCTTTTTTCTTTTTTATTCTGATCCAGCTTTAGCTCTGGCTCTAGCTCTGAGGCTTCCGCTGCCTGGTTTGTTTGCGTTCTATAATCGAAACAATGTATAACTCCAGCTCTGAGATCCCGGCGGCTGAAAGCTGGTTTCTGGGGTTTTGTTTAGCTTCTATATTTGTTACAATGTTTCAAACTGCCAGTTTAGAGGCCGGCAGCGGCAGGCGGGGAACGTTGGAGTCCGCCAGTCACTGGAGCAAGCAAGCCTCCCTGTTCGCTTCAGTGCATGGCTGCCGGCCGCCATCTTGGTTGTCAGTTAATTTGCATATACTCACTGATTAGCCAATGAAAAGGGTAGCGGTCATACGCTAATTACCATGTTTCTCTTTTATTAGTGTATATATATATATATATATATATATACATATATATAATTACTATTAATTTCAGAGAGGAAGAGGAAGGGAGAGGGAAACATCAATGATGAGAGAAAATCATTGATCAGCTGCCTCCTGCATGCCCTCTACCGGGGATCAAACCCAAAATCCAGGCACCTGCCCTAAGCAGGATTTGAACCATGACCTCTTGGTAACTGTGACCTCCTGGTTCATAGGTTGACACTCAACCACTGGCCACCCAGCCAGGCCAGTAAAGGCATTATTTTGAAGGTAGCATGGGCGACAGCTATGTGCAGATCCTCACAATAGTAAGGTAGGGTTCTACGGGACAAAGCAGGCAACAGGGAAAATCACCTGGCAGTTGACTGAACCCACAAAGACCAACCTGGTATTTCACCTTTTGACCTGCTTAATATACACAGTGAACAAGAATGCTAGCCTTGCTGTTTTTACATCCGGGAAGCCAATTCCTGGCAGATTAGTGACTCTAAAGAAACAGTTCTTTCATGTATCGCTCTGATTCTAACTCCCAACAAGGTTTTTACATATAAAGTTATTTCCTGTTGTCAGAGGAGAAGAGGTGCCAAAGACACATGTGTTGCCTCTAGGATTGGGCTGTGGCACCAAACCAAGAAAATATTTCTTCCCAATTAAAATTAGCAGATGACTTGGCCTGGCTGCCCAGCAAATCCTTGATGTCAAATTTCCGTCCCTGGCAGCACGGGACCCCACGTGCTCTGCCTGACACATTTTTCTCCTTCACTCCATTCAATTTTCGCCTGGCTCTCCCCAGTCCCACCACAATCAAGGAGATATAACTTCTCCTTCTTTAGACCCCCATAGAGTGCTGCTTGGCTCAAATTTTGCCACTGTTTTTTTGTGTTTGTTTTTATTTTTAGATTTCAGTCCAAGTTACTTTATACCTACCTGCTGCACTGTATTTTGTAGTGTAGGGCTGACCCTTAGTAGATGCTCAAAAAATTATCAATTTGATAAAATTCCCTGGCATTTCCCCCCCTTTCCCTTAAAAACATTAGAACACATCTTATGGGCCCCTTAGTTGACACTATGTTTGCTCTAACACAGTTATTAAATTTTTCCAGAGTGACACTTGCTAGCATTCTTTTTTATTTGTTTGATTCAAAGTGCTTCTCATGATTAGTCATATATTGATTTCAGAGTGGGATGGAGAGAGAGAGAAACATCAATGATGAGAGAGAATCATTGATTGGCTGCCTCCTGCATGCCCCCTACTGGGGATCAAGCCTGCAACCTGGGCATGTGCCCTGACCAGGAATCGAACCGTGACCTCCTCACTCAACCACTGAGCCATGTTGGCCAGGCGATTAGTCCTTTCTTATTGCTTGGTTTACCTGTCCACTTTGGAAATCACTCATTAGCTCTACTGACTTTGAAGCTGAGCCTCAATTCTTAACTGGCCACAAGGGTAAGATCCCTTGTGTATCTAAAGAGGCCTCAATGCAGGTCAGGAACACAGGCGCTGGGATTAAACAATTCTGTCTGGAATCACACACTCAAGGCTATGTGACCCTGAGCAGATCTCCAAACCTCTCTGAGCCTTAGTTAACTCAACTGTAAAATAAATATAAAAACCTACCTCATTTTTTGCCACTACATCCCTCCTACCTCCCACTACCTTGCAAGAGGGTGAGATAGGAGAGATTCCTTTCTCAGACTCAACCTTCTAGTCATTTGCCCTCTAAGCCTCTCCCTTGCTTGTCTGTCAAACTTTTACTTCTTTTAGGCAAGGATAGATGCTTATATGTTGGCCATTTTTTCCCCTCTATGCTATGGCTTAGTGTAGAAAAATATCTCTTCGTGTCCTTATTATCATGAGACAATAAGCTTCATTATCACTGGGCCATGTTTTAATGGAGGAAGGGCTGTAGTGAAAAAGAAGAAAGAATTAACTGAAGACAGAAAATGCATCAGGCTATATCCCCTAGAAGGGCTGTTATCATCAGCCTAAGGCTTTCTGCTGAGGTCCAGGGACCAGAGCATGTTCACACTCTCTCCCTTCCTCCCTTTCTTCCTCCCTTCCTTCCTTCCTTCCTTCCTTCCTTCCTTCCTTCCTTCCTTCCTTCCTTCCTCCCTTCCTTCCTCCCTTCCTTCCTTCCTTCCATTTCCCTTGCTCCATTTCTTTTGTCAGTTCTTTCAATTCTATCTTTGTTAGAACCTGCCCAGGAATAAGTGAGCATATTGTGAAGCTTGCAATTAAGTATTTAAAAGAGCAATTTGTGTGTCGGCAGCATGTTTCCATATTCTGGGAAAGACCTTTGAAGGGTTTCCAGGGAAAGTGAATCTGTATTTACTGACAGTCCACATGCAGTTTGGGTCTCTCACCTCTGACCCGTCCTGCTTGGTTTTGCAATAAGAAGCCAGAGTGCAAAACTAGGAGGAGTGCCCTGGCCAGTTTGGTACTGTGGCTAGAGCGTGGGCCCATGGACTGAAGGATCTCAGATTCAATTCCCGGTCAAGGGCACCCATACCTCGTCCCCGGCTTGGTCAGGGCACCGGTGGGAGGCAACCAATGTTTCTCTCCTCCTCCTTCTCCTCCTCCTCCTCCTTCTCCTCCTCCTTCTCCTCTTCCTCCTTCTCCTCCTTTTTCTCCTCCTCCTCCTCCTCCTTCTACTCCTCTTCTTCCTCCTCCTCCTCTTCCTCATCCCCCCTTTCCTTCCACTCTCTCTAGAATCAATGGAAAAAATATCCTCACTCCTGGGTGAGAATTAAAAACAAAAAAAGAACTAAGAGGAGTATAAAACACTACCCAGGTGGGCAAAATAGTTCTAAGAAACCTGCAGGAAACTCCATTTAAAACAACAACAACAAAAAAAAACCTTTAGGAGTTTCAATTCACACTTGTCCTATTTGCTCCCCCCACCCCCCACCCCTTTTAAGAACAGATACATGTTGAAGTCTAAGGTGTCTGCAATCTCATTATATTTACCAGAATGAGTGTGGCCAGGGCAGGAAAATAAAATACTTTATTTCAATGTTACTGGCATGTTTGGCAATCTGGGAGTTTCATAAATCCATTAGTCCTTTCAACGTTACCAATTCACAGTCACATTTTCTTTCTTTTTTCTTTTTTCCTCCCTCAAAGAAAGGTACACAAAGGATTTTACTTAGTCCATGAACTAAGACTTGTATAGAATTATTAAGGCCCTTAAAAATAGGAACCATTCACAAAGATGCATAAAGCAATCATATGGAAGTTAACTAAATTAAAAGAACTCTGAAGTTGACACCAATCTATGGCATTTTTCTAGGCATGCATTACATAGCTAAACAAATGTGTTTTCTTAAAAGTCTTTCTCTCTGTATATATACACAGTAACACCAAAAACAATGAGAACAGGTGTCGGAGCACGCAGCAGGAGCCCTGGTGCTCTGAGTATGTCTGAGTTGTTCGGAGTCCCCCTGTATTCTCCTAAATTCTCCTATCCGACTACGCCAGGGCTGGTTCCTGCTTGACCCCCGCCCTCTGTACAAACAGTTGGGAACTTAGTCCAAGTTCCTCCTTTATCCTCTGCTCACTAGTAACAGGTGTTGGGTCCGAGCCCCTCTGCCTGGGGCTGGACCTCCTAGGATGCTGTGTCTTAGGCGGAGAAGCCATGAGAGGTTGTGGGTTTATAAGAATGAGTCTTTATTCCTGAAGCCAGTGGCCATATAGCCATTAGACAAGAACATCCTTTACAGCAAAGTTCATACAGGCAGAGTTCATACCGACTGGTGAACATATATCTTTCCCATAAAGCAGCATTAGTCTCTGTACCCACAGCTATTATCTGAGCAGCCACATGCTGCCTCCTAGACTCACCGCCTCACATGGTAGCAGTAGCTGAGCTCTCTGGCTCAGCAGCTTCTCCTATCTCTCCTGCCCAGCTGCTCTCTCTAGCAGACTTCTTCACACACTCCATCCTAGCTGCTCTCTCTCCATGCTCCAGCAGACTTTTCACTCCATCCTCAGCCAACTAACTTGGTCAGTAACTTACTTTTATTTTATACCATTTAGACAAAGAAGGCTTCATGCCAACAGTGGCATCAATAATATTGGCTACTGAAGGGCACAGTGTACCGTGTGTCCTTGCACCCGCTCATGGTATCTTGGCATGATTAGGATTCCCAGGCTCAGAGTCCTTGGACATTCCGTTAGGCACATGCCCAGAGCAGCCTTTGGTCATTCTGGTGTATTGATATCAAGGTCTTTGTGCTCCCACCGGCCTTGACTATCCGGGGACCTGGCATGGTTCCCACAACATGGAAATCTAAATAGGTAGCTAAAATGCAGAAATAATCCATTTCCATTCAAATAAAAATATTGCCTTTTTAAAAATATGAAGGAAAGGTAGTAAATTCAAATAAAATTGGCTGTGGCTGAGATTAGGGGCCACAAAAATAAGTGGGTTTGTGACCATAATTGTACAATGTTGCAAACTGGTGAGACAACTTTAAACTATATACTATTTCAGGGCCAGGCTGTCTTAGGAAACTTAACTAACCAGAAAATAACACCTTGCTAAGTGTAAAGCCTGAAACTGTCCAATAATCCCAGCTATTCAAAGGAAGGCTGTTTACTCACCTGTCCCTTTGAGAAAGGAGCTCCGATGACCCCTATGGATTTTGTCTTAGAACTCATGCTCTGACGTTCCTGGTCACTGCACCCGAGGTCTCCAGCCAGTCACAACGTCTGCAACCCTCAATGACAGGAGACACATATTTTTTCCACTTATAATTGGGCTGAATCTGTTTATCTTATTCTAATTAGGAAGATTGGCTCCACCTACTGAACCAAACAGGACAGGCCACTGGAAGTCCAGCAAGTTCTTCCTGTGTGGAAGAACTTGGGTTCGTAATTCAGGGAGATTATTCATGTCCCCAATTCACAGCCATTTGACAAGTCATCTGGGTTAATACCTTGTCTAATCACAATCTTTATTTCCTAATCATAATACTCTCTCTAATCTAATGAAGTTATCATTATCACATAAACGGTGCCGTGGTTCCAGCTGTACTAACTCAGGGAAGGGCACTTACTTCCTCCAGGGCTTCGAGTCCTTCCGTGTCAAAGAAGGGCTGGGACTGACAAGATGATCTCCTCACAACCCTTCAAGCCCTACAATCCTGAGTTCAAGTTTCACACACTGGGATTAATGGTTAATCAGTGAGACACATCCTACACCACAAGGGAAAGCATATGACTTCCTTTTCTGCTTATTATTAAAGGAAATCTTAATTGCCTCATTAATAACCCGGAGGTGTTGCCATACTGATTTTTAAATATGGTGTGTTTATACTAATAAAAGGGTAATATGCTAACTAGATCAGGTCTACTGCACATCTTCCAGAGGTCCAACTTCCTTCCGGACAAAGCCATGGTGTCGGGGACTGAGGCAGAGGCAGTTAGGGGCAATCAGGCTGGCAGGGGAGCAAGCAGTTAGGGGCGATTAGGCGGGGGGGGGAGCAAGCAGTTACAGGGCAAGATCAGGCTGGCTGGGGAGGGCAGTTGGGGGCGATTAGGCCAGCAGGGGAGGGCAGTTAGGTGGCGATCAGGCCGGCAGGCAGAGTGGTTAGGTGCGATCAGGCAGGAGAGTGGTTAGGAGCCAGCGGTCCCGGATTGTGAGAGGGATGTCCAACTGCAGGCAGCTGGACATCCCCTGAGGGGTCCCAGATTGGAGAGGGTTCAGGTTGGGCTGAGGGACACCCCCTGCCATACACAAATTTCGTGCACTGGTCCTCTAGTAGGAAAATCACAGTCTTTGGAATCATAATCAAGACATAGAAGTAAAAACAGCCAACAATGAGTTTTTATCATGTGCCAGATGCTGTTCTGTTTTATATTATCTCATTTAATCCTTGTACCAACATTATGTCAAGTCTCATCTTTTTTTTTAAAGTTTCTGATTTTAATATTAGTCTGACATAGCATTAGTAACCATGCTGCACTGAAACATTAATGGTACAATCTGATTCATGATTTGTTAAATATTATACCCCAGACCCCCAGAATATTTAAAAAGGTCATAAAGTTAACATTGTGTAAGTAAGTATATAAGCATAAACAGTTATGGACAGCCTCTTGTATAAATTGCTGTTTAGCAATACACAAACTGCCCAAAGATTTATGCTTACAAGGTAGACGTTCAATTATACGAATAAAACAGCATGTCCTGCCAGCTGGTCGATGTTTCTCTCTCATCGATGTTTCTAACTCTCTATCTCTCTCCCTTCCTCTCTGTAAAAAATCAATAAAATATATTTTAAAAAACAAACAAACAAACAAACAAAAAAACAGCATGTCCTGAAAATATGGGCACATTTTAAGACAATTTTGTTAACCATTAATAGTCCCACAGTATGACTGAGTAATAATAAGAACCTACTTTAAAAGTAAAAAATTTTAATCAGTATAGTGCATGATTGATTCAACATAGTTCCCAGGGAACAGACCAGTCACTCGATTGCAGACTCCTTCATACCAGCCATCATCATTCTTCTTTATTACATAAACTAGAAGCCCATTGCACAAAGATTCGCGCAATAGGTCTTCCTTTCCCTGGCTGCTGGCACTGGTTTTCCTCTGGCACCCGGGACCCAGGCCTTTGGTCCAGCCACAGCGGAGAAACCAAGCCTCTTCGATCTTCAGTCTTCACTCCGGCCAGAGCCTTCAGTCTTCACTCCATGCCTGTGTATGCAAATTAACCACCATCTTTGTTGGGTCAATTTGCATAGTCGCTCTGATTGGCTGGTGGGCATAGTGGAGTGACACCAATTTGCATTAGTGTAGATGATTGCACCCTCATAAATGACAGCTCATCATCCTTGTCTTTTGTATAATCATATATTGCCACAACTTTCTCAATATAATTTTTAGGGGCCCACGCAGGATCCCCATCTGCATATGGGTCATTATAATGAACTAGTGCAGCCTCCTCATCTTTATAATCTACTGGAGGTGGTGGTGGCGGAGGTGGAGAGTTATCAAACATGGGAATGTTATCTGGTGGAAGTGGTGGTGGAGGAGTTTGACTATCAGCAATTGAATTCTGAGAATAAAGTGGACCTCCATTACCAGGGGGCTGAGCAGAAAATTGAGCAGTCACAGAGGGTGTTCGTCTGTATCCACCAAAAGATGTCAAGGAAGTGGTAGAGTTGTGTCAAGAAATCTGCCTGGTCACTGTGCCACACTGGGAACCAGGAGCTGAGCCTGGGGCCGCTGATCCAATAGTGGGTGGTGAAGGTGTAGGCATGGCAATGCGAATGCCAACACTGCTGCTTCCACTGTTTTCTCGACTTCCACTTCCCTCACTACTTCCACTGTGTGTCCTCGGTCTCTGAGTTAAAGAAGCTGTCCTGCCTGGGCTATGCTGACTTCCAAGCCTAGCAGGACTGGTCATATAGTCATTAGGAACTGTCGGAGGTTTAACAGGTTCCAGGGTTTTGTAAGGCCTATTCCGTCCCATCGTTCCCCGGGCTGACATGGGAGGACTTGGTGGTTTCTGAGTAGGAGAATTTATTCTTGACAGTGTGCCAGTTCTTGCAGGCTGGTTATTTCCATGCTTGACACCATGGCCCACATCATCCAGAACTGTATAGTCAATACGTTTCCGAATATACCTTACAGGGTGCTCCATATTTGCAGGTGCTATTATTTTGTGAGTTGTTGATGTTTTCTTATTTGTTGTCAAAATACCAATCTCCCTTTGAGCCACTTTCTCTTTATGAATGTCCACCGTCTGTGAGATATGATTGATGGAGGACTCCATTCTCCGAAGCTGAGAGGCTTGGGTGTCCAGCAATTGGAGTACATTGCTGGCCAATGCATTTATTTGATAAGCAACACTAGCTAGGGATTGGGTTGTATAGGCTTTGGTCTCTTCTAAAGCTTTTCTCTTGTCTGTAGCCTGTATGTAGGTGTTCTCACAGTAGTCCGCCACCCGGGTCAGGTTCTGGTAACTCTCTATAAGTGCCCTCTTGCCAGACGGGATTTCCTCCTCCAGTAATATCTGCAACTTTGCCATTTTCCACTCCTCCACGGGCTGCAAGGTCAGCGGAGACTCCCAGCACCTCGCAGCCTGGATACAAATCACTTACCTGGCCCCCCCCACCCCCCTCAAGTCTCATCTTTGATGCCATTTTATTGATGAGGAAACTGAAGCCCAGAGAGGTTGCCAACTGTCACTCAGGTTGTAGAGCAAGAGCCATGATTCACTGTTAAGCATTATGGATCCACCTAACCCCTGCGCTTTACAATGAAGCACAAGCCAAGTGTCAGATCCTCGTGCCTGCCAGGTCTGTGAGGGGAGTTCTTTATCGCCATGAAAATACGGATTTAGGAGAAATGCACCCTATGAATCCTTCCAACTTGAAAATGACATGATTGTAATTTAGAGGGGAAATTCACTTAGTAGAAACGAATTTTTTTTTTCTATTGGTCAGAGAGAACATTGGGGAGTATTTAAATTCCAGGAGGACAGAGTTTTGTCTGTTGTATTCCCAGAACCTAGAACAATGCTGATATGTGATAGGCACTCAATAAATATTTGTAGAATGTGTGAACAAGAAAACCAATGTTTCACAGGTCCAGTTTAATAGGACTATTTTCCAAACAGGCTTCCTATCTTTCACTTGTAGACTCACTTGCATTACTAGATAGTTACTTGTAGTATATTGTGTAATATATTGTAGTATATGTATTTTGTATAGCTAGATACTAACTTATGGGAGGGATTTGCAACCTTTTTTATTTCATGACACACATAAACTAGTAAAATGTTGTGGCACATCAAAAAATATATTTTTTCCAATCTGACAAAAAAATAGCTATAATTTTGATTCATTCACACCAGACACCTATTGTTATGCTGGCTGTTATCATTTTTTTATTTGACAATCTAAGGAAAAATAGGTTAGTGCCCCTGACTAAGTAGTCAGGTATTGCATGTTTTAAAATTTTTTTGCGGCACACTGGTTGAAAATTGCTGTCTTATGGTGCTGATGTTGCAAAAAACTTTCTCAAGTGTCAGTAACCTGATAACTTTGTATATGTTATCACCCCAAATCCTTAACTTTTAAATAGGCAACTGAATAATTTTCCCCTCATGTTTTGTGTTCTGGAAATTTTGAATAAGTCCTCCTTACTCCAAAATCACAAATACAGGTTTCTATATTTTCTTCTATTTGCTTTAGAGTTTATCTTTCACATTTACGTCTTTAATCCATCTACATACATCTTGGTATACTCTGAAAGTTCCCCAACTATACTTTTTCCTGTGTAGTCCCCTTATCAATTTCCTAAATGAAACTCATTGAACAGTTCATCCATTTTCTGTTATTGATTCCAGTGGTATCTTCATCATATACCAAGTTCTCCTAAATACACAAATCTGTCACTGAACCCCTTCTTCAGTTCCATTGGCTTATTTACCTGTTGATGCACCAATTCCACACTGGTTTATTATCATGATTTTATGTATGTCTTATTATTCTTTGACAAGACTAACATTTTTGGTCTTCTTTTTTAAAAATCGATTTAGTTATTCATGGGCCTCTATTCTAGAATAAGTTGTCAGATTTTTAAAAATCCTGCTAGAATTTTTACTAAATGTATAGATTAATCAATAGATGTTTGCTATCTTGCACATTTCATTGTCTGCATTTTATTTTATTTTTTAAAATATTTTTATTGATTTCAGAGAGCAAGGGAGAGGGAGAATGAGATAGAAACATTAATACATCAATGATGAGAGAGAATCACTGATCAGCTGCCTCCTGCACGATCTCCGAGCCCACAACCCAGGCATGTACCCTGACCAGGAATCAAACCTGGTTCATAGGTCGAGTCTCATTGCCTGCATTTTAAAAACTCTAGCATCTGAAAGTTCCTCTTATATCAAGCTGAGATTGCCTTCCTGTTATTTGATCCATTGACCACAACCCTTCAATCCAAGTAAAACATGCTGTCTCGGATTTCTTGGGTCCTCTATTGTTTAGCTTGAATATTCCCAGACACCTCATCAGTTTCTTGTATTACATGATTGATACTTTCCTTCAGGTTACCAACTCAATCACTCTCTTCGAAACATTTTCTGGTTTCCCTATGCCCTGTGTGTCCCATCCAGAATTAAGTGCATATGTCCAGGTGTAGAAGAAGTCATCTGGCCCATCAAAGACAAATTTAGTAATGCCTGACTTTTTCGGGTCACTGATAAAAAGTGAACAGGTCAACACTTATGTAATAGCTCCTTGGCATTCCACTGGATACCTCATTCCAGATTGGCATAAACCTATTAATTAATCATCACCCTAGCCGGATTGGATCAGTGGAAGAGCCTCAGCCTGTGGATCAAAGGGTCCCAGGTTCGTTCCGGTCAAGGGCACTGTACCTCAGTTGCAGGCGCCTGCCTGGCCCAGACTCTCGTTGGGGCGTGTGCAGGAGGCAACCAATCATTGTGCTTCTCTCACATCGATATTTCTCTTTGTCTTTCCCTCTCTTTTCCACTCTCTGAAAATCAATGGAAAAATATCCTTGGGTGAGGATTAAAAAAAAATTTAATCATCAGTCCATAGATACGGTTGTTCACTCTGTTCCCAAGTCAACCACTCCAGCTTGTCCATAAGGACATCATAAGGAAAATTACCAGGTGTGTCAATAAATTACTGCTACACTTTGTCTGCTACCTTTTGTCAACTACCAGTCTGACTTTCCTGTCAAAGATGATGAGTTGATCCTGTTCTTATTAAAGATGATGACAGAACCTGTTCTTAGTAAACTCTTGCTGACTTCTAGTGTTCTATACTTCTTTTTTGTTGTAAACATAAACCCTTTTCAATCTCCAAAGCTGTCATTTTAGGACTCCCAAAGTAAGAAGAGATCACCTTACTTATGTCATTCTATCACAGCTCAATCTTTTTATTTATTTTAGAGTATATATATTGAGTTTTAAAAACCCTTATTTTAACAATAAAAAATTCTTAACCAATCTCTCTTTCTCTCTTTCCTCCCTATCCCCCTATCTGGCATTTCCTGAGGATGGAACGACATCTTATTTAACTGAGATCCAAAGCCACTAGAATAAGAATTGGCACATAGGACCTTATATCAGTTTCCTAAGGCTACCATAATAGAATACCACAAACTGGATAATGTATAAGAGCAGAAATCATATTTCTAGAGGCTAGAAGTCTGAAACCAAAGTGTTGCAGAGCCCTGCTTCTTAAACATACAGGGAAATTCTTCCTTGCATTTTCCTAGCTTCTGGTGGTGTCTCTGCCTTATAAAGGCATCACTCTAATCCTCTGTCTTCACATGATTTTCTCCTTGTGTTTCTGTGCTTACATGCCATCTTCTTATAAGGGCACAAGTCATATTAGGTTAAGGGCGCATTTACTCTGTGTGACCTCATCTTAACCAATATATCTGCAATGACACTATTTCCACATAGGGCCACATCTGAGGCACTGGAGATTAGGACTTTAATGTATCTTTTGGGGGAACATAATATAACTGCCAACAGCCCTCAATGAAGGTTTTTGCAATAATAAAGAATGAATAATACCTTGTATAATGAGAGGAACAAAAAAAAAAATGACATAGCTCTTACTCGCTACCTCTTTCTAAGGCTCCAACCCTTGGCCTTTTTCTTTTCTTTTTTTTTTATCAGCCAGCTAACATGCAAGAAGCCCAGGATTCTAAGCACTTTTACAGAGGACTGGAAAATACTCAAAATCCAAATGACTAAATCTTTAATGACGTGCTTCCAGGGAACCATTTCGTTTGGTGCACAGGCAAGACTCTTTAAACCCAATACAGTAACGATGGGCCTGCTCCTGGGACACCTGAGTTTATGAAAATGTTCAAACTGAGTGATCCCTGGCAAGTGACCTAGTTATGTCTCTGGGTAGAAGCTCTCCTAACCCTGTGAGGCATGCTAGAAGCCTAAGCAGAGAGGGTGGTTCCCTCTGAGTGTCTGACTCATGTCACCTCATGACTATATCTTATAGCCTCCTCCTCTTTCTTTGCCTTCCTCTCTCTTTACCCAGCCAAACTCCTGGGAGTGTGGAGCCTATAGAAAACAAAATGTGGCCTGACCGATGTGACTCAGTGGTTGAACGTGGACCTATGAACCAGGAGGTCACAGTTCGATTCCCGGTCAGGGCACATGCCCGGATTGCAGGCTCCATCTCCAATGGGGGTTATGCAGGAGGCAGCCGATCAATGATTCTCTCTCATCATTGATGTTTCTATCTCTCTCTCCCTCTCCCTTCTTCTCTGAAATCAATAAACATATATTAAAAACAAAAAAAGGAACAAAATGTGGATGAGCAATGTCCCTGATCTCTGTATGAGCATAGGGAGCTCAAGGAGCACTGTGCCAGGTGACAGAGAGTAACTCAAAATGGGGAGCTCCACCACTTTGGTGCATTGAGGTCTCCAGAGATATAATGCTCAATGGGTCCCTAAACTGAAGGCTTGTTGGGGGAAGATATTTACATCTTTTTGAAGTTACAGACTCCCAAAGACAGTCGATAGGGAAAAGGGGGAAGGTATAGGTCACAAGAAAATAAAATCACTAAGATCATGAGTACATATGGTGACCACTGGGTGCCACCTAGAAATAGTGTGGGACTTAATGTCCTGAACAAAGATTGGAACCCAAGAACTACTGTGCATGCCCGTTGGGATCTAGATTTACTCAAAGGCATATGCGGCCTGGCACATAAGTGACGATCATATGAAATAACTGCAGCCTCTGAGGCAGAGTGGCTTACACACATCTCATAGCTAATTGACCCTGAAACTGAGACTGAAATGCACATTTCTTGGGTCCCTCTAATGCTATTCCCACTTCATGGCACCCCTCTTCACCTGCTAGACGTCGTCATTCTTGTAAATGAGACAGTCAACCTTTAGCTTATGAAAGACAAGAGGGATATTCCGAATCTTTCAGAAATGTAAACTGGTAAGTGATGAGTGCACCCTACACTTAAAACTTTGACGAAGTATCTGCACAAAATTCATCATGTCCTTTCCCCAAACCCAGAAAGTCAAACCAAGTTGGTTACTTTATGTTTCAGTATTACTTTCTTTTGATTTGTTCTATTAATGGTGGATGCCCTCAAAGTCTAATTTTTCTGGAAAATTAAATTAAAAGTGAAATTTTATTATTTCCTGAGTTTTAGTGTGTCCATGTATTAATTGACACTGGATATCATGTCTTATAATTATTAAGGGAAACCAGAAGTCTCTTAATTTAAGAGATGATATAGTTTTGGGTTTTTAAAAAATAAATATATTGGTTCATGCTCTGGGAACTAATTTATTTAAGTTTCCATTGAGGCTTTTCCTGAGGAAAGTGGGTTTTGTCTAGTTTTTAAGATTTTTCTCCTTGACCTTGGTTTTTGGTAGTTTTGGTGTGCTGTATCTAACTGTGGAGTTCTATATATCTTTCTTGGATTTGTTAGGCTTCTTGAATTTGTGGATGAGTGTTGTTTATCAATTTTTAAAATTCCTAGCCATTTTTATATGTTTGTGTCTCATATTCTGTACCTCATATTCTCCCCTCTCTTCTGGGATTAAAGTTAAAAGTATGTTAGGCCTTCTACCTCCATTCTCTTATCACTTACTTCTCTTTGTCTTTCCATGTTGCATTCTGAAGAATATCTTGTGACCTATTTTCTGGTTCAATCATTCTTTCTTTAGCTTAATCATCTAGCCAATGAATTCTCAGTACCAATTTTTATATTATTAATTTTGGGGGTATGGTTTCCTTCTCCCTATAGTTATACCTAAGTTTTTCTTTCTTTCTTCCTTCCTTTCTTTCTTTCTTTCTTTCTTTCTTTCTTTCTTTCTTTCTTTCTCTCTCTCTCTCTCTCTCTTTCTTTCTTTCTTTCTTTCTTTCTTTCTTTCTTTCTTTCTTTCTTTCTTTCTTTTTAAAATATATTTTTATTGATTTCAGAGAGGAAGGGAGAGAGAAACATCAATGATGAGAGAGAACCATTGATTTGCTGTCTCCTACATGTCCCCTACTTGGTATCGAGCCTATAACCCGGGCATGTGCCCTTGCCTGGAATCGAACCCAGGACCTTTCAGTCTGCAGGCCAATGCTTTATCCACTGAGCCAAACCAGCTAGGGCAGTCATCACTACTTTTAAATGAGTTAAAGGCGATTTCTTAGTTAGGTGGATATAGACATTGTTATTTTCTCAGATTTGGAAATAACCATTGCTTTCCATTCCCACTGAGATCTAACTTGTGAGCCTAGTACCACCAGAGTTTCAAAATTTTTGCCAACAAGGCATTTGGAAGCAGAACTATGAGTGGTATTTACTGTGTAATGTCCATGGACTACATTGCCGAACTTTGTTACAGGGGAACACCCAGGCAGGTTTGTGCCACTGGGAGGAGCGTCTACTGTTTTCAAGGCAAGTTCAAGGTCGGATGCTTTCTCTTCTATATTGACAGAAAAGAGTCACAGCCTCACTAAAACACATGTACTTGTACTATTAGTTGAATTCATAATGCTGTTATAAGCAAGCAAAACTATTCATCTAGAGAAGGCTTAGAGAAAATTATGCTTAAAATTATTAAGACCAACCTGTGGGGTTTTTGTTTGTGTGTGTGTTTGTTTTTAATAAAACAAATACTTTCATGAAAACTTCATATGCAAACATGAATATCTCTAATGATACTGATTGGGGATATTTATCATGTCAGTGAGGCAACTTTTAGTTACTCACTGGATAATTTATCAGATTCATTAAAATTTTTACTTTTCTTCCTGCTGATAGACCAAAATACTGTTTTTACTTAAAAATGAATATGTGTCCATTGCAAAAAAATTTTAAGAATAAAATGAGCCCTCGCCAGTTTGGCTCAGTGGATAGAGCGTTAGCCCTTGGACTGAAGGATCTCTGGTTTGATTCCAGTCAAGGGCATGTATCTCAGTTGCAGGCTCAGTCCCCAGCTGTGGTTGGGGCTTGTGCAGGAGGCAACCAATTGATGTATCTCTCTCTCTCCCTCTTCCTTCCACTCTCTCTAAAAAATCAATGGAAAAATGTCCTCGGGTGAGGATTAACAAAAAAAGAATAAAATGAACATTACCTACAGCCCTACCCCCATATGTAAATACTGCTAATATTCAACTATATTACTTTCTAATATTTTTTGTATTTATATGTTTTGTTCATTGGGGACAGTTTTCTATCTTGTTTTTTTCTCTTAGAATTATTTTCTGAACACTTTCCATATTAATAAAAACCTTTGAAGTCTGCTTCTAAAGAGATATCAACATTCTATCAAATGATTGTACAATAATTTACTTGAATGATGAATATTTACATTGTTCCCCTCTTCACTATTAGAAATACTGTATTAGACTTTAAAATTTATTTTAACATATGATTTTCCATAAATAATGTGCAAATAATGCTACTGTCACTTCATTTGCACATTATTTATGGAAAATCATATGTTAAAATAAATTTTTAAAGGTCTAATACAGTATTTCTAATAGTGAAGAGGGGAACAATGTAAATATTCATCATTCAAGTAAATTATTGTACAACATTTGATAGAATGTTGATATCTCTTTAGAAGCAGACTTCAAAGGTTTTTATTAATATGGAAAGTGTTCAGAAAATAATTCTAAGAGAAAAAAACAAGATCAGAAAACTGTCCCCAATGAACAAAACATATAAATACAAAAAATATTAGAAAGTAAATATAGTTGAATATTAGCAGTATTTACATATGGGGGTAGGGCTGTAGGTAATGTTATTTTATTCTTTTTTTGTTAATCCTCACCCAGAGGATATTTTTCCATTGATTTTTCATAGAGATGAGAGTGGGAGGTAGAGAAAGAGAGGAGAGAGAGAGAGATACAATTCACATCATTGGTTGCCTCCTGCACGTGCCCCAACCAGGGCTGGGCTGGGCTGGGCAGGAGGGGAGGGGGCGGGATTGAACCCACTATCCAGGTATGTGCCCTTAACCAGGAATTGAACTGGAGACCCTTTGGTGCACGGGCCAACAATGCTCTAACCACCAAGTCACATTAGCCAAGGCTAAGCTGGTATGTATATATTTTAAATATATTTTTATTGATTTCAGAGAGAGAGAGATAGAAACATCAATGATGAAAATCATTGATCGGCTGCCTCCTGCACACCTCCTACTGGTGATCAAGCCCACAACCCGGGCATGTGCCCTTGACCGGAATTGAACCTGGGACCCTTCAATCCACAGGCTGACGCTCTATCCACTGAGCCAAATCAGCTAGGGCTTTGTTATTTTAAGTTATATATTTAATTATTAAATTAAAATCTCTCAATTGGGCAAGGCAGTGACGTTAGTGACTCCATGCAGAAATTCCAGAGGACAGTGACTTGCAAATATTATCTCTCATGTGAGTCAAAAGCCTACATACTCTTCAAAACAAAGATTTCTCCATTGCTTATGAAATAGCTGTCTTAACAGAAACTGTTAGCAGAGCAGCTGATCAGTAACAAAAATTGATCTATTTGTCACTAAGGAAAGCAATTGGAAGTTGAAAGCCTCCACCCCAAGAGTGGATTTCCCACCCTCTAGTTTCATGTTCAGAGGTTGTATCTTATCTTTTCTATGAAAACAATTATAAAAGAGAAATTAGCATGTATTCCTTAACTGGAGAACAGGATTTGGGGCTCCTGCTCTTGAACAGCAAGTCAGTGTGGAGGGGGAGCATTGGAACATAGGCCTGCAGGGTGCCCTCGAGAATGAAGCAGGCTGCCTGGTCATACTGCTCACCGTTAGAGCTCCCAGCCTGGTGCCACCATACATCCTGGCAGCCATAGGTACATCGGTGTGGCTAACAAACTTCCTTCCTTCTGGGACTATACATGTTTATTAGGGTCCAGAAAACACACTTCCAGTATTTAAACCAGAGGCTCAACTATGCCTGCCTAGAATTTTCCTAGAGAGGGTTTAAACACAATGATTGGCCCCCTACACAAGACAGCTAAATCAGACCATCTGGGGGCAGGGTTTGATTATGGAATGTTTTGGTCTAGGCCATTGGGTCTCAAACTTTAATGTGCATCAGAATCACCTGGAGGGCTGGGTAAACACAGATTGCTACCCCACTTCTAACAATGCTTTTGCATAGTCTAGGTGCTCTAAAAATATTTGCTGAATAAATAGCGCCAAGTTTGCATTTGAAAAGAATAAACTTCTAGAACAAGCTTGAGTAATGGGTGTCCATGGATGTGTTTGAGTCTATGAGCTCCTGAAATTGTCTGCAATATTTCATGAGCATAGGCCTATGTGCATGAAAGGGACAGCTCCTCAAGTTCTCTTTCTTCCTTTCTTTCTTCCTTTCTTTCTTCCTCCCTTTCTTTCTTTCTTTCTTTCTTTCTTTCTTTCTTTCTTTCTTTCTTTCTTTCTTCTTTTCTTAGCTCCTCACTTTCATCAGATTCTTAACAGAAGAGGGGAGTGGGGGAAGGAGATTCATGACCTAGAAATGTTACAAGCCACTCTTATGGGAATAAATGTTATTTTCCTTTAGGTGTTTGTTTTCATTAATAAAGTGTGTGTGTGTGTGTGGGGGGGGGGGGTTAAAAGTAGACTTTTGTTTTCAAAAAAAATAAATTTCAGTATTGGCAAGCCTAAAAAGCTTTTTATCTTGTTAAAAATAATAAACCAGACACCAAAGACACTAGACTACCATCTAAGAGCCTTTTTGCAAATGAAGGCCCATATTTTGAGGAATGCATCTATGTTTGCTTTACTTTGAACAAAATTTATTGCAGTTTGAAAAATAAAGATTAAGACTGTTCTCTCCAGGGCAGGGTGTTTGTCTTATAATCTTTGTCCCCTTAGGGTCTGCTGGGGAGAGGCACACAGTAATTGGTTGAAAGTAGAATGATATTAATAATATACATTACTCAACTCTGAAGAGCATATAAGAAATGCTAATAAAATATCAGCTTAATGTGCACCGCAGTTGTGAGTTGGTAAACTTTTCTTTTTTTTCAAATATATGGTTTTTTTTCCCCTCCTTCCATCCAATTCCTGCCCTTCAAGACTCAAAGATTCACCTTATCCAAGAGAATTCCTAAAAGCCTTCCCCTTTGACAAGTGTATAACAATTATTTTTTAAAATATTAGGTTTTATTCTTATAATATTTGGCTCATAAACTAATACTTTTTTTCTATTATTGTGTTGGATACATACAGTAATATTATACTGTTATATTATAGGAAATAAAATATTATACTTACAGTTAAGAACAGAGTTGTGATTCTAAGGAGAAAAGCCCAGCCAATGGCTATCACCTCAATGCTCTATTCCCCAGAGGGTCCAATGAAGTCACCACTGATTGGTGTGTTCCACCAGGATGCCAAGAAATGTAGCTGGAATCTGTACCTCTTATAGCTCAATCTCTCTCTCTCTCTCTCTCTCTCTCTCTCTCTCTCTCTCTCTCTGTCTCTCCCTGTCAGTCAGCAAATGGCCTTTCAGAGTTTTCAACTCATGCATAATTTTCTCCATAAAAGGAAATTTTTTTCTATGTTAACAAAGATCTTCCTTTTCCTTTTGAAGGAGTACAAGAGATTCCATCATATGAATACATGATTGTTGTTTTTTCCAAAGCCAGACCCCTATTGGTAAACATTTAGCTTATTTCCAATTCTTCCCTATGATAAACATAGCAATGCATATTCGTATAAGCACAGCTTCCTGCCCTTGTCTTTCAGGGGGGTTGGCGTACCTATCATTATAGCTTTCCTCCTTCTAACCCCAGATGTCAAAAATTCTGAATATTAGCCACGTCAGTCATCTAGTAACCATAGAAACCTGGGGCAATTACTTAAATTCTTTTTTGTGTGTGCAATGGAAATACTAATTGCTACTCTGCCTTTCTCACATGGAGAGGACGGGAACATGCTTTGAAATCTATTTCATCTGTGTTTTGTATTCTTCTAATAGACTAGTGCACAGTTTTTGTTCAGGATGCTCAATTCTGTCCTGTGCACTCAGTCAATGCTCATTGAATGAGAGGCTGTGAATGGACTTTACCAGTATTTCTCAGATTGTGGTCTGTGCACCACCTGCCAACGAGTCACCTGGTACACTAGTTACCGGAAAAAGGCAGATTCCGGAGGCCCCCTCCATGACATAGTGAATTAGAATTCGTGTGTACGGGAGGACCTGGGAGTGGAGAGGCCCTGAATTCTGACTTTGCTCATACTTCCCAAGTGATTTTCATATCGATGAAAATTTGAGAACCTGTAGATGAGGCACACACTGGCATTGCTGGTCCCCATTTAAAGCTCCCTGGTAGGAAGAGTAACACTACCTCCTTGGCTGAAGGAGAAGCATGTTCAACATGGGAAATTGTCCCCTATGCATTTTAGAGACATAAGTCTCATCATAGGACGCTTAGAGATATATCTTGGAATGAGCATACTACTCAAATAGACAGTAAATTTCTTACAAATCAATTTTCCAAGAGGACCTTCAGCTTCCTGATCAAGTTTTAAGATTGTGTGGATGTCTAGATTTGGCTGAATAAAATATCCTTGGCCATGATCACCAACAGTCATACTGAATGTGGCTATGCAGAACGTCCCCGAGGAAACAGGAAACTGGGCCAGTCCTTTCTGGGTAATGGAGGCCATGAATATGGAACAGAGAATGCAGTTTCTTTTCACTTAGTTCTTCCTGTGTTAATATATGGGACCACTTTAGAACGTAGAAAATGCAGGGGAAATAGTAGGGGCATGTTCAACAACTCAGACATTGCTCTCTCATATAATGTGGTTACATTAGAGAAGGATGATGAAGATGACTTCTCTGAAGATCAAGTCATGACAAGAGCTTGCATTGGGAGAGCTTGTTTGGTGTCAAAGCTGTGATCAGTATTTTACATAGAATGTCATATTAAGCCTCATTAATTTGCCAATCATTGCAAAGGTTTCAGTAAAATGAAATGTGGAAAAAAGCTAAGAAAACATGAACAAACACTCCCAATATTTCGAGTCAACAGGGAAAGCCAGAAATCCTGGTTTGTCGAAAGGTTATCAGCTTCAGCTTCTATGACCTCAGGTACCAGACATGTATTAGACAAGGTTGTGGTTCAGTGAGGTGACATTGCTTAGGAACATGCGAGCTAGTCCTCTTGGGAAAGAAAAACAAACACATTTGGAACATCTAGTGCTGTTTGACATTTTCAGCTGTGACGCTGAGGGCAGAGCCAGAAGCGCTATCATCAGCATTGATGTCAGTCCGTTTATGTTTGAAAATACTCCCCTGTTTGCATAGTACTCAATAGAAGGCATCTTGTAGAAGATGGACTCCTTGTCTCAAAGGAGTTTACACTCTATTTTGAGGAAAAGAGTACAAATCCCCACCTACTTTTAAAAAATAAACTTGTATGTTAACCACAACAAGCAGCCTGAGCTTTACAGACACGTGGGGAAGAATCAAGAGATGAAAAACAAGTAATGAGACTCAGGGGGAGGGGAGGCAGAAGCGGAGGAGTCATGGAACTCATCCAAGACCTCTGCTAGAGCAGAGCACAGAGAAAGAGGAGGACATTGAGTCCCTGGTTACCAGCCTCGTCTAGGTCACGTTGTGCTTTACCCAGGCCTGTCTCTGAGGGTTCCACGATGCCTGAATATCCAAGTCTTCTCTCTTGGCCACAGGGCTCAGAGCACCCCTGTTCCTACTCCCTTTTCCTGAATCTATGCGCCTGATTGCAGCTCCTTCAACATCAGAGGCAGTGGAGTCACCAGCGAGGTGTAAGACTCCCAGCTTTCCAGAATCCAACATCCCACTGCATCCCCAACTCTAACCCTCCCAGGAGGTCTCGGTGTGCCCAGCCCTTCTGTGCACTGATGTTCTCTTGGGAGTTAGCCAGTCCCTCTTTTCAGTGGTAATTGGGCAAGTGCTTGATTTCAGCAGTGTCTGAGGAGTGCTCCTGCCTATAACGGTGATAACAGCAGGAGCAACATTATTGCTTATCTCCCATATTCCAAGCAGTGAGCTAAGCGATACATAACAAGGACAGGGGCAGGCAAGGGTCTGTCATGTGGTCACTTCTCTGTGGACACTTGCTGCAGATGCTAATTGTTCCTACAGTTCCTTGTTGACTGTCCCTGCCCTCCCCTCTGCTCTTGGGCAGCCAGATCCACAAAGCTCTCTCCTATTCCCTGAACCACCCAAGGTTCTCCTGGTGCACTCAGCCTCCCAGACACAGCTCCTTCCCGAGTGGGAGACAAAACCAAGCCACTCCTTATGACACCCCTCACTCTTCCTCAGCTCTATGTTTTAGCATAAACATGAGGGTGTGAGTTCTCCTAGTTTTGCCCTTGATATTTTAGGGGGAGCAGAATACATCACCCCAAAATGTGCCACTTTGGCATGTGGATTACTTTGAGCTGAAGGCAATTAAGACCCAGCAGACCCTCCCTCCTTAACTGCCTAAAATAATTTAGATTGTGTGTGTGGGGGAGGGGGTGGGGGGTGTGCGGGCTATGCCAGAAACAACTTTTTATTTTTAAATTATTTTCTTTGTTTTTATTGACACTATGACAGATGTCCCCCTTTTAGAAATAACTTTTTAAATCAGAAAGACTTATCTGTATGGCAGGCAAATAACTGTTTACCAAACATTAGCTCTTCTCATCTTCCTGTGCATTGTCTTCCTCCCCCTGAAGCCCAGACCGACCCCCTTCTCCTCAGCTCAGAGTGACAGGTGAGCTTCAATTACCTGCCTGCGTTGGAGCCTCATGTCATTGTGAGGCTGCTGTATACATGTGATTAAATTAGTTTTTCTCCTCTTAATCTGTCCTACGTCAATTTGATTATTAGACCAGCCAAAGGACTAGAAGGGAAAAAGCGGACGTTTTTCTACCACTACATAATCAAAGATGTATTTTTGGACTTCTAAATTCCAACTAACCAAATTTCTTGGGAGCCTCGAATATCTGGCTTTTGAAATTAAAAACCAAGTTTTGCCCTAGCCAGCTTGGCTCAGTGGATAGAGCATCAGCCTGAAGACTGAAGGGTCCCAGGGTTTGAGTCTGGTCAAGGACACATGCCCGGGTTGTGGCTTGATCCCCAGTAGTGGGCATGCAGGAGGCAGATGATCAATGATTCTCTCCCATCATTGATGTTTCTATCTCTCTCTCCCTCTTCTTTCATCTCTGAAATCAATATTAAAAAAAAAGAAGAAGAAAATAAAGTTTTAAAGATTAACATCTTCACAACTGAGGGAAATTTATAAGAATCTCTGTAGGAATCAAAAGTCAACAATTTAACTCTCCTCTCTGCACCATTCTTAGCTTGAATGCAGTCATGCACAGAGCAATCTTTGCTGCCGGAGCATGCGAAGAAGGGGCCCTAGCCAGTTTGGCTCAGTGGATAGAGCATCGGCTTGCAGACCAAAGGGTCCCAGGTTCAATTCTGATCAAGGACACATACCTTGGTTGCAGGCACCTCCCTGGCCGGGGGCCGTGGTTGGGGCTCGTGCAGGAGGCAATGAATTGAATGTTTCTCTCACATCGATGTTTCTTGCTGTCTTTCCCTCTTTCTTCTACTCTCCCTAAATAAAAAAGGGAAAAAAAATCCTTGGGTGAGTATTAACAAAAAAAAGAGAAAGGTAATGGATGCTGGGCAGAGGGCTAAACTTCAGTTAATATCTCAAATTATAATTCTGGAGCACAGGGAGAAAGAAAAATACAGAATTCAAAATTTGGCTGCTTTCTTCTTTTTTTTAACCTTTTTAAGCAAAAAAAGAAAAAGAAAATGAGGATAAAAGAAATATTGAGGACAAGTTAAGAGAGAGTGGGTCAAAGATAATTTATTACAAAAGAAGTAAGGACAGATGGTACACTCCTTTTTCTCACTCTCTATATTTAGCATTGTTTAATAATTATTTTTTCATAAAGAATATTTAGGTCAGAGTTTCTAGTTGTAAGCAAGAAAAGCACATTCTGGCCAATGTAGCACAAAAAAGGCATTTATTTAAAGGATCCCAGAGAAACGTTAGGTGGGCTGGAAAACCAGACTCAAGGCTTTCTGGGAACAAGGTCCCGAACGTCACTCTTGAGGGGGCCTGCCAGGGATTCATCACCATGACTGCTGCCCACAGAGCACCAGATGCTACTGCTTGCCCTGTTGCTACCATTTTGCAAGTGGGGGCAGGACATGAGAAGCCATTTTTCTTGGCCTTATCCATCCTTGTGAGACTACACAGTCCCTAACAGAGTGAGACGATTCAAAAGATGCTGGATTAACCCAGCCAGCATGGTTCAGTGGTTGAGCATTGGCCTATGAACTAGGACAAGCATGTCAAACGCACAGCCTGCTGACCGCGAGTTTGACATGCTTGAAGGAGGTCACAGTTCAATTCCTGGTCAAGGCACATGCCCAGGATGTGGGCTCAGTCCCCAGTGTGGGACATGCAGGAGGCAGCCGATCAATGATGTTTCTATCTCTCCCTCCCTTCCTCTCTGAAATCAACATATATATATATATATATATATATATATATATATATATATATATACATTCTTTTTTTTAAAAAAGATGCTGAATTGGGGAACTCAATATATGACGTTAGAAAAAGGTAAGGATACACTGTTGTGGAGAGATTGTCAAGATATTACGTACAAAAGCAAGGGAGTATGGTTATCACATTGATTCCTGCACCAGGAAGAGGAAGACGGCTAATTCTACCAGTGGAGAAGGCAACTATTTAAATCTACCCTGTTTACTGCACTTTGCCTGATAACCTCCCATCACTGGCTTCCCCCACCCCTTCACATCTCTGTCTTTAGCTGGACATAGTTTTTAAGGTGGTGGCTTGGGAGATTTAGAAGGTTACTAGTTTTCCTAGATGTCTAACATGTATATTTCTGCTGATTTTTCTCCTGCTACTCTGTCTTTTTATTACAGGGAGCTCTCTGCTAAGAATCTAAAGGGGTAGAGGTAAAATTATTTTTCCTCCCTTACAAGGGTAACCAGGTAGCCCCAGCTAATGAGGAATGCCCCAATCAACATATAGTAAGTTATAAAATTAAAAAGTAATAATTCTGAAACAATCTAATCATTGATTCAGGCAAGGAACTGGTGTTGACCCCTTAGAAGAATGATTGGTGGGGAACTGGACACCTATATGGGGCTACAATAACACTAATGGAGGAATTAAGACATTATGCCCACCCCCCGTAGTCTCTCTCAGCATCCCACTGGTGGATAACCAGATATCATGAGTCCTCCGAAGAGATGCAATATGAAGTAAACGCATGTCATCTAGGATATATTATAGCCAAATAGTTAAAATCTAATCAAGCCGTTATATCTAATTTCCAACTTACAGGAAAAAGGTAAATGATGCCACAGACAACAATCAGATAAATCATGTGGGCCAGTCTCTTCAGCAGGACAGTGCCGTTAGAATGTGACTGAGCAGACTGAGAGGAACTAAAAGAACTAGCAATCGGCTGAAATGGGCGATCCCAGATTGGGTCCTGTTTTGTAATTATATGTGATTTGAGGGACATTTAAGGACATTCAAATGTGGGCTAGTTATTAGGTAATACAAAAAATTTAAAACAATATTTTTAACTGAGAAAATGTTATTTTAGTTATATAGGGAAATGCTTTTGAGAGGGTTAACTTGAAACACAGGCAGATAGGGCTGGGATCCAGTGGAAAACGAAGGCAGGTGGGACATAGGCAGGGGCAGACACGGCAGTTTGAGCAGCCTAACCAAGGAACCAACCAAGCAGAAATAATAAAATGTTTCTGGACTCAAAGCGGGAGGCATGGGAAAGCAAGGATGGGCCTACAACAATAAGGTGTACTGGCACATAGAAACAGAAAGTTCAGCATAGGAACAGAGAAAGGACACATAGAAACAGGGAAAGTTCAGGTCCGACACTGGGCAAGAACAATGAGGGAATCAATCAGGTGACAACACGAATAGATATAGAGCAAGCTTGTAGAAAATATGTATCCTGGGACTACAAGGCTTCAGGGGGCAGCCCATTATTTGGGCTCCCGTCCAGTTGGGGAGTCTGAATCTGCTTGTAATAAATTTTCCACACTTTTGCTGACTAATAAATCTTCTGGTCCTTGGAGCTTATTCTTATTTTTTTAAATATGTTTTTATGATTTCAGAGAGGAAGGGGGAGGGAGAGAGAGAGATAGAAACATCACTGAGAGAGAGAATCATTGATTGGCTGCCTCCAGTACGCCCCGCACTGGGGACCAAGCCCGCCACCCCAGCATGTGCCCTTGACCGGAATCAAACTTGGGACCCTTCAGTCCACAGGCCGATGCTCTATCCACTGAGCCAAATGAGCTAGGCCTTGAGGAGCTATTTTTGGGCGTCAAGAGACATGACCCTGGGAAAAACCCTTGGCTCATAATTCCAGTTTATCACTGTTATTTTTAAAAGATTCATCTTATATACTTATGGTGGAATGTTTTGATGTCTGGGAAGTTACTTTAAAACAATTTCACATAAAAATAAATATTCAGAAAGCAATTGAGTATGGGGATGGGAAAAATAATTTTCCAGTTATGGGAGGTTATTGTGCAAAGTACAAGAAACAAAGGTAAAGTTGCTATATAGATTTAAGTAGTTGCCTTCCACATTGATAGACTTTCTAGCAACTTAGTCATCCTTCTCTTTCAAGTAGTAAACAATTGAAGGCAACCTTACAAATGGGGATTTCTAGGGAAAGGTTGGAGTAGCGTGAATTAGCAAATGATTCAAGATTGCCCTCCTACTGGAAACAACTATTTCCAAATATTGGACAACAGGCAAGACAGAATGGTGATCCCTGAGAGAAGAGAAACGAATAAGACAGGGATCTGGTCCAAATGGCAGAGTAGGTGGACACTATACTCATCTCCTCCCATGATCACAGCAAAATTACACCTAAATTATAGAACAGTTCACTGTCTGAATGAATAACCATGAGGACTAGCTGAACAGAAGTCCAATGATGTATATATATAAAACCCTCATATGCACATAGGCCAAACGGCAGAACAACCGACAACCGGTCGCTATAACATGAACTAACCACCACGGGGCACATGCGGAACATGGCGAGCAACAGCAGCAGGCAGCAGGCACGGAACATGGGGGGCAACAGCCACAGCGGGATGGTGGAGCAGGTGAGCGGGGGTGCCAGACCAAGGTGGGGCGCCAGTAGCTGTCATCAAGATGAGCCTCTGGTGGTTATTGAAAGTTCTTTGCTCCCGAGCGCCGAGGTCCCGCCTGGTGCTCACACCTGCTGCTGGCGATGGCCCCGCTCGCACCCACTGCCGGCGCTGGCCCGGCTCACACCTGCAGCTGACGCTGAAGCCACTGCTCACACCAGCTGCTGGCGCCTGGCACCAGTCCTGATTGCTCGGCACCATCACCCCTAAGGGCTTCTCCACCTCCCCCTGCTCATGAGGGGCAATCAGGGCAGCAGCCACCACTCGCACCCGCTGATGGCGCCAGCCCCAATCACTCGGCACTATCAGTGTGTGGGAGTGGGGTTGCCGGCAGAGAGGGGACCAGGGGCTGAGGAGGGAGGGGATGGGCGGGGGCATGGAGGATGGGCCAAGACCTGCCCCCATGCCCACTGCAGCCTCATGGCCCACAGTTCCTTTCAAGGTGCATGAATTTGTGCACTGGGCCCCTAGTTAAGAATATAAAGAAAAAAACACATTGAGGCTGATAGGAGGAACAGAGATGCGAAATGGGCTGGCCCTGCGGCCACTTGTGGTGCTTGAGGGTTATGCACATTAAAAATGCCCTCCCTGAGCACTCAGCCCCATGCTAAACTGCCCAGTCTGGAACACCAGGGCAGGGGAGAGGAGCCCATATCACATCTGGCTATGAAAAATCAGCGTAAATTTCATCTATCAGGGTGGTCCAAAGGCTTTTGGAAACCCAAGCATCCTCTTAAAGTGTCAGTGCACAAATTCACTCACACTCACCTTGGCTCCAGCAGAGAGAAAGTAGCTGGGCAGAAGCACCAGAAACATACAGGGAGAAAGTGAGCTGTGAGGCTTTGGGGCAAGAGCTGGAGGCAGACTCTTATTGTCCCTCCGTTGAGCCCTCCCCCCAAACGATCAAATCTGACTCTGCATTAGCCTGGTGAACTCCACCAGCTCCACCCTAATGACTCCCTGAGACCCCACCCTACCCAACTTCTGCTCAGCCGGAAGCTCTTTCCGCCTAACCTGCCTGGGCTGGTGTCACAATCTTTCTTTAAAAACTTTCAAGGAATTCCAGTCAAGCTGGGTTGGGGGTGGTGCCAGAATCAGATAGAGAGAAACTGAGTTGTGTGGCTTCAGAGTGAGAGTTGAAGGGATGGCTGCCATTATCCCTGTGTTGAACGCTCCCCCACACAGCAAATCTGAATCTGCATTAGCTTGGCGAACTCCACCAGCTCCACCCTGATGAATCAATTTTTATTGATTTCAGAGAGGAAGAGGGAGAGAGAGAGATAGAAACATCAATGATGAGAAAGAATCATTGATCAGCTGCCTTCTGCCCACCCCCTACTGGGAATCAAGCCCACAACCCAGGCATGTGCCCTTGACTGGAATCAAACCCAGGACCCTTCACTGAGCCAAATGGGTAGGGCCCCATTGATTATTTTAGAAAGAGTGGAAATGAAAAAGGGAGGGGGAGAGAGAGAGAAAAAAACATCAACGAGAGACACATCAATTGGTTGCCTCCCACACATGCCCGTGGCCTACGCTTGAACCTGCAACCCAGATACCTGCCCTTGACCAGTAATCAAACCAGCGACCCTTCAGTACTCAGTGCTCAGGCTAATGCTCTCACCACTGAGAATACTGGCAAGGGTGAAAAAACAACCTGTCAATATAATGACAGAACATATTCGCCAATGACCCATCCAATAAGAGGTTTATATCCAAAATTATAAAAAAGTCAGACCACTCAACACCAAAAAAACCCAAACAATCCAATTGAAAACTGGGCAAAAGACCTCAAAAGACACTTCTCCAAAGAAAACATACAGATAGCTAATAGACATGAAAAGATGCTCCATGTCACTAAAAATAAAATTTAAATTAAAACCACAATGAGATATCATCTCACATCTGCAAGAATGGCTATTATCAATAAATCAACAAACAACAAGTGTTGGTGAGGATGTGGAGAAAAGGGAACCCTAGTGCACTGTTGGTGGGATTGCAAATTTTTGTTGCCACTATGGAAACAGTATGAAGATTCCTCAATAAATTAAAAATAGAACCACCTATGACCCAGCAATTCCCCTTCTGGATATATAGGGTTAGCAAAAGTAGATTTACAGTATGAATATGCAAAACAGAGTTTTTTCTTCTATTATTTATTAATTATTGTATTATTTATTTGTATTATAAATGTAGACCTACTTTTGTCCACCTCTGTAAATATATATATATGTGTATATATATATATATATATATATATATATATATAAATCAAAACACTGATAAGGAAAGATATGCACCCCTATGTTCATTTCAACATTATTTACAAATAGCCAAAGTATGGAAGCAACCCAAGTGCCCATCAATAGAAGAGCAGATAAAGAAGATGTGGTCCATCTACACAATGGAATATTAGTGGGCCATAAGAAAGAATGAAATCTTATCATTTGTTGTAGGGACTGACCAGCAGACCCTGAGCAATGGATGAATGGATTACTCTGACACACGATTCTGTGAAAGAGAAGGCTAAGGGGCTGCTTGGCAGGAGACACCAAACAGCCCCGATTGCCTGCCTCCTTAGGCTTTTTTAATTTTTTTTAAATATATTTTATTGATTTTTTTACAGAGAGAAAGGCAGAGGGATAGAGAGTTAGAAACATCGATGAGAGAGAAACATCGACCAGCTGCCTCTTGCAACACCCCCTACTGGGGATGTGCACACAACCTAGGTACATGTCCTTGACCGGAATCGAACCTGGGACCTTTCAGTCTGCAGGCCGATGCTCTATCCACTGAGCCAAACCGGTTAGGGCTCTCCTTAGGCTTTTATTGTAATAACCACTTGAACTAGATACAATCAGCAAGGTAAGTATCCTTGAGAAAGTATATGCTTTTACAAGGTTGGGTCTAAAGACTAAACATAGAGATTCCAGCAAAACACCAGGGGGCTCAGACTTGTTTGGAAAACAAGGGGCTGCCACCTTCCGCAAGGCCCCCCTAGAGGCCCCCGACATTTCGGAGAATCCTCCTTACAGACTTTCCAACCAAGTCCCATGCTGCCCCACAATTTGTGACAGGATGGACCTAGAGGGCATTATGCTAAGTGATATAAGTCAGAACGAGAAAGACAAATACCATGTGATTTCACTTATATGTGGAATCTAAAGAACAAAATAAACAAAAAAAAAAAAGACAAATTTGAAACAGACTCATGGATACAGAGAACAAACTGAGGATTGCCAGATGGAAGGCATTTGGGGGGGCTGGGTGAAAAAGGTGAAGGGATTAAGAAATACAAATTGGTAGTTACTGAATAGTCACAGAGATGTGAAGTACAGCATAGGATATATAGTCAATGACATTGTAATAACTGTGTATGGTGCCAGCTAGATATAATTTTCTAACCACTATGCTATACACCTGAAACTAATATAAAATAATATTGAGTGTCAACTGTAATTGAAAATAATTTTTTTAAATTTAGATTTTCCTTATACAGTAGTTTCTCCTCATCCACAATTTCACTTTCCATGGCTTTAGGCACCTGTGGTGAACCATGGCCCAAAAATATTAAATGAAAAATTCCATAAATAAACAATTTATAAGTTTTAAATGTGATTTTCTGAGTAGTGTGATAACATCTCATGCCTTCTCACTCCCTCCTGCTCAGGACATGATTCATCCCTTTGTCCAGCTTTTTCATGCCATCAGTCACGTAGCCACCTACATTATCAGGTCCACTGTTGCAGTATTGTGTTCATGGAACCCTTATTTTACTTAACAATGGTCCCAAAGCCATTCACAAAACTTTTATCAAAGTATATTGTTATAACTATTCTATTTTATTATTGTTGTTATTAATCTCTTATTGTGCACAACTTACAAATTAAACTTTATATTAAGTGTTTATATAGGAAAAAACAATGTATATATAGGGTTTGCTACTATCTGTGGTTTTAGGCACCCACTGGGGGTCATGGAATGTACCCCTATGGATAAGGGGGGACTACTGTAAATGTAAGTGTCCCTTACAAAAGGGTAACTTCTACTCAGTTTTCAGAGTTTCTCCTGAGTTTACTCTTTTTAAAAAATAAGCAGCTCAAGATAATCCTTACATCAAAAAGGCATATTTTGGAGGGGCATATTCTGAACCCCTTCATGGGAAATTAGAAAACACATTTTCACTGAGTTAATTATGTCCTATAATAGAATATTTAATTGCATTATATAACAAAGTTGTCCTATCTCCAGATTTTTTAAAATTAAATTTATTGGGGTGACATTGGTTAATTGGATCATATAGATTTCAAATGTATATTTCTATGATACAAGATCTGTATATTGCACTGTGTGCCCACCATCCAAATCATCTTCTATCACCATATATTAGGCTCGCTGGATTTTTAATTACTCAGCCTAAACCTTGAGTCTGTGTTGGCTGTGCAATAACAACCCACAGTGCCAATGATTTCAAATGTGGAGGGTATTCGTTTGCTAGGGAGTTTGAACAACAGACTTTTATCTTCTCACAGTTCTGGAGGCTAGAAGTCCAAGATGAATCATCAGTGTTGGTTCTTTCTGAGGACTGTGAGAGAGCCTGTTCCTGGCTTCTGGCTGTTGACCCGCATTCTTTGGGGATCCCTAGCCTACAGAAGCATTACTCCCATCTCTGCCTTTGTCTTCACAAATTTCCTAATGGCCTCATTTAACCTGATTTCTCTGTAAGGATCCTATCTCCAAAGAAGGCCACATGCTGAGGTACTGGGGGTAGGACCTCAGCATAGGAATTTGAGGGTTGGGAGGGAGGACACAATTTAACCCTTAACAGTGGGGAAGAACAAAGCTTCTGACTGTACTATCAAACCCTGGTTCTGAGAAGCCTCTGCGTTCACAGACGACACAAGGCTGAGTGTCTATCCAGAGCAGGGCCCCGTGGACAGGGCACCACGTCCCCTGCCTTTGAGCAGAGCAGTGCTGCTTCTACCTTCTCAAATGAGATTTCCTGAAAAAGGAAAATTGGCCAGGAAGGGGAAAAGGAGAGTAGTGTAGTGGCTGTAGGGTTTCAGTTTTGCAAGATGAGAAAGTTCTAGAGATCTGTTTCATACATGTGCATGTAGTTAACACTACTGTATTGCGCACTTAAAAATGGCTAAGAATGTGGATTTTATGTGATGTGCTCTTTTACCACATTTTTTAAAAATTGTCAAATGATGCTTTGTATGAAGCACTAACAATGCCTTTAGCCTGTGCCAGCCCCGCGAGGTGACAGTAGCATCCACACAGGAGAAACACGTGCCAACCACATTCCACTCTCATTAGACGGCCACGTGTTCTTCATGCCATACAATTTCAAGAATCTATGAGAAGTAATTGTCCTGTTTTACGAAATTTTTTCCTTTGCCTCCTGATCGTGAATTTGATTTTCTTTTTTTAAAAAAGTCCTGTACCCTCCATTTTTATAATTTTTATTATGTTTGACTTTGGAAATGCCATAAAAAAGCCACAAAGAAGATAAAATAGTGCCACTGTCCACTGACTATATTCCTTTAGAATTAGAAGCCAAAACACAGTGTGTAAATACCAACTCCCAAACTTTGTTATTAAAAACTATTACACCAGGGGGCACTAGATTAACATAGAATAGGTCCCCCACCAAACGATTGACATTGGTTAGCTTTAGTGTAGCATTAGTACATAATTTAATCTAAAATAAAATGAGCCATTGTTTGTTTCAGAGCTGAGAATGACAATATTCACTAACTGAAGAATCTTTTCACATTACACATGGGATTTAATCTCTCTTTACATCTAAATTTCAACCTTGTTTGAATGAATCCTTGCAATACACATACACACAGACATGCACATGCTCACTCACACACGCAGACACACACACAAATGCCTGGTAAATACATACACATACCTCTCACTTGATCTAAAATAGCAATGAAGTCTCATAGTATTAAGCATTTTTCGTACCCATGTAATGTGTTTATTAGTAATTAGAAGCAGTTGTCAAAATAAATAAACTCTATTGGCGATGCAGCATGTCCTTAAAAAGATTATTCTTTTACATGGTTGTTTGGCTTAAAATCTCCCAGGGAATTACGTATTGTCATGAATGCACAGTTCATTCGAGCAGCCCTGCTGCTCCTGACTTTACACTTCCCCGTCCACAGAGTTATTTATAGAAACTAGCAGGCCAAATCAGCAAAATGTTCAGGAGTGAGAAAAAAAATATCTGGAAACATTCAAGTCCTCATTTCGAATATATCCAGTAGGTGTCCAAAGTATAAAATTTTGAATTTACGTAGCAGAAAAAAACCCAGTAAAGCTCTAATTAAAGTCCAAGGGGAAAATGTGCTCACAGTTCTAAGTCTCATACTAGAGATTGGGTATTCAACTCAACTTTGCAAAGGTAACCAGAAATATTACTGAATCTCTCCCCACTCCCATCGCACTAGACTAAGTTAAAAACAGTGTAGGGTCTGGGGATAGATGGATGTGCTTTTGTTGTTTTTAAATATATTTTTATTGATTTCAAAGAGAGGAAGGGAGAGGCATAGATAGAAACATCAATGATCAGAGAGAAACATTGATAGACTGCTTCCTGCATGCCCCCTACTGGAGACTGTGCATGTGCCCTGACAGGTTCACTCCTGGTTCATAGGTTGACACTCAACCACTGAGCCACATCAGCTGCATGATGGACGTGGTTTTAAATCCCAGACATCGATCGTCTATTTTCTCACCTCTAAATGGGATCAATATTGGCAACATATTTGGTATATTGTAATGACATTTTAAAGAAGATAATGTTTGTACATCATGCAGGTCAAATAATATGAAGTGTCAGATATCATTATTCTTTCCTTTCTTCTTTTTTGTCTTCTCTTTCCTCCCTTCCTAAATTCTCTGATTTCAAATAGTGTCAGACTTTTAAGAATAGCAAGCTTTATATGTTTAATATTTGGTTGTTTTTACCTGTCAACCTCTCCTTGCCCCTCCCTGGTCATCATGATCCCTACATTCACATTTACAAACTCACAGGGGAATTCTCAGGAGGCTGTACTCCAAGCACTTTGCACACTGTCTGGTGCAAACGAAGTAAATCAACCGGATTTAAATGTGTATTTCAAAGGTCACGTTCTTTTCCTGTTATTATCAAATTCAGCTCTACTGAGAACGCAATGATATCTTACATCTAACTGCCTTAGGTAGGGTTTTTAAGTGGGCAACAGAGCCCACTCCATTACTGTAAGGCATTCCAAAGGACAGAGGCAGCGCAGGGAATTGTGGAGATGGCTGCAGAATGGGGTGAGCTTCCAGGGGCAGCCGCTTCTTCCACAACAGGAAGCTGCCAAATCAGAAAGTCGCTGTCCCAGCTGCTGACACACCTGCTGCCATGATCTCCGTGGGCAAAACGGGCACCCAGAGCCTGTCTTTGCCGTCACATACACAGTGGTAGAACCTCTCTGAATGGTGGAGCTTGAGTTATAGCTGGAACTCTGCCTTTAGAGAGACTGGGGAATGTGATAAATGCAGTGGCTGGTTTTACAGCACAGGAAGGCACAGCAGAATGGTATTGGGGAGGATTTACTAGTGAAATGAGCCGATTCAGAGAATCTCTACATTCTTTTTCTATTTGGTTTATTTTCATAGTAGAGGCCTGTTGCACGAAGAGATTCGTGCAATAGGCCTTCCCTTCCCTTGGCCCCTGGCACCAGTTTTCCTCTGGCACCTGGGACCCAGGCCTTCGTTCTGGATGGGCTCCGGCCAGAGCCCCCCACCCCAGCCGTCAGGCTTTGCTGCTCCACTGATCCTGGGGCCGTGAGGCCTCGTGGCTCCGCTGATCCCCGGGCCCTGAGGCCTCGCTTCTTGGCTGGCTTGGGGTACGGTTGGCTTCCCTCCGCCACTTGGAGCCTAGTATGCAAATTAACCATCTTTGTTGGCGGTTAATTTGCATATTGCCCTGATTAGCCAATGGGAAGCATAGCGAAGGTATGGTCAATTACCCTTTTTGTCTTTTATTAGATAGGATACCGTAATAATTAAAGCTTCTGTAAACTTTGCTAAATACAAGTCAATGTCCTTTAACATTACCGGTGAGGAAAATGGTCTATTCAGAGGTTCAATAATGTGAAATTACATTTAGGTCTATTTTGAAATTATATATCTTGAATATTTTTACAAGTAACTAAATTCAGCAATATCATATTACCTTGTTCTTTAGATGGGACTCTATGTCATACTGGTACGGATGAACTACAGAATGTTAAACACTGAGGAAGAGATGAGTCATCGAATTATTGTTTTCAATGATCCTTTTTCATAGGTATTTGTTTAACCTCGGAAAAGAGCTAGAATACTGTTCCTCTAGTACCTTGGATTTTAAAAGGCACCTGAAATTCCTTTCTATCCCGGGATAATTCAAAATATACTATAAGCAGGAATATTATCAAAGGAAGGATTGCTACAGTTTTCTACAAAGTAGGATGATTATTGAACAATTTTTCAGGTTTTATTTAACCTCTACTGGGCCCATTATGTCAGTCTATGACCTTTACAAAATTATTGAAGACATGCCAAAATGAGAAAGACTGTCAGCACACCCAACAGAAAATTTAGAGTAAATGTGGTTGTTTTGATATGCTAAATAACTTCCCACGTCTGCTTTTTATATCTGATTTATGTTCTCTATAATTTCCATTAGAATATCACAGATTGGAGGTAATATTGGGTTTGCAGAGCACAGTGAACTTGGAAATTATTTAAATGGTTTAAATTTCTACTCCTAAAACCCTTTCCTCACCCCCCTTCATTTTTCCTCTCAGAAAAGAGCCTTTATAATGCTTCAAAGCACTGTGCTAGGCTCTACTTGAAAGCTGAAAATAGTCCAAATAGGTGATAATAGAAAAAATGGTTTGGATACCATCTGAGAGCATAATGATTAATCCAATCATTTAAATAATGCAGAACAATGAATACATGTTCCCCTGAACAGAAATACCTGATTTAAAACCCATCCAGCCCTAGCTGGTTTGGCTCAGTGGATAGAGCGTCGGCCTGTGGACTAAAGGGTCTCAGGTTCTATTCTGGCCAAGGGCACATGCCCGGTTGCGGGCTCGATACCCCCTCCCCGGTAGGAGGTGTGCAGGACATAGCCAATCAATGATTCTTTCTCATTATTTCTATCTCTCTATCCCTCTCCCTTCTTCTCTGAAATCAATAAAAATATTTAAAAATAATAATTATAAATAAATAAATAAATAAATAAAACCCATCCATATCCAGCATGGCTGGTGTGGCTTATTGATTGAGTGTCCACCTATGAACCAAAAGATCACTGTTGATTCCTGGCCGGGACACATGCCTAGTTGCAGGCTTGATCCTCAGTAGGGGGCATGCAGGAGGTAGCTGATCAATAATTCTCTCTCATCATTGATGTTTCTATCTCTCTCCCTTTCCCTCTTCCTCTATAAAATCGATAAAAATATATTTAAAACCTATCCATTCCTAGCAGCATCTGGACCTGGCAGCTGTCTGGAAGGGCCACATAATAGGAACTGAGCTCTTCAGTGGAGGGATGCAAACAATCTGGTGCTACCTTCCAATGAGATGGCTGGGAAAATCAATATTCCAACCCCCTCTCCCCCCCTGTTCTTCAATAGCTTGCTGCCATCTACTATTGGCTGAACTTAACTACACACAGAAGCAAGGATGCCATCAACCAAAAATGCAGTCCTAGGGCACAAAGCCAGAGTGAAGAGTGAAATCTGGTACAGCAAAAAGAAGATTTGATGAGCATGGCCTTTATTTGTGCCTGCCTGGCAATTCTTCATAGATCTAATTTGATCCTTACCAAAACTTACTAAGTAAAGATTATTTTCTGCAGTGTATAAATGAGAAAAAGGGAGGCTTAAATCTTTTACTATTATCCAGCATGTCCATCATAATAATAGTTTGGAGAGGGGGAAAATCTAAGTATATGCAGAAAAGAAAGCACTAGAAAAAATTAGTTTCCATTAATGATAAATTGCTTTAGCAATGTTTACATTGAAGGGAGTTTCTTAAACTAGCAAAGAGTATATATATTAATCTACAGCAATTAGTATATCTGATGGTAGAAATGTAGAGACATTGCTTTTAAACCAAGAACAAATAAAAAAAAAATGTCTACTGTATTGCTTTTATTTAATATTTTAATGCAAGTCAAAGCTACTGCTAGCAGTCTTAGCTATTGCAGGAAGAAATATATAGGAATTAAAAAAGAAAAAACGCCAAAACCGGTTTGGCTCAGTGGATAGAGCGTCAGCCTGCGGACTCAAGGGTCCCGGGTTCGATTCCGGTCAGGGGCATGTACCTGGGTTGCGGGCACATCCCCGGTAGGAGGTGTGCAGGAGGCAGCTGATCGATGTTTCTCTCTCATCAATGTTTCTAACTCTCTATCTCTCTCCCTTCCTCTCTGTAAAAAATCAATAAAATATAAATAAAAAAAAAGAAAAAACCACAAAATGAATAAAAAATGTAAGGATTGAAAAAGAACAAAAAAATCAAACAAAAAACTGAAACTGGGGTAATGAAGAGGCAGCATAATTGAATGGTTAAAGAACACAGGCTCTAAAGTACTACAGATCTTGTCTTGAACTGAGCTGCTCCACTCTCAAATCGTGTGATCTTGGCTAAGTGACAACATCACAGACCCTCGCATGATAAATGAGTATTAGCAGTATGAGATATTATGGTTGTCTACACAGAAAACCCAAGAAACTTTATAGATAACAGTACTGTATTACATGAAGATATACCCATATTAAGACTTACTTCAAAACTGTAATAATTAAGACAATGTGACAAGAAAAAACAAAATGGAAGAGAAGAGATACCCCAGGAGCAGATTCATACATATTTGGTTATTGACATTGACAGAGGTGTCAATACTGATCAGTTTTGGAGTATTAGGGTTCAGGAGTATTAGGACAACTGGTTATTCATACAGAAAAATGTGAAATTGGATTCCTACTTCAGACCATAAACAAAAAAATCTCTACGTGTATTAAAGACCTACAATTAAAAATAAAACTTCAAGCATTGAGTAAAAAATATATATCTTTGTGGCTTTAGGTCAGAGGGATTTTCTTAAATGAGATGCAAAATATACACTTCATAAAGTAAAGGATGATATGCTTATCAGCATCAAAATTAGTGACCTTTGCTTAATAAAGGACTACATAAACAAAGTGAAAAGATAAGATATATAATGAAAGCCTAATATGCTACGTGTCTGTTCATCCATTTGTCCGTTCAACCAATCAAAGCATAATATGCTAATTATATGCCAAAGTTGCTCAACCGCTCCTTATGACATGCACTGACCACCAGGAGGCAGACGTTCCGACTGGTAGGTTAGCTTGCTGCTAGGGTCTGGCCAATCGGGATTGAGCAAGATGGGCCAGACATGCCCTGGAGCCCTCCAGCGGTTCCTCCCCGACTGGCCAATCTCCCGCATCTCTCCCAGGCCCCAATCTTGCACCAGTGGGGTCCCTCGGCCTGGCCTGCATCCTCTCAAAATCCAGGACCTCCAGGGGATGTCAGAGAGCCAGTTACAGCCCGATCCTACAGGCCAGGCTGAGGGACCCCACAAATTCATGCACCAGGTCTCTAGTAAGCTATAAACTGGGAAAGAGATTTTTTGCACTATGTATAGCTGACAAATTATAGAAGGGTTTTTTCTGTTTTTTTTTTTTTCCTTTTGTTTTTAACATTAAGACATAATACCTCTCAGTCATGAGATGATGAGAGTAAGATATTTTAATAGGCTTTTTACACTACTTAGGTCTCTAAGGGAATAATAACGGTGCCTTCCACAGCTATACTCTGAGTTCTTCCTGTTGCTTTAGTGTACAGTGTGCATTTTGATTTCACTCCCACCTGAGAGTTATTTTCTCTCCCGCCCACAGCAACGCTCACTGCTATGGGCTAATTAACTAGGCAGGTTGCAACATTGCCACCTGAAGCCATTAGCATGTGCTATGAGTCAGGGATGCAGAACAGGGCTCCAGAGGAGGATGTTTTGAATAAAAAGAGCAACACCACAGTGACCCCAGAAGTAGTATCTGGGTTCCAGAGTCTTGCTGGAGATAGTTTGGTATTATAGAGTGACAGGAAGTAAGAAGAGAGAGGTAAATAATCCAAGGTATATGGCAAAGGACTAGCAATGTCTTCCCTTAATAAAACATTCACTCAGTAAAAATTCTGCTATAAATGGTCCATGTGATGGTTACCTTGAGAACAAATGAAAATGGACCCTTTACTGACAACGATGGGAACCAATGAGATACAGAATGTTCTCCACTTCGCCTCCATCATTTAGGAACTGAACAAGTTACTTAAGCTCTTTATAGCACAGATTCCTCATCTTTAAAATGAGGCTGAGGATAGTACATACCTTAGTAGATTTTTGTAAAGATTAAGTGAGGTTATGAATGTAAATAGGCAGATCACATGCCTAACACATACTAAGTGTTCAGTAATATCATCATCATCATCATCAATCCCAGTGAGTTCTGTATACCCTTTCTATCCTTAGAAAAATCTGAAAAAAATTTTAACACTAAATATAAAATATAATTAAATAAAGTAGATTTAAAATTTTTTTCTGAAAACTTTCCCAACGCACATTTTATTGCCTGAGTAAAAGAAAATGCCTCTTTATCAAATGTACTTTGAAATGTACCAGGAAGACAACCCACCGATTGGAATTAATGTGCTGTCTCTTTTTCCCCTAAGTTAGCTATCTTGTCATCTGACAAGTTCTAAACCTTTCAGTGTTACGACAAGCTGAGACTCTCACAGCAGAATCTAAAACTGCAAATATAAGAGGACATTGATAATTGGTTGCATCGGTGTTAGAAGAGATGAAGGTAACACTGCCTGATCATATTATCCCTAATTTTAAATTTACAGGTCCATGCATCATACACGTGAATATATTAGATGTTGTGTTGTTAGTGTCCTGGGGGAAGGAAAGGTGTTTCACTTATTTTTGAGTTTCTGGCACCTAATTTTACATTTACCAGTTAGAAAGTTATCTGCTACTTGTTAAGGGAACAAAATAGTTTCTAAATGTTAAGTACTCATGACAGTTCTCACACGACTGTATGAACTATTAAATAAAAGCTTCATGAATGCACCATGTTCCGAGTCTAAAAAAAAACTTAATATGTTGTTTATTATCTTTGATTTTATTACCAAAAAGAGTAAGGCAAAATTGAGTAGAATAAAACTGAACATTCTATTTATAAAGTATTTCTTTTTCTTAAATTTTTTTTTATTTTTCAATGATAGTTGGCGTACAATATTATATTAGTTTTGGGTGTACACCCCAGTGATTAGACATTATGTAACTTACTAACTGATCATCCTGAGAAATCTCACACACGTCAAATGAATGGCATAGACTGTGAAGATATTTGGAGTCCAGGAACAAAGTGAGTCTGATAGGGCCTTGAACTAATCAGACAATCATTGTCTTTGAATTTTGTCCACTCTGGAGTCTTTATTATCTATTTCATTTGGAAGCATTGTCCTTCACTTCTTGCCCCTTGTCATTATACTGTACTGTTGGACTAGAGAATAAAAAATTTTTATAGAGTTTTTTCTCTTGAAATCAACCTAATTCACTGATATTTGAAATATAATCTGAAGTCAAACAAAAAAACGGTTCTCTTAGGCAGACCATCATAGCCTTTTATGAATAATACAATTAGTCCAAACATTCATGTGTAATCTTTTCTTTCTTTCTTTCTTTCTTTCTTTCTTTCTTTCTTTCTTTCTTTCTTTCTTTCTTCCTTCCTTCCTTCCTTCCTTCCTTTTTTCTTTAAAAAAAATCTTTATTGTTGAAAGCATTACATAGGTCCTCCTTTCCCCCCAATTAACCTCTTCCAGCCCACTCTCACCACTCCTCAGGCCCTCACCACCCCATTGTCTGTGTCCATGGGTTATGCATATCATGTGTAGTCTTAAAGTAGCTAGAGACAATTCATTTTGCATTCATGATGAATTCATTAGGATACTTTCAGCAGCTAGTAACAGGAAAAACAACTGAAATTGACTTGAAAAAATAAGGATATCTATTAGCTCACATAGTAGGAAAGATTTCTGTGTTGCTTAATTTCACAGTTCAATGATATAAACAAGTACCCAGGTCTCCCCTACGCCATCTACAGTGTCAGTATGAATTTTCTGTTATCTTCAGTGGGAAAGACAAAAAACTTAGTTTCTCTTCCCATAGTTTTCTCTTAAGAGTCTAACTTCAGCCCTAGCTGGTTTGGCTCAGTGATTAGAGCATTGGCCCACAGACCAAAGGGACCAGATTCAATTCCTGGTCAAGAGCATATACCTGGATCCCAGCCTGAGTAGGGGCATGTGCAGGAGGCAACCAGTCAATGTGTCTCTCTCACATTGATGTTTCTCTCCCTCTCTCTCTCCTCCCTCGCTCCCTCCCTTCCACTTTCTGTAAAAACCAATGGGAAAAATATCCTCAGGTAAGGATGAACAAAATAACAACAACAAAAAAGAGTCTACATAACTTCATTTTCAGATGACCTTGGTAAGCATCTCCTTGCTTGTCATTGACTGAAATTGTTCTGGGCCTGGCCACTATCGAAACTTTATTTACTGGGGTGTGCGGGGGGATTATTATGGTCAGTTTAGGTTAATTGGTTGAGGTGGAATAGATGTTGGTGAGTAAGCAACAATGTCCAATACATATAGTGGATTTGGGATTTTATTTTAATCTTTAAGTTATTCTTCACTCATTTCTATTTTATTTCATTTTATTGGCTAGGCCCTCAACTCTTTTCAACATTGAAATAAAGATCTTAACCAACTACATCTGTGACACAGTAAGAGGTTAAAAAAGGTTCTATTATAGTGACCTCAACATTTTTCCACCCCAGGCACACCTGAAACTATAATAATTTAACAACATAAGAGATCATGGGATCTCTCATCTATACTTTTTTGGTGATCTCATCCAATATAATGATAGATATATGAACTATTAATTAATGATGCTTAAATTCTTATCTCTAGCAATTACCTTTCCTGACACCCAAGTCTTATTAAAGAGCTTAGTAACATCTTCACTTAAGTAACTGATATCTCAAACTTTGAACATTTGTAACTAAACTCTAACTCTTCCCTCCAAGTTGTTACCATACAAAATCATTCCTATCTCTATAAATGTCCTTCTAGACAAATTCAGACGATCTGATCATATTTCAAGCCTGGTCTGTGTGCTTTAACCTTAGACTTCATCGGAGTACTTACTGGCTTGGGACAGTAGACACCTGTTCATGTGTTAATAAAGAATTGCTTGAGTTTTTAATTCCTTGGGAACTCTTGGAGAGTAAGAATTCCTAGCAGAACAGGATTTATGTATTGCAGGCATTTTACAAAAACAACAAATTCACAGAACCCTACATTCCTCATTCAATTTCAGTTAGTCTCCCTAAGTTCTGAAAAATGGCAGGAGGATAGTTTACTTTTCAAGTATCAAAAGAAGTTCATTCTGCTCACTGGGAATCTGCCTTTGTTTCAAGAAGGGAGAGATTCCATATCATGATGTGGGAAATTTATAACACTGATGGAAGAAAAAGTATCACTGAGTAACAAGATATTTCACAAATTTGAATTTAGAAATATAACCTGCTAGAAGTCATGAAGCTCTTCATTGCTTTAAAACAGTTTGACAGCAGCCAGAACAGGGTAGATCTACCTAAGATCATTAAATGTGCTCATCTTATTTTCTTTCTGTCATTTATGCTCCACTTACTCTAAACATTTTTAAATTATTCATTATACTTCAGAGAAACTATTCAAAAGAAGTGTCTTTGCATATCACTCATAAAAGCAAAGGCAGTCCCCACAATTCCCAGCTTTATCTAGTAACCCTGCAGGAGCCCCCACACCTCTGACAGCCTTCCTCTCTACCATGTACCCTGCCACTAATTTGGGCAACTTTTATTTTTTATTTATTATTATTATTATTATTTTAAATTCTCACCTGAGGATATTTTTCCATTGATTTTTTCAGAGAGAGTGGAAGAGAGGGAGAGACAGAGAGAAATATTGATGTGAGAGAAACACATATATTGGTTGCCTCCTGCACAAGCCCTGACCAGGGCCCGGTCCAGGGAAGAGCCTGCAACCGAGATACATGCCCTTGACTGGAATCGAACCCAGGACCCTTCCGACCGATGCTCTATCCACTGAGCCAGACCGGCTAGGGCTGGGCAACTTTTATATCTATGTAGGAAATTTATCACGCAGACATCTCAGTTCCTGGATCTTATCCGTAAATTGAGAGTCCTCACAAAGCCAAATAAATTAACAAAATTAATGCATTAGAAAGCAAACAGAAATATAGAACTAAAAAAAAAATAAAATAAGAGCTTTATCTTTCAAAAAGACCATAAAGAAAAAATAGCTAAGATTAACAAAGAAAAAGACATAAAATAAAACGTACAACTTTTTGAAAGTTGGCAATTTAAAAATGAGTAAAACTACAGATAGGCATACAGTTGGGAGATCATAATAAAGTATCATGTATAGCTTTTGGCCAACAAATTGGAAGATCTAAATGAAATTGCTGATTTTATACAAATATACATTTTAAAAATTGACTCAAGAATAAATAGAAAACATGAGTAGACCAATTATCAGTGAAAAATTTGAAAAACTTAATCAAACATCCACCTTAAAAAGATGTGTCCTCTCCAAAGAACAGATGACTCCGGTGTTATTTAAATTATTGCTGGATATACAAAGGTGAAAACCTTTCCCATTTATTCTAGAAAACTAGCATGCTCTTATACCAAATCTGGTATAGGTCACACAAAAAACAAAGTGTAGATCAATTTCATTTATGAATATGGTGCTTTCTTACACAATAAAATTTTGGTCGAACTTCTATTCCAAAACAATACCAGTTTCCTTTCTCTTTTTTTGTAAATTCCCACGTTGGGGTATGAGGGAAGGTTAAGCAGCAAGTAGAATTTGGAACTTTAGGAAAGGAGGCCAAGGCAAAACCTAAAATGTAGCTGTAAATAAATTCTGAGGGGTTTACCAATGACTTGGAAATGATCACCGCCAGGCTTAAGAAAAAGGGGGGGGGGGTGTTTTGTGATTTATTAGCCCATAAAACAAATACTGATGATTGGAAGTTCATTTAGATCCTAGAGATTGCAACGTAGAGACCCAGGTCTTTGGGGGGAAATACTCTTTACTTTAACTCTACAGTTTCCATAGAGTAGAATTAAATGTCTGGTTCTCAGTCTTGAGGTCAACACATCACAGTGGTCAAGTCAGTGACTGCCTCTTAGTTTTATCTAACACAACTTATTTTTTCTGGATCATGCTCAGAAAATTTGATCCCAGGGGGAGTGGGTAGCAATATAAACACAAAAGTACTTCCTAATAGCTGATTCCAAAGTGCAAGAGGAAGACTGTCAAATTGAAGTGGAAAAGCTTTAGAAATCAGACACACCTCCCCTCCCCCCAACACACACATACCAAACCATGCCATGGCTAGGATGTCCTGAACAGATTATAGAAGCCCACTAGGTTGCCGCAGAAACCTCTCCCACCCTACGTGCTCTCTTGAAACACAACCTTGTCACTCCCCCATCAATAACTGGAGTCTATTTTCCCTCTTCTTAAATCTGGGCTGACCCTGTGGCTTATTAGTTGATAAACTTTTACTTTAAATATTAAGTTATAGAAGAGTTGCAAACATAATACAGTGGGTTGCTGTCTACCCTTCACCCAGCTTTTCATAATGCTAACATCTTACATAACCAGGATACATTTCTCTGATCTATTTTGATCAATAGAATTCAATGGTGGAATGTAATTTCCTAGACTGGGTTTGGAATGCTCTTCCTTAGAGTCCAACTTCCACAAAGTTAAAAGCCTTGGCAACCACATCAGAGACCCATTAGTGAAGAGCCAAGCCCCCAGCTGACAATCACAACTGAGCTTGCCCCTGCAGCTAGCACCAATGGCCAGCAATGCCAGTAAGGCTATTTTAACCCTTTCAGCCATCCCAGCACCCTAGCTGACACAGAATGCAGGGCAACCACCTGGTCAACCCATAGAATTGTGAGAAATGATAATACATTATTATTGCTTTAAGCCACTAAGTTTTGAGGTAGTTTGCTATACACCAATACAGAACTGAAACACCAACTCTAACTAGTTTGACACTTGTGCTGTGCACTAAATAAAACTAATCCAGACAAGAAAGAAGGGGAAAGGATACAAAAAGAAGCTGAGATAAGCAGCATTTTATCCCTCTAATTTAAGAATGCTAGTCTCTTTTATTATCAGACTACATATAAAGCAAAGGTGTTTTTAAGTGATAAACCTCAGCTTTTGTAATGGGGACTCAAAGATCAATCTGACTAGCAGAAAAGGGCTGAAAGAAGCCTTTGAAATTCCGATTTGAATTAAATGAAATGCACATGCTTGCCTCTTCAAAAATATTTTTAAAAGAATCTGCCGACAACTGAACTACTTTGGCTAGTTTAGTATAAATCCTGACAGAGTGTATCTTTTCTTGTAATGCAAGTGCCCAACTTAAGCTTTGATTGCCCAGGCATCCACTTCAAGGATGGCTATCTTTGTAAACACACAGGAGCCAGGCCAGCTGCCCTGCCTGAGGCTCCTTGTTTTAGAGATCTTGGTTGATTTCAATAACTGACCATTTGGGCCACCTGTTTTTTTGCTTCTCATGCTTCAAATTCCCACTCTTACGTTTTTATATTCACCAATAAAGAGTGAGCCTTCCAAATCTTAGGACCCCACCCTCTACTCCAATCAAAGCAGAACCCCAAGCCCATTCTCCTTCCTTTCTCTCTCCCTTCCCTTCCCCTCCCTCTCCCCCCTTCCCTCCCCCTCCATGACCTCCCTATGTGGCCCCAAGGTGTGTGCAATTTCCAGGGCCTGTGAGTATTAAGCCTGTATCTTTTCCAAGTTTCCTGGTGGTTACTGCTGAAGGACATCTTGTAATTATAATAAGAACCGCAAGGGCCTGTCTAGCCACAACATTGGTACTGATAGGCCAAGGCCAGCACAAAACAGTCCCACATTCCTCTAAGCTTAGCGATGAGATCAAATGGCAAATAAACATGATCCTTTGTGAACTTTTTCTCAATTAGCTAGATTAGAAGCCAGCAAACTTTTTACTGTCAAGAGCCAGAGAGTTTAAAGGATTTGCAGGCCAACAGGCAAAATCGAGGCTATTCTATAGAAACTTATATAACAAGAGAGATATTTTTTATTGATGAAATTCAAAGTATTTTAATAATAATAATTGAGTATACTTTTTTAAATATAGGTGAGTAGAATTCTCTTTGTAGGGCAAATGGTACTTGCATTTGAACCCCAATTAAGGAAAATTGGGGTTCAAATGCAAATACCATTCTTAGCTCATGATCATATAAAAACTTGTTGGGAGAGGCAAATTTGCCGTGGGCCCTGAACATTCCTGCACATCCTTGCTAGAATGGCCACAATGCAAGGCTTGACTATCTTTACCGGATCGTTCTCAGGACTGTGTTTGCAGGAGCAACCTTAAGGGATGAGGTACCTCTTTCCCCAGACTAAGAGTATCTATATATACAAAATCCTAATATGCAAGTAGACTGAACGGTGGAACAACCGAACAACTGGTTGCTATGACGTGCACTGACCACCAGGGGGCATGTACAGAACATGATGGGCGTTGGCTGCAGCGGGATGGTGGAGCAGGTAAGCAGGGGTGCCAGACCAAGGCAGGGCCCTGGTTACTGTCATTAGGGCGAGCCTCTGGTGGTTACCAAAAATTCTTTGCTACCATGCGCCATGGTCCCACCCGGCGCTCACACCTGCTGCTGGTGCTGGCCCCGCTTGCACCCGCTGCCAATTGCTTGGCACCATCAGTAGGTGCGAGCAGTGGCTGCGGCCCCAACCTCCTCTGAGGGCTTCTCCATCTCCCCCTGCTCCTGAGGGGCAATTGGGGCAGCAGCCACCACTTGCAGCCACTGACAGCACCAGTCTCGCTCACACCCGCTGCTGGCACCGGCCCCAATCACTCTGTGCCATCACCATGTGGGAGCGGTGGCAGCAGGAGCAGTGGCTGCCAGCAGACAGGGGACCTGGGGCTTCAGCAGGAGGGGCCAGGCGACGGTGCAGAGGATGGGCCGAGACCTGCCCTTGTGCCCACCACAGCCCTTTCAAGGTGCACAAATTTGTGCACTGGGCCCCTAGTATTCTATAAAAGTGGTAGATTCTGCCCTGCTGGCATGGCTCAGTGGTTGAGTACTGACCTATGAACTAGGAGGTTGTGGTTTGATTCCCACTTAGGGCACATGACCAGGTTGCAGCCTAATCCCCAGTGGGGGATATTCAGGAGGCATCCAATCAATGATTCTCTCTCATAATTGATGTTTCTTTCTCTCTTTCTCTCTCTCTCTCTCTCTCTCTCTCTCTCTCTCCCTTCCTCTCTGAAAAAAAATGTCAACTGGCTTAAAAAGATTAAGTGGTATATTCTGCATGATCAGTGTTCATTTTCTGTAATGAAACTCAGTGTATCTGCAGGCATCTATCCTGGGCTCTTTGCATTGCCCCTGAAGGACTTGAGGGGCATGGGAAACTGACACAAGTGAACGTTAAGGTCTGCCTACTGTTTTTACTGCGGGTGACAATATTCTTTATCTCTGCTCCAGGAGTCTCATGTCTTCTGTCATCACCCATGATAACCTGTTAGCTTGAAAGTAGGATAAGGTCTCAGACCCTTCACAGTTCTTGCCATGAACCTATGATATAAGAGCTAAAGGACAGAGCACTACTTTAATTTTTTTCAGGTCTTAACAAATGATGGTATAGGTCCCATCTTTGATTTGTCTTTGTTCTGTGTCTCCATAGCCATTGCTATGATTCAGTGAGAAACAACTTTATTATCCCACCAGCATTGTTTGTACTCTATTTACTCAATTCTGCTTGTAAATTGGCCAGATTTTGCCCCCTTAGGTCATATTCTTCCTTACAACAACATTCCCATGCTATCAACATTCTATTTGAAATATCTTTCTGCATTACTGTATTACCTGGGTTTAAAAAAATGTGACAAAATTAGCTGAATCAGATAAATTCATATTCCATGGCAAATGATGCCAAATCAGCATTAAAATCTTTGTACATAAAACGTTATTTTACTAAAATTTTAGGCACACTAGATCAGCTATCTTCCTTTCTCAAACTTAGTTTTTTGTGTTATTCCTCACCCCGCACAAGACTATTTACTAAAATCTAATGGATCAGAGGAGAAACCAAGATGGCAGCATAGGTAAACAATGGAAATTGTTGCCTCGCACAACCACTTCAAAAATACAACTAAAAGACAAAACGGACATCATCCAGAACCACAGGAAGGCTGGCTGAGTGGAAATTCTACAACTAGAAGGAAAGAGAAAAGCACACTGAGACTCAGAGGAGGTGGGGAAGTGCAGAGGTACAGAGGTGCATGTGGAAAGGGCTGGTAACTGAGGACGCGACTATCTTTTTCAATCGGGAGGGAGTCTTAAGCTCCCGACTGTGTCTGGCATCGGTCGGAACTCGAGGGCAGCTTTCTCTCAGAGGTGCTTGCAGCGATTACCTGGACACTGAGATGCAGGGCCTCTTAGGGTAGGACTGAGGAGCAGCCATAGCTGCTTGCTCTGCCCTGTTGATCCCCTGAAACCCCGCCCCACCCAAGCTGTGCGCAGAGGCTTTTCCATATGAAAAGCCTGTCCCTTTGCAATCTAAAATTACCTAACAAACTGCAGCTGGGTCAGAGAGACCCAGAACTTCCAAAAGAAGGCCCAAGGCCCCACAGCAGCTTGCATTGCTTCACAGCTGGGCCTCATCTGGGTACCTCCAAACCCCAAACAAAGAAGAGGAATCTGCAGATATCTCCATAGCTCCTGCTGGGTAGCCTCAGGCAGAGGCGAAATTAGCACCTCCTTAGAGATCCAAGAGCCAGTGTACCCAGTGGTCAGAGTGGGACCATCCAGATTACAACTCCTCAGATCCATAAGGGACACACTCAGGGGACAGACTCAGTGAGTACCAAAGCCCCACTGAAGCAAGTCTTGCCCCAGAAGGGTGTCTCCAGCACAGAAGTTCTCCCACTGCAGACACAGCTGATTCTCACAGCCAATTGGCCTGGAGGTCAATTCCTCCCAATGATACCTACAACAATCAAGGCTTAACTACAACAAGACTATGCACAAAGCCCACAAAGGGGTGCACCTAGAGTGTCCACCTCAGGTAATGGGGGAGGCTGAGCCACTGGGCCCTATAGGACACCTAGCACAGAAAGACACTCTATCAACACAGGGAAGCATAAAAAATGTGGAGACAAAGAAACAGGTCACAAATGACAGAAATGGAGGAAAGCAAACTACTGGGTATAGAGTTCAAAACCAAACTTATAAGGTTTTTCAAGAATTTTCTAGAAACCGCCGATAAATTAAGTGAGACTCTCAAGAAATCTAGTGAGACCAACTAGAAATTAAGCATACATTGACTGAAATGAAGAATATTATACAGAGTTCCAACAGCAGACTAGAGGATCGCAAGAATCAAGTCAAAGATTTGAAATACGAAAGCAAAAAACACCCAACCGGAAAAACAAAAAGAAAAAAGAATCCAAAAATATGAAGATAGTGTAAGGAGCCTCTGGGACAACTTCAAGAGTACCAATATCTGAATTATAGGGGTGCCAGAAGAAGAGAGAGAGCAAAATATTGAAAACCTATTTGAAGAAATAATGACAGAAAACTTCCCCTACCTGGTGCAAGAAATAGACTTACAAGTCCAGGAAGTGCAGAGAACCCCAAACAAAAGGAATCCAAGGAGGACCACGCCAAGACACATCATAATTAAAATGCCAAGAGCAAAAGACAAAGAGAGAATCTTAAAAGCAGCAAGAGAAAAACAGTCAGTTACCTACAAGGGAGTACACATACGACTGTCAGCTGATTTCTCAACAGAAACTATGCAGGCCAGAAGGGAGTGGCAAGAAATATTCAAAGTGATGAATACCAAGAACCTACAACCAAGATTACTTTACCCAGCAAAGCTAACATTCAGAATTGAAGGTCAGATAAAGAGCGTCACAGATAAGAAAAAGCTAAAGGAGTTCATCACCACCAAACCAGCATTATATGAAATGCTGAAAGGTATCCTTTAAGAAGAGGAAGAAGAAGAAAAAGGTAAAGATACAAATTATGAACAACATATACACATCTATCAACAAGTGAATCTAAAAATCAAGTGAATAAATAATGTGATGAACAGAATAAACTGGTGAATAGAATAGAAAGGGAGTGGACTGACTATTCTCTGGGGGGGTGGGAGGGGGAGGGGTGTGGGGGGTGCAGGAAGAGACTGGACAAAAATCATACACCTATGGATGAGGACAGTGGGGGGGGGGGGGGATAAGGGCAGAGGGTGGGGTGGGAACCGGGTGGAGGGGAGCTATGGGGGGGGGGGGAGAGGAACAACTGTAATAATCTGAACAATAAAGATTTAATTTAAAAATAAATAAGTAAATAAAAATAAAATCTAATGGATCAGTTTGGAAAAAAAAGCTAAGATTCATAACCAGGAGTTTGTACAATTTTATCAGTGTACAATATACAATGTACAATGATGAAATTCTAGAAAATATGACAGCAGAAACCTTGCTGTTTCTCAAATGGCCACACTTTGTTTGTCTTAATGCTGAAAAGAATGCTATTTACTTATTTATTTATATGAATGACTCATAGTTGCGGAACTTCTGTTATTCTCGGTCCATTTTTGTTTCCTCTTGTTGTTTTTAATTCCAAGTGTCTAAAAACTAGGTAATAAATCAAAATGGCTAGAGGCCCTCCTACCAGGAATCCTTTTTTGTTTTTAAACGACAGTGAAACATTGACATTCCAGTCACTTAGCTGTAATAACATAACACATCCACCCCCTGAATTGCCCATGTTGCTCCCCCTGAATTGCTTCCCACTGTAGCACAGCTCAGCCTGCCAAGGTACAGAAATATGAAACTCATTTCACATTTCATTCCTCCCCTCTGTTCAGAATTCCCTTCAGATTCTAAAAAGCAAGAAACCTGCCAAGCTGATCCCATTCTAACCCTTAAAAAAAACAAGTAGACTCTATATTTAGAGGGCATTTGAGATTTGAAATCATCATCCTAAATCACCAGTATAGCTTTTCCTCTTGGGTCCCTTTAACTATAGTAGGTCATTTTCCAGAGCTGCACAGGCATGTAAGACAAAGCAGAGAGAACATGGTATTTAGAGGGTAAAGAGGAGATTCATGTGAAGGTAGAACCAATCAATGAAATAGACAAGTAGGACAATGCTTCACCTTTATAGAAATCAGTGTTAGATCAGGCAAATCTCTTTCCAGACCCACACGATAGGACAGAATTTAGAGAGAACAGAACCAGCTGAGTTTAGGGGATGGAGATTTTGTAATCTGATCTTGCCTTCCGCTCACATCAAACATTGTGCTCCCTTCAGTGCATTTCACTGGAACCAAGCAAGGCTCTCCTCCTGAGGCTATTTTATTTCTACTTGAGGACAGTAGCCACTGAGAGGAGCGGTGGTGATTTGTGCATCAGTGAGCTCACTCTGAATTCTCGAAGTCCTGATTTTCTATCATCTTATTTACATAGAAAACCCAGTTGGAGAGAGATATAGTGCGTGCCTCTTTATCTAGAATCAAAATCCTCAGAAAAGCAGAACAAATTGACTGGGATAAACAATAACAGCATTATTTGGAATGATGACCATGGAGCACAACCAGAAGATCTAAAATTTCTCTTATCCCTGAAAAAATAAGTTGCAAGCATTGAATTTTAGTGTGAAGAGCTGATTTAATATTTTCAAATTATTTGAAAATTGGTCATTTGTTCACTTAGTCAACAAATATTTATTCTTATTTTATTGAGGGACAATGGACAAAATCATTTAAAAAGTAGACTTAAGATGAAGATCCTTATAGGAGCTAAGCAGATAGAAGACACAAAAAGAACTTGGACCATGAGCCTGACTGAAGTAGGTTGCAGACCTGCTTGCATTTTTTTCTGAGCATAGTCATCCTCAAAGATGTTGAGTGATTTCCAACTTCAATTGCTCATCTTATTCCATTCATCATGAATGATTCCCTAACCATCAACATCTAATAAAACCTCAACCTTCCTTTAACATGCACTTTGCTATAGAAGATACCCATTTTATATTTGTTGAATTGAGTACATGAGAACATGAAATATTTTTCATAGCACATTTTTCAGTTAATAAATTTCAAGAAATCATCAATGTAAAACCAGGACTTTTCATAGTCTTACATTTCAAGAGATAGTATCTGTGGCTCAGTGAATAAAGTACAGAGATTTTCTTATAAGAGATTACATCAGCTAGAATGACCTTTAAAGCTCATTTGATCAAGTAGAATGATATTTCAAAGTCATGGCCAGATCATCAGACAATGACATGCAATATATCTAGAATTTAATCAATTGTTTTAATATCTCTAAGAGTTATGTATTTGTAAAATACAGCAAGTATATGAGACAAATACACATCAAAGTCAAAGAGCTTTTGAGTTCAATGGAAAAGATCTCTAAGTATCTTAAGAACTTATGGCAGTTTTAAAACAAAGTCACATATTTGTGGACACCCCTGCCATAGAAAGGAGGGGTCTATATGCCCTTCTCTTCAATATGGATGGGACTGGAGACTCTTCAACCAGTCGAGTGGCTGTGAACCCTATGTGACTTCCAAGCTTAGGTCACAAAAGGCCACACAGCTTCCACCTTGTTTACAGGAACACTTGGCTCTTACATAACCCTGAGAGGTTATGTAAATCTGACTACCCTTGAGTCACACAGCCAGGGAGGCAACATGTAGGCACTCCGGTTGAGAGTTCCTGCTCTAAACCCAGCTTTCCAGCCATTCCCCCAAAATCCAAAATATGAGAGGGAAACCACCTTCAGACCATTGTATTACGGCTCAGTATTGTGGGCCAGGAATGCTGCAGAGTTTGGTTGGAGGATCCTTCTGTTCCATGCGGTGTTAGTGGAGGTCATGTGGTAGAACAGAAGAATGAACCAGCTGATGATTCCTGCCCAAATTCATAACCCACAAAATGGTGAGATATAGTTTTTAAAAATTTTTAAGACACTGAGTTTTGGAGTAGTTTATTATGTAGCAATGTGTAGCTGGAACAAGACTCCTCTGTCAGCACACCCTGAAAGAAGAAAAAATATATATGAGAATACTTTATGTAGCTGCTGGACGGGGGTCTCACACTCTGTGAGTAGGTATAGGCCTTGGGTAATGTGTAACCCAAACACAGGAACATGGGCCATGAAAGCTATCAGATTACCCTATTTGGAGGATCATAATATAGGTCAAAACATGTCCCATCAATGTCATCAACAAGAATTCAATCAGTGTTTCAGCAGAAATCCTCCACTCTTAAAAATTCAACTGGCACCCTGCTTAATAAAGAAGTCTCTCTATATCCATTCAGAAACTTAAAGGGACCATAGCTTTTACCAAGATGCCCAAGTAATCTAATAGCAGATTGGGTAGCCTTATGTTTTCCAGTTTAAGTTAACATAATATTTGTGATATATACAGTAGTTGCTATAATGTAGAGTCTAGAAGCTTTTGTATAGTTAATTTATTTACATAAAGGAATGTAGAATTTTAAAAAACAGGAAAAAAAGAGAATAAGTAAGAATGAAATAGACTTCTAATCAAATATGAAATGAAAATCAATTCTAGAAACCCTTCAGAAGTTTTTCCTTTGTGAAAATGTAACAATATGCAATGTGTATACAAAGGATTCTTTGTAAGAGGCTCCACTTGCAGCAAATGAATTTTATTTATGTAAATGCCTCTCATGACGCTCTTAGTAATTTTGTAATCCAAAAGGTGAATGCTCTATAAAGCATTTTAACGTACATTTTCTACTTCTCTATCGTGAAAAAGTAATTTGAACTAGTTCCAGGCAGCAAATGAAAAGCAGCTGTGCTCTCTTCCTTTGCTGCTTCCTTATACTGTCCTCCTGTGTAATGGATCCCAGTGCCCAGATGTGAGAGCTGCTGTTTCTTCAAAACTTTAAGGAATGTGGAGGATTAATTCCCTGTGCTTCTGATGCCTGTCAGAAAATTTCAGTAGGCAAGTACAGAACTTTGAATGAGTCAGAGAATCTTTACATAATAAGACAACCAAAGTTAAAAGATATAAAACAGCTTTAAAAAACAAACAAATATAAAAATAAAAGATCCTGCCCTAGCCGATTTGGCTCAATGCACAGAGCATCAGCCTGCAGACTGAAGGGTCCTAGGTTCAATTCCGGTCAAGGGCACATGCCCAGGTTGTGGGCTCAATCCCCAGTAGGGGGCGTGCAGGAGGCAACCAATCAATGATTCCCTCTCATCATTGATGTTTCTATCTCTCCCTCTCCCTTCATCTCTGAAATCAATTTAAAAAATAAAATAAAAGGTCCTGTTTAATGTTTAAGTATGGACTACAGTCTGGTGCTACAAGTAGGTGGAAATAATCCCCAGGTTCACAAATGATTCATACATCTGCATTGGTTTGACCTGCTCTTGCTTACAACACCTGCTCAGTCCATAATTCCTCCATTTGAAAATGTATTGTTCCCTCTCTCCATGGAATAGTAAGGGAATGAGGCCAGGTATAGTAAGTAGCCTAATTCTTCCTTGTCTATTACCATCTTTCCCATCACACACACACACACACACACACACACACACACACACACATGCGCGCGCGCACACACAAACACCATTTCCAATTGGCCCTTGTGGCAGTGAGTAATTGCTCCAGAAATGAGACTTCGAGGGGAGGGGTGGATTGGGACTTTCATTACCAGACTTGCGGCTGGACAGGGAATGTGAGTGAGCCAGTCTGGCCAAGGAACAAGTAGGTTGATCAGAGTGGGATGCAGGTGGCTTGAATCCTCCAGGGTTCTGTGAGCTGTGGCACTGCCAAAAAGAAGATAGATGTAGAGAGCACCAGCTGAGACAGTCTGATGGGGAAGGGGAGGCGGGGGGACCAGCCATGCCTATGCAGGCAACATGGACATTTATATAACACTTTACAATTTATGAATTATTTTTGTCTTCACTACACCATTCATGATTACCATAAGCAGATGAATTATCTAGGAGGCAGATATTATTCCCAGATAACATAATTATCCCCATTTATTTTCATAAATGAAGAAATTGAGGCTTTCATAAGATCACAATATTACTAAGGCTAGAGCTATAACTCAAACCTACATCCCTCTGTGCCTCTTAAGCCTGTATCATTTAGAAGATTAGCACCAAATAAATCTACCCAGTCAGCTGTGGATGGAAACACAGCGCAGTAATGCAAGTCTTCCAATCTGTCTGGAGCTGAGATTGTGATGGAAGTGGGTGGTGAGAGGTCTGGCTGGGCTTTTAAGCTGTTTTCAAGGAAAAAAAAAGTTTAATATGTTTTTAATGAGTTCAGAGAGAGGAAGGGAGAAGGAGAGATAGAAACATCAATGAAAGAGAATCATCGATTGGCTGACTTCTGGGGACCGAGCCCACAACCCGGGCATGTGCCCTGAGCGGGAATCAAACTGTGATCTCCTGGTTCATGGTCGATGCTCAACCACTGAGCAACAGCAGCCGAGCTGTTTCCAAGAAATTGTAATTAATCCTTGAGAGAATGGGAAGAACATGTTCAAGTTTATGTTTTAAAATGGGAATCAACAAACCATGGCTCATAGGCCAAATCTGGTCCACTGCCTATTTTGTTTTTGGTTTTTTTTCCCACTGCCTATTTTGTAACTTTATTGAATTACATCTGCACCCATTTATTTACATGTTGTCCGTGGCTGAGTTAAATCTGAATAGCTACAACAGAAACCGTACGGCTTGCAACGCCTAAAATAATTACTACCTGGCCCTTTACAGAAGAAGCTGGCCGACCTCTCTTTTAGAAAGACCTCTCTGGCTGTGATGTTGATTAGAAGGAACCAAGAGAAGAGGCACTAGGCCCAACTAGGAGGCTCCCTCACAAGTCTTAGTGAGAGATGATGAGTCTAAAGTTAGTTTTGGGCAATGGAGATGAGAGACAAGTGCACAGATTTAAAATACTAGGGTGACGACTTGAAAGATTTGGAGACAGGTTATGTGAGTTGAAGAGGTAAGAAGATAAGAATGATTCCAATTATAGTATGAGATTTTTAAAAGTGATTCGATGTTTCACTTAGGAAGAGAATAGAGAGTGAGAGAAGAGGCCCAGGAAAGATCCTTTTAAAACATAGATGGATAAAGGCGGGAAAACTGAGAGAAGCACTCACAGAAGATGTAGAAGAAGCTCCCGGACAGGTGAGAGGACCCCCAAAGGGCAGTTGTGTCAAAGACACCACAGGATGGAGGTGAGGACCCCAAACTTGCCTTTGGATTTGTGAAGAAGGAGCAGTTTCTGTGTATAAGCAACAAGCATATATTCCAGTGGCACCACCAGGAAGCAGGGTGTGAGCTGTGCTAGCACTTTCTCCAGAGCTTCGGCCCTGGGCAGTATTTCTCATCTTCTGAAATCGTTACCCACCGTGCTTATTAAGGTCACTTTTCCCGGGCTCACAAATTTTCCAAATTTTCTCCTCCCTCCAGGGCTTAGGACTCAGAAAATAAAAAGAGGATTTCCAAATGTATTCTGCCCCTTCCTTTCTTCTCTCTCTCTCTCTCTCTCTCTCTCTCTCTCTCTCTCTCTTTTATTTTTATTTTTGTTAATCCTTACCTGAGGATATTTTTTCATTGGTTTTTAGAGAAAGTGGAAGGGAGGGGGAGAGACACAGCGAGAGAAACATTGATGTGAGAGAGACATATGGATTGGTTACCTCCTGCACATGCCCCAACCAGGGCCGGGGATCAAGCCTGCAACCGCAACTACAACTTGATTGGAATTAACCCAGGCTCTTGACTAAAATTAACCCAGGACCCTTCAGTTACATACATTTCAGAAGGCTGATGCCCTATCCACTGAGCCAAATCAGCTAGGGCTGCTCCTTCCTTTTGGAGGTAAAGAAGGCCAGACTTATGAGGCGTTTCAACAAAGAAAATACAGAGAGGGGAAAATAGGATAATAGAAGATGATACCAAAATAATACCTTGTCACTTTGATTTCCTTAGAAGAAAAATGCCACTTAACTATAAAAAACAAAGTATAGAACAAAGGTCTTTGGATGATTTGGGTTAGAATTCCACTAACTTATCTTCTGGCACCAACCCAACAACCACACGGAAGGGCAGAATATGCATAATCCAGCACAGTGCATTTAATAGCCAAGAAAGTTAGAAGCTGAAAAAATTATGCTTTTACAGCATCCTTATGTAAGGGCAATTATACAAACTCTTCTCAGCACATATGTGGTGGCCTTCTGGTAGCCTGCCCATTTGCCTGGTGAAACACTTTCTGGTGATGTGAGGTCACAGAGTGCTAACACCATTTTATTCATTGTTCCAGTTCTGTTATGGGCTGTGTCGACCCCTCAGGGCTCTCATAAGTAGAGTCACTTTCTTTTTACATTACAGGTTGATTTTCTATCTCCTCTCTGCTTTTTTCTTTCTCCCAATATGGCAGCTGGAAAAAAAGGAATATAAAAAATGATGAGGGACCAAATATATGAAGAATGTAATCTGGTATTTGTGAGTTTAGTCCATGTTTATCTAAGTGTGGCTCTGCAAGGTGGTGTGTCCAGAGTCCGTCTATTTTCAAGTCCTTTATATGAGATGTTTTCTCCTGAAAAAGAGTAATAATTGCTATTTCTCCTGCAATCTAGCACTCTCTAAAAGCCTGGGTTAGCTTTCATGTTAAGACAATGCTGCTTGCACTAAGTTGTACATAAGAATATATTTCAGGCCTGTAGCCTGGGTTCAGAAGTACGGAGTGGAGCCCTTAGAAGGTGTGGAGATTGGAGCACTTAGACAGTATGGCAGGTGAAAGGTGGGGCAGTGAGGGTCTAGGTGGGTAGACAGAGCTTAGCATCCTGGAAGTACAATGTTAGGAGCGAGGAGGATATAGAATGACTGAACACAGAGAACTGAGGCCATAAGCAATAAATGGTAGATGATACAGAAGTCAGGACCTACACCCTGAGAATGGAAGTCCTAGATATTAGTCATGAGGTTGAGGGGCCTGAGCAATGGTGAGAACTACTGGTTAACCGGATCTCACCAATGTTTTATTTAACCTGCACAACCACGCTAGGTAAATCTTTTCACTGTGTGTTGAGAGGGGGGAAACTAAATGTCAGGAAAGTTATGTGAATTGCCTGATCATGCATTTAAGATAGTGACTTAGACCCTACATGATCCAAGTCCATGCATGTGTACTCAAGAGCCCGAACGTTTTCCAACTTCACCAAGACTGACAGGGTACAGAACTAAGTTCTTCGCAGGCAGCATCCTGTCCAAGCCAGTTCTAGAGCTTGCAGTGTTTCTCAAAACATGATCTATGAGTCCCTTCAATAAGAATCACTCCAGCACCTTGTAAAAAAAATATTAACTTCTGGGACTCTTTTGTATGTAATCTTATTCAGAAGCTGTGGAGTGGATTTCAAGAATTTTAATTTTTCTCGTAACTCTTGATCCAGGTTGGCCAATGACGGTGCTCCATTATCCTAGCCACTCAATTGAATTATGGTTGAGAAAAGACCTAGACAGGGCTAATGAGTGTCTTCTCTAGGGTTAATATATGTACACTTGAAGAACACAAAATTCTTTGCATGGATAGTGCTAAGCTTTGAGGTTGTGAGCTGGGTTGATTGGGTTCATCTTGTCCACCATGTAGAAGGAGCTTCCCTAAAGAAGGCTGCAAGTAAGAAATAAGCTCTTGAGCCCTTGAATGCACTTATGTCTGAAATCTTCCTTGAATCTCCTTGTTTTTTGAGCCCATGCTCTTTTTTCATTTTTTTTCATAAACTAGTTGGAGTTGGGTATCTGCCACTTGCAACTAGGTGGCCTAGCTAGAGTTTATGTGAAGCAGAAGTTTACATTAATGCAGTATGAGTCACCAGGATAATGGGACTTCTAACTTTCCTGAGGTTACATTGGGCTTCAGAGCAGAGGGTCTAAGTTACAGGTTGTCTTTCTGTCTTTCTTTCTTTAGCAGCTTAAACAACATCTCTTTATTATCTTACCATTTCTATAGGTCAGAACTCTGCGTACTTTTTGTAACCAGGAGCTCAGGGCACATCTCACCAGGCTGAAATCAATATGTCAGCTGTGGCTGCAATTCTCATCTGAGGCTTAGTCTTCTTTCAAGTTCACTACTCATTGGCAGAATTAATTTCCTTGTGGCTGTATGACTGAAGGTGACTGAAGTTTTGTTTTGTTTTGTTATGTTTTGTTTTGTTTGCTAGCTAGTGGCCAGGGACCATTCTCAGTTCCTTACCACATGTCTACATGGCAGTTACCACAGGACTGTTTGCTTTCATCCAAGAATGCAGGACTAGTCTCTTAATTCCTCTATCTCTGACCTACATGTGGTTTGCTTGTATTTCTTGATCTTCAACTTTCCTTAGCTGACATTGTCCACTTGCACGACTTCAATTACCACGATAATTCAAAAATCAATCTCTCCACCTACATCGCTCTTTTGTGGTTTTGATTCTTTGGTTGTGATTTAGATGTCTCCTGGACTTTTCCACTTGGGTGACCCAGGCACTTCAAATTGAATACGCACAAAAGTGCATTAATGATATTTTCTTTTCAGATACAATTAATTTCTTGTTTTTCTTATTCTCTGTGAAAGGTACTGCAGTTCTCCCAATTCCCAAGTTAGTAACCTGGGCATTCTCCTTGCTACCTCCCTTTCCATCACAATCCCTATTCTCTATCACCACATCAAGTTGGTTCTGCCATCTAAATTCCAACTATATATAGCTAAACCAAATATAGCTTATAACACTTTTCATAATTTGGCCATTGCTTACTTACATTGTTTCATTTTTGTCACCCTCGCCTTTTGGATTTTTTGTGCTGCTCATCTTAAACTTTTTCAGTGCTTTGAAGCACCATCCCATACTCTTCTTTGTTTCTGGACCTTCCTATAAGCTGAACAAGTGGTCTGGAATTGTCTTCTCTCACATCTTTCTCTGTCCAGCAAACTCCTATTCATTTTCTAAGACACAACTGAGCTGTCAATTTTAGAAAGACTTGCTTATAATTCTGAATATAACTGAGGTTCCAGTATTATAGTTCTCTAGTAATTCCCTATTATAGCAATATTTATTATACTTAGTTTACTATTCAACTTATATATATAGAGAAAATGTATGTAAATGGGATAATATGTCAAGGATGAAAAACTGAATCATTTCCTCTAAAATAAATTTTTAAGATTGACTCAATGCAATCATCCACAGTGGTATTTTTAAATTGATAACATTTTTCTAAAGTTTATTTAGAAGAGTAACTGAACAAAAAATTAACTTAAACATTTCAATAATAAAAATAAATAAAAGGATATTAGCCTTATCAAATATTTAAAAGTGTTAAAGCTATAAATGTTTGAATACTGCTTAAAATTCTTCAATGGCTTTTCAATGCATTTAAAACAAAACTCTTTAACAATGACCTACCTGAATTGCATTTATTTGGTACAACCTAATTCTCATCCAGAATCTTACCTAAAAGGGAGTCTGAAAAGTGTAGCATTGGCTTTTGAAGCTATGCAGAAAAGAAAGGCAAACTGGAAGGAAGGAAGAATGATGCTGAGTACCAATTACCAATATCTACCACAACACAAAGAACATGTATGCATAGCCAATGGACACAGACAGCAATGTGGTGAGGGCCAGAGGGAGGAGAGAGCAGGGTCTGGATGGAGGAGAGCAAAAATGGATGGGGAGAAATGAGGTGCCAGGACTGACCAGCAGACCCTGAGCAATGGATGAATGATTACTCTGACACACATTTCTGTGAAAGAGAAGACTAAGGGGCTGCCTGGAAGAGGCACCAGACTGCCCCGTTCACCTACCTCTTTAGGCTTTTATTGTAACAACAGCTTGAACTAAAATTAACCTCTAGATACAATCAGCAGGGTAAGTATTCTTGAGAAAGCACATGCTTCTACAAGGTCGTGTCTAAAGACTAAACATAGAGATTCCAGTAAAACACCTGGGGGCTCAGACTTTTTTGGAAAAGTCAAGGCAGGGGCTTCCACCTTTGACAAGGTCCTCCTAGAGGCCCCCAACCTTTCAGAGAATCCTCCTTACAGACTTTCCAACCAAGTTCCGTGCTTGCCCACAATGAGGGACATCTGTAATAATGTCAACAATAAAATTTTTTTAAAAGACTTAGAATTATTTTCATTAATTTCTTTGTAACTTTCTCTTGGGAGGGCATCTCCTTCCCACACCTCTACCATTCCCAAATTGAAGCTTAACAAAAATAAAAATTATGTTAATTTTGTTCATCATTATATCCATAGTGTCAAACAATAAACGTTTGTTAGATTAAAATTTAAATGAAAGAATCCTCACTGAGCTTTAAACTATTAGACCTTCCTCTTAAGTAGTGACCCATTTTGAAGAATACAATTTAAGAAAAACAACAACAGGCGAGACTGGACTACAGGAAGATGGCATTGCTGATGAGACGCTATCAGCACCATGTCATATCAGGAATGAAATGGCAGGTATTTTAGCTGAAAATAAAAACTCAAGAAAAATGGGAGTTCAGACTTCAAAAATGTGACAGTCTGTCACATGGAAGAAGGGATGGACTGATTTTGTTTCTTCAGAGAGTAGAACTAGAGCCGACACAAAAACACGATAAGGAATCAGAATTCAAGTCAGTCCCAGGGAGAATTGCTGCCTCACACAATCACCAGCAGGGGGTGAGTGTCTTTCCCATGGGAAAAGGCCCTCCTCAGAGATGTGGCTCGTAGACCACTGGGCCAGGTAAAGTTGGGCTGAATGACTTCTTAGGTCTCTAGAATCTTAGACTAAACTAGAAATAGACATATTTCTCCCAAATTCTTGTTGAAACTCCCAATTATGCAAATGTTAGTTTCATTTGTTTAGGACTAAGATGAGTTATTCATGCCCTTTAAGACCATGACCAAGTCTTCAAACAGCTTCCAAGCTACAGGGTGGCTAAAATACAGCAGGCTATTTGTCATCACACTTCCAGTCACCCTGACTGAGTAGGGTTATCATTTGACATTCCACATGGCTCTCCACTTAGTATTAGCAATGCATTTTCAATTACGCTCATTTGCTATTTAGCCCCATACTTTCTTAGTAGGAGGCTGATATTCTCCTCTCCTCAAAAGCAGGTGGAGACACAGACACTTGAAGTAATTTTCACAAGGTCATTGAAGATTAGAGAAAGACTGGAAGCTGAGTTCATGCTTAATTCTCTGAGTCATGAGGCGACTCCGCTGCTGCTCAGTAGAACATGGCCCCATGGCAGTGGCTTGAGTACTACTTTTCTGTTTATGCTTTTGGACAGGTAAAGCAGTTATTGTATTTTTAAAAATGTCTTTAAAATAAAGAAACGCAGAACCAGGAGCACAATTCTTTGACAGGATGTTTATTTGCTAGTACAATGCCTGGATTCTAATTACTCTGTCCTTGTTTTGTAAGATATTGGAGACACAGTGCTTTGCTAGGAAGTTTCTAATACATCCACGTAAATGTGGAGAAGTTGATTTTGCTGAATCTTCCCATGGAGTGCTTTAGCCATGATGGAACGGAGCAAGGAACGGTTAGCAGAAGGATGGTTATATGGGGACACTCAGTTTGTAGCTATATGCGCACATCCATCTGCTCGTGCGTGAATTATTCAACCAACATGAAACAGCACCGGTTTGTGTTTTTTTTTTAAATAGTGAAATTTAAATGAGCTTGATTCCCTGAAAGAACTGAAAAAAAGGAAACTACATCAGCACCTCCAACACAGGCAAAGCGGGCCAAAGGCTGGATTTATCATCACCAGCTCTGCAGGCTTAAAAAAAAAAACCCAACCAAACAGAAAAACAACTGAAGGAAGTTAGTTTTCAAAGAAAAAAGCATTTTGCTTTAAGAAAGGGAAGTCAGGGGTCTGTCAGAAGGTGTCAGCTAGAACAAACCGTAAATTACCCTGGCAGCACTGAGCTTTTAATGGGGGGGGGGGGGGGAGATGGCGGGGAGTGGGGAGCATCCTAGGACACAATTTTATGCGCTAGAGCTCTCGCTGAAGTTTGATGGGATCTCAGTGCAGAGTTTGGTGATGATGTGCCCACGCCACTGCGGACTGATCCCCTTGATTGCCTACCACTCATAGGACAAGGCGCTTATTTTTTCCCGATTTCTCCCCTCACACTACCCATAATCCTGTGAGCTCGCACAACTTCAAACCCTCGGTTCCCCTCCCTTGATCTTCGCTGCCCCCTCTGTCTGTGTCCTGCCCTCTCCCTGCTTGGCCTCTCTGATGACATCCATCACTGCCTGTTCCTCTTCAGGAGGCCAAGCTTTTCTCTGGGTTTTCCCACAGAAGGGACTCTCTATTTATGCCCCTCTCTTTCCCTCTCCATAGTTTCCTCTGTGTCTGCATGTCCTCCCTAATTCTCCCTTTTTCTTTTTTAAAAATTTATTTTATTGCAGTAAGAGCACTTACCAGATTTATCCTCTTAACAAAATTTTGAGTGTACAATAAAGTATTGTTAACCAAAGATACAGCGGTGCACAGCTGATCTCTAGAACTTACTATACATCGTGATTAATTGAAAGTCTATGCTCATTGATCAACAACTCCCATCTCTCCCCCGCCCCCAGCTCCCGACAACCACCATTACATCCTCTGATTCCATGAATTTGACTATTTTAGATGCCTCATATAAGTAGAAGCATGCCTTATTCGTCTTTCTATGACTGGTTTATTTCACTTAAGCATAATGTTCTCAGAGTTCATCCATGTTGTTGCATAATGCAGAATCCCCCTTTAAGGCTAAATAATATTCCATGTGTATATATATTGTTGGTATCCATTCATCTTTCCATGGACATTTTGATTGTTTCCAGATCTTGACTATTGTGAATAGTGGCACGATGAACATGGCCCCTCTCAGTAGACTCATTGAAGGGTTTACTCTGGATCCAGGGCAATGAAATCCAGGACATACTTTTTGGTAACATATTCTCAAGAAGGAACTTTTACCAAAGATTTATGATTTGAGTAGATTTCAAATATTTTTTTTTTGTCTCAGCTCCTGAAGTACTTGCATCAGTAGCAACAATTGCAGCATAATCATGCCTATATAGCATTGTAGCCTGTAGACATCATGTGTATAGGAAGTATGTACCTAAAGCTCTCTCATGATGTCCATTGTTCTGACGTTTGATGGGCAAGGACAAAGCACATTACAGGTTTCTCATTTTCTCTACCTCTGCCATCATATTCTGAATTTGTCCTGATTTCTTTTTCTTAAAAGACTCAGGTCCAAATTGAAATTAAATAACTGAGAAATACATTCTTAAAGGCTATATTCTTCATTATGAATTTTATTATTTGTCAAAGCTAGGACAATGACTGAGAGAAAGGCATTTGCTTTTTAAGACTTCACAAAGGCTTTTGAATGCTTTTGTTTCTGTGTGAATGCATGACACAGAAGTTTCTTAAAATAATTCCTATGCTACTACAACAGATGGACACAGCTTTAGCTCTGTCTCTTCTCTATTCTACTTTAGTTATTTTAAACAATGCTGAGACGCACTTAACCTTGCTCATTGATTCCCACTCCCACTAGTGTTTTGGGTCCCAGTGTGTCACGCTCTTTCAGTGCCTCTTCAGCCCCCAGAGGCTGAGGAGGAGATGTGGACTTTCCCTGGCTCCACAGGATGGCTTGGGTGTGGGTCCTGGACAAGGGTGGTGAATGTGTGAAGGGCCTCAGCCTCCTCCTTTCTCACATGTGATTGGCTCTGGTCACTCAGAGCTGCTGGAGGATTAAGGTGGTCCCTGTGGACAGATGAGGTGATTCAGGAACAGAGTCACCTCATCCGCACACTGTTCAGATGCAGACTCACTGTTCTACCAGTCACAGCCAATAAAGTATCTGATAAAAGGCACTGCGAAAATTTATTCAAATCTGAGATGTATTATTCAACATTCATATCTTTATCCTGAAATAATTTTCTTTGAAGGAAAATAAATAATAGATTCGTTCCTCATGGCTGTTTAAATCTTTCTGACTATGCTAATGACTCCAGAGAGAGGCACACATCGAGAGGGAAGCAAGAAAAGTTAGTACTAGCTCACTCCCTTTCCCTGGGAAGCATCACGTAAGAGTACCTGCCACCGTGCCAGTAAACCTGGCCTCTCACCTCAAAAATTATTTTCAAATATTTTGGAGTTGAGTGTACATATTACACAAATCTTAAATAATCTCAATTTAAAAAAATTAAAATGGCATATTTCTTTAGAGTCAAAAAACAATCCAGACAGTATCTACCATTAGCTATTTCAAAGACTCAATGACAGTTGCATAAAGTGTGACATTTAACTGACCAGAGTGTGGACAACACCTTACAAGATTAAGAAAATCCAAGTTCAATTGCAAGTACACATATGTTGATGGGCAGTTTATTAAGATAATAATTTTGTGTGGCTTTTTGTTTGTTTTCGCTGCTACTTTTGCTTGCTTCCCATTTTGTTTGCCTATGGAAGAAGCAGAAAGAAGGACGAATGAATATCTGTCTTTCCCCCACATCCTGACCTTGGTGACAAACAAGGATTTAGGCCCAGAAGACCTGTGGTTTCCTTTACTCCCAGCACAGACTTTAAAAATTGTTAAATGTCAGCTTTATGGAGGTGGTGGATGAGGAATGGAGGTGGTGGATGAGGAATGGAGGTCTGTGGGGTTGGGGTTTGGTTTGGGGGGTGCAGGGTGCCCTGAACTGAGCTCACTCTGACCAGGAAAGCAGATGGGGGTCTGATGGAGGAACAGGGACCCTCCCCACCTGGGCAAGTGGCATTGTGTGGTGGGAGAACAGGGAAAGAACATTCTGGAGAGGGAATAGCTGTCTGGTGCACCCAAACCCGCTAGGCCCTGAGGAGGGAACCTCAGGACTTGGCAGAAACCTCTCTGGGCCCTTTGTCGATAAGACCAGCAGAACCTTTTGGCTTCTATGTGCTGCCACTACAATCAGCAGTGACCACGGAGACCAAAGACCAGGGGGCTCTCATTTATGACCAGGCCTGAAGAAGACTGCTTGGACCCTTGAATAACCTGTTTGAACTGGGGAAAGGGAATCTAGTAAAGAGTAAGATTGAATTTCTCGCAATCACAACAAGATGGAAAATTGGGAAGTATTATGTTTTATTTAAAGAGTGAAAGAAAATAATGCATTTTGCATCCTGAAGTAAAATACTTACCTAGTGGTGGTGGTAGTGGTGGTGGTGGTGGTGGTGGTGGTGGTGGTGTGTGTGTGTGTGTGTGTGTGTATTTTCTTCCAAATTATATGGAGATTATAAACTAAAAGTCCAATTCTAATAATTCAATAGCCTGAAACTATAAATGTATTTACCCATAGAAACAATATTGTGCACGAAAAGTATATAATCAGATTGGCCTTCAAAGATTTAATTTAACCTAAAATTAAAATTATTTAACCTAAAATGTTGAATATCAACAATGGAAAATATTATTACAATATGCTAAATAAAAAAGGGAAAATTTGGAGCCAATTTTTTTTTTTCTTCATTGAGAATGCTGGCACTTGAGGAAAAGTAGATAATTAGGAGTTGGGTTTGTTATGTCTAATTTGCTCAAGAAAACAGTGGACAGCTTCAGGTTAGATGGTTTGCAGCACTCGTCATCAGATGGTGACATTGACCCAATGCTGTTTGGTCACTACTTAAGGAAGGTCATGGAAATGTCATCTGTGGGGCGTATGATGGAGCACTGGTCTCAGAGGCAGGAGGCAGTGATCATCTGGTGTCCTGCAGAAAGATGTGGCGTGTGCTCCTCTTGGGAACTTTACATGACCTTCTTTCCTCACATGAGCTGGGATGCCGCACACGGTTTGACCATCAGAGTTTGCACACAGCGCTGAACTTCCATCTTGTTCAGCTTTCAGGGTAAGTTTTCTGCAAAGACAGAGTGGGAAGCCATCCTGTTGTGTGCTTCGAGATACCAGGCAAGTCCCCTGCCCAGAAAAAAATTCCACCCTCACCATCTCCACAGAGTACAAGAGATACAAGTATTAATGTCTTTGGATCAAGGCCCATGGCAAAATGCATATAATTTCTGGGAAAGCAATTCCTTTCCTAAGAATATGAGTTATTATCTTACTTTCACATAGGATGGAAGTCAGAAAACATGCATATGTTCGATAACCATATACCAATGATGAATGTGTTATAGTGGGAGAATTTTCTTTCCAATAGTTAAAAATAGTATAAAACTACCAATTACACTTCATGCACACATCTTTTCCCATCTAGATAAGATTAAAATGGTGAGGAGATTCCATAATAGTACCACCAGTTGTCCTAGCCGGTTTGGATCAGTGGATAGAGCGTTGGCCTGTGGACTGAAGGGTCTCAGGTTCAGTACCAGTCAAGGGCACACACCCGGGTTGCTGGCTCGATCCTCAGTAGGGGACGTGCTGAAAGCAGCCGATCAATGATTCTCTCTCATCATTGATGTTTCCATCTCTCTCTCCCTCTCCCTTCCTTTCTAAAATCAATAAAAATATATTTTAAAAAATAGAACCACACACTGAAAAGCACCTTCCTCAGTGAGAGACACAGGCAGCCTTTGAACCTCCCACCACAGGGCCCAGCCTGCCGCAGCATCCTGGGGATTACAATGGCTCCGTCTGATCTCTGTCCCTGGGGATGGGACATGCCACACCTGAAGGAGCAAAAATAGGGCCCTTTGGGGAAACTGGGTGCACACCAATGGAGAAGGAGGAAGATGGGAAAATTCATATACATCTGTTACTTCAGTCTTAGCCCAGTGTCCAATTATTCTCACAACAGGATTCCTGTCTTCTTAAATCATCTTAAATTGTTTTTTCTGTATTCATCAGTTTTTATTTTTTTTAATTTTCTTTATTGATTAAGGTATTACATAGAGGAAGTCATTGCCAGATAAAGAGAACAGCAAATGATAAGGTAGAGGCAGGGATGAGTTGCTCATTTGAGTAGCACCAAGGCCAGTGTGGCTAGAGTGGCCCTAACCAGAGAGAGGGTTTGGAGGTGGTGGCAATATGGACTTTTAAGCATAATAAGAGCTTTGGACCTATTCTTGGTGCAATGGGGTGGAGTCAGCCTCTTTCTCTGCAGCAGGAGAGTCATTTGCAGGTAATTATTCCTTCTTGCCCAGCAGCTCACCTCCTCCCAACTGTGGAGAGAGAGGTTAGTTACCAGTTCCCAAAACTGTGTCTCCCCCACTTGGGCCAGGCATGGTATCCTTGGATCCTAGCCTTGGAGCCCTTCCAAGAACCTGATTTCTTTTCAGCAGGGATCTGAAGAAGCCTAATTATTAAGTGAAACTTCCCTTTTACCTACTGATTGGAGGGTTATTTAGCAGCTGGAACCAGAACAAAAATGGTGAGTCAGGCTTTGAATCCATGTTCTCAGAACCTAAAAAGCCCTAATTGAATGGATTATGGATTTCAAGAGAGAGTAAGATAAAAACGATTTCTTCTGGAACACGAAGCTCTGATGTTTTTCACAAGTTTAGCACCATTAGTTCTAGAGGCAAAAGTGTGGAAAAGGTTGGAGCAGGCAGTACTAGTCCCTACTACTGACCTCACGTGGGAGGTAGCCCAAATCCCTTTTGACATGACAATTTAACCCAATCCAAAAGGCCTCAGAGGAACAAATTCCCATCCTTCATCATAACCCTTTAATCAAATTGTTTCTACAATTGGAAACTTGTGTTAGCACATTTAGTCAGCATTCAATAAATATTTAGTAAGGCATTCACACATTCAGACACAAATAAATCAATTAGGTAGAGTTTTGTTGCCATTCCAGTTATATAAATATTTCTTGAGGGGCAAGAATTATTTTACTTGCTCAGTTTATGGTTAAATCAGTGGTCAACTAGAACAATCCCTTTTAATTTTCTATTCCTGTCCTCCACAGAAAATTAGCTTAAGTATTATGAATCCATATAATTTGCATACATTTCAAATGATTACTAGGGGTCCACTTGATTTCAATACAGCCAGAGTATGACCATTTTGGGGAAAGGACAAGTTTTCACCTAAGTCAGAAAATCTACACTAATAAAAGACAAACATGCAAATTGACCATTCCTTCGCTATGCCTTAAGCAACACCCACCAGCCAATCAGAGCGACTATATGCAAATTAACCAGCCAAGATGGCAGCCAGCAGCCATGGAGCTGGAGCAAGCAGGAGGCTTGGTTGCCCCAATGATGGAGGAAGCCAAGCTTTCTGTCTGCTGCGGCCAGCTCTGAGCTCCACTAAAAGCAACAAAGTTTCAATTATAGAAGATAAATAAACCCCAGATACCTGCTTTCAGCAGGCCGTGGCCACGGAGCTGGAGTGAGCAGGAGGCTTGGGTTGCCCCTGGCAATGGAGGAAGCCAAGCTTCCCTCCTACCCGCCCTGGCCGGCTCTGAGCTCCTCTCAAGGCTACAAAGTTTCAATTATAGAAAGTAAATAAATGCCAGAATAAAAAAAAGATAAAAGAAAAAAAGGAGAGCCTGGGAGTTTCCGTCGCCGGGCCGGTTTGGCCAGCCTAAAAACGGCCCTCAGCCCCTCACCCAGACTGTCCAGGCACCCCAGTGGGGACCCCCCACCCTGATCTGGGACACCTTTCAGGGCAAACCAGCCAGCCCCCACCAGTGCACCAGGCCTCTATCCTATATAATAAAATGGTAATATGCAAATTGACCCTAACAGCAGAACCGCTGGGAATGACTGGTCACTATGACACACACTGACCACCAGGGGGCAGATGCTCAATGCAGGAGCTGTCCCCTGGTGGTCAGTGAGCTCCCACAGTGGGAGCTCTGCTCAGCCACCAGCAAGGCTCATGGCTGCCAGCACAGTGGTGGTGGTGGGAGCCTCTCCCGCCTCCTCAGCAGCACTAAGGATGTCCGACTGCAGCTTAGGTCTGCTCCCTGCTGGTAAGTGGACATCCCCCGAGGGCTCCTGGTTTGCCAGAGGGATGTCTGACTGCCAGCTTGGCCCCAATCCCCCAGAGAGCGGGCCTAAGCCAGCAGGTGGACATCCTCTGAGGGGTCCCAGACTGCAAGAGGGCATAGACCGGGCTGAAGGACCCCCTGAGTGCACAAATTTTTGTGCACCAGGCCTCTAGTTATTTAATAATAGAATTTAAAGAAAGAATCCTCATGAAATGCATCTATTTCTATTTCTATATAAGTCTCACCAGTTAACACACATACATAGCAGAACACAAATCATGTATCTATAGCTTGAGAGGTTATTATAAAGTAAGCACATCATGTAACCAGATACAAGAAAGAGAATATCACTGGGAGACTCCCTGTACCCCATGTAACCACCTCATCCCTATTCCCCAGACGCAGGCACTATCCCCTTCCGCTTGCATATTATTGATGTATATATTCAGTCCTTAATTTTAGTTTTGAAATTTTTCAATTTCATGATTTCCTTTTGACTTTTTAAATATAAGATTCTGATCCTCTACTGAAATTTTTTAACTCATTCATCATAGATGTTTTAAATTCTGTATCTGACTCCAAAATCAGTTTGTATTTTGTTTTGTTTTTCTCTTGGTATTTAGTCATTTCATCTTATTTCCTGTTACTGAATGTCAAATATTGGATATTTTTTAAAAATCTAAATAAAATATAAGGTTCTTCATGGTGCTTTTCCTTCTGGCAACTAGAGTAAAGACAAATTGCCTTCCAGTGGTTGGCAAACTGTGGCTCGTGAGCCACATGTGGCTCTTTGGCCCCTTGAGTGTGGCTCTTCCACAAAATACCGACTTCTGTACATGGGCCACAAAGTTTCAATCTCACTGTATGTGCGCGCCCGCATGTGGTTTTTGTGGAAGAGCCACACTCAAGGGACCAAAGAGCCACATGTGGCTCTCCAGCTGCAGTTTGCCGACCACTGCTTAGTCCAATCACAGATTGAGCTATTTCAAAACTGAGCATCATTCGGGGCTTCTCCACCTCCAGTTTCTCCAGCCCACAGTGTTCACGTGTTTTAGATCCCAACTGGAAATTTGGGTCTGACCTCCTTAGTAGATTCTGAATGCATTTTTTTAAATTGCAGTCTCCTAAGGCTGGTAGGAGTTCTGTTTTATAGCTTCTCAATGCTGCTCTTGAACTGGCAAGCATGTAGAGGTAAGGCTGGCTGAACGTTGGGCTCGCAGCATTGTACTTTCTTCCTTTCTGGGATTTTGGCCCCCTAAACAATAACCACATTGGTAGGTCTCTGACACTTGCAAGTAGATGTTTTGTAATATTTTATCTAGTGTTTCTAACTGCTCTTGGCAGGAGCATAAGTCAGCAAAAAGTGGACAAAAGTATGTTTTTAAAATGCCTGTGGCTGTTTGTGATATCTAGTGATTTTTCTAACAATACGGTTTTCTAATGTTTAAAAGTTTTTCTGCAGTAAATGTACTTATATTGAATCCTGACCCATCATGCCTCATTGCAGTTGGGAAAATAAAAAGCACAAATGATGTAATTGATAGCAGAAACACTTATTTAGAAATTTCTGTTTATTTCTCATAGAGTTCATCTCTAAATTGCTTGCTCCCGTGCAATGGCTGCAAATGATGAAGCTTAAGTGTTAAAGAAACAGCAGGGTTAAGGATCTATCAGTCTCCCAACATGAAGGCGGAGGCGTCCTTCCTTGTGCCACTGCCCTTCTTGAATCAAGTCATTCCTAGTTCCGTCCTTGATTTGTAGATTTACTAACATGCTCTGGTGGGAGCCTGCAGGCACTTGACTTGCCATGCCAGAAATTGAAGCCAAGCGTTAGAAATGGTCTTGTATTATCAAGTCCAAAGCAAGAATAGGACTTCATTCAAAACAAAAGTGCCAAGAGAGCACCTCACTGATATTTTTTCCTGTGGTTTGCTTTTTTCTCTTTCTGCGCCTTTTATCTCTGTCAACCAACTTTCTTTTAATTATTTGTTCCCACCAAAGCGACAGAATTGGGTCATTCTAAATTCTGTGCAGCAGATAAAACGACTCTTGTAGAAGCCAGAGAAGGAAAAGCCTTTGAGTTCCAGGTGCTCTCAATAGAACAAAATTAACATTCAGGGCTGCACTTGGCTAGCTAGTGTGCCTCTTTCAGTGAGCAGAAAAATCAGGGAGTGTATTTATAGCCCTTTGAAAGGAGCAGTGTCCACTTTGGACCAGCAAGAAAGGGTTCTCTTTCCAATTTGACATATTTTTCTTTTAAACCAGTTCTCTTTCCTAAATTAATATTGATTGCCAATTAAGGTACCTGGGTAAACTCAAATGTCAAATGATTTGACAAAATTGCTTAAAATAGCAATGAAGTACAAGGATAATCTATTGAATTTGCATAATTTTATTGAGTTCTTACATTGTTCAGGTCACTTTCCTACAAGATTTTGAAGGATATAAAGTAAAACAATTCTTAATCTCAGAAAACGTAGTTAACACGAGGCCTGATATAACTGAAATAATGTGTAGAAGCAAAGGATTACAACATAGAGTGGAAACAGAGTTTATTTTTGTTTAATAACAGAAATTAAAAACGTAGGAAGTGGAATTTAAGATGGATCTTAAAGGATGGATAGGATTTAACCAAACGCATCTTCAGAATCACTTTTCCATGAAGCAGTTCTTTAGTCTTTCCCAAGGTACAATTGGCCTGTACACACACACACACACACACACACACACACACACACACCCTTTATGCCCTTGAACACACCTATACCAGGACTGATAGTCTAGTTGTTTACAGATATGTCTCACCTAGCTATACTCTAAGCCTCTTAAAGAGTCTCTAGAACCTGACATGGAGCTAGGACTATTCCAGCCCAGAACAAACATGTATAAACAATTTGTTGAAATAGTTAATTAATAGAGAGGTTAAAAAGAAGGCAGAGTAAAGATTCTAGTTTCATAGTTCCTATTACAAGGTTGAGATCACCAGAAAACAGATTCTGTTTACTCATTTACCTTTAAGCTTTTGTAAAAATACATTTCATTATGGAAAATTTCAAACATTTACACAGTACACTGTGGAACCCCATTGTACTCATCATCCAATTTCAACAATTATTTAGGCAGAGCTAACCTGGTCTCACCTACACCTTTACACAACCCCACACTCTCTATGTTATGTTAGGATTTTGAAGCAAATTGAAGAGATTTTTACAAAATACTGATGTCTAGAGAAATGCTTTGAGGGTGGGATTTAGGCCCCTTGGGTGATCCTAACGTGTGCCAGGATTGAGGCTCTCTGGTCTAGACCATCATGAATACATGAGGTTAGAGCACCAGAGTCAACAAACTTCAGGGTAAACTCAAGGATTGATGAATTTCTTTGTATGGCCAGAGCCCATTTTTATGTCTGAGATAATACAGGAGTGACAGAAAAAAAGACCAGGGGAGGTAAGGGGGTGGGGACGGGGGTGGGAGAGCAGTGTTACCTGCTGTACAGAGTTGGAATTTATTCTGAAGTTTATCATCAGCAGCAGCAGCAGCAACATCACCATCACTTTGGACTGAGCCTTGGTCTTTATTATTAATTTCACAGATGGGATAGCTGGATTTTGAACAATTAAATAACTTAGCTAAGCATGCCTATTAAATTAACATTGAAAGTAAAAAACTTAAACTAGAAGTCCCCAATTCCAGGAAAGTTTGGTGATTTTTTTATGATTTTCACAATGATTTCTAGTAGAGGAATTATTTCACTAAAGTAAGTAAAAGGGTGTGATTTGAGTGTATATAAGTCACAAATGCCATTGACTAAAAATGCAGAGACTCAAGAAAGACATTGTAACCAAAAGGAAAATAGCCACTTCTATAAAGAGAGTCCCCCATTCTGAAAAATAAACCAAAAAAAAAAAAAAAACCCACATTTTTTTTCAGATCTTATTTTACCTCTTTTACTAACCAAGTTCCATTTAACAGTAGCAGTTTGTTTTTTTCCCCTGTTCAGAGTTCCTGGACATAATTTTTAAATAGTCTTTATATCAATTTATTTATTTTACTAGTGGCCCGGTGCACAGATTCATGCACATTGAAAGGAAATTAATTACCGCAGCTCTGCAGTAAACCAGATTCAGGGCCAACAGTGCCCCAGCAACAACATAACCCATGGCAGAAGGTAGAATCATGTGGCCCCGCAAGCCATCAGGCTCCCTCCTCTCTGGTTCCAGGGTGTGTCACCCAAGAACCGCCACTGCCAAGTCACCTCAGCTCCACAGCTCCTGCGTTGAGCATCTGCCCCCTGGTGGTCAGTGCACGTCATATGTACCAGCCAGTTGGTCGGCTGGTCACCTAGCCTTTTATATATATAGATACTTTAGTGTGGGCTACCAGATATTGATTCAATGTCTATTTAAAAATGTAGTGATGACAAAGTGGTAAATTAGAGTCAATTATCGATTAGTAATCTTAAAAGTTTAGTCTCTTAAAAATTTTAACCCTAGTAGGTTTCAATCTTATAATGGAGAGAGAATGAATCAATTTCCTCACTACTATATATTGCTAAATCAAGGTCAATTTTGAGATATTGTTAATTCCAAAGTAGCCAAAAAAGATGTTTCCTTCATACTTGTTTCTATATGTAATCTCACTTCAAAAAATGCAGTGAAACTGCATTCCTCAAGTGCAGTTCTTTTTCATTTTATTTTTATTGTTTTCAGAGAGAAAGTGGGAGAGAGAGATAGAAACATCAATGATGAGAGAGAACCATTGACCTGCTGCTTCCTGCACACCCCACACTGGGGATTGAGCCCGCAACCTGGGCATGTGCCCCGACCAAGAATCAAACCATGACCTGCTGGTTCATAGGTTGACACTCAACCACTGAGCCACACCAACCGGGCAAGAGCATTTTTGTCTTTAGAATATAAATCAACAAGTATTTATTGAGCATGTATTTTGTGCAAATTTAAATTAAGTTTTCTGATTTCTTGTCAATGTTTTTCAAAGTTGTTAAAATGTCTTATGAGTTTTGCATGACTGTGTGAGCAACAGTGTGACTTTGGCTTCTTGTCAGATTCAAGGATAAAAGAATTCAATTTTCATATTGTCATTTCATGCATGCTTCAGATGGCAAGAAGAAAAAAAAAAGCAGAGCAACATGATGAGAAAAAGACAGATTGCTGAAACCCTGCAGCTGCATCTTAGGCTTGTATAAAGCATTTCTTCCTTTAGTTTTAATCAGTAGGGTGTCCTCAGAAATGTAAAATGTCCTTAAGAATGACATATTTTTTCAGCCTACATGTCATTTCATAATTTGTGCTCCAAGTGTTTTGAAACCTTTAGATGAAAATAGTGTGATGACAGATATTTCATTAATGTGTGAAGCATTTTTGGTGCATATACTTCCATTTGGAAATGTCCCCAAAAGTACTATTATCTACTTCACGTGAGGGTGGTTTTTAGATCCAACAATTTGGAGGGTGTAGAGTGATAGATGCATTACCTTTATCTCCTTTTTCAAAGTGTGAAACATAAAAATATCAATTAAAAGTCATACTCCTTTATTTTATTTTATTTTTAATGATTGCAGAGAGGAAGAGAGAGGGAGAGAGAGAAACATCAATGATGAGAGAAAATCATCACTCCGGCCACATCCAGCATGCCCCCCACAGGGGATGGAACCAAAGCCCAGGCATTTTCTAGTGGCTTCTCCATCTTCACGTGACCTTCTCTCTCCTCTGTGTGTACCTCTTAGCCTCTCTCTTATAAAGACACTCATAAAGGCTGTCTTATAAGGATGCTCATAAAGGCAACTAGGACCCCACTGGATAATCCAAGATAGTCTCCTTATTTTAATCACATTTGTAATTTAGTACATAAGACCTTTTCTTTAAATAAGGTATTATTTATAAGTTCCATGCAACCTAATAAACCATCCAGAGTGGGTTTTTTTTCCTTATCTGGATAAAATGTTTTGAAAAATCGACACCCAGTAGTTGAAGTGTCAGTAAGACTTGAAACAGCTGAAAAGGCACGTGAATCTGAAATATGTGAGGCAGGGACATGTCAGCATAGTTGAGGAATACTGTGTACCTGTGAGGTAAGTCCTATGGGTCCTGCAAGGTAGCTGACTCCTTCAGAGACCCAGCTTTGTCTCTGGCCTCTGGCCTCTGGCCTCTGGCCTCCATGTAGTGGACCTAGAGACATTTTGCTAAATGTGAAGTTCCAGGTCATCTCAAGAAGAAGCTCTCTAATTGCTATGGCGCCACATTGCTATAACACCTGTCAAGAGAATGTGGATTCCAGGTCACACACTGTTCTTTTTAGTGATAATTGTGCGATTCCATTATCAGATCAAATATAAAATAAGCAGGAATACATATGTTATCTATTTGCATGTGTGTGATGGAGCATTTGTTTATAAAACTTTCGTTCAGTGTTCATTAAATGAGGGATTCAATTTATAAAACGTTTCAGCAGCCCAAATAGTATGCTGTGTATTTATAATGGATTGCGAAATAATGTTGACAGATGGATAATATAATGCTGCAGTTATGTTTAAGTCTATCCTAGAAAAATGTTAGGCAGTGCCAGTGTTTATACAAAGTTACTACAGTTCAAAGTTGTATAAGGACTTCTAAAGTGTCTGTAAGTGTCTGTGTACAGTCACTAGTGAATATTTACTTTGTGTATTGAATAATTACTTTGTGTATTGAATATGTACTTTGAGAGAATTTTTAAAACTCAGCCAATTTCCTTTGGCACAGGATTCACCAAACCATCTCCTCCAAAATAAAGATGCTAAGGATAATTTTGATATTAGCCTAAGGGGACATACTTTAGATGTAAACAATTTAGATGAAAATAGACTATAAACAGTCTTTCAGTGCTTTAAAGCTCAACATAAATCTTTGAAAGCAATAATTAAATACTCATGTAACATTTCCCAAAGTGTGTTTCTTGAAAGACTACATCTATGGTTGGTAACAAGTAGAATATGAAAATGGAGTAATCAAGTACAAATGGAAAACACTAACTTAAGCAACTTTCTTAGTGAGGACATCAACTGTGGCATTAATATAAAAATGTATGTTTTGAGTCTCCTAGAAGGTGATAGAAGAGAATGTGGTATTTACCAAAATTATGTAAGAATGAACATCATACCCATCTGGCGTGGCTCAGTGGTTGAGTGTCGACCTATGAGTCAGGAGGTCATGGTTTGTTTCCCAATCAGGGCACATGCCTGGATTGTGGGCTCAATCCCAGTGTGGGGTATGTAGGAAGCAATAGATCAGTGATTCTCTCATCTTTGATGTTTTTATCTCTCTTTCCCTCTCCCTTCCTCTCTGAAATCGATAAAAAGAAGAGAGAAAGAAAGGAAAAAGGAAGGAAGGAAGGAAGGAAGGAAGGAAGAAAGAAAGAAAGAAAGAAAGAAAGAAAGAAAGAAAGAAAGAAAGAAAGAAAGAAAGAAAGAAAGAAAGAAAGAGAAAGAAAGAACACCACATTAAACTAGTGTTTCATAGAACACATTGGTAAATGCTGGCAAAGGGACCAGCACTTTCACCAGTCAACTAATCAAGAGTCACCCACTGAGGTAGGAGACCCATCTCCTGAGCTTGCTGCCATGCCTCCTATAGCAAGGAGGAAGGGAGGGGTAGACTGCTCCCACTTCACAGACCATGAATGGAAAGTTGACCCTTTAAGAGGAACAACTGACACAAGTTTATACAGCCAATAGATGGAGAGTTTCACACATGCCAGTCTGGCTTTGAAACTCTTTGTGATACTGCATTCTACTGGTAAAAATGGTACATTATTGTTTGCCGTATTGAAAGACTTCTGGTGGTTTTTAAGGCGGTGGTGGTGTTGGGGGTGGGGGTTAAAAAGAGAGTTATTTGACCTGGAGACCAAAGAATGGAGGTTTTGCCATACTAATAGCCTTTGAATAGGGAACAGCTTGTCTTGGATTCTTAAGAAAGCTTCCATCAAGAGAATACGTTTCTGTTGTTTCATGACGCCCACTTTATGGCACTTTATTACAGTAGCCCTAGGAAATCAATATATCCCCCCCTCTCTGCTTTTATTCAGCCACTTCATGACCCTTACTCAGTCATCCCCTCTTCTCTCTGGCTTCTTCCTCTCAGCCTGTAAATATGTCAAGTATTGCCCATCATAAAAATATGCTCTTCTGACCCAGTGTGCTGCTTGAGTTACCATCAACCTTCACTTTCTCCTTCTTACCTGAACGTCTCAAAAGAGTCGTAAAAACTCCAGGTTTTTTGGGCTTCCTCCACTAGAAGTCTGCTGGAAGACTTTAGTTACAGTCATAAGTAATCTCCTGATGATCAGATCCAGTGGATATTTTCAGTTGTTTTGTATTGAATTAGCACACTATTTTAGCTATATTGATTACTACCTCTTTTTTGAAACTCTCTACATTTTTGGCTTTCACTATAGTTCACTTTCCTTGGTTCCTTTCTCTCTCTTATGTTTAGTTTCTCCCAACTTCCTCTTTATGCTTATCATCCTCTGCCTACCCTTCAAATTGTGCATTTCCCAGGATTCCATTCTTGTTCACTGCTTTCATTCTACCTACAATTTAAAGAGGGTGATCTTCTCAGAGGGAAGGCAGAGGTGGGGGTGGGAGGGAAGAGATTAACCAAAGAATTTGTATGCATATATATATAACCCATGGACACAGACAATAGGGTGGTGAAGACCTGGGGTGGGAGGGGGAGCTAGAAGAGGTCAATGGGGGGGGGGGGGACATATGTAATATTTTCAACAATAAAGATTTAATAAAAATAAATAAATAAAGAGGGTGATCTTTTCAACTTTCATAATTCCAAAGTACCAGTGTGCTAACGACTTTGGAATCCTTACCTGTAGTGCGGACGAAGTCTTCTCTTAAACTCCCCCTGGACATACATCTAACTACTTATCATGGTCACACTCTTACTATGAAAACTCATTCAGTCCCAAACTAAATGGTCCTTGCTCCCAAGCCTTCCTATATTCTCTATCTCGCAGTGCCACTTTCATTCATAGTCACCAAAGCTGAAACTGGAGAACCGACTTACCTTTACATCACTCACAAGCCCTGTCAATTCTGCAAATCTGTCCCTTCCTATATGTCCCCACTGCTCCTCCCTTAGTTCAGACTCTCTTCATTTCCCTTAACTAATCATTCTGCTTTATATGCTTCTCCTTTCAAGTCCGTCCTTCAAACAGCAGCCAGATTTATACCTCTAAAGAAATATGACATCATCCCTTTCAACATAAAATGCAAGTGATTTTTTTCTTCCCACCTCTCCAACCACATTTTCCATGTTTTTGCCTTAGGAACATGGACATGACCATAGTTATACAGCTTGAAATGGCTAACGCCTCTGTGACTTTTTCACGTGGTTCCATCTCCTCCAGACGTTATCATAATTAACTTTTAATCCTCCTTTACATTTAATCACAGAATCACTTCTGGGAAGAATTCCCCGAACCTCCAACCTGCCTTGGGTACCCCTTTGATTTCTATATTCTCTTGTATAGATAGGCGTCTATTATTGCTTCTCTGTGTTTTGTTAAAATTATCAGTTTGCTACTTGATTCCCTCACTAGAGGGGGAACTCCTTAGGACAGGAACTGCATCCATTTCATCTTTGCATTCCATCCATTACCTGGCAAGCTGCTGGAGACTGAATAGATAAGTAACTGCAGTGTTGGGGATCTCTTATCTCCAGCAGGCTGGTGAATAAACTCTCGGGGGGTGGGGGTTAGGGGGAGAAAAGCTTTTTGGTACCTTTTAAATAATACTATATAACCTAGTTTTTTATCCTTCCTACTAAGAGCAGATAATGCAAAATCCAATTACATTTTAGGGTATCTAGATGGCAGTGATCACGATGGCAGTGTGTGCAAGTGAACACACCATAAGAAACATCTGCTTTATCATGAACATCCCTTTTTCTCGGTGAGCACAGAAAACAAAACACCTCTCCCCTTCTGAGTTCTATTACGCTGCTCCTTTTGGAAATGCTGTTCTCTTTCAATAGAACCACTTCATTACCAGAGCCATCAGTTTCACGAGGTCATCTGCAAGCCGGTGGACAGATTTAAAGCATAAATTCACAGGAGGGCAGGCTTTGTCATGCCTGCAGATCTGGGTGAGTGAGAGGTATACACACACCTGAATTTGTGTTGAACACACACACACACACACACACACACATACACGCCCCGTTTTAATATTCCGAATATGCAAAAAATAAAATCAGACAAAGTGTTTAAGGTATTATGAATAAATATCCTAAAATTCTATACTGTAACATTCTTGAGAAGAGAAAATAGTGCTAACATAAATTGCCTTGTCCTCCTATATATTTTATATTTTATGTCTTTCTTGAAATGAATGTTATTAGCCTATTCAGGAGTCTGAAAGGGTGGCCAAGAACTGTGCTTTTGGCCAGCATGTTGTGCCTATTTAACTTTTCAAAGTTATGAAATACAACATAAAAATCATAAAAATGCGTAATACAGCCCTAACCCATTTGGCTCAGTGGATGGAGCGTCGGCCTGCGGACTCAAGGTTCCCAGGTTCCATCCCGGTTAAGGGCATGTGCCTTGGTTGTGGGCACATCCCCAGTGGGAAGTGTGCGGGAGACAGCTGATCGATGTTTCTCTCTCATCGGTGTTTCTAGCTCTCTGTCCCTCTCCCCTCCTCTCTGTAAAAAAACACACACAATAAAATATATAAAAAATGTTTAATACATAAATATTTAGTTTAATAAATAATTATAAGTTCAATACCTATGAAACCATCTTCCAGCTTAAGAAATAGAACATCAGCACTTATTATGAGGTGAACTGTGTTCCCCTAAATTCTTACTTTGAAGCCCTAACCATATCACAGAATGTGACTGCTTTGGGAGATAGGTAGGGCCTTTAAAGGTTGAAAGATGTCATTAGGGAGGCCCCTAACCAATGTGACTGGTGCCCTTATAAGAAGAGAAAACTTGGATACACAGAAGGAGATACCAGACGTGTGAAGCACAGAGGAAAGACCATGTGAGGACCCAGTGAGAAGAGGGCCATCTGCAGCCACGGAGAGAGGCCTCAGAAGAAATCACCCTGGATCTTGAACTTACAGCCTCCAGAACTGAGAGAAAATAAATTTCTGTTGTTGAAACCACCCAGCCCATGGCATTTTGTTATGGCAGCCCTAGCAAACTAATACGGCACCCCAACTAGGACCCTGTGTCCCTCCCGATGACAATGCCCTCCCTTTCCCACCGTAGACATAGTCACTGGCCGGACTTACAATTATTGGTAAACATGCCATCACTTTTCATTGCAGTTGTGCTTGTATCCAAATAATTACACCTGTGCTTGCATCCAAACAATTACAGCTTGGTTTTTATTAATTTGAATTTGAATGTCTTTAGGCAAAGCATCCACTCTGTAATTCACAATATCCAGTATTTCCTATTGTCTTCCCCTGTCTCATCCTTGGGCACGTGTGTTTGACAATTCTTGGCCTCATGCCCAGCTTCCTGGAATGGCCATTTTATAATGGCCAATTATCAACTCAAGACTGACTAAGCCAATGATTCTAACCATCATACCCCTTCACTCCCACCTGTTACAAGGACTAAATGTCAAGTTTTTAGGTTTAAATTACAGTTGAAACCATTTTGAGAATTTTATGACACCTATTTGAAATAGTGTCACCCAGAACTGTCACAACCCAAGATAGAAAATTGCTAGTTTAGCCAAGGTGAGTTTTATTTAAAGAGGCAGCAATACCAAAACCCTTTTCTTGCCTGTATCATTCAGGGTCCCCTACAGAAAACAGAGGGACAGTCACGTTAAACTAATTGAAGAAGAATTTATTTTCAAAGAAACTCATTACAAGAATAGGAGAACCATGAAGAATTATGCAGAAACCTGGGTCTAGTAGGAGGAGGGAGGAAGGGAGGGAGGGGGAGAGGAAGGGAGTAGACACCAGAAAGAAAGAGAATGGTCTAGAATAGAACTTGAGAGTGACTTTTTAAAAGAAAAAAATTTTTAATTGATTTCAGAGAGGAAAGGAGAGGGAGAGAGAGATAGAAACATTAATGATGAGATAATCATTGATCGGCTGCCTCCTGCATGTCCCCTACTGGGGATCGAGCTTGCAAACCTGGGCATGTGCCCTGACAGGAATTGAACCCAGGACCTTTGAGTCCTCAAGCCAACACTCTATCCACTGAGCCAAACTGGCTAGGATGAGAGTGACCTTTTGATAATGTTTCCAGCCAGCCTCAGGCGACTGCTCAGCGAGAGAGCAAGAGACATAAATTTGTGTCTTTACTCTTCGTCCTCTGATTTCCTTGCTGGCTCCCCAGTGACCTAACCTAACCAGAAGCCAGAGGGCTGGGGGACCTGTAGATGTAGTGTGTGCACATTGGGCGGGGAGAACAGGAGGAAGGCAAACCTGGAGGAGAATGGGAGAGTTCTGGCACTTTGCTTTTGGAATGGCAGTTTGAGAAGATGTGGATGTTGATTTTCCCAGGCAATTCCATGTTTGGAATGTGACAACTCTCCAGGGAGGCCAGTGCATGAGAAGCATACAGCTTCACCAGTGTCCCCCTGGATGAGCAGATAGTAATAACTAAGAGACGCGAGAGCAGGTATCTCAGTACTTAGAGATAGCATGCTCCTTAGACGTCTTGCTATCAATTAGATTGTATGACATTTGAGTTTAGTAATTTTAACACTTGAGATACTCCACTGTCAAATGCCAAGAACAATTAGGAGCAAAACAGAAAGCTACCATATGGAAGGATTAGTGTGCTTTTTAGGAAAGTGGGTGTGACCTCTACTTACATTTGAAATCAGTTAGCGAATCTTAAAGCATAAATCTCTCCTTAAATATATATATATATATATATGTGATAAAAGTGGGAATTTCCTTTTTTTTTTTTTACAATTAAGTTATTTATTTATTTATTTACTTATTTATTTATTTTTATTGCTTAAAGTATTACAACGGGTATTACATATGTGGCCTTTTTTTCCCCCCGCCCTTGACAATCCCCTGGCCTCCCCTCCCCCCCAGTGTCTTATGTCCATTGGTTATGCTTATATGCATGCATACAAGTCCTTCGGTTGATCTCTTACCCTCCTCCCTCCTGCCCCCCAACCCTCCCCAGCCTTCCTGCTGCAGTTTGACAATCTGTTTGAGGCAGCTCTGCCTCTGTATCTATTATTGTTCAAAAGTTTGTAATGGTCTCTATTATCCATGAATGAGTGAGATCATGTGGTATTTTTCCTTCATTGACTGGCTTATTTCATTTAGCATAATGCTCTCCAGTTCCATCCATGGGAATTTCTTTTCTAGTTTTTTTTCCCAAAAATGGAATAACTATTTCATTATATGTAGTACAAAAGTCACCTTTATTCCTAGGCAATTTTTATTATAATGGATAATAATCAAAGTATAATTATACTGTATGTAATATAGTTACATAATATATTTAATATATAAGTATTTAATAAACAATTTATTTTATAATAATATAATTTATAATAATATATAATGAAATAATTAAATAAAATATTATATATATATATATATTATATCCTTATAATCATCCTTGTAAATTTGGAATTGGGCATTAAAAAATTCATCTTGAAATCCAGCCCAAAGATTTTAGCTATTGAAATACCAAAGTAATTACTCAAGGGTAATCCACAAGCATAGCTGTTTGGGATGCTAAAAGGATTTTGGAAATGCATAGTCATCATGGTTATACAACATTGTGAATGTAATAAATGCCACTGAGTTGTACACTGAAGGTGATTAAAATGGAAAATTTTATATTATATATCTTATCACAATTTTAAAAAGTTTTTCTCTGATTTTCTTCCTCCCTGTAGTATTTCATTTTAACTGAGGATGTCATATGAGCCTCAGAAACTGCAAGTACCATAAGATGAGCTTGAATAAAGCTACACCATGAGTGAGACAAAAAACTTATGAAATGATCATTTCTCGCCCTGGCCGGTTTGGCTCAGTGGATAGAGCGTCAGCCGGGGGGACTGAAGGGTCTCAGGTTTGATTCCGGTCAAGGGCACATTCCTCGGTTGCAGGCTCCATCTCCAGCCCTGGTTGGGGCCCGGGTGGGAAGCAACCAATAGATGTGTCTCTCTCACATCGATGTTTTTCTCTCTCTTACTCTCTTCCACTCTCTCTAAAAATCAATGGAAAAATATCCTCCGGTGAGGATTAACAACAATAACAAAAAGATAATTTCTCGTTTGAGCTCAAAGCACTAGAATGACCTCTCTCAGGCCCTAGTTATCAAATCATTAGAGCACTGAAGCGAGTAGAAGATCAAATCCTATTTTATTATCCTTAAATCAAAGGCTTTTAGCTTTTTCTTGCTAAGGCCCTAAAATAAACTGCTTCCAAAAAGCATAAACAAAACTGTAACTTCTGGATCACAGAGCGCAGAGGGAGATGAGGGCCGAGGGTGGGCTCGCTTGTCAGAGGCGATGGAGATCGCTGCCTCCCTCTGACTGGGAGAAGCACTTCTTTCTTCCTCCTCTGGCCAGGCCCTGAATTGGTCTGTCTCCCACACTGCAGTACAATTGTCAAGAATCATAGCTTTCATTTTACTAATAAGCAGAATTTTTGTCAAAGGCATTTAAATAGTAACTAGGGGACATTTCTAATTTAAAAAGTAACGTTTTTAGTATAATGATTTTAGGGAGGAAATAAGCAGAAATAAATCACCCATAATTTTACCATCCAGATGTAATTATGTTTAGTATTGTGCTGTGTTGCATAATGTGAGGCGTATTTGATTAATTTCAGTCAAAAATTATAGTCCCTGATCTAGTGCCTAACATTATGAAAGAAATCATTTTTCACTGAAAATTGGGGAAAGTATAATGTATATACATAGCACAATCCTATCGCATGGAAATGGCCCCCATTATTATTTTGATGCATTCTAGCCCAATCTGCCGAAAGCCACTAGCAAGGAATGCTGTAGTCTGAAAAATCACGTTTATTGATTCTTACAATAAGGGGGACCACAAACCAGAGGAACCATGGGGTGTCTCTGGGAAGAAAGAAAGAAACAGGGTTATAGGATTTAAGAGAAGCATTGCTTTGATGGGCTCAGAGCAAAGCAGGGCTGTGGATGAAAGAGCCAACATGAAGTCAGGACTACAAAGTAGAACCAGAGTCCTTTTTCCTTGGAATCCACAAAGCGAAGATAGATGTGAAATGAGGCCGCTAGAAATCCCTTATCTGGGCTCCGCACATGGGTTGGAAATCAAGGCTGTTTCTCAGTGTCAAAGGACTGAAATCCTACCAGCAAGAAAAGTGAGGTGCTGTAGTCTTAATCTTACGATTTCAAAGAGCAATCTTTTGGACAGTCTAGATAATAGAAAACAAGATTTTCCAGTGAGGAGGGAACCATTATGAAATGTTATAACCGCAGCATGGCCTTGGCAGGAAGTGGTTCCCATTAGCTTGGCGGCTGGCTTGATCTCCATCTGTGCCTGTTAGCCCCACCTGATGAATGCAGGACAGAGATTTCACCTTTTCAGTGAGATTTTACCTTTTTCTAATGTTTCATTCTGTTATTTTTATGCCTAAGTTTTTGTTTTTTGTTTTTGAATTTCTTTTTTATCTAAGTTGTTGCACTTTTGTATATCCAAATGTGAATCTGATTTTTTTGTACTTAATATTATTTTCTTACCTAGTCTTTAATATCATTTTAGTGGCTAAATAGTAGGCCATCTTATAAGTGTATCAAAGATCACTTAACAAATCTAAATTGGTTATTACCAGTTTCTATTTATCATAAATTCCTAATTTCTACTATATCAAGTTATCCTATATAATAAAAGGCTAATATGCAAATAGACCGAATGGAAGAACAACTGGAACAACCGAACAACCGGTCGCTATGACGTGTGCGGAATATGGCAGGTGTTGGCCGCAGCTGGATAGTGGAACAGGTGAGCGGGGGCGCCAGACCAAGGTGGGGTGCTGGTTGCCATCATCGGGGGCGAGCCTCTGGTGGTTACCGAAAATTCTTTGCTCCCCCATGCCATGGTCCCACCGGTACTTGCACCTGCTGCCAGCGATGGCCCTGCTCGTACCTGCTGTTGGCGCCAGCCCCAATCGGTCCGCGCCTTCAGCTGTGTGAGCAGGGCCAGTGCCATCAGCATGTGGGAGCAGCAGGGGGAGCAGAGCTGCTGGCAGAGAGGGGATGGGGGGGCAGTGGAGGGGGCCGTGGTGGGAGGGGCTGGGCAGGGACACAGAGGATGGGCTGAGACCCACCCCTGTGCCTACCGCAGCCTCACGGCCCACAGTTCCTTTTCAAGGTGCACAGATATGTGCACTAGGCCCCTAGTATATGATAAACAACTGTATGAATCTAGCCTTATGCAAACTAATTACTGGACTTAAAATTGTATTTTAATATTTATTTGCCAAATTGCTATCCGAAAGGCTCAAGTAATCTATGAAAATGGTAATTTTGTGGCGCTTGCCTTAGCACAGGGAATTATCATTTAACTTTTTAAAATTGTTAATTCCAAGGCTGTAACGTGGTAGCTTCTTGTTAGTTTAATTTGCAGTTTTGTACTATTAGCAAGGTGAAAGTTTTTCCATATTGTGTACTAATTCTAGTGCATTCTATATCTTCTCAAAGAATTTTCCTCAACTGTGTATCAAAAAGCTTAGGGTATTTCTCATCAAACCATCTTAGCTCTTTATGTTGTGAAAATATTATGTACTAAAGCACTGATATTTGTAATTTTAACAGCAATATTTTTTTTTAAGATGTAGTTTAGAACAAGTCTTTGTGAGGTTCTTCTTTTACTCTTTTGAAACTCTTCTTTATAACTTCAAACCTGAAGTCAGCAACCAGAAATCTAAACCATCAAGTTTCTTTCAACTACTATACATGGAAACTGGTTTGTCGTGATCAGTTCTGATGCCTCCCACCAATAATGTGTTACAGGTTCTAAAATGCCAGCTTTGGGTAATATCGTCACACACATCCCAGAGTTCATTCTTAAGAGTCATGAGCGTAGTGACAGCTAGCTTGCTCAGGATGCAGCCAGTATAATCCAAGCCATCAATACCAATGGGCGAGGCAACTGTGAAATACTGTAGCACTTTTCCATATGAGATTCATGTTTTGCCTGTATCCTCAACGAATTAGGGGGGAAATGCTGAATTAAATCATAATGTCTCCCAATACTGGATCAATAAGTAACTCAAGGAAGGAAGGCTTAAACGCAGACACATGACTATAATTGTAAATACAGTATCCAGTCTGCTCCTTTTTTTGTCTCCTATCTGCTTTCTTTTAACTCTGGGATAATTTCTTTCTCATATTGCCTTTGGCCCATGGTTAATTGGGATAGTTATCTCAGTAATGTCTGTGATGTCTAGAAGCCTGGGTCATTGTAGTTATCACAGTGATTTTAGTTTGTTCTTTTCCCAAATTCCTCCAGTCTCTTTATTCCTATCACTGCTTCCTGAAAATCAAAGAGTAGGGAACCTTGAAAATTAAATTTAAGTTGCTTCTACAGATTAATTATGCAAATGCTGGGTTCAATTTCAGTGTTTTTCTTTAATTTCCTAAATCTGAAGTCATAGTACTGATGACTGCTAAGTATGAGTCAAGAATAATGGTAATATTTAAGAAAGTTAAGAATACAGCCAAGTACAGAATAAGGAATGTCAGCATTTTCTTATATTTGCTTTTCTTTATTATCAAAGGAATAAAACATAATATAGTTGAAAGCTCCTGGACCCCCATTCTAGCCCCAGTCTCATTTCCCTCCTTCTCCCCAGAGGCAACCATTACTGTTATTGCTTCATTTGCATGTATATTAACAGTCTATTTTAGATATACATATACAGTACATATATATGTACATTTATATATATATAAATATAATGATGGATGCTTATAATTGGACAATAACAGGCTTTAAAAATGTATCCATATCAAAATGCATTATTTTATAGATATAATCTACACTAATAAAAGAGAAACGTGGTAATTGGTGTATGACTGCTACCCTTCCCGTTGGCTAATCAGCGTATCCTTATGCAAATTAACTGTCAGCCAAGATGGCGGCCGGCAGCCATGCACTGAAGCGAGCAGGGAGGCTTGCTTCCTCCAGGAACTGCGGACTCCAACGTTCCCCGCCTCACTTGCCGGCCTCTCAACTGCAACTCTAAGCAACTATTACTATGTTGCAAATAAGAAGCTAAACAAAACCGGCTTTCAGTCAGCCCCGGACCGCAACATTGTATCCATGTTTTCAGCAGCGAGGCCTCAGAGCTAAAGCTGGCCCAGAATAAAAAAAAAAAAAAAAGAAAACAAGGAGCGGTTGGGAGCTTTTAGTCAACTGCCAGCGGGAAAACAGCCCTCAGCCCCTCAGCCAGCCTGGCCAGGCACCCCAGTGGGGACCCCCACCCTGATCCAGGACACCCTTCAGGGCAAACCAGCTGGCCCCCACCCATGCACCAGGCCTCTATCCTATATAGTAAAAGGGTAATATGCCTCCCATCACCGGGATCAGCGTGACAGGGGGCAGCGCCCAAACCCCCTGATCACCCTGCGGCTCTGTGTGTTACAGGGGGCGGAGCCACAACCTCCCTATCTGCCCTGCTCTGTGCCTGATAGGGGGGAGCTCCCCAATCCCCTGATTGCCCTGTGGCTCTGTGTTGGACAGGGTGCAGCGCACCAACCCCCTGATCGGCCCTGCTCTGTGTGTGACAGGGTGCGGTGCCCCAACCCCCTGCCCCAACGGGCCCTGCTCTGTGTGTGACAGGGTAGAGCCATAACCTCTCCATCGGCCCTGCCCTGAGTGTGACAGTGGCGGTGCCCCAACCCCCTGATCGGCCCTGCTTTGTGGGTGATAGAGGGTGGCGCCCCAACCCCCCTCCACGGGCCTTGCTCTGTGTGTGACAGGGTAGAGCCATAACCTCCCCATTGGCCCTACTCTGTGAGTGACAGGGGGGAGCTCCTCAACCCCCTGATGGGCCCTGCTCTGTGAGTGACAGGGGGCAGCGCCCCAACCCCCCTGATGGACCCTGCTCTGTGAGTGACAGGGAGCAGCGCCCCAACCCCCTGATTGGCCCTGCTCTGTGAGTGACAGGGGGCAGCGCCCCAACCCCCTGATCGGCCCTGCTCTGTGCATGACAGGGGGTGGCGCCGCAACCTCCCCATCGACCCTGCCTTGAGTGTAACAGGGGGCGGTGCCCCAACCCCCCAATCAGTCTACCCTAAAAGTGACTGAGGGTGGCATTGCAACCTCCTGATCCACCCTGCTCTGTGCATGACAGGGCGGCACCCCAACTCTCCAATCGGCCCTGCTCTGAGCCTGACCAGGGGCTGCACTTAGGGATTGGGCTTGCCCTCTGCCACCTGGGAGCAGGCCTAAGCCAGCAGGTCATTATCTCCCGAGGGGTCCCATACTGTGAGAGGGCACAGGCCGGGCTGAGGGGACCCCCCCCCCCCCCCGAGTGCACAAATTTTTGTGCACCGGGCCTCTAGTATATATATAAAATCTCACTCATGCCTTCTAACTGCTATGAAGTATTCAGTTGTATGAATATTTAATTTATCTTTCCTCTGACATATACTTTTGGTTTCATATTTTTGTTATTATGATAATTACCTAAATAAATATTCTTGTGCATGTTTCCTTGTGCTCATACGCAAAAGCTATTTCTAGAATACACATAAAGTAGAATTACTAGATTGTAAAATGAATACATAATCAAATTTACTCAACACATATAAACAAATTTACCTCCAAAGGAATTATGTCAATGAAATTCTCTTTAACAGTGATTGTAAATTTTTATCTCTCATATTTGACCAATATTTAATATTGTCCTACTTCAAAATCTTTGCTACTCTGAGGCAGACCTTGTTGTTTTAATGTGCATTTTCCTACTTATTGTCCACCATTCAAGTGTTTTGTGTTGTTTTGTTTCGTTTTCCTGAAAATTGTCTATTCCACTTCCAATGATTCTCCTAAGAAGAGTAGGGTTACTGTTTGCACTTAGGAAACTGAAGCTTAGAAAGGCCAAGTGAGTGACCTACCAAAGCTCATCGAATTAGTGAGAATCCCATGAAGGACTTCAACCTTGCCATCCCAATTCAAACCACTTCTTTTTTCTCAACACATGCTTCTCAGGACACTTATGAATCCATCTTAACCCTTCGTATCTCCCTGCTTGACCTCCTGGTCTGGTAAGCTTACCTAAGACACTCAAGAACAAAGGGAAGTGGAGAACTCCTACAAGGTTCAGTTTGAGGTTCTGGCAAGAAACCCTGCCTGGAATAGTTGCCCAGTGTTACCCCAGGGTTTTGAAGCCTATGTATACTATTTCTGGCCAAAACTACACAACAAGCCTTTGAAGTATGCACTATTATAATGACCGTCTTACACATGAGGTCTAAATAACTTGCCTAGGGTGACAGGACCAGGTAAAGAAGCCAAGAAAAGCATTTAAAGTTCTTCTGAGTTAGAGGAAGTTTGATCAGTTTTGTTCAGGAAAAACTTTATGGAGAGATGAAAGCGAGTGTGGAGAGACAGTTTCCTCCTTCCTCCCACTTTCCTCCAGATTTAGCCTTTGTAGGATCACAGAGCAATGAACTGTAAAAGTCTTTCAGAGTGTCTTTTCAAATCCTTTGTTTCTCTTTCATGAAAATAGTTGAGGTCACTATCTAATCTATTAGGGCCAATGAATTACAAGAACACCAGCAGAAACCCTAGCTAAGAGTTATGTGTTAAGGTCTCCGAAGAATAAATGCACATTTCAAAGCATAAAAAAGCTTCACTTTATGGTCTTTTTAGTTGAACTTTCTGTAGCAAAGACTCTGAATTAACAAGGAGCACATAGCCACACTTCAAATCTAAATAAAGGAGAGAAGTGGTCTAAAGAGCTTTTGAGTGTGTGTGTGTGTTCATGAACCTAGACTAATAACTACATGCAGGTGGGTATCCTCGTATCTTAGTCTTGTGGTTTCACAGCAAAAATAATATGTTTTATTCATTTTGATATCTACCTTCCAATCCTGAAACCTCCTTTTGCAAAGACTGATTTCTGCTCCCACCCTCACTGCCCCCATTTCATTAGCTGCCATAGCCCCAGGGATGGGACAGGTTGAATATGGCCACTGGAAAGTGAAGTATATGATGTAGAAGGATGTTAAGAAGGACAAAGGGGCAGATCCCACCCACCCTTTCTGATTCTGGTGGCTTAGGAGAAGGAAGAAAGGAAAGGGGAAGCAAGTCCACAGGGAGACACAATGCCATGCCTCCTCTCTGTCCAAAGTCCAGGCGGAGGCAGGAGAGGGGGCATGAAGGGAAGGACCACTGCTCACTTTCTATTTGGAAGTGTAGAGAGCCATCTCTCCTACAGGTGGTCCCCACAACTTACTGAATGGACTTTTAGTGGCTTGAGTTTGGCTCTCCCAAGACATCCTCAGTTTCTATATGGCATGGATGTGATCCCAGAAACTCCTGAATGCCACTAAAGGTATTCAGGAATGAGTCAGTATTTGACTAGATGTTTGATGGAGGGGATCACCATCTCTAGGACAAGAAGACCCTGAAGCTGAGGACAGCACTAGTATAGAAGACATGGCCAAATTTGAGGAGTCCATAGCAAGAGCAAGGCTGAGGAATAGATGGGTCAGTAGGCAGGGCTCAACAGGCTACCTAAACCATGAGAGAACAGACCTCCAGCTATGCTGGCTGCTTGTTTCATGAATGGATGCAAGAGAACACTGAACTGAAGCAAGCCCTCTAAATTTCCAGACACCATTTTGGAGAAGAGCAGTTAGAAGGGAGCTAATAAAAAATATAAAATACTAAGTCATCCATAGTAAATGAGTTTTCTGCAGAGTATCTTTAAGTCACTGGATTGTACTGCATTTATTGTATACTAGAGGCTCAGTGCACAAAAATTTGTGCGCTCAGGGATTCCCTCAGCCCAGCCTGTGCCCTCTAGAAGTCTGGGACCTCCCCGGGGGATTGGGCCTAAGCTGTCAGTCAGACATCCTGCTGGCAGCCCAGCAGCCCTCAGGGGATGTCCACTTGCCAGCAAGGAGCAGGCCTAAGCTGCAGTCGGACATCCTTAGCGCTGCTGTGCTGGCAGCCGTCAGCCTGGCTTGTGGCTGAGCAGAGCTCCCCCTGTGGGAGCTCACTGACCACCAGGGGGCAGCTCCTGCATTGATCGTCTGCCCCCTGGTGGTCAGTGTGTGTCATAGTGACCAGTCATTCCCAGTGGTTCTGCTGTTAAGGTCAATTTGCATATTACCCTTTTATTATATAGGATGTCTAGAACAAAGTTGTCCCGCTACCCAGGGGAGCTTGTAAGGAACATGAGTTCTATTTTCAAGATAAATAGTATCTATGTTTTCTTTGCTTATCTAATTGAAATGTAATTTTTCAATGCCATGACATCAGTTTAAGTAGAAAGGGAAAGAATTGAAGAGGTACCAGTAGGGGCCTGAATACAGCACTTGAAGCATCAGGAATCCAGGCGTCTATTACATCTATGCTCTCTCTCTCTCTCTCTTTCTCTCTCTCTCTCTCTTCCTCCCCTCCTCCCTACCAGCTCCATGTGCAGCCAGAAAAGAGTACCTTTCTATCGCAATCTTAATCCCAAATTCAGTGGGTAGGGGTCACAGTCACAGAAAATAACTATGGCTGCTGGATGACATCCCATGTGGGTGGGTCATGGTTATTACACAATTGAGATCATTATCATAATTGCTGTTCATCTTTATTTTTTCTTTTGAACTTATTATTAACTACTTCATGAAAACATTTTATCTATCTGCATAATAGGCCATTTTCCTTTTGATTATTTCATTTTTATCTTAATCATTTTAGTATTATATAAATTATACTATGTGGAAGATGCTTATAACTAATTGTATTTAATGGTGAAAATTCTTCAACTCATCCTATTTATAAAATATCACATAAGTAATTTTTTTTTATTTCAGAGAGGGAGAAGGAAAGAGAGAGATAGAAACATCAATGATGAGAGAGAATCATTGATCAGCTGCCTCCTGAATGCCCCCTACTGGGGATCAAACAAATGCCCTTGACCAGAATTGAACCTGGGACCTTTCAGTCTGCAGGCCGGCGCTCTATCCACTGAGCTAAACCGGCTAGGGCTCACATAAGTAATTCTTAAAACAAAAATGTCCAAAATATTCACTGTCTCACACATGCAGCAAAATCATTAGATTAGTAGGGATCTGTAATTTAGTGCAAATTGATGTAGCTTTCTGTTTTAAATGTAATGTTTTAGATTTGTGCTTGTCTTTCGGTCACAGAGTTCTTTTAAGTTACTGCAAGTGTCAACAGCTGATACTTTTTTAAACCTTTAATTGAATTCTTTTCACTTATAGACTTTGCTATAAATATCTAAAACACAAGGCCACATTAGTCAGGCCTGTGAGCGTTCTTAGCTTTGCAGAAGCATCGCCTTGTTTATACATGAAGGAGTTGACAGCATATTTGAGACTAAAAGATGCCCACACGTGAAAACATACACACTTCAGGATCCATCACAAGACGTAGATGAGCCCCAAATGAGCACTCAGCATGTGCAGAGGGAGAGAACACTGCAGCACCAGTAGGCTGTATTTGAATGCATCACTTACCAGCATCTTCTTTGACAACTAGACAGGCATTCTGCCTTGTATCTACTTATTCTTCATAGACAGTGGGAATTCAGTGAGTGTTTGTTGAATTGTTGGGTAAACCAATGGCCCCAGCAATAAAGGGATTGCAGTGATTGATGAGAACCCGAGTAGCTTTCCATAAGGAACAGGGTGGCAAGTGACTGCTCATGGTGAGATGGAGACAGAAAACCTTGCAGAGAAAAAGAAGAGTGCCAATTCTTCCGGACCATTCCTTGACCTTTGATCTACTTGCAAGGAGTCAACTATGCTACTAATAGGCCTGTTAGAAGATATATTTCTCCATGGCTCCTGCATATGTCGTCATTGATAGGAGTTGTGAAGGGGTTAATCTCCGGACTAAGCAGTGCAAACTTTAACCTCTAAATCTCCAAACTGCATCTGTCAAATGGGGATAATACTATCACAGACCTCAGAGTGATCTGAGGATTGATTGAGAGAAGTGTTCAAGGGCTCAGCCTATGCCAGGCCCAAGGAGAGCCACCAGTGAGTGCCAGCCTTAACAATGTCAAGAATGAAGATGGTTCTTGCTCTGAGACTTTTCACACATTCGAAGTTTGTAAAATATTTTCATGCTTTTTAAAGGCCAAAATCCCATGCTGACTGAGGGAGGTTGATTAAAATGGAAATGGGCATTTGATAAATATATTTATTGTCTTAAATTCATGAAATGCTGAAAAGTGTTTTTGAAAATCTAAGATTTCTTTCTGACCAGATTCAGAAATTTTCCCCAGGTTGCATGAAAACCTCTAGAAAAATAAATTACCCAGAAAGTATTTCTTGCCTCCAGACCTTTTCAAGAACATGAATCTACTCTCCATCCGGCTATTTGCTTGGATATATAGTATAATCTATCCTTTTATAAAAATTAAAGGTGAACCTCTACTGCCGCTGTATTTTAACCAATAACATATTGGTCATTCCAGATAAAGTCTATATTAATTTTCTTCTTAATAAATTGTAAATCTGTGGCTATTCTTGTCTTAGTAGAACCTCATGGGAAAAATCTGCTAAGAAGTAAAGTTGTTCAGTTTTGCTCATCTTTAGGCAGCCTTCGAGGCCATGGGCTGGTATCCGGTATGAACTAAGCTCTTTGAATTCAAAATAGAAGCCCAGCTATTGATTTTAATAGAGAGCTAGCTTCTTATCAGGACAAGTGTCAGGACCTGTGGGATCATTCTTCACATGGGTCTGATAACAACGTTTACTGGGATTACAAGGAAGGTGCCCTGGCCCCCTGGACTCAAAGGATTTGAGATCACTTTCCAATGAGCTGAATGCATAAAGAAGAAAACAATAAGCACCCCTCCGTGTGTGCAGGCAACATGATTCATTGTCACACAACCGTAATTATCTTAACAGAGCCTAGTCCTGCTATTTATAACACTTAAAAGTAACAGCTAAAGCTCAATGTTTCCAAAGCAGAAATTATAATTTTTGGAAAATGACTTTTAACGTTTTGAGAATACAACTCATTCACTTAACTAAGACTACATTTTATAAGTTCCAAAATGATCTAATAAAAAATTCTATTAAATTTTAGCTTTCTGAGAGTACTTTGTTGTTTTCATTTCTTAATCCTTACCCCAGAGTATGGGGGGATAAATGGTGATGGATGGAGATTTGACTTGGAGTCCCCACCTACTTTAAGAACTAGGACACAGCTACCTTCTACCCCAGGATATATTTGTTGATGGAGAGAGAGAAAGAGAGAGAGAGAGAGAGAGAGAGAGAGAAAAGGATCAGTTGCCTCTTATACCCACCCCAATCAGGGATCAAACCCCAAACCTAGGCGTGTGCTCTGACTGGGAATCGAACCCTCAACCTTTTGGTGCATGGGACAACTCTCCAAACAACTGAGCCACATGCCAGGGAAGGTTTTTGAGTTTTGTTTTGTTGGGTTTTTTTAATGGCATGAGAGAGACATGTTAATAGTGATTTTTAACTCTTTTAAAGATAAAAATCATAGTCATTCTCTGAGACAGTGTTTCTCAAACTTGGGTTAAGTGTAGACCCCTTTTTTAAAAGTTTAAATTATGTTATATTTGATACATACAATATAATATATAAAATTTATAAGGTCTGAAATACACTTTAAAAAATGACACCACCACCTATTTTAAAAACTAGGACACGGCCACCTTCCACCCCAAAGCCCCTGAAGAATCCACTAACCAGCTTTTTTTCACTTTTTTTCTTTCGTTGAACTTTTTCTCCCCTTTTTATTGCATTTATTGAGGTGACACTGGTTAACAAAATTATACAGGTTTCAGGTGCACAATTCTACAACACATCATCTGTACACTGTATTGTGTGTTCATCACCACAAGTCAAGTCTCCATCCATCACCATTTCTTGCCCTTATACCCTCCTCCACCTCCTCCATCTCCCCTTCCCCCTCCACTAGCCAATTCTGAATTTAGTTTTCCCTCGAGGTTTCCAAAAATTGTTTTATCACATATGAATCCATGCCTGAACAACATATTGTTCACATTTGCTTTATAAAAATTGTCTCATGAGCTATGTAATTGTCAACAGCTTGCTTTTATGACTCAACTTTCTATGACTCATCCCTGTAGTTTCTTATGACTATAATTTGTTTTATTAATAAGATTGCATTGTGAGAATATACTTCAATATATTGAGCTAGTCTTCTGCTGACAGCCATTTTGGCGATATCCAGGTTTGGGTTTTAGTTTTGCTATTACAATGTTGTGATGAGCATTCTTTAACAATGCAAGATTTTTTTCTGGGACACTATCACTAGTGTTTTGGGATTTTACCCATTCTAATAGACATATAGTAGTATCTCATTATTTTTTTAAATTTGCAATTTCATGTTGGCATATGATATTCAGCTTATTTCCATAGCATCTTTTCATAACATGCATAACATCTCTTCCGATTGTTGATTTGCCATCTGTATATCTTCTTTGATAAGGTGTCTATTTAGCTCTTTTGACCATTTCTTAATTGGGTTGTTTTCTCATTGTTGAATTTTAAGAATCCTTTGTATATTTTCAATACAAGTCCTTTATCAGATACGCATTTTGCAAAGATTTCCTCTCAGTCTGCACTTTTTAAAAAAAATTCTTTTAGCAGAGTCTTTCACAGAGCAGCTTTTAATTCTACATAACTGTGAGATTTATCTTTATCTCTCTCTCTCCATAGTCCCTCCCTGGTCTAAGTGACTGGATCCGGCAAAAGCTGCTTTGTTTATTTTCTTCAATCTGTCCTCCCTCCAGCAACCAGAAGAAGCTTTTAAAATTCAAATTGGTTTGTGTTTCTCCCCCACCTACAACTCTTCAGTGGCTTTCCATTACATTTAAATAAATCCTGGAAGGCCTCCCTTTATCTTGGCCCCACTTACCTCTACTTCTTCTTGAGCTGCTCTCCATATTTCATTATATTCTCCAGCTATAAATATACCACTTTTACTTCAGTTCTTTAAACATGTTAAGCATCCTGTGGCAGGTATGGTAAATTGTCCCCAGCATCCATTTTTCTCTGTTTAGTAATAGAAACACCCCCCCGCCACACACACACACTCTCATCCAGATTATGCATCAGGGTACATGACTGCCCAGCTAGTTACTACTTTTACCAGTCTCCCAAGCTGTTAGGTATGACCTTTCACTAGGTATCCACAAATAGAATATGAGTGATGTCCACAATGATAGCTGCACTTCCTTACAAGTACATTGATTGCCCTTTATTTCTTCCTTAGGGCTGGAATGCGGATATGGAACTAATGAACAATCTTTAACCATGTGGGTGAGACATACACTAGGGGGATGGAACAGTTATAAAATGGAAGGAACCTGTGACCATGAATGACCATGTGGCATACAGATATTCAAGTTCTTAATTATAACAGCTAAGCCTGTGAATCAGTCAGGATAGTTTGGATTATTCTACAGTAACAGCCCTCAAAGTTTAATGGTTTACCACAATAAAGGTTTATTTTTCACTCATGCTGCATGTCCAACACAGATCAGTAGATCCAGCCAAATGGAGGGCTTCATCTAAATATGTTCTTTAATGAGCCCACAGAAGAGAAGGGACTTGGCAAATTGTTCTCTCTCTTAAACTTTCAACTATAAGTCAGCCACATCACTCCACTAACTGCAAATCACACAGTGTCGCCTAATTTAAAGAGGATTAAGAATGAGTAATCCTACTGTGTTTCCAGAAGAAACAGAAAACCAGAATATTTGTAACTAGTCCTGATGACTATCTCAGCTTCTGCCTTACTATGTCTTAACCTGTGCTCCCCAAACGAGGTAATCTCTGTTTTTCTTGCTTAAATGGGCATAGGATTTTTTCTTTGTTTCACAATTTAAACATTTCTTTTTATATTTTTGTAATTGATTTCAGAGAGGAAGGGAGAGGGAAGAGATAGAAACATCTATATATATATAAAAGCCTAAGTGACCATTAAGACCGGGCCCCCTGGTGGTCAGTGCCAGTCATAGTGTCTGGCTGACTGGTCGCTATGATGCGCACTGACCACCAGGGGGCAGATGCTCAATGCAGGAGTTGCCCCCTGGTGGCCAGTGCACTCCCACAGCCAACCTCCCGTGGCCAGCCAACTTCTCGAAGTCCCTCTCCATGGTCGGCTAGCCCGAGGGACCCCACCCATGCACAAATTCGTGCACCCGGTCTCTAGTCAATGTTAAGAAAGAATCATTGATTGGCTGCCTCCTGCATGCCCCCTAGGGATTGAACTTGAAACCTGGGCATGTATCTTGATCAGGAATGGAACCATGATCTCCTGGTTCATAGGTCAATGCTCAACCACTGAGCCATATCAGCCAGGCAATGTTTCAAAATTAATATTTTAAAAATCTCATGAAACTACATCTTCTCATTAACTCTTCCTATATTCCTATCCTTGGGAATTCTAAAGGAACTATTTCCTTTGCATAGTAACTCCCAAATATTCATCTAAATATCTGAATTCATCAAAGTTCCAGTGCTAGATTTCCAACTGCCCACTATCTGTCAAACTTGACAAGCTAAAAATAACTAAATGTGTTACTTTCATTCTGCCTTAACTCTGATTCTTCTACTGTTTACATTCTTATTGTTTGTTTGTTTGCTTTGTTTATTTCTATACCCCAGCCCCTAGAATAGTGTCTGGCATAAGAAGGGGCACTATAGCCCTAGCTGGTTTTGCTCAGTGGATAGAGCACCCGCCTGTGGAAAGGGTCCCAGATTTAATTCTGGGTTTGAGGTTCATGCAGGAGGCAACCAATTGATGTATTTATCTCACGTCAATATTATTCTCTGTCTTTCCCTCTCCCACTCTTTCTACAAATTAATGGGAAAATATCCTCGGGTAAGGATTAAAAAAAAAGAAGAAGGGGCACTCTATACAGCATGTCCCCAAAAAATATATACACACACTTTGAATAATTATAAAGGCAGTGTTTATTAAAGTACATTTCATTTTCATTTAACAGCTATCAGCTGTTAAAGAGTGTATATATTTTGGGGGGACAACCTATATACTCATTGAACGAATGAAAACTATTAGGGTTCGACAATAGCTATCAAATCTAGATTCTTTTCTGACCTCAGTCCCTTCCATAGTCACAGAAGAGGGGATAGGTACCCCATGTCCTCACAGAGAATTTAAACATTTTCCAGGATATGCATGAGATGGAAATAGAAACTATTCATCTTTTGAGTCAGGAGGAAAAATTAAAAGATAGGACACTAACTGAGATTAGTTTAGAAGTGGGGGTGGGGAAAAATTGGTAGTGGCCTGAGGACCCCTGTTTTCTCTCTGGTGTGTGGGAAGAGTGAATGAGGAGTCACTATGCTGTGTAGTCTCCTAGAGCAGCCTGGATGTGCTGCTACCTTTGAGGATGACTTCTGGTTCCTTGTACCTGCTGGAAACCTTTAGCTATGTCCATGGCATTCCATTTAATTCAACAAACAGGTGCTAATGTGGTGGGGGTGGTGTTTGGTTACTTTTAGGAAGCTGCCATTCCCTGTTCTCCCTTGCACATTTCCACCAAGCTGCAATTTGATTTTCATGAGACTACTTAGATATATCCTGCTTTGCAGGGAAGGGAGTCTGAAGTCAAATAAATTGCGGCACAAGTTCATAAATTCCTACCAGCCCCAATTTCTTACAAGCCTTAGCACTTATCATAATAATAAAAAGCTAGAGGCGTCACAATCAAAAATGACCAAAGGACCAGTCACCAGGAGGTGTATGGAGGTGGGGCTCCTTGCACGATTTCGCATGCACTGAACCTCTAGTTATTTACATAAGCCAGGTATTTCTTTTGTTGAAAAAGAGCAAATAGGAGGGGTGTTGTTGTTGGTGTTTTTATTTTTTTTGGGGGGGGGGGGTATTCTGGAATTCTAAGGGCTTAAATTTGAATATAAAGTCAAAGCCTAGAAAATTTAAAGTATAAATTTTGTAAATAAGCCACAGACGAGGGGAAGATTAAAAAATAGCAGTTTTTGCCACATGGCATCATTCCTGAGCCACTGCCTGCACACACTCTGTGCCTGGGCTTCCAGACAGCACACAGCCTCAGACAAGGTCTTCTGGAAATGTCCATAGACCTTTCCCTGATGAATCTCCAGGAGCACTAGAAATCTTCTACATATATAAAAGGCTAATAAGCAAAGTGTCCCCTCAGGAGTTTGACTGGGAGAACCAGAGTTCAATTGCTCACTATGATGTGTGCTGACCACCAAGGGACAGCATGGTACACAGTGGGTGACCAACGATGACGGCGGCAGGGCACTGAGGAAGCGAGGGAAGGAGGAAGTGAGGAGGTGGGGAGGTGGGGAGGTGGGGAGACAGAGAGGCAGGGAACCTGATCGGCCCTGATCTCTGGCCAGGCCTGGGGACTCTACCCATGCAGGAATTTTGTGCACCAGGCCTCTAGTGTAAGTATGCAATACACTGGATACAGGGATCGGATCACCTAAATAGGCTTGCTAAACACCAGCAGAAACAGGGGAATTGATTAAGCAGAATCCCCCTCCATCATTTGATAAATACTTAGAAAAGGGAACTGGAGGCTTTTACAAGAAAACTTAAGCCCTTAATAGTTCTCTAAGGTACATTCTATAAGACTTTACAGTAAAATAATAATTAGGCAAATTGATTATGTTACTTTTACAATAAGAAGCACACTACTTTTTGCACTAGGAACTATCAAGGATTACCTTGAAATCTCCTTGAAATAGATCTAGAATTGCCTTAGGTAAAGAATATCTGAAAGGTAGAGGTTTTCTTTCTTTTTTTTTTTTAATCTTTACTTTTTTATTGGCAGATTTGTGAGAAAAATGAATTGCCATGAAACTAGCTTTTCAAAATATGAATCCTCCCCCATTTTTGGCAATATGGAACTTTAGTAGTACTCAAAAGGTCATGGGCATATTGAGTGACCTTTAAAAAAATCCTTTTGGCAGAAAGAAAAATAATCTAGACTGGTGGGAAAACATCACAATTCCTTTAACCCTTAATAATTATGGAACTGAGAAAAAAGCTTAGAATATCGTTAACGTCAAACTCAAACTAGACAAGGCTTTTAATTAACATCTAGGATTCTAAGAGAAGAAAGAACATGATAAATTTCATAAGATATTCCAGTTACTTGAAATTTTGTTAGGAAAACCAAGCCAATTCTGAGTATATGTGTTGTAGGTGCAGAGCTGGTGTCACCAGGATCCCTGTGTGGCTACAGCGCCCATGACCCAGTTGACCCCTAAGGGCTCATACCTGCCTCCTTCCATAGGGCAGAGCCTTTAGCTAAATGAGTCTCTGCCTCCAGGTTTGCCCCACCCCAGGGATGGAGGGTGGGACAGCGAGCATCCAACGACTGCCTGACACAGAGGAACAAATGGCTACCCTCTGGCTCAGGGTGAGACTGACTGTGGGACAGCTATGGCCCAGAGCTTCCAGAAAGGGCCAGCTAAAACCTAGTTTCAGTGGAGCTCATCCCTGCTGAGTTCTCCTCACCTGTTCGATCTTGCTTTTCCCACCCATTTCTTCCACAGACTCCTCGGAATCCCTGCCTCCGGCTCTGCTTCAAAGGAAGCCAACCTAACACAACACAGTAAAATCTGAGACTCTCTTGTGCCATTGCTTCAATCCCCTCCCCTCTATGCCAACTGATAATCACATTTTTTACATTTTCTTCTTCTTTTTTTTTTAATCAAAGACTTTCCTCAGGGGACCTGACATCTTCTCTTCATACACATTTATAACATATTAGGTTAAATGCTCCCTATCTCCTGGGATATTTGCATTTTAACATGACACAAAGAACATGACTGTAATGAAGGCTTTATTGTTAGTGGCTAAAGAATTTGGGGGGAGGGGAAGTTAACTTTCCAGAACCTAAACCAATACATTTAGATCAGTATATACTCTACCTAAACACAAGCTTCACCTGAATTAGCAAGTGCTGATGTCGTTTGTTTTGCAACGTTGCCACAAATACTCCCAGGGGCCCTTCCAGCTTCCTCTGTTCTCGGGAAGGGGGTTCCGGAAGCAGGAGACAAGTGTCTCTCTCAGACCCCACTCCTGTATCTCAAAGCACCATTCTCTCCCGGGAATCACAGGGAATGAGGCCTTCAGCATTTCCCACAGGGTCCTAGAAGTGTTCAGGCACCTTTGGAAAGCGTCATTTATCTCATTCCCATTTCGGAGGGAGTCACAGTATCATTAATATATTAAACCTAAGAAATATAGAAGGAAATAATCCTATTTGCTTACTACGAAAAGTGGAAACCAAACTGAAACACAGGGTTTTTCTCTGAGTAGGATGCAAAGGTGGTTTCTTTCCCAGTCCTTGTCCAGGTGGATTCAAAGGATGAAGCCACGGACAAAAGGTGGTATAGGAAAAGGTGGAAATTTATTGGAAAGCAAGCATAGACTTCCACGTGGGGAGGGGGTTTCAAGGGAGTGACCCGCTAAGCCCCTTTTCCCTAAGGTTTATAAAGGCTGCAGCTCTTTGTGTCCTGATATTCTCCTCTGATTGGTCACTATAGCAGCTTCAAAGCTCAAACCCCACGTGGGGCCCCTTCTCTTTCTCCCCCTCCTGTGATAGAATTCTCTATTCCCTGTGAAAATCTCTTTTCCTCTTTCTCCCTGTTTTTCTACTCCCTGTGGCTCTCCCCTTAGCTCCTGTGAGTGGTTGTCTTCCTTTCCCCTTAGGTGTAGCGCCTTTAGTTCTTTGTGAATGTATGCCTTTTGCCAGCTTCAAGTCCCCAGCCATCTGTGGCCCCCTCCTCCATGGAACCCTTAATTCCTAAAACTCCCTAAACCTGCCTATTTTACTCCTAAAAACTCCTTTCAACTATACTCAGACTTTTCTAAGTGTACCCATAGAATCCTATTTTTACTGCTCATAGTTTAGGAAATGCCCATGTGGTCTAATTTCCTCATTTACCACATGGGAACTTGAGGCCCAGGAATTTAGCTCTGGTCTGCTAATTCCCTGAGTGGCAGGCAACCCCAGCTCTGGAATGATGTGTTGCATCCTAGAGGCAGTGCCATCCTACATCCACACTGACAACGTATGGCATGCCCACCACTGGATTGTACGGCTGCCCATTTCAGCTCCGTGGTGACTTGACATGGTTAAGGAGACAGTGTTTGAAATGTGAGCTTCAGACCTCCCGCTGCATCTGTATAAATAGGCAAATCTGTCCCAGACCCAAGTTGACTAAACAAGTGACTGTTTGTTTTTACTGGGGCTGGAAACGCACCCTCAGAGGCCCAGTTTGTAGAATCTCACTTGTTCAAATTCATGGTAATTCTCTGTTCCAACAGATCTCAATGGTGTGGATGATTCCAGGTCTCTGTTTCTATCAGTGATTTTTTGGGGGGAAAATTCAGATTTAAAAAAATTATAGATACTTTCCCCCTTTAATAACGGTTTGGCTTTTTTGATCAATGAAGTCAAATTGAAAGGTTCTCATTTTATAAAAAAACCAAAGTGTTTACGTTCAAAATAACAGGCTTGTCCAATCAGTGATTCTCTCTCATCATTGATATTGCTACCTCTCTCTCCCTCTATGAAATCAATAAAAATATTTTTTAAAAGTTTTAAAAAAGAACAGACTTATCTTTCAGTTTAACCATGAGAAAAGGACAAGTGTACTTTTTTTTTGCAGAGATATGTCATAATGTTTGTATGTTTATAAATAAACTAGAGGCCCAGTGCACGAAATTCATGTACTGGAGGGGAGGGGCGGGGGGGAGGAGGTCCCTCAGCCTGGCCTGCGCCCTCTCGCAGTCTGGGAGCCTTAAGCCAGCAGTTGGACATCCTTAGTGCTGTTATTTCGGAGGTGGGAGAGGCTCCCACCACCACTGCTGCGCTCACCAGCTGTGAGCCCGGCTTCTGACTAAGTGGTGCTCCCCCTGTGAGAGTGCATTGACCACCAGGGGGCAGCTCCTGCATTGAGCGTCTGCCCCCTGGTGGTCAGTGCACATCATAGTGAGCGGTTGTTCTGCCATTGGGCCAAAACTGGCTCTCCGACATCCCCTGAGGGGTTCTGGATTGCAAGAGGGCACAGGCCAGGCTGAGGGACCCCACCGGTGCACAATCAGGGCCAGGGAGGGATGCAAGAAGTTGGCCAGCCAATGAGGGACTGCAGGAGGGCCCCAGGGTTTGTCTACCCCATCTTGCTCAGTCCTGATTGGCCAGAACCCAGCAGTAAGCTAATCTACTGGTCAGAGCGTCTGCCCCCTGGTGGTCAGTGCATGTCATAGTGACTGGTTGACCAGTTGACTGCCCCCTGGTGGTCAGTGCATGTCATAGCGAGCAGTTGAGCAGCCTTAGCATATCATTAGCATATTACAGTTTGATTGGTTGAATGGCTGACTGGATGACCAGACACTTAGCATATTAGGCTTTTATTATATAGGATTAAAGCAGTGTGTGGGGGGAGGGTATTTAGCAATAAACCCTCAAGCCTCATGCTCCCTTTCTGTTCAACCAATGAAACTACAGCAAAAAGCCTCTGGGCTGGAAAGAAAATGGACCATTTAATACCCTGTTTAGTGTTCAGCATTTTATCTGGTCTAAATGTGTTTATAAAGAAACTACTGAAACAGCCTGCTTTTTCACCACGCAAATTGCCCCAGCAGCATGAGTGGACATACAACAGAGAATCCTAACAAGGCCAGTCTGCTGCAGCCACTCCCCTATTCACTAAGGAAAGCCTCTTCCACGGGTCCTCAAGTGAAAAAAGGGCAGCCAAGTGTGCATTTCCACTCAGGAGTTATCCTCAGTGCCTCAAGCATCCTTGTAGCTCAGTACTGGTAGCCTGCAAATCTGTTTGGGGAATCAGTAATCCCCTCCCCTTCCAACAACACAAACCAGAATGTCTCCTGGTTTCCTAACCTCCACCCTCCTAATTCATTCTCCCTGCAGACCAGGCGAGGACAGGAATATCGCAGAGTGAATAGTCTTCCCACAATTATTTGCAAAAACATAATATTTTAAAGTTAAAAGGGGTCTTAAACATGAACTCACTTTTGTGCTTTGTGTTTCCCCCAGGAAAATCCTTCTGCTCCCGGGGGGCATACCATCACCATTTCTCTCCACACGTTCCTGGAGCAGGTGTGTTTTGCAGCCATAAGCATGCAGCCTCTCTCCCTTTGCACAACTTCAATAGTGATGTAAGCCTACACACACACACACACACACACACACACACACACACACACACACCATTGACTTAGGGAGTGGGAGTGGGAGGCAGTATGAAATAGATGGGAGAAAAAAGGTTGGTGATGAATCAAGTTGAGAGCTGGCTGAGTAATCCTTGGAAGATTCCAGAAACACCATATCTACGGGCTGAGAAGCCACTGCCAAGGCCAAGGCCCAATAGGCTTCAGCTGGAATGGCAGGAGCAGCCCCTCTCCTCAGTGTCCTGCAGTTTTCTTCCGGCTCCAACATACACCCGCCCGCCCCCCCCCCCCCCCCCCCCCCGTTCCCTTTAATGACACAACTTTAAAGTAAGTGCACAAGGATCTTTAAGAAAATTGCTAAACAACCAGAAGAATAGATGCTGTAGCCTAGAAGCAAGTATTTATTTGGTAAAGTAAATTTGTGTATGTGTGGCCAGAGCTAGTTCTCAGCAGATTTGGGTTTTGGCTTCTTCAGGAAAATATTTGTTTCCTCTGTGTGGGATTGTTGTTCATGCCTGGAGAGATTCTCTATTAGCTTGCTAGGGCTGTCATAACATAGTATCACAGACTGGGCTGTTTAAACAAAAGAGACTTGTTTTCTCATAATTCTGGAGGCTAAACATCTGAGATCAAGGTCAACACAGCGTTGATTTTTTTTCCTGAGGCCTCTTTTCTTGCCTCCCAGATGGCTGTTTTCTTTCTGTGTTTTCATATGGTCCTCCCTCTGTGTGTGTCTGTCTCCTAATTTCCTCTTCTTATGAAGAAACCAGTCACATTGGAATTAAAGCTCACTCTCATGCCTTCATATTAAATTACTTCTTCAAAAACTCTATTTCCAAGTATAGTCACATTCTAAGGTACTGGTGGCTAGGACTTCAAGACATGAATTTCAGGGGGACACAATTCAGCCCCTAACATCACCTGATATAAGTAGGAAGAAACACCAAATGAATTGGACTAGGTTCATGGCAACTTAATCTAGACAACCAGAAAGAAAATTGATATTCCCATCCTATACATTATGGTGTTATTCTTGACCAAAATGTACTGATGTTAGAGTGTTGTATTCTGACGTAATTTTTCTGTTGAGCAAGAAAATGTTGCTACGGGTAAAGGATGGGGATTCAACTGAAGGGATTGGACATTCTTACTGTCAATCACCTTAGGAAGTGGTTTCTTGTAGAACCGGAAGTAAAATCTAGGGAAACAAAACATAGTCCAAGTAGAGCCTGAGGAGAACTGGGTCCCAAGACATAGATACAGATTTGCCACACTCCCAGGAGTGAAATGAGTTGGACCCTGCCACAAGGACCACGCCCTATAACACATTTGTTGGTTAAGCCACTAGCAAAGAGAGCGGGGAAAGGCATTCAGGGCTGCAGAGAGCAATCTGCTGGAGACTGGGGGAGCTGTAGGTCATGCAGGCAGGATGGGGCAGGAGTTTCAGAGGGAGGGGGCTGGGTAGGAAGTCAGGGCCTCATGTGGAAAGCCTTATACAGTAGATCATAATAAGAGTTCATGCCATTTCTGTAGTTGATAGGGAACTTCCAAAGGATTTTAAGTGTGATAATAGGATAGTAAAAATTACTCAGGCAACAGGAATGGAAGTTGGATTGGAAGGAGTCAGAAAACAGAACAGAAGCAGAAACTTAGCTGGAATGATCTCTAGGTTAGTAATAAGGATGCAGCCAAAATTTGAGAGAGACATATTTAATAGCAACTTTGAGAAATTGCTATGTAGGAAAAATATCGAAATTCAGTTTTACACTTTTTTCTCTTCCTTTGGCTACACAAATCTGACAAATGACACATTTAAATTTCTTCAACTTTAAAGTTTCTTTGATGTTAAATTCTTCAACAAGACAAAAGCTAAACTACATGGCATTCAAAACAATTCATCTTTTAATTGCTTTTACGTATTACAAATGTGTCTTTTCGGGAGCAGATTGCTTTGTGTTCATAAAAAGTTATTAAGCAGAAATGCATTTCACACTTGATAATAGGTTTTCTCTTGACCTGACCCTCAATCTGCTACTTAGCAGATTATATCTACACTTTCAACTGAAAGATGATGTTAGGGATACAATTCAGTTGGGGGTTACGCTAATTATCCTTTCCACACTACTCAGCACTCCAAAGCTTCCTGGCAGAGAACACTATTTATAAATTTAATTCTTAAACTTGGTTATGCTTTATTTTATGTTGTTTTCGTACTCAGAATGAGTCCCTTTTAAAAGCTATAGCAAAGCAAGTTGAGAAATCTATAATGTGTGATACATTTAGTAAGTATTATTGACTCTTCCCACCTCTGCACAGGCGAAGGTACTAATATTAGTGAAGCTCTTGCCATAGCTCTGTGGGAAAAGGAAAAATGTTCCGCTTCCTTCCTCTGGTTTTTTTTGATTGGTTGACTGATCAAGTCAATATGAGACAGACTTACAAGAGAAAATCAAATTTAATTTAATGCACTCAGGAACCCACATATATGAGAGTCAGAGACTTTGCCTCCCCCTCCCCACTTCTTCCCCACACCCCCGCCCTAGGCCTTCACCACCCTATTGTCTGTGTAACTGGGTTATGCATTTTTGCATACAAGGTCTTTGGTTGATTACCTCCCACCCACCCACTCTCCCCCACCTTCCCTCTGAGATTCCGCAATCTGACGAAACAATTTTGTTAATATTTCAGTAGAAAAAAAAATCAGTGAAATTTTAAAAAATAATTACTGTGTTATCTTGGGGGTGGGAACCTTGTTTACACCCATGTCTTCGTTCCATAGGGCTGTCTTAACATCACCACAAACTTGATGGCTTACAACAACAGAAATTTATTCTCTCACAGTCCTAGAGGCTAGAAGACTGAAATCAAGGTATTGGCAGGCTCCCTTTAAAGGCTGTAGGGCAGAATTTCTCCGTTTCTTCCAGTTTCTGGTTCCTTCTTGCATTCCTTGGCTTGTGGCGACAACTCTCTGCCTCTGTTCCACATGGCCTTCCTTCTCTCTATGTCTCTCTGTCCAAATCTCCCTCTCCTTTCCCTTAAAAGACACCCATCTTTGGGTCTATGAACCACCCTAAATCCAGGATAATTTCATCTGGAGATCCTTAACTAATTACATCTGCAAAGATCCTATTTCCAAGAGAGCCACCTTCTGAGGTTCTGGGTGAACATTAATTTTAGGTGGACACTGGCATGTAGAATCCATGGATTACTTAAACGAAGAATCAAGTAATTTCTTGAATCTGAGTTAATTTCATTTCATTTGCTGAGGTCACTAAGAGGACTCAACACAATGGCTATCAGTATTTTTAATATTTATTTTTAAAAGGACATTTTTATCCCAGTTTCTCCAAGTCTAGCCCACTAATAAATTATGGCACTAACAAATAGAACTTCTGCATTCAAGCATGTGTCACATAGCATGCCATGGAGTCTACCAGGTCTTTCAGTTCATAAGCACAGAGTGAGTTAAAATAAGTTTGGTTGTATCACACCTCTCATAAACCCATCCATAATACGCTCACTGCTCATAGGCAAAGGCCCAACACTAAACGTGAATTTGTGTGATCTGGCCTCTGGGTCTGGCCAAATCCTTGACAAGGTCTCCCACAGATCCATTCACCCCTCTTTCCTGGCCCCTCTTGCACTTTTCATCTATTTGATGAAATAGATGAAACAGATGTGTGCTTTTTCATCTATTTGAATGGTTATCTAAACAATGTCAACGAGACCAATGAAGGCAGAGACCCAATCTGTTTTCCATTGTTTCCAGCATCCAACACAGAGTATGGCTCATAATCAATATTTAACAAACATATTTATTGCTTAAGTTAAATGCAATGATCACCTGGCCCATCTGTGCTTTCTCATCTCACTTTGTTGGGTGGTATCCATAGATACAATCCCTGGCATACCAGAATTGGATTCAGGGCGACAATCTTTTGGTAATCTAGGCAGCTTTGTTCCCACTGAGAAAATGATAAACATGAACAGAAAGCCGGGGCTTAAGAAATGGGGACAAACACTGCCTGTGCACAATCAACAGAGATTTCACAGCATGCTATCACTTTTATTCCCCTTCGGAAAATTAGCAATCTGTTATGGCTCATGTAGGAGGTATGTAATGGAGAGAAGGGACCAGGGGCTGGACAGGGGACCGTGACGAGTAGCAGAATATTATATTAGGTGACAACTTGTGGGCCCATCCTGACTCCCCCTGCCAGGTTGTATTTGAATTGGTCACATCTTCCCAGAGAGCAGGCGTCCCAACTCTGTGCGTGAAGCTGACAGAGTCCCGAGTTTTGCAGCTGCCTGCCAAATCCCCACGAAGCCTTTGTTGGCTCGAGCACCAGGAAGTCTTGGTTTCTGAAAGGCAAGAAACCCGCTGTTTAAATTTATGTTGGCCTTCAACTGCCACAAAGGCAATCTGCTGAAACGTTTATTTCAAGTTGAAATGAACAGGAAACATCTTAAATGAATCCAGCTGTTTGTTTCAGTTCTTATTTTTAACTAGTTGAGCCAAGCACATTGATTTTTCAGAGAGAGAGAGGGGGAAAAAAAACACCCCACAAAACAACTGCAAATGTATAGAGCCCAGGATATTGATTTTGGGGTGAAATTCAGTCAAATAACAAAAATGTCATTTCTGGATAAGAATCCCCACCTGTTCGGATTTTAATTGAGAGATAATGAAGCCTCCAGCTGACTGAGGAGGGAATAGCAATGGTTTTCCTTCTCGTGAGCAAGTGGCCCATTAGAAACTGGATGTAGGGAAATCCCTGAGGGAACCCCCCTGTTTCTGTAGCCATCCTTCGAAACAGCTCTCAGATCACTTCCTAAAACTTGTTTACGTCATGGCACACATTAACAATAATAGTCTTGCCCTGGCTGGGTAGTTCTGTTGGTTAGGGTGACATCCCAATGCACTAATGCTGTGGTTTCCATCCCCCCTCAGGGCACATGCAAGTGTCAACCAATGAATGTATACATAAGTGGAACAACAAATCAATGTTTCTCCCTCTCTCCCTTCCTTTCTTTTTCTCAAATCAATTTTTAAAAAGTAGTCTTTGCACAGCACACCGGAATAAATAGATGGTGTACTTTTTTAAGGGTAACTAAGTAAAAAGAGAAATAGTTTCTGATGATCATGGTAACAGTGCTGATTAACTGAAAGAAGCAAAGAATGAAGCAAATATGGACTTTGCCAGAGGTTAGGACTCAGGCCTGTTTCCCATATACTTCTTCACAGGCATCTACATCTTCAACCACCATTAGCCAAGCTCTCCTGAATTACCAGCTGAATCTGCACCAGGGCTGAGGCTTGGCCAAGGGTGGGCTGAAGCTGCCCCGCCCCTCCCCCGCCCAGAGGAGAGCCAATGAGCTGAATGTAATCAGAGTGCCTAGGTGTCGCTCTACAGTGATTCTGAACTGGAAGTGATTTTGTCCCCACCTCCCCCAAGCCAGGGGAATTTGGCGATGTCGGGAGATTCTGGCTGCTGCCAGTAGGCGTTAATGAATAAAGCTCAGAGTTGCTGCGGAACAACCTAGCTAGGGTGTACAGACTAGCTCCCCACAAGGAAGAATCATCCAGTCCAAATGGCTGTCGTGAAAGGTTGAGAAACGCTGCCTTCCTTGAGCATGTAGTGAGAGGAAAGAGTAGGCCCAAAAGGAGAATTTTTTATTTTTGTGAATCAGAGTATCTGGTAAAAGAGACTGTTCTGGAAACAAATACTGATTTAACATATTATCTGTGAGCCTGCGTTTACGTAGTATATTGAGTTAATGCTGCTACTAATCAAACCTTTGAATTGATGACTCTAACAGTCCAATGCAGATCCCACAAGGCCCTGGGCACACCAGCCCTTACAACAAAATACAGAGTCATAGAAGCAAAATGCAGAGCCATAAGAGCACGCAGTAGTATTGTAACGACTTTCACAGGAAATAAGCACTAAAGCTGGTCGTAAAAAGCATATATTCTCCCCCCGAACCCCCGGTTTTATTGAGATATACTCAACATATAACATTGGATTAGTTTATGGTGTAGAACATTGCCTATGTTTATGGTGTAGTTCATGATTCCTATATCCTGGTTGCTTCCTGAATTTGTCTCATCCTCACACATGAATTGTAAGCTCTTTATGTGAAGAAATAACACTTTAAACTTATCTCAGAGAAAAGAGGGTTGAGGAACTCAGAAACCTACATAATCATGTGATATATATGTCTATATATCAAAATGATCATCACAATATATTTAGCTAGCATCAATCACCACACATAGTTACACATTTTTTCTCTTGTGTTGAGAACTGTTAAGATCTATTCTCTTAGCAACCTTTCTAATATACAATACAGTATTGTTAGTCACCATGCTGTCTGTACATTACATTCCCAGGACTGACTTATAACTGGAAATTTGTACCTTTTAAACCTTTACCTATTTCCCCCACTCCTCCCCACCTCTGGAAACCACCATTCTGTTCTCTGTGATTTGATTTTTTATATTCCACATATAAGTACAATCATGAAGTGTATATCTTAAGAATGTGCATTCTTTATCCTGGCTTACAGCCTAGTATTTGTTCCATGCTAGTTAATACTTCTGAAGGACATTTATGGATTCCTCGCTGTCAGAGTAAAAAGAGTGGCTACAAAATGAATTTGTCAAAGAAAATACCAGTTTTAAAATTCAATAATAAAAACAGAAATGTATTTTCAGAGAGAAAAGCAACAGCATTCAATTAGGCTTACAGTTTCCAAAGTCTAAAATCTCCAACTCTGACCCCTGTGCATCTTCTGAGTACTTCTGTCCACCTGGAGCCTGCAGTTTTAGGGACCCTAGCAAATTCCCAGCTAGACCTCACCCCACTATAGGAACCAATGCACTCATTGTTCCTAAATTGGGTATCTCCCTCTGCCTTGATCATACTGTGTACCAAGGTTTTTAAAAATAGCCCTAACTGGTTTGGCTGAGTGGATAGAGTGTCGACCTGAGGACTGAAGGGTCCCAGGTTCGATTCCGGTCAAGGGCATGTACCTTGGTTGCAGGCACATCCCTAGTAAGGGGTGTGCAGGAGGCAGCTGATCGATGTTTCTCTCTCATCGATGTTTCTAACTCTCTATCCCTCTTCCTTCCTCTCTGTAAAAAATCAATAAAATATATTTTAAAAAAAAAATATATATATATATATATATATATTATTGATTTCAGAGAAGAAGGGAGAGGGAGAGAGAGATAGAAACATCAACGATGAGAGAGAATCATTGATTGGCTGCTTTCTGTACACTCCCTACTGGGGATTGAGCCTGCAACCCAGGCATGTGCCCTTGACCGGATTTGAACCCAGGACCCTTCAGTTACTGGCTGACATCTATCCACTGAGCCACACCAGCTAGGGCTACCAAGCTTTTTTGATAGGACTGTTCAAGACCTGGCTGGCCAGCCTCTGGGGTTAGGGAGGAAGGTCCTTTCAGTCTGAACACAAATGGAGGAAGAAGGCCTTCTATTACTGGGTTCACCCACATTCCTGCCCTTGAATTTATGCCTGAGAAAGTGGAAGGAAAAAACTAAAACTTTGCTTCTGCCCTTTTCCTCCACTTCCACTTCCTGTTTTTACCCCTCAGGCCTGAAGGGTGGCTGCGCTTTTACTTCCCTTGTCTATCAGTAGATTCTTCCTCTCCTAGGCTCACACCAGAAGAACGGGATGTGGCCCTTTCTGCTTCCCCACTCCAGCCTCAAGGCTAAGTTTAATGGCATAGAATTCAGAAGAGAGACCCCATAAGAAGACCTAAAATGAGTGACAATTTTTAGTGTTACACACATTACATGAGGTATGGTTATCACTTTTTGATATCTGAGAAAAGGAGGATCAAAAGGCATAGTTACATAGTTAGTAGGTGGTAGAGACAGAAGTCAAACTCAGTTCTTTCTCACCAAACATGTATTGTTCCTGTTATATATTTGGAAAACCACCAACGGGAGAATTCAAGTCAACCACTTGAATTCTCATTAGCTGTGTGGCCACTCTATGCCTCAGTGTTCTTATCTATAAAATGTAGATGATAATAATGTCTGCTTCCTGGGAATGTTATAAAGATTAACTGAGTTAATATATGACCGGGTAAAGCATGCTACAAATGTCAGGAGGAATTATTGTTGTGATAAATCTGCACCCTACCACACTGGTGATAAGAGAAGTCACTCTCAGATGCAAGTTTTGCTGGGGTTCTTTTTCTCCACTGTTTTCAGAAATTATGCTGCTTAATTCAAATCTCCATAACTGTGTGAGTGATTAGTCTCTGAAGTCATTATCTAAAGAGATATTTCTGGGACAACTCTGCTTTTTAGACTCCAGTCTAAATGCTTGTTCAAAAAGATTATCTCATTCCTAATAGCTGCAAGTTGGACTGAAATTATCCCTGAAAACACATGTTATAAAAATTGTTTATCACTGTGAGTATAGTGTGAGTTTTCTTATAAAGAGATTTACTTTCCAATTAGGCTTTTAGTCTATTATTGACAGAATTTTATATAACCCTTGTGTGTATCATCACCTATCTTCTCTGAGAAAACTGTGTTAGGAGTCTTATTATTTATTATTCCTTTCTCTCCTTTTGTATGTATCTCTGTATTGTACCATTAATACTAATACTTAGGTCACTGATAACTACCTCTCATAGTGGAGACATGACGAGCAGCCGCTCCTCTTCTGCCAACTCTTCTTCTGTGAATAGGACACCTCTCCACCAAGAGGAAAACTTTACAAGGGGTTAGGATGGGGCTGAATCTCTTAAGATTCAGTGACTGGCTTGGGGACAGGCACATGGTAGACCCTGGAGAATAATAAGCGTTTTCCCAGGGACTTTTCTGCTAGAGCTTTCTAGAGAAATATCTCTAGGGGGTTCCTAAACAGTGGGGTGTAATCCTTGACTTCTGGCAGTCATATTGCCAAGTACCCGGTGAACACCTGTCCGAAGAATGAAGCCAAGCAGAGACACGGTGAGATAGAAAGATAGAGCCACAGCCCTGACAACAATCAGACTTGAAGAGTGGCAGGTTCTAGGAGCCCTGGCTGTTGTCAGGGTCTGGCTCCATCTTCCTATCTCATCGTGTCTCTGTTCTGCTGAATGAATGAGTTTGGGGACAGGACCTCAGATCCTCAGTGTTCACTGTTGTAGTGTAGGGATCCAGCGGAAGCTCCCAAAGTGAGAATACACATGTTTGGAAAAGAGCAGTGATGTACAAATACAAACATCTGAGTTCTTCTGTTTGTGTGTTCCCGTCCTCCATCAAAAGTTTTAGAGTGTGAAGCAAATCTACATTTTGATAAAGTTATTTCTTAAAGGAGTAAAGAAAAAGGCTAAAAATATTGAAGAATAATTTCAGATGGAATGTGGTAGAAAGAGTCCTGGGCGAAAGCCATGGTGGTTGGTTTTTGTATTTGTTTGGCAATTATTGAATTAGCTGGCAAATGAACGTCTAGCAGTTAATGAATTAATTGGCAAACACAGCATCTTTCTAGGCTTGGCTTCATTATCTAAGGACAAAGGATCTGGAGTAGGTGACTCTAACTCCTTCCAACTCCATTAATTAACTATGAAAACACTAGGATGTATTCCACATAAAACTGATCACTTTATATATTATTTTTTTATTTGGTTTTCTTATAATATTTTATCACTATAAATGTTCACTAAAATTACCAAATTCAATTTTATTAAAGTTTTTTTCTATATCTGTGAGGGGAAAAATAAAGTATTATTTCTCAGTGTCTCTCTCCTTCTGAATTGTCTAAAGCATTTCTTTCTGCCAAGACCAGGAGTCTAAGGCTCTCTCTGTCCAGGCTAGGAGCCTAAGGTTTTCGGCTTAGATGTGTGTGAATTGGCTCAGGTATGGCTCAGGTTCAGAGGTGCTTCTCCTAAGAAAAAAGACAAATAAACCCTTAGACAACAGTTACCTTTCACAGTGTTTTAGTCAGACTTGCCAACATGGTGTATTGAACCAGCAGAACCACAGAACCAGTTACAGGCCAAGTTAGTCTGGGGAGCTGCCCAGGATGCTGATCCATAAATGACATCACTGAATAAATTGAAATATGCAGCTTATCTGAAGAACTGAGATTGAGCTCCATTGGAAAGGAAGTAGACAAAGCATTTATGTGGAGAAAAAGATAATCTCCCAGCAAGTGTTTTTGCAATGCATCCAAGAGGCTGCACTGTAGACCTCACCATCTTCAGGATTCACCACCATACTAAGTCAGCCTGTAGACCTGACCTGAGGTCAGCAGAGTCAGACAGCTGACATTCTGAAAGATATTACACTGCTTACAGAAATGAATCACTTATATTAACACTAGAGGCCTGATGCACGAAAGTAGGCCTTCTTTCCCCTTGTTGCCAGCACTGGCTTCCCTCTGGCACCCAGGACCCAGGCTTCCCCCTGGCTGCCAGCAGGCACCTTGGACCCAGGCTTACCTCGCAGCCCCGGCTGCATCCGGAAGGTCGTCTGGAAGGACTTCTGGTCTAATTAGCATATTATGCTTTTATTATTATAGATTCTAATTTTGGACAATTTATTATGCCCCCTCAAATAGTTGCCTAGTTTGAAAGAATTGCAGGAAATAAATTTGCCTTGAACATACAAAAAAAGACATATAACTTCAATAAGTGTAAAGTTAGTTTCTATACATGTGATAGTTACTTTTATGTGTCATTTGGCTGGGCTCAAGTGCTGTTGTTTGGCCTGTGAAGGTATCTTTCAGAGGTGATTAACATTTAAATTGGTAGACTCTGAGTAAAGCAGATTACTCTCCTCAATGTGGGTGGGCCTCATCCAGTTAGTTGAAGGACTTTAGAGCAAAGACTGAGATTTCATGAAGAAGGAATTTAGCCTCCATACTGTAACATAGAGTGACATTTACTGATAACCTGCTATTATTACATGGTTACTGCTCTACATGTGGGTTCCAGTGACACCACAGGGAAGCGGTAGCCTTGTTACCACTGGGCAGTGATGAAAGGCCTGCCTCTCCACTAAGTCTCCTCTGCTACTACTATACCCAGGAGGGGGTAGAGCACCTCTTCAATCCTGGGTTGGGTAGAAGTCTAGACTCTCCACAAAGTCTTCACTGATACTAGGGGGGTTGGGTTGGGGGAGTTTGTTACAAAGAGGAGCTGGAAGTCCTGGTTCCCTAACCAGCATTCTCTGACAACATCTTGACAGGGGTATCTGCACATTGTGCCCAAGCAGGGAAGAGTCTGGACTCCCCATTTAACCTGCTTATGGGTGGGGGTGAGGCTATAGTAGAGTGATTATGGTCTAAAAGTCTCCTGTTTTGCTAGACTACTTCTCTCCTGGTCCTTCGGCAGGCTTTTGTCACGGTTGTTTTTATTTTTGGTCTACACTCATGGGTGTTCTGGGGTGATGGCTTCTTCAGCTCCCAATTTGGGATATATGAAGCTAAAAGAAAAAACCTCAAAAAACTCACAAATGTTTCTGTCATTCCTTGTGTCCTAAAGTGCCTAGGCAGTCTGCCTTCTTCTCACCACCTTTCAGAGTCCGCTTGGTTTTATATACTAATGTCCAGGGCTTTTAGTTGTACTTAACAGGAGGAATTGGGAAAATATATTTGCTCCATCTTCCTGGAAGCAAAAAGCTTGATCTATTTTTGAGCATCTAAAAAGCCAATTAGTCAAACCATTTTACAAATAACTTTAAGTGGAAGAATAGTCATCACAAGTCTTAAAAATGTTTTCAACCCGCTCTGGTTAGTGTGGCTCAGTTGGTTGGGCGTTGTCTCATGCACCAAAAGGTTGTTGGTTTGATTCCCTGTCAGGGCACATGCCCGGGTTGTGACGCAGCCTATGGATGCTTTGCTCTCACATAGATATTCTCTCTCTGTCTCTCTCTCTCTCCCTTCTTCTCTTTCCAAAAATCAATAAAAAAGCTTTTTTTAAAAAAGTTTTTCAACCCATTGGTGGGCATTTTCACCTAATCTACTACCATCTTTTTGAATGTCTCTTCCTTCCCTGTTTCCCCCCACTAGTCGTTCCCAATTACAGCAAACCCAACAAACTGTCCTGACCACCCTTCTCCAGAATCTTAGAGGAGTTTGTTGAGTGTGTGCCATGTGTCCAGCTCCGCAGAATGTGTCCAGCTAAAATCTTCCTTCACCCTGAGCAGAGGGAAATCTGCTCAAACGTTTTTATCCTGCTGTTTATTAAATGACCCTGACTAATTTCCAAACTGTCACAGTTATTTCACATTCATTTCACATTATCTTCTAAAATATTTCCATTTCAGAAGAAGCCCCTAAGTGTTCTAAAAGATCAGCCAGTCAAAGTCATCTTTAGAGAAGTTGCAACAGAATGAGATAAAGGGCTTCATATTTGTGCTCAGTGCCTTCTTGCTTAAGTGACATAATTGAACTAATGGAGTAAAATGAAAATAATGGCCATTAGTACTTTTTCATTTCTTTGGAACATATTTAATATTAGTAGAAAACCTAACATAAAAGTGAGTACATCTATCACCTAATCTTCTAAACACTCTATGTAAATTACATAATTGTTAATTACATAATCATTCTGAGTCATTTCCTATGTACCATGAAGGTTATATTATTTTAAGAGTAGCAAATCTAGAAAAATGTGTTTGGTGAAATTAAAAAATCTACACTCAAGTATTCACATTTAGATCATTTTAGTAAAGAAAACATTTCAGAATGCTTTCAGAAAGAAACATATGAGGATTGCAAAAACAAAAAACAAATAGGTTATGAAATATTCTTTAAAACAGAAGAGGTCGCCTGACCAGCGTGGCTCAGTGGTTGAGCATCCACTTATGAACCAGGAGGTCACAGTTCGATTCCCAGTCAGGGCACATGCCCAGGTTGCAGGCTCTATTCCCAGAGTGGGGCATGCAAGAGGCAGCCGAGCAATGATTTTCTCTCATCATTGATGTTTCTGTCTCTCTCTCCCTCTCCCTTCCTCTCTGAAATCAATAAAAATATATTTAAAAACAAATATATAAATAACAATAAAATAAAACAGTAGAGGTCAAAATATTAAAAATTCCAATGAAATTTTCCATAAAGATAAGTCAATTTTGAAAGGGAGGGACATGTAATAGTAATTGGAATATACTTGCAGAAATTGCGAATGCTATATACTATGTTTAAAAATCTCATTCAAAGGAATGCGAACAAGCATTTCTGGAAAGTCTACTCAGTGCCAGCCCCATCTTACTGCTGGGAGTGACTGGTATCAAGACAGACAACTTCTGCTTTGTATTATAGTGGGGAAGACTGAAAATATACATGTAAACAAATAGACAAGGCCATTTCAGGGGTGCTAAGTGCTATGAAGAAAATGAAGAGATGATGGTTTAGAGCATGACTACAAGAAGGGTCTCCCTCCTGAGAGGGTAGCCAGGAAAGATCTCTTGGAGGAGGTGGCTTCTAAGCTGAGGCCGGAAAGTTGTGACAACAATAAGTGCAGGGCTTTTGAAGGGAACAAGCATGACATGGTTGGGAATCTGAAAGATGCCCAGGGCCTTAGAGTCCAGGGAGCAAGGTGGGCATGAAAGGAGATGGTCCAGAGAGGCGAGCAAGTGAGATCACTGTGACTCTTCAAAGCGCAGTGAGGACTTTGGATTTCCTACTCCATACCATGGGGATTCACTGGGAAGAACATGGAGAGAAACAGGGTAAAGAGATTGCAAGCATCTAGTATCCTTAAGTTGGAACCGTTTGTAAACATTTGGATGGAAATTAGATGTGTGAATCAGAAGCTCAGGGAAGAAATCTGGGCTGGAGACATCGATTAGCGACCTGGAGGTATAGTTGCTATTTGGCTTAGTGTAAGTTTTCCCAGAAACAGACCCTGAAACAAACATTTGGACACAAATAGACTATTTGGGAAGTGCAGGAAGCGCTAGAGGGAAAGTGGAAAGTGGTCCAGGAAAGGGAAGATAGCCACTTAAAGAGACACTATTAAGCCAATTATCAAAATGGGTGGTGACAAAGTACTTTCCCCCAGAGTTCCCTTGTCACCACTTGAAGGATATTGAAGGCTAACTTTCAAAAGTCATTAGTCAAGGATGTCTTCCAGGCCTGCTGCAGGCATGAGCAGGACAGACTCCATGATATCCGGCCCAGAGCTGCAGATACCGGCAAATGGAAGTTTCTAAGCTTCACTGAAAGGTCCAAGGACTGGGGGGGGGGGGGGGATTGATTATGATTTCCTAGACCACTCATTTGACCAGTAAAGATTTAAAACTATAACTATAGCTCTAGTGTCTGCACTCCTACCCATCATTCTAAACTACCTCACTATACAACGTGTTTATTCAAAATATCTAGAAAATTTTGAAAGCACATACAGAAAATAAAAATGCCAACAGTCTCCAAGTTTGTGTGTGACCTTGATATACTGGGAAGTGAACCTCCTACCTTTTGCCATTTGAATCCTTGGCCAATCAGAGGTAACTATTCTTAACAACCTCTTGCCCTAATAAATATCAATGTGGCATTTTTTAACCAAAAAGAGGTTAATGTGATTGTTCCTGTAAGAATGGTCAATACGAAAAAAAAAAAAATGTTATTTGCTGAAATTCAATGATCCTCCCATGTAACCCAGTTCCATTGTCATCCATTCCTCCATATTAAAATCTTCATTCCTAATTTGAATATGATTAGCATTCCAATAATATATTTACATAAAGGCCCTATTTTTACCCCGTCCACAGTTTTCAATATTTGGCTGTCTTGGAGCTGAGGGTCAGGGTTTGGAAGCTGCTGTGGGCCCCCCACCAGCTTTATTTACAACCTCACAGGGTTCTCACATATCTACAGATGGGTCCTGAGGCCTTAGCCTATCACAGATTTCTTTCTGTGATGCATGAGGAGTGACCCAGATTTTTTTAAATGCCTAGGATCTCCTCTGAAATAACAGGCTGCTTCAAAAAAAAAAGTGTTTATACAGAGAAATCAAACAATTTCAGCTAGGAGCTCCCCAGAGATTTTATAATTTGCCATTAAATGGGATTCTTTGCATTGGCAATGAGAAGGCATTCTGCCACAGTGGGCCATTTCAATCAATCAGAGTCCATCATCACAAGGGCAAGAAGGCAGAAATAATCTAACTACCCATCTAACTAAGAAGATCAGGCAGAACACTATAAATACAATGCAAGAGAGCTAAACAGGCTGTGATAGACGATAAGATATGTGTACCAAATGAAAACACAGTTAATTTTTCTGAGCCTTTAGTCAAATACTTTTTTTCTTGGTACTTAGAGCAAAAGCTCTACTTCTCAATTTCTTCTGGAAGTGTGAAATAAAAAATAGCCAACTTATTTACTGGAAATGTTGTTAGTCTCTTTCTAGGACACTCTCTGGCTGCATAATATGCCCTTAAGACATATCAAATAAATAGACAAGACTTTTTTTAAATTTTCATCTACATAACTGTCTTGGGAATGGTACCTAGAATTCATTATGGTTTCAAATTAAGTTTAAATCCATGAATTTTTTCATGCATGCTGTTCAAAAGAATCTACTTCATAATATTTGTTAAATCTTTGCACTGTTTGCTGGAAATCACAAAAGGCAAAACTGTTGTTCTTGACTAGTACACATACATTTTTTAAAGTGAAAAAATCAAGATTTAAAGATACCAAATAGGGAAAAAAGAATTATTCCGCATTTGGAACTTAAGCCCATTGTTTGCATACAGACTATGTTAAAATAAAATTCTGAACCATTTTTAGTATAAGCACTTTCAAATTGCATTTAGCATTTTATAGAAATTTAAAGGCATCTAACAGTTGCATTAGGAGGGAAACATCCTTCCCATTCTCTCCCAGGGACAGATAAAAGCGTGTAAAGTTGCATTCGAGGTACGAGCCACCTGCCTGCCTCAGCACTCCGCTACACAAACAGGCACCCACATCTTGCCTTCTGACAGGGCCTGGCAGGTCCTGCTTCTCCGTCCTGACTCTCCTGGGTTTGGCATTACCCCCATCTGCCCTCTGGCTGGGTTTAGGCTTAGCCTGGCTCCCTCTCTAGCCCTCAGGTAGGGATGTCTAGGCAACCACTCCCCCTTAACTTGACCTCAGTCTGTGAGAATTCCCTCCCTTTCCCGCGGAGCTGGCCTCTGCTGCCCTCTCCTGCAGTCTCCCTCCTCATACGATGACTTACTGCTGAGAACACAGAGGTCTGGGAAGCAAACGGCACTTTGGGTTAGAGAAACATGATCGGAAATTACTGATGTGCTCTTGGATGTCATGTCATGGGCAGGTTGTTGAATTATTCATACTCGGTTCATAGCACATTATCATCAACCATCTTGAGTGTGTGTGTTGTTGTGTGTGCGTGTTGTGTGTGCGTGTTGTTGTGTGTGCATGTTGTTAACAAATTAATTAGAACATTTATTCATTTGTTTGTTTACTAAAGGTTTTTTCCTACACTTGATGGTACCTTTTAATCTCCATATTCCCATTCTCTGCCTACAGTCCATTTTGCTGTAATAAACAGAGAGACCATTTGTTATAATAAACACTTGGGTACTTTCCAAACTCAAAGTGCTTTCATCAACTAAAGAATAGCATGATATAGTGGATTTTAATCTTAACTGCTATTTTCTAGCTATTTCATCTTGGAAAACTTCCACAAACTAGATGCAAAATGAGTTTAGTGCCTTCAGCCTCTGTTAGAATGACGACCAATGTAATTGTAGTACCTAGCGGTGCCTAACACATGAAAGGCACTCGACACATGTGCTGCTATTACCACATATTGTTTCAAGAAAGTAAGCAATGTGAAATGATCAAAACACATTAAGTAGTAGAAACTGTTCTGATTTTAACACGGATATCTCCCCCTTCAAACAGAATCTTGTTATTCTCCATTTCTTTCCTTTCTCTTTACCCACATCTCACCTCCAAAGTGCTTCCCACAGTTACCTAAATATAGGTGGTCTGTGCACAGACTGTTGACATAAACCAAGAGTAAGGGGTAGCATGGAATTGCTGTGCTAAGCTGAAGTATACATGGATCCTCTCTCACTCCAAGCAGAACTGTCAGTAAATACATGGATTGTGATGGGGTGAGTTAAAAAGAAAGATGGATATTAATTCTATTACTACTTAATGCTGATAGAGTACATATTGACTTCCAGGCAATATTTAGGAAGGGTCTACTGTGTGTACCCAGCAACGAGCTGGCTCAGTGTAGCTGTGAGGTGGGGGGACAGGGAGGTACCTTCAGTAGACCACTAAGATCCTCAAGATCAGGAATCAGAACATTTTCTGGTGTTTAATGTCTTTCCCACCTATCTCCACCTACATCACATTAGCTGTGCCTTGTTCCTCATTGCTTACCAGCACCTTCATCAAAGAGTGAATAGAGGAGATAAATTCAAACTAAGTGTTGACTGTTAACAAATAATTACAGCTGAGGTTTAGGTTGTCGGGGAGATTTCACTTAGCAAGGTCAGAGTCACAATAACCATCAAGAGTTGGCCTTACCATTAATAATATTAGAAGGTGGGAGAAGAACTTTAAAATCAGCTTGGAATTACCTTCTTCTGAAGATACCCTTATTTTAAAACTGTGGGAAACTGATATAGGGTTGAGCCTCGGACTGACCTGCTGGCAAAGTCACAAACAAGTCCCAGCTTAGAGGGCTCAGTCCTCTTAGCATAATTAGGCTTGACCTTATAACACTCCCCAGATTTTACCTGGGAAGTTAATGGGCTGAGGGAAGTGCAGGGAGTGTAAACATGATCAAAACAGGTGAAACTCACAAGAACTGTAACTATGGTAACCACTGCATTGTTTATCTCAGACTATAAAAGGTCGGTGCGGACTGAGCACGGGTGGAAGTCCTTCCTCTTGAGTTGGACTTACCCGCCTGGTCCCCCAATATTTCCAAATTATCTCTTGTCTTTTCTATTACATTTGTGTACGGCTCCTCTTCCAGATACTGAACCCTGAACCACACGGAATGTGGGAGGAAACATTTACGACAAAAACAACCATCATAGACCTAAAAGTCAAGAAGGATAAATGTAGATTCTCATTGTAGGGAAGCTCCCAGAGGAGTGTGATCTCCATAAAGTATCCTGAGTCCTTCTATGTTCTCTTCAGAACTCTGATTTCTTATTTCTGCAAGCACACCAAGGAATTTTTAATTTATCTTTATTGTTGAAAGAATTACAGATGTCCCTTTTGTTTGCTTTTTCCCCATTGACCCCCTCCACCCCATACCTGCCTCTCCTGGAAATTTTTTTTCTATTGAAAGTATATACTCAGAAAAAAATTAACACCCTAGGCTAGTACTTATCTATGGTGTTAACTCAAGTGGCTAAAATAATGAAGTGAGGGTGAATTGGCTGGATATCTGTCACCCTATTGATAGCCAGGGTTGATCCAGCTGGTCTGGCTGGCTAGACCAGTGTCCCTCCCCACGCTTCACACTCAGTCCAAGAGGATGACCTTCCCCAATAGAGGAGGGGACCATTCTTCGGTGAAGGGTATACCAGTAGCTATACTCCCCTGCTGGGACCCCCAAACAAGCTCCCAAAGTCCATACTCACCATTCAGAGAACAGACTCCTGTGGACATTCAGATACCACTGTGTCTGAAGGCTGACCCCTTTTTTCTACAATGCATTTTGCTGACTTTTTTACTATTTCTGTAGCCTCTCTTTACTGTGCAGTGGTACCCTTTTCTGCCTATTTTAGCTTTTACTTTCATTGATTTTCTTAGTTTGGTGGAGAAGCTGAACTTGGGGTATTATTTTTAACCTGCATGAAAAAGTCCCCCTTTTTCCCTTTCCATATTTATAGCAATCTGATCTGACATCTCCAAGAAGGAAGTCTCTGCCAGGTGTGGAAAATGCTTACGGCAGCCCGAAGAGTGACAGGCCTCCCGGGCCCAAAAAGCTGCTTATTGAAAACACCTGCATCTCGGCTCATTTCTACACACAGACTAGAGATGTCTGCCTGAAATTTCAATGGCTTATTCTCCAATAAATATGCAAATTCTTTAGCTGGGGGATTAGCGTTTCCTTAAAGCACTGTTTCCCAAATTGTGGGCTATGGACTGCGTGCATCAGGTTCACCTGAAGTTTTTACAGAAAAGACCAATATCTGGGTCCTGATGCAGACCTGCCAATGAGTCAGGATCTGTCATTAATAACAAGTTTTTATTTTTTTTAAATTTTATATTCACATGTATGTATATAAGTTAACATATTTAAATCATATTTAATGGAAGTAGTATTTTTATTTATTTATTTTTGTTTGTTTTATTGCTTAAAGTATTACAAAGAGTATTACATATGTCTCCTTTTTTTTCCTCCCCTAGACCTTCCCCTGACCTCCCCTACCCCCAGTGTCTTGTGTCCATTGGTTATGCTTATATGCATGCATACAAGTCCTTCAGTTGATCTCTTACCACGCCCCCCCCAACAACCCTCCCCAGCCTTCCCGTTGTAGTTTGACAGTCTGTTCGATGTTGCTCTGCCTCTGTATCTATTTTTGTTCATAATAACAAGTTTTTAAAATTTTGCTTTAGAGGACATATCAATGTGATTTGAATTGGACTTGATAACATGTCCTCATCCTCAGTTGTCAGTTAGTATGGTCTAGCTAACACCAGTGACTTCACCACTTCTCGACCTTCTCTGGCTGAGAATGACCGAGGGAGCCACGAACACGGGTCGGTGCTGAGGGCCATGTTGGATGAGGCCGCATCCTGTCACGGCACCATGTGCATAACTCTGTGCTTTCTCTCTCCTGGGGTCTGTACCTGCAGGATCCTCTCAACTGAGACATCCTCCATTCAATCTACACCTGAGGAGGGAGATACAAATGCATAATTCCACACTCAAAAATGAGAATTACAAAGTAACCGGAGCATGAATACATTTGCTAATATATTGAAACTACAAATTAAATATCCCGTGGTTTTTCTATTAACTTCCAGTCCCTCCTCATTAGTAATTAGTAAAATCATTAGTCAGATGTGGTTAAAGTAATTATCTTTTACCTCATCAGGTCTGTTTTTTGCTTTTCCCCCTGGTCTGGCACCTGTTTGTGCTCTGCTCCTCTTCTATTTTAGGCAGGTCTCGTTGGAATGGTCATTTCCTCATTACATGACACTGAATGCCAGGATCCCAGCACTTCCAGGCTTCCTGTAATTGTTCAAAGTCTGGGTCTTATACACGGAAACTGCATCAGTTGCATCTCTGCGCTCGCTCTCGCTCCCTGATTACCCAGAATTGAAGTAGTTCCCTCGAAGTCCCTGTGTCTCCAAAAAATGTCTGTCCCCAGAGAAAAGTGAGACTTTGCAGTCTGTCCCTCCCTCAGCTCTGAGCCTCCTTGTCACTGTCACGGGAGGGCTGCATGTGTTCTCATTCTGACAGGTGACAAGACTTTCTAAATTGCACCCCCACCCCCTGGGAAAATTTCCTACCTACACAACAACCCTCTCATTTTATCATATTTCCTGTTACCAAACACGCTGTTCCTGCTCCTACTGTGTAGGCATCACTTGCCTGCAGGTGGGAGAATAGACTGAATGCTCCCCTGCTGAAGGGTCCTGGCCTTCCTGCATCGCAGGCAGACCAGGCCAGGTGCATAGCAGTTGGGAAAGCAGAAGTTCATGGGATGTTTCTTGGTCTCACAGAGCAGCCTGGGAGGTGAGGCCCCAGTTCACACGTTGTCTACAGAGATCCTGCTTCTATTTTGTTCTTGTTAATTCTCACCCAAGGATATTTTTCCCATTGACTTTTAAAAAGAATGAAAGAAAGGAGCAGAGACTGGGCAGGGGCAGGTGTGTGGGAGAGAGAGGGAGAGAGAGAGAGAAGAGAGAAACATTGATGTGAGAGAGAGAGACATTGATTGGTTGCTTCCTGCATGCTCCCTGACGCGGGGAGGGGGGGCGGGCGGGGAGTGCGGAGAAGATGGAGCCTGCAACCAAGGTACGTGCCCTTGACCGGAATTGAACCTGGGACCCTTCAGGCTGCAGGCCAACACTATCCACTGAGCCAAATCGACCAGAGCTATCCTGCTCCTGCTTGCTGTGAGTGATAATCTGGAGATATTAGTGATAGGAGCTTTGGATAAAGAGGGGAGAGGCTATAATGTTGAAGAAGACACTGCCCTCCTTCTCCCTTGAGAATATATGTACTCTGTGACCACCCAGATTCAAATAGAGATAATCATGTCAATTTTATTTCATCAAAAATTAAGCTATTATTATACCCAATAATAAAAATAACAAAGAATCTTACTCGGTGCATTGTGGATATTGGTGGACCTATCATGAAGTCCTCCAAAGCAGAAAATTAAATCTTAAAATGCTTGAATTTTGTTAAAATTCAATTTTCAAAAGGATGAGATGCTGTAATGTTTTTAATCACTCCGGAAAATTAGTCTTTCTTAAAAAGTTCTATTCCTTAAGGAAAACATTCTATAATGAAAAGCAATAAAGATCTATAATTGTATCAAATGAGAATTTTCTAGTCAATTTGAGCAGAGAACTGAATAAGAGAGAATATCTGTGCTGCAAATCTTTGATGCTCCCACTAAAGACAGTTATTTTTTTTTTCTTCAAATTTTTTTTTAATTAAATCTTTATTGTTCAGATTATTACATTTGTTCCTCTTTTTTCCCCCCATAACTCCCCTCCTTCCAGCTCCCACCCCACCCTCCACCCTCACTCCCCACCCACTGTGTTCATCCATAGGTGCATGATTTTTGTCCAGTCACTTCCCGCATCTCCCACACCCCTTTTTCCCCCAAGAATAGTCAGTCTATTCCCTTTCTATGTCCCTGATTCTATTATAATCACCAGTTCGTTCTGTACATCAGGTTATTTATTCACTTGATTCTTAGATTCATTTGTTGATAGATGCATGTTTGTTGTTCATAATTTGTATCTTTACCTTTTTCTTCTTCTTCCTCTTCTTAAAGGATACCTTTCAGCATTTCATATAATACTGGTTTGGCGGTGATGAACTCCTTTAGCTTTTCCTTATCTGTGAAGCTCTTTATCTGACCTTCAATTCTAAATGATAGCTTTGCTGGATAAAGTAATCTTGGTTGTAGGTTCTTGGTATTCAGCACTTTGAATATTTCTTGCCATTCCCTTCTGGCCTGCAAAGTTTCTGTTGAGAAATCAGCTGACAGTCGTATGGGTATTCCCTTGTAGGTAATTAAGCCTCTTTCTCTTGCTGCTTTTAAGATTTTCTCTTTGTCTTTTGCTCTTGGCATTTTAATGATGATGTGTCTTGGTGTGGTCCTCTTTGGATTCCTTTTGTTTGGGGTTCTCTGCGCTTCTTGGACCTGTAAGTCCATTTCTTTCTCCAGGTGGGGGAAGTTTTCTGCCATTATTTCTTGAAATAGGTTTTCAATATCTTGCTGTCTCTCATCTTCTGGCACTCCAATGACTCTGATATTAGACCGCTTAAAGCTGTCCCAGAGGCTCCTTACACTATCTTCACACTTTCGGATTCTTTTTTCATTTTGCTTTTCCAATTGGGTGTTTTTTGTCGAATCTTTGGTTTGATTATTGTACTCCTCTGGTCTGCTATTGGGTATAATATTCTTTATTTCAGTCCGTGTATGCTTACTTTCTAATTTCTTTATCGTAGCATCGAGGGTCTCATTAGTTTTCGTGAGGCTCTGCACAAATTTATGGCAAGCCCTCAAAATTGCGATTCTTAGCTCCATATCCTCCATTTCTGTCATGTTTCTTTGTCTCCGCATCTTTTATGCTTTCTTGGTGCACCCCCTTGTGGTCTCTGTGCGCAGTCTTGTTCTAGCCAAGCCTTAATTGTTGTAGTTAACACTAGAGGGATTTGACCCCCAGGCCGGCTGGCTATAGGAATCAGCTGTATGGAAAACGTCTGCCTTCTGGGGAGGCGCTAATCCAGCCTTTGCCTGAGGCAATCGGCAAATGGCTGTGCGCAGGCTTTGGGCGGGGCGGGCTCAACAGGGCGGGCGGAGGGAGCAGTTATGGCCACGCTCAGTCCCGTTCCCAGAGGCTCTGCTTCTCAGAACCCCGGCAGCCGCTGCAAACCTCGGAGAGAAAGTTGCCCTCAGGTTCCAACTGATGCCGGATAATCCCGCTTCTCCCGTTTGAGTCTGGGTCCCTAGAGACTCGCCCGGATCTGGAGCCCAGAGTCTGAGACTCACTCCCGACAGAAAACGACAACCGCGCCCTCAGCCACCAGCCCGCTTTGCGCGCGCACCTCGGTACCTTTGTATTTTCCACACTGCGCCGCCTCTGAGCCTCGATTTGCTGTTCTCTTTCCTTCTAGTTGTAGAGTCTCTCTTCAGCCAGCCTTCCTGTGGTTCTGGGTGATGTCCGTTCAGTCTTTTAGTTGTATTTTTGAAATGGTTGTTTGCGGCAGCGGTCTCCGGTGTTTACCTACGCCGCCATCTTGGTCTCGCTCAAAGACAGTTATATTTGTTGGTTTTTCTTTACTAGAATTATTTTGATGATACTATGTAGACCTGAATTATCAAAATAGAAACTTGATTTGCTGGAATAACCTTCCTTGTGGGAAGAACAGAAAGTATTATCCCTGTGATTAAAAAAAATAAATAAAGGATTTAAATGTAGAAATCCCAAGACCCCTCTAGGCAGAAAACAGACATGCAGAAGTGTGAGGAGAGATCCAAGACATTTGTTTATTCATTCAACAGATATTTATTTATAGCAGGAGCTCGGCTAGCCGACACATATAATGGCCTTTCCTTTTTCTTTAGTTTTTGAGTCAAACAGCAATATATGCTTGCGAATGTATTTCCAAAGGTAAAGATGTTTATAAAGTAAAATTGTTTTGCTTCCCATCATGCTTCAATTGGGCATTAATGACCCTCTGTTAATCATACTAGCAATTTTAAACTAGTCCCGCTATACTTCCTTTATTTAAAAATTATATGTGCATATAGTTATCATTTTCTTTATACTTTACATTATCAACTAATAATATGCCCATTAACATATCATTTTATATGTATACATGTTATTATTTATTATGTGTTGATATATGTCTAAGACCATCTGTAGAATTTCACCTCATTATTTTACTTGACTACATAGTATTCTATATACTAAAATTCTATAACTTAAAAAATTCAATCACTACCTTATAGACAGAACTACCTTCAATTTTTTCCCTAGCTTTGGCAAATAAAAAATTGCCATAATAAATATTCTTAATATATACATTTATATGCAAATATATACATATAATATTTATTCATATGCCATTTTACTCTGTTGAATATATATTCAAAGGCATGCATTGTTGTGTTAAAGATATATGCATTTTCAATTTTAATAAAAATGCCACATTACTTTTGTATAAATTATGGCAATTTACAGTCACATCAACAATGTATGTGAGTTCCTCATACCCTAGCCAGCACTTGACATTATCATTAGTTTTACTTTGGGGATCTAATGGTTAAAAATGGTAGCTCTCTTTTGTTTTAATTTCTATTTCCCAGGTGACAAATGTTCATATTTCTTGAACGATTTCCTTTCTTTTCTGTAGACTGCCTGTTGATATCCTTGGGCCATTTTCTACTGGTTATTTACAAATTCAACGGCACATTTGCTAGAAGCTCTTTGAAATACAATCCTTTATTATGTGTATTGCAAACATTTTTTCCCAGCTTATTTGGTTGTTTGTCTTTTGTTTGTTTAAAACTTTAAAAAATGTTTCCTTTTGTCAGACTGAAGCTTTTAAGTTCTGTGTAAAAACATTTGTCATATTTATATATCTATATCATCATCTATGTCATATATATATATGTATATGTATATATCTACACTAATAAAAGAGAAACATGGTAATTAACATACGACCACTACCCTTCCCATTGGCTAATCAGCATATCCTTATGCAAATTAACTGTCAGCCAAGATGGCTGCCGGCAGCCATGCACTGAAGCAAGCAGGGAGGCTTGCTTGCTCCAGTGACTGCTGACTCCAACGTTCCCCACCTGCCGCTGCCAGCCTCTCAGCTGCAACTCTAAGCAACTATGTACTATGTTGCAAATAAGAAGCTAAACAAAACCCCAGAAACCGGCTGTCAGTCAGCCAGGTTCAGCCAGCTGGACCGCAACATTGTATCAATGTTTTCAGCAGCGAGGCCTCAGAGCTAAAGCTGGCCCAGAATAAAAAGAAAAAAGAAACAAAGGAGCGGTTGGGAGCTTCAGTCACCCGCTTCCAGAAAACAGCCCTCAGCCCCTCACCCAGACTGGCCAGGCACCCCAGTGGGGACCCCCACCCTGATCCAGGACACCCTTCAGGGCAAACCAGCCAGCCCCTACCCGTGCACCAGGCCTCTATCCTATATAGTAAAAGGGTAATATGCCTCCCGGCACCGGGATCAGCGGAGCAGCGAGGCTCCTGGCACCGGGATCAGCGTGACAGGGGGCAGCGCCCAAACCCCCTGATCAGCCCTGTGGCTCTGTGAGTGACAGGGGGGAGCTCCCCAACCCCCTGATCGCCCTGCAGCTTAGTGTGTGACAGGGGGCGGGGCCACAACCTCCTTATCCACCCTGCTCTGTTCATGACAGGGGAAGGCGCCCCAACCCCCTGATCAGCCCTGCTCTGTGCCTGATAGGGGGGAGCTCCCTAATCCCCCCTGATTGCCCTGCGGCTCTGTGTTTGACAGGGTGCGGCGCCCCAACGCCCCGCCCCCCCCCGCCATGGGCCCTGCTCTGTGTGTGACAGGGTAGAGCCATAACCTCTCCATCGGCCCTGCCCTGAGTGTGACAGTGGTGGTGCCCCAACCCCCTGATCGGCCCTGCTCTGTGGGTGATAGAGGGTGGCATCCCAACCCCCCTCCACGGGTCTTGCTCTGTGTGTGACAGGGTAGAGCCATAACCTCCCCATTGGCCTTGCTCTGTGTGTGACAGGGGGCAGTGCCCCAACTCCCCTATCAGCCCTACTCTGTGAGTGACGGGGGGGAGCTCCTCAACCCCCTGATCGGCCCTGCTCTATGCATGACAGGGTGGAGCTCCCCAACCCCCTGATCAACCCTGCTCTGTGTGTGACAGGGTACGGAGCCCCAACCCCCTGATCGGCCCTGCTCTGTGAGTGACAGGGGGCAGCGCCCCAACCCCCTGATTGGCCCTGCTCTGTGCGTGACAGGGGGTGGCGCCGCAACCTCCCCATCAACCCTGCCTTGAGTGTGACAGGGGGCGGTGCCCCAACCCCCCAATCGGCCCTACCCTGAGCATGACTGAGGGTGGCATCGCAACCTCCCGATCCGCCCTGCTCTGTGCATGAGAGGGGGCGGCGCCCCAACTACCCAGTCAGCCCTGCTCTGAGCCTGACCAGGGGCTACACCTAGGGATTGGGCCTGCCCTCTGCCACCCAGGAGCAGGCCTAAGCCAGCAGGTCGTTATCTCCCGAGGGGTCCCAGACTGCAAGAGGGTACAGGCCGGGCTGGGGGGGACCCCCCCCCCAGTGCTAGTATATATATATATATATTAATACTAGAGGCCTGGTGCAGGAATTCCTGAAAGAATAGGGCTTCCTCGGGCCTATTCCTGCAAGAATAGGGCTTCCTGAGACTGGAGCAAAGCAGAGAAGGGAGCGAAGCCCACCGAGGCGGGCTTCGCTCCCTTCCCCGCTGCCTCGCTCCCTCCCTTCGCCACTTAGTCCTCAGCTCTCTCCCTTCTCTGCCACCTGGGCTCTCTCCCTTCTTCAAACCTTTGCTCCCTCGCCAGGTCACGGATCCAAGGCCCAGATCCCCCACGCAGCGTTGGGCGCTACCAGCCCCACCTTGCCAGGTCAGGGATCCGGGTGCCCGGGGCCCGCAGGCAGAGTCTTGCACTGCCGGCCCCGCCTGCAGTATGCAAATTAGCCGCCATCTTTGTTGGTGGTTAATTTGCTTATCGCGCTGATTAGCCAATGGGAGGTGTAGCAAGGGCATGGTCAATTACCATGTTTGTCTATTATTAGATAGGGGAGAGAGAGAGAGAGAGAAAGAGAGCAAGAGAGCGAGAGATATTCCCTGTCTGTCCCCCGCTGCTCCAGACCCCACTACCCCAATCGCTGCTTGACTGTTCCACATGGGAAACCCTGACCCTGAATCACCAAGCTGAGTCTTTCCTGAATTCCTGACCTACAGAAACCAAGAGTCATAATAAAATATTCATTGTTGTTTTAAGCCTCTACGTTCTGTGATGGTTTGATAGACAGCAGTACATCATTAGAATGGCACACTGGATAGTGACAACCAATGGAAAGGAGTTGTCCATGATTTGAAACCTATATATCGTCCCTTGCCTAACTCTAGGTGAAATTTTAGGCATCTATAAGTAAGATACTTCAACAAAGTGCTTTTCCAGGTTCCTGAAATCACTTACTTCTTTTTTTTACCCTTTGGTATAGTCCTGGCTCTGCTACCTTTCCAGAAAATTATTCCCCACCATGCCCCTCCCCTCAAAAGCATAAGAAACTGTGGATGAAGAATCTAGAACTGAGTATTGGGGTCGCATGAAACAGCTTACTTATTGTCTTCTGTTCCACATCAGCCCCTCACTTGATGGACCCACACAAAGCCCTTTCAGCAAGTGGCAAGGGATTGCTTGTGCTAAGTAAGACCCTTTCATATACTTGCTTCTTTTTTAAAAAAATTAGATTCCATTTGCCTTCTATCCCCTCCTTGCCTCACATCCAAGGTAATCCATGTGAGCCATGTACATGTATCCATGTTTCCCTGCATATTTGTATCTGTGCTGTACAGTCAGGGGCCCACGTACATGACCATATAAAAAAGTTAGTGCTTTTAAATATATTCTTTTGATTTCAGAGAGGAAAGGAGAGGGAGATGGAGAGAGATAGAAACATCAATGATGAGAGAGAATCGTTGATTGGCTCCCTCCTGCATGAGATCTACTAAGGATCGAGCCTACAACAGGCCAGAATCAAACCCGGGACACTTCAGTCCACAGGCTGACGTTCTATCCACTGAGCCAAACCGGCTAGGGCAAAAGCTAGTACTTTTAAACTTGTTAATCATATAAGCTGTGTTAACTGCCCAGCTGATAGCAAGCCTTCTTCTCTTTCTCCCCTTGATGCAATCCCCACTACATTTCTCTCCCCCTTCTCACAGGGCTTACCCCAATTCAGATCATTGGAAGGCATAACATTCTACTCATGTTTTCATCTCTCTCTCTCTCTTTCTTCTCTTCCATCATGCTCTTCCTAACAGTTTTTATTGTTATTCTTTGGATTTCTTCTCAAGGAATTCAGGCAGTGAAAACAAGTGAAAGGCCCGACCCTTGAGCAGGAACTGGACGGGGTGGTTGGCCCAGGCCCTTGTCCTCTGGATTTGGCAAAGAGACAATGCCTCACCCGATGGCTCCCTGACCTCTCCCTTCAGTAATCGCTTTGCTGCTGCTTCCGCATCTGCTACCCATTCCAGAAGGCAAGTTAGAAAAACACTATTAGCTTTTCCAGCTACCATTGTCCTATTGTCACCATAGCGACAGATGTAATGTGAAATCAGCTACTTTATTATGAAAACAATATAAGTTGAAATCTGGCCTTGGGGAAGTTGTAAAGAAAATGAAATTCAATTCTGATATACCTCCCCCCCCCCCCCCCCCCCGTGGGTTTTCTTTCCTATATTAGCTTTTCTTTAAAATATACTTTATTGAAAGACAATAATATAAAACAAAAAGTCAAAGGGTCATCTTTTGAATTTCTTCAATGGCTACTTAATTCAATATTATGAGAACAGATCTTGCCAGGAGACTTGAAAACAAAATCAAATATGTACAAACCCACAGAACTTCAAAGCAGTCAAAGAAACCCTAATGGTGACTGTGTTGTGCACTGAACACTGGCTGAGCTAACTTTATTTTCCGAACATTAAATTCTATTTCTGGACCAGAATTAGGAATAAAAACACATACATTTGGAATAGGATGCCCTCCCATTAACTAATTAGAGTCCTGATTCATCGCAAATGAGAATATTCAGAATCCAAATGGCTTCTGATAAACTGAATAATAGTACAATCAACCTTTTCACCACAAGAATATGTGTAAATATCCAGGATGAAATAATACAATGGGGTGAAAAAAAGGAGCGACTTATCATCCCCTGTTGTGCTGACAGTGAATTCCGGAGTCCTGTTACATTTTCAGGAGAACATGTTCCTGCACGTGTTTGGGATGTGGCATTCATAGAATAAGCCATCCAAGTCAGAGAGACATTGGCCTTGATTTTATTTCAAAGACATACAAAAATTCCTGATCATTTGCATGAAATTACCCAGGAAGGATTCAGGCATAAGACAAAGATGTTTACATCATCTGCAAACCCTAGAAATTAAAAGAATTAGGTGCTAAGTAGACAGAAGTGTAGTTTCAGTTTCTAATTATGTTGGTACAACCACAAATTAGAATTTAGGTATGTTGCAAAGACAAGTTTATAAACTTCTTTAAAAAGTTATGGATATCAAAGAAAAACAAGTTAAGAATATCAAGTTGAGTACCTGCCCCATTTACCAGTCTACCTTCCTGATCATCTTATATGATAAATCAAAATTTTAATTAGGAAATCAGAAAATTTTGAAAGTCAAATAATGAAATCTAATGCATCTTAAGCAAAGGTATGGCTATATTTATAGGTTTATTATTCCAAATCTGGCTAAAGAGACTTTCTGGGAATATAAGGCATTAACATCAGAAACCTAGTTTTAAACCTTGAATCTGTTCCTTACTAGCTGTATAATTTAGATGAATCCTCTAACCTCTAAACTTCAGTCTCCTTATCTGTAATCTCCAACTCACAATGTGAGAATTTAATGAGAACATGCACACAGAGCATATTTCAACTCCTGGGGCACAGGTTATTACTTCTATTGTTGACAATCATCTGTGCAACCCACCTAACAATTTTAACAGCTTCTTTCAGACCTTAGGAATTTATAGCTATTAATATATATTTTAAAACTAACTTAATTGGTGTTTGTTTTGAACTGGTATGAAAGATATATCCATTGGTCTTCACATTCACATTGACATAAAGCTTGAAATCTATATATTTCATCATCTGGTATTTCTGGCCAGGATTAGAAATTATCATTAAAAATATATAAATCTAAATAGAGCTTCCTTAGAGAGTCTACAATAATCTGAGAGATATCAGAGCAAATAGCTTAAGAAGTAATGAGAACAAAGAAAATTGGAAATAATCCCATGTACTTAAAATACTTACTTTCTGTGATAAATATCAGTCTTGCATCTGCAGGCTCACATTAAAAGAATATAATGTCAATTTATTTGAAAATGATTTGCCTAAGATTTAGATCAACAATTAATGTCATGGGTAAATGTGCTCCCTCAGCAATCTGAGGCATCAGAAGAAGAGTAATTGGGAAATAGTGAAGAATTATACAATTATATTTGTTTAATCCAGTGACATTGACAGATAACTGTTTGTCTCTGAAATTGGTTTCTGAGAAATGAAAAGAGCACAGGGAACATGTAGAAAAACCAAATTAGGTTTGATGAAGGGCTTTTCAAAAGGCAGGACACATCTATTCAGAAAGCCACTCGTAGGAGTCTTATTTTTTTGGAACCACAACTTGAAGCATCAGAGCAAACTGATTTGCAAACAATGGGTCTCAGACCTTTTTAATATTACAGTTTTCTAAGAGCCCCCTGAATGTCCTCTGGATCAAACCCTCCACTCATAAGAAAACATCTTTGGCATTTTCTGCTGATTGTCACATCAGATCTTAAAAGGTTGAAGAGAAGACATTTGGAGAAGGGCCTAGAAATGATGGTCTGCTTCCAGTCATGTTACCCAAGATGCTTTGCTGCCTCTGCAGGTCTTCATCTCGAGACACTCCCTCCCCTGCTGTCACTGACCTGGAGCACTTTTCTGTGACTCCCAAGGACTCTGAACTACACTCTCTCAGCTACAGTCCTTTTCTCCACCCCTCCAATCTGAAAAGTACCATTAACTTCCATTTTGCATCCTTCCCACTCATTTATTACCAGAAAGGCAGTAGAGGGTGAGGCAATCATGAAATTAAGTGATTGCCCAACTCTCTAGTTGTCAAGTTGAATCTGATGTCTGCCTAGGAGAAAACATACTCAGAAACTTGTTTTGAGACAGGCTGTCTCGATTTTTACCACCTCTCTCACAGAGGACAATTTTGCTCTGACCTAACCCTAGGATGAATAACTATATTTCCAATATCCCAAGGGTACACACTTATATATAATCCCATTCAGAGAAAGCCTTCAGGAGTCTGCATTGGCCCAGTGTCTCCTCTAAAGTCTCTCTTCTTGTGGCTATCCTACAATTCTGCCTCAGCCTGGTACTACAATAGCACACTTAGGAGACCTCAAATTGGGGCAGCTCCAGGATTTCTCTGGGTCTCCCAGGGCCTGTCCTACCTTATACACTATCGTTACCCACGTGCTGGAACACCAGGCTGGTCTTCGGGTGTAGAGAAGGGAGGCAGCCACCTCAGGCAGATTCCTGTGTACATTGAATTTCAAGGAAAATTAATTTCCTGGAGGAAATTAGACAGAGAAACTTGGGAAATCATTATACTGTGCCCCCCTTTCTTCAGTTAAAATGTTTTCCCGTGGGATTTTAGGTATGCAGAGTACTTGTAAGTTATTTGTTGGGAAAGTATAAATTCTAAATCTCAATACATATCTACTCACTTACTTTATCTGTTGTATTCAAGTTATGCTCACGTGTTCTAAAACTCTACAGTGGGCAGAGAACTCAACCCTTCAAACTCTTTGCCGTTCAAGCCTTGTTCTGCACTCAATTAATTTTTTACCAGACTTGTTTTTTGTCTTGAAATGTCTCAATTAGAAATAAATCTTTAATATCTTGGAACTGAAGTCTGGTCATTTGGCCAAGAAGGATATTCTTTTTTTCTTTTCTTTTTTTTAAGAAGGATATTCTTGAACTGATTTCCAAGAAAGCATTTCTAACACCCATAACCTGTGCCAAAGCAGTGTGGCTCATTAGGGAAAATTTCTGGTAAACATCCCCCAACATCTGGATATTTGAGCACTGAGGTCAACGACTTTGTTGTTCACCTTAATGGCTCTGAAAACCTGGAACACTTTTAAGGACTAGGAAGAGCTAAGTGCTTTAAACGGAAATTTAGTAAACACAAAAGAAGAATAACATGCAGTTCCTGGAATAGCATAACAGTGTTTCTTTCAAAACCAGGTCTGATTACCAGGTTGGAGACTTGGTGAGATGGAGCACTGTTCCCAGGGTCCTGGGATTCTTTATTATTATTATCATTATTAATATACTTTTATTGATTTCAGAGAGGAAGGGAGAGGGAGAGAGAGAGAGAAACATCAATGATGAGAGAAAATCATTGATCAGCTGCCTCCTGCATGCCCCCTACTGGGGATTGAGCCTGCAACCCCAGGCATGTGGTTTTGACTGGAATCAAAGTCTGGACCCTTCAATCCGCAGTCCAACGATCTATCTGCTGAACCAAACAGACTGTGACAGTTCTGGGATTCTTCAGCTAGGGATTACCTGCTTAGCTTCTCTCTCTGCCTGCTTCTCACCTCTGTGGGGAGTTCCGAGACTGGGCGAAAGCTAATTTACCAACAGGTTCTTGGGTTTGTCCATGTTCAAGCTTAAGTATATTAATGAGTTTACTCTAGTATTTATATACATAAATATTTTTTCCCCTTTCTAATTTGAGATCACTCCATACCTAAATGGGAAGCTGTCAATGTTTTCCTACCTGACAAATTGTCAATGTTTTCACTTTATTAGAAATTCTTTGGTGGCAAGAAGAAAACACAGAACTAAGAAACCTGTTGATTCTTTGAGCCCTAAATAGATTTCCAGCAAACCACTCTTTGTCTGGACTTAGTGGCATCTCTTTAAATATTAAAATAAACGTTCATACAGAACTGAAAGTTTGTAAAACTATTAGTAGTAACAGCAATGTCATGGAACTTATTCTCACAGTTAACTTTAAGAAATCACAAGTTTTAAATAATTTACATTTTTGATGCCTTGAAATGTTCTCAATGGACAAGATAAAGGAATTGCCATATATATACTTCAAAACATGAATGTACTAAAATATTTTAAAATTCATTTCACTTTGGCCCTGACCAGGTAGTTCAGTTGGTTAGAGTGTCATCCCAATATATCAAAGGTGGATTTCGATCCCTGGTCAGGGCACATACAAGAAGCAACCAATATATGCATAAACAAGTGGAACAATAAATTGATCTCTCTCTCTCTCTCTAATCAATCAATAAATAAAATTTATCTAGCTTTTCTTTTATTTAACTTCAGGAAATAAGTTTTAACTTTCATTATAAAAATAGATTATGGTTACATGAGAAAAACAGAATTGCTTAAAATTATGTGTTCTCTGGGTTATTTGGGCAAGGCCATGGTTAGGTGTTCATAATAAATATTGTAAATATTTTCCATACTGAAACTAGTATTGTTGCACTTTATAACATAGAAATGTTTGGCTTTAATTAGCCATTTATGTTTCATAGAGCATTCAGATATGTTTTCTGGAAAAATAGGAAGGACGGGAGGAAAGAATTTTGGTTCTGTCTGCAAATACTCCATTGCCCTATATTTACAGAAAGCAGAATTAAGCAGCAACCCAGGTATGTTATTTAGTTAGGAAATCACTTAAATATTGTCAACCCTACTCAACTGATTCTCAGATCATATAATCTGCTCTTAATATGTAAATGCAGCAAATTATCTTCAACTCTAAGTTCTCTTTTCTCAAAATTTTTGTTCTACATTTTTATCAATTCCTGCTTTTGTGTTACATGTATGAGTCACTCCCACTGGGAATCATTTGGCGGGAAAAATGGATCTGAGGAATGTAAGTATGTATTTTTATATTCTGTTAGAGTATAAACTAGATTAACTTTCTGAAGGGCAACTGAGCAATGTCCACCCAAAATCTTTAAAATGTAAGTAGTTTTGATCCAGAAATTTTATTTGTACTGTTGTAACTGAACACAAGGCAAATGTTTAACCACAAAATATTTAATATAGAATTTCTTTCCTAAAAGGAAAAATATTGGAAGCAACCTCAATATCCTACAACAGGAGAATCAGTTGAGTAAATTGATTTTAGTTACACAATAGAATTATACACAACCATTAAAAGTTATAATGCAATACACCTAGTGTTAGAGTATGATTTTCAAAAGGTTAAAAAAATGAATGTATCAAAGCTTTTGTTTAACTCATTAGTTAATGAGGAAACATTAAGATGTTAAAACGGGTCCAAAGGGCATTTGAGAAGGTAGGCATTTATGGTCAATTTAATAAATGAATATTTAGATAAGATTGCTGGGTTAGAAATAAAATTGGTTAATGTCCAAGGTGACAATGAATGATAATCTTTGGGATTATCACTACCCCCAACCCCACCCCCAGCCCACCAACCAAATAGAAATTATTTGTATCTCAACACAAATCTGCAAGTTATCCTTAGCCTCTATGGAGGTGTAAAGTAGTCTGACAGGTAATAGAAAATCAATCAAAGTTGCAAGCCCAGGAATGCCCTTGAAAGACGCCCATTGATTTCTTTGACCTATTTCTAAGTTTCAGATAATTTTTTTGATACCACTTCCTAGGTTTGGTGTGCGAATTGTGTGTTAATACACGTAAAACACATAGAAAAGTGTCTGGCACAGAACAATCATTAGCAATCATCCTCATCATTCTTATCATCATCATCACAACTGTACTTTCAGTCTTTTCTTTATTATTTAAAAATCATTTGCTTATGAAAGGAAAGGAGACAAAGTGGAAATAGAAGTTTTCTAATGAAACTATATGTGCTATATTGCATACTTCAGGTTGAGAAAAAAATTACCACAAGACTGAGTCTTTTCTAAGAGAGCCTATTAAAACATTCTTAAGAAGTGTTATTTCACTCTTTTTGTCTCCAGAATATTGTGGGCTTGGGAGGTGGGAATCAACAACATCTAGTGACAACATTTAAAAGGTCTTGAACATTTGGACAAAGAATGAGACAAATGAGGCAGTGGGAGGCAGAGAGGGAGAGAGCTTTTTAGAATACAGATTATCAGTAGCAAAGTAAATGGATCTGGAAGCATCTCAATGGGGGATGATGAATAAGTTTTTCCTGTTAGAAATGGTAAATGGAGATAAATTTTATAATGCCCATACTTGCTCTTTTAAGATTCATAAAGTGTCACTTTCACTTGCTTTATTGAATGTTTTGCCTCAATTAGGTTGTTTTAATCAGTGTACAGCATATTATGACAGCTTTCAATATTTAATTTATATCTCCAATTTCCCCAACACTATTTTCCCATCATAAGACTTAGGTTCCTCAATCACGAATTCTTCTATCACAATGATTTCAAGAACCCTTGTGGTTTGGCAAGTCTCATTTGTACTTCAGGGTCGTGCAACAGATCATAGCCTTAAAATCTCTATTTCCCAATTTCGATTCTAAACATCAGTTGCAAGAAACAATTCTCATGAAAGGTTGGCTAAAAGTTAGGAAAGCCATTTAGTCTAATTGCTCTTACTTAAATAAAATCGACTCCCAAGCATCTGATCAGAGTTTTAGATCTCCTCCACAGGAGAAAAAACGAACACATGCTCATACATGTGGCATTTTGTACATAATTTCAGGAGGGTTATTGATCTGTATAGGTCAGTTGAGCCTATATATTAAGAACTGCTGTTTCAGGCTTGTTACTTTGTTTAATATTTTATCATAGAGAATTTCAAACACACCCAAGAGTAGACAAGAATAGACAGAGTACTATGATCAACCTCCTTGGACACATCACCCAATCCCAACAGCCATTCTTCCCAGGCTAGTTCTGTGCTGCTTCTAGCTTAATCTGTCCTGACATCAAGCTAGACCATCAGGTAAACATACATCTAAGCTATATTACTGGCTCCTAGACTGCTTTCCACAAATTACCCTTAGACATGTTTATGACTTTGGAATGCCATGATGAATACTTGAAGTGACCCCTAGAAAAAATTTGCTTTTGTATCCCTTATAAATTCTTGTTGAGGAAGTCTTCCATGTCATATCATTCCACCCCCTCCAGAGCTCATTCCTGAGACCTCTGCACTTCTCCTAAACTACTTGGGGATTATTTTATGAATACTCTGAATCCTTAACTGATCATTTTTCATTAAAGTGTTTTATTGGTAGTTTGAATATTGCCTGAAATTGTGAGTGCCACTTTTTTTTCACTATATTAAAACTTATTTCTGGCATAAACATTAATTTTTGGTGTGATTTTCATGTATTTTGCCATTTTATTGAATTTTTAAATTAAATCCTAGAATTTTTCTGTCTCGTCTTGAGTTGTCTATGTGTGATAATGTATGATATGTGTGATGTCATCCAAACATAATAATGAGACTTCCTTTCTAATATAGTTTTCTATTAATCCAGTTTCATATCTCATGGCTGACCTGAAATTCCAGTGTTATTAAATAATAATATTGATAAAGGATCATCTATATGTTTCTGATTTTAAAGGGGATGCTTTTGAGTTTCACCATTAAGTAGATTCTTAGGTTTTTTTGTTTTGTTTTGTTTTTTAATATATCTTTATTGATTTCAGAGAGGAAGGGAGAGGGAGAGAGAGATAGAAACATCAATAATGAGAGAGCATCATTGATCAGCCGTCTCCTGCATGCCCCCAACTGGGGATCAAGGCCACAATGTTGGCATGGGCCCTGACTGGGAATTGAACTCCTGGTTCATAGGTTAAGAAGTGTTCCTTCCATTTTACCTAACTAAGAGATTTTTTTTCATTTTATTTAAATAAAAAATGAAGGCATTCTCTCAAATACTTATGTGACCTACTTAGAGACGAATATAATTCACTCTTAAATTATTCATTAATGTTATGTTATTTCAGTAAGTTTCCTAATATTAGATTTAACTACTGTTATATTCCTAGAATAAACTCCATTGCACATGGTAGGTTATTGTTGTACATACCACTTAATTCTATTTGACCTTTTGTTTATAAATTTTCACATATATATCAATAACTGAGATTGATCCACAGCACCTTATGTGTATCTATTTGACATCGGGGTTTATTTTATAAAATGAAGTAAGCAATAATTAATCATTTTCTCTATTCTAAATTCCTTTCTATAGTCTGGGAAGTCTACTATTAAAAGTAGGAAGCAATACATTTAAAATTAATTCAAGTTTAGAGTCTTTGGGGAAACATGGATAGATTTCTCAATTTATTTCATATTTGTGTTTTGTGCAAATTTTTAAAAATCTTAATAAATGGTTTTACTTTCTAACTTATTTTCATTTTTGTTAAAATTTGAAGATCTAAACTATGTCCTAAAAACAGATGAATTTTATAGTATCTAAATTTACAAGGTGAACTGCAATGAAGAAGGAGCCTAGAAGGAAACATCACAACTCTCGGATTTCCTAATGTTTAAAATAATTTTAAGCTTTTACATTTAAATGTAGTTTAATGTGTTCACAGATATTTTCATTTTCTCCTATGATTATAAAAAGAAACAACTGGGAAGGATGATTGTTATTTAAAGTAGTTATAATGAATTCTGCTCTAAAAATCCAATGCTGTCTTGTGCTATGAGAATGGAAGCAGCATAGAGATTGGGATATATGGGCGGGAAAACCTTGTTAATTCCTGTAGCATGGAAGAAATCCTAAATTCGGTGCCACGTCCTAGTGCTAATGCTTTTGACTCTGTGCTAACATATATTACATCAAAATCTATGGTACACGGTATGCACTCAGTGATGGTGCATTCTATTCATTTATTCACATAATTTTGATGTCTCATTGAGGAACCTATTGTCAAAATATTTAGAAGTTGTCAAAGGAAAAAACGAATTGTTTTCCTTGGTAAGCACATTATGAATCACTCAGAGAAAAGGGACATCCTAACTTATTCTTTCCAGTGTCCATGCCAAATTTTGAAAAAGAAGATTGATAACCAGATTGGACAGGTAGCAGAATTCTAAATGAAAGAAATTATGTTAACTGTGTGCCTGGTACAGGATTTTCTATCCAGTTCCTGCTTAATATAATATAATCCATGACTTAAGGAGCCAGTAGAGAGTATTTTTTAATATATTTTATTGATTTTTTTTTTTACAGAGAGGAAGGGAGAGGAATAGAGAGCTAGAAACATCGATGAGAGAGAAACATCAATCAGCTGCCTCCTGCACACCTCCTACTGGTAATGTGCCCACAACCAAGGTACATGCCCTTGACTGGAATCGAACCTGGGACCCTTCAGTCTGCAATCCGACGCTCTATTCACTGAGCCAAACAGGTCAGGGCCAGTGGAGAGTCTTAAGAAAATATTTAGAAGACCTTTGAAGCCTTTTGAGGGCTGGTCGGAGATCATTTTGAGCCTCACCCAGTCACTGAGGAAATCCTGCTGCCAAGTCAGTCTTGGTAATGGAATCATAATAGAAAACATCCTGTATAACAAAAGAGGAACATGTAAAATTGACCGTCCCTCTGCTACGCTCATCAGCCAATCAGGAGTGAGCATGCAAATTGACCCAACAAAGATGGTGGGTTAATTTACATACACAGGTGCTGGGCAGAGAGCAGAGTGGGAGAGCTGGCAGAGAGTGGAGTGACTTGGGAAACTTGGCTCCCCAAGCTGCCAGACGGAGAATAGAGAGGGAGAGCTGGCAGCTTGGAGGACTTGGCAGAGTGGGAGGCTATGGGATAGAGACAGAGCAGGAAGGGAAAGCCAAGAGTGTGAGGAGCACCAGGAATTCTGGGAATAGTAGTTCTGGTGGCAGCCCCAGGACCTGAAGCAGAAGCCCAGAGCGCAGGAAGCACCAGGAATGCTGGGAATTGTAGTTCTGGTGACAGATGGATCTCCTAGACCAGCCGTGGGCAAAGTACGGCCCACGGGCCGGATCCGGCCAGTTTGAAATGAATAGAACTAAAAAAAAAAAAAAGACCGTACCTTTTTATGTAATGATGTTTACTTTGAATTTATATTAGTTCACACAAACACTCCATCCATGCTTTTGTTCCGGCCCTCCGGTCCAGTTTAAGAACCCATTGTGGCCCTCGAGTCAAAAAGTTTGCCCACCCCTGCCTTAGAGCAATTGAAAAAAGAATGGTGATTATACATGATGAAATAAGGTAAAAAAAACACCTAGAGCTAAAAAATCTCTGGAGGTCATCTAATACCACCCATACTCCACGCAAACATTGCTGGTCTGCTGTAGAGAATATTGGAGTCTAAAAATGATTACTTAAGGTTTAATAGATATTGGATGGCAGAGTTGAAGCTAGAATCCAGCTGCCCATCCAGGGTTGGTTCCAATGTAATGATGATATTTTGATAACGGGCCACTGGGGCTGGATACTGGCACAAACACTGCATTTGCAGTCACTGTGCCTTTTTCCCTTGACTGCTTTGATTTAAAACTTGATCACACTTCAATTCTGCATGGAAATGGAGTTCCAAATATGGAATCAGCCCTCTTTCGAGCACTTTGTATTTGCAGGACATTGTGTTGGTGCTTATGGAGGATACGATGATGTGTGAGATGCTGTCTAGTCCTCAACAAACTTGAAAAACAAATGAGAAAGGAAAAGGAATTGCATACTTCCAGATGTAAATAAGCATGAAACCCAAAGATCTGCAGGGAAAGAGTGAGTCCTAGAAGAGAGAAAATCTTAAGAAAGAAAAACTACTCACTGAAATGTATTCATCCTGGATGACTCGTTATTCCCAAGGTCTGGGTCATATTGGTGCTGTGGCCTAAGAGTAGTCAATGAGGTATTTTTAACTGTGGTGTAACAGAAAGAGCAGGAAAAGACTAAGACTGAGTCTCAGTAAAACCATGATTCTCCATAGGTAAGCATTTATTCAAAAGTACTTATTGGGCCCTGGCTGGTGTGGCTCGGTTGGTTGGGTGTCATCCCATGCACAGAATGTTGCTGGTTTGATTCCCAGTAAGGGCACATGCCCAGGTTATGGGCTCAATGCCTGATAGGGGGCCTGCAGGAGGCATCCCATCGATGTTCTTTTTCTCTCTAAAAATCAATAAGAAATATTTAAAAACAAAACAAAACAAAATTTATTGGTATCCTATGTGTTAAAAGAAAGGGTTTCTGTCATTGAAGGCCTCCAAGACACCTGAGGGAGAGACAACTGCATGAAGCCAATGATTCTAAGAGTGAGCTCAAGGCGTAATGACAGCACAAAGGGGAAGCATTCACTGCTGCTTGGACGACAGCCAATCCTATACAATTCTAAGCAGGTCTGCCTTATAAAATTCCTGAATTCAAAAGAGGGTAGCCCAGCCAGAGATATATGCTCAATTTGATTTGCCCAATGAGGTACAGACCATAGTCTACTTGGTTTTTAGTCTTTAGCCCAGCACTTTTTCTTTCTCCGGTGTGACAGACAACCAGTGAAGTGTTTCCCAGTCTGCTCAGCACAATGATGGTGAAAGAAATGGGAATCATATTCTATGCTCTGCTTGGTTACTGAGTTAGTCTGCTTCTTGGATACAAACTATTCATAGTTTCAAACATGGAGTTCTTAACAAACAAATAAAGAAAATGGTCAGCCTCAAAGGAAATGCAACAGAAAATTAAAACTGAAGCAAATCCATTTGTAATTGTAAGAGATTTTAAAGAAAACCTTAGGAAGTACAGAATTGAACCCATTGGCAAAGTTGATTCATTCAAATGGCCTGACCTTAACAATTTGAATAAACCAAGCAAGTTTTTATATAGCCATTCTTTAGGATCTAGTCCTTCTTACCTATTCCACAACAGATCTGCTTCTTTAAGGGAGCATACCATTAAAAATGCAACAACAAACCAGTTTGCAATGTAGACTGTTCCCTGAGAGCCACCTCTCCCCGCCCCCACAACTTACAGTGTGAAGGTGTATGTGTGTGTGTGTGTGTGTGTGCGCGCATGTGTGCAAAGCATAGCTAGACCTGGAGGTTGCTGCTTTTATTTACTCAGCGGGTATTAAACTCTCTATCTGCTAAATATGTTCATCTCAGTGGGAACTCCAAAGCACAGTATTAATTCCCTCCCTAAATAATTGTTTCCATCATCTGAAAGAGCAGAACTCAGCAGCAAAGAGAAACACTGCTTATAATGGAAGTGGGAGCACATTGATGGAAGCTGGAGAGTCCCCTCAGGCAGTAAAATACAAGCCATGGCTCGTCTCACTTCTTATAGCTCCAACTCAATTTTGTGTTGCACATAATTGTGCCGTGCGCACAGCCTGTGCTGAATAAACCTGTGATCGTTTGAAAGGTCAGCAGTTTTCCAGGGAACAAGGAAATATGCTGCTAAGGCATTTGATGATCTCACCAGCACCAGAATACACTCAAGCGCCCAAGTAACAAAAAAATTTAATTAAAAACAGAATCATTATGTTTCCCTATGCAGAGACTAAGGGAAGTCAGTAGTGAGGTGAGTTTTTTCCCATCATGCCTCTAGAGGACATATATTTGAATATTCCCAAAATAGAAATGGCAAATCAGAATCCAAAAGCTTTAAATAGATGCAGCTCTTGTTGTACATAAAGGAAAACAGCTTTTCAGCAGTGTCACGTTACTTCTCCACTTCTTTCAGCACCGCAATATGCTACCAACCTAAGTTCTGCAGTAGCTCAGTCTCTCCTCTCTTCTTTCTTCATCTGGGATTCAGCAAAGATAAACCTTCTTTCAAAAATAAAAAAATTATGTATTATAAGTGAAAGAACTCAGTATTGAATGGGTACATACTGTAAGATTCCATTTATGTGCATTTTGGAAAAGATAAGAATATAGAAGCAGGGGACAGATAAGTGGTTGCCTGGGGGTTCCAGGTGGAGGAAAGGTCTGAATAGAAAGGGCAGCTTGAAGATATTCTTCAGGATATTAAAATTATTCTGCATCTTGTCTATGGTGGTTATGAGAATCCATGCACAGTAAATACTTATAAAACCATACACCAGAAAAGTAAATTTTGTTGTATAGAAATGTTTCAATCGGTTTAGAAATTGAGTGCCTATTTTGTACCAATATGACAATGAGATTCTCCTTGCTGATTGTCAGCCTCTCAACTCTAGTCTTAATCCAGCACTTTTAGCACTTGTTATGGCATTATTATTTCCAGTATCATTACAACATTGTTACATCAACGTCATCTAAGTCTCTTAAGTAATATGACACAAACTAAAGTAATTGATGGTTGGTGTGAACCATCCACTTTTCCCATTTTCCTGACTTTCAATTTGTTTCTCTATCTTTGGGGCCGCTATTTTTAAATACACAACTAGCAAGATACATAACTAGCAAAACACATAAATAACAGAATTTTTTGTTATCATATACCAAAAAGGTATGTTTCACCACAAATTCTCTTCATTGTTCCTCCACTCTTCCTTCCTTAAAACAATAACCAGAAAGTTCATATATTACCAAACTTCTTAAACCAATATTCTCTGATAGGTTAAAAAAAAAAGTATCTCATTATTGTCTTAACTTGTTTAATTATTAATGAGGTTTGTATCTTTGTGTATGATATATGATTTGGGCCAATCTGGGATGAAGATCTTTTCTCATGGCACTCGGAGTGCTTAGAAAACTCTTCAGTGGGGTATGGGCTCTCTGCTCCCCTCAAGCCCAAACAAGCCCCACCACCATGTCCACTCTTGCAGATGGCCTCCAGGACAGCAGTAAAAGGGTCACTTCTAACCTAGGCTTGCCACCTCTCTGGCACTTCCTCCAGAAATGGGGCAAAGAATTGCCCTACTCTCAGATTCCCCAAACTTAAAGCGGGGAAGAGTCCTAGCATTACCCCAACCAGAGAGAGGCAGGGGAGACATGGAGGACATGGTATTGCCCACACCCCTCCTCGGTCTCCTATTCTCCTTCTTCCCCTCCCCCATGCCCAGGTTAGGGGCTCTTATCTGGCCGGGACAGAGGTGATGGGAGCCTAATTCAGCCAGTCACCTTGCTGCAACCAGTTTGTTGGACAAACAGGACAAACGGGACTGGTGGCATTACCCAAATACAGCTTTGTTTTTGTTTCTCCATCTCTTTAAACACTATTCCGTGAGGGTGATCTTCTCCTTCACCCAGATAATTTTAGGGTCTCTCTCTAGGATTATAGACACCTTCCATAACTGGCTCTTAGTGTTTGATATTTACATTTCTGCCCTTGAGAAGAGAGTATTTCTACCTCTCCCCAGTTTGACCTCGATCCCCTGCTGTCTTGTCCTTGTCCATCACAGTGACTCCACTTATCCCCCACATCAGATTCTGAACTATTCTTGTGTAAATCCTCCACAACCTATAATTAATGTGATGTACTCATTTTCTTCTGTCGATTTATTACATTTCTCTGCATTTTCATGAGTCACTTAACTCACACAGCCACCTTTCTCCAGTTGAGCCCATAAGGAACAGCTCTTTCCCATTTCTGTAGCTGAGCTCCTTCTATCATGCCTCTTTGGGAAAATTAATATTGTTTGTTTATTAACACATTTCTATATTTCTAACATATCTCTAATATTTCTTATATTAAAATATAAAATCCCTACATCTTTTTATTATAAACTTTTTCTCTTAAACATATGATGTAAAATATTTAACTTGTCTTTTTATGAAATGAACAATAGTCCTATTATTATATTACCTAATAATCATATGTTAATATGTCATTATTTTAGAATTTGGAGGTCATCTTTTTTTTCAGTCTCTAAGTCTGCCCAAAGAATCCTATAAACAAAGAAAAAATTTTCAACAATGACATCACTACCAACAAAACTGATCCTTTCAGCCATTTTCCAGGTGCACTAACTAGGTGTTTTGACCCACATCACATAAATATGCAGGTGGCTCCATTTTCCTGTTTTTATACAGGCACCTCATAGAGTGTGTTAAGAGCCCCAGTGAGCATGTCCTCTTTAAAAATACATTTTTATTGACATCAGAGAGGAAGGAAGAGGAAGAGAGAGATAGAAACATCATTGATGAGAGAGAGTCATTGATCGACTGCTGCATGCACACCCCCCCTACTGGGGATTGAGCCCGCAACCTGAGCATGTGCCCTGACTGGGAATAGAACCGTGACCTCCTGGTTCATAGGTTGACATTCAACCGCTGAGCCACTCTGGCTGGGTAGCATGTCCTCTTTAAGACCTCAATTATCTCTTGATACAATGGACACAAGAAGGAGCCTTTTTAACTCTTTCATGTGCTACGAGAGCACTATTTAATAGTGTGCTCCCCACCCTGGGGTTATGTTGCCTCCATCTGGAGGAGATTTGGAAAATTGGGGGTGGGGGCATATTTAGTTGTCACAGTAACTGGAATCTGCTGCTGGAATTTAGTGCTTGGCAATCAGGGATGGTTACATCCCACAATGAGCAGAACCGTCCCACACTACAGAGAAGTGTTCTATTCAAAATGCCAATTGTGCCCTTTGTGGAAATAGTACTTTAGAGAAGTGTAGCCTGTATTAGTCAGGGTTTTTAGTTGCAAACAGAACCAACTTTAGCTAGTTTAAGTGAAAAAGGAACTTTAGAGTAAAAAATAGTCAATAGCTCACAGAATCCCCAGAAGGCTCAGAGAATCAGCCTGGGTGGCCAGGCAGCAAGAAGAATGCCCCATTACACTGCCAGCTGTTCCAGGGGGACCTTGTTGGCACTACCCTCTGCCAGTGTGCATGACCTACAGAGGGTATGGGATCCCCAGAGAGCACCTTTGCCAGATGGATTTATTCCCTGCAGGGTCTCCCTCTTGCTTGGTGGAGCTTAGGTCACATAAATGAACTTGTGACACAGAAGTTTGAAAAGGTGAGTTCCTATCTCTACCTCGGGACCTCTACCTTGGGGAAGGAGGGTTTACAATGTAGGAAGGGTGTTCAAAAGATGCTGGGCAGTCACTAAGTGTGACACATGTCCAGGAAATCTTTAAAAGCCCTCATCACATCCCCCTCCAGAAAGACACTTTCCAAGTGTGGACCTGATAAAAATAGCTTCCAAATTTGTCTTCCAGAATCTTAAAAATATGTAGTCTCTCCCCACTTTGCATATCCATGCTATTTTCTTTACCTCAATTACCATATCAGATATTTTTTGTACTGGTGCATACATATAACTTCTGTTTCTTCCCTCAGCATTGTAATGCCTGTCCAGCTATGAGACTCATTTCTTCATTCTCTCACCTCCTACAACTTTTAATATCTTACATGAGCATTTACCAAAAAAAAAGACTTTAAAATTATGGGTAAGATATATGTTATCTTATAGATAACATATATCTTACCCATAATTTTTTTTAAATATGCAAAGAAACTACAGTGCACTTTGGTTCAAAGACATAATCATGATGATATTGTGCCATGTGGTTTTGGGAAGGAAGTGTAATCTGAAGTGTAGTACCAATTTGTTCTACGGTCACTTAAGAACAAGAGCTCCATATACCATATAGCTGCTTAAGCTGACAGGACTACAAGCAGATGGGTCAAACAATATAACAGATGTATACGAGGACAGTGTCATAGGATAGTGGCTTTTCAAACATAATTTGAACCACTGAAGGGAGAGGAGCATTAGTGTACTGAAGACAATGAATTGATTTCTCAGTGTTATTATTCCTATCTTTGACGCTATAACAAAGTTCCATGGCCTTCCAACAAGTGCCTAATGATTGGATATGCAGGGGAATAAATGTCGCAGTTTACATCTTAAAATGATCCTAAATTGCCTGAACTTATTAGTTAAATTTAATGATACAGGTAGTTTTGAGCATATTACACTAGAGATGATATTAGCACCTTCTTTCAGCTCTCAGAGTTCCTTATTATCCCTGAGACAGTGATCCAGGAAAGAAGTGCTGTAGATAGTGTCAGAATTTTAAATCACTGACTTAGAATGAACTGCTCTAATATTAATTTTTACTATGAGTGAAATAATCCAAGAGTTTCTCTTGTTAGCAATGTGCACTGCTATCAAATTCACATAGGGACTTAGAAACTATTTTTAAGTACACTGGATTTATTTATTTTTTTATATGAATTATCTCTACCTGCAAAAAAAAAAAAATTGGAATTCAGGAATGCATCTACAATTTGTTCAAGATAAATTTATTAGAGATGAGATCTGAAAGGGATGAAAACCATGCATGCTGATAGATTATCCATTCATCAATTTATGTTTGTAGATTAAGTTGTTGTCTTTAATTATAAAATGAAATAAATTCATTTGTTACATAATGCCATAGCTGGTTTATGCATCTGAGATGGAGTGCAGAGAAGCAAACATATCTTACTGGTCATATGTCTGAAATGACATTTAGAATATGAAGTCAAACTACTTTAATTACCTCCGTATGGGAACATCTTGCTGCTGAGATGACTGGCACATTTCTGTTTGGAGCGAACAGTTTGAATCTTAAGAATGCTCTAGATATAAATCCAGTATATCTCAAAGGCCTATAGTTGTTTAAACTGAGAAATAGATTCATACAATAATAACCTAAAACTCAATAAAGTAGGACCAAGTTAAAAGCTGACTGACAGAATCTTATTCTGTTGAAAATATTTTTTTGATATCTCTTAAAATATTCATCTAAGATCTACTATTTTTCTAGTGACTAAAAATGTTGGGATCTGATTATAAATGTGAATACATGCCACTGGGGTTTCCCTACATGAAGGTGACAACCAACACAAGTGAAACAATGTAAAGTCTTCTAGAATTCCTACCCTGTCATTGACAACAGATGCCCTGGAGTGGTCCAGTCAAGAAGGCCTCACACCTGGGTAGCTAGCTGAGACGGTGGCATCAGCACAAGTAGCACCCTAGCATAGTCACAAAGAGTCCAGGATCCTTGGAAATCACCCGGCCCTACTGTTTCAAATATTAGATTGGGAACTGAAGCTCAAAAAAGTAAACTGGGCCCAGCCGGCGCAGATCAGTGGTTGAATATCAACCTATGAACCAGGAGGTCATGGTTGGATTCCCGGTCAGGGCACATGCCCAGTGAGGGCATGCAGGAGGCAGCTGATTAATGATTCTCTCTCATCATTGATGTTTCTATCTCTCTCTCCCTCTCCCTCTCCCTTCCTCTCTGAAATCAATAAAAATATATTTTTTTTTAAAAAAGTAAATTGGTTTGTTCAATATCACTTGTCAGAGGTAGACCCGGGCCTAGAAGCCAGTCTGCCTCCTGGACCAAACCAATGTTCTTTCCTCAACCATGAAGCCTCCCTGTCAGAAAACAAGGCTTTAGCACACAGTGCCAATTCAGGGCAATATATTCTGACTATGTGACTCCACAAGCAATTATTCTAAGACTCTGATTAATGGGGAAAGGCCATTTTGACTATTTCAGATCCCAAACTTAGATTTTGAGAAGTTAATGTCTTATTCATTTTTTTAAATGGAACCATGAACATAATTTGTTTTATTGTGTATTTTCATTATCTGTGTAAGCCTGCTTAAATGAAGATTTGATTGATAAGGATTAGAATCTTTAATCCCTAAATTAGATATCTGGGTTTTTGTTTTTTCAATTCTATCTTATCAACTGACTGCTCTCAAATATGTTCATAGAGCTGCAGGGTTACCAGGGAGCTGGCTTAGTCAAAAGAAAGTGACTTTCCCTTTGTTACACATCCTGAAGTTGTGAGATGTATTGTACCTGGTAGAGAAAGGAAGTGCATTGTGGGAAGAGTATGACTTTGAAGTAGAACAGATCCAAGTTTAAATTTAGACCTACCTTTTATTAGCTTTATAAATAGCCATTTAGCTTTATAGCCACTTAACTATTTAGAGTCTACGTTTCTTAGTTTCCTATCTGGAAAACAGTACAGTAACTTGCTAACATGGTCACTCAAGGGAAGGAAGGTAGTAATATGCCTAACTCACCTGGCACACCTGGAAGCTATGATTCTTAACTAAGGTAACAGTAAGACATGTAAACCTAGATTGGAAAAAAATACTGCCTTAGCCTTTCAAATTGTTTGAAATGTTGGAATAGCTCCTTGAGGATAAATGTACTTATAGATATACAAGGAGCCCAGCGCACAATTCGAAATTGAGAGGCACCACCCATCCTCGAGTCACAGGTCCAGCCCTGCCTCGTTCCCCAGGATCCGCAGCAGCCACGGCCATTGCTGGTCTGGCCCTGCCTCCCTCTCCAGCCCTTGAAGCAGCCATGGCCGCTGCTGATCAGGCTCTCCCCCAGCGCAGGCACATGGAGGCCCCTGTCGAATTGTTCTCTCTGAAATGCTGTTAACTTAGATTATGGGACAGTGAACATAGCTCTGGAACTCTGAGATGGAGTCCTGGGTTGTATTCAGGTCCAGTTCCTCCATAGCAGGTGGCTTGGATAAGGCACTCAATCTCCTTGAGTTTGTTTTCTCATTTGAAAATCAAGGCAACTCCCCAAATATCTCTGCTTACAGACAGTAAAGCCCTCTTTCATTGAAAGAGGGTCATGAGAAGCAACTCCCAGGTCCTTGCATCTGGATGGACCTGCTTTCATCTTTGCTACTAATGTCACTTCAGTGACACGTTCTTAGCAGTTTATGAGATGCTATTTAGATTTTCTTTGCACTGAATGTTGTGTTGTTAATTCTATGTGAAGCTGACTGATTTGAAGTGATTAAAAGTCTAAAGTTGAAGGAGCTCTGACAACTGTGCAGTCTTGGCATGAAGGATAAGAACATCTAAGTAAAGATGCACTGAGACTATCAGAGTTCCTGTCTATGACTTCATTACACCAACCCAGATCCAACAAGTTCCAAGAGAGAGAAAATGAGGAAAGGCAACAAGGGAAAACAATACATTTATTAAGAAGCATGAAAATGCAAAAACTCATTTATAAATAAATGTAGTATAATTTACCCAGTGAAAAAATAGCTAAAATCCAGGAGTCAACTGGATTTTATATTTGAAATGATTACATATTTGATCTCCAATTATTTCCCCCTTCATCATGTTCTCTTAGTAGCAGCAATTTTACAATGGCCATAGAAAAAGCTGTTACCAATGATTATCATACAAGGGGAAATTTTTCAAGAATTTTCTTTAAGAATAAATCAGTGCAAACAAATTCAAATTCTAACGGATACGTAAGACCTGGGCTTATCTTCAGAAAAGTAGAAAATAAAAATCCCAAACATTTATTCATTAAGAAATGAAAAGGAATACTACATTTTGATCATTGAAAAATAATGCATATGGATATTATAACACATTCTTAACCAGTGATTGCAATAATTACATTTGTAAATGTTCATCCAAGTACTAGTGGCAGTATTCAATAAACATTCAAATTCCCACTAAAAGTAACACTAGATATAGTCACATGTGGACAGTACTTCTTTTGATTTACTACTACAACAAAATTTATGTCAACAGGAAGCAAGTGACCCTTAAAATATTGTCTTTTTTTTCTATAAATGATTTTTCACAGTCTGCATATTTTATCTGTGAAGACCCCAAGAACATTTTACAACAGCTAATTAAGAAAGTCCTTTTAATAAAATAACTCTTGATATTATAGAAACAAACAATACCAAACACAAGTGTAGCTTTAAAAATAAAAATAACAGGGCAGAATCGGTTTTCTTTGGCAAGAAGTTGTTAATTCCTTACCAAATGTTGGTGTGCATAGTAAAGACACTATCAGAACACTTCTTTGGTATTTACCAAAGAGCCATTTAGTCAGCTGAAAGGGCTTCATAAACTATGGTACCATGATAGTAATGTAGAGCTCATGTTAAAGTTGCACTGAAATCAACATCGTTTTCTTGATTATTGTTGTTAATGGATCGTCCTTCAAAGAGCTCCCTTCTAATTTTGGCCTGAGTCTCAGGCTGGAATAAAAGTTCTTTTATCTGTTTCACTTTGGACTTCAGAACCATCCTTTCTCTCTGCAAAGCTTCATTAATTAAGTCTCGGATTCCAATAGGTCTCTTGCCTACAGAAAAAGAAAATTTACAATACATTTTACATACAAATGCCAATGAAAAACATTAAATGTGGCACACCGACTGATCAAAAGAGGGTTAACAAGAAACCTTTAAAATGTGGCCCACATCTTATAGAAAAGGTTGCATTTTGCCAAAAATATATTATTTACCTGAAACAAATTGACTGTAAATAAAGTTAACTCCATAGCGACTGCATACATAGGACAAACATAAAACATTATGGAGTGTGAATAATCATTTCAACAGTGGTTATTTGAAACTTAGCACTTGTTAGCTGTGTGTATATTTTGGCCTCAGATAAGGTAGTCAAATGCCCTGCTAAGCAATATAAATGGCAGTATTCCAGTTATGGCAAGGCCCCTTCCACGGCCTTTGAGTCCATGAGGCATAACCCAAAGTCCCCTCTCCCTTGGCCATGGCCCAGGGCAAGTGAAACTTGGGCCATTCTTCGTTCATAAATTAATTTCCTCTGCTAGTCCCAGCGCTCCATATTTCTTCTGTTGTGTTTCAGAAATGCAAACACACTGATCATGAAAGCATTAGGCAACCTCCACAGATTGGACAAGAGACACTTAAACAGCACATTGCAAATCAGTCCACTGACTCAGCAGAGGGGAGCAGGGATGCTTCTCACGGAGCAGAGGGGCCTGCCTGCATTTGGGTCTCATTTCCTGTTGTCATTGTCAGTGCCATTCCTATCAGCCTCTTCAGTTTTCACAGTGCTCCCATCCCCTGGCTTGTGTTTGTTCTGTGTTTCTTCCAGATACTGCTGGACAGCCTTGAGCACTGCGTTCTCCACCAGCCTCTTACTGAGCTTTACCAGTTCAGCATCATCAGGCTCACCTCCATTCTTATCACCTACATTCCACAACAGAGAAGAGAGGTCACTGAGATCATATTGCCATAGAAACTCAGCATGCAGGGGCCGGCTAGTGCAGAGAGTGAAAAAGAGCAAGTGTCCTTCAATCTGGTCAACTCAATCTATAAATCCAAGAATACTGAGTTGGCTTTTCATTTGGTATTTGCAGAAGCAGATTGCCTATTCCTAAAGCCTTTGGGACATAAAGTAGTTCATAAGCCCCAATTTGAAAATATTCTACCTATAATGCTGAAATTTCCTCATTTCTACATAGAATTTTTGTTTTTCTCTTATTCAAGGCCAATTGTTATTACTGAAGTTCATGTGCCCACCTGGAGCCTCAGACATGAATTCACCAACTAGACCTATTTCTGTTTCTCCTTCTCTACTGCCAAATGCCAAGTAATCAAAATTTGCCTATCAGCTAACTACTTAAGATCAGTAATTTTAAAATGTTTGTCCTACAGGTTGGTTGTTAATAAACTCTCAGCACTCCTAGGAAGACAAAGGCAGTTAGTACTGCTATAAAATAAGCTTGTAAAGCTAATATTCTTTTTAATCTCACTGTTATCACTGGAATTTAAAAAGTAGAAAACTCTTGCCCTAACCAGTTTGGCTCAGTGGATAGAGCGTGAGCCTGTGGACCAAAGGGTCCTGAGTTTGATTTTGGTCAAGGGCACATACCTTGATTGTAGGCTCCTCTCTGGCCCGGGGTCCTGGTGGGGCTCATGCAGGAGGCAACCAATTGATATATTTCTCTCACATTGATATTTCTCTCTGTCTTTCCCTCTCTCTTCCACTCTCTGTAAAAATCAATGGAAAAATACCCTCGGGTGAAGATTAAAAAATAAAAAAGGAGAAAACTCTTCAGGGAAGAGTTAGGCTTATGATGGTAAACTACTAGATGTTAATCTTTTATGGTCATTTCCCTTCCCCGCTCGTGATGATCAAGGTTTAATTATTCTTTCTTTCATTTTACTGTAAATGGTAAAGCACAAGGGAGCTCAGTCACTCATGTCCATTCAGTACATCATCACCTTCCATTGAGCTGTGGGCTCAGGAAGGCAGATGACTGGAGGCAAAGATATTTAAGCTCCTAAATATATTGAGCAAATACTAACAGATCTCAGGGATGTTATAGAAAGCAATACAATAATAGTAGGGAAATTTGATACTCCACTTTCAAAAATGGCTAGATCATTCAGACAGAAAACCAACATTGGACTTGAACAATACTTTAGACCAAATGGACCTAACAGACATATACGAACGTTCCATCCAACAGCACCAAAATACATTCTTCTCAATTGCAGACGGAATATTGGCAAGAGACATATGTGATAAAGAACTATTATTCAAAATATGCAGAGAACTCTTAAAATTCAACAATGAGAAAACAACAACAACAAAAAAAACATGGTTAAAAAATAGGCCAAGATCTTCAATGGACCAGAATAGAGAGCCCAGAAATAAACCCACATCTCTAGGGTAATTAATTTATGACAAAGGAGGCAAGAACATAGAATGGGATAAAGACAGTCTATTCAATAAATGATGTTGAGACCATTGGACAGATACATGCAAATAAATGAAACTAAACCACCTTCTTATAACACATATAAACTCAAAATGGATTAGACCTGAAACCATATAGCTCTTAAAAGAAAACATAGGCAGTAAAATCTCACACACTTCTCTTAGCAATTTTTTTTTCTCAAATATCTCCTCGGGCAAGGGAAACAACATCAAAAAATAAACAAATGTGCTTACATCAAACTAAAAAGTTTTTGCACACCAAGGGAAACCATCAACAAAACAAAAAGACAGCCTATTAAATGGAGATGAAGATATTTGCCAATGATACATCTGAAAAGGGATTAATATCCAATGTTCATAAAAAACTCAGACAACTCAACACCAGAAAAATCAAACAACCCAATTAAAAGGTGGGCAGAAGACCTGAATAGATACTTTTCCAAAGAGGATATGCAGTTGGCCAACAGACATATGAAAAGTTGTTCAACATCATTAATTACCAAAAAAAATGAAATAAAAACCACTATGAGATACCACCTCACATCTGTCAGAATGACTATCATCAATAAGTCAACAAACAAGAAGTGTTAGTGAGGATGTGGAGGAAAAGGAATCCTAGTGCACTATTGATAGGATTACAAATTGGTACAGCCACTATGGAAAACAGTATGAAGGTTCCTCAGTAAATTAAAAACAAAACGGTCTATGACCCAGCAATTCCACTTCTGGGTATGTATCTGAAGAAACAAAAAACACTAATTTGAAAGAATATATGCACCCACATGTTCACTGCAGCATTATTTACAATAGCCAAGACGTGGAAGCAACCCAAGTGCCCAATGAATAGATAAAAAAGCTGTGTTATATTTACACAGTGGAATACTGCTGAGCCATAAAAAACCAAAAAGTGAAATATTAACTTTTGCATGGATAGACCTAGAGCGGTGGTTCTCAACCTGTGGGTTGCGACCCCTTTGGTGGTCGAACGACCCTTTCACAGGGGTCGCCTAAGACCATCCTGCATATCAGATATTTACATTACGATTCATAACAGTAGCAACATTACAGTTATGAAGTAGCAACGAAAATAATTTTATGGTTGGGTCACAACATGAGGAACTGTATTTAAAGGGCCAGAAGGTTGAGAACCACTGACCTAGAGGGTATTATGCTAAGTGAAAGAAACCAATCTGAAAAGGCTATATACTATATTATTCCAACTGTATGACATTCTAGAAAGGCAAAACTATAGATACAGTAAAAAGATAAGTGGTTGGCCCAGGTTGCGGGGAGGTGGTAGAGGAATGAGTAAGCAGAGCACAGAGAATTTTTAGGACAGTGAAAATATTCTGTATGGTCCCATAATGATGGATACATGGCATTATACATTTGTTCAAACCCACAGAAGATACAATACCAAGAGTGAATAATAATGTAAACTATGGACTTTGAATCATTACGAAGTGTTGATATTGGCTTATCAATTATCTTTACAACTTCTCTTTTTCCGTCTGTAATATCATTTCTCTTAGTCCAAACAATGATCCACATTGTTCCCTACACAATTTCTACCGTAATGCTGTCATTTCTTATTGGAAACCTTGGTTATGTAATAGAATTACTGATGGTGATATGACAGAACTAATATGTGTGTAAGGAAAGAAATGTATGATACACATATGAGCTTAAAATCCAATTCTGCTATCTTCTTTCTTTCTTCTTTTGTAATCCTCACCTGAGGATAATTTTCCATTGATTTTTAGAGAGAGTGGAAGAGAGAGGGAAAGACAGAAATATCAATGTGAGAGAAATATAACAATTGGTAGCCTCCTGCACAAGCTTTGACTAGGGCCCAAGCCAGGGAAGAGCCTGCAACCAAGATATGTTCCCTTGACCAGAATCGAACTCAGGACCCTTTGGTCCAAAGGCCAACGCTCTACCCACTGAGCCAAACTGGCTAGGGCTATTTTCTATCTGCACAACCTTGTTCACAATCTCTCCAAAACTAAATATTCCTTCAATGGGCCACAAAAGATGATAATATACCCTGCACTACTGTTGTAAGCATTAGAGAAAAGTTATAAAAAGTGCCTCACATTGTGTCTGGAACACAGTAGGTTTGGTAGTTATTTTATTCGATTTTATATTTGTTATCATTAAGAAGAATGTGCTCAATACCTACTAAAGGCCAATCATTCATTTACTCACTTTATTAAGTGCCACTCTGTTGTTGAAATCTATTTCCCTGACTATTTGCTCAGGACCACTATATGTCATTTTGTGCAAAATGGATTCAGAGGTGCAATTTGAACAGTGACAAAAGAAGCAAACATTCCAAACACAAGTCTGGTACAAAGGAGTATCAACAGAAGTACAGCTATCATTGGAAAAGCATTCTTATGACAAAGATGTCAAAACCATAAATTTTTGAACGATCGTGTTCTTTGGCAGAAAAGCAAGGCTGAAAAATGAGCATTGTTTTGAATTTTAAAATTATTTGTTCATGTAATTTATTATAATCTATTGAGATATTTTTACATAAAACTTAAAAAAGCATTACTAACTGGAATTAGTATTCACTTGTTTGGCCAACACTCATACTCGTGATAACATATACTTTTCTTCTAGGCTGATATTCCACGGTAGGAGCTGATTCAAGCAGAAATAAAGGTCACTTTCCTGTTCTGAAGGCAATGTTCACCAAGACAGAACAGTAGCATAAATGTTGTCAGCAATCTAATCTGGTTAAATCAATCATAATTGTAGATATCACTCTACCGCTTTCATAAGCATAAGGACACACACACACCCAGATCAGAAGGTTCCACAGGCTCGGAAATCCCCATGGTTCTAGGCCACTAATAGCAGGAAGAGAAATACTTCCTTCCATTCTTTTAGATAACAATTCACACTTTTCAAAGTGCTTTCAGAAACATTCTCTCATTTGATCCTCAAAGAAACCTTATGAAGCAAAATAAGTGCTATTCTTCCTATATAACAAGTCAGAACAATGAAACACAAGAGGTTACATAAATTGTCTAAGATCATAGTAAAGTGATGGGAATCGGTAGCTCTCACTCAAAATCAGGGAAATTAGTTCATCCAGGACACCCACCCCCAAGTGAATACTCCAACAGCTCTCTGCTGCACCCTCACCCTAGGGAAATGAGGTATACATGTGAGAAACACCACATAATTTAATGATTGGTTAATTGGAAAACAGAAAAATTCAGAAGGTTTCATTCTCAGGTTGAAATTTTTATACTAAATGGATATTGATTAATGTAGTACAATCCTTTTCTTCCATCTTCCGTCCATCTCTCCTTCTACACACATTGCCTGAGTGCCCTCTATTTGTGGTATTCTTGCAATGAATACAGAAATGAACCCCACATGGGCCCAGCCTTCAGGATGCCTGCAATTTAGGAAGGGCTTGTCTGGGTGACTGCAGAATTCAGTGTATTATGAAGTGACCGATGAGGTGAGAGGGAAGGAAAATGATGAGGCTGGAATTGTACGCAGGGGAAGAGACTATGAAGGTTCCACTGAGGAACATAGTGAGGAGTCTGCACATCATTTATTTATTTGTTTATTTATTTAGAGCACCTGCTATGATCACAGTGCACTTCTAGATTCTGAGAGATACACAAATTATTAAGGCTTGTCTTCAAGGAACGACTTATTTCAACCCATTTCATATAATGTTAAAGAAAATTATATTTTCAGAACACAGCGAATATTTTAAAATGTAAGCTTGAGTCTCAGAACATTGCTATTATTTTTTAGGAAAACATCAGACACGCCACTAACCAGTGATTTTGCTTCATTTTAGGTTCGATACAAATAACCGGTCATTAAGCTTAGTGAGAGACACTAAAATACAAGCATAACTACAGTGCAATCAAGAGCATCATAAATACTTTAAATATCACGGGATGGAAGAAACTGTATTTTCAAAAATTATTCAAAATGTAGCTCTCTTTAACTCAGCTGCCTAATCCTAAACCAAACCTTTTTGGATAAGCATGTAGAGGGTACTTCATACCACATAAACTTCACTCTATTTATTCAACTAGCCAACACTTAAAATTGGTTAAACTGCCACAGTTCATTTTCTTTGATGGCTTCCAAAACCTAATTTTTAAAGTCTGACCATGAAAATCCAGGTGCACAGAACTATTTGGTCAGTGTATTTTACTTGTGAATAGTGAGCAATCTGTGGACCAATCTACAGGGTATTCTAAAAGCCATGCTAATGGCTCAAACAAAGAGTGTGTAAAGCTAAAGAAAACTTGAAGACAACTAATCATTAAAATGAAATCAAGAGAAAACTGAAAATATAAAGTCATCCATGGCCATGACTATAAACTGCAATTGAAAAATAAAATTTAAAAAATAAAGTCATCCATGGCCATTCCTCTAGGCATCTAATAAAAATGAATAAAGAAACTGAGCACTTTTAAAAAACTGAAGCATGGTAAGCCCATAAATGTACCAGTATTGCTTTAACTTCAAGGGGAAATAACTAAAGAAAATAATTTAGCAAATACTTTTATTTTCTTAATGATCTAATGTTACTGGTGAAAACAAGTTCTTTTGTGTTGTCAAGAGAAAAGAATTTTAAATGGCAGAACATGGAGAAGTTTAAACATGATGGCGAGATTTTCTTTGGGGTTAAGGGAATTAATATACCCTCCAGACATAGAGGGCAGGCAGGCTCAGCAACTGCCACGAGGCTCCTGTTAATCCTCCATATATTTTCTTGGTTTACAGTAAAGAACAAGGTGCCGTTCAAACCATCTAAACCAACTTTCTGAATTTTCCAGAGCACTTAGCACAGTGCTCTGCTTACGGTAAGTATTCAATAAAATTAGCTATTAATGTTTTGATTTAAATGCAAGGGATACTGTGACCCTTTTCAATATATAAGGTTACAAGGCTATTTGTTTATGATTTTCCTGCTATAAATCACAGTAAGCAAATAAGATAGGGGCAACCTATTCACTTGAAAATATGTTCTTTGAAACAACATTGGCATAACTACAAACAAGAATGTTATGTGTTGTTCTCTATAGTTTGCATTTACAGTTACTTGCAACTAAATAATGTTCCTTCATAGGTAGAGAAAAGCTACCGCTAATTAATCTTGCAAAAGGCTTTTCAACAGACATATGAACAGACTGTAGCTAAAACAGTGAGATACAGATGGTTTTAGGTTTCTAGATTCACCAAACTAAAATGTGAAGCATTGAAAAATACCGATTTATACCACATTATGTGGTATTCACCCACATTATGTCAATTATATCTCAATAAAACTGAAAAAATAGAAATATTTACTAAAAAAATCATAAGATTTTAGAACATAAGCTTAACAAACTTGAAAAGAACACATACTTAATTTTTAAAGAATTTGCATAAACTATGAATTAGTTTTAAAATAATTTGTTCTTTTTAAGTTTGTTAAACTGATCAGGGCAAGTTTGCTGGTCTTGAAGTTAGTAATTTAAAATAGTCATTTAATAGCTATTATGAAATAAATAACAAAAATTATATATTCCTTAGTGAGGTTTTTCAGGTGTCTAGAGATTTTTTTTGGTTAACATTCAATGCAAAACTAATAGATGGATTCCCTAATATGTATATTATCTTCTTATTGGAAGAAATAAATAAACTATGATCTTGAAAGTGAAAAAAAAGGTACATATTCTTTTTATAAAAATTTTGGTCATCTAAAATTTTATTTTCTTAAAGAGTTTGGTGACTTAAAAAACTTGAAAACTCTGTCTTAAAATATCTTCTTTTAGGCAATGTACTGAGAATTTTTAATACAAAATTTGACTATGATAACTTCTCTGTGTTTCAGGACTCCATTTCAGGATATTCATTATTTAAAACAAGAGTTATTGCAAACATAATTAGAATACTACTGGTTTTAACTTAACGTTACCACTTGGCTTCCAAAATCACCAAAAGAAAATGTGTTAAAATGAACACCCACTGTCCTAATTCTGCACATTGGAGCCATACAGAGTTGCTCTTCTTTCCCTTCCACAGTAAAGAATCCTCCAAATATTTTAAGACAACTAGCCCATCTGTCTCCTCTCCCAGCTAAGCAGCCAGAGTACTTCAGCCTTTCTCCAATGATGTGGTTTCCAGGCTCCTCGCCATACTGACCTCCCTGCTCAAGACACGCGCTCTTGTCAGAATTCTAAATAGGACTGACTGCTATAGACCTAGACAGAAAGTCTTAAATTAACAGATCATCTGCTTGCCAGTTTATTAGCTATCAATACATCAATCCAAATTCTGAAAAAGCTGAGCTTCACAGCTAACTTTAGCTGAACATTTTACATGCTTAGGAAGTGTGAATTTTATTTTTGCTCTAACAGTCAGATACAAGACATGAAATTGAAATTTGAGCCCTAGCTGGTTTGGCTCTGTGGATAGAGCGTTGGCCTGTGGACTGAAAGGTCCCGGGTTCCATTCCAGTCAAGGGTACATGGCTGGGTTTCGGGCTCATTCCCCAGTAGGGGGCATGCGGGAGGCAGCTGATCAATGATTCTCTCTCATCATTGATGTTTCTGTCTCCCCCTCTCCCTTCTTCTCTGAAATCAATACAAAAATATATATTAAAAAAAAGAAACTACATACTTAGAAAAAAAATAAATTTGATGTGATTTACATGGCAAATACCAACACCAACTATCTAACCACAAAGTTAGAGGAGAGGTGAGGGGGGAGGGGCTACTGAGACATGTAAAAAAAAAATAATGAACAACCCTTTTCTATCAGATTCCTTCTTCCAAATGTCCTTGACTATATTTATAAGTTTTGGGAACAGCTTGTAGAAACAGAGAATTGTATTTTTCTCAAATATTTTTGACTTAGCCTTCAGTAAAATTATCATTTATATCCTAGTTAAGGTAGACTTTGAGTTAAAACTATACTTATTCTTGTCCTGGCCAGTGTGGCTAATTGGTTGGAGCATCATCCTGTGCATCGAAGGGTCCTGGGTTCAATTCCTGGTCAGGGCACGTATCCAGGTTGCAGGGTTTGCTTCCCAGTCAGGTCATGTATGGAAGGCAACTGATCCATGTTTCTCTCTCTCTCCTTCCCTTCCTCTCTGAAAATCAATGGAAACATATCCTTGGGTGAGGGAAAAAAAAACAAGCTATACTTATTCTTTATACTTTCATCCCATAGTTCCATTCCTGTCTATTGACTATTTGCTAAGGATAAAGAACTTTACTATACAATAAAAAAAAAGTTGGTTTTAATAGTTCCAAAGTCTGTTAACTTGTACTTTGACATTATAAATGTTTGATATAGGAAACTTTATTTGCTAAGATGTGTGTGGTAGAAACCGTGTTTGCACACATAAAACGGTAACTGGTGCCTATGCTAGGAGCTTGAGGTAAGTTCCACTCTTGGTGGTAATAACTCCCTCTCACTGGACTTGGCTGACTCGGCTAAGTCACTTGCCTGGAATGGACGAGGTGAGGCTTCACTTCTTAGACAAGAGCATCAAGATCCTTTGTCATGGCTTTTCCGTTTGGGGCAGAATAAACATGGGGCCCAATTCTTCTCTTTTTAAAAAGTCATGTAAGTTGAAAAGGAGTCTTCCAACAATAGGGACCATGTATCTTCGTTGTATCTTCCATAGCACCTGGCTCAGATTTTTCAACATGTGACGTGGTCAACAGTAACAGCTCTTGCTTAGGGCTAAATTTCATTGCCTCTAAATTGGCACATGAAGCTTCAGAAGAAATCAGAGAGTTTTCAGTTCTTCACCAGGTTTGGAAATAATTGTTCCAGATGGATCTACTCTTAGGTACACTGAGTGTCCTCTGAAATAATATCTGAAGTCTTTTGGTTGCAGGTGACCAAAAAAAATTAAAGCAAGTTTAAGCACAAAAAAATGCTTCATGTAATGGAGGTCTTAGTCATAGCTGAAATCAGAGGCTCAAAACTATCATCAGGACTGTCTCTCCCCCAGCCTCTTTCTTCTGTGCTGGCTTCATACTTGCTCCCTACCAACTATCAATCTTATGCTTACATCCTTTCCACTCACAACCCAAAAGAAAGACAGACCCTCTATCAAATCTTAGGGAAGACTCTGGCTGACTCTGCTTGGGCCACATGTCTCTTCTAGGGCCGGGAAGCAAGGCATCATGATGGACAGAAACCCAAGGAGAAGGGGAGGGAGTTCCCCAAAGGAAAGGATGTTATACAAATAAATGTTAAAGTCTACTCAACAATTCAAGGTCTGAAATTCTAAGTGCCCTTTTTCCCTTCCTGTGCATGATGGAAAGCAAACTATAGTTTAGCTGACTTCCAAGGCGACTATAGCTATACAATACACTCATTACAGAGAATTTCTATTTACTGGACCTATCATATGACTACCACAGTGTCAGGCATTTCATAATCATTAGCTTATTTCATTTTCACAATAAATAGATATTTAAGATGAAGGCACAGAAGCTTCAAGAAGCTACAAAGTAAATATTAGAACAAAAAAAAACCACACCCCAGAACCCCTTGCTTTTAGCACTGAGAATTTGAGACTCTTTTAGTTTCTTTACTGAAAATATCAGAAGTTTATGGATAAAAGCTCAAAAACCTACATATTAGGCAGGACCAACTTAACTAAGCGGAAAGCAATTATCTACAGGAAGTGATTTATCAGATGCCCTGAAAGAGTTTTACTCTTTGCCTGAAATTCCTCCCTCAGAGATTATTTTGGGCTAAGTCATTATCATTGATTAATTTATTTTGTTATTTTACTACAAATACTTCCTAAGAGCACATGGGCTAATTCAGTCTTGTTAAAAGCCAAATGCCTCAGAAAGGGTAATATATGAATTTTTAAACATTAACCCAAACCTTTATACACATGATTTCCCACTCCTTTTTTTACTTGGTCCCCAGAAATAAGACAAAGAACAGGTCACATCACATTGCTTGGCAGGGTGTCAGGGTAGAGCTCACAGAAGTCAGTGACTACACTAGGGGCTGGGGAAAAGTCTACGACCTTCGTGCTCCCAATGAAAATTACTCGGTATTTGATCACAGAATCCAGGCAAACTCTAAGATCGGAGAACAATAACAAAAGGAAATACAGTTACCATGAAGCCTATGAAGAAATAAAAGGAATCAAAGAGGTAAGATAGAATAGTAACCATGAGCATTTGCTCTAATGTTCCTATACTTAATTTTAGAATTATGTACATTATTTAATAAAGGAAAAGCCTAATCTTCAGTGACTATGGTTAAATGTTTCATTGCACAACATTACTGCTGCTACCACAATGTTACCCACAGAAATCGGATGCACATGCAGCCTCAAGTTAAACAGTGCCGAGGCTTCGAGCCTTCAGAAAGGGAGCAGCACATAGTGAGTGGCCTGGTTCCAGCCTCCTGCCAGCTCAGGGCCCCACTGCACCCTGGAGGACTGTAACTGACAACTGCCCCAAACTACTAGCTTTCAGCCACTTCCCCTCTTAAATGGGATATTGGGAGCAACATTTTCCCCAACGATTCTGGCATTGTACCTGGCACACAGTAAGGATTCAGTAAATGTAAAGTAAGAGGGGGAGGTCTTTGGGCCATCCTGGAGGAGGAAGTGGAGAAGGAAGAGCAATAGAAAGAAGCCTGGCCGGTGTGGGTCAGTGGTTGAGCGTCGATCTATGAACCAGGAGGTCACAGTTCGATTCCCCATCAGGGCATATGCCTGGGTTATGGGCTCAATCCTCAGTGTGGGGCATGCAGGAGGCAGCCGATCAATGATTCTCTCTCATCAGTGATGTTTCTATCTCTCTCTCGTCCCTTCTTCTTTTAAATTAATAAAATATAAAAAAAGAGCAATAGAAAGAAGAAAAACTTGCATCATGCCTATATTCATGTGCTAGACTCTTAACTCTAAGGGGAAAATGGGGGGAAATTAATAAACTTTTAAGATCATGGTAGTTTGACCACCACTTCTTAAATATGAGAACTGAACTGAGCGGTGTTAGCCACTTACCCAGTGTCAGATAGGATATGAGAGCAGGCTGGGTTTGTCATCCAGGTCTCGGAACTCCCAGTCTGTCTTCCCCCAGTAAAAACTGCATGCCGAGGGATGCGCCATATGGTTTCGACAGGCAGCAGCAGAGCTGGAGTCATGCTGCATCCCCTGTGTACAAACACATTTCTACAGACAAGGAAGAAATGAATGGTGTGATGGGAGGCTCCCTATCACACATTTTCCTGGGGCCTGTGTAGTAGTGACTAAGTGAGAACCTGTTAAAATGTGTCTCTGGTACATTCAGTAACCCAAGTTCTTTATATTCAGTCAGCAGAGTCATTCCAAAAATTCTGGCCTCTGATAGGCTGATTTATACTGAAAGTTCTCTCATACTCATACCATGACAGGAAATGGGTATCGTTCTCTTCATTAACAAACATGTAGAACATGCCTCCTCTGGGTAAGACACTATGTTAGAGTCTGAAAGAGATGTAGACGACATGGGTCTTGCATATGGGGGACTTGAACCCATGTCATGAGACAGAGCACACATATGAAAGATAACCTCAAAATCAGTGTACAGTTTTTAATTTTTTGTTTATTGATTTTAGAGAGAGAGGAAGCGGGGAGGGGGAGAGAGAAACAATCAATGTGTTGTTCCACTTATTTATGCATTCATTGGTTGCTTCTTGTATATGACCTGACCAGAGATCAAACCTGCAACTTTAGCATATTTGGGAGGATGCTCTAACCAACTGAGCTACCCAGCCAGGGCTGCAACGTCAGTGTTTGTAAGTGCAAAGTATAAGGCTGTGGACTTATAGGAAGCCTTCTGGAGAATTGGAAAACCTAAACACAGAGTTCCTTGAGTATAACTGAACATAGTAATTAAGGTAATAAAATTAAAGTATTCACCAGACACGAAATTAACACTGCTAATCTTAATTTATCTGTTTGTGTTATACCATCAAGTTTCAAATCATCAGAAACAAACCATCTTGAGATTTGATTCATTTATGAAATGGATGCTATAAATGGTCCTGGATATATGCCACATAAAAAGACTATATTGGAATATATTTCATATGTAAAAGTAAAATATGTATGTATTGGTAAAACACATAGTTATCAAATTAAAATGTGTCATTAAAATACATACTGTTCCCATTTTATTTTCAGCATCACAGAATAGCAAGCTACGGAGTAACTGAGCTGTCAATGTGTTCATTCACTAGTTGTTACCTTCTTCCTGACAACTCTAGGAGTGACTTCTCGCCCTATGCTTGGATACGTCCAGTGGCTGGGAACTGCCTCACGAGGCAATATGGTTCACATTCAGACATTCACCTATTTCATCTGACATGAAAGCAAGGTACTTCAAAATGAGAACATTTGCAACAGGAAAAGAGCAAGCAAAATGTTTGCTAATTAGGTATAGAGATGTCTCTTTAGTGATTAAGTTCTCTTTGGAGGTGTACTTAATAAGATTGATAAGCTGCAGTGGTCACTAAGCCTGTGGGACAAGATTCCTGCTCAGGGTCAGTTCCTTGAGGAAGTACACTGTGGGAAATTAGGTAATTTAAAGAAACAAGTGCTATAAAAGAACTCAGCAAAGACTTACACTGCAGATGATCTACAACATTTGTGAATCCTACAATATGTACAGTAATATTTGATATTAAGTATGTTCCTGTATATCAATATAGGGCTTAATCTTCAAGAAACATGTATTTATTGTCCGGGTAGTCAACATAATATGGCCAAAAAGAGTACAGTTTGAGAAAAATGTTCAACTGGATTTAAACAAAAACGGTCTAGCTGTTTTGTGCTGCATGAACTGAAAAGTAAGCCATGATGAGTTCTGCTGTATTTGATTACTCTCCCCATTATCAAGATTTCTGGCTGTGCATACCATTAACTTTCCACATGAATTTAGGCCCCTATACAACTAGTTGATTAAAAATCATTTTGTTTATTATTAATATATTAAAATAGTAGCACTAATGAATCAAATGATTGATTTGATCAATGAATCAATCAAATGATTTCTATCTACCACCACCAAGGGCCACAACAGAATAAAACAGCAGTGGGGGAGGGGGGGGAGGGGGAAGAGGGTTCACTTGATCCTTACCACTTGGCCAGCTGGGCACATCCCTTTTGTAGCTCTGCAGGACTGTGGAGGACTCGCCTGTGTTTTGAGAATGACATCCACAAATTTAAACTTTCACCACAAACTCATTTAATTCCCTATAAGTTGAGGGCCCATGACCCTTTCCAGCAGAATTAGAAGGGTGTAGCCATTGGCATTTTTGTGCTCCGTCCCTAGTAGGTCCTGACTGGGCATGTGGTTCAGAGCAGGCTAATGAGGCTACTAGGTGGGGACACAAAGATGAATAAAGCCCAAGAGGTTACTGTACATCCAGTAGCAAGATCAGAAACATGCTGGGCCCTCCCAAATGTCTACGGATTCTTGTACCTGTCATCAACACAACTGATGGACCGTTATGCTAATTTACATGTTTCTTGAGACATGCTGGCTAATGAAGCCGCTGCCACTTTTTTTCAAGTCCCCTTTGTAAGTACTTTGAGACCTGCATGACCAGCAACATGGCAGTGCCTGGCAGAGAAGCCTCTCTTTAGACCATCCGATAGCAGAGAAATAAAACGCGGCATCAGAAAACAGCTAATGGGGTGTGTGGATGGGGTGTGGAGCAGATTAGGAGGAGGAAAACGGTGAAGCAATGACAAAAATCAGTGACAGATGACGGAAAGAGAACGGGGAGGATCGGGGGCCAATGGGGTGAATGACAGGAAAGGGGGTCCAAATGCATTGATTTCTAACCATAATTTGCACTTCTGGACTAGAACTTCACTTCAGACACAGTTTCCTGTCTTCCTTTTCTTTTTAGAATTTGGAACTTGAGAAAGCAAACCCAAAAAGCAGTAGACACCACTTCCTGTCAACCTGTAGTAAGAAGCACTGTGTGTAAAACTCCAGACTGCACTCCTGTGATCCCAAAGAAGACAGAAAAGAGCACATGCCTCATTGAGGAGAAACCTGATTTCAGTTAGAGCCAAGAAGACTGCTGACAGCGGAGAAGAGGAACAATAGGAGGAAAGCAGAAGTTCCCAGTGGAAACCCGAAGCAGTGAACAGGAAGTGGAGAAGGGTCGGAAAGAACTCACTGTCCTACATCTGCCCACCCCCAGGCTTTCAGGTAGACATATTCCCTAAGGAAGGACTCAGTCAGCCCATACTCTCAGGAACCGTAAGCAAATCATTCTGACAAATCTCTGACAAGTTTCAGGCTGCCAAACGAATGCCAATGCTCACTGTTAGGAAATGAGCCATCGTCTTATAAAGTCATCTCGGGTTTTAAGATCAGGCTCATCATGTACTGAATAGTGTCATTTTCACAAGCAAAATTCAGAGCACAGCTATTGGCTCTTGCTAATAATTAGACGCTCCAAAGTCTACAAAATATATTCTGAGCACTCCCAGAAGATTTCTGGCAAAAACTGGTTTATTTCCCAGGTGACTAGGTATACCTATCCCTGGTTAGCTTCCTGAGGAACAAGCAGCAGGAAATTTAAGCCAGATGTGGACTCGGAGCACCTGAACCAGATGTCACGAGGTTCTGTAGACCTATTTAAATGTATTCAAATAAAGCACTGACGTGACAGAGATGTGGCTGCAGATTTAGTAAGTACGGCTGTAAACATTTTATTGAAAAAGAAGCAAAAATGCAATATTTTGGGGCAACTAGTGTAAGGCAAATTCTATCCGGCACACCAACTAAAATGCCAGCACTGCATTTAACAAAGCTAACATGTAAGTGAGTAACATAAGCCAGTGAGGAGAAAAATTGCAGAGCAAATGTTACCACTTTAAGTTCTGTTTCTGGGCCATAAGCAGATGTGGAAATCTGCCTGACATTCGTTTAAAAATACTCATTGAGGTTTTTGCTGGAAGCAAAGGGCATCACTTGTTTGGAGTGGTCTCACAGTTACATGTGAAAAAGCAGGGGGTACAGGAAAACGTCTGCAAGTGGATAACGGATGTCACTTTAGAGCCAGTTTGCTTCTCTATATGTTATCCTTGATCATTGTTCTGAAAAAAAATCCCAATTTCAGATAGCAAAACGAAGCCTGGCTTGTACAATACATCCTATGGTAGGCAGTGATGTAAAGAATCTCAAAACTAAACTCTGACTCTAGACAGTGTGATCAAAATGGGCTGTAAGATTACTAACACATGAACATCAAAAAGGAGTTTTCAGTATTTTACATTTCACCTAGCCCATTTCTTGAGTCAGTGTACTTTTACAGTTAATTATTAACTACACACCCTCCGATCCTTTTAAGAAAAGCACATGAAAGATCACAGCTGATTATTCTCTTTCACACAAGAAATAACCAAAACTCTCCCTAGAACACAGCCACACAAAATCGTCAAGCACTTAGGATTCTGCATAGTACAAACCACACTTACTGATTTTTTCCTCATCCCTGGAGAAAGGAAAGCAGCAGAGCTGGCCCATGGCACTGGTGCCGTCTCTCCTTCCTGGTGCTCTTCCCCCCGGGCACCCCAAATAGAAAATGCAGTTTACACCGGGTCTGTGAGCACACCCTGCCTATTCCACTCGGAGGAGCTGTGCACGGAGTGAGCAGGGCGTGCAGAGCCAATGCACAGCCGGGAGGGAGAGGGGAACTCGCTGCAGTGAGCAAAAAGGCTCCACCTCCCCGTCCTCCAGCCCAACGTGCTGCTCCGCTGCTCCAGGACTGGCATTCAGGGGAAGAAGTGGCCTTATGCTTGACTAAGCTTCACAGAGCTGTGAGCTCTGGCCTCGGGCAAGCGCTATGTGTGCCGTGCAGACCTCTAGAGGGGTCTGTAAGAAAGGTAAGGAAGAACAGACCACCGTGAGTCCTGCCACAGACAAATACAGTAACACACAGGGAAAGTCAAAGGGAAACATTTTCTGTCTGCCGCTTAAAGAGGAAGAGCTTTCTTTTTCCCCCAGGAGATTTGAGTTTGTTTGTTTTATGAATAGGGAACTTGACATTGCAGAACACTGACAACACAACTTGCATGAAGTACCATTAACTACTTCACAAACAGGAGAAATGACAGGGAAACTGGGAGGAAGGGGAGTGTGGATTGTTATCTGCACTTTACAGCATACCTTTTAAAGTTAAATGCCTGCTTTCTGAATCACTGCTTTGTTCCCCTATTACAGCATTAATCAATATTACGAATTCTGAAATGATAGCATCAACTATGTCAATAACCCAGAAAATTCCTCAAATGGAGACTTTGAGGAAAAGAGAAAAAGATCAGGAATAAGAGCATGTTTCTAATTTAAATGACAAGTTGGTTAAGCAAATTCAGGGGCAGCAAAACAACTAACTTCAAGACATGACATATTTTGAGCTTCATGACATGAGATCATTAGCTCATGCAATTGTTCAAAATCTGTTATCAGTATAGAGCACAGCCTTACTCTATGACTGTAGAGGTGAGAGACTGTTCTGAGTGTGAGAAGTGCCATCCAAATTCTTCCTTTACTCCTCTACTTCCTGGCTAGGCACACACACCTATTTACCAGGAAGGAGTTAGAAGGAGGAGGACATAGGTGATAATGAAAACTTCCAACTTCTGAATGCAATATGTCTACTTTCATACTCACCTGAACAAAAAGAGGGCACAGTCTAAAAGAATAAAAATTGTCATTTTTAAAAATCCTAAACATTACTTTTTGTGTCAAAGAAAGAAATATTTGCAGTAAATACTCTTCATTGAAGAAAATGAGTAACTCCTGGCATTCCCCAGTCACCAACATTGGTGCAATATACAGGCATTAGAATTAGAAAGCCAGAGGTTTAATTCCCAAATCTGTCAGTTGTGAAACTGTGACCTCTTTGCCAGAGTTTTGATATCTTCATCTGTAAATCAGGTAAATTCATTATAAAGTTTCAGTTTGTTGTTGCAAAGTAGGAAGTGCTTGGGAGGAGGGGGAGAGACTGGGACAGATGGTCTGAATACTGGGCCCCATGCACCTCCAGGTTTTCAGCCCCAGCTAGCAATCTTGTCTCCTCCTCTTCTAATTTCCTGCCCTGCTGGCTGCCATGCTGAGTTACTGCTTCTACTACATAAGTGACCCACCTCCAAGCAAGAAAGGCTCTCACCCAAATGCAGTGCCCAGGAGATACCATTCTGTGATAAAACCTACCAACTTTATTAATTAGCCCTTGTTGGCACTACTTCTGAAAATGTGCAATTAAGAACAAAATACAGAAAATGTGTCATTAAGTAACAGTATCTACCTCAGGATATTCTGCAATCTGGGGGGGGCGGGGAACTATTTAATGTTAAAGAGTTTTTTCATAACTATTAAAAGTGAATTAACTATAATAAAAGATTATAAAACAATTGAGAAATTCAAGACAGAATTTTTAAAACTGGCTTTTAGAATATATGCACCCCTATGTTCATAGCAGCACAATTTACAACAGCTAAGATTTGGTAACAGCCTAAGTGCCCATCAGCAGTTGAGTGGATAAAAAACTGTGGTACATGTATACAATGGAATAATACATGGTGATAAAAAAGAAAGAACTCTTACCATTTGCAACAGCATGAATGGACCTGGAGAGTATTATGCTAAGTGAAATAAGCCAGTCAGAGAAAGATAACTACCACATGATCTCACTCATATGTGGAATCTTATGAACCAACTAGAGGCCCAGTGCACGAAATTCATGCACGGAGGGGCGGTCCCTCAGCCCGGCCTGCACCCTCTCCAATCTGGGACTCCTCGGGGGATGTCCGACTGCCAGTTTAGGCCTGATCCCACAGGAATCGGGCTTAAACCGAGGGATTGGGCCTAAACTGGCAGTCGGACATCCCCCTCACAATCCAGGACTGCTGGCTCCTAACCGCTCACCTGCCTGCCGGCCTGATCGCCCCCTAACTGCTCCCCTGCCAGCCTGATCGCTCCCTAACTGCTCCCCCCTGCTGGCCTGATCACCCCTAACTGCCCTCCCCTACCAGCCTAATTACCCCTAACTGACCTCCCCTGCCAGCCTGATCGCCCTAACCACCTCTGCATTGGCCCCTGCCACTGTGGCATTGTCCAGAAGGACATCCGGAAGATGTCTGGTCTAATTAGCATATTACCCTTTTATTAGTATAGATAAACTAGACCAGTGATGGCGAACCTATGACACAAGTGTCAGAGGTGACACACGAACTCATTTTTTTGGTTGATTTTTCTTTGTTAAATGGCATTTAAATATATAAAATAAATATAAAAAATATAAGTCTTTGTTTTACTATGGTTGCAAATATCAAAAAAATTCTATATGTGACACAGCACCAGAGTTAAGTTAGGGTTTTTCAAAATGCTGACACGCTGAGCTCAAAAGGTTCGCCATCACTGAACTAGACCCAGAGACACAGAAGCAAGAACAGATTGTTGAACCTCAGAGGGTAGGCAAGGGAGGGTGGGTGGGAAGAGATCAACCAATGAACTTATGTGCATATATGCATAACCCACGGACACATATAATGGGTGGTGAAGACCTGGGGCGGGGGAAGGGAGCAGGCTGGAAGAGGTTAATGGGGGAAAGGAGGACCTACGTAACACTTTCAACAATAAATATTTTTTTAAAACCTGGCTTTTAATAGTGCAAATAATTAGCATCATTTAAATAAATAAATAAATTTTCAACTCTAAATAACTGTAGAATTATGTGCCTGTATTTTTCAGTTTAGAAATAAAACATGTATATTAGAAAGGAGGATGAAACAAGCAGATAACCCAAGCTCCAAAAGAAGTCCTTTACCCACCCACAGTGGCCACTCCTAAATCTGCTGATGCATTCCTGCTTGGCGCCAATTTTCAAATGCCTCCTCCATGCTTATGATCCAGTCAGATCTGTCCTATGTGTGGATCAATCTTAACCAATGTTGGAGTGGAAGACATTTCCCGAATTGGTGAGAGATAAATTAGGGAGAAGAATTTATGCCCCCGCTTGGAGAACCGAAAGCAGTAGAGCTTCTGAGGTAGAAGACTGGAAGAAGAAGGGCTGACAAGTTTCATTGTGTGTTTGGACAGCTCGAATTTATGTGATGCCATTTTATCATCCAATATGATTCAAAGAACAATTTAGTAAACACTTATATGTGCCTATGTGATAATTAAATCAGCTCCTGGGGTGAAGTTAATTCTCGAGTGGAGATGTCCAGCCAGGGGAGGTGAGAAAGACAGGGCCGAAGGAGGGAGGAGGCGGGTACTGGAGGCAGGCCCCTGGAGATGCAAGCGCATTCGCTCATTGTTCGCACTGTGGTAAATCCCACGGGACAGTTTTATAACAAAGGCCAGTAACAGTCATCTTCTACGTACTGCTCAGCCCTGCTTTTTACAGTCTGTCCTTCTTTCAAGCATTAACAATAAAATCACAACAACTGACATGAGTTACTTAGTGAAGGACAAGTTAAACATTTGGATGTTAAAAACTATTTTTTAAAAACACATACGCTGCCAAGAATACACTAATCTGCTGGCCAGTGTTTGCATTACCTGAAATGGCTGCTTTCTTATTCAAGTGCCTTTAATCCCCTCAGAGCTCAGCCTTTTAGAGAAAGCAACATCCTTCACAGAAAGAAAAAATACATTTCAGAAAAGCCAATGGGACCCAATGAGCAGATTTCACTTTTAGTTTCACAATATAAACAACATAGAATTTGGGTCTAATTTACTGGGGGTTTTCAAGGATCCTAATTATTCTTTATGTGGAATAATATCCTCAATATATATTTATCTCTGAAAGTGGTTCGCTATTTGACCTTGGACAAGAACAAGTTACATTTCCTGCTATGGAAAGGATTTGAAGACTTCAAATAAAAGGTGCTTTAATAACTCAATCCATTATTATTAAAGCTTCCCCCCCCCCTAATAATTCTTAAAGGGATACAGAAGTGAAAATAAATCCCCAAGATAATAAAAAGAAAATTTACTTATACTAAATGAAAAGCAGTTAAATCAAGATTGGCTTTGGCAGGTCTTCAATTCTGTCATGATCCGCCATGACCCAGGCTGACAGCCTTCTGATACACTATGTCAGTATTCATTCTGTTGTGGATACTTCTAACAACATCTGGCAACTGTCAGACTGTTGTTTAAATACCCACAAAACCAAAGCACTGAGTCTATTTTCTGTTAGTACATTTCTTATTTCACACCCGAAAAGCGTTTCTGACATTAAAAAATAATGCCATCTCTGTAACCTGAGGGTAGAGTGGCTCCAGGGTTGGTTAATTCAGTAGTTTAACAAGATCATCAAGATTCACCATTTTAGTTTCCCGTGCTCAGCACATGTGCTCACCTGGTGTCCCCCGTGGTGGTTGCTAAGTCCAGGCACACATGTATACTCAACGATTTCCAACTAAAAAAGGACATTCTCTTCTCTATAATTTCTATGCATCCGCCAGAAAACTGTCCTCTGAGGCCCAAGAAGACTTCTCACAGATCCAAATGGGGTCACATGCCACTTCCTAATCACTGGCAAGAAGGATGGACCCACTCCCCTGCTGGCTAAAGTGAAGGCCCACATGCCCTGAAGCCCAGCACCTCACAGGGAAGGGGGAGGGGGGGAAGACTGCCAACAGGGAAGAAAGGGAAGAAAATGGACTCAGAACAGGCAAAACACTAGAGTTCTGTATTTACCTTTCTTTCAATAAAAATGTGAATCCACTGTTTGGTCAATTGAAATTAGGCAAGTGATTGAAAGGGTCTATAAGTAATTTTGTATAGCAACAAAGAAAAAGCCCTAAACAGTAAATCATTAAAAAAGAGTGTCATGCTAATTTAAAAAAACAACAACCCTATCATATGCAAATAAATGTATGCCACACTTATAAACATTTTCTTGCTAAATGCATAGCTGGAGAACAAGCAGCAAAACTGAACTGCCTCTCTAAAGCTTCTTACGTAAGACTGACTTCTTAAGCAAAAGCTTTTGCTTTTTAAAATTTATATATATATCACTTTTATTGTTGGTAGTATTTTGTCTAGCTGTTAGCAATGAAAGTATATTTGGCAACTATGGTTCTCTGGTATGAAACATAAACCTTGTGAAGATCTAATGCAGTTTCCTTTACTCACAGCCAGAATCAAGACAAAATATTCACCTGAATGTTCTAGTCAACAGCAGATCAAATAAAACCACAATTCATGAAGTGACAAAATGTTGTTTTCTCAGTTAGCTACAAGTAGTGCTTGAGGCATTTTCTATCACACATAGTAAAGTCAGACAAAATATCAAGAGATATTTACAAGTTAGTGGGAAAAGACCGAATTTAAACTTCATAAAGAGAAGTAACGTACACTCCATGTTTCATTAACCCTGGTTTTATCAGAACAAGTTTCTTTGTAGAATAGATGAAGTAAACTTGAATAGTAAAAGAGAATTTTCATGTCATTGCTGTCCAGATGGCATAGACCAACAAGAAACAATAAATGAATGTCATATTGACTTAAATAAGTCCCACAACCTTTTATCTCTATCCTAGCCCCTTTGTTTAAGGTCTCCTTCCTTCCTCTACAATAGTTATCTCAGGTAACTAGCTGCAAAACTAGTCTGAAGTCCCAGGTTGCCCAGGTACTCAGCTACTTCATTCATACCCACAGCTTTAACTACCCACTTACCGCCACTGAATCCCATATCCATCTCTCGGATATATCACCTGTGTCCCAGACCTCCCTCCGGGACCTGTCCCTTGATTGGGCCACAGGTGCTTCATTATATCTAAAGTCGAACTCATCATCTTCTTTCACCAAAATCAGTTTTTTCTTTTATCCCCTACACTGGTGTAGGGCACTACCATCTACTAGCTGTCTAAACTTCACACCTGGCAGCTATCCTAGAATTCTGCCCTCTTTCACCATCCACCCTGTACCTGAAAACACTGATTCTCCTGCCTACCTAGATCTGCAATGCATTGCGCCTTCTCACCTCCTCTACAAATGCTACCTGAAGGCTATCATCAGAACCTGCCTAGACTAGCGCGCAGCCTTCTTACTCATCTTGCGGATTCAGTGTCCTGTTCCCTCTCAACCACCATGGTTTATACTACTGGTGGAGTGACCTTTCTAAAGCACAAGTCAGATTGTGACATTTTAAACTCCAAAATTTTGATGGCCCCCATTCCCTACAAAATAAGACCTGAATTAAGATAAGACCTAAATGACAAGTAATTCATGTGCAGAATGAATTACTTATACTCCTCTGAGTAGCTATTCAACTGGAAAACACCTCCCTTTCCCCTGATTCCCTCCCCACATTCTCATTTTCAGCTCAAACCCCAGCCCAACTAGAAGTACCCTCACTTGGTTCCCATTAAGTTCACTACATCTTCGATCTTCGATATACAGACAGCATAATACCTGGCACCTGGTGAGTTCAATAAATTATAACAACATAAAGAGACTAAAGAAGTTTTACAGTGAAGGAGGAGTCTTTATGTGAGCAGCCAGCAGCTCTTCAAATGCCCCAAGGGAGCTAGGAATGAACTGATAGATCAGGCAAATCGATGAAGCCCAAGCTCACTCTGCCAGGATGCGATAGCCAAGAGCCATTTACTCACTACAGTTACACTCTCCCTTCCAATTCCTATTTTAAGAGTAAATATATAACAAAAGAAGAACACAGTGGATTGGAATTTCAGACAGGGCTGGCCAGTGAGAGTTTTATTACTTCTTTTCCAGTTAATCAGAAAGTCTAGCTTTGGCAAAAGCTAAAATACAACAATACAAAATAGAGAACTCGTGAATTATAATGATGGAAGAAACTTCATGAGGTCACTCAGACCTCCAGGTTAGATGACCTCATAAATGTTACTCTCTCTTCCCCCTTAAAAGAAAAGACATTTCACAAATCCCTTAAACACATTGTTCCAGTGTTAACAATCTTTCAGAGTCTAAAGTTTTTCCTAATTCCTAGAACAGTGTACTACTTGTAAAGACTAAGAAAAAATTGACTTTTTAGAAATACTAACCCTTCCTTAAGTCAGTCTTTGGCCTTCTCTGTCCTGGTCTGAAGAATTCTACATACAATTTGAAAAAAGAACAGCAACAATAATGGGCACTAGTAAGTGAATACTGCACATGTGTCAGGCATGATGCCGAATGCCATTCGGGCATTATCTCATTCCTTTCTCCCATTTTTATGAGGTCACCACCATTATTAGTCCTATCTTATGGGCTTGGGGTCATTAAGGCTGCCTCGTTAGGAAGTGGCAGTGGCCATTAGACCAAGTCTGTCTCACTCTAGGAACTTCTGGGTCACTGTTTTTCTCTCTCTATTACACTCTATTCTGCATCCTTTCCAACTCCTCCATGCTTCACTAAGATGAAGAAGAATTTAATCCATTTCATATGTTTGTCTCTTGTGATTTCACCACATTAGCAAATTAATTCTTTAGATTAAACACTACATTAAATAGATACACCAAATTTATTGTTTTCCTCCCAAAAGTTAAGTTTTTATCTTCAACACTGTATTTATATACATAAATCATATACATGGTGGGGCAAAAGTAGGTTTACAATTGTTTGTATGAAAAATAATACAATAACTAATTAGTAATACAAGAATAAAGTGTTTCATGTACTCACAACTATAAACCTTCTTTTGCCCATATGTAGTAGTATATACACACAGAGATATTTTTTTTTATTTTGAAAATGCACCAATGTTAATCACATGCCAATTTAAGGAAAACATTAAGAACAATGTAAATCTATATAACCTGAAATGGGTATTTTGGTGTTAGAAAAGTAAGAATACTGCTGTAATAAGTATTCTAATACAACTTGTACTGCTATTAATATTAATAACTAACATTTTATAACATTATTTGTCAGGCACTGTGCTTGGAACTTTTAAAAAATTAATAAGCATTTTTAGTGTGGTGAGAATGTACTCAGAGGCAATTAGGCAATATGATGGGCTAGTTAGCCATAACTTGGGCACCTGGAAGGGTCTCCTAACACTTATTAGCTGTATCTTGGTGGCTTTGTTTGACCACAGACTCTGCACTCCAATAATTTCATTCATGCAGTTCATTTTTTTAAATCTGAAATTCAATATTGACTATATAGTCAATAATATTGTAATAACTGGATGGTGTCAGATGGGTACTAGACTTATCGGAGTAATCACTTTGTAAGGTAGATAAATGTCTAATCACTATGTTGTTCACCTAAAACTAATACAATATTGTATGTCAACTGTAATTGAAAAATAATTTAAAAAATAAAATAAGCATACACATGGGAAAAATCTATTTTCAAGTTTTCGAAAATACACTTAAAATTGAAGGCTCTACAAATAAATCATAAAATAACAAATTATTACTGCATCATTCTAATTTGCCTGATAGTTAAATTTACCACATAGCACTGCCCCTTTAATATGTAGGGTTCCTAAGGCAGCTAATATAAATCATAAGGTTTGAAACCAGGCCAACAGATGGTTGAATTTTCAAAATAGCCTGAGCCACAGCTGCCACTTTGTGTTCACATCCAGATTAATAGCTGATACACCAGTTAAAACACAGTGAGCCATCACTAAGATTAATTTTCTCAGTTACTTAATCTGAAGCTTCCCTCTAACTCAGACAGATATAAGAAATAAGACGAGGGTTCCGATTATGAATTGCCTTCCATTTTTATAGGGGCATATAACAGTGAAATTCCAAACACTTTCTTCTTACAAGACACGTTTCATCAAAAGCAAACATTTCAGAAGAGGATAAGTAGATTACAAAAAGGAGCCAGATTGGCATCTGAAATACTGCATTTTAACATGTCAAAAGCTCTGTTTTTTAAAGAGCATTATGCTTTCTAGGAAGGATGACATCAGTCCCAGTTAAACCAGGATAGTTTTGGTTTGTTTCTTTTACCCCAGCATAGCACACCTATGCCATTTGAATGATAAATTATATGGTCACTCAATTTCTGTGTCATAAAGTAAATAATAAAACACCCTCTATGGAGTTCTTCTTAACTTACTTGATAATTTTGAACAGAGAACATTTTCAACTGCTAAAGTTCTCACGTGAAAAGAAATGTGTAGTTTCCTCAGATGATAAATAGTTCCCTCTTCTAACATGCCTGAAATAGATTCATCTTAATAGTATAGTATCCTAAGTCAGAGATTTTCAACTGGTGTGCCGCAAGAATTTTTAAAACATGCAATACCGGATTATTTAGTCAGAAGCACTGATTTCTTTTCCTTTAGATTGTCAAATAAAAAAATGACAACAGCCAACACAATAGCCGTCTAGTATAAATGAATCAAAATTACATCTATTTTGGTCAGATCAGCCCAAAATATATTTTTTGGTGTGCCACAGAATTTTAGTAATTAGTTTAGTGTGCCATGAGATGAAAAAGGTTGGAAATCACTGGTCTAAGTAGTGATAAATTTTCTTAATCATCTCCCTGACAGCTTACGCCAAAAAAAAAAAGACAAAATTTTGGTACTGCCCACCACAAAGAGATATTTGTATAAAATGTCAATTTCACATAATAATGTTTTTTAAATAAGACATTTCATACATATATGCACTGTAAGTCCGGGATATTTTTGCACTTGTTACATTTTTACCACAGAAAGAATGAATGTTTGACTGGAAATTATCAAACCAGTTTACATTTTATAGAGAGATAGCTGAATAGCCATCAAATTAATTTGTTGGAAGAAATGACTGGATATATTGATCAAAATTAATTTTGGAGAGTTGTCTGAGGACTAAATTATTTCATGGTTTACTGAACCATGAAATAAAGCAGCAATTCTTAAATGTTTTGGTCTTAGGACTCTTTATACTCTTAGAAATTACTGACAATCTCCCTCTTCAATAAGAACTGATGTTTATGCCCTGGCCCCTAAGCGTAAAGGGGGACTGAAGATTAGGACACCAAAGTCAGAGCTGAGGAGCTCCCCAGATGCAACCCCAAAAGTCCTTTTCTTTTGGCTAAACCACCACCTGGATGTAGCTTCTGGTAGTCACTGGATTGGTCTAAGCTGTTCAGGTCTCTTAAGGGAGATTCTCAAAAAGCAGGGACATCTGGATAGAATAAATTCATTGACTCAACTCAGAATTCTCCATAGAGTTTCAGCCCATAAAGTCTGATATCTTGGTCTGATCTGTTTGGCTTTGGATACAGACTGAATGGAACATAGCTGTGATGATTCTAACTTACCTGACTATGTATGATCCTTTTCCTCTACTATCAACATAGCTGTGCAGGCCTGTTTGCTTCTATTTGAGCCTACAGTTGGCACAACCCTACCCCCTCATTGCATCTGTGCTACAGTCTTGAAGGTCGTATCTTTAAGGTCCAATCCTGTGTCATTATGTTGAGTAGTAAACTTCACCATCTTTTTAGCCACATCTATCTACTCAGTCTCCTTTATTGCATATTCACTGCCTCTATAGGTGTGACTGTGCCCATCTCCATTCCTACCTCCCCCACCAACTCCTCAAACACACAAACCAAGCAACCTCCTCCTGTGTGGCTTCCTCCGCTAACTAGACAGTAGACTCCATCACTACAGTCTTTGTAGTGTGCTCCCTACCACTAATACTGCCCCTACCCTGCCTCCAGTCCATTGTTCTCCACCCCTGTAAACCACACCTAATGCTCCTAGAATAAAACCCTTTCTCTCCATTCCATCTGGCTACTCCTCAATTTCATCTTATTTATCCAAACTCTGGCATTCACTAACACCACATTCTCCCAGAAGGTAAAATTATAAGCGTCTTCCACTGTGTGCTTTACCAAAGCCCATTACTGACAGAGCCCTATCAATCTACTCCTCTTCCTTCTCCATTTCTCAGGTGTAATCTTAGCTGCCCACTGACTCATATCACTCTTAAGGAGAATGTCTTACAGTCCTCTGTATTTCATGATACCCAAGAGAGGGGTACACACATTGTATATGTTTAATAATATTAAATTAATGATGAATTATTAAACAAAAAAAGGTTGGCATTACCAGAAAATCATTGTTCCCACCTCTGCTTGCAGAAATTATCAAGAAACGCACTAGCCTGCAAAAGAAATACCTTCTAGACCTTTCCAAATTCCCTACTGGCCCCTATAAGATATGTCTGATAGCTGAAAGTAAACTAGTCTTTGCAAGCACTAAATTGCTCATCAGTCTTGCAAAGGATGTCATTTAGTCAATGACCTTCCCTAAGGAAATATAAGTGGAACATAGCTGCCTGAGAAAAATTAATTCACCCAACTCCAGTAAGTAGCTCACAGAGAACAGCTTTCATCATCCTAGGAGATCTGAACCATATTTCATTCTTGGTTTTCTTCCCTTTTGGGGAGTGGGTGGATGGAGGATTTTAATTATAACTGGCTAGTGCAGTTTGGTTTTTAAAGAGTTGTAGCCCAATGCTAAGTAGGCATGATGTCACCCAAAGTTTTAATTATGAGAGGACAAAAATGTAGTACAATTCCTTGTATCTGAAAATATAAATATTACTTCCACATCCTAGCAAACTCCCCTAACTCTCCACGCACAGGTATAGGTGGTAGAAAATGGAGATAATGCCCAGCTTGTAAATGTAAAGTAGACACAGGGACAGCAACAGCTGGCAGGGGGTCCAAACTCCAGTGCCTTCAGGAGCCAAGCAGGTAGTATGGAGCCAAACAGTTAAGCAAACTTTATAAGAAAATCAGTAGAGTTAGGGGGAATGATAAAAGGCAGCTACTTTCAAGGTCAATGTGCCCACTACTGCATCCAGGAAATCCCTGCCATGCAAGAATGTGGGACCAAATTGTTCAGAACGTGGCAGAAACCAGATTTTTTATGTGAAGTCACCGAATATTGGCAAATTATTCAAATTAGAGAGAAGAAAAGAAAAACAAACAAGCAAACAAAAACAACCCTGTTCCAATCAAGTACAATGTGAAAGGTTGCTAATTTGTCATCTTTGGAAGACAGACTAAGGTTGGAGTGGTATAAAAAAATTATAAAAATATATTCCTAAAACTAAATCCCTATTTCACACCCACTTTTAGTAACTGGATTTCTGTGTTAATCATCTGTGCTGAATACTTACATTAATAATCATAACACAGATTAAAAGCACAAATGAAAAAAATTAGAATATAGGTATATAGATATATAGATATATAGATACATAGATACATAGATATATAGATATATAGATATATAGATATCTGTAGACAAAAAAGGGGCCACATACTAAACCTGACACACACAGGGGAGGCCAGTATGGCAGGCCCTACAGACTCAGACACCTAAAGTAACCATATAGGATGGTCTGAACATAAAATTCCAAACTAAAAGCAAGTCATGTGGATAGTCATGGTGGATAGTCACGTCTTAGGCCTGCAGCTTCCTGGACAAAGGTCAACCTTTACCTTAAGTGAGCCTGTCTATTGTCTTTTTGCATCTAAGATAACATAGCTTTGAACTGTCAGAGTAATCTTTTTCCAGACCCCTCAGGGCACAACCACACTGAGTAAAGACCACAGAACCCTCATTGTTTCCCACATAAATCTAAATGCTGTAAACATTAATCAGTAACTATCCTGTACTCCCAACGTAAAAAAAGTATGTGTAGCTGTTTTACTTTCTATCTCAGAGATTTCCCGCTTTGCTTTCTCCCACCTCCTTAATCTATCACCAATGGATTTCAAATAACCCTCCTTACATCTCTTCCTTTGATTCTGATGTAAAAAATACGCTGCAAAACTGCCATTTTCCACTGCATTTTCTTAATCCATTGAGATTCTGCTTCCCAGAAAGTGTCATAAGTTTGGCGAAAATAAACTTATAAAAATATCTTCAAAAATTTCTTACATCAACATATCAAATTTTTGGTTAAGAGATGACTCTAGGCACACTATAATTTTAAAAATCACAGGAAATTTTTTAAAATATATAGGAAAAAAACTTGTGACCAAAACTAAATGCAATAAAATCTGAAAATATCTGAAGCCAATATGGCAAGGGGTTAATTGTCTTTTTAAAAAATATATATTTTTACTGATTTCAGAGAGGAAGAAAGAGAGAGAAAGAGATTGAAACATCAGTGATGAGAGAGAATCATTGATTGGCTGCCTCCTGCACGCCCCCCACTGGGGATGTAGGCCACAACCTGGGCATGTGCCCTTGAATAGAATCAAACCCGGGACCCTTCAATTCACAGGCTGACGCTCTATCCACTGAGCCAAACCAGCTAGGGCGATATAGATATTACTTTTAAATGTGACTAAAAAAAGAATCTTTGCAATGGGAAAAAAACATTAAAAAAATAATGTTAAATAATCGGTATTGGGATACAAAATTGGTGGAGTTTGAAAGAAGCTAAATTGCTCTGAATTAGTAAAGGGTGAGATATAAAGAAGCCTAAGGGAAAAATAATCTACAGAAATTGCCTATAATAGGGGGGATTTTAGAAACTGAGCTGGATAAGAGCAAGCAAAGAAAAATTCAGTGGCTAAACATAGTGATTTGGGGTGAACTGAGCAGAGCTGTCTAATGGCAACACAGGTGAAGCATGCGATCAACTGTATAAGGCAGTCCCATGATATGTTCTGTAAAATCCACATATTGCTTTTTTTAGTTTGTTTTTTAAAACGAGAGTGGGAATAGAAGGGGCCATGAAGTACATAGTTCTATTTAAAGGCCGGCCTAAAGTAATTACAGAGAAGACGTGGAAAACTAGTCAAAATCTGTATCCCACAAGAAGGATTTGAATTTGCCTTTTACAATGAACCTAAACAGAAAGGTTTGGTCCTCATCAGAACGTCAGTGGAAGACAACTCTGAAAACATGAAAGAAATTCTGAAACAAAAAAATATTCCTTAAAATCGATTTGAAATATTTTAGAGCATAAAATTCAAATGACATGCTAGGTATCTTCTGTCTAAGTTAGTTAAAATCTTTGGAAGTAAAATGATGACTTCTTTGAAGATTTCTAGTGAGAATTCGGAAATACAATTGTGTCTCTTGAACATTTTTTAAAGTGCTTTAATAAGCTGCAGTATTAAGATCCTTTCAGGGCATATCTTTCCATAGTTTTTTGTTGTTGTTTTTTTCAAGCTGAAGTGTAGAGAAATTATCTTGGTTGAAGACCTTGAAATATTTAGAATCATGTATTTATCTTCTTTGAATATTCTCATGTGAGGTTGTCTTGACGTCCACGATTTTATAAGAATTGTGCCTGGTTTGAAGTAGTAAGTTTGGATCACAACAGATCAGCCTCCTTTGAAATACACTCATGTTGCAGACAATGGGGAAAGTCTTGTTCCAGTTTTCTAAGAATCTCCCTTTAGTGTGCACATTTTCCACGTGGAAACATGAGTGTGTATGAGCCTATCTCATCACATGCCTTCTCCCTTAGAGATGCTAGAGCATTTATGTATGAGTATTTGTTTCCCCTCAAAACATGTTTCCTTTCGGGAAGAAATCAAAGGATGAGTTTTCAGTCTTTGCAGGGCACCTACAAAGGCTTTCTAAAGTGAACCTTTATGTGCTGGAATATTCTATTCCTAATTAAAAGCAGCAAACATGAAAATGCCTAGTGTAGAATGGTGTGGTCATATAAGCCTTCACTGGAGAAAATACTTTCTTCTTATTCATGAAATAAAATTAAACTGAAGTACACTTTAAGTCGACATTTTAAGACTGCATTATAATTATATTTAAGGAACAAAAGGAGAAAAACTATGTATACTAAAATCTTGACTGATACATACGAATACCAAATATGTTCAACAAAATTTTCAATGTAGTATTTCCAAACCACATATTTAGAAAAATATGTCCTTGAGAAAAACATATACAATTAGTCCTAAATATTTGCCAAAATAAGGCTAAAGAAATCAAAAGTAAAAATGCTAAAGAAGTGAAAATTAAGTAAATACTTTTCAAAAGGCACTCACCAATCACAATTGAAGACTCACAGTGATAATAACCATTACTTTGCTTTTTCTTCAGCATGGAGCAAAGATCAATGCGGTGTAGCATTTCTTCTCCAAATCTGTGACTGATAAATTTTTCATAGAATTTGGGGTCTATTTTTTTCACTCCCTTGAAATGACAAAACAAAATCACATCAATCAATCATTTCAGTCAGGTAGCCAGTGTGAACATATTGATATCACTTTCTTAGAATCTGACATTACATTTTGGTACACAGTACTAGCTTCAAGAATTTGAAAATGGATATCACAAAATTGTTGGAAAGCTGTTTTTAAAGTCTCTTTGTCTAGGATGAGCTATATAAAAAAAATCATTAAAGAGTGTTATGTTTAAATCTGGCAACATTCAAAACTTCATATACGTTAAGCTTCAGAAATAATAAAGTATATCAAGTTGAAATTTAAGATATGAAGAAAAGAGTAATTATCTCCAACAACAATGAAGAAATGAATTTTGAAAAGTGATATGGACCATAAAATTTTATAGTGTACAACAGTTTTAATAAGATAGATGCACTTTTTAAACTCCTTATGTAAGAATCATATCAAAGACCGTTTAAGTTTATTTGAGTTGGGGGAGGGCATCAGTTTGAAGCACTTCCAAGTTCTTCTCTACCTGACCCTCCTTATTCTTAGTGGCTTTCATAGCAGAAAGAGGGCTGGTGAAAAATTATAGCACGGTGCCCTTGATACCTCTGTAGTTTCCCCAGACAGATACTCTTCCTCTTACTATACAAATGGTCCTGCACCGTCTCAGTCCAAAACACAGTCTGTAAAATGAAGGTACAATACTATACAGGGCACGTTTACTGGCTGATCACATATGAACTTTTCCTTTTCATTTATAATTTTTAAAATATTACCTTGGCAATATTTGTCAAGGGTTAAAAATTAGAAAATATGAAGAAACTAGAAAGAAAGAAGGAAAAATCATTCACAACCATATTTATATAAAACTAGAGGCCTGGTGCACAAATTCATGCACATTGAAAGGAAATTAATTAGAAGGTGGCTGATGGGGCAGGACTAGGTGAGATGGGCTGGACACGCCCTGGAGCCACCTCCCATGATCCCTCACCAGCAGGCTGCACAGCAGGGTGTCTATGGAATGAGCGGTGGTGGGGTCCCTCGGCCTGGCCTATGGGGATCGGGTCAAAATTGGCAGTCTGTCATCCCCTGAGGGGTCCCGGAGTGGGAGAGGGCACTCTGAAAAGTTGCTGTCGCTCAGCAGCTTCTGCGTTGAGCATCTGCCCCCTGGTGGTCATTGTGCATCATAGCTACTGGCCAGTCAGCCAGTCAGCTGGTCGCTTAGGCTTTTCTATATACAGATACATTATTAACACTGGAGTGTATATCCTTCAAGCCTTTTCTATACATATATATATTGTTTTCAGAATATATTTATACAAATCTTACTACAAAACATACTTAGAATACATATGTGCTCTTTTTAGTCATAAAAATTAATTTAAAAAAATATAATAGATATAAAAACAAAAATTTTATGATTAAATCACCCAAAATGGCTACTATAATTATATCATGTATTTTATTTTTCTCTGCAAAATAAAGTACTTATTATTTTTATAGGAATATGATTGTACCATGAGAACTATTTAATAACCAGCTATTTTGATAATTCTCCAAAGAGTCCCTCATTCTCTCAAAGAGACAAATTCCCAGAACAGCCTACGAGGTCCTGCTGTGCCATCTCTGAACCTCTCAGGCCTGGTCTCTGACTGCTCTCCCCTGTGTCTCCCCAGCCTCCCTGGCTTCCTTGCTCTTCCATGAACATGCCAGGCATAAGCCCACCTCAAAGCCTATGTACTGCCTGTTCCCCCTTCCTGGAATGTTCTCCCAGATATCCTCAGGGACCATCTCCCAACTCCTTTAATTCCTTGCTTAGAAGAGCCTCACCTGACCATCCATTTAATTTGTACTTCCAAATCCTCTCTACCCATCTCTCTTTATATAGATTTATGTATATTTTCCCACAGCATTTACCATCTATGTTACCATTACATAACATACTATGTAAATGACTTTATTATGCTTATTTTTCATTGTCTGTCATTATGTATCCCTTCCCATTAGAATGTAAGCTCCACATAGAAAAGAATTTTTGTCTGAGTTTCAGTCACTGAAATATCCCCAGTGCCTAGAACAGGGCTTGACCTGGAGAAGTGCTCAATAAACAATTGTCACAAACGCAAAGGAGGATTGTTGACAATATCAAATTCTATTCATTTCAGGTTCAATAAGAATGAAAGGGAGTGGATTCCTTTTGATTTGGTGAATAGAATGCCACAGCAGACCATTATGCTGAGGAGCAGTCAGAATACATGAGTTCAACTCCAGGTTCTGCCATTTTTCAGCCCTGTGGCTTCCCTTCAGTTTTCTCAACTGTAAAATGGGGTTAACATCAGTACCTACCTCAAAGTGTTATATGGACTAAATAAGTGAATTTATGAAAGTGCTTATACCAGTGAAATATAGTAAATGTCAGTGTGTGTGTGTTGCGGGATGGTGGGAAATGAGAGGCAGGGGGTTCAGACCCTTAGACCAGACAGAAGACAAGTGATAGCTCAGCAGAAAAAGAAGAACCTTCAGATACCAATGCTGGCAGCATTGACTAGCCACTGTAATCTCCATTTGAGTTTTGTATCATTTTTTAAGGTAATAAATAAGGGAAACATTCATTTTCTAACCTATTGGGTGAATTAATTTAATTTTAGCAAAAAGGAAGTACCAACTATTTTGCAAGAATTTTTCACAGATAACTCCCAACATGAACCTTAAGGTGTTGATTTTTACTAGCGAGTACAATGGAATTAATTATTTAACTCAATTTACAGAGAGAGCTGTGGTTCAAAGAGGCATGAGTCCTAGGAGACACTGAAATTGCAAGCACTTATCAGAAAACATCTTTAATAATAAAGTATACAGAAACAGATAACCTGCTTTATCTCATGTATAATATTAATATGCTCTTTATTCTCCAGGGAGTTTTTTGTTTGGCAATATATTAAGTTTTATTTTCAGGCTCTTTGTCCCATGTCAATATATTTCTTTTCTAGTAAAATCTATCTGAATTAGTCTCGCCATCCAGGTGGTATTTCTCTTTCATAATAAAAGAAAGGACTAGCATTCTAAGAATATAAATGAGTACATCAAAACTGGATGTCATTTAGAATAAGGGTAAGAGGTCTCCTATTTTCTGAATAGGTCATTGGGTTGCCAAAATAGTCCCCAAAACATCACCCTGCAAGGTTATATTTTAAAACTCAAAAGGTGGGTGATGGTTTTCATCCCCAAAATTATTCTCTGCTTCCCTTCTTCATAGGCCAGACCCTTTTCAAGGCACCTTGTCATTTAAAGATCGATTGAGGTGCAAGTTAGGAGAACTCAAAGAAAATCACAAAAAATGGTTAAAGGTAGGAAAATTTGACTTACACAAAGGCTAAGAGAGTCAGGATAATTTCAAATGTAGAGAAACAATATGTAGGGTATTTTCAATGAAACCATACTAAGAGTGCTTCAACCCTGGAATTCTGAAGATGCTTGATTGAACGAATGCCTGGTATTCTGTTTGAAAATTATTTTGCCTTGGACCTAACCTGGACAAGATATGTTTTTCACACTTATAATTGTACCCAATGTAACTGACATATCAATTATACAACATAACATTAAAAGAGAAAATTGGAAGTTAAATACAGGATATTAGACTTTGAAACAATAAACTAGTGGTAAGAAATGTCAAACAAAAATGCTTTTCAAGACTTTCTTAATTAATCATTAGAAATGACTGAAGTTTTATTTCTCTTTAGCCTAGTTTTAGTCACAGTTTAGGGAAAATTATCAGTGATATTCAAAGCAGTTGATAACCTTTGATACAATGTACCATGAAGCCCCAAGGAACCTCACTGTTGATGATAACGTGGCACCCGAACAGCCAATACAGGAAAAATGCCATTGAGAGCATGATGAGTATTTTTAGAATCATCTAATGGCTGCATCTGACAAGTACTGGAAATCATTCGCTCAGAAAGCACTCACCGTATCACTTACGCTTAGCTAAATGATGTGTATAATTTAATATGTACAAAAGAGGGATCAGACTCATATTACTCTGCAACCAACTCTATTTTCAGTATAGGAAGTAAAGCACCATGAAATATGAAAATTCACATTAGCTAACAATCTGAATGTAAAAATAATTCATTTAAGGTTCTTAAAGATAAACTACTATTATTCATCTTTAATTTCGATGGGCAAGTTATTGTGATCAAAGGAATGATGACATGTCAGTGTTATTAAGAAGGTTAAGACTTTTTATATAATAGAAGGTAATTTCTTATAATGACTTTATAATAATCACAGCTTCCATGATGAAAATACAATCAGGCTGCATATCAGACAAAAGAATTAGGAGTCCCACTGATGGGAAGCTCGGCAAGCCTAAAGCTCCACTGTGTTTTCCAGTAGGTTATCCCTGTCATGCAGGGACTAAAAAAGAAATGTGTGCATTTCCTGTGATGATGTCTTGAAACCAAAATTCAGAAGGTAAATTAAGAGCCAAACCAAACTGCCTTGTCATTTTGGGCATCAGCTGGTTAAAGAGGAATGGTCATTTTTTTCCACTTGTTTTCATGAGTGGAAAAAGGTTGTCTTTATTGGTTAAAAACTAAAATCATTTTAAATGATCACTGCTCCTAATGAAAATTTATGTTTTAGTGATTCAAAGTTATGATAAGATTATATATCGGCATGGGGCTTCTCTGAAGCAAATCTTACTTCACAATTCTTTTTTTTTAACAACTGAAATTTATTTTCTCACAGTTCAGGAGGCTGGACGTCTGCAACCAAGGTGCCAGCCAGTTTGCTTTCTCCAGAGGCCTCTCTCTTTGCCACCTTCTTGCTGAGGCCTTCATGGCCTTTCCCTCGTGTCTTTTCCATTTCTCATTGATACCAGACACGTTGGATTAGGGCACTGCAAATAAAACCTCATTTAACCTTAATTACCACTGTAAATACCCTGACTCCAAAAAAGTAACATTGGAGGTTTTAACCTATGAATTTAGTTGGGGGAGGCACACAATTCAGTCCATAACATGCAGTTATATACCCTTCAGGAATAGGTGATTGTAACACATTCACAATGCTCTATGCCCATTCTCTCTCTCTCTCTCTCTCTCTCTCTCTCTCTCTCTCTCTCTCTCTCCCTCTCCCTCTCCTGCCTGGGATTTCTCTCCCTGGTCCACTGTTAGTTAAGAGGCTCTTCTACAGGCTTTTGATTTACTTGCTCCAGATTTGTTCAGAGAGAATGACTGTTTCTCTGATTCCAGCTCCTAGGAGAGAACACCTAAAGGTCTAGTTCTACTCTGTTGTCCATGCATGATTTAATGAAAGATAGGAAAGGGATTGGGACCAGGGTGTTAGAGACACTTTTTATCAACTGTGAGCAAGAGCCCAGCAATCAGCTGTAGTGGGAGGGACCCTACAGCCCCTTGCAGGGCCGGGAGTTAACCTCCTTCACCTGCTGGGCCATGAGAGGTCTAGGACAGGGGCACTCAGGGGCTCAGTGCAGTGACTGTTAACCATCAGGTACAGATTTTCAATTATTTTAACCACTAACGCAACTGTCCTGGTAGCAGCTGAATATCTATCCTGGACGACATGACCATGTACTTCAAAAGTAGCTCCTATCAGCATACCCTCGTTAGGGAGGGGAGCAGTTAAAAGGGTTGTTGTGAACGAGGCAGCCATTCTCAATGTGCCTTCCACCCGAGAATGTTTCTGTAACAAACATTGTCTGTAACATTCCTCTAAGTCATCCCCTTTGTCTCTTGAATAGGGACATATACTTTGTCTCAGAGACAATGAGAGAATTTCCTCTCGCTCACTTGCAGGTGTCTGCCAATTCCCTCCTGGCTCTGGGGAACAAAGCAAGGGCTAGATTACTGGTCTATTATAAAAGGATATTCAGGGACAGCCAGATAAAAGAGATACAGGAGGCTAGATAGATGGAAAGAGCTCTGCGCTTCCACTTCCTCCTTAGGCACACCGCTCACCCCCCCCCCCCCGCCCCCGACACACACACACACACACACACACACACACACACGCTCCCTGGGTTCACCAACCAAGAAGCTGCTCCTTTACATGTCTTAATGACCCTTCATCTTTTGGCGTAACTACATTTTTGCTATTACCTGCACTGCTTCATTTCCATCTTCCTCCTGATTCGGACCCCCTGACTGCCTCCCTGTCAGCTGCAGTCTTCCCTCAGCCTCCCAGTAGGGATCACAGAGGCCCTTACCACCAAGGCTCAGTTCCACCCACACCTGCTCCTGACAGGGATGGAAAGAGGCGTCTTCACCACACCAGCCAATGGGCCCACATAGCGGGATGATTTCAGATCAGCGTCCAGCACCACCCATGAGGACTGCCTTGCAGTTTTCCCATCTCTCCTTCCCGCTGTTCTGGGCCAGCTTATGGGGCTGGGGTCTGCCTGGCCCCCGGTCTACCATGCCCATTTCCATCTGGCCCTGACACTCTATCTAGTGTTTGTCAGTAAGTTTAGAGATTTAAAAAAAAAAGTAAGGAGTGATGAAAATTGACAAGACAATAGTACTTTGGCTTTAACCCAATCTGGAAAAAATAAATAAGTCTTTCTGTCATCTGTATAACAACAATAATAGAAAATATGTAACATTTACAATGAACAGACACTACTCTAAGGACTTTTATTAACTACATAATTTAATCAAAATAATCCTATGAGACTGGTACCATTATGTCCCCCAGAAATTGAAGGAGAGAGAAATTAGGTCACTTACCAAAGGACACACAATTAGTAAGAGGTAGAGTTTGGATTCCGATTCAGAATAAGTAGAGAACACAGATAAATTGACAAGATCAAAATGACAGTATTCAAGCTTTTCATTATTTACTTTAAAATATTAAAATTCTAAGAAAATTAATCATATTTAAGATATAATCATATACATTATCATATTTCTAAAACTAATGTAAAAGTTACTTTGGGAGCTGTCATTAATATTAATAAATCAAGTGATAATTACATGTCCATGGTAAATGAATTTAATAGAGGAAGATGAGAATTAATTCATAGATACTACTTAAACATAGAAAAAATTATCCAAATAATCCATCCTGTAAAAAGATCTCTTCTTATACTTCTAATCCTATATAATAAAAGCCTAATATGCTAAGTGTCCAGTCAACCAGTCGTCCGTTCAACCAATCAAAGTATAATATGCTAATGATATGCTAAGGCCACTCAACCACTCACTATGATATGCACTGACCACCAGGGGGCAGACATTCCAACCAGTAGATTAGCTTGCTGCTGGGGTCTGGCTGATCAGGACTGAGAAAATGGCCCAGACACTCCCTGGAGCCCTCCTGAAGTCCCTCCCCGGCTGGCCAACCTCCCGTGTCCCTCCCTGACCCCGATCATGCACCAGTGGGGTCCCTTGGTCTGGCCTGTGCCCTCTCGCAATCTGGGACCCCTCGGGGGATGTCAAAGAGTTGGTTTCAGCCCGATCCCACAGGCCAGGCCGAGGCACCCCACTGATGCACAAATTCGTGCACCAGGCCTCTAGTACACAAATAATGAAGTAAAATACTGGCAGAAACTCTCCATGCTTTCTAAACCAGCTGTTTCCATCTTCTTAGTCCCTCTATTTTCAACTTGCTTTCATCCCTACTGCCTTGTTTGTGCTTGAGGTTTTGGGGAAAGAAAAAGTGGAAACTATCCTACCATCTTATCTAACATTTACAATATTACATCTTTCAGAAAATAATAGGTAGAAATGTAAGGAGGAAGGGCACACAATAAGAATTGGACCACTCTTGTTAATGATTATTCACCTTACTAACTATAGATAAGAGGTTTTCTTACAGACCCTGGGAAACCGGAGGATGTATTGCAGAGAGAAATTAGGGCTGTAAACAGATAATAGATGCCTCAGAGCCCAGATGGGTCCGTTACTCAGAAAAGAAAATGCATTGTGAGAACAGACAGAGGACAGGAGACGCTTTGATTTGGTTGCTGTGCCTGGACCCTGATCCCCTCCAGAAGGGGTGGAACTGTTTTTAACATCATAGAAAATTAACTACCTTGTTATCAGACTTCAAGATCTTAGAAGGAGACACACAGACCCTGGACCCTGCACCGCTTATCCTGCCCACCTCCCCTTGCATGTATTCTTTCTTCCTTATCCATATATACCATAATCAGCTGGATAGCAGGGGAGGTTAAAGCAGAATTTACAGGGTGACCTGCTCCTCTCCCATACTGCCAGCATTATTGGAATAAACACTCATATATGATTCAGCCTTATCTCTGCTTCATTTGGCTCAAGTAGTGACGGGCAGCCCAGACCTGTTTTGTGTCCAGTTTCAGAAGCATGTTTTAAACCTACTGTTGACACCTCCTTCTACCTATACTCACAGGCTGAGAGGAGCCGGTGCTCCTTGGTGGCATCAAGTGGAAAGGAAAGCAGCGGGCAGGTGATATGCAACTTCTACTACCCAGACCACCTCACAAAAGCCACCAACCGAAGGCGCGGTCTTGCTTCCTGGACCTGGAGCTTTTTTTCATCAAACAGAACAGAGGAAGAACATGGCTTCGGTTCAAAAACATTTAGCTCATTTATACTGACTAACAACATGTGAACCAGAGAGATAAGAGGTCGATGGTACCCAAGAAGTCCTCAAGGCTGCAAGCTCACTGAACACTACACCTTTATTTACAGCACAGTCTGTTCCCATAGACGCTCATTGTCTACCTATCAAAACTCTTTTCAATCCCCTGTCAAGCCTTCTCAGGTGTAGCATGGCAGATCACATGCTATTTGGCCATGTAAGTTATTATGTTTGCATGATGAGATGAAAGAGTAGTCTCCTAACAAGGCATCCAAGAATGCTTTCATAGAGCTCAATCTCAGCTGGGCTCTCAACTCCCCTTGATCAAACTCCAGCTGTATTCTTGGATCACCACAGTCTTGTGGTCACTCAAACGTAAACAAGCCGCAGCCTACTCCTCCCTATCACATCTGTTTTCCTAATATTTTGTTCCTTGGAACAAATAATGACATATTCTCCTAAACTCACCAACTTAACATTTAATTGTGTAAACTAAAGAATATGTGTTCTATAAACACAAAATATCCCCCACCTCAAAATTCCTCACCAAATATGATCTATACACTTACAACTTCATATATATACTAGAAGCTCGTTGCAGGAGGATTCCGGCAAGAATAGGGCTTCCTCGGGCCAATCGCTCTGCCAAGCCCCTCCGCCCAGGGCCGCAGACGGGGGTCCCAGCTGGGGACGGGGCTTAGGCGGCACACGGGGGCCCGGATGGCAGCTCGCACTGGCCCACCCTGCCTGCAGTATGCAAATTGGCCGCCATCTTTGTTGGCAGTTAATTTGCATATCACACTGATTAGCCAATGGGGGCGTAGCAAAGGTACAGTCAATTACCATGTTTGTCTATTATTAGATAGGATACACACACACACACACACACACACATATATAAATATATACACACATATTTATTGATGTCAGAGAGGGAGAGAGAGATAGAAACATCAATGATGAGTGAGACACATCAATTGGTTGCCTCCTGCATGCACCCCGACCAGGGCCAGGGATGGAGCCTGCAACCTAGGTATGTGCCCTTGACTGGAATCAAACCTGGGACCCTTCAGTCCATAGGTCGATGCTCTATCCACTGAGCCAAACCAGCTAGGGCTATACTCACAACTTTTTTAAGTATAAAAAACAGCTACTTTTAAAAAAATTATCTTTATTGTTGAAAGTATTACAGATGTCCTATTTTTCCCCATTGACCCCCCCTCCATTCCACACTCACCCCCCACCAGGCCTTCACCACACTATTGTCTGTGTCCATGGGTTATGCAAATATGCATATAAATTATTTGGTTAATCTCTTTCCACCCTACACCCCCCACCTTCCCTCTGAGATTTGTCAGTCTATTCCATGCTTCTATGTCTCTGGATCTTATACACTTACAACTTAATCTAAGATGTTTTCCTCCTTCGATGCAGTAGCTTCCCTCGTAAATCAATATTTCCCAACATTAAGAAATGCCAGAAAGCCACTGGTGTAAAACATTCTTGGGATCTCAACAATGAAATAGGACAATGAAGCTGTTCTGCAGAGAAGATCATTCAGAAATAAGTTCATAGAAAAATCTTAAAAAGTAATTTAAACTTGTTCTATAACACTAACCTCTATACCGCAACATACTTATATTATGGTCGAATGTATTCTGCTTTTATAGCCTAAAGGCAAAAAATGTGGAACCATGTACCTAAATTGGTCAGATTATTTACAGACAAAACTATAGTTTCAGATATAATAAAAAAAAAAAAAAGACAGTGTGGAAGGGACTGTGCATTGGCAAAATATTTTAAATTCATTCATAGACATCACTAATTGCAGTCTTGTAATGTTAAGCAAGAAAGACTTAGACTCCTAGAGAGTTTTTATAGCTCATACTGCTCCTATGCATCTAGTACTTGCTTCATTTCCCACTTTCTCATTAACAAATTCCTTGACTCTCCTCCCAAAATTCTTCCCTCCTCCCCCTCCCAACCCCCATCTTAACAGAACACCTCACCTCACCTAATTCACCCTCTTTCAATTCCCCAGGCATTTTCCCTACACACCACTTTGGACAGAAGCCCGTACCTAACAAAGGAAGGTGTCCCAACAAGGAAATGTTGCCAGAACTGAGTGAGGGAGTAGGAGAGAAATAACACTAAGATTTACATTAAGTGTGCTATACGTTAGGAAATGGTACAAGGAGGAAAGGTGCTCAATGATACAAGCCTTTTCATTCGATTTGGTTAGAAACATTCCCTGGGTAACATATTAGATAAAAGAGGGTTTTGTAGAAAAAAAAACAATAGTTGAATATGGAACAGTCATTACACATATGACTAAAGAATCAGGTGTACCTCTCAAACCAGTTTCAAAATAAATGCTTTTCACCAAGTAGAGAGAAAAAAGTATCCAAAGATTTTCTTTTTTAATATGATAAACATGGCTATGTAATATAACTTTATGTATAACAAGCAATTGGAATCTTTCTTTTGTCCTCATTTCAAACTTAAACATTTAATTGTGAAATCTCCCCTGGTATATTCTTAAAATACAGAATTGTAAGGATTACATAGTTTTTCTAACAGATTTAGACTCAGTATAATATATGAATATTTGATTATATATTTCTTTTTAAAAATTACAGTAAAAAATATATCAGATCAACCAGTGACTTTCACATAGCATTCTCTTTCAGAGATTTTAAACACAAAAGATCTTTGCAAAATTTAAAGAAGCACCTGTAGGCTAATAAAATAAACAGTGGGTTTGGTAGGCAAAAATTTTTTTTATATAAAAAATTTAAGAAACAAGGAATCTGTATTTTAGGATGATAGTATGCAAAAATATTATATACACTGGTGTATTTCTCTTTCGCTGTACCTGGTATGTGCTATCACAGTGGGCAGGGCCACAGGAAAGCGAGACCAGCCAAACCTGACACCATCCTCTCATATCCACCCCATCCACACTCTGGACAATTTAGACACATGCCAGTGGGGACATGTGTGATAGAAAGTTATAACCTGTTGAAAAGTGTGTTTCACATGATTTCCCTATCCATTCAGCTTATTCCCAGGTGACTACTCCCCTCACTTAATTCCTTCAAGGAGGGGCTTAAGAAAGTGGCAGAGCAGTCTTCCAGACTTCTCTACTCAAGGCTTCCTCCTCTTTTGCTACCGTGATGGACTGACATCACTAATTCATTCATATTCAGGGGTCCTCAAACTTTTTAAACAGGGGGCCAGTTCACTGTCCCTCCGACCGTTGGAGGGCCGGACTATAGTTTAAAAAAAACAACTATGAACAAATTCCTATGCACACTGCACATATCTTATTTTGAAGTAAAAAAAAAAACAAAACGGGAACAAATACAATATTTGTATTTGCATGTGGCCCGCGGGCCGTAGTTTGAGGACCCCTGATATAGATATAGATATAGATATAGATATAGATATAGATATAATTGGTTTTAGAGAGGGAGGGGAGAGGGGGAGGAGAGGGGAAGGAGGAAGGGGAGAGGGGGAGAGAAACATCAATGTGAGAGAGAAACATGGATTCATTGCCTCCTGTATGCACTCTGACCAGGCACCTTAACCCAAAACCTGACCTGGAAGCGAACCAGTGACCTTTTGGTGCACAGGACGACACTCAACCAACTGAGCCTCACCAGCCAGGGCTGGACTGACTCTTCTTGACAATATGGGCCCCTGTGAAAGCCTGCCTGCTCTGCCTCTCTATCGGCAGCCCTGAGCTCCTTCACTCACCTGAGCTATTCCCTCCCCTTCCGAAGGTGGTGCTTCCTGAGATTCTTCTCCTCCAGGCCTCCTGCCACACTTTCTGTGCCTTCTTACAGAGGAGCCCTCACCCTCGGGGAGTGAAACAAATGTACATGCAAGTTTTGCTGGTTGCAGTTGCTTCTGGACACGCTTACTGAGAATTTGCTATTTACAGATTTCTCTATCTCCTACTTTCACTAGAGTTTTGTGATGTTTTCCCCAATGTCTGTATTGCTCTGTAGGATTTTCAGAAGAAGAGATAGAAGATTCAAATAGCCACCATCTTCTTACCAGTATGCAAAGACCTTTCTCCTTTCTGTCATTCTCTTTCCATGCATATAAGAAAGCCAGTCTGCAGTCTAAAAAAATTCTCTGTGCCCTAGCCGGCTTGGCTCAGTGGATAGAGCGTCAGCCTGCGGACTGAGGGGTCCCAGGTTTGATTCCGGCCAAGGACACATGCCTGGGTTGCAGGCTCAACCTCCAGTGGGGTGCGTGCAGGAGGCAACCAATCAATGATTCTCTCTCATCATTGATGTTTCTATCTCTCTCTCTCCTTCTCCCTTCCTCTCTGAAACCAATAAAGAAATATATTTAAAAAAAAAAAAAAAAAGAAAAAAAATTCTCCAATGAACGCAAGACACTGGGATGGGGGTGAGGGCATGTGCCGGGGGTAGGGAGGCTGGGGGAAGGTCAGTTGGAAAAAAAAAAAGGAGACATATGTACTACTATTTGTAATGCTTTAAACAATAAAAAAAAAATTTAAATTCTCAATGTGAAGCCAAATTAGCCTATTTAGTTAAAATGCTTACCTTACAGACATTTCAGAATAGCATAGGAGTCAAGAGTCATTAAGACCATGTGCACTAAGAGTAAACATAGGTTAAGACAGGTTATGAGATTTGCCCAGGGCTAAACAATGGAGCTAAAACAAGAAGACTTATGCTCCTTCAAATTTATTACAGACTCCTTCAAGAAAGAACAGTTTAGCACTCCTGCATTTTGAAATGGTTTATAAAGGCCATTATCATGCAGCCCCAGGAAAGTGAGGGGCAGCCAAATTATTCCAGGCCAGTTAACAAGTTCCTGAGAAAATGTGCTACCTGATAGAGATATGGAGTAAATAATGGTAGTAGGAAAGGGAAGAGACAGTAGAGGGTCCTGGCTGGTGAAGGATGTAAAAAGCTGGGATTCGGCCAACCCTACTGTAGAATTTCATTACTCTCTTGGTCCTGTATACTCAGTCACCAAACTATTCAGAGACTGAGTTTTCCCCTTAATTGTACCTTAAGAACAAAATTTTCATCCAGATTCATCCAGACACTCTCCTTTCCCATTTCCCATTGCCATTTCTACTGCTAACTGTCCTATAATCTCTTCCCTACTTCCTCTCAACCTCATCATCAGATGGTCCAATAACCACCCTTCTGCCCCTGCTTTGTGTGTATCAAATTGTGTACTCAAAACAAACCACTCTAAGTGACAATAGTAGCCAACAGTAGTAATTTTTTTTAAAAAGCATTTCTTTCAGTCTAAAGTTCTCTAATTGTCTGACTCTGAAAAACTGCTACAAGGAAGTGCCAATTCATAAACTTCAACTGTGATCATTTAAGTGCTAGTTTAGTAACTTGAAAGAATCATAAATCATAAAAGACATCTATGAAGCACAGAAGATAATTTATGCTTTAAAAAAATCCTAATCTCTCCTTGAAAAGATCCCATTTATTTCATAAGGAATCTAGATCTGCATTAAGACGCTTGTTTCATTTGAAACTGGTCTTCTTCTGCCACCAAGTGTTAGCAACCAGTTTCTGCAACGTTTAAATCACAGAAAGACAGGGTCACTCAATGAGAAAAATAAGCCCAAAAGAATGCACTATAAAAAGCATGGGGCTGAACAAGTAGCAAACTAACCATGTGAAAAATATATATATTCTAAGGACACTAGACAAATAACTGTTACTATGTCAGAGACAACATAATTTAATAAGATTTTTGAGGCTTCATTAATTTGATGAAAAAACCCTGTAACTTTGAAAGCACAGTGATAATCAAAATAGCTTTAAAATACACAACTTTCAATACTCTTATGTGATATACCCACTGACATTTTATGAAACTAAGAATATGCAAAACCAACACATTAAGTAAATGCCTCCTGGTGTTAGAAAAATACATAATTGCCAAGAAAAGTCTTATGTTTCCCAGAATCTGGGTTAGAACTCAATGCTCTAGCTTGGTAACCAGAATACCATGTGTAACAGTGGTTCCTTATCAGGAGAACTAAAGTAGAGTGTCTACATTTTCAAAATTCTGAACACAATCTATAGAACTTTTGATTAGCCCACTGGGCTTTTGATTGCTTCTACTGAATGGTCTGATGACAGGTGCCTACAAGTGGACAGTATCCCAGAAGCCCAGGGACTTCTGCAGCCAACACTGACCACCACCAGGAAATTCTCACACTAATCTTTATGACCAGCCCAGGGGTGGTGAAGACTCATCCCTGCACCAGGCACTGTCCACATCTTTTAAGTCAATGAGATGTTTGACCTTCAGGAAAAACCAATTATGGCTCCAACTTGGAATCCTTTTTTGTATATCAGCATGGATACTGGCTTTTTAGGTCATTAAAAAATGGCACATTAGATGGTGAAAAAAATCAAATGAAGTACTACTACAACATAATTATACCTCCTGTATATAATAATGAATGGATCATCTATCTTACTATCCCCACACCTCGCACAGTCAAAATCCACATATAACTTTGAAATCCCCAAAACTTTTAACTTCTATTAGCCTACTCTTGACCAGAAGTTTTATCAATAACATAAACAGTTGATTAACACATCTTTTGCATGTTATATTATTATAGACAGTATTTTGACAATAAAGAAAAAAAAGTGTTAAGAATATCATAAGGAAGAGAAATATACTTACAGTATTTATTGAAAAAATCTGTGCATAAATGGATCCGCATAGTACAAACCTGTATTGTTCAGGGGTCAATGGCACATTTATTTCTGTTTTAAAGGAACAATATGCATGTATATGCACCTGTATATATTTGCAGTGTATAGGAAAAGGTCAGAAGGATAGACTAGTAGTGGTGACCTACAGAGAAAAATTAAATTGGGAGAAAGGGGATGGCAGGGCAGTGAGGAGGAAAAAATTATATCTTTCACTCTACAGGTTTGTTGCATTTGATAGTTTACAGTGAGCATATATTCACCTAATATTTTTAAAACTAAAATAGCTTGTAATGTGAAAACAGTACTTGAAATGAGACAAACTTCCTAATATTTGAGTGAAAATGAACCTATTTTTTCACACACTTTCTCTCTCCTTTTATTTCATTCTAAACCTAAACAACACTGAATACTAGCGATACATCCCATTACTGACTTTATCAATGGCCACTCCCTTGTAAATGAGTAGACCAGGATAAAATCCCAGAAGACCATTAGTGCTAAGAGATGGGAACAGACAGTGGGAAATGCACAAAAGTTAAGAAGAAAGACCAAACAGTCACATTTTCAAATAATCTTCATTGCAAATGACAGAGCATAATAAAAATCCACTTTTATGTGTATGCCACCTTTTCATATTGTTTTTCACTTTTACAGTGGAACCAATGATTTGCTACATAGAGAAAATGCTTGACATTTATTTAAGACTGCAAGTCTCAAGAGTATACAGGAGGTCCTCAAATAATATCATTTTGGAATAAAGTCCATGAGATGCCACAGGAACTTAACTCTTGTTTATATCAGTTAGGGTAAAACTGAATTCATTACACCTCGTTTCGCTGAAGTTCCAAGAACCTATTGCTGACGTTCATTGAAGACTTATTGTATTACACACAGATCCTCTGGATCAGAATCACCCATGGCACTTACTAAACATCAAAAGTCAAGGTCTTTTTTTTATTTTATTTATCTTTATTGTTGAAAGTATTGCAGATGTCCCCTTTTCATTCCCACTGACCCCTTCTAGCCTGCACACACACACCCACACACACACATACACACACCCCACCCCAGGCCTTCACCACACTATGGCCTATGTCCATGGGTTATGCATATATTCAAACAACTTCTTTGGTTAATCTTTTCCCACCTGATCCATCTAACTCCAGATCTGAAGTAAGAGGGTGGAAATCTGCAGCTTCACCAAGCATCCCAGGTGACTCATGAATCCCAACATTTAAGATAGAACTTTCTTAAGCATTCAGAAACACTGAACATCATAGTAGTAACCGGAAAGGAATCATTTCATAGATTAGAAGAAAATATTCTTATTTGGCTTTCTGAAAAAAACAGTAAGGTCATACATACTTTATTTTCTAAAGATTAAGCATTCTAACCTAAACAAAATCCAAGCTGATTTAGAGTTTATATACCACATAAGCAAGGACTGCTTCTATTTTGATCATAACTCAGCCCAGCACCCAGTATCTGGCAGATAGTAAGCCCTCAATAAAGATCTGTTAAATTAATATGATTTGGACCAGATTGCTCCTCACATATATAAATTAATTTGGATAAAATGGGCATGGCCAGTGGGAGGGAAGAAAATGAGACTGAGAATGAGATAAGATGGATTCTACACAGGGCTCTGCAACTAAGGAGAATATGATCTCATTTCTGCCACTTAACCTTTCTAAGTCCCATTTCCTTTCTGTAAAGGAAGGGAGCAGATCCCGTGAAATTAACTGCCAAAGAATCATTTCAATTCAGTATGAAATATTGAAATTGAGATTCTAGAGGAGTCTAAATATTCCTCTGATAAATGTGCTTGGGTGCTATCATTTCAAAGTTAATATTGTAAAGACAGAAACACTTTGAAATGTGGATTATTACCTTCACCACTGATTTGTCATTCTGTGATTAAGTTTGAAACCACTGGGAAGAGGGTAATCCATTTGAAAGCAAAAAAGGAAAGATCACAAGTAAAAAGGTAAACTGTCAGTCTATAAGTTGTGTCAGTTGTTATCATTCCAAATTTCAAAATCTATTATTTACACAACTATTTTTACCAAAATAGTCTAGAATGGCTCCTAATATAGTTAATATTGAATGTGGGGCATAGTTTGAAAAAAACACCAACAAAACAAACATGCAAGATTTCTTTTTGAGAAGAATTTTACAATAGTTTATAGAAAACTCATAACCACAGGATGGTCAATCACTTAAACACATGTCTTAAAGGACCAAAGAGACTTTCTGAGCACAGAGACAATAAATACAAAATGTGGCAAATTTAGAAAAAAAGATCTACTTACTAATAAACATGCCCTTCATTTATAGAGCTGTAAATCAGTCTTAACTGCAGCCAAGGGTCATGGGAAGCAGGAGTGAATACTAATCTGCATGGCCACCTTCACAACTCTGATATATCAGAGCAGGTGAGCAGATGTCTTAACGTGCATGAGCAACTCCCTAGGCTGCAATGGGAAAAACGATGAAGGGTGCCCTTCAGATTCCAGGAGAAATGCTCATGGATCCAGAAGAAAGTCAACAATTATCCCGACCTCTGAAGGAGAGGGAGTGGCCTGGGAAGGCAGAAAGTCACCCTGAGACAGGGGAAGTCAAGACACATGTCCCTTGGCTTGCGTCACTGTTTGACCATCTTCAGGGAGAAGTACTTTTAAGTACAAGGTTTCCCACAGTTACCCTCTTGCCCCGTCCCAGGAGCACTTGCTCCAAGCCCTCAATGGAGACAGCTATTGGAAACTTTAGAAGAGCTCTGTAGACTAGGGTTAAAAAGTTTGTCCCCTTGAAAAACCCAGTTTCAGTGAGCAGCACTAGTGTATGCAGGTCAGTGGAGGAAGCTTTGATAGCAGCAGGCTGAAAACAACAATTATCAAAGAAAGCAGAAAATAAAACCTTGGCACTACCTCAAGGCCTTTTGAGGGATGAAGCAGGTGTGGCAATAGACAAAGAAGCAGCGAGTGTTGGTCACAGTATACAGCCAAGAGCCACGCTGTCAAAGGAGGGAACACATAGAACAGCCTCCATGGAGGCTCATGAGCTAACTTAGCATCCCCGGGAAGTAGACCCAGGAGCAATAATAGTAAGTAGGGTGTCAAAACCCACCACAATGTCATTCATGCTGCTGACCATGCTTAATGTTGGTGTAGCCAGTAAAACAAGGTTTGCAATAAAAATGGCCACTCACCACCTTCCAGAGCCATGGTACTTGGGACAATTTCATGAAGGTCAAATGAGGCTTAAAACTTCTGCTTTCTCCTGCCAAGATGCCTTTTTCTTGAAATGTCCTTTTTGCAGCCTCTGAAGTAAATAAAAAGAAACACAAAAATGTTACTACAACACATGGCTTTCTTTATAAAAATGGCAAGTCAAAAAATAACAAAATATTTTATAATAAAGATTGTTTTATATATCTATGATTTTTAAAATATTTTTTATTGATTTCAGAAAGGAAGAGAGAGAGATAGAAACATCAATGATGAGAATCATTGATTGGCTGCTTCCTGCATGCCTCCTACTGGGGATTGAGCCTGCAACCCAGGCATATGCCCTTGACCATAATTAAACCCAGGACCCTCCAGTCCGTAGGCCAATGCTCTATCCACTGAGCCAAACCAGCCAGGGCTATGATATTTTTTTTAAAAAAAGAGAGAGAAAAACAATGTACATGATAAACATATATATGACAGTTAAATCTGCAATAATTTCAAACATTGGGTAAAGCACACAAAAGCAATAATTTGAAAGAGAAACATTTAATAAAGTAACTGACTGATAAGATGCTGACTCACTGATTATACCAGAAGTGTCCAAAGGTATAAAAAAGGACTAGCTGATCTGTGCCCTTCATCTAAAATTTCTGCTTTGACCAAGATGGAAAAACAGAAATTAGATTTGCTCTCGCATCTGAAACAACCAATAAAAGGACAACGTATATGAAACAAAGGTTTGCAAGACACTGTATCCATCAAGAAATAAAGGCCAGTGGCCCCTGAGAGATGAGAAGCAAACAAGATGAGCCCGACTGCCCAGCTTACATCCTTGAGTGTCTAGGCCTTCGTGCAAGGAGAATAGAGCCCAGTCACCTCATTGGTTCAGGAAAAAGAGCTGAGAGTAGGCATCTGGAGATCCCAGGGCAAAGAACTGGAGAAGTGAGACTTACACAGAGTGAAAACTCCAGAGATCTGCAAAGGGTCCCCCTTGAGTATTTAGCTGAGCATCGATACCAGCACATACATGTGAGCAAACTATGTGGGGCATGTCCTAAAACACCCTTCATTGCAAATCACTGCCACCAAATGATTTTTCTTCTCTCTTCTATGGCAATAGAGGAGGTTAAGCAAGAGACTGTTAAAATGCCAAGAAAACACTGGTTCTCAGTTGTAGACAGTTTTGCCTGAGTTAAGCAGCAACAGACCTCATGGAACATGGAGGACTAGAGTACCAGGCTGGAAGGCTATGACGTCAAGATGCCCAAAGTACAAAGGAGAACAGGTCCAGCGACACCACGAGGTCTTCCATCGGGCACCACTGAAACCAGGCACAGCCAAGGGCTAGAAATGCTGCCATCAGCCTCAGACTGATGGTAGCTACCGCTGATGACACAGCCCATCTCGAGAATGGATTCTGCACGGTTCTTCTTTGGTCAAGTTACTAGCTTCTGATTCAAAGTCTGAGCCAAAGCAAGATCATGTTCCTGGCACCAAAAGAATCTATGAAAGAATGTATCTGACATGGAGATGCTGGGAAAGAGTTTAGATATTGAACAGCCAAAAAAAAGTCAATGGTCTAGGCATACATGTGTTTTAAAACAATAAGAGTATATTCAGGACAAGTACTATTATAATTAACTAGAAACAGAACAAGTGGAGAAACCAAGATGGCGGCATAGGTTAATGCCGGAGTTTGCTGCCTCGAACAACCACTTCAAAAATACAACTAAGAGATGGAACGGACATCATCCAGAACCACAGGAAGGCTGGCTGAATGGAAGTTCTACAACTAGGAGGAACCGAGAATCAGAGGCGGCGCAGTGCTGAAGTAAAATACTAAGGTGCGGAGTGCGCGCAGCGTGGGCTGGTGGCTGAGGGCGTGGTTGTCTGTTACAATCCGGAGGGAGCCTCAGACTCAGAGCTCCAGATCCGGGCGAGTCTCTAGGGACCCAGACTCAAACGGGAGAAGCAGGACTGTCTGGCTACGGTCCCTCCAAGGTTTGCAGCTGTTGCTGGGACAGAGAGGCCGAGCCCCTGGGGACAGACTGAGAGCAGCCATAACTGCTCCCTCCTCCACCCTGTTGATCCCGTGGGACCCGCCCCGCCCAAGCCCTGCACAGAGGCATTTGCCGGATAGCCTCAGGCAAAGGCTAGATTAGCACTTCCCTAGAGGACACAAGTTCTTCCACTGCAGACACAGCTGATTATCACAGCCAGTCAGCCTGGAGGTCAAATCCCTCTAGTATTAACTATAACAATCAAGGCTTAACTACAACAAGACTGCGCACAAAGACCACTAGAGGGTGTACCAAGAAAGCGTAAAAAACGCGGAGACAAAGAAACAGGACAAAACTATCAAGGGAGGATATTGAGTTCAGAACCACACTTTTGAGGTCTCTCAAGAGGCTTCTAGAGTCTGTCGATAAACTTGATGAGATGTACAGGAAATCTAATGAGACCCTCGGTGGTGTGATAAAGGACCATCTAGAAAGTAAGCATACACTGACTGAAATAAAGAATATTATACAGACTCCCAACAGCAGACCAGAGGAGCACAAGAATCAAGTCAAAGATTTGAAATGCGAAAAAGCAAAAAACACCCAACCGGAAAAGCAAAATGAAAAAAGAACCCAAAAAGACGAAGATAGTAAGGAGCCTGTGGGACAGCTTCAAGTGTACAAACATCAGAATTATAGGGGTACCAGAAGATGAGAGAGAGCAAGATACTGAAAACCTATTTGAAGAAATAATGACAGAAAACTTCCCCCACCTGGTGAAAGAAATAGACTTACAGGTCCAGGAAGCGCAGAGAACCCCAAAAAAGGAATCCAAAGAGGACCACACCAAGACACATCATCATTAAAATGCCAAGAGCAAAAGACAAAGAGAGAATCTTAAAAGCAGCAAGAGAAAGAGACTCAGTTACCTACAAGGGAATACCCATACGACTGTCAGCTGATTTCTCAACAGAAACTTTGCAGGCCAGAAGGGAGTGGCAAGAAATATTCAAAGTGGTGAATAGCAAGAACCTACAACCAAGATTACTTTATCCAGCAAAGCTATCATTCAGAATTGAAGGTCAGATAAAGAGCTTCACAGATAAGGAAAAGCTAAAGGAGTTCATCACCACCAAACCAGTATTATATGAAATATTATAATTAACTTACCAACTTTTAGCTCATATAAATTACAAGCAGGTATATCTTTCCTCAATTATTTTGGCATATTCTCAACTGTTTTAAATAGACACAGAGTCAAAATATTGGGCTGATTCATACAAAATTGTCTTTTTTATGAGTCAAAAAACAGTCAAACATTGGCAATGTCTGATGGCTTAACATATACCATAGTAAACCAACTTATTAAGTTCCTAACATCTGAGTGAAGAAATTAGGGCACATTTTCCAAGCTTCAAGTATTTGAGGAATTATGACATAGATGAGCTTCTGATAGAATTTACCAATATGTTCATAGCAACCCAGAAAACAGAAATAGCATGAAGATATAAAAGCAAAAATTCATTTATTCAATTATGTTCTGAGCACTTCCTATATATGCCCGGCACATTATCTGTTAAAGTCAGCAAGCACATCCCTGCTTTCATGGAGCTTGTAGTCTCACGGGACAGATTTCAACCCAATGAAGAGGAGGACTTAATAATATTCAGAATTGTCAAAACATGCAAGAGCTCTGGCTGATGTTGTTCAGTGATTAAAGGATTGGCCTACATACACCAAAGGGTCGAAGGTTAGATTCCTGGTCAAGGGCATGTACCTGGGTTGCAGGTTTGATCCTTGGCCCCAGCTGAGGCAAATTGGGAGGCAAGCAATTGATGTGTATTGCATCGATGTTTCTCTCTCTCTTTCTCCCTCATCCTGCCCTTCCTTCCACACTCACTAAAAAAAAAAATCAGTGGAAAAAATATACTCTGGTGAGGATTAACAACAACAAAAACATACAAGAGATATCATGAAAGTAATTTTTTCAAAAGAAAGTAAAATAGTAGGCATCTGCATCATTTATTACTATCTACATTAGTTTTACATATTATTTGATTCCAAAGAAACAGCATTTTTCAATTTACTGGTTAAATGTTGAATCAAAAGTTTTCATTATTGACTGAAATAATGGATATCTATTCACAATACTGTTTTTAAAAATATTGTCACAAAGCACATTTAATTTTTATTAATTTTTTTTTTCAGTACAGCATATGCTCTAGGTCAGTGATGGCGAACCTATGACACACGTGTCAGAGGTGACATGCGAACTCATTTTTTTGGTTGATTTTTCTTTGTTAAATGGCATTTTAATATATAAAATAAATATCAAAAATATAAGTCTTTGTTTTACTATGGTTGCAAATATCAAAAAATTTCTATATGTGACACGGCACCAGAGTTAAGTTAGGGTTTTTCAAAATGCTGACACACCGAGCTCAAAAGGTTCGCCATCACTGCTCCAGGTACATGGGAATAGGGAAAGAGAAAAGGACGCCTGCTTTTGGAAAAGTACATCTTAGTATTGATTTTATATTCCTAATAACAGTATAATCTATTGCTTAGCCAGAGTACTGGGTAATAGTTATAGAAATACTATTCTTGAGATAAGAAGAGTTTTTGCTAGTGTGAACACCACATGTCATTCTTCATCTATGCTAACATATTCTGGAAGAGAAGCTTATGAATAATTTAAGAGATTGTTCAATTCCTTCTAGTACCACAGACATTCCTTCAAGCACTAAATAGAAAATCACAGTGCAAACACATCAGATATCCTTCACAAGTCAGCTAAGAATACTCCTAAATAATACAATTTACCTTATAGCTAAAGATAAAAATTGTCTGAAGAACAATTTCTTAAAATATATTTTAATAGTAATAGACTTCACTATATAAATGAACACTGCAATAAATAATTTATAAAGAAACAATACTTTTGTTATCCTAACAGTTTTGTTTTATCTAGATGGTTTTTTGAGTGTGTGGGGGTTTTTTGTTTTCTTTGTTTGTTTGTTTGTTTGTTTTTTTCATCTATTCAACAAATATTTATTGAGCATGCCAGATACTGGGAAGTTTCATCTGTTTTTTAAGATAGATAGATAGGTAGATAGGAAATTTATTCAGGTAAACTCTTTTAAATACGTAGCAACTATAAATTTATACCTTACATGCAAATAAATTGCTAGATATTGTCTCAAAGTAAACTATAACATATTGATTTTAATACAATAATGTATTTTTAATTATATACATTTTCTTGCAAAGCAAATATTTCTTCTCCTTTTTTCCCCTTTTGTCATTATCTCCCGTTTTTAAAAATTTTGAGGGCGTTTATATGATAGCATGATGAATAACTTGAGAATAATCACAAAGAGGTTTATTTTTATTGAGGTATACAAAGAGATTTATTAATAAGAATAGTCTAAAATACGAATGTAAATCAGGTGGTCCTAATTCTTTTTTTCTTTATTTTTAAAAAATTTTTTAGAGAGGAAGGAAGAGGAAAAGGGGGAGAGAGAGAGAGAAAGAAAGAGAGAGAGAGAGAGAGAGAAACATCAATGTGAGAGAAATACATCCATTGTTGCCTCCCGCACACACCCCGACCAGGGCTGGAACCCACAACCTTCCCATGCACGGGATGCTGCTCCAACCAACTGAGCCACACTGGCCAGGATGGTCCTGATACATTCTTAACTATATATACTGTGTGTCAGTATGTGGATACAACGGAAGTAATATGTTAGATTTTAGTTTTAAAAAGACTGATTTGTGATTAAACAATACACCATACAATAAAGATGGTAAGTTCTTTCCATGCTTTCCAATTGGGAGATGCTTTCTAATATCATTGTAAGATACAGTAAAATTATGTTACATATAATATTTAAAATCTCAATAAAATTTTAGAATCATTTTTTAGCCATCTAAAATTTTAAAGAAATAAAAACCATACAACTGTTCTTATCATTCCTATTTTATTACTATTTAAAGGATTCTTATTCCCATATGCTGCTTAAACTGTTTCATTTTAAATAGTTTTAGTGAGTCATTTGAACTATATGCTTCAACATAAAGGCTGACATAATGTTGAAACCAACTTCAATTTAAATATTTTATATTCATCATTTTAAATAGATATGTCCAATTGATTGCTGTGTAAAAATGTCAAATAGAACTTTAAAACATTACAAGCAAGTCTTAAAAATTATATCTTGATGCCAGAGGAATCACATTCATTCCATTGCAATTGACAAAAACCAAAACAAAACAAAAAAAAAACAGATTGAGCATCCCAATAACATTGGCCCAGTTCTCCTATTATTCAACTTTGTTCTTAGGTCATTTAACCTTGAGAGTAAAAGTGATGAGGTCCCTTCTGTCTGGTCCCTTCTTATCCTAACAACCAGCTAATCCAACTGAACTGTCAGAGAGCTCCGGTACAACATTTGGAAGGGATTCTAGACACCAGGGCTGTGTTTGATTGTGATGCAAAGATTTATACATGAATGTCATTGAAGGAAGAGAGACTATCCAAGGTTAAGTGTTCTTTCAATTAGACTTTTATGTTTATATCTAAATTTTTCATTGGCTTATATATCTGTTAAAATACATATTTATTGAACCTCTATTTTGTAGTAGGCTCTAGGGACACAAAAATGGAAGATTCTCTTAAAGAGCTTTCACTCTAATTGAGAAAGGTAGATTTCTAAGTAAACAAATGCCATGTGGTGTTACAGTTTCTACAGGAGATATCCATCTACAGGGTATGGGGGGATTAGAGGAGAAGATGGTCATTTCTATTTTGTTTTTTTTTTTTAATATATTTTATTGATTTTTTACAGAGAGGAAGGGAGAGAGATAGAGAGTTAGAAACATCGATGAGAGAGAAACATCGATCAGCTGCCTCCTGCACATCTCCTACTGGGGATGTGCCCGCAACCCAGGTACATGCCCTTGACCGGAATCGAACCTGGGACCTTTCAGTCCGCAGGCCGACACTCTATCCACTGAGCCAAACCAGTTTCGGCGGTCATTTCTATTTTGAAGAAACAAAACAAGCCTTTATTTTAGAAGTAAAACTTGACATGAGTCTTAAAAAAGAAATACATCAATGATACAATCCATAAAAAATTTAAAAAAACAACTCCATTTAAAATATTACCAAAAATAATAAAATACTTAGAACTAAACTTTAACAAGGAGGCAAAAAATTCATACACTAAAAATTACAAAATGGTACTGAAAGAAATTAAAAATAAACACACACACAAATAAATGAAAAGACACCTCACATTCATGGAGTGGAAGAATTAATATTGTTAAGATGTCAACATTACTACCCAAAGCGATCTATAGATTTAATGTAAATCTCTATCAAAATTCCAATGGTGTTTAGCAAAAATAGAAAAATCATCCTAAAACTCATTTGGAATCTCAAGGGACAATGAATAGCCAAAAATTCTTTATAAAGAAGAAAAAGTTGAAGATCTAACATTTCCTGATTTCAAAATTTACTACAAAGCTAAATAATCATAATGGTATGGTACTGGCATGAAGACAAACATTATAGGCCAATGGAACAAAGGGGTGCCAGACTATCAAATGGGGAAAGTTACAGTCTTTTAAAAAAAAAGTGTTGGGAAAACTGGATATTCATATGCAAAATAATGAAGTTAGACCCTTATACCATATACAAAAATTAACTCAAAATTTATCAAAGACTAAATTAAACATGGAAGCTAAATTATAAAACTTATAGAAGAAAACTTCATTATACTGGATTTAACAACAATTTTTTTATATATGACACCAAAACCACAGGCAACAAAAGTTAAAACAGATAAACTGGACTAAATTTTAAAACTTCTGGAAAATTAAAAAGTTAAAAAAAATTAAAAAGTTAAAAATTAAAGATGGGAAAAAAGAAATACGTTACATTTATTTTTTTTTTTTATTTTTCGCTAAAAGTATTACAAAGTGTATTACATAAGTGTCCTTTTTTCCCCCCCGCCCTTGACAGACCCCTGCCCTCCCTTACCCCCCAGTGTCTTATGTCCATTAGTTATGGTTACATGGATGCATACAAGTCCTTCGGTTGATCTCTTAATCCCCTCCCTCCTCCCCCCCAACCCTCCCTGGCCTTCCCATTGCAGTTTGACAATCAGTTTGAGGCAGCTCTGCCTCTGTATCTATTATTGTTCAAAAGTTTGTAATGGTCTTTATTATCCATGAATGAGTGAGATCATGTGGTATTTTTCCTTCATTGACTGGCTTATTTCACTTAGCATAATGCTCTCCAGTTCCATCCATGCTGTTGCAAATGGTAAGAATTCCTTCTTTTTTACAGCGGCATAGTATTCCATCGTGTAGATGTACCACAGCTTTCTAATCCATTCATCTACTGATGGGCACTTAGGCTGTTTCCAGATCTTAGCTATGGTGAATTGTGCTGCTATGAACATCGGGGTGCATATATCCTTTCTGATTGGTGTTTCTGGTTTCTTGGGATATATTCCTAGAAGTGGGATCACAGGGTCAAATGGGAGTTCCATTTCCAATTTTTTGAGGAACCTCCATACTGCCTTCCATAGTGGCTGCACCAGTCTGCATTCCCACCAGCAGTGCACAAGTGTTCCTTTTTCTCCACATCCTCTCCAGCACTTGTCGTTTGTTGATTTGTTGATGATGGCCATTCTGACAGGTGTGAGATGGTACCTCATTGTTGTTTTGATTTGCATCTCTCGGATGATTAGTGACTTTGAGCATGTTTTCATATGTCTCTTGGCTTTCTGAATGTCCTCTTTTGAAAGGTGTCTATTTAGATCCTTGGCCCATTTTTTGATTGGATTGTTTATCTTCTTTTTGTTAAGTTGTATGAGTTCCCTATAAATTTTGGAGATTAAGCCCTTATCAGAAATGACGTTGGCAAATATGTTTTCCCACGAGGTGGGTTTTCTTGTTGTTTTGTTGATGGTTTCTTTTGCTGTGCAGAAGCTTTTTATTTTGATGTAGTCCCATTTGTTCAGTTTCTCTTTAGTTTCAACTGCCCTAGGAGCTGTATCAGTGAAGAAATTGTTTTGGCATATGTCTGAGATTTTGCTGCCTTTGTATTCTTCTAGAATTTTTATGGTTTCCTGTCGTACATTTAAGTCCTTTATCCATTTTGAGTTTATTCTTGTGTATGGTGTAAGTTGGTGGTCTAGTTTCATTTTCTTGCATATATCTGTCCAATTTTCCCAACACCATTTATTGAAGAGACTATCTTGGCTCCATTGTATGTTCATGCCTCCTTTGTCAAAAATTAATTGAGCATATTGGTTCGGGCTAATTTCTGGACTCTCTATTCTATTCCACTGATCTATATGTCTGTTCTTGTGCCAGTACCAGGCAGTTTTGAGAACAGTGGCTTTGTAATACAGCTTGATATCTGGCATTGAGATCCCACCTACTTTGTTTTTTCTCAGGATCGCTGCAGCTATTCGGGGTCTTTTTTTATTCCAGATGAATTTTTGGAGAGTTCGTTCTAGATCCTTGAAGAAGGCCATTGGTATTTTAATGGGAAGTGCGTTGAATGTATAGATTGCTTTGGGTAATATGGACATTTTAATGATGTTGATTCTACCAATCCAAGAACATGGTATGTTCTTCCATCTGTTTATGTCTTCCTCTATCTCTTTTTTCAACGTCCTATAGTTTTCTGAGTAGAGGTCTTTTACCTCTTTAGTTAAGTTTATTCCTAGGTATCTTAATTTTTGGGGTGCGATGGTAAATGGGATTGTTTTTATAATCTCTCTTTCTGAAAGTTCACTATTGGTATATAGAAATGCCTCGGATTTCTTGGGGTTAATTTTGTATCCTGCTACATTGCCAAATTCATGTATTAAGTCTAGTAGTTTTTTGATGGAGTCTCTAGGGTTCTGTATGTATAATATCATGTCATCTGCAAATAAGGACAGTTTTACTTCCTCTTTTCCACTTTGGATGCCTTTTATTTCTTCTTCTTGTCTAATTGCAATGGCTAATACTTCCAGGACTATGTTCAACAGGAGTGGTGAGAGTGGGCATCCTTGTCTTGTTCCTGTTCTTAGGGGAAATGGTGTTAGTTTTTGTCCATTGAGTATGATGTTGGCTGTGGGCCTGTCATATATGGCTTTTATTATGTTGAGGTATGATCCTTCTACTCCCACCTTGCTGAGAGTTTTTATCAAAAATGGGTGTTGGATTTTGTTAAATGCTTTTTCTGCATCAATTGATATGACCATGTGGTTTTTTTCTTTCAATTTGTTTATGTGATGTATCACATTTATTGATTTACGGATGTTGTACCATCCTTGCATCTCTGGGATGAATCCTACTTGGTCATGGTGTATGATCCTTCTGATGTACTGCTGGATCCGATTTGCTAAGATTTTGTTGAGGATTTTGGCATCTATGTTCATGAGGGATATTGGCCTGTAATTCTCTTTCATTGTGATGTCTTTACCTGGTTTTGGTATTAGGGTGATGCTGGCTTCATAGAATGAGCTTGGAAGCGTTCCTTCCTCTTGAATTTTTTGTAGTAGTCTGAGGAGGGTAGGTTTTAGTTCTTCCTTGAATGTTTGGTAGAACTCCCCTGTGAAGCCGTCTGGCCCTGGGCTTTTGTTTGCTGGAAGCTTTCTGATGACTGCTTCAATTTCTTCCATAGTTATTGGCCTATTGAGGTTTTTAGATTCTTCCTGATTGAGTTTTGGAATGTTGTATTTTTCTAGGAATTTGTCCATTTCCTCCAGGTTGTCTAGTTTGTTGGAGTAGAGTTGCCCGAAGTATTGTTTAACAATCATTTGTATTTCTGTGGGGTCTGTTGTTATTTCGCCTCTATCATTTCTGATTTGGTTTATTTGGGACCTCTCTCTTTGCTTCTTGGTGAGCCTGGCTAGGGGTTTGTCAATCTTGTTTATCCTTTCAAAGAACCAGCTCTTGGTTTCATTGATTTTCTGTATTTTTTTTTGGTCTCTATTTCATTGATTTCTGCTCTAATCTTTATTATCTCCTTCCTTCTGCTCACTCTGGGCTTTTCTTGTTGCTCTCTTTCTAATTCTTTGAGTTGTAGAGTTAGATGATTGACTACCATTTTTTCTTGTTTTTTGAGATAGGCCTGTAGAGCTATAAACTTTCCTCTCAGGACTGCTTTCATTGTGTCCCAGAGGTTTTGGATTGTTGTGTTTTCATTGTCATTAGTGTCCAGGATGTTTTTAATTTCTTCTTTGATGTCATCGGTAACCCAATCAATATTTAATAACATGCTATTCAGCTTCCAAGTGTTTGAGTATTTTGGGTTGTTTTTATTGTGGTTTATTTCTAACATTATGCCATCGTGGTCTGAGAAGATGCTTTTTATGATTTCAATCTTCTTGAATTTGTGGAGACTTTGCTTGTGACCCAATATGTGGTCTATTTTTGAATATGTCCCATGAGCACCTGAGAGGAATGTATATTCCGCAGCTGTGGGGTGAAGTGTTCTGAAGATGTCAATTAAGTCCATCTGATCTAGTGAGTCATTTAGGATTGCTGTTTCTTTGCTGAGTTTTTGTCTAGCGGATTTATCCAGTGATGTTAGTGGTGTATTAAAGTCCACTACTATGATTGTATTGTTGTCGATCTCTCCCCTGATACCTTCCAGGAGTTTTCTTATGTATGTGGGTGCTCCTGCATTGGGTGCATATATGTTTATCAGGGTTATATCCTCTTGTTGTATTGATCCCTTTAGTATTATGAAGTGGCCTTCCTTATCTCTGGTTATGGCCTTCACTTTGAGGTCTATTTTGTCGGATATAAGTATTGCTACCCCAGCTTTTTTTTCATTTCCATTTGCCTGAAAGATACTTTTCCATCCCTTCACTTTCAGTCTGTGTGAGTCCCTTCTAATGAGGTGGGTCTCTTGTAGACAGCAAATGTATGGGTCATGTTTTTTTATCCATTCAGCCACTCGATATCTTTTGATTGGACCATTTAGTCCATTTACATTTAAAGTTATTATTGAAAGGTACTTGTTTGTAGCCATTTCTATTTTTTTGTGGCTGCTTTCTTTCTGGGCTTTTTATTTCTTCTTTTTACACCAGTCCCTTTAGCATTTCTTGCATTGCTGGCTTGGTGGTGATGAACTCCCTTAGCCTTTTTTTGTCTGTGAAGCTTCTTATTTCCCCTTCAATTTTGAATGATAGCCTTGCTGGATAGAGTATTCTTGGATTCAGTCCTTTGCTTTGCATCACTTTGTAGATTTCCGTCCATTCTTTTCTGGCCTGATGTGTTTCTGTTGAGAAATCGTTTGATAATCTGATGGGGGACCCTTTGTAGGTAACTCTCTGTTTCTCTCTTGCAGCCTTTAAGATTCTCTCTTTGTCTTGTACATTTGCCATCGTTATTATGACGTGTCTTGGTGTCGGTCTTTTGGGGTTCATCTTGCCTGGGACTCTCTGTATTTGTGTAACTTTTTTCTTCCCCATATCTGGGAAGTTTTCTGTCATTATTTCTTCAAATAGATTTTCTAATCCTTGCTGCTCTTCTTGTCCTTCTTGCAGCCCTATTATGCGTATGTTACTTCGTTTCATGTTGTCCTGAAGCTCCCTTAGCCTCTCCTCCTGTTTTTTAATTCTTTTCTCCAGTTGCTGTTCAGATTGAGCTTGTTTCTCTGCCTTATCTTCTAACTCGCTAATTCGGTCTTCTGCTTCTTCTAGTCTGCTGTTGAAACTTTCCATGGTGTTTTTGATTGTAGCTATATCACTTTTCATTTCTTCCTGATTCTTGCATAGGTTGTTGATTTTCTCATCCATCCGGTGAATGAATTGTACAACCATCATTCTGAATTCTTTTTCTGTCATGTTGCACGCTTCAGCTTCATTAATTTCCTTTCTTGGTGATTCTTCATTGTCTTTCCTCTGGGTATTGTGTCATCTCTTCATTCTGATTATCTCCTGATGGTTCAAAGGTTGAGTTGCGTGGGCCTGGGCCGTGCGCAGTGGGAGGCTCCCACCACCCTAGTGTCACTGAAGAGCTCTGACACTAAGATGTGTGGTTGTTGTTGGTTGGTGGGAACCAGGCTCGCTCTGTGTCAGTGTTGCCAACACTCAATGTGGCCTCGTGCGTGCCCTTAGAATTAGGGACCCTGCCTGCACTGTGCTGAAATAGAGGCCCCCCTGACGCGTGTTTAGCACCAGAGCAGAGCCCCCTAGCTTGCGCCAGGAGTCAGAGTTCCCCAAGAGTTCAGTATCAGAGTCTCTGTTGCTTCGCGCAACCTCACCTTGAGAATCAGGGTCCCTGTGTGCCCTTGCACCAGGAATTGGATTCACTGGCTCTTAGTATGAATGCACAGGAAATCAGGATCTCAGGCGCAGGTGATAAGAAACACAGTCAAGTCACTGGTGCTTGGTGCTGCCTCCTGCCCTGAGAAACGGGGTTTCTGGGCCTGTGCTAGGCAGACAAACTCCCGTTCGCGCGATTGTTCCCAGCCCAGGGCTCTGATGCCAGCAGTGCGCGCAGGATTAGTTCCTGGTGCTGTGCGCGTTTTTGCTCCCAGCCCAGGGCTCTGATGCCAGCAGTGCGCACAGGATTAGTTCCTGGTGCTGTGCGCGTTTTTGCTCCCAGCCCAGGGCTCTGATGCCAGCAGTGCGCACAGGATTAGTTCCTGGTGCTGTGCGCGTTTTTGCTCCCAGCCCAGGGCTCTGATGCCAGCAGTGCGCACAGGATTAGTTCCTGGTGCTGTGCGCGTTTTTTGCTCCCAGCCCAGGGCTCTGAAGCCCGAAGTGCGCATAGGATCAGTTCTAAGGTGCTCGCGCACTTTCAGGCCAAAGTTTCTGCAGCGCTGAGGCCCCGGCAAGGGGTAGGTCTATCAGTTAGTTACTCTGGCACTGCCCGCGATCCTGGGGGAAGGGGGGATGGGCTCTGCTACTCACGGATCTGCAGCAGGGATCTCCGAACTTTCCGTGTCTGCAGGTCTGTAGCTGTGGTCACAGGTCTCTGTCCCCAGTGGCTGCAGGGTCCTGGTATGCGTCTGAGATCAGACTGGGTGGTGCTGAGGCCAGGATCCTAGTCTCAAGCAGCTCTGTTTCCCAAGATGGCGTGGTCGCTGTGCCTCTGCTGGCCGCCCAGGAGTGTCCGCCCCTCCGTGGACGGGCGCAGGCCTCCTCTGGGCTCCCGCAGTCGCGCCGCCCGCAAGTCGCCGCCTCCGGGTTAGTAGCCGCTGGGTTAGTAGCCGATCTCTGGATGCCGGTAACCGCTTCCCAAGATGGCGCGGTCTCGCCGCTGCGCTGGCGCCCAGGGGGAAGTTTCAGCCTCAATCTCTAACCATCCGCATTTTTCAGGAGTTCTCTGTCTTTCCTGGCTGCAGACTGTCTCTCAGCTGAACCTCCCCAGCTTGATCGGGCTGGTTGTTACCCGTTTCAGCTGCTCGCCCCTATCTGCTCCGGGACGAAGGACCAACACGTCCGTCTAAGCCTCCGCCATTTTTTTCTCCCCCGAAATACGTTACATTTAAATAAGTGATATTATAAGCTCTGAATGCTTTCAAATGCACAATTTACCATAAGATTTATAAATATTAAACTAATAAACTACACTCAAATATTTTTAAATATAATTTAATTGATAGAGGAGCCTAGAAATGCCCAAAGGTACCAGTAACCAAACAGATTCCTCACAAAGGGCAGAAACACAGAGCGTATTCTCTCCATCTTTTGGAAGAAAATGACAGTCAAAATAAGAGAAAGTATAATGTTCAAATGAATATCCTAAAACCTTTCATTTTTCCTTTTAGGAGATAAGTGCACTTGGAATCTTTTATCATGCTAAACCAAGCACACTTTTCTCATTAAAAAAATTGCAATGACGACTATATGCAGTAGGGTAAACTCTTAGCAATTTCTCACTGTGATATATTTCTTAACAAAATTACGGTTCACTAAAAACAATGAATGAAATCACATATTCATTTCTATGCAAAAAGCTTTTCAGAGCAACTTCATCATTGTAAAATGTGGAGAAATGCCATATAAATGCATAATTTTCAATATCTCCTTAACTCTATGAGCTACTGTGTAATGCTAAGAAAAGAGAAGATGATGCTTTGTTTCTTTTAACTTTATTTTTATTGTTGACACTATTACAGATATCTCCATTTCCCCACCCCCACTTTGCCCACCTTCACCCAGCCCCTGCCCTCCTTCCATGGAAAAACAGGATCAAAGATGAGCTTGGTCTCCTCCCACCAGCACCTCCCAAAAATAAGTTATTAGCAGCATATCTGGATGCATAATTCAAGTATTGATGTAAAAGTTCATCAATTCAGATTCTATTAGTTCAAAATGTATGATAATTTTCTTCAATTTCATACATTAAAATTTCTAAGTTACTCATTATCCTGCAAATTTTCAGTAATGAGTTCAAATTCTAGTGTCTGAAAGTCAGTCCTTTATTCAAAGCAACTAGGTCATATTTTAAGAATCTGCTTCTTCTAACTTGGAAATTATAAAACTCCATGAAAATCAGACAAATGAGAATACTCATGAATTATAATTTTCAACTATTCAAGTTAGTTTTACTTCTTAATATGTATTTAAACTTAAGTTATTTATCAATACTTTAATAATTAAATTTATTTTCTTTAGAAATTATCTTGCTTTTTAATTAAGTCAAACTAGCTCCGCCACCATTATTTTGAACAAATAAGATTTTAATATTCCTGTATAGGCCTATACATATACATAGTTTATTACAAAGTTTTGTACCATGGTCAAAATTTGGACTATATCATTTGAATAGTTTATAAAGTATGACACAAAAAACAAAATGACATTATTTTACTGATACTGTTGAACTAAAGCAATACTAAACCTGAGGTAGTTTTTGAAAAATAAATATAATGAAGTAAAATACTAACAAAAAGTCTGTGTATTGAACATTCTGACTACCTGAATACTGTAAAAATGGAGGCTCCAAATAGACTTCAATGAAAAATTTACATATACATACTCAAATACTTTTATTTCTTATAAAAATCCATAAAATCAACAGTACAAAGCAATAATCAAAAGCAACAGTACAATATATATATAGAAGATTAAAAACAAGTATAACAAACAGTGATTATATAAGTGGTGTCTTCCCTCTATTTCCCAATTTTGGATAATATTTTGTTTAAATTTATGGAAAAGTATATATATTTTTAAGCAGCAGGTTCTGGAATCAAAAAAGGAATTACAGGGGCAGTGGCCTGTACTAAAATGACAAACCAAAACTGTTGGGTTCATAGTCATACTAAGCCAAAGAGATTTCACATTCCTCAGCACACAATCAATCTTTTATCAATAATGGAAACTGCCTTTGTAAGAATATTTGTTAAGAATGGATGACATTCTCAATGTTGTAAGCACCCATTTAATTATTTAAAAGGTCAATAAATGAAAGACTAATTTAAAATGTTTCTTGAGCCAGAACCGGTTTGGCTCAGTGGATAGAGCGTTGGCCTGCGGACTCAGGGGTCCCGGGTTCGATTCCGGTCAAGGGCATGTACCTTGGTTGCGGGCACATCCCCAGTGGGGTGTGTGCAGGAGGCAGCTGATCAGTGTTTCTCTCTCATTGATGTTTCTGGCTCTCTATCCCTCTCTCTTCCTCTCTGTAAAAAATCAATAAAATATATTTTAAAAAAATAAATAAATAAAATAAAATGTTTCTTGAGTTCAGAGATATTTAAATTACAAAAGAAAAGGCCTACATCTAGCATTTTCACCAGAGCAGTCAGGAAGAACAGATTGAGTTTGTTAACTGTGGGCATGGGTGTCCAAATGCTTTACCATCAAAACTGTGAGAGTCGGCGTGCTGAGCACACTATACAGTGTACAGATGATGTGTTGTAGAATTGTGCATCTGAAACCTGTATAATTTTGCTAACCAGTGTCAACCCAGTAAAAGTGGGGTGGGGGGGGGGGGGGGACTGCTGGAGTTGCTTTCTCCTTGTCCAACTAATGATGTTAAGTCCTATTTGACTAATAAATATTATTTAATTGTTTGCATGTTTGTTTGTATATCCATAATAAAAGTGTAACATGCAAATCAACCAAACGGCCGAACAGTAGAACGACCGTCTGTACGAAGCCAGGGCTGCAACTGCTGCGGCTGTGAGGGATCGATGTAGCTGCAGGTGCTGGGGCTGCGAAGGCCTACTATTGCATGAATTTCGTGCATTGGGCCTCTGGTTACAGGTAGGTAGGTAGGTAGATAGGTAGGTAGATAGATAGAGATAGATGATAGATAGATAGATAGATAGATAGATAGATAGATAGATAGATAGATGATAGATAGATAGACAGACAGATATTGCTCCACAAAAGAAGAACTTAACCAGCAACGAAATGAAACCTGATCTTCATGTTCACCTCACCCCAAAAAGAGGTGCACCTTTGAATGGATAACTATAAAACTGCTTAAAGATAATATAATATTAAGTTAAAAAAAGTATGTCTCGAAAGATCACATACAACTTGACGCATTTTTTATAAGATTAAGATCAACTAAAAATACATGTACTTTGGGAGAATACAAGGAAATAAACACCAATTTCAGGACAACGGTGAGCTTAAAAGAGAGAAGGTGAAGAGACGGATTAATGAAAAAACAATAAGGTTAGATTTCTACCAATGACAACATCATAGATTACTACATAGCTTTCATTTTGGGTTGGGGATTCCCAGGTGATTATGATATTAATTTAAGATAGATAGATAGATGATAGATAGATAGATAGATGGATGGATGTGGGGAGCTGACATAGGGTTAAGCCTCAGACTGACCTGTGGGCAAAGTCACAAACAAGTCCCAGCTTAGAGGGCACAGTCCTTTTAAGTATAATTAGGCTTGACCTTATGACGCTCCCTAGATCTTACTGGGGAAGCTAATGGGCTGAGGGAAGTGCAACAAGAACAAAAACAAGTGAAACTCACAAGATCAGTGTAAACAAGTGAAACTCACAAGAACAAAAACAAGTGAAACTCACAAGAACAGTGTAAACAAGTGAAACTCACAAGAACTGTGTAACTATGGAAACCACTACCTTGTTTACCTCTCACTATAAAATAAAGGCTCAGCTTGCCTTGGGATCTCTCTCTGTGGCCTCAGCCAGGCACAGGGAAGATCCACGGAGACTAAGGAAAGCTAGAGAGTTCTGAACGCTGTCTCTGTGTAAAACATTCTTCGCCGACTCCGTCCACACCTTTGGGAACCCCTGGACCCCTGGGGCTGGCCCCCAGCAGATAGATAGATAGATAGATAGATAGATAGAAAGAAGAAAATAGACGAGGCAAAGACCAATGGTGAGAGTGTGTTGTGAGCCAAGGATTATTGAACCTGAAATGAGATGACGTAAAATGACTTGACATGACATGAAAGGAAATGAAAATGAAAATAAAAATCGTTTACAGTTTGTATACTAACACACAACCTACGATCTCTGAATCAACTCAAAAGTCACTCATCCAGGTTGTGTAATTTTCTGCTTCTATTTCCCTAACAATTTTCAATTGTGCTGTACAAAGTAACATGTTCTCCAATGGATGTGAGACCTTGTACCATCACCAATCGCCCTTCTGGTCAAAGAGTGGTATCTACACAGGAGAGAAAAAAGTAGCACAGAGGAAAATGCTGTTGAGTCATCTACTGACTCTCTGGATTAGGTCTGGCAGTCACCAAAAGCCTCTGAATAGGCAACTGGTGATTCTTATTCATTCATTCGATACTTATTAAATGCCGGCTACATGTCCAGTGTCATGCTGAGATCCTTCAGATTTAAGATAGGACACACTTAACAAATACTTGAATCCAGCTCCAGAATCAACATATTCCTCAGGTCAAAGAATCAAGATGACTCTTCAGGCCTTTTAGTTAGCTTCTTGCCCACACAAGAAAATGGTGAAGAAGCTCTCTTATCAAGTAAGGTTAAATTGGCCTCCCAAAGTTAAAAGATGTCAAAGCTCTATTACCAGAATTGAGGGGGGGAAATTGCTTCTTCAACACATGACATTTCATATGAGTTTGTTGCTGTTTGTTTTACCTGCAATTTCCAAAAGTGGGTTCATGTGATCTCCTTCTGCCAGCTTCACAAATCCAACCTGATTTCTAAACGTGTCAACCCCTTCAAAGGGCAAAATCAAATGTTTTCCTTGAAGGATTTCGTCTATGAACGGTTTTAATTCCAAAAGAGCATCAATACCACTGGCAAGAGATAATATATTTTTCAGTAATATACTAAGTGACCAAATATACAAAACTAAACAAGAATCAAAGTAATCAGATTTAGAAAGATAAATTAATTTTAATGCTTGTACTAGTTGTTTTAAAGCACAAAATACCTTCAAAATCTAATCTATCTGATTAAAATAAAACTAAGGTTAATTTTTAAACAAAACCTATGGAAGAAGTGAATTAAGTCTTTACCTAATTATAATTTGTATTATATTAAAGACATGAAAGGAAATATTATAGTTCACCAAGAATTTTTTAACAAAGGAAATACTGCATGCAAATTTCAGAAAAGAATTACTGATAATACATTGCAAGAAACCTAATACCTATGAGAGCTTACATTAGATTGTGTGGAAAGTTCTAGATTCTTTTTAAAAGTACTAATATTCTTTGCAAGGCACTCTACTGAAACTTAATATACATTATCTCTTAAAATATAAGTCTCCATAATAAAACAATTTACTATACTTGCATTTAACAAAAATGTAAGTTTATATTCACCAAATGCAACTATACAAGTTTGTTACATCTGTTTCGCCTATGTCAGTGGTCGGCAAACTCATTAGTCAACAGAGCCAAATATCAACAGTACAACGATTGAAATTTCTTTTGAGAGCCAAATTTTTTAAACTTAAACTATATGGGTAGGTACATTGTTATTAACTTAATTAGGGTACTCCTAAGCTGGCCTTTGCTAAAAATGTCCTCAATCTGATTGAGGTACGTTCGCTGAGGTTGACCCCTCCAACTCTCCCATCCACACTCGTCTTGTATACTTGTTTCGTCTATCTCCTTTCATTCATCTTCTCTATATGTCCAAACCATCTCAACATACCTTTCTCAATCCTCGACACTACATCTTCTTTCACTCCACAACGTTCCCTAAAATTGACTTAATAAACTTCACTTAAAGTTTTAAGTCAACTTCGCACTGTACATGCATGCCCACACGTGGTATTCTGTGGAAGAGCCACACTCAAGGGGCCAAAGAGCCTCATGTGGCTCGCGAGCCGTGGTTTGCCGACCACTGGCCTATGTCATTATAGGGTTATTTTATTTCAAGTCCTTGATTTTTCCTAATAAAAATAAATACTTACTATATTAATAAATTAGACATTATTAGGCTTAGAATATTTTATAAATTAGGATCAATTATTTCCACCTTGAAGAGGATTTTGGTATAGGTATTTTATTATGAGAAAAAAATTAAAATCTCACTAGAGGGCAGCAATTACTCAAAAAAGAAATAAGTACATTCTTACATTGTTGAAGAGGGCTTTAAAACTCCTTTTGATGAATACTATTAATTTAAATTATCTTGATAAGTGATTTGTTAACAATAACTATATGTTAAATGTATGCAACAAAATTTAGGTATTTTTCTAGGTCTTTCATATCTCTAAATTAGTTTTCATATAAACTTTTTAACTTTCATCTGTAGTTTCCATACTGAGACTCATTTCTGTCATAACATAATATACACTTAAAATAGCTCTGGAAATGTCAACATTTTCTCATTATACGTCCAAATCTACATCCTAAATCCAATCTTTCCAAACTGTATTTATGTTCATCCAAAAAGACAGAGTGTGCTATAAGTTAAAGCATTCAAAAACAGAACAGCCACTTCTGGCTCATCTATCATACATGGAGGGAATTCAAGATACACATTTTAAGTATAACTATATATGAAAGCAAACCATGCTGAAGGTTAGGGCTTTTCAGAGACACTGAATTCCATATCCCATTTTTCTTTAAATAAATATAGATGATTTAAACTCAGTCCAATTTTTCAGTCCCTAGTTGCATAAATCAATAAATGTGTCCTAATGAGATGTCATCAATCACAGAGTGAGAAGGAGTCATAGTATCTATTATAAGTATCACTAACTTTCAATTTTTTTAAATACAGCATCTTTTCAAGAGCAGTTTATGAAAAGACTTCTATATGGTAAAATTAGTAAAAAGTACACACATATAGGAAACAGAATTCTGGACCTGGAGTTCAGACCCAAAGATTGTATTTGAAGTTAAAACAGGACAGCTATTGGCCAAGGAAGAAGGAATCCTGCCATTGAACTTAAGACTGCAACATCAACTCTTCCCTGGGTCTCCAGCCTGCTAGCCTGTCCTACAGATTTTGGACTTGCCAGGGAGCTAATTATGTGAGCTAAATTTTAAAAATAAATCTAGATATAGGTATACAGATTAAAGATAGAGATAGAGGTATATCAATATATCTAGATATCCATATAGATATACATCCTATTGGTTCTGTTTCTCTAGAGAATGCTGACTTATACACCACTCTAACACACACAGGGCTTTTGTCTTGTTGTGCCACACCTTTTGCTTCTTTTCTTATAAGAGTATCAGATTTTGTTTTTTCCCTTCTGACTGGCAAAGTGAACAGCTAAAGTGAGTAAAGTAAAATCTTCAAGTCCTCTCTGCCATTGCAGGGTGCTCAATATTTGCTCTTGGATAGATCAGGTTGGGGTAAATAAGAAGGCTGATCTCTAAAGACATGAGGTTCTACTGTCTAAAAGATATAACTACAAGAATCATAGTGTAGCTGTATATTTTCAGTTACTAATTTGTTTTCTCCCTTTACTTTCCCTTTACCCCACTCCCTTCCCATTCAAGCTTTGTTCTTCATTCCCTCAGGAGACTCTATGTCAGGGTAGAAAAAAGAAGTAACCCTTCACCCATCCTGGCATTGGTTTTCCACAGAGCTTAAGCCTGAGCTTATTCCAGAGGGCATACAGGAGGTAGCAGGAAAAGGAAGAGCAAGGCTGCTCCACTCCAGAGTGGAAAACAACAGTCAGTGACTTATTCTCAGCCTCATGGCACAACTCTGGAATTGGGGGTGGGGGGAGCACTTGTACACTGACCAAGCAGAATGACAGCTCTAACAGATAATAATATGCCAAAACCGGTTTGGCTCAGTGGATAGAGCGTCGGCCTGCGGACTGAAGGGTCCCAGGTTCGATTCCGGTCAAGGGCATGTACGTGGGTTGCGGGCACATCCCCAGTAGGAGATGTGCAGGAGGCAGCTGATCGATGTTTCTCTCTCATCGATGTTTCTAACTCTCTATCCCTCACCCTTCCTCTCTGTAAAAAAATCAATAAAATATATTTTAAAAAAATAATAATAATATTGAGTGCCTACGAGGTGTCAGCCCTATACTAAGAACTCTTACATATATTGGAACTATTATTTTCTCCATTTACTTAAAAAGTAAATTTCTTTTTCCAAAATCAGACATCTTTAAAGAGGTGTTTGTGCCATAGTGTGTTCCAGAGTCTTTATCTAGAATCCTAACCTAAATGGTCAGACTTCAGAGGGCTTATATAATTAACATGGGCAAAAAAACTGCATTGTCAAGGGCTACCACTGGATAACAAAAAACAGAGTTTTAAAGTCTACATTAGACTTTAAAGAATATTTACACAGCTAATTCGGTACATTGACTACTGGTTGGAATAAATTAAAGAATACTTCTTTAGAATTGAAATGCCTTTTGGGTTCTGCTGTTTATTCATAGTAAAGTAATAATTTGATAAACAATCTTCAAGAAAGACATATTACTCACATGTTTACTTCATCGTCATTTAACTTCATCACCAACAGCGTAATATGAAAGGAACCATCACCTGTCATTGCCTTGGCCAGGCGCTTATCTTGTTGTATTACTGCATTCTGCAGGATCTTAATTCCTTTTGTAACCTAATCCACATACAGACACAGAATAGAGATCAGGTAAGCAAAATTTCCTTATGGCAAAGTGTAAATCAAGAAGAAACATAAGCAACCACCAAAATTAGAAACGTCAAGATTCTTCAACCAAACAAAACTGAATTGTCTACTGAATTTGAATTCTCAAATATCCTAATAGGTGATTTGGAAAGCTTAATAGGATGCATAAGTTTGTCAAATCATACAATGCTTACCCATCTTAAGAACATCGAGCCTAACACCGTTATTTTACAAATCGGGTCACTAAGTTGAGCAGAAAATCTTTCAATGGCCATGCATCTCTTCAGAAAGTTCTCCTTGAATATACAGTATGGTTTACTATAATTAGGATCTTTCCTTTTAAAAGTTTTATTTTTGCACAGAATGATCAAGCCATCATACAACAGCCCATTTCTGTTGGAAGTCATATTTATTAATCCCCTAGTGTCGTGGTCAGCAAACCGTGGCTCACAAGCCACATGCGGCTCTTTGGCCCCTTCAGTGTGGCTCTTCCACAAAATACCACATGCGGGCGTGCACATACAGTGCGATTGAAACTTCGTGGCCCATGCACAGAAGTCGGTATTTTGTGGAAGTGCCACATTGAAGGGGCCAAAGAGCCTCATGTGGCTAGCAAGCCGCGGTTTGCCGAGCCGCAGTTTGCCGGCCACTGCCCTAGTGAATGTGTCTAAGAACCCATTCTTCATGGCTTTGAGATTTTTAAAACAGCAACAATTTCAATAGGGATGACTAGTGTCATTTTTCCAGACATGTGAGGAGGGAGAGTGGCAAAGAAATCCAAACACATATATTAGAAAAGCCCTTCCAATTCGCATCCAGACAAAACCCCAGGTCCTTTACCAGCCTTCCCCTCTCACCACCTACCCTCCTCCTTTCCAGTGAGACCCAACTCTAGTCAACTTCTAAATGTGAGTGTACTAGAAGACAGTTCACATAGAAAACGGCAAACTGAGCCCGGCCCTGAGAAAAGAGAGCGCACAGAAGCCCTGAGGCAGCAGAATTAGTCAGAGAGAAAAGGCAAAGGGAGAGAAGGGCTGGGAACAGGAGCAGAGTCAGGGAAAAGGCAGCAGAGATAAGAAAGCACTGAGTCAGGAGCACAGCAGACTGTCCTTGATACCAGACTAGCTGTTTTATCCTGAACAGTGCTCCCATTATCTGAGGAACGTGCCTGGGCAAATCCTGGGATGTGTCCTGGGATGTGACTGCTGGGGAATCTTTACAACAAATGCACGCCACCCAAAAGAGTCTCAGCGTTTCTCTATTCCTTGCAATCTGGAGGACCGGAACACAGGAAACAGCGCTTCCCGGGTAGGAATTTACACAGCAACACCTAACATGATATTTTCCTACGCAAGATGTCACTGGTGCGACACCCAGTAAAAGAATATTGATGGCCTGTTAATAACAGAATGTAACCGTACACAAAGATCTTATAGAGCCACAGTTTCCTCTACACGACACGGATAAAACTAAATTATAAACTCCTCCAGGGCAATACCTATTTCTTCTACCCCACTACCTTACCACAGTGCCTGGTAATAATAACAAAAACAACATTTAACCAATGACACCAGTCACTAACCTGTATTGTGTGGCCACTAGGTTCTAGGCAGGATAGTAAGCTCTTTACACATACTAGTTCACTGAAGCCTCTCTACAATCCTATGAGGCACACATTGGTATCATTTCTACTAAAAGAATTTGAACCACAGAAGTTTTTTTTAAAAAATCCCTTTACAATCATATACCCAAGACAGCACAGGAACTTAAGAAAATGGTAAATTGCAGTGCGTGGGAAAAGATGAGGGAGGCACCTGCAGGAAAGACCGGAAAGGGTGTGGAGGAGGGGATGTAGCTGAGAGCAATGGAGTAAGAGTTTTCAAGAAGGCAAGGAGAGGGTCAGAGATGTGGGTACCGACTTAAGAAATGAAACCTTGAGGGGAAAAATTCTTTTAAAGGAAGGTTTTGGGAAATCTTACTGGATACTGTGTAATGGAACAACACACTATCCCTCTTAAAACAAAGCCTTTAGTGTACGTTTATATTAAATTTGAATTTTGAGAGTTCTTCCCCGGTGCAATGAAGTGCTGAAATTGGCTTTTGGGAATAATGAAGCAGCTGAAGAAGGTCCAAGTTCATATGGAAGGGGCCTAAATAGGTGCTCAACAATGTCAGACCTCAAAACAGTATCATTACATCTTCTAATCTTAGCTGATACAATAGGTAATTCTGGCTTAACTGATAACGAAAAGGTGATTTAGGATGAGAACTTTGCTATGTGACACAGAGAGATGTAAGTGAGGGGTGCTGGACATGGCCCAAGAGTCCTGGATTTTAACCGCAGGCCTGCCACAGGTATAACCGCATACAAGCCACCTAGTGTCACTAAATCTTGGTTTCTCCCCTGGCAAAATAGGAATAATAAAATGTGTATTGCCAAACTTATAAAGTACGTTAAAGATCACAGTAGATAAGCTATATAGTAGATGAACCACTTTGTAAACTCTATACCACTTGCCTAACAGAAGGTTTGCAACATTCCAATGTTATTAAAATCAGTGGTTCTCTTCCTTAGGCAATTTTGCCTCCCAGGGGACATGTGGCAATGCCTGGCCACACTTTGACTGTCACAACGGAAGGTTTGCTACTTGCATCCAGTGAGTACAGTATTTGCATTTTCTTAGTCTTAAAAGCTTAGTTTTCATTCTAAGCTCAAATACTAATTATACATAAATTCAGGACAATACTCAAATTCCATTCATTTGTATATTCTACATTTTAGTGCAATACCGTACATGGTAAAATAGTTTTAGACCATTCATATCTTTGAATAATCCAGTAGCTTGTAAAGTCACTAATTAAAAACTGTAAAACACTTTGAAGACTATTTCTCCAAAGTCACACAGTACTTACAATGCAGGATTAACATCAAACCTATGAAAATTCTAAAGTTAATCTAATCAAGTTACATATGTCTGATTATTCTTTGATGGGACAGATTAATTTATATATTCCTTGATATCATCTTAACAGTTTTTAAAATACATTCTATTCCTAATTACATTCTTAAAAGATAAAAAGGAAAAATGCTTCAAGACTCTGAAGTCTTGTCTATATGCTATTAAAACAAGTACTAATGTCATTAAAGACCAAAGGGAATTAATTTTTATACTCACTGTTTAAAATTCATAAATTCATTAAAGCTTATCTTTCACCATAACCTGCAGCCATTGGCAATACTGCACAATGCACATATTAATGATGTAGTACTACAGAGTCATATTTAAATGTCACATTGAAAGAAACCTTTTAAAATAAACTGCTTTTTTAAATTCTTTTTTCTTTTAATATATTTTTATTGATTTCAGGGAGAAAGGGAGAGGGAGAGAGAGATAGAAATATCAATGATGAGAGAGAAGCATTGACTGGCCGCCTTCTGCACGCCCCCTAGTGGGGATTGAGCCCAAAACCTGGGCATGTGCCCTTGACTGGAATCAAACCTGGGACCCTTCAAGTCTGCAGGCTGACGCTCTATCCACTGAGCCAAACCAGCCAGGGCTAAATTCTTAAATATTTCACTCACTGAGTAATTTCTGGTTGTTTAGAGAATAAATCAGACACCCATCTGCTAAACCTCACCGCTAAGCCATATTGCATTGAAAATAACACTATGAGGAAATTAATTTTTATATTTTTTAAGCTTTCTAATTAAATCAAAGTCTATTGTGAGTTCAAAGAAAAGGCCTTAAAGTTAGTGTGCAAGAGAGCGTGTGCGCATGTTACATTGCTACCTAGCTTTTCTTCAAAGCTAAATACTCTCATTTTTCTTGCTTGTCTACAACCATGAAAAACAACTCAAAAAGTTGATGATTTAGTAATAACTGAAGTAAAACTAAGAAATTATCCTCAAATAGGAGTATTTTTAATATCTATCAAGTGCTTCACATACATGATCATATCAAATACTTTCGCAATTACATTTCCCAGAAACTGAATGTGCAAATCTACTTGCATATTCTCCTGACCAAAATGATGAAATACAGAATTAAATGTAACAAATGCCTTTTTAAGCCTCTAAAAAATCATACTTTTCTACTAGTATAGAAAAAACTGTCTTACAAAGAAATTAATACACTCCTAATTTCAATCAACTTCTGATTGTTCCCTTACATTTTCAATGCTGATTTACCTTAAATTACTACTTCTGATAAGAGAGCATATAAAATCTAGTCAGTTAAGAAACACTGAAGATTTATTATAGCTCCATTAAATTTTTTTCTTTTTTATTTTCATATTTGAGCTAAGTAATTGCTGGTAATGCAGAAATACATACTTTCATATACTTAAAATTAGGATATTTTGATGCAGTCATTCTAATTCATTTTCCAATTCCATTATTTAAAAATATGAAATCATTATTTTCCACTAATAAAGAATTCAAAACATCTAAGAACATGTTTAAAAATCAAAGATCCATGTAAGTCTGAAAACTTTTTTCTCTAAAACTAGATGCCAACAAGTAGAGGCCAAAAGTAGAGCAACTCATTGTGAATGTGCTAGCTTCCCAAAGCTTGTTTGCAGGTCACTTAATTGAAATTTGGAGTACAGTCTCCCATTGAAACAATGTTATAAATGCCGCTCCTTTTCCCAGGCCTTCCCACAAAAGCTCATAAGTAGTTTAAAAAGAAAATTAACATTAGATACTTGAAAACAAACAAACAAAAAAGGTGCTCACACAAAAGATAGAAAATGTACCTCCTAAAGTCCCATTCTTACCTCTAAACCCCATATTTAATATGTAAGCTTTCTGTTGCCTAGAAATAAGTCTCTTGAGAGACTTATTACATTATTAAAATATTTGGTTTTGAGGTCACTTGAAATCTGTATTCCCCACTATTACAAGTTTCCCTAGCCCCTCAAAGACAAACAACTACTGTTGAGCCTATATTATAAAACCGACATTTATAACACTGTATTTATTATTTGTAATGTTCTGGTTGTAACTTAGTATGCCAGAAACACATCTTTTGCCCCTGAAATGACATTATTTTGTGTTTGCTCTTGGCCAAGCACTGTTGTAGGTACTGGGAATGGGCTGAAAAACTCTGTAAGAAGACTAACAAGTGTCAAATTGCAAGGATGACAAATGACAAAAGGAAAGACTTTCATGTCTTTTGGGGGAAGGGGCAGATTGAGCTCTTCAGGGGGGTCACAGTGGAGAGGCTTGAGCTGAGATTTTTGGCTTTAACAAACCCAGAGAGGAAAGAAAACTCCCCACCAGAGAAGGGCAGAGGGACCCCAGTAAGTTCACAGAAGGCCAGAGGGGGCTCCAGCAGAAGGAAGGAGGGCTGAAGTGGAGGTCAGACTATGCAGAATCTTATAGACTGTGGTAAAGACTTTGTCTTTATCCTAAGGTCACTGGGAAAATACTGAAATGTATAGATAGGGAGGTAATATGTCCAGATTTGGGTTTAGAAAATAATAATAATCAATTCCATTTTATACCTGAAGAAACTGAAACTATGGAAATTTAGTAACCTGACCTACATCCACAGTAGAGTTTGTGACCCAGCTGGTATTTGAACAAAGTCTGTCAGACTCTAAAGCTTGGACTCTTGTCATTTTCTATACAACATCCCAGAGGTTGAGAAGCAGAAACAAAGGCTGCTCAGTGAAAACTAAGGTTTGCAAACAGTTCTCTCATCCCCTTTCCTCCCGTCACCTGAACTAAGAGGTGAAGGAAAGACTTTCTCTACCAGCTTTCTTCTCAGTTCCCTTCCCCATCCACCTTTCCCCACCACATCACCCCACCAATCTTTGCTTGAAGAGGTGAGAAACCAGAATTAGTAGGGTTAGGGTCAAGATCAGGGTTAGGATTAGGGTTAGGGAGAAGGCATGAGTTAAGGATGATACAGAACTGCTATTCAGACCACCATGAAAGCCAAAAGTAGAGGGGAGGAGAAAGATAAAATGAAGGGCCTAATGAAAGTAATGTATGAAGTTTTCAACAATTTTTATACTAATTGACTCTGCAGTGGAACACTCTCTAACCAACAAATCAAAATAAGTAAACTGAAGTCTCTCCCAATCACAAATCACAGGTCCTTGGGAAGACCCTTCTATTTCACAATCAGTTTCTTGAGGACCTGGCTTGGGTCTGACTGCTCCGTTAGCAGCAACACCTTTGATGTCCTACTCTCCTCTAATCCCCATATGTACACATGATCCTTTATTTCAAAGAAAACCTTTCCAAATAACTCACAAGTAATTTATTTTTAAAAATATTTTTTATTGATTTCAGAGAAGAAGGAAGGAGGGAGAGAGATACAGAAACATCAGTGGAGAGAATCATGGATGGGCTCCTCCTACATGCCCCCACTCAGTATCAAACCCACAACACAGGCATGTGCCCCGACTCCTGTGTTCATAAGTCAATGCTCAACCACCCAGCCACACCAGCCAGGCAGCATTTTAAAATCTATAATAAATAATAAAAGCATAATATGCTAATTAGACCAGATGTCCTTCCAGACAACCTTCTGGATGAAGCCGGGGCTGCGAGGGAAGCCTGGGTCCCGGGTGCCTGCCAGCGGCCAGAGGAAAGCCAGGGGTCCCAGGTGCCAGAGGGAAGCCGGTGCCGGCAGCCAGGGGAAGGAAGGCCTACTCTTGCACGGATTTCATGCATCAGGGCTCTAGTAATATATAACTGTTGGTTACATTAAACTAAACACTTTTAAGAACTATTTTACTATTAACCCCCCAGTATGTACCAGTGAAATCAGAATATGATTCTACGATCTTGTACTGTTAGGAATACAATTTATCTTTTCATTTGTCTTCTTTCCCTGGCTAAAGCTTATCTAAAAGACTAGATATTTCTTAGAATGTCCCAAGAGAATTTTTTTCTTATGATATTTATTTCTTTGATCTCAATTTTGTTTATTTTTAAAGATTCATTAGCATTCCCTAGAAACATTTTAGTTAAGTAAGGGGAGAAGCAACCTGAAAGTGCCCAGTAAAAAGAGATTAAAACCCACAATCAAAGAGAAATTCAGTTCTGGCTCTTAAATTGGGTCAATATGTAAATGCAGTCAGTCTTCCAAGTCAGGCGTTGTTTTGTAAGGCATTTCAATTCCTACATCACTGCTCTAGCAGTTGTATTTTTTTTTAACTTAAAATATTTATTGTTGAAAGTATTACAGAGGTCCTCTTTTCCCCCTATAATCTCTTTAGCCCACTACTCTAGCAGTTTTAATTAGATACTGTAGTTTGCTTTCTCAGCCACATATAGAAGGGTTTCTTAATGTGGCTAATTAGCTGATCTGATTTCCTATTATTCATACCACATTAATTTTTCAGATTTTTAATAGATTTCTACCAAGTCTGTCATGTAATATTAAGTTGATATGACAGTGAGTAATTTTTAAAGAAATTATGCTGCAGCCCTGGCTGGTTTGGCTCAGTGGATAGAGTGTCGGCCTGGGGACTAAGGAGTCCCAGGTTCGATTCCGGTCAGGGGCGTGTGCCTTGGTTGCGGGCACATCCCCAGTAGGGGGTGTGCGGGAGGCAGCTGATCGATGCTTCTCTCTCATCGATGTTTCTGACTCTCTATCCCTCTTCCTTCCTCTCTGTAAAAAATCAATAAAACATATTTTTAAAAAAAGAAATTATGCTGCAATCATCATTACCATATACAGGACTAAGCAGCAAGAAAGCCCAGTTTACTTTCCCAGCAAAGATTTCAGAATTCCTCTCTTTCTACCTGGTCACTGCTCTCAGCTCCTGAAAGTTTCCTCTGTTGTGGTGAACAAATGCTTAGGAAGGACCATGACATGCCATCTGGCAATACTTTCTCAAGTGGCTTTTACAAAATTGTTTAAATATGATGGTTGAAATAATATTTTTCAAAATTATTTTTTAAATATATTCCATTCAAATACAAATATTCCCTATAAGGCCCAGCTAACACGCCACCAAAGACTCCTACAAACTGAGAGAAAATGGGCTTACAAGTAAGTATTTAGTGTACTTTAAGTATAATTTAGAACTTTATAGTAAAAATAGTTTGTAAAAATATAGCACCTCTTTGTTGGTGATTGGAATGGATAGGAAATAGTTTGGTTGATAGTCTTTGTACTTTTTCTTCTTCTTTATTTGATCTTTATATTCATTTTCTTCACTTCTTTCCAAATTTACTTGAGGTACATCAGTGACTAGAAGATAAAAATCAAACAATAATATACCTAATGTATTAAAACAAAGTTAATATATGAAACAAAAACTATATAAGTATCAATCATTCACAACGGTCATTTTCAAATCTAAAGCAGGAGCTGGCAAACTCTCCCACACAGGACCTCAGAGTAAGTATTTTAGACTTTGCATATCATATAGTCTCAGTCAAAACTACCCAAGTCAAAACACAGATGAATAGGTATGGCTGTGTTCCAGTAAAACTTTCACAAACCAGCCAGCCAGTGGGTCACAGTGTACTAACCTCTGATCTAACACATGACCATCCACCGTTCTCACCTCTGTGCCACAAAATTCCTGACCCTAGGAAACATTATTTTTTCATCAATCCTGTGTGACTCAATATGTGTGACTACTTGTAGCAGTGCCACTCAAAGTTTGGTTTGCAGCCAATGTCACACTACAAGCTATTTGTTGTAAAAATTAAGAGACTACTTCAGAAACACTCATAGCACTTAGGCGAAGGAATTTTGTCTACTGAGTTTTGGTTTCTACTCTGTTGGTCATTTTTAAAACATTTTTCTAATAATTCATTTTTATTGCCTTTTACAAAAGTATCAGTGGGCAACAAATAGGAATTACAAACAAAACAAAACTGGTCCTTGACTGTAGATCATTTCAGAAGCACTTAACGCACTTCTTTTTAAAGTCATATTCAAAAGACTCATTTATAACATTCAGCAATTCTAATTATGAAGCTATGCCCCCAGAAATAATCACCAAATCAGTGTGAAATTGTCTCTCCTTTTTTAGAGATTTTTCCTGGGGCTTCTATATGTATGCAAAACTACCATTAATTGAGTTTTCAGGCTGTGTCTTCCTGAACAGTAGCTTACTGTTCAAACTGGAGTGTCTCGTAGAGACTTTGTAAAAATACTAATATATTTTCTAAGGTATGCTTTTGGAAAGGAGTGGGAGGGAAGAACCACCTAATTACATTTAATCTCACAGGTTGGTTTCATCTTTGGATCAATTCTAGTAGACCACAGTGACCACCTGCACCCAATGCCTTGAGAAAGACTGGCAAAAGTCTGAGCTAAACCAATAGCATAATTCCCACGTGTCTATACAACCCGGATCTTACTAAGCCTCTCATTTCACATATGATGAAACAATAGCAGAAAATCCTTTAAAAACTGCTCAGTATCACAGAGTTGAGTCTGGTATCTAGACCTCAAGTCTCCTAGAATACTTTCTATTGGATCAAACTACTTCTCCATTGCAGTTCTGCCTAAGTAGTTACTATTACACACAAAACTCGTCTTCCAACAAGCATCTTCCTATCAAGTCACTTCAATTCTTTATCTGAGAACCAGAAAGTCTGGCCTGTCCTTGGAGATATAGCTGATTCTAGGTCTGGGGCACAAAATGGATCAGAGCGGCCTGGAAATCAAAGACTCCTGGACCATGTCAGAAGTCTCTGGAGCATATTTGAAAGTTGCCGACATTGGCCAAAGATTAAACAAATTGAGGATCAAATAGAATAATAACTTCAATGATGTTATTTAAACATCAAATAAGTTTAAAACCATCAGTTCAAGATAATAAACAAAAGAAAAATTAAAACCAAAAACTTACAGGTCACCTTTGGAGGAGTCTAAAGAACTGTTATTCTAAAAATCTGATGATAAAGAGGAAAAATAAATCACACATTTATCCAATCTCTCTTTATGACCAAAGAGTTATAAAAGAAGTAAGTTAATTAAGGTAAAGTCCTTCTTTATAGAAATTTTCAGCTCATAAATGCAAAATAATAGAGTTAAAATATCACCATTTTGAAATACATAATAGAGCAATGGGATCAACCCAAAGTTCATCAATGAACAATCCATTAGATAGAAAGCTGATGGAAACTCTCATAATGGATACATCAGATGACAAGATAGAAAGCCACTGATCAATTCTAGCATCACAAAAAGGCAAGACAACCAAGCATTATGTTTCTCCTGATGTCACACAATAGTAAAATCAAAACATTTTTGCAGCATTTTTATTCCAAAACTTGAAAAAGCCTCCTAATATAACTACTAGTTAACTGTAAATATAAAGGACAGCGAAAGATGTTAGATGACCATAATAGGGTACTTCTACACAACCTGACTTCTTCGCCAATAAACACACACACTCACACACGCACACACTCATGCACACACACACAAAGACCTATAGATGAAAAGAGATAAAAGAGATGTGTCAATCAAATATAATCATAGACTTTGGTTCCTAATTCAAACCAGTTTTTAAAAATTATGTCAAAGAAAAGTGAATGCTGACATTTGATGACTTAAGGAATTACTGTTATTTGTTAGTATCGAGAGGATGCTTTGGGTAGTTTTTAAAAAGGAATATCTTTTAAGATGCACACTACCGCCCTGGCTGGTTGGGCTCACTGGATAGAGCGTCAGCCTGGGGACTGGAGGGTCCCGGGTTCGATTCTAGCCAAGGGCATGTACCTTGGTTGCGGGCACATCCCCAGTGGGGGTTGTGCAGGAGGCAGCTGATCGATGCTTCTCTCTCATCGATGTTTCTAACTCTCTATCCCTCTCCCTTCCTCTCTGTAAAAAATCAATAAAATATATTTTTTTAAAAAGATGCACACTACAGTTTTTACAGATAAAAATTATATACCTGCAATTTATTTCAAAATAACCCAGTGAGAAAGAAGTAGTGAACATCAGACTTATTATAATATTCTACTTTTGACTATACTTAAAAGTACACACACACACCAGAGGCAGGGGAGGGACAGATAATCTCCACCTAGGGTTAGTTATAGAATTCTGTGATCTGTGATAAAGTACAACTGTTAACAGCTGTACCAATTAGGACATTTGGTGGTGAAGTTAAATAAAGACGTGTGTCCAAACTAAAATTAACATAGTAGAAAGAGGATCCTAAACCTATAGTCTAGTTTTTATTTTTTTAAATTCCAAGTATAAACCTACTCATGGGTTATGAAGTCATCTTAGGAAATAATAAAAAGGCACTTTTTAAAAACTGAAATGGAATGAAAAGTAATGGAATAGAATTACTATAGGACAGTACATTGCTTGTGGGAAGTTTAAGTATTACTTCATGAAATGTGAGCTTTTTGCGTGCACATGTGTATTGGGTAGAAATGTAAAATATATTTATTTCTTATTATGAACATAAGACACAGAAACATTTTTGCTATATTTTACTCAATATGAACAATACTAAGAAGGGAAATAGACCTAATAACATGGCATTTGAAAGGGCACTGAAGCTTTCAGCATTGTAAATTGTTTTATACCTTATCTATTTAAAACTAAACTGTCCTGCTCTCTATAGCAACAATCTTTGCATTTCAAGCATTCCATATGACCAGTTTGCAGACATACAGAGAAGAAAAACCATAATCTCTGAAGGTAATACTCTTTTTTTTTATCTGAAGGTAATATTCTTAGTTGTAATGTATCACAACTCTAACAATTCTGGCATCATGAGAATGACATAGCATAAAAACCCCAATTCTTGGTAAAAATAAGTACAATGTTTCTCTAAATTCCCTTAGTTTCCTATAATCTTACCAATAACTATTTAACTTTCATTTGAACTGGATTAGCTAAAATTTTCTTTTGGTAGGTATCACAGCCAGGGCAAAATTTGAAATTATCTGATGACAGCTGGGTAAAAGAGGAGATAAATCCTATGAGTGTTTTTTGCTATAGTGGCTTTATTTAACCTTGTAATATATCTGTTTTATTTTTAATTCAGAGAGTCCTGCTGATTTACAGTCAACTTGTTACCTACCGAACCCAGTATCTAATTTTTTTCCTCTTTGTCCATCTTTGTCTTTTTGCTGTAAAGTTTATTTGTATGGCCAGAATATAAATCCCCTTTTTCCTTACTGAACTTCATGTTATTTCTAACTTTGAAATCATAACCTAAGTTCCAAGATATAATTTGCTACTATTCTTTTTATTTAGTCCATATGAAAATACAGTGAACAAAGTACTCGTATAATATCTAGCAATGTTCATACATAGGATAAGAACACTCATAAAACAAGTATAAGAATACATTGTCACAAACAATGCAGATACAACACTAAAATTTCTGAGTACTATTTTTAAAAGAAATTGCCAATCTGGTAGGTTATAATCATATTTGAATGTGCACCCTTTGATACTTATGAAGTTGAATAACTCTCCATACATTTGCCTACTAACTGAACTTCATCTTCTACAACCTTTGCCCAGCACCAATAATAGTATCTGGTACATAGCAGGCATTAAATAATTATGTGTTCAATGAATTAATGTATCTATTAAGCTTTTCTAATTTTTGTTTTCTTGTGTGTGTGTGTGTGTGTGTGTGTGTGTGTGTGTGTGTTTTAAGGGGGGAGAGTAAGATATCAATCCTTAGTATCATTTGGGCCAAATATTTACTTTAAGCCTTTCAAAATAAAATTTGGACTATTCTTCCCCAATCAGTTACAGAAAGGAAACAGAACATAATATACCTTTTTAAAAAACTGATTCAGGATAATACCGGGATAGCAATTCAACTTTATTTGATAAATCATTTTTCTATAAAAAAAATTTTCAGGTACAGTAAGTTTCAATTGATGTATTAAAATATTTAATAGTTGAAGTATTTTTAAAAATACAACTTAACTGTATTAGATAATAAGTAATACAATGATAATTTCCCACATCTCTGAAATCTCTAATAACTACAAGGTTAGATTTCTGTGTGAGGTAAAATAAGGACTGTAATCATTTCAATATGAGAAGAACTAAATTCCACAATGAGGAAAGACATGTTGCAAAAAAAACAAAACAAAAAAAAACTCACTCAAATATTTTATCTTGAATCTTGATTAAATATGGCTTGATAGATAAAGGCTGCGGTTCTCTTAAGGGAATAGAGTCCAATAAACTAAAGGCCTCTACAAATTTATACTTTATGGGAAGCACATTAAGCCATTCCTGTCAGCAACAGAATGACTCTCCCTTGCATACTGCCATTCAGCTTTCAGAAGCAGGACAGCAGCAACCCCATTTTCTGGGTGGTTTACTGGGGGGTATAACCTATTGATCAATGACACTTCTCCCCCCCCCCCCCCATAAAGCAAACGGACCCATCCAGGCCCAGGCCAACAACTCACTAATGCTGCATTTTCTCCCAGAACATGTCCACCCTGTAAAGCCAGAGGTGTGGCTCAGGTTGTAAGGCTTCCTACATATTTCTACAATTTTCTTTTCTATATACATTTGAATATTTTATTTATAATAGATACTTATATCCTAATAAATATAACAAATATATTTACATTTAATTCTAATGTAATATTCTAATACATTTCATATTCTAACATATAATCCTAGTAAAATAGTCTCGTCTCCAAAACTAAACCAAAAAAAAGTAAAGACTCATTTCAGCCAACTAGGCTGCATTTCACCTAGTGACACTGCACCCACACTGAAGGTAATGCAGTTGACAACTGAGACACTTGGATCAAACATTTGGGGAGGAGTTTTCTTACTGGCAAGGATTCGCCTTCCCACGGTGTTCTAATTAGCACTATTTTCCCCATTGCTCTGCCAGGGTTTCAACCAGCAAGAATTTCTTGGCAGTTAATTCACAATTTCCACTCACCAAAGGAAACTGAACGAACCAAAGGCAACAACCAGCTACTTGAGAATTTTAAGGTTGTTGTCTACCACAGAGCCATTCCACTGATTCAATGTCCACGTTACTAAATGTAAGAGAAAGCCCCAAATCATTTCAAGCTACCAACTAATTATTCTGTGTCTGGACATAAACACTGTAACTATATCTATCTTAAGGTTTAAGGGTTGACAATAAAAATCCCAATTTTTATGTATTTCTATACAAATCTCTCTTCACAAAAACGAGTTAGTTTCTGGTTTGCAAAGAATTTTACTATTTGTTCCTTACTGTTTTAGTAAATGCTATTATAATAATGAGCAAACATGCCGAACCGGTTTGGCTCAGTGGATAGAGCATCGGCCTGAGGACTGAAGGGTCCCAGGTTCGATTCCGGTCAAGGGCATGTACCTTGGTTGCAGGCACACCCCCACTGGGGGGCATGCAGGAGGCAGCTGATCGATGTTTCTCTCTCATCGATGTTTCTCGCTCTCTATCCCTCTCCCTTCTTCTCTGTAAAGAATCAATAAAATATATATTAAAAAAAAAATGAGCAAACAAATAAAGGATATGTCTCAAAGGTTTAATACAGTGATTCCCAAAGTGGGCGCTACCGCTCCCCAGTGGGCGCTGCAGCGATCCAGGGGGGCAGTGATGGCCACAGGTGCATTTGGGGGCGATGAGTAACTGCTATTAAAATTTAAAAAAAAAATAATTTCCAGGGGCTGAGTAATATTTTTTCTGGAAAGGGGGCGGTAGACCAAATAAGTTTGGGAACCACTGGTTTAATACGTAGCATTTACACATATTTTACATTTTTAATTGCCTTTTTCCACACATTACCTCTTTTGATCTGTGCAGCAACACCATGTGAGGTAAACAGGAGAAAATTATATTTCACAGTTGAAGAAGTCCAGCTCACAAGCTACCAACTAATTATTCTGTGTCTGGACACAAACACTGTAACTATATCTATCTTAAGGTTTAAGGACATTGTTCTCAATGTCATGCAAGTAGAAAATAAAATAACCAAAACCTAAAACACAAGTTTTCTGTCTCTCTCATTATAACACACCGACTGTGTGTAAGTTGGGAGTTTGAACTCAATCTTCCCACAAAAGTAATATTATACATGGTGGTCTGGAGTCTAGACCAGTGGTCGGCAAACTCATTAGTCAACAGAGCCAAATATCAACGATTGAAATTTCTTTTGAACTTAAACTATATAGTTAGGTACATTGTTTTTTAAACTTAAACTATATAGGTAGGTACATTGTTATTAACTTAATTAGGGTACTCCTAAGCTGGCCTTTGCTAAAAACGTCCTCAATCTGAGGGGTCGACCTCAGCGAACGTACCCCCACTTCTTCTAACGCCGCTTCTTCAAAATAGACTCACTCAGGCCGAAAACCAACTTCTGCACATGGGCCATGAAGTTTCAATCGCACTGTACGTGCGCGCCCGCACGTGGTATTTTGTGGAAGAGCCACACTCAAGGGGCCAAAGAGCCGCATATGGCTCGTGAGCCACAGTTTGCCAACCACTGGTCCCAGTAGTTGGCAAACTCATTAGTCAACAGAGCCAAATATCAACAGTACAACAATTGAAATTTCTTTTGAGAGCCAAATTTTTTAAACTTAAACTATATAGGTAGGTACATTGTTATTAACTTAATTAGGGTACTCCTAAGGCTTAGGAAGAGCCACACTCAAAGGGCCAAAGAGCCGCATGTGGCTCGCGAGCCACAGTTTGCCGACCACGGGTCTAGACTAACCCACAAAGACTTTTAACTCACAAAGTCTGAGCTATCAAAAAGTGGCTATAATACTCTATGCCTAAAAATGGACGTCCATGGGTGATCCTAACTTACATGGATGAGATCATTTCCTTGGTAATAAATACACCATATACTAGAGAGAAAAGACCCCTATTCGGATGAAGCATTGGCCAATCTTCCCAATGCCCATCCTCTGAGGAAGCAGCTATACCTCAGAGCAGGAATGCATTGCAGAATCGCTGGCACATCTCTTTCCTTCTTTCTGCCCCCAGTGGCCAGTTTCTCCTCACCAGTGAAGATATAAGAATACAGTGGAGCCCTAGCCGGTTTGGCTCAGTGGATAGAGCGTCGACCTGCGGACTAAAGGGTCCCAGCTTCAATTCCAGTCAAGGGCACATGCCTGGGTTGAGGGCTCGATCCCCAGTGGGGAGCATGCAGGAGGCAGCCAATCAATGATTCTCTCTCATCATTGATGTTTCTATCTCTCTCTCCCTCCTCCTTCCTCTCTGAAATTAATAAATAAATATATATATATATATATATATATATATATATATATATTTTAAAAAGAATATAGTGGAGCTATAGAAACACTAGATGCTTTCTGGGATTCTGGAGCCATCACTCTCAATCTGTAGTAGAAGTCGTTTGTTTCATATAGATTAGATCTGTATAAGAAGTACTGATAGCTGAAACGGTGAACGAGTTTCACTTCTTATTCCAGTCTAACTTATGAGCACTTGGATGGGCGTGATTCAGAGACTGCAACAGGGATCAGAGGGGAGAAGAGTAGACGGGCACAGCACATAGGCATGATTATTCAGGAGCTTTGTTCTTTATTGTGTACCCAACTTAGAATAATGAAATCAGAAAGAAGTGATTGTAATTTTTAGATATATTCATTTTATTGTTCAAAAAGTAGGGAATTAAGAGGAAAACATGATTAAGTCATTGCAATTCTTGCCTCTCATTTCCAAAAGGTATCTTCTCCTACTTACCAGGCACACACACTAATTCTTCAAACGAAGGTTTCTCTGACAGCCATGAAAACCACAAAAGCTGTTCCCTACAGGCTGGCTGTAAAGGAAAAGACGGGAATCCCATGTCCTGACTGAGCAAACAACTCTTCCTCCTTCCCTTTCTTTGGATTATGGAATAAAAAACACTGACCAATAAGGTACCAGAGATTTCATACATTCTAAACATCCCTCACTCCTTATATCTCCCCAAAATATAAACCAGGTTTCCTGTATGCGAAGAGACTGTGACAGTGTGGTTTCTGAGACTGGCTGAGCATCAGAATCACATGGGGTGTTTAAAAATAAAACAAAGAGGTTCCACCTGACACAGAGGTGGGAAAGAGGAATCTGTAATTTCATATCACTCCACAGAAAATTCTGATGATCAGTTAAGATCAAGACAGCATAGAGGAAAGAACCCTGGATAGTTCATACTTAGCAGCCAGGCGTCCTGTACTGTTCCCAAACCTCTGGGAAGCCTTCCAGGACACCCTTTACGCCCACCTCCAGGTTATACGCCGCCCCACACACATCCTCACCCATGTATTCCCACAGCATCCTGGATGGCATCCACCTTAGGAAATCAGAGCTCTTAACCTATTGGCTCTCCACTGAAGCTTTTAAATCTAGATAACCATTAATTAACAAACTCAAAAACATGACAGGTGTATAAGGTGAATTTATTAAGGAAAAAATATATATCACTAAGTTGAATATTTATTTAATAAAGTACTTACTTCCACAATCATCTTTAATATCTATAGTAGCAAGTGGCATATCTACCAGAGAATCCATAGCATTGGCTTCAAATTCTTCTGACATTTTCTTTGTCCCCGCCATATTTTCACACTCACTGGAATTCACTTCTTCTTTAGCATACCACAAAAAAGAAAAATATGTTATTTAATTTAAAACTTATATGCTAAGCTAAAACAACTCAACTAACTAAATTCAATAAAAGTTAACATATTAAACTCCCAGAGAAAGTCTACTCCTGATCTAAAAATTCATCTTTGGGGTAAAGAATTAAGGGTCCAAAGGCTGTAAGTTCATGAGGGCAGAGGGAGCCAGGCTGGCACTGGACTGTGCCCGTCCACAGCTGACAGATTCCAACAGGAAGTGTATTTAAATTCTCTGTAGACAATGCTGGGCAGGGAAGGGGAGGGTTGGGTTATGATGATACAGGTTACTGTGTTTTAACCAGTGGTTGTGGGGCAGGGGTGCCTGGAGGAAACCAAGTCACTGTTCCCTTTTTGAAACAAAACTAAAACCTGAAAATTTTTGTTCAATGAAAATGGGTATAATTTGATTGTCCCTAGCCACAAGGGGCCAGTTCCACTGAGAAATGAACAGTGGGGACTCAAAATTTTGCAAACATCTGGGGCAAGGGACAATTGGCTTTCTGTTAATTGGCAAATGTTCCAATGGGGCTTTGTTTTTTGTTGGGGAGTATTACATTGTAGGTGCACATGTGGACCAGAGTCTCTGCTGAGGTTATAAAGCTCAGAAAAGATGGTTGATAAAATCTTGACTTTTGTTAATTTATCTCAATAAAGCCCACTGGAACTAAAAAAAAAAATTAACATGTTAAGAAATGATACCCTTGACATTCCCCCGAATGTCAAGGACGGGGGAGGGGGGGCGGGGAGGTAAAAAAAGGAGACATATGTAATACTCTTTGTAATACTTCAAGCAATAAAAAAAAAAGAAATGATACCACTTGTATCCAAATATATTGTAAAACTACTTATATAATGTGTCCCAGAGTCTATTTTTTTATAAATGCATTTTTATATTAAATAACTTTAATAATTTTCTATAGAACTGTATTCAAATAAGGGTAAGATGAAGACTTAGTTAATCGATAATCCTCGAGATCATTTATAGCTATATTTTCTTAATTCTAAACCTATACTTTTTCACATATCTTTTGAAAACAAACCAACAAGGTTTTGTCAGTCTTTTTCATGTTTACTTTTTAACAACTATCACTATGTATTCTCATTTGTATAAGTTCTGACCTTTATTTTTTTTCTTCAATAAAGACTTTTAAATCTTTCCTCTCCATTATTATATTAACACTGGAAATTCAGTAAAAAAATATTTGACTCTAAATACGCTTTCCTGGAAATTCAATGATTAAAAAGCAAAAGATCTTGCTCTGGCCTGGTAGCTCAGTTAGAGTGTCATCCAAATACCCCAAGATTGCAGGTTCCATCCCCTTTCAGAGCACATACAATAATCAACCAGTGACTGCATAAATAAGTGGAATAACAAATCGATGTTTCTCTCTCACACTCTCTCTCTCTCCCTTCCTCTCTCTAAATTCAATAAATAAGAAAATAATCTATACTAATAATAGAAGAATATGCAAATTGTCCCAGACGCCATCACAGTAATAGTAATGACCAAACAGCAGACTGCGTGGGGCAACCAGGCCAGCAGGGGGGTTAGTGAGGGACGAACAAACGACTGAACAGCAGGCTGTGTGGGGAGACCTGGCCAGGGGGGGGTAAGGGACAACGAAACAACTGAACAGCAGGCTGCATGGGGCGACCAAGCCGGGGGGTTAAGGAACAACCAAACAACTGAACAGCAGGCTGCATGGGGAGACCAGGCCGGCCAGGGGGTGGGGGGCAGTTGGGGGCAACCAGGCCAGTGGGTGTGTGGGGGGGGGGGCAGTTGGGGGTGACCAGGCCGGCAGGGAGTGCAGTTAGGGATGATCAGGCAGGCAGGTGAGCAGTTAGGAGCCAGCGGTCCCAGATTGGAAAGGGTGCAGGCTGGGGTGAGGATACGCCCTCCCCCCCCCAACCCCCGCATAAATTTCGCACACCGGGCCTCTAGTTTTAATATATTTTATTGATTGCAGAGAGGAAGAGAGGATAGAAACATCAATGATGAGAGATAGTCATTGATCGGCTACCTCCTACACACCTCCACTGGGGATTGAGCCCTCAACCCAGGCATGTGCCCTGACGGGGAATCAAACCATGACCTCCTGGTTCATAGGTCGATGCTCAACTGCTGAGCCATGCTGGCTGGGCTAAATTTTTTTTTTTTAAAGGCAAAAGATCTTATAATTTACTATGTGTCTAATCATAAGCTCACAACTATTTGAAATATGTAAAAACCAGTCACAGTTTCCTTTCTATTTTTATGCTTGTATTGAATACTACAGTTTTTTTTTTTTAATATATTTTATTGATTTTTTACAGAGAGGAAGGGAGAGAGATAGAGAGCTAGAAACATCGATGAGAGAGAAACATCAATCAGCTGCCTCCTGCACATCTCCTATTGGGGATGTGCCTGCAACCCAGGTACATGCCCTTAACCGGAATCGAACCTGGGACCTTTCGGTCCGCAGGCCGACGCTCTATCCACTGAGCCAAACCGGTTTTGGCAAATACTACAGTTTATACTTACATAAAAGTTTTAATAGAGCAATACAAAAGTTTTAATAGATAAATGAATACCTTTTACCTTTGGGCACATACAACTACACATAAAGGATCATCACTGACCATGCAGCGTACAGCTGCAAAGCAAGCAACAAAGAGTAGCAGTTGTGCAACTGAATATGCACAAGGTTGTCCTAGTTGAAAAATTCTAAATCCTGGCTGCCCATTAGAATCACCTGAGGAAGTTTTTAAAATTACCAGCGTCTGGTCCCACACCAGGCCAACTAACTCACAATCTCTGGGGATCAGGCTGGCTTCCAGTGTTTTTTTTTAAAGCCTCGCAGGGTGAGTCTAATGTGCAATGAAAGTTTGAAAAACACTGCCCCAGAAAATCCCTTCACCTCTTCCATTCTTTGTTTCACCTCAGACTAAAGAGACTGTGTTAACAGTTGAGAACAATCCATTTAAAGGTAAAAACTCAAATCAGATGTTTACTATCAGTGAAAACTTTCCTGATCCCCAACTCAGCACCAAGTCAGGTAACCCAGTCTCCTTCCAGGTACTTAGTGCTTCCTCCTGTCGCAGCACAAACATCCTGTTTTAGATGTCCACAGGTCTGTCTTTCTCATTAGACTCTAAGCTAAAGGGACTATATAGTTTACCACCCAAACCCAGACACTTTTGCAAGTGAAAGGGGGAGCTTTTCATAATTACACCCCTATCAATATGGTCGCCTTAGTCTAAGCTCCTTAAGTGCCCTGTCTTATTCTCCTTTGATTCCTCAATGCCTACAACAGTGTTCAGTTCACAGGAGGTGATCAATACATTTGTACTGAATGACTAAATAAAGGTAAGCACACATTTGGGAGTGGATGATAAATTACTCAAGACACACTGCCATATAGATATCTCAATGCCCATGAGGAAATAACTCCTGGTGTTTAAAGGCAGCTTCAGCACATCACAGATTCTCATTTTCACAGGGTGAATGAAGGAAAGGTACTACTATCCAATACAACATAAAAATATTGAAGCATATTATGACTTGTTCAACATCATTGTCCATCTTTTTTCCACTGATTTTTAGAGAGAGTGGAAGGGAGGAGGAGAGACAGATAGGGAAACATCAATGTGGGAGAGTCACATCAATTGGTGGCCTCCAGAAGGGGCCTGACCAGGGCCAGGGATCAAGCCTGCAACCGAGATATGTGCCCTTGACCAGAATCGAACACGGGATCCTTTAGTCCACAGGCCGATGCTCTATCCACTGAGCCAAACCAGCTAGGGCCATTCTCCATCTTTTTAAATAAAGCATATTAACAATGCATACTATTGAATGCAACTTTATGTCAAAATACACAAGTCTAGAATGTTAAATATAAACTTTATTCCATTAAATTACAGAATACTTGAAACCATTTTGTAGATATGAATTATTAACTCAGGAAAAAGTCCATACCACTTCCAAGTAACTCTTGAAAGAACTGCTGGTCATTTATAGAGCAATTTTTCTCAACCTAGAAGCCTTCCTCCAATTCTCTAAGCTTTAGTGTTAGGCAAAAGCTAGCAGACATGACTTAAACACATCCATCATAACTACACTTTCTTTTACAGAAGGTGTAAATATTTTGCTTTTGGAAAACTGCCTTAAAATAACTGACCCTTAAGTAAAGCACTTAAACCATAAATTGATTGCTCTGAGTACTTAAAATTTGTTCTAGCCATATTTAAAATAAAATTCCATCTTTTGTGTAAGTCCAAATAAAAGCAATGCTTCTAAGTGCACTAATAACACAAAGATGAGGTCAAACTGGCAAACTACTACTACTAACAACAGCTAACATGGAGCCTGTACTATATGCCAAGCACAGCCAGAAGCACTTTACAAACAGTAACTCCTTTCATCCACAGAACCATGCTATCAGGGAGGTACTATTATTTTACTGATTTTTACAGACTAGCCAATTAAGTAACTTGCCCAAGGTTACAGCCAGGTCTGGGGTTGGAATTTAAGTCCAGTCATTCTGTTGCCAAACCTGCTCCTTCCAGCAACATGTACCGCTGCCTCTTAATAGACACAGTTTATAGCGCTGTAAATTGAAGTAATCCTTTCAGAAAGCAGTCTGGCAACAGACCAGGAGCCATGAAAATGTTCTTCTTACTGCCATATCTGGGTATCTATCATATGCAGTATGCTGCCATAGATTCCCCACAGCTTTGTTGAAACAAAAAAGAAAAAGTGGAACCGCTTAAATGCCTAATAGGAATATGGTTACACCAAGCATACTCACGCTAATGACAACTAAGAGTAACGGCTATGAAGACTGCAACAACCAAAAAAAAAAAAAAAAAAGTTGGTACCAAATACTGACTTTTTAAAAAGCAAATATAATACTATGATTACAATTATGTAAGAAAAGGCTAAAGGATATAAATATCTAAATGCTGACATAGTTGCCTTCAATATATTTGTATTTTCCCACTTTCTGCTATTCAAATGTTTTTAAATATAATTAATATTAATTTTGTAAGAAAATAATGTATACACTTAAAATACATTATAAAACCATACATTAACTATAGACTAATATTCAAATACATGTGCACTTCAGCAAATGAGTTCATCATAGACAGGCCAATTGGGGGTTGGGGGGGGGGGGGACAGACAGTTTGCACTTTGTCACACAAATGCAGGCTTGTATCTATACTAATAAAAGGGTAATATGTGGGTACTATGGTAATTAGACCGGGTGACTGGCCATCTTCCGGACATCTGAGTTTCTTCTGGACAAAACCACAGTGGTGGGGAACGGAGGCAGAAACGATTAGGGGCCATCAGGCCAGCAGGGGAGGGCAGTTGGGAGCCATCAGGCTGGCAATGACATCCCCCAAGGGGTCCCAGATTGGAAAGGGTGCAGGCCAGGCTGAGGGACACCACCCTCTGTGCACGAATTTCGTGCACCAGGCCTCTAGTTTGGATAATAAAGCCTGACTTTATTAAGCCAGACTTCTATTTTTTCTGCTAGATATACACATTGGGTATAGCCCCCAAGAACCAATGGAAAGGGTCCAAGCCATCCATGCTAGTCCTGGCTTAGCTAGTAAAAATAGTAACATCTTTCATCTGGATAAAGGCTGAGAACTATGTGACAATCAACAAGTCACTTGACCTCCATGCTTCGGTTTTTTCATCATAAAAGTAAAAGTACAATCCAGTGTCTAGAGAGAAATGGACGAAATAAGACAGTAATATTTGAAGAGAAATATAAGGAAACAGTAACCTCCCCAAACATCTTAAACTTTAAAATGAGTATGGAAAAGCCCAGATAAACTGTCTCAAAAAACTCAAACTCTCTGAACCCACCCACAAGGCCTTAATCATTTCATTCCCACGACAATTGTAAACATAAGTACTTACACCAGTTAACAGCTATTATATAATACAATTAACATTGTAATGCTTTTTATCTCTCTGTACGCCTTTACAAAGAGCTCACAGAAGAGCACCTTTTCTCTAATTGGGAGCTCTATACACCAAGTTCTATTCACAGAGAGTGCACACTTCAGCTGGAAACTGATTCTGAGTCCTACCACTGACTTGGCGCCAGTTTAAAAAGGTCCTTTTCAAACACTTAGGATAAATTCCTCAACGACACTCTGTGGTCAGGTCTTTCCCGTGTGTGAGAGAGGAGAAAAGAGGAGCTTCTCTGAGCGTAGTGCTGCTCAAACACCGGAGGGTGTGTGTTGCCATGAAGTCGGTACTAGGGTCACAAGATCAGACAGGAACGCAATTGAAACTTGGGGTGGTCCCATCGCCCCCGTCGCACCCACAGTGCATGCACTAAAGCGCTTCGCGACGAACAGCACCGGTCCCGCCTGCGGCTCCGGGCTCCTCCGAGGTAAGCGGAGGCAGAGGAGCATCCGCGCGGGGCGGGCGTGGGGCCGCGGGGCGAAGCGGGCCCTCCCCAAGGCCGAGCGCTGAGCGGGGCCCACGCCCCTAGGATCCGATCGCCCCCCTCAGCCGCTGGGCAGCCCCGGCTCACCCGCTTCGGGGCGCTCCATGGTGCCGGCGCGTGCGGGTCGAGCGTCCCTGCAGGCGGCAGCATTAGTGGCCAAGCTCAGCGGCCCCGGGCTGGGCGCGCAGCGGAGGCGGAGGCCCAGGCCCGGGCGGGGCGGGGACCCAGGGGGCGGTGCGCCGGGGCGGGGGCCGCCGTGGGCGGCCTGAGCTCGGGCCGTGGCGAGCTGGCCTGCGTGGGCACCGAGCCCCGCGAGCCGCAGTCCCCGCAGGAGATGCATGCCCAGGCCGGGCGCCCGGAAGGAGCGGAAGGGGCCGCCCCCGACGCGCCCGTGGTATCCGGATTCGGGCTGCGCGGGTTGGGAGGGGCTGGGGAGCCGCGATCCCGCGCGGCGGGGAGCGGGGCCTCCTCTCGGCCCCACGAGGCTCGGTCCCCGCCCTCGCCCCGGAGCGGGACGGGCCCCTGCAGCCTCTGGCTGCCCTCAGCCATTTCCCGTGGCCCGGCCTTTCCCGTCCCACGCTTTGAGGGGTGACATTGGGACCCGGCTGAAAGCATTTCCTGGCCTAGGGTCTCCTGAGGATCCCTGTGTTTAGTTTTGCAAAGAGCTTTCAAAACACAGATCTCTGATTACAAAATATTTGGAAAGAGCAAGCTGTATAGGAACGATGCCTTGACCATCTGTAGTGTCAGATATTTTATTTTGCTTTTTAAAAAGCCAAATTGTGGCAAAGTATCAAATTTTTTAACAATGGTTTATGCCTACAAATTGAATGGGAACTGACTACGTGTTATTGCAGGTTAAAGCACTGGTGTGAGTAAAATGGAAGAAAGAGCAATTTAATTATTTAAAAATTATTTTGACCTTGGTACAGAATTACGAGTTTTTCTTTGAAGTACAATGAAACCATGCACTGAGAAAATTAGGTACATCTCTCAACAAATTAATCTAGCCTTTTTCGAGTAACACTTGGCTTATTTTGAATGTATCCTAAAATGGGGATGGAAGCAAAGACCTCAGTACAACAACAGATCATACAAATTAAGTCATAAAGCTTGTTACTCTCATATTAAAATAACTCTAGCAAGTTGAGTATTTGGTTTGCACACCTAAAGCAATTGTGGGCTGATTAGAAAGGTACATACAACAGGTTCCCGCGATATTTAATGCCTGAGCTCCCTCCTGAGGTTGAGCAGGTGAATAAGACAGGTCTTTTTCTTAAGTTGATCACCTACCTAATAGAGAAAGAAACATAAGTAACTGCAATAAGTAATAAACTAAAAAGTAACCCATGCTAATATTGAAGGGGATCAGAATATGCCACCCAAAATATGCTGCTTCTGGGGTTCCAAATGGTGCCTGACATCACTACTTAATCATCCCAGGCCTCCCTTAGCCCCACCCCCCCCCCTCCCCCGCCCCAGTCCTTGCCTCACTGAGCTCTCCTGGTCCAGTTTCCTTTCCAGGAAGCCCTCTGTCCTCTTCAGACATCAGCTGACTGGTGGTTTACCCAGCCATGGTGGATTCTCTTAGTCCCCAGTGACAGTCTCTTGCTCCCCTATAAATTATACTGTGCTTAAGGGATAGGGCAGGGTAGGTGATGTCACAGATTATTCGGACCTCGGAGAGCAATAGAATTCATTGGGATAGCATGTTCCTTTACACACAACAGCACTTTTTCTCCCCAAAAGACAATGTACACTGCCAAGGTAACTGGATTGAAAGTTTTAAAAAACGAAATTCAACTGAGGACATTTTAAAGATCTTATTGAAAGGAGCTCCAAGGAACTGAACAAAATGAAAGACTTTCATGGGTAGAAGGAAGCAGGAACAAAGAAGTTATACTAGGCCCTAACCCGTTTGGCTTAGTGGATAGAGCGTTGGCCTGCAGACTGAAAGGTCCCAGGTTCGATTCCAGTCAAGGGCATGTACCTTGGTTGCGGGCACATCCCCAGTGGGAGGTGTGCAGGAGGCAGCTGATCTATGTTTCTCTCTCATCGATGTTTCTAACTCCTTTCCCTCTTCCTTCCTCTCTGTAAAAAATCAATAAAATATATATTTTTAAAAGTATTAAAAAAAGAAGAAGTAATGCTAGGCAAAAAAGCAGATTGGTTATGGCAAGGTCATTTTTCTCTAAGAGATGGTAGGGGTCTGTCTACAGGTAGATTGATTGGTTTAATATTCCATGTCTGGGAGCAACTTCATTGTGGACCTGTTGTCTTGTTTTTAGCAGAAGGGCTTGAGTTCAAACTACCACATTGCTTCAAATCCAATACCCCTTACTTGACCTTCAGGGCCTGTTGCTAAATTGGTTCATTCATTCTGCCACACTTCATTTTCTATGGTGAGTTCTCTCAAGTCCCTCATTTCTCGCTTGTGATGGGTTCTGTCCCCATGCATTCCTACCAAACAGCTGATGATTGTTCTAGGAAGTGTCAATGACAAAGCTAAAACAATTTAGCAAAGAGTTTATTGAACCGCATCCAGCATGGTCAGTGGTGAACCTGAGGAGGGGTGGTGAAGGATTAAAGAAAATAGATAAGAGAAAATAGCTGGGGCTAGGTGGGACACTGTTGTCAGATGGAGAGACAGTGCCACAGCCTGTAAGCCGTCTTTATTTTATAGTCAGAGCCCACGAAGCAAAGCAAGGATGTGGTCAAGATGTTTACAATGTTCTCATGAATTTCAAATCTACTTAATTACATGCACCTGAGAACTCTATCAAGCTTTGTTTTGGCAGCACTTGCTGCACCTCCCTCAGCCTACATCACTCAGCCACCTGGGACCACAGATTCGGACCATAAGGTCAACCTTACAACCATAGCCTTTGGCTATAATTGTGCTGGGAGGGCTTTGCCCTCCAAGCTGGGACCTGCATGTGGCTTTGCCACAAGAGGACTGTGCCCTCTCATTAGTCCGAGGCTTGAAACTGTCCAAACGCTGTAGCCGCTCTCCCCAGTTTATGTCCTTTGTTCAAGGAAAAACAGTCCATGGATTGAGGAAGTACAGAGTTTCAGAAGCAGTGGAGAATGCTTCCTGAGGAGTTTGGGGCAAGAGGGAGTTTTATAGAACTTTAGAAGAGACAACAGTAACAGGGCATGATTTGCTGGAGGTCAAGTATTTCCTTATAAGGACCTATTTTTTAGGGTAAGCTAAATTCTCTAAAACTGAGTGGGAGGATTGTGATTGGTGTTAGGTTTCCTTGAGGCATTTCCCATACGTGCAAGCTGACTTAGCTTTAGATATGTGACTTGGGTTGGGCCACTGCCTGGCCTCCACTTTGATATACGAATTAACTTTATCAGAGGTTCTTTGGTCCTTCCAATGAACTACAGCTGTAAATAGTTATTATGGAAGATGAAGTCATACAGTTCTATATGACATGGTCAAATATCAGTAGAAAGCCAAGCGGGACCCTTGGTGACTTAAGGTGACTCAGGATGTTATAAATTTCTAACACAATTCTCTGACTGGTTTGTCTGCTGTCGTTTTACCAAACCTATATAATTCACCTTGGATTTCAACTTGGCATTAGAAAACCTCCAGAGAGTTTGACCTTAACTTGTGGGTTTCATTTAATTCTCCCAGTGGCAAATAACTTTGATTCTGATTGTTTCCAATGTAACAATAAAAGGAAACGGTTGTTTACCTGTCTAGATTTTCCTCTTGGTTCTAAGATTTGTACTTTACCCACCCTCTTAGCTCCTTATTAAAAGTCCTCTACTTGATTTGCAACAGCATGGATGGACCTGGAGAGCATTATCCTAAGCGAAATAAGTCAGTCAGAGAAAGATAAATATCACATGATCTCACTCATTTGGGGAATATAATGAACAACATAAACTGATGAACAAAAACAGATCCAGAGACAGAGAAGCATTGATCAGATCATCAAACCTCAGAGGGAAGACAGAGGAGGGTGTGAGGGAAGGGGGAGAAATCAACCAAAAGACTTGTATGCATGCATATAAGCATAACCAATGGACACAGACATTAGGGGGGGTGAGGGCACGAACGGGGGGCTGAAGGGGGGATAAGGACACATATGTAATACCTAATCAATAAAGAAAAGAAAAATCCCTTACCTGAAAAATATATATTTTTTTTATTGCCCTTGCTTTTCTTAATTCCTTGGTACTGGCAGCGGGAGGAAACTGCAGGGAACTGCAGAAGTGGGCTGCCTTTAGCTGTGTGTTCACGTTCATCTGAAGGTCTCAGCCCCAGGCTCATCCTTGGGACCAACATGTGTACTCCTTCACCTTTCTTTCCCCTCCATGGAGTTTTTGTGGCCATCTGAATTTCCACAGTAGGCATCCACAAAATGTATTGCCTTCTTTTCCTTCCCTAGGACTGTCACCATATATATTATAGATAAGGTGACCAACTGGCCTAGTTTGCCTGGTACCGTTAAGTTTTAGCACTGAAAGTCCCATGACCCGGGAAACCCCCTCAGTCCCTGACAAGCAGAGATGATTATTATCCTAATAGGGATTGAAAGAAATGAGATTGTATGCAAAGGGTAAAGATTTCTGTGGACTTAGAGATCCAGGAAAGCCTTGATAGATTAGATAATATTTGAGACTAGATGTGAAAATGAGTGGATTAAGAGAGCAGGAGCATAGGGGTAACACATTCCAGGTTTGGGGAGGCAGGACCATGCAAGTAGATGCAAAAAACTGTCTGACTGGTTCAGGTGGCAGAGGCCTGGAAGATAAGGCTGGAAAATTAGGTAGGGACCAGGTTATAGAAGGTCTTAAATGCCAGGCAGAGCAATTGGACTTTATCACATGAGAATTGGGATTTGTTAAAGAATTCTGACCTTAGAACTGACATGGTGAATGATGGCTTTAGAAAGACACATCTTTGCCCTAACCGGTTTGGCTCAGTGGATAGAGCGTCGGCCTGCGGACTCAAGGGTCCCAGGTTTGATTCCGGTCAAGGGCATGTACCTTGGTTGCGGGCACATCCCCAGTAGGGAGTGTGCAGGAGGCAGCTGATCGATGTTTCTCTCTCATTGATGTTTCTAACTCTCTATCCCTCTCCCTTCCCCTCTGTAAAAAAGTCAATAAAATATATTTAAAAAAAAAAAAAAAGAAAGAAAGACACATCTTTCAGGTCTGTACAGGATTCATTGGAGAGGGCAGAGTCGAAGGCCCGAGTTTAGTTAGTTCACTGTACTGTAGCGATCCAAGTGTGAGAGGCAGAAAGCTGAACTAATGTGTTGGCCTGGAAATAAAATAAAAGTGATAGATTTAAGTGATTTCAAGACAACTGTTGGTGGAACTTAGCAATTGATAATGTGTAGAAAAAGAAATGGGTTGGCTGCACCAAGACATCAGAAGTGAAGTAAATTGGGTGTTCCTTAAGCAATTCAGAATGAAGAGAATGCGAAGTGAAAGGATAGAGAAACAGACACAGGATGAGAGAGGAAGACGGCAGAAATTGTGTGCTGGGTAATAGGACCTTTCCCTGATCTCTCAGACAAGTCAAAAATTAAATTCAACAATCTTAAGTGTGAGTGATTTTGTTATGGAAACGAAAGACAGGGCTGTAGAACAGAAAGGACTAAGAGGGGCCTATGATTGTAAGCATCTAAGGATTCACAGAAATCTTAGAGAGAGGGCTATACTTTCACAGGCCATCAGAATTTGAGCCAGTTTTGCTAGATATTGAGGGGCAGGAGCAGCATTTAACTGGATTCCATTTAAATGCCCACGGAAAGGACTTAGTAAAGAGAGAGGCACAGTGAAAGAGAAAAATGGATTGAATAATATTGGGGGTCAGAACAAGAAGAAGGCATTAATCTTAGGAGAGACAGGAAGAGAGCACGTTAGAATAGATGGAGCCTGATAAGCATTTGCATGGGGTCTTCATTAAGGGAGCTACTTTTTAAAGGTGGCAGTTTTCTTGATGAAAATAGGTAGTGAAGTCATAGGCTTGGTAATTTCGAAGTTTAATAGATGAACAAGCAGTCATTGAAATTAAGCATTTGGATGAGGTCACCTATGGAGTGTGTAATGAGATAGAAAATAGGACAACTGTGAATGGAACACTTTTACCATCTTTGTGATAGCAATCTGAATTTTATTTTTATACATTTCATAGCTGCCTGAACTAATACATACTTACTATATTTCTTCCATTCTGGGTAAGACTGAAAAATAATTACTATAACAACATTTTCATCAGAAATGTGATTCTTTTTCTTCAAAGAAAAAGGGACCATTAACTTTTTATGAGGTATATGTTAGTTTGAATCATTACTCAGAAGATAATGATGTTCTTATATTGTTTTGGGATAATCTCTGTTTTTATACACTAATGCAGTTAGTGCTCCTGACCACATTTTGGGCGAATGCCAAATTGGAAGATTAGGCTTAACAGCTCTAATTAGGCTTTCTGAATTTGATTAGTACTGGGGATTAATTTTGCATTTGAGAGTTTATCTGACAAGATTTGTAAGCTCGAAACCATATGTTTTCTTGGTTATTTTCTGTATCCTATACATCATGTAAACCACCATTATATTTTCAAATAGACCATTATACATTAATGATTTGTTGTGTTGTTGTTACTCCCTAGTAAGATTTTCTGAATACTGAAAATAAAGTTTTAAGAGCTATGTCAAATTCCACTTACTATGTCATCAGGACTGTATATTGTTATTTGTTGGTTTCATTGTCCTTTTTTAAAAAATATATTTTTATTGATTTCAGAGAGGAATGGAGAGAGAGATAGAAACATCAATGATGAGAGAGAATCATTTGATTGGCTGCCTCCTGCACACCTCACACTGGGGATGGAGCCTGTAACCCGGGCATGTGCCCTGAACAGGAATCGAACCGTGACCTCCTGGTTCATAGGTCCATTCTCAACCACTGAGCCATGCCAGCCAGGCACTTTCATTGTCCTTTTGATGTGCTAGAAAGTATTGATGCAGGTTATCTTTAAATTTCTCATTGTACATTTTAAATGTGTGTGATAATTCTTTCAGGGAGATATTCATATAGTTTATATTAATGAAGTATTAATATCCACGTTAGTAGATTTCACATCTTTTCAAATTTAGTAATTTTATTATGTATTTGGCTTAAGGGTTCCTTGTTTTTATTTCTATTTCAAACAATATCACATGAGACTTCACAGGCAAGACTAACCTTATTTAGCATGCCAATCAAAGTATAATTGAGAGTTTATATTACTATATTGATATAGTATGAGGTTTTCTTTGACAATATAAGACATGAAAAAAATAGAACAATTTTAAAACTTCTGGAAAGAAATAGAATCAGAATTGAAGGAAACCTGAGTCTATTCTCCCTTACTCAGTAAAGGATTTCTTTACAGGTAGTCATCTATGAATACATTCACTGCCTAACAGTGTGTAGTATCCATTCAAAGAATATCTTTCATTGTCTATTGGTCTAGTGATATAATGAAAAAATAAAAAAATAATTATAATAAAAAAAACTGCAAAAGTTCCATCACCATAAGGTATCAACTATCCAAGATCCTCTGATTTTTTCAATCTTTATCACCACAGAAAGCAAGCACATTTTATAGACATAATTCTACAAGAAATAAACAATATATAATAGTTTATGCTAATTCTTATTTAATATTTTTCAATTAGCTATTGAAAATAGGTATTTATCTATATAGTATAATTTACACTATGTTAATATGTTTTGTTTTATTATACCACCATTATTTATCCTAAATCCTGATAATTTTGGTTATGTTTGGCTTTTTAGTTGAATATACTTACAAATATCTTTGGATTTTCATTCTTTCTTTTATACTATTTTCTTGACACAAACATCAAAAGTAAATTTACCAGGGTAAGAGAAACTTGTTTTATAATACGGCTTTTTTTAGTAGTATATCAGATTGATCTACAGGAAAAATAAATGTATAGTGCAGGGGTGGGCAAACTTTTTGACTCAAGGGCCACAATGGGTTCTTAAACTGGACCGGAGGGCCGGAACAAAAGCATGGATGGAGTGTTTGTGTGAACTAATATAAATTCAAAGTAAACATCATTACATAAAAGGGTACGGTCTTTTTTTTTTTTTTTTAGTTTTATTCATTTCAAACCGGCCGGATCCAGCCCGCGGGCCGTAGTTTGCCCACGGCTGGTATAGTGTAAAAGGCACCTGCTCCCCAAAAGCCCTCACTACATTGGATTTATTATTCACCTGGTACTTCCTAATTATTTATGGTTGCACTTATTTATTTATTTAATTTAGATATTTGAAATAAACTTTATTCTCACTCTAATCGAAAAGGAATAGGCATGACTGTAACAAACAAGGTTTCAGCACTGAATATTGTGATGTGACTGCAGAATTTTTATATTTGAACCTCAATAAGGAAACAACTGCATTCCAAAACAGCTAAATATGAAGGTCCAAAAAATGAAGATATTTTTTAACTGCTATATTTACTCCAAAACCCATTCATCTCCTTCAGCATCCCAAAGATCAAGCCCAGGTACTGCTTAGCTATATAATAAAGTGCCCAAAACGCTGCACCATTGACATCATATGACAGTTACCTATAAAACTAGACTTCTGACGCTGGGCTCCAGCTTTCCTTTCTCGCAGGTCATCATCCTCATCCGCGAGAGTGATGGTCTGAGAACCTCCAAGACATGCTCATATTCTGCCGCCAAAGCTGGGTCCATGGCAACCTCAGATGGGGCAAGAGCAGGCATGGCAACAAACTCCAAGTTAGGGTCTCCAATTAGTTTTCTAGCAAGCCAGAGGAAGGGCTTCCAAAGGTGTAGTTAATTTTGGCAGAAATGTCGTAGTGCTGAAGATTCTTCTTTCAGTGGAAGACAATGATTTTGCCTTAACTTTCTTGTTGTTCTTAATATCCACTTTGTTGCCACATAACATGATGGGAATATTTTCACACACTTATACCAGATCTCTATGCCAGTTAGGCACATTCTTGTAAGTAACTCTAGAAGTTACATCATTCATTAGAATAGCATATAGCTTGCCTGTCATAGCCATCTCTCAGTCCACCAAGTTTCTCCTGACCAGCTGTTTCTCGTGCATTGAACTTAATAGGTCCTCTGTTGGTGTGGAACACGGGATGGACCTCAACAGCCAAGGTAGATACATACTTCTCAAATTCACCAGGCAGATGTTTCATGAATGTAGTTTTTCCGGTCCCACTGTCACCAAGCAATACAGGTTTGAACTGAACTTGAGGCTCTCCTTGGGCAGCCATTGTGATGTTACTCCAGGCCTGTCTGACTGAGAGCTCTATGGTTGTCTTTCTCAAATCCTCAGCAATGCTGAAATTTTTCTACTGGTCAAATATCCATCAAGTGCTTAAAATATTGCCAAAAATTCACTGTCTTACAAATAGGCATCATTATCCATAGGCAGCATAGCGGAGTGCTTAAGAACATGGACTCTGAAAGCCAGATTGCCATCTGTTATGAGATTTAGAGACAGGCCTCCAAGATAATTACAATTGCTTACAAAATTAAGTATGAGTTCTTCAGCTATGAATTTAAGGCCCCCCCAAAATTCAACTCTACACACTCTTTTGTGAGTGGGAGTGGATTGTTATTATTTCCTAACACTTTTCAAATACATGAAGCAAACTAATAATTTGCTATTCCCTGCGCATCCTGGAAGACTTCCAACTGATATATTCTAAGGTATGATGTTTTACTTTACCTAAAGTCTTCTTCATTAGCAGTAGAAAAAAATTCCAGTTCTTTTTTTAATATTCATTTCACATGTCTTTTTTATCTGATTTCCCCAACCAAATGGGAGTCTTCTCTACTCTGAAATTCTCCTGTCCTTTACCTCTGTTGGGGCATTTAAAATATTCTATCTTTTATTATAGGTAATGCTTTTGTTGGATAGTTGGTGTATTAATGGAACCTAGCATCCTGCTTAGTACTTAAGACAGACTTGATTTTTTTTCTGAAATAAATGATGAAATGACTGACAAACCAAGGTCTCATCTCATCTAGGCTATATAAGGAAGGTGGAAAATCTAGGGAACTTTCAAATAATTATAAATAATATTTTTGAATTGATGAATTAGCAATTTCCTTATTATAGCCTCTGAGTCACTACACTTTTTTTTTTAATCCTCATCCAAGAATATTTTTTCATTGATTTTTTTAGAGAGAGTGGAAGACAGAGGGAAAGATGGAGAGAGAAATATCAAGGTGAGAGAAACACATCAATTGGTGGCCACATCGATTGGTTGCCTCCTGCATGCGCCCTGACCAGGGTCCAGGCCAGGGAGAAGCTCAACCAAGGTGCATGTCTTTGACCGGAATCAAACCTGGGACCCTTCAGTCTGCAGGATGACGCTCTATCCACTGAGCAAAACCGGCTAGGGCTACTATACTTTTTAAAAAATCAATCTTTGTCTTTTTTTTTTTTTTTGGTACACATTTGACTTCCATAATTTCCAAGGTTGTATCTCAATTTATTTGACCCAAAGACCTTGAGCTAATCCTGACAGAAGAAATTTATCAGCAGCTTCACGCAGTGGTTCTCAACCTTCCTAATGCCACGACCCTTTAATACAGTTCCTCATGTTGTGGTGACCCCCAACCATAAAATTATTTTTGTTGCTACTTCATAACTGTAATTTTGCTACTGTTATGAATCGTAATGTAAATATCTGATATGCAGGATGTATTTTCATTGTTCGCGACCCACAGGTTGAGAACCGCTTAGAGTTTCATATTCTTCAGTCCTCATCTCTCGTATACCCTCTAGAATGACTGGGCTCCTCTATTGTTTGTTAACCCTCTTCAATTTACTTGCCTTATGTAGGGCGCGGCTATAGGGTTAAGCTTCAGACTGACCTGTTGGCAAAGCCACAAACAAGTCCCAGCTTAGAGGGCACAGCCCTCTTAGCATAATTAACCTTGACCTTATGAAGCTCCATAGATCCTGCCAAAACAAGTGAAACTCACAAGAACGTTGTAACTGTGGTGACCACTACCTTGTTTTTCTCTGCCTATAAAATAAAGCTTCAGCTTGCTGGCTGGGTCTTTCTATGTCCTCATCCAGGCATGGAAGATCCTCCCAGCCCCAGCTGTATTCTCTTTGTCTGTCTTTTCTAAATCCTTCACCACCCTCCCTCAGGTTTACCATTGCTGGTGTGGCACAGCCTTACATTGGATTTACTGAGAACCCCATCACCACCACCACCACTACACCCTGTAACCACGCCATTCCTCCCCGCCTCCCTCTAGTGGTATGGAAGTGACATTCTCTATGTTGATTGTTTAAGGGGTTCTCCTATAGTCAACAGGAATACTTTGGAGCACTATAGTTTTACTTTTATGAATCTAGACATGAATTTATATTACTTACCTGCTAAGAAACATTTGGCTTCCTGAATCTGAGGATTGGTATCTCTCAAGAATTCAGGAAAATACTCAACCATTGTTTGTCTGTGTGTTATTGCCTATATAAATCCTTACTTTGTCCTCAATTTCTTTCAACCACTCTATAGTCTTCATTTCTTGGTCTCTCTGAGTTTCATTTTGGACAAGTTCTTCAAATGTTTCATCCAGTTCACTAATCCTTCCTTCAGCTTTGTCTAACATGCTGTTTAACCAGCCATTGAGTTTTGGATTTCAGGTATATTTTTTATTAATTCATGAGCCTCTATTTGGTTCTTTTTCAAATCTGCTTATATTTTCTTCTAGTCTATTGCTCATGTTTTTATGTCTCTCTTTTTTATTTCTTTAAACATATTAATCATATTACTATATATTGCATATCTGATAATCCTAATAGCTAAAGTCCTTGTAGATTTGATTATACTTTCTGGATTTTGTTCCAGGTTCATGTTTACATTTCCTTTATTTCTTACATATTTTGTGATTTAAAAAAAAATTTTTTTATTGTAAGCTTGTATTGGAAATTCTTTGAAGACTGATTTGGTTACATTACTCCCAAAAAAAAGAGAGATGTAGACTTGTTTCTATGTCACTAGGGGGCACTATTAACATGGAACAACTTAAATTAAATTCCCTACTTAATGTTTTATACGTCATAGGTAGGGTTGTCAAAATAAAATACAGGACACCCAGTTAAATTTTAGATTAAAAAAATGAATGATTTTAGTGCAATATTTAGGGCATACACTAAAAAATTATTCAAGTTTAACAGAGCATCTTTATTTTTTCTTGCTAAATCTGGCAACCCTACACATAGCTTAAATTGGGCTTCAAACCCACATAAACACTTGCTCGAGGTTATGAAGCCTCAGGGGATATTTTCCCCCATTCTCCCAGGGCAGCAGCAATGGCTTCTTTCTTTCTTTCTTTCTTTCTTTCTTCTTTCTTCTTTCTTTTAAGGGTTTCTTAAATATGATACCAAAAGCACAAGTAACAAAAGAAAAAAGGTAAGTAAATTAAACTGCATCAAAATTTCAAAGTTTTAGGCTTCAAATGATATTACAAAGAAAGTGAAAATATAACCCATACATTGGGACAAAATATTTGCAGGCCATATATTTGATTAGGAACTTATATCCAGAATACATTAAAAAAAAACAACTCCTATAACTCAATAATAAAAATAACCCAATTTAAAGATAAATGATTTGAATACATATTTCACCAAAGAATACCTCATGAAAATACCCTCAACACCATTAACATTAAAGAAATGCAAATCAAAACCACAATGAGGTACCACTTCACACCTACTAGGATGGCTGTAATAAAAAAAAACAGACTATAACAAATGTTGGTGAAGCTATGAAGAAATTAGAAATGTCCAGAATAGGCATGTACACAGAGAGAGAAAGTTGATTAGCGGTGGCCTACAGCTGGGCAACCTGGGGTTGGTGGGAGGGGTGGAAGTCATGAGGGTGGATTGACTGCTGTTACGGGGTTTCTTTTTTGAATTATGAAAATGTTCTAAAATTATATTGTGGTTTATGGTTGCACAGATCTACAAATAAACTGAAAACCATTGAGTTGTACAGTTTAAGTAGGTAAATTGTATGGCATGTGAATTCTATCTCATAAGCTGCTAAGAAAATATAAGACAAATATTCAAAACACACCACTCTCATTCTTTTACAACCTTCTACATTCTATCTCTTGAGGTTATTTATTGAGAGATGGTACCCAAGTGGCCCCAAAACATAGGATCAAATTGTGGACAATGTTAAAACAGCAAGGACTCTTTATCTCAAGTAATAACTTGTTTATTTCTTTACATCAGTTAGCCAGATGGCAGTGAGTGATAATACTCTGTACTAATCCCTTAGGAGGACTAGTTTGCTTGCGGTTTAGACATAGACAATAATGATCTGCCCCATTATAAGAAATATAACAACACCACAAAGAGCTTCATGACAAATAAAATGATTAGAATATGGTATACAAAGATCTAGACAGCATTCTGCTACATCCCATCAATAAACATTTGTTGAGTATTATAGAAAATGCAAAAATGAATTAGATCCTGTAAAAAAATCTTTTAAAAAAAAAGAAAATTAGAGGGGAAACAACATAAAAACTTGGAATTTGAAAAAAAGAAAAGAATTAGATTCTGTTTCTGCCTGCAGTCAAGACTCAATCAAGAAAATAGAAACCGCCCTATCCAGCTTGGCTCAGTGGATAGAGCGTTGGCCTGTGGACTGAAAGGTCCCGGTTCAATTCCGGTGGAGGGCACAGGCCTGTGTTGCAGCCAGTCAATGATTCTCTCTCATCATTGATGTTTTTATCTCTCTCTCCCTCTCCTTTCCTCTCTGAAATCAATATATATATATATATATATATATATATATATATATATATATATATATATATATAAAATAGCAACCAATTTAAATATTTAAAGATAAAGGCATTTAATACACAGGAGTAGGTACTTAAAAACTTTTAAAAGAGCTTGAGAAGTAAAAGTCAGGGGAGCTGCCAACAGCTTTCAGATTCACTGAAACTGAATATGAAACTTCTTGCTGTCATGCAGAAGTCAGGAAGCTGTAACATACCGAAATCAATAATCACGTTGCTCTGCATCCTTGGGGTGAAAGGCTGGCAGAGGGGATAGAAATTGCTGCACAAAGTTGTATCTTAAGTTCACGTGTCCACCACCACTGCTGGAGAAAGCCAAATGACTTCTCTCTTCTGCCTTCCACTTCACGAAATGTACATCTCATTGACAGCCTCTAAACTGTATTTGGAACCCTCTGGCAAGAGACTATGGAAAAGGTAGTTCTCATTCATACAACCCCTGCAATGAAAGGAAGAGTATGAAAGGTAATGGAAATAGTGCTACGTACCAACAAATAATATATGACTCATTACTCTCAAGGGTAGTAAAGTAATTTCTGAGACTTATATAGTTTGAGTTAGGGATTGTTTCTTAATGACAGGGGATGCAAGTCCCAGAAATTGAATCTTTCCCTCAGATAACTTGACATGTCTTGAATATTGGACTCCTAGGCACTTTACCAAGTTGGCAAGCCCTGAAGTTTATTAGAAGTGTATCTTCCACCCTCTGACACATGTCTTAAGAAACATACTTGTGAATTCTTTGCACTTGGTCCAGTCATTATGTCAAGAATTTGTGACATAATGGACCAGTGTGAAGTCCCATGGGATGACAAGACTATAAAATTCACGTGGACTAAATTATGACAGAGAACTGGGGATTGGACATAGCCATGGGACAGGACTCCTGTGAACTACGTACTTTTCTGGGTAAAAGTAAGCTGTTTCTGGTGGTCTTTACTTATTACTATAGAACAGGAGTCGGAAAACTAGAGCTTGTAGGATGGCCATTTGTTTTGGAAATATAGTGTTCTTTTTGGAATCACAGCCATGGCCATTCATTTACTTATTGTCTATGGCTGCTTTCACATGATAACCACAAATTGAGTATTTGGAACAAAGACCTTACTGACCAGCCAAAATATTGCTCTCAAACTAAAGATAAATAGAAATTAAAAGTTTTACACTTATTTCTAAAATAAAACTATAGCCCCTTTATGAAAGCAAACACTAAAATGCATTTATACCAGTTAAAAACAAATATTTTTCTCTGAGAATTGAAAGAATCAATACCTATTTAAGTGAAAATTTCCCTTTCAACCTTCTTATTCTAGTATAAAATAACCAGAGCTATTTATGTCGCTCAACTTCTGATTTAAAAAAAAAATTCTGTTTAGAAAAATCTATGTGTACTCTTTATACTATCGAGCAAAGTAATTTACAGTATTTGATTGACAATCCATTTTTACATCTAATGAAGCACATTAAAAAAATAAACTCTTGGTTTTCCTGTTCCAAAAAAAAAATCTAGCCCAAGTCATTTGGAATTCATTAGGAGTCATTTGCTCAAGTGCCATTGACAGGAATGAAGAGATTGGCGTATAGTATAGACCAGTGATGGCGAACCTATGACACGCGTGTCAGAGGTGACACGCGAACTCATTTTTTTTTGGTTGATTTTTCTTTGTTAAATGGCATTTAAATATATAAAATAAATATCAAAAACATAAGTCTTTGTTTTACTATGGTTGCAAATACCAAAAAATTTCTATATGTGACACGGCACCAGAGTTAAGTTAGGGTTTTTCAAAATGCTGGCACGCCGAGCTAAAAAGGTTCGCCATCACTGGTATAGACCCAGAGGTCTGTGTTTATCAAGTATATACTCTCTCTCTCTTGCTCCAAAATTTCATGGTGAGTGGGGAGAACACAATGGCGAATATTGATTCTCTGACCTTTTAATTTACACTGCCACTTGCAGAAGTTTTTCTTGTATTTTTGAATTCTCATTTCCCCGTAATAATTTGCAATTATATAATGCTTCATAGGATTAGTGAGTGTTTTCAAAAACAACTCATTTGATCACCATATCAATCCAGAAAGTATTTTCTTCCCACATTTCATAGATAAGGAGACTGAGGCACAGAAGAAGTCAGTAAACATCCAGCTTCACAGAGATAAGGACCAAAGAGAACATTCACCAAGCATCCACTATACTGTAGGCACCATCATAAGCCAGAACCAGAACTCACACCTTATAGACTCCAAGTCCAATATTCTTACTATCACAATTTATTAATCCCCATCATAGAGAGTACTGGGGTTGGTACTGGTATTGGTAACTTTTAAACACATAAAAATATAACAAGCACTGACCCCAAACTGAGAATAAGATGACAGGAGGAGATAGGAAACACAACTATAAAACTTTAATGTCAATGCTGTTTATAGTTATTGAATGAATGGCATTAAGATATGCTTATATTACTGCATAAAGAGTTAAGATGAACAGGAAGTACTTTTTAAGAATTTAGTTGTGACATTCTGAAATATCTAACCACAGGAAGTTATAAAGTATCTATGGATAATTATTATTAAAGAGCAAACTTATCTTTTGGGAATGATTCAAATACAGTACTGCTTAAAGTCAGTAGCTGTAGGAAATGTTTCCCTTCTAGTTCTATTATTCTATGATACTATCTCTAGTTACAGGGTCTTGTACACCAACATACTTTAACATCCTATAAATCTGAAGAGAAAGAGTTGATAATATCAGATATGGATATGCTGTGAAGTATGTGTGATCAAGCTCTCTGCAAATAAGCAGTAATAGGTATGTTTTTGCTTCTTACTAAGGCTACATGCTATCAGATTCACCAGTGTTATTCACTTAATAATTTATCTGATAAACATTTATTATCTACACCTCATGTATGAGATTTGTGAAGAATATAAAAAATTAGTAAAACCTTTTGCTATCTAATAGATTTTTTAAAATATGATTTTTAATTGATTTTTTTAGAGAGAGAGGAAGGGAGGGGGAGAGAGATAGAGAAGTATCAGATGAGAGAGAAACATAAATCGGCTGCTTCCTGCAGGCCAGGCTGCCTCTTGCAGGCCCCAGGCATGTGCCCTGACCAGGAATCAAACTGGTGACCTCTTGGTACATGGGATGATGCTCAACCAACTGAGCAACACTGGCCAAGGATCTATCTAATAGATTTTGAGTGGCCTGGTCAAAAACCAATGCTAGCAGCATATATGAATTATTATTTTCATCAGCAAGGCTAGATAATATACATAAGAAACTAAGCAAGCATCTTTTTGCCATCTACAACAGAGGTCAGCAAACATTTTCTGTAAACAGCCAGATTGTAAATATTTTAGGCTTTGCAGGGCCACATGGTTTTTGTTGTGAATATTTTAGGCTTTGTAGGGTCATGTGCTCTTTGTTGCAGCTACTTAACTTTGTATCATTTGGCAAAAACAGCCATAGATAATACATAAATGTGTCACAAAATATTATTGATTTGCTAAAAGTCATTTAAAATGCAAAAACCACTCTTAGCTTATAGGCCATACAAAAATAGGTGGTAGACTATAACTTGTCAATCTTTGATTAATGAAATTATCATCTATGAAAGAAAATATATTATAGATGGCCATGCAGGATTCAGGCAAGATACTAAAATATTAAAATAAATATAAAACAAAATGATAAATACTTAAAATATTTTCATACCAAGAGTTGGGAAGATGATAAAGTGTTATATGGATGGATCAGAACTAGCTCTTCTTAGATGGGTAATTTCAGCAATTGGTAGAAAAGGAATATGAATGACTGCATACTAAAAGAGTTAAAACAAAGATTTAATACCTTTGTATTGTCACAGTCGGGGGTGGGCAAACTTTTTGACTCAAGGGCCACAATGGGTTCTTAAACTGGGCCGGAGGGCCGGAACAAAAGCATGGATGGAGTGTTTGTGTGAACTAATATAAATTCAAAGTAAACATCATTACATAAAAGGGTATGGTCTTTTTTTTTTTTTTTAGTTTTATTCATTCCAAACGGGCCGGATCTGGCCCGCGGGCCGTAGTTTGCCCACGGCTGGTCACAGTTCTTTGCCTTATGTTGTCTAGAGGTTGAATTGCTTCCCATACAACTCTCTGTACTTGGCTCCTATTTTTGTTTTCTGTGTCTTAAATAACTGGCCTTGTATATTAGTCAGGGTTTTTGGAAAATCAGAACAAATAGGATGGATTTATATATAAAACTAGAGGCCCAGTGCATGACATTCATGCACTGGGTGGGGGTGTTCCCCTTAGCCCGACCTGCACAGTCCAGGAGCCTCAGGGGATGTCCGACTGATGGCTTAGGCCCACTCCCTGCTGGGCCTAAGTTGTCAGTCAGACATCCTTAGAGCTGCTGGCTTGTGGCTGAGCGGCACTCCCCCTGTGGTAGTGCACTGACCACCAGGGGACAGATCCTACGTTGAGCATCTGCCCCCTGTGGTCAGTGTGTGTCATAGCGACAGGTCATTCCACTGTTTGGTTGATTTGCATATTACCCTTTTATTATATAGGATAAGTATATGAGATTTATATGTATATAAACATATATAATGTGTGTATGCTATTTTTTAATAAGGAATTGGCTGATGCAATTAAGGAAGCAGAGAAGTCCCTTGATCTAAAGTTGTCAAGCTGGAGAAAGCTCATGGTGCAGTTTTAGTCCATGTTTGAAGACCTGAGTGCCAGCGATAGAAGTCTTAGTCTGAGAGTAAGAGAAGACTGATGTCCTGGCTCAACAGTCAGGCAAGACAAGCAAATTCTTTCCTTTGATTTATAAGGCCCTTCATCAGATTGATACGATACTCACCTGCATTGGGGAGGGCAATCTGCTTTATTCAATCTCCTGATTCAAATGCTCATCTCATCCAGAAACACCACCATGGGCATGCCCAGAAATGTTTGGTCAAATATCTGGGCATCTTGTGGCTCTGTCAAGTTGACACATCAAATTAACCATCACATCAGTATTTCCAAAAGTATGTGTCACTTGTGCATAGTATGATAGGAAGTAAATAAATGATGTATTGTGAGAAAAGCTATCAGGTCTCTTAGTAAAGTCAAATTCTAGCCATCCAGGGCTTGGAATGGAGGGAAGATCTTCAAGTTCAAGCTGTGACTGGTCCTTGGGGTGGGAGCTGTAACTCACAGGCCTGGCTAGAGTTTCCAGAAATTCCCTGCACTGAACATCTCTTGTTTTCTGCCTCACATTCTTTTGCTCATTTTTTACACCCATCTGCTGTAGCAAATAGTTTCCCAGTTATTGCCTGACAGGATCTTGCTTCAATTGCATTAACTTCCATTTTTACCCTGAGGCTTCCAAGATAGCATGGGGTGGGACTTCTGTCTGGACCTACCTGGCATTCAAGGAAGTGCAAACTGGAAGTGTGAAGAAATTAATGCCCCATGGGACAGCTTTAGCTAGTGTGGGACAGGAGCCAATGAGTTAAAATGCTCCCCTCTTCCTTCCTTTAATGGGCAACTCTGAGGCTCCTTGTAAGGTCTTGGCAAGGTAATATGCTTTTATTGGCTTTCTCTCCTTTATTCTTTTATTCAGGCTCTGCTTTGAGCATGGGTAGGGTACTCAGAGTGTCTTATTCAGCTTGGGCTACCATAAGAAAACATCATAGACTGAGTGATTTAAACAGCATAATTTATTTTCTTATAGTTCTGAAGTCCCAGATCAAAGTCTAGTAGGGTCAGTTCCTGGTGTGAGCTCTCTTCCTGGCTTAAGATGGTCACCTTCTTTCTGTGTCCTCACATGGCCTTTCCCAAATGTGTGTGCAGAGTGGGATTGGAGATTACTCGGGTTTTTTTTTTACAAGGACATTGATCCTTTCCCACTAGGGTCCCATCCTCATAACCTCATGTAACCCTATTATCTCCCAAAGGCCCCATCAGCAGATACCAGTACTCTGGGGTTAGGGCTTCAATATATGAATTTAAGAAGGACACAAATATTCAGTCTATAACACAGGACGAGACATTCCCCTTGGGGAATCACTGCCTCATTTTTGTTGGCACAACTATCCTGGCCTCAGAGGCCACACTCATCCTCTAGTGCTCTGGTCCAAGCCTGGGATTGGTAGTCATAATTAGTGAAAAAGTCCCCTTTATTGGCAATTTTTTAGGATCTGAGTGATATTGTTGTAGAGGACATGGGCTATAAAATAAGATTCCCATCCGGCTGGTGTGGCTCAGTGGTGGAGCGTCGATCTATGAACCCAGGAGGTCAGGATTCGATTCCTGGTCAGGTTTCGATTCCCGGTCAGGGCACGTGTCCAGGTTGCAGCTCTATCCCCAGTGTGGGCCGTGCAGGAGGCAGCCAATCAGTGATTCTCTCTCATCATTGGTATTTCTACCTCTCACTCCCTTCCTCTCTAAAATCAATAAATATATATATATTTCTTAATTTAAAAAACAAGATTCCCTCTTAGTTCTCTGAGGTCTCCAATGGGAACCTAATTTAGACTTGTAGCTCTGATGATTGATACCAGATTGCCCTACATCAGAGATTCTCAACCTTGGATGCACAACAGAATCACAGAAACAGTGGAGGTGGTAAAGGAAGGGTGGTGGGGGTGATTGAAAAATACCAATGCCTGAACCTACTTCCAGAGCTTAATTTGGTGGTTCTGGGCAGGCATTGAAGCTTCAGTATTTTTTAAATTCTAATATGCAGCCTCAGAGGTACCGGTTACGGCCCTACATGAGCCTCTGCAAAATTGCCTGCAGTCCACTGTGAGTTTCGTATCTTGATAAACAGAGACTTACAAAAGGGACTTACTAAATAATCTTAACTAAAGGTTTAATGTGGGGCTGTATTTCCCAACAGGCCAAGCAGGAGTTAATCTGAAAAGCTTACTCAGGAGGTAACAAACACCATCATATTTTAAAACAAAACATGTACACCAATGTTCAGAGCATTTTTCACAATAGCCAAAAGGTAGACACAAGTCTATCAGCAGATGAATAGCTAAACAAATTCTGGTGTCTATATACACACAATAGAATATCATTCAGCCTTACCAAAGAATAAAATACTGATACATCCACAATATGGATGAACCATAAAAACATGCTAAGTGAAAGGCACCAGTTACAAAAGATCATATATTGTACGGTTACACTTTTATGAGGTACCTAGGATAGGCAAATTCATAAAGACAGAAAGCAGATTAGAGATTACCAGGAACTGGGTGGGAGGGGGGAGTGGGGAGTTGGTACTTAATGGGTACAATGTTTATGTTAGGGATGATGGAAAAATTCTGGAAATGGATGGTGGTGATGGTTGCACAACATTGCGAATATATGTAATGCCACTGAATTGTGCCCTTAAAATTGGTGACAATGGTCAACTTTATGTGATGTATATTTACCACAATAAAACAAAACAAAACAAAACAAAATCTCCGCTTTATTGGTGTGATGCTTCTGAATGAAGATTTAAGCTGCTCTGTAGTTGTGAAGGTAACCATACCACCAGTAGTAGATAGGTAGATTGGCAATGGTGAAAAAAACTCCCATTTAACAAAAGTTTTTAGAATGTATCAGCAGCCTGAAGTCACTATAAGGTGATGTCTATAATGGACATTTTTAAGTTTTTTTCAATATTAGTAAGCATGTTCAAGCCTTTTAAAGGAAAACTAAGGCTTTCTCTGTTTAAAATTTATTTCTCTGGAAAATTTGGAATAAAAATTTATTCTTGACAATAAAATAATGATGATATCATAAACTTACTTTGGTATCATAACTATAGATTTTTTAGATGTAAAAAGTAGTTCTCAGCTTTAAAGATTATCAACCTGTGGTTAGCATAATGTTGGAGTATGTGCTTTAAAGGATGGAGATTATTATGCTCTTGGAATTTCTGACTCAGGCTATCTTCTGCCATAAGGAGTATAAAAAAGGATTTGTTCAAACTGAAGAAAATCACATAATTAGTTCTTTTAGTGGCAGTAAGCGGTACATGTAGTAAGATAATTCTAGGGCAAAAGAATTTCCTGTAGATTAACTGTCATCAGCTTCCTTTTTCCTCCTGTCAACTTATCCAAAATCTTACTCCTTTCAAATTTGGATAATGCCTCTCTTTCTGTGCTTTCTATTAACCTCATTAATCACTTGCTCATGCCTCCATTTCTCTCCCTTTCCCCACCCCCTCTCTACCTTTCTGCCACTCTCTCAAAAAATCTTTTTCCATGATAACACTTTCTCAAAAATTATTTTGAATGTACATGAGAAAAAAAATAGCTCATGATTTCAATGTTTTCTTTGCAGACAGCTCTTCAGTTACAGACCAGTGGTATAAGGCAGTGGAGTATATGTAAACAATTGGGACATTGGAACATTCTTCCCCAGGCTGTTTACTAAACTCTCCCTGAAGACCAGATTTTATGCTATGTAAAAATTTTAGAGTTAAATGAATGAATAAAGAGAAGAGACAGAAATGGTCTAAAACATTCAGGTTTATAATGACTTTTACAGAATATCTTGGAGTCTTGCTGTCCTCTGGTGATGGAATTTCCTTCCACATTTCTCTCCCACATCAAGGTAGTTTGCCTCAGTTAAGTGGCTTGTGTGATTGACAGTCTTTTTTTTTTTTTTTTTTTTTTTAAATATTTTATCAATTTTTTACAGAGAGGAAGGGAGAGCGATAGTTTGAAACATCGATGAGAGAGAAACATCAATCGGCTGCCTCCTGCACACCCCCTCCTGGGGATGTGCCCGCAACCAAGGTACATGCCCTTGACCGGAATCGAACCTGGGACCCTTCAGTCTGCAGGCTGACGCTGTATCCACTGAGCCAAACTGGCCAGAGCGACACTCTCTCTTTATTCAGAAAGAAATTTCCTGATCCTGAAATGCTTGCTTAGTCCAAATCAGGGACCTCTTTTCCCTAATTTTTTACCCTTTGCCTACCAATCGTGGCACCACTGTTTGTGTATGGGGGTGGGGCCTGCACCCTGCATTTTTAATTTGCACCCTGTATTTTGTCCTTATCTTCTGACTTGACTGAGGACTTCTAGAAGCTTCCCTTTCTTTCCCTACTTGGTTTGGGCCTTGAAGAATCTTCACCCAAATATATGAGGAGGTGTTTTCCCACTGGCCAGAGTTAAACATCAGAATGAGTTTTCACCTAGAAGCAGTGCCATCCAAAGAGGTGTGTCTGATAGTCATAATGAGTATAGGTGTAGGGTTGAGCCACACCATGGCTTCCCAATTATCCATTTGTTGGTTCAACGTATATTTATTTATTCATCAGGTGACTGCTATATGCAAGCACCATCTTACAGGCTAGGGTATAAAACCAGTAAGAGTTGCTGTTTATGGAACTCATATTCTAGTCAGGACAGTTAAAAATAAAGATAAGCAAGTAAAATTTGTAATGGTGATAAGAGCCAAGAGAAAAAAATAAAGGACAGAAGGGATAGATGGGTGAGAGAAAGAGAGAGATAGTGTACCAATAATATTAACACTTTGCGGTCCAATGTTATTTTTGGAATTCCAACAGTCTGGTCCAAATTAATTGACGGGATTGAATGTTGAACTTTTTAATGTTCTTATTGCTTGACGTTGGACCTGCTCCTAGCACCTGGTCTGTCGAGTCAGCCTCGAGGTTGGACTGAAAAGGGTTAAAGTAGTGAGAGAAGACCTATCTGAGGAGGTAGCATCTTGAATAAAGATCTGAAGGAAGAGAAAGAGCAAGTCTTGTATATATCTGAGGGTTCAGCAAGTGTGGAAGGATCTACCTGAAGTAGTTGTGAATGTGTGTTCCAGGAAGAGTAAGAGGACCAGTGAGGCTGAAGTGGAATAAGAGAATGACAGAGCATCAGGGGATGAGGACAGAGAAGTGCAGGTGGGCCAAATCCTGTGATTCTTTGTAGAACAGTGCAAAACTTTGGTTCTTCTCCAAGTGACATGGAAAACTACGGACAGATAATTGTTAAGCAAGCAGACAATTGTCATGCCTTGGCTCTTCCCCTTTTAGTTTTTGTTTGTAAATAGCCCCCCACCCAGATCTGTTCTAGCCCTCTGCCTCTATTTGTAAGTCAGTGGTTTAACACTCAACATGCATTTTCCTCCAAACACTATACAAAATCATTTGTTTCTCAAGCACGTCTATAAAAGCATACTACAACATTTTGAGCAAAACATGTACTGTAGAGTCAAGCAGACCTGACTAGTTTTAGGATAAAAATGAGCAAATGTTATAAATCTTAAAGTATTGTATGGCTCAGAATAAGGCTCAATAGATGAGTTTTGTTTATCTATGGCCTACTGCCAAAGGAAATATACTCTCACAGCTTTTCCCCTACAGTCCCGACCATGAAATAAACACATAGCCCTCTTGAGGATTTCTAGTTTTAAACAGTTGGCATCAATGGAAAAACAGAAAGTATGTGGGAAATTTTTAAAAACTTTTATTCACCATCCTCTTAGACCCTGAAGTGGAAAACCAGTGTAACATATTGACACCAGTGGTGAAAGGGAAGAGGAGGTGAAATGAAAGAGAAGAAAAAGAAGGAAGGAAACATTTATTTTTTTTAAAAAACTTATTTTAGTTTTAAAAAATATATTTTTATTTATTTCATAGAGGAAGGGAAAGGGAGAGAGAGATAGAAACATCAATGATGAGAGAGAATCATTGACCCGCTGCCTCTTGCACATTTCCCACTGGGGACCGAGTCCACAACCCGAGTCCTGACTGGGAATTGAATCGTGACCTCCTCATTCATAGGTCGATGCTCAACCACTGACCCACACCTGCCAGGCAGGAAGGAAACATTTATTGAGCACATACTCAATGCCAGGAGCTGTGCTAGGTACTTCTAAGTATAACACCAGTTAATCATCTGTTGTAAGGGCATCTCTGTTGTAGACAGAGAACATCATGGCTCTGAGTTGATGAATCTTGCCTAAGTTCATGCAATTCGTAAGTGGTGGAACTGGTATTTAAAGCTAACTCTGACTTCTTGTCTGTAATATTTTAATATGCTTAACACATAACAAAATATATATAAATAGTATCTTACATTATTATTAAAATCTGCCTTTGAATATATATCATATGGTAAGTACTAAGTCATTGTTCTCCCAAAGAGTAATCTTTTTTTTTTTTTTTTAAAGTATATTCCATTTATTTCTTTACAGAGAGGAAGGGAGAGGGATAGAGAGTTAGAAACATCGATGAGAGAGAAACATCGACCAGCTGCTTCCTGCACACCCTCCACTGGGGATGTGCCCGCAACCAAGGTACATGCCCTTGACCGGAATCGAACCTGGGACCCTTCAGTCCGCAGGCCAACGCTCTATCCACTGAGCCAAACCAGCCAGGGCCCAAAGAGTAATCTTATATTTCAATCACAACATTTAAAAAGTTGAAGACTAAATAATATGAGAAATCTGAATGAAAATGGTTTGGTAATATAGTTTTGTTTTTCACAGACTTACTTTTAAAGAATTTATAATAAAAATACCTTTCTAAGTGTAACTGTGGCATAACTTCCTCAGTACTTTAATAGCTTCCAGATGTGTAGATAACTTTGTTTAGAAACTTTTTAAATTATCAAAGTTCTTTGCTGATTAAATAGGACTTATAATAAAGTAAGTCTTCTCTGCCCTGTTAGACCTCATGATGTTGAAAACCTTTTTGAAGTCATAACTTCAAAGTACGGTAATTTACATGGTTATAGTCTCATAACAAATACAGGATTACAGACTTTTCTGTAAGATTATAAAGGAAATGAAACAGAAATAATGACAAAATGACTTCTCATGTTCGGATCTCTTCCTTTGAATGTTTACCAGTTGGTCAACAAACTTGATATGCTAAAAAGTCCTATTGACATCAAAGAATACTTTCTCTAGTGCAAAGGGTCAAGTGTGGTGCCTTGTCAACTGACAGACCACTGGCAACAGAGTTAAACAATTTAAATGGACTTGAGATCATGTCAGTTTGTGCAGTGGGAAGTAAACAGTCTAGATCTGTAGGTTGGAGACATGAATGGCAAATAGTAAAAGACAAGGACCCAATGGAGAAAAGGGTGGAGAAATATTAGTGAGGTGCTCAGTTACAATGGTTATACTCCAAATCCTGAAGAGTCTGAGGACTAGAGAAAGGGATTTGATATAAAATTAAACAAACAAAATGTAAATAAATAAAAAAGGGTTGTGACTGAAGGTGGGAGAGAAATTTTTTGAAGTTTGATTTCTTTGTTTTAAAGATAGACAATATCTTAAGGCTGCAGCAAATAACAGCAACAAGAAAAGCTGAAAATTAAATAAGTCATAGTACAGCAGAGAGTGTCACATGTAGCCATTGTCATTTGGGCGTGTGGTGAACTTGGACTATTATCACACTTGTGGATGGGCTCTATGGCACAGCTTGTTTCCAGTCTATTGATCAACACACATACTTTTTTTTTCCACACAGAAGGGCTTACAAAATAACACTAAGCCAGGAAGAACAGTTGAGAACTGAGACTTCAATCCTCTTATACTAAACTGGCTCTTAGAGTGTAGCTTAAAGAACTTTGAAGGAGGCATATATTGTAAATATTATTGTAGTAGAAAATTCCACCTGCCTAGAATGAACCCCATTGCATTTCAAACAATTGGTTAAATACGTACTATTACATAGAAGTAGTATTCAGTTGTTTTTATTACATTGTATAATTGGGTCTTGTTTCTCGTTCTTCCCTCTGTGAATTCACTTCACTAAAATTGTTCTGGGATCCAAAAAAGGGACCACGCCACAAACTGGAAAAAAAAATAATGTTTACTTTTCTTAGCTAATTAACTTTTGTCTTCATTTGTCTTCTATCCTTTTTCTTTAATGGATAATAGGGAGAATATAGTAGGACAAACCTTCCTTTCCCTAGATAAGTTATGCCACATGCTATGTATCCCATATTTTGTGATTTTAAACAAAATACTCTTCACTTAGAACCCATATGTGATAGGGATATTATTTTTTCAGATATGCACATGTACACAAACATCATTATACTATTATTCTAATTTATTGATTCCTCACAAGAAAATCATATCCATGTACATTTGAATACCTACCTATCTTGATGTATTTAAAAAAAATCTTATAAGAGTTTATTTGAGCTAAACTGATGGCATATGCTGTGGAGCAAGATCTCAAATATTTTCTAACTTGATGTATTTATGGACCCATTGTTTTAGAACATATTTCTCAGAGTAGAATTTTGGAGAGATAAGATGTGTATATGTTCATTTTTAATATATACTGCCAAACAGTTTTCCAAATTGATTTTAGCAATTTGTACTCTCACCATCCTTAACATTTAGTATATCATTCCTTTTAATGTTGGCCATTCTGGTGGGTATATAGTGGTTTAACACTGTGATTTTGATTTGCATTCCCCTGGTCACTAATGATATTGAACTTCTTTTTATATGTTTGTTGACCATATGAGTATTCTCTTTTTATGAAGTTTCCATGTCTTTTGACCATTTTCCATTAAGTTTTCAAGCTTATTTTTATTGATTTGTAGGTGTTCTTTATATATTCTAGATAATTTTTATAATCAAGATTCATTTCTTTTCTTATATAGCTATCCAATGGACTCAGTATCATTTATTGACATGACCATCCTTTCTCTATTTCCATGAAGTGGCACCTTTCTCATAAATCAAATGACCGTATATGTGTGCGTGTGTTTTGGGACATTCAATTGGGTTTCAGTGGTCCATTTCTCAGTCCTTCTAGCAATGTTCTGTCGCTTTATAATGTCTTTATATCAAACACTATAAAACACACCTAGATTTTGAATTAAAATAGATATTTTTAACTGAATAAAAAAAGCTTCACCTCCTTCCTTTTTGTTATTCTTAAGCTATTGTTCCCTAATGCCATCTCACTTGAGTGTGGGCTAATTTCTGCCTCCCTTTTCACTGTCACTGGGTGCTCTTATGCAGGGCATAACTTCATCATTACTTTTTTGAATTGGCTCATTCTCATAGATTTTGGCCTCTTACAATTATTTTATCTTTCCTATCAGGTTCAGCCATGAATTTTAATAAGTTTTGAAAATATTGTATCCATCATTTTTAGGTGTATGTTGTAAGAGTTTTTCTCTGAAAACAGGATCTCTTAAAATGTGGGAAATAGAAGTTACCTCATCCATTTTCAATGGTCACTTTCATTTCTTCAACAAATATTTGCTGAAGAAGGCCTACATGAGCCACTGTGCTTGAAACTAAAATACAATGGTACACGAAGCAGCCCAAGTCCCTGGCTTCATAAAGCATATGGTTAGTTGAGTAGTTCATTGCTATTATTTTGTGGTTGTGTGTTTCTTCTCAGTGATTGTTCTCTCCAGGAAGTTATTCCTCTGGAGAGGGTGGGATCACAGGAAGCAATAGCATACACAAAACCTGCAAAATCTCTATCTTTCTAAGTGTGTTCCATGAGGCAGAACACACTTAGAAAGTGTGCCTCTGGGAACCACACAAAACCAAGCTGAAAAAAACGGGACTTTGTTAATACCAACCTTCTCCCACACATCTGTTTTGAATAAACTGAGGACCACCCCCTAAGATGGTCCACTTTCCAAGTGGAGGAATTTGTTTGCTTAGAAACTGCAACATTCCAGTTCCAATCGCACTGTCTCCATTATTTCCAGGGGCTATTATACAAACTAGCCAGTCTGGTCTGGGCTATGTAAATATCTCCAGCAAACCCCATATCATTTAGGGGATTGGTCTTCTGATTTTTCTCTTAGTGCTTTTAGTCAACAGTCTCTTCTTCTGCTACTATTACAGCTGTTGGATTTTTTAATTTTTATTCTTTTTCCCACTATTTGCCGAGGCTATAGAAATCAGGCTCCACAGGCAGGGTCCCTCACACTGTGCCCAAAGCATTTGGCTCTCACAGTCAGGCCACATCAGAAGTTCTCTATGGTATTGTGGGGGCAGTTCTGCTTTCCCAGCAAAGTGCAAAGGCGCTGCTTCAGGGCCATTTTGCCTCCCCGATTCCCACGTCTAATTAAGTGGGAACTGAAAGTAGTGTTTCTTTTTCACCTGACCAAGCTCTCTCTCCAGTCACTGTTTGGGAAAGAGCTTTGCAACTGCAGGTCTGTTGACAACAGGCCGGTGGGGTGAGTCCCATGCCAGTCCGTTTTCATTTAATTTTGGAGTTCTGTCTCAGTCATTTGCCATAGCAGGACATCTGTCTGCTCCCTGCAAAATGAGGAACCAGGCCCATAAGTTTCTTTCCACTGACTCCTCTTTTCCTTAGACTCTAGGTTTATGCCAGTGAATGAGCCTAGAGTCTTCCCTTCTGACCTCTCTAAACTTCCTTCCTTCCTTCCTTCCTTCCTTCCTTCCTTCCTTCCTTCCTTCCTTCCTTCCTTCCCTCCTTCCTTCCTATTCTTTCTTCTTTCTTTCTTTCTTTCTTTCTTTCTTTCTTTCTTTCTTTCTTTCTTTCTTTCTTTCTTCTCTCTCTCTCTCTCTCTCTCTCTCCCTCTTTTTCTTTTTTTCTCTCTCTCTAAATATGTATTTTTGATTGGTTTCAGAGAGGAAGGGAGAGGGAGAGAGAGATAGAAACATCAATGATGAGAGAGAATCATTGATTGGTTACCTCCTGCATGCCCCACACTTTTGTGATCAAGCCCACAACCCCGAGCATGTATCTTGACCAGGAATTGAATCATGACCTCCCGGTACATATGTTGACATTCAACCACTGAGCACGCCGGCCAGGCTCTAAACTCTTTCTTGTTGAAGATCAGACACACATGGAATCCCCTATGATCCTTCTTTACTTACCACTGAGAATCAAAGCCAGATATAAACTTTTATAACTTGCTCTGTGTTATTGCTTGAACTGCTACAAAATGGTACTGACTCAATGATGCTTGTATATTGATCTCAAAAGATATTGTTTTATCCTATTTCATATATACGCTAATAAAATGGCAAAGACTGCTGCCTGTCCTAGGTAATGAGAACTATTTCAGGGCACAGATAGAAACCAGAATTCCTGATTCCTTTTAACCAGCTTTATTATCTACCAGGCTGTGAACTCCACCGCAGCAGGGACAAAGTGTTATTCATTCTTGACTGTCCAGAGCATGGCATGAGGCCTGGTACAAAACGACATTCAGATTGTTACACTGAAATAATACATCTTTGTTTTACCCTTTCCAAATGTAGCTTTTTGGGGGGATTTTTACTGAACTTATTCTATTTCTGTTTTCAGCTCTAGAGAGCAATTGGCCACGAGATCCCAAAGAGAGCAACTGTGGAGATGCTGCTGCAGCTACGGGAATGAGCAGGCCCGGGTTCTTTCTCTTCTTTCACTGAGCCAGCTGAAGCAGGGCTGTGTACACGGCACAGCTCCAACTCAGATTGAGGGAATACTTAGGTTTGGCAGGCTCCAGATGCTTATACCTGTTATTAGCAATATTTGGGAGTGGCCTTTCAAAAGGAGATTATTATCACCCAGTGTGACTTAGATAGAAAAGGACACTTAACTTTTGAGGGGAAAAAAATCTGTGGAAAACTTTACTGCAGATGGGGGGTGAGGGGGGGCGGGGATGGCGTGGATAAGGGTTGCTTAAGGGCACTAGATATAAGACTAGAAAAACATGGCTTCTGTGGTGAAATGTTTACCAAGGTGACTGCCAGCAATGCTTTTCTTCTCTGTACACACGTTCTACTCTCCCTATTAAATGGTGAAGTCTATGACTCCCTCGCCTTGAATTGGGACTGGCTCTCTGACTTGATTTGACCAACAGAATTGGGTATATGTGATGCTGTGACTTCTGGGCCTAAGCCTTTAAAGGCCTTGTAGCTTTTGTTTTTATCTTCTCAGAAGCCAGGTGCCATGTAAAAAAGTCTGGGTTGTCCTGCAAAAAGTCACGTGGAGTTCACTGGCGTGGCACAGTGGTTGAGCGTCAACCTATGAACCGGGAGGTCACAGTTCAATTCCGGGTCAGGGCATATGCCTGGGGTGTGGGCTCAATCCCCAGTGTGGGGCATGCAGGAGGCAGCCTATCAATGGTTCTCTCTCATCATTGCTGTTTCTCTCTGAAATCAATAAAAATATATCTACAGAAAGGTCACGTGGAGAGAGAGAGGCCCTGGGGAAAAAGGATTAATATGGAGGAGGAATTAGGCTCCCCATTTAACAGGCAGCACCAGCTACCAAACATATGAGTGAGGCCATCCTGGATCCTTCATCCAGTTGTGCCTCCCAGTGGACACCACATAGAGCAGAGATGAGCCATCCTGTTGATCCCTGCTTGAATGCCTACTCCAAAGAATAATGAGCAATAAAATGATTGTCGTTAAGTTTTGAGATCACGTAGCCACAGATAACTGAAAATAGCTCCAAGGACTGGCCAGGTGATAGTGATACTACTGTAGGCATTTCTGTGGCATCTTTTTTTTTTTTTTATCCTATGCCAGTGGAACTGGGAATGCATAGATTCCCAGCAAAACTTGTGATTGCCACAGTCTGACAGAACATGAGAGTGTATTGTCAGGTCTTCTAGCCTGTGGACCATGTACAGAAAGGACAGGTTGTGAATCCAGAGCCACTCCAATACTTCCTCCTGGTTGGGCTTGACACCCAGAAGTCACAAAGATGAAAAAGGAATCACCAGCATAGTGAGATCCAGATTTTTAAAGAGCTGCTTATGTCAATGAGTTGGTAAGAAAGGGCACTAAGGAGGCCCTGGGTAAATTTATAGTTCAAATTGCCAGGCTTTGCTTGTTGGTGGTGCTCAGGATCGAGGCTGCAATGATAAATTTGGATGTGGTGACTCTCAGGCTGGTATCTAGATTCCTCTTTTGTCTTTGTGTCAGTCCCTTGCCTGTTACTCTACTCTATCTAGTGGGAAGACCCAGCCTTGCTTTTATCAATCTCTTTTCCTGGGGATTAATGTTCTGGCCTTGACCCACAGCCTGGTAGCCCTATCCCATGATGCCAGTGCTCCAGCTTGCCCACATCACTGGATATCACCTGTTCAGGACTTTGTCCCGCTTGTCTGTCCAAACCCTTCTTTCCCTGTTGAGACCTCCCTGCTTGCCCGGACTACCACCTGTTGTTTGTTGACATCTGTATGGTACCATGTTTCATCTGTTTTCTTCACTTCCTTATTGCTCCTGGAACTTGATTTCCTCCCTTCAGTTCTTACCAGGTGCTCACGGAATCGGCTCCATTCCACTGAAAAGTTGGGGCCATGTAAGACTGTGTCCAAAATACAGAGTCTAATTCTTCTTCCACAGAGTAACCTTTAGAGTTTGATAACAACCTTCCATCACTGTTAATCATCTGTTTAGGCGAAATATTGCTAGTTTCCATGTTATCAAGGTCACCCATTTATGTATATAATTTAGCCTGTCAATATTCCTCTTAAAAGGTGGCATACGGAAGTGATTCACATGCTTCAACAGAGAATATAGTAAGATATCATTTCCTATGGTAAAGGCATATTTTATGTTTTATTAATTATGCCTACATTTATGTTATTATTTTACATTAGCATTTAAAAGGATTTCCATCAGGAATAGAGGAAGGTTTTATGGGTCCTAAAGCTTATAAAACTATAAAACTTTAGGGACTCTCTTTAATAAAACACTTTAAGATAAATATAGTTTCAAGGGATGTGAAAATAAGGGATCCTGAAGCTTAGGTTTTGTAAGTTTTTATTGTAAATCTGCCTCAAAGTTCCCAATAGTATTGTCTGGTTAACTTCCTGGCTCTTCTTTACCAGAACTGCTATCTAATCAGGTTTTCTCTCTGTATCAGTGAATCTTATTAAGTTTAACTTGGGCACTTAGCATATGGGGAATGAAATAACATAGGTGAGGGACTCTAGCACACAGAGCACACAAATAAATGGTAGCAAATATTATTTTTATTCCTTACCAGCAGGACCTTATCAAATAATTTATCTTCTCTACTCTTAATGTCCACTTTGATGTAATGGAGATAATACTTGTCCTGCCTTCTTCATAAGTTATTGTGAGGATCAAATGATAAAATATGTGAATGTGCTTTGTTAACTGAAAAGCATCAGACCCACGGAAGGCATTGTAACTGAGGTTTCATTCGGTATTGTTAATTTTTGAAAAGGTTATGCCTAGGAAAGAAAAGAAGATTTTATGTTGGCTAAGGTGGGGTCACTAAAGACTTCATTCAATAGCAATGTGAGGAGGCAAAGGACAAGAGGTACAGATGCTGGAGGCAATGACCTTGCACATCCTGTTGGACATGCCAACATTCAGAAAAGATGAAATAAAATGTGAGAGCATGTAATTACACAAAAGGAAAGAACTGGGAAGGTGGTATTTGTGTGTGTGTATGTGTGCTTTCCAAAACTGGCCTCAATCTAGGTCTCCAGCCTCTACAGCCACGTCCTGCTGTGCAGCCCGGGCTCCCAGGCCTCTGCCTGGAGAAATCCTACTCACACTTTAGGTTCAGAATAAAAGCCCCTCCTCCCTGGGGTTTCCCCAATTCCTCTTGTTCCTCCCACAGGAAGAAAAATAGTTCCTCTTCAATGCCCTTTCTGTGACCACTTCCACTCTAGGCTGAGAGGAACTCAGATGTCCTTATTTCCTCGCCTCTAGGGCCTAGCCTCGCCTGCCACTGAATAGGTGTTCAATAAACGTTTAGTCAGGGAATTTACTTTGGGAAAATAAGTTTTAAAAGTTGATAAAAGGTCGTTTAAGGAATTCGTAAGAACGCCTTGCACACAGGCCTTAGCAGTCGTGATCCAGCGCCGCGTCGGGGGTCTGATGTCCCTCCAGCCTGGGGTACCCGGCGACCGATCCCAGGGAATCCCGCGGGAGGGGCCGCCTGCGCCGGGTCGGGGTCGGGGGCGTGGCCGGGGCGGAGGGCGTGGCCTGGTCGGGGGCGTGGCCTGGCGAGGCTCGAGGGGGGTTTCGTGCCGGGGGCGCGTCCGGCGGGGGCGCGGGAGGGGCTTCCGCCGCGAGGGGGCGGGGCCGGCGTCCGGAGCTCGCTGACGGTCCCAGCCAGGGAATTTCAATTTGAAACCTACCAGAAGGGAGGAGGCGGGCGCGGCTGCCGGGCGGCTGGGGCTGAAGCAGGACCCGTCCCCGCGGCGAGAGCTCCCGAGGTGCGGTGTCCGGGTAAGTAGGCGGCGGAATGGCGGGCCTGAGGCGGGGGGGACCCGGGCCGACTGACTAGTCCCTGCGGAGCTGCAGGGGCGGCTCGGGTTTTTCCTCTGGCAGCAGCTGGGAAGCTGATCCCAGGCAGGAAGCGGTGGCGGGACGGTCCCCCCGGGGGGGAGGGCGGCCGGCTTGGGGGTTCTCTGTAGCTCCCCCTCTCCTGTCCTCCCCCTTTCTACCGGACCCCGTTCCCTCCCCGCGGTCCGGGTCCTGTTGCTCCAGGCCGGATACTCGCTTCTCCGCTCCACTGGGGACCCCTCGGCCCCTTCCTTCCCCGGGAGCCGGGGCCAAGTCTCGTCGTAGCCGGGAGAGGTCGGGGCATGGTGAGGACTGTGCGGGCTCCGCCGGGTGCCGTGGGCGCGGGGTCGCGCGTCCCGGACCCCGAGGAGCGGCTGGAGGAGGAATCGGGCTCCATCCGGGCGCGGCGCGAGAGTGGGTACCGGCCGGGAGCGGCCGCCCGTCTGCGGCGCCGGGCGATGTGCGCGGGGGCCCAGCGGCGGCGGCCTTCGGGGGGGTGGGGGGGGATTTGGGGAGAGGAAATGCGGGCGACGGCGCCGCGCCTCCCGGGGCCGTCCGCACGCGTGGGCACTGCGGGAGCCGGGCGAGGGCGGCGCGCCAGCCCCACGCGCCCGCGGGTCCGGCCCGGCGTCCGCCCGCGCGGATGCCGGGAGAGACGCACGTTTTGAGCGCCGGTCCTTCCCGTTCACACATGCAGGCCCTCTTCCCACGGGTGGCATGTTTTCCTCCCCCGGGGCGGGAGGCGGAGGGCTGGGAGCCTTTTTAGGGGAGCCGCGGGGGAAGGGCGCGGGGGAGAAGGGAACGGAGCGGGCGGAGTCGGGGTTGGCGTCCGAGACCACATCCCCAGCCCGAGGCGCTGTCCCGGCAGCCGCAAGGGACGTCTGCGGACGGACGGACGGACCGACGTCCGTCATTATGCTTCCCAAGATCGCTCATGTCCTCTGAGGTCGGGGTTGTTGGGGTGTGTGTGTGTGTGTGTGTGAAGTTAGAAGAACTCTGGCCTGGAGTCTGTTATTTTTGGGACGCCTTAAATGGAATCCCCCTTCCCCACAACCGCCGCCCTGTCTTTAAGGGCCCTGGGAGGGTGGGGACCTAGGAGAGCTGTGGATGTATTTTCCCTTTTAGGAACTACATCTTTTCCTCAGTTTCTTGAACCTCTTGCATCTGAAATGGCATGTGTGTGCCAGGTGTCTTGTTCTTCTTGTTAGTTATTTAAGCTTTTTTTCTTTTCTTTTTCCCTTTCTTTTCTTCCTTTTTCGTCATTCCCTCTTTATTTTTCCTCTTGTTGTTGTTCTTCTTTCACCGGAATCCCTTACTTCTATGTATCTATAATACTGTATTGAGAATTAGCATTTTAGTCGGTGTCCTTGCATTTACCACTTGGGGGAAACTGAGGCAGTTTTTTGGCCGCAGGAGCTTTGAACCGGTTCAGCCCTATTTGGCTCATGGCTGTGGGAAATCACTGGATTGGCATTGCAGCCGCTGATGGAGTTGCATTGCAATGAAATCTTGAATTGTGATAAGGGTGAACCCCATACATTTACCAGTCTGACACAACTTTTAAAGGGCTTGGCTGTGTCACCTGTCAGCTTGAGTGATCAGGCCTATAATTTAATTTAAGAACTACTATCAAACTTCAGATATCTACCACTGGAGGTTATTAGAGAACGGTACAAGTGGAGGTGGCTTGGAACAATGGCACGGATTTAAGGCTCATTTAATCCTATGCTGTCTTCGTCACTTCTTGGGCAGAATTCCCACCGAAGTCAGTAGTGGTCTTGTGTGCAGGAGGACTGCTGAGAACAAGAGGCTGCTCATGTAGAGTAACGGGAAGGGACAGTTTCTCTCCTTTTTAAAACATCCCTCTGTAAGAAAGACCTAGTCATAACAGTTCTTTAATCTTTTACCCGTAGTTGAAGTAGTTAGAGCACTGTGTGCAAAGAACTTGCAGAGAAAAGATGTGGCTGAGTTGAGCCCCCAACCTCAAATCCTTGATATCTAAATTGGATAGGGATTGCTTAAAATGATTAAAAGCCATAAAAAAATGATTTAACAAAGTTAAAATTTTATTTCAGTAAAATTATACCTAACTTGCATAAAAAAATTTAAACTGTTATGGAATATTTTCAACTATGTTTGTGTATTAAACTGGGTATGTACACAACTGGGTATGTATATTAAAATCTGAAATTGAATTCCAAGTAGAAAGAAGCACATTCTCAGATTTAGGGAACAAATCTGAAGAGAGGCCCACCCAAAAAATAACTGTGTAAGCATAAGACAAGGAAATTCAGATAGGTCTTCCTGTGTTTGGAGAGTTAGTACAATTTTTATATTTAGTGACTATTTGGGCCTAGCATTAGATTTGTGAGGGTTGGGAGGTTTTCAGGTTAACTTTGTGCTGATCTGAGTTGGTGAACTTGTTAGGTCCTTTGCTTCTTAACGTAACATTCTTGTGGTTTACCCTTTCCAAATTGCCAGTTCTAAAGAATTGAATTTAGAAAACCGAACCAGTCACCAGATTTTAAAAATAGATTTTTAAAAATCATAACCATGTCCATGTGTACTACTCAACCACTTGCTTTCAACTAAAAATACTTGCAAAGATGACAAAGCAGTCCTCAACCAAAATATTTATTGGTAAAATTACTCTGTAATTAGTAATATTGTATAGTTATGTTTAAAATCAGGTTTTGCTCTGAATCACCACTCTCATATTACTGTGGTAGAGAATTACAAAGGTTCTATCTTTGCCATTTTATTTACGAATGTGGGGTTTATATTTTATATAGCAGAATGCTAAATAGTTTTTGAAGATTTGACTTTCTGTTTTCACAGTTAAGTATGGGCCTTTTTCTTTGTGGGTTTTTTTTTTTTTGAAATGAAGTAGTTTAAAAGCTGTGTGTGGACTTTTTGAAAAGTATGAGTTGCTAGTATTTTTATAAAGCACTAAAATAGTTTATAGGGATCAATACTGCTGAGAGGCAAATTTTGCATTTCTAAAATCTGTATTGTTTACTTGGAGAAAACAAAGGAAATGTGCCCCCACCCTCACCCCCTTTATTTAGAAACCTTTTCAGTGGCCTTGTTTGCTTTTTCAGATTCAGAATGACTGTACCTAACCATTGGGTACACTTACAGATTTAAAAGCCTCAAGTAAATGTTTGTGCTGGCTCCAGTAGTCAGCAAATAGTAGCCAGACCCTAATTTACTGCCCTTTTATAGAATCTTGGAATCTCAGGGCCAGGGTTGGACCTTTAGAAGTCAGCAAATCCATTTTCAGCCCTTGACCCTCAACACATAGGCATTTCCAGGCTCTTTGGAAGGCCTGAGTTAATAGAAGATTTGTAGATGATTCCTCCACAGATTCTAGACAGAGCATCCTCTGGGATTGCTATGTTTTGGCACAAACCAGCAACTTGATATTCAAAAGATTTTTATCATTTCTCTGACTGGGTAGTGCCTCAGATTAAAATCTAAAATAGAATCAATGCCTGGTGTCATTAACTACTGGGGAATGGCCTCCAAATATAAATAGTATAGTTATTTAGAAGTTGCAGGTAAAGCAAAGAGCAAATAAAAAAATTACCTTGAATATCAGCTAGAAATAACTGATAGTGATAACCAATGATTTTTTAAGTCTGTGTATTTTGTATAAGAGAGGGAATATTATGAGAGCAGGAATGTATATTCCCTCTCTCATACACTTAAAAAAATATATTTGTTATGTGAAGCATTGTTTACAGTTAATAAATTTGATGAATCAACCCATTGAATCTTCATATAATATATTGGAGGTGCTGTTTTTTTGTTTAATCCTCACTTGATATTTTTTCCATTGATTTTTTTAAAGAGTGGAAGGGAAGGAGGGGGGAAGAGAGAGAGAGAGAGAGAGAGAGAGAGAGGCAGAGAGAGAGAGAGAGTAACATTGTTGTGAGAGACACACATCGATTAGTTGCCTCCTGCACACGCCCCAAACTGAGCCTGGGCGGGGATGGGGATTGGGCCTGCAACCCAAGTACATGCCCTTGACCAGGAATCAAACCCCGACCCTTTGGTCCTCAGGCCTATGTTTTAACCACGGAGCCAAATTGGCCAGGACTGGAGGTGCTTTTAGTGAAGATTCTTTGAAAGTTGGAATTGACTTTGTAGAACCTAGTGCTGTTACACATAGAAATGTCATATAGATAATATTTGATATAGGGGATTTGCTGTTCCTTCTATTGAATGTTTCCCTCTGTTTTGTGGTTGGCTTGTTTCACTTTGGCTTACGGGTTTCTTAGATGTATGTTTTTCATGTCTAGAAAGGTAGATAATCTATATACTATTTCCCTAAATACCTACTGTTTGGGATGGTATTTATTTTTAATGAGAATTTCAGTGAAGTTATCAAAATTCTTATTTTTAAAGTAATGTCTCTTACATTTAGACCTGATGTGGCCTATGAGTGTGTTCACATTGCTTCTGGATTTTATTTTTCTTCAAAGATTGAAATTGGGCTAATTTCATATTCTCAGTTACTTTTAAAATGTAAATGTTTTTATTTCACAGATACGGCTTTTCCCAATGATCTTTATAGTAATACTAGTGGCTTGGTGCACGGATTCGTGCACATTGAAAGGAAATTAATTAGAAGAAATATTTTAATATCGCTATTCACCCTTTCTCTGTAATAGAAGTGTCAACCAAATTCACAATCAACAATGACAGATCAAAACACATGCGTGTAATTGGCACCAGCAAGAGCTTTATATGTATTGTGCATGCACAAGTCAACTTAGCCTTTTATATAGATAGATGGAATAAATTTAAGGAATGAGAATTGTCTTCTTATTTGCTCTGAGAAGTTTCTTAATTAAGGTTTTCCTTTTGTCCAAGTTGACATTTTGTATATGTAACTAAATTCGGTGTCATGGGTTCCAAAGTGATTTTGTCACTGTTCATCTGTAGAACCTTATTGTCTAGGTCAGTTAGGGAAGTTCATTTTATCTAAACTAAATCTTTTATGCTGTAATTGAAAATCCATTTTTCTCTTGCTTTGCTCTTTTTATGGCATCGTTTTCAACCTCCATGAAAGAAATTTCAATACATAAAAGACTTGTATTACCCGATAATTGCCTTTTGCCAAGATAATTGTGCTTTTAAAATTTTCTCATGTAAGTCTGATTACCCAGCTTTCTAATCATCTTTTCCAAGCACTGAATTCAGGTTTTTAGACCTCCTGATGAGCTTCAGAGCTGGACTCATCACCATGATAACAACAGTGCTGAGTATAATCTCATTTTTGAGTTTCCTGTGTTCTACCAGTATACATGCTTGAAGATACTAAATTAAAATGTAGTTTTCACTCTGCCATAATTGTTAGGTTCTCTATCTTTTTGTCCAGTCTACTTGTTTATCACCTTATATTCATCTACCTAGAGCAGCAATTTTAAATCTTTTTCATCTCATGGCACACATAAACTAATTACTAAAATTCTGTGGCACACCAAAAAATACGTTATATTTTTTGCCAATCTGACAAATAATAGTCATAATTTTGATTCATTCAAATCGGACAGCTATTGTGTTGGCTGTTGTCAGTTTTTTATTTGACAATCTAAGGGTAAAGAGGTTAATTAGTGTTCCTGATTAAATAGTCAGGTATTGTAAGTCTTAAAAATTCTTACAACACACTGGTTTAAAATTACTGAGCTAGAGAACCAAAAGGGAGTGTAGAGATCATTTAGTTCAGGCTCAATCTGAGGTGGGAAGTGAGGTTTGTGGGAAAGGAGTTGCCCAGGGTGGAGTGATGGGTTCACGAACTTCCTGAGACTAATTGGTGTGTGTGTGTGTGTGAGAGAGAGAGAGAGAGAGAGAGAGAGAGAGAGAGGGAGAGGGAGAGAGGGAGGGAGAGGAATTTTGGCAAGCAGTTTTTGAAAGGGTGAGAGAGAGAAATTTTGGCGAGCAGTTTTTGAAAAGGTTTTGGGAAACAGAAAAGATTGAAAACTGCTGACCTAGTTCAGTTCTTATTTTTGATTTTAAGAAATTAAAATCTTAAGAGGTCTTTTATTTTTTTATTTTTCTTAATGTTACTCTATTGTACTTTCATCACTGATTCCTCCCCGACCCCTACCCCACACTTACTTTCATTTAATTGAATTAATTGTCTTTTTTTTATTCAATTATCAATGTTCAACTGAATTCTGATGGCATCTTGGCCTCTTACATTCCTACCTATGAATTTAAAAATGGACTTTTATTTTCTCACAAATTTCTTTAATGGAAATCTCAATTAGAAGAGACCAGTCTACACTATTTGGTGCTGGTTAGACTGGCATTTAAGTCAGTAACCTTGGGTAAATTATTTCTCAAAGCCTCAGTTTTCTTATCTTTAATATGGGGTTGACAATCATAACCTCATAGAATAATATGAGGATTAAATGAACCAGTGTTTATAAAATGCTAGTCCTTATAAATGCTTTACATGATGCCTGGCATCTGTGAAAATTGTTAGGTTAAGAAAAGATCTAGTGGGTCAATTGTGAATATGTGGTTAGCATTTTATTATGCAGTATGAGGAATATTTATCTTTGTGGAAGTACAGTCTTTGATATGAAACTAATTTCCTATGGTGATCACAAGTTAAAACCACTTTTTAACAATTTTAGTACAGTATCTTTAGAATTTTTGAACTTTTAGAAAACTTTGTCCTAACAGATTGTTACCATTTTTGGTAGTATGTAGTATACACATGTATGGCAAAGCTGTTTGGATCTAGTTTCAATAACACAGGGTGTTCATAAAATTTCCCAGGGCCAGGAGACCACAGAAAGGCTGACAACTTCAGTATTATAAGGGAATTTATATACAAAGTGTGTCTTGGGCTACAGCAGCACAACATGGCTATACTCAGCTGCATGGCAGGTGCTAAAGAATTAATATAGAATAGGGCAGGATGGATGGGGTGCTAGTGCATGAAAACGCCTTACATGCTTGCTCTAAGCAGGACAATGACCTGTTCCAGGATCAAGCATGCAGTAGGCTGTAGGGGAGGGGTGGATCAGACAGTTTCTGAGAGGATTTACAGGAAACAATCTTTCTTCTGGCCTGGATCTCGCTGGCTGGGCCCACAGTGGTAACATCATGGAACAGTCTGTCCTCCATACAGCCATAATGTAGACTTTTCGTTATGTTGTCAGAGGTATCGGATTCTGAGTGTAAAATATATATGCTATATTAGTATAACTTCCTCTCTCTCTAACTTCAGTAAGCTTGCTGAAAGAAAGCTGTGAATGGAATTATTAGTGTTTAAATCTCTGCAAGTAGCATTAAAATGTGACCTTTATAGACTCAGTACATATTTTTGTACGTGAAATAGATCTGTAGATGTTATTTTCCTTTGACATAGTGTTTTTTTTGTCTAATACTTCTTTTTTCTTTATTTTTTCCCCATCACCATTTATCCCCCTATTCCCTCTTTCACCCCCAACCCATGTTGTTTTGATTACTAGTATGATTCCTCCAACTATGTTCTTTTCTCAAGATTGCTGTTGTTATCCGGGGTCTTTTGTGGTTCCATATAAATATTTGGAGTATTTGTTCTGGTTCTGTGAAATATGCCATTGGTATCTTGATAGGATTGCATTGAATGTGTAGATTGCTTTGGGTAGTATGGGCATCTTAATGATGTTAATTCTTCCTGTGCATGAACACGCTATATGTGCTTCCACTTATTTGTATCTTCTTCAATTTCTTTCTTCAGTGTCTTATAATTTCCTGAGTACAGGTCTTTTACATCCTTAGTTAAATGTATTCCGAGGTATTTTATTTATTTTTGAAGCAATTGTGAATGGGATTGTTTTATTAGTTTCTGTTCTGACAGTTCATTATTGGTGTATAAAAATGCAACTGATTCCTGGATATTTGTTTTGTATCCTGCTACTTTACTGAATTCATTTATCAGTTCTAGTAGTTTTTGGGTGGAATTTTTAGGATTCTGTATATATAGTATCATGTCATCTGCAAATAATGACAGTTTTACTTCTTCCTTTTCAATTTGAATGCCTTTTATTTCTTCTTATCTTATTGCTGTGGCTAGGATTTCCAGTACTATCTACACTAATAAAAGAGAAACATGGTAATTAGCGTACGACCACTACCCTTTTCATTGGCTAATCAGTGAGTATATGCAAATTAACTGTCAGCCAAGATGGCGGCCGGCAGCCAGGCACTGAAGTGAGCATGAGGCTTGCTTGCTATGGACTCCAACGTTCCCCGCCTCACTTGCCGGCCTCTGAGCTACAACTCTAAGCAACTATATACTATGTTGCAAATAAGAAGGTAAACAAAACTCCAGAAACCAGCCGGACTGAAACCCAGCCGGACTGAAACATTGTATCCATGTTTTCAGCAGCAAGGCCTCAGAGCTAAAGCTGGCCCAGAATTAAAAAAAAAAAAAAAAAAAGATGAAAACAAGGAGCGGTTGGAAGCTTCAGTCACTCGCCACCGGGAAAACAGCCCTCAGCCCCTCACCCAGACTGGCCAGGCACCCCAGTGGGGACCCCCACCCTGATCCAGGACACCCTTCAGGGCAAACCAGCCTGCCCCTACCGTGCACCAGGCCTCTATTCTATAAAGTAAAAGGGTAATATGCCTCCCGGCACCGGGATCAGCGTGACAGGGGGCAGCGCACCAACCCCCTGGTCGGCCCTGCTCTGTGTATGACAGGGTGCGGCGCCCCAACCCCCCTCCCCCCCCCCCACGGGCCCTGCTCTGTGCCTGATAGGGGGGAGCTCCCCAATCCCCTGATCGGCCCTGATCTGTGTGTGACGGTGCGGCGCCCCAACCGCCTCCCCACCCCTGCCCCAGTGGGCCCTGCTCTGTGTGTGACAGGGTAGAGCCATAACCTCCCCATTGGCCCTGCCCTGAGTGTGACAGGGTGCAGCGCCCCAACCCCCTGATCCGCCCTGCTCTGTGTGTGACAGGGGGCGGTGCCCCAACTCCCCTATCGGCCCTACTCTGTGAGTGACAGGGGGGAGCTCCTCAACCCCCTGATCAGCCCTGCTCTGTGCATGACGGGGGAGCTCCCCAACCCCCTGATGGGCCCTGCTCTGTGTGTGACAGGGTACGGAGCCCCAACCCCCCTGAAGGGCCCTGCTCTGTGAGTGACAGGGGTCAGCGCCCCAACCCCCTGATTGGCCCTGCTCTGTGAGTGACGGGGCAGCGCCCCAACCCCCTGATTGGCCCTGCTCTGTGAGTGACGGGGCAGCGCCCCAACCCCCTGATTGGCCCTGCTCTGTGAGTGACAGGGGGCAGCGCCCCAACCCCCTGATCAGCCCTGCTCTGTGAGTGAAAGGGGGCAGCACCCCAATCCCCTGATTGCCCTTCGGCTCTGTGTTTGACAAGGTGCGGCGCCCCAACTCCCCCCCGCCCACGGGCCCTGCTCTGTGCCTGATAGGGGGGAGCTCCCCAATCCCCTGATTGCCCTGCGGCTCTGTGTGTGACAGGGGGCGGGGCCACAACCTCCCTATCCGCCCTGCTCTGTTTGTGACAGGGGAAGGCGCCCCAACCCCCTGATTAGCGCCGCAACCTCCCCATCGACCCTGCCTTGAGTGTGACAGGGGGCGGTGCCCCAACCCCCCAATCGGCCCTACCCTGAGCATGACTGAGGGAGGCATCGCAACCTCCCAATCCGCCCTGCTCTGTGCATGACAGGGGGCGGTGCCCCAACTCCCCAATCGGCCCTGCTCTGAGCCTGACCAGGGGCTGCACCTAGGGATTGGGCCTGCCCTCTGCCACCCGGGAGCAGGCCTAAGCCAGCAGGTCGTTATCTCCCGAGGGGTCCCAGACTGCGAGAGGGCACAGGCCGGGCTGTGGGACCCCCCTCCCCACCCCCCCGAGTGTACAAATTTTTGTGCACCGGGCCTCTAGTGTTGAATAAGAGTGGTGAAATCAGACATTCTTGTCTTGTCCCCCATCTTAAGGCAAATACTTGTAGTTTTTGCCCATTTAGCATGATGTTGGCTGTGGTTTTGTCATATATGGCCTTTATTACATTGAGATATATTCCCTGTATTACTACTTGGCTGAGAGTTTTTATCATAAATGCATGCTGGATTTTATCAAATGCCTTTTCTGCATCTATTGATATGATCATGTGGGGTTTTTCCTTCATTTTATGTGGTATATCATGTTTATTGTTTTGTGGATATTGTACCAACCTTGCAACCTTGAATAAATCCAACTTGATCATGGTGTACGATCTTTTTAATGTATTGCTGGATTTGGTTTGCTAATAGTTTGTTGAGGATTTTAGAATCTATGTTCATCAGGGATATTGGCATATAATTTTCTTTCTTCATTGTATCTTTATCTGGTTTTGGAAAGAGGATAGTTCCGTGTATTTAGTTATAACTGGTCTCCAGTTTTAAGCTCTATCTGTCACCTCAGCCCTCAATGGTATTGTTTCTGGTAGGTCCCCACCAAAACAGGAATTCAGGGTTTGGCTTCCTCTGGTCTGGTAAATTTGTTATTCTGTACATCTGTTTTCCATCTTCTAAAATTCTGTTGATGTATCTTAGCTGCTGGACTATCCCCTCGTGTGTGTGTGTGTGTGTGTGTGTGTTTTATTTTTATTTTTATTAATTTTCTTACTGTCATTTTAGTGTGGTTTTGGGAACAGAAATTAACTCATGTTAAGTCCACTGATTTTAGGGTTTTAAGTTGATAAAAATAAAATTGCCAAGTTACTGTGGTACTCACAATTTGGTAAGGACTACAACTTTAATATAAATGGTCCCTTTTCGTCATGCCAGATGCTGAGTTGAACTTTTGTTATATGTACATATAGAGAGAAAAGTCCGACAATTTAGTCAACGTCTAGAGTGAATGGGAATGAATGAATGATGATATGTCATTGAACAAGAAGATGCTTCCTAGGAAGAGATCAGCAAATGTATTATATTATTTCCTATAACATTTCAAGGATTGGTTCAGTACAGATGCTTATAAGTTATATAATATATACTTGAACTAGATTTAGAAATAAACAACAAAAACAAATTTGGTGAATGTGTATCAGAAATGGCCACCTTATTTTAGAGTTTACTGTATATCTTACTTTATCTTCAGATGACACATGGTTTGCATGCATAAAGTTATATATTCTTTGAATATTGAATATAGAGGAAACTTGGAAGACAGGTGGGTTTTCTTAAATACTTTTAGGGTGAAAAATTTTGTTACTAGGGCATAAATAGGGAATTAGCCTAAAGTGAAGATACATACTTTAGGGATTTTTGTGTATGGGGTTTAGGGAAAGTGAGACAAAAATGGAGATCTGAATAAGGAAGGTAGATGCTGTGAGGTCTTAGGAAGTTCCAGGAAGATCCAAAGGCTCATGCATATACGTGGTTAGTGTTTGTTAAGTTACCCAGTGGGTTTTAGTGGTTTCTAAATTCAAATACTTTATTCATTAATGTAGAAGGTGTTGTAGGCAATAGATCAGGACAGTATTTCCTTAAAAGTGTGGTGGTATGTTAAAATGATTTGAGATGGTACACGATGAATCTTTTCCTTACAGTGGTTAAATATATATGCCAGTGTGCATCAGAAAAATATGCAAATACTTCAAAACTACAATTTAATTGATATCACTTAGCATAAGGCTAAAGTAGGTATTTTTTAAGTGACTTGATTTAAAGATCAGAATAAAATAAATAATAATATAGTGGCTGTTTAGATTTGGCAAACATTATCAAGTAAGTTTGTGAATAACTAAAGTTTGAGAAACATTGGGTAGTTTCAAAATATAATTTCCTTAGTCAAGGTGCTTTGTACATGCCTTCTTTATCCTATTAGAAAACAGCCTGAAACTATATGGTGAGTGTGGCATAGACTTCTAAGCCTTTTCTTTCCTTTTTAAAAATTGTTTTACTTTATACATTCTTTTCTCTTCTCAAAATCAATTCTTAGAACATTTTCTCATTTGATTCTTAAAACAATTTCATACCATAGGTCTGCCCGATGAGAAAAGTGAGTCAGGAAGAGGTTAAACATACCCAAAGTCATTTGGCAATTTAGTAATGGAGCTTCAGGCACAGCTCAGGTCTGCTTGTTGTCTAGAGTTATTCTTTCTACACTGTTCTCTCTTGCTGTTAATGGAGTTGCCAATTGAATTTTTCTTGGAGAACTCAAGAAGCCTGCCAAGTTTTGAGGCTAGAGGACTGTCCCGTGGCTTTCATATATTTGTATCTTGAGCCCAAAAGGTAGACAGAGCTAGGTCTTCCAAAAGTAGTTCAATAAATGTGTCAGTATTTTGAAATATTATTGAAAAAAGAAGGAAGCAGATGACCTATGGGATTATTGGAAAGTGATACCAAAGGCTTTCACAAGTATTTGAAAAGCAAATGTGGCAATGGTCATATGCAGGATTATGGCACATATCTAACCTTTATTTTTGGAGCCCATTTTTATTATGATAATCTTTTACTTTTCCCCAATATGCTGTTTAATTAATTGCCTTTGATTGTGGTTTTTTAAAAAAGCTGTTAAGTGAATGCCTTCCTTAGAAAATTACCTTTAATCCACTTCTCTTAAGGAGATAAAGGAAAGCTCTTTAAAAAAATGAATAAAAATTGTGCATGACAAAGGTTAAAGTGTTGAGTAATGAATTGGGTCTGTCCACTAACAAAAGAATTAAGAGTTTATTCATAAGTTTGTAACCAGAGCTGTTTCTGGATCTTGGCCATTAAAATCAACATCAGTAAAGCTTGGATCTTAATTTCCTAATGCCAAGATTGTCTGTTTTAAATTATGCACATAAGGGAATGTGAATACATTCGTGTCGTGTGTCCTCCCCTCCCCTCGTCCCTCGTTCCGCCCCCCCCCCCCATTACTCCCTCAAACAGAAAAATAAAAGTATATTGGAGATATTCTGAACGTCAGCAAATTTGGCAGTGCTGGGCTGTAGATGTGGGCAGCATATGTAGTGCAGATGTGCCTCCAATTTTCCTTCTAATTGAGGCCAGTTCACTTTCATACCCAATGATGCAAGCTTAAACCCAACGAGTTGAGGGTGAATTCTAGACATTCTATAGATCTGTGATCTGTGTGTTACTTGCTCTGTGAAGCACACAGGATAGCAGTGAAGGATACTGCGGCTCTTTTTTAAGTACTTTTTATTATTAGATTTTTAAAGTACTTTTTATTATTAGATTTTTTTAAAAGCCATGTTTTTACTGTCTGGGCTGGGAAGGAGCCTGCAACCAAGGTACTTGCCCTTGACTGGAATCGAACCTGGGACCCTTCAGCCCGCATGCCGAGGCTCTATCCACTGAGCCAAACCAGCCAGGGCTCAGAGTGATTTCTTAAAAGAAAGTATACCATTGTCAGTTATAGAATAGTGTTTTTCTTTTTTAAACTTTGTATTTTGGAAAATTTAAAATATACTCAGTAGAGAGAATAGTAATATAATAAACCCCATGTACCCTCACCCAGCTTTAACCGTTACCAGCACATGGCTAGTCTTGTTTCATTTATATTTCCCTTTCACTACCTGATAATCTCTACCCCCATTATTTTGAAACAAATTCTAGACATTACATAATTTTATTTGTATATAAGTAAGATATCTCTATCCCTTCTTTTAAAAAAAAATATTTTTATTGACTTCAGAGAAGAAGGGAGAGGGAGAGAGAGATAGAAACATCAATGTTGAGAGAGAATCATTGATCTGCTGCCTCCTGCATATCCCCCACTGGAAATCGAGCCCACAACCCCAGGCATGTGGCCTGGCCAGGAATTGAACCATGACCTCTTGGTTCATAGGTCGACACTCAGCCATTGAGCCACACTGGCCGGGCTTCATTCCCTCTTTTTGGCATGTACTTTCTGGTCTCCAAAAGAAAGCTCGTTCATTACTGCTTTTAGAATTAAAGTTAGTTCATTTATGACATATTCAGTTCTCATGGTTTTTTTGCAATTAATTATATGAATATTATTGTGATCAATGAAAGCATTTTCCCCTAAATGTAATATTATGGATATAGGAAATGCTTCAGCCAATGCTAAAAAAAACCTCTAACAATTTCTAAACCAAATCTGAACTGATATTTAAATTTTGTTGTATTGTTAATGTTTTATAAAATTTCCCCCCTTGACTCCTGCCTATGCTTATACTAGATTTTAATGTTTTTATATTTAAATTTTTTTTCTTTTCTTTCTTCCTCCCTACATCTCTCTCCCGCTCTTCCTCCCTCTTTCATTTTTTCTTCCTCCGTTCCTCTCCTTTCCTTTCATTTTTCTTTTGCTTAGCATAGTTTAGTGGCAATATGTTGGAACTGAACCAAATAAAGCTTTTTTTTTTTTCAGCTCACTGGATTTTAATGTGACTACCCAGTTGTTATAAAATCATACCAGGGTCTGTCTGGCAGTGTAGAAGGGAAGGTATATGCCTCAAACATTGGCCATATACTAATTTAGAAATATGTAAAACGTGGGCATTATAGATGAAGCTGACTATAGCTTAATAGTTACAGTGCTTTTGCTATATTTTATAGTTTAGTTTATACTTTTATTAAAATGTAGTGTATACTTTCTTTGTAAAATACATTACATATTGAATTAGAAAATAATAGGTAACATTTCTTGAATACTTAATGTGTGTCAGATACTGTTCTATGAGCACTTTTACAAATATTTATTAAATTAATCCTACAATAACCATTAGTGGTAAGTACTGTTATTCTAGGTTTGCCTGACAAGAAAGATTCAATAACTTGCTCTGAGTCAATTAGCTAATTAATGAGTAGGCATTTGAATCCAGGCCTTCTGGTTCCAGAGCTTACTGTCATAACCGCTGGCCTATATTATCCCTAAGAATATGTAAATTCTTTCTTCACACCCTGTTCCTACTTGCATTCTCTTCCCCAGAGGTAACTATTTTGAACCAGAACCAATACTACACTATTGTATTGGGGTATAATTTGATCACCGTGGGGGTGGTTTTCAGTCAGAAACTTGAAAGTAGTTAGTAAGATTCTACTCATGTTCCTTTACTGGTTTAGTTAAAAAGAAGAAAGGGGTGAGAGTGGAAGCATGTAGAAAGTAAGGTGCTAACTGCTGATGTCTGTCTTCCTTCTCCGTTAACGGTTTTTTAAAGTGGAATGTTGAGGCCGGCTGGAATGTTGACAGGTCACCAAGGAGTTGCTGAAGCCAGTGGTTCTAAGCACCACTGAATGATCAACATTTTTGTCTTCGGTTGAGTATCTTGAAGTGCCAGATGTATTGTTAAACTTTGGTCATCATTGGTATGTCCTGTAAAGTATACACTTGTGGGACTTTGTCCTGAGTCTGTAGGGACTGGAATCTTAACAGACCAGCTACCTGATACTGTCCCTCCCAACCCTTTTTTTTTTCTGAGAGGAATAGAGGGTAGAAAATTGTCTAGCTCCAAGTCCCAGTTGCAGTTCAGCAATTACTAAGTGTGACAGTTGAGTAAATTGTGTTACTTCTTGTGTCTGTTTCCTCTTAAGTGATTCAGCTGCCCCAAACTAAGTCCTAATCCATGTAGGATGTTGTGTGTGCCTCTTCTATTTGTCTTTGTGGAGAAAGTCATTTAAAGTGCCCTTCCTTAGGGGAAAAACACACGTAGGATTTTGGCAAAACATTTGATAAAACTTTCATGGTATCTTTATAGCAACTTTGGGAAAAATCTTTTGTGGTGGGAAGTCTGTGGTGGTGTTTGTTACTGAAATTTTAATCTTGGTTTTCTCTTACCCAAAATATTTTTGCCAGTGATTTTTATGACGAAGACAAGGACTGCTGATCAGATTTACAGATTCATGGAAGTTTGTAGAGAAACTTAATAAGCTGTATATAGATTATCTTGTTAGATATAAAATTGGTTGAAATTAATAAGATGAAATTTGTTGGAAATAAAAATTAAAAAAAGGAAATAAAGTTGACTGAAAGAGTTCTAAAACACTGCAGTCTTGGCCTTCTATTCAATAGGAAGTTTTATTAAAAAGTAGTAGATGCCTATTTATTCCCAAGTATAAGACACATTAATTTCTGGTCTCAACTTCACTAAAATGACTCTTTTTCCTGTTGTCAAATTATCAAATATATTTTTCCAGGTATTATTTTTGACCAACCATACTATCTTTGAAGTTCTCTCATTATATTTAGAGCTCTTTATCCTACGTCTCCTGTGTTTCACATATTTCTTTTCCTCTGGCTATCCTTCCAGTTTTTCCTGTTTCCCAGGGTTCTTAGCCCTGACTAATTTTGTATCACTCAAGATTTCACCTACCATCATTATCCATTAACACAAATCTCTCTCAAGGCTAAGTCTTTTTCCTGAGGTCTGCATTCTTATGTAATTTAGAAGAATCACTACCAGTATCTCAAAGAAAGTTTTTAAATGACTATGTGAAGTATCTTATGCAGAATGTGGACTGTAATTGATTATTCTGGTTTGACTTGGAATATTTTTTCATTTTTAGGTATTGCATTTTAAGAGGTGTGTAGTGTGAACTAATATTTTTGTTCAATAAAAATGAGTGGAAGCTTAGACAAACTGAAACCATGTCCCTGAAAGGGTGCCTGGGTTGTTGAGGTTAGGAGGAACTGAAGTACGGGAGGAACTAGCTATTGAAATAACGGAAAGAGTAAGATTTGCTGGAGTAGACAATTCTTTGAACAGTGACTTTTACCTTCTTTTTCTTTTGACAAAACCACTGTAATAGATTTAATATCTTGAACCTTTATTCAGTATAGAAGTCTGTGGATATGTGTGTGCGTGTGTGTGTGTATGAATAACAGAAACAAGTTTGATTAATTAGTTCTTAGCCATACCATATGCAGTGTGCTCTAAGACAGTGGTTCTCAACCTTCCTAATGCTGCGACCCTTTAATACAGTTCCTCATGTTGTGGTGACCCCCAATTTCATTGTTACAAATTGAACATAATTAAAGCATAGTGATTAATCACAAAAACAATTGTAATTACATATGTGTTTTCCAATGGTCTTAGGCGACCCCTGTGAAAGGGTCATTCGACCCCCAAAGGGGTCGCGGCCCACAGGTTGAGAACCGCTGCTCTAAGATTTTTTTTCTATTTAATAATAATAATAATGATGATGATGATGATGATGATGATGATAGAAAGTGCCAGTCAATAATTTGATTTCACAACTCACCAATGGACTGTAATCTGTGTTTGAAAACCCCCTTTTTTTGCTGATCAAACTAAGAGATTTGGAGAAGTGAAGTTTCCTATCTGGTATAAGAACTTTTTAAGAGTTAGAGGAAGTAGAGAGTGGAAAGGGCTGTCCTGGGAGGGAGGAAGTTTCCCAGGGTTTGAAGGACTGATGCCAAAGGCTGATAATCACCTGCTGGAAGGTGGGAGGAAGATTCATGGGGGTGGGTTAGGGGGAGGATGGAGCTTTGTGATCACCTACACGTCTTCCAAGATTTTATAATTTTCATTTTAATTTTGTGACTTGCTGCAATTTTAAGGTGAGTAAAGTTATTTAAGTGAAAATATTAATTCTGAATTCTACTTGTTGAAGTAAAAAATATCTCACTGGCCCTGGTCAGTTGGTTGGAGTGTCTTCCTGTACACCAGAGGTGGTGGGCTCAATTCCTGATCAGGCCACATACCCAGGTTGCAGGTTCGATCCCTGGTTGGAAGAGTGTAGGAGGCAACCGATCTCTCTCTCTCTCTCTCTCTCTCTCTCTCTCTGTCTTCCTCTTCCTTTTCCGCTCTCTAAAATCAATAAAAAAGTCTCATTGTTCTTTAGCAGATGTGATTTTTAATTTTACTGTGAAATTTTGTTTTTATTTTATAAGTTAACTTTATTATTTCCTTTTTTAATTGCGTTTTTAGAGAGAGAGGAAAGGAGAGGGCGAGATAACAATCGATGGTTGCCTCCCTTAAGCACCCTAACTGGGGATTGAACTTGCAACTTTTCGGTGCATAGGACGAAGCTCAACCAACTGAGCCACACTGGCCAGAGCAATTATTTCCTTTTCTTTTTTTAACAAAATAATATATTTGGAATGTTTCAATTTCTTTTCTGTTAATCATCACTGGAGGATATTGCTTCCATTGCTTTTTTAGAGAGAGTGGAAAGGAGGGAGGGAGGGAAGGATAGATGGAGAGAGAGGGAGAGAGAGAGGAAGAGAGAGAGAAAGATCAATGTGAGAGAAATACATTGACTGGTTGCTTCCTGCACACACTCCAACCAGGGGTGGGGAGGGAACCCTCAACCCAGGTACATGCCCTTGACTGGGAATCGAACTTGAAACCCTTTGGTGTGAGGACCGATGCTCTGACCAGCCAGGGCTGAAAAGTTAAAAAACAAAACAAAAACTTAATAGTAAATTGAGTGGTATAATGACCATTCCCCTCCTTGCGCTCCCATCACCCAGTTTAACACTTATCAACTCATGACTAACCTTATTTTATGTATATCCCTATTCACTTCACTCCCAATGCTATTATTTTGAAGCAAATCTCATACATCATTTTATCTATATATATTTGGAGATATCTATATCTATATCTCTATCTATCTATATATATGTCTTTAAAAGAAAAAACTTGAAAAAACACAAAATACCATTATTGCACTTAAAAAAGTTACTGGTAAATCCTTAATATCAAATATTTACTCTGTTCAACTTTCCAGTTGCCTTTATTTTCTTTCATACTTTTTTGTTTGAGTTAGGATTCAAATTAGATCTATATATTGTTTATAGTGATTTTGTATAATTTATAAGTTCTTTCTCTTTTATACAAGGGTGAGCAAAAATAGGTTTACACTTGTAATACAAATACATAATATAATAATAAATAATAATACAAGAATGAACTCTTGTTTCACGTATGCAGAACTGTAAACCTATTTTTTCCCACCTTGTATTTCCTTGTAATCAATTATTTTGAAGAACCTAGAGTGCTTGTCCTACATCAGTGATGGCGAACCTATGACACGCGAACTCATTTTTTTGGTTGATTTTTCTTTGTTAAATTGCACTTTAATATATAAAATAAATATAAAAAATATAAGTCTTTGTTTTACTATGGTTGCAAGTATCAAAAAATTTCTATATGTGACACGGCACCAGAGTTAAGTTAGGGTTTTTCAAAATGCTGACACGCCGAGCTCAAAAGGTTTGCCATCACTATCCTACATCATTCCTATTATTTTTATTTTTCTGATTTCATCTCTGTGGTATAGTTTAGCCTGTTTCTCTGTCCTGTGAATTGGTAGTTACTATAGAGGTTTTTAAAATCAGCTTCAAGTTCACTTTTTAAAATATCTTTTTGCCATGAGTATTTCATTGGTTCTGTTCTTTCTTAAAATCACTCAAAAAGTAATACCAAAGCAATTGTAAAGGCGATTGGATTTCTTAGTTCTTCATTTTCTGAAATTATCCTAAATCAAATTCACTATAGAAACAGCTGGAACCACTTAGAAATCTGGGAAGATAATAATCCTGTGCAAATACCACATCCAAATACAAATTACACAAGAGTTTCTAGTTAAGTTAGTTGCCAAAAGAGAAAGGAAGAAAGCAGATGCCATGGTAATTTCTGTAGACCTCAAGCCCGTTTTTCAGTTAAAGTGTGACATTTCATAGTAAGATCAGTCTTGATTTTTCTAAAACAATATGGAAACAGTTTAATTTTGCTAGTTAAATTTCCCACCCAATAAGCAAGTATTGTTAGTGACTAAGTTACTTCTCCCTTCGTCCTTGGCAGTTGGAAGTAAAAGGATAAAAGTGGGAAAAGGGCAAGTTAGAAAGCAAATAACATATGTGGGAAATCACATGAATGTGTTCTGCAGTGATCCTTTTGAAGGATATTTTTATTCTTCCTTTTTATTGTGGAAAATTTAAAATGTACAAATAAATAGAGAAAAATCGTATAATGAACATTCGTATTCTCACCACCTAGTTTTTCCCTCCGCATGTTTAGTATACTTTTAAAATGTTGAGTATGGACTCGCATTGCTATTCATCAGAATCTTCTCTTTTTTTTCATTTGTTGTGAGGTTTGAAGCACAGTCCTTACACCAGGGGTGGGCAACCCCTCGCACGCGTGCCAAACATGGCTCGCCAGTAACTTTTGCTGGCACGCGAAACCCTCTCTTATAATCTTCCATTTACAATTGTGAATCTTTGTTCTCAGTGATGAATTTTGTTAAGTCTCGTAATAGGAGTAGCCTGGCGGATGAAAGTAGTAGCTCGTGCATATCTCTGAAGGTCACGAAATATATACCTGATGTAAAATCTCTGTCATCAGTGATGCAGCAGCAAAAGTCCCACTGATAATATCAAACGGAGTCATAAAGTTTTCAGTCGGACTATCAGTGTACATGTATACATTAAAAAATAAATGTATTTTTCATCATATACTCTGTTTTTGTCGCTCGAATGAACTTTATTATTTCTTCAAGGTTCTTCACATACATACACCTTAAGAGATATCAATTAGGCGTAACATGTTCTCAAAAAATTAGGGTTGGCACGCAGGAGAATTTTAAGTCAGAGATTTTGCTGGTTTTGGCACGCACTCACAAAAAGGTTGCCCACCCCTGCCTTACACCATTTTTCTTTTGTCAGTGTTGGTAAATTTTTTGCTAAGTTTTATATTATTTTATTTTGGTTGGTGTTCATTAGGTAGCGTGTGAAGAACATTCTGTGATTAGGTGAAGATGCTCTGATTTAGGTTTCATTGCCTGCATTCTTCATCTTTTTTTTGAAAACTTTAAAATGGAAGCATATACACACGTAAAGAGATGGGATAGAACAATGAATTTCCACGTACCAGTCCTCTAGCTAATTATTGACATGGTCAATTTTATGTCATCTGTGTACCCCCAAGTCCCTGTTTCCCGATCCTGTTCCATGCTGGATTGTTTTAAAGCAAATCCCAGGTATTATAGCAATCACTTCATCCATAAATACTTTTTTTATATGTCTGTGATGGGTAAGCATTTAAAACAAAACCAAACCACAATTCCAATGTCACATCTAAAAATTTTTGTATTTCCTTAGTAACACGTACTCAGTTATAGAGTCCCATTCTCAGAGGAAATGAGAAGGTGTTTGCATCCTAACCTTTGCTTTGTATTTCAACATAATGTAGCTAAACATTCCACTTGGAGAAGGTGACCCTTGTAATGCTGGATCAATAAGCTGCTGCCTTGCTTCCTGCAGACAGCTTTATTTCCTCTGATTTGAGTAAACAGATGAGGTTTCATCAAGAGTTAACTGAATTTGTGAAGACTGGTTTTGTACATCATAATACTTGTGTCATGTTTCCAAACTCTGGGAAGACACTGTCTGACATTTTCAAAAGCATGTTTTATAAAATGAGTTTTCTTTGTCCATTTAATGTGAATAATGGTCCATCCCATAGGCAATAATAGTTCTATTCAGCTTAGTAGGTTTTCTTTTCCAAAATAAATGTGGCTCAGTTTTATCATTATGCTCCCGTAGTGACTATCATGACTCTTCTGTTAAGTTTTAAATTTGAATTGCCAGTTTTTTAATTCTTTGAATACTTACTGAATGGTGGGCAGAAGTACAAATAATACAGCTGCGTACCATACTAATAAAAGCAAAATGTTGTGCCTTGAAAACCACTTCTTCTCTAAGAATAGAAAGAAGTATTATGGAATTCTGTACTTATTCATCAGCGAGTTAAATTTTGTAGTAAATAAAAGAGATTATACTGTATTTTAGTTAGAGAATTCCTTTTCAGTGTTAGACATAGTTGGTCTGTAAAATAACCTTTTGAGATCATTTTTATATCTATAAGAAGACATTTACATTTTTTGTACAAAAGTCATCATTTAAAATATATGTGAAATTGCTTTAATTGCAGAGTATATATGAATATTGTCATATCTAACAAATAAAGTTCATTCTGTAAATTTTCAAATGGTGACAGCAACTGGAAGAATGATTCATTTCTTTTCTATTTGTGATATTGATGAACTGTGAATTAGTGCAATTGAAATCTGTACTGGATTTATCATATAAGACTGTCGACGTTTGGTGTCTTTTGTATGAGAAATACTAGTATATGTATTTAGAGAGTTGGTTGTTTTCCCTGTCACTATAACATGGAATTTGAAGCATCTTAAAGGGAATATATGAGATAAAGTTGCTTCAGTAAAAACAAATAGAGGTCAGTAAATTAGAAATTTTAAAAAAAATCACAATGAAATCTACCCTCTGCAACCTCCTACTTCTGAATAATATGTAAGCTATTACCTATTATTATGTTTTGTTTTTTAGACAAATATTTTTAAGTAATGTAATGTTTGGTAAAGCCATTACTCTTCTCTGAAGTGTCTGTTGGAAATTATTAAAGATTTTTTCCATGAACATGATCCTTAAATATTTTGATCTTTTGAAGTATACATATGAATATCATTTTTGAAAAAAATAAATAATGATAATTAATAGTTGAGCCTGATATTTTTTTCAGTTTTCCAAAAAATGATAAGCATTTGTATGCTTAAGAGCCAATTCTTTTTAACCCTCCCTGTGGAAGTGAATCATACTGTCCAAGGCATAGCTTATATGTCAGCTATTTTGTTGTGGCAGCATTCGTGCTGCTATTGTGATAATAATTAACAGTGACATTGCTTATGTTTGAGTGCTTACTTAGCAATGGTCACTGTGCTAATAAACACGTTGCTAATTTCATTTGTACCTCACAATCATGCCATGGTAGGTATTGTTATCCATGTTACAGAAATAAGGAAATAGGTATAGAGAGGAAAAGTCTTAAAATGTCAAGACTTAGGTTTGAACTCAGTTGGGTCTGATCCCAGAGCAAAGCTCATCTGAACTGTTTGTAGTCTTTTAAGTGTAAACATCTTTAGTTTTTTCCACTGGATTGTAAGGCTCTTGATAACAGTGAACGGGTCACGAATGTCTTTGTATCTCCTACAGTATCTGTCATAGAAGAGCTCAGTAAATATTTATTGATTTCAGTTGGATAGGTGGGAACTTGGTGACCACGTTTTAAAGGTCATAGCATTGGTATACAGTGGGGAAGCCAAAGGTGACAAGTGAAGCTTTTCTCAAATTTAGGCACTAGACCTAGGAAGGGGATACAAGTATGGGGTTGATTGATGTGGAATGATGTGGGCAGGAGAGTTCCATCAACTTTCCCTGTTTAGTGGCTGTACTGGCATATTATGCATTTACTTATCTGTGAGAGTTTGCAAGAGAATCTCAGTTGCACATTGTCTTTTGGCTTTGTTCATTGTTGTGTTGGGTGTGACCGTCTCAAGTTGTCCTGAGTCTACAACTGAACCAGAGTGTTAGCAAATACTTTTGCATATAAGATTGGCCTTTTTTAACCAAGAGAGATTTTGAGTACCTTTCTCAAAATAGGAGCTTGAACTGTCTTCTTAACCGAAAACTTCCAAATTGGTGGGATGCTTGAGCTCTGCAAAAGTACATTTTGATTATAAATGTGGGTTAGGTGAATGCTTGTCCTTTTGAAGTCAGCAGTTAGATATGAAAAATCTTTTGTCCCTTCTGCCTGTTAGCAAAGCGAAACCCTTAAGCTGTTTAGGCATATTGGTTTTCCATTTTTCTAGGATTTGAGTTTAGTTGTTTTTGTTCTTTTGTAATAACCCCCATAAGGTATTGTGCCAGCTTAATTCTTTAGTGATCAGGAGTATGAGAATGAGGCCTCCCCATTGAAGAGAGGTAGATTTAAGACTTATAGTGTGAACTTTGAAGTATAAATACATTTCAGAACTTTCAAATAACCTTATTTGAAGTGAATGCTATCTATGTCTTCAGAGAGAGGATAAGTAAAATGTTCAAGCTCAACTGAGTGTAGAAAGAGCATTAGTTTAGGAGACAAAAGATCTGAATGGTTTTAGTTCTTATTTTATCATTAATCCATCCAGTCATATAACCTTGGAAAGTAATTCTGAGCTTCATTTTTTTAATTTCTTGCTTTTAATGAATTGGATTCTATTATCTCCAGTTAATTAAATAAATATAATTCTACTTAAAATTTAGCATGTATTCTCTCAACCACTTATTCGCAAAAAAACTATTGAATTGATTACCTCTGTGTTTGATTATATTTGAGCCTTTTCTGTGGCTTTTTTTTTTTGGTCTCTAGCTGTTATGTAAGTAGCTTTCTCTTTTATGCCTTCTTTAATATTTGCATATTTTCTCATTCTTACCTGTTTCCTTACTTTTCTACCCATTGATTTAAACAGATGTTTAGGTAAATCTGTTCTTTATACTTAAACCAATAGTTCAATCAGATTGCCTTTTTAAGAAGTACATACTAGGTATTTAGCACTGTGCTACATTTTAACATTCCCTGCTATTCTCTATAACCTCGTGAATCCGTAAGAACCTTTGGCACCTCTAGGTGGAGGATGTCATTTAATTTATTAGCAGCTGTTGCTGTTGACATGTACTTATATTTGACTACAAGTGCATTTTACAAGATGAGTCTGCTGAAGTCATTATATACATGATGCAGATTAAGAAAATTATTTATTACTAAAGTAAGTGCTTGAGAAATTGCTTATTTAGAAATGCAGTGAATTTAAAAGAAACTATTTGAGGATCTAAGATATGCAGGGGAAGCTGCATATTTTACTTTGATTTTATTACCATACAAAGGAAAGCTTATACAAAAATGACTTATCCCTAAGTTTCTGCTTTCTGAAGCTGTAACAAGCTGTTACCCTTTTAAGTTCTAGCTATTTAGTCAGAAATAATTTCAGTAAAAGCTTGTTGATATAGTTTTGGCAAGTTATGGAGCACCTGCTTCAATAGTTGCTTTTGAATACTTTCAAACCAAGGGTCTGAGAGGCAGTGGTGAGAGCAGGAGGTTCAGGCAGCAGGAAAGTGTGTGTACATGTGTTTGTAGATTGCTGCAATGCACATATTATCCTTATTGGGTTGGGGAGGGGGCACTGTATGTAAAAACAAAACAGATCCTCCCCTGAGGATTTCATTGTTGCACAGAGGGCCCAGAATAATCGAATCTTGGTTCAGATTTAGTGTGGCACCAACATCTGTGGCCTATTAAAGATCAACTTTCAGCAGTTTGGTAGCAGTTAAATGTCCCTGGAATGTTTATGCAAGCAGTTGTTCTGTAATTTGACAGGCTTCTCAAATATTCCAAAGTAAATGTATAAAATTAAAGTCATCTTTGACATGGGAATCATATTCAGGACAACATGGAGGAAAATGCACTTTTAATTTCTGGAATTAACCTGGCAGTTTAAAAATAGAGCTTTGATAGCTCTGATCCTTCCTGCATGCTTTAAAATTTTTATTTCCATACAATAAAATTGTAGAATGTAAATTGAGCTTTTGAATAGTGAGTAATGTACTATTTACCCAAAGTGATTCTTCAGATCTGACTAGTGGAATTTACTTAAAACACTTTTTCACAAATGCTCAAGTGGGGAGTAGGGTGATATATTCAGGTTTTTGTAAAATAAACACTAAACTTTAAACTTTTCACTCCTAAGCAAACAGAGAAGGCCTCAGCATTCACTTAATGCTTTCCCCAAGTATAGCCACCAAAGAAGGAAGTAAGTCATAAGGAAATAAACATCTTGTATTTCCTTACCAGAATTTTGGAAAAGACAGAGAAACTAGGGAGGAAAATACCCATGTAAATATGGAATGTTTAAGATTTTCCTTTTCTTTTTAATATTCTCCTCTCTAGTGTTATCACCAATGAGTTACACTGATTGGAAGATGGGACAGCTGAAATGTTTACTCTCTGATCCAATCACCAAAACCCCCAGAGAGAATTGTGCTACCTTAAGAGTAGACCCCTTTTTACTTTGCAGCCTTTTCCAGCTAGTGAGCAGTCTTTGTGGTGTACCCTCAGTAATTTGGCCATTCACAAATGCTAGTAAGACTTTTATAGGATTTGTGGAGAATTGGGGACACAAGGGATAAAGGCATGACAAGTTCACATTATTTCAGAGTGAGAAACATGACTAAGTAATTACAACATTTGAGTCATCTAATTATCAAGTATGATCAGAGAGCAATAATGAAGAGAAAATATATATGTAAATACTAGAGGCCCAGTGCACAAAATTAGTGCACTTGGTGGGAGGGGTCCCTCAGCCTGGCCTGTGCCATCTTGCAGTCCAGGAGCCCTCAGGGATGTCCGACTGACGGCTTAGGCCCGCTCCCCATGAGGAGTGAACCTAAGCCTGCACTCACCAGTCGTGAGCCCAGCTCAGGATTTTTGGCTGAGCGTACTCACCACCAGGGGGCAGCTCCTGCGTTGAGCATCTGTCCCCTGGTGGTCAGTGTGTGTCATAGCGACCGGTTGTTCTGCAGTTCAGTCAATTTGCATATTAGCCTTTTATTATATAGGACAGCAGTTCTCAACCTATGGGTCACGACCCCTTTGGGGGTTGAACGACCCTTTCACAGGGGTCACCTAAGACCATCGGAAAACACATATAATTACATATTGTTTTTGTGATTAATCACTATGCTTTAATTATGTTCAATTTGTAACAATGAAATTGGGGGTCACCACAACATGAGGAACTGTATTAAAGGGTCATGGCATTAGGAAGGTTGAGAACCACTGATATAGGATGTATTTGTAGTGATGTACCCTGAAGAATTTTCCATGAAACTGCTGTAATTTAGTATACAATTTAGGTAATGTGAGATATGTTTTTTTCCATTAATTTTTAAAAGTATTGATTTTAGTGTCAGAGTAATGTAGAGAGAGAGATAAACATAGACTTGAGAGAGATACATCAATCGGTTGCCTCCCTTACGAGCCCTGACTGGGAATCAAACCCATGACCTTCTGTGCATGGGACAAGGCTCCAACGGAGCCATACTGGCCAGGGCAATGTGCTATATGTTTTAGGGACTGCATAACCTTCTTTTTTCTGATTATGGAGATATAAAGTTATGTTGTTTGAGGGCTACTTTGGTGAAGGACATGCACTTAAAACAATATAGTGTCTTAGTTTTCAAAGAGAACTGGATCACATTTAATGATTCCATCAAGCATTTATAGTTAACATTTTCCCTTTTAAAATAACAAACCAGTTAGAGTCAACTTCTTTTATAGTCTAGTACAGCCGTGGGCAAACTACGGCCCGCAGGCTGGATCCAGCCCGTTTGAAATGAATAAAACTAAAAAAAAAAAAAAAAAAAAGACCGTACCCTTTTATGTAATGATGTTTACTTTGAATTTATATTAGTTCACACAAACACTCCATCCATGCTTTTGTTCTGGCCCTCCGGTCCAGTTTAAGAACCCATTGTGGCCCTCGAGTCAAAAAGTTTGCCCACCCCTGGTCTAGTATGTACTGCACATCAGACAAAGGGATATTTTTATTTTATTATTTTATTCCCAGGAGAGCAAAATTGTCACACTGAGGGATGATCCAACCCATTAGTGACAGATAGCACATGACAAGGTAGTCTCAGGGAGGGAAATGAGTTCTGTACACAAAACAGAAAATTGCAGCGTACCTGTGTTACAAAGGACTTGTTTGGCTTATACTTTTCTAAGAGGCCTAATAATTGCTTTGCTTTTTCTGTAAAGAGTCTTTTAAAACAGATATTAATTCTTAGAAGGTGTCAGTAATCTTGATGTTGCTCTATAGTGATTGGTAATGTGTGAGTTGTTGACTTGATATCATCTCTTTGTTCATAGCACTAATAAAGGACAAATCAACCTTATCTATATATATAAAAGCCTAAGCGACAGTTATGACCAGACAACTGGCTGGTAGCTTGACATGCACTCACCACCAGGGGGCAGACACTCAATGCAGGAGCTGCCCCCTGGTGGTCAGTGTGCTCCCACAGCCAACCTCCTGCGGCTGGCCAACCTTCCATGGTCCCTTCCCCATGGCTGGCCGGCCCGATCAGCCCTGATCGGGACTGGGTGAGAGTGCCCTGATTGGCCCCAATCACCAGCCAGGCCGAGGGACCCCACCCATGCATGAATTTGTTTACCGGGCCTCTAGTAAATTATAACTGCTAACTCTTAAACTTAGATATCTCATTTATTAAAACATATTGGAACTCTGGCTTTCTGTTTAGTCTTACCATATTTTTTTTGGTCAGATCTTTTGAAACTGTATTTTCAGCCACCAAATAAGTATATTACTATATGGTGAGTGTTTGAATTTTTGCTTAGGCACTAATGATAGAAGTTATGATACAGAATTTTCACTTTGCCTTCTTTGAAAATATTTTAGTTCTTGGCAGTTTTGGATAAACTATTTAAAGTTCGGTATCAGCAGAAAGTTGAATTGGCCTTGGAATATTGTGAAACTTGCAAACATGAATAAATACTTGTTAGACAATTCTTGTAAAGTTGGGGAGGGGAAATTAAACTCATGTTCATTGTTAAATTTTTCTATTACTGGCCTAGGAACTCAAAACATTTTTGTGGATTTTATTTTGTTTGGCTCAATAAATTGAAGTTTTCCTAGTTTGGGGACTATCTTAAGGCAATACTGTTTTAAAACACATATTTACCTAAGAAATCGCATGCAAACATAGCTTTTGTGAACAATTATTATGAAAGAGCATAGTTGCTTTACATGTTTTCTGATGTGATGCAGAAAGGGTTTAATCACGATATGGCATGGACACTGAATCAGGATTAAAAGTCTGTCCTTCATTTAAGAAAGATGAACGAGCTAAGTATTACCCTTTAGTAAAGTGTTATCTTGAGATAGACATTGGGACTAGAACGTAAACAACACTTGTATTCATTTTGACTGATCTAATGTTCATTTAAACTTTTCAGAGTGTTGCCAGTCGTATTGCTGTGATGTGTGGCTCATGGAATCACTGTTAATCATTGGCTGCTTTTACCATTGGCCTTGTATCTTTTTGGCAAACAGTTGGATCTCTGGAGGTTTGTGATGTAATGGGTAATAATTGTTTGACTTCCTAGGCAACAGCCCACTGAGACCCAGTCTTTTGTGTTCTAGGGGGAGCTATAACAGTTTGTTGATGCCTGGCCCTGTGGAAAGGAAACTTATTTGCCTGATTGCCAGCTTTTGTTGTATTATTACATACTTGGATGTGATATACACTTAGATGTGAGTCTAAATGATAGGCCTTACTGTTATGATTAAGTTTATTTCATATTTAAAGGAATGAATTACACTTAATAGTTTGGCTTATAGAGGGAAAGGAAAGAAAATTCAAATCCAACCCTAATATGGACAGGATATTTGACTTTTCAGTATTTGGTTATCAGCAAGTACCTTTCATGCATGTTACAAAAACATGTATTCTTCCTGTGTATTTTGTCTGGTCCCTTACATAGTATGTACTGAGAATGAGGGATATAAAAGTGGTAAGAATTTTTGTATTTGAGTTTATATAATGTTAAACAATGAGTTAAGTAACTGAAACAATGACAGAGTAATTTTAAGACCAAATAGTAAGTATTATTGAGGTACCTAAAGGAATTTACAGTAATGGAAGAAGTTTGGAAAGACTCGATGAATTAGATTGGACAAGGGGGTGGGGGAACAGAAAGATCTTGGTGAAATGATGCAGTCTGTGCTAAGCCTGGGATTAATGCAGAGGGCGATACTGTGGCTAGGACCTTCATTACAGACTAGAGGAGTTAAAACTGTGGCAAAATGAAATAACATTTTAAAAAGATGAATTGGATTTGGCATAGATGTGCAGAATGGTTTGTGTGAAAGCCCTGAATTGGTGTTGTACACCAGGACAGACCGACACAGTATCTTCTCTCATGGCATAACATTTATGTTGTTCAGTTCACTTTAACCCAGAGTCTCTGCCTTAGAGATACAAATTCAATTGTGTCAGTCAGTATCACATTAATAATGGGGCTTGGGAAAGCTGAATCTTGCTGTTCCTCCTCCCAGTCAAGCAAGAAAAATAAAAACCCAGAAACTCAACTTCTATAAAAAAACATTAACTTTTTTATTAGAAAGTCAACTTATTATAGTGGGAAATATAATGGACAAGAGGAATAAATATGTGCATCATCCTGTCTAGTGTGTGTTCTCCATGTTGGCCACGTGGCTGGCACATGTCAGGTGGTGAGTTGTGAGTGTGGAATCAGAACTGGAAGGTTGGCTGTAATGTTAATAGATGACTTATGAGTAATTTAGTGCTGTTTTTTGTATACGTTATCAGCTGGTTCCTGGGCTAGGTGCTTTGTCTTATTTATTCGACATCAGCAAGATGGATCCAGTCCCTGTCTTCATTAATCCTCACGATAAGGCTATTCTTGTTAAAAGCACTCAGTCTGACCACATACTCTCTCCCTCTTAATTTGTCTACTCATTGCTGACCACTCTTAAGATTGAAATACTTTTCTTAAGTCATTTTAATAATCTCAATCATGGTGCTTCAAGTCTTAGTGATGTAGGGGATGTTTGGTAACTTTTAGGTAATTTTGCACAGCTTTGCTTTGATCCACTTTGTGCTGATTTTTCTGTGCTGTTAAAGGTTTCCTTTTGCCCCTGTGAACTGTGTGCAATCTAATCTAATAAAAGAGAAACATGTAAATTGACTGTAACTTCGCTATGCCCCAAGCCACGCCCACCAGCCAATCAGAGCGACTATATGCAAATTAACCCAACCAAGATGGCGGCCGGCAGCCACAGAGCTGGAGCAAGCAGGAGGCTTGGTTGCCCCGGCGATGGAGGAAGCCAAGCTTCCCGCCTGCCTGGCCAGCTGTGGCCTCCGCTAAAGGCAGCAAAGTTTCAATTATAGAAGATAAATAAATCCCAGATACCTGCTTCCAACCAGCCTCCACTGGGAGCTTGGGTGGCTGCGGACCGTGGCCAGCCTGCAAACAGCCATCAGCCCCTCACCCAGGCTGGCAGGCACCCCAGCGAGGACCCCCAACCTGAAGAGGCTGTGGCCAGCCTGCAAACAGCCATCAGCCCCTCACCCAGGCTGGCCACACCCTCATGGGGTGAGGGTCCCCAGTGGGGGCCTTGGTCAGTCTGCAAACAGCCATCAGCCCCTCACTCAGACTGGCTACGCACCCAGCGGGACCCCCCACCCTGTAGGGGCTGTGGCCAGCCTGCAAACAGCCATCACCCCCTCACCCAGGCTGGCCAGGCCCCCCTGCGGGACCCCCACCCTGATCCGGGACACCCTTCAGGGCAAACCAGCCGGCCCCCACCTGTGCACCAGGCCTCTATCCTATATAATAAAAAGGTAATATGCAAATTGACCCTAACAGCAGAGTGACTGGGAATGACTGGTCACTATGACACACACTGACCACCAGGGGCCAGACGCTCAATGCAGGAGCTTCCCCCTGGTGGTCAGTGCGCTCCCACAGGGGGAGCTCTGCTCAGCCACAAGCCAGGCTGACGGCTACCAGTACAGAGGTGGTGGAGGGAGCCTCCTCCAACTCCTCAGCAGTGCTAAGGATGTCTGACTGCAGCTTAGGTCTGCTCCCTGTTGGCAAGTGGACATTCCCTGAGGGCTCCCGGGCTGCCAGAGGGATGTCTGACTGCCAGCTTAGGCCCAGTCCCCCAGGGAGCAGGCCTAAGCCAGCAGGTAGACATCCCCCGAGGGGTCCCAGACTGCGAGAGGGCACAGGCCGGGCTGAGGGACCTCTAGTTTTGTGCACCGGGCCTCTAGTTTCAAATAATCCAAGACTGCTGGAAGAGAAGTAAAACCAGAAGGCCAGCTCAGGCGTTCAACTTCTGCTCACAATGATATTCTAGCTCTGAGGTTGCCTTGCTTCTTGTGCAGTATTTCCTTACCTTACAGAGCTTGCCACAGAGGATTTACTGTGGGAATGAAGATCAAAGGGATGACTCTACTGATCTATCCAAAGAACACGTGACAGACGCTACTTATGGCAAATGTGGGTGAAGGAGAAGATCGAATTAGAGGCAATTCAGAAGTGAAAGCTTAAGTGGGAGTCGATTCTGTGGGAAGTTGATTGATTTTTGACAAAGCCAAAATAGATCATCCAAGTGGAACTGAATATGGGCTATTGGTTAGAAATTGTGATTTTGGTGATTGATTAAGGTCAGAATGTACATTTGGGCAGACTCCATTAAAAATAATGGCTGTGTGATCTTGAGCAAGTCTGCTTTAAAAAGGTAATCCATGCCTTAAGTTCCTTAGGATGTTGGTTTAATGATTAATAACCAACTGTCTAACATTGTGGTATTATGCTAAGTATTTTTCTATGCAGCATCTCATTTAATCTTGAAAATAAGTTAGGAATTAAATTCCTTTATCCCTGTTATATGGGAAGGGAGATAGGCTAGAGAGGCAGCCACGATCACACACTTACCAAAGGTGGAGTTGGGACTTGTAGGTGTTTGACTACTGAGCTTACACTCTTAACCACTATCTGGCATTCCCTCTCAATTAGATAATTTATATGAAAACAATAATAATAAAAAGCACATGGCTTTAAAAACATATACCACAAACTTGAAATAAACATCATAGAATGAGGCCTCCAGTGAAGAAGGATGTGGGCTGGACTGTGTTTTGGAACGATACCATACAGAATGAGGAACATAGAGGAAGTGGACTAAAAAACAGATTTCAGTGAAGGATGTCTTTGAATCTAAATAGAAGTGTATTAAGGAGGAGGTTATTTATTATTAAACATCAGTTGAGGATATAAGTAGAGAATAAAAACATAATCCTACAGCTGGCATTTTCTCATCCTCAGGTATTATCTTTATTTTTTTTAAAAATATATTTCTTTATTGATTTCAGAGAAGAAGGGAGAAGGAGAGATAGAAACATCAATGATGGCCGAAACCGGTTTGGCTCAGTGGATAGAGCGTCGGCCTGCGGACTGAGGGGTCCCAGGTTCGATTCCGGTCAAGGGCATGTACCTGGGTTGTGGGCACATCCCCAGTGGGAGATGTGCAGGAGGCAGCTGGTCGATGTTTCTCTCTCATCGATGTTTCTGGCTCTCTATCTCTCTCCCTTCCTCTCTGTAAAAAATCAATAAACTATATTTAAAAAAAAAAGAAAAGAAAAAGAAACATCAATGATGAGAGTGAGTCATTGATTGGCTGCCTCCTGCACGCTCCCCACTGGGGATCAAGCCCGCAACCCAGGCATGTGCCCTTGGCCGGAATTGAACCTGGGACCCTTCAATCCGCAGGCTGACGCTCTATCCACTGAGCCAAGCCGGCCAGGGCATATCTTTATTTTTTGAAAATATGTTTTTATTGATTTTTAGAGAAAGAGGAAGGGAGAGGGATAGCAAGATAGAAATATCAATGAGAGAGAAACATCATCGATTGGCTGCCTCCTGCACGCCCTTCTGGGGATCAAGCTCGAAACCCAGCCATGTGCCCTGACTGGAATCACACCACGACCTCCTGGTTCATAGGTCAACACTCAACCACTTAGTCACGCCAGCCGGGTGTCAGGTATTACCTTTAAATATAACTTCCTCAGTGAGGCCCTGAGAGTAGCTGGGATTGGACTGTATAAGAGTACCCAGTACTTAGTAGAATTTTTAGTTCATTGTAGGCCTTTGCCATCTGTTAAAGGAATTGTTGGCAGTAAAGGTTTGGGAAATAAACTTTAATAAGACATGGTGGTCCATGCTCTTAGGTATCTCTCTGTGTATTTGGGTAACCTGATTGTTAAAGCATAAATAGTCATGGGCTAGTGAATAGATCTCTAGCTGACACAAACTCTTTGACTCTTACTAGGTACTGTAATACAACTAGAACGTTTTGATTCATTTAAACCCCACACTCAATTTATGAGATAGGTGCTATCAGTAAATCCCTTTGACTTGTGGTCCTGCTTATTCACCTCTGTCACATGCCATTCTTTGACACAAATGCCTAGTTATGGGAACCTCTTGAGCAGGGGACGTTTACTAGTGCCTTAGCCTCTTCCTTGGCCTCGATGCAAGATTCTTTTTAGTGAGCAGCCCTCCTTCCTGGCAGCTCTGTACCCTCATTTCCCAACAATTTCAACCATAAACCCAATGCTTTAGTGACACCAAATTACAACTGACTCGTTTTCTTCATGAACATGCCATATTGTTTCATGGCTTGGGCTTTTGTAGCTGTTAAACCCTCGTGTGCTTTTCCTTTTCCTCATCTGTCAGACTGGTACTGACCTTCAAAGTTTAGTTGAAAAGGTGATCATCCTGGTGTGTTCTTGCACTGTCCTCACCCCCGTTGCAGTTGGTTTCTCCTTCCTCTGTGGTTCTGCCTGTGTTGTAGACCTTTCATACCACTTTATAATTATGTCTTGATTTCCAGCTCTAACCATGACTGGGAGTGCTTTGAGAACACAGGCCAGGTTTTACCTTCCTCCTTTTTTCTCACAGTTTAGCCCAATACCTGAGTCGTAGGGAATGTTCAATAAATAGATCCTGAATGAGTGAAAAATTATGACTGACTGCCGCTTATAAATTGGCAGGTTTCTCTGCTATTTGTTTTTAAAAAGTGTTTAATTGACATGAAAGGAAAGTTAAATATTACTGTAGACATAGAGTTCTTTTCAGGAAAGGGAAGTTTGTATTTATACACACTAAAATCTTTGGTTCGCTAAAGATTAGATGGAACTAATTTTGGAGGGAAGGTGAAGGACAACAGGAAAAGAAATATATAATGACCCTTCCTTACTTTCCTGATTGATTTTTCAATTTGAATCAGTTTGTTGTTTGTGGGCAGAGTTTTGCACAAGATATTGGAATGTGGTTCTTTGAGTCTATGTAAGATTTTTAATGCTTTTCATTAATTCTTGTTTGCTAGACCTCCTGACAGATAGTTAGAAACACTAGTATATAACATAGGAAGTCCTTCTGTCTTGAGATGCTGCTACTGACATGATCTTCTGGGTGAGTTTCTTCTGTGGCAGGATCACAGCACTCATTAGACCACATAAAGTGATGGGAAAGGGAGGGAGCTTTACTCTCGGAATATGGGTTCTGGTTGCCTGCCCACCCCTGTCTGGAATATGGATGTAATGTCTAGAGCTGCAGCAGCTGTCCTGCAGTCAAGATGTTGAAGCCACCTGTTCAAGATGGGAGAGCAGGAGGATAAAAGGCTAGTTCTTGATGACATTCTTGACTAGATACATCAGCTCTGGACTACCTACTTCCATACTTATAGTCATATGAGAAAAATGATTTTGGTGTATTCTAGCCATTGTAGTTGGGTTTTCAGGTAGAATTACTGAAAATAGCCAGTATCCTATACGGGTTAAATTCTAGATGATATATGAACAGCTTTGAATCAATAAGAAAAAGAAAGACAACCCAGTAGAAAAATCAAGGATAATGGTAGGTGAGTCACAAAACTGTAAACTCAAATGGCCAGTTAGCATGTGATCACACTAATAGTTAGGAAATTTAAGTTAAAACAGACTTTTCCATAACTACCATAATATGAGTCTAAAATATCAAGTGTTGAGGAAGATGTAGAGCAATTTTATTATCGTTCACTGTTGGTGAGAATATAATTGCTGCAGCCACCCTGGAGAACATTTTGGCAATATCAGGTAAATTGACCGTACCATACTGGCCAGCATTCCACTAGGTATGTGCCCTAGAGATTCCTGCACATTTCCATGGAGACATGGAAGAAGAAGTCATTGAGGTAGTAAAATAATGGAAACAGTCTATCCTTCAATTGCAGGGGTGGGGGTAGTATCTTTTATGGTATGATGAAGTACCATATAGGAGTTAAAAAGAATGACCTACATATATTAACTACATAGAGCTATATATATGAGCAAAACTGGAACTAAATGCAAAACACTATGAACATGGTAATAATATTTATATAAAATATAAAAGGAATATTGAAACTATGCAAAAAATGTCATTTCCTGCAGCCACTGAGATATACAAAGCTTGGCAAATATTTTCTTTTCATAAGTGATTTTTCTAGGAACCTGAAAATTGATTTTTAAAAACCAGTCACTGTTAATTCATTGCCTGTTTTGTTCCTTGACCAGTGGTATATGGTCAAATTTTTAAAACCTTTCCAAAACACATTCATGTATGTTTTCACTTAATCTAATTACTTTTTGAGATAAAGGGCAGGCAGGATTTTTATTCTTATTCAAATTAAGTGGCAGTAGTTGGACTTACCTTTCTGATTTCTAGTTTAGTTCTTTTTATAATAGTTTTATAGTTTTTTCAATACTTAATTTAATGTCTAGGTACTTCATTTATGCAGCAGAATCCTATCTAATAAAGAGGGAATATGCTAATTGACCCTACGCCATTGCAAAGATGGCGGTGCCCACAGCCAATAAGGAGGGGGTATGCTAATTGACTGCCCCACCACCCACAGCCACAAGATGGCGGCGCCCAGTCCTCCAGCCCCGCTGGGACGGCAGGCACGTGGCAAGGCCAGGCCCGGCCTTGCCGTGTACCTGCCTCCGGAGTCCCCCAGTCCCCTCAGCCCCCCAGCCGCCCAGGGCTGCCAGAGGCTCAGGTAACCAGGGACGGCCGAGGCTTGTGCTTCCGGCAGTGGCAGCAGCAGAGGTGTGATGGGGGCATCGCCTTCCCCTGATCGCCAGGTCACCTCCTGCCCCTGAGGGCTCCTGGACTGTGAGAGGGGGCAGGCTGGGCTGAGGGGGACCCCCACCTCCAGTGCATGAATTTTCATGCACTGGGCCTCTAGTTTAAATATAATCATAGTGATTGTCTAATTTGAATGATCCAGTAGTGAGCTTTTTTTTTTTTTTTTTTTTTTTAAGGTAAATAATTATTGATTTATTGCCTTTTCTTGGGAGGATGAATACAGTTTTTAAACCTTTGTTCTTAAACCTTAGTATGCACAGGAATCATCCAGTGAATTTATGAAAAACAATCACAGCCCCTCTACCTACCCTACCCCTACCCCCAGACTAAGAATCCTGCCTTTCTCTTTCTCTCCATTACTAGATTGGTTTCTTTAGGGGTTTGAACTTTTCTTTTGGTATTTTCCACAGAGAACAAATAGACTGGTGGGGGCTGTGTGTGTGTGTGTGTGTGTGTGTGTGTGTGTATGTTGTGTTTGCAGGATGAATTCAGGAAGAACTTTCCAGGAGTGACTACCTAAACAAATTAGTACTATATTAATTGTGGATGGAGAAGACTAGAAAAGGTTTTAATGCTCAAAAGTTAGACGTGTTCTGAAATTGAATTTTACTTAATCTGGTAAGCACTATTTTCAGACATTCTTTTCACTAGCAAGATCATTGAAATCCATGATTATAGCCCTAACCGGTTTGGCTCAGTGGATAAAACTTTGGCCCTCAGACTGAAAGGTCTCGGGTTTGATTCTGGCCAAGGGCACGTATACTTTGGTTGCGGGCTTGATCCCCAGTAGGGGGTGTACAGGAAGCAGCTGATCGATGTTTCTAACTCTCCATTCCTCTCTGTAAAATCAATAAAAACATATTATAAAAAAAAAAACACCCAAAAACCCATGATTATAAAATTCCAGGGAAGCATTATACTGGAAAAAGTGTGATAGAAAATAAGAGTAAATAGAAAAATCACATTATTTCACTCAAGTATACCAAGCTAGGTTGGAAATTAACGGTTTTCTCAGAGTTGTTGTTCTCTAGCACAGGCTACTGCGAATTGTTCAGTCCATTGGCAGCAGCACGGAAAACTGCCCTTTTCACCCTTTCCAGCACACAAATGTGCACAATTCATAGCTGGAACCTATCTTCAAGAAACTGCTGGTTTTATTGAAGCCAAATGTGTGGAGTTTTCATTTAGACACATGCAGGGCCTTCAGTGCTCTTGCTGTGTGTAAAGTAAATCACACAGATACTTAAAAAAACATAAGCAAACAAAACACCCTCAATTTATTGTGTGTAAATACAGATGCAGACATAACTTATTTGGTAATAAATACATCTCTGTCTTGTGCACTTTTTATCCCTCTCAATGTTAGCTGTGTGCTTTTTAATAGAGTAACTGCACAATAAATCCTAATTGAATATAGGGTGGAGGTGGGATGAGAACGTACAGAAATTGGTGACATTTTATATTTTTCATCTCTTTTCTTTAGAAAAGTCCAATTACATTTTAAACTGAGTTTTCTAATGGTGCAAGAAATTTAAAAAATGAACAGTAGTAAAGAAATTTCTTAATTGCCCATTTAGCTCTAATCTGAAGCAAACTTTCCCAGGCAAGAGCTTTTCTCTCATGGGCCAGAAAACCCATGTGCTTGAACAGTGAACTTGAGTGCTTTGACTTCTCATGCCAGACCTCTGGATAACCTTGGGCAGCTGTTCTTCTGTTGTTGTTTCCTTATTTCAGAGTAAGATGTGTGAAGATGTGGACAGTTAATTCAAGAAATGCTTTTGTTGTTTCTTTGATGATTGTCTTACAGGTTTTTTCTGCTGGTGTTGAATAGCACACAGGACTACCTCAGACCCACAGAGTAAATAAATGAATAAAGCTATTTCTTCCTCCTCCTTTCATAGACACTTTCTCATAAATATTAACAATTAGAGTGTACTTTGAAGATGCTGATAGGCTGATAAGCAATAATATGTAATCTCCTTGATATTCTGTTTTGCTTATGGAGATGAAAGATGGTCTGGTTTATTGTCAGTTAAAACAAGCAGTGAATGAAAGCATGTTTGCAATTAGTGCTTGCTCTCGTGCAGTTTTATCTACTTAAATTGGAAAGATTACCTAAAATAACAAGGTGTGTTGTTGAGCTTAGACAAAGGCAAGCCAAGTCACTCTGCCTACTAGACACATAAGGAATTTCCTTTGAATTTCTAATGTGGAGTCTGTGGTTTGTCCTCCAGATTTCTTCCCAGTATAATCTATAGGATTTATTTTGCGGGAATAATTCAGTGTACCTCTGAAAAGAAGTTCTGAAGTTAAGCATATTTTAAATTAGTGTTAATATTGGCCTCTGAAAAGTATTCTTTTGATTATCTTTTATTAAGTCGAAGTAATGCTGTGTATCGTTGAATAAAGGTTCCCTTGCTTATCATTTTTGGACAATTTCTGATATTATACCCTTTCAGAAAAGTTGTCTTTGCATCATTATTGGAACTTATTTGAGATTGCAAGTCATTTTGGGAGACAGAAAGTGATCCCTGGAAAATGCTGGTCTGATTTTCAATCTGAAGTGCTTGGTTCACCAGATTGAATTTTGGCATTTGACTCTCTCAGGGCAGGGTAGTGTCCAACTTTATCTTGTGAGTAACTGCAGATGCCTTTTTGCCATTTGGGTTTCAAATTTTTTCTTTTTTTAGTAAATGACTTATCTGAGAATGGGATACAAAGGATTTTCTGGTTTTCAAAGGTTCTTTTTTTAAATATTGCATTTAAAAGACAATTTTGGCTTTATTTTTAGAAATTAAATGTTACAGCTGTAATTTACCACCTCCGCCCCTCCCCACTGCTTAAATTATTGAAAGAGAAAAATGTAGACTGATTTTGTATGCCTGAATATAAAACAGCGGAGGGAACTTCAGCTTCATCCTTGCGCACACCCTTGCCCACATACCTTTATGTGATCCTTCAGTGTAGGAAAACCCCAGATTCAGAGGGAAGGGAAGATTGGAGGTTGTTTGTTTTTTAATCCAAAGGCAGATAACTATTTTAAACACTCATTTGAAACAAGGCAGTTGAGAAATGTGGGAAATCAAGGACAATGAAGCCTCAGGAAATGGCTTTACATGTTGCAGATTGCATCCTGGACGATTTGGATAAAACAGAAACAGCTGTGATGCCAAATGCCCTAAAGATTTCCAAGGCTGGCGGAAAGTGTGGTGCGGCACACTTTATGAGCTGATTTACTAGTAAGAGAAAACTTTGCCCACAGGTCTTTGATGACTTGCTTTCAGTTTTCTTCACAAAAATGCAAAATATTTGGGGCCCTTCTTATTAAATGGAAAATCGTGTGCATTTGGCTCCATAAAGCAAGTAGCCTTGAGAGATGGGCCTGCCTAGAAATTGACTAGATTTTTGTGGGAGAAAGAGTGAAAAGGGCAATTTCCTGTGCTGCTGCCAAAAAGGCCTGAACAATTTGTAGTAGCTTGTGGCTAGAAAACAACTTCTGTGAGGCTAAACAACAACTACAGACTGGCTCTGGGTATGTGTGAGAAAATGTTCTTCTCTCCTGTTCGATTGTTAGACTTTATGGAAAACTTAAATGGTGAATTTTTAAACTCAACCACTTAAAATGGTTTTTGGTTGATTTAGATAAAAACCTGGGGAATACGTATGTTTGGAGTTAGCACAAGTAGTGCATAACGTGCTATTTTAAAAAAGGGCAGCATTTATATTTTGCTTTTATTGTAACTGTGAGCTTGGATGGTAACCCATTTCTCTCCTTCCTTAAAAAAGTGCAGGTAAATCTTGGCATCTTGTGCATTTTTACAGGATTGTGGGTTTTTTTTTTTAGTTTTTTTTTTGTTTTTTTTGTTCGTTAACTTATTAGAAATATGCTTTCCTCTTAGTTCACTTGGGCCCGGTGTTCCATTTTGTATTAGTATATATTTGTAAAATATATATATATAACTACTGGTAATTGCCACTTAATAGCACTACAGTGTGCCAGGCACCATACTGTTGTCCTTGTTTTGGTTATGTTGTTTGCTTTCTCTGGATGAGGGAGACAGCTTAGAAAGTGGTTAAGTGTAGTGGCTATGTAATGTTGGAGCCAGGATTTGGAGTTTTGTCTGTGTTACTAGTTATTACAAAATAGTTAATATTTCAAATATTCATTTCTAAAATTTAAATCTGTTATAGATTTGTGGTGGTGTTTTTTTTTTGTTTGTGTTGTTTTGGTTTTTGGTAGAATGGGGTTGGGTATGTAGAATGAACATAGATTTGGTTTGATTTAGTTTTAACGTTTCACTAAGCTTTTTTCAATTGCTGCTACCACCACACCTGAGCTTCTGTGTATTTGTTTAATGGTTTGAGCTAGCAGTCACCAGCATGTACACACGATCATGTTGTTACTTCAGTGCTCCAGGCTTTTACTTTTTTGGCTTTGATTTTAATTTTTCTTTTTGGTTGGGGATATCTATTAGCTCTTCATTAAAATACGGATGATAGCTGGTTAAGACAACCTTTTTCTTAATATTTTGTTCTGTTCATCAATATCATTTTTTTCTTTTTGGGAAGTAGCCTGATGCTCATAATCTAGCCCAGTGGTTCTCAACTGGGGTGGGGGTGGGTGAGTGATTTTTGTCCCCTAGGGCAGCGGTCGCCAACCTTTCAGACCTCACGGACCACCAGTGGTCCACTGGTTGGCGACTGCTGCCCTAGGGGACGTTTGGCAATGTCTGGAGACATTTTTGATTGCCATGTTTTGAGGGCCTGCTACTGGCATCCAGTACATAGAGACCAGGTATGCTGCTAAACCTTTTACAATGCATAGGACAGGTCCTCACAACAAAGAATTATCTGGCTAAAATGTCAATAGTGCAGGGGTTAAAAACCCTGATTTGGCTAACAGGGCACAGACCAAATTTAATTAATTAGAAACTGTTTCTGGCTTCACAATATTGGTTTTCATAACAATAACTCAGTGGTAATTGGCAAGTTTTTATTCTCTGTTCTAGAGGTAGAGGAAGAGGCTGTCCATCTGTCTGTTCACCTAGCCCTAAGCCAAATAACACAAGTTGACCTTATATTGGATTCTGTCTTTCAGCTGTTTCCTACCTTCATCCCCTATCCCACTTAGAAGAGATCACTTTATCTTAGTCACAGTGAATTGACTGCCTGTTCAGAATGTTTCATGAACTACCTTGGCTTGGGGTGGAAGAGAAACAAAAGAATGAAAGGGATACCCCCTAGAGTTTTTACTGGGATGAAGGTCCTAGTGTGCCTTTCATAATTACGTTGAGTACCAGAGGATGCAGTTGTGAGTGACATACTATTGCGGGGGGCTGGGGTCTCTTCTCTGTGTCCCGCATGGAGAGGGAGAGACGTGAACTGGTTCGTTTAAGTTAGGAGGCGAATTTGGGATTAAAGAAAAATGAATTGGACAGACACAAAATTAGATTAAAAGCTTGGGCTGAGTGTGGCATCTGCCCTCTCATGGAGGGACAGACAGACAGAGAGAGAGCACCAGCACTGGAAGCAGTTTATTATATACTCGAATTACAGGAAGTTACATCACATCTGGGTGGGCCTTGAATTCCTGGCAACATCATGAGATCCATCCCCTTAACACTGGGCGGGAAAGTCAGACTGAGTGGTGTCCAATCTCTTGACTGGGTCCGCCCTCAGGGCGTGGCTTTGCCTTCTCTGAGTTTCAGCCTACAAAATTGAACCAAGTGTTTACTAATGGCCCTCAGCAGCTCCCCCCTTTTTTTATATTTAAGCAGCTAAAATTAAAAGTAAAACTTAACATCAAGAACAAGGCTTTGACTAAATAAAACTAATAACAAATCAATGCAAACAACAATAATAGAGAAATCAAACTACAGCTATGTTAATATTTTTAGCTACTGAGTGAAGAGTCTCCTTTGCTGCTGGTGTATATTTACTCAAAGTCCTTAGAGTTGACTGTGCAATGTCTTTTAGAAGACTGGTAGCTAACCAGTGTCAGCATGGCCAGAAACATGGTTGAGGTAGTAAATTCTGCTTTCTGCCGGCATTAGTCGTTAATTTCTTCTGCATCGCTGTCATCAGGGCAACTCTCAGTCCCTCGAATGATGGGGCTACAGCTTCTCTGGGTCCATCATGGTGACGCACATAATGCTCTGGCATCTAGATTGGCTGCGCTATTCCTTCTGGAAAGACAAAACACAACCTCTTACCCACATTATTATTGAATCTGATAAGACTTTTGTCTGGTTTTTGCCTTCTTCAGCCAGGCTAACTTGGCGGAGGCTATTGAACAGGAGGCCTGATGCCTTTTGGCTGCTGTACAACCCTCTGCATCACAATTCAGAAATTTAAAATATAAAGCAAAAAATTTTTAAGTATAAAAATCATGACTAAGTTTGCATTTGAGGTGACACATAACATCTGTTTCCCCCTTTTTGTTTTAATAATTGCCTTTGTGATTTTCATTAACTGTAAAAAGTTGAAAGGAGCAACTTGAAGTGCTACTTGGATGCCTTTGTAAGCATTTGGGATTCTGTACCTTCTTTCTTTGCTCCTCATCCTTCTGGTATGGCTCAGTTTTGCCTAACTCCATTCTCTGTTCTGCTCCCCCCACCCCCCAGATTGCTTTATGTATGTATTTCTCAGAATGAATTGTAATCATTGGTTTCCTCTCTATGTCTCTTATTAGGCTGTGATGTTCTAGCACTGTGCTGGCTACATAGAGGCCATTCCCTACATACTGAATGAGTGAATGGTGGAGGACAAAGGAGAGGCAAACACCTTAGCAATTTTAAACTATCAGTAAGTAACAGAAAGTAGGTAGTAGAGTCTGAATGTCAGGGTGCTGTGGACAGAGCCTAAATGAGTAAAGGTAGGAATTATGTTAGCATGACCATATTGGTATGGTTTGTGCTGTGCTCCCGCACCCCCTTTTTTTTTTAATGTGGGCAGTCTGGGTGACAGGCTGGTAGGCTACCTGTGACCTTGGCCATATCTGTAGGTCTAAATGGTGTTCATGTCTTCTAGCTGAGATTCCTCCAAGCTAAATTGTCTTCTTACTTTGAAGGGCTTGTAGCCGTTGCATGTTCTGGAATACAGTCTGTCTATTTGCTGGCATATGTAGATTTCTCATTTGAGTTAGTTGCTTATGTTCTCCCCTCCAGGAAGAACTAAAGTTTTAAAGTGATAGAAATGACCTTCGAAGGCCTGCAGTGATTTCTCTGTGGCAGCACTCTTGTAGCACATTGAATTCTGGGCTTGACCTCTTATTACCTCCTTGGGCAGATATGCTTTCTTAGCCTTCACTTCAACTGGTCCCTGAATTTCAAGAGACACAGCTCCATTTCACTCTGGGTTTATCCTCTTATATGCATTAGCGTTACTGTTAGTGGACTGGGTTAGAATAAATAGCAACTCTATAATGTTTGTGTTTTGTTTTCCTGTTGAATTGTATGAAAGCATTTATTAGACACTTTGGTTCAAAGTAGAAGTAATTATGGGAAAAGCTGTTGCTTTAAACAGAAGGCCCACTAGCAGGGCTCCAGTGCTTGTCACTGTGGCGGTGCCATTGGACTTGTCTCTTGCAAATTGAACATGCCTGATTGCACAGGTGTTTGCATGGTTGAACAGATTATATTTGGACAATAAACTGTTGATGCCTGACAGTGTTTATAGGGGAATGGCAGAGTTGCACATGGACTACTTTGGTGAGAAAGTTAAAGAGAGAATAGCACCAAACATTTTTATAAAGGAAGAGAAAATTAAAACACGTTTTGAGAGTAAATATACTTTTTCTTTTATTCTTTAACTAGAGGCCTGGTGCATGAAATTCATGCATTGGAGGGGGGCGTCCCTCAGCCCAGCCTGCACCCTCTCGCAGTCTGGGAGCCCTAAAGGGATGTCCGACTGCCATCTTAGGCCCGCTCTTTCCGGCTGAGCGGTGCTTCCCCTGTAGGAGCGCACTGACCACCAGGGGGGAGCTCCTGCATTGAGCATCTGCCCCCTGGTGGTCAGTGCGTGTCATAGCGACTGGTTGTTCCGCTGTTCGGTCTATTTGCATATTAGCCTTTTATTATATAGGATTAGAGGCCCGGTGCATGAAATTCGTGCACAGGGGTGTGTGTCCCTCAGCCCAGCCTGCACCCTCTCCAATCTAGGACCCCTCGAGGCATGCCTGACTGGCAGTCGGACATCCCTCTCACAATCCAGGACTGCTGGCTCCCAACCGCTCACCTGCTTGCCTGCCTGATTGCCCCTAACCACTTCTGCCTGCCAGCCTGATCACCCCCTAACCACTCCCATGCCAGCCTGATTGACACCTAACTTCTCCCCTGCCGGCCCGGTCACCCCTAACTGCCCTCCTCTGCTGGCCCGGTCACCCCCAACTGCCCTCCCCTGCAGGCCTTGTCCCTCCCAACTGCCCTCCCCTGCAGGCCTTGTCCCTACCAACTGCCCTCCCCTGCAGGCCTGGTCCCTCCCAACTGCCCTCCCCTGCTGGCCTGGTTGCCCACAACTGCCCTCCCCGCCAGCCATCTTGTGGCAGCCATCTTTGACCACATGGGGGCGGCCATCTTGTGTTGGAGTGATGGTCAATTTGCATATTACCTCTTTATTAGATAGGATGGTTAAGTGCCCTTAAACTTATTAATATTGGAAGTCATCTTTATGCTGGACAGTTTTGTTTATTAATGAATGGCTAGTAACATTCCTTTGTTTATTTAAAACATTGACTTTGTTCAACTATATCGTTTTCCTTATTAGAGGACAGCCATAGGTAGATTATGGCTCAGACCATACGTAGGATTATCCAATTTCCAGTGTCATATCTTTTGTCTATAATTTTTTTCTTTATGTACAGGTGTGAAATCTATGTCCAGGAGACTGGGATGTGGGTTTACTAGGATACTGTTGTTAGATTTCTGGAGATCTCTAAGCCTGGATCTGGAGCCTAGTTAAAATTTGTGGCTGTGAATTTAAATTGAGAAAAGTTATCATAGTTATATTGTTTGGCTGTGTCAGTACAAGTGTGAAGTAAGGTATAGGAACCATAGAGCATGAGAAGGTGCTGGAGGGAGGGGAAGGCTGGGAGTTACGGGTGTAATGGTGGCCCATGGAATCCAAGCTGCTGAAGGAGGGTAATGAAGACAGGGCAGTGGGAAGGTGGTGCCTGGTGCCGGCTGCTTAGGGTCAAAGAATTGTTGAAGTTGGGGTTCCAGAGGGGATTGAGCTGGAAGGATAGAAGATAATCATGAAATTTAAATAATAGTAGTATTATAGATCTAGGACAGGACTTTTAAAGAAATCATTTTAGAGGGCCATGACTGGCATTTAGAAAATGAAATAGAATAAACAACATGAAAGTCAGGGCCTTGTTTAGTGTATACGGAACTTTTATGTGAATTAAAAAAAGAATTCTTACCCTTTGGGAAGTTTTCACTTATCAGTGATTATGCTTTAGGTAAACCTCATTGGCTGCAGTGCTCCCAATGCGCAAAGCTTCCCCTTTGGGAGAGAAAGGAAAAGGGGAGTTGGGGGAAAGAGATGCCTCTTTCCCTGTTGAGGTAACCCCTCCCCCAGGGTGAGGGCTCACTTGACTGCAGGATTGGGACTGGATTTAGCACAAACTGCCCTAGTTTAGGCTTTCTTTCTGATCAGAGTGGATCACACTTTGAAAACGTTGTTTCCATTAAAACTGGGTGTGTTTACTGTGTACTTGTGAAATGGATTGGAATGTACATATTTTTTTCTGGGTCACAGTAAGAAACATTTGAAAGCCAGTGCTTGGGGTATGATCGTGGGAATGGGTAACTGAGATGGTGAGGAGGATAGGATCATTGGAATTTGCTTCTTAAGTAGGAACAAACTAAAATACACACATTCTCTCTCTCTCTCTCTCTCTCTCTCTCTCTCTCTCTCTCACACACACACACACACACACACACACACACACATCTCTATTCTGTGCCTTATAAAAAGGAGTAAGATTATAGGTAATAAAAATGATTTTGATTTGGGATGCATTATACACATGAAGGTTGGGGATTCAGCTCCCACTTCCCTCGAAAGACTTTAAACATTGTGGGGTGGTGGAAAAAAGTATGGCCCAGATAGTGATTGAGCTTCTGGCTCAACATTGGGTCCCTGCAGCTTCACTGTCAGACTGAGGGGAATAGATTGGGTTAATGCCAGAGTCTGGGTCATCACTGAGATCCTGTGATTCTATAGAAGCTGGGCACTGAGGAGAGGGGACTTTTGATAAGTGCTTTGGGTTATAGGAAGAGAGCTTTTGCAACTTAGACAGTTATGGGTCAACCACAAACACATAATCAGCAGTAGAAAATTGAAGATTAAATTTTAGAGGGTTGTGAGGATAACTATGCTCTAAAAGATCAAGTAGACAGACATAGTTTTGGGACTGTGAGATATTAGTTCTAGCTTCTTTCTCATTCTCCTGCCTTGATGATTTTTTTTTTAAAACAAACAAACAAAATTAGCATCTGAGTATGATTTGGCCTTGCCTTTAGAAGTAAAAGCAGACAGACTGTATCTGGACTTCCCTGGTACAGCTTCTCATTGTTATGCATAGTAGAATCTTGAGGTCTGAGTTCCCATCATACTGGACTATATTGGTAAGGTGTTGGCAGCGGGAAGCAGGAAGCTACTTTCAATGGCTGTTAAAAAGGAAGGAAAAGGTGACCGGGGAATTGCAGAGTGGGGAGTCAGGAGGTTCTTATAGGCCTTCATCCCCAGTCTCCCAGAGTTCACAGCCTCTTGTCAGGTACCCATTCTCTTGGATGGCCCTTGTGGAGAAGTGGTGAGGTAGGGATTCTTCATTGGGCTGTCTAATATGAATGGAGGATGACAGAAAGGGCTGTCTCCCACTCATTTCTCTAGGGAGCAAATAGATTTTAGTTGAAATTCCTGATAGTGTGTCTTCCTTTGAAGTGTCAAAATTTGCAGTTAAATTTTCAAGTGCACTATAGGTTAATTAGACCTTCAGTATGCTTGGGGAATTAGTATTCCCTTTAATGACTGTTTTTGTGGGGCAAAATAATTATAATTAACATTTCCTTAGTGTTTATTTGGCCAGAAATCCATTCTACCTATATTATTTTATCTGTACGAATAGCCAGGCATTCCCTTTTCTTAGCCTCATCTTACAGAATGAAGATTGAGACTCACATCCCCAACCTTGCTTTTGTTATCCTCATCTCATTTCTTCATTGTGCCCACCCCTTCCTCAACCTAGTCTTCACTTAATTTATCTTTTTTTCTTTTTAAACCAGTGACTCAAAATCAGGCCTATCATGAGTTGGAGACTTCCTATAGACAGGCATGTAGTTAGTCCTCAGGTCTGCCAGATGTTAAATAAAGGTGAGAACAGCTCAAGTCCAGCCTTCCAAGGACAGTATTTGATGCTGTACTCTACTGAGTTTAAAGCTAAAACTTGGGAATATAGGGCTTTCTAAGTAGAGCACAGTCAAGTGTGACTGTGAGGTTTTCTAGGGCCAGAAGACCTGTGTTTTATGTTCCATAGCATTGGGTGGGCTCAGGGACTCTAGCCACAGCTGCATTCCAGAGACAGTTGAGAGCCATGGCTGGTAATGACATCATCTCCACAGGTGCCAAATCACCCCCTTCTCTCCAGCCTGCCTTTGCTCCCCCCTTTTCTTTTTAAAGGACTTCTAAGACTACCGTGAGGTTTTGTTGTAAAAATAAGTATGAAATCCAATTCTGGGTGTGTGTGTGTGTGCAGAGGTAGGGAGATGAAAATACAGTGCTTTTTGCAAACCACACAGTCCCAGAAATTCCAGTGTTAGGTTACTTACGTTCAATCACTCCCAAGAGATTTTTGTGGGGTGGGGTGGGGATGGAAGAGAGGATAGAGACTAGATGAGAAAAGTAGCCTTGGACAGTCAAAGTTGAGGGGTTCCCCCCCTCCATTTCCCCCTGATTGAAGACTGACTGCAGTATTTCTAAAAGAACCCCCATTTTCAGCACATTTTGTAGAGGCTGAAGAGCTCTGATTCCAGACATCAGGCTTGGTTTCAAGGGATTGGATCTTTTTAACGGTAAATTTACATGTTTGTTGGGTAAAATTTGGAATAGAGAGAAACATAATAAAAGCCAGCTTTATTCTCACTTTCAGACATAATCACTTAATATTTTGTTGTTTTTATTCTTGGATCTCACATTTATAGTTTATAGAATAAATACTTAGTAAATTTGTGTACATTTCACAAACCAGGGCTCATATGTTTGTTTTTTATGTCTATTTTTTTTCAACTTTGTGTATGTTTTGCCATGCTAAGTAATTTCTTAAAAAGGTAGAATTTTAGGACTGTGAGGCACTTTTAAGAGATAATTAATCTACCCCCTTTTTATTTTATAAATGAGGACATTTAGTAAATTAATGACTTTAGTAAGTTAAATGACTTTCTCAAATTAGTATTACTTTCAGAGCTGGAATTAGAACTGGTCTCACTTATTTCAGTATATTTTTAACTATACCATTCTGTCTGTTTTACTTTATTCACTGGGGAGAATTTGTGAAGTATTATCCTTCACAAAGATAAATTGGATCCCATTGCCTCAGAGAGTTAAATCCATCTGACTATAACTTTGAGTATAAAAAAAATGACCCATAGAGACTACCCAAACACACCTGTGTGGTTAAATTAATTTGCCTCAAGTGATTTGGAGAAATTTGAAAACCATATGCTTTGGCTGCATTGCTGTTATTTCAGGGTTATTTGATGTAAGCGTGAAAGGAATGGAGGTTAAAAATGTATGTTTTACATTTAGCATAAGAATATTTGAAGTTTCTCTTTTCTGCCATGTTCAAACCAATCAATCTCTTAAAACTTTTTAGTGATTTTGCCAAAATGTTAATTATCATTTCATGGGCCAACTTTCTTCTACTCTGGAATATATTTGACATATTTTGCTGAATTCCTATAGGAATTCTTAGCTGTGTAGTTCCTTTGGCCCTTATTCACAGTCTTATAGCCCTTTTTCTACTGTTGTCTTGAAATTTGAATGTTTATGAATGTTCAGCTTTCCTTGGGGTTGTATGTTAGCAGTCTAGATTATCAGCGCCTCAAAGACAAGATTATTGTCTTTCTTCTGCCTTCCTGCCACTCTCTCCCCCTCCACTTTGTCTCCATAGAGCTAGCAGAGCACCTTGTAGGTTCTCACTGTTATTACTATGTCTTGTTAAAAGGGTTCTGAGCATATTTAGGGCAAATGAGGGAACATGGCCTCTTCTCTGCTCTCTGTGAGTTGATAGTGGTGCTGGCACCACTGGTCTTGGGAATATCTATGCAGAAAAAGCAAGTTGAGCATGATTTGTACTTTATTTTGTTGTTTTGGTCAACAGATAGTTAGATGTCCTTTTTAAGGCAGTTATTGTGGATTCAGACAATGTGCTGGTACACAGAGTTTCAGACTCACCCTCACCTTTGTTTGACCTTCAGTCAATCTAGAAGAAACCGTATAAACCAACTGAAATGACTTTGGTGAGAGGGGAGGGACATTTGAAAAATACGTGATGGAGAATCCCCAGTTTCTGTTTTTCCTTGGAAAAATCCTCCCGCAAAAAATCTTCAGTCTATTAAGTTATGCAGTGTGAAGACTTACTGATAATTTTCTGCATTTGTTTTTTTGTATCTTGGGGGGAGAATTGAAGGTAGAATGAGGGGAATGAAGAAATTTGGTATTGAAAATCTGAAGAGTAAGGAGTGGGAAAGAAAGGAAATAATTGCTAGTATGTATTTGTATGTTGGGGAAGAAGGAAAGGGAGAAAGAACGAAAAAGCCATCAAGAAATAAGGATAAGTAGCCAAATACTAGGGTGGGGACCAAATCTGAATGTCATTTGGCAAAGTTGATTATTCTTTTGGTTCTTATCCAGAAGTTTTTCAAATCACCGAGTGGGTGGAGGAACTCCACTAGAGTTGACAGCTTAAGTGTTGGAGAAATAGGACAGAAATAGCTTGAGTGACTGAAGTGGGAAGAAACAGAATTAAGAAAATTCTTTTTTCCAGCAATGTTCTATTTCTTATAATGCTGTACTTAATTTAAAGTGTTGTACCAGTAAGTTTGTTTGGCATAATATAAAGAATTTCCTTTTTGATCAGTTGCTTGATTCCCCATCCCCACCCCCCACCCCCATTCCCATTCCCATCTTTCTCTAAGTGGCTTGCCTTAGAAAAGGCCTTGGAACTCTCTCCATTTCCAACTTATTCGTTGTGGGAAAGTATCAGGACGTAGATGTGATGCAAAAGGAGACCGATCCAGGAGCTTCACAGGGAAGCAGCCACACACAACCCCTTCATGGACCAAGTACACTTGTGTGGTCTGTGTGTGTGGGCATGCACATGCTCTTTTCCCTTAAAAAAGAGTTGCATAGGCATGACATATTTTGTGCAGAAAATTTCATGTGTTGCTAAAGTGTGATCTAATTTCTATTAAGTCTTTTTAAAATTCATTATATTTAAGTAATAAGGGATCTGCATATTCTCTAGGCGGTTTAGAATCATTTTCCACCTGTCTGTTTGGTTTGGTGAAAAGAGTAAATTAATTTGGGGATTAATTTTATGATTGGAAAAGGAACTGTACTTTCTAAAGATATGTATGCTTACTGTTGTGTTCTAGTATCAGTCGCATTATTTCCTGATCCACGGCTGGGCCACTTCTGACATAAGTGTTAGGAACTGAATTGTGTCAGCACTGCTACTTAAGGAGTTTATCCTAATCCAGGCGTCCTTGGTTTTCGGTGCCATCGACGAGCAAGGTGGTAGCAGTGATCACAGACCTAGGCTGCAGGTGTGAGTTCTGAGGACATCTGTGATTACTCAGTGAATTCCTTACCAGTGACGGTGAGTTGGTGTTTTTCTTTGGATGCTCAGTTTTGACTTCATGAAGGTAGTGGTTTTTATGTTATTTTCAGTTCTCCTAGAACGAAATGAATATCACTGAATTCTATCTCAAAGGGTGCTGTTATGCAGCAAAAGTAAAGAGAAGGTGAGGGCTGGTGAGGAACCAGCCATACAGTTTATATGGTCCAGATTTGGGTTTTTGGTATTTGTGTTGGCCAGGTTTCCTGGAAGATAAGCTTATATTGTATTTATGTAGATGATCCTAAAAGTTCTGTGTAATTGTTACAGAATTATATTTGAAAAAGAGAATAGGGGATTTCATGTCTTCTGCCTCAATTCTGTTAGCCACAGCTACTGTTTTCTGGGTGCTCCTTCATTTTTCCTTGCCCTTGCAACTGCTGCGATTTCTGTACCTTTGTGTGATAGAGGCTGTGCATGAGGAAGAGATCATAGTAATGCCTGTAGTTAAAAAAACACACCAATAAACAAGCAGCCACCATTCTACGTTTTCATACTCTTTTACACCTTTGAGAATCAGAACCTCAGCAGAGTGAGGTTGCATTTGGGAAAAGAAGATCCCAGGAGGAAAGTGTGTTTGGAAAAATTGGCTCCATTTGACAAAATGCTAAGGGGCAAATTCATAAATTCATCTAGAAACATGAGCACATCAGCTGGTTGATTTAAAATGTTAATGCAAATGAGAAATACCTGGCAGATATTCTAAAAAATAATTCCTCAGTCACTTAGCTCAGTTTAAAATTTCTCAAGAGTCTCCTTTTCAGTAATATAAAGAAAGGATGGGCTATAAAGAATTATTTTTTTAGATCCCTCCCACATCTAAAATTATATGACTCAGGAGGACTATAAAATATATTATTGTAGGCATTATTTTAGAGTCATTTCTGTTTTCTTCTCACTTTTCTTAGAATTTAATACCTTTTTGAAGATAATGATCTTTTAGGAGTCTTAACCCATGAGAACCAATCATGTAGAGTGAAGATAGTAAATTCCATTCTTCTCACATTTTCCTAATTTGAATCTTAAAAGATGGCATGAGATTTCTGATTATAAATGTGCCAAGATAATATTTGTTTCATTAGATAGCTATTTAATTTAATATTAGGCTCACTTTATTAAATCATTAAGGTGATTATCATGGATAATAGAAAAATGAGATTATGGTGCCTGAAGTTGTTAGAAAAAATAGATGCACTGAGTTTGTTAAAGGTGTTTTCTTATAACTTCATTTCTTTCTACCAAATATACTAAGCATAGCTTTGTGTACAGGGGATAACTTTTTGCAGCTGAGGATAAGCAATGGGTAAGATGGACTTGTTCAGTGGAGTCGGTAAGATGGGAATCTGGGGAAACTCTAGAAAAGGGCTCAGCTCTGAAAGAGACACAGGGAACGCTGTGGGCATCTGGAGGAGGGAGGGGTGGCACCCAGCTAGGAGTGGCCAGTATGTGTTTGGCAAGGTCATAGCCTATAGCAGGATTTGTCCTACGTTGTTGTTGGTGGTGGTGGTGGCGATGGGCATGCCACTTGGCTGGCTGACTTCTGAGAAGAGACTACAGGAGTGAACCTGGAGACTTGAGTGGTGTCCCTCCGCCCCCCAGCATAGACTTCATCATGGCTAATACTGAGCAGAAAGGCTAGAAATTCTAGGTCCGGAACTGCATTTCAGGTGCAAAAATTGGGTTTTCTTTTTGTACTTGCTGAGCTTTCCCAAACAGGTGGATGATGTGATCAGAACTAGAATTTAGGAAGATTAGTTGAGTGGATATTCAGAGTAGGACTAACAATTTATGTGAAATAAATGGTTAAGAGAAAAATTTACCTATTGGTAGCTTATTTACTGGTTTTACTTACTAATCTCCTGTTTGTAATTTTAACTGAAGTTTTTTTCTCACAATACGAATGTCACCAGATTGTTTTTTAGGGTACTAGTCACTGAAGATAACTAATAGATAGACTTCAGATAAAAAGTGAGGAACATTCAGCTTAAGGTTCTGATTATGATCTGTTCTTCATCCAATATGTTCAGATATTTATTTTGTAATTAAACCTGGCCCTTCACATTCCTCTCTCTCTCTCTGACTCTCTCTCTCTCTCTCTCTCTCTCTCTCTCTCTGTCTCTCTCTCTCTTTCTGTCTCTTTCTCTGAAGGCATTTTTTAAGCTTTGTTTTAACAGTGTTTTGAAAATGTTATTTGGTTGATTGAGAGTGGATATGTTCCATTTTCCTCTACACTCCCAATTTATTAAACTTCTATTTCCATTTTAATATACTATTTTAGGAAATTTTTGCCCTATTTTTGGCACTAGTTTGTCTAATTGGTGTGAACGTTATTTGATGTTGATACTCTTGAAATTCAAAGTAAAGTGTCTTGGGAAGAAAGTCTAGGTCTCATAGCTAGTAAATGAAAGAGCTGGAATTGAAACTTAGTTCTGCTGGATACAGAGTCATTTTATACTTGTAAGCCTTGGTTTCCTTATCTGTTAAATGGAGACATTGCTAGTACATTTCTCATTTAGAATAGTCATGATAAATGAAATATATATTGATTGCTCACCATAATGCTGGCATAGGTTGTTTATAAGCAGTGTTTTAAATAACATGCATTATAGAAGCATAGTGTTTATGAATCTAAGAAACTTAGTTGATTCAATTGAGAAGTAATTTTTGAATTTTTTAGTTACAATTTTTCTTTTCAAATTTAATATTTGAAATTATCCAATTATAAAAACACTAAGCACTCTTTGAATTTGTGTACTATAATGAGTGAGACTTGTGTCCTCAATAGTTTCTTTAATTTTCCCCTACAGACTGTCATTCTACATGTTGAGTTCTGTTTTGTGTTAATTTTTACTGCTTCCCCCCTTCTCCCCCCATTGAAATGCAATAGCCCTGTAGTGTCTTAGTGGAAACATTGTTCTCTTTGTTAGGGCTAAAAAGTGCCTTTGTCATTCCTTTGAGACATTCTGCAGATGCCATTTTGCAGTTTTGAAAAATATGTCCCTGTCCTCCTTGTGCTGTGTTAAATTGTGCGTGTGTATATGGCTTGGTATTTTAATGAAGTTGTAATGAAAACTTGACAGTGATACTTGTCATATGATAACAAAACAAAAAGAGGCTCTTTCCTGATAGAACGTAGATTTGTGTCCTCTGTCTTTCTGTAGCCTGTGTGGTCTGAAAGCAGATCCCTCCTCGCTTAGCTGTGCCCTCAGATGTTTGATGCTTTTTGACTAACCTCATAGGAAGCTGTTAAAACAACTTCTTCTGAGCAAGAACTCTAAGCCTTTTGTTGATGTGTATTGCTTTTTAAAGATCTTCTAATTTACATGTTCTTAATAGCATTTTAAGTGGCAAGTATACACTCTAATTTGCTGAGTCGCTTTAATCCTCGTATTAAGAGGAGAAATGGGGACAAAAATCTGTTGGGAAATTGCCCTGATAAAAATTCAGGAAATTCCTCTCATTCTTTTAAATTCAGTTAAAATCTAACTTTAAAAAAAGGCTTCTGATGTAACTGTCTGAGAGCATGTGATTCTTGAGTCCAGTAATTTCTTGCATATAGTGCCAAGCTCGAAGAGAGGAACATGAATGTTCCTCTGTGTTTTAGGTAAATCTATAACACATGGCGTGGCACCAGTTTATTATAACTTTGCTGGGGCTTAGTCATCCTTTTTGTATGGCCTTTAAAACTGTTAAACAGGAATATAGAAATAAAGGGAGAAAAACATCACATTTTTTGCTTTAATGGACTTTATTTTATTTAAATTTTTTTATTAATTACAATAATATGTTCAGTGGAGAAAAGTGGTAATATAGAATAATACAAATAAAGCAAAATTTCCTGTTGCCCACATTCAGGAACAACCACTTGTTACCATTTTGGCTAAATGGTAACAGTGTTTTATCTGTCAATTTTGTACACATGGGTTAAAACAACAGCATTATCCTTTTAAACCTGCTTATTTTTCCTTGGCACGATGTGGCAAATATGTCTCTATAAATACTTAAGATAGTATTGCTTAATTTTGGAAATGTTAATCCACAGAGCATTCATTCATTAGATGGACTCACTTAAAAGTTCTCAATTAGTTGAAAGTGGGCACATTTATTGATACATGTGTCAGAAAGGGATAGGCTAATCATTTTGGATGTTTTGCAGGGTCATAGAAGCATAACAAGTCTATATTAGAACTGTTAAGAAGCCTTTGAAACAAGCAAAGAAAGATCTTATCATGGAAGCTCTGGTTCACCCTGGACAGCTGGCTCCCTGATTTCTAACAAGAGCTGATTTTTCTGTGGCTCCACTCCTATCATCTGAGGCAGAAGTACACAGGGATTACTGTGTTTGTGTATGTCTACCCATTGGCTGGACTTGTTTTATATAATGATACCGAGCCCTGTGTCATGCCATTCCATCTGTTTCTTTTAAAGATAAATATACAATTGATACAAGACAGATCCTGTTACAATAAACTCCATGGCAGAAATAAACTCTTTCTTTATATGTATACTAGAGGCCCTATGCACAAAATTCATGCAAGAGTAGGCCTTCCTTCCCCCCGCTGCTGGCACTGGCTTCCCTCTGGCACCCGGGTCCCGGGCTTCCCTCGAAGCCCCTGCTTCATCTGGAAAGACGTCCAGTCTAGTTAGCATATTACACTTTTATTATCGATTCCTGTATAATTAGGGGTCTAAGTGGGAAGAAACTCTCCCAAGAGGATTGGTGGAAAATGGGGCTACTCCTTCTTTAGAAGGGACACATACCTTAGGTCTTGTCCTCATTACACAGGGGTCCAACGGGAAGAATGTTTACTTTTGATATATAGATGATAATACAGCAAAAACAAATTTTTTTATTTTGCTGTAACTATGCTGTTCTGTTTGTTCATTCAGCATTTATTGAATTTAGATGTTCCAGTATGATTAACATGGAATTTATAGGGAATAATGGGAGGAGATAAGGGGTTGAGAAGAAGGATATGAGCTAGTTCTAAATTATGGTGGAACCCAAACTGGTTGAATAGAACTAGTGAAAATCATTAGATGGGTTGACTATGGTAAGAGGAAAAGATCAGATGGTGGGAACAAAGGGGAAGTTAGTTGTGGCAGCTAAGTTGGTTCATGTGAATGCTACATTTCCCCCCTTTTGTCTGATATAAATGTATGTACATACACATTTCTATACATTTCAGTAAAATATGTCAATGCATATGTATTCTTTCAGTGCATGTAGTCATGGATAGATCCTTCCTGGTCTGTCATAGTTCAGTTTTTGTAGGTAAAACTGCAGATATAGTCCTTTCCTCACCAAGGGCAGACCATGCAAAGTCCTGTTGGCCTACTATATCTGGAGGCAATGTCTTGTCTCAGAACATGGTCTACAGATGATGTTCATTCATCTGGTCCATTTCCATCAGCCTGTATGTCAGTGGTCAGCCCCATTGCTGAGGTTTCCCCCAGGACAGTACTCTGCCCTGTACTGTCCATTGCATGGCTGTAATCACATACTGGCCCATTGCATGGCTGTAATCACATACTATAGGTCATCAGTTGTGTGATTCAGGGGTAGATGATTCAGTAAGTGAAAGCAGTGCCTGCTCTGGATGTAACTTGTTCTTGAAGTGTGGTATCTGATCGGATCGTGCTGGCCTGGTCTGTCCACTGGGAGGATTGCCTTTACCCACCATGTTTATCTCAGGGTCATCTCAGAGAAGGGGCCGCCTTACTCTTAGCCCATTTGTTTGATTTTCTCATTCTTGGCATCCTGTTTCTCTGCCAGTGGGTGTTGCTGGAGTGGTAGAGACTCCCTGCTGGGTTGAGTTGCCATCTGTTAGACTTCTCTTTCGTGAATGTTTGTGTACTATAAATTCACAAATAACTTAATGGGGCTTCCCTCCATCCCAAGTTGGATTCTGGATATCCTTTAGCTTAAAAATCAGTAACAGAGCTATTGTTAGGTTTGGTAATAAATTGTCTATTTTTAACCTTTACCTGGAAGTCTTGGGTTGGATTCCCCCCTCCCAAATGTAGACATGGGAAGTGGATGTAGACCATCCACTGACAGGGGAGAGTCAGCGTTAATAAGGCCATGGAAGCATGAAGATTCATTTTGTGTTGAGGGACTGATATGGCTGGAGTTCAGGATGTGTGAGAGAGGGTGGAAAGCAGAGGACAGGCTGCGAATCTGGATTAGAGCCAGCCAGTGCTCAGCACAGGATGTTCCACTGAGGTGTTTGGTCTTCATCCTGCCTGTCCTGCAGAGCCACTAGAAGCCTTTTAAAAATGATTATTGTTTTAAATTTTTTTTTATGGAAGAGAATAATTACAAATATTTGTGCTTTAGAAATATTACATGACAGGTTTTCTGGAGATTTACCTAATTTACCTGAATAGCCATTCTGGTGATTTTTAGTGTTAGTTAAAGGAACCTGTATCAGAAAGCGTTTTTAAAAATTTTATTTATAACTTCTAGATAACATTTTCAACTCCAGTAATGCTCTTGTATTTCTCTGTGCAGTAAAATCTGATGCTATGAATTTTTCTTTTTTGTTGGTATTTATTATAAAGGTAATTAGGATAAAATATTTATTAAACTTAATTGTAATAGTGAATCTTATTGTTACCAATTAAGTACATTATGTTTACTACAGAGTAATACTATGAAGTTTGGGAATACTGATTAAAGGAAAGCTGCCGTTGGTATCTGTTGCTTTTTATTAGATAAATTTGTACCCAGCCTCACTGTGTGCCAGGCTGGAGAATCAATGTGAGTAAGAAGACTGAGTTGCTGCTGAATTCACAGTAAGACAAACTGATACCAATAATTCAAAAATGGGTCACTCTAGCAATATAAATACATATAGAGAAAGGACAACAAAGTGAGCTTGCATGGATAGAGGAATGGCTTGGGACTAAGCCTATCCTATATTTGTGTGTATGTGTCTGTATGTATGTGTTACTAGGATATAGTTTATAGTTATACTAGAGGCCTGGTGCACAAAATTAGTGCACAGGGTGGGGAGGAGGGGGTGGTGCCCCTTAGCCCAGCCTTCGTCCTCTCACAATCTGGCTCGAAATCTGGGACCCCTTGGGTAGGGTCCCTAGGCCTGGCTGGCGATCAGGACCTATCAGGGCTTTCCTTCCCCCGACTATGGGCTGCTGGCCCACCCCCACTACTGCTTGCCATCTGTGTGGCGGTGCCCCTCCATCCCCCACCATCAGTCGCCTCCCTCTGCGGGTGACAGGCGTGGGGTGCAATCGCTTGGCTGGCCTGGCCTCCCTCTGCAGGGCGATCACTGGCCGGCCCTGCATACCCCCCACAGCGTTGCTGGCTGGTGGCCTGGGCCTCCCTCTGCGGGGCGATCATGGGGCGATTGCGGGGCTCCCTGACCAATCGCATCGCACCCACCTTGGCTGGCCTCGTGCCAGTGTGTGTCATAGTGTGGTCGTCTGGATGGTCATTCTGCTGTTCAGTCGTCCAGTTGATTTGCATATTATGCTTTTATTATTATAGATACTACTTAATGAATATGATCCAATTATTCACTTGTCATCAAATGTTCCTTTTGACTATGTACTGTATGCCAGGTATTTTGTTAAGCTAGGGGTGGGGTGGGGCATATGGATGTAAGACTGTAGTCTTTACCCTTCGGAATCTGATTGTTCACATGGAGAGGCAGCCAGTTAATAGCAAAGAGAGGCATTGTGGGGACTGGGAATTGCCCTGCAAACCTGATAAATAAATTTTTCTTAATGACTCATTTTGCTTAATATTTAATGGAATTTTACCGTGTATCAAGTATGTGAGAAGGGGAAATCCTTTTGTAAATCACCTTAATAGTTGCTGAAGAAATATTTGTTGAATGAATGAATCTTTAGCGTAAAAATAGATTTTTACAAACTGGTATTAATTCAAAAGAATATTTGCATAGCCCTGGCCAGTGTGGCTCAGTTGGTTGGGTGTCACCCTGTGCACCTAAAGGTTGCTGGTTCCTGGTCAGGGCACATGCCTAGGCTTTGGGCTCAATCCCCGGTGGGAGGCAGCCCATAGATGTTAAGCTCTCACATCCATGCTTTTTTCTCTCTCTCTCCCTTCCTCTCTGTCTAAAAATCAGTAAAAAGTACTTAGAGAAAAATAAAAGAATATTTACATTAATTGCTACTGGCTGTTCCTTCATTTCTTTTTTTTAATTGAAATTTCCAGGAAGTATCACTGTTCTAAGGTTTTTGTCCAAGCACTTTTCTGAAGCCAATGGGTGGGTTTATGTTTAGATCCAAGAGAAACAAATTATAACCATGGATGTGAACTTTTCACAGTCTTCTCAAAATAAAAGCTTGAAAAAAATTTTTTATGCCTTTATTTTGCAAAGACTAAATATCTCTTTCTAAAGAGGAATAAAACAAAGGTAATGCATGAAGCCTACATAGATCTTTATATTGTTCCTACCTCCCCTAATAATTAGCAGAAACCCTCAAATTATTCATTGAGCATTTTTGGTCATAATTTCAAACCATAAAAAGTGGAGAAGTATTTATGTGGTAAAGTTCAAATAACATTGACATTGCTATTTTAAAGAATGTAGGCATTTTGGGAGTCAAGGGGCAAACGTATAGCATTAGATTGATGAAGGCATTCAAAAGAAAATATGGATATTCAATAAGATCTTTCTGTTATATGAAACAAATTAGATATGTTGAAAGTCTCTTAGCTTAAATTTATTAAATATGAATGCAGTTGAGAAGAGGTAAAGGCTTTGTAAACTGTAAAGCCCTTGCAATTTCCCACCCCTTATATGACTACCATCGTGTTTTGTTTGGGTGTGGAAGACACTGCCATGGGAGGTGCATGTTGTTAACTTGTTAGAAGGGGGAAGTGGAAATAAGGGTGGGAAATGAGTACTATACCAGTAAAATTTATGTATTTTAGGTTCAAAGCCATTGATGTTCCCAAGTCATGGTCTTCAAAACAAGATTGGACAATTTAGTAACTAAAATTTACTTGTATAATTAGATTTTTAAGCACCTTCAGAACATTGATTTGTATACCTAAGTGTAGTATATTGATCACACTTATCTGTAATATTATGAGTTAATTTTCTAGACTTTTGTTCCTTACTCTTGCACTAAACAAAGCACTTTGTTTCTGCTGTCTACGGCCATCTCTTTGCTTTGCTGTTACAGTTTATTGTGTACATCACAATTTGCTTCTTCATGCTATTTTTCTTGCTCCCAGTCCTTTATAATCAAAGTAGATTTCTTATACACAATAGAGAATTGGGTCTTAGTTTTTCACTCAACCAGACAATGGACTAGGACTAGGTACATTCAGACCTTTTGAACGTAATCTAATTGTTAGTGTGGTTGGGGAGCATCTTGCTATTTGTTTTCTATTTGTCTCATATATTGTTTCTTTTCCTTTTTTTCCTGTCTTCCTCTGGATTGGGTGTTTTTCTCTGATCCTGTTTTATCTCCACTGTGGATTTATTTGTTATTCCTCTTTGTTTTATTGTTACTCAATCTAAATTGAACTCATTAACTTTGCACCAAATCCGCTACTCTCCTTCCTTGTTAATTATTTCACTGAATAGCTTTGCCATACAAATAATTGTGCTTTTTATTTTTGAGCAATTTCTTAATCTTTGTTTTTTTCTACTTTAACTCCCATGTGTCACTGAATTCTACTAATTGAATATTTCTTGAATTTATCCACTTTATTCCATTGATAACTTCCAATTCAGACACTATTAACCTGCATAAAGCTGAGCTCTCTCATGGTTCAATTTTAACTTTGGTAGCTAAAGAAATAAGAAAGCCCAACATAGATGAAGAATTGACAGACTATTTGTTTTTACCCTGGTCTCTTGAAAAATAAAAACAAGTTTCATTATAACAGTAAAATTTTAAGAAGTGTCTTCTTAATTTATGAATTTTGCTGTTTCTTTCTCATCAATATAGAGTCAGCCCTCAGACTCACTTTTAACTGATCTTCTCCCCCAAATAAACACCAGCTCTTTCAGTTTCAACTTGAGGCTCTTGTTTATGGATCTATTCTTCTCTCTAATAACTCAGCCCATTCCACAGTAAGTTAGTCAAACTACTTTCAAAATTGAAATTATAAAGACAGAATTCCATTTGAGAGAGAGGGAGTAGAGACTGTGGCCACCTATTTGTTAATGTTTTAAAAGTTATACAGCTATCCTTTTTTTTGGCTTTATCTGGATAAAATGACATGTTCTGTTTAGTTTTTCTACCATTTTCTAGTTTTTCTTTAATCTGTTCTTCATATTGTAGTCAAAGTAGTCATTTTAAAGTTTTTTAGTTTTATGATTAAAATCTATTCATGACACCAAATTGCTTTTCAGAATAGGCGCAAACTTTTTAATATAACTTTGACCTTATAAGATTTTTGCTCTTCTAGATTTTAACTTACTAGTCAGGTTCCTCTGTTCACCTATCAGGTTTTCTCTCATCTGTAGACTTTTGTACATGTTGCCAGGCATATTCTACTCTCAAGCCTCAATTTAGATGTAACTTCCTCTGGGTGGCCTTTCTTCCTTACATTGGGCCCCCTCCTCTCTGTTAAATCATCTACTATACTAGTTTGCTCTCAACTTCCTCCTTTCCCAATTGACTCTTTACTTGCCTATCTCCCCCATGAGGTAATCAGCTCCACAGAGGCAGTTACCACATCTTTGTCCACAATTGTTTGGCACTTAATGAGCTCTCTGTAATTATTTGATGAGTGAAAGAATGATTACTGAATGATCTGATATTGGGCTTCCTGTCCTTTGTTCTTAGTGCTTAGCTTGCTCTTCTGAGCTGGTTTGGTGGATTATTAGCCTGATAGTGAGACATTCTTCTGAATATTTTCTCATTAAACACATACAGATTACTCTATACCTGCTTGAGTAGGTAGATTCCACCTACCATGTTTAGTTTTTACAGTACTTTGAACTCTCTTCTTGTTATGCAGACATTCATCTAGTTCTAGCACCTTTAGTTGCCCTGCTTTTCTTTTTAAAGGAAATCCTAGTTTTTAAGATCCCTTTCTCTATTATTATATTACTAGAACTTTCAACCATAGTCACCTTTTCTTTGGAAATAGGGTAAAGAATGAATAATAAATAGTAGCAAATGTTAGAATTAGGAACAAGTTATCACTTTGAGCTTTGATTTCTATAATTCTTCACTAAAGATGGTCCTTTACTACTTCAAACTCAGTTGCCTAACAGTTCCAAAATCTTGCAAATTTTCCTGGTCTTCTGGGTTCGCAATCTTGGCATTATTTCTAGTTATCCCTCTTCTTCATTTGCTATCTATTTAGACGTCAACCTCTGTGGAATTTTTTCTCTGAAATTTATTTAATATCAGTCCCTTATTTGTCATCACTACTGCTGCTTCCACATGAGCCAGATTTATTGAGATATAACTGATAAAATTGTAACATATTTAAAGAGTACAACATGATTTCAAATACACAAACATTGTGAAGTGATTCCCACAACGAGGGTAACATATCCATCACCTCACATACTTAACCTTTTTTTTTCTTTCGGTAAAAACGCTTAAGATCTACTCTCTTAGCAAATTTAAAGTGTGCAACACAGTATTATTAACTAGTTACCATATTAATGACTAATGAGGCTGAGTATCTTTTCCTGTGATGATTGGCCATTTTTATATCCTCTTTGGAAAAACGTTTATTCAAGTCCTTTGCCCATTTTTAAATTAGGTTGTTTGTCATTTTGTTGTTCAGTTGTAAGTGCTTTTTCATATTCTGCATACTAGACACATCTTTATTGGAAATATGATTTATAAATATGTTCTCCCATTCTGTGGATTTGTCTTTTCATTTTCGTTTGACTCACAAATGTTTTAAATTTTGATGAAGTCCAATTCACCTATTTTCTTTCTTTTTTTTTTTTATTTTAATAATTTTTATTTCTTAAAGTATTACAAAGAGTATTACATATGTCTCCTTTTTTCCCCCCCTTGACATTCCCCCGGCCCCTACCCCCCGCCCCCCCCGGCCCCGTGTCTTGTGTCCATTGGTTAATCTTATATGCATGCATATAAGTCCTTCAGTTGGTCTCTTAATCCCCCCCCCAACCCTCCCCAGGCTTCCCACTGTAGTTTAACATTCTGTTCAATGTTGCTCTGCTTCTGTATCTACCCCTGTTCATCAGTCCATACTGGTCCCCTTTATTTGTCCCAACCTCACTGGAGTAGTCTCAACCTCACCAGGGCCGTCTGAGCCTCACCAGGGCCGTTTCAACCTCACCGGGGCCGTCCCTACCTCACGGGGGTCGTTTCAACCTCACCGGGGTCGTCCCTACCTCACGGGGGCCGTTTCAACCTCACCGGGGTCGTCCCTACCACACCGGGGCCGTTTCAACCTGACCGGGGTTGTCCCTACCACACCGGGGCCGTTTCAACCTGACCGGGGTCGTCCCTACCTCACGGGGGCCATTTCGACCTGACTGGGGTCGTCCCTACCTCACGGAGGCCGTTTCAACCTCACCGGGGTCGTCCCTACCTCACGGGGGCCGTTTCAACATGACCGGGGTTGTCCCTACCACACCCGGGGCCGTTTCGACCTGACCAGGGTCGTCCCTACCTCGCGGGGGCCGTTTCAACCTCACCGCAATTCACCTATTTTCATAAATTTCTTTGGTGTTGCTTTTGTTTTAGGTGTCATATTTAAGAATTTGTTACCAAATCGAATCATGAAAGTTTATATCTCTTTCTTTCAAAGATCTTCATTGTTTTAGCTCCTAAAACAGTGAAGATCCTCTTTGATCCAATGTTTATATATCCTCTTTGATCCATTTTGAGTTAAAATTTGTGTATGGTTGTCAGATTCATTCTTTTGCATGTGGATATTCAGTTGTCCCATTATCATTTGTTACAAAGACTATTGTGGTTCTTTTGTGGTATGTATGTGTGTGTGTTTGTGTGTGTGTGTGTGTGTGTGTGTGTGTGTGTATATTACTTAGCCATAAAAAAGAATGGAATCTTACCATTTGTAGCAACATGGATGGGACCCAGAGGGTATTGTGCTAAGTGAAATAAGTCAGGCAGAGAAAGACAAATACCATGTGATTTCACTTATATGTGGAATCTAAAGAATAAAATTAATGAACAAACAAAACAGAAATAGATACAAAAAACAAACTGAGGGTTGCCAGATGGGAGGAGTATTGGGGTGAAAATGGTGAAGGGATTAAGAAATACAAATTGGTACTTACAAAATAGTCTCAGGAATATAGATTATAACATAGGGAATATAGACAATAATATTGTAATAACTATGTATGGTGTTAAATGGGCACTGAAATTATTGGGGGATCACTTTTCTTTTTTAAAATTTTTACTTATTTAAAAATATGTTTTTATTGATTTTATAGAGAGAGGAAGGGAGAGGGATAGATAGATAGAAACATCATTGAGAGAGAGAATCAATCATTGATCAGCTGCCTCCTCCACACCCCCACTGGGGATCAGACCCACACCTTGACATGTGCCCTGACTGGGAATTGAACCCATGACCTCCAACCATTAAGCCACACCAGCCAGGCAGGGGGGATCACTTCTTAAATTATATAGTTGTGTAACCACTATGCTGTACTGTACACCTAAAACTAATCCTATATAATAAAGAGCTAATATGCAAATGGTCATCACGCCCTCATTCTGTCACGGCTCAGACACTCAACACTGGGGAGAGAGGAATGGGGACCAGCCAGGCACAAATGAGCTTGAGAGAGAGGAATAGGGATTAGCCAGGTTGCGGCCTGGGAGAGGGACAAGCTGCACATCCCACGGTCCTGGGCACCAGCGGCTGGTGCTGCGGCCCAGGAGAGAGACAATCCGCATGCCCCACAGTCCCTGCAGTCCCGGGCCCCAGCGGCTGCGCCTGTGGCCTGGAAGAGGGACAAGCCACCCGCCCCACGGTCCCGGTTGCCGGTGCCTGTGGCTTCGGCCCAGGTAAAACTGCCTGCCCATGGTCCCCTGTGTCTGTGGCCGGCCCGGGTGAAGCCGGCCCGGGTCCTTGGTGCCTGTGACCGGCTGGAGGAGGGAATCCTGGGTCCCAGGTGCAGGGTGAGTCAGAGGCAGTTAGGGGCAATCAGACCAGCAGGGGAGCAGTTAGGAGCGATCAGGCCAGTAGGGGAGCAGTTCAGAGCGTAGGCAAGCAGTTAGGAGCCAACAGTTCTGGATTGTGAGAGGCAGTCGGACATCCCCCCGAGGGGTCCCCGATTGGAAAGGGTGCAGGCCAGGCTGAGGGACCCCCCCTCCCATACACGAATTTTGTGCACCAGGCCTGTAGTATATAATAATATTGAATATCACCTGTAATTGATTAAAAAAAAGAAGAAAATACTATTTCCCCATTGAATGGCCTTGGCACCTTTGTCAAAATCAATTGTCTATATATTTTAGGGTTTATTTTTGGACTCTCAGTTCTGTTCCACTATTCATTCTTATACTAGTGCTACACTGTTTTGGTTACCCTAGCTTTGCAGAAAGTATTTTTTAAAAATATGTTTTTATTGTTTTTTTAGAGAGAGGGGAAAGTAGAGGAAGAGAAAGATAGGAACATCGATGAGAGATAAACATCAATCAGCTGTCTCCTGCACCCTTACTGAGGATTGAACCCGAAACCCGGGCATGTACCATGACCAAGAATTGAACTTGTGACCTCTTGGTGCGTGGTTCAGTGCTTAACCACTGAGACACGCCAGCCGGGCTGTAGTTGGCTTTAAAACCAGGAAGTATGAATTCTTCTACTTTTTCTGTTTCAGGATTAGTTCAGCTGAGGTCCTATGTAATTCCATATCAATTTTAGGATTAGTCTGTTCATTTCTGCAAAAAAGGCAGTTGGGATTTTGATAGGGATTGCATTGAATCTGTCAGTTAGTTTGGGGATTATGTCCATCTTAACAATATTAAGTCTTTGGATCCATGAACATGGATTGATTTCAGTCTTATTTGATTTGTGTGAAAAGTGTACTTAGTTTTTAGTGTACAAGTCTTGTTCCTTGGTTAAACTTACTCTTATGTACTTTATTCTTTTTCATGCTCAGTGGAATTATTTTTTGGATTGTTTATGGCTATGTATAAAAATATGACTGAGTTTGTGTATTGATCTTATATCCTAAAACTTTTCTCCATTCCTTCATTAGCTTCCTACCTACCCCTGAAATTTTAAGGATTATTTACTTATATGATCATGTCATCTGCAACTAGAAATCACTCCTTTTTTTACCTCCTTCTACCTGGTTGCTTTTTATTTATTTATTTTTTTGCCTAATTGCCCTGGCTTGAACTTTAAGTACAATGTTAAATAGAAGTGGTGAGAGGGGATATCCTGTCTTGTTTCGGATCTTAGGAAGAAAACGGTTAGTCTTTTATCTTTAACTTATGATGTTTAGCTGTGTTTTTGTAGATTCCTTTTACCATGTTTTGTTCATTAAAAAGGTCATGCATTTTTTCTTCTATCAATATGATTTATTATATTGATTGAATTTCATGTTGAGTCATCCTTGTATTCCTGGAATAAATTCCATTTGGTCATGTTGTAGGATTTTAGAGTCTTGTTGCATTTGGTTTGCCAGTATTTTGTTAAGGACTTTTCCCTCTCTGTTTATTAGTGATATTGGTCTGTAGTTTTCTTTTTTCTAACGTCTTTGGCTTTGGTATCAAGCATCATAAAATGAGTTAAATGGGGTATTTTGTGGGGGGGGGAGTTGATGAAAATATTTTATAATTGTTTGTCATTACACAACTGACTATATTAAAAATCTTGATTTGTATACTTAAGTGGAAGACTTGCATAATATCTCAGTAATGTTGTTACCAAAAAAAATTATATTGGCAAGCTCACCTATCTTCTTTAACCCCAAATCATTATCCTGGTCTTCAAAGTCCTCAACAATTTTTCCAGCTATCATATTTTAGCATTACCTCTAACTTATCTTTGTATGTGACTAATTCAGTGATAGTGGTCAACCCATTGCCCCACTTACCACTTCCTTCTCCCCAAGATCTCACAGAATATCTTGTGCATCTTATTGCTTTACCCTGTCCAAGGACTGTTCCATCTATCTTGAATGTCCTTGTCTCTCTATCCCATCAATCACAGTCCATGCACCCTTTCTTGCAGAGTCTTTTCAAGGTTCTTCTATTTATTATTCTGGCTTTCAGGTAGTCCCAAGCCCTTAAATCTGATGATTGTTATTTCACTTAGGAAGAAAAGTTGTGTGTGATCTGGAATGTGTGAGTGTCCTTAAGGAGACAGTGGGACAGAATATTTGAAATCAGAACTATTCTGGAAAGTCTGGTATATGTATTTCTAGTACTTTTAAAAAATACACTTTCAGTTAACTTGCTAATTTATAGGGTTTACTTTTCATTTTATACTTTTCTGGTTTCCCCAAATGGTTCTCAGTGCTATGGTATGGTCTGTCCAGCCATTAACATTAAATGCCAGGTATCTATTGATGTACATGTATATGTCTGAAAGATAGAAAGATCCAGAACTTTCAGTTGTGTTTCACAGTTCTCCTTATGTATTTCTAAAAAATATTTTCGAAAAAATTTATTGTGTTAGAGTAGAAACAGTTAAGTCCTAATGTGTAGAGTTCATGTGCAAGAAGCAGAGGTAGGCAAGACTGGTTAGGTAATGGCTACCTTTTGGCGTTTGGTGAAGTATAACTGGGAGGTTACATACACATCATGGTGTAATGTCGGGAACGTATTTCAAATAAAGTAGAATTGGCTTCAAATCTCAGGTATCTACCTCAGACTTAGCTGTTAGGGCTTTAAGGCAAGATCCAAATTCAGATTTGTCTAATTTTAGGATTGACAATGAACCACTATGCTACTTTGCATTCCATGCTTGCTAAGGAAAGTTACTGCATTTCTCTGAACCTCATTTTATTCATGTATAGAATGAGCTTGCTGTGCAGAGATGTTTTGAGACATAAATAAGGATGTTTGTAAAGCAGTCAACAGAGAGCTTGCTCACAAAATAGGCAGGCTTATTTCTGTTAGTAAAATATTTTGTTTGCTTCAAAACAATAGCACCAACAAAAGAGATTTTGAAAGCATGTCTGAAATTTATGCAGAGAAATTTGCTTATCTTTTGGCTTTAAAATATTGAATTCCTTACTTTATATTTTGGCACAAAGTTTTCAATGTTCTTTTTCTCTAGAATTAGGTAATTTTTAAGTAAGTAATTTGTTAGTAATTACTTTCTTTCCCTCTTCTGTCTTTTTTCTTGTTCAAAATGAGTTTTAATCAAAGAGGTAATTGAATTATACCCTTTTCATTAACTTTCCTTCTGAAGAATTTGAGACTATCTGACAGTGTGGTTAACTGAAGTGGTTATTTAGTTAAGCCATAGGCTTTGCAGTTTCTGGAGTGAAGTTTAGGAAGGGTGAATTTTTTGTTGGAAGCCGTAATAGAGATGAACTAGAGAAGTAGTTACTGGCTTTCATCTTGGCTGCAAAAGTATTTGTATAAGAGTATTTGTTGGTGTTGCTATAGAAATATAGTCAAAACTACAGCAGGGAAAGCATTACAAATAAATTATTGATTAGGTTACCTGAATTGTTTTTCTTATTTTGGAACTATACACAATTGCTTTTAAAATGTCTGACTTTTTTATTCTTAGCTATAATAAATATTCAGTTATCATAAGTGCAAAATACATCAGTATTGAGAATACTGATACTAATCATCTACGTTTCTTTGGTTACTGTTAATCCTTAGAGGTTTGGAGGGAAACATTCTGCTAAAGCAAATCCAAATTTCCTGTTTGTGATGGTGATGGATTGTAATTTTAAAAATGTGTGTTTTCTTGTATTTCAGGATAGTTTTGGTTCAGTTGGGAATTTTTCTTAATGAAAACCATATATAGGTACTTTTTTCAAGTTTTATTTAAATTTTCTTTTACAAATTTATGAAGTTATACTGGCCATACTGTCCATTTTAGCTTTTTAATACAATTTGGATCAGGAGAAAGTGGCTCCACTAAGCAGTTTGTAGGAGAAAATAGCTCTGCTTCTGGCTTTTATAGACTGTCTTGCTCAAAGGAAGAATAGCTATTGAGTCAGTTACAACTTCAGTGGAAGATGTCTTGCAGCTGTGCCTTTTTGGTTTTGTTCCAGAGATAGTATTTGTGTGTCCTGTCAGAGTGTCTTAAAGACCCACCCTAGAAAGATTCAACTCTATAAAAGGAGTTTTGTTTTATAACCTTTCACATATTCTTACTGGGTTCTGGTGGTGACGGTGGTCTTCACTGTCTTGTCTTTTAAACTGGCATTTTATGGAGACACAGGCTTCACAGTTGGAGAATAGGAATTGCAGTTGTAGTTGCTGGATCTCATAAAATACATTTAGCCAGGTTCTTGGTACATACCGTGATGAAAACAAATTACCCCTCTCCAAACCTTGCGATTTCAGTGAGTTATTTTTTAACTTATTTTCTGCCTCTATACTGATTGAAGGCTTCTGGGTAATTTAATAGGTATTGATTTATAAGTCATATATATATATATATATATATATATATATATATATATATAGCGCCAGAGACTGGAACGCCATAATGACTGGAATGACGCCCACTGCGGCCAGCCAGATGGGGGTGGGGTCAGCCCGTCAACCTCCCACGGCCCCTCCCACAGCCACCCTGCCTGATGGGCTCTCCCACCCCATTGAGGGCGGGTGGCCAGCCAACCCTCCTGCGGCCCTTCCCCCTGGCTGGCCCCGCCCATGATAGCCCCCCTACCCCAATAGGGGGTGGGGCTGGCCAGCCAACCTCTTACAGCTCCTCCCCCCGCTTGGCCCCACCCCTGATCGGGCCAATTTGGGCCGGGCCGGCTGGCCAACCTCCCGCCGTCTCCTCCTCCTGACAGGCCCAACCTGATCTGCCCCAATTGGGGTTGGGCTGGCCAGACCCCACCCGTGCAAGAATTTGTACACTGGGTCTCTAGTGTTGACATAATAGAAGACAGATGATGTAGGGAATCCTAAAGTTTGAAAAGTTTAAAACACTAATGACTTTTCATATTGAAAGTTATTGTGTTTAACCTGTTCTGAATAATGTTAACCCAAATGCTAAGGGAATTATCATTCAATGATAATATATTATCATTGAATATATCCTAGGAGATTGACAAATTTTCCACTTTTCTTCTTGTCTCTCCCTCCACCCCCCTCCTTTAAATACTCCAAAGTTATCACAGCTATTTGGAATGGAGAACAGGGATTCGGATGCACTCCTATGTTTCTGTCTTCTGTAAATCCCTCCTCTCCCCCTTTGTATTTTCAGTTACCTTCCCTTTGGTCTCTGAGGTAGAGGTGTTGCTCCTGCTGTCCAGGATTAAACCCATCTCCCATGGTTTTGATCCTTTTTCTTCTTTCTCTTCTGAACTACCTTCCATCCATTTTTCTTTTTCTCCTTTGTGTCTTTAAATTCTCCTCTCATTGTCTCTCCCACCAAAAGTCTGCACCAAACAAAACATCTCCCATAGTTCAACATCTTCCCACAACCTTGTAGTTACTACCTCCCCTTTTCTAGCCTTTTACTTTATTGCTAAACTTAAGATTAATTTACACTATCTCTTACCCTCCCCATTTCAATATTTTTTGTAGGCAGATGGCTTTTTCTTCCACCGTCCAGTGAAGTTGCTCTTTGAGGTTCCTAGCAATCTTTTCATGACACTTTTAAAACCTTATTGGTGCCTGAAGCAAATCTGCCCTTGGCTGCCACACTGTCCACTCCTCCCAGCTTGACTGTTATCTTTTGGCAGTACTTTCTTGCTTTGCTGGTTTTTCTCTTAAGCTGAACCTTCCCAGCCTCCTTTATAGATTCTTTGCTCTCCATCTGGGCGTTTATTGTGAGCATTTTTCTTTCTTTGTTTGCCTGGGGTGTCATCCACTTCCATAGCTTCAAATAACACTCATTGACGAAGTCGCAAATCTTAGCAAGGAAACCTAGACTCTGTTGTTCAAACACCTATCTCTAACCATCCTGGTTGTCATCACACAGTCAATTCAAAGGCATTAAAAGTAGAAGCTGTGCTTCTTTTATTCCCATTTCCTACTCTTGTTGGAAATCCTTGTCTGTGAATGGCACTGCTTTCTAACCTTGGACTACCAGGAACTTGGGAATGTTGTTCTCCATTGCTTCAGCAATCCAACTCATTATCAAAGCCTGTCCCTGTCACCTACTAAATATTTATTGACTCCATCTCTTCCTTTGCATATTTGTTGCCTCTGTCTTAGTTTAGATGCTGTTTCCTGGACCACTGGAACATCATCTTAACTAGTTTCCTTTCATTGTGTCACTAGTTCTCACATGACTGCCAAAGTAATCCTCCAGAAATACAAAATTAATGTTGTTTTCCATTGCCTACAGGATAGATCTGAGCTTAGCATACTGATCACTCATTATTTGGCTACCTCTCTGTCCCTCTTCTTTACTCCCACCCTGTGTTGCAGGCAGATGATGAGGTACTTACCATTCTCTACAACGCATTTATGTTTATGATTCTGTGCCCTTTACTTACTGTTCCCACGGTGAGGAGTTCACTTATACCCACTTAAAATTGGCCCAGTAAGCTCCTTCTTAACCTTCAAAGTCAGCTCACATGTCACATTGAGAAGCATTCTTCCCTCATCAAGTCAGTTACTGTTGAATTCTTCATGCCTATATTCCAACTCTTATTCTCTTTGTAATCTAGTTTTTAAAAAATTTTTATATATATATATTTTTTTATTGCTTAAATTATTACAAAGAGTATTACATATTTCTCCTTTTTTTCCCCGCCCTTGACAATCCCCTGGCCTCCCCTACCCCCCAGTGTCTTATGTCCATTGGTTATGCTTATATGCATGCATACAAGTCCTTTGGTTGATCTCTTACCCCCCCTAATCCCCCCCCCCCCCCCCCCCGGCCTTCCTGCTGTAGTTTGACAGTCTGTAATCTAGTTTTTTTAAGTGCCTTGCTTTTGTATTGCTGGAGCCAAGTTTTACACAGGTCTGTATCCTTAGCAGCTATCGGTAAGCAGAGAGCAATTCCTTACTCGATGAATGGAAACCCAAAAGTACAGAATTAAAATCAAGATTTTATAGGGAAAGGTATTCTGGCTTGATGTTGGATATTCTTTGTTAATTAATTTGTGTGGATAGGGTCTGTGGATTGAGAACATATTAACATTGCTTAGGGTTTTCTTTCATAATTCAGGTTTGGAGAGTTAGGTTTGAAAGGTGAAGCTACAGAAAGATATGAGTGAAGAAGTTACAGTTTCAAATTATGGAGCTAATAAAGTTGTGAAGGACTGAAAGTAGTCTGGGTTCTCAATCAAGTGCCCAAACCATGCAGAAGGCATATATTAGGCAGAAAAGGAAGACTGTGATGCAGGTGAAGTGAGGAGAGGGCCCCAGACGGGGTTGTACCTCCCCAGGGCCTGATGTGTAGCTGTGCTGTACTAACTCCATACACCTTAACATTCCCTTGGCTTGCCCTGGTAGATAGAATCCATGTATACTAGTAGTTAAAAACTTTTTGTTCTTTTGCAAGGACCTTGTGTTTATATGGTTCAGGTTGGGCCTCTTGGATAGGGGGGCTCTTTTAAAGGAAAGGAGAAAAAGGAAAGAAGGGAAATTATGGAGGGTGGATTAGGGTGAGGAAACACTTTTTTTTCCTTCTACAACTTGTGGGAAAAATAGATAAATGGGATTGGTAGGAGATTACTGTATGTTAATGTTTGTTTTTTTTAAAAAAATATACACTCAGCCATTTCCAGGGGGAAAACTTAGATTGTTAATTTTTGTGACCAATGAAATTTTATGTTTAATAGTAACTTTCATTCATTTAGCATTTTGCCCTGCTGTATAGGCAGATTATCTGCTTATACCTTCATTTTGCAGACTTAGCTAAGTGGCAATATGGGGATATAGCTAGACTGAATATGAATTTAATAGTCTTTCCGATTGGGAAGAGTAGTTAATTTCTTGGCAGTAGCCTCTTTATTTTTGGAAACTTATAATTTTTTCAGGAGTGGGAAGGTATAGGGATTTTTTGGAGTCCAGAGAGTGGGAGCTTTTGAGGTCTGCTGGATGCCTTGTCTCAAGGCTCTTTGTTTCTTCTGGCCCTTGGAGAGCCAAAAGGGCCTCTCTATTCCCTGTTCTCTCCCCTTTTCAATGGGGCAGGGCAGTCTGCATAGGGAAAGGCATTGGAACTGATAGTCAGAATCTGACATCTAGCCTGGGTTCTACTGATTTACTCTGTATGTGACCTTGAATAAGTAACCTATCTTCTGACCTGGGGTCTTCCATTTGTGAAAGGCAAGGGCTAGAGGTACATAAGTACTGAGATCCCATTGGGCTATAAATTTATTTATTCTAGAAAAACCCCACTTTGCTCAGTCATATGTAGGGTGTTGCACAATGTTAGCAAGATATTTGTTTCTGCTTTATGGCTAATGGGCTTTGTGGTAGGTGCTTTTATTTTATTTCTTTAATCCCTATGGCAAGGGGGTGTCATTACCACATTAGCAGTAACATTTGTACTTTTAAAGAAAGATGAATGAGCCTAAACATTGTGAGCCTATAATGCTGTCCTTAACCTCCGCAAGGGAGTTGTCTGCTTTGCTGTGCCCTTCCTGTATCTCTGTATATCCCTTATCGCATGTGGTATAATTATTTATGTACCTCTTCTCTGCTAGACAGTGAATTCCCTGAGGGCTGGTATGAGGAAGAGCTATCCAGTGTCTGGTGCAAAAGAGGAACTCAGCAACTGCTTCTTAGACATATGTGGAACGAAAATAATACATTTTAAAGTAAATGCTGGGTTACTGTATTGGTCCAAATGTGTAATTCTAATAGTGATGCTTTTGACTTTTTTAGTTAAAAAAAGGCTATCTTTGTCCTAACACTTTTTAGTTTCAAAACATTAACTTTTTGAGTATAGATTCCTAACCACTACTCCCCCCACAACCTACTCTCTTTCCAAACCCCCTTAAAAATATGGGTTCATACAGCATGTTTCCCAGTTTCACAAATATATAATTCTTTCTGATGTCACATTTTTAAAGACATGATGGGGAAGACATTTTGCTAATGACTCATGAGTAGTTGTGCAAATTATTCTGGATTTAGAGCCTGAGAGAAGTTAAACTGTGGAGTGTTGTGGTCAAAATAGAGCTTACACATAGGGTTTATGGAATAGAACAGTTTTTTTCTTCTTTTTGCTGACATCAGATACAGTGATTCTGTCTGAAATGTGGGCTGCTAGAAAATTTTATAGACCAATTGAAGTTCATCCAGATTGAAAGAGTCCTGAAACTTTTCTCCGTGTTCGTTCAGGAAGCATAGTGTTTATAGTGTTGCCTGGTGATTGGTAGATGGGGAGATTGGATTCCTTGTAAAATTTCAAAAAACAGAGGTTTATTTTGAGTACTTCTTAGGTTATTTTAGGGCTATAACAGAAAATTATGTGTGCTTTTTTTTCCTTGTGTGACAAGTGATGATTGCTTCTCAAATGGAGGCTAGATGAATAAAGGTGGAAAGACTGAAAGGAACTGTCTCCCTCATTATCTTTTTGCAACACTAATCACTTTATTTTCTGCACAGAATTTGGTTTTGGACTGTGGGTCCTTTACATGTTATTCAATTCCATTCTTTGTCCCCATAAAGTAAGGAGGTAGGATAATTTTAGAAATTGAAAAAATTATGATACTGGGTTTAAAATAAAATTCTATTTATACACAAACTGACATATACATATATAGGAAAAATATTTCCACCTTAATCCAAACTCCCTTAATTACTTAAAAAATAGTATTCTGAGATAAACCTCAAATTTCCATTTTTAGTGGAATAATGAGACAGTGTCAAAACATGGTTATTTAGGATCTTCCAAAGACAGATGTAACAGATATAAATTCATATGAACAATTTTTTTATATTAAGACATGTAGATGTTTCAGCCAGTGTAATTTGTGCACTTTAATGAGTTTAAAATCTTACTGGAAATGAATAATTTAAATGATACTAGACCTGGTTTGTGTACTTCTTTGCCAATAACCCATTGACTAATCTTCTCTCTATATAAAACCCTAATATGCAAATAGACTGAAAGGAGGAACAACTGAACAACCGGTTGCTATGATGTGCACTGACCACTAGGGGCACATGTGTGCAACATGGCAGGTGTTGGCAGCAGGTGGCAGAGTGTGGAACATGGCGGGCGTCGGCAGCAACGGGATGGTGGAACAGGTGAGCAGAGGCGCCAGACCAAGGTGGGGCGCTGACTGCTGTCATTGAGGCAAGCCTCTGGTGGTTACTGAAAGTTCTTTGCTCCCGTGTGCCATGGTCTTGCCCGGCGCTCGCACCTGCTGCTGGTGCTGGCCCCATTCACACCCGCTGCCAGTGCCCGGCGCTGGTCTCAACCGCTTGGCACTGTCAGCCGGTGCGAGCGGCCGCTGCCGGCCCCAGTCACTCCTCTGGGCTTCTCCACCTCCCCCTGATCCTAAGGGGCGACTGGGGCCAGCAGCCGCCTCTCGCACCCAATGCCAGTGCCAGAGCCGCCGCTTGCACCCACTGCCTGTGCTGGCCCCGCTCGCATGCACTGCTGGTGTTGGCCCCGCTTGCACCCGCTGCTGGCGCCAGCCCCAATGCTGCCAACAGGTGCAAGCGGAGGCTGGAGCTGGGCTGCTGGCAGACAGGGGACTGGGGGATGTGGTGGGAGGAGCCGGGTGGGGGTGCGAAGGATGAGCCAAGACCAGCCCCTGTGCCCATAGCAGCATCGCACTCCACAGTTCCTTTCAAGGTGCACAAATTCATGCCCTGGGCCCCTAGTCTTATATAAGTTACTTCACTTCTTTGGGTTTAGTTTACTCATCTGGAAGACCAGGATGTTAAAATAAAGATAATGCAGCATTGGTGGAAAAGTGCCATTGATTTTGGAAGGCAGCTGTGCTCACCACTATAATACCGGTGCCACTAACATTAGTTTTGAAATCAGACCAATTTGGTGGAAATTCTGGCTCTACCACTTATTGGGTATATGATTTTGGAAACTCATTTAAATTCTCTGGGTTCTCTTTATCTACTGTATTAATATGTTTTTTTTTTAAAATTTGTTTGTTTTCAAATCATAGTATTGTAAAACTTTCTATCTTACTTCCCTTAACCATTGTTTGAATAATGAGAGTCAGTTGTCTTAATAAGCAGGATCTTTTATATTGAAATCAGCAGTGGGGTTTGAGCAGTACCATTCAGCTTCAGCTACTATAACAAGATACCATATACTGGGGGGCTCAGACAACAAATTTATTTTCTCACAGTTCTGAAGGCTGTAAGTCCAAGATCGAGGTTGCCAGCATGGTCAATTTTTGGGGGGCTCTTTTCCTGGCTTATACGTGGCCACCTTTTCTTTTTGTCTTCACAGGGTGAGGTGAAACAGAGCAGGAGAAGGGGAAAGAATGAGCAAGCGCTCCGATGTCTTTTCTTATAAGGGCAATAATTCTATCATGATGGCCTCCACCCTTAAGTTTTCATCTAAATCTAATTATTCCCCAAAAGGTCCCATCTCCAAATACCATCACATTGGAGGAGCGTAGTGCTTCAATGTATGAACTCTGGGGACACACACCATTCAGTACTAGCAGAAGGTGGGGAGTAAGAGGGCAGGACACACAGGGGTTATGAGAGAGATCTGAGCTGGAGTATTAACTTCACTGGATCTAGTGCAGTGTCAGTAGTTATGAGACTTCCGGATTCCATGAAGCAACACATGTCAGAAAGAGGCTTGGAGCCAATATTTTTCCAAGTAAGGCTATTGAAATAAATATATCATATACTGCATTTATTAAAAGTACATTTAACATTTAAAAAGTAGGAAGAAAATAAAAAGATTATTGCTACTTTGAATTGAATAAAATTGGCTCTACTAAAAACTCACCAAATTGCCCTATTGTGAATCAGTGAAAACTTTGTGGTGGATAGTGAAGTTTTTTTACTTTTGTTATATAGAATGACTTTTATTTTAAAGTTTTATATTTGTTCATTTTAACAGAGATTAATCTCTTCAGAGCTAGCTGCTACTGAAACATATTTTCAGTAAGTTCCCATAAAGCAAACATTACCTTTTCTCTACTAGTTGGTACAGGTGACATCATACTTATTTAAGTATCTAAAGTATTTTTTTGGAATTAAAAAAACTTATTTTTTTTTTTTTAAAAAAAGACTGCTGTAAATGAATGTGAACATATAATACTCACTAATGGACATCGGAACTGCTTGATAGGAGAGCAATATGGCCGCATCTTGAAGTTGTGAAAATGCATGCCTGGATACAAAGTCCGATTGTCTTGGTCATGATTGTTTAATATAAATATCTACATTGGGGGAAAAAACATCAACAACCAGTATTTAAATTGTGGAAATGTATAGTGAGTGGGGGTTATTATTATATAATCAGGGAAGATTAGTTGTTTCTTAGATTTCTCCGACCTGAATTTTAAAATTAATGTGTTTTCCTTTGGTTACTTTACATTTACTTTGTTGCCATGTGTATTTATATTCATATGATAGACGGATGTATGATTACCTTTTGTGTCAGTCATTTCTTAATGAAGGATTGACAATAAAGCAGATATATCAGCTTTGTAACTATGTGATGGAACCTATAAGTCTTATTAAAACAAGCCTTCATTTTAAAATATAATATGAAATGAATGAATAAGCAAATTCTTTTACAAATGAATCAAAATCAATATTTCATTTTTATGTATTGAAAACTGGACTATGTATTTCCAGAGTTTTTCTATGTCTGGAAATGTATACATTGGCTTATAGTAGTTTATAAATAAAGATGATTAGGTCAGATATTGTGTACATACACTTTTGGTGTCTATTTGTAGGGTAGGATAAAATGACAAAAATAAGAACACAGTTGAAGGAGGAGACCGAAAGCAAAGTAAAAATTATGACCACAAAAACAGAAAAAATTCCCAGCAATAATAGAAAAATTATCATACAATTACAGTTGTGTCATAGAAACTATCCTTTATGTGAGCTTTCTTCATTTAGTGGGTAAAGCAGGCAGCAGGAAAGTGACTTTTTCTTTGACCCATGTGAGTTTTCTAGCAGAGGAATGAAGTAACTTGGAACCAAGCTGAGCTTTTTTACGGAGCATGCCCTTCTCCAGCAGGGTTCGGCCTGGGTGGGGCAGGTCTTGCTCATTAAGCTTTTGCAGACTGGATTTCCATCAGCTTTCCACAGTCTTCTAATGACAGGGAACAGCAAACAACGGGCTCAATGTGCTTAAAAGCTGCGTATGTATTTCAAGGGGGAGATTTTTAAGAAATTTTTGTTGTAGCAGTTAGGTTTTATTATGTATGCTTGATTGTTTTGCTTTTGGAGGAAGCTTGCTTTTGAGAGTGTCAGTATTCAGGGCACTGAAAACTTGGAAATGCTAACATATAGAGTAGTTGGAATCTGGGTAAGTACACTGTGTGGAAAAGGGAATATGTTCAGTTATATTTGAACTAAGCCCTATGAAAAAATATTTGTGTGTGTGTGGTTAGAGTTTAGTTTTAGACCACTTGTTTGCATTTTTCTAGGAAAATATTGAAAGTTTTTTCAAGTTATCTTTAACATAATTATCTTTTTAGGTTTGCCCTATGAGAATAATGAAAGTAGTTCATTGCATTATTTTATATACTTGTCTTGCTATTTTATGATTGATTTATTCAGTAGTGCAATATGAAAGTTAATTATTCCTAAATTACATTGAGGACCATGTAAGGTTAATAGTGTTCAGTTATTTTTAACATGTTAAAGGAGGACAGATTTGAATTTAATTTTAAGATGCTTCATTTTCAGGCTAAGTTGATTGGTTGAAAGAAGTACTGTGGCTAGCAGAGATTTGAATTCACATTTTTTAGCATGTGCAAATTAGTGGCCATTAACAGTTATCAAAAATTATATATCATTTTACTGTTGTTACTATCTAAGTGTGGTATTGATTGAACAAGTTCTTTTACTGAATATTTAATCATTTGTCACATTGAGCAAATTTGAAAACTCAACATGTTGCCCAGATGCTGACATCCAGACTCAGAAAAAATTGTTTTCATGATTTTTCTTGTTATAATCTACCAGTCTTTTTTCAAAAAGAACCTTGTTTCAATGTTACTTTCTAACAAAATGAAAAGCAGTACTACTAGGATGGGTGGAGGGTGATCTTGGCAATTCCATCTTTATTGTTACCACTGCAGGAAATGCTCTCCTACTACTGAAGTAATAGGGGGTGGGGGTTGGGGGGGTGCATATGTGTACTTAGGATGTTTAAGTTTTCTATTTTGAGGCCCAAGAAAGAATTGTCTCTTTAAATTATTGGCACCGGATATGGGAGTAAATAACTGTAAAGGTGATGCTGATGATTTGGACAGCCAGTCATGAGCCCCTTTCCCCCACCCCCTCTCCCTGCCCCTTTCTCCTTGGTAATATTCCTGTACACATTATGTAATGTATTGGATGACGTGTAGTTTAACATCATAGCTGGATCACGTAGCAAGTTGGAAAGGGAAATTTTAAGCATTGACATTTAGTTTGCATGAATGTTTTGGTGGACTTTAAGGTTGAATGCCTGGCATATTCTCCAGCAGGATCCTCTACCAAATCATGTTTACAAGTATTTGAATTTTGAGACTCTTACCTCCAAAGAAAGAAATATATTTACTAGTTGATATAAAACATTTTGAGCTAAACTAATGCTCAGAGTAGGAATTTAAAAAAAAAAAGAAGGTTTTAAGCATTCCAAATGGCATGTCTGTAATTCCATTGTAGTTACAGCTTTTCCCACCTGGGGAAAGTTGCTTTTATCATGCCAGGCGTGGAGGTCCATATGCTAACAGTCTACAAGGCACCTTCTACTGACCTACCAGAGGACTAGCGTCAACATTTGGATCTGCTTACCTAAGCCAGAAAAATCATTCAGTTTATAGTCTCATTTTACTCTTTGGTAGTGCTGTAAATATTTAGAATGGCAGAAGATCCGATGGCCAAAATTTACCAAGTGAATTATATTTTTTGACAAGGTTTAGCTATTTATGCCTGTCAATTGCACAGTTCCAAAGCTTACGGAGAAGAGGATTTCAAAGTGTGAGATCAATGTAGGCTCCAGCTTGGTTGGCCTTGTCATAGTGTGGGGAGCTGATTGACTTTGACAAGCTTTTGTCTTATGACCTATTAAAATGCAGCGTCTGCAGCTTGTGCATTTATCTTGTGCAATTAACTTTGGTGGATTTGTCATTAGCTTATTTGGGAAAGGCCTCCTGAACCGCTGTTATTTTTTAGCTAATGAATTTAGAGTTTGATTCACACATGAATTTTAGACTGTTCGTAGATTATCACTTGATACCAAATGGGTTTTACAATGGGCTGGGTGAGGATCCTATGCAGAAGGTAGCTGTGGGATAAGCTCAGAGAAAGTATGCTCCCTAGTATCTGTTATGACTGTGAGAGATTGTTGGTGTTGGCTTTACTTTGTTTTGAGCCTGGTTATGATGTCACTGGAAGAAATTGCACAATGTATTTTTCTTTTGTATAGAACATTATATGATGGTGGTCCAAATAAATGTTCCCAGAACTAGGAACATCACAAGTTTATCGAGAAGCCACCGGATGCACAATACTGCACTGGGAACATGTAGTTACTCATCTGCACAAAATTTCACTCTCTTCATGGGAGCATAGGAACTGATGTGACCAGGGAGAAGGTGTGAACAGGAAACATGACATCCTTGTGTTTGTCAGGCCAATTTCGTTCCTGCCTTTGCCTATAAGTGAGGATGAAGCTGCTGACAGATTCGGAATGTTTATGTGTGACCAGCTTAGAAATTTAATGTGTCTTCTCATTGTGTTTTACTCTTTTTTTAAAATTTTCCTCAACTTTCAGAGAAATCTAGTTCTAAGTGCCCTGTTCTCACTTCTCCAGCAGAAAATAGTAATAATCTTTTTGGCCTAGCTGCATATGTACTAGTATTGTTAGCAAAAGACACCTTTTTTTTTCTTTTCTTTTTTTTATCTCCACACCTAGGTCAAATGTTTAAAAAACTAGCAAGGCTTTCTCAGAAACTCTGTGTTGTTTTTAAAAAAATGAAGAATTGATATACTTTAAAGAAGATTTTTGGCTGCTCTAAAAGTCTAAATTTTGAACTTTAGGAGAGCAGCGTGCATAGGATAAGGGGTGGGTTTGTGAAGTATGTGTGACGGAATTTATGGCAGTTGTGGCATTTGGGTTGTCTCCAAGAAAGCAGACCTAACCAAGCTGGGTTCACTTAACACTTGGAGTGCGGGAAACGAGTTAAGTCGGCTCACGTGAATTGCGCGTACTCCGCGGGAGCCGTCTTAACTCGGTTCATACAGATTTGCGGTGGAGTGCGGGAAACGTGTAAACTCGGGCCGATTGTAACTGCGTATTACCAAATATTTGTTTGTTTGCAGTTCACAAAGATACCTACCTGCGTATGCGAACCGTTTCATACCCATTGGGGTAATAGGTATCATAAAAATCCCTGATTTTGCGCGGGAAACCTAAATAATTGCCCGCGCCATCTTATATTTTGGCGGGAAATTCACCCCACACCGTAGTGTTAATACATTAGATATCTTAACGAATAAATATTGTTTTCCTAATAAAGTATTTAAGTGCTTCAGTTTGTACAAACTTATGAGTGAAAACTTTTTCTCCCCTATCTGCACCTCTAGACCTCATCTACCCAGTGCCACCCACCATTTCCCATAATCACTGTTGTTGGTCATCTGTGTCCTTTTCTAATTTCTTATGCGTTTGCAGGCAGATATGTGCATTCACATACTTCTCAGACACATTGCTTTCAACCCATAAGATAGCTATATGCTATCTGAATCTTGGTTTTTGTACTTAACAGTGTAACGTGGAGATAATTCTGTAACTGGGATGGAAACCTTCCTTACTTTTTTCTTTATAGCTACGGAATATTATATTTTCCTTTACAATGTTACAGTGAATCATCTGTACATCATTACTTTACATATGTGCAAATGTATCTGTAGGATATGTTCCCATAAGCAGGATTACTGCTTTAGTGTGTACACATTTGGAATTTTGGCTGTTGGCAAATTGATTTCCATTGGTACCAATTTACTCTTCTACCCACAATTATATGAGAATGCCTTGTTCCTTCCCATAGCCATGCTCATACTGACGTGATTAAACTTTTGGACTTTTCTACTCTTTACTTTTAGCTTGTATTTCTTTTACTATGAGTGTGGTGAGCATCTTTTTATATGTTTATGTATCCCTTGTATTTGTTTTTCTGTTAACTCTATGCTTGTCCTTTCACCACTTTTCCCCCCTATTGAGGGAATAGTCATCCTAGCCAATTTAAAAATGAAATTTATTTTGAATGTTTAATGTTAAGGAAATGCATAACCAGCACTGTTTTATTTGGCTTTTTACTTGAGTTCAGCTGAGGAGTAAATACAATTGAGAATGAGAATTAAGTGCTCTTTAAAAAGCTTGATGCCTGTTTGTGTTGCATGAGTGTTTAACCAACGTTTCCCATGAAGGACCATTATGTGCCTTCCTGAAGAGATGACAATGGTAGTTTTTAAGAAAACTGTCAGCTTTTCAAACTAGTAGTAATTTCTGAATATAAGTTACCAAAATTTGTGTATTAGTGACAAGTTGTTTGAATTTATATTAATGCTAATCTTGCTACATCTGTCACCTATTATACTGAGAGCCAGATTCTTTCCTCTATATCACTGATGTCAGGTACATATGCAATGAAACTACTCAGGAAATATTTCTTTTGATAGAAGGGGCTAAGATACTGTTACTATCCTCATCCTGAACGTCAGTGGAATTTATGGGGGCTCAGAACAGGTTATTAATGATTCTGAAGCCACAAATGGTAGTAATAGTTTATTTATTTTTTTAACAAATGATGAACTGTCAGGAATTATGCTAGGTGCTGGTTATAAAATACTGAAGTTTTTTGGGAATGGTGGTAGTACTGTATAAGCTCTCTGGAGCTGGACAGCCTGAGTTCAAATCCTGGCTCTTCCATTTACTGGTTGTGTGGCTTTGTGCAAGTTTTAATTCTTTTTTAACCTTCTTTACCTATAATATAGGAATAATTTTAGTTCCAACCCCAAAGGGTCATGAAGATGCGAGGAATGCAGAGTCTCTAGAACAGTGCTGATACTATCATTATTTACTGTTGTTATGTTATTTATTTACTAAGTGGGTTGTGCATAATATTACTGTAAAAATTTTTAGTGAAAAACAGACATAGTTCATTTCCCCCCAGAATCCCTACTTGATGACGGGGTGGCCCACCATTTATTATGAATTTATTATGTGCCAGGCACTTTATGTATAATATCTGATTTCATTCTTAGAGCCACCAGTGAATATGTATTATATCCTTGTTTTGCTTATGAGGAAACTGAAACTCAACGAGACTGAATAACTTGTTTTTGGTTACATGGCTAGTGAGAGACAGACCTGGAATTCTAATCCTGGTGTTTGGTTCCTAGACTTGATCTACAAGCCTTCATGTTATTTAATCCAAAGATTAGTTAGCTTTACACAAAAAGCTCTGGCCATTACAAAATTTGTGTCCTCATCTGAGAGAAGGAATTTGAGCAAAAGTACTTTGTCAGTATTCCTTACCACACAATTCAGTGTATGTGATTGATGAAGAGCTGCAGGGTTCGGGATATCTCTGTCACCTTGGTTAGTGTGTGCTGTTGGAGTGCCCAGTATGAGAAGGTTTATGTGCATTTTGATTGAAAATAATGATGTCCAATATTGGGATCCCTAATGATTTGTGGATAGCCTCTGGTGATTGAGCTCTCACTTCAGGAAAGAGTGTTTTGGGGATGACCTCATTACTTGTGGAGACTTTGCCTGGCACAGATCTCTTTCTTGACCTAATTCTGAATGGGAGCAGCAGGGGCTTGCTTTAGCACATAAGATTGTTAGCACTACTGGAATTGGACATTTTTGAAAATTATGCCGTGATTTTCAGACATGCCCCCTTCTCTTACACAGGGAATCTTACACTTTGATGAACTCTAAGATTTTTTTGTTTCATTCTTATATATTGTTAGAATAAAGAATTAATGGTTTATCTCACTAGTATTAACTCAGATAATAGGTTTTTAAAAAATAAGCACCTGGAAAAAATTAGACATTTTGACAACCACGGCTCTTAGGTATGAAGGCCATAAAATACAGTGAGGAGTAATAATTACCTGAGCTGGTTCTAAGTGTACTACCAGTTTCTTAGGGCTTATTTTCTACTGCTTGCCTCCGAATATAATATGCAGAGGCCAATAGTAACTACAAGTAACTGAAACCCCTGGCTCAGTTGTTTGAGCCATAGGGGAGTATATTGTCTCACGTAACAGGAAGTTCAAACATCCTGGCCATGTGCATGCAGCATACTGAGGGCTCAAGTCCTCTCCTCTGATTCTCTTGCCAGTGCCCTCTTCTCTGTGTCTTTTTCCTCAGGCTTTCTCCTCCCAGGATTATCAAGGTGGCAGCAGCATTTCTTACAGTCATATAAATAATGCTCCGAGGCGGAAGAAGGGCCTTCTCTTCCCTATGGCCCCTTTCAGAGGGAGGAATCTTTTCCCAGAAACCCACAACAGACTTTTTGCATGTCTTCTTAGCATGGGGAGAGGGACTACCATGATTCTCTAGACCAGCTTCCATCGACACACATGTGGAAGAGAGGAAAGCTGAATAAAATTTGGGTTCTGTTAAAAAGGAGAAAGGATGGAGGATATACATGCTCTGAATGTAACCTGATCCTGCCTAGACTTGAACTAGCAAAGGCCTACCCTTCATATCTTTTGTATGTGTGGTTTTAATTTAAAGCAGATGCTAGCTTGTATCTTTTTTTTTTTAGCTTGTATCTTTATAGAAATATTTCTTCTCTCATAGATGTCCTTTATCTCTTTTAAGAAAACAAACAAGTGATATAATTTATTATAAAGGTAACTAGGGTAGGCAACATTGGATTATTTAAAAATGAATTCTTGTTTATCTTCATCATATAGATAATATAAACCAATAAATAGTCTCTTTGGAATGTATTTGTACTTACTTGAATAGGGGATATAGTATTTTCTAGCCCGTCTGACACTTAAGATAAACAAACATACTAGGGAGGAATTACTTGCAGTCTGCTCTAAGTCAGTCTGTTTTTGTTATTTCTTTTTCCTCTTTCCTCCCTTTCCTCCTCCTCCTTGTCACTCCTCTCCTCTTTTTACATGCTGGCTATACAGTATTTGAAAAGCATCACTCTTATTACTAGTATGTTCCAAGTAGAGTTAGGTGGTTGCTGAATCATTCCTATATTTCATTCACTGTATTTGTTTTTCTACATTTAATGCTGTAAGGGAAGTTAGTAGGATATTAAAAAGACCGTCTGTTAGACTACAGGACATTTGGGAAGATGAACATAAGCAAGGGATTGCGGGTGTTAGGTTGCTCCACATATCCTTTGCCACAATAATAGATGAAAATGACCAAACTGGAACTGTGTATACCTTTGCCAATGTTATTTAGGTTTCTTATTTCTTGCACAATTTTGTTTATGTCTTTCTCAAAGTTCAGAGGAAACCTTCTCTCCATCCTCTCACCATTTTTGAGGTTTAGAAAGGCATTCTTTCCCATTTTGTAAATCTTGAGTCCCTAAATAATGGGCTGAGCACTATTGGCAGAAATTAAAGATCTCTTATTGCTCGTGATCTCAGCAGAGGATGGGAGCCACTCAGCTAGCGGCAGCACCCACCCTGTTCCCTGTGCAAGAATTTTAACAGGGAGGGTTCAGAGTAGCTGTGGTTCTCTCAAGGTCTTAAGGAAACATCTGGATCCAATAATTAGCATGAACCCGCTTGCTTGAAGTTCTTTGTATGAGTGTCTAGAGTTGTGTAACTGCTTCGTTTTGCTTGGTGTGGTACTCTGATAAAGGGCCAGTGTTTTCAGGAGCATAATGTTATAGGGTAGGAATGTTAGGTTAGTGCAGTGATGGAGAACCTTTTGAGCTCGGTGTGTCAGCATTTTGAAAAACCCTAACTTAACTCTGGTGCCGTGTCACATACAGAAATTTTTTGATATTTGCAACCATAGTAAAACAAAGACTTATATTTTTGATATTTATTTTATATAATAAAATGCAATTTAACAAAGAAAAATCAACCAAAAAAATGAGTTCGTGTGTCACCTCTGACACGCGTGTCACAGGTTTGCCATCACTGGGTTAGTGGTAGAGACAGCACCTTGGAATTTACTTTCCTTTTTAAACACTAGAAAAAGGATGGTTTCACATAACAAGCCTCCTTACCTAACCAGTGCTGATCCTCTATTGATGATGGTTTTCTGCTTGGTTGCATGTTAAATGATGCATGCTTTTTCTCATGGAGCTGTTACAATAATTAACACTTTTTATCAATCTAGATGGAGTATGCCAGCGTGGTAATTGTGTCAAAACCACATGCTTCTCTAATGGGCTGGCTGTTCACAGCAATGTTCTTTTTGATTAAGGATAAGTAGAAAGGTCTTTAGTTACTATGTTATATAACTTACTAATGATGGATTTTAGGTATTTATAATTAAAGCTTTTGGAATGAGCATTGTTAGAGTTTGGAAAACTATAGTTCTGGTTTTGTCTATGCCCATCTAGCTTTGTGATCTCAGGCAAATCTTCTAGTCTTTCTGAACCTCAGTTTCCTTGTTGATAAGATAAAGTGAGGGTATTAGAGTAGATCATTTTGCAACACTCACACAGTAAATATTTATCAGGTGCCTCTTATATGCCAGTCTAGATGCTGGGGACACAGCAGTAAAAAAGAAGAAAGACCCCAGCCCTCTGGGGCTTTCATTTTAGTGGGAGGGGTTGCGTTCCACTGCTGGAGTTAGTGGGTGATGGAGTTTAAAGGCTTATCCATCTTTGAAACTCAGAGAGTTACAAGCATGATAATTATGGTGAATGGATGTGCTATAATCATGTTTTCTTGATGGTGGTAATTTGTTCAAGAAACCATCTTATCAGCAAAGAAGGTAGTATTTATGTTTTAGCTGTGTTAATTTTTTGAAACTATTTTAAGAATGTACTTATTTACATATAATTACATCCATCCTTATTGTTGAGTATTTACAATCCAATTAGCCATTTCCATTGTTGTTGTTTTTTTATCTTGTAACTTCCACTTAGATGGGCAATACTGATCAGCTCTGGGGTTCATTCTATTTTTTATTATTACATTTATTGAGGTAACATTGGTTGATAACATTATATAAATTTCAGGTATACAACTTTGCAATTCAATATCTGTTTACTCTATTGTGTGCTCATTTTTTTAAATTGTTGGGTTCTTGATATACAGTGGGGCCTTGACTTCTGAATGTCCTAACGAGTTTTTTGAGATACCAGCTGTCTCTCCGCTGATTTTTTGCATTGAGTTGATAGAGTAATTTGAGTTAACGAGCTCCTTAACGAACTCCTTAACGAGCTCGGTCTCGGAACGAATGAAACTCATAAGTCAAGGCCCCACTGTATTCTGGATACTAGACTCTTATCAATGCTTGGCACAAGATGGCAAATAATATTTTAAAAAGCAGTTATAATGCTCATACATGCTATAACCTGAATGATTTTTGAAAATGTGCTTAGTGAAAATGACACGTGTTGTATAATTTCATTTATTTTAAATGTACACAGTAGGCAAATCCATTCAGGCTGAAAGTAGATTAGTGGTTGGTAGGGATGGTGGAAGGGGTAGAATGGAGAGTTACTATGAATGAATACAGGATTTCTTTTTGGGATGATGAAAATATTATAGAATTAGTGGTGATGGTTGTACAACCTTATGAATATACTCAAAACCATTAATTGTATAATTGAATAGGGCGAATTTTATGGTCTGTGAATGATATTTCAATAAAGCTTTAAAAAGTGTATTTTATTTTTATATCTCTTGAAGATAGCTGGGAAATTTCCCATTGCCCCAGGTGCCAGGCCTTTGGACATTTTAATCAGCGGTGAGAGAGGAGAGAACATTCTGTCTCTGCCATTCCTGCATGTTGGTTTTTGTCAGTGGTGCTGCTATGCTTTAAAAGTCCCTCTTTGCTTGTGTAGACAACCAGCTGCTTTCAGATTTAGTTTCAATTTTGTTTTCTTTAGTTGTTACTGGATTAATTATTAGATGCTTTTTTTTTCATGTCTTCATTTGGTTCTGATTAGGGGTCTGTAGATATTTTCTTGTAAACATATACACAAAACTATGTTTGCGGTTGGGTGGGGTGGAGTTTTGGAGTTTTGGTTATAGTTTGAGTACCTTTCCCAGAAGACTGTCTTTTGCATCGGAAAAGTGATGGTGAATTATGGGATTTAATATTGGAACAAAAAAGTATGCACATTACAGATATAATTTTCTTGCTATTAAGCACTCAGTATTTAACAGTATTTTTAATACCTAACATTTAATTATAATGTGTGAAATTTCAGTGAAATGTGTCTCAGTACTTTCAAACATCAATAATACTTTGTATTATAGAGTAAGGGATACTTAAAAATTGGATTTTGGGGTGAATTATTATTTATAGCTAGATGAAACTGAAGAAAATTAATTACACTCGAGCTCTTGATGATTTTAAGTTCTGTCTGTACAGAATCAGAATTAATTCCATTGTGATGCTTGTTTTGGTTCTTTGATTCTGTTAGAGAATTCTCAAAGTTAGAGTAGCAGTCTCCATTTTTCTCTTATGAACCTTCTTTCTCTATGGTTTTTTTTATCCCCATATTTTTGCCATTCCCCCTCCCATCCTTTTTTATCCTGTCTCTTGCCTCTAAACTAGGAGAGGTTGTAAAAGACCTTTTTGTGATTTTTTTTGTTTATAGCATAAGCTGTGACCATGACTACTGAAGTTGCTTCCGCATCTGAAGTGAAGAAGGAATCTGACCAGTTAGGAGCAGATGCAACCAAGGAGAAACCTAAAGAAGTAGCAGAAAATCAGCAGAATCAGTCATCTGATCTAGAGGAGGAAAAAGATTCCCAATCATCTCCTTCAGCTAAAAGCCAAAGTAGTACACAGCGCCAGAAGAGGCAGAAGGATCCATCTGAGAGTAGGGGCATTTCTCGATTCATACCCCCGTGGCTTAAGAAACAAAAGTCCTATAACTTAGTAGTGGCCAAAGATGGAGGAGATAAGAAAGAGCCTACCCAAGCTGTTGTGGAAGAGCAGGTTTTAGATAAAGAGGAATCTCTTCCTGGAGAAGAAAGGCAGGCCAAGGGTGATGCTGAGGAAGCAGCTCAGAGAAAACAACAGGTCATTAAAGTTGATATCGAGGAAGAGAAACCTTCAGTGAGCAGTCCTGAGACACAGGTATGTTTGAGAAGCGATGGTGTGGAATGATAGCTTGATGGTATAGCCACATGACAAAAAGGGTTTGTTTGCTTTGAATCATTTATGGATCTCTTGCATTAAGATGCTGGTTTGACTTACTATATCTGGAATATGAGTCTTGGAGTGGTTTACCACAGCCTTCTCCTATTATTCCTTTTCAAAATTTCCAAAATAACAAAGAGAAAAATATACTATATATGCACACCATAAAAAAGTTTCTGTTTCTCTTAAGGTTCAACATGCTCTGAGAATCCTGTCACCTCTCCTTTTAAATAATATGTACTGTTATACCTCCTTGATTTGATTTATTTAAGTGTCCAGTGAGTAGGAAGAAATAGATTTCTATGTGTATGCATTTTGGTTGTGTAATGAAGCCTAGGTTTTGCCATGTTGTGAGATTATAATTGGAAATTCTATTATTAAAATATTTAAACTGCAGTTGTCAGGATGTAGTTTATTTTACTCATTTAATGCTCAAATGGTCAAATTGGCAAAAATTGGCAGTGGATCGGGGGAAGGAGGATGTGGAGAAGTATTTTTTTCTAGCAAACATTTGAAGTCTTTTTAAATCTTATACGGTACTTGTAACAATCACCATTCTTACTAGGATTTTCCTTTTAATGTGTTGTTTTCTGCAAATTGGTCAACTTTAGTATAAACTTCATTTTTTTTTCATCATCAGCCTGCTGAAGAAGTAAGGAAGGAGGAGAGAGAGGAGGAGAAGGTAAAGGAAATACAGGAAGACAAATCAGAGGAAGCAGCAAAAAGGGAGACAAAGGAAGTGCAGACCAATGAGCTAAACGCAGAAAAGGCCGTTCAAAAAGCCACCAAGAAGACCAAAAGTGTCCAGTGTAAAGTGACCCTCCTGGATGGCACCGAGTACAGCTGTGACCTAGAGGTGAGTCAGGGCACTGACAGGAGAGCTCTCCTGATGTGTGGAATGCAAGCAGAAGTGCATTCTGCCCTCATTTGTGGCATGGCACAATTTTTGTGTTCTTGTGAATTAGATGGTCACAATTTTGCATTACAAAAAACAAGAAAATATAGAAGAGGGTCATCATTTCTGTTACAAACAATAATTCCGGACCCTTAAGGATTCATAGGGCTGTTGATTTCCCGGTCTGCCCTGGTCATGTATAGGGTGTCCCAAAATTCATGCAAGAAGTAATTTTGATAGAAAACACAGGTTTATAATTAAAAATTGTAAATTTTTTATTGATTCATAAAGTATACAGTATAGGGTTATGTATGGAATAGCACATAGGGTAAATGGCCTCCATGGCTTTGCTGGCACATACGCAAAGCCATGGTCTTCATTGGTCTTCATTGTCCCTGCTCCTGGGCCATAATTGGTACTTGGTAATGCTTATCAAATTGAAGGGATTGAAATCAAATGGCAACAGATATTAGAATCTGATTCAATAAACCAAGTAAAATTAGGCTTTTATTTATTTTTTTTTGTTGTTGTTAATACTCACGCAAAATTCAAATCTTGCGTGAATTTTGGGACACCCTATATATTGTCTGGTGACTGTTCTGAATGGGCCTTAAATAGTTTGAATATTACCTCTGTAGAAATGATAGCACTAGGTTGACATTTTAGAGTCATGAAATTTCAGCACTTTAACCCCAAGTGTTTTTATCCTGAGACAGATAATGATTTAATACCTAGCTCCTTTATATAGTTTTAATTAAAAAACACTCATGGCTTTCAAAGCATGTAATTCATTAGCTCTGATGCTTATTGACATCAATGTAATTTTTAAGAAGTATCTAGCACCTTATAATTTTATGTTAATCAAATGAGATTTTGCTTTTCATAGCTAAATCACTTTATTTACATGACATATACTAATAACTGATGTTTATTGAAGAACTGTGTGAAGAGCTTTGAATAGATTATCTCATAATATTTATAAGAATCTATCTGAGGTAGGTATTATTATGGATATTGCCAATGTTACAGTGGGAGAATATAGGCTTATAGAGGTTAAGTAATTTGCCAAAAGTTTCATAGCTAGCCAGTGGTGGGGCCTGGATTCTAGCCCCAGCAGTTTGATTCTGGAGGTCATGAACCTGGCCACTGAACTACTAAGATGAATGACTCATGGTTCTTGCTTTTATCTTTGTATTAGTTTTCTAGAACTTTGTTTTTAACTCATTTAGTCATAATTATTCTATTTCAGTTGTTTCAAGAAAAGGAGTTGCAAAAAGAATTAATAATCCTTAAATCTCAGAGAGAAGGAGAAGAAGAGGAGAGAGAGAATGATGTTGTATGCCTCAGCAGTAGAATTAGGGAATAATAAGGAAAACAATAGAATGGTGTTCTAAATTTAACTCTAATACGTGACCACATGTCTCTTGTTTTTTCCTACGTATCCTAGAAGTTAGGGAGTCTAGATTTTGGGAACCAACTTAATAACTTGTTATGTGATCTTCTGTCATTTACTCCACCTCTCTGTGCCAAACTGAGGCCAGAGATTGACTTCATCTATTGAATATAGAATTACTTAGATAATCCAGAAGACCCCTGTCATCTCTGAAGTTCTTTCTAATCACCAAAACTCAAGACTTATGGATTAAATCTATTTTTTTTTAAATCATGATATATTTAAAAGTATAAAAATATAGAAATAATAGAAGAGACAGTTGCATATTAACCAGAAATAAAACATTGAAGACATTGCTAAAGTCCCATTCCCATATCTCCTCTCGTTCTCCCTGTGTCTTTTCATGATGTGTAAATCTACTTTATTCTTTTAACTGATGTATAGTATTCCTTTGAATCACCAAACCAGTTTATCCATTTCTCTGCTGAGGCATAATATCTTTATATTGTATAACCATCAATGTTTTAGTAAACATTATCTTACACGCTTCCTTGTTTATTGTGCAAGAGTTTCTTCAGGGTAGGCACCTAGCAATGGAATTGCTAGGTTGATAAGTTTTATTTCTTCAGTTTTTCCATATATTGCCAAACTGATCTCCAAAGGGGTTGTGCCGATTCAAATACCAGTCAGCAACACTGCTGTTTTTTCCACATTGTCATTAGTACTTCATGTATCAGACATTAATTTTGACCAATCATATAGGTGTAAAATATGGTCTCAATATTTCAATTTGCATTTATTTTATTACTGTCAATTTTCACTAGGTTATGCTGCAGGAACAACCTCCAAATCTTCTGGACTTATAGTAACAATATCTTATTCCTTGCTCATGTTACATGGCCTTGGTGGGTTGGCTTTGGCTCTGCTCTGTGCCCTCTCTGCTTTTGGACCAAGATTCAAGTTGCACCCTTTACCTTAGACATACTGCTCTCACAGTAGAGGGAAAAGAAAATCACAGCAGAACCACATTAAATCTTTTGCTTGGAAGTGGTATAGATCACTTTCACTTAGATCTCATTGGCCAAGCAAGTCACATGGGTTAAGGCTGATAACAATAGGTAGGCAAGTATGTACTCTTGGATCTCCCCCCTTTTATCATTACATAATATATTTAAAATAAATAAAATAAAATAAAAAGATGCTTGGCTTCATGAGTTGCAAATTATAGTATTGTTTCTATTTTTTTTCAATTTACTGCCCTCCCCTGAAGGCCTGGTTGCCCCCAACTGTCCTCCCCTGCCGGCCTGGTCGTCCCTAACTGTCCTCCCCTGCAGGCCTGGTTGCCTCCAATTGCCCTCCACTGCAGGCCTGGTCACCCCTAACTGCACTCCCCTGCAGGCCTGATCGCCCCCAACTGCCCTCCCTTTCAGGCCTAGTCCCTCTCAACTGCCCTCCCCTGCTGGCCTGATGGCCCACAACTGCCCTCCCCTGCTGGCCATCTTGTGGTGGCCATCTTGTGTGTTGGAGTGATGGTCATTTTGCATATTACCACTTTAATAGATAGGATTATGCCCAACTTCTTCTTTCCCCATCTTAACACTCCTTTGTTTGATGTGTGATCTCATTTTGGAATGGTACAAAATAAAACAATTTCTTATCTGTGTGACTAGTCCCTGTTTGATCCTATCATTCATGGGAAATGAAGTCATTGTGTTAGTGAAAGCACAGTTGAGAAAGTATCCAACGTTAAGAGCAGCAGTGTACTCCTTCAATTCAACATAACTTGAATTGGTTGGGAAAGCACAGGAGTCTTTGTTTTAATGACAGTATTAATTTACAGATAGATTATCTTTTCAGCTAATAAGTGTTTACTTAATATACCATTTGAGAATGAATTTCTGAGGACAGTAGATAAATTTGAAGTGTGTTGAATAAACCTTTTTTTCTACCCAGACAAATCAAAGTGGAATTTGAGTAGACTGTAGCAATGTGATCCACAAATTTTATGTAGCAACAGTTCACTGGAATTCTAGGCAGTGACTTTATATCTGATCAACAGCCATAATTCATCTGGGGAATAATAGTTGTTATAACAACACAGATGTTATAAGTTGTGCTCCCTGTTTTGATTAATTTCTCTCTTAACCAATTCTTCCCATTTAGGTTCTCCGATTGCTTGTTTAGTGTCATTAGTATGGGTCTGATACTCATCAGACTTGCTATTTCCTCTTCAGGAGCAGAGCCCCAAAGACAGCCGTCACGTGGTTTGAGCGCTCTCATGTTTCCCAGTTCCAGTGCTGACCTTAGACAGATTGGGTGATATGCTGATGCTGCTTATCTGTGGTTCTCTAACTCTGTACCGGAAACTGGCGTCTGAGGACTATTTGGGGAAGTGTGTTGTGGGAAACTGTAGCTATTAATGAACTTGCAAGCACTCAAGGAAGATGAATACAATGTGGGAAATAGATACTTTTACCTTATTTGCTTTGAGAGATTAAATTTGTTTATATCTGTTTACTGTCATTAAAAGTTATGACTATCATGGCTTTTGGATGCCTATAGTTACTGTTTATTATTCTTTTTGTATGTTCATGTGTCTAATTTTCAATTAGACCTGTAGATTATAGCATGTCTCTGAAGAGGGCCTGATTGTCTTCATCATTTCGGGCCACCTACAACAGTAGAGGAAAGCATGGCCTGTGCAGGAAGTCTCGAGGAATTGAAATGGCCTGATTGGTAGGGACCTTAAAGAGTAGGATGAGGTTCCAGAAAGCCTCCAGTTCCCCGGGCGAGATTATGAAAGCTGATCCATAGAGCAAAAGGGAGCTGGGAGAAATGGACCAGAAGTTGTAAAGACATTGCTATACAAGACCAGGGACAAGAATGCTGTTTAGTTTTTAGAACGTGGTAGATCGTTATGTGGCTACAGTAATTTAAGAGGGACATTTTTATTCATTGCACTGGTTAAGTTGTGTGTCAGTGGTCTTTATAGATACGATTTTATCAGTGTGATTAGAGCATTGGGAAAGTTAGGTGGTTTCCTATTGTTACCTGTCAGTACCTTTGATTAACAAAACGATCTCTTTTAAGCCATATGATATAAATATTACTGTATTAATTTAATATTTTTTTCTAAATTAAGAAACATAATTCTTGGAGATTTATTTTTGTTTGGTATCCTAACATTATCTCTGCTTCTCAGATTGCTTCCTTAAAATAGGTACATGGATAGATAAATAAATCTCCATATGTCCATTTATATCTCTTCTTCATTCCTCCACTCTCTACTTTTAGTGGCTTTTTATAAATTCTTTCTCCTGCGGGCCATCTGAGCCTATTCTTTCTCAAATCTCAGAAATTAAATGAAAGGGACTTCTCAGGGAGCCAAGGCAGCACCATTTTTAAATATTAATTATTTAAAGTTTTCGTTCTTTGGAGGAGAGTATATATTAATATTAAGTGGGTAGCCTCATCAGTGTGGCTCAGTGGCTGAACATTGACCCATGAACCAGGAGGTCATGGTACGATTCCCGGTCATGGCACATGCCTGGGTTGGGGGCTCAATCTTTAGCAGGGGGCATGCAGGAGGCAGCTGATCAATGATTCTCTCTCATCATTGATGTTTTTGTATCTCTCTCTCCCTCTCCCTTCCTTTCTCTGAAATCAATAAAAAGATATTTTAAACAAATATTAAGTAAATAAAAATGCTTCACACAAAGTGTTTTTGAGCATAAATATTGGATAACAGTGCATTTTAGAGAATGACTATAGTTAAGTTAAAAAAAATACAGAAATGGCTTCACTTTAATGTTATTTTTGGCTTACATTAGCAACAGGCTTTTTGCTTGACCATGCATTAATTTTGATGTAAAGCCTAGTTTGTCTTTGTGCATCTGTTCCAAATTTTTGTGTGAAGTATTTTTTCATTGTAGTTAGTGAAAATTACACTTTATATTTTATGTTAATTTATCATCGATTAAGCTGAGATCTCAAAATTTTTTTGGAAAAAGCCTTTGAAGATTATCCTATTTTTTAATGAAGAAACTTGATAGTTTCTTTTCTTTGATATGTCTATTTTTATCTGATGTAGATATTTAACGGTATGTGACAATTACCTTTGGTACCAGATTTTAATTGTAAAGGCTTTTAAGAAGTCTCCTGGATTCTGCATGTTTGCTTCAGAGACTCAGCTATAGAACCCTTGTGATATTGCTAGTCATTTACAGACATAGTGAGTTAAAACAGTGGGGCTTTTTTCCTCTAAGGAAAAATATAGTAAGATTTTGTTGAGGCCATAGATCTAATGTCAGGACATCTATCTTTACTTTGCTTTGGTCTCTTTGGATGTCTTGGGGAAGTCACTTCTTCTTTTTTCTTCCGTTCTGAGATTGCAAAGTAAGAATGGAAATACTTGCTTCCTCTCTTTTTAGCATTGAGCTAGTTGTACTACATATATATATATGTAGTTGTACTGTATATATATATTTTAAAGCCTGAAAATAAATGTAAAGTTCTTGCAAGACTTTGGAAGCATGAGTGAAAGTGCACTCTGCGTTAGAGTTGCTCACATTTTCCTCTGGCATTTGAAAGTTGTTCCCACGTGTTGATTTTGTCTGAGAATTGAGGGCATTGTTTCTGCCCACACAGGAATGTCAGTACCATTTTTTTTTTTTTTTTTTGGTACTATGAATAAGGCTGTCAGAATGTAGGCTCTCTTCCTCAGTGTTCTGATGATAATTTATCAGAAGGTAGAATGTGTCAAGGTCTTCTTGCCTTCTGAGTGTAGAGTACTGGCCTTAGATATTCAATTTTATATTATTGCTTTCAACTGTGTTTTGTTTATTTACTTGATTGTTTATGTTTGCTTTCACCCACCAAGGTTGTTCTTTTAGACTCTAGTACCGACCTCTACCAGGTTTACTCATAAAAGAGTTTCCAGTATCTTTGTTCTTGTGGAGGACAGGGGCTTGAGAGTCTTGCTGCTTCCTGTGAGTGTTGTTTTAATTTCTTTTACAAAAACTGGTGCTGGGGCCATTCTTTTCATCCATTCCTTCCACAGTAGGATGTATATTCAGAAACATAGACAGAATTATCATTCGTATTTAGAGCACTGTAATATAATATGATAACATTTGGATCTTAAAGGGATTGAATGTAATATAATGTAATAAAATATGATTTATAAAAAGCACTGGATTAGTCAAAAATTCATCAAGATGGCAAAATGACTAAAGTATTGGTAAATGATCTGTCTGATAGCTATTTTTATTTAATTATGTCCTGCAACAGAGTTAAACATTAACTCTGATAGAAAAGTTATGATTAGGAATATTGCTTAATTTTTAAAAACTCAACCTCAAGACAAAAGCTGCATTCTACCAATGAAATGAACTGCATCTCATAACTGTGCGCTTTATTTGCAAAATATGCCTTCACCTGCTTTGAAGTTGTGTCTGATTTTGTGCATCATCTCGTTACTCACATAGAGAGGAAATTTAATCTGAGTCTTATCATAATATTTTTATATTCATTGATCTCTTTCCATATTTCTGTCAGCAACAATTTAAAGAGAATCAAATAGGAATGGTCCACTAAGCTATTTTTCTATAGCACAGAAAGCCTGTGTTGAATTGTATGAATCAAATGTCAAAATTCATTCTGGGCAAATAGCTTACAGAGAATGTGCTAGCCTACAGAAGTTTTCTGCTTATGTTTTTGAAATAAGTTTTAATAGAAATGGTAATTTAAAAATATATTTTTTTTTGATTTCAGGAAGTAAAGAGAGGCGAGAGAGAGAGAGAGAGAAATGTCACTGATGAGAGAATCATTGATTGGCTGACTCCTGCATGCCCCACAATGGGGATTGAGTCATATGCAACCCAGGCATATGCCCTGACTGGGAATCGAACTATGACCTCTTGGTTCATAGGTCGACACTCAACCACTGAGCCACACTGGCTGGGCTAGTGTCGCCATTTTTTACTCCAACTTTTCTTGGCTTCGATTTAATTAGGAAATATTTTATCTTGAAAAGCTAGTATGTTGTTGGGGTTCAAATGAATTAAGCTCTTCTAAGCATTAGAGGGAGGTGGGCTTCCATCTATAGTCAAGGTTGCAAAGAAAAATAAAATATAAATGCATAGATTCTCCTGTTCTTTTCAGCCTGCTTTCCAAATTTTGTTGTCGCTGATTATATTCTCTTTCTCCTTTCCCTTGTGTTAAGAGAAAAAAATGAATCTGTGCATTTGCACACGTGCTACATTATTTTAGAATAGCTTCCTTAGGGAGCAGAGCTAAATATATATGTTCAATCTACCATTTTTAATGGGAAGTCCACTTTCTACTTAGGAGAATTTGAACAATGAACTTGAAAGTAAAGTGGGCCAGTACAATACAGCACATATCAAAGTTACCATAAAGCTTTCTGGATATCTATAATAATAAAAGCGTAATATGCTAATTAGACTGGACAGCTGAACGACCTTCTGGACGAAGCTGGGGCTGCGAGGGCTGAGGCAGCCGCTGTGGCTGTGAGGTGTCTAGATGAACTTTTATTTTACATGTATATTTAATTGGGCAGAATGAAGGTGAGTCATAGGAGATGAAAGGATGGAAATGCTATTTCACTTAAAATGCATTTTGGGGGGGCATATAATAGGTATAATTTAATTTTTATTCACTTGGTTTGGGTCATTATCTTCTACATAAAGTGTGTGGCTTTGTTCATGAAACATTTCTGGATCAAGCATTGGTGATACTGTTGAGGAATAGGTTAGTCTCCAGTGACCCGAGGGCAGAGCCCATGTCGCACACGGGGAAGCTGCGTTCTTGTGTTCATGGCTGGATTTCAGTCTCATTTCCCTACAGTAAGAATCTGTTCTGGATGTGGTGATTCAGGGATGAAGCAAATGCTAATATTTCTGTAAAGTGTTACAGAAATTTGTAGCATGTTCCTTCTTTATAGTACATCATTTGACATCACAGTAATTGATGGAATGAGGGTGGGGTGTTAAAACTGAAAAGCACTACATTGGTACTGTACTTCTCAAATTTAAAATGTACTTCATTTGAATGTTTTAATGTTTTGAAGTCTGGATTTCTAAAGAAACTTGATAATGATAATACAGTGGGGCCTTGACTTACGAGTTTAATTCGTTCTGAGCTTGTTAAGGAGCTCGTTAACTCAAATTACTCTATCAACTCAATGCAAAAAATCAGCCGAGAGACAGCTGGTATCTCAAAAAACTCGTTAGTCGGGACGCTCGTAACTCAAGGCCCCACTGTATTTAAAGTTTGCAGAATAAACTCACAATATTGATGGAGGCCAATAGCATGTCCGAGGTAGGGGTTGGGCTTCAATAAGATAGGACTTGAGGGAGTTTCATTGTGTAGGGTCTAGTCCTCAGCTGTAAGGCACACATTAATTCTTTTTTTGTGTTTTTGTTTTTGTTAATCCTCACCCAAGGATATCCATTGATTTTTAGAGAGAGTAGAAGGAAGAGTGAGAGATAGACATTGATGTGAGAGACACACATTGATTGGTTGCTTCCTGCACATGCTTGGCCTGAGGTCAGGATCAAGCCTGCAACCAAAGTATGTGCCCTTGACTGGAATTGAACCCGGGACCCTTCAGTCCTTGAGCCAACACTCTAACCACTGAGCAAAATCGACTAGGGCTACATTAATTCTTTATTCACTGTGCCCAAGTAAGTCCAACAGGAAAAGTGACCATTGCTGACTAGTCCTATGAACATGGACATATTAGAATTCTAGGAAATGAATTTATATGTCAGGAAGAATTGATTAGTCAACTAATTCTTTATAATAAGGAAGTCATCAAATGATTCAGGTGATAATTTTAAGACATCTTTGTGAACATGAAATTTAGACGAAGGAGGATTACATTAACATAATAACTAGTGTCTTCTACACACTGTAATTGTGGAGAGTAAGTATATCTGGCAAGGTCAAGAATGACTGTTCTCTCAGGCCAGGTGCCCTTCTTCTATTCCCACTCCCCCTCCTCCTCCAAGAAGCCTAGTTGGTTCCCTAGATTTCGACACAAACACACATCCTTTTTTCCCCTAAAATTTTACACATTCATCCCTGGCCCTCCTATAGTCAGATCATTTCATGCCTCACATGTGTTGATTTTACATCAAACATTTTAAATTCTGTTGGAAATCTTATTGTAACTTAAGTTGTGAATATTATTGACCTAATCGGCTTGGGATGGGAGTTGAAGTTGGAAAGGAGAATGATTGGGCTGAAACTCTTTGCCATGTAAAAACATTATTTCGGTTGGAAAAGATTCTGAATTTCAAATGTCACATGTCATTTTGCATTTTTGGCAGAAGTAATATAGGAGGAAGTCTATACATTTTTTTTTTAAATTGGGTTCTGGGTGCCCAGTTTCCTAACTCAGGTCCAAAATTTTAAATCTCTTCTTTTCATGTTATTTTTCTAATTCTTGTAGCTTTTCCTCCTTAGACTTTCTTGTTTCAACTCTACAATTATATTCTATTACCCTTTTGTAGTATTATATTAAAAAAGTTCTATGCTTCCTGCCTACCTTGTCTGCCTCTAAAATCAAAATTGCTAATTCCTCAAAGGTAGCAGATCTGCCCGGCCGGTGTGGCTCCATGGTTGAGCGTGGACCTATGAACCAGGAGGTCACAGTTTGATTCCTGGTCAGGGCACATGCACAGGTTGTGGGCTCCATCCCCAGTGTGGGAGTGCAGGAGGCAGCCAATCAGTGATTCTCTCTCATCATTGATGTTTCTATCTCTTTCTCTCCCTCTTCCTTCCCCTCTGAGATAAATAAAAAAAAAAAAATTTTTTTTTTAAGGTAGCAGATCTCTCAGCTAAGTAATGAGAGGACCAGCAATTTGTGTGAATGACTTGAATGTGAACTGTGCTGCCTTCTAATAGAGATTTGCATTTCAAAAGAAACCTGTTCTCTCTAGAATCATAAGTAGTAGAATTTCACTAGTGAAGCTAAGGAAAGTGAAAAAATTAAGGCATTGTTGTGAGGGGGATGGGCCTGGATTTGTGGCATCTGTGGATTGGGTGGATACATTGCTGGTTAGGTAGCCTTTTGGGGAGGCATACTTTGGGGCCATGCTCACCCACACACTTCCTAACTTTTCTGCTTCTGAATCCCCATGTTTCTCTCATATTTGACAGTTTTTCTCCGCATATACGTAAATTAATTGATGGTATATATTTTAGGACAAGCAAAGGCTTAAAAGATTCACCTTCACCCTATCCCACCCCTCCCCACCCCGCTTATGGTATGTGCTTTATAGTGAACCCAGGCCTGGTCACTTTCTCTTTTGTTTTACTTTAGTTTGTCAGTCATCTACCAGGAATGCAAAACTTTTACTTAGGAAATATGTCCAGCTCAATAAAAACATTGTTGCTTCAGATCAATGTTTAAAAACTGAGATACCTCAAAATGAAATATATTTTATTCTCAGATTGCCCAGAAGTTGCTTGCCATTGAATTCAAAAATCAGAAATTGAGGTTATGAGGTATAAGGAAATTAGTTTCTAAAAAACTTCTCAAGACCTCTCTGTGTATCAGATCCTGTTTGTCTCTGTTTTACAATTATTATAAAATAAATATTGAAGTAATTCAGATTATTCTGCATTAAAACTTGACTTCTACTTTGGTCAGTTGTTAGAAATACTTTAAATACTCCTGGCCAGTATGGTAGAGGTAAGAATAGTTTCATTGAGCCTCATGTGTGATAAGATCTTCTGTCAAATGGCTGGCCTGTGTTTTTCTACCTGGTTATTTCTTTTTCAAAGTTAGTCTCAAATGTAGTTGTTATTAAAGATTGCCAGATAAATTATATTACCAGGCTGTATGAACCAGTCATTTTAAAAAAGGATTTTGAGTGAAAATTTGAGCAGTTGGTGTATTATCCATTGGGACCTGCAAGGGATGAAAGGGATGTTGCCTAGCCAGATTGAAAACCAAAAGGTGATGGACTTGGAGTGTGAGGGCAGGTAGTCTTAAGCTCTGAGAGAAGCGATCTGTTTGCTTGCCTTGGTGTCAGCCTTGCCTCATGGTCAGAATCCTTAGTTAACTTTTTAAAAAATATAGGAGCACAGAGAATTTTTAGGACAGTGAAACTACTTTGTATGGTACTATAATGGTGGATGTATAATATCATTACACATTTGTCCAAACCCACAGAATGTACAGCACTCAGAGTGAGCCCTAATATAAACTATGAATTTGGGTAATTATGCTGTATCAATGCAGGTTCACCAGTTGTAATAAATGTACCTCTCTGTTGGGGATGTTGATAATAGAGGAGGTTATGTGCGTAGGGGTTTAGAATATATATGGGGAAATCTATGTACCTTCTGTTCAATTTTTCTGTGAACCTAAAAGTACTCTAAGAAAAAAAAAAGTCTACTAGAAAAGTTTAAAATAATGCATATGCACAGATGCCACCTTTGAAGATTCTCATTTATGAGTGTGGTGCCAGGCTCAAGCATCTGTGCAGCCACAGTTAAGAACTGCTTTGAAATGCTGTAGCATGCTGTCTGCCAAGGCAGTCCCTGACAGAACACCTGCTCCTCAGCTATCAGGTGAATTCTTCAATCAGCTCCTTGTTGCAATTTAGCATGGCTGGTGGGGAATTTTCCCTAAGTGATAGGAAAGTGGTAGGAGACCCTACATTAGGACTCTAGGAGGTCTAATTAAGTGTCTGGGTTCACTCACTCATGTGGCAGCTGATTCCTAACTCAATTGATGGCTGAATTTGTCCGTTATGATTTGCTTTGAGCAATGCCCAGCATATAGTAAGGGCATTATTAGTTGCATTTATTATTTTCATTATATTTTAAAACCTCGATTATAATTTTGTAAGGATCTTATCATTTTATTTGAATTTTTGATGAAAATACTCAAGTGTTATACCTTGGATAAATTCCCAACATTCGCATATTTTATCAATACCTTAGTGGCTTGGAAGGCCCATAATGTAAGCCAAGCATGTCAAACTCAAAGGCTAACACGAGCCAAATAAGCAAGGTTTAAATTTATGTGGGCGCAAAAAACCCAAAAGCTTCAATTTTTATAGAAACGTAGGTTTATTTTGATAGAAACATGCTGAATACAAAGGGCTGAAATAAATGAGTAATCGTTAACATAAAATAATAGAACATTTTAATAGAAATTAATATTTTTTCTTGAACATTAACTTACCAGACACTGAATAACTGCACAAATTAATAAGCGTAATGCAAATAAACCTATTTTTCTTGTTCTCCGAAAGCGAAATATTTCCTGTTGTGCACACCAAACAAGTCAGTCCAAGACTAATGACGTGGCAATTGGCTGCTAAAATGATCACTGCTAGTGTTAGTGGAGAGAAATGGTGCACCTGTGCTAAAGACTCGTAAGGGTCATGGACACAACATGATTATAGTAATCAGTCATTAGCGAATGTTGTAGTTCGTTATTAATAATTATGTATAATAGGACATTGTAAAAATTAAGTTACGAAATTTTTATTAAAATGTTTCTTACATACCGTTATATTGGCTGGTCCACAAAAATATTCATTGTGGGCCACGTGCAGCCTGTGGGCCGCGAGTTTGACATGCCTGATATAAACACATACCACTTATATATTCACGATGGTCTTCGTAATTTAAAGAACTTGCTTAGATTTTAAAAATAAACTGTAGTTAGTACCACAAGTAAGAAAAACCTCCACAAGATTTAAAAACAATGTACAAATTTTAAATAAACCAATCCCTAGTGTCAGAGGACTTAGGCTCTAGTTGGAGAGGCATTGGCCATAACCAGTTGAGTTAAAAAAAGAAGAATGTCACAGATGAATTTATTTACTTTACCACTAAATAAACTCTAGAAATAGAAATACAGTCGGATTTTGCATATAAGAAACTACAGGCTATTTGGTTAGAGCAAATGAAGATTAGATGATTCTTCCTCATATGCTACAATACTATTCCGTTAAACTTCTATTTCCAAAGGAAGGCATTTAAGGGGCCATGCTTTATAAATAGCTGAGCAACTGACATGTATTAGAACTGAGAGGGCTGTTTATTATTCCTTATCATGTAGTTAAAGCCAAAACTATGATTTCTGTATAAAATTTGTGTGCAGATATTTATATTTCATAAACAAATGTGGTTTTATTAAGTTTCAATTCCATCACTCTGCGAGTTTTGTGAGGTTTTCCGCAGCTCCATTCCAGAGCTTAGTTTGGGATTTCCCTGTAGTCAGCATGCTGGTGAGAAGAGTAGGAACTGGTTTTTGGAATGCAGGCCTGTTCTGCAGTGTGGAGATAGAAGTTCTTTGAGAGGGTGCCCCTCTGGTCAGCTAGCTGATTCTTGTGTCCTGAAAACATATGAAAACCTCTGGGTTTCAGGAAAAAATGACAACCACCTTAGAAATATAGAATGTGCTTATAGATGAAAGATGAAAAGTTTAATGTTTTATCTTTTAAAAGGAAAAAAATAGCATCTGTTTGCCTTAGGGGGCAAAAGACCATAGCTAATAATTAAATTTGTGGCCAACAGTATATTTTGCTTGTTTGTTTGTGAATACTATCAATAGCAGATTTCTGTTGTTGTTTTTGCGATTTTCCACATAGCATAAAGATAAAATATCTTTTTCTGTCTTGTTTGTGAGCACAACTTAACGGTTGCTTATGAGAGGAATTGTGTGCTCAGTTAAGAATTTTAAAGCATTTCAAAACCCAGCAGACTGGGGTGATGAAAAATCATTCTGTTTGAATACTGCATTTAAACTTGAAAACACTTGCTCATGAGATAGTGTCTTACTTATCTATATATATAAAAGGCTAATATGTGCAGTGTCCCCTTGGGAGTTTGACTAGGAGACCGGGAGTTCAATTGATTGCTATGACTTGTGCTGACCACCAGGGGGCGGCGCAGAACGAAGGAAGGCCCCAGCCAGCAGCTGGGAAAGGAAGGCCCCAGACAACAGCTGGAAGGCCCCGATTGGCCCTGATTGCTGGCCAGGCCTAGGGACCCTACCCATGCACGAATTTCATGCACCGGGCCTCTAGTAATGTATAAGAATATCAATGCCTGGGTCCTTGAGGAGTTAATTATTTAAAGGAGAGCGTACCAGCTTCTAGCTACATTAGGATTTCTTTTAAAATTATTGCAGGATGCAGTTACTAGAGGATATTGTGCAGTCTGTTCTGGCCTAGTTTTTGTGTTAGTAACAGCCTTTTTATTTTATTTTTAGCATCTAAAACTATGTTGAATAGTATTTTATGTTATTCATGTCAACAACACTGCAAAATTTCCTCAATGTTCAATCATAATCCCTTGAATCCTGTGGAATGGAAAAGAAATAGAGATTCTGTAATGAGCTGTGAGAGGTTTTTTTTTTTTGTTTTTTTTTTCCATTCCCTTTTATAGCTTAGCCTTAAAGGAATACTATATAGGAAACATTTCTTTTTATGATTTTTTATAGTGATTTATAACAAACCTACAGGCTTACATAGCTTTGATAATGCATGCTTGTCTGTTTGTCATCAGATGTACATATATAGTTTGCCTGATCACTAATAAATAAGTGTGAGAATTTTTCATCTCAAAAAAAAGAAGATACATATGTGTATATATGCACATGTATTGTGTCTGTATATATCCATTTATTTTATTGCCTGTATATATCCATTTATATTATTTCTACATGTTTATATATTTTATATATAATATACACATATATTTTTCTTAGTATAATTTGAAAAACTTTAAAAAATTAATTCATAGTAATAATCAGGAAAACTTTACTTAAAATCTTCCTTTACTATAAATGACTCATTGACTTCTGGAATTACATTTTTAACAAATACAGTTTAAATCATTGGACGTGGTTTCTTCCTTTATGTTGGGGTTTGAGTGAATTTTGGAACACAGTTGTGTTGACAGCTCACTCAGATTAGTAGGAAAATAATGATCTGATAAATGATGGCCTTAACCTATTAGAGACACTCTTTTCCTTCTGTATGGTTTTCTTTGATTTCCTCCATCCTCCATGACAATGTATCAGTTATGTTTGCTCTTTACATACCTTTCTTTCCTTGGCCTTTCATATTTGCATAGTGTAGTTTAGAACTAGCACAAACTACATAGTTCCGGGGCTGTAATGTATGGATTGCATTGTGTACTTCCCAGAATTGTTTCCTTGGGAAACAATAACTGCAGTGTGGAAGAACCTACACGGAGACAGTGATGGAGTTTTATAAAACACCAGTGGTGTGTGGCGTCGACTGCATTCTGCTGGGTAAGCAGTTGCGCAAATTCCTTCAAGTTGAGAGGCCTCCAGAAATGTCATGTTTTGGCTTAAATAATGAATGCCACAAATAACAGCACAGGCACAGGGGACTTTCCTCAGCGTCTCAGATTCCAGACTGCCTTTCTTCAGCTGGATCTGCTGTAGATTGCTTTGTCTTTTTTTTTTTTTTTTTAATGTTCCCCAAAGCTAGTCTTTTAATCCTTGAATAATATACTTTAAAGTCATGTAGATTGTCTTGTTTTGTCTCTCTCCTTTGGATATCTCTAATGTATTATGCAACCTTTTATATTTTTACTTGAACTTATTGGGGTGACATCCTATATAATAAAGAGGTAATATGCAAATTGACCGTCACATCCTCGCACAAGATGGTTGCCCCCATGTGGTCAAGATAGCCGGCAGGGGAGGGCAGTTGGGGGCAAACAGGCCAGCAGGGGAGGGCAATTGGGGGCAACTGGGCCTGCAGGGGAGGGCAGTTAGGTTTGACCAGGCCGGCAGGGGAGGGCAGTTAGGGGCGACCAGGCCTACAGGGGAGGGCAGTTGGGGACAACCAGGCTGGCAGGGGAGGGCAATTAGGGATGACCAGGCTGGCAGGGGAGGGCAGTTGGGGGCAATCGGGCCAGCAAGAAGCAGTTAGGCATCGATCAGGCTGGCAGGGGAGTGGTTAAGGGGTGATCAGGCCGTCAGGCAGAAGCGGTTAGGGGCAATCAGACAGGCAGGCAGGTGAGCGATTGGGAGCCAGCAGTCCCGGATTGTGAGAGGGATGTCCGACTGCCGGTTTAGGCCTGATCCCACTGGCAGTCAGACTTCCCCCGAGGGGTCCCAGATTGGAGAGGGTGCAGGCTGGGTTGAGGGACACCCCCCCCCCCCCCCCCCAAGTGCACAAATTTCATGCATCGGGCCTCTAGTTGGTTAATAAAATTATATAGGTTTCAGAGGTACAATTCTATAATATTTCCGTGTTCACCACCCTAAGTCAAGTTTCCTTCCATCATTTTATGCAATATTTTTAAGGAAAAACAATCTGATATCTGAAAAGTAAGATCAAAGGACTTTTTTTTTACGTTTTTAACCCATTGATTTTATATTGCTGCTCAATGGTGTAAATGGGGTTAGGGAGAGGCGGGGTGGGGGGCAGCGGGGGAGTGTTGGAGACAGATTGTAAAGCTTATTGGCATTCAATATAGAAAGTAAGATTTCTCTTTGAAGTGTACTAGGCAAGTTTGCCTAACAGTTGCATGGTTTTAATTGTTTAATTACATTACCAGAATGGAGATTTCCACAGGTTGTACTATATAAAGATCTGCCTAAGAAGGGATACAAAGCAAAGGCATGCTTCAGATCACAGGAGGAAAGTAACAGTGAAACGGCTGTCTTAGTGAAGGAAAACCCCACTGTATCTTCTGCATGAAGGTGGGACATGGCCTGCTCGCAGGACCAAGGGGCAGATTGGCTTTTCTGCTTTTGTCATTCCTCTACTTCCCAAGACGTATTTGGAAATGCTCTGTATTACTAAGGAAGAGATTAAGTACAATGTAGAATTGTGAAAATAAAATGTAGGTCTGTGGCTGTTCTTCTCCAGAATCTATTTGGCAGTGTGTGTTTGGTGTAGTTCCTTGAATATCTTTGGGTTGGTAGTCCATGAGCTAGATCTTGCAGATTGCATAGGAATACAATTCAGAAGGCCTGAATTCTAGACTTGACTCAGTGCCAACTTCATAGCACTGAGCCATTCTACCCGGCAGATATCTTGGCCTACTTGTGAGCTAGTTACTCAATGAGATGCTGCCATAGGAGGCATACTTTTGCTTAAAAAACTCAGTCTCCAAAAGTAATGAATCTCAAGGAGTAGAATGTAAGAGTAAGTAGCATAGATGTGAAGTGAAGTGGTTGATGGAGAAAGATGAATATTTGGAGATTGGAATAGGCCTCATTGGGAAGGAGTATTGAGAGATTTGTCTAGAGATAGGGTTTCAGCAGTTGGGAATAAATCTTGGTAAAAAAGAAATTTAGAGTATTTCTTGGCAAATCAGGAATCCTCTTTATCTGAGTTATTACCCCCAAATTGCTATAACAGCTAGGGAGCAGCTACATGTACTGGTATCTTCAGTGTAAAATATGTGTATTCAACAAATGTATATTTGTATGATTTTCATACAATAGAATTTAAGTTGTTTATAAACAAATCAAAACAATGATAATAGGAGAAAATAAGAATTCAGTTCTTTAAAAGAAATCCAAGAAATCAGACTGAAAAGTTAGATCATATAAACTCTGTATAACTTCAGTTTCCTCATTTGTGAAATGAGATTGGATGACATAATTGTGAAAGTTCTTTAATCATATTTGAAATCAATTTTTATTTTTAGAGCAGCTCAGAAAGGTCCTGATTTCAGCTGCCTTTTAATGAAAGCATGTAATGTGCCAAACATTTTAAGTAAAATACACTTTTATTTCTCTTATCACCATTATAAGATAAGTGCTTTTATTTTAAAGGGAGGAAACTGAGGCAAAGTTAAATAACTTGTCTGAGACTACACAGCTTTTAAGAGGTAGGGCTAGCACTCTTGGATTTCACTATCAGTTGTGTCTTGGTTCCTCTCCCCAAGTTACGAGAATTACTATTTACGGAGGGTGTTGTGAGCAGTGTGAAGGCAAAAAAGAAGTTGTGAACCTTGGGTCATATTTCTGCCAGGCATAGGTAGGCAAGTTTGATTGCAGATTAGTACTTATAAAAAGCAATAACTTGGAACATTTAATATATAGCATTTAATATATCTTCTGATAATCTGATATACTTTATGACAGCGGTTCTCAACCTATGGGTCGTGACCCCTTTGGCGGTCGAACGACCTTTTCACAGGGGTCTCCTAAGACCATCCTGCATATCAGATATTTACATTATGATTCATAACAGTAGCAACATTACATTTATGAAGTAGCAACGAAAATAATTTATGGTTGGGTCACAACATGAGGAACTGTTTTTAAAGGGCCAGAAGGTTGAGAACCACTGCTTTATGAGCTAAGAAGAAATATGCCATTTTGTTTGTCTTTTTCAATTAGTTTCCAAAAGCAGATCAGTTTTAGGTTTTTTCTTGAGTAACTTCTTTGGGTTTTCTGTTATATATATTTTCCTAGCTCATGTTTCCTTCCCTCTTGTCTTGATGGCTTTATTCTTTTATTTATTTGAATCAGGTGAGACAGTACCTTGGGGTATGCCCTTTGTAATTTGCAGTGGCTTTTATGTATATCACTGTGACTAACTGCATAATGACTTAAAAAAAAAATCTGTCTCAAATATTCTCTATGCATTTTTATGTTTAATTGATTCTAAAAGTAGTAAGTTGTTTTCTACTGGTATATTCTCTTCCTCTTTCTCTTGATCTTCTCAAGTTTATTTTTTACATCATGATGAAGACTTTTGGGGTACCAATGGATTTTCTTTTAATGTAATTTTTAATTTTTTTTACAATGCTTATTTTTAGTCATTCTCTTATCATTTCATCTGAAGTTGTTTTCTGATTTATTGTTCTCTTCCTCTTTTTCTGTTGATTTTCTCAAGCTTATCCTTTATATCATCATGAAGCTTTTCAGAGTATCAATACATTTTTGTTCTTTAAATATAATTGTAATGTTTTTTACAATCCTTTCTTATTTCTAGTCATTCTCTTACAGTTTCATCTGAACATTGTCTCTCTTTAAAGGGCTTTTCTCTTTCTGTTTTATGAAAAGCAATGATTTCTTGCATGCCTTTTTGAATAGTAATTTTTAAAAAATCTTTCTGGTTTCTGTAGCAAATCATTTTCAGAAACAAAGCCCTCTCATTGTTTTCAAATAATACATGTTAAAACCTTTTGAATGTTAATGAGTATAATCAATTAATGGAATAAAGTGATTGTAGATTGGTTCTACTGAACCATTCAGTTTCCTTAATTTGAAAAATTTAGTATTTATCAACCATTGTCTTTTAATATTGCCTCTCCCTTATTCTTTCTATTCATCTAAAATTCTAATGTGATATATGTAAACCTTATTATTCTGTCTTCCATGTTGGTAAAATTCTTTAATATTTTTCATATATTTGTGTTTCTGTGCATTCTGGGGAGTTTTTTCATATCTATCTTTCAGTTCACTGCCTATCTCTTTAGCTGTGTCAAACCCTGTCCATTTATATTATAATTTAATTATTACAGTTTTTATTTCTAAATGTTCTGTTTTATTCTTTTCAGAATCCGCTTTTTTGATAGTTTCTTTTCCCTTGCTGATATTTTAAAATTTCATTTATTTCTTTAAACATATTAGACATATATTTTGTGTTCTATACTTGATAGGTAATTTTTATCATCTACAATCTGAAGATCTGATTCTGATACTGTGTCTAACTGTCAATAATAGCAACTGGTTTCCTTGTGTTTGGTTTTTTAATTATATTTGTTGAGATTTTATCTATGGAAATCATTTGCTTCTCCCAGACAGCTGGGCACATCCAATCCTGTGCCAGTTTAGACTGAATTACTTTTCTTGACATTTTTGAATAAAAAAGATAATGTTAATGCCAGTCCCCAAATCTGCTTGAGGGCCAGATCATCATAATTTGCTACCTCCTTTTTTGAGCTATGCTCTATTGAGTAGTAATTCTGTGGAATAAATTAATAAGTGTTTTACTTATTTATTTTCATTTAGCAAGAGAAAATAACCAAATTTAAAGCATGTATATGTATGGGAACTCTGAATACTTGAGACTCAGAGACCCCACATGTAGGAGAGGTTCAGAGACAGAAAGGGGATTGAAGTATATGAGACATCCTGAGCTAGGGAGGAGGCAATGCACCTTGAAGGACTTCAAAGGCCATTGAAGGATGATAAGAGAGCAGATGTTTAGTAAGTTTGCCCTGGCATATAGGTATGTCAGGAAAGTTTATCCCTGATAACCTTGTTTATGGTTAAGTTCTCTAATTCAAATTCTAGGCATAAGGGTGAAGTTTATGCTTGAGCCTGTGGCTAAAGTTGCCCTTAGCACCAACTAGTCTGCATACCACAGAGGCATACCTTGGGGTGACTCATTCTGGACCCCCAGTTCCCTCTTCTGAAACTTTCATTCCAGAAGTTGGGTTGGTAGATTATTCTATATTTCATTAAACCAGTCTCAGTCTTGAGAAAGATAGTGGGGGGTTTTAGCCAAATAATTTTGAGAAGCATCAGTTTGAATGATAAGACACAAGTTTTTTGCATCATCATAAAACTTCTCAGGGTATCTTATATGCAAATACGAGTTTTGATGCTTAGTAGTTGTATATGGTAAGCAGAAATTTTCTTGTCCCACTCTGCTCTCCTTTTTGGGGATGTGGGTATAAATATGGAGTATCTCGTGGGACCAATGGGACATACTTTGGTGAATACAAGTCTGCTTCCTGATACCCTTGGCTTTTGCTTACTGCTTCTCATTGTCTTTCTCTTTGTGTTTGTACTACTCTGCTCTATGACTGTGTGTGTGTGTGTGTGTGTGTGTGTGTGTGTGTGTGTGTCTTGTATTTAAACTCTATGCTGGAAGACGTATCTGGTAATCTTATCCCCATATTAGGACATTATATTTGGGTAGAACTATCTCATAGACCACTGATCATTTGTCTTTCGATCAGTTGGACAAGGTACCTAGTTATGTCCAAAGTGGTAGGTTAATAGGACTTCTGTCCTATTAACTACTTCAGGTAGGGAGATGCTTCCTGTTTATTTTCTGTCTTGTCCAATTGAATGTATATCTTATTTATTATTGTTTCCCCAATATCTTGCCATAGGAACTGATACATATTAGGTATTGGATCAGTATATTTTGAGCTTTTTAGACTGGCAAGCCCTGTGGACATCCAACAGTAGGACAATATATCTATTAGTTATATTGCATGGCTTGTCCATTATAGATGAGTTACTTTTTTCATCTTATTGTATCCTACAGTATCTTTGAAATAAAAATCGACTGTGTCAAACTTTAAACATCCAAAGTGAAAATTAAGTTCTTTTGAATATGCTGTTTATCTGCCTTAAAAAAAATAATATCCTTCTAAGATTCTTTTCAGATGTCACAGTCTTATTGAAACTATGATTTTTCTCACATTCTCATTCCATTCTTGGTGTTCCCATAGCACTTTGTACATTCATCTTTCAGCACATGCCTCACAGTATTGTTGCAGTTTTTGTCTTTCCAGCCAGACTTCATTGAGGGTGGAGATGCTGAATGTAAGCTTAAATGATATGTGTGTGCAGTTAAGATCTTATCAAGCATTTAAAATAGCTATTTCCTGGAGAGGGAAGGAGAGAATAGTAGAGAAGCAATCTGAGCGTCTAGAAGAAGTTTTGGCATTTTTTAATTGTAGGCTAGTGACAGAACAGTTGGGAATGAAATTCAGCTGTGATTAAGACACTTAGTTTGGCACTTGGACATATACTATTTTATTGGTTTAATCTGACCCTCACAGTGTGCTGTGAGACAGCTGTGATCTCACTTTACACTTTATTAAGGCCACTAAGTAAGTGGTTTGTTCACTGTCACATTCTTCTAGTAAACAGTAAGGTGCTTATACAATGTTGAATGAGGGAGGGACTGAGTCTGACACCAGCTCACACTGATGCCGCACTGTGCGGCCCATTCTACCAACACCACATTGTGTTGAGGTGGTGTGTTCTGGGTATGTTTTCCTCTTAATCTTTTAGGGGAATTCTGTGCATGAGAGCATGTTTCTATTTTTGAAACAGAAACCAGTGAGAAAGTATGATTTGTTAACAAAAATTGACTTTACAGCAATGTTGGAATGTTTCTTTGAACTGCTGTTTAAATTTTAAGACATCAGTTGTCTTAAATGTCTTTTTACCCTAATTTCAAATGGCATTATAACCAAATGAAATAGTATGAATCTCCTTTAAACTGTCACATTTCTTCACGATGCCTGCAGCTGCTTAATTTCAGCAGTTGGCTTATTTGAAAGTAGTTGTCATTTATAGTCAGGTTTCATAGAAATGATAAGTTTATTTGAGAACTCTGATTAAAGATCAACTTCTTATAAGCTTCCATTGAGTTGTTAGTATGGCTTATAGTAGATAAAATGTTCCCTGTGACTCATTTATACTTCTTAATAAATGCATAGTGGGTGATACCTAAGTAGATAAATGTGGCAGGAGCTATAATAGTTTGCTCCCTTTATCATCTCAGATAAGTAAAGTTCCTAAATACACAGCTGGAGCTGAAATTATAGTTATGGGCAGTCATTAGGAGCCTCAGTGGGTTAAATGTCACCTCATTTAAAGTATGTTACGTACAGTTTTTTTAGTTAATTCAACAGTTTTGTTTTGTTTTCTAGCACTTGTGTTGGGCAGTCTTCTCACTGGAGATTCAGGAGTGAGCAATGTTGTTGAAATTAATGTGAGAGAAAGCAAATTCTATCGTAGATTATTGATTACCTTTAAAATATTGTTTGTTATTATTTGCAACCAAATCTCACATCTACTCCCGGATCCTATAAAGAAGAGACAGTGGATCTTACTGCACATTTAAGAAAGTAACTGTCATGATTTGAGCCACCTTCTCACAAAATTAATTTAAAATACTTCTAAACTCAGGGTTTCAATTATATAGATTAATAATTGCATGTAGATCAAATAGTAAAATTCAGAACCTTTCATTTTAAAAGCTTAAAGCAAAATTTCATATAAATGAAATTAGTCATTTTTCATGTTATAAAACCCATAGCTTATAAGTAATAGGAGCCAATATTGATTAAGCACTTAGTATTTGCCACACAGTGTTCTAGGTTCTGTATGTATTACAACTCATTTAGTTCTCACCACACCCTTTGTGGTAGATTCCTTATCCTCCTTTCATGAATGTGCAGATTGAGGCAGTTGGAAATTGTGTCTTGTCCCTGGTCACATAGCTTGTAAATCATGGGTGGGGAATGTCCAGCCCTCGGGCCATATAAGGCCCTCAGAATCATTTGGTCTGGCTTTGCCAAGGTACTAGGCCAGTGATGGCGAACCTTTTGAGCTCGGCGTGTCAGCATTTTGAAAAACCCTAACTTAACTCTGGTGCCGTGTCACATATAGAAATTTTTTGATATTTGCAACCATAGTAAAACAAAGGCTTATATTTTTGATATTTATTTTATATATTTAAATGCCATTTAACAAAGAAAAATCAACCAAAAAAATGAGTTTGTGTGTCACCTCTGACACGCGTGTCGTAAGTTCGCCATCACTGTACTAGGCGTAAGTTAATTAAGTGTTACCAAATATAGCAGGCTACTTTTTAAATTGATAATTTTGTATGGCATATGAATGATGTTATCAATATCCAAATAGCCCTTGGCAGAAAAAAGGTTTCCCATCCCTGATGCAAATAATGGAAATGCAATCAGAACTTCGGTTTTTGGAATCCAGATCCCAATACTGTTATTTACTTTTCTATAAATTGTATGCACTTTAAATATGTGGACATATCCTATATAATAAAAGCCTAATATACTAGGTGTCTGACCGTTTGACTGTTCGACCAGTCGCTATGGTGCTCACTGACCACCAGGGGGCAGACTCCAACTGGTAGGTTAGCTTGCTGCTGGGGTCCTGCCGGTCGGGACTGGGTGAGATGGGCTGGACATGCCCTGGGGCTCTCCCTCGATCCCTCCCCGGCCCTGATTGTGCACGATGGGGTCCCTCAGCCTGGCCTGCACCTTCTTGCAATCTGGGGACCCTCGAGGGATGTCCACAGGCCAGGCCGAGGTACCCCACAGGTGCACGAATCTGTGCACCGGGCCTCTAGTAAAAACATATCTGTCTTAAATATATTTAGTAATATAATTTTCTGGATCTCGAGATAATGTAATCTGTGGCTTTCTTCCTCTTTCCTCTACTTTTGATATAATCTATTTTTTTAAAGAAATCTATATATATATAAAAGGCTAAGTGTCCATCCATTCGACCGGTAGCTATGACACACACTGACCACCAGGAGTGGGATGCTCAATGCAGGAGCTGCCATGGCTCACACTGGCCATTTAAAAATAAATGGCACCACAGACATGGCGCCGACAAACCAACATTCGGCTTCCCCCAAGTGAGACACAGGCCCCACCACCACCCCGGAGCGACACCCCACCAAATCACAGCCAACACTGCCACGACCTCATGGCGCAAAATGTAGCCCACAGTCCAGCCCAGTCCAGAAACGGTTGCTGTGGGTGCCGGGTAATGACATCATGTAGCAACACCTGGCTTCCTCTTCCTAGCAACTAGCCTCCTTGGAGTTTCTTCAGCCCAGGAACCCAACTTGCTTTATAGCCAGGTGCAAACATTTTACAGTTTAACGAAATGTTTGTGAAGCATTTTCACGTGCCTCATCTCATTTGATCCTCACAGAAGTCCTGGATTAGGTAGATAGGAGACTCTTTAGAATTCTATTTTCTTTTCATTAGCTGGAAAACGGAGATTTAGAACGTTTAGAAACTTGACCTGACTGAAAAGAAGTAAGAAATGGTCGACCTTGAAAATGACTTTGGATTTTCTCACTGCGCAGGATATAGTCAAATACTGCTGCAGTTAAATATTTTACCCTTTGTTCTCCCTTCATGATCTATAATAATAATCTGCTTCGTGTTAATATTTACTGCTGTGTTGCTGACAATTACTTGAAGGAGAAGTTGGGGTGCTTCACTGGGCTGGAAATAGTTTAGCTAAATCAGAAAGCAGGTCTAATTAAGCAAGCTTATTCTATATATATAAAAGGCTAAGTTGATTCACACATGCAAAATACATATAAAGCTCTTGCTGGCGCCAATTGCACATGTGTGTTTCGATCTGTCATTGTCGATCGTGACTTTGGTTGATACTTCTATTATAGAGAAAGGGCGAATGGCAATATTAGAATATTTCTTCTAATTAATTTCCTTTCAATGTGCATGAATCCGTGCATCGAAACACTAGTGTTACTATAAAAGGTTTAATAATAAAAGTTTCAAATTCTCCTTTGCAAGCCTTTCAGGCATGAATTTCTTACCTCTGCTCCCACAAGGAGGAGGAAGAAAAGGTTAGCAGCGAGAAACAAGCCCTTGAATTGAGTTTCTGTGAAAACTATCTTTTGAAACTCCTTATCACAGTCATACTAACTTGAAATTATGTCTTTTATATCTTACTGTATTTTTATAGATACATGTGTGGGAAACATTAATTTTCACACACTGGATGTATTTACAAGCATACATTTTTATAGTGGGAGGACATTCATCTCAAGGATGAAAAAGTATGATGGCTTGTTCATTTTTCACTTGCAGTCCAGTAGCTGCTTACATCATTGCAGCGGCAGGAGGCCTTCGACCTGACCTAGCAGTTGGGCATTCCCAGGGGTGTGCATCTTAATTGGAAATGAGTCACCCTTTATGTTTTGCCATTGATTAGACAATGAGCTTTTCTTCTGTGGCTATCAAAGGCCTTTACATCTCTGTTGATAGCAGCTTCTTAAATTAAAAAACAAAACACAAAAGACAAAAATATGTTAAATCCATAGGGGCAGCTGGTTCATTGTCCTGGTTTCATTACATAATATTTTAAAACTTTGCTCTAAAGAGTGAATGCTGTATCATTCTTGAGAAAGAGCATATCTTATAATGAGAAAAAATTTCTATTCTGCAAATATCACAGAACAGAAATCACACCTACAGCCCAGCCCATCTGATAGGATAAATTGTGTTAGGATACATAGAGTAGTAACGCTAATGATTTTCCTGGAGGGAAGTATACCTTGTAGATATGACATGAGCCATGTTGAGGAACTGAGAGAATCAATTTGGGCATATTTTTATACATTTTAAAAATAAATGAACTCTTAGTACTTTACTTTTTATCCTTTTACATTTATATAGAGCAGCAGTAAAACACAGAGCTTCTGTCTGATCATGCATTCATTTTAGAATTTATGCTTTGTATTGCTATAAAAGGTCAGAAAACAAATATACTACTTTAAGCTAAATAATGTTATTTAACATGATGCCCTTTATTTATAGTACTCATGGAATCTTGTTGCTTGAAAAGTAAAGATACTATTTCTTTTTCCTCAGAAACGTGCCAAGGGACAAGTATTATTTGACAAAGTGTGTGAACATCTCAACCTCTTGGAGAAAGACTACTTTGGACTTTCGTTTCAGGAAAGCCCTGAGCAGAAAGTAAGTGAAATTTCAGGTTTATCTATATTGTCTTAGAAAAATACTGTAATTTTTTTTATAAGTGTAAAATTTAGCTTTAAAACAACATTTGTTTTTATTATGACACTAGAGGCCCGGTGCACGAAATTCGTGCACGGGGGGGGCGGGTGTCCCTCAGCCCAACCTGCCCTCTCTCATAGTCTGGGAGCCCTCAGGGGTGGGAGGCGACCCAGCAATCAGGGGAAGGCGATGCTCCCATCACACCTCTGCTGCTGCCACTGCCGGCAGCGCAAGCCTCGGCTGACCCTGGTTACCTGTTCCTCCAGCCGACCCTGGCGGGGCTGAGGGGACTGGGCACCGCCATCTTTGTGGGCATGGCAGTCAATTAGCATATTCCCCTTTTATTGGCTGTGGGCGTTGCCATCTTTGAGGGCATGGCAGTCAGTTAGCATATTCCCTCCTTGTTGTCCGTGGGCGCCGTCATCTTTGAGGGCTTTGCAGGCAATTAGCATATTCCCTTCTTATTGGCTTTGTGCTGCCATCTTTGCGACAGTGCGAGGGTCAATTAGCATATTCCCTCTTTATTAGATAGGATTCTGTGTTCATCATATAAATTTGGTAAATATTGAAAACGTGTGTAGGGTGAATCACCTATAACTTTATGCCATTGTGTGTCTGCTTTTTCACTTACATTATAAGCAGACATAATGAAATGCTTTATCCTATGTTAATTGTTAGAAACAGAGAGAATTGATTTAAAAGCTTTCATATTGAATTTTTAGCTCTTGAACTTACCTGTCTGCTAGGAATTAAGTATGCCTGCAAAGCAGGGAAGGAGGCTATTGGAAGGAATCTCAAGAGTACCCATATGTACTTGTTTATAGGTTCCAGAGAGTATTTGCCTTGTGGAACAGACTTTGATAGCTATGTGGGGTGAAGATGTTTCTTGCCCTATTGTTGGGTTATTGGGGGATAAAAAGGAGATGGGGTCCAGCCTGACATGGGTGGTTATATTTAACCAGCCAGGACCCTATGGAGGTGTTTGCCTGACATCAGAAATGTGTAGAGATTGTTTCTGCTCCAGGAATTTCCCAAGATACTAAGTAGGAGCATTCGAGTTCTATAATGACTCATGATAATTCAAGGAACTTAAGGGCTTTTCAGTTATATAGGTAAATTAAAGAGAGAAAAATTAACCAGTCCTGACAATTCACAGACTTAACCCATAGACTTTTGTCTTAGTTAGTTTCGCCTTTTCTAACAAAGTACCTGATGGCTTATAAAGAACAGACATGTACATCTTATAGCTTAGGAGGCTGGGAAGTTCAAGATCAATGTGCCAGCAGATTCGGTGTCTGGTGAGGGCCCACTTCCTGGTTCATACAGTGCCTTCTTGTTGTTTCCTCAGATGGTGGATGGGTCAGGGTGTTCTCTGAAGCCTCCTTTATATAATCCCATTCATGAGGATTCTACCTTCATTCTCTATCAACCCCAAAGGCCCCACCTCCAAATACTCTCTCATTGAGGATTGGGTTTCAATATATGAATTTGGGGGGTGGGGTACAAACATTCAGCCTCTAACACTTTCCTCATTGTTAAGAAAGGACTTTATCTCTTCTACTAGTATGTCACTTTCTCAGTCTTAGGACTTAGGTCTGGTGAAGCTATTGGGTGTAGAAGAGTAAAGGTTTGGTCCAAGGTTGCACCCTAAAGTGAAGCCCTTTTAAGTCTGTAGATGGTGGCTGTGGACAGACACACTGTGAACATTCTGACTGAGGATGCCCAAAGCACTTTGTCCCAGTGAAAGGAGTTCCTTCCTAATATGGAACATTCACATCACAGTCAACAGAACAGAACAGTTAGAAGATGAATATAGGCTATAACTTTTACTTACCCACATGCCATCATTGTTTGTATTTATATGTCCTGGTAATGAAATACAGGATATAAGGATGATAATTATATATGCATTAAATTTTCTCAACCTGCTTAGTTTTAAATCCTTGATACCTAATTTGTGGCTTAATTCCACATTTAAAGTAAAGACAATTAAATTGCATGCCTGCTTGCTGAATAGTATGTGGGTGTTCTTATTAGACCCCTATTTAGAATATTTTTCTCAGAAGTAATAACATATTAGACATTTGACTAAATAAACTAGGCCCTCTTTTTAGACTTTACATTATAAGATGGTTTTGATAATGTTTCCAATCATGCCCTTCTGTTGGCCCTCAAAGCTGCAAAAGAGACAGTGATGGGAATTTGGCTATCATTGTCCACTCTTTTGAAGCAGGCCCTCACCAAATACTGAATCTGCCAGCACCAGGAGGGGCAGACTACTAAAAACAAGTAAGTGGATTGCTGTTGACAGTCCTGTGGAGATTGTAGATTTTACAATTGTGATGGCAAAATAATATATATATATTGATGTTTTTCTCTAATTGCCACCTGCAACCTGTGTATGATAGTGGAGAAATGGAGTATTAAAGGGGTTCCCACCTGGCTGGTATGGTTTAGTGGTTGAGCATCGACCCATGAGCCAAGAGGTCCCGGGTTTGATTCCCAGTCAGGGCACATGCCTGGGTTTTGGACTCAATCCCTGGTGGGGGTGGTCATGCAGAAGGCAGCCGATTGATGTGTCTCTCTCAGCAGTGTATCTGTTGCTCTATCCTTCTCCCTTTCTCTCTAAAATCAATAAAAAATATATTAAAAAATTATTTTATTTTTAAAGGGGTTCCAAGTTGGCTATGTTCATGTGGGTTATGATAAGACAAAAGATTTAGAAAACTGGAGATACTGATGAGAGAGTAATCAAGCTGATTATTCACAGGGTCAGAGAGGAACATAACTAAATCTGAAATGGGCTGATAAGCTGGGAGAAATGGCTAGGGCCAAGGGATGAAAAACCAAAGAAGTTAAAGAGGAGGTACAGTGGGAATAAATGGGTAGAAAACTTAAAATAGAGGGGATAATTGCACCTGAGAATGGGATGATGAAGCCTAATGAAGTGGAGAGCTTTGTGTGATGACAAAACCAAGTGTTGAGTCATGAAAAGGATGGCTGAAGTGAAGAAGTTAAGGTCATCAAGGCAGAGAATATTAAAATACTGGAGGCCCTGTGCACAAAAATTTGTACACTTGGGGGAGAAGGGGGGTCCCTCAGCCCGGCCTGTGCCCTCTCGCAGTCTGAGACCCCTCAGGGGATGACCACCTGCTGGCTTAGGCCTGCTCCCCGGGGGATTGGGCCTAAGATGGCAATCAGACATCCCTCTGGCAGCCCAGCAGCCCTCGGAGGATGTCCACTTGCCAGCGGGGAGCAGGCTTAAACTGCAGTCAGACATCCTTAGCGCTGCTGAGGAGGCAGGAGAGGCTCCCACCACCACCTCTGTACTGGCAGCCATCAGTCTGGCTTGTGGCTGAGCAGAGCTTCTCCCATGTGAGAGCGCCCTGACCACCAGAGGGCAGCTCCTGCATTGAGCGTCTGCCCCCCGGTGGTCAGTGTGTGTCATAGTGACCAGTCATTCCCAGTCCTTCTGCTGTTAGGGTCAGTTTGCATATTACCCTTTTACTATATAGGATAGAGGCCTGGTGCATGGGTGGGGGCCGGCTGGTTTGCTCTGGTGTCCCGGATCAGGGTGGGAGTCCCGCTTGGGTGCCTGGCCAGCCTGGATGAGGGGATGATGGCTGTTTGCAGCTGGTCACACCCCCTTCAGGGTGGGGATCCCCACTGGGGTGCCTGGCCAGTCTGGGTGAGGGGCTGAGGGCCGTTTTCAGGCTGGCGGGTGACTGAAGCTCCCAACCTCTCCTTTTTTTTTTTTTCTGGGATTTATTTACCTTCTATGGCTGTCACTGAAACTGAGAGCCAGCTTTAGCTCTGAGGCTTGGCTCCAGCTCTGAGACCTTGGCTGCTGAAAGCAGGTATCTGGGCTTGTTTGGCTTCTATAATTGAAACACTGTTGCAGCTCCAGCTCCGAGGCCGGCTGGCTGAAAGCAGGTTTCTGGGGATTGTTTAGCTTCTATAATTGCAACATTGTTGCTTAGAGTGCAGCTCAGAGGCTGGCAGCGGCAGGCGGGGAACCTTGGCTTCCTCCATCACTGGAGCAAGCAAGCCTCCTATTTGCTTCAGCTGCCTGGCTGCCGGCCGCCATCTTGGTTTGCAGCTAATTTGCATATCGCCCTGATTAGCCAATGGGAAGTGTGTCAGAGGTATGGTTAATTACCATGTGTGTCTATTATTAGATAGGATGGTTAAGCTTCACCATAGTGTCCTCATTAACAAAAAAATGCTAATGCTAAATAAGGATCATAATTCCTTGTTTACTTTGGAGTTTCTCTTATGAAATGGGAGATGAAAATGCTCACACATTTTGTCATACATTTTGTTATCTAGGCTTTTAGAGCATTGGGAGAATAAACAGTGGGGTGACTTTTCTGAAATATTCACTTTTTAGAAAATTAATGTGTAAATGTAATTGGCAATATATTTAGTTATTCATATATAACCTGTTTGTTTTTATAACTTTTGTATTATATAATTTTGTTGTTGTTGCTTTTCGTTTTTGTTTTTTTTAATCCTCACCTGAGAATATTTCTTCCGTTGATTTTTAGAGATAGTAGAAGGGAGGGAAAGAGAGGGAGGTAGGAAGAGAAAAAAACAGAGAAACATTGATTTGAGAGACACATCCATTGGCTGCCTTCCATATATGCCCCAACCCGGGTGGAAGGTCAAACCTGCAACCTAGGTACTTGCTGTTGACCAGAAATTGAACCCGAGACACTTTGGTTCGAGGGCCCGTGCTCTAATCACTGAGCAACACTGGCCAGGGCAAGTATTGTATAATTTTTCTATTCCTTCTTGCTTGTGTAGATAAAATTCAGTCCTGAAGACATCTAGGCAAAAGTACTCTTATTTTTCAAATATAGATTTGTATTGTATCCTATTTTCCTCAGAAAATTATTACCATTGTAACAACTCAGTTCAGTCCAATTTTCTTTGAAACTCATGCTGTTTCAACAATAGGATACTATAGGATACAGAAATTTAAACTGCTTTCTTTTTCGTACTGAATAACATCTGTATTTATAGAAACTTCAGTCACTTACCATTTCACCTTTTTGTAAAGTAAAAGTGAGGGTAAAGCCATGGTTATTGGTGTGAAAAGTTTCCATGGAGAGAAAAATCTTAACTTTCTTTTGATTTAGTGTAGTTCTGTGTTGGGTCTTTCATGGTTGAGACCTTGAGTTGGAAGCCTTTCGATTTACTCTGAGTATGAAAATCTATCATTATTTGTGTTAGAACTTTTTCATGTCTTTTGAGAATTCTTGTGTAAACTTTGCTGTGGAAAATGTCATTAAAAATATGTAGAATCAAGCACTTTGTTACTGCTCTTTTATATATGAAATTCCAAGTCCATGAAGTTCTTGTATTCATTTCTACATAGAACCATCAATAAGAAATTTGGACTTTCTTTAAAGGGGAAAAATACTATCTTGAATTTTTATGTTAATTAGGTTTGGCATCTGGCCCTGGATTATGATGTCATTTTGCTTCAAGCCATATTGAAAGAGGAGTTTATTAGAAGTGTAGTTGATATCCACAGCTAACTTTATGAAAATTGATTAAAGTGTTTGCCTCATAGCCAGGCCATTTTCCCCCCAGAAACTAGAACTGAAAACTCAAATATTAACCTTTTTTTTGGTTGGATATAAACTACTTAGTAAAATTCTTTATTCAGTCCAGTTACACCTTATAACACCGCAGACAAAAGTTGAATTACATTCTTCCAGATGTATAGTGAATGGTTCACTATAATATAGAAAGCCTGTAACTTTTCTGCTTACCACCAGTATTGGGTAGTGTTCTCTTAGACCTACTTTAGGCAAAGGTATAATAAAGGGGATCTGCTTTGGTGCTTTAACTTCTTAAGGGGAAATGCAAAATTACTCTTACACTTTTAACATTTGGTATTACAGTGTGAGTTGGGTTAAATTTAATTTCTCTCACCTGGCCAAATTGACAAGCACCAAACGTGAGTGAGGAAGACAAGGCTAGGCATTTTGAAAACTTCTAACTTGGGGATCTCAGCATCCAGTCTGAAGGGGAATTAGAGGAGAGATAGTTTCTTGAGTTGTTATCTAGGTCTAGTGTGGTGAGTGGCCCTGGACAGGCAGCTGCACACTCACACTGCTAATGGGACTCTGATAGGGAGGAGTTCAAAGAAACACTTAGATGTGGGAACACAGAAGCAGTGACATGCTAGGGCTTTCTGTAGGAAGCTGTCAACAATTAGAATATATAGCCAGTGGAAGCTGGGCATCTACCTGACAGGACAGGTAAAACTATTTTCTCCCTACTTCCCCCTCCATCCAACCCTGCCCACCCCTCTGCCCCCAGGCCCTCAGGACACTACTGTCTATGTCCATGGGCTATATATGCATATAAGTTTTTTAGTTAATCCCCCCTCCCCCAGATCTGTTCGTCTGTTGGAAATAAAAAAATTATGTGAAGAAGGGATATATACCAAAATATGATGTTGATTTAATTTTATCATTGCAAAAAGAACTTATCTGTTAAGGACATTGGGCAAAGTACTTGGTCTTCAGGAAAAGAACTATCCTATGAGGTAGATGTTACAATCCTCATCTTGCACTTGAGGAAATTGAAGCTTAAAGAAGCCAAGGAATAAGCCCAAGTTCACACAAAAGTTGGTGGAAAGCCAGAATTTGACTCCATGTATTTCTGATTCCAAAATCTATAAATGTGGCAGCCAAATCTTTAAAAAATGAGAATGATGCATCATAATCTATAACAGTGGTTCTCAACCTGTGGGTCACGACCCCTTTGGGGGTTGAATGACCCTTTCACAGGGGTCGCCTAAGACCATCGGAAAAACACATATGTAATTACATATTGTTTTTGTGATTAATCACTGTGCTTTAATTATGTACAATTTGTAACAATGAAAATACATCCTGCATATCAGATATTTACATTATGATTCATAACAGTAGCAAAATTACAGTTATGAAGTAGCAACGAAAATAATTTTCTGGTTGGGGGTCACCACAACATGAGGAACTGTATTAAAGGGTCGCGGCACTAGGAAGGTTGAGAACCACTGATCTATAATGATGTGTGTACATTTGTGTCATTCACTTTTTCCACCTTTTTGTGTCTGCTTCTTGATCCACCCAGCCTCCTCCTTATGTGTCAAAACCAAGAAGTTTATTATTTATTTGTTAAAGAGTTCTATGTCTATTAAATAGACTTGTATTTCTTTCAAAAGTTATATATTAAGTCATTTTTGTTTTTTTACTTATGAGTTTTATTCCTAGGCCATAAAATTATATCCCACTCATGATCTAAGTATTCATTGGATTTTATTATTTAAATAAAAATAAATTAATGAAATAATAGAATCTGTGTTCTTTTAAAATGACCACAACATTGAGGGGGGGAGGTAGCAAGCAATGGGCAGATGTTAATCAACATCTAGTAACTACTGGTTGCTTAAAACTGTGTTATGGAGGATACAAGTAATATGGTCTGTCCTGACCCTTGCTAAGTTGTACTGGGGAGGGAGAAGACCTCCTCACTCCTTGGTGGGAATGGAGCTTATAGTATGGAAGTGAGTGTGCTTAGCAAAGGGGATACCTGTTTAGCAAAGGGATAGGTGAATGAATGGAAGGGATCACTTCTGCTGCTCCTACTTGATCACATAAGGTAAACTCTGCCCACTTAGTTTTTGGTTAGGGGTCTTAATAATGTGGCTGACAGTGTTGTGGAAGGTGGCCTGAGAATGACACCGAGTCTGACTTTGGCTGGCTGGTGCATAGAAACTTGCCTCTCGTGGTCTAGTCTACAGACCTCTATTGACTCCATGCTGTGCAGAAGCTGTCAGGTAATTCATACAAGGGGTTGGTCTTCTGGTGAGAAGGGAAGTTGCCAAATGGCTGGGACATTAAGTTATTCTGGGGGTCACAGAAGATGATGTTGCTTCTATCATCTTCCTCCTCAAACAGAGAGGCTTTTTTCCCCTCTCTCTTCGGTAGCAAAGCATCTAGATCATCTGTCACCTAATGAAGCAGGAGGTGTAGGAGGGGCTCTCTCAGTCTTTACATAGTTTCCCCTCCACTCTCTTTCTCTGTGTTAATGTTCTAAAGGATGTTTTTTTTTTCTTTTTGGCACAAGGCGACTCTGGTTCAGTTTTTTTTTTTTTTTTTTTTTGCTGTAGTTGTTACTTCCTTGGATGAAATGCCCCAACACATTTGATCCTTCTTTGCCCCTCCCCCAGTCTCTCCTGTGTCTGGGCTAGAGACTGAATGATGTGTTTTTCTCATTTTTGTTCACTCATCATAGCCGGCCATTTGTGAGCCAGCTGTTGTTGGGATAGCAGCTGCAGGCCAAGGAGACTGAATGCCAGGCTCTTTTCTAAGAGGAGAATTAGAGCTTTCCTCAGTGTCACACTGGAGGTACCATTAGAGGTTTCCACTGGTCCTTCTCATATTGGGCCACGCAGCTGGGACACCAGTGATATGAAACTAGACCAAGCTCTGGTAGTTTTTTTATTGAGAGGTTTGAATATAACGAGTGTTAGGACAGAGCCATGCACACCTTGGTTGGGTCCTTGCTGCCCTGAGCGCAAGCTGTGACAGGTGTAGTGAAACCCACAGGGGTCTGTGCAGCTTTGCTTTCAAAGCATCCTGTTGTTACTACTTTCTTATTTTGTAAGTTAATGTCTGTTGTACTAATTCAATATCTTGTTGAGACAGTAGGCTATTATTTTCTACATAATAAACATTTTATTTATTTATTTATTTTTTTTAAATTAAATCTTTATTGTTCAGATTATTACATTTGTTCCTCTTTTTTCCCCCCATAACTCCCCTCCTTCCAGCTCCCACCCCACCCTCCACCCTCACTCCCCACCCACTGTGTTCATCCATAGGTGCATGATTTTTGTCCAGTCACTTCCCGCATCTCCCACACCCCTTTTTCCCCCAAGAATAGTCAGTCTATTCCCTTTCTATGTCCCTGATTCTATTATAATCACCAGTTCATTCTGTACATCAGGTTATTTATTCACTTGATTCTTAGATTCATTTGTTGATAGATGCATGTTTGTTGTTCATAATTTGTATCTTTACCTTTTTCTTCTTCTTCCTCTTCTTAAAGGATACCTTTCAGCATTTCATATAATACTGGTTTGGCGGTGATGAACTCCTTTAGCTTTTCCTTATCTGTGAAGCTCTTTATCTGACCTTCAATTCTGAATGATAGCTTTGCTGGATAAAGTAATCTTGGTTGTAGGTTCTTGGTATTCAGCACTTTGAATATTTCTTGCCATTCCCTTCTGGCCTGCAAAGTTTCTGTTGAGAAATCAGCTGACAGTCGTATGGGTATTCCCTTGTAGGTAATTGAGCCTCTTTCTCTTGCTGCTTTTAAGATTTTCTCTTTGTCTTTTGCTCTTGGCATTTTAATGATGATGTGTCTTGGTGTGGTCCTCTTTGGATTCCTTTTGTTTGGGGTTCTCTGCGCTTCTTGGACCTGTAAGTCCATTTCTTTCACCAGGTGGGGGAAGTTTTCTGCCATTATTTCTTGAAATAGGTTTTCAATATCTTGCTGTCTCTCATCATCTGGCACTCCAATGACTCTGATATTAGACCGCTTAAAGCTGTCCCAGAGGCTCCTTACACTATCTTCACACTTTCGGATTCTTTTTTCATTTTGCTTTTCCAATTGGGTGTTTTTTGTCGAATTTTTGGTTTGATTCTTGTGCTCCTCTGGTCTGCTATTGGGTATAATATTCTTTATTTCAGTCCGTGTATGCTTACTTTCTAATTTCTTTATCGTAGCATCGAGGGTCTCATTAGTTTTCGTGAGGCTCTGCACAAATTTATGGCAAGCCCTCAAAATTGCGATTCTTAGCTCCATATCCTCCATTTCTGTCATGTTTTTTTGTCTCCGCATCTTTTATGCTTTCTTGGTGCACCCCCTTGTGGTCTCTGTGCGCAGTCTTGTTCTAGCCAAGCCTTAATTGTTGTAGTTAACACTAGAGGGATTTGACCCCCAGGCCGACTGGCTATAGGAATCAGCTGTATGGAAAACGTCTGCCTTCTGGGGAGGCGCTAATCCAGCCTTTGCCTGAGGCGATCGGCAAATGGCTGTGCGCAGGGTTTGGGCGGGGCGGGATCAACAGGGCGGGCGGAGGGAGCAGTTATGGCCACGCTCAGTCCCGTTCCCAGAGGCTCTGCTTCTCAGAACCCCGGCAGCCGCTGCAAACCTCGGAGAGAAAGCTGCCCTCAGGTTCCAACTGATGCCGGATAATCCCGCTTCTCCCGTTTGAGTCTGGGTCCCTAGAGACTCGCCCGGATCTGGAGCCCAGAGTCTGAGACTCACTCCCGACAGAAAACGACAACCGCGCCCTCAGCCACCAGCCCGCTTTGCGCGCGCACCTCGGTACCTTTGTATTTTCCACACTGCGCCGCCTCTGAGCCTCGATTTGCTGTTCTCTTTCCTTCTAGTTGTAGAGTCTCTCTTCAGCCAGCCTTCCTGTGGTTCTGGGTGATGTCCGTTCAGTCTTTTAGTTGTATTTTTGAAATGGTTGTTTGCTGCAGCGGTCTCCGGTGTTTACCTACGCCGCCATCTTGGTCTCCCTCCCATAATAAACATTTTAATTGTTTGCTTTATGTGTCTGAATAAAATTCTGTTTAAATGCAGGTATTATTTGGGGTACTTACAGAATGAATGAAACTTATTATACAGCCAATTATTTGAATTCGTTTACTGTATCTCAAAAATGTACTTGTTCTCCTGTGTTAATGAAGATAAAGTAACTCTAACAATGACTTGTGGATAAGGTGGGAGAAGTATAAAAAATAAAAACGCATAAAATTTTTTTTAGATGGATCTTTTGCTTATAGCTTTGAAAAACAAATATTTAATGTCCTTCAGTTGCTTGAACTCAGTAGTTCAAGTTTGGTCTTTTTAGCTTTAAGATGTTATAATGGTTTCCTAGAATCTTTTTATGTTAACTTTCTCAAAGGGAAGTAGTAAGTGGAAAGAGAAACAGAGTTTTTATGTTAACTTTCTCAAAGGGAAGTAGTAAGTGGAAAGAGAAACAGAGTTTTTTTATGATTGTGACTCCCAACTTGGAATGAAGTTTAAACAGGATGTTACACGAAGACCAGGAAGGAAAGTTTCTGCTCCAGTTTGACAGTATTCTCCATAGTATTACATAGTTGCAGGGAAAGACAAAGTTTAAGGAGGAGGAGGAGTTGGCTTTAGGAGTTGAGATAATTGTGTTTGATCGTGGTATATATACTCTTAACTAATAGTTCCCAATTCACATTTTATTCTTCGTGAGCTGGAGCCAGTTGTTGAGCTCTCATTCCAGTGTCCACAGGGGCTGTTTCCTGGCAGTTTAAAGACTAAAGACTGTGTGTGTCTAACCACTATACTGTACACTGGAAACTAATACAAAATAATATGGAGTGTAAACTGTAATTTAGAAATAAAAGAAAATGACTGTATGTAGATATATTATCTCATCATTAGGATAGGTGTTTGATTTCATATCTCATAAAATGAAGCCCAAGAGACTCACCTTAAAAATGTTGTAATATTTTATTTATAACATATTCAAATACTAGTCAGTACTTCAGTGGAATGCTAATAGGTGGAAGCTACTTCTAATAGGACTTTATTAAAATACGAGGCCCAGTGCATGAAAATTTGTGCACTGGGGAGCGGGGGGGGTCCTTCAGCCCGGCCTGCGCCCTCTCACAGTCTGGGAGTCCTCAGGGGATGTCCTACTGGGAGCAGGCCTAAGCTGCAGTCTGGCCTCCCTCTGTGGGATTCAACCGGATAGGCCAATCAGGGGATGGTGCTGGCCGCCCTCATCGCCCCTCTGCCGCCACTGGTCGCCACCCCCCAATCGCTGTTCCCTCCCTCTGCCCGCTGACACGCACCTTGGCTGGCCTGGTGCCACCTGCTCACCGGCCCCGCCCCCCACCAACTGGTCGTTCTGCTATTTGGTCGATTTGCATATTACGCTTTTATTATATAGGCTATTTACATTTAAATAAGTATGTGAACTGTAAATGGTTCCATTTTGGACTCTGGGAAATTTCTTATGGGTTGATTAACCACTTTTTTCCTCTCCTGCAGAACTGGCTAGATCCTGCAAAACAAATAAAGAGACAACTAAGAAGTGAGTATTTAAATAATCATACTTTGAAATTAATCTTTACATCTATCTTTAAAAAAGTTTATGGACTATAATAATAAGATAGTCATAGAATGATCAGCTCTATTTTGCATTTGTGTCTTATGGGAAGTGAAGGCTACTAGCGATATTTTTCTGGGATAATGACTACTTTGTATAGGGCTTAGGGACTCCGGTATTGTCAAGAGTTTCTAGACTCACAGTCCTCAGTGTTTTCTCACAGTATCTACTACTTTGAAGTATATCTGACTTTTTTCTCTGTAGAAAAGAATGAGAAGCTGCTTTTCTGTAACTTTTATTATCTATGTAAATTTTACCCCAGGTAAATTTATTACTTTATTTGCTTCATCTTGAAAGTGTATAATTAGTTTAATAAATAAGCATATCTCTGGCCCCAGAGGCTTATAGATACACTGTTTGTAGATGTGCTGGAGTGAGGACTATGGGGAGAAAATGTGTAGAAGGATCTTTTCAGTCCTCGGAGGTCATTGCCTTCTCTACTCCTTTGTCCCATGGGCCACTTAACGTGCTCTTTGAGTCTGGGTTTGTCATTAGTCCTGCTTGGCCCTTTCTTCAGTTTCCCCATTTGTTCTCATCGTGGACTCCCAAAGTGACGCTCAGTGTCCCATCCTAACTGGCTTCAGTTTCCTCTGTGGGTTCTGCCTCTGCAGGTTGACTGGCCTGTGGCTGGCTTTGCCATATCTGTGCCAAGAAACATGCTTACCCACAGAGAAACCTCTCACAGGAAATCAGTACTTAATGTACTGCAGGGTCTGTGAGTGACTGAAGCAGAAAAGTTAGGGAGCCACAACAGCTGGAACTTTCAGGCAGGAGAATAGATTTCTTAGAGCCTCTGGGCCTGTGGGCCGGAGTGAAACTGAGTGTCAGTGCAGAATGCCCTTTGTGCCCTGGCTTTCATTCCCTGCCTTTACTATTCCTGACACCAAAACACTGCAGCCAGCCTGTGCTTTGCCTTCTTTTCCTTCCCGCCTACCTTCTGTCCCACTTTAGGTTCTCCACATTTTTCTTCACTTCTTTCCTTTCTCTCTCAAATTATTAATCTTTTTGGTAGTTTTTCTATCATTTCTACTCTCCTTTTCTAACCCCCTTTTCTGTTCTCAGCATAAGTATATCTATCTATCTATCTGTCTGTCTATCTATCTATCTATCTATCTGTCTATCTATATCTTATTTTTTCTACTTCCTCTCCTTATAGACTCATCTTTCTTTTCTGTTATTTTATATCTTTAATTACAATGACCTTTCTGATTTGCCCAGGACTGAGGAACTGAGGGGTTCTCAGGATGTGGGACTTGAATGATAATACCTGGACAGCCCTGGGCAAACTGGGATGGTTTGACTACTACCCCTGGCTTTCCAGCATTTCCCCCCCTTCATCCATCCCCCCTCCCGCGTCCCCCCTCTCCCTGCATTTATTATTTTGGTGTTTAATCTGTGTATGTTTGCTTCATGATGGAGAGGGAGAGGGGGTTAAAGAAAAGGAGTAAAATGAGACACAGATACATTATACTGACGTTATGGAAGAAATTGCACGAGAAAGCATTGGAGCTTTCCCTGTCCTGTCTACAGTTACTACTTGCTCTAAAAGGTGCACAAATTCAGAAAGGCACAGATGCTTGCTTCTTTCACTTTCTCTGAAGTCAGACCTGCCAAGTGACCCACACAGGAGAGAGCAGGATAACCTCTGAAACATGATTGATGTTCCATTGAGTTGTTTCCTATGGTTTTGTTTGGTTATTTTTATGTGCCACTCATTTTAGAGTCATGGAGATTTTCTAACTTTTGAAAGGCAAGACTATTGCTGATTATGAGTCACTAGAGGCCTGGTGCAGGAAATACGTGCACTCGGCCCGGCCTGCACCCTCTTGTAATCTGGGACCCCTCGGAAGATGTTGACCTGCCAGCTTAGGCCTGATCCCTGGGCCTACGCTGGCAGTCAGACATCCCTCTCGCAGTCCGGAACCCCTCGTTCCTTACCACCCGCCTGCAGTGGAGAAGGGAGAGGCTCCTGCCACTGCTGCTGCACTTGCCAGCCCTGAGCCCAGCTTCTGGCTGAGCGGTGCTCCCACAGGGGGAGTGCACTAACCACTAGGGGGCAGCTCCTGCGTTGAGTATCTTCCCTCTGGTGGTCAGTGCTTGTTATAGTGACCGGTTGTTCCGCTGTTTGGTCGATTTGCATATTAGGGTTTTATTATATAGGATGGTCTTAAGTTTTGATTATTTGTGAAATTTTTAAAAAGTTATTTCAGAACTTTTGCCCTTGCAGTTTGGCAAGAGGAATAACAGTAACAAATAGGATTTGACTCTTTCAGACTATTGTTGCTAGTTCCCTAACTGGAACCCTGTACTGTCCCAATCATGAAAGCAGGCTGTGGAACTGAAGTTTTGCTGTTGGATTTTACTTCTGTCTTTCTGCTGGTATTAAAATGGACAACAGAACTGCTTATTCTATCTTAGCCCAGCCTCTGCTAGGATTTATTGTTATTCAGTTAATTGGCAGTTAGCAAAGGTAGAAATTAATCTTTTTTTTAGTTACTTTTGACAACTGACAACCTAGTGGTTCCTGTGTAAAATGTCTTTAAAATCTTTGTGTTTCAAATGTATACAAATAAAACTATGTAGATAATAAGACTAAGGCTTAAGTATGAACAATTAATATATGAACAATTCATAACTAGATTGACTTTATGTGTAGCTAGGTAAAAATTAGGATAATAATAATATGTAATGAAATGAAACATGTAGCATTATTGGTGCATTTTATCAATGTTAGAATTGGAAATATATCTTAAAATATGTGTTCCATTAGAAACGTATTCCTGTAGTCATGTCTAGGCAAGCATGTGCTAGTTTTAATACCTAGAAAACAAATAAGTAGGATCCATTAAGAACTGATGATTCTATGATGACTGTTAATTATGGGTTAGCAGCTGAAGAAGTGCATGTGCGTCCTAGCCAGCATGGTGCTGCAGGCCAAGAAACATGTGTCTCTCCATAGCCAGGAAAGTCCCTTTGTGTTATTTTTAATGTGTAAAGCAAAACTGAACTTTTTTAAAAAAATTCAACAGAATTGACTTTATTAGTAGAATATTACTGTTTTGAACCAAAATCCAACAAAAGTTCTGATGTGTTCACAGTAGCCATTCGTTAGTATAGTTAGTATGCTGATTATTGGCAAGAAAAGGCAAAATGACACATTGGACAAAAGAATGGGAGTCAAAAAATCTTTTTCTTCAAGTCTGTAAATTAAAGCAATTGTGAGACCTTCAAATGTATATGAAATGAAATATTGCACACTTTTTGGTTTTAATTTGGAAATACTACGAACTTCGAGCACAACTCTAAATTCAGGCCATTAGAATTATTTGGATATCTTTGGGAAAATAATACCTTATCTCGTCCTAGAGTTGTGTGTGCTTTTTGTTTGTTTTTAAAAGCCACCTGAAGCATGCTATATTGAATGGTTAAATGTTAATGTATAAACAGATGTTTAACTTTTAATGTCATTTATGACATGGTTGATATAGTCATTCTTTTTGACACAGTACAGCGAAGTATATGTTACATATAGTGTACTTAGAAAACCTGGGCAATAATTTTATTATTTTAAAGTATTGTGACATTTACCACTATCTCCTTTCTTTGGGATTTCTTTTAACACTTCCTTCAAATAACCCATAAATAATTACCTGAATAGTTGTAGTGATCACTAGATCATTATCCTTCTTCCCCCAACAGTGTAGAAATCTTAAAATGCTTTTTTCTTTAGAGGGTGGAGAATATTTGGTATCTAGAAATTCTGTGGTCAAAACAAATCTTATCTCAGAACTATTCCATGGAAGTTATATTAAAATTTTTACATAATACATCACCATACAAAACATTTGTTGAAGTACCAGTAAACATTTATTTAAAAATGTGATCCTGCCGAGACCGGTTTGGCTCAGTGGATAGAGCGTCGGCCTGTGGACTGAAAGGTCCCAGGTTTGATTCCGGTCAAGGGCATGTACCTGGGTTGCGGTCACATCCCCAGTAGTAGATGTGCAGGAGGCAGCTGATCGATGTTTCTCTCTCATCGATGTTTCTAACTATCTCTCTCCCTTCCTCTCTGTAAAAAATCAATAAAAAATATATTTAAAAAAAAATGTGATCCTATTATTCTTAAATGTTGGGTTATTTCTGTAATTGATTTTTACTTTATTTCTCATTTTGTCTTATAAATGATGTTTTCTTTAAATTAAAAAATGAAGTTCTCTAAACTGATTTATGCAGGAACTAGTGTACAGTGTTTGAAGTAGACCTTTAAGTTTTATGAAAATAGCCAGGCCAGCATAGCTCAGTGGTTGAACGTCTACCTATGAACCAGGAGGTCACAGTTTGATTCCAGGTCAGGGCACTTACCCGGATTGCAGGTTTAATCCCCAGTGGGGGGCATGCAAGAGGCAGCTGATCCAAGATTCTCATCATTGATGTTTCTCTCTCTCCCTCTCCCTTCCTCTCTGAAATAAATAAAAATATTAAAATAAATAAATAAATAGTCATTCTGTTGGTTGGATGAATAACTATGATTTAATAATTACAGATCTTCCCTGGCTGTTCACTTTTAATGTGAAGTTTTATCCTCCTGATCCATCTCAATTGACTGAAGATATCACCAGGTACTTCATATTTACATAAAAAAACAAACCTTTCCTTATGCTCTCATTTATTTCTGTGCCCTGAGGTAATGATTATAATTTCATTATTCGAATGAAAACATGTTTTCTTAAGTTGAGTTTTAGAAGTACCTTTGGAAATGGATGTTCCAAAATGGTTTGAAAGGTTGCCAGTTTGAAAAATTTTATTTACTTTTCTTTAATTTATCTTTATATTTGAGTAATGAAATATTTTTAAAAATATTGCTGGCAACTTTATTTCCTATGTTATACTTTAAAAATCATTGATATTTAATATTTCACATTTCAATAAGATAGTTCTTATTATACAACCCATATGTTCCTGTGAACTAATCTCATATTACAAAGGTGCTATAAGGGTAGAAAATGAAATTATTTTTAAAAGTCAGTTGAACTGTAGTTTTTTTGTTGCCCCAAACAAATAATAAGGTAAGCTTTCTTATGTAAGAGCCAATAGTATTTCATTTCATCTCCTCGGAGATTGTCTGGAATATACAAACATATGCTTAAATTACAAATACAAGATTCAGTTTAGGAGCAAGACAGCATTTCCTGATTCTGAGAGTGGCTGAGTATTTGAATGGTAACCAAGGAACATTCTTGTATCTGCCTGTGCCTTCATGTCTTAATCCTATTCAACTGGGTACCAGTGGTAGGACTTCTTAGCTTTAGTAAGAGTAAGTCGATAAGGTGATTTGTATATATTTTTAAAAGGTTATTTACATGGCCAAGGAACACTGTTCTATACAGTAGGTCCTCGGGTTACATTGCATATCATCAGTGCTTTGGTTTTCCTTTCAAATTGGGCTTTAACAGTTTCTCTGTGTATAGGGGGAGGAATGATATATTTAGTGGGCTAACTAACAGCCGTGGCAGTGCAGCCTGAGACCAGCCACCTTGCCTGTACGTGTAAGCTGGTGGCCTGCTTGTCATAATTGAAATCTTGACCACGACTTGAGTGAACATTTAGAATGAGGGGTAAGCTTTGGAGGATGGCAAAAACAGTGTTCAGAATAATGTTTAAAGAATGCTCTTTCCTGCAATGTAAATTTCCCAAGTTGGAAAATTCAGGGAGCTGTTGTAGTTTTTGTTGGAAGCTTTTTGTACTTCAAACTTAAGCTTTGAAAACACCAATGGGAAAAGTAGAGATAGTGGAAAAAGTAGAGACAATACTATAAAAGGGAGCAACAAGATTTTAGTAATAGATGGACTCTTTGTGGATAGGCCTTAAAACTGTCATAAAATGTGGAAAAGTAGCACTGTTCTTGATTAGCCTTAGAGAATTGGAGGATAACCTGGATCATTGCGGGAGGGGAGTGAGGGATATCTGTAATAGTGTCAACAATAAAAATGAATTTAAAAGTGAAAATAAAATAAGTACAGTAATATTCATGCTGTTCTAGGAGTCAAGGAAACATAATCCTCCTTAGAAAGAGAGCTTCTGCAATGCATAAAAACACTCAGACTGCAGTGATAGTGAGACAACTTTCATTCTCAGAAAATTATTGAGCACCCACCATGTGGCAAATACTTTGCCAGCTGTGGGACTGTGATGATGATAAAAGAGTCTCTGGCCTGCCTGACAGATGTGTCTAGTAATCCTGGTTGAACTGAGCTGTGTGATGGCTGACAGCATGTGCTGGGTCGTGCTCTGTGACTGAACAGCAGTGAGGCCTGGCTGAGAGGCAGTGCGCCTGTTTGAATATGTTGGGAGAGGATAAGAGGAGGTCGGGGCAGGGGCACTGAAAGCCATGCTAGGCAGAAGTGTCCACATGAAGGTGGCTACCTGCCAGTAGGAATGGCAGTCACTAACAAATCTTCAAAAATGAGAACCATTTAGTTTGGGGTGGTTGTTAGTAACTTTAGCAATTGATTAAATTTGAGCAATCAGGCTTTAAAATGTCACCAAAAGGAGTTTGATAGGGTGCCCCCAAAAAATCCTCATAGAATATAAATAGTGGTAGAGCTGCATAAAACCCACAGGTCTGTTTCTCCGTGTTATTTAGTGAAAAAACAGAATCTTTTATAACTGTGTGGTAAGCTACTTGGTACATGGAATAATAATTATTATAACTAATAATACCATTATTATGATTATGGCTAACAAATATTGATTCCCAGGATACCATGCAATGTGTTTATATTATCTAATTTTTCACCCTCGCTTTCAGAGGGAGGTAGAGTTTTTCCCATTTTACAGGTGGTGAATTAGCCTTAGGTGAGTAAATTATCTTGCTCAAAGAGTTAGCTTTGCTTCACTATGAAACCCATCCTTTTTCTATCGCAAACTGAACTAGCTACCTCTTTAGATGGGGTAAGTGGGCAAGTTAGGGCTTCAAAGTAGACACTAACTTATAATTGTTGTTAAAGGTGTCTCAGAAAAATAAGAAACTAGTATGAAAAGGGTAGAGAGGAAAAAGGGCAGGATGACTTTAACTTTTCTGCTAATGCTTAAGAGCTACCGCTATTTTTTTGGGGGGGGGAGGCAGGGGACAAAATTATAATTATTTTTCCTGTTTTTTCTTTTTATTGTTTAAAGTATTACAAACAGTAATACATATGTCTCTCTCTTTTTTTTTTTTACCCCATTGACCTCCCCCGCCCTCTCCTACCCCCCACTACTGCTATTTTTAAATTTTTATTTATTTTTACAACTTTTGAGGTCATGCTAATTTTGATTAGTTTTAAATCCAAGGGGACAGTGATTGGAATTTTTACCTTTGGTCATAAAACTCTTTGTTGTAATAATCATAGTCATAATACACTACTACTGGAATAGAAGTTCAGAGTTTGCATTCTATTCCTTAGCTCTCTAGACTCAGTTTCTGTATTATAAGCCACAAGGTTGGGATTCCAAGGAGCAAGATGGGCTTTGTATTAGAGAAGAATTTTTTTTTTTACTAGGGATATGAAGAGTGCCTATATTATATATTTGTTTTCAAACGGATTATTAGAACTCAAGGATTATGAATGCTGCATTCTTAACTACTTGTTCTCTTCAATCCTTTTCTCCCCCTGCTCCTCAGATACTTCCTGTGCCTTCAGCTCCGACAGGACATTGCCTCTGGCCGCCTGCCCTGTTCTTTTGTGACTCATGCCCTCCTGGGATCTTACACACTACAGGCTGAACTTGGAGACTATGACCCAGAAGAACATGCCAGTCATGACCTCAGTGACTTCCAGTTTGCCCCCTCCCAGACAAAGGAGCTGGAAGAGAAGGTGGTAGAGCTGCATAAAACCCACAGGTCTGTTGACTTTCTGGCTGGAGAGAGAATGGCCATGATAGATTTAAATAGCTTCTTTTATAAAACTTGCTAAACATTAGAGCACAGTTGGTGGGATATCTAGTGTTTCCTTTTGGAACTTCACTTAGTACTAATCAAGACACCCTACAGTCCTTGAGATAATCTTTCAGGGTCTTTATGACTATAATATGAGGAACTATGCTCAGGCGACTAAATGTTTTCATATATTGGAAAAGTTCCCTTTTCTTATAACATCTTTCTATTCCCATTTCTATCCCTTGATATACACCCGTATACTTTAAACAAGCATACCCACATACTTGTTTGGCATTTACTGTATGTTCCTTCTGCCCTTTAATTGTTTTTATGACAATCTTTAATAAGAAAGCAAGGGAGATGATTAGTCATCCGGATTTGAATTAGAAACGTGGGTGGTGATGGACGTAGGAGAAATGACTGAAATATGCAAGTGGTTTCTCTATCCACAAAAGATGACTCTTGGTTTAGCTAAGGATTACTTAATCACTTACATACCATGTTACAGGTTAAGAACTTTTATATCTGTGTGAAAACAAAATGCTTCTTTTAGCATAAGTTTTAAAAACTCAAGCTACAAAATTATAGTTTGTCCCACATTGCAAAATTGAAATTTTTAAAAATTTTGAAGATAATGATTTGAAAGAAATTTTTAGAGATTAGAAGTTTTTAGACAAACCACATTTATTGACTTTTCTTTTTTATGTTTTTTTTTTTTTTTAAAAAAGCAGTCTTCTCTGACCATATGGTATGAAACTAGAAATCAATCATAAGAAAAAACCCCTGAAAAGCACACAAAAACATGGAGGCTAAATAACGGGTTACTAAACAGTGAATGGGTTAACAATGAGATCAATGAAGAAATCATAAGATATCTTGAAACAAATGAAAATGAGATCACAACAACCCATAAATCTATGGGATACAGCAAATGCAGTCCTGAGAAGTCATAGCATTGCAGGCCTATCTCAAGAAACAAGAAAAACTCCAACAATCTAACTTTATACTTAAAGGAACTTGAAAAAGAACAATAACAAAAACTCAGTGAGTAGAAGGAAGGAAATAATAAAAATCAGAGCAGAAATAAATGAAATAGAATCTAAAAAATAATATAAAAGATCAATGAAACCAAGATTGGGTTCTTTGAAAAGATAAGCAAGGTTAACAAATCTTTAACCAAACTCATCAAGAAAAAATGAGGACCCAATCAGAAATGAAAGAGGAGAAGTAACAGTTGACACCAAAGAAATACAAAGGATTGTAAGAAAATATTATGAACAAATATATGCCAACAAATTGGACAATTTGGATGAAATGGGTAAATTTCTAGAAACATGCAATCTTCCAAAACTAAATCAGGAAGAATCAGAGAGTCTGAATAGACAGATTACAGCTAGAGAACTTGAAGCAATAATAAAAAAAACCTCCAGCAAACAGAAGTCCTGGACCGGATGGCTTTACAGGTGAATTTTACCAAACATTCAAAGAAGAACTAACACCTATTCTTCTCAAACTATTCGAAAAAATTCAAGAGGAGGGAAGACTCCCAAGCTCATTTTATAATTAGCTTTATTCTAATTCTAAAACCATATAAAGACACAACAAAGAAAGAAAATTATAGCCCAATAATATAGCCTGATGAACATAGATACAAAAATCCTCAACAAAATATTAGCAAACTGAATTCAGCAATATATTCAAAAGATCATACACCATGATCAAGTGGGATTTATTCTGAGGGTGCAAGGTTGGTATACTATCCGCAAATCAATTAACATGATACACCACATAAGCAAAATGAAGGGTGAAAACCATATTATCATATCAACAGATGCAGAGAAAGCATTAGATAAACCCAGCATCCATTTATGATAAAAACCTGGCAGAGTAGGAATAGAGGGCACATACCTCAATGTAATAAAAGCCATATACAACAAACCAACCCATAGCCAACATCATAATAACTAGGCAGAAGAATTGCCTTTAAGATTGGGAACAAGACAGGATGTCTGCTTTCACCAGTCTTATTCAACATAGTATTGGCAGTCCTAGCCACAGCAATCAGACAAGAAGAAATAAAAGGCATCCAAATTGGAATGGAAGATATAAAACTGTCATTATTTGCAGATGACATGAAACTATATATAGAGAACCCTATAGGTTCCACCAAAAAACTACCTGAACTGATAAATGAATTCAGTAACGTAGCAGAATACAAAATAAATATTCAGAAGTTCGTTTCATTTTTATAAACAATAATGAACTATCTGGGAAACTTAAGAAAACAATGCCATTCACAATTGCTTCAAAAAAATTTAAAATACCTAGAAGTAAATTTAACCAAGGTTGTAAAAGCCCTATACTCAGAAAATTAGAAGACACTAAAGAAAGAAATTGAAGAGGATACAAATAAGTGGAAGCATATACCATGTTCATGGATAGGAAGATGATATAGAATTGTACACCTGAAACCTATGTAATTTTATTAACCAACTAGAGGCACGGTGCACAAAATTTGTGCACAAGTAGGGTCCCTAGGCCTGGCTGGTGATCACGGCTAGTCGGATCGGGGCCTTCTTTCCTCCGGCTGCTGGCTGCTAGCGGGGGCCTTCCTTCCCCGGGGACTCCCATTGGGTTGAAACAGGAGGGCTTGCTCCGTGCCGCCCCCTGGTGGTCAGCACACATCATAGTGAGCAGTCAAACTCCCGGTTGGTCGAACTCCCGAGGGGACAGTTTGCATATTAGCCTTTTATTATATAAGGATGTCACCCCAATAAACTCAATAAATACATAAAAACTAAATGCAATATGTAGCTTTAAACATTTTTATTTAATATCAAAATGCTTTTATTTTTTTATTTTTATACATGTAAATAAACACGTATTGTAATTTGAATTTGAAATATCAGGTGCTAAAATGCCATGGGCAATATGAAGTTTTGAATATGAATGGGACATGTTCCTGCTTTCTAGGAGCTTAAAATTTGTTTAGTTGGGAATGTAGATTGGAAGGGAAAAATTTCAATGTTGATAGAATGTGATATGTACTATCTGCTGTAGGTGTAAAATCAAATACAAATACTTCTGATATTTGTTATGATCAAGTCTAGTGAAATAAAATTAAGGAGTAAGAATTTAATTGTTTCAGAAAAATGAAATCACTTTTTTCTTTCATTTTATTTTGTTTTTTGTTAATTATGTTGTATCCATTATTGCTGGGGTGTTTTTCCCCAGTAGGAAAAATTGAAAGCAGCTTTCTAAGATAAAAAGGGTAAGGGTAGAAGTGCATATCCTTGTAATAAACAGGTTTATATTAGAGGATCCTATGATAAAAAGGCTAGAGATTGAGAGTTAAGCTGTTTTACCTGTTTTCTAATTTTCTGCAAATTTATCTGTGTTACTCCCTGCACCCCAACTCTCCAAGCTCATCCACCTCTTCCCCTATTTTTGGCCACATTTTCTTTGCATTCACCAATAAGATAATATTGTTTCTTTTGATTCTTAGGGGCTTATCTCCAGCACAAGCTGATTCTCAGTTCTTAGAAAATGCAAAGAGGCTTTCCATGTATGGTGTTGACCTACATCATGCCAAGGTACTGTAATGTCATGGGGAGGTGGCCTCTTTCCAGGCTGTTGACTGTAGTTTTGAGAGGGTTCCAGTGTCAGAATAGTCTGGTTCACCTTTTGCAAAAGGTTACTCACCCTCACCCCAGGGCTTCTGTAATATTTCTTTGGTGACTAATTGTAGTGTTTATGGTTGTGGGAGGGTCCATTTATTCTCCCCCCTACTTCTTTCTTCTTTTTCCAATATTTTTAATTAATACCCTTTCATATGTACTTATCCCAAGAGTCTTCAGCGTCCTTGGTTTATTCTGCATCCCAGCTTTTGTCTTATCAGAAGTAACAAAAGTGCCCTCTATCCCAGCTCCCTCTCCGGCCTCTCTTAGGATCAGAGAGCAGATCTTAGCTACCATGAAAGGGAAAAAGCATTATGGGTATTGACCACTGTCTAAAAACTCCCTGGTTATGAAGGAGCCCTTGAATTGGGCTTCTCCCTCTTGTAAGATAAAGTATGCTGGCCCAGGCTCCAGGTGACATAGCACCTTCAGTCTAATTTGAGAGGTGGGAGGAAGAATAGGTGAAAGGAGAAGGTGGGATTGGGTTGGGTTGTGAGGGTGCCAGTAATAAATGTCACCTATTTCATGATCCTTGTTTGGATGATCATTTAATGGAGAGAGCCTAGGAGAACAAGAGGTAAGGTGAAAGGTGGGTTTGGAAATATATTCAGAGTCAACTAAACATGCTGAGGGAAGCTGTGGTAGCCTGCTTTTAAAAGACCCTGCCAATCCCTAAATGTAGCATAGGAAGCCCAGATAAAAGGATTTGTAAGATCTCTAGAAAAGCCCCCCACTCGAAGATATCTTCCCTCCCTAGTCCTCAGAATAATACTTCTTGCTTTTGTGTTAATAGTCCTTCATATTTGAAAATTTCTCTTTTTTCCTCAGTGACTTTTTTATTCTTTAAATATTTTTCCTTATTATAAAAGTAATACATGTTCATCATAGAAAATAGAGGCAAACAGAAGGGGGAAAAAAATCACTGAAATCTCTTTATGCGAAACAATCACTGTTAAAAAAAACCTTAGCGCAATTGAACTCACGGATTTAAAAATGAGATTATGCAAAGTAACATTCATTCATTCTGTTAATCATCTGATAGACTCAGATAATATTTGATAAACAGGATATTTGTAGTCATTTAAAAGGATATATAGCAATTTAAAAGAACCTTTCATGTAGTTTTTATGCCTTTAACTTTTTCATGGTCTTGAGATTGTATTTAAAACATCTTTTAATTAATGTTTTATTATCAGAAGAGTTTTAATGGCTCTCTCATGTCAGGACAAGTTGGAGGGTGTTGAATAAAAGGTATCTTGACAAAGGTACAGGGAAACCAGAGTAGCGATACTTCTGAGGTAGTAGAGCACCAGCCCTCTCTGGATCCGAAGGGTGATTGCCAGGACTCAGGAGAGATTTGTGTGGAAAGGCCATCTAGAGAGGAGTTGTCATTGCCAAGGACACAGCCAGCCAGATGGCAGCCATACAGGGAGGGAATCTTCAAAACCCTGACCACCCCCCTCCCTCCCTCCTCTCTCTGATCTTCTTGACGAACTTTCCATAGGCTGAACCATTCGGAAGTCAGTGGGCATGGGATCCTGTTGATATCCACATGGGGCAGCTTCCGGGGGCAGTGAGCACAGCAGAGGAGATGGTCCCTTTTTCTTTATTTCTCTGACTTTGAGGTTGAATGTCCAAAGTCAAATACAATGTTTTTCCCTTTCTTATCTTTTATTTGTAATTTCTCATCGTACAAATACTGATAATTCTAAAACAATGTGTGGAACAACCAAAAATCAATTCATTTACTTGGGTCCAGATTTTGTTTATTATTAAGTCAGATAAAATAGCTTCAGTGTCCTGTCTAAAGATTGCTTCAGACGAGAGGTGGCTTTGTTCAATGTTTCAAATGAGGGCTGCCTCCTTACTTGTGGTGAGAACATGCTGTCTTGGGCAATCTTCCAGCCTGCTTCCTGCGGTCATGGCCAGTGACGTTTTTGGCAAACGCACCATTTGTGACTGGTGCCAAGTTGCTTGGACACCTGTGCCTGACTCACCCGCTTTTTACTCTGTTCCTAGAGAGAATTTTGGCTGCCAGGACACTGGTGAATAAAGACCTTATAGATTAGATATTTAAATCTCCTCAGGTGATCTAATGTAACTTTATTTGTATATATGAATTATTCACATATCAGCAACTAAAGCAATTGGCATCAGTTACTTAGTACTGTACTTTTATTTTTTTTAAAAAACTAATATAAATTGTGTTACATTGTTCTCAGTCACAGGACAGTCAAAATGTTGTATTGAATTGAGACCTAGATTAAATGTAGTGTTTGTTTCAGCATGCTTTTTGAGAATTTATAAAATTTGAATATCTTTAAGTAATATTCTTCAGTGCTACATATTTGAATGAGATTTAGTTTTTCCCTTAAAGATAAACAATAATTTGTACATTTTGAGTATTGTGCATATTAGGTTTTCAACACTACTAGAAACATGAGGAGCCAATTTTTTACTTTTGTCTGTAAACTTTTTTGATAGTTTAAAATCTTTCAGGCTTGTGGTTATTCTAGATTGTCATCTATTCTAAATTAAAACACTGGGGAAAGAAAACAATATTAATAATTGAAGAATAGCCTGCAGTCCTTTAAAATATGCCAGCCAAAGAAATATGCTATGATAAGAACTGGATGTCAGCATTCGGAGTTACTGAATTCAAACATTTTAACACTGTCAGTCTAGAAGAGAAATTTCCTGGGAGGGATTGTTGTTTTACAGAATATAGGTGTAACTTTAATAGCTATTAGCTAGAATAATCCATCTGAGATAAGTTTTACTAAAGTAAAAGGCCCAATGTACTTTAAGCCAACATACTATGTATCCCCAAGGGTGGGCGTTGCCTCTTGGCAAACACTTTTTAGCTCTCATATCTTCAGGATACCTAAATCGTGTTGTTTCCTTCCTTCCTCGTGAGCTCATAGGCCTGAGCTCAGGAACATGAATAATGCCTTTTGAAGAATATTGTGTCCTGTAGTTATGTTGTGTACTCCTTTGGCAAATCAAACCTAATCCCTGAAGATGAGTAGATTTAAGATGTGTGTCCTACCATTTCTATTAACCTGTGTGCTGTCACTGAAATTTAAATCCAACTTGTTAAATTGGTATTCCTAGTCATGGTTTGAGGAGCTAATGAGCTTCCTGATCTGTATAATTTTCACAACTCTAACCGTGGTCAAATGCTTATGCTTGGCAGGACTCAGAAGGCGTGGACATCAAGCTGGGTGTGTGTGCTAATGGGCTCCTCATTTACAAGGACAGACTGAGAATCAATCGTTTTGCTTGGCCCAAAATCTTGAAAATTTCCTATAAGCGCAGTAACTTCTACATTAAAGTTAGGCCTGCAGAGGTAAGCATGTCATGTAGTCCTTGGCATATCTGATTAGGCTTTGTCCATGTTCTCCATGGCCATGAGCTAACTGAATTCTTTTCCACTGAATTTAAGAAAACGAACTATTCTTTATTTCTCTGTGGTGAAAAAAAGGTCAGGTTCTTGGTGATAAACCTGCATATATATTCCTATTGCTAAAACACAAGCAACAGCCACGGATTCACAGAACAGGGAAGATAGTAAGTGCCTGCCACATTGTGGGGGCTCATTTTTTATTGTTGAATCAGCTAAGTGGAGATCAATAGGAAGGTGGTAAAATTAGTTTTGGTGGACATTGACATTGTTTATGTCAATAGTTATGTACCTGCTTTTCATAGAAACTAGTATTGCAGTCTATGAAATACTTATTTTGTATAAATTATATTAGATGTACTCATAGTTTTTCAAGTAGAATTACTTTTTAGAGAAAATGTAATTCATGTTTTTTAGTAGCTTCTAATGAACTCTTAAATAAATATGCCGATTTGTTTATTCTAGCTGGAACAGTTTGAGAGTACCATTGGATTCAAACTGCCGAACCATCGGGCTGCGAAAAGGCTATGGAAAGTGTGTGTGGAACATCATACATTTTACAGGTAATTGAAAGAAAACAGCTTAAAACTAATTGAAATAGCTCGTGGTACCTTTTACTTACTGGGAGGTGGTAGTGGAGAGTGTGGCAGGTACAGCAACACCCTCCATTATGGCTCTTTGCTCTTATCAGTGTCAAATCTCCTTTGTCTGCAAAGTCCACTCTTGTGTCTATTTTTGTTGCCTTGGCCATGCCTTGTTATCACTCATTGCTCTGAATTGTCTGCCTTCATTTTTGCTGGCATACCATAGACTCCAATTTAAAAGCAGACCAATTTGCTCCTGCAGACTTTTGGGATAATGATTAATTAAAAGCATTTTTATATCTTTACATTTTATATAACTTTCTCACAAACATGTATGTAACACAGAAAGGGAAAATCATAATTTGTCTGCAGAATGCTTTGAATCTGATCAGTGGATTTTGTTCTGTTTTAGTTTATCACAAAAGATTGAAATAATTTCTTTAGGAAATTAAAAAATGGCTTTCAGATTGAAGCCATAAACAGATCTTTGTGTTGATTGACAGCCACTCAGCTAGACTAATATTAGTTTAACAAGAACATAATAAAGCTGCTGTCCTTGTTTGAGCATTTAATATAGCCCATCACCATTCTTAGTGCTGCACAGGGATTCATTTTATGAATCCTTATAACATAGCTTATGGGCAGGTGCAGTTATCTTCACGTTACATATGGAGAAACTAAGGAATAGCGAAGTTCAGAAATATGCTCTTAGTCATATACATAGTAACGGTGTGATGGAATGCAGACCCAGGTAGTGTGGCTCCAGGCACCCACCAGTATACCCACGGTGCTAGACTTCCCAACTGAATTTGCAGCTGGTGTGCTTCCTGCTATTTTCTCAGTGCTTTTTGTTGGTGGTGGTGGTGGTGGTGATGGTGGTGTGTAAACAAGAGTAACATGAGGTTCTCTAGCTTGACATTAAACTGCCATTTAAACTTTGGCATTGCAAATCCAGATTAATCCCAAGCGAGTTAACGTCATCAGCCACATCATAAAGAGTTTTATGGGAACCCATGGCACTCGTTAATGTATGATTGATTTAGCAATTGGTATGTGGATTTTTCTTATAATGTTCATTTTCCATAGATAAACATTAATATTAATTTGTAATGACAGGAATTTTATAAAATTAAAATGTTAATACACTACTTAAGCAGTAAAATATGTAAAAGTTGGATTCCTTTGTAATACATTATTACTTAGATAATCTTGCACCAGACTTTTAATACTCTGATGATTAGCCCCTTATCATAGCCTTTAAATTTCCAAGGTGAAATGATAGATGCCTTGTAGTGGTTTTGATGTTATTCTTATGAAGATAGGGTCTGATATGGAAAATAAAAGTAACATAAAAAGAAAATAAACTGATCTTGAAGTGATAGTCTTGAAATATTTTGTCAATTTATCTACATTTTCTTAGAAAATTTATTTATATTACCATTGACTTAAATCACCAAAAAAATTCTTTTAAAGAGAGCTAATAAATGTCTGTGGTGAAGTCAGCCCCTTTTTTGTTTTGATGTTTGTTTCTATTTAATTGAAGCTTAATTACTTAAGGGTGTTTTTTTTATCATCAGAAAATTAATCTGCAAGCTAATGCTTTGAGTATGTGGTCAACCAGTGTCAGGCAAGAAATATCTTATCTCAATTTAAAACAAAATAAAAATCCTCTAGTTAATGACTTTCCTTCTTTTGCACTGTGACATATATCCTTTCAAAGTCTATTGGCAGAAAATGGAAGATTTAAAGAAACACTTCTTTTACATACATGAGTAGATTAAAATCAAGAGAGCCCAGAGGGTATTAGTTCTTTCATCAGTTTAATTCCAACACTTTTTGGGGAGAGGGGGAGGAATGTTTAAGACTACTGAGAATCCTTAGTTAATGGAGGCTAGTCTCTTGTATTATTACATGTAGCTTTACCTTTCCTTGAAACTTTTTTCATTGCTTCCTTAGCAGAATAAGTTTTCTAAAAAACTGGGCAGAAGGTCTAGAATACTTGAAATGCTAAGTAATTCTTAAAGATTCACTCTTGGAGAATGATAGGAAAAATTTTGGTAGTATTCTCCATATTGTGGAATTGTCAACTAAAGCCTTCTTATATTTAATAAATTCCACAAGAGCTCTGAGATTATTTTTTTTAAGATATTTTGCCAACTCTTGATCAGACAGTGAAAGTGAGGAAATTTCAGTTGTATGCCAGACAAGATTGGCTCGTTTACTAAGAACGTGTTTTTGCGTACATGGGAGTATTTGACATTAAGTTTAACTTTATCCATTATGAACCCAGGTTTAGCAGTAGAACTATGCTAGCAAGAAAGGAAGTTAGTCATCTCTGCATATCCACCGCATGCTGCCTTCTTCATGGGAACAAGATTCCTTGTTAGATGTTCTTTCCCAGGAAAAATAGACATAAATATTAAGAATTACTAATAGTAAGGGGATTGCTACTTGGCACTTACAGCTAGGAGCAAGAATTCAGACATATGTGTTTATCTAAATGATTTAAGCTAATACAAATAAATAGCCTTTGATAAACACTGAGAACAGCTGCACTTTTGCTCATGTCAAGGAAAACATTCATAAATACATGAATATGGATTTATTCATCTTATCACTGTCATCAAGCTCTTATATAGGAAGGTATATAAATAATGTTCTTTTTCAGTTTAGTCATCCATTTTTTAATATTGAGTAATCATGCTTAATAAAATGAGATATTAAAAGAGTTTTAAAGTTAATAAAAAATTCATAAATTCTAATTTTGTTCCTTTTTCTCCCCACTACAGGCTTGTGTCTCCAGAGCAGCCACCAAAGGCCAAGTTCCTGACCTTGGGGTCCAAATTCCGCTACAGCGGCCGCACCCAAGCCCAGACCCGCCAGGCAAGCACCCTCATTGACAGGCCTGCGCCACACTTTGAGCGCACATCTAGTAAGCGGGCCTCCAGGATTCTAGATGGAGGTAAAGATGTTCATGACAGTTTTGAATTCCATTAACCTTTCTAATCCAGTGGGATCAGAGAATGTTGATCTAGTTGATAAGGCCCCCAGAAATACCCTAGAGCAGTGGTTCTCAACCTTGGCTGCACATTAGAATCACCTGGGAATCTTTTTAAAATCCTGATTTCTGGGCCTCATCCTCCGAGGCCCAGCTACCCTCATCCGAGGATGGGGCCCAGAAATCAGCATTTTAAAAAGATTCCCAGGTGATTCTAATGTGCAGCCAAGGTTGAGAACCACTGCCCTAGAGGAATAGCCATTTTATTCTGAGTAAATAAAGTTTCATTTCTTATACTCACAAGAAAATTTTGTAGGATTTGAAGTTGTCATTCTGAATCTAAATGCTTTTTTTTGCATTATCAGCAGACACAAATGTTCGCTAAGAGTTCTCACTGATGAGATGGTGGACAAACATATTTTTACTGGTCTTACTTAATTGTCAGATGTATTTTATGTGGCTTATTTTTTGGCAAAAATGTAATTCCAAAGGTTTTTGGTGTGGTAACATCTGAACTTCTATTCAAAGGAACTTAAAACATTCAAATTTTTATGATTTTAAAAACTCTGACTGAAGCTTACCAAACTTTCCAGAATATGAGAAACCATTCACAGCTTCAAAGGATCAGTTTAAATGTAGTGTTTTAACAAAAAGAAAGGAAATATAATATATTCGTTTGTTCTTTCACCCAAGGGGAGTGTCTAAATTTGTATATTTTTCCTATTGGAATTCTAATTAGCTACATATTTGTAGTTTTATATAAATTATACATGGAAATAAATTGATGTTGCTTCCTTTCAAACATGTATTTATCTTATTACCCTAATTTTGAGTTAATAGCAGGTTTTCTAGAAAAAAGCTAAGGTTAATTTTATATTAGAATACTTTATGAAGGACTTAAATTTTTTCTACCTAAATGAAAATAATTCATATGGATGACTTTCTACCAGAAGAAGTAGCTTTTCAACATTTTTGTTGATTAATCTCAAAACATATACAAAAGTAGTGATATAAAATTTAAAAATTATCTTTTATTACTGTTATTAGCAAAAATCTTTTGGTTGCTTGTTATTACTGATAACTTTATGAAATATGAACTTGAACAACTATATTATAAATAATTATCTGAAACAGACAATATGCTAATAGATAAAAATATTCCCTCAGTGAAGGATAAACACCCCCGGGTCTTGATCTATTTTTCCAGGAATAAACTTGGAAAACAGAACCAGGCATACACATGGAGATACTTCCCAGGATTTGTTGTTGGGCATCTTTGTATACATAATTATTAAATAATATTGATTCAGAAGAATCTTTAGTATATTTTTATGAGACCACCCAAAAATTGCAAGGTGACCATAAACTTGGTTCAAATAAATGTCCACATTTCCAGATGTAGGGATTTAAACTTAGTGAATTACTAATGTACAATAGCTATCCATATAACTTTTAGCTAATAGGCAACTGAACATTTTTCCAGTAAATCTGAAAAATGTTCCCATTCATGTAAATATTTCACAAACTTTGCCCCTTGCTACACAGAATTTATGCAAGTGCTGAATAAATGTAGGCAGTATTGTTTAATGCTCTGAGAGAAATCATTCCTCTTTCTGGAATGCTGTCTGTTTCAGCCTTTGTTTTAAACTATGAGGCCTCATAACTCTTATATTACAAATTTTGCAGTTTATAAAGAAGAGTAAACTACTGCGATTTCTATGAGGTACATCAGCCGTGCTTAAGGAAATGTACCATCTTATATGGACAACTAGTGCAGAGGGTTGTAATAGGTTTGTATCTGAAAACAATGATTTTTACAAGTAAAAGCCACAAACATGGCACAGTAATCCATTATTTTTCCTTTTGTGTTCTGGGCACTGTAATTCATCAGATGGGCAAGTTATCAAAGGATTATTGTGTTATTGTGAAAAATAGAAGACTTTTCATGCCAGTGCAGGACCAGACAGCCAGTGAACTATTTGGTTAGGGCTTATGGTCTCCCTTTTTTTCCTCCTCAAAGCAAAGCTAGGCTGTAACCTGGTACTGAGCTTTATTTTTTCCCACCACTCTCCATTAACATATCGTTTTTGTTGTTGTTGACATGTGTTGTGTTTTCTTTTTCCTATTTAGTTTTTAAGTAAGGTCAGACTAGTGTAGGCTTGACAATCTTCTAGTGATTACATAGAACATAAAATTTAATATGATATCTAAAATCAAATATAAAAATAAAAGTAAATCCAGAACAGTTGTTTTAGAATAGTGAGATTCCAAGATTGGAAAATCAACCCAAAAAGTAGGCAAAGCAGTCATTTAAAAGAGTTTATGACCGAGATGTATTTGAGAGCAGGGGAAGCAATGATTTCATGAAAATGGAACATATAATAATCAGGGACACTAGTTACTTGGGTCATCTGGGAACGGAGGCCTATATGAGGAAGAAGAACCATCTCAGTTGAGATTTGAAGGATGAGTAGGAGGCAGCCTTGAGTAAAGCAGGAGATAAAGCATCGCAGGTAGCAGGAGCAGCGGGTCTAGGGAGAGCTTATTACATTCCAGAACAGAAAGAAGTCAAGTGTAGTCAGAGCTTAGTAAGTGATGGGGAGAGGTAGGCTGGGGCAGGTCACACATGGCCTTGCACGCCATGGTAAAGAATGGGGTTTTTATTCTAGGTGTTGCAGGAAATTGCTGAAAGTTTTGTTTTGTTTTGTTTTGTTTTTGGTGTGTGTGTAGTGTGTATATGTACAGATGTGTACACACTTGTGCAAGCATATAAGTACACAGTGTTAATTTTTTTTAAACCAATAACTTTGCAATGTCTAAAATCACTAGAGGATGAGAGAAGAAGCAGGAGGACTGGTTGGGAATAGTCCAGATGAGACTAATGGTGTCTTGCCTTGGGTGATAGTAGTCCAGTCAGCCATTTGGCACCCTAAGCTCAGTGGCTGGGGCTTACAAGCTTCTCAGGGTTCTACAAGTGTTTAAGACCTAAAAAAATTGTTTTAAATCCCCCCAAAATAAAAATTCCCCTGCAATCTAAAATTAATAAATGTTTAAAAAGTATGCAGCGTCAACATTTTGTCAACATCATTGTGTAATTTTAAATTTCATTAAAATTTTGATACTTTATCTGAAACTATTTCTAGGTCAAATTTTTCCCATTTTGCAATAATTTCTGAGTATGTGTAGGGGTGCTTAGAAATCATAATCATAAGTTAAAATAATTACTCATAGCTATGTACTTTCCAAGTGAAACCTATGAAAATCTTCTCAAAAGTTTATAAAAAAACACCTGGAAAATAATTATTCTTAATGTAAGATGTGAGTTCATTTTATAACATTCTGTGGGCTTTTGGGATCTGGGTGGTCAAATAGAGATGGAAGAACTGGCCACATTTAGAATAGATCCAGCACTTGCTTGGACTTGCAGATGTTGAGGGGTGAAGGAAGAGACTTTGAGGTTTCTAGCTTGAGTTAGCTAGGTGCAAACAAGTATGAGGGTGGTCAAAACAGCAAGACTGGGGAAGAAGGAAGTTTTAGGGCATGTGAGGGATATAGATCAAAGGTTTCTTGTAAAACATGGGTTAGAAGTGCTTGATGCCTCCCAAGTTCAATGTGGTGGATCACATACAGTCCCTGCCCTCCAAAGGCTTGCAGCCTAAAGGCCTTTGTGGTTACTGGGCTTCTCTGGGGGCATGGATGTGAGCCAGTCAAGCACTTTTTATACAAGTAAAATGACCTCCGTGGTGTTCCCGTGGTTGAGGGAGAAACTACAGATAGACAGAGGCTTTGCCAACTGCTACTCACTTTGCCTTGTTGAGATCTGAGGCCATCTTGGGTTGATTTGCCATATGACACAGATTGCAATACAATCTATGTTTCTGCCCATCTGTAGGAGAGATGAAGGGAGTACATGAGGGCCAGGCTTGCTGAGTGGGAAGGTGTCTGTGTATTAGATTTACTGTTAGGTCAAGTTGAGGCATTCAGGAGGGACGTTAGAGAAATAAAAACTATTAAACAGAAATTCATTCCCTAAAATCTACCTTTACTATCTTGTCACAATTTTAAATGGCGTTTAAATTAAAGTTCTTTTATGGGCGAATTCTTTAAGCTTATAGAAGCAAATAATTTTAATAAATAGATAATTATTTGTTTCAGAAATGATCTCAGATGAGATCAAAGATATCCTAGAGAATTAAAATAATGCTTACATTGTGATTCTGACACTGCTTTGACTCTCATTTCAGCTGGTCTTAGAGCTCCTTCTGCTGGCTGATTCCATGATAAGAGTATACCCTTAAAAAAACTGTTTTAGGAGCCTGTGTAGTTTAATGGATTAAAATTCAGAATAGTTTTAGAGTTCAGTGGTTTGGTTCAGTGACAGAGAGTCAGCCTACAGACTGAAGGGTTCCAGGTTCGATCTGGTCAAGGGGCATTTACCTCGGTTGCACGTTCCCAACTCCCTTTCACTCTCTCTAAAAATAAATGGAAAAAATATCATTGGGTGAGGATAAAAAAAATAAAATTAGTAAACTTTTTAAAAAGGTTTAAAAATTAGTTTATTTGATACGTTGATATTTTCAGAGCTCTAGCAACGTTCCTTTTGAGTACATGCTGCCTGCTTATCTGTGTAAAAGGGGGAAGTTTCATAAAGTTTGACCATTCACATGTCCTAATGTAATCCAAATGATCATTCTTTATTAGCTCTAGTTGGTGTTGTGGACCAAAGTCTTATGAAGGATTCTCCTGGCCCTGGGGAGGTGTCAGCATATGGCCGTGGAGTTGTCAGCACTGCCATAGCACAGGATGGGGATGGCAGAAGGGACCTCAGAAGCCCCACTAAAGCCCCACATGTGCACCTCACTGAAGGAAAGGTATGGTAAATTAGTAGAATATGTGATTTTAAATGTGTGCTTAGACTAGAGGCTATCTGTTGCATTTGTTGTTTCAGAACTCAAATAATATTTAAAATTAGTCAATGTATGTTCTCTTTTGATATAATTTCCCAATTTTCAAATATGCAAAGGCTCTTGCTTGTTTGGACAGGGTCTCTAACCTTTTTCTGAGTGGTGTTCAAAGCAAAATATTCCAATGTAAATTATATTAATGTAAGTAAGTAATTTTTAACTCTTCATAATCATTCTATTTAGTTAAATCCTCAAATGATAAAAGCTATGATGATTTGAAATTTATATTTGTTTGTTACAAGTAAATGTTAAAGTATAACCTGTATTATTATTTTAATCACATTGACTTACATTTTTTGAAATGAGCAAAGATGGTCTTTATGAAAAATATTATTTTTCATTAGTAATCTATAACTGATAAAGAAGACATTCTTAAGCAAGGGTAAGTGTTTTGTGAACAGTGAGAAGATGGCGTGTTGCTTTTGGCCTTATTTTGTGTATACACCATAATGAATAGAGAAGTACCCTGTATTATGTTTTCAAATTTGTCACTGTTATTTATGTTACCTTGGGCAAGTGAAGTCACTTAGAAGTTGATTTGAAGAGGCTTTGAGTTCTTCAGATCTCTTTTCTATATCTGCACAAAGCAACACACACACAAATGAAATCATTCTGTGGATTTATAATATTCTCTATACTTGAACTTTGAAAATTCTGAAGACATGCAGCATGAATTCATAAAGAACCTGCCAGATGAAGTAGCTATCAGTTCTCTGGAATTCGACAACCTCTAATTCTCAGCATTGAGGGGGGTAGGGGGACCATGCGGACCCTTATGCCACAAGGACAAGGGCTTCAGGTAGCACGTGCCATCCAATCACCTGCATACCTTGTTAAAGAATTTGTATCATATTTCAAAAACTACTTGTTCAAAAATTATTTAGTTAAAAATAGCACAAATTACACCCAACAAGGTATCCTTGAACTGCTGAAAAGTTGTCAAAATCTTTAATAATTATGCTGATGAGGCACCTAGGAGAGTGACTCCTTATATCTGAAACAGAAGAGCTGAGCAATTTCAAGTCTCTGTTCTATTTTGCCTGGTTAATTTGATACATCGTTATTTTTTTTTTAAATTCTTTTAAATTCCAAAGGAAATTCTTATCTTCATTCAGCAAAAGATTGAGTATGTTGGCCTTTTGCCAATGCTTTGAATGTCTGTCAGCAACCAGGTTTAAAAGTAATAATGCTGTTTGAGTTTCACTGGATCTATTTGCAACCAGTCAGAAAACAGTAGTTAAGTCAGTCTATATCTATACATTTTATGATCAAAGTAGTTCAGTTTTCCTCTTTAAAATGGATCATTTAATTCATTTTCTAACCACACTGTGTTAATACAATCCCTACTTTTGAGTAAGATTGTTCACTAACTACTTATTTCTTCTCTCCTCTTTTGCCTCCATTTCTCCTTTGAATGTATCCGTGTAATTTCACATTCAACCATGGATTTGCTTCTGAAAACAGCCTGTTTTCATCTGCCCACCTTCACCGCTCATCCGCTATGCTTCATGTCTTTCCCCAAACCTGTTACCAGTCCCTGAAATGGACTTGCTTTCAGACATTTCGGAGGAAGACCCCTTTGGGGAGGCCGACCAGATCACACTAGACAGCTTTGAACTCCTTTCCACAGGGGAAACATCAGAGCAGGGGGACTGTGACGTCGCTGTCCTAGATTCTGTCTTGGATCCTATTGTAGCCCCTTCTCAGATTGACTGTCCTCCCACCCACGAGAAGCCTCTAAAAGAGGCTGACCACAAGGATTCTGAGTTTGGGTACTTTCCCTTCAGTTTCTGTAAATGCTTCCCACCCAGCTTCCCCTCACTCCTCGATGAAGATGGGTACCTTGCTTTCCCTAGCCTCCCCAAGGTCTGGGTCTCCTTCCTCCCTGCTGACGTCCAGCACTATGTTCCGATCACCTCCCCTTCATTCCTTCCCTCCCTCATCCTCATCTTTGGGCTCCTCCTCTCTGCTTCTCAGTCAGTGCCCTTTTCCCTCACATTTTCCCTTCCTCTGGCTCTGTCCCTCTGCTACCTGGAGGCCAAAGCCACGTCCTTTCATGTGTCTTATGACTGTGACTCGAATGACAGAACAGAGGAAGAGGAAGCAGTTGTTGGCACTCCAACATAAGCTTCAGTCTGTGCAGTCCACAAAACTACACTTCATCTTGTACCCCTCCCAATGTAGAGTGTAAACATGTGCATAAACTTTACCACTGATTACCCTCAATATAGTATGAGCTGCACATTTTCACACAGATATTTCAGTGCATGAGCAATAAGTGTAAGCAACTTCCCTTTCATTGATATCCATTGAGAGCTCCATACATTCTAATTTTAAAGCAAAGTTATAGGATTCTTTTATAAATATCTGTAAACCTTACTAGGTCTTAAAAAAAAAGAACTTAGGGTGCTGTGGTCATCACAGTAATTGACATGTATAAGTAGAGTTTCTATTAGTTCTTTTGTTAGAAAGCCAAGCTCATTCTTCTTGAATTTATGCATCTTTATTCCTTTATTCCTGACATTTGTAGTTCTAATCTCAGAAACTCCTTGTCTCTCTATGATTGTAGCATTTGGAGACCAGATGAATTTCAGGTAGTGTTTTATTTTGTATGAGTTTTTAAAAAAACTCTAAATCATATAATTATGTGACAGAGTCACCGTCAGGTATTTTGTAAGGAAAATATCTTTTCTTTAACAAATGTGTATGGAAAATGAAACAAGGCTTTTTGAAAATTTAGAATATATAGCCCTAAGGTTGGGCCTCTTAGTGTTCTTAAAATTAAATGTCTGGTTTGAAGATTTTTACCTCTTTATAGGACTACCTCTGCACTGCTAGTCAGTCCATGCTAACGTGTGCAGTATGTTTTTGATTGTTTTGTAAAATGTGGTCTGGTGACTTAGTGTCTTAGTATCCTGTGGTTACTATCAATCAATAGAGTAAGTCATGTAATTTAGAGCAAACCTAAAGACAAATGTGAAGATAATACTATGATTAGGCATTGAGAAGCCGCGAATCTTAAAGGGTACCTGCGGATGTGAAAGATGGACATTTTAGAGAATTCAGTGTTGACCCAGTAATTGGAAGATAGTTCTTAACAGATTATTGGTTGTGTCTAATATTTACCTTCTGATAAAAAAGATACTCTGAGCTTCTTGCTAACTTTTCAGAAATACTTGAATACATTTTTTTTAAAAAAAGAACATTTTGAACTCTCAGATTTGACACTGTCATTTGAATATGATACGTATATGATCCTGCTATCAATTAACATGTAAAGGTTAAACTATTTTCCTTTGGTATCAGAACCAGTATTTTTCTTTCTTGCCATTCCTGTCTTTGAGTTAGTCAGTAGTCACTAGTATTTATGCTAGTTTTAAATTTACAAATTTATTCTTTTGGGATGTTAAATACTGAGACTTGTCCAACTATGAAAACTGATTATTGTTTAAAGTATTTTATGAAAGAAAAGTGGCTATAGTTTAAAGAGTATTTTTAAATACCTACCATTGTAACATGAATGTAGCAAAGTAAACCAATTCCCTCCCCACCAAGGAAAGAAATCTGTGTAAAAAACTGAATAATAGGGAATATTTGTCTCTGACATAAAGGGAAAGCCAAATTTTACATCATTTTACTTTGCCGTTATCACCAGTGGATTTAGACATTTCAAATTAGAACTGATTGAATTATGCCATTTTTACACTCTCAGATTTTTATTCTTGAGTAATAAAAAAAAATACTCAAAAGCAGTGCATGTAAACTAGGGACTGAGAAAGAGTGAAGCTTCCATTCTCCATTCCACCCTTGCAAAGGATCATTTCCATCATTTATACAACACTGTAGGTGAAGAAAGACCACGTGGCTTAATGTTCTGCATCTTCTGAGGGCCACGCAATAAAGGTTGGTAATGCTAGTTCACCATTGAAGTTCAAATACAACTTCTTTGCACCAATGGTAGAGTTTCCACTAATACTTCTGTTTCTGGCCACTTGCTGTATGACTTTTCAGGCGAAGATGGAAGAAGAGGAAACAGCTGGAGGAGGTGGATATTTTTTCTGCAAAATTAAAACATGGTGGCTGCTGCCTGCCATTATTCTTGTGTGGGGTGATGCACTTTCAGGGTTTATTTGTCAGTTTTGCTTGTTGTGGCTTTAGGTTCTTAAAATTGTTATTACTAGTAATGTCTTAGACTATCCAACTCTGGTGCTTGCTGATTGATACACTTACGTTTATTTGCTTTTCCCCCCTGTGTGTGATTTAATTTCACAGAAAAATTCCTTGAGAGTAGAAGGGGATAATATTTATGTCAGACATAGCAATTTAATGTTGGAGGTTTGTATAATTTAAGAAAACAACTGTCCTGATGGCTGCCAAGCTGCTATGGTTGGGAGGTCACTCACAGGCTGGCTGGCAACATTTTTCAAGCACAGCGCATGAAATGCATGGGGAAAATCCAACTCGGGAGTGCATGTTACCAGTCTGACTGTGTTCTTTTAAAGTGGCTTAGGTAGGAATATATTTACTAGAAGTTCTCAAAGTGACAACTGGGAAAACAAGTTCTATTTCATCAGATGAATAGTTCTTATCCATTAACCTTGAAGTTCTGTAAGTAAACTTATTCTCTCCTAATGTGTTATCTCAGGGCATGGAATCTGAAGTAATGTGATCCCATCCTTAGTATTCATTAACCAGAACAGATATTTTTTGATTTGGCATTAAATCATTTTACTGTCGATCTATGTCCACAGTAGTTTGGGGTGGGTGGGTGGTACCACTAAAATCCATGCAGTTAGGAATGTGGTTCAATTAAAGTATTCCATGTGAAAGTATGCTAATTAATGGGGTCGCTTTGATAAAGAAGGAAGAATAAATGAAAGACAAAAAAGAGGGGGGGCGGGGGGGGGAGAAAACCTAGCCACCCAGTTAGGAATGTCAACTATATTCCCCGTGTCACACGAGAACTTTTCTTCTCCTTATTTAGGGGGCAGTACATGGCAATGTATTTAGTGGTGAACTGCAATTCTCAATAATCCAACTAATCAATTTGGTTGCTTTTGGCAGCTTGTGATAATTATTGGAAATGTATTTTTGCATAACTTACTAAAATGCTTTAAAGTATAATACATAACATTGCTTTGAACAAATACAAGAAATGTGCCTGATCTCAAGCCACAGTCATTTTTCCATGCCATGCAAAGATTTTAGATTTTCATTAGTTTTTGCAAATGGCTGTAGAAGCTCATAGATGAGCAACTATGCTTGTGCATGAATACGGAATACCTAATTTTATCAGATGCATGACCTGTTCCTCTGGGAGTGGGATGAAAGCTGTAATCAACAGGTGGCCCCCATGATTTTTGAAATGTAAGAAAAGGTTTAAAATTCAGTTAAAACCATTTCCTAAGCAATATTTAGTTTTAATTCCCACAAATACTAGTTTTCAGGGCCAATATAAAAAATCCCACAAATACCATTCATCAGGGCCTACTCCAGTGAAAAATCAACCTGGTAATTACTCTTGCATTTTTGTCTGTATAAGGACCATTTGGTATGTGGGGCAGCTGGGCCTCACATTTGTGCTTAGCAACTACATGAAACCAGTATGAGGTTATTTTATGGAGAGATCAAATACAAGCAGCCTATGGAAGCTGTTATTTTTATTCCTTAAGATTAAAAGCCACTGCTGGAATTTCCTGAAAAAAAATCAGTCCTTGCCCACCCCACCACTCCCCTTCTGTGGTAGACGATCTTGGACTGGCTTTCCCCTGAGGCCAAATGTGCTTCTGAGTCCACCTTTCTCTATTTTTACTTGATTTTAATATGTTCACAGAAGGCAATTTTAGTAGTAGCCCTAATCAGGAAGGTGAGTCTACAGGAACAAATTCATAGGCTGCATTCAAATCTAACTATTAGAAGGAAGAGTTATTAGCCATTAATATTAATTCCATGACTTCCTTCTAATAATGTAAATAGTTATTCCTTAAAAAATTCTAAACAAAGAAGACATTAGAACCATTTAAGATGTGAATCATAAAAAATTACAAATTCGCTTTACGTTCAAATTTTGAGGGACTCATTAAGGTTTTTCATAGGTGATAATATGGCTTTTGAGACTTGGCATTTTTCTTGCTTTAGTATGTTTTTTTAATTGTAAGTATGCTTTGTCTTATTTTTTGGTTTTATTTTTATTTTTGTCCTACTGGGTTTTTTCCCTTTTGGATTTCCCCCTTTATTACGTTACACATTGCTAGGACCTGGATAAGGCCCAGGAGGACATACTGAAACATCAGGCTAGCATTAGTGAACTCAAGCGCAATTTTATGGAATCCACACCTGAGCCGCGCCCTAATGAATGGGAAAAACGACGTATCACACCTCTGTCCCTACAGATACAAGGGGTATGTCACTAGCTATTTGTTGGCTATATGTCTCCAGCTTTTCAGTAAAATTCAGGTTGCTAATCTCTGATGCTGATTCCCAGGAAGTTACAAAATGTTCCCAGGTGTGTGTGTGTTTTTTTTTTTTAAATGTAATTGCTAACAATTTTTTAAAATACTAAATATTTATTAACAATGTAGTATGTGTTGACCTAGTTCTTAAGTAAATTGTATGAGTTACAAAGTACTTTTGAAATAGTTTCAGAATAACTATATTACTCAATTAGTGGCAGTGTATTTTTATATAGGACGACTTAGAAACTGAGATTATATGATATTTAATAAGCTTTTCAGATGCTGACTACTGAAATGAGAAAGTTTGTTTAATAAATAAATAAATAATGTGGATCATTTTTAGAATGGGTTAAGGTAATTACTAAGAGGAAAATGAGTTAAAGTTAGCTTTGAAGACTGATGAACCCCGATGTAAACTTGCAAAATGTTGTATCATACAAGTTAATACTAAGACTTCCTCATAATAAAATGTAGACTAGTATTTTAAAAATGTTTTCAACCATAACATTCTTTTTTCTTTCCATGATTACTTCTCCCCATCAATATCGTATTGCCTTTTGACTCTATTCCCAAAATATTTCTCCATTCATTCCCATCTGTTCTTTTCTGATGCTCTCAAAATCTCTATTATCAGCCAAGAACTTCCATGGGCTCTTTATCATACTTGAAGAGACAGTGACTATGCTATCTATAATACACAATTTAAAAAATATATAAAGGTCTTACCGTACAATTTCATCTTTCTCTTTTTCCTTATGCCCCTCACTTCTCCATAAGTTCATCATCCAGTCTGGCTTGAGTGTTGCCAAATTGTGCACATTTGATTTAGATAACCTCATGCTATTTTTATTAAACTTTTCATTAAAAGCAGAGCTGTTCGTTGCTTTAAATTTCTAAGTTTGTGATTGTCAAAGGAAAATAGCTCTTTAAGAACAGATGAGTAAAGATAATTGCTGAACTGAAAAAACTTTTGAAAATACGAAGATTTAAAACACTATGGTGTTTATAGGGTATTACGAAGTTGTATACAAGTTAAATTCTCATTTTTAGAATTTCTGAAGGTATTAATGTTCGTTTTTCAGCCATTGACTCTTGTGTTGTCTGGAGAAACAGTGTCTGGCATGCTAAGGTTTTGGCCTCACTGTATGTGCCCCTTCATCCATTTGTTCCGCTGACCCACACAATTGTTCTATGTTTGTGTTGTTGTCAATGTGATGTACTTGTCTTATTTGTTGATTATGTCTATTGTTTAAAACAATAGAGAAAAGGAGACCATGTTTTCAAGGATATTTTATCCATGACCGAGAAGCATCAGATGGCGGCAACACGGACAGTTGAAGAAAAAGCCCAGGCAGCAGACAAGGTGTTCACCTTGCATCCTTGGATCTACTCTTGCTTTTTCCTCTTTTCCTTTTATTTCTGTCCACAGCTATAAGATACTCTTTTTTTTTTCTTATGGGTTAATCTAAATTTTTTGAAAATAATTTTTGAGCATTAAAAAAGTTAAATCTCCATGTAGAGAAAGAAAGAGTCATTAGGTGAGATGTTGCAGAAGTACTTTATTTGAAAATTCACATTTTGAAATGTAGACATATCAATTGATTTAATAAGTGACCCCAATTTTGATGTATGTGGCTGGCAGTTGGGAAACCATGCTTTCATGTGAAAATGCACTGTTTGTATAATGCTGTATATACTGTGGTGGTGTTAAAATAACAGAGTATATGCAAATTAGGTTAGTAGTTTAGTAATTATCTTTGGAAACCTTTTGAATTTTCATTTTTATGATTTTCAATGGGGAAAAAAAGATTTTTTGTGTGTACCATAGCAGCCTCTCAGACCTCTCTCTCTGCTCCTGCATATATGAATATCTGGCATTACTAAGAAGTTAGCTTTCTGTTGCCTTTACATTCTTATTCTTCTGTTTCTCCTGGTTTTGCTTAGCCAGCTGGTCAGCCAGTTGATTGCTAAGGCTAGAGAGCTTAGAGTCTGTTGGAGGAGACAGACAGGGACATGTAAAGGAGTAATTAGAAAATGTGGGTAAAGTCGGTGTAGAAGATGAAATAATTTTGTGTTTGAAGGTGATTGGGAAGGCTGATTGACCGTTGTGTCAGGGAGAGTTGGCATTTCAGCTGAGACCCTAATGATGAGAAGGAGGCAGATGTGAAGTTTCCCATGTATAGGGAAGAGCACATGAAACAGCCCAAGCAGGAACTAGTTTAAGGAACTGAAAGCCCAAATGATAAGAGCTTAGGAACCATCGAGGAGGTCAAATCCTAGATCTTGTCGGGTCTTAAAGACCATATTGACATTTTGGAATTTTATTATATGAGTAGTGGGAAGCCACTGGGGAGCTATAAATTGGATCTGACAGAGATCGCTCTGCTGCTGGGTGAGGAATGGAATACAGGGGATCTGAAAGAGAGCAGGGATCAGTAGTAAGTGTTTTCCTTCCACAAAAGTCTGATTTTGTAAATCAATAGAGAGTATTATTTATCAGAACATACAGTGGAATGGAGACGGAGGCAAAATAAATAGAAGATGAAGTCTTGCTCTAAAGGAATTTGAGGTATAGTTGAGGTGAAATATTTCCAGAATACTGAAAATAAAAAACTAAACCAAGTGGCCTATTTATATATTAAAATGTTAGCATGAAGTCCAAAGCCAATTAGACTCTGTGTAAAATGATGACTTCAATATTACATGCTTTAAAAAGTTATGTATTTTTTGAAGCTTTCACACCCAGAAGCAAGTCAAATGGTAGAGTTGTTCAATTCAAAGTAATGTCCTTGTATTTTTGCTGTAGGAGACTTTGGAATTTTTGTTGGAGATGTTTACAGTTAATCATTTTTCTGGATGTCATGGTTTAGGAATGTACAATGTAAAATATGATGTCGTGGACATTACATTAAAAAGACTTTATGTGAAGTTTAAACCTGGAATTTGCCCACTGTTAAGCTCCAAAATGGTTTATCTGCACTTGAAGTTACTGCTCTTTTCTTGTTCTTTTCTTCTCCAGCACATGCAAGAAAATATGTACTTATTTGACATACATATGACTTGTTACTGCAATCATCCTTCATCCATCCTCCCAACAAACTTTGGTTTACCGCTTGCAGTGTGTCTTTTTCCCCAGATAACAACGTATCACTGCTATTAGTTGGAAGTGTGTGAGTAGTTATGTATACTGCAGTGTTTTGACTTTTAACAGGATATCTTACAAATTTTTGTCTTTGTTGCATCTTCATTTTGCTACTGATTTTGCAGGGTTTTTGATTATCTTTAAATTGTAATCCTTAATGAAATGTAAAATAAATAATTATGCATGTGTATAATTTGACCAAATTTACAGATTTTTTAATATGGGTTTTACAGATTTAAAAAACAGTAGTAGTTTCTTGTTTAAAAGTTAATGTATTGAACTTTCAAAATCGATTCTGTTTGAATATGAATAATTTTGAGAGTAGAGCAGGAAGTTGGAAACCAAATAATTCTTTAATAGATTATGACATACTTAAACTTGTATAATACAAGAGTCTTATGAGTTAGTAGTGATTACATAGACTATAGTTTTGAAGTACTTTTGAAATATCTATTTTATTGAATAATTAAATGAATCACACTTATTTAGATTCCCCATGATCTCTTACTGGCAAGGACCCCCTCTCCACCAACTCAATCCCTAGGGATGGTGTAATTATGGAGATTATAATGAAAATTAATTGGTCCAGAAGATTTCTTTTTCTCCTGAATATTGCAAATGCTTATGCACCTAGCCCTCCTCATCTCATTGTCCCTATTCCTCACTCCTCCTAGTGCACTGTCCCAAAAGGGGCATCCCTAAAATGTCATTCATTCATCCACCTAACCAATCATCCATCCATCCATCCATCCATCCTCCATCCATCCATCCATCCATCCATCTTTAAGCTCTTATGAGCAGTGGGCACTTCATGGTGACTCTGCTGTTGGCATTCTGATACCTGGGACAGTCCTCAACTTTCCTGTTGTGCAGGTTAGGGACCATCACTCAAGGGCCAGAAACGTGAATATTACATTTGTCTTAGTTTTTCAGGAACAGATGATTTTAACATTGTTCACTGAGTTTTCACCCCTGAGTTTGTTTTCCTATTTAGAATTCTTTTCTTTACCTGTTTCTTACTGGGGAAAAAAGGTGCTATTCATTCAGTGGCATTTCAGCATGTCTGATGGAATTTCTGTGGGTTGCTATCAGATCACTTGTGAACAAAGTAATGTGGAAAAGGGAAGAGTTAGTAGGAGCTGGAATGGTTATAGAAGGGCATGCACAAAATATGGAATATTAGGTGTACCTCAGACAGATGACGAAATTTGGAAGGGCATTGGAGGCAGGATAGGACCACCAAGCTATGGCACAGGAATAAGCATTTCAGGTGGAGGGGCCACTGAAGAGGTCCTTCTGAAGAAAGAGGCCTACTCTGAAGAGCTGCCTCAAGAATATACAACACAGTGTTTGATGGATAGGTAGGCCATGCTCAGTTTGTGATGAAAGTTTTAGTGACAAACCAAGGAGCCTTAGGCTGTTTTCATAGGTTGGAACTATCACCAATTCTCAAGCAGTGTGGAAAGCTGGCATTCAGGCAAACTGCCACATGCACCTGCTGCAGAATCTTTGCTAATCCTCACCTTTCTTTCAATTTATGCTGTTCTGATTCTTGTATAACCTTTCCTTTTTTTCAATAGGTCACTGCTCTCTGTTCCAACTTATTGGTAACTCTTTGCTCTTCCTTTTCTGACCTCTCTAGAGCCTAGAAGAGGAGATAACATCAATTTTGTTTAGTGAAAAGGGCTTTTCTGATAGCATGAAAGCTACCTTCACCTCAGCCACCACTTGGACAGCAGAGGGCACTGGTGTGAACTATAATGCACCTTGTGAAACACTTTCTTCCTCGCCCTTCTCACAGTTGCCTGAGGTGCATTTTACTTTGTTTCCCCTGTTTTTAAAAGCCACATATGAGAGTGATTTTTATTTTTAAAATATCCAGGAACCTTTCCCTCAGTGCTTTCATTGATGAAATTAATCCTTCCTGGGAAAAACATTCATGAAATAATGACTGAATTTGGATGTAAGGAAATGATACAGATGGGATGTTCTGCTTTTGGGTCCCCCCATCCCCCCCCCAAAAAAATAGCTACCTAAATTCAGAGAATCATTTAAACCACTAAAGCCCAGATTCGGAGTTGTTATGTGGAGGGAAACCCTCAACCAAGTAAAGAAGCTAAGTATGCTTCCAGAATTAAAAGTATTCAAAACCCAAGTGTCTTTCAGGCATCTTCTGATGGCTTATCATTTAAAAACTATTTACATGGAAAAATCTGAGATGCCTGCCATATTCAGTGAAATAATTGTTTTCATTTTTTGGAATGAACTTAAGGAATTCCCTGAACTTGGGCAGAACCCATCTGAGCATTTGAAGTTAAATATAATAATAATGTACCGACCTATAATAATAATGAACATTTAGGCACTGTACTACTTACTAGAATCAATTCACTCCCAAGGAATAAACGTCTGCAGTGGGGCAAGGGTGAGCATCTCAAATAACAAAGTTGGTTCATTGAGGTTTTCAAAGATGCTAGGAGGGGGGCTGAATTCTAAGAGAGAACACTTGCAATCATCATTGACATCCACCCTAATGTCATGTACCCCGTTTGTTAATCTGCAATCTAATTTGGATGTTAATAGCCAATTCTGGAATAACATTTTTATGTTATCTGGGATCAACAATAATTTTGCCAGTAAAAGCTGTGTTTTTAAATGAGCTAGCATAAAACAAAAATTTCATCTTACTAATACTGTATTCATTTAGGAATCAGGGTTTCAGTTAGGCTTTATAATCTGATTAAGTCCAAAACTGTTTGTTGAATTGGTTTTATAATTTTAAAATTTATAATTTAAGATAATCAGTAAGCTTCGGTATAATTCCAGTTTTTCCCCTGTCTTTTCAATTATATGAGTAGAGCTAATAGATTCAACTATACTAAAAGCACTTTATTTCTTTGGGAGATGCTGGCTGTTTTGTGTTTTTTGTTTTCTTGTGTAAGCTTTTTACCTCTGTCTTGTCTTTCATGTGACCTTGAGCAAAGGTTTTGTGGATGTTGATTCGCACTGTTCTGTCTTCACAGTGTCAGATGTTTGTTTAGTGGGTGTTGAGGTAAAACTTTATTGATTTGTGTCCTCGGTTGCTTTTTGTTTCACAGAAACGCGCTCCTGAGTCCGAAGGGCCTTGCGCTGGAGCCAGTGATGCTGTTAAGGTTCTCCCCTTTCCATGTTAACACCATTGCCTGCCGCTTCTGACCCGTCACGTTTCCCCGCTTCCCTTTCAGTCAGCCATCATAACCATCACTGTTTTCCTCCATGACATGAACCTTCCATCAGTTGGTTTGGGTTTCCGTCATTTTTATTTATTCATATATTTTTGTTCTCCCTCATCCGCTTTTTTTTTTTGTGCAGAGTTCACATGAGACTCTGAATGTAGTGGAGGAGAAGAAGCAGGCAGAGGTTGGGAAAGACGAAAGAGTAATCACAGAAGAAATGAACGGTAAAGAGCTATCACCCGGGAGTGGTCCTGGGGACATCCGTAAGGTGGAACCTCTGACACAGAAAGACTCCACCTCCCTGTCTTCTGAGAGCAGCAGCAGCAGTGAGAGCGAGGAGGAAGATGTGGGCGAGTACCGGCCCCACCACCGGGTGACTGAGGGCACCATAAAGGAAGAGCAGGAGGAGGATGAAGAAGAGGTGGAGGAAGAACCCAGCCAAGCATCCCAGGTAGTAGAGAGGGAGGCAGCAGTGCCAGAAGCCAGCCCAGGCAGACACGCAGGGGCCAGTGTAAGCACAGTAGAAACAGTGACCCAGGAGCATGTAGTTGCCCCTAAGATACCTGCAGAGAAGAGTGTACACGAAGGCGCATTTAAGCAAGATGTGAGCGAAGACACAGAGGACGAGCAACATAAAGTTAACGGAGAGGTGTCTCATGTTGACATTGATGTTTTGCCACAAATTATTTGTTGTTCAGAGGTAAATGGGAGACCCAGGCGGGAGCTAAACTCTGGAGCTATTTCTCAGGTGGAGAACACCTGCTTTTCTTCTTCTCCTGTCCTCCCAACTCTCCCTCAGCTTTTTCAGCAAGATTCTGACTTTGATCTCACGGGAGGAAGGCAAAAGCACTGCTTTGTAGACTTTCTGCCAGCTCGGTCAAGGTTGCTAGCTCCTTTCCTGCAACTGAATCATCTCATCCAGTAAACTCCTACAATCCACCACATCATTTTTCCATTCTTGTTTCACATCTAAATTTTTCTTTGCATGTTTTGGATGTTTTCAACTTTTTGTCTTTGGTTGCACTGATTCATACTTAATGCCTTTTTCATTGGTTTAATTAGAAAATTGTATATGCATTATTGGAAAATGGTCAGTGTGAGTGTGTGTGCTGCTGCTGTGACTGGCTTTGATTTTTTGGCTCATTGTCTCTTCAGCTTAAGAGTTTTAGAAATGGCAGCGGGCCCTGTTTACCATGGTGCTCTGAATTCAACATCTGGCAGTGATGAAAACAGTATTTCTTGAATACCACTATGATTTCTGGGGATTGTATGGTTTGGTTAAAGCCTTTTCTTTCCTTTTAGACAGCCAGAGGCTAACTGTTTAATAGATTACAGTACTCTTTTCATTCTGTCCTATCATCAATTCTGGATTATTTGCAAGTTGATCATATGTTCTGTGGATTATCTACAGGGTATCTCAGTCTTTTCTTTTTTCTCTTCAAGATAGAGAACTTACTTCACTCTTCTTGGATAAAGTCTTGGTCTCTAGGTGCAGTGTCTCTGCATTGGAAGTTAAAGTTTTGTTGAGGGAAGGCAAACTTCCGGGTGAATATGTCTTCATTCTAAGTTGAGCTGCCCACAATGCAGGGATTGTCCACATTTTCTCTCTTTAATGAGCTGGAAAAATCTTGAAGTAACTTTGTCTTGAAATAATTAAAAGGATTTTTATTATATCACTTTTAAACTTCCTGGTTCTCTTCAGAGAACACATTTATGAGTCCTGGAAGGCTCTATTATTTTCCACATTTACCTTACATTACACTTGGTAGTATTTTGCTGGTAGTAGTTAGTCTGGCGTTGTATTAAACAGCAGACCATGTTAACGGGCCATGAACCTCTCCTTTAATGTTTTTAATGTTTAATTGTTCAAAGCATTAATATCATATTCGTGGACTAATCCTAGATAGAACAGTTTAACTTAGCTAATAGAGAAGAAACACTGCAAGTTTTAGACAAGTATAATTGGAAACAGTAAGACTTGAAAATGGGATCTCCTTGTCAATAGAGCAGAAAAGGCTTTTTGAAAAAAAGAGCAAATTTTAGCCTACCTAGATGGTGTACCACTTAAAGACAACAAGCCTTCACACAAATCATGTGGTTCTTTAAACCGCAGTAAAAATTGAGGCAGGTCACTTCACATAGTTCATTCTGTGTTTTCTTTTCAAGTTTATCATTACTTACCCAAAGCTAAAGTTTATATGTCATTGTATACCAGGCTTGACACGTAAGTAGTTTGGGGACCATCATAACCTGAAGCGTATCATAATTTGAAGCATACCATAATTTATGGAGCAATTATGTTAATTTATTCTTATCATATATACATACATATGTATATGCATATGATATTTGAAGAAAAGTGTTTTTCTTTTGTGTCTCTTGTCTTAGATTATTTGCTTTTACTCTTTTCTTTTGTGAATGAGTGTGTGTTTGGATATACATATTTCTTGCAATTATTTTTGAAGGCTCCGTTAAGTGCTTTTACTACATTACCTCTAGAATTTATTTTCCTCTTCCTTTCCACCTCAGCCACCCGTGGTAAAGACAGAGATGGTAACAATTTCTGATGCCTCACAAAGGACAGAAATCTCCACCAAGGAAGTCCCTATTGTTCAAACAGAAACCAAGACCATCACATATGAGTCTCCACAGGTACGAAAGCTCTAGATTTGGACTGAGCTCGTTTTCACTTAGTCTGTTTCTCTCTCCATTCTGTCTTCTTCTAGTTTACATGTTTCTGACTTTGATGTACTGTTTTATATCTCCATTTCATAATTGTACTTCAACAACATAACTTGTTATGTTGCTTCTTAGATTGAGACAGAGAACTATAATCAAATTGGTGACCCAGTAATTTCAGGGAGGAAGCATACACATGATTATTGAAGACAGGCAGTACCAATCTTGTTCATATTATTATAAGCCATTTGTGGCTTAAAGTATCTAGGATTGTTTATGTATACTTGGGAAACAGATCATCTTACAGAGTTTATGGGATATGATATAATTTGTGCATTAGTAGGATTTAGGCATCCCTCCCCATGAAGACAGATCCAGTCAACTCTTGCTTGCAAGTTTACATACATGTGCACACACATTTGTGCTTCTCCTTCACGTGGGATTATTTTCTGAAGACATATGCCATTATTGTTATGTAAATGTGTAACTGTTCTAACAAATGTGTGTGTTTGATTTTAAGTATTCAGACATTGATTCTGTAAATATTTGAGATAATCATTAAGATATCTAACTTTAAGGGTAACAGAAAAAGGGAAAATATTTATCATTTCAAATGGAACTGTTTAGAAATTTGGACAACTATTTTCTTGACTGAGAAATTTAATGTTCATAGTAGGATTGTGCTATGGTGAAAAATGGTAGATTATTACCCTCTTGAAATATTTTTTAATGCATGTATATGTGAAGCATTCCTCAACATTATTTTAGAAATGCTGTGCATAGAGCCCACATGAGCACAAACAGGTCTTTGATGCATGGGTGTGGTGGGAGAGCAGGTACCCGTGTGTTCCTATGGTGGTGAGTGCCCTTGTGAAGAAATACATTGCATGAACCAAATGCGAGAGAGATTGCCTCTTACCTTATAGTAAGAAGGGCTCTGGACCTTCCAGTTATTTCCCTGTGTCTGGAAACAGGAGGCAAATATATATGGTGACCTTAAACTAACATTTAGTTTATGATCTTAGTATAAACTAAAAATATTAATTTGCTGTATTTCCACTAGTAAATTCTAGAACTTTCTACCAGAAAAGTATCAAAACAAACAAATTAAAACCTATTTAGTTATCTGCACAGGATTTATATATGAGATATATATATATATATAGAGAGAGAGAGAGAGAGAGAGAGAGAGCGCACACATGCATGCATACTTATTGAAATATATATCTTCATAATATACTCACAACACACGGACTGTTACAGGAAAAGTGTTGTTTAAAAATCTAAAGATAAGCATAATAACCAAACGATGTTAATTTAGTCTATTCTAGTTAGGTTCTGTTGCTTAGTAATCTGAGAAAACGTTTATCTATTTTTACCCACCTGTGCTTAAATAACAAACCAGCACTTCTGGTCACTGTGGCAACGTCTCTGCCTGGTTCTCTGGTTTCTTCTTCAGTTTATATAAATGGCTTTCAGTCAACTTCTCTCATGACCCCCATAGCTTTCAGACCCAACTCCTTTTTCCACTCTTCTTTTTTTTTCTGTCTCTCTGTGTCTGGGGTTTGCTTCTCCCCGTGCATTTAGTCTTTGATTTTACTCTGTTTAAATGTCAGCCAATGCTGGTCAGTAAATTACCACTATAAACATGAAAAGACAGATAGCATCTTCTGCCAACTACAAAGATTTTAAAAGATGCATATTTGATGGGAAGGGCATCTTCTATGAAAACATAATGGAAGTTAAGCATTGCTTTGTATTTTTCCCCCAATTATCCAAAGATTGATGGCGGGGCTGCTGGTGACTCGGGCACGTTACTGACTGCACAAACCATCACATCTGATTCCGTGTCAACAACCACTACCACACACATCACTAAGGTAAAGCAATCCAGGGGAGTTCTAGGGAGAGGACAGTACATTGCAAACAGGATCCTTTCTGAATTGTTTCTTTGTTCCTATATACACTTCAAAGTAATACACAGACAGTGCCAGTGGAATAAACCTGCAGACATTTAAAGTATCCAAGAAAATTGGGCTCCATTGACAAATGTATTTAAAACAAATTGCAATTCGTAAAGTGCAAAGGGCTAAAAATATGTATGAATCGCTATACCTAAGACAGCTACAGGAATAGAGAGAATTTAATAAAAGTGGAAGCACAGGTTTATTAGAAAGTACAAAGTGAATGTTGACTATCATTCAGCCTTTTCAACAAGTTCTTCAAATAATGTAAATGTCCCCTCACTGATTGATGATCCCAGTATGTTGACTTGGGGTGTGTCTCCAGGTCATTCTCTAACTGTTTAGCACTAGATCATATGACCAGTGATTCTGGAGGTGTGGTCTCTGGACTAACAGCAGCCTGACTTGTTACAGGTGTGAGCACTGTGGTCCCACTTAGGACCCGCTGAAACCCTGGGCCCTCCCATGCTTGCCACAGTCCTCAGATTGCTAACTCCAGTTTTATTTTCCAGTAATCCCTTTTGCTTCTACTTCTCATATTTGGTTAGTGCCTGAAGGTCTTAAATGTATCCTTTGTGCATTCCATACCCCTTATTTCAACAAAAAATCTTTGTAAATTAACAAATGCCACATAAATGAGAGATAGTATGGCTGAGCATTTTAAAGCACATCCAGTTACTAAGGCAAGTGATAGCCTTGTTTCGTATGATGAAGTGCAATCACTGTGACTTAGTGTATACATTTATCAGAGTTCCAAAGGTTGGGTGTGTGCTTCCTCAGGACCGTGTGGATTTGCTCCTTGTCTGTTTAGGATGTCGCAGGCATGTGATCTCTTCACCGTCAGGGCCCAGGCTCTGTTATGTTAGCTGCTCTATACCAGTGACTGTGTGGCAGTTCACCCAAGAGCTCCTGCCCACACGGCCCGTCACATAGCCCTGTCAGCCATGTGCCATGTCCACACGTACAACTACATGCAGAAGCTGTGATTACAGCATTGAATGACAGCCATATCCAAGTCCTCTTTATTTCTGTTATTGCACTAAACCAAAGAAACAAAATCACCAAATAGAGTTGTATGATGAGAATTAAGCAGACGAAACGATAACACCAGGCAATTTCCAAACCTAAAGATACTGAAATTGTTAGAATTCCTTGTAACTTTCCATAAACCAAATAATTATTTCTTCTCCTTTTAAAAAATTGACCAATTGGGAATGAGGAGACTCAGGAAGTTCTAACAGTGTCCCAGTGGAACCATGTGGATTAAATGGCAGCTGGTCCCTCTCAGTGTCACCTGAATCTTGATACATTAGGTTTTAAGGTTGCTTTCAGTTGAGGAACTTACGGATGCTATAGCTTTGACCACAGGATTCTCCATTGAGCTTAAAAATATGGAAAGTTTCCAGAACATCAGCCTTCCCTGCTCAGTGTGCATTGCCTTATAATGATCAGAAGGTCTAGGTGTGCCCCATCTGTTTTTCCTGACTCTGTGTACACAGCTTTAGTGATTACCATTTCCCCCCTTCTTTTCTTTATGACCTTTAGACAATAAAAGGTGGAATATCTGAAACAAGAATTGAGAAACGCATTGTGATCACAGGAGATACAGATATTGACCATGACCAGGTAAAGCCCTGCGGTTCTGGTTCTGAAATTGACCGTGTTTATTTTCTAGGTTTTGTGCCTGTCATCATGTCACATAAAGTATATCCTACCCCTCCTCCCAGTGCCTCCTGGCTGAATCCTAAGTGTGGAATTAAGGCCTGGATATACCTATCCTTTCAGCCTTCCTAACTCTGGGGATTGCTTTTTATTTCCCACTGGATTTCTGTGTACTTTGGGGTCAAAATAATTGTGGGGATTCCTGGCAGCTGTTAGATATTCATGTGGGCCTGGTTTCAGGCAAGTCATCAGTGATTAAAAAATGAATGGCAGCTTAATGATCCTGACTTCCAAAAAATAAGCCACTAAGTTTGCCTTATGACTACTTTTAGGAACTTAAAAGAAATTTTTACAGCATTAGGAAAATTGGGTTGTTTACTACTAATTATTACTATTATTGAGGGGTGGGAGAAAGTAATCTAAGGTCTTTTACAAAGTGAAAATTTATATGTATTCAGAAAAAAAATTAAAAGAATTGAGCTTCTATTCTAATGTTGAGCAGGATGCATGATTTAAAAGCAGGTGGTAAATAGAACTGCTGGAGACTTTGAGAGTTGTTTTAATTTTAGATAGCAATTTCAAGTGATAAGTTTTTGTTTCATTATTTTCTGAGTGATTTTAACTCAACTTTAAAGGAGACCAAGCTTTTTTTCTTTTTTAAAAAATTTTTGTTGATTTCAGAGAGGAAGGGAAAGGGAGAGAGAGAGAGAGAGAGAGACAGACAGACAGACAGACAGACAGACATAAATGATGAGAGAGAATCACCAATTGGCTGTCTCCTGCCCTGGGAATTGAGCCAGAAACTCAAGCATGTGCCCTGACAGGGAATCAAACCGTGACCTCCTGGTTCATAGGTTGACACTCTAGCACTGAGGCACACTAGCTGGGCCAAGATGTTTTCTTGTATAACAACTTGAAGAAAAGAAAAAGAAATGTTCAGTTGACCAAACAGCTGGAGAGGAGGAACAAATGTTTGTTAACCAGCTTTGAATGCAATATAGAATTCAGGAAAGAGAATTTTAGAGAACAAAATTTCTCATGTAAGAAAGTCTCACTGTGTATGACCAAAATAGAAATAAATTTTCTACTATGCCCTCTAAGGATATTACTGTTTTTGTTAAATCCCTGTAAACAGGGTTTACTTACATATTACATATGTATTTTTTTATTTCCTTGCATTATTAGAGGTTGAAGGGTTGCCCTGACTCTGAATTTTGACCTAAGAGCGCAGATTCCTAGTGGTAACCAGCACATGAGCCTATTTACCACTGGAAAGTGAATTACCTGCTTGGAAACCAAGCCTCCAGTTTCCCATGGAGAGGATTTTTCTGCCTCTGTTCACTGTACAATCTTGAGTTCTTTTGACCTTAAGTTGGACCAAAGGTATTCTAGCTCTTTTGCTCTAGGACTCTCGCTCAGCAAGCATTTGTTAATCCCTATAGCATGCTGGCAGGAGCCCACTTTCTGTGGTGGTAATGGAAATTGGGTCTTCTCCCAGCCTTTGTGTCTTTTACCCTTTGTCTTCTGTGAACTGAGACCTTTCCAGCTTTCAGAAGCCACTATTTTCTCTTAGGGATTACTCTCAGATTTTATTTTGTGTGCATTCTTTTGTCTTTTGGCCTGTTTTAACTGAAAATAAAGCTAGGCAACACTGCTTCTGAAAGGCAGGTAGAAAAAACACAGACTGAAATATAAGTACCCAAGTAGTACACATTCCTAACTCTTACAGTAGAAAACAGTCATGGTATGGCTGCAGCATTAACTTGCTGTGAGTACACGCCTCCCATTTGTATGATGTGCTTCAACCCATTTTAAAACTGAGGTCAGATATCCAAATGATGAGAATAGAGATGCAACTTTTATACTTTTTCATGTCTAATCATAAGATGGCATACACTTTTCTGACTAAATTTAATTGTGGCTTTTGGTCTGATTGTCACTAGAAACTCATGATGAGTTCGCCTACTCTTTAACACCTGTGATGACAGAACTATTTGAAATTAAAGGAGAGATATCACCTCTCTGCTCAAAACCGATGTTGATCATGTGGTGACTTTAATATCATTGACACCTTTTCAGCTCCTTGCCTACGTTAAAAGAATCTTCATAGTGGAAGGAATTGCTTCAACTGAGCAAGACAGGAAAAAGGAATCTCTTGTGCTGGCAAATTAAAGAAGCGTGCTTTCATCGAAACCTGCTTTGTGGGTTCTTTACCCTGTGCCAGTCAGTCCTTGACACTCACCTCTCTACTGGGGATGCGTAAATGACCTGGCCCTTGCTCCTCGGTCAGCTGTCAGTCGAAGGTTACTGAGCAAAACCCAGTTCTAAGAAAATAACTTATCAGTTTGGCAATGTGATATGTTTTCTCACAGTCTATTATTACCATAATAAATTAACATTTAAATTGTTTAATTTTATGTCTAATATCATGAAATGAAAGGAACTAATGGCAAACTGATTTTGACTATTTAAAGATGACTAGCAGTTTTTTAGTTTCTCTACTTGTTAATTTTTTAATTTATTGATTGGCTTTGAAAGAGATAGAGATAGATAGATAGAGAGAGAGAGAGAGAGACGTTGTTGTTGTTCCACTTACTTATGTATTCATTGGTTGATTCTTGTATGTGCCCTGACTGGGGACTAAACCCACAACCTTGGTGTATGGGACTACGCTCTACCCAACGGAGCTACCCGGCCTGGGCCTTTTCTAATTAAAGCATGTTTCACATGTGTTACCTACCCATGAACATAATTTGTATTTTCGCTTTAACATTTACACTGTTTTAATGTAATCTTTGGAGTGAACATAAACCTAAAAGTATCTGATACGTTGCCTGTGGCTACATTTGACTTCCATCAAAGCTCCAATCCTCCACAATTAGGATTCCACAGACCACCATGGGTAGACAATTTTGATCATCCTAGTCTCCCTCTTCCCTCTGAACACATGTATACTCCTGTTCGAATTGTGGTCCATACACAGAAGCACCTCCTGACCTTCTTTGAGATAAGAGCCCTGCTCTTCACCCCACTCCACTCTTGCCCTCTGGTTCTCCTGCTCTGCTTACCAGATAAGCAGTGGAGCTGCTACTCATATTGGAGGCTGGTCCCTGTCTGACTTTGCTTTTGTTCTGACACAGGTGGGGTACGAGAGATTGTCCCCTAGTGGAAACTTAAGCACCCCTAGGTGTCTTCCAAGCTTTTGTGCAAAAGTTTTTTGGTGTAAAAACAATTTCTTCTTTTGTAGCTTACCTCTTTTGTGTGGAATGAGGCTCAGGGTTTTGCTCAGTAACCTTCCGGCTGACAGAAACTATATTCCAAACAAGAAATGCAGTTATCCCCTTAGGCAGTTGACAGCAACAGGAACCATCATGCTGCTTTTCCTAGAAGCATATTTTCCTTATGAGGTAGGGTGCTCTCTAGCCTGGTAGAATTTCTTTGTTTCGGAGATCTGTCCTCGATTTTTAGTGTTCTTCTATGGTGTTTTCTTGTACTTTTCTTTAAAAATCTTTCCCCTCCAAAAAAGGATCTTTCCATTTGCCACAGCACTTTCTGATACATTGCAGGAAACCTTATTGCTGTTCACAACAGGTCCAGAGAGAACTAGTGGTAGGACACCCTGAGGCCCACTCCTGCCCTGCAGCCCCGGCAGGAAAGACCCGTTAACCTTTGCTCCTTCACTGTTTTCAACTGTAAAGTAGGGATCTGTCTACTCTGGTCTTAAGCTGTACTGATTGTGTGTCACTATCATTTGTGGGTTTTCATTGTTCTGTGCCCTAGAAGTTTATAGATATTTTTACTGCAACATTTTTCAGTTCAACAAACATTTTACTCAAACAATTACTGAGAGCTCAAAGAGGGCAGAGGTACGTGAGGCCTGGTCCTGCACCTTGGGGTTTCAGGCAGTTGGTCAATAGCAAGTGTCACTTGAGTGTACAGGGTAAGCTCTATGCTGTACACCATCCCTTCTATCCTTACAACAGACCTGAACATGCTCTCTGCAGCCTGAGCATTTAATCTCAGGTGATAGGTGAGAATGCTAAGGTCAGAGCACATCCGTTTTCCCAGGTCTTGTGGTGAGGGCACGGCTGGGATTCAGAGCCAGCCTGCTTCTTCCACATGTGTTATTATTTGAAAGTAGCCTGGACAAATGGGGACTCTGGGGAAATGAGAAGCAGCCTCTAAAAGGAACAGTGAGCCCATTTCAAGTCTTCCTGCTTCCTCAAAGAGCAGAGGCGGAATCCCAAGTGCTCAGCAGGCATGTGTTTGGCCACCTTGAGAAGGAGCCCTTTCCTCCACTGACAGTGTTCTCTCCTGACCCTGGCAGGCGCTGGCCCAGGCCATCAGGGAAGCCAGAGAGCAGCACCCCGACATGTCGGTCACGAGAGTGGTGGTGCACAAGGAAACTGAGTTGGACGAAGGGGAAGAGTAAGTCAAGGTAAGAGAGCCTGTGCTGTCCAGGGCCCTTCTCATGACTGTTCTGTGGTTCTGAACCTGCTGAGGGATGTGAAAGGGGCTTCTATGTCACAGTGTCTTTCTCCTGTCGTCCCATTTGATTTTCCAGACTGTTATTCCCAAGTCCATCTGCTCAGGTTGTCTGGATAGAATTATAAACTTTCCACCACAGGGCATTCGGTGTTAATAACTGGCAGGTATTGAGGGCTGCTAGTAATTGACATTGATAAGTTGCTTTACTGTTTAAAAGCACACAAGTACAGTTATCTTAATTAATGTTCACAATGACCCTTTGAGAAGGTGATGTCTTCATTTAGATGAGGGATTTTATTGCAAGAGGCGCAATGGGAGAGCCGAGTTAAATTCTTTTAATATAGGCATTAGTAATGGTATATCAGAGAATGAACCATGAAAGGAAAAGATTCCTTTGATTATGTATAACTTTAAGCAAACCAACAAAAACAAAAGTAAAGAATAAATGACAATGTTTAACATGCCTGGCAGAGAAAGAATTAGTATCCTGAATATATTAAGAACTCTTATGTGCCATCAAAAAATGTAAACCCTTCAGTAGAAAAATGGGCAGAGGATTAAGCAAGTAAACCACATAGAAACTAAGTGAACATAAACAAAAATGTTCAGCGTCACTGTTGCTTAAATCAGTATCAATGAAAAATGCATTGTACAAGTTTTCACTTATAAATCTGCCAAAGTTTATGTTTTTAACCAGTGTTGGGGAGGTTGTGGGAGGAAAAATATATTCATATGCTGCTGTATAAATTAGTAATATTTCCTGGAGGACAATTTGGCAAAAACTTACATTAAACATGCCTACCATTTATACCACTTTAAAAAATATATCTTAAATAATCAGAGATATGTATGAAGATTACAAATGTATTTATAACATTTTTGTGTATACTAGCAAAAAATTGGGAACAACCTAAATGGCCAACAGTAGGGTTGGTTGTACCTTCTGCTGTCATCATTATGTGATGACTAAATATAGCTATTAAAAGTTGGGCTAAAGAATTCTTAATGAAATTATTAAATGTTCATAATTATATATGGATTTTCTTGTTTGTTTTTTTTATTTTTATTGTTCAAAGTATTACAAATGCCCCTCTTTTTTCCCCATTGACCCCCTCCATCCCACCCTGCCCCCCTCACTATGTCCATGAGTTATGCACAGATGCATATGTTCTTTGGTTAATCTCGGGGTGACTGGTCACAGAACACTCCGCCTGTGTCAAGGCCGCGTGCTTTTTCATCGCAGAGAGGAGTTCAGTCACTGCACAGCCTCCCCTTTATGTTTTTAACTTTTGCCATGGATGCCTTTCTTGTTCTTATTGAGTAAGGACAGATTCTGGATATTAATCCTTTGTCAATTTTATGTGTTCTGGTTTGCCTTTTATTAATAATTACTCCACTATAGTTATTAATACATTGAATTTAGTTATTAATATAGTTAATATAGTTGAGTTATCAAGCTTTCCTTTATGGCTTATGTTTTTTTTCATACCCTGAAATATTAAAGATATTTTTGATCCTGTGATTTTAATGTTGCCTTTCACATATCATTTCTTAAATCATCCGAAATTTTTTTTCCTGTGTGATGAGAAACAGTGATCCATTTGTTTTCTGTATAAGTAGACAGCGTGCCATTATTGTTTATTAAAGAGCCCATCCTTCGCCCTCTAATGTGCAGATCATGTATCCAGTTTCTTGAATGCATGGGTGTGTTTCTGAGCGCTCTCATTTCCATCCGTCCATGTGTCCATCCCTATTCCAGTGCCATGCTGTCTTATTCACTGTAGCTCTAAAATGATCTTGATATCTGCTAGGCCATGTCTCCCTAATTGTGTTCTTTTTCTTCAGGAGTATCTTGGCTGTTCTGGGCTCTTTTTATGTCATATAAATTTCAAAGTCAGATTATTAGGTTCTAAGATAAACCTTCTGGTATTTTAATTGGAATTACATCCACTCTTTAGCTCAGTATAATAAAAACTATATCTTTATGATATTGTCTTCTTTTCTACAAACATAAAATATCTCTCTATTTATGTAGGTCTTCTTTAATTTCTTTCAATGAAATTGTATGATTATTTTACCCAGAGAGAGGTCTTATAAATCTTTTCTAGCTGTTGCTGGTATAGGCAGATACAATTGGCTTTTCTATATTGTCTTATACCTAGCAACTTTACCCTTTATTTATTTACATGCTGTTTTTAACACAGGTGTACAAAGGGGCTATAAGCAGAAATCAGTTAAAAGTTTAACACATTATCTAGATACCTGAATAAATGTGGTGTATAATATGGTAAATGTTGATCTTCTTATTTTTGAGATGTACTTTCCTGATAGTTTTATATATGGAAGACTGAGAACACCTTAGCTGGGAGTCAGACGGTCAAATATTATGTTTTAATCTTGTTAGATCTCAAACTATGTGACATTGTACAAATCAGTGGGGATGGTTAAATCTACCCCTTTTTTAAAAAAAAAACAAACTCGTAGGACTTATTATAAGGGTATAATAAGATAATGAGTGGGTATTTCTTCTCTAAATTCTTTGAATCGGTAGTGATCACTGTGAATATTACCAACACCCCCACCTTCCTTTGTGGCATTTAATAAGTTAAAATGCATTAATTAGTTATATCAGTTATTCCTTGTACCTTAATTTATTTTTGCATTGGGAGACACACACACACACACACACACAGCCTTTGTAGTTTGCCTGTCTTTGAGGTCATCTCTTATAAGCAACTGGTTAAACATATTTAGGAAGTTAAAGTATGAACAAACTAGATTTGGGAAAATTCATCCATTCAAAAAATATTTGAGTATCAGAATGTGCTAGGGTAGGGCTAGGCATTGAGGATTGAAATAGTCAAACTTGTAGAAGAAACAGACAGAGTTGAACTATTATAAATTTAACCTATTGTAACTTGAGAAACAACGTTTGAGTTGATATCTGAAGGAAGAATAGGAGTTACCTCAGTGCCTTAAGTCATTTTAGCATCTCCACCCCCTCTGGCTGCAGCTTGTTCTTGAAAAATTCCCTTTGCTGGTGACAATCAAGAGGAGAGTGTGTTTGCACTCCCAGGATTGCACAGAGGCAGCAGGTGGGCCAAGGCAAAGAGCAGAACCCAGACAGTATCTGAACGTCAGAAGAGAGTAAATAACTGTGTGTCTGCCCCGGCTCCCCTTGTCAGATGTAGAAAACTCTCCTCCTGATCTGACCTCTCCCTTTGGAGTAGTTCTGAGCTTTTCATCAAGCACTGCAAGGTGGGGGTGGAACAGACAGAAAGATAGGCAAAGGACAGCCTGCATGGACAGAACCTCCATGTCTGCCATCTCAGCAGGGGTTGGCCAGCTGTGAGGCGGAGAGGACCTCAATTCAGACACCATGAAAAAGAAAACACAGACTTCAGAGCAGAACTTTACTAAACCTTTGTAACCTTTTCTTTATGTCCTCTTATGGACTAGTCCATCCTGTCAGTTTGTCATAAATGCATATTTATAAGCCCTCAGATGGACACAATGTCACTGACCTGTCCCCACTGGAATGGTGTTCAGGCATTCCTGGTCAGGAGGAAGGAGAATGCAGGCTTGGTGGGGTGGAGTGTGTGGCCTCGAAAAGAATGGGCCCAGGAGGGGAGCTCGTGACTCGCTTCAGTTGGCACCATGAGCTCTCTGAACCCAGACTTCAATGAACCTCTGACTTCTGGAGCAATCCTTGATGTGGGGTAAAAGTGAAGATGCCTCCTTTTCATCTGGAAGCAGTCAACAGCCGAAGACGCAACCATCTACTCATCTTATTCATGTATTTGCTCGTTATACAAATATCAGTGGAGTGCCCATCAGATACCTTTTCCTGTTTTGCCATGGAGGCTTCAAATCAAACAAGGTCACACTCACAGACAGTAAATCAGTGGTAGCAGAATAGTTTCAAGTTTATATGTTCTCAACTGAGTTGAGTGGGAACAGAAAGGCAAGGTCTCTAAAATAATCATAATGGGGCCTCTCCCTTGAGCTTCCAGGTGAGTAGAAGTCAGCTCAGTGAAGAAAGATATGGAAGGGGGCATTCCAGACGGGTTATGGTGCTGTGAACTTGACACTCTAGGAATCTCACAAGGTCAGGTGTAGCTGGATTGCAGACCACTTGCAGGAGAGTGAAGGGAGATGACAGGAGCAGGGAGGCAGAGGCTTGATCTTATAGAGCAGCGGTTCTCAACCTGTGGGTTGAGACCATCGGAAAACACATATAGCACATCAGATATTTACATTATGATTCATAACAGTAGCAAAATTACTACTTGAAATTACTACTTGAAATTACTACTTCAGTTATGAAGTAGCAACAAAAATAATTTTATGGTTGGGGGTCACCACAACATGAGGAACTGTATTAAAGGGTCGCGGCATTAGGAAGGTTGAGAACCACTGTTATAGAGCCTTACGAGCCAAGCCATAGAGGCTAATCTTTATCCTGAAAAGCTATGGGTACTCCTCATGTATTTGAGGGATAGAAATTAGGTAGAGGTTTGTGACTGGGTGATTGCATGAAGGTATGGAAGTTAGTAAGTCGAGTAGGTGGGTGAGCAGAGGAAAACTCCCAGATAATGCCCAGGTGGATAGCTTGGGCAAATGAGTTGGTGGTTCCTGTCATTGCAGTCATGGAATACGTGTTTATTTTCTCACATAGCACGTGCAGTATCGCCAGTCCTCTGCTCTATCTTAAAGCAAAAATATATCTTTTGTTCTGTGTACTATGTAGGAGGAACCAACTGTCACAGGAATTATGGAGGAAGCTTGGAAGTGAGTCTATAAGGCCCCATATTACACACACACACTATGGGTAAATGGAAATTTACCAGATGGTGTAGCATAAAGTGTAGCATAGCAGATTTGCTGGGTTAAAATCTACTTCATTGTTGTGTGACCTGGGTAGGTTATTTCATGTCTCTACTTCAGTTCTGTTATCTGTAAACTGGGGGTGATAATGGAATTTACAGAAGAGTTTGTTTCCAAGGCAGGTTGTAAGAACTTTTTGTAACACATAAAGTCAGCCATGAATCCGTTTTTGGTCTTAAGAGTCAAATAAACATGAAGATTTTCTATCCCAGAGATGTTGACTTTAAGAATCGTCTACGCCCTAACCGGTTTGGCTCAATGAATAGAGCGTTGGCCTGCGGACTCAAGGGTCCCAGGTTCGATTCCGGTCAAGGGCCTGTATCTTGGTTGCAGGTACATCCCCAGTAGGGCGTGTGCAGGAGGCAGCTGATCGATATTTCTCTCTCATCGATGTTTCTAACTCTCTATCCCTATCCCTTCCTCTCTGTAAAAAATCAATAATATATATATATATTTTTTAAAAAGCGTATACATGGAGAGGTCCAGGAGGTAGCCAAAAGTTGAGAGAGCACAGCAGGCTTTGGATCAGGAGGAGATTTGGAGGTCATCCGAATGTGTCGTCTACTGATGAAGCCTTTGGTTTGAGCTCACCCAAGGCCAGGTCAGAGTGTTGTGACCTGGGGAGCCGAGGACATAGAAGAGGAGGAGTCAGAGGTAGGAAGAAAACAGGGAGAAAGGATGTCATGAAAATAGCAAGAAGAGGATAACTTTAAGAAGGAGAGAGTAATCAAGTATTAAATATGGCAAAGAAATGAAGTGAATGTGTCCTTTGAAATTGTTGGTACAACCTGGGGGCTTTGTCAGAGTTCTTCAGTCAAGAAGTAGGCATGAAGCCCTGTAACAGGTTGAGGAAAAGGGATTTTACACGGAGACTGTTTTCAAGAATCTGGAAAACAGTAATTGGGCCTTTGGCCTTTTTGTCTGCTCTGCCTGTCTTCATCTGAGACGATGGAGAGCATTGTGTTAGGTTTCACAGAGCCACCAGAGCTAGTGCTGTGATTGCTAAAACCTGGCAAATCCATCATTCCTTGGAACCTGTTAGATAAACCCTGAGTCCCAATCCCCAAACCACAATAAACACGTAACTAAATTAGTGGTTTTCCTTTCTGTGCTTATTGTGCATCTATGAACACCAATTTCTAAACAAGATAACACTGTGTTCAAACCAACATTTCAACGTTAGGGTGATGTCTATGTTTTCAAAATGAACTCACAAGCCAAGTAGGCAATTAGCACTAGCTATCTAACTGACCGGACAGGAGAAAACCATGTTGGCTGAACCGAGCTCAGGCTAATCATGAGCTACTCGTTTACGGGTGGCATCACCCTGTCCCTGAAAAGAAACACAAGCCTATGGACTTCCAGGTGACTAGCTTCAATTCAGGAGCCAGGAGGTTTGCAGGCATATCAAACTTGTTGCATTTTTATTGTATTCTGTTTGCCTAGTTGTACGAGTCTCATTCCTAAAATTAGCATTTTATTACAACTTAGCTTTGAATATAGATTAATCAAACCTAAATGAAGATCTCTTATACATAGAAATAAAAAGCCCTTTTGGATTTAGTGAATTTTAGGCATAGCCAGTTTTTACTCTGGATGCTGTGGAATGTTCAGTTTTAATATTTATAAATCTGGCAGGTGCTATCAATGAGTCACATGCAATGTATTTGAACTACTTGACCAAAGAGGCACTGATGCCACTGCGTCGTGCAGGCATTGGCATCTGGTAGCCACTAATTCCCCAGGGTTTGCTCTTGGACAAAATCACCAACTGTTGTTTTCGCAAATGAACCTATCTTTACGGTGTTTCCTTCCCGCCCCCAATAGTAAAACAGAGGAGGTTATAGTTTTTAAAAAGGAAAAGGCAGTTGAAAGTGTAAGTGATCCATAATTTCTTTGCTCCTAGAGAGAGCTAATTCCTTTTCACAGTGCGTATGTGTGAACACATACACTCACACACACGCACTCACACCTCAATTTATGTAGGCTGGGACTGTCAACTCTATATTTATCTTGCTTCCTCCCCCCGCCCCCCACACTTAACAGTACATTGTAGATAAATTCCCTTGTCATTACCTCATCCTTTTTCAACAGCTGTTGAATGGATGCTTCATGGTTTACTTAACCTTTACTAATGGTTATTTAGTTTATTCCTCAGTTTTCACAATTATAGACACACCTACAAATATCATACTTGTGTTTACATTTTTGTACATTAAATTCATTGTTTCTCCAGGGCAAGTATTTTCTAAAATTAGAGTAGGTGTGTCACTGAGGGTTTTTGACATATTGATAAATGTTTCCCTTAAAGGTTCTACAGCTAGACTCCCACTAGCAGTTTATGAGTGTCCCTGTTCCCCGTGCTCTTGTCAGCACTCAAGATTATACAGTTTAAAAAAATCTGCCAATCTGGTGAGGAAAGAGTATTTCCCTCTTCTTTTTAAATTGTGGGGAAAGAGCATTTTTAATTGTTTGTTTTTTTTTATTGCTAGTGAGGTTGAAATACACACCCACATTGCATCTCTCTGAATTGCCAGTTTGTGTCCTTTGTCTGTTTTCCTATTCAGATGTTTATTATCTTTTCTCTCATAAATTTGTTAAGGTTATTAATCCCATACAAACGCTGCATGTTTCCCCCACTTTTTCATTAGTATTTAGGGTTAATAAAACAAGGGGGAGAAGGGCAAGACAAAGTCTACAAAGGGAATGCATGCAGGCCATATCTAGAATTTTCTTTTTTGGACAAAGCAGCATTTTTTAGAGTTTGAATTAATTATTAATACTTAAACCATTTAGAAACGTTGGAAGCTCTAACATTGTGCCTGCTTTCTCTCACGGCTCCCGTGGCTAGTAGGGGCTGCCACCCTTAGACAGGGAGAAGCACTCCTAGTTGCCAGCATCTTTTATGTTGAGGTCGTTGGTACCTGGTCTCCCTACTAGTCTGTTACCCGCCTGGCCTCTGAGGTGGGTAGAGGTAGTGGTTATGAAGAATATATAATTTAATATATAATCTTCTCACCCCGCCCTCTTTTATGAGGAAACAGAATCCTAGAGATTAAAGTCATTTGCCATAGGTAATTACACTCAAGAGTCATGAAATACCATCCACGCGTGGAGCTAAATATAACTTCATTAGTCTCAAGAACTTCTCTGATGTTCGACATCCCAGGTACTATTTTTTGAACATGTAAATTTGTGTGGGGCAGTAAGAGGGAATTTTGCTATGGCAACTAATAAGTTTGTGTGTATATGTATGTGTGTGTGTGTTTTTAAGATGCTCCAGTCCTCCTGAGGATTACATTCCAAGGACATGTTACCCCATGTTTATTTAACTCATGCATCAAAATAGTTCAGCTAGCATTAGAGCCAGTGGGAATCTAGACCTGTTCCGTTCAGTGTGGTAGCCAGTACTACTGGGCTGTTGGGCATTTGAAATGTGCCTGTTCTAAGTGGAGATGTGCTTCCGATATAAAATAACATACTGGATTTTGAAGATGTAAGAAAAAAAGGTAAACTAATAAGTCAGAGAATTGAGGATAGAGATGAATTCTTTTGATTCTGACTAACCTTTCTATAAAGAAAATATTAAATGAAAACTTAGCAAGTTCTGTTCATAAATGCTTCAAAGATGGTTTTCTGAAAGATAAGGGTTTTGTTAGTATTTACAAGTACACTTTTTATTTGATGCTACAGAGAAATGCCTTCTATCTCTACTTATCTTATGAACCTAGGATTTGCAAAGGCTTAGCTGGAGTAAAGCATATGGAACAGAACCTTAACTGTAGTGCATTTGTTATGTAAAAGGAGCTTGAAGATTTTGTAAAATGCTTTCATGGCAAGTTCCCAGTAGATTTGAATGTGGCAGAATGAACCAGAAGACCTTACGTTAGCTTTCCGGCCAGATAATAACTACTCTTAGAAATCTCTGTCAAAGCTTCAGACGTTTGGGAAAACCAGTATTTTTGAAGAAGTAAGAGTCCTCCTGGGGTTTCACAGAGACAGTTATTCAGAAAAAGGAACCCAGAATTTTCCACTTAAATCGGCAGATGAAAGTAATGGTGAAGACAGGCAGTAGTGCTTTCTTCCCAGAGACATAGTGCAGTTCTGTTTTTTTCCTCCCCAAGCCTCTGTTCTCTGCTCACCTTGAAGATTAGTCCCTATTGCCGTAGCTCATAGATTCATTAGTATATATTATGGACATACATGTTCAAGGGGCTATTACAGTTAGTATAAGAAAGTCAAAAGTATAGGAATGTGTATATAAATGGCATATAGGGTAAAAAATTCATAGTTTTCGAGAGAAGCCTGGATGAAGAGCTATGCAGCTTGTCAGAAGGGGCTGTTTGGGTTTGCAGATCAGAAGATCTCCCTGCCACAGCGGCAGGAAAGCTCCCTGTGCAGGGCGCTGGGGAGGGTTTGAACATATGGGGAGAGAGGAAAGAACCTGTAAAAAACAATGGGATGGATATCAGGAAGAGCAATTCCTGCACCGTAGCTTTGTGTGGAGTTCCCAGAAAGATTTGTCAAAAGCAAATAGCAGAGGGTCTTCCATTCCGTGTTAGAACCTTAGTTTAGACTTCGCTCTGCAGCGCATCTGCACTGGGGATTTGAGTTTGGGAGGAGCACTGTCCTTCGGTAAGTTTTATTTGTCAGGAGTAGGTAAGATCAGATGAAGTACCCTGTGAGGAACTATTACTGCTCCAGGCAATTCTTAATGGAGAAACTGAACTGCACATCTCTAGCTTTCAGAGCAGAATTGTATTTTATTTGAAAGCATAACTAGGAGTGAAATACAATGTATGAAAATCTATAAAAAGAATATTAGCTAAATTGATTGAATGAGTGTCTACTCTGTGCCCAGCTTTATTTGAGAACTTTGCCATTTATTACCTGAATTAGTTCTTACTCTGATGTAGATGAGGACATTGAGACCTAGAGAGCTGGAGTCTCTCACCCAAATCATGCAGTCAGTGACTGGCCAGAACCGACTCTCTGTCAGTGTGAATTCACATCACATTGCTTTCACAAGAATTCATGATCGGAAACTTTCAAATAATAACTCCCACCAATGTTCTTGACACAGGACTCATTTTAGAAACATTTATTTTTGTACAAAATGTTTCTGAGGTTGCAGCTATGATATAAAGCTAAGTGAACAATAAGTCAAACCAAATTGTATAAAACAATCATGTTTCAAAATGAGGTGAAATTGACAGGGTTTTCTAAAGTTGCTGGGTGGTAGTAATTCCTTAAGTAGAGTCACATCAATGTGTCAGGCATAAAGATTCTAATAGAAAAACAACTGTCAGCTTTAAAGAAAACCCATTGAAATTTGGCCTGAAGAAATCAATGAGTCTTTACTATTAAAAGCCAGTGTTTCCAGTGGTTTGGATTAAATGCTTTTTTAAAGGGGCACATTTGCAACTCACTGAATCAATTTCTGGAGTAGAGTGTGCTCAAGATTGAGATGCACGATGTGAACCCCTTGTGTCTGGAAACAGAGATTGTGCTTTTCAGATGAGGTTAGAACTTCTGTGCTTACTTGACTGATTTCCCACTGCTCATCACGGCACACTGCGGAAGGTAAAAACACTCTGCACCCTCTATGAGGACTTAATGCAAAGTAGGTAACAGGCATGTCTCCATGAAGAGTTTGGACATAGAATTAGACCTGTGATTAGTTGAAAGAAATAGCTACCTAATTACAAATTTGTGAAACCAATTCTCACATTGGCCAACAGAGGGAGACACAGGCTATGGAATGTGAGTATAGTAGTTAGAAATGTTCACTGACATTGTATAGTCTAATGATGGGAAACTGAAGCATGAAAACAGTGGTTTGAGGGTTTTTTTGTTTGTTTGTTTGTTTTTGTTTTTTTTGCTTGACCAAAATTCTGATACATAAAGTATAACCCATATACTTAACAGCTATGGTCTTATGCAAACCCCAGGTATGAATGTTATGATGTTGTCAAAAGTGAAAGCAGGTTGAATTAATGCCAGTAATTAATTCCTGTCAATTTGTATAATGATATCAAGAATTCTATGAAATGAGTAGAATTTAAGCTTTAAAAAAAGAAAAGAATCCTTAAAACTTTACAGCTTGCACATGAAGAACCAGTTGCTAGTTTTCACTTTGATTAGGCTATGTGATAAATCATTTAGACCCAAATGTAGTCTTAAGAATGGCCAAACATTAAGTTTTTATTTCTCACAGCTACATTAAAAAAAAAACCACGGAAATTAAAATGGCTAATGCTATTTCATCCTTATCTTTGCTTCTTCCCAGCTCAAATGTTAGATGTTTACTTGGAAATACATTTCTATATGTGTTCAAGTGCAAAAAGCAGTCAGAAAGATGAGTGGACATGTAAATTAAAAAAAAATTCATTTAAGTTATTCCTTATTCATCTAGGACAATAGGAACTGGGGATTCTGAAACATTGAATATCTAATTAACTCAGAGTTATACTCAATTTACTGCTTTTTAAAAGAACAAGAAAAATGTGTTTAGCAGTAAGTGATAATAACTATAATTTTTTGGACCTTGAGAGCTTGTTTGGAGATTCTAGCAGGGGAGTGCAGCTACTCGTATACCCTTGACCGAAGACCGGTCCACTCCTCGGGGTGGGGGGAAGGTCGTCCTCTTCGACCGAGCACGCAGCTTCGGGAGGGACGCACATGGATCGGTGAGGGAGGAGGGGGACACCCGCCTAGCCAGCCAGATCAGCCGAATCAACCCTGGCGATCAATGGGGTGACAGATGTCGCAGCCAGATCACCCTCACATCCTATAACTATAATTTTTTGATTCTGAAAGCTATTTGGATCATCATTTATATTATTTCTCAGAAAAATTGATTTATTTTACTTTCTAGTGGTTTGATTATGAATAAATGAAAGTAAATGATACTTGACTTTACATGGGTGACTATGTCTTTTTCTCTACATATATTTCAATAAATGTTGACGCTCTTTGAAATCAAGATCTCTTTCATTCAATTCCTACATACTCCTTGATTCCTGTTCATTTAATGACTTTTAAGCAAGTTTAATTTTCACTTCATTTTAAAAATTCAAATTTTAATTTTTGGTGAAAACATATTCAGTGAAATAAAGTGACATGGAGCCTAAAGGAAATGGAGAACAGAATCCTCAACCTCTTTCTCTCTGTAGGTTTCCAGGCACTGTAACCTCAGGGGTTCATTTTCCATATCATAAGCTAGGCACAGTGGCAGCTGAGTTCAACAACGATGCATGTTTACTAAGCAAAGAAAACAGAGATAGCTAACAGCCCATAAAGAAAAAGGATAGCTAGATAGTGTGACTGAAGGTCACAAATAACTTCCAAATCCAATGGGTAGTTTTATCCATTCCCTCCTCACCACCCCCCACATTTCTTTTCATAATTACTAATCTAAAAAAGACAACTTTGTGTTTTCTCCATTGATTTTTCACTGCCTAGAATCAAGCACAAGTACTAATGAGTAATGAAATAGCCCAAAGCAGACAACGGGGTGGAATAAAATGAATTTGATTAATCAATCTGTCCTGAATAATCAGAGGCTATAATACCTGTGGTACATCTAAACAGTGGGGAGATTTTTCATTAAAACAGGACTTAATTTGGGACCAGTGTGTCTTGGAAAGGTCCTTAATTACCTCTCGACCATCCTCTGTAATTACCTATGTTTTACCAAAACTTACAATCAAGCTGAAATACAAAATGAAAAGTTGTCTTCTTAAAACTCTTTCTCTTTCAGGGACAATGCACCATCCTTATTTTTTGTCTGCCTCCCTGTCCATTCCTATTTTAGTCCTCTCTTCGACCTACTTACCTTTCATTGTGGGCTCCCAAGACTTCTTTCTCTCATTTTTCTGTTATACTTACATGAGACTAATTCTATCTGTTGGTTTCACTTGTTCCTTTGTGCTGACAAATCTGTAAATCTGTATCTCTAGCTCTAAGACCTCACCCAGGCTGTAAGCCTCTTATTCTACCTCTGTTTTTGAGGTTCAGGACTCCAAACCTGAAAGTACTCTCTGGTACTGCCTTCCTAGTCTCTTCCACCTGATTTCTGTCGTCTGGGTCCTTGGTTCCAGCAGCCATCCCTGACCTGTGTCATCTTCCTCGTGCAGCCTGGGCTGCTGAGTGGCCTCCAGACTGGTGTTCCCGTCTTCACTCCCCTCCACCTCTAGTCTGTTCATCATACTGAAGCCACAGTGATGTTGTCAAAATGTAAATCTCAGGCCATGTCAGACCTTCCTCAGAACCAGAGGAGAGTCACACCCAGCCTCCTCTCATGCCCCCTTTGAGCTGGCCAGCCCCGACTCTGCTCTGTCGTCCCTCCTCTTGCACTCCAGTCTGCATCATTGCAGTAGATTGGCAGTTGATCTTTTTATTGAATACTCTTTCTGAACTTATTCTTTGTCTGTTAGTTCAAGTTCATATTTCTCGGTCTGGTATTAAAACATGTACCTAATGTTTTTTACCTTACCTTCAGTTACTCACCATGCCGTTACTTAGCTTTAGTCATGTCCATTTCTTCACTGTCCTGTTCCTCACGTTCATTCTCGCCCACCCTCCCGTACATCTGTACACCCATCGTAATACTGGGCACTTTCTCACTTCCGGGCCTCTTTCCTCCATTCCATTCTCCACCCTTTCTGTTCATTTCAGTGAATTCAAAATTGACTTTTGTTTTTCTTCTGTACTTGGATCTACTTTTAAAACCTATATTGGTTTCTCTTTTTTATATTTTTACTGTATGAATTACCTGTGTTTTATAATTTACTTGCTTTTGGTTTATTCTTACTAGCCAGTTGTTTCTAATATGCTTGTCAGTTCTCAAGATACTTTAATTTAAGGCCCTCAAGGGTGGAATAGGGTCTCATGTATGGCTCCTGGCAATTATTTACTGTAGAACCAATCAGATAGTCACTGTGGTTTCCTTGATTTGAAATTTTATGAATGTTACCTACATTTTTTTCCCTCAAAGCCTCTGTCTTTGAATATTTAAGCCTTGTTTCTTTTCCTCCTAGAAATCCATTTATTAAACAACATTCAACTTTGTGAACCTGAAGAATTTTGACCGTTTCAAGTCTTAATGCCACACCACTACTCCCACGAATTTACGACTGGTAACAATGACCAGAAGCCTGAAGTGTTAAAATGCCAACAACAAACCCTACCTTAACAGCTCTGGTCTACTCTGTTCCCTCGCATTTTAATATATTGTTTTGTTTTATAACCACTCCTAAGTAATCTTGGTTCTTTCTTCCTTTTTTATTTTAATTAGGGAGGTTTTTTTTGTTTCCTGTTTACTTTGTGTACAACTACCTGCTTTTTATGACTCAAATGATCCAATGATAGTGAACAAAGCCAGCCCGGCTGGTGAGGTGCTGTTCACTGGAACAGGTGCTGTTGTGCGGAAAGAAAACGCTGTGACTAACTTAGGTAGTGTCTTTCCTCCTTCCCATTCCCACTGAACTCCCACCAATTACAGCAAATATTTACAGTTTTCGAATTGCAGTAAATACACTGTATGAGAAAATATTAGTATGGATTAAAAGCATTTCTTACATCTCAAAAACTTTCTAATGTTTTAGAAATTCATTGGGAATATCTTTTATGGGATCCCTTTTGACTTTCCAGTCCTGTGACTTTTTACTGTTAGTAGAAAGTCAGAGACTCCAGACTGGAGAATTATGCAGAAGCTCACTGACCACGTGCTGTGTGCGGAGACCCTCGCCGCACCGCAGTGCCAACGCCTCTCAGACACGCACTTCGGCAGCATTCCAGAAACAGGAGGGAGGAGCAAGAGGCAACGGTGTCTTCCCTCCTACTGAAGTATTCAGGCAGCTTAAAACCTTATTAGTGCTTTCTTTCTTAACATGTCCAAATTTCAGTACTTTCCATTATTTGGACATTTGTGTAGAACACTTGCTTTGTATTAAACCTCCTTGTGTACATGTGAAACTGACCTTTTGTTATTGAGCAGGTCTGTCTCTCTCAGATAGTGGGATTCACACAGGTTTGAGGGCACAGGGGAGAGGAGTGGGCAGGGCTGTGGTGGTGTTTGGATGGGCATCAGAAAACTAGACTGTTTGAAGCTGACACCAGAGATCTGATAGGGACTTATTAACTGTATGGAACATTTTCCCTTTGCTTTTGACCTGATGTATAGTTATGATGCCAGATTAGATTTATAGCGGCTGCAAGTTGTATTAAGTGATATTTTGCTTTCTGTAATACTGTTATAAAATAAAGTTGGTTTATTCTCTAGCCTTGTCATTTCTTTTTTTTATAAAGGTTTAAAAAAATAAAATCAAGGAATATCTTCAGTCAGAAGTCCTGTTATTTTGTGGGATGTAGCATTTTTAGAGTCTGTTATTCAGATCTTTGAAAATTTGATGCTGTCATCATCACTGATTTCAAGTGGCCAAGGCAGTGTTAAAAGTTTGTGAATCTAATGTTTACAATGCCAGACTCCTCCTGCCTGGTTACATAATCCACCCCAGCTTTGACTAAATCGAGCCGAGCCTTAGAAATATTCTGGAATCAAATGTGGTTCTGTAAATATTTTCCATCGGAAAGCTTATATATATATATAACATTCGTATTTAAAGCAGAGGGTGATCTTGCCAGGGATTTTGAACAGTGTCTTTTCATACTGTTGAAGACAGGTGCAGCGACAGGAGGGCATGTCTGCAGCAGCTCCAGTGGGACAGGAGATGCCGAGGTCAGTCAGGGCTCAGGCTGGCTCAGCTCAGCGCGGGCAGGGCGTGGGGCCCCAGAGAGGTCGCAACACCTGTGGGGGAACAATGCTGGTAACGTCACCTGTGACTACAGCAGCAAGGCTGTTGTTTTTTTAAATATTTTGTGTTTATTACCAACTATTTCTCAGGATGTTAAAATCTCTATAAACTGAGCTTTCAAAACCCCAAAGGATAGGATAAGAAAGGAGGTCCGCAAGGTTCACTGAGGGGAGACATCCAGGTACTAATTGAATATCAAGTAAAGCAACATAACTTGTGGGTGATAAGCAATAATTCCTTTTAGTTGCACAAGGTTTTGACAAGTATTGTTTTACGTAACTCTTCTAGCCATGCTGTGTAGAACACAGGAAACAAAGAAATGCACTTTCCACAGTCACAGCAGGGTAAAAAATAAGGTTTTTTAAAAATGTGTAGAGCTGGTAGATTGTTGGTATTTCACTATCTTGAGTAGTTTTTTCTTTATGACATCCTGTAGCATTACTGAGTCATGGCATCGACCACAGTCCATGCAATAATTACCACCAAGAGTCTGGCAGTGAAACAAACTAGCCATAACTACTGCCTAGTATGAACTTCATTAAGTATATCCTTATTTATGGATAAAATTATATGATGTCAGGCTACTATAGGAATAAGAATAATATGAAGATAGGGAGGAAGGAGTGAGTCGTCGTTTAAATGAAACAACATTGGCCATGAGTTGGTAATTGCTAAAGCTGGGATTCATTGTATTATTTTGTCAAAATATCCCATCATAAAGGCTAAAAATGTCACCAAGCCCCATAATTTTAAACAAGTCCTTTCTCCATGTATTGCAGAGCAAACATTGTTCATCGTATGGTGCTTGGCTCAGTTTCCACGCAGGCTTACCCACTTGCGTTAGCGATTAGGACATGTGAATGTCACCGCTGAGGCACTAAGTTTTTTCAGAAGTCAACACTGTTCAGGTATTTGCTGGGATTAAACCATGCTGGAGAGTTGGCCCCAGAAGAGAACATGACCAGCTGGCAAATCCTGACCCTTGGCCACAGGGTTAAAAATAGTGACCTATGTATATTTATGATGTCAAATTAGATTCATAGCAGCTTCAAGTTATATAAAACATTTGCTTCAGACACACTGGCCTCAGAATCCTACAGATAGACGTTTGAATCCCCTACTCTGAGTGAGTGAGCCATGTGACTTTAGCAAAGGCACTTAAACATTGATAAGGTGAGGGTAATAATATAACCCAATATGGGGGTATTCTGGTGGTCAGATGAAATAAAAATGTATAAAATGCCTCGCAGAGCTCCTGGCACAGTAATGCCCTCAACAAAATGGTAATTGTCATGAATACTAACAAGACTATGTCCAAGTGAACCCACCACGGGCGAGTTTAAGATCACCACCAGTCTGAGCTGTGTTCTGGGAGGGCTGTCCATCATAGAACTCTCTCCTGTCACGAGGTGACTTGGGAAGCCTGATGGGAAGGTTTGGCTTTGGAGGTAAGGGACCTGCCTTCGCTGAGCCCTGTGTTGTCAGGAACCCTTTATGCTCCTCCTCTGCTGTGGAGGCAGCTGAGCTGGCTGGTGTAAGAGGCACAAATCCTTAAGATTCTGGTTGTAGACTTCCTAACCGCAGATTTCAAGGAGCTAAGCTTTTCTCCAGTATATGCAAAGCAATGGTTATGTGCATTTTTCTTAGAGATAAAAGATGATTCCTGGCTTTTGTCAAATTCTCATAAGTCTTTATTACCTAAATTTAAGGTTAGGAACCTCTGCTCTGGGTTCAGAATGTGGATTTGAGAAATTAAATGGAAAGAATATTTTAAAATTCCCAACCTGGAGGTAATTTTTTTAAACACATGTCTCCATTCTGTCACTTATTTGGCAGAGTGAACGTATTGTGCAAATTCTGACAAACTCAGAGGCCTCTCCTGGTTACATACTAATTAGTCAGAAAGCAAGAATCTCAAACGCATTTTGCTTTGAAAATGTTAACTTTTTATAAACAAATCAGAAAATTGATTTCTCAAAAGTGTTTAACAGGTATGAATTGTGATTTCCGAGACACAGTTTTGCCAAAGTACTCAAAATGTCAAGAAAAAGTGGTTCTTGGTATATGGAAGTGTTTATTTGTTTCTGCTTTTCCAGTTGCTACTAAATGGTATCTAGAAACTACTGGAGGCTATTACCTTATCGGTTTGATTATAAGTAAGTATTTTTTTTTAAAAGGGTTGCAAGCAATATTTCAGGGCACATAATGTGTGCCCTTATCTAATGTTCTGTTTTGTCTACATGCACAGTTTCAGGATGTGAAGGACAGGTGTGGGCTTGCAGTATCCCAGGACCACGTTTCCAGCAGGAGAGATGGAAAGGTAATATTAGCTGCCTTAGGTTAGCTCTGTGGGGAAATTTTTTTTCCTTTGGTAAATTTTCATTGAATAAATGGCAACATAACAAAACTCAAAACATCCATTACAGTGTTTTATTGAAGGTCTCCTGTAGGGGAAACAATTGGGAATTCTTTCAGATATGAGAACATTTGAAGTGAGATTAGGAACTGTTGAGGTGAGAGCATGTATGGCCCCTGCTGAAAGGCTGTGGAGCACAGGAGGGAACAGAATAGGTAGGACAATGTGGGAAGACTGCTGGCCTGGTCTAGGGCAGCCACGATGAAGGGCCAAAGCCGTGTGAGCTGGAGTGAGATCACCACCTATGAGCATGTGAAGAGCAAAGGCGTGGCCATGCAGCTGGTTGGCTGTGCTCTGTAGAGGTTTTGTCAAATTGAGTAGCAGTGTCTACAAGCAGATTGTAGTGAAACCCTGGACTTGGGAAAACTAACATGTGTCTGTCCCTCTCCACACACAGAAACCTTCGCAGATCTACTCGTGATTTTACTGGAAAGTCCTTCCTCTCATCTTAACAGCAACAAAAGGTCTTGCTTTAAACTACTTGGTTATACTTATCATTGAAAGCATGTATGTTTAGAGCTCATCTGTTACCACCGTGGCTGGCAAGGCAGAGATGCTGGAGTGTCATCCACCAAAGCCAAGAGTCTGGCTTCCAGAGTACTCGCTTCCAGAAGGTGAACAAACGCTGGGGGCCTAACTACAGATTTGGCTGGCAGCTGGGAATACAGTGCGTCCTTCCACGCCTTCTGTTCCAAAAGCATTTTTACATAAGCTGACTTCCACCAGGGGCTAAAAAGAGATCCCCGCAGAACTGAAAGAATATTGTTATTCCTTCCATATGGCACGGATACTGTTATTCTAATATTACCCCAGCCTGAAAGCCCCAGCAGACATTTTCATTGTAATCAGATGCAATAAAACATGGAAATGAGTGTCTTCAGTCAAAGGGTGAATTTCATGTTTTTCAAGAAGTGCAAATGGAGTCCAATAGCTCACCGGATACATATGAAGAACTTGAGGGGATGGGGAAGAAGCAGAAAATACTCAGCATTGGTGGTGGATTCTTGCTTTTTTTTCCTTCGTCATCCATGTAATCTTTTGTGTGATTGTATGTTACTATGGGAAATTGGTGCATTTCTCACAGGTGACCAAGTTCATGTGTTTTATAAAGTTAACCACTCTAATAGCTTGTTAGATTCATATATAAATATTGGAATATAACCAGACTTACACTTAGGACATGTTAAGCATCCTTTGTTAATGTTAACTAGAAAACTGGAAAGCACAATAGTAATCACTATTTTAACCACCACTTTGAATTAACTGTTTAAGTTATCTGTGTTGTCTCTTTGAGCCCCCTCACCCCCACCCATCCCTATCCCCCTCACCCCCGCCATGCCTCAATCATTTTCTTCCCTTTGGCTTTTATTATGTTATTATGTCCATCTTTCTGTGTTTTCTGTTCTATAGCTTCAACTGTTACCTCTTTCAGCAATGTCTCTGAAAGAGAATTCTGTTGGGGAAATGTGGACCTCTCTCATTTAGAAATAGCTCCCTGATGTTTTGGTTTCAAAGGCAAAGACTTGAATTATTCTCCTCATGAGTTACAGGAACACTCTGCTCTCCTTTTCCCAACATCAAATTGCCAGTATTTCCAAGTCCCGTCATGCTGAAAGCTGCATTCGTGGGTGTAATATTGAAAGGCTGCACTTGTTTTGTGATTTGATAATGTGATTGTGAAAGCGACTGGGAAAAGGAGAAAGGCAAACTCAGGGCCTGAAGGATGCTTGAAAAGGTGTCAAAGGCTGTCGATGTGCAAGAGGAGGAGGTGGGAACCCTCACAGGGAATCCCGGGAGCCCCCAAGGCATTCGTGTTTTGCTGTCTATCTGATCTCTACCAGAGTTTCTTTACCTTTACAATAATGTGGACTTCCACAGGGTTATGTCATATGGATTTTATTTTTAAAATATGCCCTTCAAAGTAGACATAGTCCTTTAAAAGGTAGAAAGTTGCAAGGTGTCCAGTCCATAGAGCACCTCCAAGAAAAGCTTCTATTCTTGGTCCTCTCTGAAGAACTGCTATGTAAGCTGAGGCTCAAGGAAGTCTTCTTGGATAATAGCTGCCACTTATCAATATGGTTCGGAACGAGCATCTTAATAGTCTTTCCGTGTTTGCAGTGGTTCTAGTTTGTTAGTCTTTGCTCGCTAAGCCATTGGCCGTTACTCTCTGAGCAGAAGTTCAGTGCACTTTAGCCATCGATGAGTCCCCAGAGGTCACCTGTGTTGCATTCTGTGGTGCAGGGAAGAAGCAGCCCTGTGGTGGTGTTGGTGATCAGGAGTCTGGGACAGTTCTTCATTGACTGAAAGGAAACATATTAGTTAATACTTTGGAAACAGCTGAGTGCCATTGGTCATTTACTACTTCCTCACAAGTGGTTATTGTCCAGCATTTCTACACAGGTGGCCCCAACAGTTACAGAAGTCCATGTCTGCCAAGCCAGTCCTATTGCAGGAGCACTCCTTACATCCTCAACCACTTCCAACAACATGTAAATGCTTATTTCTAAAGAATGATTCTGGTTACAGACAGATTACCATTGTAAAAAAAAAATTATTACATGCTAAGTATATTTTATGTGTAGTAGATTAAGTGTGGATTAAATTAATTAAGATCCGCATATTCAATAAACATTTACTGAGCAGGTCTCAGGCCAGGAGCTGGGGATATGGAAATGAGTAGGACAAGGTTTCTGTCCCTGCTCCCCTCACCCCACCCTGATTGCTTAAATGTGTTTAGGCATTTATAGTCTTTTGACATGTCAAATTATTCTTCCTTTTCCTTTTGGCATCTTTTACTGAAAGCTGACAGTTTCCAATTTTCACCACCTACACAACTCCTTAAAATGTAACTTCAATTAAAGCTACTCTCACTAAACTATTAAACACTTATCACCGATATCCTAATTGCTAAATTGAGTGGCACTTTCCAGTCCCCAGTTTTCTTCCTCTGTAGCATTGGACACAAGCCATCCTCCATGCCCGATCATTTTCCTCCCTTTGGCTTTGTTATGTCCATCTTCCTGTGTTCTCTGTTCTGTAGCTTCAACTCTTACCTCTCAGCAATAAGAAATTTGCTCTTTAGCTCTGAGAGTTCTCTTGAGATTCCCACAAGTCTCCCTTGAGATCTTCCTGATCAAAAAAATTCGTCTCTCTTCATGAGCATCACCAACACACATGAGTGAACCTGCTTTTTCACTCTTAAAGGTTTTATTTTCAGAATTGTAACTAAACAAATGATTCAAGTCAGAGACCAAGAGCTTGTAATCTTGTGGGAGATAATACATGTTTATAGAATCAAACCTGAAGATGTTCTTTTTGGGTCCCATGTCAAATCCAAGTAATTTACCCCTGCCAGGCACTTTATATGCCGGGTACCCCAGGACACAGAGGTTCTTTGAGGCCTTCATTGCTTGTCGTCTTAGTCTGGAGGGGTACATATGCATCGGATGGTGGCAGGCTCTGGGCTACATGAGCCTCAAGGTTTAATAGCTAATATTTCTTGAGCAGTTATTATGTGGCAGACATTGTAAAGCCCCTGGCATACCTTGCAAGTCAGCATTGTTTTTCTTTACAGAGAAACAAATTGAGGCAGAGAGTAACCGAAGTGAAGCAATTTGCCCAAGATCACAGAAGCTGATGGACTCAGGATGAGAGCCCCACACAATCTGATTCCACAGCCACTCCGTTACACTCTTTCCACATGGATCATTGCTAGTTTGAAGGTATTGCTTGAGATGGCCCCTGCTTAGATTATAAACTCATTGGAATATGAGTAATTTCTTTCCTTTTAATCTTAATTACCAAAGGCTATACTGTCTAACCAGAGCTGTGAATGAGGAACCAAGATGCAAATCGTGACCTGAAAATGGGTGACCTGAATAGTGGGATTGAAAGACCTCTAAGAGAATCCCAGAGGAAGCTTATCAATCGACAATGAGTTATCTATCTAGTAAATAAAGTGTTTGTGCTGGCACAATGCAGAGAGCAGAGAAAAAATTAGCCTTCTTCCAAAAGAGCTTGCAATTTGGCCATCATTTTATTTTAGTGGGTCTACAAGGAGAGTGCAGAGAGAGATTAGACAGGTGAGGTTAGGCAGGTGGCCTTGAAAATCCCTGTTTGCAATTGTGAAAAATTCTACAAGTAACCACTTTTTCCCTGGGGGCCACAGGTGAAGAAATGTGAGGCTTTGTCTTCTTGCTTAGGAATGAATCACCATGATCAGTAATTACAATTACTCCTGTTATATAAAAAGACTGGTCAAATCCTCTTAAAGCTTTTGTAAAATTTTTACCTTGTTTCAAATTCTCCTAGTTGCCCTTGATATTGGTGGTTGGTTTATTTGTCTGGGATAAAAGGATTCATTCATTTAACAGATTTCTATTGAACACCTATTCCATGTTCAATACTCCAAAGATAGTGATTGGCCAAGAGGGCCTGCTCTGGATTGGGCTAGCCAGGGTTCAAATCCTGTCTCTACCACTTCTTAGGTGAGCGACCTTGGACAATTTGCTTAATTATTACAAGATGATTTCAATAATATTTATTATTATAAAGACACAAACACTTCCTTTTTGGAATTTATAAGCCAGCAGAGTTAATAGTGACTAATAATAATTGTTAGGAACAGGCACTCTTAAGAATCACATATGTGTCACCTCACATAATCCCCACACCAGGGGTCCTCAAACTACGGCCCTCGGGCCACATGCAAATACAAATATTGTATTTGTTCCCGTTTTGTTTTTTTACTTCAAAATAAGATATGTGCATAGGAATTTGTTCATAGTTTTTTTTTTAAAACTATAGTCCGGCCCTCCAACGGTCTGAGGGACAGTGAACTGGCCCCCTGTTTAAAAAGTTTGAGGACCCCTGCCCCACACCAACCCTACAGTTATATCCTGCTATTATTTCTATTTTACAGATGAAGAAACAAGTTCCCAGAGATTGAGTGGCCATTATTACAGAACTAGAATTTGAACCCCATTTGGTTTGACTTCATAGTGTGAGCTCTTAACAATTTCACTCTGCTAACTCTTAAATTATTCTGATTTTCCCAATACTTCTTTTCCATTATGATTGCTGACTACTAAAACAAATATATGAAGTTCAGTGAAAGATGTCTAGCTACCCTGTACATTTTCAATACTTGAATTGTCTGTTTAAAGAGTGTAAGTTGCAAAAAGCCAGAACCTGCTTACTTACCTGACCTTATTTTGGATCTAATGTCATATAAAAACTTTCAGGCATTCAATAGACACTTTTTAAAATAATAAGAATTTGGGGGCAATGTTGGATATTTTTAGAGCAATTTGTTCTCAATCAGAATGATGGTATTTTGGGGACAAGGAGTGGCACTAGAAATATAAGTTTAAGAATCTCAGGATTTGGGGAGACAAGACAACCAGAAAAGAACTTCAGCCCTACAAGACATGAGATGAGCATGGCATGTTTAATAAAGGGATTGGCAATGGCAAGTTCAAGATTCAGACCTCTACCTCAAGAGCTATTCCTCAAGGCAGTTGACAGATTGAAGAGTACAGGATGTTAGAGAATTTTCTTTCTTCCTTTGGGAGAAAATTGATGTTCTCTACATACTAATTAAATTTATGTGCACCATTACCTCCCAAGTGCTGGCAGTGTAGGGATTAATGTTGAATAATTACAATACCTCCACATGCCTTCCATCATGTCTTAAAATGCCTCCCCTGTCTGACAAACTAGTATGCATGAGGCAGGCAAACTGATTTCCTATTTCAGAATGCAGGACTTGGGGGTCCTGTGAACACACCAGTTAATCTGTCAATGTCCTTTTCTTTACAGAAACAAAATAGGAATGATTACACTTGCCATAACCCTGGTTGGAAGATTAATGATGTGACATTTGACCATCTGTTTAGTTTTAAGTGGGAGCTGCTAAATAGAGATATTTTATTTGGGGCCAAGTGATCTCATTTGTCCTCAAACAGGAGAGAAGGTGGTCCAGTCAGCTAGGTAGTCCTCTCTTAGCATCCTCCAGATGGCTCATTGGCAGGCCACTAGTAACAGAGCACTGAGTCATTAGTGCTCTTTCCAGCAATAAACTTCAGATGGGACCACCAGTACATTAAATGACTGATGCACAGAGTTTTGATAACTCCTTTTTCCTCCTCAACCCTCTTTCTGTATTCCTTATCTGTAGCCCACACTTCAGTAAGAGCCCATGGAGAAGAAAATGGAGGTTCATTACATCACTGAGATGCCCCTTAGCTGTTTAGAGGGTCCTACCGCTAGTGGGAGTGTTCAGCTTTAACTTTGAAACAAGACTTAAGAAGAAAGGGCAGGTCATTCTTACAGCCCTTTAACTAGACATGTATAAGGCCAGAGGCAGAAGGGTATAGATTTGCAACATCTCTCCTCCAGTTTCTAATGATTTTGCCAGATGCCTTTTGTGGTTCTCCAGAACTGAGTTTGTTTTATTTCAATCCTGCAAGCCCATAGGAAAAATCTGTTCCAGTATCTAGGACAGTGATGGCGAACCTATGACACGCGTGTCAGAGGTGACACGCGAACTCATTTTTTTTGGTTGATTTTTCTTTGTTAAATGGCATTTAAATATATAAAATAAATATCAAAAATATAAATCTTTGTTTCACTATGGTTGCAAATATCAAAAAATTTCGATATGTGACACGGCACCAGAGTTAAGCTAGGGTTTTTCAAAATGCTGACACGCCGAGCTCAAAAGGTTCGCCATCACTGATTTAGGACAATCTCTGGAATATGGTAGGTTCTCAAACATTTGTTGAATGAATGAACAAACAAACGAATGAATGAATGAATGAATAGATCTCTTCCTATCCAGAAGTATAATGCAAGTTTGGAGCAAGCCTCAACGTTGGTGAAAGGACTATCCAGAGAGCATTATCTCTCATCACCTGAGGCTGACCTTGCTATCCCTTGGGTAGGTGCTATGTTGCAAAAAAAATGGAGACTTTGAGAGGGATGGGACAGACCCATAGTTCAGCAAGTCTAAACGTCAAGAAAAGCTCAGCAGCATATCAGAATTTAGAATGAAGAAGAGAGAAGAAAATGTGAAGAGACAATATGTCTTTGGGGCCTTCCACTTCTTTCACTGAAATGCTTCAGAAACAGTTCCAATTTGATTGAGCTATAAACTTAAGGTCATAATTTTTGTTGAAGAACTGATTTCTAGACAACTTATACGGCAGGGATGTGTTGAAGACAGGGTGTCGCAGTGAGGTGATCACAGTGATGTACATATGGAGCACTTCGTCTGGGTCTGGACCTGAGCCTCGGAGCAGCACCCTGCGTGCATTTTCTCCTGCCTCAGCCCCCTGAGATGCTGGGCCACATGCCCAAGGGCAAGTTGACTTTCCAAGGCATTCTGAAAAAATGGGATTGATATGTTTATATCTCAGAATTATCGAAATAAGTAAAATACTGTAGAGCCATTTCAATTTTACAGATTATAGGTATTTACCCCCACATACTACCCAGGGATAAAGCGATAAAATCAAAATTTATCTCTTTTTTTGCAGTTTGTTCAAATACCAGTTGTCCTGCCAAATGCTGAATGATCTGACCTGTAATAATTGGTAAAGAGAGGCCAGTAAGAGACTTTGGAACCCATGTGATTATCTTGTCCTGTTGTTTGCCTCATTTAATGCTTGATATATTTTGGAGATACTAAAAATTTCATGTTGCCGAAGAGGCAGCCAGAGATGACACTTGGAAGTGACATGAGCATCCACGTCCCTGACTGTGATATTGGCATCCTATTACTGCTCCACAGGGTGCTCCATGTCAGTGGGCGCCTGGCATGCTTGTGACTGACAGTGACCATTGCAACAGCTTGAAAAGACCTTCAAAGGCGAATGTTTGCAGCGGCCAGGCATTAAACCTACTTGGAAGACTCTGAAGGGCGCTGTAATTAGGAGCAGGGGGGTTTCTAATTTTCCTTTTTCAGAGGCTGTTTTCCAGGGCTCAGTGGTGTGAATGGCGGGTGGCAGGACATCCAGAACACTGGTCTTGGGGCAGTGGAGGATAGACTGACTTAATAAAGAAAGGGATTTATTACACGAATGCTGTGAGCATTCACGAGAAGCTGGGCCGCTCAACGAGAGAGCTTTTCATTAAAATGAGACACCAAAAAATGAAAGGCTAGGGGGATATTTGAGTATATGATGATCGGAAACTTATGATTCCATAATGTACTCTCTGATCTCTAGGATTTTTTATGTTCTAAATCTCATAAAAATAAATATCCCCAGTTGCACTTCTATTTGGTTTTTAGATCATATGTGATCACATTCAAGATTCTGAACATCTTTTGTATAATAATATCCATGAAGGCAATGCTTGGACTTGGTAAGTTTTTGTGGAAAAGAAAGGGTTTTTAAATATGTTTTTTTAGTACTTTAATACAATACCATCTAACTTAAGAAATATAACTGTTTTTTGTTGATCTTGCTAAGGTAGCTATTAACCTGTATGATAATAATCTGTTGTTTGCTGGGTGCACTGTTGGCACACCGTCTCTCAAGTTACAGTCCAGCTTCATTAATTTCAGTTACAGCAGAATAAACAGTCTCAATCCAGGGCCCAACTGCCCACATCTAAATCACTTTAAGCTTCCTGAGGGTTTTTTTGTTTGTTTGATTGGTTGGTTGGTTTTGGGGTTTGTTTTTATTTTTACCTTAAGTCTACAGCCTCATGGAAAGTTTACACCAAGCCATCAAATATCTATTAGGGCTTGACATTTTGCCAAGTACCACAGTGTTTGGCCCATTTCCTTCCTAGAATTCAGTGGCTGGGAAAGAAACGTGTGTGCACACTCACAGGCACGTATACATATGTCTGTCAGGTAGAGAAAGCAGACCATGAAAAGCGTCTTAATGTTTGTGAATCGATTGCCCTGAGAGACAGAGACAAGCAAACTGCTGAGTCACAGTGTGACTGTCAGTGAGAGGCTGCTGTTAAGGGGTCCCCACCGTGGGCCTTCAGAGCCTGGCACACAATCCCCACTCCTGGAAGGATCAAACTTTGCCACATTCACCAGTGAAGATATCCTGAGGGAGCATTTCTTAAGTACCTACAAATCAAAGAGATGTGTTGCTCCAGGCCTCCCAGAAAGCACTGATATTGCATTAGCCTGTTCCAAAGGTGTGAAATGAGGAAGGACGTCCCACCCCTGCCTGAGTGGCCTCACACTTACCCTCCATCAGTTTGATCCTGAAGTAGGCAATGAGAAGGAGCAGCAGCAATGCCACAGGCAGGAAAACCCCAAAGAGCAGGAACCAGCCCGGGAGCTCTCGCAGGAATATCGGCAGCACAGGGCTCATTGCCAGTCACACAGACCTGCCGGGCCAGTGGGTTGGCACTGGGGATGAGGGCAGCGTGCTCAGTCAGCACTTGTTTTCTTCTGGGAATCGGCCTTTGCTCAGCACCTCTCGGTGGAACTTTTTGAGGACTTTGCTCTATTTAAATAGCCCCACGAATTCTGAGAGCATTGCTGGCAGGTTACTCTGTAACTCAGCTACACAGGACAGAGGAATTCAAAGGTGATTCTCCCACACCATTCCGGAGAGGAGGGTTTATCGGCCAGGTTGGAGATGACACTAGGAGGCCTAGATTTCTTTGTATTCAGTTTATCTGGAATGAAAAATACCTGACTTCAAGCAAACCACACACACACACACACACACACACAATTTGTATATTCCCTGACATAGGAAGAATTTTTCCTACATTTTCTAAATTTCAGAGCTAGAAATGACTTAGTAACCATATTAATATACCTATGAAATTTTGTAATAAGTGAATTTTCCTTCTTACAGTAGTTGACACAAATCTCAATGAAGGAGAAACAAAATTCTTTCCATATGTAAAAATCTTAGTATGTCTTGCTCCGAATGCTTTTCTGAGAGGTGCATTAGTGTATTCATTTATTCAACAGACATACAATTCTACTAGAATCCAACCTTTGGACTACATGCTGGGTGTGCAAAGGAGAGTAAGTCATGGTCCCATCCTCTGAGAGTGGAGACAGGCATAGAGATAATGGGTACAACTGATGATGGAATGGATGGTAGTATGGCCCCCCCTCCTCCTCCCTTTGATCCAGGAGTGTTGCTTCCTGCATTAGCGGTTTGAGCTCTTAGCTTCCTTCTGCTCATATTGGTACATTCCTGTTGCCAACCGTTAGCAGCAGAAGGTGGGCCCTAGATGATAGTGATGTGGGCTGTGTGGTAACTACAAAGTTTCTGGGAAAAGAAAAGGTAATGAACTATGTTGCCATTGACTTGCTGACTAAGTCAAGTTGGCATGGATTGCTTTAGTGAACATTTTTCAAAGATGCCAATCTACTAAGTGAAAACCAACTCAAGAATTGCTTTCACATTGAAAGGATCTGTTGGTGAAATTGTAAAATTTTGGTGGGAACCCCCCTTATTGGGTTCATGCCCCTTCTCAAGTTCTAACCCTGTCTCCTACCTCCACTTGACGGCTGCCTTGGTGAGTGGCTGGCAGGCTGTCATGAGCGTGCTGCTGTCAGTGCCTCCTGAATTCTGTCATCAGGGATTTTGCATGGCCATGCTGATGTGGGCTCCCTAATTTATAAAATAATAAGAACGGGGTGGGTCTTGAAAATGCCTGGCTGGCATTCCTGAGCAGTGAATAATAGTAAACAGCTTCCTCTCAGAAGAGAGACGTCTTAATTTCAGAAAGAGGCATTTAGAGTCCCGAAGATTAAGTCAGCATGCATACTTTATTTACTTCTCTCCTCCCACTCCACAAGCCCCTGCGTGTGTTGCTGCTATCCCCTAGTGTGCCTTCCAATGAGATGGCTCTCTGGTGCTCTTTCAGCTGGAACAGGATGCTAATTTGTAAAGTGTCAATCTGCTCATTTGAACAGGTGACATTGCCAGGGAGATGCTAGGCAGCTGCTAGGCAGACTGTCTGTCATGTTCTTTCTGTTTTATTCCATTCAGCAAGCCTTCAGGAATGCCTGGACAAAGGTAAGTGATGAGAGAGGAACATGCAAATATATATATATACATGACAATAATGTAAGCTCCCAGACTGGCATATCGGCAAATGCAATGGAAGCACTGAAAAGAGACTGATTAATTCCAGTTAGGGAATTGGGCCACGTTCATTAAAAATGGAATTTGAGCTGAGTCTTTGAACACACATGTGACAGTGGGGCCAGGCAGGGCTTATGGAGGACAGGGAAGAATTGAGAGTGGCTAAATGATACGGGATTTGGGCCAGAGAGTGTCTTAAGAGGTGGAAAAGTGGGGTGGCATCCAAGCTTACAGCCTTTTGAATGCCCTACTGAGGATTATGCTATTTAGACACGGGGAACTAAACAATGGTCTTTGGTCATGGAAGTGCATGGTCTGACCTGGTTCAGAAAGTACTTAGGTAGCTCTTGAGAAAATGAACTGAAGAGGAGAGAAATCAGAGTAGGTTGTCTCAACATGGTTTCAAGATGGAATGAGTCTGAGGTAGGGGATGGCAGAGGGAAGGGAGAGAAGGGGACAGGCAGAGTGTGGAGATGAGAGGAACAGTCTTTGGTGAATAATTATACCAAGATAGGTAGATGTCGCCAAGGATTCTAGCAATCATTGAGCAATTACTATGTATCAGACACTTTGTGTTTATCGTTTTATTTAATTTTCACAGTAATCTTAAGAGAAAGAGACTCATTATGCAGGCAAAGAAGCAAGGCACAGAGAGATTAACCCAAGGCATATATTTAATAAGTCACAAAGCTAGGATTCAAACCTAGAGCCCATGCTCTCAGCCAGTGTGTTATGTCTGGCTTGGGTGTGTTATGTCTGTAGATAGAGCTACAAACCTGAACCCAAGCTGGCCAGTGGGTTTGGGTAGGGGAAGATTTATAGTATTGCCTCATGAAATTACAGGTGATGTAGAGATGTTCAAGGGAAACGTGGTGGAAATACAGAGTTCAGAAGAGAAGGCTGGCTTGTAGTATAGATTTGGGAGTTGTTATTATATACATGGCGACTGAAGTCAATGGGGTGGAGAGATTGCTCAGGAGGAGTACATGAGCATAAGTGAGAAACCAGCTATAGACCCTAAAGAGTGCTCTCACTTAAACATGGGAGGAAGGATAAGAATCAGGGAAGAAAACCAAAAAGAAGGCTCTGACAGATGGTTAGAGAAACTCAAAGGAAATAATGTTAGAAAAGGTGGTGGCAAAAGAAAGTTCCAAGAAGGATCGGGTGGTAAGTGGTATCGTTGACTGGATCTGAGGTAACTCTGAGCTACATGGAGAGTTTCAAGAGAGCATAATCTTTGAAGTTGGCTTAAATGTTTCCTTTCCTCTCCATTCCTCCTCTGCCCCCTCCGTTCTTTCTTCTTGGGCTTTTGGGGTATAATTGATATAATAAGCTGTATAATTTGATACTTTTTGACGTATGTATATATGCTCATGAACTAATCACCACAATCAAGTGATGAACGAATCCATCACATAAGAGTTCTCTGGTATCCCTTTTCTATTTCTGTCTCCCACCCCTCCTGCTCCCTCAGTCCTCAGTCAGCCACATCTCTGTTACTATATATCCATTTGCATTTTGTAGAAGGTTATGTGAATTGAATCAGATAATATGTCACTTTTTTGTCAAGTTTCTTTCACTCTGCATAATTATTTTGAAATTCATCCTTATGGTTGTGTGTGTCAAAAATTCATTGCTTTGTAATTGCTGAATAGCAAGCATTTCATAGTATCAATAGCTATTTGTTTACCCATTTACCTGTTGATCAAAATTTGGATTATTTCTCATATAGGCTACTACAAATAAAGTGCCCTGGACATTCCTGTATAATTCTTTATATGGACATGTTCTCTCTGGCTGGATCATAAGGTAGGTAACTGTGTGTTTAATTTTTTTAAGAACTTGTCAAACTATGTTCCAAACTAAGTATACCATGTTATATCTGCACCAGCAGTGTTATGAGCATTCTAGCTCCTTTACACATTCAATAACACTTGGAATAGTCAGTCTTTTTATATTAGCCACTCCAATGATATGTAGTAGTATCTCACTGTGGTTTTAGTATGCACTTCCCTGAGGATATTGAATATCTTTTCATGTGCTTGTTTACCATTTTGTGTATCTTATTTGGTGAAGCATCTGTTCAACACTTTTGACCATTAAAAAACATGGATTGTTTTCTTATTGTGTTTTGAGAGCTCTTTATATATTCTAGATAAAAGTCAAGTATCAGATATATGATTTGAAAGAATTCTTTTCCAGTCTTAGTTTTGCTTTATATTCTCTTAACAATGTCTCTTAAAGCACAGAGGTTTTTGATTTTAACGAAGGCCAATGAACCGATTTCTTCTATGGATTGTGCTTTTCACCTCTAAGAAATCTTTGCCCAACTCAAGGCCATAAAGACTTTCTCTTGTGTTTTCCTCTGGAAGTTTTATAGTTATAGCTTTTATAATTAGGTCTATGAGCTATTGTGAATTAGTTTTTTGTACATGGTGATAGATATGAGATAGAGAACTTTATGTATTTATTTTTGCTGATGGATATTTGGTTTTTTCAGCACTATTTGTTCAAAAGACTATCCTTGCTCCTGAGTTGCCTTTGCACCTTGTCAAAAATCAGAAGTCCAATTATGGGTGGGTGTATTTCTGCACTCCCTGTTCTGCTCCATTGATCCAATTGTTAATCTTTGCACCAGTACCATTCTGTCTTGATTACTGTAGCTTTAAAATAAGGCTTGAAATTGGGCACTGCTAGTCTGTAACTTTGTTTTTATTTCAAAGTTGTTTTAGCTAGTATAGATCATTTTCATATGAGCTTTAGAATTAGCTTGCCAATTTTTATCAAAAGGCCTGCTGGGACTTTGATTAGTATTGCATTGAGTAGAGAGATGAGAGAATCAATATGAGGAGAGAATTGATATTTAACAATATTTGAGTCTTCTGACCCATGAACATGACATATGCTTTCATTGTACTTGGGTCTTCGTTACCTTTTCACAACAATATTGTGAGTACTTACTATGTATCAGATACTATATAAATGCACTTTGTGTTTATCATCTTATTTAGACTGGTCTTGAACATTTTTTGTCAGATTTACTCCTAAATATTTTCATATTCTTATGTGATTGCAAAGGGTTTTACTTGTTGCTAGTATTAAAGGTTTTCTTAATTTATGAAAAAATACTGCATCCCTGGGAATTTTTAGAAGATTTAATATCAGAATTTATTAAAACATCCTCCAGAGCTTGAGGACTTTTATCTATAAAGGCTCTTATCCCAATCCAAACTAGGTGCTTGGGGTTATGCTTCGTAAGCGTAGCAGCTCTGGAAAGATGGGTGTTTTGAACACTGGTAATCTGTCTATTGAAGTTACTGAAATTTGGGGTAGAGTTCCACAGAGAGTGTGTAATTTGCTACTGTAATGGCAGTGAATTCTTTGCCTGGTTCTTTACCATGTGGTGGGAGTAATCAATGATATCATTGGAAAATCTGCATCTGTGAAATAGAGGGACATATTACATTGGGGGTTAAACTCCCTTTGTATATTTCCTTAATAATGAATGCTCCCATTGTTGATTTACATAACGATTTAGGCACAAGTGATTGCAAATATTAACATTTGGGAGTAAAATTCTTAAGGTATTACTCTTACATCACCTATTATGTAGTCTTGTGACAGCTGGGTAAAAGCCTTCCTTAGGTAATTGTGACCCATTGATGATAATGCCAAACCCACTAGGCCTCTGATCTGGATTCGGCATTCATCTGACTGAGCCATAAAGAATGACTCATTCCAATGACATGACGCAGAACAATGAAAGGTCTGAAGTCCATCAGTGGAAAATGCCAAAGTGCCATTGACTGATATCTGTAATTTCAGATTGTGTTCAGCTACAAAACCAATAGAAAAGTGAAAGACAAACAAAACTAATGAATTTCAAATGAAGTGCTTTGACCTCATTCTACTGGTGGTGTTTTGCTGAAATGAAGGTTCCCTCACAATGTAAATGTAGGTCTGACTTACTCTAGTGTGAGCCTTTTGAGTAGGAAAGCCCATATTCTTCTGCCTCTTGTTCACTGTCCTTCTGAGCTTGGCTCACTAGTGCATGTTAATTGAAGTAGTATCACTTGGCCCCAGTTTTACAGTCAACACAGAAATGGGGACTCTGAAATCATGTGGCAATGGTGGGTTATAAGGTGCTCATTCAATAAAAAATATGATCACAGAAGTGACAATAAAGAATTTCAATTCTTTGTAAACTTTGGGGAAATGTCCACCAGCTTTCATTTATTCATATCTGCAGAGAAGAAATGTTTATTGAGGGCTTAACACATGCCCTGGGTGCACTGATTTGTGGGCTATGAACATATCCATGCATAAGACAAAGTCCCTGTCTTTGTGAAACTTATCTATCAGTGGGGTAGACAGATAATGTGCAATAGTAGGTAACAGTTATCGAGTGCATGTATTGTTCCAGGTAGTAGCATGAGAACTTCATATGCTCCATCTTATTCCAGTCTTGTATCAATGCCTTTGAAGTGAGTACCATTTCTATCATCACGATTTTGTAAATGGAAAAATTCATGGAGCTTTCATAACTCAAGGATCACACTGGGGAAGAGCCAGAGTTTCAACACAGAGCCCAAACGCTTATCCACTGTACTGCCTCTCAACATCCTAGAGATATACGTGTATAAGGTTAAGTATTGATTATCACTCTACAGAAAAATGAAGAAAATAACAGAAAATGCTAATTTTAGGGGGATGGTCAGGAAAGGTGTATTGGCCTACTAGGGCTGCCATAACAAAATACCACAGACTGTGGGCTTAAACAACAGACATGTATTTTCTCACGGTTCACAGAAGCTCCAGAATGTAAAAAAGTTAGTTTGCTATCTTTTAAATTTGTTACCTTTTCTCAGTCTATGTAAATATCCACTTTCATACAGAATTTTGTTTGCAATTTTGTATTCTTTTCTCTGAAATAGCCTCCCTCTCCCCCCAATGTATACCTTTCAGACCTACAAAGCCTGGATCTGCTGCTGGGTAAGAATAGAAATTGAAGAAAGAGTAAAGCCTGAGAGAAGTCCCAGAGCAGTGTGCAGACCATTCTGTGACTTCTAAGTTCTCCAATTTCTGCTTCTTGCCATAATCTCGGGAGGGTACTGACCCCTTTCTTATTGGTATATCTGGCTGTTTGGAGGCCCTGGAAAGCATTTTTAATTTAGTGGGCCCTCCAGAGGGGTGTTCACCACAGATGGCCACGTTCAATATTAAAGGCGAGTGGAGGTCGGGGGCGGTGGCGGCCCGTGCTGCCGAGGAGTGAGTGTTGCCACAGACTGCAGTATGGCAGGGATGAGCTTTCTGTGAGAAACTTCAACTAAACATCAGCAATTGATTATATTGCCTTTAAATTGGGTGTCAACCTTTTTCTGCAATCTAGTATTCTTCCTAAATATATGTCACAGAGGAGATAATCCAATGTAATGCCATTATGCAGACTTATAGATGACCTTTGAAATATATTGCGGAATTCTCTTTTAAAATACCACACTTTTATTTCGGTTTCCCTTTAGACAAATAAAAATCCTTGTAATTTTCACAATATCCAAACAGTAAATCCATTGTGCTCACTGAGGCCTGAGTGTTTGCAGATAACTGACACGTCTGACTATGACTTTGCACTAGGCCCGCGTTCTGTCCCGAGCGGCAGTGCAGAGTCGCTACGATACAGGTGAAGTTCTTCCATTAGCACAGTCAGTATAACTCGCAGGTCTGTATTAATCGCGAGGGATAACCTCTTTACCAGGACATGACTTGAACCTTTTGCCAAAGTAGTAACTGGAAAATGCAAGCTGTTTGTAGAAAGAATAGGAAATCATTTGCACGGCTCCTAGAGGCAACAGGGAGATTAATGCATGTTGTCAGTTCCACAGGTTTAATTTGACTTGCACTAAAATAGCATCAATACACATCGCCCCTTGCCATTCATTCCTCGTGAAGGCTGATTAATTTACTCTCATTTCACCCTGAATGCTGGCAGGCAGTAATGAGTTGTAGCCATCTGGCAGTCCTATTTTATCTTGCCCACTGCCCCTAAAAAAAGCAGAAATGGGGGCATTCTCTTCATGGGCATCTGTCCAGCTGCTCAGAGCTTCCAGCCCTCCTCTGGGGGAACAGGACAGATATTCTTCCAGACGGTGGATTCCTGAACGGGCACACAGTGTTTGTGTTGGAGATGGTGAGCAAAAAGCAACAGCACGGATGGAACTGGAGAGCATGATGCTAAGCGAAATAAGCCAGTCAGAGAAAGATAAATATCACATGATCTCACTCCTTTGTGGAATATAATGAACAGCATAAACTGATGAACAAAAATAGAACCAGAGACATAGAAGCATCGAACAGACTGTCCAACCTCAGAGGGAAGGGTCGGGGGGTGAGATCAACCAAAGGACTTGTATGCATGCATACAAGCATAACCAATGGACACAGGCAGTAGCAGAGGGAGGGCCTGTGCTGGGTTGGGAGCAGCTGGGGAGAGGTCAATGGAGGAAAAAGGGGACTCATGTAATACTTTAAACAATAAAGAATTTAAGTTAAAAAAAGAAAATTTTAAGTGGTAGAAAAAAATAAATAAATTTAAAAAGAGCCTCCTGATTTCAGAATTGGGAAGGTCGGAACCTTATGTCAATGTTAATAGTTATACTATGTACAAAGAGAATTGTGAAGTACAACTACTGCTATAAAGTCATATTTTTATAGATAACATAATAATACAAAGTACACAGAGATAAGGCTCTTTATAGACGTATAAAGCAAGATTGTTTATATTGTCTTAACTCCTGAAACCATCTGGTCTCAATAATTGCTTCCAAGTATAATTTTTTTTCTTATCATGATATTTTCAGAGTAATCAGACATATTACCTCATATGGGCAAAGAATAATAAATAAGACTGATATATAATTTCATTTTTTTCAAGGATACCATCAGCCCCCCCCCCCCCCCGCCTCCCCCCCCGCCACCCCCTGCCCAAATTGTTCATGTGCCACTTCCCAATCATCCCACCCCCAGCACCAGGCAACCTCTGATATTCTTTCTGTCAAGGTAGATTAAATTGACCTTTTCTAGAGTTTCATAGAAATGAAATCCTACAGTTTGTATGTGTTTGTGTCTGACTTTTTTCTTAGCATAGTTCACCCATGCTGTTGCGTTTTTCAATAATTAATTCCTCTCTATTGGTGAGTAGTATTTCACTCCATACCCACTTGAATCACTATAGATATGCCATATTTTTTTTTCTATTCATCTGTGGATAAACATTTGATTTCCACATTTTATCTATGATGAATACATTTGTGTATAAGACTTTGTGTGGACACATTTTAATTTCTCTTGAGTAAATACTTAGGTATAGAATTGTTGAGGCTTGTGGTTAATGTATGTTTAACTTTATAGGAAACTATCAAACAACCTTCCAAAATGATTACACCATTTGACAATCTCACTAGCGATGTATGAGGAGCATCCCAGTTGTTCCCCATTCTCACTAGTACTTGGTATTATCATCTTTTAGAAATTTTGTCCATGCGAGTGGTATATAGCTTTGCAGTAAGTCTTGAAATCAGGAAGTGTAAAGTCATCCAACTTTGGGTTGTTTGGCTCTTCTAAGACCTTTTTTCCAAATAATTTTAGAATCAGGTTATTTTTAAAACAGCCTGCTGGTTTTCTGATTTGTATTGTGTTGAATCCTCAGATCAATTTGAAGCTGATAACAATTTAAATAACATTGAATCTTCCAATTTGTAAATATGGTCTACATTTCCATTTATGTGGGCATTTTTAATGTTCTCTTAGTAATCTTTTGCAGTTCTCAGGTACAGGTTTGCACGTATGTTGTTTAATTTATTTCTAAGTATTTAATGTTTCTGATATTATTATAAATGGAATTTTTTCAAAAGCTAAAAGGAAATCAAAGGTAGAAAAGGATGTTTCCCTCCGATAACCCACATATTAAGGCCGGGTGAGGGGACCTGTGAGGTAGGAGCCAGGACATCGTTGGGGGATGTCTTCCATTGGGATTGGCGAAGACACAAAGGAAACACCACATCTGCCACGTGGCTGGACATGCACACACTTAGCTTCTGGCCACAGAGAGAGGCCGAGTCCGCCAGCGGGCAGTGAGGGAGAGTCCAGAACAATGCCAGCAAGGGCGGGGTCTGAGTAAGACAGGCCAACACGTTGAGTCTTCCTGTGAACTAATTACTCTGAAACCTAAAACTTCTCACCAACAGCGAAGTTTAATTTCGGGAGGATAAGTGTATTGCTTACCCAGCCTCCACATATTTGATTACTTTGGAGCCACTTCTCAAACAGCATGCAGGGAAGGAAATGAAAGCCTAACATTTATTGACTCTCTCCTTTGCTCTTCAGTGTGTTCGATGCTTCCACAAACATTGTCTCATTGAAAACAATCTTTAAACGGTTCTATTTAATTTAAAAAGGAGGGTGTTGTAATTGGCAGAAAGGAGGGTTGAATGTTTCTGTTACAGAGTTTGCTGGATGGAAGTAATGGATTTCGCTTAGGCTTGACTGTGGTTTTTTTAGTTGGAAATCACAGTGAATGAATGTTGGTATTAAATGAAAGCCTCATTCATTAGCGCACATGTGCTTTTATTTTTCCACCCCCTGGTCCCGGTTCTGTTTTGTTTCCCCCTGGTGATTTTCTTAATCTGCTTTGCCCCTTCCTTCTTTATTTTTGGGAAGCGGCATGTATTGGTGACCTGCTGTTTTCCCCCGCCCTCAGACCTCAGTTATTGCATGGTGCTCTCCTCCAATCAGGGTCTCATCAGAGGCACACAGTGCTCTCTGGGTTTTTATTTAAGGGGCTACAACCAAGGGCTTTAAGACAGATCTGTTCTGCAATTATTTTTGTATATTTTTTTCTTTTTTTTTTTAAGGGGAAATATCTTCACAGAAACATAGGAGCCTCTGCCTCATCCTCTCTCCTGGTTTATTATTCTTATTAAAACTGAGTGTGGGCAAACATATCATCTGGGGGATTGAGTGAACAATGTAAGGGAAGAATATTATGTTTGCAGTTGTGACTGTTTTAATTGAGGAAATAGAATAAAGTCCTGCTCATTCTCACAGGTGATGGAGGGCCTGGCCTCTAGGCCTCTAGGAGCCCACAACCCAAGAAGTGCTTATCTGGACCTTGGAACTTGGCAGTTGCTGCAGTGCCTGCTCTGGACCGCCAACCGCTGACCGTGTAGACCTTACATGCAGAGTCCCAGGGGCAAAGTCATATCTTTAAACTTTGAGATCTTGAAAACCCTAGGACAGTGATGGCAAACCTATGACATGCGTGTCAGAGGTGACACGCAAACTCATATTTTTGGTTGATTTTTCTTTGTTAAATGGCATTTAAATATATAAAATAAATATCAAAAATATAAGTCTTTGTTTTACTATGGTTGTAAATATCAAAAAATTTCTATATGTGACACGGCACCAGAGTTAAGTTAGGGTTTTTCAAAATGCTGACACGCCAAGCTCAAAAGGTAAGCCATCACTGCCCTAGGAAGTTCAATATTAGGAGATTATTTAAAATACTTACCTTTGGTTCTTTGTCGAGGACAATATGCCCTCTCTCTCTCTCTCTCTCTCTCTCTCTCTCTCTCTCTCTTTTACATTTAGGTCTGGTGCTTCCAGGCTCCAAAGGTGAGGTCTCTGTTCTTGAGGAGCAGACAAGCAATTTCAATACAAAATATTAGAAAGGTTTTGCACAAATTACAGTAGGGAGGAGTGTACTAATCATGCCTTTTTTTCTCTTTTTTTTCTGTAAGTCTGAGGCTTTGACACGTTGGGGCCTGGAAAGACTGCCAGTTCCCAGAGACAGTAAACAACTCGCCCACCAGGGAGCTCACCTTTCACATGCAGACAAACCAATCCAGAGTCCACACAGCCTACCACCTCTTCTACTGGCTGTTCACCCTCAGGACCAACATTCCTTCACCCTAATCAGCCCAGTGCCAGGTACCAGACAATAAGAGACAGCCCCTCCCCCAGAGCCTGCTGAAATTACTCAGACCAAGCAATCCTAAATCTGCTTTCCTTGCCTTGTCTTGCTTTAACAGCAGAAACCACGATAAAGGCTCTTGCCCACATTGTCCCCTCACTCCCTCTGCTTCCTGACTGACCCCAGTGCTGCCCTGTGTCGCACCACTGTCTCCTCTTGGAACTCTGATTAACAGCCTATCTTTTCAATGCAGCCCTCTCCTGAGCTATTGGCTTCGCTGGAGTAATAATAAAACCTGCATTTTAAAACAAGGGGTTACACTGGTCTGGAAGTTTGGAGAAGGCTTTTCCAAGGAAATCCAGGGTTTGGAAGGACTTCGAGTTTGAAAGGACCTCGAGGTGACTGTGATGTTACAATGAAGATGTGGGAGAGGAGAAAGGAGGGGGCCCAGGTGGTGAAACGGCCCCTATGAAAGCCTAAGTGTTGTGTGTTCAGGGACCAGGGAGTACACAGGATGGTGTGGGGTGGGACAAAGATGGAGAGATTGGTTGTGTTGGATCGCCCAGGGCTTGTGGGGCCTGCTAAGGAGCTGGATTTTGTCCTGTTTGAGGAGGCAGCAGAGGTTCTAATCATGGTAGCAGCATGAGTAGGTATGTGTTATGGAAAGACAAAGCTGGCAGCCACATGGAAGGTGACTGTGAGCAGAGGAAAGATTGGAGCTGAGGCGGCTAGTTCAAGGCTGTCTCAGAAGTTCAGTTATAAATGTGAAAACAGGGATCAATGAAAGTTAAAGATGCGACAGGCTATTAGGAATAGATTCAGGAATAGCAATTAAATCTCTGTACTCTTTCATATGTTGTCTGCTGCCACATTAAACTCCCTGGCTTCAGAAAAGGTTTCCCCTCAAAAAAGAAAGTGAGTAAAAGTACCTGTAAGACTATTGCTAATTACTTTAGTGCCATCTAATTGTTCCTCTATGTGTCTCCTATTGAGTTTGGTAATTCATGACAACCAGTAATGCAAGTAAAGTGAATTAGAAAGGTTGGTATATTAGAATCCAAGAGAAAAAAAAATGCTTGCATCTTGATGATCTTAACTCTTATATAGGACTATATTCTTCCTTTTTTTTTTCACCCTTTCTATTTCTTCCTTTTTTTCCTTCTCTCTCACCCTTAAAGTTATTTATTATATTCCCATATGCATTTGCTTTAGAAAAATTTGTGTTTCTTTTGAGGTAAAAACCATCTTAGCTGCATATATTTGATGAGCTCAGTAATACCTTTTTTAAAGCCAAAAACATTTCACAACTAACAGGAAAAAGTTTGGAATGTCTTGATGACAGATATTTAGAACTGTCTGTTTATATATATATAGCATCAGGTGCCATAACTAGAAAAAGAAAGAATGATGAATAATTATCATGGTTTATCAATAGGAGTGGAGAGTAAACAACAGCGTAATTAAAATTTTCTCCCTATCAAGTTGTCTTACTTAAAGTGACAAAAAACATTTTCAAGCTTAGTTTCTCTGACTATCTGGATATTTATTCACATACAAGAAAGTAATTATAATATTCAAATATGATGCAAACCAAATACAGGCTGTGGACCAACGGTACAGTGCCTGGCACAATGCCTAGTACATTATCAGTCCTAAAGAAATAATTGTCAAATGGATCAAATTTGAAACATAATAGATATTAAAATGGGAAAGGATCAATCTTTTGAATCAGTAAGTACATTGGTTGAAGTTTCCATGCATCTGTATCTATTGGACAAGGTTAACTCTTTTGAGGAAACTCACTTACAATAATGTGTAAATTCAACTCACTGATGAGAGAACTGCAAATGTCTAGACTCTAGATGCTATGAGGAAACAGCCCACCTCAAACATTCCCAATAAAAAATCCTCTGTAAGCAGGCATTTAGCATTTTCTGAAAGCACGCTGAATGAAAGAAAGGAGCCATCACAATTACAAATAGAAATAGAAATGTAAATAATGAGTACATGGTTAGCATGGAAGCTATGTCTAGGGTCATAACACTTTTGAAAAAAAACCCACAACTTTTAAGATCATCTAAGTCAACCCAACACAATAAAGATGAGGATATGAAACCAGGGTGATCATTGCTTTCTTGGCGTTACTTTGGTAGGCAATTCAAACTTTCTTCCTCTTTCTATTTTTCTTACTCTTTTCTTACTTCATAAATATTTTTTAAATGACTGCTCTGTGCCAATCACTGTCTAATGTGTTAAAGAAATGGAGGAGATGGCTCATTTTTCTACCATACCAAGAAGATAGAAAAAGGAGAATTTGAGATAAATAACCTAATTATTATAATTATGTAGTGTTTAAAGTTTTCCAAGTATTTTTTAATAGTTTATTCTATGTACCCATGACAAACAAATTTTAGTTATAAACACTAAACTTTCAATATTTCTTTAAACATGACTAGGGGAGAGCCTTCTTTGAATGACAGATCCTGTTAGAGATCATCCTTCTATGTAAGAATGATCTAAGAACAATCATTGATCTGTCTTTGCAAATAGTATTTAAAACAATGCAAGACCAGTAGACTTTAATGCATGTTTCTTTTCTGTTACCAACCAGACTTGTAAAAATTGGGGCAGTCTGAGCCAATCCTCCCTGAATCAGTTGACCATTGATGATTTAAATACTTTAAGTATCAGGGATTTAGCTCTACTGTGGCCTGTCAGTGTTCAGTTTTCTTAATGTTTCAGTTTAATTTTTTTTCTCATTTTCCTGTTGAGAGTGAAAAACTTTCCCTTGGCCCCGTTTTCCCATTTACCGCTGACAGGGTAAAAAACGCTTGGGCATTGGACCGGAGCTCAGACCCCCATGTCCACTGGAAGGCCGTTCATCTTTGCTCCCTCTCCTGCCCAGAGTGACATTTTAAAATTACCTCACTTTGATTTATGAATGGGCTTTATTCCTTCACCTTTAATAAATGTGTTAATGCCATTTTCCTGTCAGAGTTCTGGCAAGCCCTTCTATCCCCTGATAGGCAATTTTCCTAGATTGTGTGTGGAGAGCAGAGGGGAAAGGGAGGGAGGTATGCATGGTTGTTATGTGGAAATAAAATGATACACTTTCTGTAGACAGTAGCAAATACCTGTGATAATTAAGTTGGGGATCACAGTGAAATTGAACCATGGAGTAACTGAGACAATGTGGAGATAGGGGAAGAGCCTTTCTCGTGAGGGCTCTCCATTCACTACGAGAGAAGTAGGATTCACAGCAGCTTACAAGGCTCTAAGGATCTGGTCCCATTTCCATGTCTCCTTTCCTCTCTCCTTATGCCTCCACTTCAGGCGCACTGGCCTCCTTGCTGCCCTTAAGCATGCCAGGTACACGCTGCCACAAAGCCTTTGCATTGGTTGACCCTACAGCTGGAATTCTCTTCTGTCACACACCTGGCTGGCTAATTTAATCGTTTCCTTCAAATCTTTGCCCATGTGTCACCTCAATGACACCCTCCCTGAGCACCTACATAAGTGGCAACCCTGTTTTCACCCCTCCCTCCCAATATTACCTATCCTGCTCTACGTTTTCCTTTTCTTATAGCACTTACCTATTGTAAAATATTAAAGAATCCATTTATTGGGTCTATTAATGCCTATCTTCCCTGGTAGGGGGAATCCCACATGAGAGCAGGGATCCTGCCTGTTTTGTGCGCTGATATATCCCAGGTGATTAAAACAGTGCCTGGCATATAGTGGCCTCAGGAAATCTTTGCTGAATAAAGAAAATACATGAGCCAGGGAGGTCTTTACTGTCAGGACTCCTTGTTCGGTCGCTACCCACCTCATCCTGTATTTATTTTTAAACATTCTTTTTTATTTGAAATGACTCACTCAATGTCAATATTTCCCCATAGACTACAGATTCCCCTAGTACAGGACCATTTCTATTTTTCTTCTTCTTTTTTTTTTTTTTAACATATTTTTATTGATTTCAGAGAGGAAAGAAGAGAGAGAGAGAGAGAGAAACATCGATGAGAGAGAACATTGATTGGCTGCTTCCTGCACGGCCCTCTCCCCTCCCCACTGGGAATTGAGCCCACCACCTGGGCATGTGTCCTGACTGGGAATCAAACCATGACCTTCTGGTTCATAGGTTGATGTTCAACCACTGAGCCACACCGATTGGGCTATTTTTTAAATTTTGTTTTATCTTGTATTCCTAACATTGGTATAGCATCATGAAAACAGTAGGTACTCAACTAATCCTATGAGCTAATATGCAAATGGTCATCACGCCCTTGCACCCTGGTGCGGGGGCTGGGAGACCTGAGACAGGGCTAGGGGACCTGAGGCCGCGCCCCCTGTTCTGCAGGGCTTGCCGGGGGTGGGGCTGGCCGGGTCTGGATCTTGTACGATTTTGAGGTGCACGCAGGTGGGTGGGGACTTGACTCTGGGTCCTGCAGCGCACCCCAGACTCTGACAGGAGGAAGATTTTCATATATATTTTACTAATTTTCTTTCATCTCTGACACTTCTATTATAGAGAAAGGGCAAATAGCAATATTTAAATATTTCCTCTAATTAATTCCCTTTTAATGTGCACAAATTTTGTGCACTGGGCCACTCCTTGTTATATGAAGAAATATAATGTGGATGTTGTTAAATGGTGATGACATTTGTTATCTACTTCCTAGATAAGGGATTTCTTTCATAACTTTATGTTAATCTTAAGTTATGTGGTATGGCTACAACTCAGGGAAATTTGCACTGTCCCATCCAGGTCATTAGATATGTGTAATGATGCTGTAAACCAGGTATCTGGGAATGTTAACATCCTACTAGCACCTTAAAATGATCTGAAGAAAATAGTCTTTAATATGCACATGGGAAAATTGTTTAACAAGTTAATATTTGGACATAATACATTTCTCCCCCAAATAGTATTTCCCAGGAAACACTGGGAGAGATTAGTCTTCCTCACCCTCTAATATGAAGTGGCTCTTGGGGACATTCTTTCACACTGTCCTGTTTTGTGTCTTATGCACTGAGCACTCACTATATTACACTTCCTTGTTACTTTATTTTATCTCTTCACTCTAATGTTGGTTCCATGATAGAATGTAATAGTTTCCGGGGCTGCTGAAACAATTTATCACATACTTGGCGGCTTTAGACACAGAAATGTGTTCTCTCACAGTCATGGAGGCCAGAGTCTAGAATCAAGGTGCTGGCAGAGCTGTGTTCCCTCTAAAAGCTCCAGGGTCCAATCCGTACTCACCTCTTGTAGATTCTGTGACTGCAGCAATCTTTAGCATTGTGTGGCTCCTAGGTGCCTCGCTCCAATTTCTGCCTCTGTCTTCATATTGCTGTTTCTTCTGTTTCTTCTCTGCATCTGTTTTTCTATTTCCCCTTCTCTTCTAAAGACTTATCATAGGATATAGGGCCCATCCTAATCAAGGATGATATTATCTGAGGATCCTGCACTTGATTACCTCTGCAAACACCTTTTTTTCCAAATAAGATTGAATTTATATGTTCCAGATGGACACATTTTTTTGGAGGGTTCCACCCACTGCAGGGGCTTGTTATGTTAATCAGTGCTGTATTCTCACTATATCCCCTAGGACAGTGGTTCTCAGCCGGTGGGTCGCGACCCCTTCACAGGCGTCGCCTAAGACCATCAGAAAACACATATATAATTACATATTGCTTTTGTTTTTGTTTTTTACACTGTACTAGGATAGAATGAACCACCTCAGTAGCTTCTGAGGCTAATACATTTCTATCACCACAATTACTTTAGCAAACATATTGTTTTTGTGATTAATCACTATGCTTTAATTATGTTCAGTTTATAACAATGAAAATATATCCTGCATATCAGATATTTACATTACGATTCATAACAGTAGCAAAATTACAGTTATGAAGTAGCAACGAAAATAATTTTATGGTTGGGGTCACCACAACATGAGGAGCTGTATTAAAGGGAAGCGGCATTAGGAAGGTAAAATGAATGCTCAATAAATATCTATTGAGTGATAAATGGGGGAAAAGGCATAAAATGCAATGGATCCCTAGACTTCCTGGCAAATGCCAAGTAAATGGCCATGTGGTTGTTACGGGATGAGGTAGAAGATACTATTGAGGGTGTCGAAGGGCAGAGTTCTTGACAGCAAAGCCAATTCAGTCTTTGAAATTCAACCCCTTCCACTCACTTCTCTTGTTTCCCTGCTGTCAATGAGAACCACCAAGAAAATAAAAAGATGGCCAGGTGCCAGTGGTAGATTGTTCCTGGGAGAGAGTTAATAATTGCATGTATTACGTGGCACACAAAGAGGAAGGGGGAAAGCACACACAGGTGCTGGGTTCTAGGTTGCCCTGTCTGTATCTGCCACGGTCTGTGCTCAACTTAGGTCATCTAGACATGGAATGCGGTTTCTGTCCCAGGTGACTTCCCCTCTGGTTCTAAGACCACTATATGCCAAAGGACCTCAAATGCTATCAGTCTGTTTATATGCTGTGTGGTATGGCAGGGCCCGAGTACAGGAGCATCAGGAGAAAGGATACTAATGAGAGCAGTAACATAAGAAAGTGTAGGGGTCTAGCTGGTGTTGATTGGATGGTTGCTGTACAGCTATATGAAGACTCTCCTGAGGAGGGATGATGATGAGGGAAGACATGAAGGCAGTGATGTGGGTCTGTGAGGGAGCAACGGTCAATCAGAGAGGTCAAGGAGTTGGAGTGTATCTAGGAAAATCAGGTTAGAGACATGAGGTGAAGAGAAAGGACAGCAAAGTCACTTTTTAAAACTGTCTTTCTTTCTATGAGCAGAACTCCCTTCTCTATCTACCTCTTCTTGTTTCTTCACTTCTTAATATGCTCTCTCTGACAGTGGGTAGCTGAGAAAAAAACTAAAATAATTGTCTTCACTTGTCCTAACCAGATGAATTTTAATAGTCTGCTTTTTTTTCTTTTTTAAAGCCATAACTGAGTAATCTTTATCTGCTAACTTTTCAGCATTTTGCCCATTGCATAGCATCACCACCACATGCTGCTTTTTATCTTGAGACTTTCCCACTTCTCTTGTGATTTCTTTTTCTTCTCTCAAATGTCCATTTCATTAGATGCAGTCATGTAGCAATTCCTTTTTCTTGTCATATTAGATTTAGCTCCTTAAAAGCATTTGGCCACAACCAATTCTAGTCCTGGAAATTTGTGTGGGGCATTAATGTTCCTTAGAATGGATTTCAGTATAGTTTGCTGGCTACTCAGTGGCATTGTATTTGAAATGAATAAAAACTTTTATTGTATCCCAGATGTTAAGGCCTCATTGGCATTAGTTTAATGGTAATTCTCTTTATATAGTGCCTTGGAAGCTAAGTTTTTCAACTCTCTATTAATTATTTAAGCACTGGAGCTGAAGAATAATCAAAGAACTATTCTGAGCAAGTGCTGCATCTTTGGATTTATTTATTTCAGCCTCCTTAAACTTTCAAAAGAATCTGAAGTGCAAATGCTCTAAGAATCACTAAAATAAGAGTACAAGTAAAAGAGCCAATTAAGATTATATCTGGAATTTAGACTAAGGTTCATGTTAAAATTGATTGCAAAATAGCAAGCCAAAGCAAAATATGACAAATTAAAAAGTATAGCTCTCCTCTGATAAAAGCAGAAACAAACCAATTCTCTTTTAATCAGGACAGATGGATTTTTGTTCTGGCACAAATCTATTGCCTAAGTCAAGGAACATTGAACATTTTGGATGATATATCAATAATTTCTTAAAAGATGAAAAACTATCCTTCATGGCCATTTATTATGTCACTGATCAATAAAAAACAGTATATTAAATATTATGTTGAATGTTTTTATATTGAAAGAGAAAGAACTAACATTTAATAAGAATTATAGCAGACTGTTAATTACTTATTAAAAGTCAATTCTCTTTATTTTGGTAAAAGGACCAAGGGCAATGTGCCCAGCTGAAAAGCTAGATTTCCCAGCATACTGCACAGTTAGGTATGGTCCTGCGACTGAGTTCTGGTCAATGAGATGGAAATGGAAGTCACTTCTGGGAAGGCTCCCAGAGGGAGGGCTGAATTCTTCCTCTTTGTTCCCAGCTGCCATCTTGACCAGGCCACGACTTTGAGGATTGAAAATAGGAGGCTTCTGGCTCCTTGGAAACTTCTGGAGGTTACATTCCAGCCTTGGACTGCCTGTCTTTGGACTTCTTTTCTGTAGGAGAATAAGCCCTTGTGTGTTTAATCCACCTGATGGGGTCTCTTCTGCTAGCAGCCAAATTAAATGACTAACTGGTATGCATGCCCATGCATATACGTCAGTTGCCTTTCAAAGGTTATGTCTAAATTGTCTCCACTCCCCTTTGAGTCAGATATTACTGATTTAGAGCCTTTAAAGGCCTGGCTAAGGTCCTATGACTTTTTAGGAGAGTTAGGATGGGAACTTAGCTGAGGTCTGTGTGTATTCCCAAAAGCTAAAGTTTCCAATATATTTGTGATGTTACCTGAAAGCTTGCTACAGGGGCTGAGCTTAGAAGACCATAGTCCCTCTCAAGCCTTCCTTTTTGTATCTTAGTGGTCATGGTGATCTTGGCAGTGCTAAGAGGAAGCATGGAAAGAGCTTTGTTCAGATATAATTAGAGCTTAAAGGTAGACTCCACATCCTTTGAGACCTATGTGTTGGGAACACGACAATCAACAGAGAAACTCTCAAAGGGAAGAGGAATGGAGGACGACAGCACCGGGCCCGTGCATTAGCTCTACAGTAAACCCTGGACAGTCTGTATTTCAATTTGCTAAGTGAGATGGTAGCGCTATTCCTCCTCACCTCTAAGGAAGTTGCACTGCCTGACAGGCGGGTTTATAAAAAGGCACGAGGAAAGAAGAGGGATGATGGTTAAAAAGTTGCATGTTAGAGAGTTGCTTTCTAAAGCCCATGACTACTGAACAGTGATGGTCAATATCTTTCTTCCCACGCAACCCATTTCCCCAGCGGGTTCCTTAGTGCAGGCCCTCGGCAGCACTTGCCCACCTTATTGCACGCATCTGTCACTAGTCTCCCCTTTGGGTCTCTGGCCCACACCAAGCAGTGTGTGCTCCTGCACTGGAGTCCCCTTTGCCAACATAAATCGAATCTGTTGTTCCCCTTCCTTACAAATTTCTGATAAATTCCATTACCTTCAGGGTGGAGTCCAAACTCCTTGATCTGTCATCTTGTCCTTTAATTTCCAGTTCTGCCTTTTATAGCTTCATCCCTGCATCCTCATGTTCTCTTCCCATGGGTCACATTGAGCTTCCCAGTCTGCAGCCTTCCCTTCACACCCAGCCAAGTCAGGATAACCAGTTCTGACAACATGCCATTAGCCCCAGGCTATTTTTGAATTTAACTTACATTGCTCATTTATAATGTGTCTGAGTCCCACATCCCAAAGGTCTTACCTTTGCTATAAAGGTGCCGGTGTTACCTTTATTTTTCCCTTTCCTCCCATTTTCTGTAGTGATTAACAGAGGGCTGTGCTTTCCTATAGTGTGAGCTTATTTCTCTTGACATTGGGTAATATTTGGAATATAAGGGTGTCACTGAACAACCTTGAGGCACTGCCTCCTGTTCATTTTTCTCCAGCTGAGTTGGCAGTATTGCTCTTTTGTTATTCCCTAAAGAATTTGTTTTCTGGGTTTATAGACAGCATATCTTTTCTTCTTTTTGCAGGGTCTCAGCTTCATTATTATTACCACCTTGACAAAAAAATATTCAAGTATTCAAATATTAAATACTCTCTAATCCTAGTAATGAAACAACTAAGACTACTCTAAATATATGCTATTTGTGAGAAAGCTTTATTTTGAGGGTATTCAAGTGCCCTATTGTCCCCCATGCCCTCTAATCCAGGAGATTGTAATCTTTTTCTTTTTGGTTGTCCTAGCACTCTGGGGTTATTTTAAATATTTGTTTCAGGAGAATGAGCCCAGAACACTCATCCCCTCTCGTTGCTTCTCTAATACTCCTCCATGTGGATAATTTCCAAATATTCCTCTCTGACATTGATATCAAGTTCCAGACGCCTAGCTCACATTCAATTGGGCATTTCCACCAAGACATCCTGCTGGGATACAAAATTTATGTCTGAAAGCAAAGCAAACTCCCACCATCCCATACAACAAATGACCTGTCCTCCAGAGGGATGTAGATTTATTGATGGTGCCATCGTGGTCATAATTATCCAGACAATTTCATCTGTCTTTTCCCTGTTCAAAAACTACTTGCAGAGTGGAAATTAAACTCATGACCCTGACGTTCAAAGCACTCTACAGATTGACCTTAATGTCTTTCCAACTTCATGCTCTACTATTTCCCCTGAACAATCCTTCACTGTGTCAGGCATGTATTCACCTCCAGAGAGATGATTTCTTCACCATCTTTGTTTAAGCAATACTCCTGAAGAAATATCCTCTTTTCTCTAATCAGAAAGTTACAGTGAAGTCACTCAAGGCTTGGCCCCTTCGGTCCACAAAATTGTCTTGACTCCCTGAACTGCTCCTTTATACTTTGAATATGTACCACTCCTTTGACACATATCATATGTATTACAGAGAATGTAATGTGATTTGTGAAGGTAAACACAGTGGAAAATTAATGATGAAAATGAAAACTATTTATAAAGAGCAGGAAGAGATGCTAACCCAGCACATGAGGTGAAATGTTTGCTGTAATGGGTCACAAATGTGGTCTACTTTCCAAGCAGTTGAGCCAAACTGCAAAGAACTTTGGCTTACAATATCCTCATCTTATGGTTTAATCTTTAGGTAAAGAAAGCCTATGAAAAAGTGCTGCAGAAAGCAACACTTCTCTGAAATGAAACCTGACCATACATTTACACTAGGAGTGTTGTTTCATAGGTAAATGTAGTTCACAGTGAAATGGGGAAAGGGTGCTTCTTGCATGAAATCTTCCAATGCCAATCCTTTACGAAGAATAAAGTGTGAAATTGAAGGGCTGAGCTAGTGACATTCTGGAATGCACTTTCTGTTGATCTAACAATATCACGATAGAGCTTGGGAAACCTAAAAGAATAGGTACTTTGCTTGTCCACCTGCCTTTGTCATATTGTATATACCATGGGAGCTTTTGGGCTGCAGTCCATTTCTCTGACAAGTGCTTGATCTGCATGAAGCCCACGTTGCTGATAAAAGTGAGCACCATATGCTCAGAGACCAGATGCACTGAAGGCAAAGTTATCATCCTGTTGAGAAAATGTTAAAGGCAGAGTGTATTCCACCCAAATAGTCTAGCCTATTTCAACTTTCTCCATCTCTCTAAAAACAACAACTTTATAAAAACATGAGATGCTACCTATAAGATTATTAAAATGATTTTATACATAAGTGAGTCTATACAAAAAAAACTAGAAATAAAGACAGAAAAAATTTAAAATTTTTATTGAATTAATTTTATTAAAATGGTGGAATTATGGGGTCAATAATTTCTGGTCCTGAAATTTTCTTGGTTGTTAAAATAATGCTAAACAGCAAGTAAAAATGTGAAAAGAGCTTTCCATCTTCTCTAGCTCAGTTAGTGGGGCAAGACCAAGAGTCAGATTTAATGTCTTTAGCAAAATGCTTCCAGCAACAGCTTGTATTTGACACTCACGTTTCTTCACCTACAGTGGAAAGACTGATCCAAGGCAAACAGAGAGTGAACCAAGTTTGTCCTCTTCCCCTCTTGCTTTCTAAATGGCACCACTTCCCTAGTTAAGGCCCTGATACTCTTGCAGGATCTGATGTTGGTTCCCTAGAGGGCATTTCCTACTTCCTTCTACCCCAGGGCTTACAAGGGCATACACTGAGTTTTTTGGCTCTTTTGATATTACTTAATTAGCAATAATAATATGTAATCCCCTAGTGTCATGATCTGATGTCTTAGAATTAATATCTATGCTTTCTTTGTTATTTCTATTTCTGGACCTATTACTATATTGACATGACATGACCAGGCTGAGTAAACACAGTCATAGAGTATGTCCTACAATTTATTGTAAAGTTGGTGAATATTCACTGCTGAGAAGCTGAGATAGTGTGATTCTGGGACTATGCTTTCTGGTGATCTAACAATCCTAAGATAGATCTAGGAGAACGAAAAAGATCGGATAGTTAAATATTTTGCTCATATGAATCCCAGTCTTAGTTTCTCTTAGGCCTTAACTCCAGGTTATTGAGCGAGAATCTTGTAGACCTCTTAGTTCTCTCTCCTTCTAGCCACTTAGACTCTCTCTGCCTTCTTTTGTCCCATGGGTTCCTCTGCCTGGAACATTCTATTCCTAGGTATCCATATATCCAGTTTTCTTTCACCTTTTAAATGTCAGTTATAACATTTTATGGGACATTGGTGCTCAACAAATGTCTACTGAGTGAATGAATGCATTTGTATAGTTGCAGTTTTAAAATGAACTGAGAATTTTACATTTTATATATAAATTTCATATGGTTAATTTTCTCAAAGGCTAGATGGGCCCCAGAAGCAGATTCTTTTCTCTCAAATGAGAAGTATATTTATATAAAGACAGGGACCCAGAAAAAATGGCTAAAGCCCTGATACTTCCTTTACTGCCTCTGTGTTTTTTGTTTGTTTGTTTTTGGTTTGTTTGTGGGGTTTTTTGGTACCAGTGAGGATCCCTGGCTAAAGAAGAAAAATCAAGGTTATACTTTCTCACCATTCCAAACAGGGGTTGGTGCATGCTGATGATGGAGAAGTTTGGGGAGAATCTGTCTAAAAGCCTGTAGGTCTTAAGGAAACTGGTTTCTTCCTTGCAAGGGGAGGGGAGGATGGCACTTCTATGAGCAAGTCATGGCAGATGTAATGGTAGAAGCACCAAATGGACATGTGTCCTGCTGGCTAATGCTGTTCCAGCGAGAAGGCCATCAGGCCCCTCTTTTATAAGGCCAGCTGGCTGCAGTAATTCTCATAGACACCAAGCATTCAGGGGCCAGGCTGCGCAGGCAGGCACTAAACACCCAGCATTCCTTTCAAATATACAGTTCAATGTCAACCAACATTTACATTTCAAACAGCAATGGCACCTAAACCTGGGGTGATTATATTTCCTCATTGCCTCTTTGAAGGCTACGGACCAATTAACGCCTCTTAATTATTTTTAAAACTCTCTTGGCTCTCAAAGTCTACTGGTTTGGTAGATGAATGGTCACTCTAATCTCCAGATAAATTGTTATTTTCTGCCCTCAACCAACTTTACTCATAGAGGCTTCTTTAAAGAATATTCTGGTCAAAAGAAAGTTTATTACAAAGTGGCATTTGCTTTCAGAGCTCTGGATACGGAAGGGGATTGCCCTGGGAATTCCTACTAAAACAGAATGTGTTGTCTCACCAGGTGGAAAACCCTTTGAATTCTAAATATGCCATTCAACAAATAAACATTTGCCCTTAGAGTTCCATTACATTTTTTTCTTAATGGCAGAAGGAATAGTTTCCATAGAAGGAGAGATGCTGTCATTCTTACTCTCAGGAAGGCATGGATGTCCACAAAAAACTTGCATGATAGCACTGAGCTGAGGGGAACTTGAGTGAAAGAAGAGATGTGTTTGCTCACCTAGTTTGGAAGGAGATGTGATGGTCAACTTGTTTGAGCCATAAGGTGCCTAGATATGTGGTCAAACATTATTCTGGATGCTTCTGTGAGGTGTGCTTGGACACAGTTTACAAAAGCATAATGACATGTAGCCACATTGTAGTATCATACAGCATGACTTTACTGCCCTAAAAATCTCTGTGCTCTGCCTAGTCACCCCTCCCTCCCACGAACACTTTTTACTGTCGCCATAGTTTTCCCTTTTCCAGGTGTCATGTAGATGGACGTATACAGGATGCAGCCTTTCAGAGCAGTTTCATTCACTTTGTACGTTTAAGTTTCCTCCGTGTCTTCTTATGGCTTGATAGATCTTTTCTTTTTTAGCACTAACTAATAGGCCATTGTCTGGATGTACCACCATTTTTCATCTTGGTTGCTTTCTTTTTTTTTTTTTAAAGTCAATAAAATTTTTATTTCTTTCTTATTCTCTACTTTAATCTCAAGAAGTGATTAAGCAAGTCATAGGGACGTTGGCGGTTTTAAGACTTTTGGGGGTCATATGGAATCTTTCTACATGTTTTTTATATACTTTAGACCTGACACTCTTGGGGGTTATAGAGCACCCTAATGTTAAATATTCCCAACCTGAATATATTTTTCTGTAAGGAACTCCTTAAGATGACTCATCAAATTCTAAGCCAGCGGTTCTCAACCTGTGGGTTGCAACCCCTTTGGCAGTCGAATGACCCTTTCACAGGGGTTGCCTAAGACCATCCTGCGTATCAGATATTTACCATCTTGGTTGCTTTCAAGTTTTGGCAATTATGGGTAAAGCTGCTATAACCATCCATGAGTAGGCTTTCATGTGGGCATATGTATTGAATTAATTTGGGTAGATACCAAAGAGCATGGTTGATGGGTTGAATGGTAAGAATTCAAAACCAAAATGTCTTCCAAAGTGGCTGCACCGCTTTGCATTCCCACCAGCAATGAATGAGAGTCCTGATGCTCCATATCCTTGCTCGTGTGTGGTGCTGTGAATGTTCTGGATTTTGGCCTTTGTGATAAGTGTGTAGTGCTATGTCATTGTTTTAATTTGCATTTCCCTAATAACATGTGATGGGAAGCATCTTTTCTATGCTTGTTTCCCATCTATATATCTTCTTTGGTGAGGTTTCCATTTAGCTTTCTTGCCAATTTTTAAATTGGGTTGTTTGTTTCTTATTATTGAATTTTAAGAGCTCTTTGTATAATTTGAATAAGAATCATTTTTCAGACATATGGCTGTTTATATAAAAATGTGTGCTTTATTATTAATATTTTCTTCTAGATTATGTGTTCCATCAATTGATTGTTATTGAACAACCACAACCTCAACAATGTCAGCTGTGATGAAAAGGGAGCTAAACTGAGTTTGCCAAATTTAAAATTATTTTGCATAAGAGGGTGTGGGTATGTCAAAAAGCATCCTAGCCTTTTAAAAATGTAGCAACTTAGGGAAAATTAAGCAACTTAGCCTTTTAAAAATGTCATGTTAAAATAAAATTGCCTCTCTAATAATGCAAAGGACAGTGTTGTGTTTTTTAATAAGTTGGAAAAACTAGTGTTCTGTCCTGATTTAGATTGGGATCTTTTAAACTCCAACTCAGGTATTCCCAAGACACTTTAGCAAGAGAATTTTTGCAAGGCAGTTTTTTGATCAACTTGCAAGATTAGTTTTGCCTGAGTTTAACTAGGTCATGCTTTCTCTTCTCCTCTATCTCAGCAGAAACGTATTTCATCAAAAGCCAAAACAGACCAAATGTGGGATGTGCTTTTGTAAAAGGTGGGTTTGGGATGTTAACAAATTAGTTCTATAATTTTAGATTGTTTGAAGTTTAAACACCAAAGTGCTTGAGTGATGAGGCTTTTCCTGAGATCACTATTCCATTATGATTTATCTTTTCCCCAAACACCTTAGCATGTAGTGTCTGTGGCATAAATTTGACAGTTGCAACTTAATGATTTATTTTGGCAACATATTGTTGTCTTGTGTTGTCATTTAACTTTTCATCTCCACAACAGAAAAAAAGAAATCCTTATGTATTAGTTAAGGCCCTCCAGAGAAACAGAATAGGTTTATGTACAAACAAGTAGAGTTCCATTTTAAGGAATTGGTTTACTGTGGGAATTGGCAAGTCTGAAATCTGTAGGGCAGCCTGGGTGGCTGGGAATTCAGGGGAGAGTTGGTGAAGTCTTGAGTCTGAAATCCAGAGGGCAGACCAACAGGCTGGAATGTGGGTAGAATTTCTGTACTGCAATCTTGAAGCAGAATACCTTCCCTTACTGCTCTTAAGGCCTTGAACCGATGACAAGAGGCTCACTCACCTTCTGCTGGGTAATCTGCTTTATGTAAAGTCAACTGATTGTCAATGTTATTCACACCTGGAAAACATTTCAATAGCAACATCTAGACTAATGTTTGGCCAAACAATTGGGCAGCAGAGCTCAGCCAATTGACACATAAAATTGACCATGACACTTTGAAAGCAGGAATTATAGATTCTACTTCTTCGTGCTTGCCTCAGTTTATTGTCTCTTGAGTAAATATTTCCTAAGTAAATACATACTGGTTAAGTGACTATTAGAAGTGAATATTACTTTAGTCTGTCTTCTGAAAATTACATATATTACTTCATAAATGAATATGCTAGTGGTATCCAGATATAACTGTTAAATATTAAGTGTATGGATAAGAAGATAGTCAATACTAGTATTGATTCTTTAAAATCATCCTGAAATAAGTTCAATTGAAAGAAAGAATATTTTAGGAGGTGGGAACAAGAGCCACTGAAGGCATGAAAGAGGCTGGTTTGTTTGAAGGAACGTGAGGAGACTGAGGAGGCTAGAGGGAGGTGGGCGTGGGAGTGCTCTTAGTGAAACTATGCAAAGGATAGTAATATTGTGGAGGCCACTGGAAGGCAAGTGGAGAGGTTTTCATTTTAATGAAGGTGGCCACTGACGGATTTTGAATAGGCTAGTGAAATCACGTGAATGGTTTTTGTAAGAATCAACATCTGATAACTGTATTTGGACCAGAGAAAATTAGGCAAACTGTCATTTCCGGTCCTCTGAGAGGCAGATGCTTAGATAAGATTAGACATGAAAAGGGATTTTGGAAGACAGTGTCTAGGAAATATAAAAGAGAAGTAGTAGGCAGCCACTAGCCACATGGCACTATTGAACATCTGCGATATGGCTAAATTGAAATGGGATGTGTAAAACACTCCCTAGACTTCTAAAATGTCCCATAAAGCAAGCAAACAAACAGAAAACCAAAACCAAAACTCCCCCTCACACATATGAGAATGCAAAATGCCTCCTTAACAACTCTGAAAATATTGACTATATGCTGAAATAATATTTTGGAATAAGTATCATTAAATATATATGCATATCATTAAAATGTATCCACCTGTTCCTTTTCACTTATTTAATATGGCTATTTCAAATGTGAAATTACATAGCTGGCTCACATTCTATTTCTAATGAACAGTTCCATTTCAACCACAGTGTGGTCTCACTTATGAAAGGAGAGAGGAAGGAGGGTTGGAGAGGAAGAGATGCCAGGCAGAGCTGCACAAGTTAGTGCACACTTAGGTCTCTTTGGAAATGTTTTCTGGGGAAGGTGGTGTTACTTGACACTTCAAATGTCCAGGAAAGTCAAAAGCTTCCTTTCCTTGACACTTGAACGTCAGACTCAAATCAGAGGAAACTTCATGTTAGTCACATGTTGTCATACTCATAGATGACTGGTTATTCAAATTTTTTGACACTGATGCTACCTAATGATATTCAACACTTGTCATCCTTTGGCTTTTCTAACTCCCCTTTCCTAATAGCTCCTCAATGAGCATTTGGGAAAACTCCCATTGTGTTGTCATGGTGGTAGTTAGTACCCAGAAGCATGTGACAGAGGCTTAGCAGTTGCATGCTTTCTCCAGGAACTTCGGTCTTGACAGAAGAACCTGGAATTGGTTGGTCGGTTACTGTCTTTCACAGGAGCAGTGGTGGTGGTGTGTGGACGAGACGTCCTGCTGCCAGTCTGTTCTGTGACTGCAGCAACCCAGCCTTCAGGTCCTCTGCTGCCCCTTCCTGTTTCCCAAGCCTGGTCCTCCTGCCTCCTGTCCATTCTGTGCCACCATATATATTTTAAAAATTCTCTTTTTTGCTTAAGATGTCCACATTGGGTTTCTTTCACTTATATATTAAAATTTTGGCTGATAACAATTAAACTAGTAATCATTATTACCATTATTTTCAGAACCAAAAGCTAACAGTTATTGAGCACATTCAATATGCCAAGCACTGTTCTAAAGTGTTTCCATGTATCATTAACTCCCTCATCCTCATGACAGCCACTGGGGTAGGCACTATTGTCCTGATTTCCAGAGGAAGAAAATTGAAGTGCAGTGAGGTTGCTTAAATTCACATAACCGATAAATAGCAGAGCCAGGTTTGGAATCTACACAGTCTCTTAACTAAACTATTCAGAAATGTGTATCAGGAAGTAAAGGTTTAGACCTTCGAGCAAACATGAGGAATTAGAGACTGGTTCTCAATCTGAGATAGCGTAGAAGGAATTGAATGTCCTATTATTTTTCTGGGATGATAATCTTAGTACTCCATGGCTTTCAGTGATAAGGTAGTGAATGAAATGATTGCCTAAGGATTTCTGTGATTGAGGATCCATTGAGGATAAGGTTCTGGCAGACCACGTTGGTACCACCGTAAAAATAGCATGAAAGATATGAAAAATTGATGGGTGGTTTCTTCTGATAAGACTGAGTGGCATAGAGCCCAGAGTGATAAAACTCAAATCTCCATTTTCAATTTAAGCCATGGAATGAAATTCAGGGATGTTCTATAACCGTGATGAAAGAATTTATTATCTTGCAGCTATAAGGCTGCAGTAGCCAAAACTCAGAAGCAGATTTTGATCCTAAAAGGTACCAGATTACATCCATGGAATAAATTTTTCACTATGTATGTCACTTTCAGGGAAATGTAGTCATCGATCAAACAGAGTAGGAGCCTGGGCAGTGGGATGAGGTCCATGAGAGGACTCCTATCTGAGTAACCCGATTCCCCACCCCAGATGAAGTTCCTGTTTGACCAAGGAACAACCTCTTCTCCCTGCTCTAATGACATTGTTCTCCTGCTTCAAGACTCTTTTATTCTTTTGCCTGAGGAAAAGAAGAAACCTGTTTTCTAAATTCCCCATCTGCTTTACCCTTTGCTTTGCTCAGAGAATTAATGAGTTAAATCTCAACATGACTTGAGGACAAATTACCAAGTCACTCCTTGGATGAAAAGGTTCACACATCTAAGAATTTCAGGGCTTTGCTAATCTTATGGGAAAATATCCATAAAGTATATATGGGCATGACTGATGGTGTTTGACCAGTAGGGAGGAATATAATCATACAGCTGGCTGAATTTTTAAATATGGATGTGCTTACCAGATGTTTTGCTTTCAGAGCAAGCTTAAGTAGCTATATGTGGTTCCAATAATTTGTTTGGCTGAGTAACCCAAACCTGGTTTCAACCATAGCCCACAAAATGTTGGGCCAGATGAAATGATTTCTTGGTATAGAATAAGGGAGTGTGTTATTTTATACATGTGAAATATGGAGTGATCCCTCATGTGTATCTTGTCCAACTATATCCTAAATTGTCTTACTGTCCACTCCCTTCAACAAGGGTGCTGCTCTGTGACCTGGACGGGGCTGCCTGCTGCCCTGCAGGAGACCTGGTGCATTTCTGTTTTCCAGATCAGATGTTCCAGCTTTGCCACAGTCTTTCCATCCAATTGCCTTTTGGCTTCAGATAGCCAGGGTTAGGCTCTACTGCTTTACCCCAAAATGCCATCGTATAGGTCCAAAGGATCATTTTAGTTCTTAAGCTTAAAAGATGATTATAGAGGAAAATAGCTCTCTGACAAAGTTGAAAATTTTATTTTCTGCAAAGAAGTCTGCAAGTGTTATAGAGAGTCAAGTTATCTTCAGTTGAATACTAATTTATATTCCTGGGGTTTGCCAAATTTCACTCTTTCTCCTTCTCAGTCCAATATCTCACTCATGGGAGAATCAAAAGTGCAGAATATCACGTTTCTTTGTTACTGGGCTGTTGTCAAAATTCCTTCACAGAGGTATTGAAAAAAAAAAGCCATTTTTTCATTCATTTTGTGTTCTGGAGTCAATGTGTGTGACTGGATTGATCATGGGGTTTTTATAACCTCAAGTCTAATACTTCAGTTTAGATCACTAGGTTCATGAAATGAGCAATTTTATATCTTAATTCTTACCGCAAACATATCCCTGATAATTAATGTTTTGAATTTTTAAAGAACCCATAGATACGTGTATGGATTTAATGTTTCTCTATCCAAATGCATTGTATTAATTTAAACCAAAATGATGGAATTTGAATTTTTATTTTTGTGATTCCCTTCAGTTATCTTTTCACCTGCTAATGTTTCCCCTCTTCCCTCCCTATTTTAAGGATAAATGACAGTTTTTTCCCTTAGCTTTACACTGAAGCATCTTTGAGACAAAAACAATAGAGTGTTTATGCAATATTTAGAAGCATGACTCAATTTTTTGCTGAGTGACTGGCTTTCTGTACTCAGAAATAATGTTTTGTGTTTATTTGTTATTTCTCTTGTCCCCAGTCCCCATTTTCACCTTCTTCTTTTTAAATATATATATATATATTTCAGAGAGGAAGAGAGAGATAAAAACATCAATGATGAGAGAGAATCATTGATCAGCTGCCTCTTGCATGCCTCCACTGGGGATTGAGCCCACAACCTGGGCATGTGTCCTTGACTAGAATGGAACCCAGGACCCTTCAGCCTGCAGGATGACGCTCTATCAACTGAGCCAAACCAGCTAGGGATCACCTTCTTCTTTTTAATCTTAAACTTTTTATATTTACTACCTTGAACTGAGGAGGTCTATGTCACTCAGTACAGCACAATGCAGCACTCTTGACAATCTATATATATAAAATCCCAGTGACCAAATGGCAGAACGACCAGAACGACCAGAGTGACCAGTCGCTATGAGGTGCACTATGGTGGCCAATCGGCCCCCCAAACTCCCACAGCCCCCCCACCCCCTGCCGGTCCTGCCCCCAATTGGCCCCCTCACCCCTCTCTCCCGTTCCAAGGTACCCAAGAGCTGCCCTGAGGCCTGGACCCCCAGGGGAAAGGAGCTTGATTCCTGGCTGTGCTCCTCCAGACCTCGAGAGCACCAAATTACAAATGCGGCTGTCATGAGGGAGGCCTGGCCAGGAAGTGGGAAGAACTCACAGCAAAGAGGGCAAGAATTGAGGAAAAACCTGTCTGGAAGAACCCACACTAGGGGCAGCCATGCCCCTCACCCCCAACTCCAGCCCAGCCCTGCAGGCTGCCTGACAGACGCTACTGTGAGGCGGGTACGGAGAGGGCTCCCTGGGCACGCGAGAGGTGAGCACTAGGACCCCTGCACGCCATTGCTGCCCCTCACTAACCTGTGCCCGCAGCCACATGACTGCCCACCTGCACCGCAGCCACTGCCTTCTCGCACTCACACTGCCGCAGCCCCCACCAAGCCCCAAAGCCTCCTCCTGTGCTGTGCCCCTGGCCAGCCTCAGGTGCCCCATTCTCACCCCACCCTGCCTCCGCCTGTTTACAATGATTGGGACGAACAGGACAGGCTGGCCCAGTGCTCAAGCACATTCCCTCCTCCCACCGCAGCCAGCTTCCCGGGTCCTCTACTCTGCGCTGACAGATAAGGCTGACCTGGGCAAATGCCTGGTGTCCTCATGCGGGGTACACCAGGAGGCATAGTTCTCGGAAACCCTGAACCCAGTCTACAGGAGGGCCCCTTATGGAGGCAGCAAGCTATAACTCCCAGGAAGCACCGCACCTCCTGCGGCCCTGAAGCTTGCGGAGGAGACTGAGGGAGTGCGCAAAAGAACACGCGATACTGGTGCCCTGGGGGTGCCTGCGAAGTTCCTGGTCTTGGGGGACCTGGTGGGATGTACACCAACTGCCTGAGGCCCCTCCCCCTGGCGGACCTCACCCATGCATGAATTCGTGCACCGGGCCTCTAGTGAGTAATATAATTATTTGGCTGGTCAGGACATCAAAGGTCAAAATTTGTATGGGATGGTGTGGCAATATGAAAAGCATCTGGCCTGGCTGGTTGGCTCAGTGGTTAAGCATTGACCTATGAACCAGGAGGTCACAGTTTGATTCCAGGCAGGGCACATGTCTGGGTTGTGGGCTCAATCCCCAGTAGGGGGTGTGCAGGAGGCAGCCAATCAATGCTTCTAACTCATCATTGATGTTTCTCTCTCGCTCTCTCTCTCTCTCTCCTCCCTCTCTGAAATAAATACAAATATATATTAAAAATAAAAAATAGCACTTAAGAAGGTGGAAGGGAGGTCAGACATAATAGGCTTATTGTCCAGAATGACACCCTGACACTTTTTTCCCCCCAAAATCTTTATTGTCTACCTGTTTCTTATACAACAAAGTTCCAATTGCTTTGGGGCCTTGGTTTCCCAGGTCCTACCGACCTCTCCCTTCTCCACTACCCTCCAAATTATTGACGTCTAGCCTCTCTGTTTGCACATGTTGTTCTGGCAGCCTGGCAAGTCCTTCTATTTCTTCTCCAACTTGAGGAAATCTTTCTTGTTAAAAAGAGTCAGCTCCAATATTGTCTGTTCGACGATACCTCTTTCTGATTCTCTCGGTCAGAATCACAGCTTCTCCCCTAGGTTAACACAATACATGTTGGTCTGCAGCCTTGGCCATACTCCCCTTCCTTATTGATACAGTTTGCTCCCATTCTGTAGGACAGATCCTGACCAGAAAGAAGTAAGGGGAGGATTTAAATAATCCTGGCTCACCAAGACTGGTACTGACTTTGGACTTCAATTCTGTTAATTGGCTTTCCAGTTAGATCCTAATACATAGTCTCACATTTATAGCTCAGTTTTGGTAATTGGCTTCCTGTCTTGTGCCTCAGAAGTTTTTTGTTGTTGTTGTTTTACCTGACTAGACTCTGAGAGTCTCTGTAATGGGACTTTTTAGGGCAGCAATTTTTAACCAGTGTTCCGCAATTTTAAAAACATGTAGTACCTATTTAGTCAAGGGCACTGACCTCTTTTCCCTTAGATTGTCAAATAAAAAATGACAATAGCCAACACAGCAATAGCTGTCCAGTGTGAATGGATCAAAATTATACCTATTTTTTTGTTAGATCGACAAAAACAATAATATATTTTTTGGTGTGCTGCAGAATTTTAGTAATTAGTTTATGTGTGCTATAAGATGAAAAAGGTTGAAAATCGCTGTTCTAGAATCTCATGGCAATCTGCTGCGTCCTTTTTGTGTGTGTGTGTGGGGGGGGGGGGGGTGGGCAGTTCTTGCCACTGAGCCCCAGCCCAATAGGAAGGACTCTCCTGTGTGGTGACAGAATGTGCTGGTGCCCTTGTGGCCCTTTGCTTGTTGCTGTGAATACTAGCTGTTCTGGATCCCCTATTTCTGCTCTGTCCAAAGGCAGGGCCACAACACTGAGTTTTGGATGCCTTGTGGTGAGACAGCATATCTGAATTTCTCCCTGTCTTTCTGGACTCTGGACTCTGCTTGCCAAACTGCCTTCCTCTTCCACCAGAAGCTGAGCCTGTCCTCTCTGTATGTCCCTATCCTAGTGGACATGGCTATGTTCAAGTTCCAGCAACTCCCAGTGTTCCCCGTGAAGCTGCAGTTGGCCAGGTAGTACCAGATCATACCCTGAAAGATGGAAAAACTTCTCTATGGCATTTATTTCATTCGAGCTCATATTTTGGTTATTTGTTTATGTTTTTATTTGCTCTTTGATAGTCAGATGCCACTCATTTTTATATGGGACACAGTGCCTAATGCAGAACTGCAACCCTGGAGGCATTCAGTAGATGACATGAGGTGGGTTGGGAGTACCCTGGGCAGGATCTTCCGAGGAATGACCTCTGGCTTCGGTTCCAATATCAGTCTAGTTTAATCTCTGCCTAGCTGTGGTTCTCCAGGTGCGCATGATGTCTTATATGGGACTCTGTAATCTCTCTTGCCTCTCGTCCATCTGCCATATTCATCTTCCCCAAGAATATAGTCTGACTATGCCAGACCCCTGACATGAGGAAAATGACTCCCTAGAATATACAAGATTAAAGTTCTAAATTCTTGGGGTGACCTACATGTCCTTTCAGAGATGCCCCAATTTCCTTGTCCAATTTACTTCCATAACTCCTTTGTAGTTCGTGGTGATAGAGATGAAGAGAATAATTGGATTGTCCCCTCACACACTCCATAGTTTCCCATGTTTGTGCCTCTGTGTGTATTGTTTCAGCCCTGCACTCTTCTCTAAGAAAATCCTACTCATCCTTCAAGATTTCAATACAACTGACCTGAAGACTTTCTTAATCTTTGCTGCTGGAGATTAACTAATTCTCCTTTAAACTTGATAGTTTTTCTGTTAGATCCCACCCCCCATTTCTTCCTGAATTATAGTTATTTGTCTATTTTTTGGATTATTATATGTGTGTTAATTTAGATGCAGATTTCATTGAAGGGTTATTATCAACTCTGCTTAATTCTTATCCTTGGCACTTATGATAGACATTCAATAATTATTTGCTATTTTTATTATTGTAAAACAACAACAAAAAATTACCAGTTTTTTGGGGTAGTTTCTCCACTGAGAGCTTTGTTCTCTAATCTAAACTTGCATGCTGATTTTTAAAGTAGTCATATTTTAAATGTATCCTGCATTATAAGGCTAGAAGTGGGGAAAGATAGAATGATAATCAAATTTGAAAATTTGTGGTATTTTTGCCAAAATCTTTCAGCCAAATACATCATCCTGATGTATTTAGAATCTTCTCTGAATCTATAAGAGAGATAATGACTTAGAAAATATTTGAATACTTAGAGAAAAATCTTATTGTTCCATTGAAAATATCTATATCCTATTATAATTTATAGTGTTTCCCAGTGAGTTGTGTTGTTTTTAAAGTAACTTTCACACGATGTTTCTTAAATAGTTTTAATGGAAATATTATTATGTTAAAGTATAGTTAAGCCATGATAAAGAATTCCTTTGAGGGTAATAATATGCATCCTTAACTATCACATTCCAAATTAAATTAATATATCACTTTTTATATAATGTAAAAATCTCACAATGGTATAATTGCATGAATACTTTTACCTACATTTTCCACTATTTTTATCATTTTAAACTCTAGATATGTAATAAGTTACAATACCTTATTGCCATTTTTGCTTTAAATAGTCAAATGATATTTAAATAATGTAATTTGCTTTAAACAATCAAATGACATTTAAAGTAAAGGAAGAAAAACAGTCTATTTAGATAGTTACCATTTCAAGTGCTCTTCTTTTCTAATTGTATCTGGTGCCATTGCATCTGGTGCCATTCAGCCTGAGAAATTTCCTTTAAAAAAAATATTTTTATTGATTTCAGAGAGGAAGGGAGAGGGAGAGAGAGATAGAAACATCAATGATGAAAGAGAATCATTGATCGGCTGCCTCCTGCAAGCCCCACACTGGGCATAGAATTCGCAACAGGGGCATGTGCCCTGACTGGGATTCAAACAGTGACCTCCTGGTTCATAGGTTGACGCTCAATTACTGAATCACGTGGGCCGGGCTTTATCATCTACACTAATAAAAGAGAAACATGGTAATTGGCATACGACCGCTACCCTTCCCATTGTCTAATCAGCGTATCCTTATGCAAATTAACTGTCAGCCAAGATGGCGGCCGGCAACCATGCACTGAAGCGAGCAGGGAGGTTTGCTTCCTCCAGGGACTGCAGACTCCAACATTCCCTGCCTCACTTTCCGGCCTCTCAACTGCAACTCTAAGCAACTATTACTATGTTGCAAATAAGAAGCTAAACAAAACCAGCTTTTAGTCAGCCCCGGACCACAACATTGTATACATGTTTTCAGCAGCGAGGCCTCAGAGCTAAAGCTGGCCCAGAATAAAAAAGAAAAAAAAAGAAAACAAGGAGCGGTTGGGAGCTTTTAGTCAACTGCCAGCGGGGAAAACAGTCCTCAGCCCCTCAGCCAGCCTGGCCAGTCACCCCAGTGGGGACCCCCACCCTGATCCAGGACACCCTTCAGGGCAAACCAGCCGGCCCCCACCCGTGCACCAGGCCTCTATTCTATATAGTAAAAGGGTGATATGCCTCCCGGCACCGGGATCAGTGGAGCAGCGAGGCTCCCGGCACCGGGATCAGCGTGACAGGGGGCAGCGCCCAAACCCCCTGATCAGCCCTGCTCTGTGCCTGATAGGGGGGGAGCTCCCCAATCCCCCGATTGCCCTGTGGCTCTGTGTGTGACAGGGTGCAGCGCACCAACCCCTTGATCGGCCCTGCTCTGTGTGTGACAGGGTAGAACCATAACCTCTCCATCGGCCCTGCCCTGAGTGTGACAGTGGCGGCGCCCCAAACCCCTGATTGGCCCTGCTCTGTGGGTGATAGAGGGTGGCGCCCCAACCCCCCTCCACGGGCCTTGCTCTGTGTGTGACAGGGTAGAGCCATAACCTCCCCATTGGCCCTGCCCTGAGTGTGACAGGGGGCGGTGCCCCAACTCCCCTATCGGCCCTACTCTGTGCGTGACAGGGGGGAGCTCCCCAACCCCCTGATCGGCCCTGCTCTGTGAGTGACAGGGAGCAGCGCCCCAACCCCCTGATTGGCCCTGCTCTGTGAGTGACAGGGGGAAGCGCCCCAACCCCCTGATTGGCCCTGCTCTGTGCGTGACGGGGGTGGCACTGCAACCTCCCCATCGACCCTGCCTTGAGTGTAACAGGGGGCGGTGCCCCAACCCCCCAATCAGTCTACCCTGAGCGTGACTGAGGGTGGCATTGCAACCTCCCAATCCGCCCTGCTCTGTGCATGACGGGGCGGCGCCCCAACTCCCCAATCGGCCCTGCTCTGAGCCTGACCAGGGGCTGCACTTAGGGATTGGGCCTGCCCTCTGCCACCCGGGAGCAGGCCTAAGCCAGCAGGTCATTATCTCCCAAGGGGTCCCAGACTGTGAGAGGGCACAGGCCGGGCTGGGGGACCACCCCCCCCTGAGTGCACAAATTTTTGTGCACCGGGCCTCTAGTTTCTTATAGTGAAGATCAATTGGCAATGTATTCCATCAACTTTTCACTTGAAGATAGTTCATTTCACCTATATTTTTGCCAAATACAAAAATTCTTGATTGGCAAGGGTTTATTTTCTTCCAGCATTTAAAGATGTTGTTTCATTGTCTTTGGGATTCTTCTCTTTCTTATGAGAAGTAAGCCATAATTATCTCATTATCTCATTATTTTCTTTGTGGCCTGAGTCTTTTTAAACTCTGGATGCTTTTAAGAATTTCTTCTTTATCTTTTGTTTTTAAAAGTTTCTTTATGATGTTACCAGGCATGACTTTATTTGTTTTTATTCTTTTGGAGTTCACTGAGCTTTCTGCATCTGTACTTTGCTAATTTTGATCAAATTTAGAAAAATGTGGTCCTTATTTCTTCAAATGTAATTTTCACCCTGATTCTTTCTCTTTTCTTTTAGAATTCCAATTACATGTGCATTAGACTGCTTGACATTATGCCACAGGCAATTCGGGTTCTGTTTATTTTTTAAAAACCTTTTCTTTTTCTGTGCTTCTGTTTAGATGACTTCTATTGACCTATTTTCAAAATCACTAATCCCTTTCCTTTTAATTTATCCAGTGAATTTTAAAATTTCAAACATTGTATTTTTTAGTTCTAATATTTCCATTTGGCTCTTTTCTTCCTGAAATTTTCTACGTATTTCCTCTATCTCCTAAGATTTCTTAGCTCCTCATCTACCTTATTAATCTTTTTCTAGAAATTCTTCAAATATTTTATAGTTATTTCAAAGTCCTTTTCTGGTAACTCCAACATCTGGACCATCATTTGGCCTGTTTGTTTTGACTAATTTTCCCTCTTGACTATGACTCACATTTGTCTATTTTTTTACATATAGTGATTTTTAATTGCATACTTGATATTGTGAAAAGACAATCTAAATCTTTGTCATCTTCCTCTGAAGAGCATGTAATTTTATGCTATTACAGGTGGTTGTATTACTGGATGAACACCTTGAGCCTGGGGAATCTTGGTTTTAACCTTTCTTAGAGTAGGTTTATTTTAGGTTTGACATTAGTTCTAAGATAAATGTCTTAGTCTGGTGAGGTGTGTGTGTGTGTGTGTGTGTGTGTGTGTGTGTGTGTGTGTGTGTGACCTTAGTAAATTCTATGAAAGAACTAATGGGTCAGTTTGTGATGGGATTCATTTATGAGCAAACTAAAGGATCTGTTGGTGTTCTTTGTTTGTGGGGAGAGGAGGCTGGAACCCTTGTTAAGCCTCAACATTCCAGATGTTCCAGATTTTTGCTGCCTCCTCTTTGGTCTACTAGGATGAACAACTTCTCACACGTGTCATCCAGTTCATGCTTAACCACTCAAGTGGCAGCTTCAGGCAGCTTTTCTAATTATCTCTTGCTGAACACAACCAATTGACCATGGACAGTTGTCAGTTAGGCACAACTTTGCCCCTAATGAGAAGGCATAGCTAAATGCTGCTCTGATTATCCTGTTGAAGCATCTTTATTAAACCTTGAACAGCCATCTAATTTAGTTGTGACAGAAGAGGAAAAAAGGAATAGGATATCTTGATGGGTCAAAATAATTTCAACATACAGTCTCACAAAACGAGGTCTTACTGGAAACAGATGTACCAATATATTAACAGAAGTTACTTCTTGGTGGTTGGTTTATGGATGATTTTTTTTCTCTCTCTGTGTGTTTCTGTACTTCCTGTATTCTAAAATATAACACAAATTACTTTTGGACTCAGATATTTTAAAAATGAGGAATACAGTAGCCTGGCCCTCAATGCTCTACTGTCAGCATGGAGCTGAGGCTCAGAGCCCTTCTTCAGAAAGTCATAAACCACTCCTAAAGAGAAAGACATTTAAAAAACTCAAACAGACCTAGAATTTAAGTTTCCTCTGAAACCTAACTAGTCAGTTTCCCATAAATATTGAGAACAGGATGTACAATTCCCTTTTAACTCTGAGTCATGGTAGACATCTGATGAATAAATGCATATGGAAGACTGAGTGAACGAAGGAATAACATATTCTGTTGGGAGTTTTTCAATTGCAAGTTTCTGAAAACCCAATGTAAACAGGGCACTAATCATTACTGTACCTGGAAGGATAAGGGGCAAGCTGGACTCTGGTTATTTCTTTTTGCTTAACTGCCCATGAATTGGCTTCAGAGCCTCTGTGGCTCCTTTACAGGTGACCCTAGACAGCTCTGGGGTTGCATTCTTAGAGCTTTTAATTCAAAATAAAAGAAGAACTTGGCTTCACTTCCAATCTGGAAATTCCAAGTGAGTCTCTAATCATCATGCGTCATAACCCATCCTTGTAGCCAGTGTAGGTGGGCGCTGTGACTGACAGGCTGCCAAAACCCAGGCAGCCGGGCAGAATCCCTCAGAGAAAGGGAGTGAGAGGGGCATATACCAGGAGAAGCAAGGACAGCAACCAATCAGGCAGACAAAGCCAATACTTTCTCTCTCTCTCTCTCTCTCTCTCTCTATATATATATATATATATATATATATTTTATTGATTTTTTACAGAGAGGAAGGAGAGGGATAGAGAGTTAGAAACATCGATGAGAGAGAAACATCGATCAGCTGCCTCCTGCACGCCCCCCACTGGGGATGTGCCCACAACCAATGTACATGCCCTTGACCGGAATCGAACCCGGGACCCTTGAGTCCGCAGGCCGACGCTCTATCCAGAGCCAAACCGGTTCTGGCGCCAATACTTTCTTTAAAGAGAAGCATTACTAATAATGAAAATGACAACATTGGGAATAACTGCAATTTATTATATTCAGGTATCATCTGAGTCCTTTATGTTCTTTAGATCAAAGCCATTAAGAGCAAAGTAATGACTGACAAAGAAGAGGCTAACACTTTAACGGGGTCCAATGGAAAGGGTACAAGTGCACTGAGATGCTTTAAACTTAGACATGCCCACTAAAAACATGCTTGACTTATTTATTTTTTTCAGAAAAGGGGAAGAAAATCATCTGTGAACAAAATGTAGAGCTATATTGCTGACATACATTTGAACTTACAAATTTAGGCCTTCATTGTGACTCTGGCAACCCATCATTCTACATTTTCATGCGACTTGATTCTTTTCAAGTTCAGGTGATTCATTAATCATATAATTGAACAACTTAATGTTTTTGGTTTTAAAAAATATAAGTAGCTCTGACCAGGTGGCTCATACACCTGGAGCATGGTTCCATACACCAAAAGGTGTGTGTGTACACAGTGGTTCAGAGCATTGGGCCTGGGGCCAGACCTAATGCTGTCTTATTAGCTATGTGTGCTTGGTGTTCAGTGCCTTGCTCTGCTCGTGTGGGAATGGAGATAAGAATAGGTTCTCTCTTATAAGGTTTCTGTGTGGATTACAGTGCTTCAGTCCAGCAATGCCTGGCTGAATAAATAGTTATTAGTGCTCTGTTTGCTTTGGGCACAGTAGTTGGTTGGTTTCTGTTTTTGCTTTTACGACAGATCCACATTAGAGAGGAAATATAGTTGCAATCCTCGTTAGAGAGGTTGCATTCATCCCTTGGTTCACAGCTGCCATGGGATATTGGGGAAATCATTTCATGGGTTTGGGTTGCTGAGGAATTGAGTGTCCATACAAATTTCACATAATGGACTCTTTTGTATTCCACAGCGTTGAAGTCTCCAGTTGGGACTGATGTTCAGTGAGAAGGAGAAGAAAGGATGCCTTATGGGAAGGACATTGCAAGTGTCAGGAGTTAGAGAAAGGAGGAGGGCTGAGTCTTCAGCCCAGAGTATTTACTACATCAAAGAGATGAGATGGCAGTGGATAATTACTTCTGTTAAATAAAAAAACACAAACACCAAAGTAAAATAAAATGAAGTAAAAGGTGCCCTTAAATCTACAACAAATTTCCAAGCTGACAGATTGAACTTAAACTTTGCATATTTCAAATGACTCGTGAGAATATAGATGTCTGAATAATGAAAATACAATTTAATTGCACCTCTGCTTGCTTTTCAGTTACTTATTAAGAAGATAAAGGTCAGTACTTTCTTTAGCTTTGCCTTTCTATGTTAGCTGAAAGTCCTCTCAGATAGAGATTCAGAAAAGGAAATGAACAGAAGTAATGAACCAATACATATTCCTGTATGCTGGTAGCCTTTCCAGGTTGTCGATTTTCAATAATATAGGGCATATGCAGACTGTTAACTACATCAAAGTGTGTCTAGAAACCATCAGAGAGCGACTATCTTGTTCCAACATATATTTAGGTATCAAGCTTATTCTTTCACTGGTCTTTATGTTTAATGGCTTGATTTTCTTAGAATCCCAAAACTTCACAGTGGAAACATGGTCATCCTAAATTTTTTAACTACTTTTATCATCCTATGGAATTAAGGACCATTCATGGACATAAAAGCCAGCAAAAGAAATTTGCATTTTAAAAAAGAAAAAATTTAAAACATCTTTTCCTTTGAATATTTTCCCTTTGAGATTAATATCCATGCTTTATAAGGCTCTTTTGATATTTGGCCTGTGTGGAAATTCTAAAACACAACTTGGAAGGTTTAAATCTCGTCTATGAATAAAAAGGCTTCACTGTTCTCAGAGCATCCACAAAATATATCTCTGAATTTTTTTCACACTTTTTTTCTTTAACTTGTCCTGGGCCCCACCCATCACCCACTCCTGAGAAATAGAGTTCATTCCATTCAGCAATGCAAATGCTTAGGGCACCAAATTGAGGACTTGGATGGAAGAAAGGAAAATTTCCTGTGGAGCATATATTCTAAGGTTGAAAAAGCTTAGTTTTTGTTTGTTTGTTTGCTTTTTAATCCAACAACAAAACAAACAAACAAAAAAACACTATACCACTCAAAATATTAGTCAAAGACATTTTGGAAGATTTTTGGGAGGGGTCAGTGTAAGAGTACTTACCTTATAGCTTTATGAAAAGATTCCAATAAGATTTAGATTTAAAAGGTTATAAATAACAGTGTTGGACTATGTTTGAATTTTTATAAGCTTATAACTATTTTTTTCTCCTGTACTATTTCTTTCACACATTAAAAATCATAACTTAGGCTTCTGACGGGTAAAAAATATATTCTGATTAATGTTCAGCCCCGAATTCCAGCACATGGTCTTAGATGAATAATGCCACCTCACCCCAAATCAAAGCATGGGAAATTTGCAATTCCCTGGAAGAATTGCAAATGAGCCCATTGTCAAGCTGCCAAAGTAAATTAACAAGATTTAAATTTTTCCATAATATCTATCAGAAATTCAAATGATTGGTAATGAAAGCTGTCCTTGCTCTCCTGTGACATATACAGCATGACAAACAGTCCGAATATGTCACCTCCCTGAGTCTGCCTGTTTTATTATATCCAGGTGGCTTACTCTGTAGAGCGTCTCAGTCTATAAAATTCTAACTGTAAAATAGAAATAAAACACAATAAATATTTTATGGTATGTTGTGACTACTTGTTCCCTAAAGCTGTGCTATACCCTTGAGTTTTATAAGAATAACATTTTCTAGAATAAAAAGTTTGTTTTCCCTACTTTATGCCCTATTGCATCCAGGATTTGCAGCTTCTAATTGGATGCAGAAGTGAGCTAGGTAGGGGATGGCACCCTGGATGTAATGGGGGTGTGGCTCATTTCAGAACTAATGGCCTAATGGAGCATTGAATCTCTTTCCCTAACCATCCAGATGCCTGTCCCAGTAGTCCTTCTAACATAAAAGACTGAACATTTACATCATTAAAAATAGATTAATACCATAAACGAAATCCAACTCGGAGTTGGCTCTTAGGCTACGGAATCTCTGGGTGATCTTGGTATCCTTGTGCTGTGTCATTCTGGTGACAAGACGATATAAAGGAAACTTGTAATAATTCCTCAGTGATTTGAAACAAGATTCATTACTATTATGTTCATGTTGCACTTCTAGACATTACGAAATGGCATAATTTTTCATTTGCTAAGGCCGAGACTTGATGCTAAAGGTCACAGTGTAAAATGCTTGGCTATCATGGAAATTCCAGTTTGTAAAGGATGTTATGCATATTAAACAGGGGTTAGAGGCACCACTGGTAGTTCTTACTGAGTCCTAGACCAACACATTTGACTCCAACGTTTCAAGAGAGCTTAGAAAGCTGAAGACAAAATCATAACACATGAAGTGCATAATACTTCTGCTTCTGTGTGATGTGGTTTCAGTTTAGTTGTAATGATTGTGACAGTAACTATCATAGCTAACAATCAAATATAGTGTTTGTTCAAGCCATTTTTTAGTTCTCACCCTGAATGTTCATCTTTTAGTTTAAAGCTTCTATATTGATTTTTAGTTTCAAAAAGAATTTTAAAAAACTTTCCCCCCCTCTCTTTTAGACAGATTAGAAATATCTTTTCCATGTTTTAAAGAAAGACCTAAAATCATTCTGAGATCAGAATTGACCATATGTTTGAATTAGTAGTGAAAGAAAACTGGCCTTCATTAACCTTGGGGATAGTGAATGTACTTAAATGGAACCCATAACAGTTGCTTAACTTTTTGTGTATTTTCAATTATGAACACACTAGAGGCCTGATGCACGAAGATTCGTGCAAGAATGGGCCTTCCTTCCCCTGGCTGCCAGCACCGCCTTCGCTCTGGCTGGAGCCACCTTTCCGCCTTTGCTCCAGCCCAGAGCCGCCTTTCTGCCTTCCCATGCTGCCCAGAGGCACGGACTGGCTGGGGCGGTGTGAGACACCTGCATCGGCATGGCATCGATGCAAGTGTCCCACTCTGCCCCCAGCCACTCAGCGCTTGTGTATGCAAATTAACCCGCCATCTTTTGGGTTAATTTGCATACTCACTCCTGATTGGCTGGTGGGTGTCACAAAGGTATGGTCAATTTGCATCTTTTCCTTTTATTAGTGTAGATGGTTTTCCTGTTTATTTATTACAATCTGGTCTTGCATGTATAATTAGCATGTGACAATTAATGTAGGGAAGTTAAGGAGAAACTAGATGATAATTTGGTACTGCACCACACCTGCAGTCATATACTGAAGGGCTGTGCTGATTCTTGTTCCCCTACCACCTGCACACTTCCTGAAGGAACCATGGGATGGCAGATTTGCTGAATGATCCTAGACGGACATATAGCCCAAGAAGCTGATTTGTGATTATGCCTGTAATTTTACATTTGTAGGATGACAGCCACACACATTTTCCCTCCACTCAAACCTCATTAAATCTTTTTACCCCTGAAGTGTATGGCTGTTATGATGTGCACTACTCCGCTGGATTCCCCATTACATGTTGCTTTGTGTTATTATTTAACTGTTTGGTGTATTACCATTTTGCCTTTTCAGCTAAATTTTCAGTTCATTGAGGTCAGGAGAAGCATCTTACAAACTGTTTTTCTTATTCTCTCTCATATAGTAGGCCAGTGATGGCGAACCTTTTGAGCTCGGCGTGTCAGCATTTTGAAACACCCTAACTTAACTCTGGTGCCGTGTCACATATAGAAATTTTTTGATATTTGCAACCATAGTAAAACAAAGATTTATATTTTTGATATTTATTTTATATATTTAAATGCCATTTAACAAAGAAAAATCAACCAAAAAAATGAGTTCGCGTGTCACCTCTGACATGCGTGTCATAGGTTCGCCATCACTGTACTAGGATTTCAATAAACATTTAAGCAGTTAAACAGAACCAAAATGTGGTTGGTCACATATGAAAATGTTCCTGCATTCTCTGGGAATCAGAGTATTCAAATTCATCTTATTTACTGGCTAAATATGTATAAGTCAATAAATTATTTTGTCTTTTTTCAAGCCTTATTAACCCCCTGATTTACTAGCTTATAGATGAAGAGTTTTTAATGGAGTAAACATATGCTATGATGTTAATTAGAATACAAAATTGTGTACACATACTATATCATTTTTAATTAGTATAGGGAAAAGGTAGAATCATCTATCTCTGAATGATCATATGAAATTTTTCTCTTTTTGACTTTTCTAAACTTAAAAAAAAGTTGATCTTTACATTTACTTTTATAATCAGAGGAAATTTAAAAGAAAAATCTTTTTAGACCTTGTATCTGAGAATATGTAGGTATGTGGTTAGGTATGTGTGTGAGAGAGACTGAGAATTTTCTCTTTAAAGTAAAATAAGGTCTAACAATAAAAATATCTAACTAAAGTTGAGTCGTGGTTAATTTCTATTTTACCAAAACATGTTTATTAACTTAGATATAATAAAAGTTATTTTGTTCAACATGTTACTAACCAGAATTCTAGCTATATATTTATTATATGCATATCTCCCTCCTATATTTGTAACATCTCTCTCCAATCTCTATTTTAATACAAAGCAAGCTCCAACTTCTATAGTAAGTAAAAAGATGGGTTCTAGGAAAGCAAATATCAGAATTAAAAGGAATAATAACAATTTCCAGTTGGCAAAATGCTAGAAGACAATATATTTTTATTGTTTGTGAGCGATATTGATGAGCGATTACTCAGCAAAATTAAATTTCTGTACATAAACACTTAATATTATTTAGCTTCTTTTTCCTTCCTCTTCAAAAGCACAATAGGGCATTTGAGGAATTATAGAGTGATAACACCAGCCACAAATAATTTTAAGCACCTAACTCCAACTGTGTGGTTTGCTGAGGGGCGGGGGCGGGGGGGGGGGAGTTTAATTGTATCCACGCTCTGCTCTTGAGGGCTTCAGTCTAATGGGGAGAGGGATGGACAGTCAATCACAGGTTGTTATAAATGTGCTCACTACTCTAACCCAGAATGTTGTGAGCTGAGAAGCACCATCTCATCTCCCTCTGTGTTTGTGTAAAATCACTTTTATTGGACATTCCTTTGGCCCTCAGAAGTTCTCATGGCTGAGTGCTACACATTTAATAGCATTTATCCTGCACCTAGTCTCTGTCTGATTTTATGTTAAGGCCCAGTTCTTGGAGTCCAGAACAGGTTTGAGTCCTGGTCCTGCCTCTGACCAGCTGTATGAGTTTGGGTTGAGCCTGTTGCTGCATGTGTGAGGGGCTGCAGTGAAGGTCAGAGATCATCCCTGTGAAGTTCCTGGCTCCAGACCTGGCCGGGCTCGGTACTGCAGGAGTGTGGCTGTTGGGCCTCAGTCACAACTCAGATACAAAGGAATTACCATTTTTAAATTTTCTATTGCTCAGTTTCTGACTCTAGGCCTCCATTTTCCTGCCCCTCCCCAACAAGGTTATATGTTTTAAAACCTTATTGGTGGTTTTGCTCTGTGTTGCCTCAGTTACCTGTGATAAACTGTGGTTTGAAAAGTTTAGGTAAGTGGGAAATTCCAGAAATAAACAATCCTTAAGTTTTAAATTGCTCGCTGTTCTGAGTAGCGTGATGAGATAACACGATGTCCCATGCCTTCCTGACAAGAATGTAAATCATCCCTTTTTGCAGGTAACCATGCTGTACACACTCCCCACCCCATTACTCATCTTGTTATCAGATCGATGTGGTATTGCAGTGCTTGTGTTCAAGTAACCCTATTTTACTTAATAATGGCCCCTAAGTGCAAGAGTAATAATGCTGGCAATTTGGACAAGCCAAAGAGAAGCCATAAGTGCTTGTTACCCAAGGTCAGAAGGTCAGTAGCCTCACACTGTCACATCATTCACCTCACTTCGCCTCATCATGTAGGCATTGTATCATCTCACATCACCACAGAAGAAGGGTGAGTATGGTACAATAAGATATTTTTAGTGAGACCACATTCACATAAATTTTATTACAGTATATTGCTATGTGTTCTATTTTATTGTTGTTTATCTCTTATTGTGCCTAATTTATAAACTTAATCATAGGTATGTATGTAGAGGAAAAATATAGTGTATATAGAGTTTGGTACTATCCATAGTTTCAGGCTGGGGGTCTTGAAAGGTATCCCCCGAAGATAAGGGGGGACTGCTGCAGAGGGACAGGGGGTGGAAGTAATTGGAGAATGAGTGAACTTGGCCATTTTTCACATGTCACTGCCCTTGTCTGCTTGGCCCTTCAGATCTGGAGGTGCTCTCAGCTTCCTCTGTCTCCTCAGGGATATGAGGATCTTTTGTGAGGCAACCTATGTTCCATCTCAGGTAAATCAGAGCCACACGTGTCTCTGACATCTCACAGCCTGCAAGGCGGTCAGAGAGCGTGGTGCAGGTTCCAGCATTTCTCAAGAGCCTTCCCTCTCTTTCTTTTACCCTCCTATAGTCTCCCCCTAAGTATTCTCTTTGTACCCACATGTAATTCTTCCTTTTTTAGTGTCTGTAGATACTTGGTTATTTTAAGGGATTAGGCTTTTGTTGACACCACACTGTTTCTAGAGGCAATGGGTTGTCAACAAGCTAATTGGTAAAAAGAGGAAAAGGAACATACAAGAGAACAAAAAAACCAAATTAAAGTCTTCAAGTATTATCTAGCCAAGTAGATTTGGTTAAAAAAAAAAAAAAAAAATCATAGGAGTAATTCTAGTTAACATTTTTCATATCTCTGCTGTAGTGGTTTTAAAAATATGCCCCCAAATTCTGTCATATGCCTACTTTCAAAAGGTAGAAATTGAATAGAATATGGCAGAAGTGATGCAATGTTACCACTGAGATCAGATCATAAAAAGACAGGGGCTGCTGTCTTGGTGTGTCCCCTCGCTCCCCTTTGGGACACTTGCCCTGGGGAAGCCAGCTTCCATGCTGAGAGCTGTCCTATGGAGAAGTCCTCTGAGGAGGACCTGAGGGAGGACCTGACTGAGGCCTAGCAACAATGACACAAGGGACATTGGGAAGATTGTTGACTACGCGATGCCTACAGCCCTGCCTGACCGCACTCTCAGGAGGGACCCCCCACGTACATACATATATCAAACAGGTTGGAGCCATAGGTGACAATTTAAGTGCTATACAATTTTAATAAACAAAATTAAGTTAACAGTAGAAAATAAGTTATATCCATCTCCATTCTGTTGAAGAGGCCATTTTCATGGCTACATATTGAAAAAAGCACAGTATGAAAATAAGTTTAAATGAGAGGAGGGGAAAAAACAGTGTGGTCTATTTTACCATTTTATAAATCTGGTTTAAATGAGACACCTACATTACCCTGCTCAGAACCATCAGCAGTGTGTGCAGAGTGTGATGAGCCCTACCCATTAAAACTGTATCTGTCTGCAGTTATCATTATTATAATCCTGGCAGAATTACTAAATTTGCTCTTCTCCCTACTCTGGTGTTTATAATCGAAAACATAATTTCTATAACTTTGAAGCAATTTAAACAATGCTTCGTTAGAAAAATTACTCTTCAAAGTGTGATTTACAGAGGAGCATACTGGTGTAAGCAGCCACAGTTATCTCTGTTGTCATAGTAACTTGCGGTTTGAGCTTAATGCAGTGTGTTAAAGTAATAGAATACTAGAGAAATGTTGATGGTATTAGAATGCAGAAGGACACAGACACTATCATTGACATGCAGTAACCTTGACATGAAACTTATAATAAGCATTTTAAAAAGCAAAAGGCATTTCATTTTGAAAATGCAGCACTATCACTTGAACCAAAAACTATGAGAGCATAACCCATGGACATGGACAATAGGGTGGTGAAGGCCTGGGGGCGGTGGGGTCGGGGGTGGGAGGGGAGCTAGAAGAGGTCAATGGGGAAAAAGGTGGACATATGTAATATTTTCAACAATAAAGATAAAAAACAAAAAACAAAACTACTGAGGATTTATATGTGCTCTTTTGTATCATAAAAATGATGGTTTCTGGTCTTGTATATATGTCATTGTAATTGAAGGTGGTCAGAATATGCCACCCCCAAATATTCCATGTTGGCATAAGGATAATTTTGAGCTGAAATATTTGAGATTCAACAGATGCAGAAAGAGGGCTTTCCTGGAGTGGCCCTTATCTGACTAAAAGCAAAAACTCTGGAGAAATAAGAACTGCCATAGATCCCCTCTTCTGGGGAGTTTGATGGCCCTAAAGAGGAGGGAAAGTTGGCACCAAGATAGATCTGCACAAAGAAGCTTTGTTAACATAGCCCTTATCTTCAAGTAGTTTCCCCCATATATTTATTTAACTTTCCATAATTTGGAGCCCCTAAAAACCCCTTATTTTGTCTTGTATACCACCACAAATTATTGCTCTTTGTTAAAAATGATATAGGCTCTCAGGCCTATTGCTTCTTTGGGTCTTCACTTCTTTCCTAGGTAGGCCCCCAAGTCATGTAAAAATTAGCATTAAATAAAATCTATATGCCTTTTCTTCTGATAATTTGTCTTTCGTCAGTCTAATTTCCAGGTCTCTAGGTAATGGACCTTGAGAGGGTAGAAGTAAAGCTTTATTCCTGCCATGCATAATTTAAAACCTGCATCCTTAATTTCCCCCTTTTTGGAGCATTTGGTAAAGAGGACCTGGATAAACATGTGCCAATTTTGAGTTCAAAGGTTTGGGGATTGGAGTAAGAGGAGAGGGGAGAAACAGTGCAATGTAAAGGAGATAAAGGGAGAGAGACTGTGAAAAACAGGTCCAGCCTGCTTCCCCACCTACTCCCTGCCCTCTTGTGTTTTGGGCTTAACCAAGGGGAATATAGAAGAGTCAGTCCTGGGAGGTGTTAGGAAAAGATCTGTCTTGGTTTTCTATTTCAGGCCTTTCAGTTTCTGAGATAACAAGCAGAGATATGTCATCCTGAAGAGAGATTCAATAGACAACTCCTTCCTGATCCTGAATCCCTGACTCATCTCCCTCAGCCCTGGGACTGTGGTCCCTCCTGAGGGCAGATGTAGAAGGAGGTCACAGTAGCATTTCCTGGGCTCTTCCTCCCCCTACCCTCTTTTCAAGAAGCACCTCAGACCACACCAGTGTTCATTCCCATTTATTTAGACTTCAAATATAATCTGTCCTTCAAATCCAATCATGTATAAAACAGAAGTTTCTTGATTCCTCCCTTCAGTGCAATCTCTGTATTAACAACATCCGCAGCAAGGAGATCAACATCAGCCATCAGCCATCAGCTGCTGTTGTCATTTAAGTGCCAAATATCCCTCTAGGGCTTTATAGACGTTCATCTGACATGATTCTCTCAGTGATCCCATGGAATAGGCATTAAAACCCTATTTGTTGGATAAGATATCTGATGAAACTAAGCAAGCATTACAGAGCTTCTCTGTTTTCTGAATTTATCTTGTAAGCTGGTTCTCTAATCATCCATGTGGAATGCACAGGCCCTGGAGGGCTTATTAGTTTTGAACAGTATTTAGTATTATGCAGCCATATAGTGCACCAAGCACAGTGTTTGGTTCATAGATACTCAATAGCTGTTTGGACTGATTGGTTGTTATAATGTGTTCATGGACATACTTTACCTGGCCTTATTTTTTCTGTCGTTACACCATCAACTGGTCTGCTCCTGGCTTAGAGTGTATCTTCAACAAATCCCACTTTGCTTTACTTCATTTCCATTGACCTTAAAATCTTTTCTTCATCAATGAGAAAAACTGAGGTCCCAGCTGGGAACCCAACTGGTAACAAGTTCAGAGTTTGGGTTCTTAAGTCCAGAATGTTTGTATTTCTCAAAATGCTGCAAAGAAAAAAGGAGCTAGAAACCATGTAGCCAGGCCCTGGCGATTTGGGGCTCTGTGGTAACCACTTTGGGATCTCTATTCCTCTTAAAGCTACTGAACTGTCAGAAATTGCTTCAGCCTCCTCTCCCACTCCCCAGCCCCCTTCTCCGAGTAGCTGCTCCCCTTGGATTTGACAGTCTGTCCCTCAGGTGATGCCACCTGATCTAAAGCTCAGACTCAAAAACCACAATCAGAACATGTATTATATTTTAGGAATGCATTTCCTCTCCAGCTTTACCAAAATAACTTAACATGTGAACTTTTTACTTAATTAGAGAGGTGTTTTTTGTTAAGTCATTTTCTATTTAAAAGTAAAAGGTCATTATAAAAAGTCATAAAAAGGCCAATACCTTATTTTGCTTAATATGGTACAGAAATTCTGTTTTTCAGCTAATTGCTATTTTAATAGAATCAGGCAGCTCATGAGTAAGTGAAGATACACAAAAAGGCAGTCTAAAATGCTACTATCTAAAAATATAAGAGTAGCTATATTTGGCATCATCACAATTGCATTTTCTAAGCCTCTTTGTTCAAATGTTTTTGATATGTTCGTTTGTTGATGGATGGTGTCCATATAAACATTTAGACATCAACATAGCACTTGTTCTTAAGCAGCACACTTTTTTCCTATTTTGTCTTTTAAAAAGCACGTCTTTTGTGACAGTTTCTACCACTGAAATGCCATTACTGCTGCTTTATAGAGTATTCTCTAAAAAAAGGGATAAGACATTCTTAATTGGCCTTAAGAAATATCACCTTGAAATTAAAAAAAAATGTGATGGATAACCAATACATCATGAGACTGAAAATGTGAACAGTGTTTAGTGCTATAATCAAATATAGCTTACCATAAAATGTATCATGTTCATAGTCACAAACATGAGCTGCAAACACATCAAACATGGATTTATGTGGGGGCTGCTGAATAAGTGGAAAGGGGACTTGGGGAGATGCTGAACTTGCTCTGGGTCCCGGGTGTCATGGTCTGTGTGCTTTTGTTTAGGAGTGATGCTTCTGCTGCAGGCTGTTGATAGCTGATACAGGGAAGAATCTGAAAGACTCTAAGCCATAGAGGTACTTGTTTCTCTGTAATGATAGCTGTCTCCTTTCATTAAGAGGCAAAAGCATCGTACTTGGACCTATTGTGGTCGGCACTATGAAGGAAAGGACTATTCTATAACTAATTATGACTAGTTCTTCAGTAGAGAAACAATTAATCAGGGATTGATTTTACCTAGTGCACTGTGCTAGGTTTTGCTGGGAACACAAAGATGAGAATGATCCAGTTCCTAACATACAAAGAATTTATTTACTCTAAACCACCGGCCTAGACCACCTAATTCCCTATCATTGACTCTAATGATGTCCTCTCAGTTACATTAGCAAACTGCATAATGGTTTAAATATCCTATATAATAAAAGGGTAATATGCAAATTGACCCTAACAGCAGAATGACTGGGAATGATTGGTCACTATGACACACACTCACCACTAGGGGGCAGACACTCAATGCAGGAGCTGCCCCCTGGTGGTCAGTGCACTCCCACAGGGGGAGCTCTGCTCAGCCACAAGCCAGGCTGACAGCTGCCAGTACAGCGGTGGTGGTGGGAGCCTCTCCCGCCTCCTCAGCAGCGCTTAAGGATGTCCAACTGCAGCTTAGGCCTGCTCCTCACTGGCAAGTGGACATCCCTGGAGGGATCCTGGACTGCCAGAGGGATGTCTGACTGCCAGCTTAGGCCCGATCTCTTGGGGAGCAGGCCTAAGCCAGCAGGTGGATATCCCCCAAGGTATTCCAGACTGCAAGAGAGCACAGGCTGGGCTGAGGGGACCCCCCTGCCTGAGTGCACAAATTTTTGTGCACTGGGCCTCTAGTAATTTAATAAAACTCTTTTTCTTCTTTGTTATCCTCACCCAAGGATATTTTTCCATTGATTTTTAGAGAGGGTGGAGGGAGGGAGAGGGAGAGACAGAGAGAAACATCAATGTGAGAGAGATACAATGATTGGATACAATGATATGTGCCCTTGACCAGAATCAAACCCGGAACCCTTGTGTCCGAGGGCTGACGCTCTATCCAATGAGCCAAACCGGCTAGGGCTAATGAAACTCTTAATCCTTCTGTTGGGAAAGAAAATAGATTTATGAACACTCCCCTCCCCCCCTCCTCCATTCTCCCTGGATCTTTATAGGCTTAGGGAGAGTAACCTAAGGGTAAGATTTAGGTAAATTTCTCTCTTTCACTATCAGCTCTTCCCTTCCCCTTCCCATTGCCTCCACACACCATAGTTTAAACTTTTACCAACTGAAAACCATTTGGGTGGACAAAACTTTGGGGAGTTGGGTAACTACTTATATATCTCTTTAGTTAGTTTGCAAATATCATTTATATTCATATTTCTGTGTCATCATACTATTCAGTATCTGACATAAGTGAAAGAAACACAAGTCGAATAATGTGTTGGTCATGAGATATCTCAAGAAATGCAAGTTGAATGAATGAATGACAGAAAAAATGATGTGGGTCAATATAATTGAATTGTTTTCCTTCTACCATCTAGCTAAGATCCAATGAATGTAATTAGGGATTTTCATTTAGCATTTAAACAAAATGCAAAATGTAGAAAGAGTGACAATTTGATATAATGGGCAGGAGGGTCAGAGGGCAGCCAGAGGCAGCATAACCCTGACTTGGCTTCAGAAGATGGAGAGAGCTTTTCTTGGAAGGGAAAAAGGAGCAAGGACAAGGGAAGAAAGGGGGCTGGGAAGAATTAGTTCAGAGGCAGCCTTACCTTATCTAGGCCAAATATTGTACAATTAATCTCTGCCCATCTTCTCAAAGACACAGCGTCTTGTTTTCCTTCAGAATCCTGGAGAGGTGAGATCAGACAGGAGAGAATGGAGGCCACTTTATTGGAGAACCCTAATAGATGCAGGGACATTTGTGCCAGAAGTTGTGCTAGAGTACCCCCGGCACTCTTTAACACATGTACTTGATCATGGGCCCAACTGATCAGCAACTTCAATATTAAGTAGCATTTCAACAAAATGCATTGTCTGGGGACTCTTATTAGCTTAGATGACATGTGGGGGAAAAGGGGACTATTCATTAGCAATGTGCAGGCCCCTTTAAACTCATGGACTAATCTGCATAGTTGCAATGGAGAAGATCTCAGGGGAAGAGTTTTTTGGTGCTAAGGCTGGTAGGAGAGGAGTTTGGAACTCATTTGTTAAACTTGGAGAATGAGGTTTTGCCTAAATTTAGGAATTCAGCAGATTTTATTACTTAAGACGTATGGAAATGAAAACCACAATGGATTGGTTTGTAGAATGAGGATGAAAATAACAATGTCTTCATTTTATGTTGTTCCTTTAGTGTTCTCTAAGAGGGCAAGTTATTTAACCCCACGGATCTCAGTTTCTTCATTAAAAAAAATCACAATTCTGTATACTGAGCTTGCCTAACTGATTGGTAGCACAGCCAAGATTAGAAACTAGGTCTTTGTCTTTGTAACTCCAGTCTCTTCCCCTGACCTACAGTCCAAGGCCACAGGAAGGAGAGAGATAATAATAGCACAGCTATAAAAAAAAGGGGGGGCAATAGGAAAAGGGATATCATTGAATCATCACAGTAAGTGTAAGGTTGGAAGAAAATCACAATCACAGAGCAAAGTCTGTTATTAAAAACCAAAATTTCTACTATTTAACATAATACAAGGTAAAGAAGAATGCAAAATTAGAACGGAAATTTGGTGAGGGCAGGTGATGGTCAGCAGTGGCTTTAATGGTATGCACAGTTCTTAGACTCAAAACTCAGGCTGCAGAAGACCTCTGAGAAGTCAGGGGCATCAAATTTAAAGTTTCAGTAACACAAATTGAAGAAATTTTCAGTTTCATTTTAAGAAAGGATGAATTAAGGAATGAATGTTAAAAGCATTCATTAGAACCCAAAACCAAATGATGAAGAAAAATGAACCCTGTCATCACTAGTCAGTTTATCGGCCTTCTATCTTCTGATAAGAGTAACTGTGTTGTGTGACACAATTCTAATGGTTAAAATAGCCTACAGAAATATGCAACTGCTTTCTAAGTTACTATTTTAGCACAGAGGACTTTTCCCTGGGAAACAATTGTGATTTTCTCCTGAAGGTTTCTTTCTCCCTATTAATCCCCATGCCAGAGGATCTGTGAAATTAGTAAATGCTTCTCTGTGAAAGTTACTGATATAAAATGCAACACTATAGATTTTTAAAAATCCTTACCCAAGGGTATGTTTTTATTGACTTTAGAGAGAGGAAGGGAAGAGGGGGAGAGAGAAACATCAATGTGAGAAATAAACATTGATCGGTTGCCTCCCATACACACTCCAACTGGGGATCTAGCCCACAATCTGGGTGTGTGTTGGTGTACCACCAAAGAGGAAGCTGCAACCAACTGAGCCACACTGGCCAGGGTAACACTATAGATTTTTTATTCCTACTGTCATTTAAGAGTTCAGCAATCCTGTACCCCGTATGAAGGAAAATTTGGGACATAACAGGGTTGGAGATGTCTAGTTGGATGTGACTGAAATTAGGTGGCATTTAAGGCTGTGGGTCTGTAATGAGATCAGCCTGGCAGAGGGTAAGGATGGAGATAAGAAGAAGAGCTGGCAGAGTCCCATGCATGCCAACAACTGGAGTTTGAGCCTGCAAAGAAGAGGAGCCGGCAGTGGATGCCCCGAAGGAGAAGCTAGTGAAGGACGAGTAAAAATGTGCAGGCTGAGTAGCCACTGACACCAAGAGAAAAGTGCTTCTAGAGGAGGATATTGTCCCACGTGTGGACTCCTGCTGAGAAACGTGGTCAGATGAACACGGACAGGGACCCTAGGATTGGTGGCACTGAGACTGCACTGCCTTTGACGAGAGTGGTTTTGGTGAGGGGAAGGAAATGAAGCCCCCTGCGGTAGATTGAAGAGTGAAAGAGAGCAGGGAAATGGGATGGAACCTGGAGGGGTTTCTCAAAGGAGGAATTTTTTGTGTTTTCATTTAAAAATATATTTTTATTTATTTCAGAGAGAAAGGGAGAGGGAGAGAGAGAAGAAACATCAATGATGAGAGAGAATCATTCATCAGTTGCCTCCTGCATGTCCCCCACTGGGGATCAAGCCTGCCTACAACCCTGGGCATGTGCCCTGACTGGGAATTGAACCATGACCTCCTGATTCATAGGTTGACAACCACACTGGCTGGACTAATAATGTTAATTCTTAAAGAAAGTGTTCCATCTTTATAGTTACAAAATGGAAATGCTGGCTAATTATGAAAATTACTTCTGTGTTGGTCAGGAAATCCTTTGTGTATGTGAAACTCTTCACTTCTCAAGAAGAAACTGTAAGAGAGAGTAATATTATGTATGTATGGCTTAGCTATCTTATGTAACCACCACCTTAAAACACTGTGGCTTATAATACTCATATATTGTAGCTCACATGGTTGTGGGTTGACTGAGCTGGGCTGATCTTGGCTGTGTCTACTCATGTCTCTGTGGGTTTGGCTGATGGCTCTGCTCTAAGATGGGCTTGGCTATAGCATCTAATCTGGGGAAGCTCTACTTCATGTGTTCTTCATCCTCCTATTGAGAATATAGGTTAGCCTAGACCAGTGGTCGGCAAACTGCGGCTCGCGAGCCACATGTGGCTCTTTGGCCCCTTGAGTGTGGCTCTTCCACAAAATACCACGAGCGGACGCGCATGTACAGTGCAATTGAAACTTCGTGGCCCATGCGCAGAAGTCGGTATTTTGTGGAAGAGCCACACTCAAGGGGCCAAAGAGCCGCATGTGGCTTGAGAACCTCAGTTTGCCGACCACTGGCCTAGACATTCCCTTTCTTGGTGATGAAAGAAGATCAGGATCTTTGGCATACTTTACATATTGGCAAATCACATGACCTAACTAGGGTCAAGGGGCTGGGAATATTATTGTAGAACTGCAGTCTCATGGCAAAGGGCATAGCTGTATGAATGAATGAAGAATTGGGGCCATTATTGTAATCTACCACATATTTTGAAAGCTGTAGAGGTGAACTATAGCTAAATTTAGTTATTATTAAATGTCTTCTCTTTAGGAGACTTTTTACTTTCATCATTATTCTATTAAAAAGTGTCCCTTAAGAAGGCAATTTCACACAAAGTTAACGGTGCTTGCTCTTAGTCACCAAATAAACATGTCATTAGTCCAACAGTTAATTTAATCTTTGCTCCCCAACCCCCAAAACCTAATTGAAATCTGACCCAAGGATTTCCAGAATAAATGTGTACTGTGTATTTTGTTTGGCTATTTTAGTTCTGTAGATGAAGAATGATTGAGAGCCCAATTTTGCACCAATATTAACATTTCAGATGTATAATTACCTGCATTGTCCACTTTCTACTTTTTCCAATATCACAAAAGCTTTTTCTTTATAGTAAACAAAGGAAGAAAAAAATAATAATGTAGAAGTCAGACCTGTCATCTCAAATATAGATTAGGTTTTCTTTCACAGTTAAATTAGTGAATAGCATAAAATACAGATTTTTTATAAGAAGTTTATTCCTTTTCACTAGCTCAAGAATTCAATTAATTCAGCAGTCGGCATATATATATATATATATATATATATGCTGGCATTGAGTTTCTTCTTGAAAAGTAGCAGCTCCATACAAAAATGAATAGTTTCCTTACATTTTACAGGAAGCAAGTAAAATTAAACTACTGATATATCTTTGCAAAGATTTGTTTTGATAAATTAAAATTTCAAATTAGTGTGCAGTGTTCGTATGTGATGTTAGATTCTGAAAAGATTATTTAATTTGTGATATGTAAGTTTTATCTGGGGACAGCTTCTGTGGTACACTGTGGTTTTTATGAATGTCTTTGGAGAGGGTTGATAAGAAATTTCAAGTTTAAGATGAGCATATATGAAAGGATGTGCCAGGTGAGTGTGAAAAGAGAGGGCTCTACAGTCTGGGGTGGAGCACTACCTGATGGTTCAAGGCAAATGGTGAACAGGGTGATAGTATTCTTTGCCCTGAGCCCCCCTTTTGATGAACCTCTTTTCTGCTATCGCCCCATCTCCAACACCATTGATCCCTTCTTCTGCTTAAGGACCTGACACCCTAATGATTGCTCCCACTCACCTTCCCTAAAGCTGGTGCTATATTGATAATTTTTAACAACCCTAATAATTTTTTTATCTTTAAAAAAAGAAAACCCTGGTTTGTGGCATTGGCCCTTTTGGAGGTGTGAACATTCCCTCATGGCTGATTTCAAGTTACCGATGTGCCAACACAGATGCAGAGTTGGGACAAGATTCACACTGTTGACTCTGTGAGCCAACACCAACACACCGCTACTGAAAACCCAGCCCCCAAGTCAAGGACACGCCGGCTTACATAAAGAGTTAGATGTAGAGACCTGAACAAAAATCGCCAGACTTGTGCGATATGTTATTGGAGGACTGGGTGCAGGGCAGGTTGTAGTCTCACATTTCCAGTACCCAAAGTTCTGCACAAATGTACTACTTCCCCTTTGTTGTTGTTGTTTTTCAAGATATAGATACAATTTCTATACAGTTTCTATTCAGAAAGATCTAGGAATTAAAAGTAGTTTCACTCCGCATCATCACAGCTGCCACATGCTCACCCTCCCCCGAAGAGTCAATGACATGTGAATGATGGTTTTCCATTTTTAATGCCCTCACTGAAATCAGGTCCACCGGGAAGGGTCCCCGTCACACTGACCTCTCACAGCAACGTGAGTCATGAGCTCTAGAGATGGATAGCTAGACTGGATAATGGTGACAGACTCACTAGGGCACATGAGCGCTGGGGAAGGTGACAGGTGGACGGGTGTCCCAATTCGTATTTTGGCAGCTGCAAGCAAGATAGCTTTTTTTTTTTTTTTTTTTTTGAACAAAAGCAAAATAAAACTGAAAATAGTATATGAGTCTATAGCAATGGCAAATTGCATAATGAAATTTATATAAGTCTCTAGTTTCCATGGAGTTGAGAAAATGCCTCGTTTGGCTTCTTTTCTCTGTGTCCAAGCCTTTGTCCTTTGTTTCCTAACAACTTGCTCCTTAGGAAGTGGGTTGCTAATCAGGTCCTATAATGAGCTGAGGGCAAGGGTTAGTGTGCGATGGGCTGGGTTTTTGTTTGTTTGTTTTTTGTACTGATTTCATCCTCAAGACACCAGAAGTTCCATGCATGAGTATTTCTGTCTTATAAAAGCAATGATAACACAATTTACCAAGCTCCTATCCTGTAGTAGGCATTGTGCTAGGCTCTTTGAATGCATTATATTGACTTATTAATCTTATTAGGAGGTGTCAAGGGGAGAAGAAATATGCTTCTTTCCAAAGGGCATCTAATATCCACTGGGGCAAACGTTTTCCTTTGGGAAAAGCAATCAGTGATTTTGAGTGTGACACAGAGAGTCCTGAGATCTCATGGAGACGATCTGTCAATCAATCCTGCACTCAGAGACTCATTTACCGAATCGATTTACCGATTGTCTTTTTGCATGCGTGTTATCTCATTTTCCACTGATGATGGAGAAGGGCATGCTCTAGCCAACCCCTAAAGCAAACCTCTGCTGTAGGAGAACTAGAGAGGCAGGATGTTTGTCTGAAAGGTTTAAGAAATGGAGCCTGACAAGTTGTTCTCAGTCACAAGGACCTGCGAAGACAGGGTTAGGAGATCACTCAGACACTCAGGAATGTGTTAGGCACCGTGCATCTCCTGGTGAAGTGGTAAGAACCACCGTCCACCTGGGGTGTACATGATAAAGCCATTTCTTTTCTTTTCTTTTTAAATGCATATACCATAGTCTTTAATAATGATATTATGGAAAAAACCCTGATAGCTACGTAATTGATTAAACGGCAAACAAGTTTTTTTCTATATAGTGTGATAGGGACACTAAAGCAGTGACTTCTTTTTTATTTTATTTTATTGGCACTTGGTTGTGTCATCTTGAGTAAATCCTTTTTTTTTTTCCTTTCTTTTTAAAAAAAATTTTCTTTATTGATTAGGGTATTACATATGTGTCCTTATCCCCCCTTTACTCCCCCCTCCCCCCATTCATGCCCTCACCCCCCTGATGTCTGTGTCCACTGGTTATGCTTATAAGCATGCATACAAATCCTTTGGTTGATCTCTAAAGCCATTTCTTAATCTTCATTTAACACGTTCACATCAGAGACCCCAGACCCCCCCTCATCAGTATTGGGGCTGCTTCCCCTCCTAAGGTAACAACAGAATTCATGGAGCTTGATCAACCCCAGTGCAGCAGGATTCCTGCTGACATCCTCACTATTGAAGTCCTTACTGGTCCCCAAATTTTGGCTCTGGGTTTCTACGCAGGGGATGTGGGAATCTTTGCTGGGGCTGGGACCACATCTGCCTGAGGCTCACCATTTCTGCATGTACTTGTAGCATCCACTCTAAGTTCCTGCCCCTTCCCGGAGCGGTGGGAGACAGTGTGGGTGTGAGTGTCTACTGGTTGCTGGATCTGCTGACTTTGATCCATTTTGTCTCTCTCTCATTCCGTTTTCCTCATTTCCCTTTCTCTTTTCTTTCTTTCTGCCCTCATGTTTTATTTTCCTTCTTTCCAAGACCTTTCAGAAGTATAATGTTTTTAATGGTCGAAGCTTTAGGAAAACAGCTTTGGGGTCTATCATCTATCTATATATATATATAGAAGCCTAAGTGACCGAACAACCGAACAACTGGTTGACCGGTTGCTATGATATGCACTGACCACCAGGGGGCAGACGCTCATGCAGGAACTGCCCCTAGTGGTCAGTGCACTCCCACAGCAGCAGTGCCACTTGGCTGATGGCTGGGCGCTAGACACTGGGCTCACGGCTAGCAAGTGCAGCTGCAGCAGTGTGAGCCTCTCCTGCTTCCATGGCAGCACTACCAGGCGGCAGCGGCAGGCCAGCAGGGCTGGGATGAGCCAGAGAGATGCAGTGCCTGGCCTGGGCTCGGGCTTCTCCCTGGCCACTTGGCTTCACGTACTACTACATCCCTCGGGGGATGTTGGACTGCCGTTTCAGCCCATCCCCTCAGGCCAGGCTGTCCCTCAGGCCCAAACTGGCAGTCCGACATCCCCTGAGGGGTCCTGGATTGTGAGAAGGCACAGGCCAGGCTGCACACCCGGACCTCTAGTATAATATAAATTTGCCCCTCTGTTCTACAGAGGGGCTCAATGTGAAATACAGGGAGAAAACCACATGCTGTTATCATGAAACCACACAAAATTATCAGAAAAATTATTGTTAGGATATTTATTAGAATAGGCCACTGATGATGATTAATAGCCCTCATTTCAAAGGGGAAGAAAAATCTAGAAACTTGAGTACGTAGCCTTGAATCAGCCTAGATTTGAAGCCCTGAATATTGTCAGGCGAGTTTTTTGTTTAGGTGTGTGATTTACCCCACAGACTCGTGACTGTTTTCATGATGTTCCTACTCAGCCTATTGCCCCTTCTTCAGTCTTCATTAACCCACTTGGTGCAGTTGCTATTAAGCAACAAGGGCTTCAGTGACTCATAAGAAATGTATCACTATTCTTAAGTGTGATGTGGGAGGCCTTGAACACTGTGGCGAATAGTCATAGCTGCTATGTACCAGAATCATATTTCCTAACGTAGGGCTATGAAAGGCTTTTGCTTTCTGCTAGATCTGTTTCTTATGGAGGGTAATTAGGTTCAAGAAATGTCAAGAGAGATGCTTTTTGCAATTTTGCATAACTCAAGCCTTTTGCCCACAGCATGCAAAGGTCTGAGGTTTTTAGAGAAATTGGAGACCTGCTTTGTCTCTAAAGCACTGGGCTGCTTGTTTATGATATTTCCTATTCCCTGGTTGCATTTTCTTTTAGAAAGAATAACCTACATAATATTATCATTAATGTGAGTGTCCATGGACACAATGCTTCTTTCTATTCATTGAATGTTAGGCATTCAGACTTTTAGTCCCAGTTTCTGGGTAGGTTTTCCTTAGCGTTGTCAACAATGATATTTGTGTGAAGAAATTTATTTGAGATACACAGTGAGTCAATGGGGTGCCACTACAAAATGAAAAAGAGCATCAAAGAAAGAAAGTGGTTCCAAGAAAATCTGTGAGACTGGCTGTCTGATCGGAGAACAAAGAAGGAATTAGAATAGGTACATTTAAGAGAATTCACATAAGTACAAAGTATATTTCATATGGAATTTAAACACAAACTTTGTTTATATACTTGATAGAAACAACGCCAATGAAGAGAGTGTCAATGAAGGGTCAGCCCCCCCTTTTTAAGTCTTTATTGTATTTAGTGTTTTATTTATATTTAAAAGCAAACTAACTCATTATACCTTTTTGTTCCAAGTAAATTATTATATGTCTTCATATGAAGCACTGAGGGTTTGGCAAGATGGGAGCCTGGGACTCTCAGTTTTCCAGGGGCAAAGCTCAGGACCTGATTGCAGAAACTAGAAATGAGAACACTAGAAAGAAGCCATTGTGTTGGTTTTCAAAGGATTGGGAACGCTTTAGCACATCTCCCCAGAGGTCCCTCCCAACAACTGGTCACTGACTGAAATTCGAATTTTAGTGATAACACCCCTTGGAGGGGTAGCTCTTTAAGCACTGAGTAGTGATTCACCCTTTCTTCTGATGTAAGGGTCATGGAATAGTTTTCAGAATCAGGCAGAATGCTTATCTGACGGTGCTGAGGGTCTGAGGCAACCTGAGGACACATATGGAAGGATACTTTGGCAGTGGGTAGTATTTCAAATGTGAGCTTTAAAGGCGGACCTGGGCTTAAACCGCGTTCCGTGGCTTTGTGGCTTGCGTCCTTCTGTAAGTCACTTATCCTCTCTAATTCTGGCAGGAAGCAGGCACTAACTGAATGGATATTCTCCTCTGTTTCCCAATTTCCCGTAGAGTCAGCCCCACATTCTTTTCCCTAGGCCAATTTTTCACCTCCCGTCAGCTAGTGGCTGTCTTTGTTTTATATATTGTACATGTCACGACTGAAGATCACGTCATTTTTCCCATCCGTGTGAGAGACATCTTGTCCTCTATTTCTCCCATGCAGCCCAACCACTAACTCTGTTGTTCTGATCTGACTCCCCCGTGGGTTCTAGTTATCCATCTCCAAAGACTTACTGGTGTTTCCACATGGATGCTCTGCCATCTCATCAAATTCATCATCAGTTTCATCTCAAATTGAATTTACCACCTTCTCCCCAGAGGTGATTTTCCCTTCTACCTTTTAAATGTCAATTTCATCATTCTTCCAGCCACCCTGAAGAGAACTATTAGAATTATCTTTGATGTCTCCTTCTCCTTCAAATCTTTTAGAGTAGGCTCTGAATGCCAAGGATCACTGCCCCTGCCCCTCCTCCCCCCAACCATGCTCTTTGTAGCCATTATTTCCTTTTTCTTCTGTCTTTTCATTCATCATTTACTCATCAATTTATGGAGCACCTTGTGTGTGCCATTGCAGCAAGTCTAATTGAATTTTTATCTCACTCTATGCTCTTCCAGCAATCTTGTAACTGATTACAGAAGTTGGACTCTGGAGCTAGATTACCTGGCTTTGCAAATTTCTATTTGTAGGACTTTGAGGAAGTTACTTTACCTCTCTTAGCCACAGAGTTCTTATCTATTAAGTGGCAATCATGATAGTGCTTACCTTATAGGGTTTTTAGGAGGAATAAGTGAGTTAATATACATGTGAAGTATTTAGACCAGTGCCTGGCACATAAGAAGCATGGCATAGATGACAGATATTAATGGGATTCCTTCTCTCTCTACTTCCTTTCTTTGTAGTTCATCCTTCATCTGATTTTTCGAATTTGCTTTTAGCAAAGCTTTCATCAGATAAGTTTTGAGTTTAGTGAGTCTTCTTCCCCACAGAATAAGATCAAGAGCCTGTATATCTTAGACCCCAACCTCACCTCCAGCTATTCACAAACTCTGTCCACCTCCCATTGTGAACTTGAGCTCACCTCACCGTGAGGGCAGCACTTCACAGTTTTCACGGCCCTCCCCAGCATTAATGGGTTTCCCATGTGGTAGGATACCAAATAGCATTTCCTTCACCATCCCCTGCTTGCTCTCCTCTCCTTATTTAGAATGTCTCTTTTCCCTCACCCCACATTTATATCTCCCAAGGCTTCCTATCTTTTTAGTTTCACCTTTTCTAAAGGTCCTTCTCAGGCCGCTCTGGTCCTCAATGAGCATTCTTACTAGTATCCATTTTGTTCTCTTTATTTACTACAGTGCATCGTACCTATTTCTATACTTTGCAGTCTTTCTTACCAGGTTTTGGCTCCACATCATCTAGGGCAGAAATTGACAATTTTTTCTGTAAAGGGTCTGGTAGAAAATGATTTTTAGGCTTATGAGCCATGCTGTCTCTGTCACTCCTGTCAGCTACTCAGTTCTGCCATGGGGACATGAAAACAGCCACAGACAATATACACATGAATAAGTGTGACTGTTTTCCAATAAAACTTTATTTCAATAAAGTTCTCATAAAATTTATTTACAGACACATGTGGCAGGCTGGATTGGGCCTTTAGGATGTAGTTGCCATCCTCTGGACTAGGGAAGTATCTGTTCATATACTGAGATGTTAAATGAAATGCTATTGATGGAGTCATTTCAAATGGGAGAAGATTTTATTGGATTCTGATGGGACTATGACCATCTCCACATGGTGGCGGGGGAGATTTCCCCACTACTTATAGACACATAGTAGCTGCACTTGGAGAGCCACAGAAGGCTTGCTGTAAGCATCCCTTCTCTTCACAGAAATACTATCTATACTCCTAATAGTACAGAAAGATGGGAGGAGGGGGAAGGGTGGTTGCCAGGAAGAAAGCCTCATCACCATGGAAACAGCTTTCTGCATTCCCACATTGGTCTGTGAACACCAGGTGGTTCATAAACAGCCCAGAGGCATCTGAACTTACATTATGAAGAGGAAGTGGCTTTTGACAATATTCGAAAAAATGCATTTGCCTTGGGGAGTGCCTCATGAGTTGCTGAATGATTTTTCAGAATACCTGAACACCACTATTTTCTGAACAGTCTTGGAGATTTTAAAACACTGATTAAACACAGGAAACAACAGTGATTGAATATATATATATATATATATATATATATATATATATATATGATTTTATTTTTCTTTCAGGCAGCAGATAGTGCTAGGCCAGCATGGCAAACCAGATTTACCATTTTTTACACTTTGTTATTTCAACAAAAGGAATAGGAAAACATTCCATAATATGCAAAGCTCCCCAAGATTCATGAAACCATTTGAAAGTTATTTTTTTCTTCTTCCCAGAGTTTCTTGCTCAATTTTAAACAGTGACCTTTCCAATTGTGGTCTTCCAAATGAAAAATTATCTTCCTCAAATCCACCTCCCCTTTATTTGCCATGTAATCAACTGCAAAATCAAACCTCTTTAGATACAGCATGTAATAATTACTTCCTATAATTGATTTGTCTCAAATTATAAGCCCTTTGTTCTCCTGTGAGGAGGGATACTAGAGACTAAAGAAATCAGGCTAATGCCAGCTACTGGGAAATAGTGTCCAGATAAATGGAAGGCTTGTTAGAATACAAGGATGTTCAATTTTAACCGGAGATAATAGAATTAAGATCCAATTGAAAACATCAATGATTAGACTAGGGCTGAGCACTCAGAGAAATGCTGCCACACATGTGTGACCTTTATGTAACACCACTGACTGTGAACATAAGTGAGCTTGGGGTTAGTTTTTTCAATAGCATCAATATTTAGCCCAGTCTTATGGATGACCATACAATTTTCAGATGGCTTGCTAAGGTTAGGGTTCTAGAGGGATCTTGCCAAATGTAGGGCACATTTCAAGAAATTACAATTCATTGGCTGATTTGAAGCTCATTGGTCCACATATAACTGAACTCCTGTCTTTGTCTCCTTATGAATCCTTCTCTCCATTGCGGTACTATTCTTAGAGTTTCAAAATGTCCATGTGCCACTTTCATGACTCTAACTTCTGCCATATCTGAATATCGCTTGTTTTGAAGGTTGAATTGTTTCCCCTGAAAGATAGGATGAAGTCCTAACTTCCGGTAACTGTGAATGTGACCTTATGTGGTCATTGGCTCAAAGCATAGGCCCTGCCCTGCTGGAGCATAAGAGCACGTGCTCCGGGCCCTGGCCGCCATTCAGACACCTTGGTTCTGCACTACAAAAGAGTGCTCCATCCATTGTTCTCTGTGGGCACATCTGGGATGGACATAAAAAGAGGAATGCCCTTTCTGGGAGCTGCAAAGCTTTGGCAGTTTATTTTCTTTAGGTACAATTGTAGGCACCTTGTGGTTGCTTTAAGGCTCAAACTCTTACAGGATGTTGTTGGCTGGAATCAGAACGTTTTTGTAATATGTACAGCAAGTACCTTTAAAAACTCAGTAGGCATTCTGTTTACTTGCTTCTGGTTAATTCCATAGATTATAACCCACAGATAGAGATCTGACTTGGATATTGCCTTTGTCTCTTGGATCTTCTGTCTGCGTCTGAACTTTGTCCAATCTCACTCTAGTCCCCAATGTAAAAGTTGCTGCATTACCATATTTCCAAGCCATAATCTAACCTGTAGCCCCAGGCTGCTTCCATTCCACTTGCTTCATCACAATGAGCATATTTAGTTCTTAGTCCCACAGAGAAGACTTAGTGGCGGTTTACAGGCAGCTGCCTATGTAATTGGGCCTGCCTTTTGCTCCGATCTCTTCTCCTGCCTACTCTCCTTAGTTTCTGCCTTTGTTGGAAAACTAGTTTGGAGCAGAGAATTCCAATGTTCCATTCTTGCAAAGTAAATAATGAGATTCCCAGTCATTTTAGCTTGCAGGCCATAGGCAGAAAGAACTTTTAAAAAACCATATTTCCTTTTCCCTCTGCTTTTGAAATAAGTCACTTTCAACTGAAACTTGCCTGCTCAAATTTTCCCCCTGAACACTATAAGAAGTAGCTAACACAGTCCAACGACCTGAATTTTCTTTAATACTGGAGTCTTTATAGATATGTAGTCCATGTCCCAAGACACGACATGCAACAGCCTAACAAATTACGAGGTGACACTGCCTATCACCAATTTCTATGTCAGTCTTAGTTGTAATCAACAGAAATGACTGGTTAATTTAAGCAGAATAGCAGTTTATTTAAAGGGTAGTGGAGCGCGGGCTCCCACCCAGGAGCACACCATGCCTTTCCCTTCCCCTTCTTCTTCTCCCACAGGCATGCATCCCCTAACCTTTAAGGGTGCCCACAAGATTTGCAATTGGGGGAGCAATGGGCAGCGGCAGCTCGTCTCAGGTTAACTCCCTGAACCTGCCCCCAAGAGCCCCTTTTCTCTGAGTCTCCAGTGAGCTGATAGCAGCCCTACTTTGGCTCACTTCTTTCCCATAACATTTCCAGAGAGCCAGAGCAGCCTGCCTAGTCTCTCTCCTGTTGCTTCTTCTATCTTAAGCCCTTCATTGTCTCACTGTCCTCAGTTGTAACTCTGAAAAATAAAAAGGTAGCTCACAGAATTGTTGGGAAGCCCGGAGTACTAGGTATGGAAAACAGGCTAAAGGAGGCTGCATGTGAGAGCCACAGCCATTATTGTCACAGCCTCACACTGGGAAGAACCACTGAAGCCATTGTCACGGAACACCAGATACCACATCTGTACCTGGAAGATGTTGATGCTTTTTCCATGTCCCTCTGCTTGATCTCCTGTTCCTGTTTCATTACAGCACTATCTTTAGGTGCAAAAATCTCAGGTGGGTGCATCTGATTGGCTGGGATTATAAGATTTAGCTTCCAGGGGGGCCATGGAAGCTTGCTAGTGTTTTCAACTTCTATAATAAGAGAGGATCTTATTATAGAAGATCTATTTTTCCCAGGACTTTTAAGGTGCACAGAACTCCCTACACATGGAACGAGGTGAAGCCACTGGCTCATTAAAAAGAAAGGACATGTCCATTTCAGCTGAGTATATGCCTGTTAGTTATATTTTCTCTGAATTCCCAATTAAGGTTTTATTTATAGCATTTTTTCAAAGTTCTACAGGTGCCTAGGTAATATCAACTACTACTTATAAAATAAGCACAAAATGTTCCAGGTGCTATTTATAGGTAGTCTCTAATTCTCACCGTAGATATTGAGATTCTAATATGAATGTGATGATCATGATAATTTCAATAGGTAGGATTTTCACATCCTACAGGACAGGCCCTATGCTAAATGCTTCATCAGCAGAGCTCCACTCACTCTTCTTTGGTTTTATTGTTTCTGTTTCTCTCATGAGCAAACGGAAGCCTGAGAGCTTATGCAGCTTGTGCAGGTAGAGAGAGATAAAGACTGGAATCATCAGTCGAAATGACTCCATTGCCTGGGCACTTTCCCTTGTAGCACATTCTAAAGACTGCAAATAACAAGGGTTGCACCAAATTGAGCTTTGGTCATGGATTTGGCCCAAATTTGTAATTCAAGTTTGCTTTGACCTTTGGAAGGCCAAGTAACTAGATGCTCCTTTCAGTGTCATTTGTGGCAACCTTGAAGTTTTGATCAACAAATTGTCATTAGATAGTTTTCATTGTATCTAATTAATATATCAACATAAGTAGTGTTAACAAGACTTGTCATTGTCAATATCTGAATATTCACATTTACACATAGAAAGCATTCCAAATGTAACTTGTAGTAGAAATTTCTTAATAAGCCATATGTTTAATTGAAATTGATTGAAATATTGTTATTGTAAGATTAAAATGCTACTAATTAGTGATGGTTGTTAGAGTTGTTAGCTTTGTGTACCAAAACAATTATTTATAAACTTTAAAACTGCCTAATAAACTAGATTGATAGTTAATATGAATTAATTAGTTTCATTACTTAAATACATTTAAAAAGATCATGTTTATCTTTTGAATCAAAAAGTACTTAGTTATTTTTATTGAATTCATTGGTGTAACATTGGTTAATAAAATTATATAAGTTTTTAGTATACAGTTCTATAATACATCATCTCTATATTGAATTGTGTGTTTATCACCCCAAGTCAAGTCTCCTTCCATCAAAATTTATCCCTCCTTTACCTTCTATCACCCTCACTCTCCTTCTCTCTGGCAATCACCATACTGTTGCCTGTGTTCATGAATCTTTTCTTTTCTTTGCTTAATCCCTCTACCTTTTTCAAAAATTTTCAAGGTTAATTAGAATAAAGAAATTAGACTATATCAAATTACACTCTTCAATAATTTGTTTGGCGTACTTTTAAAAGTACAATCTTTAGGAGCTATATAGGATTTTTAGTCAGTTAATTCTATTTAGGCCTTGAGCCTTTTAAAAAATATATTAAATCTTTTATTTTTTTTATTTTTTATTTTTGAGAGGAAGAATTTTTAAAAGCAGAATGTCAATATCGTCACCTCAAAATTTTGCAAGAAGGAACAAAACCTCCACAAAGTCATGTACAACAACATCTAGGATGAACCATTCTCAATTGAGACAGAATAAAGTATTTAAAGAGTGTGACGCAAAGAGGGAAATATTACAGAGGAGTGAGGCACTGCAAACATAATATTCTCACTAACCAAACCTTAAAACACAGACTTAAAAGAAGATGCTTCAAGAAGACATTTTCTTTATTTTTTTTTATTTTTTTTTATTTTTTTTTATTTTTTATTTTTACGCTTAAAGTATTACAAAGGGTATTACATAAGTGTCCTTTTTTCCCCCCCGCCCTTGACAAGCCCCTGCCCTCCCTTACCCCCCAGTGTCTTATGTCCATTGGTTATGGTTATATGGGTGCATACAAGTCCTTCGGTTGATCTCTTACTCCCCTCCCTCCTGTCCCCCAACCCTCCCTGGCCTTCCCACTGCAGTCCGACAATCAGTTTGAGGCAGCTCTGCCACTGTATTTATTATTGTTCAAAAGCTTGTAATGGTCTTAATTATCCATGAAAGAGTGAGATCATGTGGTATTTTTCCTTCATTGACTGGCTTGTTTCACTTAGCATAATGCTCTCCACTTCCATCCATGCTGTTGCAAATGGTAGGAGTTCCTTCTTTTTAACAGCAGCATAGTATTCCATCGTGTAGATGTACCACAGCTTTCTAATCCATTCATCTACTGATGGGCACTTAGGCTGTTTCCAGATCTTAGCTATGGTGAATTGTGCTGCTATGAACATCTGGGTACATATATCCTTTCTGATTGGTGTTTCTGGTTTCTTGGGATATATTCCTAGAAGTGGGATCACAGGGTCAAATGGGAGTTCCATTTCCAATTTTTTGAGGAACCTCCATACTGCCTTCCATAGTGGCTGCACCAGTCTGCATTCCCACCAGCAGTGCACAAGTGTTCCTTTTTCTCCACATCCTCTCCAGCACTTGTCGTTTGTTGATTTGTTGATGATGGCCATTCTGACAGGTGTGAGATGGTACCTCATTGTTGTTTTGATTTGCATCTCTCGGATGATTAGTGACTTTGAGCATGTTTTCATATGTCTCTTGGCTTTCTGAATGTCCTCTTTTGAAAGGTGTCTATTTAGATCCTTGGCCCATTTTTTGATTGGATTGTTTATCTTCTTTTTGTTAAGTTGTATGAGTTCCCTATAAATTTTGGAGATTAAGCCCGTATCAGATATGACGTTGGCAAATATGTTTTCCCACGAGGTGGGTTTTCTTGTTGTTTTGTTGATGGTTTCTTTTGCTGTGCAGAAGCTTTTTATTTTGATGTAGTCCCATTTGTTCAGTTTCTCTTTAGTTTCAACTGCCCTAGGAGCTGTATCAGTGAAGAAATTGTTTTGGCATATGTCTGAGATTTTGTTGCCTTTGTATTCTTCTAGAATTTTTATGGTTTCCTGTCGTACATTTAAGTCCTTTATCCATTTTGAGTTTATTCTTGTGTATGGTGTAAGTTGGTGGTCTAGTTTCATTTTCTTGCATATATCTGTCCAATTTTCCCAACACCATTTATTGAAGAGACTATCTTGGCTCCATTGTATGTTCATGCCTCCTTTGTCAAAAATTAATTGAGCATATTGGTTCGGGCTAATTTCTGGACTCTCTATTCTATTCCACTGATCTATATGTCTGTTCTTGTGCCAGTACCAGGCAGTTTTGAGAACAGTGGCTTTGTAATACAGCTTGATATCTGGCATTGAGATCCCACCTACTTTGTTCTTTCTCAGGATCGTTGCAGCTATTCGGGGTCTTTTTTTATTCCAGATGAATTTTTGGAGAGTTCGTTCTAGATCTTTGAAGAAGGCCATTGGTATTTTAATGGGAAGTGCGTTGAATTTATAGATTGCTTTGGGTAGTATGGACATTTTAATGATGTTGATTCTACCAATCCAAGAACATGGTATGTTCTTCCATCTGTTTATGTCTTCCTCTATCTCTTTTTTCAATGTCCTGTAGTTTTCTGAGTAGAGGTCTTTAACCTCTTTAGTTAAGTTTATTCCTAGGTATCTTAATTTTTTTGGTGCGATGGTAAATGGGATTGTTTTTCTAATCTCTCTTTCTGAAAGTTCATTATTGGTGTATAGAAATGCCTCAGGTTTCTTGGGGTTAATTTTGTATCCTGCTACATTACCAAATTCATGTATTAAGTCTAGTAGCTTTTTGATGGAGTCTCTAGGGTTTTGTATGTATAATATCATGTCATCTGCAAATAAGGACAGTTTTACTTCCTCTTTTCCAATTTGGATGCCTTTTATTTCTTTTATTTCTTCTTCTTGCCTAATTGCAATGGCTAATACTTCCAGTACTATGTTGAACAGGAGTGGTGAGAGTGGGCATCCCTGTCTTGTTCCTGTTCTTAGGGGAAATGGTGTTAGTTTTTGACCATTGAGTATGATGTTGGCTGTGGGCCTGTCATATATGGCTTTTATTATGTTGAGGTATGATCCTTCTATTCCCACCTTTCTGAGAGTTTTTATCAAAAATGGGTGTTGGATTTTGTCGAATGCTTTTTCTGCATCAATTGATATGACCATGTGGTTTTTTTCTTTCAATTTGTTTATGTGATGTATCACATTTATTGATTTACGGATGTTGTACCATCCTTGCATCTCTGGGATAAATCCTACTTGGTCATGGTGTATGATCCTTCTGATGTGCTGCTGGATCCGATTTGCTAAGATTTTGTTGAGGATTTTGGCATCTATGTTCATGAGGGATATTGGCCTGTAATTCTCTTTCATTGTGATGTCTTTACCTGGTTTTGGTATTAGGGTGATGCTGGCTTCATAGAATGAGCTTGGAAGTGTTCCTTCCTCTTGAATTTTTTGTAGTAGTCTGAGGAGGGTAGGTTTTAGTTCTTCCTTGAATGTTTGGTAGAACTCCCCTGTGAAGCCGTCTGGCCCTGGGCTTTTGTTTGCTGGAAGCTTTCTGATGACTGCTTCAATTTCTTCCATAGTTATTGGCCTATTGAGGTTTTTAGATTTTTCCTGATTGAGTTTTGGAATGTTGTATTTTTCTAGGAATTTGTCCATTTCCTCCAGGTTGTCTAGTTTGTTGGAGTAGAGTTGCCTGTAGTATTGTTTAACAATCATTTGTATTTCTGTGGGGTCTGTTGTTATTTCGCCTCTATCATTTCTGATTTGGTTTATTTGGGACCTCTCTCTTTGCTTCTTGGTGAGCCTGGCTAGGGGTTTGTCAATCTTGTTTATCCTTTCAAAGAACCAGCTCTTGGTTTCATTGATTTTCTGTATTGTTTTTTTGGTCTCTATTTCATTGATTTTTGCTCTAATCTTTATTATCTCCTTCCTTCTGCTCACTCTGGGGTTTTCTTGTTGCTCTCTTTCTAATTTTTTGAGTTGTAGAGTTAGATGATTAACTACCATTTTTTCTTGTTTTTTGAGATAGGCCTGTAGAGCTATAAACTTTCCTCTCAGGACTGCTTTCATTGTGTCCCAGAGGTTTTGGATTGTTGTGTTTTCATTGTCATTAGTGTCCAGGATGTTTTTAATTTCTTCTTTGATGTCATCAGTAACCCAATCAATATTTAATAACATGCTATTCAGCTTCCAAGTGTTTGAGTATTTTGGGTTGTTTTTATTGTAGTTTATTTCTAACATTATGCCATCGTGGTCTGAGAAGATGCTTTTTATGATTTCAATCTTCTTGGATTTGTGGAGACTTTGCTTGTGACCCAATATGTGGTCTATTTTTGAATATGTCCCATGAGCACCTGAGAGGAATGTATATTCCGCAGCTGTGGGGTGAAGTGTTCTGAAGATGTCAATTAAGTCCATCTGATCTAGTGAGTCATTTAGGATTGCTGTTTCTTTGCTGATTGTTTGTCTAGCGGATTTATCCAGTGATGTCAGTGGTGTATTAAAGTCCCCTACTATGATTGTATTATTGTCGATCTCTCCCCTGATAACTTCCAGAAGTTTTCTTATGTATGTGGGTGCTCCTGCATTGGGTGCATATATGTTTACCAGGGTTATATCTTCTTGTTGTATTGATCCCTTTAGTATTATGAAGTGGCCTTCCTTATCTCTGGTTATGGCCTTCACTTTGAGATGTATTTTGTCAGATATAAGTATTGCTACCCCAGCTTTCTTTTCCTTTCCATTTGCGTGAAAGATATTTTTCCATCCCTTCACTTTCAGTCTGTGTGAGTCCCTTCTAATGAGGTGGGTCTCTTGTAGACAGCAGATGTATGGGTCATGTTTTTTTATCCATTCAGCCACTCGATGTCTTTTGGTTGGAGCATTTAGTCCATTTACATTTAAAGTTATTATTGAAAGGTACTTGTTTGTAGCCATTTCTTTTTTTGTGTGTGTGTGGCTGTTTTCTTTCTGAGCTTGATATTTCTTCTTTTTACACCAGTCCCTTTAGCATTTCTTGCATGGCTGGCTTGGTGGTGATAAAGTCCCTTAGCCCTTTTTTGTCTGTGAAGCTTCTTATTTCCCCTTCAATTTTGACTGATAGCCTTGCTGGATAGAGTATTCTTGGATTCAGTCCTTTGCTTTGCATCACTTTGTAGATTTCCGTCCATTTTTTTCTGGCCTGATGTGTTTCTGTTGAGAAATCATTTGATAATCTAATGGGAGATCCCTTGTATGTTACTTTCCGTCTCTCTCTTGCAGCCTGTAAGATTCTCTCTTTATCCTGAACATTTGCCATGGTAATTATGATGTGTCTTGGTGTGGGTCTTTTCGGGTTCACCTTGTTTGGCACTCTCTGGGCTTGTGTGACTTTTTTCTTCCCCACCTCAGGGAAGTTTTCTGATATTATTTCTTCGAATAGGTTTTCTAATCCATGTTCATCTTTTTGTTGTTCTGGCACCCCTATTATTCGTATGTTGTTTCGTTTCATGTTGTCCCAAAGTTCCCTTAGGCTCTCCTCCTGTCTTTTAACTTTTTTCTCCATTTGCAGTACAGTTTGAGTGTGTTTTGCTTCCTTGTCTTCTAATTCACTAATTCGGTCCTCCGCTTCTCCCAGTCTACTGTTGATACTTTCAATGGTGTTTTTTATTGCAGCTATGTCGCTCTTCATTTCTTCTTGGGACTTACTTAAGTTGTTGATTTTTTCATCTGTTTCTTCTAGCTTCTTGCATAAGTAGTTGAGTTTTTCATCTGTTTCTTCTTGCTTCTTGAACATCCGGTGCATGTACTCTAGGAACTTTATTCTGAATTCTTTTTCCGTCATGTTGCATATCTCTGTCTCACTTAGCTGCTTTTCTGGCGAGTCCTCCTTTTCTTTCCTTTGGGGGTTTCTTTGTCTACCCATGTTTGATCTCACTGACATGACTAGTTGTTGAGTTGTTCAGTGGCTGGACCCTGGGTGGCAGTGGCTGCTCCCTGGGTGGCAGTGGCTCCTCGGGCTGTGGTTGCTCCTTGGGTGGTTGTGGTAGCAGCGGCTCCTCTGTTGATAGCAGAGCCTCTGGTGGGTGCTGTTCACAGTTGTGGTGGCTCTTCTGGCTGGTGGAGGGAGGCTTCACACACAGCAACTGTTTCCCAGGCAGAGCGTATGGTGATCAGGAGGCCGCTGTTGCTTGAATCTGCTTTCCGAGGAGGGGTGCAGGTCTCCTCTGGGCTCTTGCAGTCGCGCTGCTTGCGAGTCGTTGCCTCCGGGTTAGTAGCCGCCGGGTTAGTAGCCGATCTCTGGATGCCGGTAACCGCTATCAAAGATGGCGCGGTCTCGCCGCTGCTGTGGTTCTATGCCGACTGTTCAGAGGCCAATTCTTCAATCTTCAAACCGAACATTGAGCCCTGAGGCACTTTCCCCTTGGCGGGGCGGAGCGGAGTCCCCGGCCAAGACATTTTCTTTTCATTGTGCAGAGACTAGAAATTTACATAAAAGATTGGTGAATTGATTGTTCGAGTTTAGACTGCCAATCACTTTTAGGAATTGAAATTGAAGATTTTTTTTTTTAGGCTTTTCAAATCTATGAACTCAAAGGTAAAATATTCCTTATAGACAATGTTTCTGAAAATAATTTTCCTGAATTGTATTCTGCTCTGCATAAAACGGTTAAAAATGTTATTAGATGGGCCAGTTGAAAGTGACTATTCCCTATAGTGCTGCAATTATGTAGCACAGATTGCTGACAAATGAAATTGTGTTCCTGCCCTTTTAAAATTGGACTACTAAAACTGTTAGTAATAATGTTGCAATTTTGGGACTAAAATTCCATATATATACTTGTATTTTAGAGGTTCTTTCTTTGAGAACTATATTCAGCATGGATCTTAATTTCCATTCAAATACTGTTATAAGCACTTGGCTATTCAGCATTCACACAAAATGTGTATTATGTGCTCCTCTATTATAAAAATGGCCAGAAGGCCAAAAATGAATTTCCTAACACTTAGAAATAATCAAAGTACTTCCCAGGCATCCATGCAATGGCTGAAGCTGGTTAATACCAACCCTTTTCCCTCTCCCTTTTACACTGTTCCCCACCCCCCCCAACACCAGTGTTCTGTAGAGCCACTGGTAACTTTTGCTTCTTTGTCCAACCCAGGGTGCTACCCATTAATTTGATGAGCACTGAAGAACTGTTGAAAGCTACCAAAAACAGATCTTGAGCTATATTCTAAATTGGGGTGCCATTGGGGGAAGCATCCCTGAGCCATTAAACTCGGCCACTTGATGGCACCAAAAGGAAGAGCCAGCACTGCATGGAAATTTGTTCAGGAGGTAACCAGTTCTTTGTATATGTTACAAAGACAAAGCAAAAAGAGCCCTGCCAGCCGGCCTGGCTCAGTAGTTGAGCATCGACCTATGAACGAGGAGGTCACGGTTCAATAACCCAGGCATATGCCTGGGTTGCGGGCTTGTTCCCCAGTGTGGGGTATGCAGGAGGCAGCCAATCAATGACCCTCTCTCTCCTCATTGACGTTTCTATCTCTATGTCCCTCTCCCTTCCTCTCCAAAATAAAAATAAAAAAAAGATAAACAGTTGTATCTTGAGAAGGATGGGCTCTGAATTCACCTAATCATTTTCTTCTTTTGTAAAATTAGGGGAGTCAATGGTGGAGGAAGCGAACGTTGGACTAGGGAGATCCCATAGACCCCTTTTACCTTGGCATTCTATGATCAACATGTGCCATGAGTTTTCAGTAGGCTCTTCATTAATTAGACTAAAAAAGAGAACAGCAAACATTTATTGTGTGCTTATTATGCGCCTGGGCACTGAACTACATACATCATAGGACTAGCTTATGGGTTTATTTTTCTTTCTTATTTTGCATAACAATTTTATAAATCCTCACAGCACTATAGTTACAATAGTTATTATTGTAGTTTTACACATAAGGAAATCGGTGGAGGATGAACGGCTTGTACAAAGCCACACTGCAAGTAAGGGGTGTGGCTGGAATTTGAACCTTGCAGTCTGTCTCCAGAGCCTGGGCCTTCATTGCAAAACTGTACTATAGTTATTAGTGCCTCCGTTTACTGGAAATAAGCTTACTTCCATGAATTGGGCTCTTTATTAAGAAAAGTCTCCCATACATAAAACACACTGTCCATTTAAGAAATAATACTTATTATGACATTGTTATCATTGGGGAAAAATATGAAGCTCACTCACTATACTTATTTCCAAATTTTAAGTTGAAACCATGTCTTTACAGATTCAGAAGCACAAGCGTTTTAGCTGGGAATACCCATTGGAGTCCAACAATGCCAGTGTACTTCCTTTTTAGCCCATGGTCCCTGGACAGCAATGTGAGGCAATATTCTTTGTTCCGTGTGGCTGTTGTATTTTTCCTTTTACCGCTGGTCAAGGAAATGGACTCTTGGTTTGGCCTTCCCTCTCCTCCATGAAAGCACGAGACTAAACTCTCAGTCAGCAAGCTGGTCCCTGACAGCATGACATGCTCTTACTTAATGTCCCTTTCTTCATATCATCATTTTAGACCAGCACTTTGCAATTGACTTATTTCCCACTGTTTATTCTTTCTTATTTTTTAAAATATATTTTTATTGATTTCAGAGAGAAAAGGAGAATGAGAAATAGAAACATCAATGATGAGAGAGAATCATTGATCTAGCTGCCTTCTGCATGCCCCCACTGGGAATCGAGCCCACAGCCCCAGCATATGCCCTGACTGGAAATTGGACTGTGACCTCCTGGTTCATAGGTTGACACTCAACCACTGAGCCACACAAACCAGGCTAGCTTTTGTTCTTTTTGTTGCTATTGTTTTTCTTGCTTCTGTTCTAATTCCTGCCTATGCCAAAAATTTACTGTCTCTCTAATTTCGTAAACTTTTAATTAATTTCTTTGCTTTATCCACAGAAATTTCTCCCACCCTATCTATCTCTGCTGTTTCTTTGAATCGCCTTGTGGTTGGATCGAGGGCTTGTTAACATGACTCTTGGAGCAGCTGGGGCCTCTAAGGGCAGAAATGACTTCAGACCAGGCAGGGGAGAACCTGCGGAGGCCTGGAGTGGTTGGCAGATATTAATTTTGTCTTTTCTACTTTAGTACTTGTGTTGACTTTATAAAACTCTGAGAGTGATGATCTCATCCAAGTGTGGTGGTGTCCGGATGTTTCTAGGCTGGAGTGGGAGTGGCAGTGGGGTAGTTTTGTTTCCATAAGATCTAAAATGGCCCTCACCGATTTGGACAGCTGCACTGTGGTCAACTGGTGGGGATCTTTGCAGAACGTTGCAGATAATGCTGTGTCTGCCCATGGTGCTGGGTTTCTACCGTAAGATTTTATAGAGACCAACTTGTGGCTGGTCTTTCTCTCAGTCCTTATCCGCTGCTGACAGTGGTCAGCGTGGTGGTCTTCAGGCTTTCCATGTCTATGGCATGGGTTGAGGACATTCAGTTTTAGAGTTGCCTGGCAGGTTTCTCTGGGATATTTTCTTCCTGGGATGACATCTCAGCACAGATGGCCAGGTCCTGTGATGCTGGGCTACTTTGTTTCCAGAGACACCCAACTGTGAAGTGATTCTGAAGAGGCCTCAAGTGTTCATTGAAGGAAATATGAGAGTTAAGTCTAGATTTTAGAGGAGTTTAAATGTCAGACTAAAGTTGTTGGTTTTCATTCAGTGTGCAGTGGTTTAAAAAGAATGCTTATTATTTATTCTGATTATAAAATTCATGTGTGATCTTTGAAGAACATGTAGGGAGCACAGTAAGAAAAATTTTGACATTGTCATGGTGACTTGATCTAGGCTACTTCAAAGTGGGGGTGACAAGAGGTATTCAGACTCAAGGTAGACTTTGAAGAGAGAGACTTCTGCACTTATTCAGGCCCCTTTCCCCCCAATTAATATTGTCAGAGCATTTTTCCCCCAAAATTTATGAAATAATTTCCATCATTTCAGCATTGCATTTTTAAAACAATGGGATAATAGGATTTTAGGGAACTCGATATGGAGACAAAGAGGAGGAAGGAAAGATGAGAATTAGTTTAAGGAGGACATACCAGTTGCATAGACAAATAGAGAGGTATTAAGTGACTCATCCTTGCTCTTAGCAAATGAAGTCACTTTTTTTAATTTTTTTTATTTTTTTTAATTAAATTTTTATTGTTCAGATTACATTAGTTCCTCTCCCCCCCCCCCCAAACTCCCCTCCTTCCAGTTCCCGCCCCACCCTCCGCCCTCACTCCCCACCCACTGTCCTCATCCATAGGTGCACGATTTTTGTCCAGTCTCTTCCCGCATCTCCCATTCCCTTTTCCCCCCCAAGAATAGTCAGTCCATTCCCTTTCTATGTCCCTGATTCATTATAATCACCAGTTCATTCTGTACATCAGATTATTTATTCACTTGATTCTTAGATTCACTTGTTGATAGATGCATGTTTGTTGTTCACAATTTGTATCTTTACCTTTTTCTTCTTCCTCTTCTTAAAGGATACCTTTCAGTATTTCGTGTAATACTGGTTTAGTGGTGATGAACTCCTTTAGCTTTTCCTTATCTGAGAAGCTCTTTATCTGACCTTCAATTCTGAATGATAGCTTTGCTGGATATAGTAATCTTGGTTGTAGGTTCTTGGTATTCATCACTTTGAATATTTCTTGCCATTCCCTTCTGGCCTGCAAAGTTTCTGTTGAGAAATCAGCTGACAGTCATATGGGTATTCCCTTGTAGGTAATTGAGTCTCTTTCTCTTGCTGCTTTTAAGATTTTCTCTTTGTCTTTTGCTCTTGGCATTTTAATGATGATGTGTCTTGGTGTGGTCCTCTTTGGATTCCTTTTGTTTGGGGTTCTCTGCGCTTCTTGGACCTGTAAGTCCATTTCTTTCACCAGGTGGGGGAAGTTTTCTGCCATTATTTCTTCAAATAGGTTTTCAATATCTTGCTGTCTCTCATCTTCTGGCACTCCTATTATTCTGATATTAGTCCGCTTGAAGCTGTCCCAGCGGCTCCTTACACTATCTTCACACTTTCGGATTCTTTTTTCATTTTGCTTTTCCAGTTGGGTGTTTTTTGCTTCTTCGAATTTCAAATCTTTGGTTTGATTCTTGTGCTCTTCTGGTCTGCTATTGGGTATAATATTCTTTATTTCAGTCCATGTATGCTTACTTTCTAATTTCTTTATCGTAGCATTGAGGGTCTCATTAGTTTTCGTGAGGCTCTGCTCAAGTTTATAGCAAGCCCTCAAAATTGCGATTTTTAGCTCCATATCCTCCATTTCTGTCATGTTTTTTTTGTCTCCACATCTTTTATGCTTTCTTGGTGCACCCCCTTGTGGTCTTTGTGCGCAGTCTTGTTCTAGTTAAGCCTTAATTGTTGTAGTTAATACTAGAGGGATTTGACCACCAGGCTGACTGGCTGTAGGAATCTGCTGTGTGGAAAACTTCTGTCCTCTGGGGAGGTGCTAGTCTAGCCTTTGCCTGAGGCGATCCAGCAAATGGCTCTGCGCAGGGCTTGGGCGGGGCGGGATCAACAGGGCGGGGGGAGGGAGCAGCTATGGCTGCTCTCAGTCAGTCCCCAGGGGCTCTGCCTCTCTGTCTCAGCAACCGCTGCAAACCTCGGAGGGACCGTAGCCAGACAGTCCCGCTTCTCCCGTTTGAGTCTGGGTCCCTAGAGACTCGCCCGGATCTGTAGCCCAGAGTCTGAGACTCCCTCCTGATTGAAAACGACAACCGCGCCCTCAGCCACCAGCCCGCTTTGCGCGCGCACCACCGCACCACCGTACCTTTAAATTTTCCACACTGCGCCTCTTCTGAGCCTCGTAATGCTGTTGTTTTTCCTTCTAGTTGAAGAGTCTCTCCTCAGCCAGCCTTCCTGTGGTTCTGGTTGATGTCCGTTCCGTCTTTTAGTTGTATTTTTGAAGTGGTTGTTTGCGGCGGCAGTCTCCGGTGTTTACCTATGCCGCCATCTTCCTGTAAGCTTGTATTCTGACTTTAAATAAATAGATATAATGTACTTTAAATTAGTAGATATAATGACCTGAATGTAGTTATTATAAAGTCTAGAGTTTGGCACATATTAATCATCATATAAGTGTTCATTATTCTTGTTATGGGAGGTGAAAGTTTTCCATATGCTTCTTCCTTACTCACCCACAGAGTTTGCATACAATTAAAAAACATGCACTTTCTACTGTAGCCAGCCTCTCTCCCTGACTCACCCTCCTCAGGCACAATCCTCTCCCAGATCTGGTATCATCGACTTCCTATAGCCAAGCAACTCTCCAATCTATTTGAGTACAATATAGCATGTTTTGCAACTTTTCCCCACCTCCGCATGTTTTGATCTTTTCCCATGGTTATATTTGTTGGTTTGAATCTCTTGATTAGTTTGGACAAACAGCTTCTGGTGATACAAACAAAAACAACATGCACAGACTGAGGGCACAATCTAGTTCTTAATTTCCTGGAAAATTCATGAAGTGTTTGAATGCTTAACAAGACAAACAAGCCCATTGTATTCTATCTGCATCCACCACAGCCTTTGTTCTTTTCTGCTGATAGATGAGACTCCATGTAACACTTTGTCAAAAACTTCTGGCTGTTTGTTGAAGGCCGAGTTTCATAGCAGATGCTGGAAACACCAACTCGGAGCTCTCAGGAGAGCAATGGGCCTGACCAAATGGTGCTGGAAAGAAGCTGAGCTGAGGAGGCCATGGGAAGCAGAGGGGAACTGGCCTGAGGGTCAGGAGCCCAGCCTCTGGATCCTGACCTTAACTTGCTCTGAACTCTGAACCCCTCAGATTTGCATCTCAAGGGGATTATTGTTAATCTCTCCTAGAGAATTTGTGCACAGTGGCCACAGGACAGTCCCTGGTGTTCAGAAACCCAGGGGAAGAGGAAGCAAGGCCATCTCCTCCCATTACTCCTTAGGAATCAGGAGAGTTTTCTTAGGAGCTTCCTGGTCAACCTCTCCTTTCTCATTGACTGAAAGTCAGGCCAGCCAGGGCCAACCCGAGGCATGTGGCTGTGGGAGGAAGGGGTAGATTCCCGAGTTTGATTAATGTTCAGTTAGTCAGGGAGAGGGGGATTGGATGTATGCTTCTATAGGTTCATGCACGATGATGTTTGAAAATGCTGATGGGACAGGATCAGGGGCATGGCTGAAGGTTTTTCAGGAACTATCCCAGCCGTGGGCAAACTACAGCCCGCGGGCCGAATCCGGCCCGTTTGAAATGAATAAAACTAAAAAAAAAAAAAAAAAGACCGTACCCTTTTATATAATGATGTTTACTTTGAATTTATATTAGTTCACACAAACACTCCATCCATGCTTTTGTTCCGGCCCTCTGGTCCAGTTTAAGAACCCATTGTGGCCCTCGAGTCAAAAAGTTTGCCCACCCCTGAACTATCCTCTTCCACACAATGTTGTGATAATAATTTTGTGTGTCACTAGTGAAGTCAGCTTATACCAGCCCTTTTTGAATGGGAGACTAACATGTTTTGCTGAAACCCAGGTATACCACATTAATAGCAGAGGCTCGACATCCAAGTGGAGAAACCCAAGGCTTAGTGCTTGGACTTCTTCTCCCCAAGTAACTCAGTCCCTTGGAGATGCCGTCCAGACTCATGGCTTTAATACTGTCCACATGTTTATAAAGCCAAAATTTATGTTTCCAGCAAAGGTGTGTCCCTGAACTCTATTCTAACTGGCTGTTCAACATTTCAACTAGGATCTTAAGCAACTCAAAGACAGCCTGTCTGAAACTGGGCTCTTAATATTTCTCTCTGCTATAACCTGCCCCTTTCCTGGTCTTCTCCATTCTAGTAAAGGCTCAGAGTAAAGACCCTAAAGACATGATTGACCGAGATCAATCATGATTTTCCTCACACCTTTACATCCAACGGATCAGCAAATTCTATTGGCTCTGCCTTAAAAATATATCCAAATTCTAACCATGTTCCGTCATTTCCTTGGCTACCATCCCTAGTTCAAGCCACTATGATCTGGATTATGTCAGTAGATTTCCAAAGGGTCTCCTTACCTCCCCCTTTGACTCACTTTCAGTCTATATTCAATATTGCAGTCCGATCATACTGTCTGGATACTGGATACAGATTAGGTCATTCCTCTGCTCAAACCCTCCAAGAGTAAAAGCTAATATATATATAAAGACCCCTCATTATTTTTCTGCCTTAATCTACTATTTTTCCCTGCCCTCACCCAATTCAGCTCCCACTGCCTCCTTGTTGTTCCTCTAACACAGGCTGGCCACATTCTTACCTCAGGACCTTTGCACAAGCTATTTTATCTACTTGTAATACTTTCACCTCAGATTTCTGCTTGGCTTACTTTCTTTTTTTAAAAATATATATTTATTGATTTTTAGAGAGAGAGGAAGGGAGAAGGATAGAGAGATAGAAACATCAATGAGAGAGGAGCATCATTGATCGCCTGCCTCCTGCATGTCCTCTACTGGAGATCAAGCCCACAACCGGGCATGTGCCCAGACCAGGAATCAAACCAGCAACCTCTTGGTTCCTGGGTTGACGCTCAACTGCTGAGCCACACAGGCTGGGCATTGGCTTACTTTCTAACCTCTTTTCCTTTTTTGCTAAAACGCCACCTTCCAAGCCACCTATGTAAAATCACACCCTCTCTCAAACTTCCTGTTCTCTTCTGTTTAATTTTTCTCCTTAGTACTTATTACTGCCTAACATGCTATGTATTTTACTTTACTTATTTATCCTATTTATTTTGTGTCTATCTCAATTGATATAAATTCCATACAGATTGAGATTACTGTGTGTTGTGTTTTGTTGTTGTTGTTGTTCACTGCTATATGCTGACAAACTTGACTTATCACCGGCTCTCAGTAAATATCTATTGAATGAATGAATTTATCAGACTGAATAAATGTGAATGCCCTTTCATATAAATATCCTAGGCAGAGCAATTGAATCAGGACATTTGGAGCTGGATAATGGACACGTAGTTTTAAAAGCTCCCTAGGGAATCTGATGCAATTTAGGACTATCTGGTCTAAGGTATTCTCTGACCAAAAGTATCTGTTTATTCGTCTCCATTAGTCAGTGTGGCCATTTTACATAGATCCCAAGTATAGATATGGCACAGGCTGTTTGTCATCTTTATTATATTAACTGTTATAGACAAAATCCTGTGGTTTAACAAAGGCAGAAAGAATTTTGACCAAAGTAAATTAAAGAAAGGAGGAAACTTGCTTTTGCTTTCACTGATAGCAGTCTTGCTATGTCAATAGGTTACCAAGCTGAGGGCATTTTCAATGACACAATGGAATTAGTTCTGTAATTACTTTCACCAACACAAAACTACAACTTCTTGGGGCTATGAGTTTTAATAATATTTTTCAGAACACATTCGTTCATGAGGTCGCTGGGGAAGGCGGAAACATTGATTTATTTCAGTAGGCTCGGATGTTCTCATTTGGCCAGGGCTGGTGTACAGCTCTCTCTCTCTCTCTCTCTCTCTCTCTCTCTCTCTTTCACACCCACACACACACACCCCCACACACACAGCCTGGAAAATAGTTGTAATTTAATGCGAGGTTACAAAAAGAGAAAAGAATATCAGCTTTGCCCTCTTCCTCTCACTCTGGCTAGTTCTGGGTCTATTTTATTTTTTCTCCTCAGCTCTGACAAAGCTAAACCCTTAAGCAGGTAGCTAGAGATTCTGGCCATAGTTTCCCTCCCTTGGGTGGGGTCCACATTCAGCTGCCCTGCAGCCTCTTCTCTGAAACTGTGCTTGTGAAGGCAACGCTGTATGACAGAGCCCAAGGACTGAATTTCTCCCTTCTCATCCCTTCTGTCGGTGTGTTTGACACTTACACGGCCACAGCAGGAAAAAGAGGACAGTGAATTTCCTTCTGTTTCTTCCTATGAAGACCCTATAAACCAAGCCTCCTCATGGGCTGTAGAGAATGAGAGAAGGAAAAGGTGCTCTACTGGGAAGTGCAGTACATCCACAGGCTCCACCCTCTAAGCTTCCTTCTTTAGCAATTGTAGGGCCAGCTCTTCACCCACACCCATAATTTCTATTCTGCAAAAGTATTCCTTTTTATAATGTCACTTGAGGCCTGGTGCATGAATCTGTGCATCAGTGGGGTCCCTCAGCCTGGCCTGCAGGATCGGGCCAAAACCAGCTCTCTCACATCCCCCAAGGGGTCCCAGATTATGAGAGGGTGCAGGCCAGGCCAAGGGACTCCACCAGTGCATGACCGATTGGGGCGGGAGGGATGCAGGAGGTTGGCCAGCCAGGGAGGGGCCGCGGGAGGGCTCCAGGGCATGTCTGGCCCATCTTGCTCAGTCCCAATCGGCCGGACCCCAGTAGCAAGTTAACCTACTGGTCAGAGTGTCTGCTCCCTGGTGGTCAGTGCACATCATAGCAAGCAGTTGAGCAGCCTTAGCATACCATTAGCATATTATGCTTTGATTGGTTGAAGGGACAGCCAGACGACTGGACACTTAGCATATTAGGCTTTATATAGGATAATGTCTCAAAATGTGTTAGAAGAGGCTCTGAAGTACCCACTCATTTGATATGGGAATGGGAAGATGTCAAAAGTGTGGTGTTTCCCCTCTCTTCTTCTCTCAGTTCTACTTGTACCCCTCCCCAGGGATAGAGTCTCTCTGCTCCCAAGCATGTGATGGTGGGCAGGTGGTTTAGTCTACAGCTAGTTGGACACTCCAGCCTCAGTGATCTCCTGCTTTGGGGATGGAAAGGAGGGCACAAGAAGGAATGTTGTGCTATGAGAAGGGCTCTCTCATACTGGGGCCCTGTTGTGTCTTCCACAACATACAACCTTGAATGTGAGATTGGAGAGAAACTGCGTGCGTGCGCGTGTGTGCGTGTGTGTGTGTGTGTGTGTGTGTGTGTAAGAAGAAAGGGCTTATGAAATCTCTTCCTCCATGTCCAAATTCCCACACTTAGGCAATGGCAAAGACATTTTTGGTTATTGCTTTGTGTAGAACATAGGAAAGTCAAACTGCTTGTTAAAGTTCTTTAAAAAAGATGTGGTGGGGATAATAAATTCATTTGTTATCATGAGTTTTTGAAATTATAGTGCATTTTACAGAAATTACAGTGCTTGTATCATATTGTTTTCCCAAAGGCAAAGAAACTGAGAATTGACAGTACATCTATTCAAATGATGCTATTACATTTCCATTCTGGACACGTTCTCTGGTGCTGTGCTGCTTATCACTTGACAGATGTTCTTAGGGTAAATCACTGTACAGTGAAGAAAGAGTGGGGTGAGAGTATCTGAAAAATTGATAGGAATTCTCTGATGTCACTGCATGCTATTCCATTTATGATTCAGAATGTGAGCAACAGCATGTGTTGGTTTATTACTTATGATGAAAGAAACAAATTGCCAGACTTCAGCATTAAAAATCTTTGTTTTAGACATTATTTTATAATTTTGACAAGGCTGGGGGTTCAAAAACTGCTTTGTGGCATTATTTTTATTTGCAGTGGTGCAATCTGTCATTCTGTCAAACATGTTGAGTAAACTGATGGACTAGATGTTGAATTTACTGTCTATTAAAAATATCAATTTAAAGCATGTTATTCGTTAAGGATTAATATATTATTTTCATAACTATCAGCTACTATTGGGTGAGTATTGCACAGGTTTAATAGGTACAACTGAGCATTATAAACAGTCACTAAAGTAAGGTGCTTATAAGCGATTGACATGATTGTGCATATACATTTATCACAGCTAGAGGTTAGGTAAAAATAAATTATAGTTGTAGAGTTGTGTGTGTGTGTGTGTGTTTTGTCTCTCTTGGGATAGTATTATTTACTAATACAAAAAGGATTTTCATGATATACCAATATTTTTCTCTTTCTTGAAGAAAAGCTCAATTGAGAAAATGAAAATAAACTATTAAGAGTTTAAAATGCAACAATAATGAAAACAACAATAACAAAGATTTTTGCCTTGAAATCACTTTTAAACTTAATATCTTATTTAACTATATAATGTAAATGGGATAGGTGTTATCTTTTATTTAGAATTTTAAAAAACTAAGCTTATATCAGACTAAATGAACATCAAAGTATTTCTTCAACCTTTCAGAAAAATAGGGATGAATTTCAGCACTTCTCACTTAATGCCTTTATATCCTATTGCTGTGATTATTATTATTTTACTATTGGGCTATTTATAGTTGGTCATGGGATGACCTAGGGTAATAGTTCCCTGAGGTTTTATATCACTCAGTTGGATATTATTTGTGAAATATATATTTCACAAATAATATCCAACTGAGTGATATCTCATTGCTAGAGTCTCCCAAATAAGCAGGAAGTGTTATTTGAATTTTTCTAGCCAAAAAGAAAAATGGCTGGTGTTTATCAAGATACCTTGAGTTTCAGGCTGGGTTGGTACAAAAAGGATTTACGAGTCACACATGAAAATGTGCCACACCTTATGCATTAAGCATTAGAGATTTCAGATAAAAATTCTACAATTAAGTGGCAGTTTTTATTTTAATAAGTGTCAGAATGTTCTAATCATTTGATGCCTCATCACTACTGTCTTGTGCTAACAAAAGATGAAATACAGATGCAAATTTTTTTCAGGGTACACCAGAAATTGTTAGCAGTGATTTCAACCTCTAAGCAGAGGAGTGATTATTTTGTTCTTTTTGTACTATTAAAAATACATCTATTACTTTAAAAATAAATTTAAAATATACAATACTTATGTAAAAGTTTGAAACATGAGAACTGTAAACTCATCTTTAAGAAAACCAAGAACATGGTGTTGCAAGACATCTCTAAGGCAGAGCCTCAGCCTGTATCTGTGGGTCAGACTAGTCTGAGAATTATGGTACAGCTGCAGCTTGGAACCACCACCAGGGAACCAATTTTCTGAGTAAATGAAGAACTTGATGATAAAATAAAAATGAAAGGTGCATAAGTTGAACGTGATGAGAGAAATCAGCACTTCTAAATTCAAAAGGATGTATGTCAGGTTATTCTAACAGTTAAAATCACAATTCAATTTCTGTTTTGTTGTTTTTCCTTTCTACAGTTGTTTCAGTGCATGTATTAGTTTGCTAGGGTTGCTATAATAGGATATCACAGACTGGGTATGTCAAACAATAGACATTTATTTTCTCACACTTCTGGAGACTGTGAGTCCAAGATCAAGGTTCTGGCTGGGCTGCTGGTGAGGCCTCCCTCCTTGGCTTAAAGATGGCCACCTTCTTACTATGTACTCACGGCCTTGTCTCTGTGCACACTTATCCCTGGTGTCTCTTCCTCTTCTTGCAAGGCCACCAGTCCTATTAGATTGGGGCTCCACTCCTATGACCTCACTTAACCTTAATTACCTCTAAGGAGGCTCTAAATCCAAATATAACATTCGGGGTCAGGGCTGCAACTTATGGATTTTGGGGGGACACAATTTAGTCCATAACAGTGGAGCATCTCAGGATTTATAACTTAAATTGGGAACCAAACTCCTTGTTTATGAGCCCTGTGCTGTGTTGCTGGACTGTTTGGGGGCCTGATACTCTCTGGGCAAGTGCCAGAATCCTCAGGTGAGAAGAGCTATTTTTAAAAAAGAAAGAAAAAAAGAAAGTAGACTACAGCAAAAATCAATGAGCAGCAAAACAAGTATGTTTGGAGTTGTGAGTGAGCACTCAGGCAGAGCTGCTGTCTTCCTTCAACCTTGGGACAATAAGAGCAGAAATGACCATATCAAACAGAGTGAACAAGAGGGGAACATTCTAAATGGAACCATATGGCTTTCTTGGGAGGCAGTGATGGCCGCAAGGCAGGCACTGGTAGCTCCAGGATTCTCTGGGTGTATATCCCCAAACTGGTAGCCAGGAGCCAGCAGCTGGGAAAATCAGCAGGTGCAGGACAACCTAGGTATCTTCTCTGAATTGGAGGAAGGGATTTGGAGGTGCTGCATTCTAGGGAGCCAGTGGGTGAAGCCAAGACACAAATTGCTGTTCTCTTGTTTCTGAGTGTGACGCTGCTATGGCTCTTGGCTGGTGGCCTGGGAAACACCTGTTGCGGTTATTAGGGTCCATGGACTGGTTTAGGCTACTGCAAGCTTAGGGCCCAGATAGTTACCATCAATAAAAATAACTTACCTTGGCCAGTGAAAGGTTCCTTAAGCTGGCATCTTTTAGCAAAACTCACTCCCTTCCTTCTACAAAAGATACTTCTGTTCAGATACAGATCCCACATTATGCCTCTACTATGAAAGAAAATCTTTGAAAGCAATCACAAATATGAAAGAAAACATATGAAGTGGATAAAAATGCTTTGACTATAAAAACAGATGATTGCTTTTACTTATCTTCTAGCAACACTCTCGCTTTTCCATTACAAGCTCAATATTTTACTGGTAACTTCAAATTATGACCTCTTTTCTCCTTATACTGATGCATTTATTCACAACAGTATTTTATCTTTAATTTTATCATGATTGGGTATTTCTAGTATCTCAGAATGCTTTTCAAGGTGGTAGAGTTTCAGTCTTCATAATTTAAAATCACGTATAATTTTGTATTACAGATCTTCCTTGTCTTATGATGGGGTTATGCCCATTATTTAGTTGAAAATATTTTTTAAAATACATTTAATACACCTAACCTACCAAACATAACTTTAGCCTTGCCTACCTTAAAAGTGCTCCAAACACTTACATTAGCTTACAGTTGGGCAAAATCATCTAACACAAAGCCCATTTTATAATAAAGTATTAAATATCTCATGTAACTTATTGAATACTGTACTGAAAGTGAAAAACAAAATGGTTGTAAGTGTATTGGTTGTTTACCCTCATGACCCCATGCCTGACTGGGAGCTGTGACTCACTGTTGCTGCCCGGCATCCCAAGAGAATATCATCCTGCATATCGCTAGCCTGGGAGAAGGTCAAAATTCAAAGCATGGTTTTTAGTAATGCATATCATTTTCGTACCACTTCGAAGTAAACAAATTTTAAGTTAAATCATAAGTCGGAGACTATCTGTATAAGCATAGACAGAGAGACAAGACTATCCAGATTCTTCCAATTAATTGAAACTTTGTTGTAACTATTTCTTAAAATACTTGTATGACCTCATAGAACTTTCAAATCTGTTCATTTTATGAAGATTTTAAAGTCTAAAGGCATTTTGGGTAATTTATTGTCACAAATTTCTACATGTCCTTACCGCTGTCTATAATTCACCTAGCATTTTAGTAAAAAGCAGAATACACAATTCTCCTATTTGGGGATACGTTTCCCAACTCTCCAGTGATATTATTAATTCTTTGGGGGAAGGGATTATACTACAGAGACCTTAAAGCTCAATAAGAAATGTTTCTTAAATACCTACTTTGTACAATAAATTCTGTGCTTGGGATACAATGACCCATCAATTGTCATAGTATACACCAGGCATTCACAGTCCAAATAGAAATACAACACAGAAAGCTAATCTCAGTATTACATAGATAAAAAATAGGGTTATAAGACAGCAGTTCTCAAAACTTTTGATCTCACAACTACTTTATACTCTTGAAAATGAATGAGAATTCCACACAGCTTTGGTTTATCTGAGTTATATCTATAAATCTATTAATTAGAACTTAAAACAGAAATTAAAAATATTTTAATTAATTAATTAAAAAGAATAAACCCCTATATGTTACCATTAGAAACATGTTTTATAAAAAATAATAACGATTAGTTAAAACAAAAATAAGTGGTAAGGGTGTCATTATTTTACATTTTTGGAAATCTCTTTAATATTTGGATCAATAGAAGACAGCTGGATTCCCATAACTGTGCCTGCATTTAAGATATTGTAGCAATTTGCTTCGTTTGAAATATATGAAGAAAATTTGGCTTCATGCGGATACGAGATGGGAAAAGGGAGGAGTATTTTAATCCTTTTGGATAACTGGGTAATTGTTTTTTGACAATACATCAAAATTCTACAGGTAGTAGTTTCCTAAAGGTTAGTTGTAGTGTGGAGTCTGATGCTGCCTTTTTGTGCTGTTTTGCATTGAACTCCCTTGGTCTATTTTGCATTTTGTATTCATCCTTTTTCCATGTATGGTTTTGTGACATGATGTATTGTTTGTTTGGAAAATACTGTCTCACTAAGTTATGATGAACTTGAAAATGTTTACACATTTTATACAATATTTAAGAATTATTAATATTAGCACTCAGCTAATCTCATTGCTGATTAGAAATGTCCCTAAGGATTGGGAAGCTGTCAAATTCATGATGGCAAATACATTTTTAGCAGAACTCTAATTTTCATTAGAAAGATTAAATTTGTCATTGTCAACAAATGCTGTCAATTGTTTTCTTAGTAGTGACAGGCTTTCTTGTTAATTTTTGAAAAAATGTCTGTCAAGTATCCAAGTGTGAATAACCATCGTTTGTCAGTTATTCTTTCAAGCAAAAATGTTGCTCCATGAAGAAAATCCAGCTAGTTCAGCTTGAAATTCAGACATCCTGCAAATCTTCTTTTTAAATAAATCTTTATTGTTCAGATTATTACAGATGTTCCTCTTTTTCCCCCCCATAGCTCCCCTCCACCTGGTTCCCACCCCATCCCATGCCCTTACCCTCCGCCACTGTCCTCATCCATAGGTGTAAGATCTTTGTCCAATTTCTTGCCCCACCCCTCACACCCCCTTACCCCCAAGAATTGTCAGTCCACTCCCTTTCTATGCCCCTGCTTCTATTATATTCACCAGTTTATTCTGTTCATCAGATTTTTTTTATTGACTTAATTTTTAGATTCACTTGTTGATAGATATGTATTTGTTGTCCCTTTGTTGTTCATAATTTTTATCTTTACCTTTTTTTTCTTCTTCCTCTTCTTAAAGAATACCCTTCAGCATTTCATATAATTCTGGTTTGGTGGTGATGAACTCCTTTAGCATTTTCTTGTCTGTGAAGCTCTTTATCTGACCTTCAATTGTACATGATAGCTTTGCTGGGTAGAGTAATCTTGGTTGTAGGTTCTTGCTATTCATCACTTTGAATATTTCTTGCCACTCCCTTCTGGCCTGCATGGTTTCTGTTGAGAAATCAGCTGACAGTCGTATGGGTACTCCCTTGTAGGTAACTAACTGTTTTTCTCTTGCTGCTTTTAATATTCTCTTTGTCTTTTGCCCTTGGCATTTTAATTATGATGTGTCTTGGTGTGGTCCACTTTGGATTCCTCTTATTTGGGGTTCTCTTTGCTTCTTGGACTTGTAAGTCTATTTCTTTCACCAGGTAGGAGAAGTTTTCTGTCATTATTTCTTCTAATAGGCTTTCAATATCTTGCTCTCTCTCTTCTTCTGGCGCCCCCATAATTTGGATGTTGGTACATTTGAAGTTGTCCCAGAGGCTCCTTACACTATCTTCATATTATTGGATTCTTTTTTCTTTTCAGGATGGGTGTTTTTTGCTTCCTCATATTTCAAATCTTTGACTTAATTCTTGGGATCCTTTAGTCTGCTGTTGGATCTCTGTATATTATTCTTTATTTCAGTCAGTGTATGCTTAATTTCTGACTGGTCCTTTTCCATTTTTTTGGCATTTTCATTAAGATCCTTGAAGGTCTTACTAAGTTCCTCAGAGGTTTGTAGAAGATTCTTGAGTAACCTTATAACTGTAGTTTTGAACTCTATATCCAGTAGTTTGCTTTCCTTCATTTCTGTCATTTGTGACCTGTTTCTTTGTCTCCACATTTTGGCTGCTTCTCTGTGTTGATAGAGTGGCTTTGTGTGGTAGGTGTCCTATTGGGCCCAGTGGCTCAGCCTCCCCAATCACCTGAGGTGGACACTCTTGGTGCACCCCTTTGTGGGATGGGTGCACAGTCTTGTTGTAGTTAAGCCTTGATAGCTGTTGTTATCCCTGGGAGGAAATGACCTCCAGAACAATTGACTGTGAGGACCCACTGTGTCTATAGTGGAAGAACTGCTGTGGTGGAGACACCCTTATGGGGCAGGACTTGCTTCAGTGGGGCGTTGGTGCTCACTGAGTCTGCCTCTTGAGTGTGTCACTTATGGATGTGAGGAGTTGAAATCTGGTATCTGACCACTGGGTACACTGGCTCCTGGATCTCCAAGGAGGTGCAAAGTCAGCTACTGAATGAGGCCACCCAGCAGGAGCTCCAGCGAGATCTGCAGATTTCTCCTTTTAGTTTGGGGTTTGGAAGTTTTGGAGCTCTCTGGCCCAGCTGCAGTTTGTTAGGTTAGGCTGTGAAAGGACAGGCGATTCATTTGTGCCACTGCTCACAGCTTGGGTGGGGTTGTAAATTGGGTGGGGCGGGGTCTCAGGGAATCACCAGGGCAGAGCAAACAGCGATGGCTCTCCGTCAACCGTACCCGTGTCTCCGTGTCTCCATGTCTCTGGGTCTCCGGGTCTCCGCGTCTCAGCATCTCCACGTCCCCGAGTCCCCAGATCCCATGCCCCGAGAGTAACAATGATCCCTGCGAGCAGCTCTGTGAGAAAGCCACCCTCACTTTCTGACCCGATGCCAGACAGTCCAGTTTCTCCCCGTAGGAGTCTGAGTCCCCAGAGTCTTGCCAGAAATGAGTTCAGTGCAGTCGGGAGCTTGTATCTCCCTTCCAATTGAAAAAAAAATAACCACGCACCCAGTTGCAGCCCGTTTCGCGTGCCTCCGTACCTCTGCTCTTGGTGCCTCCACACCTCCTACCCAGTCTAAATGCATTTTTTTCTTTCTTTCTAGTTGTAGAACTTCCACTCAGCCATCTTTCCCATGGTTCTGGATGATAGCTGTTTTGTCTTTTAGTTGTAGTTTTAATGTGGTTGTGGGGCAGCACATACAGGTATATATATACCTTATGCTGCCATCTTGGTTCTTCTCCCATCCTGCAAATCTTTAAGACAACTATCAAACTTTGATAGGCACCTGGCGTGCGTTATGTGTACATTCCGCTTCGCCAGACGGAATTAAAAGGTTTGTACTTTAGGGCTGAGATGTAACAAGATTAATATATTTCACTGTGAGTACATAGCAGTGAAGACTACAGTGACTACTAGTACATGTTGTTGCCACTGCCTTGATTCACGTTGGCCACCAGCAGTTTCACTCACCACTGCTTTGGATCACAAATAATGTCAACAGTGAAAAAGCAAATAATGTCATAGCATTAGTACAAAAATATTTTTGTCCTTGTGAACCCCATAACATTTTCTTGGAGATTTGAGAACCACTGCTTTAGGAAAAGAACAGAGAAGCACTTCGCCTGGCCTGGTTGGGAAAGGGCTGGGGGGACGGGAGGTGGGGAGGGATGGAAGGGGAGGGCTGAGAGACTGGTTCATGGGTGAGATGACTCAGAGGTTGTATAGGAGTTATTCAGTGGGAGAAGGTAGGGGGTGGTGTGGATAAGTGTACTACTTTTCTATCACTATCTAACAAATTATCCCAAACTGAATGATTTTCAATGATACCTGCTTATCACCTCACAGTTCTGTAGATTAGAAGTCCAACCATAATGTGGCCAGCCTCTGCTTAGGGTCTCACCAGGCTGAAATCAAGGTGTCAGCTTGGCTGTGTTCTCATCTGAGGCTTTGTGGTTGTTGGCAGGACATAAGTTGTGGTTGTCTAAGACTGAGGTCTCTCTTTTCTTCCTGGGTGTCAGCCAGGGGCAGTCCTCAGCTGCTGGAGGCTCCCTGAGACTTTTGCTAGGTGGAAGTTTGTTTCTTCAGAACCAGAAGGGGAATTCTTCCCTCCCAATCTCCCTTTTCAGAAAGAGCCCACTTCCTTTTTAGGGCTCACCTGTAGGTCAAGCCCACCCAGGATAATCTCCCTTTGGATGAACTCAAAGTCAACTTTTTTGGAAACTTCAGTTTTAAAAAAAATATAATGAAACTTAATCATGGGAGTTAAATTCATTACATTTACAATCCACTCATATTTAAGGGGTTGCAAAGGGTGTGTCACCAGGGGTGCGAATCTTGCAGGAGCATCTCAGAATTCTGTGTAGCACAGGAGGATACCAGGGCAGTTCAGGCAGAGATATAGAAGTGGGGGAGGGGGATAAGGTACAGGGTTTTCTAGCCACTATGCTATACATCTGAAACTAATGTAGAATAATACTGAATGTAAACTGATTGAAAAATAAAAAAGCAAAAAAATAATGTACTTCCAATATACTACATTTTCACAATAACTATCTTTAGTTCCCTTTATAGTTTAAAGTAAGGTTTCAAAGATCAATGCTCATTCAAGTTGTAAAAGAAAAAAAGGGGGGAAGGAAGAGAAATTTGGGGAAATTAAAACCTTGTTGAGGGCATATTTTCAGTAGGAGCTAATGGTGGGGTAGAGAGGAAATGGATCAGAAAGGGGAGGGGAAAATTATCCACCTCAAAATTGTCCTGCTAGCTGTTTCCTGAGCTGTCACACTAGCTTGCCCTCCCCAAATCCTCCACCTTCCCTATGGATACTGCTTTGTGGCCTCCTAAGGATCGCTCTGGAGGAGAGATGAGCTATCTCTCAAATTTTATGGAGAAACCGTCCAAACTGTGTTAAAAGAACATCTCACCTGTCACAGTTTACCTAATTTAGAAAAGAGAAAGGTCTTCCTGACTTCAGGCAACCAACTTTGATTTAACACAAAATCAATCCATTGAAGGGATCCTTCCAGATTTAATAACTCAGAGGCTTGGTCTACGCTGGGAGAGCTGTGATTCTCTGTCCACCTACTCCCCAGCCTCCCCAGCTCCAGTTGATCTTCCCACACGGTCACCCAAAGCATCCTCGTCAAGACGTTGCTTTTAATTAAAGTCCCTTGTCTTCTCAGAAGTCTGGGAAGACTCCTGAATTTCCCTCAGGCAAAAGTAGAATTTCTGATCATGGACTGTGAGGCCTCTGACCAGAGTTGCCTTTTTCCCCATTCCATCTTCTTCATTTTTCAGGAATTGTTTTGTTGATTACAAAGCACCAAGCCAGACTATCATGTTGTGGCATCCCTTGGGGTAGAGAAGGGGAAATGAGAGACAGTGTCAAACCAGCTGTCCTCAGAGGTACCTCACCAGTGGGGACCTTTGAGCCAGACAGAAGTGAGAGAAAAGTTATCTCATCCTCTCAATTCATAGTGCTCTCCTCCTTCAAAACACTTAGCATGGCACATTCTAGATGGCTTTTCCAGAATGGTTCGACGTAGCACAAGTTATCCGTAGACATTAGGAAGGAACGCAAAGCACAAACAAGAAACTACTGACTGAATGGAAACAAAGCAAGGCAATAAAAGTATATTTTAAAATGTCCTCTGATCTTTGATCATAAATAAAAGTAAAGCCACATCCAAATATAGGTTGTCCCAAAAAGTGTATACACATACATTTTTTTAAATTTTTGCTGCAAAAAGCTTTATTGTTTCATTTGGTCCAATGCATGGGAGAGGGCTTCAGGGTAGTTAAAGAATGGCTAGTGCCGAAACCGGTTTGGCTCAGTGGATAGAGCGTCGGCCTGCGGACTGAAAGGTCCCGGGTTCGATTCCGGTCAAGGGCATGTACCTGGTTTGTGGGCACATCCCCAGTAGGAGATGTGCAGGAGGCAGCTGATTGATGTTTCTCTCTCATCGATGTTTCTAGCTCTCTATCTCTCTCCCTTCCTCTCTGTAATAAATCAATAAAATAAAAAAAAAAGAATGGCTAGTGTTTCAGGGAGAGGCTCAGGTAAAAGCCAGACCCCAGGGTGATGCAAAGGGGCCCCTCAAAGACCTCTGGGCTCCAAAGGCTCCTAGTCGTGCTTGTGGGTGAGCCCTTCGAAGAGACACTCGCCCAGCCCAGCCTGGGGGCCGGCAGCCTGCGGAGGTGAGTCAGGTGTTGCCCATCTCCTTGATGAGTTTCACCTCCTCCCCCGGAAGTGGTTCTGCAGGAAGTCCCAGAGCTGAGTGCCTGTGAGAGCAGAACCCAGGGCCTGCAGCTCCACAAGGGCCTGGTTCAGGGTCCTCTCTAAGGCCAGGGCGGCTCCCATGGTGTCCTGAGTTTTGCCCACTCACTTTGGGGAGGCTTCAGCAAGAGAATGCGGCCACCGTGGTGGATTTGCATCTTTAAGAGATGCTCAGCGCCCTCGGCTTCTTCTCCTCCGCCAACTCGCAGAAGAAGCGGCCCCCGCCCTCAAGAGCCACGTCGTTGGTGGAAATAGAAGCCCAGAGAGAGGTAGGTGTGGGAGGCCCGCAGAGGCAGGCTGGCCAGGCGGTTGACCGCAGCCTCCCCCTCGGTGAAATAATTGATGAATTTGGGAGCTCATGTGTTTAGCAATAAGGAAGTTAAGTTAGAAAAAAAAATGGTGTATTGGCTGGTCCTAGAGGTGGTTCTGAAGGTGGTGACTGATAAGACACAGGAGAGTGGCCGGAGGCTGGAAGAAGGGGTGTCCCTGGGTCTGTTCCATCCAAACACTGTTGAAGTAAGAGACAGATCCGGGACCGCCGAGGGCATTGCCCACACACATTTTTTGATAGCTCAATTGATGTTTCTTTCTTTTCATATTTAACCCATTGGAATTAATAATTATTCAAAGTGTGTGTGCCTTTTTTGGGACACTCTGTTTGTCCCTTTTGAGTTGAATTATTTATTTCTCCAGTTCTTCATTATCTTCTCCTCCCTTCCTTCCAACGTGTACTAATGGTGCTTGCTTGGCACTGGGGCTATAGAGATGAGTATAACAGAGTCTGTCCCATTAAGAAGGGTAATTTCTAGGGGAAAGACATGTAAACAAATGTTAACAATTTTGTGTGATGCAAAGGAGCAAATGGTCATTTCTTCCTCAAGGATGCGGTGTTCAGCAAAGTCTCCCTAGAAGATCTGCCTTTTATCTGGGCCTGAGAGAATGAGTATTTTCCTGGTGGAAGGATTTTCTAGAAAAGGGAACAGTATATGCAGAACACAAAACTTTGAAATAGTGACACGTAATTATCTATTCAACTTTAAATAGTTATATCCAGTTACCTAGATAGTCATTTATATACCACTGTAGTCTAGAAAGAATTTAAGGACACTTGTGAAATGTGTGCACTATCAAACAATAAACCAAAATGAAAAAACAAGTGGGTGAGTAAATCAGGACAGAGAAAAATCAGGGATAGGAAAAATAAGTTTAGTAACAAGATGCGTGGCATAGGATTCTATCCACTTGGCAGAGGAAGACCATACATTTGGATCTAAGCCTTTTGGTGCCAAACCAGAAAGAGAGACATGCAGCCAGTAGCAACATTTCGTGTCCACAGGATCAGAACAGCCAGTCGTTCCGGAGCAGCACAACTATTGTGTTGAGAACAAAAACGAATTTCTCTTATGGGTCTACACAAAGAGGACATTCAGTAATTCTGGGAATGATGCCCTCAGCAGCGTCTTTATACCAGTGAGGCCTGAGGCTCATAACACTATTTCTTATAATGTGTCCCAGTGTAGGCTAATGACATATTTTCAAGGTTCCAGTGGGTAAAAGTGTTCCTACATTGTTCAAGGTTAAACATTCTGTCAAGTCATGTTTACTGTTTCTTCCTCCCACCCCCTACCCACCCCCTACGCCACCTTTTTTTTTTTTTTTTTTTTTTTTAAGCCAAGTAAGGGCTTGAGTTATATGTACTTTAAAATGTTTTCCAGGATAAATTTTTTGCAGCGATGCTATACAGTGTGTGTTTGATTGCTACTGATCTGGGTACTAGCTGGTTGCTAGCTGGTTTGATAATTCCTTCATTGAGTTTTTAAATTTATGCTTATAATGGTCTCATCAACTTATCAGTTGTTTTATGGTTATTTGACCTATTTCCTCCATTAGATGATTGAATCCTTGCAATGGAGGCAGGGGAATGCCCTCCCCCTCCCCCGCCCCCCCCCCCCCCCCCCCCCCCGCTCTATTCTGAGGCTCAGCCCACAGTGGATCTCCTAATGGTGTAGCGGGCTGCCTGCTTTTAGGTGATATTTGGTGTTTAGCTGTTTCCCTTTTCTCCCTCTAACAAAGTAGTTACTAATTCCTTTAATCTTTTCTGATCTTATTGTCCTTGGACAATTAATTCGAGTACATTAATTCTCTGATTCAGAAACTCTTGCAACTTTTATTTTAATATTCCCCAAATCAACACATCTAAGAGGTATCTAAAAATAAAGATAAAAAAACATTCCAGATACCTAAAAGGAGGACATAATAATAACCTTGGACATTTTGAAATGTGACACATTTATTCAAATCTAAAAGGCTTCAACTGTAAGATAAAAGGACCTATTACTTTCAGTAAATTTAATTCTGTAGCACTAACAGCCCATATTAGATTTACATTGTAATTTCTTTCTACCTGCACAAATCTATCATTTTTTACAAGTCTAGAGTGAGTTTAAAAAAAAATGAATATTATATGCTAATCTAAATAATACTTATATCTAAATATGTCAACTCCAAGTTAATCAGTATGTTGGACTAGACACGCGAGAGCCGCATGGTTTTAGAAATGTAATGCATCAAAACAACAAAAACAATAGAAAGCTCTGTCATAAGGTTTCACTGGGTAGCAGTTCTAAGCTATAATCTCACTGTACAAAGGGCCGGGGGTGGGCTATTTATAAAATGATTGCAGAATGGTGCACCACAAACCGATTTCCCTACGGGAGGGTAGCTGCGGGGAAACGCTTCTCTTCCGTGATAGCCTCAGCTTCCCACCAAGGATCTTTCAGAAGAAATTGATGAATGAGTCCTAATTTAAGACCTAATCCAATGTACTTGATGAACTGGTATAAAATTCTAATACAAAACCAAATACCCTTCCAACTTTCCAAAACAGTTTACTAAAAAAAAGTAAGGCATAGGCACTTGAGAAAGTGAACACACAATGCAATATACAGATGACGAATTTTAGAATTGTACACTTGAAGCCTATATAATTTTATTAACCAACTAGAGGTCCAGTGCACAAATTTGTGCATGGATGGGGTCCCTTGACCTGGCTGACAATGGGGGCCTATCGGGGTTTGCCGGCCAGCAGGCGGGGGGCAGGGAAGAGGGAGGGACCACAGGAGGTTGGCTGGTTGTGGGAGCGCACTGACCACCAGGGGGCAGCTCCTATATTGAGCGTCTGCCCCCTGGTGGTCAGTGTGCATCATAGCTACCATCTGGTGGTAACAGTTGCTTAGGCTTTTATATATGTAGATGTTACCCCAATAAATTCAATAAAGATTAAAAACAAAACAAGCCCTGACCAGTTTGGCTCAGTGAATAGAGCGTCGGCCTGCGACTGAAAGGTCCCAGGTTTGATTCCGGTCAAGAGCATGTACCTTGGTTGTGGGCACATCCCCAGTAACAGGTGTGCAGGAGACAGCTGATCGATGTTTCTCTCTCATCGATGTTTCTAGCTCTCTATCTCTCTCCCTTCCTCTCTGTAAAAAATCAATAAAATATATTTAAAACAAACAAACAAAAGAAAAAAATGCATATGCAAAGTTCATGGTAGAGAACTTTCAAGTTGAAGAGTTATTGTTTCATGCACTCCCCTAGCAATTTTAATGTGCATTTAACGATGATTGGTTTGAACAGAACATGTTTTAGAAAGTTCTGCACCCAGGCATATAACGGAAGTCAGTACATTATGCAATGCAATTAATTGCATTACAAACAGTTTCCCTTATAACTAAAGAGAAAATATATGCAGTCAAATTGTAAATGGAAAGAAATAAAACTGTAAACTTTTATATCACTTTACAAGTTGAAAAAAAATTGAAAAGCAAAAAAGAAAAGAATGTTTGGGTAATAAGAGGTATTTGTTAAATCACCGAACTTCAGGACTTAAACGAAAGGAATGGATTTTCATCCCTTTCCTCACAGGCTTCATAAGAACACATTTTCTGATTCCCACTCTCTGATCCATCTCCGAACACCTAGCTGACAAGTTCTGGCAGAAATTAAGCCTCTGTCTGTTTCAGAATGATAGCTGAGAGATTATGTGGTATAGTGCATATTAATATCTTAAAATATTTCTTTAAATGTCTTTTGTTTATTCCTTTTTAAAAAAATATTAAGAGATTTTGTTTGAATTAGGAGATTAAAATATAATTTTAACATCCCTAGGGGTTTCAAAATATTGTCCAAAATAAGCAAAATAGAAATGTGTTGGGAACTCTAAAGAGGAAAAAAGGTGCATTTTCCTTTATCAAGGATTTCTCAATAATCACAGTAAGCCCTTCTATATCAGCCCTGTTTCCTCAATGTCAAATCAGTTACCTACACTTATTGTGGTAATCATTTCACAATACATGTATGTCAGGTTGTTATGCTGTACAGCTTAAATTTATACAGTGCTACATATCAATTATATTTCAATAAAACAGTGGGAGAACCCAACAAAATAAATAAGAGGGTATTTGAAGGGCCCTTGGCTCTTCTTAAAAATAGAACAATAGCAAAAAGCATAAGCATCAATAGTGTGTAATTTTGAGTACTTCCCATCGATCCCCATAACTTATGTTGTTGGAAAAGCTGATTATAGCAAATGTGTCAGTCTGTGCCTGCGGGCCTTAATGACTCCTTACTAAAGCATTTCATTGGGCTCTTCCTGTTTTTCTTTGGACTGCTGCATAGTTTTGCCATATAAACTTCAAGATGAATGCATGACGGCAGCCAAGGGCTAATAATTGTATATTTTATGCATTTATGGCAGGCCCCTCAAAGATGTCCCTTCCTGATCCCTGGAATAGCGGAATATGTTACCTTACATGATAAAGAGGACTTTGTCCATGTGACTAAGTTAAGTGGGAAGATTAAATTGGATTGAGTTAGGAAGATTATTCTGGATTTTGAGCCCCATCTAATCCCATAGATCCTTAAAAGGGCAAAACTTTTCCTGGCTGTGGTCAGAGAGAGATGTCAATAGGGAAGAGCTAGTAGGAAGATGGCTTTGAAGATGGAGAAAGGGGGCCATCTAAGGCAAGGAAATGGTTTCCTGCCTTATTTTAGCCCTGAGAGACCTGTGTCAGACTTCTGACCTACCTTCTGTAAGTTAACACATTTGTGTGTGTGTTTAAAAATGTTTTTTGAAATTGATTTTAGAGAGAGGCAGGGAGAGGAAAGGAGGGTATGAGGAGGGAGGGATGGAAAAAAGGAAAAGAGAGAAAGAGAGAGGGAGAGATTTGTTGCCTCCCACATGCACCCCAACCGGGGATTGAACCCCCAACCTGAGAATGTGGCCTAACTGGGAATCGAATTGGTGAGACTTTGGTACTTGGGACAATGCTCAACCAACTGAGCCACACCAGCCAGGGCTACATTTGTATGGGTTTAGGCCACTACATTTGTGATAATTTGTAATAGCAGCAATAGAAAACTAATATAGCCCCATTTCTAAGGTGACCCAAACTTCATTGTGAAGGTCATGAGCATAAGTTGAGGATTAATTTCCTACCCTTCTCACAATGACATATCCTATATAATAAAGAGCTAATATGCTAATTAGACCAAACAGCAGAACAACCCATCTGGATGACCTTTCTGACGAAGCCAGGGCTGGGAGGGCCGAGGCAGCTGGGGCTGCAAGGGCCGAACCCCTTGCATGAATTTTGTGCATTGGGCCTCTAGTAGAGGAATAAAAGGGAGCAATTCCTGCCTTCCCTCTTTTTGAGGGGAGCCAAAGAGAAGACAGTTTTCAAGGTCATTTTGCAAGAGCCTTTAAGTGTCATAGAATCTGGACCATGAGTATAAGCTCTTAAGACACCATGTATTTAAATATTTAGATTGTGGCAGTTAAAATTTTTAATCATAATTCTTTGACCACTTTTGATATACACAGAAATCCTGAAGATTTACATTAAAAAACTTGCTTGCAAAGCAGATCAATCACCAAACATACATTTAGAAAATATGCTCCTCTCTTATCCTTTCCTAATTCACCACTAAAAATGCGTAAATTGCTGAATAAAACATGAATATGGATCACAGGAAGATGATTATAGCTAAGTTTTTTAAATAAATCCCATACCCAGTACTTTACTTTCAAGTTAACAAATCTTTGTACCCCAATAAAGAAAATATTACAGTTTCAAGTAAACAAGCAGAGGTGCAGAAAAGACCATGATAAATCTAAGCCTGTTCTTGGGAACCACTGAACTTTGCAGTTAGTGTGGATAGATGTCTGAGAAGTGGTCCAGCCTCATTCCTTCATTGTATGGATGCTCAGGAGGGCTAAGACATTTATTCAAGTTCTAACACCTCTTAAGTGACAAGGTTGGTAATGAATTCACACCTTATGTCTGTGCTTTCTTCTTCATACTGCAGCTTTATCTTTTCTCTGACTTGAATATCTCCTGCATTAAATCTGCCTTGGGGAACTGTTGATTTCTTCTGAATTTTCTCTTGGGTTTATTCTTTCTTCATTTCCTGCCAGATCTTCCTCATTTGTGCCTTAATTGCCACAATTGCCCTCTCACTAGTTTCCCTCAGCCCAATTCATCTTATACCCTAACACCAGGCTGATATGCCAAACACACCAGGACTTCCAGGACCTGTCACAGAAGACATTTAAACTCTTCACTCTGGCATTCAGTCCCCTGTTTCATCTGGTCTTCTTTATATCTCCAGTTTTCCCTCCTGATTCCTACTGCAAGCTCTCCTTATAGCCAGGATGGTCTCCTTGCCAACTTACACAGGCTCCCTCTTATTTCCACTCCCCTACATCGTCCATGCCATTTTCCTGGTCTGAAATGTCCTTTCTTCTATCCTGCCTGCAACTATCACATCATCTCATGAAGCCTGTATCAGTAACTCCAGCCACAGAGTTAACTTCCTTTTCTGAGTACTTTTAGCAGACACTTTCTGTGAATTACATTTTAGCACTTGACTATATCTAGTTTAATTCTTTGCACATTGCCTCTTTCTTGCTGTTTCTTGTATATGGGAGAACATGGATCCATTTCACAGGAAAGGTGTCAGGTTTCAGTTGAATTGTGAGACATCAGTAACTCAGTGGTGGTTGATACCCTGGAATTGGATGATGTCCTCTGGGGAAAGCATACAGAAAGCATATATATATTAGTAGCCCTGCGCACAAATCAGTGCGCGAGTGGCTCACTGCCGCGTGCCTCAGCTGGCCACCAGCCCACCACCGCTTGCAGCTCTCCACTGCACATAGCTCACTGCCCTGCCCTCCTGTAGCTCTCTGCCTGCTTCCCCGCCCTCCTGTAGCTCTCCACTGGTCATTACGTGTCACGGTGTAACAACCATATGCATATTACCTCTTTATTATATAGGATATCTATATCTATATATCTATATCTATATAGGTATATATATATATATATATATATATATATAGAGAGAGAGAGAGAGAGAGAGAGAGAGAGAGAGAGAGAGAGAGAGAGAGACTGTGAGAAGGCTGAGGATGGAACCTGATAAAGGGAGGAAAGAAGATCAGGAGCTGGAGAAAAGTTATAAAAGAGAGGTCAGTGCCAGTCAGTGAAAGGAGAACCAGGGAGAGGATGTCATGGAATGGTAGAAGTATGTTTTTAAGAAGGGTTCTTTGTATTAGAAGTGTTAAATACAGTCTGGGGCAAAAGTAGGTCTACAGTTGTAAGTACATGAAACACAGAGTTTATTCTTGTGTTATTATTTATTAATTATTGTATTATTTTCCATATGAACAACTATAAACCTATTTTCCCCCACCCTGTATTATTGTCTTTATTTAAGACAAAAGGTTTCATGGACCACTAGACAGATTTTTGTATTTAAATTTGGTTTCTCCAGAAACCAGCTTGTGTATATAAGAACTACCATGGTAGAAAAAGAAAATAATCATAAAACTACAATCTAAATAATTCTTTATAAATGCTTGAAGATATGGTGTTTATTGATGTTTCAAATATTTAAAGTAAATGGAATAAAAAGACTTTTTTTGCATCAAAGAACTGGTTTAAGAACAACAACAAAAAGAAAAGAAAGAGAAAATAATTTAAGCAGCAAAAAAATAAATAAATAAAAAAGGAGGATAATAGCTATGCTGTTTATTATAACCACCCAGCAGGTTGTTGTCAAATTACTTTTCCCACCATGAAACAATTTAGTCTGGCCAGACTATTCCTTCAGGGAGACAAGCTGCTAATTGTATATACCTTGGCAGTGACCTTAAAAAAGTGCTGTGGCATTCAGAGCAACCAAATTACTTGTGTTTGATTTATTATGCCAGCTAGTTAGATGAGCTTTTGACTCTGATAGTCTAGTTTAATTGAGTAAATTGACTACCTACAGAAAACAACCAAATGACCTGCCATCATAGGTATATAAAGAGTGTAGAGGTGCTCTTCAAAAAACCAAACCAAGCAGTACATGATCACGTCCTCACTATCAGGAGAGCAAAATTAGGGCCATGAATCATTATAGAGCTGAGTCTAGCTGCCCCAGATGTATCCATTGCATGTTTTAGCTGGTGCAGCATTTATTCTCAATATAGCCAACTACTGCAATTGAAGAACATCAGGCGGCCATTGAGCTGCCCATTTAACACATGATTTTGCTAAAAACCAAAGGACAAACATTACAACTTCCATATTTGCGTACAGAACTATGTTCTCTTTTCTATCTCAAGGACAATTGATAGTTCAAGAGGCACCATGACATGTTCCACGTTATACTTTCCTATTGGAAGATAAAGGATACGTTTATATTCTTAGTTTCCAAAATAAAATTCAGGTCAGAGCCCCTCCTTTTGTTGTCTGTGGAAAACAAAGGATAGCTACTATTAATGCTTATAGTGGGTTGAGTAGTATTTCCCTAAAATTAACATTCCCCTGCAACTTTAGAGTGTAACCTTGTTTGGAAATAGGATCTTTGCAGATCTAATTAATTAAAGTATAATGAGGTCACACTGGATTAGGTTGGGTCCTAAATCTAAAAACTGGTGTCCTTGTAAGAAGAGGAGAGGACACCCAGAGATAACCAGAGAGAAGGAGAGAGACTGTGTTTTCACTTTTATTTACCTTTTTTAGAGTTTTGGGGAGTTCATTCACTGAAGTGCTATCTCAACATGACCCCAGCCCTCCAAACTGCTCCCTGTGTGAGCTCAGTAGACACTTTCTTAGAGCATCATCATGTGTTCTCAGCTGCCCATGGAATGTGATTTATTTCTGTAACTTTCCCAACCCTTAAAGGTCTGAAACAGCTTTAAGCTGAAGTAATAAAGCCTACTGGAGGATTGAGTTACTACACAATGGAGGGGGGCCAACAGCCATTGGGGACTTTTCTCAAAGTTCTTTACTTTTATTGCTGTTGGAATTTGTTAAAGCCTGACCTCCAAGCTCACTGCTTCTGTATTCTTTCAAGAGTCTTAGTTGTCTGATCTCCATTTAAGATATTTGTGTCTGAAGGTGGGTCCCTGGGTTTGGAGATCAGTGGTGTGATAAGACAAAGGAGTGCTGTTCTTTTCTATGGCACTCAGTATAGCATAATGAGTCCAGGGACAGTTCGTAGGGCCGAGAGGGCATGTGTTCAAAGTTTGCTTGTTTGCTACCAGCAACCGAGCACTGACTGCAGAACTGACTTCCAGTTGGCCAAACCTTCGGTCGTTTTGGATGTTATGGACCCTGGGTTTTTACATATTAGGACAGATATGCATTACATCTCAGATTGAGATACTCATTATATTCAGCCACTAATAAGTAGAAACATCTTAAAGTCGGTGAGTGGTATTTAAGGTTCCTATGATTTACCCCTGCCTATTTTCAGAGAGCTGCATTGGGGGTAGTGATGGTGATGCTATCCTGAAAGAAAAATGAGAACCACCATCCTAAAAGTTTTCAGGAAAGTGCTATTATCCAGTGTGACCAAGTAACAAATGTCTAGTTCTTCTGGTTAGTAGAGAAAAGTTATTGGAAGCACATAAGAATTGTTAATAATTACAATAAAGAAAGTAAAGAGGTCTCTTGCTTATGCATCTGACAAAATATGAGTATGCAGAGGCTTGCACAGAAAGGTAATTTGTTCTGTTGGGATACAGTGAAAAGCTTTGAAGTAGAGAGCAAAACAAAACACTGCTCCTGGCTTCCCGACAGGGAGACAGTCGTAGGAGGCCATAATATTTATTTACTACATGAGTATTCATTTAATTGTTCATTCACTCACCCACTCCTTCATTCAGTAAGATATTTAGTCCCAACCTTGTATCAGGTATGGTTCTAGGTCCTCAAAAATTCAAAGATGACTGAGACACTGTTTATGAAAAAAAAATAACACATTTGAAACATGACTTTAGAAAAATATCTGCCCCTTATTGGGAGCCCACTGTGTGGCAGTACCTCTGAGGCAGTTTTCAGTCAGCATGGCCAGTCTATGCAGCGAGTATACAAATATCTCCATTCTACAGACCAGGAGAGTCAGCCTTAGAGGCACTATGCAACTCGCCCAAGCTGGCACATCTAGTAAGTTAGTAAGTGGTGGAATTAAAATTTAAAACCATATGATCAGTTTAAAGCCTACATTATTTGTACCATGGCTGCATGAATAATAAATCTGTATTGATCAATTAGATTAGCCTTGACACTGGGTGATTAGAAACATATTAAACTTCTTTAACACCTGAGTAAGATGTGAAAAAAGGTGCTCCTTCTACATTGTGCTAGGATCTTTCTTTTTCTTTTTTTTCCCACCAAATTTGAGTATATAATACTTCAGTGGATGGAGTCGGCATTGGGGCCAGATAAACTGCTTCTGGAACTTTCTAGGCCAAAAGTGAAACATCTGAGACTGTTTCCTCATATTTAAAATAGAGACAACTTTTCACATTTCATATAAGGATCAGAAATCATATATGCAAAGTATCTGGCACAGTTTGGGTAGCTCATGAAATTATTCTGGTAATGAGCGTTGAGCCTGCTGTCAGCTTATTTGCTTTGGAGCCCTATGTTGATGTGTGAGCATGCAAATATACCAGCTTCTAACTGAAGGAGTAAGGACATTGACTCTAGATTTGCCCATATTCCGGACCTACATATATATTGCACCTGAGGTTACCGATACATATTTAAGTTCTAACATAAAAATGCAGTGTGATTGAATAGTTTATTAAATTTGCATTTATCTGTGGACTCTGAGGCTGAGCAGCAAATTAAGAGAACGATTTTCATTGAAAGGCAGTGATCCAAAAAAATAGAATGCTCCAAAGATCTAAATGTGTATTGTCATACTTATAAAACAGGATTAAACAATTAGGGGCCTTTATTTCAAAAACTGGAGATCTTCAAGTCTGGTTAATAATATAAAATATGCACCTAATATAAGTGATAATATGTTGTCTAATTCAAAATTACATGCAATAGGTTTTTATATTACCGAACATTTATATAAATTCATAATATTTCATGTATATGTACACACATCTATACAAATGCAAAATGAATATCAGATTATTTAGTGATAGAGCTTAAAAATCAGATATGATCTAGTGGCTCGCTTTTATTGCCCCTAGACCCAAGTCAATTGCATAATGCTTTTTCTTCCCATTTCATTATTTTAGCATTTCTATGTCATCGTTTTCTGCTGAGTTTTGCCTTAGCTGAAAACTAAGTGGGATCCTATAAATGAATCATAGTTTTCAATAGAATATAGATTAATTTTGGAAGCATTCATTTAAGCTGACTGATGGAAGAATATTATGTTTTTATTTCTAGAAATAAAAGCATTCTAAAGAAGCCTAGAAATGCTGAAGGGGGGAGGGGGCGGGAAGAAAGCTAAGAAAAATTTTGAAATTTGAAAAGGCAAATACCTAAAGGTTATTAAGTCTCTAAATTAATCACACCAGAAATCAGAGCTAGAAGCATAGAGAAAATAAACGCACACCAAAAATCCTTCCCTGGATTTGCTTTCAAGATTAAAGCTGAATGAAAAATAAATAATATAAGGTGGAGCCAAAGAACAGAGTCTGAGAAGTTTTAGAAGGTCATGTAGGGGAAATTCAAACAAAGATTATTTCAAACCTTTTATAATGAACTCTCTCTCGCTCTCTCTCTTTATTTCTATTTCTGCTTCTTTTATAGTGAGCACAACAAAACATTTATAGTCTCCTACTCTTCTAAGGGCAAATATTACTCAAAATATTATCTACCTGAGAGAAAGTGTAAAATGAACATTTTATATTCTATACTAGTTTTACCCTAGATTGAATATACTTCAATTCACAATAGCTGCTATTCTCATCTGTCAGCATATGGTGTTGATCATATGGTGCCCAGCAAGATAGACACAAGATTTCCAAATGTCACGAACCATTTAAAGGCATGGATTTTACGAAATAAAAAAAAAAATCACATCAGAACCCTGTTGCTAGGCAAGTCGAACTTAGCTGTGCTCAGAGTCTGTGACAACAGGAAATTTCATTCACTGCTCTACGGTGAACACACTTGACACTAGAGGGAGTGGAGCCTGATACAAAAAATACCAGGATGACAGATCTCTCTGCAGATGCCCTAGAAATGTATACATAGAAATCTGGGGATGAACACATACACAAATTCACTTGCTTTTTTAAACCTAAACTTTCCCATTCCTTTTTCAAAGCTATGAATTTGCAGCATGAATGAGAATGCAAAGATACAGTCTGTGCTAACATTCTTCTTTATTGAGAAAGGAAACTGCTGACGGTGGCACTGTAGAGGAGTGGAGAATGAATAGTCTTTTCAGTAAATGATGCTGGAATCCATTTATATCACATGAGAAAAGGAGAAATTTGACCCTATTACAAACTATATAAAAAAATCAATTTTATGTATTATAGATCTAAGTATGAAAAGCAAATACATGACTAAATCTTCATTGTATAAGTGTAGGAATAGAGTTTTTAAACAAGCCCCAAAATATTAACCATAAATGAAATGATTGATAACTTTTACTATAATAAAATTAATATCTTTAGTTCCTGAAAGACTATTCAATAAAAAAGTAAGGCACAGAGTTGGTAAAGATACTGGTAACATGTATAATAACAAAGCACATTTCCCCCCACTTTTATTGAGATATAATTGGATGAGTTTATAACATTGTATGAGTTTAAGGTGAACAGCATAATGATTATAATAATAATATAATATAATTAATATAATATAATATAATATAATTAATATATATTCAGTAGTCTCCCTTTATCTGCAGTTTCCCTTTCTGAGGATTTAGTTACCTGCTGTCAACCATGGTCAGAGAATATTAAATGAATAATTCCATAAATAAACAATTAAGTTTTAAGTTTTGCACTGTTCTGAGTAACATGATGAAATATCTTGCCATCTTGCTCGATCTGGCTTGGAATGTGAATCATCCCTTTGTCCAGTGGATCCACACTGTAAACACCACACCAGTTAGTCACTTAGCAACCAGCTGGGTATCAGATTGACTGTTGCGGTATCGCAGTGCTGGTTTCAAGTAACCCTAGCTTTTAAATAACAGCTCCAAACCGCAAGAGTAGTGATGCTGGCTATTCAGATATGCCAGAGGGGAGCTGCAAACTGCGTCTCTTACTAGTAAGTGAAAATGTGATAATAACACAATAAGAGTTTGAGAGAAAGACCACATTCACATCACTTCTATTATAGTATATTGTTATAATGGTTTTATTTTATTATTAGTTATTGTACTTAATCTTTTACTGTGCCTAATCTATAAGTTAAACTTTACCATTGGTATGTATGTATAGGGAAAAACATAGTATATAGTATAAGGTTCAGCTATTATTTTAGGCACCCACTGGGGATCTTGGAACATATTGCCTGTGGATAAGGAGGGACTACTGTATATATTTTCCCAGTTTTATTGAGATATAAATAAAATATACAAATATTAGCTTAAGGTGTACAATATAATGATTCAAAATGACTACCACAATAAGTTTAGTTAACATCCATCACTTAACAATTTCTCTTCTTGTAATGAAGACTTTTAAGATGTACTCTCTTAACAACTACAAATATACAATATAGTGTTGTTACATGTAGTGCCAGGCTGTGCATAACACCCCAGAACTTGTAGCTTGGAGTTTGTACCTTTTGGCTACTACTTTAGGAACACCTACAGATGCTACAATATCAAATGTGGGTGAGGATGTGGAGCCCTGGGGACTCCTATAAACTGTTACTGGTGGGTGTAAATAGGGTTAACCCCTTTGCAAGACACTTTATCATGATGAGATATGGTTGAAGATATGTATATCTTGTGACCAGCAATTCCACATCTTGAAATGTGTGCAAGGCACACCTGCAAGAATATTCCTGGTAATGTTTATAAAGTTCATTAACAGTTGAATGGAAAAAATAAATTGTGGTACAATCATATCACAAGATACTGTAAAGCAATGACACTGAAAGAACTACAGCTCTTTGCAATTACACGCGTATCATAAACGGAATGTTGAGGAAAAGAATCCAGACACAAAAGGAGACATGATATATGACTCCACCTACACAAAGCTCAGAGACAGACAAAACTAAACGAGTGTATAGGGATATGTGCTTACGTAGTAAACTCATATTTTAAAGAGGGAGCAAATGATTAATTTAAATGTCAAGGCAGTAGTTACCTTTGAGGGAGTGGAAAAGAGGGAATAGTGAATAAGAGGGACTGCATGGGCTGCTGAATGACAGGTAATATTCTATTTCTTCATTAGATTATTAGTTAAGGTGTCTGCTTCGTGGTACATCAAAGTATCGTACGTATCTTTTAGCATTTTTTGGTTTGGGTGTTTTATTTCACAATAAAAAGTTAATTTAAAAAAAAAAGGCCAGGCATATGAAATAGGAATTCTGATTTATTTATTTATTTATTTATTTAGTCCTCACCCAAAGAGTGAGGATATTTTTTCCCATTGATTTTTAGAGAGTGGAAGGGAGGGGTGAGGGGAAGAGAGAGAGAGAGAGAGAGAAGCATCAGTGTTAGAAAGACACATGGATTGGTTGCCTCCTGCTCATACCCGCCACCAGGACCGGCGGTTGAACGCAGGTACAGGCCCTTGACTGGGAATCAAACTCATGACCCTTCTGGCAGCGGGCTGATGCGCTAACCATGAGCACCAGCCAGGGCTGATTTCGTTTTTAATGTGCTTCAGCTACTGGGACCAGGTTGAGGACTATAACTTACTGTTTTTGCCTCAATGTTACCATTACTTTCTCTTAATTATACAAGGTGTGGTTATGGAGAGAAGCAATGTTGGGGGCTCTCTAATCAACTGGACCAATGTGTTTCCTGACAGAATATGCCAATTTGAAAACACAACTCTATCCAAAGCTAAACACATGTGGTGCTGGGCTCAATATAAATCATAGTTTTCAGTGGGACCATCAAAATAATACCATGGCTGTGAAAAAGTTAGCACTGGTTTGGTGGAAGTGACTTTGCAGTTTGGGCTTGTGCTTATCCATTCCGAGCACAGAGACTCCGTGGACAGCTGGGGAATGTCTGAACTTCCCCCTCTGCTGCCCACACAGGTCACAGAGTTTGCAAGATTACTAGTCCGACATATGGAGCCTACATCACCGAGAAGTGTTTATCTCACTAGCAAAATTGGCAATCGTTCCACAGTTCTAATTAACATTTGTAAATTAATTGGACTCTCTTTTTCTGTAAAACTCAACTAATGATCAAATAGTCAAACTAATTCAAGAGAAAGAAATGCAGATTTGATTTCACTATACTATATTTACTAAGCCGTTTCTTTTTTCACTTGAAAGAGAGAACTTCTCATTTTATTCAGGCCATTGGCACATGAGAACGACCTTCGCCTCTTTGGTAATGTAATGGAAATCATTACAGAAATGTACAGACTCTTTCATTTCTTTTCATGACATATGCTTTCACTTTAGGCAGTCCATAGCTTTCTAGGTTCAAATATCTTCCTGTTTCCATAGCACATCATCAAATTCTTTTTCAAAAGGTAACGAGAAAATTATTAAGGCTAAAATTTTTCTTTCATAGAGATCAGTATTATATTTGGAAAATGTAATAAATGTCAGCGTTCAATGATTGAAACTACCAAAATAAATTAGGAAGCACCTACAATTCACACAAGAATACTTAAAAGAGTCTTCAGCAGTCAAATTGGGTGTTATTCTTACCTAAGTAAAACATGTCTGGAGAAAAATTGGAAACTCGAAAACAAAACAAAACACCAAATCCCCTCAAACAGACAAAGATAACACCCAGAGATACCACGTTTTTAGTGTAATTTCTTTTAAATTCTTTGCCATAAATACATGCACATTTACTTGCATGAATACACTGTCATACATAGTTATACTTAAGAAATGGTAGTTTATTATCTATAATAATAAAAGTGTAAAATGCTAATTAGATCGGACATCCTTCCGAAGCCAGGGCTGCAAGAGAAACCCAGGTCCCAGGTTCCTGCCAGCAGCCAGAGGGAAGCCGGGGTCTCAGGTGCCAGAGGGAAGCCGGTGCTGGCAGTTGGGGGGAGGAAGGCCTACTCTTGCACAAATTTCATGCATTGGGCCTATAGTTTAATAATAAATATAGTGATTTATTCATTATATAGATACTGCCTGCTCCTAAAAGTTATTTCAGGGCATCAGCCACAGAGCAAAATGTTCAAAGTATTGAAGGGTGAGTAGAAAGCTCAAGACACACTCTGCGGTTCCCCTGAAACTCTCCAGTCACACATCAGGCTGTGTTGGTGAGCAGCCCACCATGATTGCATAGCTAAATGCCCAGAATTGAATCACCTGCTGGAAAGGAATGATTTTAATTTTGTGATTTTGGAGCACTGGGCTCAATAGAAAAGCTAGTATTGAAGCCCTACCTATAAGAGCAGTAAGAAGAACATGATTTTAATCACGGAGTGAGGGAAGTTTGAGGTGAATACAATGCAAAGTATGAGGACCAATCTCTTGGGTTATTGGGAGATCGTTGTAAAGCTGCAGTGACAATATAGAGAATTACTGGACCTGGCATGACAAGGTCACCAGTTACCATACCTCATATTATGATAATATTAGATAGTGAGCATTTATAAAATTTTATCTTTTCACAGCTCTGTGTCGTACGTAGCAATGAAGATGCTTAAGTCTGGAATGATGATCCCACTCGCCATATATCCAAGATGTGGTAGGTGAACTTACCTTTTATGTATTGAAAGTTGTGACTTGCTAGCCAGTGAGTGGCGGTTAAGAAGTTGAACAGTGCTGAATTTCATGACCAGAGAAATTGTTGCTACTATGGGCCCATGAGTCTTTCCGCAGATGCCAAAAACCACTAGTTTATTCATCCAGAAATTTCATTACTTTAACTATTAGGAGGACACATTATTTGCCAGATAACTTACGATTATTGTGAAAAACCATAATACAGCATCAATTAGATATTTTTACTAAATACCGTATGTGTATATTGTATATGTGTGTATGGTGCAACATGTAGAGAAAAGCTAGCCAGTGGCTATGAGAAAGAAAGGAGAAAGGAGAAAGAATAAAAACGTGTAGGAATCAGAAGGTATTTAATTTGCCTAGTGTTCACTTGTAAGAAAGCAGGACTTTATTCTCATCCTAAGTTTGGTTCACCCCAATCAGCACCAGCAATTTGTTGTTGTATCTGCTCTACAAAGACAAGACAGCTAGAATATTTCATATTTCTCCTCTTTCAGGAAAGGTGCTATGTGGAGGGAGCTTCTGATAGATAAAAAAAAAAAAGAATCTATATTTAGAGGGCACTTTCATTTTATAAACCTGGAGTTCATTCTAAACCTAATATGTCTGACATGCAACTCTTTTTCTCATGGGACACGTTATGAAGTACATCTCCCCCCTCACCCCCTTGGAATAAATAACCTCTACTTGTGAGGAAACTGTCCATGGTGAAAACAGAGTGTGTTTGGCTTTGTGAAATGTTACAGTTTTACAGCTGGTATGGAAAAATCCATGTGGGATATTTGGTCCAATTCGGTATCAAAATTCGATCACCATCCACTTGCAGATAATACAAGTGTAAATACATCTGTTGCTTAGTTATAGAGTCTACATTTAAAATGAGAAAACACAAAAGGTTGGTTTGATTATTTTCTGAGGTGAGGAATCTGTTTTTTTTAAAGTCTTTACTGAAGGGCATAGCTTGTTCTTGAGCTTCATTAAGCTCAGAAATGCTTCTCTTTTTTCTTGATTTGCACATTCATTCATCTGGTCCACATCTCACACCGGCCTTTTTGATTGAAAGATAAGTTGAGTGACAGGTATGACCCAGGCTCCCTGGCCTCCGATCCTGCATTATAGATGGGGCTTGTCAACTGCCCGACACATGCTATTTGTTTCCTGAACACTTTTGTTTTAAGCTCTTTATTTTTGAAATTATTCCAAAAATATTTTGGATTATTCTTTTGAAATTTTGATTATTTTGTGTGTAACTTAACGCTTGCATAATTATGTTAGTTTTTATAAAAATAAAAATTGGCAATATTCTCTTACACTTTATTTTTTAAATTATAACAGTACAAATTTACAGCTTAAAAAAAAGCTAAGTGATACCAAAGTATATAAAGTGAAATATGAAATTTTACACCTCTACTCTCAAATTCAATCCATTAGAGGTAGCTATAGTAAATTTTATATATCTATTTCTGTAAAAAAAATCTATATATGTACATATATAAAAATATATTTCTCTATTTGTTTAAAAATAAACATTCATTTTTTTACCATGATTTGGAAACCAGTCTTTCTTTAATTGATATATATTTATGTGTGCAAATAAGTAAAATATAAATTCCTAGAAGTGAAATTTTAGTGTCAAAGTGTATTGACATTTAAAAGTTTGGAATATACCACCAGACAGCTTCCTAAAGCTTACACTAATCTATACTCTATCAAGAATGTATAGATGGCTGCTTTTAAATTTCCCAACAAATAGAGTACTAATAATTAATCTGTCAACCTGGTAGGCAAAAATAGCACATTGTGGTTTTAGTTTGCATTTACCTTATTTTTAGTGACATTAAACATCTTTCCATATACCTACTGACCATATGCATTTTTCTGAAAAATACATTTTATAAATCTTTGCCCATTTTTTGTTTTCTTTTTGTCATTTTCTAATCAATTTGTAAGATCTCTTACACTATAGGAATTAGGCCTTTGTCATAATTGTTGCCACTTTTCATTAATTTGTAATTTAAAAAAAACTTTGCATATGGTGCTATTCTCTGGATCAATTAAAAAATTTATGTAGATAAATCTTTCTTTATAATTTCTGGGTTTTATATCATATGTAAAAACCTTACTCACTCCAAAAGTACAAACACATTTTCCATTTTGATCTCTGGGTCTCCTATGGCTTTCCTACCTCTCTTCCTAAATCCTGTCCTCCCTCTCTTCTTCCCTCACTTATTTTATTTTGTTCTAACATTTAATATTTAGCTCATTTAGAATTTATTTTGATATTAAGAATAAGGCAAGGACTCATGTATTTCCTTAAATGGCTAACCAGTTGTCCAATTAAATTTATTGGGCTATTCATCTTTTTTCCAATCTTTTATATGTTTTTTATTGATTTCAGAGAGAGGAAGGAATAGGGAGCGAGAGATAGAAACATCGATGATGAGAGAGTATCATTGACTGGCTGCCTCCTGCATGCCCCACACTGGGGACCAACCCTGCAACCAGGGCATGTGACCTGACCAGGAATGGAACTATGACCTCCTGATTCATGGGTTGATGTTCAACCACTGAGCCACATCTGCTGGGCCCAATGCTTTAAAATGATCCAACATCACAATTTTTAAACAAATAATTTGGTCTGAACTTTTAAAAATAGGTTTTTGTCTTCTTCTTCTATTCAGGCTGCCATAACAAAATACCACAGCTGAATGGCTTAAACAACAGAAATTTATTTCTCATAGTTCTGGAGACTGGATAGTGCTGGTGGGAGTCCTCTTGCTGGCTTACAGACAGCCACCATCTTGCTGTGGCCTCACACGGCAGAGAGAGAGAAAGCTCTGGACTTTTCCTCTTCTTATAAAGACAATCCCATCATGAGGGGCTCCATTTTCATAAGTTCATTTAAACCTAATTACCTCCTTAAGGTCCCATCTCCAAGTACCATACATTGAGGGTCAGGACTTCAGTCTGTGGATCTGGGGAGGACACAAACATTCAATCCATAACAGTTTTCAAGAGCATTAAGTAAAATATATCAGACCACATTCAAGCACAAAGAAAGGCTGTATTTCATTCCTTGAAATTTCATTTAGCCCATGTTATATTCCAGTCAAGAGGCTCCAAAACTATATGTGGGGCACATCCCCCTGACAAGTAGCTCAGAGGCTTTGTGGCAACGGGGATAAGGCAACAATTAGAACACAGTGTGTTAACAAGTATAACTGAGCTGTGTGTTCATTCACAAATCAGTTCACTTGGAAAGGAGCGTGTGGAACTGTGTCCAGTGAAGGCCCTCCCTGGGCAGTGAGCCTTGGCTGAGCCTTGGGGAATGCCTAGGGTGACCTGCCCAGGGCATTGGTCCCCAGAAAAATGACGTGAGAAACATGGATTTGCTCTTGCCCTGACTTGTGATAATAGTAACAATAATATAAACGTCACAATCTGCAGGAGATAGTAAGGCACATTATGAAATCGATCAGCTGTTGGACATTCACAAGCTCTTCTGTAGGAATGATTTCCATTAAATGTGAATTAAAAAAAAATAAACCTTGAGGGACATTTGAATTTCCTATTAGAAACTTATTATTACTCCTTTTCTAAGGTTTTCTCATTAAAAGTAAAATAGGAATACGTGTTGAATAATTAAGGAGTAACAAATTTCTGTTCTGTAGGGTGTGATAGGATCCAATTCTGTCTGAGAAACTAGTAAGCCATATAAATATTGTATCTGGGTCAGCAAACAGCTGTTCATGAATATCTGTGCTATTTGCTATTTACCCTGATTGCCTTGGATAATAGTCACTAGGCAACAGCATGGTTTGCTCCACTGAGCCTGGTGGTTGTTGGCTAAGTTGTTATGTAACATGTGAAGGTCTGCTCTCCCTTCCTGAGACACACTCATCCAAGGAAGCCTGTAATCGTGAGAGCGGAGCTGTGGGGAGAGCACTTTGCATTCTCCAAAACTGCATACAAATATTTAGTAACATTACTGGGTTAGTGTGATTAAGCAAGTTTATGGCAGATAAAGAGAAATGATATACATATATATTTATACTAGAGGCCCAATGCATGAAATTCGTGCAAGAGTAGGCCTTCCTTCCCCCAGCTGCCAGCACTGGCTTCCCTCTGGCACCCAGGACCTGGGCTTCCCTCGCAGCACCAGCTTCATCAGGAAGGTTGTCCGGTCTAATTAGCATATTATGCTTTTATTATTATAGATGTGTGCAAATGTCTGGGGAAGGTAACATATTAATGTCCTAGAAACCATCTCTTTCTGCTGTAATACCTATGAAGCTGATAACCAGGAAAATCCAGGCAGAACCCTCGGCAGACTTAAAAATCGCACACAAATATTTCATTGAAGAATAAGCTGAAAAGCACACCAATCACAAGTATACAGCTTGATGATTGTCATAAACTGGATACACCTTTATAATTGGCATCCAGTTCAAGAAGCAAAAATGTCACCCCAGAGGGGGCAGTTTTAAGCATAGGACAGGCATGGGGGCGAGGATAGGGTCGGTGTGTTTCATGGTGAGGCACAGGAAGCAGTGAATGGAGTTAAGGATTCTGTCCTGAGGAAATCCTTTCCATCTCTTCTCCTTAAAGACAGGAATGCTTATAATATTTATAAAGAAACAGAGAGCCAGTGAGAGTGTTTCCAGCTGTTCTTGGGAACACATTTTCAGAATTGGAAGGGTGCGTGGCTCTGAGCACTTGCGTGGACACTGCTCAGCAAACATCCACACCTGATGAGCATGTCTGATGGAGACCACAATTTGAGCATTTTGAAGCAGACAGAACACTTTTCACCTGATATTGTAATCAATAACAACTCGAGAAATAACTGGCCCAGATGGACACTGGCTCCTGTGGGTGGACTGTCGATGTGGATCAGGGATGTAGCAGGATGAGATAGTGAAAAAATGAAGCAGACAGGGACCCTTGCTAGAAGCTTCTAGAAAGAAGGAATGGCTAGTTCATTGAAAACCCATACCATCAGAACCACTGTTTATTTTCTGTAGTTTGTGTGCATATTTTTGCTTGTTGCCTTTACTGACGCTGATCATTGTATAGTGTGAGCTCAATTTTTTCCAAATAGTCACTTTGTGTTGATTTTTAAAGTCCTCAATTGAAAACACTACCTCTAGCATTGCTTGTAAGTGGTATTTGAGCCAGACAGACCTGCTCAACAGACAACTGCAGTCAAGGGTATCGAAGTAAAGTGTGGATAAATAATTAAATAGTCTATTCTTGTTTGGACACATGGATTGTTTACGTAACAAAGTTTCATGCCAGCCTTATCAGATTAAATCTAATTTTTTGGGTCTTTGTAGAACAGTATGATCTTTAGTATATCAGACAAAGACATTGGGTATAACAGCTATGCCGATAGAAGTGAAGCTGTATCAGAGAGAACACTTGGATCAGGCAAACACTTAATGCATGAAGGAAAACGTAGTCATTGAGTCCTTAAATCCTGTTACCCCTATAAAGCAGGAAGTACATGTACACATAACCAAAGCAACAGTAAGTTAAAAATGCCATTCCATGATTTTTAATTTATTAAGGTATTTAATAAAGCTTTTGTTTGGTTATCAGTGGTTGATTATGTTAAGAATTTATTACTATTACTTAAGAACATAATTACACTTTAGAAATAGAGAATTGGACTGTTAGCACAGAAAGCTTAATTATCTATGTTAAGAAGACATCATGAAATTACATGTGAAAGCAATAATTACAGTACTAAGGAAACTAGTACCCAATGTTCTTTAGAATTCTAATTTGTAATGCTAATTAAAACAACATATTTTAAGATGTTTCTGTAAAAAATACACTCTTTTTTTTTTTAATCCTCACCCAAGGATATTTTTCCATTGATTTTTAGTGAGAGTGGAAGAGAGAGGGAAAGTCAGAGAGAAATATCGATATGAGAGAAACATATCGATTGTTTGCCTCCTGCATGCACCCTGACCAGGGCCCGGGTCAGGGAGGAGCCTGCAACCGAGGTACTGACCTGAATTGAACCCAGGCTGACACTCTATCCACTGAGCCAAACCAGTTAGGGCAAAAAAATATACTCTGGAATAATAAGAACTTTTATAGTGAGTTGATTGGGACCAAAGGAATATATTTGAAATTGCAATATTAATCAATAGACACTGCACATTTGTGAATCAAGTGCATTTTATCAAGTACTTTCTTGGGTTATTGAAGTAAATTCTAATATTTGTACAATTTTCTGAGACATTAGAGTGAACAAATGCCTAAAAGTGCCAGACTCAAAAACCTCCATTTTAGCGTAACACTTGGCTTCATTTAGGTGTTGTGAAACTTGGTTATTTTTTAGTTTTATTTAGTTGCTTCTTTGCTCTTCTTTCATTTTTGGCAATTCTTACATGTTTAATATTTTCAGCATTCTGGAAAAGGTTATTCATGCATCTGTCTGTCTCTTAGTGTGTAGGTCTCACAGTCCAGGGTGTATGGTTTTGTGTTTGTGAAGAAATAAGCTTCATTCCACTCAGAAATTTACTTGAGTAAAGAGACTTGACACTCAAGTCTACCAAGTTCTTTAGATTGCAATATGCCAGCCGAAGAGCTATTTATTGTCTATTACCCTTTCTCAGAAAACACAAATAAAAGGAAATTTCCCAGCAAACCACTGTTGTTTAAGATGCCAATCAATTCTCCTTGCCTTTAGTCAAAGTAAAGATGCAATAAATATAACTTAACCTCAGAGAATGATTAGGGAAATTATCACATGATGGGAAGATTTCCTTTAATTCAAGGAAACTAAAAAGCCAACAGAAGGATGTTCTTTAAGTTGTGATTTAATACCTCCTTTCATTCAGACTAAGAGCTTCCACCAAAAGATGGCCAAGTGTATGAGCTAGAACAAAATTAAGAATACAGAGACAATAGTCCAATAAGGCCTTGCAGTCCCACCCTGTTCATTGTGGCCTATCACCCACCAGAGCAGGATTCAAATTTCACCTTCTCCTCGGATCCCTTTCAGCTCAATGAGAATCAGTGCCCCCAATCATTCTAGTCCTAGAAAGGCTGCTTTCCTTTCCAGGCATTGCTACAATCTACCTTATGATAACAAGTTATTTTACTCATCTCTGAATCCCCTATTATCTGATAGGGCATGAGAGGCAAACTGGGTATAACTGATCAGGGTTGCTGGAGTGGGTAGGAACCCCACCTGTGCTGGGTACCGACTCTCAGGGCGTAGGCGAACCCCCGTGGGCCCTGCACTAAGGAACCTAGGAAATCCCACATTTCAGAACCGGTTTTCAGGTGGCATTTGCCTTTCATAAAATCCCTTTGCAGGTGTCTTGCTAATTTAAGGCAGTGAACATGATATTTTCTGGTGGAAATATTCTCTCAGTAATATTTCTTTGGCCGTAGACCAAGTAAGGTTAATTAAAATTTCTGATAGTGCTTGATAATTCTGATCAAATGTTTAAAATTATCTAGGCGAGTTGCTCTTTTCTATTTTAGATTCTCAAGGACCAAATTATGTCCATATTCACTGCAGATTTTTGGAAGTGCAGTGAGCTCTGAAGGACAGGAACTGTGAGGATAATTATGAGATGCTCTGCCCGGGTCCTGTTTCTCGGCTTGTTTTGTAGTGATTATAGTTGGTTGTAGGTGAAGCACTCTGGTTATTACTGGGCAGGCTGCACTAACTCAGAGGTGGGTCAATGGTCACCACGCTTGCTGATATAGAATGAAGTTTAATTTTCTGAAGAAGCCAGTGTCACTGATATGAAATGGCATTTCAGTGACATCGTCTCCTCAGAAGTGCGTGCTGCTGCCTGTGTTCTGAGATTTCATCTGAGGACCAGTGGGCCAGTGCTACAGCAGGGGTTAAGAATAATGGATCCTTCTGGGCATCAAAATCTATTTCAAGTTCAAAATTGATGCTCTGTTATTTTAAAAGGGACTTATAGCTTTCTACAAGTGAATAATTAGTGTCTCAGTGTTCTAAGGACTAGGAAAACATGTTTTTATTTTTCTACCTAGTCGTTGAGTGTAGGGTGGTGGAATTCTCAAAATTATTTTGAATTTTGTGGGGAGGACATGAACTTTCATTCTGAGTCATTTTCCCCTGGAAACTAACATCAGTTTAACAGGGATTTTCTAGGTCTAGGCACATTTGAGATGAGTGTCACTAAAGATTATGTTTTTATGTTACTACATTTATGATTCTAAGACTCAGACCAAGAGGTGCTGCTTTTGTTAGTAAGACTAAGTCCCAACCTCAGGTCCAGAAAGACTAAGCTTATCCAATGACTGACTCTGCAGGTGGAACAAGAGTGTGGACAGCCCCAGACAGGTAACAGCCATTTCATGTAAACTTCCCATCACATTTTATTTCCCAGGAGGGTGGCAGTAATGTAACATACTAATGAACAAAATCAACCTCAAGCATGGAAAGATTCCAAATATTTGGATAAAAAGTGAAATGTGCACTTAATTATTCAGCCACTTTTAAATGGTACGAGGTATCATGCAAACAAAATGTTTGAGTCAGTCCAGCTGGCACACCTCAGTCGTTCAACATCAACCTATGAAGCAGGAGGTCACGATTTGCTTCCCTATCAGGACACATGCCTGGGTTGTGGGCTCAACCCCCAGTAGGGGGTGTATAGGAGGCAGCTGATCAATGATTCTCATCATTGATGTTTCTATCTCTCTCTCCGAAATCAATAAAAAAATATATTTAAAAAATGTTTGAGTCAATTTATCTATGTGTTTTGTGTGTGTGTGTGAGACTATAATTTTAACTTGGCAAACAACACATATTTGTATTGAAGCTGCTGTTGATGTACAGTTTCTCTTTTTGGTAAATATAGATCACCTGTGAAAAGCCCAAACTTCCAAGTACCCAAATAATGAGTCCTTTTTATCATCATTAGTGCTCCCCTATCTCTCACTCCAGTTTTCCAACTTAGATATCTTAAGAATATTTACAGAGAGTCCAGTTTATGAAAACAGCAAAACAAAACTGCTAAAGCTCCAAAATAATTAGCGACTTTGCTCTTTACCTTCAGTTACTTTAAAACCTAATTTATGAATATTAGGAAACTTGCTCTGAATTGTTCTAGACAAAGGGTTCTAACACCAGCAGCTGTAAATGGATTAGGCTTCAGGATCTTCATTCACCTAAAGATGTGCCGTCTATGCATGTTTTTTGGTCACATTGTACCTCTTTCCGCTTGCTGTCTGTATATAGTACCATGCAGAGATGCTAAACCTTTAAGGACCTTTGAGAGACATTTTCATTATTTTTTCTGCAGTTAGAATACTGCTCCCAGCTGAGTGCTAGCTTGTTCCATCAGCAAGAAAAAGGTTTTCTTTACTTATTGATCTAGCTGTTGACTCACCAATCTTGCCTCAACAACTTCTTGATCATGAAATATTAATCAGATTAAAGTATTCTCTTTCTTTTGGTAAATTTAATACTTTAAAAACAATAAGCAAGCCTTAGCCAGTGGGTAGAGCATAGGCCTGTGGACCAAAGGGTCCCGGGTCAAGGGCATGAACCTTGGTTGCAGGCTCCTCCCCACCTCCGGCCCTCATCAGGGCTCCTGCAGGAGGCAATCAATTAATGTGTTTCCCTCACGTCAATGTTTCTATCTTTCCCTCACTCTCCCAAAAAATCAATGGAAAAATATTCTCAGGTGAGGATTAACAATAACAAACAAATAATAATAATGTAAATAAGAAAATAAAAACAATAAGAAAAACAAACTAGAGAATTACAATATGTGGCCTATCAGTGTAAAGCTTTCACACTCTCAGGGACAGGCACATCTTCAGATTTCGTGTTAAACCACTTAGTCAAATTGAGAGGATTTAATGTATACTATTTTAATCTATTTAGAGATTTTTAACTTTGATTTTACCATTGACTCAAAATTGGGTCTTAATTGAACTTTGTAGTACAAAGCATTTCCCAATTTTATTTTTTACTGTTTGAGCTTGAGTAGTTATCTCTTCCAAACCTATGGATCTCTGACTGTGTTGCATTTAGTTGCTTTCATTTCTGCTTCCAAACTGACCAATTCTATTCTGAGCTCTCCTCTTTCTTGTAATACTTCGCTAAGTGCAGCCAAGAGCAGCCAACTCGTGGTCTGTTTTACAACCTTTCCCCCTAGGGATACCAGTGCATTGGGTACATAATATGCCTTCCTAGTTGTCACAGGCAGCAGCTTTACTTAATGTCTCACCACTGCATATCTAATAATAGGATATTTTTTTTACCTCCTGCCACCCAGCTCCTAAGCCAATGCAACGTATTTTATGTTTCTTACTATGGCAAGATCTTGCTTCTGAGCACTAACTTCTCTATCAGAAACAACAGTGTTAATCGGTGGTAACAACCAGCATCAAAATCTTAGTGGCTTAATACAACAGAAGTTTCTTCCTTTCTCATGCTACCTGTCCATGGATTCGCTGTAGGCTCTACCCTTCTCGCTTAGTGACCTGAGTATACTGAACAGCCCCATCGCAAAAATTTGCTAGTTAGCATGGCAAAGGGAAAACAGCTCCTGTCTCCTACTGACAAGTAAATGCTCTGGGCTTTTTACTGCTTCTGTTCACAACTCATTAGCCAGAACCAGTCACATGACCACACTCAGCCAGGGATTCAGGATGCTCTCTCCTACTCTGCGCTTGGAAGACAAAGAATAGAAAATATTCCTATTCCAACACCATGCCCATCACACACATTGGTTTGTAACTATTATCTGTGTACAAGTTTGTTTCCTTTGTTTTATTTTTTATAGCTTTACTGAAATACGTTTCACATACCACAAAACTTACCCATTTAAATTGTACACTTTGGTATATTTTAGTATATCCACTGAGTTTTCCAACTATCACCACAATCTAAGTTTAGAATACTTTTCTCACTCTAGAAAGAAACTTGATACTCATTGGCAGTCATTCTCAATTTCCTCTTTCCCCCAGACTCTGACAACCACTAGTTTAAATCCTGCCTGTATGGATTTGCCTATGCTGAACATTTCATATACATGCAGTCACACAATATGTGGTCTTTTATGACTGGCTTTTTCACTTAGCATAATGTTTTTAATGTTTTAGGTCTACGCTCAACCACTGAGCAACACCGACCAGGCCAACACTATTTAATGAGCGAATGAATGGTGAGTGAAGCATGTATCAGTACTTAATTCTTCAAATTGCCAAATAATATTCCATTGTGAAGATTTACCATATTGTGTTTACCCACTTGTCAGTTGATGGTCATTTAGTTGTTTTTACTTTTTGGTTATTATGACTAATGCCACTGTGAACATTTATATATGTTTTTGGGTGGGCATGGTTTTATTTCTCTTGGATATAGACTTTGAAGTGAAATTGCTGAGTCATATGGTAACTCTGTGTTTAGCTCTTTGAGGAACTGCCAAACTGTTTTCCAAAGTGGGTACACCAGTTTACATTCCCACCAGCAATGTTTGAAGTTTGCGTTTCTCCACATCCTTGCCAACACTTACTCTATTTATTGTAATTTTAGCCATCCTACTAAGTGTGAAGTGGTATCCTACAGTTTTGATTTGCATTTCCCAAATGACTAATGATGTTGAGCATCTTTTCATGTGCTTATTGGCCATGGTATATCTTAGGAGAAATGTCTGTTCAAAGCCTTACTGCATTTTCTAAACAATGAGTTAGTTGTCTTTTTATTGTTAAGTTTTAAGATTTCGTTTTATATACTGGGTACAAGTCCATTGTGAGGTATATGATTTGCACATATTTTCTCCCATGCTGTGTCTGACTGTGTCTTTTGATGCACAGTAGTTTTTATTTTTTGATGAAGTCCAACTTGTCTATTTTTTCTTTTGTCACTTGTGTTTTTGGTGTTATGCCTAAGAAGCCATTACCTAACCCAAGGTCATAAAGATTTACTTCTATGTTTCATTCTAGGAATTTGATAGTTTTCACTCATGTATTTATGTCTATGATTCATTTTTAGTTAATTTTTGTTGATGTGAGATAGGGGTCCAAATTCATTCTTTTGCATGTGAATATCTAGTTATCCCAGCAACATTTTCTTTAAAAAACAAAAACAAAAAAAAACCTATTCTTTCCACATTGAATTGTGTCTACACCCTTGTTAAATCAATTAACCATAAATGTGTGGACACTTTTCTGGATTCTCAATTCTATTTCCTCGAACTCTATGTCTGTCCCCATTTCAGTACACTTGCTGTTTCAGAGGGAAAATGAATTTGCCAAGATCTTTCTTCACCATTCCGGTAGTCAAAGTGTTTCCTTTTTTAAACCATGAACTACTAGAACCAAACTCATCTTCATACCTTCATTGCTTGATGGAGTGTCTGGCCCTCTGTGGGTATTCATCACCATTTAATCAGTGAATGAATGACAAATGAGCACACTGATACATTTATGTTTGTAAAACCCTTATCATCTTATAATTAAACTTAAAATACTTATAGCAATAATACTAATTATTATAAATTACTTCAGGGAATCAATATCAAAACCAAAAAGAACTGCATGATATTTGCCTGTAGTACTATTATTCGTTCCCCTTTGATAACTACCTAGGAATGTGACTTCTCCTGATTAGATGGCAGTCTTTTAGAAGGCAGGGAATTGTGTGCTGCCTTTGCATTTCAGCGGCCCAGCACAGTGGTAGACATGTGGTCTGCATCTCAAAAAAATTAAACACGATTCAGTTATTTCAAAAAATAAAACATGATTCAGTTATTTTAGTAAAGTGTATTACATTTCCTTTTTTTTAAGAAATGTTCCCTAATGACTCTAATTTTGTTTTTGTTTTATTTTTATTAATTTAGAGAGGAAGGAAGAGGGAGAGAGAGATAGAAACATCAGTGATGAGAGAGAATCATCGATCGGCTGCTTCCTGCATGCCCTCTACTGGGGATGGAGCCCACAACTCAGGCATGTGCCCTTGACCAGAATCGAACCTGGGACCCTTCAGTCCTCAGGCTGACGCTCTATCCACTGAGCCAAACAGGCTAGGGCTGACTCAGATTTTGAAATCAGATCTCAACCTCACACCAGTTTTTTACCCTGTCGTTAATTTGAAAGAATTCTGGCTGTTCCGCGTTACTTTAAAGCTGAGTTTGATCATATCAAAAACTATTTGTGGAGCTTTCTTCTTATAACCTTTCTGGAAAGTATAGTAGTCATGATTCAAATATACTTTGAGGCTATGACATTCAGTGAAGATTTTCTTTTTATGATGCATCATCTGAAAATAATAAGAAAACCTCAGTAATTATCCATGATTAAAGTATGTTTTCAAATGCAGTGCTATTGCAGCAAACTGAATTGCTGCCAACACTAAAGCAATTCTTGTGAATATATACAGCATTTATAGTCTGTTATAGATGGGAAAGTTAAATTTGATGTATCTTTCTCATGGAAGGTTGTTCCAAACTAATAGGTAAGTCTTGAAGGGGATTCAGCAACACAAAGAGCAAAGCAAGTGCAGTGGTGCTTTAGGCTTCCTGAGCAACTAAATTACTTAGATGTTTTCCAATATAAAATTCTCTTTGCATTTCTCTTTCTGAATTCCCTGTCAGTAATACCTTCCTCTTAAAACTTTATTCTTTGAAAATAGCTGCATGATTCCATCCAGATGTTAACAGACCCATGCAACCGGGGCGGGGGGGGGGGGGGGGGACCTCTTTCTGTCCAGAGCAGTTACTGATTAGTGTGAATTAGTAGTACCCACCACTTATCAACTCCCTGCTGTGTTCCAGCTCCATCACACAATTTTTGCAACTTATTTTATTTACTCCTTACAATGGCCCTTCAGTGTTTTTAGCCTCGTTCTGTAGATGATGATGTAACTAGAGCTCATTGCTGTTCATCCACAGGCCCCAGACTTTTAAAGCACATGTTCTTAGGGGAGAGGAAACAAGAGAGAATAAGACAACTATAAACTAATTGCTAAACACTTTAAAATTATATTTTGCAGAAATAAAAATCTGCATAAGAAGGAATCTAAAAATCAATTTTAAAAAAATATTTTTAAATTGATTTCAGAGAGGAAGGGAGAGAGAGAGAAACATCAATTATAAGAGAGAATCATTGATTGCTACCTCCTGCATGCTCCCCACTGGGGATCGAGCCTGCAACCTCCTGATTCATAGGTCAACACTCAACTACTGAACCATGCCAGCCAGGCACACAACTAGACTTTTAAATTTAAAAATACATCTTAAATATGTTCATGCTAGATTAACTTTCTTCCTTCCATTCTTCCTTCTTTTTTTTTTACTTATGATAATATGCTGCAGAAGATTTGTGTGAGGTAGTAGCAGAATCTAAGAAATAAAAGGCAGTTTAGGGCCAGATAAGGAAGGTCTTAAACTTTTGGCTAAAGAGTCTGGACATTACCCTACTGGATAGGGGGAGCACTTTGGGGAAAAAAATTATTTAGTAGCCATTTTGTAAAAGTAAGGTAGAACTATGGAAAGTGGGCTTATCTATATTTATATAAAAGCCTAAACGACCGCATGACCAAACGACCAGTCAACCGGTTGCTGTGATGCACACTAACCACCATGGGCAGACGCTCAACACAGGAGCTGCCCCCTGGTAGTCAATGCACTCCCAAAGATAACCTCCTGCAACCAGCCAACATCCCACAGTCCCTCCTCTGGCCGGCCGGTACCCCCCCCCCCATCAGCCCTGATCACCAGCCAGGAACCCCATCTATTCGTGCACCAGGCCTCTAGTACCAGTATATTATAAGTGGAGATATTTTTGCATGTCCTTATACAATTATAATTTTTTCCTTATAATTAAAATTTGATGCATATTTTAAGTGCTGGTATACCTATAATCAATCACTGATTAATTCTGTAATATTTTCTTAGGAGTTTTAGATTTAAAACTCATCTCAATTGAGAAGGGCATGCCATCATCCTACCTGTATTCTGAAATGGTTGTTCTGGCTGCTGTGGGGAGGACAACCTGTAGGAGGAGGACAGGGTGGAGGCAGAGAGACTGGATAGGAGGCCATTGCAAGGGATTATGGTGGCGGGCCACAGGGGGTTGAGGTGAGGTAGTGGGACTTGGGGAGAGACTAACTTTCAAGAGAAAGAGAAGAGCAGTGTCAGGATGACTCCAAAGTTTTGGGACCAAAAACCCAGGAAAGCCGAGGGGTAGAGAGGGGCAGAGAGGCAGTGTGAAAGGGATGCTTGTTTATGGTGGCCCAGGTTTGTTCAGCAGTAAGAGCACTAGTTTAGTCATATTTATTCATGTTTTCCTCAAAAATAGTATGCTTTGAAATCTTCATAAGATCGGTTTTATTGATCATTATTAGCAATTAGAGGAAATGCTAAGATTTTCTTACAGATCCCCAAATTTCAGGTCTTTAAAAAGAGAGGTTTACTTCTCCCTCAGGTATTACTCTACAGTCAAGCTTCAGGCAGCTCTGTCCCACACGGGATTTAGGGACTCATGTTCCTTTCATGTTGAGGCTCTGCTCTCCCCTCGGAGACAACGACATATTGTTTGCTGCCTGTCAAGACTGGGTCACAGACATGTTTGGATTCCAGCCAGGAGGAAGGAGGACATGGCCTTGGAAGTGTATGCCCACACTCTGGCCCAAAAGAAGTCTAGATCATGTCCACTCATATTCCCTTGGTGGGAGCTCAGTCACATGCCCACACTTGGCAAGGAAGTCTGGGAAATGTAGTTTAGCAATGTGTCAGGATATAGTTCCTTTACTGTGGATGACTGTAGAGTGCAGATTTTAGGGGATAGCTGAAAATCTGTTTTATAAATATATAATTTTATTAAAAGTCTATTTTGTGTCAATGTCTGGCTATATTCACAAGCGTTTTGTGCAGATAACTGTCAGACATAATATGTGTTATAGCATTAAAATTATGAGAACTGGTGCTCTATGATCATTCAGTTGCTTTTCTCCTACCCCTTTTTCAAGCCCTTGATAATGACTGATTTGGATTCATGGCTATAAGTACCTATTTAGGGACTTGTGCAACACAGAGAACAAGGACATCATCAATATGATCGGTCCTCATTGCAGAGTGATATCAACAACCTGGTCTACCAGCTGGCCTAGTGTGATTTCTTCCATTGAGAACTGGTTTACTCCTGAGTTGACGATGGAGCATTAGGCCTGGAAATGCTGAGTGCCCCCAGGCAACATTCTACATGCTTGCTTGCCTCTTGATTCTTTCCCCCCTTTCCCTGTCAGCTTCTAACGGGTCTGAAATCACTCCTTTATTTAGGAGATTTGTTCCTTAGATTAAATCAACTATTTGAGGGTCATTCAAGTGTAAAATATTTCACATGTGAGGCCCTGCTGTCCTGACCTTATCAGCTATAGAAATCACTTACCTTGTCATAATGGAACAGTAGGTCTATACCTCACTTTAATGTTCCTGCATTCATATCTTCCCTTTCCTCTGTCTCTTTCTCTTTCCAAAGCCATAGAGTTTTAACACGGAAATATAGACCGAGCACGCAGAACCTTCTCTGAGCTCTGTGCAATAGACAAGAGCATGTAAAATATCAGGCATCGTGTAACGGGAGCCCATCCCCTGTTGAGTGCAGCTGTCAGGTGATGTTTGCATGATGGGAGAAATGCAGTGTTTAAAATACACAAATGTATGAGTTCCTTCTCTTTTTTTATGGTTTACTATTGTCTCTGTGTGCATCTCACTCTCTCAAAAACACATGGGTTTATATTTAATTTGCTTCTGCCCAATTACGTTCCCAGTACATTTACTTAAATGCTAATATTTAATTATTGTTCATGCTGCTGTTTTCTGAACTCAAATAGTAGCTGTTCAGGTGTCTCATAGGGAGTCCCAGAAGACTTTTGTTCTTCTCCAAGAAACTTTGTGCAAATACCCATCTTTGATATCTTCTATTACCAAGTGAGTTATCAGGAGGGGCTCTGCCTTTTTCATGATGACATTCTCAGAGAGACCAAATCTGAATGCCAAAAGACAATGGAAATGCAGATAGAAGTACTCATCCTGAGTCACACGGATTAAATAAACTGTGTGCTAACATACGTGCAATGACTTAAGAGTACAGTGTAGGGTGATAAGTCATCTGTTTAGATTCAGAACATCTCAAGGGCAAAGATAGGATTTAATTGTCATTGGATATCTGGTGCCTAGTTCAGTGTCTGGACATTGTCAAGTGAATGAGCCTATTAACCCACAATAAAATGGAACTGTAGAAGAGACCAGAATATTCTTCTTGGTAGTTAGTAGGCTCATTTTCTTCCCAGTAGATACATTTCTTGGTAAATTAAATGGCCACAAAATATTTCTGGGTAGATACGAAACAAACCCAAGGAAGCTGAATAGCTTTCTTAGACATTTTCATTAAATTTGGTGAGTCATCCCTCCCTTTCTATGAGAAAATATTGAACCTATCAAGCAGATATATCAGTGAGCACCCCTCTCCCAGACTGCTAGGAACATACTGCTAGATGTTTAACTTTCCAAAACCACTTTGCCTAACAGAAATAGACATTTATTATTTGTGACTGCCCCAACACCTGTATTTTGGAAATATCCCACATTATGAATTATTCTATTAAAGGTTTTTTGTTTTATTGTTTAAGTCATAAACAAAAAATTCCAAACGTAGATTCCCTTACAACTTGGGACAGGCATATGACTTAGGTTCACTAATCAGACCACAACCATGTAGCTTTGATTTGGAAGTAAGCAGTGCTAAAAGGCATTTCTGCACAGGGATACACATCGGTAGTGGGGTGGTGAAGGCATGTGGTTCATCTGGCCTTCGGTCCCAAGTGTCATATGTGCATCATGAGGGGGCTGTGGTGTGCTTACTCTTGCAAATATGGTGCTTGGGTCCTGGATGCTTGGCCTTCTGTGCCACTTGAAATTTCTGTGAATGACTTAATATCATCTAGTAGTTATTTTCTGCTAAACTTAGCCAGGATGGATTTTGTTATTTTTAACTAACTTTCCCAGCCTACACTCTCAAGTGTTTCTGCAATTCCAATAGTCATTTCCAGAGAAATGTGGCTTTTCAGTTTTTCCTGAGAAGGCTCTGTCCATGATATTTAGGTCCTTTAAGTGACATGAAGGCTATTCTTTTTATGACCTTGCTTGTTCTCTTAATTTCTGTTGCTTCACTCATTTTCTATTCATTTAAAAAAACAAACCAGCCCTGGCCGGTTTGGCTCAGTGGATGGGGTGTCGGCCTGTGGACTGAAGGGTCCCGGGTTCGATTCTGATCAAGGGCATGTACCTTGGTTGCGGGCACATCCCCAGTAGGGGGCGTGCAAAAGGCAGCTGATTGATGTTTCTCTCTCATCGATGTTTCTAGCTCTCTATCCCTCTCTTTTCCTCTCTGTAAAAAATCAATAAAATATATTTTAAACACACACACACACACACACACACACACACACACAAAGAAGCATCATTTAACTAGAATAGGATAGTAGAATAAACCTGGGTTTAGAGACACAAAGGATGAAGTTTAGGTCCTGGCTCTGCTGCTTATTCATCCTATAACCTTGAACCTTTTCTTACCTTGCCTGAGACTTCTTCAGAGATGTGGAAACAGTATTTACCCTGCAGGGTTGTGGTTAAAACAGAATGAGACAATGTAGTCAACTCCTGGTGCACTGACTGCCATTAAATAAGGACTTGCATAAGAGTGTTCTTGTTAGTCTTCCTTGGTTGACTTTGAAAGACACCCCAAGCTTGTTTCATTATTAGGTCAATTTTCCCTGATTAAAATCTTATAATTGCTACCCTATTGAAGATACTGCCTATTGAATTAATTCTCAAATTCTTACCCTAGAATTAAAAATCTTTTGCCTGGTCCTGTCTTGCCTTTCCAACCTTACTACTTATAATCTGTTTGTAAGATAAGTTTGTGTTCATTAGCCAAGTGTCTTCATCCTCCCCACCACTCTGTACATTCTGATTGCTCCCCCACTTCCGTACTCCTATTCAGGTTGACCCACATTACTTCCTCTCTGCCAAGGCAAATTCAATCTCTCCGTTCTAGCTTATCTCAATCCTTCCTTAACCAAACACTGAATTTTCCTCATATTGATCAATTTTGACCCTGGCTGGTTATGTCAAGTATTCTGTTAATAAAGAATCTATTTATAAGCAACCACTTAAGGTTTGTTTCTATTATCAGATAAGTGTTTACATGGACTATCTTATATAATCTTCACAATAAACCCATGAGGTAGGAAATAACTAGTATTTTCTAGGTGAGGAAACTGAGGTACAGAGAGGTGAGGAGTTGAATCAGTTTAATTTATCCTGAAGTCTCCCAGCTAGTAAATGGCAAAGCCAGAATTCAAACCCAGGCAATGTTGTGTCAGAGCCCAACCTCCTAACTACATCACAATCTTAAAGGAGAGGATACTTTCAGAGATTTCTTCATATTATTTCCCTTTGTGCCTGTATAGAAATGATAGCAAGGAATAGAAACCAATTTATTATGTGGAGCAGAGTGAACACAAAGGAGGGTGCAATGAGGTCAGAGGTCTGATTCAGTGGGACCTTGTGGGCCATGATCTTAATGGCACCATCACTGCCACCTACACCCCACTGACAAAGTGACAAGGAAAAGGAAACAGCAGCAACACGCAGGACACAGGGTGTCTGTGAGTACTCTGCTAGTGAATGAACAATGTCATTGCTACTCTGAAGGGCAGGCAACTCTCCTCTGTTCCTGCTTAAAGGCAGTCCCTTTAAGGATTTTACACTCATGGGGGGGGCGGGTGGAGGGAGTATAGCTCTGTAGAGACTTTCCATGATTTGGAGACTGAGGACATGATTTTGAGTTCAAGCTCTTCCACTTGTTAGCTGTAAGATGTGGGCCAGCCCTAGTCCCCTTGGCTATAAAGTGATACTACTAATGTCAGTGTCATAGTTGTGAAGGTCAAATGAGAAGATACATAGCTTTAAATTAAAATGTTAAGGAAGGTATGATTATTATGAACATGAAAATAATATTTATTATAATAATATTTATTATATCCTATCACCTGTTGGAAAATGAGGGGAGTAAATTTTCTTTCTACCTTATAAACTTAGAGCATACATGTCAAGAGTCACTGCCAAGCCGTAACCGGTTTTGCTCAGTGGATAGAGTGTCGGCCTGCGGACTGAAAGGTCCCAGGTTTGATTCTGGTCAAGGGCATGTACCTTGGTTGCGGGCACATCCCCAGTAGGGGGTGTGCAGGAGGCAGCTGATTGATGTTTCTCTCTCTCTCATCAATGTTTCTCTCTATCCCTCTCCCTTCCTCTTTATAAAAAATCAATTAAATATATATTTTTAAAAAGAGTCACTGCCAGCACTAATGGAGACATTTAACAGACATATGAAACATATTAGAGTATCTGGAAAAGGTAACAGCCTTAAAAGGGAATTTTGGATTCTAAACTGAATTATGGGCTTGATTGGTAACAGATATGACCCTTCCTTCCACAGGGAATTTAGGGGAGAGATTCTCTTTTGGATAGCTGATTTTCAGTTTCTAAATGGTAATCTAAACTCTGACAGTCTGAGTTATATAATTATTTCATACTCTTCTAAAAAAGGTTTTGGCACTTTTCTGTATTGCAGTTATTTTGTTCAATGCCTTTCTCTTAAGGAGTCTTTTCATTGAGATACTCTAAGCAAGTAGGAAAATTGATTCAATGGAGAAAGTTTGCTTTATAACCAAATTTTCACAGTTGAAAAAGAAATCATTCACTTACATTATTGTTCTTATTTCAATTTTAGCATGGAAATAAATGGCTCTCCTTAGGAAATCAAGATGAAATGGGTTTTATTTTCACATTTCAGTTTTAAAAAAAAATCCAAATTAGTTAGCAGGCGATACAATTTACATCAACCTTTCTCCCATGATGATCAGATGCCTAGTGAAGTCTTTACTGGGCATCACTAATGTTATCAAGCTTTAGGTGGTATAATTCACAAATAGTATGACTTATTCTAGGAATTGGTTGCAAATGAAGGTCCCTGAGGGGAACAATTCCAGTATGGTTTACCCTTTTTAATAATATTATCTTCTGTTTCTATGGAAACTGCACATCCTGTTTTTCTGTTTGCATAAGATGTCTTCAGACTTATTATAATAGATTCAAATATTTAAAACTAATAGTAGCATTCTGCTCTGAGTATAACATCACATAAACATTTTCTCAGCTAAGTTAATAAATTAAACTTTGTTATAGGGAACCATGCTGATATAAAGTGCCAATTGCAAGTAGGGATTATGCTTTTGAATTTTTGTATGTTTCTAAAATACTAACACTGGATCTCAGAGAAGGAAATAATATTTGAAAATCATTTGAATAAAATGCATCAATAAAAAATTGCAAAGGATAAAAACCAATACGTGAGTGTCACATACACTATACATATCTAATAATCTATAATAATAAAAGCATAATATGCTAATTAACCAGACGTCCTTCCAGATGACCTTACGGACAAGGCCAGGGCTGTGAGGGAAGCCTGGGTGCCTGGTGCCAGAGGGAAGTTGGTGCCGGCAGCCGGGGGAAGGAAGGCCTACTCTTGCATGAATTTTGTGCATCAGGCCTCTAATATATATATGAAGTGTTTGCATAAATATATATTGATAAATCATAGATATGTTATATCTATGTGGCTAATAAAATATATTCTACATCACCAGTAATTAAGATAAAAATTTAAAAAAGAATAAAATATCAATATTTATTTTTTTATTAACCAAGATGAAAAAGAATGATAAGACCCAGGATGGAAGAGTTGTGGGGAAATAGGCACATGATGAGAATGTTGATGGGAATATAAATTGGTGCAAGTTTCTGAAGGACACATTGACAATATGCAAGTCACTTGACCCAGGCATTTTACTTCTAGGAACTTTAAAGAATTGTAAAAAAGTAATATATAAAGGTTATTTATCATACTGTTAATTGTAATAGAAGAAATAAAAACAAAATATATAAATAAGCAAAATTTCTATCATTAGGGAATTATTTAATTGATCACACTCCATGAGATTGTTATGTTCCACCTCCTTTTGCTCATTGGAGTTTCCTAGCACAAGGTCCAGATGTTCAATATTGTTGAACGAATTAACATAATAGTATAGGACTATAGTTAATTACCTGCAAAGATGTCATCTGATAAGTGAAAAAAGTGACAAAATAGAATATAAAATGTCTTCACTTTTTTATTTTAAACATCATTACCATATCTATATTTATATGTGGATAGACTCTGTAATAATATACACCATAGTGAGTGGATAAAAAAGGGATTCAGAAGAAATGGACTGAAAGTAAAACAATTTTATAAATACTTTAACTAATGCATTTTGCTTATATTTTCCTTTTATGTATACACAAAGAATGACATATAATAAAAATTGATACCTAAAAATCTCTAAAATCATTCTTCTGATAAGTATAAAATTAAAATTCTACATTAAGAAACATTGTATGATAGTTCAATGGTGGTTTTTTTCCTTAGAGGTACATAAAAATGATATGTCTAACAATTGTAATTTTGTGTTTCTTGAAATATGGGACCGCTAGATTAAACTATTGCCACAATATTTTAACTGGTCTCTTTAGCTGCTTCCAATACACCTCACCTACTCATAGCATTTACCTTCGAAAGCACCAATTTAATAATCCTACTTGCTTGTTCAGAAAATGTCACAGCTTTTCCTTTGAGTACAGGTTAATATTTGTTATTGACTGAATGCATCCCCCTAAAATTCATATATTGAAGTCTTAACCCCCCAAGGGATGGTATTTGGAAGTGGGGCCTTTGGAAGTTAACTAGATGAGGTCTTGAGGATGGGACCCCATGATGGAGTTAGTGTTTTTATAAGAAGAGGAAGAGTCACCAGAGCCTGCCTCTCTCTCTCTCTCTCTCTCCCCCATGTGAGGGCACACCAAAATATGGCTAATTGAAACCCAGGAAGAGGTTCTTCAGTCTTCATGTATCTTTAAAGACACTGTTATCTCACATCACCCTCACAGCAGAACTGAATCAGCTGGCACCATATTGGACTTCCCAGTCTCCCGCTCTGTGAGGAATAACAGCCCCCAATCTGTGATATTTTGCTACAGCAGCCTGAGCTAGGACAAGATCTGAACTCACTAATGGAGCACAGAAGGGACCCTCCATGATGGATACTTCATGAGTTTTAGTCACCATATGTCCAGCACATCCACCATTCTGTACCCAATTCCCTTAACATCCTCAGCACCTTTCCACTCTGTTCCTTAATTTATATTCCTTTGTCTACCAAGATTGCTTCTCTAGACCCACAACCTTAGTCTTTGCCTGAGGAAATTCCATTCCTGTTATGAAATCACCACCTCCATGAGGCTTTCCAGATTGTCTTATTCATAATTGAATAGTCCTTTTACTGGGATGACATTATTGGACATTTATTATAGCACTTAGAAAAACCAGTCATGCTTAATTATTATTTTTAACACATCGGTGTCTAAGTCGTAGCTCATATAGTTTTCTCTTCTCCACCTCTTCACCTTCCCAGATGTTCTGTACAACACAAAGCAAGTAAATAATAAATGTTTAAGTGTTGGATTTATTAAATTCTTCTATTACAGTTTAAAACCTAATGTTAAAATATATTTACATATATTTTGAAACACAGTTTTCTCCACAAAACTAACACAATTTGCACCTTCAGACTCCTTTATTTCAGCATGAGGATCTTGACACGAGGTTGAATATAGGTTACTAACAACACAACCACAACAATAATCAATAGCATTTACTATATTCCAGGCTCTGGGTTGTACATTTTAGAGTCATCATGGCATTTAATCCAATAAGAATTCTATTGTATGGATAATATTAGTAATTTCATTTTACAGATGAGGAAAAAGGCTTTGAGAGGTCAAGTAAATTACCCAAGATCACCTACAGAGCAGCAATAGAGCCAGGTTTCAAACCCAAGTCTGAATTTAGTTTGTACTCAAATTGTATTGCCTCTTAATACATGTCTTTAACATTTTTCTCAGCTTTGTGAAGTATAAAAATAAAAAGCAAGTGACTACATCTAATTACTATATCTATTTGATTAGTCTTGGCCAATTCTGCATTATGAGTTTCCCTGACTGTAGCATAAAATGCCTTTGCTACAATCCCTGATGTTCTCAGATTAAATATAACATCATGAAAAGATATAAGGGCATGGTTTCACTTTCTGCAGTTATTTCCTAAATCAGATTTCCCACTGATTTCTACTTTCTTACAAATACTTTACCTATGACCACTTCACATAGATAATTCTGAAATTTTCAGGGGGAAAATGAAGACAAATCTTAATTAGACTTGGACGAAAATTCCTTTAAAGATATGGAAAGAGTGAAAATAAAAGTCCATGTACCATTAACCCAGATGAAATTCAAACAAGTGAATAATACATCCCACAATGGAGAAGAAAACCTAGGCTGTCTATGTAAAGCAGCGGGGGGGAACCTCAGGCCCGCTGGCCGCATAAGGCCTATGAAATCATTTGCTCTGGCCCTACCAAGGCAACCACAGGCAGGACTCAAAATTCAATATATCTAGGAGCTTTTTTCATAGCAACATAAATTTAATATTAAGTGAATCTTAATACTCAAATGGCCCTATGACAGAAAAACAGGTTCCCCACTCCTGATGTAAAGGCATATGCAGTGAAGCAGGATGAGGCCCAGGGTTTGCAAGTGCCTATCACCAGCGCGTCACTTCATGCCTGCGGCTCTGCCCTGATGCTCAGGCTCATCCTGTAGCTCAGCAGCTGCTCTGCTCCTGCTCCTGCTCCTGCTCCTTTGGCCGCCGTGCTGCTTCACCAGGACCCCTGCTACTGGTCATAAAAACTATTGCTTGAAGAATCATCATTCTGTTGTTTTTCTCAAGTCCTATTCAGTGTTTCCCAACTTTCTGTCATTTATCACTTCTCTTCTGAGAAATATAAATACATTGGTCAAAGAGGACTTGATTTATGATTTTTGTGTGCCCCAAATGCTTACTATGAAATTATTGGCTTGGCTTTAAGAATGAAGGTGTGGAAATAAGTATATATATTTCAAGATCAACATTTAAACATTTGACTATTGCTATAGAGCTCTCTACATTTTATCTACATCTATTCATAGTTTTCAGTCAGTGGCCACCAGGAACACATTTTTAGTTAAACAAGTAAGGTTTATTGACTTGATGGTAGGACAAGAGGCTGGAAGGATGGGCAGGAGCCAGACCACACGGGGCCTTCTTTGGGATTTTAGACTTTTCCTTAGGAGCTATTGAAGGGAACAAGAAGACCAAGGAGTCAACACGGTTTCAGGTAATGTAAATCCTGGGCAACAAGATATCACTAAATTGCAATGTGACTATCTTGTACGTTTCTACTTCCTTTCAAATTGACTCAATGATTTGTATTCACTGCTCTCAATACATCCCTTTAAGCACTCTGGTTGTGCTCTTTCAGAATTCCCATCTCAGAAACCAGACAGTAACATAAGTGAGAGAAGTGAGATGAAAAAATTATGAATATTTGTTATTGTAGGCTGAAAGGTACTTGCTCCACCTAAAGGTATTCAAATGCAAATGTTTAAAAAAGCTGTGCAAAAATTGTTATATTTCATGGCCATTTCCCCACTAGTTCTCAAATGTAATATAAGAACTTCATTTCCTTAATAACACTTAATAAAGCATGTTACTGTCTGAGGCTGTCATAATCAGTGTCATCTGGCCATGTTTAGTTAGAAAGATTTTGTTTTATATGTCTGTATATTCAGTATCTCTATAATGAGCTCACACGAAAAGGATACTCATAATACAAACCATAAAAATCAAATTGATTTAGCAAAACCAAATCGCATGCTTGATAATAAGATATCAAGAATGCACATTTTGTGTTTAGATATTCAATCAAATCTTCGATGCTGTTGTTAGGAATTGTTCTTGCTCTAATGCTCCCATGTGTGATCCTTCAGGAACTCCTGAGTAGTGATGGAAATGATTTTTGCTCAGGTCCTTCCCGTGGAAAGATGAATCATGGTAGCTCATAAACACCATGAAGTGCTCTTGCTTGACAGTTTAACAGCTTTCCCTTTAGTCAGTTGGTATAAAAATCTAATTTTGAGTCTATTCATTTGTGGAAAAGGTCAGTGTAATTTCCTGATAGCTCCAGTGGCCTCCCCCACAATGAGTTGTCCTCCATATTTGACAATGATGCTGGTACCACGTTGGGTAAAGTTAATGCTCTGTGGCATTTTCCCACTGAGCTACTACATAGGGCCTGATTCACAGATATAAAACCCTCTCCTGGACATCATGGTAGACCTTCACTTCTCTCCCCTCACAATCAATCAAGCACTCAATCAACCAATCAGAAAGGCTGGCCAGTTTTTCCCCTTAGCCAACTCTTTTGTCTTCATCTCTTCCACATCACCATGGACAACTCTACCTCTATCACCCTGTGGCTTGACCCCTACACCCCCTCAGTTCAGCCAGGCAGTCTGCAATCGATTTTCCCAGAGTTTATTCTTCCAGATGAAAGTCTGATCAGGTACTCCCCTTGGAAAACCCATTAGGAGCTCCTACCACCCTACTTAGCAGGTTTAGAAGCCACTCACCACTGCTACCTCTCTCTCTCTATCTCTCTAAGATTCATGTTATATAAAAGGAGACTGTCCCATCTGTCCTTAGAAACAGTCTTTCAAATGAATATATAACCTAAATATTATAGGCAAAGAGATGACAAACTTGATTTTTGACATTTTTAGGTTCTGCACTTTCTCTGCTCATCTGGTATATACAGAAGAGATTTGGCCGTCATCATGTGGTGTAGAGTGATGGTTCTCAAGCTTAAACATTTATCAGAATCACCTTGAGTGCTTGTTTAATAGATTTCTTAGCTTTATGCTCAAAGTTCTATTCCTGTATGTCTGGGTCTGCACCCCCAATTTGTATTTCTATCAGTGATGCTGATGTTTCTGGTCCAGGGGCCACAATTTAAGAAGAACTTTCATAGAGTAAAATTTGGAAGAAAACCCACAGTGATAATATTTATTATAACTAATAGTTCTCCTCTCTCTGATATTATATATACATCATAGAGCTGAAATATTTAGCCATAAAAGAATATAATGAGTTTAAAATCATTGACCAAAGTTAGGGTTGGAAATTTTTGTATACAACAATTAATTAAAAACCACATACAAGATACATTAGGTTTCCTTGTTTTCTAAGGTACATATATATTCAACACCTTTACCATGGATTTACAATGAACTTTGCCTGTATTCCACTATTGATTTTTGCTCTTAGTTTTGTATTTACACTCTGAGAATAAATTTCAGTTGATCAACAAGTACATGTGGAAAAAAGCCAAAAAGAACTTTAAAATATTCAATTAGGTGCTATTTGACTTTCACATTTCTTTTTAGATTGCTAGAATAAATCTCTGGAGATTTTACTTTGACAACCAGGAGGACTGATTACATAGCACCTGTATCAAAATTGTGTGGTGTTGGGCTCTGCACCTCCATAGAGAAAACATGACAACCAATTAGAATAGAGGCTACTTTCATAATAAATAGCTGTTGCTTAGGAATAAAGAGTTGTATTTATTAACCCTTTTTAAAATTTACAATGTATACCAATTAAATATTTGACTCATATAATTTGCCAACCAAAAAAGGCCAATAAATTGAGTTTTATTTTCTCAATTACTTTTTGTGTGTGGGTGCCTTTATGGTTGGCATTTTTCTTTTCATGTCAAGGATTTTAGTTTCAACATCTTCCTTGGCCAAATTGCATAGAAAGGAAGATAGAGTTCATAATTTCTGATGTTTTCTTCGAGAAATCTGATCACTCTCTGATTTAGGTACACTGGTTTCCTAGTAACTGATCTCTCACCTTGCTACTTTAAGATAGACTTCCAGCTTTGTTGCCTAGTGACTGTGTTTATCTGGATTTCCTACTGGTGAATGCTGGATTCCTGCCTAGATTCTGATGTCAACTACCTGCCTTCCAACACCCTCATCTATTGCCTTTTGCTTAAGAACTCATAAAAATTACATACCCTGTCCATGTGTAATTTCTCCCTACTTCCTATTTCCTATAGTTTGGCATCTTCTTATGAATGCAAGTCCCCTGTCAACCTATCCTTTGAATAACCTACTCCAGATATTGTTTTTGTGGCCTTGTGCTTGTCTTTGCTTGACCAGTGATATCTCATTAGACTCCTAGCTCCAACCTTCTCCGCTCTGGTTAATTCCATCACCAGCTAAACCAGTGATGGTGAACCTATGACACGCGTGTCAGAGGTGACATGCGAACTCATTTTTTTGGTTGATTTTTCTTTGTTAAATGGCATTTAAATATATAAAATAAATATCAAAAATATAAGTCTTTGTTTTACTATGGTTGCAAATATCAAAAAATTTCTATATGTGACATGGCACCAGAGTTAAGTTAGGGCTTTTCAAAATTCTGACATGCCGAGCTCAAAAGGTTCGCCATCACTGAGCTAAACCATAACCAGTCCATGGTGAAGTCAGGGAGTGTGTGGTGTGCAGATTATAGAGAATCAAGGACAATGTCCCTCTTGGAATGATGTTGCTTCACCCCGAAAGCTGGAACCTAAAACTACACTAGCATTACCGTATTTGTTCTGTCATATTCATTTGTCTGTGATGGACATGGGTGATCACCTACGCTCAGTGAATCCATTAAAATGTCTCCTTTTAGCAGACGTTTCGTATTAATCACTTTTACCTTTTCCCAACCACTTCTCAATGCAAGCAAGCGGTGGCACTCTGGGTCAGGTTGTGTCCATGTGAGTGACAGTGAGTGGCTGCCTGCCTTTGTGAAGAGCGCCATGAGGAAGCCCTCAGAACAGCTCCTGGCCTCTGCAATTCTCCTTGCTCTTCTTTAGAGGCACAGACTGCTATCCAGAACATTCTTGGTGTAGAATTTAAAGCATAACTAACTGCCATAAGCAGGACAAGGAAGGCAACTGTTTCACAGCCACTTGTTAAAGTAATATATGGATATATTCCCCAAAACTCAAGAATGGAGGGAAACAAACCTAGCAACTCTCAGATTCATATAGTATGTTCAGAGGTTTTGTGGCCTTTGAAATAATGAGCATTTAACATTAACAGCTAAAACTGATATACAAAACATAGTTAGTTTTATTGAAGTATACATAAAGATGTGAAAAGGTGAATCATAGTTCCAAACTTCGGCTAAAACTCTAAGCTAACATTTCCTTATTGAAAACTTTTCCGGCTTATTTACACTATCGCCAAAAGCAGCCCTGCAGGATTTAGCTTATGGGCAGCACAACTATTCATATCATGGGGTAGAAGTAGGGAGTGTGTGTGTGTGTGTGTGTGTGTGTGTGTGTGTGTGTACTTTACTTCCCAAGTTGTCACACAGTACTGTGTTCTTTATGGCCTATGAATGCCAGTTTTATATAAAGCTCCTCTCTTGAAAACTTCTCTTTTAATTACCTACTCCTTCCCTCAAATAGTTAAAATGTCTCTAGTTGCTTTTAATTACTCCGTGTGAAGAATATTATGTCTAGTTTGGCATTTTTTTCCCCAGCTATTTCAGCATAATGATGGAAAAGAGCCTTCTGTTTTCATTAGAGTGACCCAGTTGAAAATTACAAAACATAGGTATAGCCTTCAGAAGTGTTTCTCACATTTGCCTGAGCATATCACCTGGGACCCTTTCTCTCACCTCTGTGTTCTGTGTCACACCCCACTCATCCCATCACTTATGTACCCAAATCTCCTGAAGATCAGGAGACTCATCGGCAGAGATCCTGGATGTTTTTATGATCAGACAAGGGGAAGAAATCAGCGCAGCCATGTAGAAAGTTAAGGGTATTTGGGGTCAGGAATCTATTTGAATTTCTGCCACTGTCTTGCTAAACTGCTTAACCTCTTCAAACCACACGTTCTTCATCTGGGACATTGGGGTATTAGCAACTCCCTTTAAAGTTTGTTGTAAGTATTAGATGAAATAATCCAAGTCCATTAGTTCAGTACCTGGCACACAGTGAACGCTCAATAAATATGAGACCCGGACAGGACCAGCTACATAAAGTCAAGGCCCCGTGAAGAAGAAAAATTTGGGGCCCTTAGTTCGAATATTAAGAATTTGAGACAGTGACAGCAAAGCAACAACCCAAACTTGGGGCGTTTCTAATCATAGGACAGTGTACAGCTGCACAGGTTGCCCAGGAGCAAGCCCTGGTTATAGCCTGGTGATCACCTGTCTCGGTTTGTCCAGGACTGAGGGGTTTCCTGGGACATGGGTCTTTCAGTGCTAAAACCAGAAAAGCCCTGGGCAGACTGAGACAACCGGTCACCTGAGCACTGTGAAACCACTTTACGTTGCTGGGTTTTGAAGACAGATGTCAAGATATTTAGACTTTTGCCAGAGAATGTCTATTTAGTAAATCTTTCCTAAGGGCTTTCTGAAGGGCTAGCCATCAGCTATTATTGAAAATAGAATAGTATTTTTGAATAAAATTAACAATGACAATACAGATGGGAAACTTTTCCTCTTAGTTTTGACTGCTCACAAGTTCTAAGACATTTTTAAGGATCTCCTGTGTGTGTGTGTGTGTGTGTGTGTGTACTTTACTTCCCAAGTTGTCACACAGCTGAAAGTTGTCATAGCTGAAAGTTGTTTTTCCAACTTCTCCCATTTCCCCCAAGCCCCAGCCCCAGACAACCACTTTTTTAAAATATTTTTTTGTTGATTTCAGAGAGGACAGGAGAGGAAGAGAGAGACAGAAACATCAATAATGAGAATCATCCATTGGCTGCCTCCTGTATACCCCCTACTGGGGATCAAGCCTGTAGACAACCACTTTTTTACTCTGTTTCTGTGTGTTTAACTCCCCTTCTCCCCCCGAAATTCCACGTATAACTAATACTATGCAGTATTTGTCTTTTTCTGTCTGGAGAATTTCACATAGCAACATACCCTCAATGTCCATCCATGTTGTCCCAAATGGCAAGCTTTCTTTCCTTCTCATTTCTGTTCCCCCATTGACGGATGCTTGGCTGTTGTGAATAATGCTGCAATAAACATGCGAGTGCAGATAGCACGTTGATATTTTATTTTCATTTCCTTTGAATATATTCCTGGAACTTGGATTGCTGGATCATATTGTAGTTCTATTTTTTTATTATTTTTTTTGAAACTTCATACTGTTTTCCATAATGGTTGTACCATTTTACATTCCCATCAACAACGTAATAAGGTCCCCTTTTCTCTACATCCTCTCCCACACTTGTTATGTCTTGTTTTAGTTGATAATAAGGCCTGAGGATCTAATGTGAGACATGGTGATTACAGTTGATAACTGTATTGTATAATGGAAATTTGCTAGGAGCGTAGAACATAAATGTTCTCTCATACACACAACACACAAAGATAAGCACATGAAGTGATGGATGTGCTAATTAACTAGATGGGGGAGATCCTTTCACAATGTATAGGTATGTCAAATCACTACAATGTGCACTAAAATATCTTAAAATTTTATTTGTCAATCATACATCAATAAAGCTGAAATTTTAAAATAAATGATCTCCCACACTCTAATCCATAGGTGACCTATGATTCAGAGCACGACATACTGTTTGACAAAGTAATCATGAATGTAAATAAATTGTACCAGTTTCCAGTAGATGAAAAAAATATTGAGGTAGTACTCTTATCATCCTTGAAAAAGGTGGCATCACCAGAAAATTTCCTCCTTTCAAAATTATGATTGAGGAAGCTGGGTTTATTTGCATTCCAAAGAGTCCACTTTTAACACCTGCAAAATTTATTCACTAATATATAGACATGTCGCACATTCACACCAATCAAACCACTATGTCTCAGATGTCTTTATGCCTCAGGGAAAAACTAAGGTTTAAAACAGCTCCAGGAACTTCACTTAGAATGTTCTTATGTTCTTTCTGCCTGGAATGTTCTCTCCCACTCTTTCTCTAAAAACAAAATCAAACAAACAAAACCAAAACAAACAAGTGAAAAACAGCCCAAGACACGTATATGTCCTTTAGATCTCAGCCTAGTGTCACTTTTCTCACTCTTCAAAGTAAGGTAGATACCAGCCTGCCCCAGTTTTACTTTTCGTAATGTCCTGTTCCCATCTGTCAGAGCGTCTGTCCACTTCCTATATGCCGTGTTGTTTTTGTGTTAACTTGGGTAATGTCCCTCTCCCCATAGGGTGTATATCTGAAGACAGGAATCTTGATGGTTTGGTTGAATGCTTTCTCCCTTGTACCCAACACAGGGCCTAGCGATGGAGGCACTCACTACATATTTGCTGAATGAGTAAAGAAATGAAAAATTAAAATGTTCAAAGATACGGGCTCTAGGAGAAACATACAAGTTTCTACAGAATTTATTATAGACACTTCCCGTTCATTGTGCTTTCCTGGGGAAAATGGCGCTTAGCTCAAAAGACATTAACATTTAAATTCTAAGAAGGTCACTGTATTGGAAAACTATATTTTATTTCTACAAAAAGGTCATATAATACTAAATGAAAAGCACATTAAAAGTATTTATTGGCTGTGCATTATATTTTTATTTTAATTAAACAATTTTTTAAATTACAGTTTACAGTCCATATCATTTTGCATTAGTGTCAGAAGAACAGCATAGTGATTAGACAATCATATACTTTACAAAGTGTTTGCCCTGATATTTCGAGTGCCCCTGGCACCATACATAGTTATTACAATATTATTGACTATATTCCCTATGCTGTACTTTACATCCCTGTGCTGTGCACTGTATCTTAATGACAGGTTAGGTGATTCCTTGACCTTCTTCAAAATCACACTGTAGGGTGCAGGTACCAGTAGCAAAGATTAGGCTGTGGTCCTTTGGGAGCAAGATTTGGGTGGCCTGGTTGACCACTTAGGGGTATGATGTGGGTGCTGTAAAACCCATCTTGGCTACTGCATTTGGCTACAGATTATTGTGAGGATGCCTATCAGCTCTCTCAAGAGGGATCTCTCTGCATTAGGTCATCTGAGTATTCCTTTGCAGGAGAATCCCTTGCCCCATCCTCATTCCATGCCATTGTGCCACCCCCACCCCCATGCTAACTCCTTTAGTTTTCACTAACATTAGCTGTTTCTTTCTCTGTGGTCTCCATTCCTGCCCCTCCTACACTGATCTTTTACACTCTTCAGGCTCCCAGCATCCAGGCTTAGCAAGGGCCATCTTAATGTAAAGGTTCCTTTGCTTGTCCATGTCCCTGTGGATGCTCCCTGAGTAGAGCTGGTGTTTGACTTACTGTTGCTTGCAAAGCACAGTTCTTGGCACATTAATGATGTTCTGCAGATAACAGAGACTAAACTTGGCTTTAAGACGTAATTTTCCAGAGATAATTTCACTGCCATTCAATGGAATCTCATGTGGTATGGTTCATATGTAGATTTACTAGTAGTGTCTTAGTGCATGAGAATACTAGTATATATACATATATATATTTACATATTTACATATACATGTGTGTATGCACGCAAAAACACATGTATATACATATTGTGTTGATTTCCTGTGGCTACCAAAACAAACTACTACAAACAACGTGGCTTAAAACAAGAGACATTAATTCTCCCACATTAATTCTGGAAGCCAGAAGTCGTATATCAAAGGTGTTGGCAGGACTGTTCCCCTGCCTGAGGCTCTAGATTCCAGATTGTACTTTTTGGCTCTTCCAGCTCCTTGTGGCTGTCAGCTTTCATCTGCTTGTGGTTTCATCACTCTAATCCAGAGGTGGGGAACAACCAGCCCACGGGCCATATAAGGCCCATGAAATCATTTGGTCTGGCCATGCCAAGGCATTAGGGGTGAGTTAATGTTTGACCAAATACAGCAGGCTAATTTTTAAGTTGATAATTTTGTACGGCCCTCAAATGATGTTATAAATATCCAAATGGCCCTTGGCAGAACAAAGGCTCCCCACCCCTGCAGTCTAATCTCTGCCTTCTTCACGTGGCCTTCTCTGTGTCTGTCTTCTCTGTGTGTCTCTTAGAAGGACACTTGTCACTGGATTTAGAGTCCATCCAGAATGATCACTTCAACTCAAAATCCTTAACCTAATTACATCTCCAAAGACCCTTTCCAAATAAGGTCACATCCACAGGCTCCAGGAATTAGGACCCAGACATATCTTCTCAGGAGCTACCATTCAACTCACGACACATCCTATATAATATCCTATATAATAAAAGGGTAATATGCAAATAGACAAAATGGCAGAACAACCGAATAACCAATCAAAGCGTAATATGCTAATGATATGCTAAGACTGCTCAACTGCTCACTATGACATGCACTGACCACCAGGGGGCAGTCAATTGGTCGACCAGTTGCTATGACGTGCACTGGCCACCAAGGGGCAGGCGCTCCGACTGGTAGGTTAGCTTGCTGCTGAGGTCCTGCGAATAGGGACTGAGATGGGCCGGACACGCCCTGGAGCCCACCCGCGGTCCCTCCCCAGCTCAATTGTGCACCAGTGGGGTCCCTCAGCCTGGCCTGTGCCCTCTCACAATCCAGGACTCCTCAGAGGATGTCAGAGAGCCAGTTTTATCCCAATCCCGCAGGCCACTCCCCTTGTGAGGGCGCCAGATGCAAGGCTCATGGCTGGTGAGCGGTGCTGCTGCAGCATGAACCTCAACCAATCGGGACTGTTTGGGCATGAGCCCATGGCAGTCACAGTGGGGTTGGGATGAGCAGGAGTGGCAGGTAGAAGCTGCAGGCAGCATTGGACTGCAGGTTTCAGCTGGATCCTTGCAGGCCACTCAGAGGGACCCCACCTGTGCACAAATTCGTGCACCAGGTCTCTAGTATATTATATCCTGATGTATCTTAAAATCCATCAGTTTTTCTACTGATAAACAAAGATTCCCTATTTCCTACAAACCCTGCCCTAGGGTTTAAAAGTATGTATATATTTTCAATAATTTTAATATATAAAAGTATATATGTATGTGTATACATTCCATATATATATTCTTTTCTTTTGTTATTTTCCTTCAATTAAACACCACTGTTTTAGAGTTATTTAAAAAACACCTCTATCTTCAAGATAGAATTCTAAGCAATTGAGCAAGTTGTTGCATAAATTTAGTCTCCTTTTAGTATGTGTGCTATTTTATCTACAAAAATATCTGTTCCTTCTCATTTTTTAAAGAAAGTAGGAATTAGCTGATGTTTCAACTGGTGCTACTGACTAAATAGGATTACTTTTGCATATCTGTAGACATTCTGCATGCTTTTTTTTCTCCCTAAATTATATTCTTACCATTCTTTAGTTAAAACTTGGCTAATCATTTTTGCATGCAAACCTGTTTCAAGACAATAAAGCTGGAAAAAAAAGTTCCCAAACAGATTCATACATTTATAAACCTTACTTCTTATTAAAAACTTCCAAACAAAATTAAGCTAGACCAGATTTAAAAATTGCTTTTGAAATTTTACTTATTAACAGCATTTTGATTAGGATGACCACAGCCTTCTTATATATATTATGAAGAGTTAGTTTCTCTATTTTAAAAAAAATATATTTTTATTGATTTCAGAGAGGGAGAGGGAGAGAGAGATAGAAACATCAATGACGAGAGAGAATTATTGATTGGCTGCCTCCTGCATGGCCCCTACTGGGGATCGAGCCCACAACCCAGTCATGTGCCCTGACCAGGATTCAAACCTTGACTTCCTGGTTCAATAGATCTACGCTCAACCATTGAGCCACATCTACCAGACAGTACCTCTATTTTTAATAATGGTGATCTAGAAATACAATGAAGGCTCTTACAGGCTGTGTTCCTGAATTGATTCTTTGTAATAAATACTAGTAATGATTAAGAAATTTCTAAAAATTAAAAGTACATTTTAAAGTACTTTTAAACAAAAGTAAAATTAATCCTCTTTAAATATTTAAAGGTGACCATTTGAATAGAGGAGGATAAATTAAGGTTATGGAATTTTATCTCATACTAGAGGACCAGTGCACAAAATTTGTGCACTGGGGGAGGGGGGGTTCCCTCAGCCCGGCCTACGCTCTCTCACAGTCTGGGACCCCTTGGCGAACATCGCTCTTGTAGTCTGGGACCCCTAGCTCCTTACCATCCACCTGCTCACTGCTCTTTACCGGCTTCTGGCTGAGCGGTGTTTCCCCTGTGGGAGCATACTGACCACCAGGGGGCAGTTTCTGCATTGAGCGTCTGCCCCCTGGTGGTCAGTGCACATCATAACGACTGGCCGTTCTGTTTGTTCCGCCATACCGGGCACTTATGCTTTTATTATATAGACTAGTAGCCCGGTGCACGAAATTCATGCACATTAAAAGGGAATTAATTAGCAGAGATATTTTAATATTGCTATTTGCCCTTTCTCTATAATAGAAGTGTGAGAGATGAAAGGAAATTAGTAAAATGTATATAAAAATAATATATAAATTTATTAATAAATAAACAGTAACAAAAGGATATAACAACAACAAAGGCATGATATAAAAACGACAAAAACATGATATGAAAACAACAAAAACATGATATAAAAACAACAGTGATGCAAATAATGACTGATAAAGTGATTCAACTTATTCTAATATCTCCCTGTACACCACATTAAGAGTGAAAACACTTTCAGAGTGCTTGACTGATTTCCCTTGTGATGAAGTATTTAGAACTCTAACTGTAACGTCACATGCTCTTCAAACTTGAGAGAAAGCAACATATAACTGACCATGTGCAAAAATGGGTTCAGGTAGGAATATGCCTACTCTGTCTAGAGTTTGTCCTTGTGATTTATCAATAGTCATCACAAATGCTGGCATCACAGGAAACCGTCATCGAATCAATTTAAATGGGAGGCCAGTGTCAGATGGGGACAAATTAATTCTTGGAATCAGAACAACCTCTCTCTCTGCAGATCCTGTTAATACTTCAGCTTCGATAATGTTAGGTCGTAATCTTTTGATAATAAATCTGGTACCATTACAAAGACCCCATTTACTATTGAGATTTCTCAATAGCATGATGATTGCGCCCACTTTCAATTTTAATTTATGACACAGCATTCCGGAAGGAGCAATACTATTAAGAAATTTGATGGGAAAATTTTCGTTTTCAGCATCATCTGTGGAATCAATGGAATCATCACTCAAATATGTGTGAAAAATCTCCATCAAGTATATCCAAAATTTCTTCATTTAATTTTTGAACATGCTCATTTTTTGGAAAAAGAATTGCACACTTAGATATATTTTTAATATTATCTATAGATATAGTATTTCCAAAGGTAGCTTCAATAATAGATCCATTACAAATCATTTCACATTCCATTTCTAAATGAAAACTGCTATCAAGTTTGCCATCTCCAAGTTTTACTCACCATCCACTATAAGCAGAATCCTCTGATCTCATATTTGTTGTAAGAGACAACTTTCTGAAACATCTCCAAACATTGCAGTACTTTAAACTCGTTTGTACTATGGCTGATCACATAGCATGCGGTACAATACTGAGACATTGTCGAAAATCCCCTCCAAGAAGGAGAACTTTCCCACCAAATACAACATTCAGACTCATAATTTGTCTTAGTAATCTGTCTATGGTGTTTATAGCATGACTGGATGCCATGGTGCATTCATCAATAATGAGAAGTTGGGCCTTTTAAATAGTTTTAGCAACTTCACTCTTTATATTGAGTCTAGAAATTTAAGTTTCATTTAATGGAATGGGTAATTTATATTGGGGATGAAAGGTGCTTCCACTGAGAAGTAAATTTGCAGCAATTCCTGTAGACACTGTGGGTAAAACAGTACCACCACGACCTCTAATATAATGTATTAAAACTTTATACAGATATGCAGGAGAATAGGATTCCTAGCTGGCAGGCCCCTGACAGCAAGCTGGCCACCTGTCAATTCTGTGAGGAATGGGGCTCCCTCCTCCCTCCTGTCAGGGTCCGGGGTGCAGGTGAATGGGGTTCCTGGCTGGCAGGCCACTGACAGAAAGCTATCCAACAGCAGATTTTGTGAGGAATGAGGCTGCCTCCTCCCTACTGTCAGGGTCTGGTTTGAAGGCCAGACTCAGTACTTCCACACTCTGCTCCGAGGGTGGGTTCCTGCCTGAAACCTCACCCTGAGGGCAGGTTCCTGCCTGAAACCTCACCCTCCAGGAAACAGCTGGGGGAGGGCGCAGCCGTTTCCAAGACGACCCCTGCAGGACTGACTTCCTTCTGGTTGGTTGAGCTTTGGGATGTGATGTTACACCCAGGGTTTTTATATAAGTAGATTGTCAGCTCATACGAATTAGAAGTTGTTGCTGCTATGGCATATTGCTATATGTTGTGAGTTACTTCTCCAGAATAGGTCTCCTACACATGGTCCAAAAAGATGATAGACTGACTTTGTTTTAATGTCATGTGGTTTTTCTTTATCAAATTATTCCATTTGGCATTATGAGTTTTTGAAAAATGAGATAATGATAACTCTGGGGAAAACATGAAATACTCTAGAAGGAATTCTGTTATTAGAAAAAGAGGAACACAGGAAAAATTATTTGAAGCTATATAAAAATTATTGGAAATCATGAAGCTATATAGATTGATTTTGGTAGCAATGACAGTGCTCTAAAGTAGTAGAGGAAATTAATTAGGTAATATTTGAGGTGGGTAGAATTTTCTTCAAACCCAATGAAATGAAAAAATCTCACTGGATTAAAAAATAGATAAACTTTTCTTAGCATACTGAAGTATCAAGAAAGATTCAAATGCCTTATTTAAACACTAACAGTGGTTCGGTGAAGGCCTAGGGGAGGTGCATGGGTCAATGCGGGGAAAAGGGAACATTTGTAATACTTTCAACAATAAAGATAAATTTATAAAAAGAAGTCAGTGAAGGTAACATACCTGGGTTGTTCCTTTGTGAATGTATAAATATCCCCAGGGAATATTTATATATAAATATGAACTACCTTTGTAGGTTTAGTTCATCTTAGCTCATACATATACAATCTTAACTTTCTTGATAAATACTGTAATAATACAAGAATATACATTATAAAATCCTTTTATCCAATTCTGTATCTTAATTGTTTCGAACAAAAGTTTTATAGGACTAAGTTCTATATAGTTTATGATATAAAAAATCTGTGTACTTTGTGGGTTTAGAAAAATAAGAATACAATATTAAACCATCTACATAAAATACAGAACATCTTTTCATCTGAAAGAGTACATTTCACTTTTATTGTTTAGGCTACCAACCAATGTAAGACACAATTGATGTTGTTTGTACGTGTGAGAGTTCCTACCAATTATACATATGCTTATCTTGAAATACTATATACTATACTGTATACCCTTGAAATATTCAAATACCCATGGCCTCCACACTGATTATTTTTGGACTTCTAAAAAATGTGCAGGCCAGTTACATGAACCAAAGTATTAAAGGGTGGGGAACTTATGGGACGCTATATGTCTCATGCTATTTGGGATTAAAAAATTAAAGAATTTATACCTGAGAGAGAGAACTAATAAAAAGATTGAACAAATTCCCAGGGTGCACATTAGCAGACAATGTGTGCAATCTGAGAATGCAGCAGAGAGTCAGACAGACTATTCTTGCTCTGTCTAAATCGAAATGTGGGTGCCTTAGTGTGGGTGTTCTTCACAGTTTGGTCCTCAGTTCTCCGCTCTTCTCTTACCACATTATCTCCTTAGAGATCTCATTCACTACCAGATGGTGGGGCCAAAGTTGCAATGTTAAATGAGTGGCTGACACACACACACAAAAAACACCCCACCTGAATTGTTCTTAGTCAAAGACAATGATAAATGAGACCAAAAAGGGAAGAATCAACATTAGACAGTGATTCTCAACCAGAGGTGCTTATCAGAATTACCCGGCAACTTATTCTAAATATACAGGCCATCTCGTAATCAAAATACCCAGTGAAGTGGCCTAGGTCTATGTATTTTGACAAAGCTTCCCAAGAAATTTGAAAGCATGCTTCTGGTTAGAACACCTGGTTTAGGAAAATGTAAGCCCCTATTTAATCTACTTTTCATCCCTGATTTTAAGCAACCCACATTAAAGTTCATCCCCAGTGACTAAAAAACAGTCTCAGACGGCCAATCAGGATTATAAAGTGTCTGAAAAGAAGGATGATAGACATAGCTGAAAAGGCTTCACAGGGGGATCCAAGGATTAGAAAGACAAAGAGATGTTTTTGTCACAAAAATCAGATTGCATAAGTTGTGTAGGCGCAAAGGTTTACAAGACATGCAAACATTGTCAAGCAAACAACAATGTCAAATGAATGACAGTTTTAAAAGGGCATATCTTTAAGGGTCAATGTTTTACATAAGCATTCCAGCTTTTAGTAACAGATGTTGATTTTGAATTTTAGACGGAAACGGACTGCCTGATTTAGGTCATGATGCAACCAATTTATTTCAAAATCTGCCCAAATAAACATTTCTTTCCAGATCTCGTCAATATGTGAATAAAATACAAAGCAGCTAGACGTGTATGTGATACCTTCAAATACTTACAGTATGGATGATATATGGAAGACCCCATAGACTGCCAAGTAGAATGAATAAGTGGATACCACAGGAAGATTTCTGACTCAAAACAGCTAGCATTTAGAGCTGTCCAAGCACAAGATGAAGTGCCACCCAAGGCTTTTAGTTGCTTGACACTGTGGGCATCCAAGCTGAGGCTGCAAGGAGACTCACAGGGATGTGTAAGAGAGGGGAATATTGCATCACTTGGACTCAAACGTGGTGTGAGGAGGGATGTATGTAGGCTGTGGGTTAGAGGGGGTGGAGAGAGCAGTAGATGCGGTTGCTTTATCCAAGCACTTTCTTACCTAATGATGCTTGTACAGAGGCCTGTGGCTCTTTTCTATGAGCTCTCTCCCTGATGATAGAACATATTTATGCTTCTGACCTCCGGGGAACTTATAACTTTGAGAACACACAATTCCTAGATCTCAAAGGTCTCTCTCTTCTCCTCAACTGCTCAAGGCATTATTTTCCCCGTATTTGTCCATCTCAGAAACAGGCTTGTATTTCAATGACATATGCAGATTGCTACTTTGCTTTTCACCAACATAAAAGCAAAGGCTTGCTTTTTTCATAGGTGTGTAAACTGAGTGGAGTGAAAAGCCTCTGCCAACATCAGGCAAGATTATTTATTGTTTTCTTTCAATCTACAAGGCCCCTGAGCCTGTCAGAGCAGGAGATTAACCCCACAGCAAGGAATTACTGTTAGCAAAGCCTTCTTACTTGTCACACTATCCCTGATCCCTGTGAGGTTTGATCATTTAATTTGGAGTTTATGCGTATGTTTTCTGGTAGAGGTTGATCTCTATTTATAATTAGACTAGAGGCCCGATGCATGAAATTCATGCAAGTGTAGGCCTTCCTTCCCCTGGCTGCCAGCACTGGCTTCTCTCTGGCACCCAGAACCCAGGCTTCCCTCGCAGTCCTGGCTTCGTCCTGAAGGTCGTCCAGAAGGATGTCCAGTCTAATTAGCATATTATGCTTTTATTATATATTTCTGAAGATCAAGGGATAGCACAAATATCTGCAAGTCCCCAATATTTCCCTACTCACTGTCAAAGAAGTGTTTCCCCACAAGAACGATAAGGAATCAATGTGCAGTGAAATTCACTTTCAAGGTTCCAAGCATCACCTCAAGAAGCATCCCGTCTTGTCAATGTTCATTACATTTAGTTCTCCATACAGCCTGAACTCAAGGCTGGTAAAAGGAACACAGGGGACATCACGCAGTGAATCAGTTACACGGAGCTCCAACATCAGCTTGCCTTTTTCTTTTTTTTATTGCATCATGACTTGAATTAATTCCTCAGCTTCTTCAGCTTTAATATAAAAGGAATAACACCTGCTCGTTAGCATTGCTTTGAGGGTTAACTATGTAAAGTTAAACTATTTAAATCCCTTAGCCTGGTGTTTGGTACTTGAGAAATATCTGCTTTCCCTGTCTCTGCTTTATCAAGTGGTCGACTCCCTGCTTGGTCATTATGTCAGGTACTGAAGTCTGGAGAAATCATATAGAAATCATAATTTCCAGGTGATTTAGGCACTGTCAACAGTATCAGATTTAAAAGTACTGCAGAGCCCTTCAGACACAATTGACGACACTATGATTTGCAGACCGTGCTAACTGATAGTATTCTGAGAACCCCTACCTGATTAAAACAAAGAAGCTATACAGACACGTGTGGTGCTCCTCAAGCTGCAATGGGTGTTCTGTGGCCATGACAATGTCTTCAAAGACATTGCAATTAAAACCGAGCACCAATACACAAGCCACATCCCTGTCTCACAATCCAAAAGGCCAATCCAAATCTGTGTAAGGACATGCGTACAATGTATGTCCCTCATTTAGGAGCAGCCTGGTTCTTCTCACCACCACCACCCCCCACCCCCCACCCCCCCCTGCCACACACACACACACACACACACCTTCTTTTTGCTACAAAATATTTCATTTATTTTCTAAGTTCACTTTAAAATATATCTTCCAAGACATAAATGCTACAGAGCTTAAAGAGTCAAGTAGTCCAATGAGGCTTGTTCACTAAACCCAGAAGCTCTTCAATTTTCTGCTCCAGACACACTCTCTCTTATATTCTCATTGTTTAATCAGGCATTTATCTCCAAATCTTTACACTAAATTTTAAGGATCATCTATCAACTACCTTCTGTGGAAGGATAAAGCTTTTTCTTGCTCCTACCACATATATCTCCCCATCTGCCAGTATGGATTATAGAATCTGGTTATGTTAATTAATATTCAATGCTTACATTATTATAAATATGTAGATAGTGTTAATAGTTGAGCCATGTAGTGTACTAGGATTACTATTTTTCTTTTTTTGCAAACTTGTTTTTTACACCCCCCCTTCGGCTCTCTCTTCTTCAAACCATTTGTTTTGGCCAATGTTTTTCTTTTTTATTATTACCTTTTTAATTTATATTTTTTATTGAATTTCTTGGGGTGACATTGGTTAAAAAATTATAGTGAAGTTTCAGATATACAATTCTATAACACATCATCTCTATATTGTATTGTGTGTTCACCAAGTTATGTCTCCTTCCATCACCGTTTATTCCTCCTTGACCCTCTCCTACCTCCCCTCCCCCACCCCTTTCTCCTGGTAATCACCATACTATTGTCTGTGTCTATGAGGTTTGTTTTTTTGTTTATTTAATCCCTTCACATTTTTGCACCCAGTCCTGCAACCCCCTTCCCTTTGAAAGCTGTCAGTCTGTTCTCTATCTAAGAGTCTGTTTCTATTTTGTTTGTTAGTTTTGTTCCACTATGGAAGGCAGTATGGAGTTACCTCAAAAAAATTAAAAATGGAACTGTCTTATGACCAAGTGATTCCACTTCTGGGAATTTATCTGAAGAAACTGGAAACACTAATTTGAAAGAATACATGCACCCCTATATTCATTGAAGCATTATTTCCAATAGTCAAGATTTGTAAGAAACCCATGTCCTACAGTAGATGAGTGGCCAATGTTTTTCTAATTCAAGGCCGTTCTCCAAATTCACTCTTACTTAAGAGCAGGGCACTAGAATGCTGGAGGGAACTTGGATGTCTATATCCTTAAATTTTTCCTCTTCAGATAATTAAATCACCTGAAGTTCTCATCTGGAGTTTTTGGTATCAGGATAATGCTGGTCTCATGAAATTACTGGGAAGTGTTGCCTTTTCTTCTATTTTTTGGAAGAATTTGAGAATTGGTATTAATTCTTTAAATATGTTTATCTTATTTAAATTATTTTCCAACATTTTTCTTTAGTTATACTTTCTATAAACCTGTACAATTAGAAAGAAAATATCTTGACTTCCTTTTGGGGCTAAAAGAACCAAACCACAGTAAGAGTGTAGATTATATAACATGCACTAATAAAAGCAGAAACTAGTGTGCTTTTATTTATTAGCCTCTTGCTTTTTTTAATTTTTATTTTAATGGCATCGAATGAAGCCTATATGCATTAAGGTGAACTTTAGGAATGATTGGAATTTATTTTGGCTTGATTTCTTTTTTAAATGTCTCTTCAGTTTCACTGCAAGATAAACAGTTTATTCAGGGTAAGACAAACCACATTGGAGTAAGGATTTACATGTTTTATTACTTACTCTTTCTTGTAATGTTTTGAGATATTTACTTACATTTAATTCTACTGAAGCATTATGGAATAGCTTCATTGTGAGGTATGGGTGGTTTCTATTTTCAAACCTGGAACTATAGTAAATAATATTCATATTTTTAAAAGACTTGTATTTTTGAATACTTGAACTCAAAACTACTTTCTTGACTGGTAAAATCTCCACCGTGTTTTTAAAGTACATTTTTAGTTACCTAAGTATATGCTAAAAGCTTCTAAACTTGTGTAAGTCATGAAAAGGATAATATTTCCCAGCTTGATACCGTGCTCAAAATAAAGAAAATTGTATTGATGTATTCAATCGTTTCTTGATTCTCTCTATATCCTCCTCCAGCCTTACTTAAATATAGTTGACAAGCATAAGCACACTTCTTATGTGCTCTCAGTCAACCCACAGTAGAGGATAATCACTTATTTTTGTCACAATGGCATTGCTATGTGTTTTGTTCCTGGACTTGAACTGGAAATCTAATCTATTTTTGTTGATGAGTTCTAAGGCTAATAACTATTCCATTATCATATCACACAAACTGTTTGGCTAGTTTTTAATGGGAGAATATACAAAAAGACTGAACAAAGCAAACATAATCAAATCAAAATTCAGCTCATGCTGCCTATAATGGTTTACTGTGACATACACATGTTTTACAAAAATGTTGATTACTTTAATTATAAAACTGTTTTATCTTTCAGTGGTAACATAAGAATAACAAATCTATTTTTCCCATCAGAGAATCAATCACATTGGTTGATTACTCTGTGACGAGCATTTTCTTTTATTCAGTGGTCCCTTTACCCTCAAAAAACTTAAAGTGTAAGGAAACCTAAATATACACATTCACATAGTTTGAAAAGGACTTGGAAAACATGAGGGTAAGGATTTTGCTAGTTTAAGAAAGACTAAATCTCTGCATGTCGACAGACAGGACAAAAGATGAGGCTTGGGTATAGTTTTTAATGCAGAGAAGGAGGGAGCAGGGATAGGGAGCAGAGTAAGCAGGCATTCTCAGAGGGATACTGGAGCAAGACCAGTTTCCAGAAGTGGTTTAGTGCAAGGTAAGAGTTGTGAAATGAAAACATTTAAATATTGTCCACAATAACTGTTGTTGTGGGAGTAAGTCAATGAATGCCTCATGTGTCCAAGATACCAGTTGAAGTCTGTAAAATTTGATTAATAGGAGTCATGGGATTTAAGCCAGTCTTGAAAGGATTCTTTCCCCTGTGTCTGGCTGACTGGGAAAGTCTCTACTGGAGGGAAGGCTGACCATGGACTGGCGAGGGCTGTGGGAGAGTGAACACCAAGGGGCAAGGGCAGAGAGGGTATCCAGGAAAACTCTGTTTTCTCCTCTGCTCACAGAATACTTCAGGTACTGTCAATACTTTACTTTTGGCCACTAAATGTTTGAATTTTCCACACCAACCGATTCTGACACTAACTGCCTAGAATTAATGTAGACCCCACAGGTTAAGGGCTCAGTCCCACAAGATAGTCCTCCCCAACCCCCACGTCACATGCCAATTGCAAGTAGTGGGTCCCCAGGTTATTCACAACTTCTGTCTGACTTGGCTATAAATAGAGGTTCCCATGATTCCCTCCTTAGGTTTGATCACTTGTTAGAACAGCTCACAGAACTCAGGGAAACACATTCTGGTATAATAAAGAATATGATAATAGATACAGAGGAACATCCGGATGAAGAGGTGCATAGAGCAAGGGTTCTGAGCACAGGAGCTTCTATCCCTATGAATTGGAGTACACCATCCACTGGGCATGTAGATATGTTCACCCACCCAGAAGCTCCCCAAATCCCATGCTTTTAGGATTTTTATGGAAGTTTCATCACACAGGCATGATCAATGATTAACTCCATGCCCAGTCCCTTCCCTCTCTGGAGAATGGGATGTGGGGCTTAAGGTTTCAAGCTTCTAATCATGCCTTGGTCTTTACTGTGACTACCCCCCATTCAAGAGCCCACCAAGAATCACCTTATTGGAACAAAAGTCGCCCCTATCACCTAGGAAATTCCAAAAGTTTTAGGAGCTCTGTGTCAGGACCCAGGGTCAAAGACCAAATACTAACAGGAATTAGTATTTTACAGAGGACTTAAGGACACAAATGCAATGCTGGTAAGAAGGCATGGTGTGCTATTGCAATTCTTTATAACTGTCTTTAGCTAATAAGAAAATGAATCATTTAATATTTTTGGTAACAAAAGTTTAAGCCTCAATCAAGAGAGACTAGATTGACTTTCAGATGTTTTAAAGTTCACGTTTTACATTTGTGAAAAAATAGCACATGGATTATACATAAATGCCATTTCCTGGACTAAAGAACACATCAGTCCAATAATTGCTTTCTGAATAATTCATATTAACAGCATGAGACAAAGCATGCAGGGCTCTGCACTCGTTGGCAACAAAAAATAGAAAAATATCTTCATGTGAACTGTTAAAACCATGGTTGAGGAGTAGAAAAACAGACCAATAAATTATTTTCAGAAGCAGACTGATCCATAAATGCATTAGGGAAGAAGCAGCATGGGAAACATTTATTCTGTGCCTTCAAATTTGCAGATTAAGAAAAATATTAACTATTGAAATGTAACAGAAGTTTGTCTAAAGTAAATGCAGTCAGATCTTTAAATTGAAATATAAGCCACAGAGCAGGGTCAAAGGCAAATTTGTCATCAAGGTAGGAAGTAAAAACCCACCATTACAAAAACAAAGTAATCTCTGACCCCATGTATGACATTGCTAATAACTACACAAACCTATTGATTACAGTAGCTGTTCACTATGTTAGAATTTGATTAGTAAATATTAGATAGTTAATTTCACACTCATGCCTGCAATAACTCCCTTTCCATTTTTTCTTTTCTTCATTTATTTCTTTATTTATTTTTTTGGTTAATCCTTACCCAAGGATATTTTTCCATTGATTTTTAGAGTGAGTGGAAGGGAAAGGGAGAGACAGATAAAAACATCAATGTGACAGAGACACATGGATTAGTTGCCTCCTGCATGTACCCTGATCAGGGCCACCCCAACCAGGGCCAGGGAACCTGCAACAAAGGTACATGCCCTTGATAGGAATCGAACCCAGGACCTTCAGTCTGCAGGCCGACATTCTATCCACTGAGCCAAACTTCATTATTTTCTTTTTACTTCTAAAAGGAGATGGAAAACCTTCAGAGATAGAAAACATTTATTAACTTTGAGTTTTTGTGATTGTTGTTCCCTTTTATAAAAACCTAGAGGCCCATTGTATGAAATTCGTGCAAGAGTAGGCCTTTACAGCCGCAGCGGCTGCCTCAATCCTGCAACCCTGGCTGCAACCCTGGCTTCTTCTGGAAGGTCATCTGGAAGGACATCTGGATGGCCATTCGGTAGATATGTATATTACACTTTTATTATTATAGATAAATCTTACTTCAAGTTATATGATAGCCAATGGGAAAGCAAACTAAAATCTAAAATCTTTACATTTCTCCTATCATTCAAACCAGGTGGCTTTACAAAAGGGGCCAGGTTTTATGTCCATGCGGTATATGGTACATAAGTATGCACAGGGAATGTGTTTATAAGAAACACAAGGAAAGAGTGAGTTCATGAGCAGAGTCTTCTCATTTTCTTTGCCAGGAAAGCTTTGTGGTGACACGATGTGTATCATAGAATGACCAAGGTAGCTCTGTGTCTCCCGGCTTCCCTGGGGATTGAAGGTACTTCAGATTAAACAAGTAAACAACCCCAACCACTAGGAGGGGTGCTGAAGGTAGAGAGCCCAAGTAGAGAAATGGTTGATGAGTTTGGGGAGCAGGGAGAAAGGTGGACAAAGAGAGAGAGAGAAATGCTGACTTGCTTATTTGACCTTCACCCCATTCATGGGCAAATATTAACCTGTTGCTTTCACTGAATTTTTGCTCTAGCAGGGGCAGGGTGACCTTGATGCAGTGTACCGCAGAGCCCTGCTGAGACAGGAAACAGGAAACTTCACCTCCGCTGCTGCAGCCCTGTGAGAAAACCTCACATGTGGGGGAAGACAATTAGGGCTAAAAGGGGATGGAACTTGCAGGCAACACCTACAGCAGTGGTTCTCAACCTTCCTAATGCCGCGACCCTTTAATACAGTTCTTCATGTTGTGGTGACCCCCAATTTCATTGTTACAAATTGAACATAATTAAACCATAGTGATTAATCACAAAAACAAAATGTAATTATATATGTGTTTTCCGATGGTCTTAGGCGACCCCTGTGAAAGGGTCGTTCGACCCCCAAAGGGGTCACGACCCACAGGTTGAGAACCACTGACCTACAGCTTTAAAGCAAGAGGGCCTTTCAAGTATGTTCCACTTCAGTAGTGAAAGAGATTTTCCTAAAACCATTGGTAGATGCATTCACAATGCATGATGTAGGTTTGTGCAATAAGAAGAAAAGTCGTTGAAATCAAAAAATGTGGTTGAAGAAGTTTGTAAAATCTATTCATAGAATTCTTGAAATTTAAAGACTAAAATTTGTCATTGCAGGTGGGGAAATGGGGAATACTTTGAAATCAGTGTATCAGGCATAGCTAGAGTAGGACAGACCAGAAGGCTGTGCACTTTGTGGTGGACATACACAGGTCCTTCATGATCTAACTCTTGCTTGCCTCCCAGGAGCTCATGACAAGTCTCCTTGGATTCTTAAACTACAGGGCTACAAAACTGTACACAGGTCTCTGTCACATGCTACTCCTTCTCAGAAAGCCCTTCCTTTCCCTTTCATCTTGCTAGTGGCTCCTCAGTGTGTATGATCCGGTTTAAAAATAATCTCCTCCAGGAAGCCCTACACAGTTTTGCTAAGATTTTATTCCTTTGGAATCATCTATTATTTGTAAATCTCCCCAACTAGGTTACAAATATTTGTTTACCTATTCATCCATCCATTGGACAAGGATATTTAACTTGCTATGCACATCTGTAACAGGCCCTGTTGGACGACAATGAACCTGATGGGAAGGGTTCCTGTTCTCCAGCCTTCCAGTCTAGGGAGCGGTCCTGGACTCTGATCTTCGTGCTTTTCCCTAATCTTGAGGTTTCACTGAGCTGTCAGTGAATCTTCACTGTGTTATGGAGAGATTCAAAAGGACTAAGTTCTAGGTATGCGATTTTATCACTTTGGTAATACAAAAGCCACACCTAATACTTGTCAGGCATTGTTCAGGGTTATCAGTTAGGAATGGGTTTGGCTGCATACAACTGAAAACCCAATTTGCAAATAAGAGTTTAGTGCTTTTCACATACCAAGATGTGAGCAGTTAGGCAGACCATTGTCTCCACAATGGCATCAGGGATTCAGGGTCTGCTTCAGGCACCCCTAGCATGTGGCTTTTATTTTCAAGATTGCTGCCTCATAGTGGCAAGGTGGCTGCTCCACCTTCAGTATCAGGCTGCGTTCCAGGCAGAAGAAAGGGAAGGATAAAGGGCAAAAGGCACACGCTAAGTGAGTCTGCCCCCTTTCAGGAGATTTCCCTGAAGTCAGCCCAGCAAGTTCTAATTACATCTCATTGGCCATAAAGTATATTATGAGACCACAGATTAGCTATAAAGCAGGCTGAAAAAACATCTTCCTCATAGGTCCAGAGCAGGCAGGCAGCTCTGGGGGTGGGGGTGGGGGAAGGAGGAGTGATTGAGCAAAATAGAGAGAGAACTCATGGACATGGACAACAGTGTGGTGATTGCGGGGGGGCGGTGTGAAAGTGGAAGAGGGCATAGAGGAGATAAATGGTAATGGAAAAAATAAGATAAAGTAAAAAATAAATTAAAGAAAAAACAACAAATTAGGTTGCTCACATTAAATTGTTCTTGGATATGGTTAGATTAGTAGACTAGTGGCACTTTTTTTTTTTTAATCACATGTATTGGTAGAGAGAACTAAATCCCCGTTTCCCTTAAATTTCTAAATTGGACTATGTTTGATAACTTATAAAGCAGGGAGAAAGGCAGGGTTGACTTGAGGCTTAGAGTCAATTTATCCTGTTCAGATAGTGGAATCAAGAATGTAATTCAAAAGCCCTGAACTATAGAATTGAAGAGAATGTGATTGAAGTCTTAGCTATAGCACTTAAAAACTAGGTGACTTTACACAGTGTTTATCACTTGTTTTTGTGCCAATTTTCTTTTATTATAATGAGATAATTATTCTTAGAGTCAATTTCTGAGTTTTAGGTATCTTATTATGCAGAGGGATAATGATATTTTCTTAACTGAACAATAAAGAGAAAATAAAAACGCAAAAAAAGAAAAATCTTTTAACCTGGTTATGCATTGTCACTATAAACAATTTGGGTTCTATTTATAAGAGAGGAGAAAATAGATATTGGGTAGACAGCCAACAATGTCTACCGTATAGAAAAATCAGTATTGTAAGTCAGTTTATTCATTTGTTTGCAAAACTACACAGGCCGTTCCTAACTCTGGATGGACTGACATGAAAATGTTCACTTCAAGATTTATTGTGTGTGACTCAGGTTGTATTTACTCAGGGTGCAATTATAAAATGGGTTATGAGTGCTCATTTATTTCCAATGTGTCCCAAGCAATTCAGAACGTATCAGGATTATATTACACAGAGGTAAACTCCAGAAAGTACTAGAGGATTTTTAACTCTCCTGACAGCTGTGGGAAACCTTATCCTGGTTGACACAAAGCCGAACATCTGATAACAACTGACAGTCTCACAAGATAAAGAAAACAATGAGTGGAATTATCACTGTGGAGTTAATGCTCACCAGCAAGAAAGAATAAGACAAGTGGTATAGTGAAGAGCCCAGGCTTTAAACTCAGATGACCCAGGTATAAATTCCTAGCTTTTTCTGCTTGCTGGTTACTTGACCCTTGGGCTATTTACTCAATCTCCCCAAACCTCAAATTTTCACCTATAGAACTGGGATAATAAAAAACATTTCAGTGGGTAGTTGGGACAATTATGTAAGACAATAATGTTAAAGGCCTACAGAGTTTATTCATAACCCCTTATCTTTACAATATCTCCATCCATTAGTTCATCCAGACGATACTCATACCTCTTAGTTCAGTGCAATTCACGTTTCCTAGGCTATCTGGCGTTATAGTGTGTTCTCGGAAAAGAGTACTAAACAATTATAGAAATAAAACACTAAGAATTTCAAAGAACTCACACAGTCATTTGCCAAACTTCCTTTACACTTACAAGTGTAACTCTAATTTTCCAAACTCCTTTATTTAAGGAATGAGCTTCTCTCCCCCCCACCCACCCCACTTTGGTTTAAGGCATCAAATAACACTTTAAAGAATTTTTGCAATGTTTCCACATGGTGTTGAGAAATGGCATTGTATCCGATGTGCATGTAAACATGCTAAATGAATATTCCCAGTTCAGCGAAATGAATGTATACTATGTACAGAAGAGAGGTTCCTGGAAGGAGGGTGACTTATAAAAAAAAATACTGATCCTGCAAATGAAATATTTTGGTGGTTATTTTTCTCTCTCACTATAAGTTACTCAAAAACCCAAGAAATTGGTAGGTCTTGACCTAGAGCTCTGGCTCTCTTACCTGAAGAAAAAAAAAAGAAAGATGTGTTTCTGTGTGTTTTAATCCTTGTACACGGGAGATGAAATGTACCAGGGCTTCCTGCTGCCCAAAATTAATTCACACATGCATCAGGGCACACTCTGAGTGCAGGGCCTGGTTTCAGGGGAAACACGCCCGGGGCTATTTTCTAAGCTAATGTGAGGTTGTGCATCAGCACTGGGTCTGTCATTGATTGGATGACGGGCTATGACTCAGAAAACATGGGGTTTATTTTTGCCCTTTTCCCTGACTTAATATGTGACCTCAATCTTTTACCCCCTCTGCCTCCGTGTCCTCACCTGCTCTGCTTTTATCTTTATAGAAGATAGACAAGGAGTAAAATATTGCTTGATAGAAAAAATAAGTGTTTTGCCACAGCAAAATATTGATCTCTATGAATTGCTTTGTAAAAATGAGATGTCACAGAGGAAAACAAGGATAGAAAATCTGCCAAGTGTTGTGCTAAAATAATACTGCTGGTTATTGTGGTAATTGCTCCTGATATTATTATTATTATTACTTGTAATGCTGTTTTCATAGTGCTTTACTACAGAAATGCCCTGGTTTGAAATTCTGTCCAATTAGATATGTCATTTACAGAGCTACATAATGGGGAAATACTACCTTATTATATGTAACTATATATTATTTCTCTCCTCTCTTTCTCTCTCTGTCTCTCATTCCTGAAGAGAAAACAAAGAAAGCTCATTACTCATGTGCCTGAGACAGTAGTACAAGGGCAAGGAAAGTATCTTTAGGAGGAGGAGGAGGAATGAGATTTGGCTGTTCACCTAGAAATAACAAGTTCTTCTCCGAACTTAACTGAGCAATAGCATGGAGAATAATTGGCTCAGCAATCAGCTTCTAACTTTGAAGGGATGTGGACTCATCAAGCGGGTTTTCCCCTCATTTTGGTGGCTTAAAAATTGTCACTGACTCTCAATTATGAGCCAGGCCCTATTCTGGACATGGAATAAATAACATAAATAAGCTTTTCTTTAGCATAGAACATCAGGCCATCCTTAAAAACAATACTAGAATTCCAAGTTTAGGCTGCTACTAGTATGTTGAATACATTTTATTTCTTTGTTCACAATCTCTTTACTAGTTTCCACCTGTAACCAGGCCATGGCACAGAGCCCTACCAGTCTGCCCTATAACATCCTTCAATTAGCATTACATTCTTACCTCTGACCAAAGGTATCTCAGGTCTCTGGTTGGAAACCCCATAATGTCAAAACCTGAAAAGACCTAAGCATCAGCTCAGTTCAACTATCTTTTTTTAAAATATATTTTATTGATTTTACAGGAGGAAGGGAGAGGGAGAGTCAGAAACATCGATGAGAGAGAAACATCCATCAGCCACCTCCTGCACACCTCCCACTGGGGATGTGCCCACAACTAAGGTACATGCCCTTGACCGGAATCAAACCCGGGACCCCTCAGTCTGCAGGCTGACGCTCTATCCACTGAGCCAAACCAGTTAGGGCCAGCTATCTTTTTTGAGCCCCAAAAGTTTTTAGTTGAGGGTCAAAGAGATGAAGTAACTTATTTAAGGTCACATGACTAGTGTCATGAATGGAACCCAAGTATCTTGGCTCCTAAAGTGAAAGTTGGTTACTATTTACTACATCAATTCATTATACTGTTCAGATTTTGACAGTATAAATGTGAGACTTGGGAAAGTTATTAATTGACATAACCTTTCCATTTTTCCATCTGTAAATGGATAAAGTTGATACTAACCTCATGGGAATATTTTTGTGGGGATAAAAATTAGATAATCCATATAATGTAGTTAGTATAGTCTATAGTGCTATTTAAGCAGATAATAAATGAAAGCAATGTGTACAGTAAAAAGATAAGTATTTTTTTCCTGAAGTCCTTTGCACAAGCTTTAGATGTTATCTGAAAAAATCAAAGAGCTGAAAGAAATGACTCTGAGAAATGTATGTAAAGTTCTTCGAATGCTTGTTTATTTAAAACAGATATTTCATTCCTGGAGTTAAGCCTAGGCCAAATCTTAAATGATATGTAAAGGAACACAATAAATCTAAATTTGGAAGAAGAAAAAGATGGGTGAAGCAGGACAAGCTTTCAGTGAAACTTCCATTTATTACTTTTCCTTTTTAAAATCCCTTGGGGATAAACTCATCTCCCAAGTTGTACACTTGGCCCTAACCATTAGCTTTACTGCCCTTCAGAGCACAGAAATATGGCAACACATATGAACCCAGCCATCCTGCAGATCAAATAGGACCAGTGACAGTTTTGTATTCTCCTCACTTTCGTCCCTTGTCTGAATTTAACAGGTGGCTGTATAGCATGTGAGCCAGCTGCAGGTGACAGATACAATGCGAAGCGGTTCCAGAAAGAGAACTTTTCTGCTTTGTCCCTCACCACTCTTGGTGTTTTCGTTTCCTCTGCCAGGCTCAAGTGCCTCAGTCTCTTTTGCCCTCTGCCTCTCTGCAGGCTGTTGATAGGCACATACTGAGGTCTAAATTGCAGGGTTAAGTCATAAAACCTCAAGCCACAACCCTCCCTTATTATCATTTTTAGTTCTTTTTACTTTGACCATTACAAACCCTGTACATGACCTTTTAATATGGAATATGAATGCACATTGGCCAAGAGTAGTCACACGTTAATTATGCCAATGCTTCTTCTTTCTGTATGAGCAAACATATAGCCATCTTAACAGCTCTCTACACATTTTCCTCTATTATAAACCTTGAAAGCTGTGAAAAGTTAAGCTTTATTTTAAAATTCACTTCTTCCTCAGTTGGAGAACCAGGCAGGGACCAATATGAAAGCTCTAGAATTATTTTTAAATCACTTTGCTTTGAAACAAAACAAGCAAGCCGTCTCTGTAATGTGCTTTGGTAGTATATTTTCCCAGGAAATTAAATATTAAGTAACGTATTTGCCCAGAGCAGAAACTGGATGAGGACCTGCATTATTTTATGATGGTGGTGCTGTTGGCTTCATACATGAATTGCTCTTGGCACTGTCCTTTAAAATAGAACTCCATGCCCAGCTGGTTTGGTTCAGTGGATAGAGCATTGGCCTGGGGACTGAAGGATCCCAGGTTCAATTCCAGTCCAGGGCACATGCCCAGGTTGCAGGCTCGATCCCCAGTAAGGAGCATGTAAGAGGCAGCCACTCAGTGGTTCTCTCTCATCACTGATGTTTTTATCACTCTCTCCCTTCCTCTCTGAAATGAATAAAAATCTATTTTAAAATAAAAAAATAAAAATAAATAAAATAGAATCCCATTTGTACTTCTGGCAAGTGCCCAGACTTCTATGGCATATACTTTGTATGCACACTCTACTTTCTACTGTTTATTCTATTATATTACCTCCATTTTTAAAATCCCAATTTCTGCATGTATCTTTTCCTATTGTATATGTGATTTTTAAGACTACTTAGCTGCTTTTCAGCATGAAGCATGAATGAGTGGATGATAAATGAATGACTTAGCTTCTCAATGTGATCTGTACATTTGTCTTAATCTCACAATTAAGTTTTAAAATTAACCCCCCCAAAACCAACATTCTGCTTGATAATCCCATAGTTCATAGGGTAGTCAATGCTAAGTTAATTCATGTATTTGTTGATTACTGCTCTGTACCAGGTTCCATGTTGTGTAGTAAAACAGTGGTATGTAAACAGACATGGTTCCCAACCTCATGGAATATGCAGTTTATATATATACTAGAGGCCCAGTGCATGAAAATTCATGCACTAGATGGTGGGTCCCTTAACCCAGCCTGCCCCCTCTCACAGTCCAGGAGCCCTCAGGGGCGGGAGACGACCCGGCGATCAGGGGAAGGCGACGTCCCATCACACCTCTGCTGCTGCCACTGCCAGCAGCGCAAGCCTTGGCCAGCCCTGGTTACCTGAGCCTCGGGCAGCCACTATCCAAGGCTTGCCTGCACCTTGGGCCAGCCCTGGGTGGCTGGGGGGGCTGAGGGGACTGGGGGTCTCAGGAGGCAGGCACACAGAGTGGCTGGGCCTGCCTAGAGGCGGGCCCAGCCTTGCTGCGCACCTGCCGCCCCAGCAGAGCTGAGGGGACTGGGCGCTGCCATCTTGTGGCTGTGGGTGCTGCCATATTTGAGGGCGTGTCAGTCAATTAGCATATTCCCACCTTATTGGCTGTGGGCACTGCCATCTTTGAGGGTGGGGCAGTCAATTAGCATATTCCCTCCTTATTGGCTATGGGCACCACAATCTTTTGTGATGGCATGAGGGTCAATTAGCATATTCCCTCTTTATTAGATAGGATATAGGTAGATAGATAAAGTTTTCTACTAATTAATTGCTACAACATCAACATCAGTATTTTCTCTTCAATGCTTTTTACTTCAATATACTTTGTGATTCTTTCAACATACTAATATGTGTTTGCTTGCATTTGTGACATATGCAGTATTTACCTTAAACTTGTCTAGTCTGACAGAAACTGCAGCCTGGCACAAAATCTTTCAGTTTTCTGTTGAAGATTTCTAACACAGTCTGTGTAGGAATTATTGATTAGGAGTCTTCCTTCCTATAACTCTCTATAGACTGTAGTATCTGTTACTATAATGGTTTAGGATAAAATTTAAAATTTGCTCATTATAAAAGGAATTTCCTCTGAGGGTCATGGACAGTCTTCACTACCTAATAAATCACAGCTGTTATTCAACTGTTAACTAAATCAAAGAAGTGTATTACTGTGTGTGTATTTTTGTGTGTCTATGTGTATACATGTGCATATTTTTAGATGTTTATAAATATGCAGCAAGTGATTAAATCCTGATTTTCTCTTAAGCACACAATTTTTTAATCTTCTCTTTCCTTTTGTTCTCATTAAAGCATTTAATTATTAACTAAGTGGGTTGAGCAGATGTAACACCTGCCCTCTAGCATTATTGTCAAAGCTTTTATTAATCACATCCTTGCACAAGGCATTGGATTGTTGCTGCACCAGAAGAGCTGCATACTCAGAGTTTCTATATTTTTCCCCTTTCAGAGATGATTCTTATGCAGCTTAATCTCCATATTCATGAAATTAAAATATTGGGGGTTTTTGGTTTCATGGAAGATTGATACAATGTACATCAACTCATATTCTCCCACATCAGTAGTCATGTGGAGGTGGCTATTTTCTTTATCTGGTTCTTTTTCTTTCATAGTATGTTTTCTCTTCTCTGTTCTTGATTCTGTCTTTCTCATAAGAAATCCCTAAACATTTTAATATCTAATATGTATAGGATACTAGGTTCAGGTTGATTTTTAACTGACCATTTTTTCAAATCCATTTGAGAAAAATATCTTTAATAATTATAACTTAAATAGCTCTGATGTGCACCACAGCACTGCATAATCCCAGGGGGCACCATTGTCATCTCTGTGACTGTGTACTTCACAACCAGATGTGCACATGGACCCACCTCTGGCTCTGATCTTTCTCCTACAGTTCCAGTCAGTCCACTGAATGTCCCATTTTCTCAATATCAACATGTCTAAAAATGACATTTTAACTCCTCTCAATCCAATCAACTCTGCACTGATTTCTCTATTTTTGTTCTTTCAATCACTCAAAAGAAAATTCAATATCTCAACGTCCTTCTTGCCTCAGATCGCCTTAGTCACAAAGTGTATTGAGTCATCCAAATGTCATGGGCATCTATCCAGATCTTTTTCTTCCTGGCCCTAATGCTCCTAGTTTAAGTTCCTTATTAATTTGTGTCGTGTTATTGCTAGTTCCCTTGCTTATCAGGGCCTTTCTCTTTCACTGATCAAGTTTTGCACTTAAAACTTCCGTTGAAATTAGCTTATTGTCACAACTCAGAGAGTTACACTTCCAAGAATTTCTATGGAACTTATATGGTTCTTTTCTAAAATAAGCAATAAAGTTGTAAACTTCTTGAGGGGCAAGACCTCTCCTAATGCATATTGTACCATCCACACATCCAACCCTGTGACTAGTCTATGATCAGGGAATAAACACATGCTCAGACAGCTCTCTGAACTCCAAATGCATGCCTCTGGCTGCTTTCCTCAGCAAGGGAGTGAGCATGGCAATGTCCCTTAGAAATTACTATGCCTAGCCTGACCAGTATGGCTCAGTGGTTGAGCATCAACCTAGGAACCAGGAGATCAGGGTTTGACTTCCGGTCAAGGCACATGCCCAGGTTGCAGGCTCTATCTCCAGTAGGGGGAATGTGGGTAGCAGCTAATCAATGATTTTCTTTCATCATTGATATTTCTATCTCTCTCTCCCTCTTCCTTCCTCTCTGAAATCAATAAAAAATATATTTTAAAAAATCTTTAAAAAAAGAAAAAAATTACCATTACCAGGTCCACTTACCACCATCTCTCCTGGACAAGTGACAATACCCGCCTTCTACTCTCCTACTACAGCCTTTCCTTCCCATAGAATGCACTGTCATACATTTAAAACCCAGCTCAAATCATGTCATTCATTTGCCAAAAACACTCCATTCTAAATAAAATGTAAACATCTCTGTCTACAAGAGGCCACATCATCTGTTCCTAAGCTACTTCCTCACTCTTGTCTTCCACATCTCTGCCCCTCCACCACTCTGCTCCAGCCATACCAGCCACCTCGTTGCTCTTCAAAACACCAACCCTCTCTCTCCTCACGGCCTTTCCACGCAGTGTTTTCTCTCCCTGGCATGTCCTCTCTGACATTCATATGCTTACTCCCTAATTTTACTCAGGGTGTTTCCCAGAGAAGCCTTCTCTGACCCTTTATCAAAATTATGACCCTTGTATTGTATGTCTACTGTTTTTATTTATTGCCTGCCTTCCCCACTAGAATGTAAACTACATGATGGCAAGGAATTCATTGAGGAAAAGAATCATTAAACATATCCTCTTTCTTGGTTATTTGACTATGAGCTAAAAATAGTGGGAATAGAAGCTGAAAAGATGCCTAAGTTTAGAGCTGTGCATAGATAATTTCTGAGTAAGAAGAAGTTATGAGTAATTTGAATCAAAGAGCCAGAGACAGGAAAGTGAGCTATTAGGTAAAGGCAGTTATAATAGATGCAAGACAGACAGAAGCCCCATCAGCATAGTAATGGGGCAGTACTGACACTTTTTGCTGAGGGGCAAGGCCATGGTGTGGTCAGTAAGCTATGCTAGGTTCTTCCAGGTCCTGGACAACATTTCCATCATGTCAAAGCCTGCCTGTTCAGCTCAACTCCATGCTCAGGGTAGTTTCTATCTGCTCTGATATTTGAAGAGGTGTGTACTTGTTGAAGTACTCTAAAAGCTCAGAATGGGGTAAATATAAAGCAATATTACAGTCATTTACAAAGATTTCACATCTATTTTTTCAATTGAAACATGAACCCTAATGAAGCTGTTAAGAGAGGGAGTATGTTCACTTGACAAGTTCAGCTGAGTTTCCCTTGTGGAGGTTACACAGCTAATGCATGTATGATTTCTCTGAGTCCCATGTTCCTGCCACCATTTCAAGGAATCACACAGCTTTCCATTTAGCCATGGAGATCATTTAAGCTCCAGATTGAATTTGTGCATCATTTGTCATATCTTAAAGTCAATTCATTGAAATCCAATTTTGTAGGTCTCAAGATCTTAGGTGACTGGTGATTAATAATAGATATTGTTTGTTGTTGTTGTTTTTTTCTTTGAATGATAGGTTCTGTTCACAGAGTCAGAAGGTCACGAATTTGCCAATGATAATGCACAATAAAGCACAGGGGCTATTTAATGCTCTAAGTTTCTGTGTGTTGAGGACTAATTGTATTCAATGACTTAGCAAATATGATCGTCATTGATATTCATAAGAAAATGACCTTGATATGATTGGAGAACAACAAAACACATTAAAATTAAAATCCACACATAGAAGAGCAGTAAAAATGACAAAAAAAGCAGGATTTACAAAAAAATGATTTTTATTTCTTTAGTATTCCATGCCAAATCATCTTCTAACTTTGTTGTCTATAAAATACAAGGAGTAACAAAGAAATCCTATCATACACACCCACCTTTCTCTCTGAACTGCTATTACCCTTGAATCAGTAAAGGGGTGTCTATTTGTGAGATTTATGGTACTTCATTGTAGAATTATAGATTTTCAGTGCTGGCAGAAACCTGAAAGATCATATAGTCCAACCATCAATCTCAGGCTCACAAAATATCTTAGCAAGTTCACTGTTTGCAAGAGGTAAGTTATTGTTTCCTGACATTGTACTTTTGGAAATTTCTAGGAAGTATAGCCAAATAGACCAACACTCAAAACAATGTAATAAGCAAATAAACAACACTTCATAACAACAGCAATTGGAAGGTGATGTGTCTGAGATCCCCTCACTCTAAAAAAGGCCTTTGTGGTTGCTTCAACCCCACCACATGAACTTCATTATGTCCAGGCTTCATGACCTCAACAGAGACAAGGACCCAGCTCTGTAGTTTGCAATAAAGACTAACACAAAGTAAGGCTGAAAAAAAAGAATTGGTATGTACAGAACAGGAATCTAGGATATGTTCTTTTTTTGTCTGGTAAATCCTCAATAAATCTGGATGGAGAGATGTGAAGTGCACTCGCAATTTAGCAAGAGTGAATGGTAAATTCAATAAAAGATTGACATTTTGAGCAATGAGAGTCCAGGAAAATCTTCCTGTCAGGATATTCTAATAATCTTATTTGAGACATTCTTAATCAATTGGACCTCCTTTCAAACACAGGGTTTTAATGAGATACAGAGATGTTCTAATCCTTCAAGTCAGCTGAAGTTATTGCAAGAATAATAGTGTCAAGGCATCCACACGTTACATATGACTGCCACAGAGCTGTGATTGCTTCAATAGAGGATTTAGCAAGGAAGAAAGTGGAGATTAGAGCCCTTATCTGCCTGACTCTAAAATCCATACCAAAATCCACAGCATTGTGCTTTCTCTCAGTCAATGTGAGTTGTTTATTCAAAACAATGTGTTGTCATCTTTCTGGAATAACAGGGAAATATTTACATCAAATATGCTTTTCTATAAGTAGGCAATATGTATTGACAACATGTGAACTATTTGAAAATTCAGGTGTGATAGATGAGAAATCAAAGATAGTGGAGTAATATTAACAATGATCATTTCCACACACAGTGTTCAACTAATTATAAACTAGTTTCATTTACACTTTTCCATTTGAGCCTTACAACAACCCAGCTGAGGCTCAGAGCTATTGAAGAACTTATTCAGGGTCACAGAGGTAATAAATAAGTGGAGTCAATGAGAACCAAACTCAGTGGTTCCCATATAGCTTTTAAATTGCTCTATCCCACCACAACCCACATGTAGTTTAAGACAGAGGTCATTTTGAGATACAATCATCCTATATAACAAAAGGCTAATATGCAAATCAACCGAACGGCAGAACGACCAGTTGCTATGATGTGTACTGACCACTAGGGGGCAGACACTCAATGCAGGAGCTGCCCCCTGGTGGTCAGTGGGCTCCCACAGGGGGTGTACCGCTCATCCAGAAGCCGGGCTCATGGCTGGTGAGCGCAGCGGCAGTGGGTGGGAGCGGTGGTGGCAGGATCTTCTCCTGCCACCACAGCAGCAGCGCTAAGCTGGCAGTCAGATTTCTACCAAGGGCTTCCAGACTGCGAGAGGGCACAGGCCAGGCTGAGGGACCCTGCCCAAGTGCACGAATTTTGTGAAACGGGCCTCTAGTATTTGATAAAATCAAATTTGATGATGCCCTTTCAACTTATGCAATTAGTGTTTTGTTTTGTTTTAAATTCAAGACATCAGGTTCAAGTGTAGAAAATTCCACAGTGGACAAATACTTCTGATTTAATGATACAGTGCTCTGGTTTCAAAATAGGAGGCTGAACACACACTGAACTCTGACATGCTACAACTCTAAAACTAAAAATTTGTATGTGTATGTATTTAAGTAAATATATACATCTATGTATGTATTTAAGTAAACAAATGCATTGTCACATTCACACCAATAAAAGAAAGAAAACATTTAAAAAGGATGATGAATCTAAATTACTTAACAAATGGGATAGGATTTTAAAGAGATAAGTAGTAACCCCAAATGTACAGAAGCCCAAGGGAGAGACACCACAAAAAGGGAGAGCGACATCACATGTGCCTCAAGCTAAGAAGTGGGGAGAGCCGGAAGCTGGAGAAGGCCAAGGGTTAACCAGGAGGATGCCTGATTTTGTTGTTCCAGTGGAAGTGACTTGGCTGATGAACCCTTAGAAACATACACACACACAAGATACAAAGAATCTACACTAATAAAAGAGAAACATGCTGATTAGCGTACGACCGCTACCCTTCCCATTGGCTAATCAGCATATCCTTATGCAAATTAACTGTCAGCCAAGATGGCGGCTGGCAGCCATGCACTGAAGCGAGCAGGGAGGCTTGCTTGCTCCAGTGACTGCGGACTCCAACGTTCCCCACCTAACTTGCCGGCCTCTCAGCTGCAACTCTAAGCAACTATGTACTATGTTGCAAATAAGAAGCTAAACAAAACCCCAGAAACCAGCCGGACTGAAAGCCAGCCGGACCGCAACATTGTATCGATGTTTTCAGCAGTGAGGCCTCAGAGCTAAAGCTGGCCCAGAATAAAAAAAAGAAAGAAAAAAAGGAGCGGTTGGAAGCTTCAGTCACTCGCCAGCCGGAAAACGGCCCTCAGCCCCTCACCCAGACTGGCCAGGCACCCCAGTGGGGACCCCCACCCTGATCCAGGACACCCTTCAGGGCAAACCAGCCGGCCCCCACCCGTGCACCAGGCCTCTATCCTATATAGTAAAAGGGTAATATGCCTCCCGGCACTGGGATCAGCATGACAGGGGACAGCGCCCAAACCCCCTGATCACCCTATGGCTCTGTGTGTGACAGGGGGCAGGGCCACAACCTCCCTATCCACCCTGCTCTGTTCATGACAGGAGAAGGCACCCCAACCCCCTGATCAGCCCTGCTCTGTGCCTGATAGGGGGGAGCTCCCCAATCCCCTGATTGCCCTGCGGCTCTGTGTTTGACAGGTGCAGCGCCCCAACCCCCTGATTGGCCCTACTCTGTGTGTGACAGGGTAGAGCCATAACCTCCCCATTGGCCCTGCCCTGAGTGTGTCAGGGTGCAGCACCCCAACCCCCTGATCCCCCCTACTCTGTGAGTGACAGGGGGCAGCGCCCCAACCCCTGATTGGCCCTGCTCTGTGCGTGACAGGGGGTGGCGCCGCAACCTCCCCATTGACCCTGCCTTGAGTGTGACAGGGGGCGGTGCCCCAACCCCCCAATCGGCCCTACCCTGAGTGTGACTGAGGGTGGCATCGCAACCTCCCAATCCACCCTGCTCTGTGCATGACAGGGGGCGGCGCCCCAACTCCCCAATCGGCCCTGCTCTGAGCCTGACCAGGGGCTGCACTTAGGGATTGGGCCTGCCCTCTGCCACCCGGGAGCAGGCCTAAGCCAGCAGGTCATTATCTCCCGAGGGGTCCCAGACTGCGAGAGGGCATAGGCCGGGCTGGGGGGCCCCCCCGCCCCCGAGTGCACAAATTTTTGTGCACCGGGCCTCTAGTATCTTTATAATTGACAAGTAAGAAAGTATTTCTTAAGACATAAAAACAAAAGCAATTAAGAAACATTTGCAAATGTTCCTACCTCAGATTATAAAACCATCTATGCCAAAGCCTTCATTAAAAACTTAAAAGATAAGTGACAGCCTAAAAGAATATATTTGCAATCTGTATAATAAAAAATTTATATCTAGAACATATAGGGAAAGCGTAAGTAAAACAACATGTTTTTTATTAACCAGTCTGGAAAAAAATGTAAACATTAACAAAAATTGGTGAAGACTTGGAGAAACAGGAACACATAAGTTGTTAGTGAATGTAAATTGATATGTTCACTTTAGAGAGGAATTTGCCAGTATCTAGTAAAATTTAAAATATTTATACCTAGGAGTTCTACTCCTGGCATATACCTTTGACAGAATTTTACACCTGTGCCAAGTTTTTTCATAACATTATTTTAATAGTGGAACATTAGAAGCAATCTAAAAATGTATCAATCAGCAATAGATAAAAGGTAGTATGTTAATAAATTGGAGGGTCCAATACAATAGTTTAAAAAATTGTATAGATTTAATTATAACAGCATGGCCTGATCTCAAAACATTGATAAGTAAAAACAGACACAAACACTACTAGTATGATATGTATAATATCAGAGCATTTAATTATTGATGTGGAAATTGAAAAATCCACAAGACACCTTATATATTTTACATACACTTCTGTTTAAATATAAAAATCTCATGATACTGATTGCCACTTAGGAGGTGAGGAGAGAAACAATAAGGGGTAGTAGAGAGTGATCAAAGTAATTACTTCATCTGTACTCTTCTATTTATCTAAAGGGAGAACATATTCTATTAACGTACGTCGTTGAAATCAATTTTACAAACTAGTTATAAAAATATAATGTTATACCTACACATCCACTTAGTGCAATTATTCTCATGATTTATAGTTCATTTGGTAATAAAATTAATAGATACGATTTAGTGGTCAGGTACCACATGCTAAGGACTGTACCAGTAGCTTCAAGTACATCTCATTAATCTTACTAGTCATCCTGGGAATTATGTTTTCCTAAAGTATGATAGGTGGAAAAAACTGTTCCTCAGAGAGGTCAAGCACCTAACTTGATATATAGCAGGACCTGCATTTGTAAAACCAGCACTCAAGCTCGTTTCTGTAACACTCTAAAGCCCATGCTCTTTGTGTCCCCTATTAGTGTACACTCCTGAATTTTCAGCGTTCAGGATAAACTCAGCTAGTCTAAGGGATTTGTTAGCTCAGTGACCCAGTCTGCAGCACTAAGACTGTGCTCAGACCAGAATGTACCAGCTTGGAGAGAGTGAGGGTGATGAATGAGGCTTTTGTTCATGCCGGAGCAAGCCGTGCATGCTGCATTACATAAAACTGAGATGGATGTGGTGTACCTGGCTTGGATGTGGTGGTTTCTGGAAGGTATGAGCTATGTGCAGAAATATGCTAGACTGGTGCAAATAACACCTGGCCGAGAGAGGGGCAGTTATGTTTCTAGAAAGTCACTTGCGTAACCAATCATCTGAAACTTTGATGACACTATAGGAAGGTTCTGGGGGTGGGCTCTATCTGTCCAGGGGAATGCAGTTCTCTCTGCCCAGCAGGGTGCCAAGTTACAGAGGGTCCTGATCACAGTGCATTGCAACTGAATGGTGCCTCTACAGTTGGGCTGTGCCCAGCCTGGGCAGCCATCCATGGTGGTCCTGTTGCTATGCGTCTTGACAAAGCTGCCTTCTTTGTGGTCTCTGTTAAGTAAGCCCTGTTTGATTGGTCCTAGCAGTGTCTACATCTGGTCTTTTCAAAAAATCTGAACCATCTATTGACATGGGCCCCAGTGCAGTGACTGTGCACACCTTATTATGGGCATTGGACTTCGTTCTTATGGATGCTCAGGTTCCTCATTGGGAAAGCACTTTTCTCAAGTCAACTCCTCATGTTTCCAAAGTAACCACTTGGATAATCTGTGTAACATGCGTGTAATCTTTTAGCATCTTATTATTAAAAGCCTTCTGAGGGGATAAATTGGATTTATAGCTAATACTCAATTTACTAATACAATAAATAATTATTTTATATAGTCTCTACTCTTATTCAATCCAAATGCTCATATCTCACACTTCTATAATAATCATGCAAAACAAGTGCAATAACCCACATTAGTTCACATTGTAAATGTACCAAAGAATTATGGAGGGAGGGGGTTGGCAGAGATGTCTTCCTGATCCCTGGATAATAGCAAACCCTTCTTTGTTCGGGTAGAGTTCCACTCTGTAGATGGCATTTTTTCTTGTGCTGTTGGCAAGTTACTAGTATATCTGAGACCCCTCAGACAAGTCGTTGCGAAGCACTGCTCCAATACTGTACATTGAAGCACAAGTGATAGGAAACAGGAGCTTGTCCACATAGTGAACCAGCCCAGACCTGAAAGTCGGGAAATACTTGACATTCTAAAAATTGTCCTAAGGACAGTGGTTTTTAACTCCATAGACTTTCCTTTCTAGTGTGAGTTGTAGACACTCAAATGGTTGCCTTTAGAAAATATTAATAAAATAAAATAAACCTGACAGATATTGAATAGCCCAAAGCAGAGTAAAGTGATTGTCGTAGTTTAAGAACACCTTCTTCAAGAATGACATGTGGCTTGCTAGTCTTGGAGGGAGTGATCTCACTGGGGAATGGCTGTGTGCTGTGCCTAGAAGTCATTGATGATACAGTAAAAATGGTGGTACATTTTATTCCACATGTGCCTTGAATATGATGGGTAGAAAATACAAACTGCTTGCTAAAGCCTTTTTATGAATATAGCTTCATTAAGAGACCATAACAATAAGGTCCCTCACCTGGAATCCTACAGAGACAAGGTTTTCACAGAGCTTTTAAGAATCCCACACCTACCGAAATTGTAAAAGAAAGGCCTTTACTCACAGTGATTCTAGATGGAAGAGAGCTGGCTGGATGCAGGAACCACATATAAAAAGCTCTTAGAGAGCTTTGGAAATATCGAATTTGTAAACACCTTCCCCTGGCTGTAACAGTAAGGATTTAACTGACTGCCCTCGAAATGGATGCAGAGAAGGAATCTCATTCTCAGTGCTCTGTATCACTTTCATTATTAGGCCTAGTGCTAGCTGAACCCATCTGAGGGTGCCTGATCTGCCCTAGATGCTGAAACTCTTCATGCAAAAGGAATACTAATCGATTGCAAATAAGTTATTTCAAGGCACGTTGAATTAAGGTATCTCTGGCTCCCTTTGCAGCTTCCAGGTCCTCAGATAACACCTAGACCAGCGGTTCTGAACCTGTGGGTTGCGACCCCTTTGGGGGTTGAACAACCCTCTCACAGGGGTCGCCTAAGACCATCGGAAAACACATATATATTTACATACTGTCTTTGTGATTAATCACTGTGCTTTAATTATGTTCAATTTGTAACAATGAAATTGGGGGTCACCACACACGAGGCACTGTATTAAAGGGTCACGGCATTAGAAAGGTTGAGAACCACTGACCTAGACAAAGGGAGTCATTGTTACTCTGAGTAGCTCCTGCCCTGACTTCCAGTGAATATGGAAATTATAGGGATTCAGACTTACAAATATGACCATTGAATCACAGAGTTGTTTTTACTATACTAATACTTCAGGACACACAGCAAACAATAATTAAAACTGTATAGACCTTGAATCTCTCTTACTTCATTTACTCTTAATATCCTGTGAGATAAATAATCCCATTCTACAGATGAGAAACCTGAAAGGGTTGTGTTGGGTAGCTTAACCCCAGGTCACAAGGTTTGTAAATGGTGGGTTTGAGATTCACACCTGGCATTTCTGACTGCAGAGCCTGTGGTATTTTAACTAACTGTTGTTGGATTTTACTGCTCAGCATTTAAGTGATTTTTCAAATTACTTTTCAATTCATCTTTTTTGAACAAAAATATAATGGCTACTATCACAGTAATAGACATAAATAAGATCTTTTTTGCTGCTCTGTTTTTTAAACTTTGTTTAAAATTGGAAATCAGAGTGTACTAAACTTTTGAATTTTCTAAATGGAGCTAAAACCAAATGGAAGATTTTATTTTAAACTGCCTTTCTAAAATTCTAGCAACTGTGAGACAGACTGAACTTTCAAAAGTCATGTTGCCATTGAGATTGCTCCTCTCTAAATATAAAGGAGTGAAGCGTACGATGATGTGAAGATCAGTGGCTCTCCAGCTGTCAAGCATCTGCGGTAGGCCACGAACCCCGGAGGAAGGTTTCATATCTTACTGCTGCTCCTCACAGACATCCTGCAAGACACATTTTATTCACCTCATTTTAGGGTTGGTGATAAAATTAAAGTTCCAAAAGTTAAAATATATGTATGTATATATATTTTGCACTGCAATTAGGGTGTATTGCATGGAAAAATAACACAGTACTCATCAACAAACACTAACCACAAAACTGAGTCTGTAACTCTTGGGTCCTTTGCTATTCTGAGAGTCACAGCAACAGGAACTCCTAAGAAAGCAATGAGAAGTGAGATCACTTTGCCTGCAGTCTCCTTTCCAGTTAGAGAGCAGTGATTGACAGCTGCTTGTTCTGATGTCAGGAGAAGGGGAGAATGCGTTATTGGAGAACTGAGGCCCGATTCTGGCAGGACAGTGTGCTGCACATGCTGCTCAGCAGATAGAGCCTCACACAATGAACTTCTACTTGAACAAGTATGTGAACTTGGAGCCAACAGATGCCAGCCAGGGAAAAGTACCTCTATCTCAACCCATGTTAGGTATAGAAGAAAGACAGAGGACGTCCAACATGCACATATTTGGCATCTTTAAAGAACAAAGCAATGAAATAAATATTCAAGATGTAATTTAAGAGAATTTTCCTGAAATGAAAGATTTAAATCTGTATATCGAAATGGTATGCTGTGTTCCAGGGAAAGTTGGCCCAAATCAGCCAATACAAAGACATATCTTAGTAATTTTAAAATAACAACAACAACAACAAAAAAGCCTTTGGTCGGCCACGTAAAAAAAACAAACAAACAAACAAACAAACAAAAAAAGACCAAGTCTTTTCTTAAGAGGAAAAAGAAAAGCAGCTGAGCACGGGTCTCTCCACAGCCACCCTTACTGTCATGGGACAGTGGAGCCATTCCTTCATGTTGTGCAGCAGGGTTCTGTCTTTGGGAAAGCTGTCTTTCAGGTATAAAGACAGCTGTTTCAGAAAAACGGTTTTTTAATGCAAGGACTCAGGGATATTGTTCCTATGAGCCCTTTGTAAGAAATCTACTAAGAAGAAGACATATCAATCAACCAAGGGAGGCCTGGGAAAACTGAGCAATCTGACTGGCAGTGAGCACTGAAAATATTCCATTGCAATATAGAATCTAAAGCAAACATGAGAATTAGAATGCAGAACAGAATGCAAATTTTACTTAGAATGTAGAGATAAAATGGAAGGAAAGAGCAAAAGAGGAAAGCTGGTGAATGAAGTTCACCGACTGCCTTATCTGTAGCAGAGATCCAAAGGGTATTTTTAGAAAATTTTTATTTGGAAATAATTTCAAATTTATAGAAAGTTGTAAAAGTAAAAATAATATAAAGAACACCCTTACCCAGATTCATCTACTGTTAACATTTTACCCCACTTGCTTTATTATTAATTTCCTTTATCTCTCTAAATAGATATATTTATATGTATACACACATATATACACACATACACATACAACACACATGCACACAACATATATAAATGCTCTGAACCATTTCTAATTAAGTTAAATACATGTGGACCTTTATCCCTAAATAGGTCAATGTGTATTTTCTAAGAATAGGGATATTCTCCATCTCATAATTATCCACCTCATAAATTTATATTGATACATTTATTACCCAATTTTCCATCTATATTCAAGCTTTGTCAGTGGGCACAATAACATAATTTGTAGCATATTATTCCCTCTAATATAAGATGTAGTCAGGGGTAGGTATTATACAGGGTGGGGCAAAAGTAGGTTTACAGTTGAAACACAGAATTTATTCCTGTATTATTATTTGTTAATTATTGTATTACTTTTCCATATGAGAAACGGTAAACCTACTTTTGGTCTACCCTATATTTAACTATCATGCTCTTTAGTCTCATTTAATCTGGAACATTTCTGCAGCCTTTATCATATATGCCACCCCCACCCTTAGCCATTTATGTTTAGTAGAACACTCCTTACTTGTGTTTATTTGTTGTTTCCTCACAGTTGGATCTAGGTGTACCTTCCTGAGTTCAGGCTGTTCAATGGCACATCTAACTGAAAATGTGGAAGCAGGTTGTTGTGGACTTGGACATCTTAAACCTCTTGCTGTTAGAAACTGTTGGACTCAATATGGTGTATTATAGCCTAGCGTGAACTCTCCTTTGTTTCAAATTTTGCAAGAAAATTAAATATGCAAGAAAAGCAGTTTGATCTGGAACATGCCTCTTTATCACATTCTTTTGCCTTGAACTGTGTGGAATTCACAACTAGTAAATTCTAATTTGAACTGATTGACATGTGTCCTACATTACTATTTTGTAAAGTATTTAAGGTGATATGTTATATCTGAATATCTAAGACCATATTTCTTACTTATGCATCTTCTTCTTTCAAATATAGTATAGTATGCATATTTGTCCTCAAAAAAGAAACTTCAAGTAAAGAAAAGAAAGAAGTCCTGGTTGCTTGTTCCTATAGCAATAGCCACACACATAATGTGATTTACATAGATGTGTTCCACTGTGGGGGCCATTTTATTGGTCAGATGGGGGCTATCCAAGAATGTGTACTCATCATCAATAACCTGAGCTCCCAGCATGTGTCTGGGTGGCCTCTGCCATTACCTTAAGTGTAATCATTGCTTCCCTTTGAAAGAGAAGCCTCTGGCCTCTCAGCGGAGCCCACAAGGCAGCCAGCAGTAACCTCCCACTCTCCTTCCACCTTCAGAAGAGCAGAGACAGAAGCTGTGTTGTACTTGCTGGAGCTAAAAATAACTCATTTGTAAATGTGTTACCATGACTTAATCCTTCGAAGCAAAGGGAAAATAAAATTACCTCTCCTGAAGGTGAACTTATCTAGGCGGGGGCAGGCAGGTGTGAGAACCATCTTTCCCTGAGCTTCAAGGCTGTCCTGATTGAATATGAGGTGGTGATAAAAGCACAGCCTTTGGTAAAAATATTACCTTTGACTCTTACTAGCTGGGCAACTCATCAGACTCACAGTCTATTTCCCCTGAGGCATGAAGAACAAGGAAGAGAAAAGACATACCAGTTTAAAAAGCCCGTTCCAACCAGAAAAACAGGGACTGCTCCTCACAACAGAAGGAATTTAATGAAGGGGGTGGGTGAACAGGTGATGGAGGCTGGGAAGCCGCCCAGCGCAGAGCTAACCTCAGGCAGGCACTTCCACTTAGGCTGAGGAGGCAGATGGAGGAGGTGGTGCTACCACCAGTTGTCGGGTTGCCAGAACTTTCTGTTTAGCACTGAAATCCTGGTTGGTCACCCTCATTCCTGCAGAAGCTAAAATCCCAATGGCCCATGTAGTGGGAACCATAGCCACAGAGGGCATTCAGCAGCTGCCAGAGACGCTGTCTCCAGTAAGGAGAGAGATGGGATAAGAGCTACCCTGGCTTCTTCCTCATCCTCATCCTCCAATCGGTGCCTCCTATTGGCCAAATCAAGCTGTCCATCAACTGAGGTGGGAGCCAGGAAAGGCAGCCTCCCTTTTCCCAGACAGAGCAGAACAGGAAATGCTGAAGCACACACCTGAGGGCACACAGGCCCCATGACAGTGGACCTCTGATAGTGGGCAAGTGGAGACTTGGTTTCCGGTCTGTGCAGTGGTGACACAGTACACAGTTGTGAAAAATAAAGGAGGTATGTGGATAGTCCCAGTATATAGCCTGGCACATTGTAGGTAGAGTGGTGGGACGATATTTTTGCAATATTAGCCATTGGTTTCCTAATGGTATGTCCTTTCTCTTCTTAGTTCTTAGCTCAGGGGAGAGATGTGCAGGGGAAGTAGTCTTGAGTCTCTTCCTGGATATTGCCTCCCAAAGTTTATGTCTTTGGGGTCTCAAATGTCTAGGCCAAATGTCTGAGACAGAGGTTTGAGTAGGGTAGAGATTTCCTTTCTAGTTGACCCAACCCCCCTGTTAAACTAAAAATAAAAGGCCTTTCAAAGTGAGAGGCAACAGCATTTATTTTCAGACAGAAGAATAGCTATTCAGGATGCACTGATTCAGGCAGAAGCCTGATTAGGAATCAAAGGCAAGGGTATCTATGAGAAAGGAAAGGAGAATAATTTCGTCAGTAGAATGAAGGCATTTCTACTGGTGCAGATCACATAGCAGTGATGTTAATTCTAAACAATATTTTAAAATTTTAGTTTAGTCGTCATCAGTCTTTAGTCATAATAACTGCTTTCACATTATCTTTGCAAACAGTCCTTTGGGACACGGTGTTGCTTTAGGCCCAGCCCGAAGGTTATTTTGCCCTGTTTTGACATTCCAAAGATTTGAGACAGGAGACATGGAAGGCAGTTCCTCTGACGTGGCAACTCCGGCTCTATTTTAAACCGGTTCTGTTTATATTATTGTTCAAACCCCAAACCCTGATATTTAATGAGGATTCCTCAGCAAAAGATTAGGAGGAGGGATTGGAGGAGAAGCAATAACCACATCTGCTCTGGCGGATGCTAGATTAAAGGACCCCTTGGCCTCCCTCTAGTCCAGCGGTTCTCAACCTGTGGGTCGAGACCCCTTTGGGGGTCGAACAACCCTTTCACAGGGGTCGCCTAAGACCATTGGAAAACACATATATAATTACATATTGTTTTTGTGATTAATCACTAGGCTTTAATTATGTTCAATTCGTAACAATGAAAATACATCCTGCATATCAGATATTTACATTACGATTCATAACAGTAGCAAAATTACAGTTATGAAGTAGCAACGAAAATACTTTTATGGTTGGGGGTCACCACAACATGAGGAACTGTATTAAAGGGTCGCGGCGTTAGGAAGGTTGAGAACCACTGCTCTAGTCAGAGCCTTGATGAGACTCCAAAACCTAAATAGGGTTCTGGGGCCTGAGAGGAGAAGGGGACCTGTGTTCTGTCTGGGGTGAGCCCCGGGGAGAGGCAGTGCTCGGGCAGAGAGGAGTGTCTGCATGGTGGACGACAGACTCCTCTGCTCTTCCCATCACCCAGCAGGGCCCACGTGTACAGGGCGAGTGTGGACCCGCAGAGGCAGGCAGACGGGAGGAGCTTCAGTGGCAGCCTGAGTGAAAGCTGAACCATGTGTTTTTCTCCCTGGAGCCTAGTGAAAAGCTTTTAAACGAAAGATTGAATGAAGGAAGCACCTTGGGACTCGCCTAGAAAACACATCAGTGTTCTCGCAAATAAGCTGCAATTTACAGGGAGCCCAGGCCAGGATGGGGCTTGGTTTGCAGTGGACATTGGTTAGGTTTGGTCTCTCCTCTGCATCCAGGCTAAGCCAGTCAGGAGATTACAAACCCTGCATGATTGCGTTAGTAGCAGGCACACAGTCTCGGGGTAAAAATTTTGGGGTTTAGCTATTGAAAAGTAGATTATTTTCTTATTGAGGGGCAGTTTCCATGAAGCTCCATATGGGACAGAGAATGAAATCAACACGGAGGATGCTGAAGTGGAGACCAAGAAAATCAGGTCTGGATGGCATCGTTTGGACCCCCTGCTCAAGCTGTACCCGAAACTGACCCTATCCCTGGACTTTCCTGTTGTTTGAACAAATATATTTCATTTTTTAAAAGCCCATTACTGTTAAATTTCCTGTCACATGCATCTAAAAGAGTCTTAAGTGTTACACTGTTCAACCAGTTTATTTACTGCCCCATGTGACTTGGGGTAAATGACTCAAGCTCCTGAGCCTGTTTCCTCAGGAGGTTTAAATGAAGTAAAATATGTAGCCCAGGGTATTCAACAAATGTTAATTTCTTATACAGTATTTCCTCGTGTTCAAAGAGCTTAGGTTTTGAAGCTGAGCTCCTGGGTTCTAATTCCGTCATTTGTTTGCTAGCTGGGTGTCCTTGGGCAAATGACATCCTCTCTGTGCCTTCATTGTTTCATAACAATGGGATAGCATTTATATCAGTCTCATAGGTTTGGTGAGGCAGTGGATATGGAACTGTATTTGAGGTCAGAGAGTTTAGCTTATGCCTGACTTCTGCTACTCACCTGCTCCTTGACCTTTTGTAAGTCACGTAAATCATCTGGATCTCAAAGATCCACGGCTACTATTACTGTTCCGTTTGTAAACTGTCAATAGTCTTTGGAAAACCCAGCGTTTATCTGTCTGTGTGGTTGCCAAGTTCTTGATAAAATCGTGTTGTGAAATGGAATCATTTTAGAACCACTGATAAAGCAACAGCAGTCACACTGGCAGACCATGAAATCACAGGTCAAACTTTGATAATAAACATATTCTGGGGCCCACCGTCCTAGATCTCTGTTGAATAGGCTGAGGGTGAGGCATGGGAGCCTGCATTTTTAAACAATCCCTCAGATGATACTGATAATCACCATGGTTTGGGAACTATACAAAGGGGCTTGATAATGCAATGATGAGTCTGAATTCATTCATTTGTAGCTTCTTAAATGGATAATATGAATTTAAAGATAAGTATTTTTAGATTAAAAATTATGCACACATAATAATAGAATATTAGCTCTGGAGTGAAGTGGAGATGATCAAGTTTGATTCATTTATTCACAAGTCACCTTTTTCCAAATCTCTTGATGTCTCTGGATTCTGGAGGTTTGCTCAAGGCTCTATCTTTTACAGAAACAGCTACAACTAGAAACTGGGTCCTGACTTCCCTTTTCCTTTCCTTTCATTGCAACAGGACATTCAGGAGACATGCTCTCTGTTTCAAAGAATAAAAATCAAGATTTCAGGCCCGGCTGGCGTGGCTCAGTGGTTGAGCATCGACCGGTGAACCAGGAGGTCATGGTTCGATTCTCAGTCAAGGCACATGCCCGGGTTGCAGGCTTGATCCCCAGTGGGGGGAGTGCAGGAGGCAGCTGATCAATGATTCTCTCTCATCATTGATGTTTCTATCTATTCTCTCTCTTTCCCTTCTTCTCAGAAATCAATAAAAAAATATTTCTTTTTAAAAGTCAAATTTCAGGCTCACTTTCTGAACATTGTTCCTAGTTCTCCAGTTTCAGAGAAGATGGCAGAGAGGGGTATTGCCTTTGCCTCCCTCCTGTATTCTTTTCTAAACTCAGGGGGTGAGGCGCTAGGCTGCGAAGGGAAGGAGGCTTAGATTTACTGAATGCTGATTCTGTAATCTAATTTGTAACCACAGACAGGCTACGCAGAGCAATGAGACACTGACCCTACTAGGGAGATCCTCTCAGAACAACTTCCCTGTGGCTAAGAGGGGCTTCAAATGTTTCTTCTTCATGTCTGTTACCAGCCTTCAGAAATACCCATCTGCCACGTACCATTTAATTTTCACAGATATTTCACTCTTTTCCGGAGGCGGTGAATGGATGAATAATCACTCTTTTAATGTGGTGAGCAAGATAGATCCCTCAGCCCTGATCTTATTAATTCAAATACCAATTTTGTTTACTTAATGATAAATTATACTTATTTTAAAAATAGTTTCGTAAGACATTATTGTAATGTACACACACTATTCTATTCTAGCATTTGTACTATATTCTTACTCATCAATTATAAAACTCTTAATGAGCCTATATTTCAGAATAATCAAGCAAACTTATTATTACTAAAAGCCTACTGATATTTCATTCAAGCTGTCTGAAAAATGATTCCATTTAGATATAATTTACTTCATCTATGTCTTTACATTTGGTTTTGGTTGTAATTACTAAAGCTGCCATCTAATTCCATGTATTGTTTTTGTTTCTATAATGAGGAAGCCTGTTTAACTAGGAGAATGGTAAAAATGTTCTTTATAGTAGTTAATAACCTCTGCAGGAAATATTAATCCCCATAACACATGCATGAAGCTGAGTAAAAGCTTTCAATAATTTTCAAGGATAATTTGGTTTTATGAATGGAATCAGAATAGTATGTGCCCACAGGGCATTTTTTCTTATACAAATAACAAAGTCATAAATGTAATACTTTTAGTTCAACTTTTTATGCAATTTTCTTCTTGAAACAGAAGAGTTATAAAAATAAAATGAGAGCCAGAAACCAAAGTTCATGTCACTTGTAACTGGCTGAGCTTTCTAAAGTAGATTAATCTCTTTAGAACTTAGTTTTCTCATTTTTTAAAAAAGGGAAAACTAACCATCCATATTTTAATGCCAATATGAGGATTTAAGTGGCATAATTTATATGAGAGAGCTCTGTAAAACTCTTTGCAAATGTTAAAGATTATAATAACTCTGTGAAGTTTCATGAGCTATTTTGGCTTGTAGGAAGATAAAGCAATTCTTATTCTTTTGCAACAACTATTATTATCCCAATAATGACCTTATCCATTGTGCTTTTTGCAATCCCAAAGTCGGCTCATATATATTATTGTTTCATCCTAAATTTGCATATCTGTCTGATAGGGTGAATTTTATTTTCCTTATTTTATACAAGAAGGGACAAAAAAAAAAATACCCAGTTAGGTAATAGTGTTATTATCTCAATTAGAGTCCAAGCGCTTTTCTGGAGGTCACCTGTCTTGGGAAGTTAGCGGGTCTTTATTAGCATCCTCCTCCAAGTGATTTCCTCAGTGCAGTTAAAAAAAAAGAGAAAGTGGGAGTAACTATTTGCTTTCTGGGTGTGCAGAAATGTCTTTTCTAGGATGCAGGGAAGGCAGATGCAGAAAGACAAGTTGGCACTTCCCCGCACTGGCCACTGGTGTGTCTGAGACATCACTGAAGTTGCCAGACATAGGAGAACAGGAAGTCTGTACCGCACAGAGAGCGTGTGCATATTCTTCTGAAATATTGACATAAGGCACATAAAAAGGAATGTGTGGCAGTACACCACGTCGCTCCCTCTGTGTGACAAGACCCTCCCTAGACACAATGTCATCAGTAGTAGCAAACACTGATTAGGTACTTTGAGGAGCCTCCAGAAGCTGAGAGTTCACAGTGCCCTCTACCCCTGATTAGGTGTAGGACCAGAGAAGATTCATCAGCTTTGACCCTACGTTTGGGGTCTTCAGTGATGATGATGCCAAGTCACAAAAGACAGGAGGTCAAGGGCAATGTCGCTGAAGTGAGGATCCAGGTCAATATGGAATATAGAATGAGGGCATATGTGCCAACATTTCTAAGAGAAGGGTTTGTATTAGTCAGGGTTCTCCAGAGAAGCAGAACAATAGGATACATATAAGGAGATTTATTATGGGAATTGACTTACATGATTATGGAGATAGATATTGCTATAGTATGCTGTCTGCCAGCTGGAGAACCAGGAAAGCCAGTGGTCTAATTCAGTCCCAGTACAAAGGCTCAAGAACCAGGAGCTCCAATATGTGAGGGCAGGAGGATATGGGTCTCTCAGCCTAACAAGTGCGAGAGAAAATTTGTTCTTCCTCTGCCTTGTGGTTTTATTTGGACCCTTGGCTAGTTGAATGATGCCCACACACATTGGTGAGAGTGGACGTTCTTTATTCAACCTACTGATGCAAATGTCTTTCTGAAATATTTTCATAGATACATCCAGAAATAATGTCTCATCAGTTATCTGGGCATTCTTTTACCGAGTCAAATTGACACACAAAATTAACCATCACAGGTTTTATAAGTGGAAGTGTGGGAGGAGGTCATTTAGGCAAGGTAGGAGAGGCAGTAAGAGCAATGAGATGGACATATCATGTTTCAGGACGATGAGTATTATGGCGTACCAAGGGGTTTGTGGTCATCAGATCATAGAAGACTTGCATCACAGATTAAGAAAATTGCTTCATCTGCTCTTTTTATCAGAGTACTAGAGGCCCGTGCATGAAATTCATGCACGGGTGTGGTCCCTAGGCCTGGCTGGAGATCAGGGCTGATCGGGGCCAGGTGGATCAGGGCCGGGCACAGAAGGAACAAATGCTGGACGCCAATGCCACCATCATCGGTGCCCTCCCACCATGCAGTTCCCAGCCTCACCCCCTCCTCCTTCCCTCACCGCTGAGCCGCCACCGTGGTGGGCGGGTGGTGGGCCAATCAGGGCCTGCTGGCCGGGTGGAGGAACAGGGCACAGAAGGTTGGCTGCCAGCCCCAAGAAGGGAGTCAGCCCTTGGCCCCCGGGGAAAGGGTCTGCATCCACCACCACCTATCCCCAGTTCTCCATTCCAGTCCAGGGTCCAGCCCCAATCAGGCGATTGGGGCCTGCCAGCCAGGAGGAGGGACCTCAGGAGGTTGGCCGGCCGGGGGGAGGTTGGCTGTAGGAGCGCACTGACCACCAGGGAGCAGATTCTACACCAAGTGTCTGCCCCCTGGTGGTTAGTGCATGTCATAGCAACCGGTTGTTCTAGTCAATTCAGTCATTCTGGTTGCTTAGGCTTTTATATATAGAGATAAGAATCAGTACAATTCTCTTATAGTTCCTTTGGAATCATTTTTGGCCTTGTGTTGTTACTCAGTGGGTTAGAAGAAGGAGAGAGTCCTCCCAAATAAAACCATCCTGCCTGTCAGCACCCTTGTGACCATGTCCAGTGGATGGGCAAGACGTCCCGGGTCTTCCATATGATAAAGAGTCACAGGGCTTGTTTCAGATGAACTTAATACAAGAAGTACCTACCATAGCCTTATTTTTATTTCTACTGAGAATTTTATTTGCCCTAAACCTTCAAATGTACTAGCTCATTTGTCTGATTTTGGTTTTTAAGGGGATACTGATTCAACAAATTGCCTCATTCGTGGTTCTATAATGGGAATACTTACTAATGCTACTTGTTTCATCCAGGTGCTAAGACCACAAAGTTGTCACTGCTCTGATGTGAGTCAGATATTAACAGTGGCATCCTTTGTTTTTATGTGGGATGAAACTGAAACAAAGCATTTCTCATGGTGTTGCTAAGTAACAGAAAATATCTGGAATTTTTCACTCTCTAGGCAGATTCCCTCTTTCCTCCTATTCACATTCACAGATTTCAGTTATCAGTGGTGAGAAGAAAGAGCACTGGGTGAAGATTCTGGACACAATGCCCTGTGTCTCCTTTATGACACAGTGAATGTGGGTCTTGGGCAAGTCAACTTTACCTAAGTTTCATTATTGGTAAAATGAAGAATTTTAAAACAATTTAAAAGTGGAGCTGCTCTTCATTTATTCTGCAGAAATGTATTCAGTGCCTACTATGGCACAGTATTAATCCCTAGGGACACAAACATGAGTAAATGACCGTCTTTGTCCTCAAAATGCCTCGCATGTAGTAGGAGAATAGAAACACTAACGAGCAATTGGGATGCAATATATTTTCTGACGTAATGAGATAAAGCTCGGCGCTATGGGAATGTGAAATTAAAGCACCAAAGACACTGAGGTTGTTTCACTGTATGGAGACACTGACTGGTAAGTGTGGATTCATACTGCTGGACTGGACTCTGTCAGAACACTCCTTCACACTCCCACACCAGTGCCACCAGTACAAACAGCTACGGTGACAGATCACAAGGAGAAAGAGAAAGGCTCCCCGGGTTTAAATCCCAGCTCTTCCTTCACTCGGTCACTTAGGCAAATACTTCTTCTATACCTTATTTACATACCTGTAAAATGCAGAAGACAATTGAACTATCTCATAGGTTTGCCAGAAGTATAACACCAGCCACTGAAGGTTAGACATTTTTATAGGCAATTCATATACTTTTATACTTTATTAATTTATAAGATTTCAACACCTTAAAGGCTCTCACAGGAAGACAAGAACAGCTTTTAATTTCAGTTGTCGTTAATAAACTTTGCTGGTTAAATTTTATAATTCTATCTCATGTCTCTCCACTTCCCATAGGAACCCTGAGTTGATATGGGACTGGCTGTTAAAGTGGTGGTGTTAATAATATCAACATTGGTCTTGGGTCTATAGTTCTAAACTGAGAAAAGCATTTAGGCTGTTAATCAGACAGTATGACCAAGAGCTTCCAAACACGGTAAAATTCATCATGGAAGCTCTAAACAAGGGAACACACTTGCTGTTAATAATCCCTTCTACCACATCATACAGACAAAGTGCTTCCCTTCCCTGAATCGTGTATGTAGGTGGCCTACTGTTTTTTATCCTTTAGTGGCACTCCATTCTGTTGGATTTTTATATGACACACGATCTGTCAACGGTGTAAGGTACAATGACTATTTTCCTGGGGAAAGGAAATCTCAAGGATCAATTGCATAAGTATAGGGATGAATAGATATTAATCCAATTTAACCTGGCCTTCAAACCATTAGGGTTTTTACAGCTGTGCTTCTGTTTCCTATCAAGGCTAAGTAGCTCACTCTAGGGCCCAGCCATGGGAGACATTCTGTTCTTCCTTTTCAAGCGGCAGAAGAGACACCGAAATCCCAGCGGAAAAGGGCTTCTCCACAGATGGCTTTGAACATAATGTGCCAGGTCTGTCCTCTCCAGAGGCCCATCTAGCCTCTCTTTAGCTACCTACACACAGATGTTCCCTAAAATTTATTACTTCCTCTTTCTGTAAACAGCTTTTTCTTTTCATCAACCTGCTGCCCTTCCTCGCTCAAAATAGCAATTTTTACTAACCAATGGTAACCTCATTTAAAGATGAGAACACTGAATCCCAGAGAGTTTGTGAACATCACACCACTTCTCACGGCTTGTGATTCAGTGTTCAGTGGGTGTGGGCACTGGGTGGGCAGCTGAGCAGCAGGTCAGCATGATGGAGCCAATGGGAACTGAAAGTCTAATGTTGGGGTTACCAGCCTCCCCAAAATGCCCTCATAGGAAGTATAGCGCAGGCTTTGCATTTATGGGACCAGGCAGGGTTATGCACCACGCACATACCTTGGTACTGCTATGCAGCCAGCAATCCAGGACTTACCCACACATTGAATTGGGGGAGAAGTGACTCATATCCTGCCAGCTTGAAATACGGGGCCTCAGACTCAAAACTGAAGTTGATTTATGGGAAATGGAGGAAGTGGTGTTTGTTACATGCCTATGCTTGAAAGTTATAACTGCCACACACATCTTCTCTCTAGGTGGCAGGGAGTGTGCATAAGAGAATCTCCTTCCTTTTCTTATATTGAGAGAAGAGTAGAAACGTATTGCCTCTTCTCTTGACTGATACAGCTTCAGAAGTGGATGTGGAATCCAGCCAGTGAGTGTCTTTCATCTCTCTTGTTCCTGGAAAAAAAATTAATAGTTCTCAATCTGCTTCTAAGAAAATCTTCCTTTAATGGAAACATTCAAAGGCGCAAAAAAAAAAAAAATTGGCTCTGAGGTTAACAGTGATTTTGCAATGTGAAACTACAGATAATAAATGAGATCTCAATTCCAGTTTTGGGGGGTTTTGCTTTGTTTTGTTTTTTAACATCATGTTTTCACTCCAAGGGAAGCTCATCTCCTCTGCCTTGTAGTCATGTGATCAAAGAGCACATCCAATGTAGGGAACTTCAAGCCTTCTGAGGCACCATTGATAACACAATAATGGAAAGCCAGGTCTCTCTTGCCCTACCTTCCTTATTACTTTTTTTTAACCCAAGTAAAAGGTCTGTCATTTAATTCTACTGAATTCCATATAGTTTATTTAAATATATTTATTTAATACACATGTATTACTCTGTTCATCTCCTCTCGCCTTTTAGTTCTCCCTGAGCTTTTGGAAATCCACTCTTACTAGTACAAGGTCCAGCCAAACATATAATTTTATACCCAGATTGTCTCTTCTTTAACTATGTGACTATGGTACAGTCATCTACTCCCAAGATTTCTATCAGTTGCACATCCTAGAATAGTTATTTACTACTCTACTTGCATTGGTCAAAATTGATATGGAACATTTATACATATGTAAAAGAGTTTGCTTTGCAAAAGGTCAAGTCCTCATGTATTACATTATATCCTGCTGAAGAATGAGTTATCCCACTTGTTCGCTTGTTCCTTCCTTAATCTTGAAATTCTCAGCAAAGCAAGTAGAAATTTATCAGTCTACTTTTAACAGAATGAGACTTTCAGATGCCCAATAGTTGAAATTCCTCCCTGAGCTACATCTTACCTCCTCATATGTGGCTTGTGTTGGGAAGGCGTACATTTCAATAGAAGTGATATCACTTCTACTTCTCCTCTTTCTCTTTCTTGTAAATATTCTTTAATTTTTTTTACTTTAATTACTTTATATTTTACATGTCATAGGAACTATGTTTTAATACCTGTATCATATTGTATCATGTGGATGTTCCATAATTTACATAAATATTTCCCTATTGCAGGAAACCTGGCTTGCTTCAGATTTTCTCTATAAATAAACATTGATGATTTATATTATCATTTATGTCGTTTTTCTGTATCTTAGATTTTGTTTCCTTAATATAGATTTCTGGATGTAGTTCTTGATAAATAAATTACTACAATCTTTTAAACATTGAGATAAAAATATCGTTGACTTAGAAATCCTGCTTTTAGGGACATCGTTTCTAAGATAAATGTTAGTGCTGTAAATTGGATCAAATTATATATTTATTTTTAAATGAATGGATATTATAAATTACTCTTAAACAATTCCCAATTTGTTTTCCAAAATAAATAATTAATAAAATCTTAGCAATGTATATAAGTTAGGAAGAAGCTGTCATCATTCAAAATTACAAGTTTAAAATCTTTCTAACTTAATAGACACAAAACAAAAATGTTACCTTGGTTTAATTTCCATGTACACAAGTAGGTTTATAGTTCTTGGTATGCAAAACACAGAGTTTATTCTTGTATGATTATTTATTAATTATTATATTATTTTTCATACAAACAACTGTAAACCTACTTTTGCCCCACCCTGTATATGATTGCCAGCAGGCTGTGTATATCTTTCAAAATTTATTTACTAATTATATTTCTTAATTTGTGAATTACCTTTTTCTGTTTTCTGCCTACTTGTTTTTTTTAAATATTTTTATGTGTTTTTATTGATTTAAAAGAGAGGAAGGGATAGAGATAGAAAGATAGAAACATCAATGATGAGAGAGAATCATTGATCAGCTACCTCCTGCACATCCCCTACTGGGGATCGAGCTGGCAGCCCAGGCATGTGCCCTGATCAGGAATCAAACCATAACCTCCTGGCTCAAGGGTCAACGCTTAACCACTGAGCCACACCAACCAGGCCTACTTGTCGTTCTAATCAAACTCCAAGAAAATAAGAAAAATAAAGAATTAATAAATAACAGTAATAACTATTTATTTGTTTGGCATAATTAGTCCCTCTATTCTAACCTCTTTCTCATATGTTTCTACCCCATAAAAAAGATGTGAATGATCTTTTTCATACACAGTGCTAAATATTTATCATTTTAAACAAGTCTGATTCCTTAGAGAATCTTTTTAAATTCTCTTGTCACATTTGTGGAATGGACAACATCCAATAGGTCCATATCCCAATGAACTTAACATCTAACTCTTTGTGTTAGTGTTTCTAGTTCACTGTTATTCACACATACTCGTTGTTTATGGACTGTGCTTATAGACTATTCCTACGTAGTTGTAATTCAAAAAATTACTTCAAATCACTAGTTAAAAGCTGCAGAGCCGATCTAAGGATATCGATGTGCTATTTACATTGTCACATATCAGGGTTTTAACAAGAAGCCTAGGAAAGGTGCACAAAAACAGCATTCGGGTTTATGTGGAACCCATAGAAATCAACCTGCTTTTGGAAACTAAGCCATTCTGCAGTAAAGGGTCAAGAAAACACAGTGTTTAAGTGATTCATTGCAGATTTAAAACCTCTATGTAATAGCCAATTTGTAAAGAGTTATGGAGTTCTATATGAATCACTTGTACATAAATTTACTACCAATATTGGGATTTTATATGCATCAAGAGGCCTCGAAATGTAAATATCTTACGTGAACAGGTCACAAAATTAATATTGCTGATTTTAAACAGAACATTGATGGATTTCTAGTCATTTAAGAAAATTTGAGGTTTCAATCACCACAGAGAGCTTTAAAGCCTGAGAAGTACAGAATTTAATTGAAGTCTTTCCTGACTCTTGAAAATTTCCCTCTCAATCTCTGGACAAATGGTAGTTCTTATTTTGTTGTATGAGAATAATTGGGGGGCCCAGCTGGCGTGGCTCAGTGGTTGAGGGTCAACCTGTGGAACAGGAGGTCATGGTTCAATTCCCGGTCGCCTTGATCCCCAGTAGGGGGTGTGAAGGAGGCAGTCAATCAATGATTCTCTCTCATCATTGACGTTTCTCTCTCTATCACTCTCCCTTTCCCTTCCTCTCTGAAACCAATAAAAATATTTTTTTTTAAAGAATAATTGGGGGTGGAGTGAGAAAACAGACCAGAAGAACCTGGTTAATATTTCAGGTTATTAACTCATAGCATTTATTATCCATGTATAGAATAGGGAGAAAGTAGTGTTATAGTGGCTGGGTCTGCATCCAGTGATGGCGAACCTATGACACGCGTGTCAGAGGTGACATGCGAACTCATTTTTTTGGTTGATTTTTCTTTGTTAAATGGCATTTAAATATATAAAATAAATATCAAAAATATAAAACTTTGTTTTACTATGGTTGCAAATATCAAATAATTTCTATATGTGACACGGCACCAGAATTAAGTTAGGATTTTCAAAATGCTGACACGCCGAGCTCAAAAGGTTCACCATCACTGGATAGACAAATTAGAAGGTCATATCCATAACAGGAAACTGAAAGGTTGGAAAGTGAAAAATACTGATATCCTGAAAAAAAAATCAAATTTAAGCAATAGTTCTTATTAGGGAGGTGGGGAATTTTGGACCCTCAGACAAAAATTGTCAATGTCTGGAGACATTTTTGATTATTCTAACTTAGAGGGCAGGGTTGCTACTGGCAACTATCTTACTGGGGCCAGATGCCGCTAAACATCCTCAATGCACAGGACTGCTCCTCACAACAAAGAATTATCTGGCCCAAGGTGTCAATAATGCTGCTATTGACAGACCAGGAATTAATGAGGTATTTTTAAAAGCTGGTATATGTACAACTTGTCTCAATTCTCTCTCTCTTTTTTTTTATTAATTTGGTCATGGGGATAAAGCCAATAGGGAAAATACAATTCCTTATTATCAAATCTGTTTAACTTGTTGATGAATGCATAAGATGTGGAACCCCTCTTCTAGAAAAATGTGTGTAGTTTCTGACCCTGCCAGTTCTTTAAGTGAATAGTGCTTATGGTACGGCAAATTAGACAGGTAAAAATGAATTTACATAGCATAATCATAAAACATTAAGACTGCCTCAATACCACACAGCACGAGATGGAATTGGCCATGATGTAATTAATGTGATTAATATGGATAACAAGCAAGATGCTTCAGGGCCCCAGTGGAACATTTGTCCTGAATTATCTGGGTTGACTGTCCACTCTTATTACGGAAACTGAAAGAGAGCAAATTTTCTGTCCATGCAACGCAGAGATAAACCAGATGATGTGGTATATCAGGGTGTAGGCAGGAGAGATCATTAACTAGGTTTGTTATTGTTCTTAACTAAGACTGTGACTTAAAATAAGGGAAACAGAACTGAGGAAGAAATCGTGACAGATATTTTATTTATCATTATTGTGTGCTTATAGATGCTGCCCTGCAAAGCTGGCAGTTGATTTCCCTAAATTCTTCTCCTGCACAATTTCAGAAAAATTCCTTTCAAAATATGGAAAGGGGATGAACTATGTGTGGAGGCCGTAGGTGCATTAACCCTTTGTTTCTGTGGTCTAGTCAGACCACATTTGATGCCTTGTTTATGTGGTCAAGGGGATGTTTATTAACATTTGTTGGTGGTAACAGTAAACAGCTGTGAATAGTTTTGATGAGGTATTAATTTCATATCTTACAATATATTTTTAGCATGCTAAAAAATGTGAGTGTCCCTATAAAACACCTTGCTAGACAACCCAATTACATGTGAAGTTTTAAAAAATATAATGAATTAAAACATTTGACATACTATCTTTAGCAGGTTACCACATGGGATGAATTGTAACTTTTATTAGGCAGCTATTTTCCTCTCACTCACTAAGATTTGTTCACCAATTTACATTAAATAAAAATTGGGGTGAAAAGCAAATTCCTATTGTTGTGCTTCAGGTCACAAAGGCACAGTTGAGTTTATACATTGAGCATAAGCTCCAAACTATAGCAATAACAGGTAAAATAGAAAACCAAAAGTATGCGTCCAGGTTCAAAACCAAGATGAAATCTTCATGAACCAAAAACTGCACAGAAATGAACACATCCATGGGGCTGAAGCTATTAGCATTCTGGGACCTGGTTCCAGAAGCCGCTGTGGTGGCCAGGACTTCCATTCCTGCCCAGTAAAGGGAGCCAGAATCCGCCACAAGGTGAGGGGTGGGAAAGGGGCTCTCTAGTGAAGCCATGGGCCCAGGTACAGCTCTCTGACCCAGTGGGTGAGAGTAAATAAACGCTGTTCAACTGCCTCCTGGCACTTCAGCTTTATAGGAAGCCAAGCATCTGGGACATGATCGGAGTGAGCCACAACTTCATGAACACCAGCTAAACCAATCCATCTGCTGGTTCAGTGACTGCATTTGCAAGACCCCCAGTATCACAGCACAGGAGTCCCAAAACATCACTATGAGCCTTTGTTGTGGATTAGGAACCTTACTGGCATGGAAGGGGTGGAGCCACCGTTTTTTCTATGGTGTTGGCTGTTGAAGAGCAGTTAGTGTGTAAAACTGTTCTGTCTCGCTAGACTGCCCATGTTTTGGTCCTCTGGCGAGAGAGAACGGGCTTTTCTTGGGACTTTTATTGTTATTGTTCACATCTAATGGCACCTGAGTTTCTGGTTTCTTTAGCTCCAAGTCTAAAATGTAGGCAAAAGGAAACCCAGGCTGCACACTGCTGTGTGTTCCTTGAATTTCAAGGTCCCCAGTCAATCTGCCTTCTCCTCTCCACCCTATAGAGTTGTGTTACATTTGTTTTATATATTATGTCTAGGGATTTTAGTTGTGCTGAGCTGCAGGGATAGGGCAAATTATATCAACTCCATCTTCCCGGAAACAGAAGTCTATGACTTCTATTTAATGGAATGAAGCTGGAATCAAAATAATCAGAAATAAAACAAATCCTGGTAGACATGAAAAAGAACATGTAAATATTGGAAATAAGAAGATGGTCATTATAATTTAATACCTGCTTCAGATATAGAGCTGAGGGAGGCAGTGCCCCTACTATTGTGCATTACAGCAACCCACCAACAATAACAAAAATCCAAACAAACGGCTAGTTTATGACCTTTCCTGAAACTATCAGAGTACTGAGGTCACAGGGCAACTAAAAGACTTGAATTTAAGGAGATAGGAGCTGCGGGGAGCGATGGAGTTCGCACATGCAGCAGAAGCATCTGGTCACCGGTAAAAAGAATGTAGCCAAAATAGGATGCTGACTCCTGTCAAATGCTTTTCTTGCATCTATTGAGATGATCAGATAATATTACTTTCTTAGTAATATTATGTTGATTTATGTTGAATTATGTTGATTTTTCATATTTTGAAAGCCACCTTGCATTCCCATGATATGAATGGTTGTGAACTATTACCTTTTTGATATATTGCTGGATTTTACTTGCTAACATTTTGTCGAGGATTTTTATATATATGTCCATGAGGCATATTGGTGTGTAGTTTTCTTCTTTATAATATTTTCGTCTGGTTTTGCTATCCTGGTAATTCTGGCTTCTTAAAATGAGTTGGGAGGTATTTCCTTTTATATAGAATTTTTATTATTCCTTACTTAAATGTTTTATAAAATTGACCAATGATCTATTCAAAAGAAAAAAAAAACATCTGCTCAGCCGATGTGGCTCAGTGGTTGAGCATCAACCTAAGAACCAGAAGGTCACAGTTCAGTTCCAGGTCAGGGCACATGCCATGGTTGCAGGCTTGATCATCAGTGTGGGGTGTGCAGGAGGCAGCCGATCAATGATTCTCTTTCATCACTGATGTTTCTATCTCTCTCCCCCTCTCCCTTCCTCTCTGAAATCAATTTAAAAAAGAAAAAGATCTAACAGCATGCTGTGTTCAAGGAACAAAGAAAACTATAGTGATATGTTATTGTCTGACCTAACAGAATTCAAGCCAAAAAATATTGTGAGGAACAATGAGCAGTCAAAAACTGTTAAAAATGAAAAATAATAAGGGCAATAGAATAAGGAGGTATTATTGCAATGACTACATATGCATATAACAGAAAAGTAATAACCAGCAGAATAGCAGGGAAAAGTAGATTAATCACCAATTTTACTTGGAAATTTTTTACATGTCCCCCTCTATCAAAGAGATATCATTATTCATTTTTGTTAATATGTTAACTGTTCACCTATGACTTGGGACTATAAAATCTATGAGGGCAGATGCTTTTTTTAATTCACCAGTGCAAATCATAGTAATGGACTCAATACAAACTTACTGAGTGAATAAATGAATGAAACATTGACAATTGGACCTTTACTTGGTCTATACTAATAATTAAAACTGTGGGATAAAATATCTATTAAATTAACCCATCAAGCACACCTGTGTGGGTGAGAGAACCTGAATAGCAACAAATGTTTTGCAAAAGGAAAGTTGCTCAACAATTTTAGTGCTATTCCCCAGAAGGCTTGAGTTTTATTTTTAGCATTGGAATTTTAAATAAAAATAAAAAGCATGAAGAATGAAGCAGAAGAGAAATAAAATATTATGCTCTTCTTTAATTACATGAACCAAATACTTTAATTTGGAGCAAACTAACAGCTGAATGGAATTGGCAGATATTTCCCAGATAGATAAGATATTAACTGAATTGTTTAGTGAATTTAAAATTCTCCCTGGCTGGTGACAGTTCATACATCTTTTAATTTTAGTTGTCGTATTCATTGCCTTCAAGATTGAAAAATAAGTACCTCAAGGTGCCTGTCAGTTAGTAGACGGAGAAGAGTTGTTACCACAGGGGAACCATAGAAGATATCATGCTTTTAGAGCTTATGAAATTCAAATACTATGTAGCCAGATAAAAAATAGTGAACAAAGCTATAAGTTTCCAGAAGTTATGACTAAGAGTAAAACATCGGTGCAGCACAGTTACCCCTTCTAGGACAACTGAACTTAAAGAAATGAAAGTGATGACCCAGGAAAAATGGCCACAATGTTAAAGCTTAGAATTTTATGTAGGTTCCTGAAGAATATACAGAATATTCCTGAAGAAGACAAAAGGATGCACTCAGCACTGAACAGCCTTCAGTTCATCATGCTTGAACTCAAAGTAGTCTAGTTGTGAAAAAATTATGTCTAGCTATTTAAAATAATTGACCTCAGCTTGAGTCTTGGAATTTTTACTGTCTCTGCTGAATTTCCATTTAAAACTGTAACATGTTTTCCAAAATAAGGGTTCTGCCCGGGAATCAAGAGGTCGCTGGTCAGGGCACATGCCCATATTGCAGGCCCAATCCCCAGTAGGGGTGCATACAGGAGGCAGCCGATCAATGATGTTCCTCCTTCATCGATGTTTCTGTCTCTCTATCCCTCTCCCTTCCTCTCTCTCTAAAAATCAATAAAAACATTAAAAAAACACTACATTAAAAATAAAAACAAATAAGGGTTCTGAGTAACAATCTAGAATGCAGGAAAGATATGAAAATTAACATTTAAAAAGTTCCGCTTCCAGCCAAGATGGAGTAACAAAGATAGGACCTAACCTCCTGCCAAGGAAACTTAAATTGGCAAATACATGCAGCAGCTGTTCGCAGATATTAAATTCGATAGGCATCACAGTACTGGGATCCCTAAGAGAAGGAGACAAACAAGGTGAGTCCTGTGATTGGGTAGTTTTCTGCCTCAAACCAGTATCAAGACTACAGAAGTAGAGAAGAGGAATGCAAACATAGCAGTGAGTTGAGCAGGGAGAAATTAGGGTTTGGGGAGGCTGAGGGGTCTGCTGGTGGTGGAACAGAGCTCTGGAAAGAAGGAAGCAACACAGATAAAGAGCGCAGACCGCTAATAGAAGTCCACTTGAGTTTTTGCTGAGCAATAGGAAGTGGATGCATAGGCGTGAAACTCCACAAAAACAGGCAAAGAACGATCAGGTGGCTGCATAGTGAACAATTTCCAGAGCTCACACGGGTGGAGAGATGTTCCAGCTCTGACAGCCAGAGTGGATGCTCCAATATGGCCATGTTAGTAACAGGAATTAACTCTTATTTTAACTAGAATTATGGTCAATGATATGCACATTCTTCCTGGGGTAAATAAATTGTACGATTAGAATATTTTTGCCAATATCCAGGCTTGAAGTCTAACTTCCTAAATTCCTTATTTTTTTTTCATTTGATACATGTTCAACAATATGACTTACAGCTTTTAAAGTTAATCTCCATATTTGTATTTCTCAGCATATACAACCCATCTGTTTCCTCTCCTTTGCAAATAAATCTGAAAAAGCAAGGATGCTATATCATGAAAATATGACTTTTTTTGTCCGCTAGATATATCAAAAAGAAGGGTGAAATAAATTTGTTCCCATAGCCAGTGATTTAACTCCTCCAGGTGGTCTGGGAGCTCGAGGTGGAGAAGGGATAATGAGTGATAAATGATTGGGGTTGGGGCCAAGTAGTAGTATGGCGACGTGGATGCCGTAGCTTGATAGGCGTTGTGATGGTTACTTCATGTGTTAACCTGATTGGGCCCAGGGATGCCCAGATATCTAGGGAGTATCTGTGAGGGAGTTTCCAAAGAGTTTAGCATTTGAATTGATGGGCTGAGTAAAGCAGATGGCTCTCCCCAGTGTGGGTGGGCATCATCCATTCCTCTGAGGTCCTGAACAGAATAAAAAGGCTCAAGTAGGTTGAATTCACTGTCTACCTGACTAGTGAGCTGGGCATCAATCTCCTGTTGCCCTCAGGACTCCTGGTTCTCAGACCTGCAGATTCGGACTGAGATCTACACGACTGGCTCTCTGGCTCTCAGGCCTGTGAACTGTACCACTGGCTTTCCTGGTCTCCAGCGTGCACACAGCAGGTTGTGGCCCTTCTCAACCTCATGATCATGTGAGCCAATTTCTTATAATAAATCCCACTCTATGTGTCTCTATTGGTTCTGGTTCTCTGGAGGCATGCAGGACCCTAAGGTCCACGAGAGACTTAGAGCAAAGAGACTATTTCCAGATCCACCAGCTGGTAGGAATAGGACTGGTAGACAGAAGGTAGACAGGGCTGACTGTAGATTACGGCAGCTCTTCAACACCTGAATGAGATCAAGCAGGGGCTCACACCTGAAGTCACGAAACTCTATGACATCAAGGACAGCTCAATTTGGAAAAGAGTAGCAATGTCCTCCAGAGTACTTGTAGGCTTTTCTGGTGGCATGCTGCCAGGCGAGCGTCAGTTTTGGGTCATCAAGTACTAATCTGTCTAGTTTTTCTTTTCAGAAGAAAAGGAACACTTATTGCATTTGTTATGTGTCATCTGTAGGCATTTTGCTTATATCTCACCTTATCCCCCTTTACTGTCCACCTCTTCATAACAGGAAATCATGAAATTGAAGCTCAAAAAAATTGTCAACATAAAGCTCACGTATTAAGTCATCAGAGTTAACAATTAAACTCAGCTCTGTCTCCCTCCAAAAACAGTGCCCTTACTACAACTTTGCAGGGCTAGGGGGTCTTTTTTATCAGAACATTAAAAATTGATACGACCTCCCTGGATATATTCATATACTCAAATTCACAGGAGACTGAGTCACTGAAAGAGTTCAAATGGAGAAATAAAACTGACAAGAAAGACTAGAGTGCTTGAATAAAAAGTTTTGTGTATTCTGTCACTAAATTAAAGAGTTCTCCTAGGAAGCAAAATCATATTCAAAATACTGCTGGGTGAGGAGAAATCAGAAACAAAGGGCTGGAATGGGCTTTGGTATAAGGTGCCTCCATTTAGGGTGATGGGGCTGTCTTCCTTACTTAGTTAGAAGGTGGGTTGCTGTTGATGGTGTCCCTGGATCACTGCTCACTCTCCAGTGGGCGGTGCTGAGTATAGCCTAGCCCTGCTATTATGTGGACACATCATAAGAAAATGCTTCTTTGTTTCAGAATCATTTGCATTCATTCCTTCAGTTTATACTGCGCATCTCTAATGGCCTGGCTATTCAAGGCACTAGGAATACAAGTGCCTAGGAATACTAAGTAAAAATGTTAAAATCCCCGTATTTGATGGAGCGTTAAAAAAAATTGTCAGAACCAAGGAAATCAAAACATTAACTTAGCTACAGCTTTAGAGATGCAAATGGTGTTCTTTTTATAAATCAATTTTCTGTAATGCTATTCTCCAAAAAATCTGGGGAGAGCTTGCTATCATCCCTGTGTGTCTTCTGCATGAGGTTACTGAATGGTTGAAAACCTAGGAATGCTTCCTGGAAAAGCCAGGAGTTCCCACGCAGCTTTTATCTTGTAATATTCCCCAGTGTTCCATTCCTGCAGCATTGCTGAACTCGCAGGCAGGCCACCGAATTCTTCAAAGATTTACTAAATCTCTGAAGAAGCCCTGTAAGCAAGAAATTGCAGTGGCATTATTTTTATATTCATACGACAAATGTCATCTCTCCTGAGATGAGAACTCCCTGTTCCTGAGAGACTGCTAGCTGGGTTCTCAAGTACCGTTTATGCTCAGACCTTTCTGAGACATGACTTTGTGGTGGTTAATGTCAATAAAAACACTCCCATAAACTCATCCCAGGCGATCTGAGGATTTCGTGGAGCACTATTATCCTTCTATCACGAGGAGGACTCCACGACCTTGATCCTCTCTTATTTACTTTTTATTCTAGGATTGTGTTGCATAAAATACCAGGAGAAATAAACAGGCTGATGGCTGAAAATTGAAACTCTTCTGATTATATGTACTTTGCTCAAAATGCCACTTGTAAAGAATTTATCCTCCGAATAAAAGCAGCCTTTGCTCTCTGCTCACCAACCCCTGACAAAATTAAAATTTTTTAAAAAAGCAACCTTTAATATAACAGAAAATCCTTGCATCTTCTAGTGATTAGATATATTTCCTACAGTAGATTTAAATCAAATGGTTTCTGCCTTAAAGCAGCTTTTATTCTAGGCTAAGTAGTCTTGTCCTGCTTGGGAAGATGGGCCATAGTCTGCCTCTTCCATTCACGAGCTGTGTACAAGCTTCACCACGAGAGAGGCAGGAGAGCACAGGGGTTGAGCGTGCAGCGCCTACGTCAGATGGCCCGCTTTACCGGTAAATCCCAGCGTGACATTTATTAGGCAAATAGTCATGAGCAAGTTACTGAACCTCTCGATGCCTCAGTTGCCTTATTTGTATGAAGCGAGCTGTCTTGGTCTGTTCAGACTGTTATAACAGAATACCACAGATTGAGTGGCTTAACCAACAAACATTTCTTTCTCTCAGTTTTGGAGGCTGAGAAGTCCAAGACCAAGGTGCTGGCAGATTTGATGTCTGGTGAAAGCTGCTTCCTCGTAGCGGCCGTCTTTTCTCTGTGACCTCCCATGGCAAAAGGGGCAAAGTGGGCCCTTTTTTTTTAAGGGTCCTAATCCTACTCATGACCTATCACCTCCCAAAGCCCCACCTTCAACTCTGGTGGCAAGGGAGCTTAGGTTTCAACATATGAATTTGAGGGGTTGGGAGACACAACCATTCAGTGTATGGCATGAGGATAGTAATAGTACATGTCTCACAGGGTTGTTGCAAGGGCTAAAGGAGTTATTACATGTAAAATCCTTAGAATGGTGCCTGACAGAGAAGATAGCTCAATACTAGTAAACGTCAGCTCGCTACAAAGCTGTGGCCGCATCAATGCCACTCTGTCTCTCACTCCCCGGCTAACTTCCCTTCCTCCTCTGCTTGCTTCTCTGGGATTGCACTCCCTGATCAAACCTTCAAAGATGCTCGTGGCCTGATGTTTGCTTCCTGAAGGTTGAGAAGGATGACCTCTAAGGGTCCTCAGCACTCAGAAATCACAGGTTGTGACGCACATAGAGTAACTGCAGTCAGAAGACCTAGTTTCGTGTCCTTTTAGCGATGATATGTGTGTGACCTTGGGCTAGCCGTTTAACCTCCGCAAGCATAGGTTTCCTTTTCAGTAAATGAAGGGAAGATGTACTTGAGTCTATGAAAAACAAGTTTTTCACAAAATGATTGTAAGAATTGACTGGTTTGTAGGAAAACATTTCAAGACTGTAGAACTCTACAAACTTATATATCTGTTGAGGGCAGTCCTTATCCCTTCCACCTCCCATTTGCATAACTAGAGACTTCTGTCCCCCATTCACAAGGGGTAAGTATTGGGGAGGCTTCTTTTGGCCTCATTCCTCCTCATAAGAAAGAGAGAGAATGGTCCAGGTTTGGGGTGGGTAGGGCCTATGGTCATGTGTGGCAGGCCCTTTTGCTCTCAGGCATCTCTGTGGAATCAGATGAGGTGCATGTCCATTCATTGTTGCTTTCCTCTTAACTTCCTGTTACTCTGTTACCATAAGTACATCTATTCTCCAACATGTATAGCCTATTATTGGTCACTGCCAGTGAGTAAGTACATGAAGCCACCCTGCTAATCTTGCAGCAGGTTAGATAGACAAGTGCACTTTGTGTCTATCGTACTGATTCAGCTGCCCTCACAGCCAGTTCCCAAGACTCAGTGGGAAGAGGGTCTAAGCTGTATGATCTCCATAGTGCACAGAAGCATCGAAATGTGAAGGAGAGCAGCAACTAACGAAGCTGACAGTTTGTGAGCCTCTGCTCTATTTTGTTGGAATCTAGAAAAGAAGAAGGTTGTTTCTCACAGCTCCACTAGACCACTCAACCTCTAGCAATAACTAAAGCACAAGATCAATGCTATCCTCAAACATTCATGACTTTTATTCCTTTACTGATGCTAAATCTTCTAAAGGAAAAAGTAAATTTGGAAAGGTGAGTTTACAATCACTGTCCCTTTGAAAAGAAAAGAAAAGAAAAAATCTGTTTTTGAGAGCAAGATGTCAAAACCTTTAACAAGAAACAGATCCTCTCTGCTTTGAATTATGTTTAGGTGGAAAGCCAGCTGGCCACTGTCCAATTGTCCCTCCATGTTCTGTTTGGAACTTAGCACACTCTTTCTGTTCAACAGAATATACCACGAGTAGTAGACATTGGTTATTTAACATGGGTTTAGACTGCTAGCAACAACAGTTCTAAAAATAATCAGAATAACCAGTACATTTTACTGAGCATCTGTAGGACAGAATAAATCTTTAAAACACTATGACAAAAAAAAAGACTAAAACCAGTGTACCACTGCTCTCTCTCCTTTAAAATTTTTTGTTGACACTATTGTATATGTTCCCCATTTTCAACTCTTTGCCCACCTCCACCCAGCCCCCGGCTGAGCCTTGGTCATTGTCACACTACTGTCTGTGTCCATGGGCTATGCATATATGTTCTTTAGCGAATCCCTTCACCTCAGCAGAAAGACTGTTGTCCCCTTTAATGGAGCCAGTTTCAGTTCACAATGTTAGTTATAAAAGTTACATGTTTTGATGGATTTGTATTAATCCAACTTAGCTAAAATGAAACTGTATTTTCCAGAATTCAAATAGTTTCATGTTGATGTGACCCACAAGAGATATTTTCATTGAGATTTGGAACGCAGAAGTGAAGCAGCAACCATATTGTTTTATGCTGGGAGATATGGTGACCCAAGCTCTCCCATATTCTCACTTATCTGCTGATTCACCTCATTGGTGTGGGGCAGGCAGCACTAGGCACACATCTCCTTCAGCTCCTATCAGATCCTCCTCAGCTTCTGTGACTTCTAGGCCAGGTACATGTTTAGCTCCCATAGAACACCCACCAGAGTTGGAAGCTTAGAGCTAATGAGAGACCAATCTTATGGGGTCCAGGTTTTCTTCTGTCTCCCCATCTTCACATTCACTTTCTCTTCCCAGTGTCCTCAAACTCTAGCACCTTATGTAGGCTGTTAACAAGTTCCCACAAATATGTAAGGCCAAACCTATAATAATAAAAGCATAATATGCAAATTGACCGAACAACCTTCCAGACAACCATGCTATGACACACACTAGCGTCAGGCCAGCCAAGGCGGGTGCGATGTGATTGGTCAGGGGGCCCCGCTATTGCTCCATGATTGCCTGCAAAGGGAGGCCCAGGCCACCCTCTATGGGGTGATCGAATTGGGGGCTCCATGATCTATTGATTGTCCCAAAGAAGAATCGATGAGGGGGGGAGGGCTCCTCGATCACCCCAAAGAGGGAGGCCCAGGCCACCCTGGGTGGGTGGGGCCTCCCTCTGCTGGGCAATCGATCGTGGAGCCCCGTGATTGATTGTCCCAAAGAGGGAGGTCCAGGCCACCGGCCAGCAACGCTATGTTGGGGGTGCGGGGCCAGCCAGCAATCATCCCACAGAGGGAGGCCCAGGCCAGCCAAGTGATTGCACCCACACCTATTGCCCGCAGAAGGAGGTGACCAGTGGTGGGGGCAGTGCCTCACAGATGGCAAACAGTGGCAGTGGCAGGGGCAGGGCAAGCTGCCAGCAACCAGGGGAAAGAAAAGCCCTGATAGGCCCTGATTGCCAGCCAGGCTTAGGGACCATACCCAAGAGGTCCTGGATTGCGAGAGGACGCAGGCCGGGCTGAGGGACACACCCCCATGCATGAATTTCATGCACCAGGCCTCTAGTCCTATATAATAAAAGCCTAATATACTAAGTGTCCGACTCTTTGACTGTTTGACCAGTCGCTATGACATGCACTGACCACCAGGGAGCAGACACTCCGACCAGTAGGTTAGCTTGCTGCTGGGGTACGGCTGATCAGGACTGGCCAGGCATGCCCTGGAGCCCTCCCTGGCCCCAATCGTGCACCAGTGGGGTCCCTTGGCCTGGCCTGCACCCTCTCACAATCCGGGACCTCTCGGGGGATGTCAGAGAGCCGGTTTTAGCTCGATCCCCACAGGCCAGGCCAAGGAACCCCACTGGTGCATGAATCTATGCACCGGGCCTCTAGTTCTTTAATAAGTCCTTATGATTCTGTTTCTCTGATTGAACCTTGAGTGATACAAATTTTGACACTGGAAGTGTTTTCATAGAACCTTAAGGGCAGGTTCTCTGAATTGGTTTTACATGATCTGGAATTGGTTTTCGGGTATAATTAAATTTAGAATCATCAATGATCCTGTTCCCAGTGTTTACAGCTAATCAAGTGGAGCAATGAACTCAAGCTCATGGAATACACTGGTGTGATTATACCCTTTCTCACCCTGAAGCAGTTGGCCTGATGGAATGCTAGAATGGCCTTCTGAAACTCAGTTATGAATGGCAACACCAGGGTTGGGTAATATCCTCCTGGATATGATATATGCTCTAAATCAGCAACTAGTAAGGAGAGCCATTTCTCTCATAGCAAGGATTCACAGGTCTAGGAATCAAAGGGCTAGAAATGGGATAGCTCTTCTCACTAGAGATGAGCTAGTGAGGTTTTTGCATCCTGTACTCATGACTTATGACTCTGACAATCTCAGACATTTTAGTTTCCAAGTAAAAAATGCTTCCACTAGACAACATAGCAGTGTTTCCACAAAATTGTAACTTGAGATGGCCATTGACATTTTTAGGCAACTTGTGCCAGCGAATCACCAGGCAAAGAAGGGGTTATTGTATGGGCTGGGATACTTGATCTGGATTATTAAGGGGAAATTGGGCTGCTTTGGGCTGCTTCTACACAATGGAAGTGGGGAGGAGTATGTCTGGGATAGAAAGGGAATGAGAGTTTCCATTTTGGACAAAGGGCCTACTATACTTGAGATTTATGGGAGAAATACAAATCAGTGTGTGTGTGTGTGTGTGTGTGTGTGTGTGTGTGTGAAGACTTTTTTTACATGGCTGTGGGATAACCGTTTGGAAAGAGCAAGGAAACAGGTTTATTGTAGCACTTTGCTACTTGGAAATAAACAGACAAACAAAAAAAACAATAACCTCTAAAACTAGTTTGTACAAATCGCATATAGATTATTGGCTGACACTTTGTGATTGATAATGCTTAATCAGTTAGTGGGTTTCAGAAATCTTTGGATGCAAATTTCATCTGAATATAATATCAAACTCTGTTCAGGCGTGTTCAGCTTTCTGATGTCCTTGGAGAACGTTTTCCTGCTCACAACTTCAATATATAGGTAATGGAAGTTAGAGGGGAGAAACGAAGTTGCTTAGTCAATAAAGACAGGGGACCGCTCTTCTCTCCGTACGCCACATCCACCTCAGCTTCAGGACCCTCACTTTTTCTTTTCTGACACTCAGGGTGTTACTTACAAAGAAAAACAGAAACTTGGCAAGGAGATTTAGAGACAAATCACACTGCCTGAACTACTGGCAGGCGAATTAGAAAATTAAACGGCGTCTATAAAACCCTGCTGCCATTACCCATCAGAGGTTTCCTCTGAAGTAGGAAATTAATGGCAGTGGTCAAATTCAAACTTTGCAAAACCAGAGGCTTGCAACGTTGATAACTGATGTGTTTAATGCAATTTTTAGGAACAGAATGGAAAGTGAATGTAACTTAATTAAAAACATAATTGCGATATGAGCTAATCATGCTGCAGGTGCTAGACTTTCCAGCTGTGGTAGGCATGGTCAGAAACTTCAATTTTCTTGCTTTGTGCATTTTGAGAACTCAAAACCAATTGTGCTATTTCAACAGAAGAACAATCTTGTAAGAACTACTGCCTCTTAACTGGTTTTTTTTCCTCCAGAAGGTTAAATATAGCACAACTCTGTCATACATGGCACACATGGTCACACACATGCACCCTATAAAAAAGTTTCCTGCCCACAGCATCCACTTAACCTTGACTTCACACACAACTCATTCTCTTAATCCTTAGAGAAATGAACTGAACAGTTCTTTGTGTGTGTTTTTCCAATTTGAATTCTTTTTTTTTTTTACTCAGAAAAATTTCAATCATTGCTATTAAAAGTAAGCGACAAGAAAGAGTTTTACCCTGAGCCCAAACTGCTGAATTAAACATAAAACCAGGGGGTGTTTTCACAGCTTGAGAGAACAGTCCAGTTTGTTTGCCCGTTAATTACAGGGCTGATGATGTGCGGAGATCAGGGTCTTCGGCCAAATGCAGGCTGATTGTTTCCCGACTCCTCATTATCCCTGACGCCACCGTGGCTCAGGTCCTCATTATCTCTCACCTGGACTGTGGTAATAGCCTTCTAACTGGCTTCCTCCAAAACAGTCGCTCCTGGACCTGTGCCTTCAAAGTGTCCCTGCAAGATTCGTTTTCCTTAAGCGTCGAGCTGATCATGTCACATCTGCTGATCATGCTAAGAAGCTTTAATGTACCTCCCATACACACACACACACACATACATACACACACACACACACACACACACACTCCTCAGATTAAACTCCAGCTCCCCAGGCTGCAGCTGTCACACCCATCACAGCAACGTCCTACCCTCCTCTTCCAGGATCCTCTCTCACTTCTCCTTTACCTCCAGGTATCATCCAGGCTCTATCTTCTTCCTGCTCATTGACCCACCTCCCAATCCTTTTTTTTTTTCCTCCATAACTGCTGTTTCTTCCACGTCAATTGCCCTCCCTTCTTATGACAATTTTTGTTTGTAAAAAAAAAAAAATGCCACCAGCCATGCAAAACCCCTCTCCGGTGCGATCTTTTTCCTTGAGATTGTTTTTCTGTCCGTCTTCCCCCCCCCCCCTCCCTTCTCCAGCCAGATGAGATCTTCTGTTCATGCCTCTTTGGGGCATCGATCTTATTCTGCTTTATATGTAGTGTTTTTTTCCTGCAGAATAATGTCTCAATTTCTTCAATCCATCCTTCCCTTTTGGAAAGAAATCCAATACCCTTTTAATGTTTTGGGGATTTCAAAAGAAATGAATTATCATGACTAACCAAAAAACTCAAAGTAATTGTAGTATTGATTGTGCTTTTTAAAGCTATAATGGCCCCCAAAACAATCTCTTCATCACTTGTTAATTATAACTCAGTATAAACACTGGATTATACTGAAAATGTATGTGAAAGCTAAGCACAATGCCTATCACACAGTATGTGAGCAATAAATTTTAGTGATGTTTATTATGATGATTAGCTCCTTGAGAGTGTGACTGAATTCCTGGTTGCAAAATTCAGAACTGGCTGGTTCATTGCTGGAAGCCAATTCCAGCATGTCAGCAGGGCTGAATCATCTGGAAATGGCTGAGGGCATTTTCCCAAATCTGAAAAGGACGCATAAAATAATTGCTTGCTGCCACTCAACTAAGGGCATCTTAATCTACATGTTATTGCCTCCTACTGGCCAAACACCTGAACAGCCGTAGGCAATTTCCCCAATCTGACAATGGATTCTGTATAGTAGCCCTACCCTTTGATGTGTATATCTACCTTGCCTTAGGACAAATTGCGTTAATAAATAGCAAAAGGTCCTGGGACAAGGAGAACTTGGTTTCTTTAGCCAAGCTCCTCTGGCCCTCCATAATGCCTTTCAAAATTATGTTTCGTCTCTGGACTCTTGATTAATTTACACACAGCCTTTCTCCAGATTTCTGAACCCTTCTAGATGTTGGATCAAGACCATCAGCGTTAGTCCATTAAACATGTTTTTATTTCATGGCAAATTTAAGATCATGTCTTCTCCCTGATGATAATGAATAGTAACAATCCACTTCACATGTTCTATGACACAGTTAATGGGCTTGCAGAATAAATGAAACAGTGGCCGAGAAAAACAATGTAAGTTAGTGCTGTATAGCTAGTAAAGTACCGCTAAGTTGACTGGGCATCACCATGGGTTCAGAATTCGATTGTTTTCACACTGAAAGAGATAGATAAGATATTCTGATCGATAGGTCAGCCAGTCAGGCAAAGAGTTGTTCCAGAACTTTAAAGTATTCAATCCCTGATGTGTCATCTCAGGGCTTGGATAGGAAATGTGACATATGATTCAAATAACTTGTTGAACCCACAATGGAGGCAATATCTCAGTGTTTCCAACTCAATGATCTCAAATGGAGGTGATGTAACAAAAGGGCAAATTAATGATGTCAAACATCCATTTTAACTTAGGAAAAAATCATCTGTGGTAAATATTTATGAGTCTAGAATCACCCAAAAGATAACTTTTGTGAAATTTTCAGGTATAATTATTAGGAAAGGAGGCTCAGAGATTGAGCTAACATCAAAAGATAAAGTTAGAGACCAAACTCAATCACCTTTTTATTTATTTATTTATTTATTTATTTATTTATTTATTTTTAGTTTAGTAATTTGAATACTTGAGGGGGTCACAGAGGATGACCACATTGTACAATCACAGCTTTCTCCTCAAATTCCTCTTCTCATACACAGATAGCAGTTTTATGACAACCCTTAATATGTGCTCCACACTGCCGATAGTCCTGTTTAAAAATAGCTAGGAGTATTTTCTTATCCAATGGCTTAGAAAGCCTGGTCATAGAAAATACATCATTAAATGCTGATGGATATACCATCACACATTCCAGAAAACATTCTGTTAGTCCGTAAAATTAATTTTATTATTTGCTATTAGAAAACCAAACCAAATGTGTTCTGCAAGAAACAGGCAAACAATTTATGTGTACTCTTTTTAAAATCAATGTAGACATTAGCAGGGTTATAGAGCTCAATAAAGAACTAAAAATGCAGGGAGTCACATTAATCGGGTTTTGAATCTTATAAAAAAAATCGAGTCCTCTACACCATATTTTACTCCCTTCTCTTTAAATTGCAAAATAGTATAACAAATAATTTTCATTAACTGGATGAACACTTTTAAGCAAGTATCCAAGCAGGTTCCCAGGAACTTTACAATGTGCTATCTGTATGTGTGCCCTGACCACACAGCTTCCAGTGGCGGGGGATGCTTATGTGACAACAGGCTGAGTTTGTAAAAAGAGCCTCCTTTCTATGCTCTGCTGATAGACAGGCAAGAGGTCTCTGGTTATTTTCATTTAGGAAGAACTGGCCAGGGGTTTGCAGGATCAAGGAGGACTTCCAAGGGAAGGGGGCAGTGAGCTGAGATCTCAGTGATGAGTAGGTGCTGGGGAGAGGGGCAGTGAAGACTGTTCCTTCTGAGGAAGGAGAACAGGGAGCAGGAGGGCCTGACTGGAGGCTGGCTGGGAGGCTGGGGAGTGACAGAGAATCTCTCCTTTACCAACTTTAGTCTGGCATCTCTGAACCCTCTTATTGACTAGTCCTTGACCTTGCCTTCCTCCTCCTACTCCTGTCTTTGGCCTGCCTGGCCCACTTTAACAAGAATCCTGCTAAGTCAGTTTAGGAAGAACCCATCATCTTTGATATCTGATCGCCCTGGTCTGCTCTCAGAAAGAATCCTGTTAAGTCAGTTTAGCATGAGCCAACTCCCTCCCAACTTTGATACCTCTTCTGAGTAATTTTCCATCTCTGATCTCCTCACTCTGCTCAGAGATAATAGTCTCACTGTCCTTGTTGTCCTAAGAGTTGAAGTAACCTCTTGTGATATTTCTGATAGTCCCCTACTGTGAGAGTGTTGACACATAAAGGTGACCTATGTCAGCCTTCACTTACGGGAAACACCTGTCAAGGAAACCTAACATGCACCAGTCACAATCCTCAAACTCAGCTTTACCTACCTTCCCGTAGAAAATAGGACTTGCTAACCTTAAAAGGAAATTCTCAACCTCCTAGCCATTCATGATGTATTTCCATGTTGCCACTTCCAATCTTCTATAAAATTGGCTCTTGCATAAAATCCCCAGGGAAGAGTGCCCCACTGCTGCATGGATTGTTTTCCCTGGAATTAAAGGACATCTAACTTACTATTGCAGTGTCCTGAATATGTCTTCCTTACCATTGTAACAGATTTCAGATCATGTTTCCCCAGGAGTGGAGAGCAACTAGTGGGGCTGCGGGCGGTGGGGAAAGTGGGGACAAAGAAGCAGAAGCGGAGGAAAAAGGAGTTGGGGGAGGCAGCCTGGGCCAGGCAGGCAGGGGCTCCTAGGCCATGTGGAAGTGTGAAAGGTTTGGGTCTCTATTAAAAGAGAACGGAAAGGCACTGAAGAGTGTTAAGCCACCTGGTGATATGATCAGGTTTGCATTTTTGAAAATCATTTTGGCCTTTAACAAACAACAACAATATCAGTTTAAAAATTCTTTACAATATGTTAAGGAACATAGAAGAGAAATGTGCTCACATATACATATCCAAGTCTGTACCATAAGAGGCAAGGATTTGACATCTTTGTCAGCCCACAGCTGTTTGTGTTCCTCGAGTCCAGGTTCCCCGCCTCAGTCCACCTGCAGCTAAAAGAAGTTAGTAGTGAATGGTCATGACTATCCCAGCAACAGAATTTTCCCATGCCCTGGGGGCATGTGCTGTGGGGTTATTTGTGACAGACAACTCCAGCAGCCCCACCTGGGACTGGCATCGGGGCTCAGAGGGATAGTGCTTGATCACAGGACAATTTATATCCCAGGTTCTATTTTAAGATACGGTAACACTAAGATATTATTTTTAATTGCAAATCAAATACCTAGTGGTGGAGGAGGTAGGGGGATAGGGTGTAATAACACATTGAAATCGTTAAGGACCATTGACATTTTAGCTAAATAGGTTCCTTGTGGTTAGCAAATAAGAACATTTGTTGAGAAAAATAGAAGAGAAGGATCAAGTCTTGGGTGAATGAAAGTTTTAGGTCTAAGATGGGCCATATTGTGAAGCAAGTAAACAGATAGGAGATGCAACAAGGGCATGCAGGCATCCAAAGGGAAAGCCTGAGGCCCTGACCATGTGCTCCATCCAGGTGGGAAAGGGAACCAGAGACCCAGAGCCAGGTGACAAGGATCACCTGCCAACTGTCCACTGTGTCTTAGGATGGACATTTCCCCAGGAAATGATGTATCAGTGACTCTCGGTGTTTTAGAGAAACCTCTGAATCATCTCACTCCATTCTATGGTGTTACTTCATCCTTGTTTGCAGGGACAAATAAATTCATTTTCATGGCTTTCTTTCTGCTTTTCAGAGAGCACTTTCAAGTAAATTTTCTTCTGATGTTTGGAATTTGTCTCAAAAGCAATACCAGTCCAGCCAACTTGACTCTGGGCACATGTCCAGATTGCAGGCTTAATCCCCAGTGTGGGGCATGCAGGAAGCAGCTGGTCAATGATTCTCTCTCATTATTGATGTTTCTCTCTCTCGCTCGCTCTCTCTCTCTCTCTCTCTCCCTCCTTCTTTCCCTCCCTCCCTCTCTGAATTCATTTTATATATACTAGTATATAAAAAAGGGGATGGTTTTCTGAAGTCCATACATCCAGTTAGTATTGGAGATATATATATATATACACCAGAGGCCCGGTGCACAAAAATTTGTGCACTCGGGAGGGGGGGAGGGGGTCCCTCAGCCCATCCTGTGCCCTCTCGAAGTCTGGGACCCCTCAGGAGATAATGACCTGCTGGCTTAGGCCTGCTCCTGGGTGACAAAGGGCAGGCCCAATCCCTAGGTGCAGCCTCTGGTCGGGCTCAGAGCAGGGCCGATTGGGGAGTTAGGGCGCTGCCCCATCATGCACAGAGCAGGGCGGATCGGGAGGTTGGGATGCCACCCCTAGTCACACTCAGGCTACAGCTGATTGGGGGGTTGGGGCACCGCCCCCTGTCACACTCAAGGCAGGGTCGATAGGGAAGTTGCGGCGCCACCCCCTGTCACGCACAGAGCAGGGCCCATCAGGGGGTTGGGGAGCTCCCCCCTGTCACGCACAGAGCAGGGCCCATCAGGGGGTTGAGGAGCTCCCCCCTGGCACTCACAGAGTAGGGCCGATAGGGGAGTTGGGGCACCGCCCCGTCACACACAGAGCAGGGCGGATCAGGGGGTTGGGGCACCACCCTCTATCACCCACAGAGCAGGGCTGATCAGAGGGTTGGGGCGCCACCACTGTCACACTCAGGGCAGGGCTGATCAGGGGGTTAGGGTGCTGCACCCTGTCACACACAGAGCCGCAGGGCGATCAGGGGGTTAGGGTGCTGCACCCTGTCACACACAGAGCCGCAGGGCGATCAGGGGGTTGGGGAGCTCCCCCCTATCAGGCACAGAGCAGGGCTGATCAGGGGGTTGGGGCACCTTCCCCTGTCACGAACAGAGCAGGGCTGATCAGGGGGTTGGGGTGCCTTCCCCTGTCACGAACAGAGCAGGGTGGATAGGGAGGTTGTGGCCCCGCCCCCGTCACACACAGAGCTGCAGGGCGATCAGGGGGTTTGGGCGCTGCCCCCTGTCACGCTGATCCTGATGCCGGGAGGCCTCGCTGCTCCGCTGATCCCGGTGCCGGGAGGCATATTACCCTTTTACTATATAGAATAGAGGCCTGGTGCACAGGTGGGGGCTGGCTGGTTTGCCCTGAAGGGTGTCCTGGATCAGGGTGGGGGTCCCCACTGGGGTGCCTGGCCAGTCTGGCTGAGGGGCTGAGGGCTGTTTTCAGGCTGGCGTGTGACTGAAGCTCCCAACCACTCCTTTTTTTCTTTTTTTTTTAGTCTGGGCCAGCTTTAGCTCTGAGGCCTCGGCTGCTGAAAGCAGGTTTCTGGCCTTTGTTTACCTTCTGTATTTTGTACAATGTTGCAGTCTGGCTGGCTGAAGCCCGGCTGACTAAAGCAGGTTTCTGGGGTTTTGTTTAGCTTCTATATTTGCAACATAGTTGCTTAGAGTTGCAGCTGAGAGGCCGGCAAGTCAGGTGGGGAAAGTTGGAGTCCTCTGTCACTGGAGCAAGCAAGCCTCCCTGTTAGCTTCAAGCTGCCTGGCTGCCGGCCGCCATCTTGGCTGGCAGTTAATTTGCATATCGCCCTGATTAGCCAATGGGAAGGGTAGCGGATGTACGGCTAATTACCATGTTTCTCTTTTATTAGATAGGATATATTCTCCAGTACTATCCATTACTAACTTTGTCTTACCAACAACTTTGTCTCTGATATACAAAGTTGTTGGTGAGTCAAGGTTAGTAACTCATTTTGCTGTATAAGGTATTCCCAGCCTCTGCTGAGTTGTGGGATGTTTCTTTTTCATTCACAGTCAGCTAATTAGCACAGCAGGTAAAATTTCTAGCATGAAAAATAGTTAGGTATCTGGAGGGAAGCATTTTGCTTCGTTATTTGGCTGCCGGGTCCTTTGAGATCTTAGTGTTTTATGATTTGGCTAAAAAATAAAATCTTGCTCCTTAAGTGTTTGAAAATAGGATTGAAATTTGACAGGTGGGAACATGAATTGTGTCTGACAATGCTTTTGCAGTGAGCAATGGAGGCATTTTAAGAAATTGAGCTGGATGCTCTCATGCACTCTCTGACGTTAACTGCGATAACAACAACAAACAAAAGGATTGCTGTTCTGCAGCTACAATCCAATATTATATTATTATAACAGCTCAAAAAGCATATTCACTTCTAATCCACATATAAAAATGGCTGCAATCAAGGCCTCCTGCTATTGTCATCACACAGACGCAGGTATTTTTAAAAGGTGGAAAAGTAGGCAAGAATAACAACATCACAGGAGTGTGTTCCTTCCCACCACTTTTTCTGTGGGTGGCAATCAGCAGTTGATATTATTGGGCCATCGACCTTCATAAAAATGCATGAGCATTAGACTCAGCACCATCGATTGGTAAGAATTTTTTTTTTTTTTATTAAGCAGTAGGAATTGTGGATTTCTATTTGGGTCAGAAAAACTTGATGTAATTAGAGTTTTAATTAGAACTATGCTGGCCTTAATTACCTGTTTGTCACTCTTGTTTGATGTCAGTGAAAATGGTTCTACTTTTAATTCACAGTTCCTAGTTCCACCTCCAGCCTACCCCCGATGGCAAATTAAATTGGTTGGACTAAAACCTAGAACATTTTGTATTGAAAAATCACTTTTAATAGTAGAAAGAGATTGTCATAAACTAAGCTAAGAACAGAGGTAATTATACTGTGGACTTCAGAAAATCATCTCCTTTTGTGGGAAGTGGCTACTCAGAAGCATCTGAGTTGTTCTTTTGCAGTCCTGCAGCAGGTAGACAATAACGTTGACTCGCACAGAACAGAACCAGCTCCATTTCTGCCATCTGGTCCCCAAATGTGGTAGATTTCTTTCTCACTGCAGCCCAGGTTATATGCTCCCTGACCCCACCACTCTTGCAGGTGCTCAGCCCCATCCAGTGCAGTAGACGATCTATGGTGGGGGGGGGGGGGGTGTGACCCTGGGGGAAGAATCCCAGATGGCCTGTGACACAGTGAACTCCTACTTACTCATCTGGGCCTCCTCACCACACAGGCTCATGTGCACACACACACCCTGCACCAGGGCTTACTGCCTCACTGAGCACTAATGTATAGTTATAGATTGATCATTTGATAGGATGGGCCAGGGAAGGTCTTTCTGACCCCCCAGTATCACTCAAATTAGTCTGACATATGAGAGAACTGCTGTAATAAGAAATCAAGTGTTTTGTGTTAAGGTAGTATTTTGAGGAAGACCTTTTAAACTACAAATGACTTAAATGAAATAATACAAAGTTACCAGCATTCATTATTAATGTTTATTGAGAACCACTGCTTTAGAGGAACTTTGGATCTTGAGTTGAAAAAGTTTTTATCGAGATGGAGCTGCTCTGATAAGGAATTCTGCCTGGATCGTAGGTGTTCTGAAAAGGTTAACTTTTAATAATGATTGACACAGTATCTAGAAATTTGTCAGCATCATAATTCTATGATTTAGGTGAAAGTAGAGTATATTTATACAGTACAATATCCCTAATAAAATTTCATTTACACTATTATTCTATATCTTGGCACTATAAAAAACAAACAAAAAACAGATTTTAAGAACAGCAAGATGCATCAAAGGTTGTCCAGACTTTTCTTTTATTTCACAAATGAGAAAATAAACCAGACCAGTGATGGCAGGATTTTCCCCTGGGTAGCCAGTTGGTGATAATACAAAGGTGCTGGTATGCAGCGCACCTTCTCCGAGCATCAGCCAGCTCATGATCAGCCCACAAACCACATCTTACCCAGGGCCCGGGCCAGGGAGCTACATAAACAATGGTTTACACAATCGCAGGCTTTCCTTTCTTTCATACCCAGAAATAATGTCATGCAACTATGGCTGTTTCAATCAACACATATTCTATTTACATTTTTATAAATGCAAATTTGATTTTAAGGAGGAAAATTTCTAAACAGGAAGTGGGGAAATTCCTGTGTGTGTGTGTGTCTTAAAGACAGTGAAAATATATTCCATAGACTATAAATCTACTGGTTAAAAATATAAATAGGAACATCTTGAGATGAGTGTTTATTTTTTTAATTAAAAATTGAAGATGCTAATATCTTCAGTGAAGCACAAAATTAATACAGACCATTTTGCTAAGTAATGTTGCCATAGTAACTTTAGATTCAGGCTCTCATATGCTCACGATTTTTTCATTCTAATAACCTTTATTGTTGATTTTTTAAAAGAAGCTGAAATTTTAGCTTCTATAAGATATGTCATCTAGCTTCCTGTCAGATATTAAGCAAATAATCATAACAGTACTCTACTTTCTAAAATAATGCTTCAAGCAGTGTCCAAGTACTAATTGTTGCTTTGACACATCCTTTTTATTTTTTTAAAGCAAACTGATTTGAAAGTCAGTAATTTAAAATATGGTTATAGTCATTGTTAAAGAAAATTGAAACTATACAAGTCAGTAAGACAAGTCCTAGTCCTGTGTCTGCCGGTATAGCTATGTGACCTCGATGTGGATGTGACCTTAATGTCTCTGGGCTTCACTTTCCTTATCTGTAACTGAGCTTGACGGACTAGAATACCTCACTGTCATATGATGCTCACAGCCAATGCTTCAGAGAGAAAATCTGATGTACATTTTCTTTTTGGTCCTGACCACCATTCTCACTGAATCCATTTAGGAAGCCAAATCTCTAAGAGTTATGAGACAACTGATCTATTTCAGGAATTAGACCTTTCACAATTGTGGGGATGGGGAGGAGAATTGATGCTCTCATAGGGGTGTTGGAGGATCAATGGGGTGGCTGACCATAAGAGAAGCAAGCCACGGGGGAGCTGGTGGAGAAGTCTACAGGAGGAACCTGTGGGTCCACAGCCACATGTCTAGACTAGAGATAGACTTAGGGACACTGTTGGTCAGCAGGCTCCAAAGTCAGGACAAATGGCTGAGAGAGAAGCAGGGCAGAGTGAGTTGAAACTGAAACCTGCTGGTATTTTTGACCGTAGGACCTTCAGAGAGGAGGGCTGCTGCTTCTTCATTCTACCTCCCAAATCTCGCACAAGATTCTCTTTTGGACAATTCTAATCTAGAACCAATGGGGATCATAGATGCAGTTTAATTAAGTTGGTAATAGAATAATTTCATGCAAACACAACCCAACAATGTAGTAGGATCCTTGTTCCAATTCCCTCTATGTTTTGAATCCTTCTATTCTATGCATGTTAGTAATACTCTCAGATCCTTGATGCAGAAAGTAAGGTAATTAACAGTTTTAAATGAGTGTGAAAACATCTGAGGATTTAGGGGCCATGTGGACAGTCTTAACGTGAAGCTTTGGTCTAGAACTAACTTGACTGCCTGCTCCTACCAGCCCCGCCCTTCTCAGAGATGCCTGGTTCCGTGGGAGGAAGAGTAGGAGGTTTTGCAGAAATGGGACACAGAGCCAGAAGGGCAGGGGAGGCAGGGGGAGGAAGTAGCAGGTGGAGAGACAGGATCGAGAAACACACAGAGAACGGAGTTGGGAGAAGGGAATAGGAGTGACAGAGAAATGGGGGTTTGGAAGCAAGAACAATGAAAGTTGGACCAACAACCCTAAATGTGCATCTGGTTGATCATAAGAATTACTTTGGGAACTTTTGTTTTTCATCACAATGATATATTTTCTATATCCCAGGGAATATAGGCAACACATATTTAAAGGTTGGTATATTATAATTATATCAGTTACCCACCATACTCAGCTTAAGAAAAAGAATATTGCCCACTGTTGAAGCTTCCTGGTGCCAGTCTCAGATTGCCTCTCTCGCCCTGAGAAGGTGGGCTCTATCCTGAACTTAGAGTCCAGAAATATGAGGTTTTTTTGAAAAAGAAAAAAAAGAAAAAGAAATGCACAGGAGAATAAATAATGTGGGTGAGAGAAAAGATGATGGATTTGGTTTCATTGAATAACTTTTCTTTTCAAGAGAAACACCAGCAGTGTTCTGTGTACTCTGACCCTAACCCAGCTTCTCGGTGCTGCAGGGGCCGCCAGGATGGTCTCTGAGCATAAGGATAAGGTCTGAGTGGGCTGGTGGGGCTTCATATTCTTACTTGGACTCCAGTATGGTACACTTCAATGCCTTTTGCACTTTTGTCCACAGGCGAATGCTAGTCCTATGATTATTACACTTAAACTGGAAGAGTAACCTTACCTGAAAATAGGTGCTTTGTACAAATGAGAGGCATTATGAGATAGTTCTTGTGTATAGAAATTCAGGATTTAATAGCCCCACTGGAAGCAGTTACTTTGTAAATGATAAACTAGCAGAACCTTCCGATGAAAAGGGACATTGTTCTGTTGCCTTTTCTGGGACTTCTAGATTGGTCTCTTTGGGTCCTTTTAGCTTTGTCAGTTCTAAACAGCCAATAAATGGAAGTAAATCATGAGGGCTTTTTAAGCAAGTGAGGAGGAAGTACAGAGCAGAGAGAAGAAGGGTGGAGGGAGCTGAAGCTGTCTCCTTGAAGAAGGGACTGTCTTACCCAATTCTGAATCCTTCCCTGTGTCTTACACTTCGCCTGGCACAGAACCGTTTGTTGAATTGTTGAGTTGAAATGAGAGTCATAATTGGTCAGCAAAGCCTCCACAGCTTCTAGTTTAAGCATCTTTTCTAGCATCTACTTTGATTCCAACTCCACTGTTTTAGAACCACAAGCAGAACTGAAATCCACAGAGAAATCTTCCCAGCATGTCTGCCAAACATAGTGGTGACTCAGGAGTGGCCACATGGCAACCAATCATCATCCTTCAAGCCCATGTCAATGCCCCCAGAGTCAGATGTAAGTCAGCATTTTCATTCCTTTGTCTCTGAGCCCAGGTGACACGCGAACTCATTTTTTGGGTTGATTTTTCTTTATTAAATGGCATTTAAATATATAAAATAAATATAAAAAATATGTCTTTGTTTTACTATGGTTGCAAATATCAAAAAATTTCTATATGTGACACAGCACCAGGGTTAAGTTAGGATTTTTCAAAATGCTGACACGCCGAGCTCAAAAGGTTCACCATCACTGCTCTATAGTAAACTTCTAATACTAAGCCCACAAGGGTTGGGGAAAGTGGTGAGTAGGCACCATGAACAAGCTTGACTCTTGGGGGAGATTATAAACTAAAGGCAGATGTTTTGAGTTTTGGTCCCAGGTCTGACTAGGTCAGTGTGGCTATGGGGCAGGTTTTCCCAACCTTAGCACCACTGTCATTTTTTAAAATTTTATTTTCTATATTGATTAAGGTATTACATATGTGTCCTTATCCCCCCATTGCCCCCTCTCCACCCCCCCCTTGCCCTCCTTCCGGTAGTGTCTGTGTCCATTGGTTATGCTTATATGCATGCATACAAGTCCTTTGGTTGATCTCGCCCCCTTCCCCCCACCCTCCCCTGCCTTCTCTCTGAGGTTTGATGGTCTGATCGATGCTTCTCTGTCTCTGCATCTGTTTTTGTTCATCTGTTTATGATGTTCATTATATTCCACAAATGAGTGAGATCATGTGATATTTATCTTTCTCCAACTGACTTATTTCACTTAGCATAATGTTCTCCAGGTTCATCCATGCTGTTGCAAATGGTAGGAGATCCTTACTTTTTACAGCAGCATAGTATTCCATTGTACAGATGTACCACAGTTTTTTAATCCACTCATTTGCTGATGGGCACTTAGGCTATTTCCAAATCTTAGCTATTGTAAATTGTGCTGCTATGAACATAGGGGTGCATATATTCTTTCTGATTGGTGTTTCTGATTTCTTAGGATATATTCTTGAAGTGGGATCACTGGGTCAAATAGGAGTTCCAGTTTTAGTTTTTTGAGGAAACTCCATATTGTTCTCCACAGTGGCTGCAACAGTCTGCATTCCCATCAGCAGTGCACAAGGGTTCCTTCTTCTCCGCATCCTTGCCAATTGTCATTTTGAATCAGATAATTCTTTGTTGTTGGGGATAGTCCTATGCGTTGTAGCATGTCTACCAGCAACTTTGACTTCTACCCACTAGATGCTAGTAGCACCTCTTCCCAAGTTGTAACAGTTAAAAACACTTCCAGATATTGTCAAATGTTTCCTGGAGGCAAATTTACACACACACACACCCATTCAAAACTTTTGTTATAGGAAACTTCTATTTGCTATTGAAGTTTTTCTCAAAACAATATTCTTATATCAGAATCATACCGTGTGCTCATTAAAATGCAGAGTCCTAGAGGCCATTCCAGAATCCCTGGCACAGTAACATTTGTGTGTTTGATGAGCACCCTAAGACATTCTTACATACATAAAGTCTGCAACCATGGCTTTCACTGGGTGCTATGTGCCTGGTTAATTTTGGGAAGGGATTTATATTATCAGAGTCCTAGGTGTGGTTAGAAGGGAATGTAGTACAAAGACATTCCTCTGGGTACTGGAGGTTTGAAGCTGCCCAATGAGATGTGGAAGAACTGAAAGCAGAACCAAGACTCTGAAATTAAACAGAGTCTGCCTAAAAATTTCCTTAAGGCTGACTCTGCCAATAAAAACAGGTGACCTTTGTAACGTACTTCCTCCATGTTTAATGGGCCTGACCTCATGTAATCTTCTCGGCAGCCCTAGGAGGAAGGCGCTCCATTGCAGATGGGAAAACTCAAGCTGAGGGGCAGAACCATGACCTGAATACAAGTCTCTCTTCTCTAACCATGCTCTTCCCATTACGTGATGAGCTGCCTAAATTCCAAAGAATTCAAGTTGAAAATACCCTCTGGGAACAAAGATTCCCAAGCTTCTGTAGATCTAGCAGCTAATCTATTAGGATGGCTTTGATTTAGTTTACAATTTGGGCTTCTATTGCAGCAGTGGCATATCCTTCTGCCATCTTGGCAGGCTGTTGGGTGAAGAAGCAGAGTTGTCTTAACGGTAGGGATCGGAGGAACATGGGTAGAATAGCTGGACCACCCCCCAGAGCCCAGCAGGAGAGCAAGGGCCTGGCACCTCTAGGGACTCTAGGGACTGGGGCCCAGCAGTTCTCCCAGCTGGTGTGAATGTAGACCGGAGCCCTTTAAACAGTTCGGTGCCATCTGATTTCTTTTTCTATACTCTGCCCTTCTACTGCATACTCCCTTTCGTGCCTTCTTTTTTCCTCTAAGACATTCTCTGAATTCATTCACTTAAAAATAAAAAGGAAGGTGAGGAGGATGAGTCCAAGTGATTTTTCCAGCTCTGCATCCCTGCGGAGAAGGCTGGGGCTTCAGAGATTTTCAGACCCTGTAGGGGTCTGTCAGTCACCATGGGGGAGAGAGAAGGTCAGGGTTGGAAGGGAAGTGGCTTCAGAGCTGAGTGTCTGAAGAGAAAACACAGCAAGCTTGCTTTAATTTAAATCAGGGAAAGAGAGGGAGAGGGAGAGAGGGAATTCTGATGGGATCATAGAATCTTAAAGTCCAATCAAGTGCATTAACATTAGAGTTTATTTGTATTTATCTACTCTGTGCTTCCATGAGTCTGTCATCTTTGACATCTTTTCCTTTCTTATTTTTCCTCCCTTCTCACTTGGTCTGGAAACACTGTGCCTCTGGAGACAGGGTCTGAGGCCACAACAATGTGAGGTTTCACAGCTCCTAGCACATTTTATTTGCATGTGGTCCCCCCAAATTCAAGTTCCCCAAGTCACAGAGAAAATGCTGATTAAAACATAGAGCTGAGCTGCAGTTTGTCTTCCAAGCATATCGAGCCCCACAGTAGGCCAGGCCCCCAAGACGGCCGGCACTTGTCCTCAGGCCTGGCCTCAGGCAGAGCTCTAGAGAATGGAGACACCCACTGCTCCTGCTTTTCCTCCTTTCGCTCAAGGTCATCCTGTAAGCTACCTGCAAATCTAAAATGCTGTGGCTGAGGGCTCTTCTTGGACTTCCTTCAAGGTGGCGCACTTACATTCATCCTTGGGGAGAACTGGCTGTAAGTGAACCACTTACCACATTTTTCCCAGCAGGAGAGAAAGGTTCCCAACCAAGGCCATTGTGCCCTGTACTTTGTAAGCACTTCACCCCAACAACTGTTGTGTCTTTGTGGCCCTGTCCTTGAGACAGAGAAATATGAAATATCATTACACAATAAGAGAAATGCTCAAAGGTGAAGAAAAATAGAGGAAGTAGACTTCTCTTTGTTTCCACCCAAAGGGACTCATTTTATACACACACACACACACACACATACACGCGCGCACACACGCATGCACGCACATAGACAAAACTGCACAAATGATGTCAGGAAACCCAAATTTCTATTCACCAGTGGAGAGCAGCTGCCACCAGGAACCCAGACTTTCATAAAATCATTTGGTTTTAAAGCATCACATCCATCATATCTATTTTAAAGGCTTCCCCAGAGGAGTGTCCACTCTCTGAATAGCCGCCTCAAAGATAAAGTGCTCTCTTTAAGAGAACTGAGATAATTACATTCATGTCTAATTCAAGGCATCCCTTTTATCATGATGCCTGTGGACCTTGACATCAGTCTGAGATTCTTTGAGGATTTTCCTCAATAGGAGCCTAAAAACATGACAGAGAAGCAACACAACAGAGAAGCAGACCTAATTATCATGTCCCATGCGGGCAGTGGGTTGTGTGTGTTTTTTTTATCCCCATCCCCCCTACACACAAACACACACACACACACACACACACACACACACACACACATAAAACTTTATATTGGAAACATTAAAATAAATCAAACAACTTAATTTTTTAATTTTTGGAGGAAGTATCAGGGACTGAAATGGAATTCACTCTGGTCACATTTTCATATCTGGAGCTATCCAATGTCTCTGAATTTAAGGAACAGAGTAGAAAAAGCTCTAAGTATGGATGTATGCAACCTAAGAGAGTGCTTAAACATTCTTAAACATTCCCCTTTGGCTGGGAAGAAGGTTTTTCCTTCCATGTCCTTGCAGTGTCTCCTCTGAGCAGACGGTGTGTACAGACCCCTTCTGGGTGCTTGGCTTCCCTAACCTGCCTCCTCTGCAGCCACCAGTGTTCCTACATCTGAACTTGGTGCACAGCTCTCATTATAGGACAGGATAGGACTCCCAGTGCCACAGCTGTGGGACCTTACCAAGTGGCCAGTCTGATAGTGGTGACTTCACCCTGTCCTCACACTTCCTCTTCCCTGTCCCTACCACACCTCTTCCTGCCTCCTTTCTCAGACCTGATCACAGGTTTCTAAGAGGGCTATGTGCCATTCTGCGGCACCATTCCAACCCTGGGCAGGGGAGGAGGATCAGGCCGATTTTGTGCATAGGCAGGATGGAAGGAGCCTACACAGCATAATTTTTTAAAAGCCTTTGAGAGCTAATGTTTTAAAAGTTATATGTCTAATGGGTTAATCAGATATTTTAAAAGACACACAGGATGAAAAGAACTTGAAGGAACTTGACAGGATTACAAATGCTGTTTATGCGAGGCTACCAAGAACCTATAATTTTACTGCAGGCCATCTCTCCAAAAAGGCTTTCTTCCACCTTGGAATCCACCGAGCTGTCGTTGTTCTTGGGATCCTTTCTAGGAAAGTCTTGATATCTGGCACCATATTTATTACTTCTGATGAAGACAGGAAAGATCAGAGATTTTTCCTCATTTACTCTAGAATTTTATTAATTTTAATGAAATTCAGAAACTTGAATGTCAGTTCAACTTGATTGATATCTCTCTCTTGAAGAACATAAAAGGTTATACTTAATATTTAGTTTCTTTTTCCTTGAGGGAGTTATACCTAGACTCCTTCAGTCTATTTCCAGGTAAATATAACAGTGATACATTATGTATGTTTGAAGTTATTATAAATATTTGATGCAACCGGAGTTTCTTTTGTCAGCAAAAGCCCTTTGGATCTTCAAGCCTGGTAACCTGCAACAAAGGACAGGTTGACTACTAGTAAGAACAGATTTGTAATAAATTGTCTGAATGCAGATGAATAGTTGGAAGTTATGCACTGGTTTTCCAACATCAGCAATTAGAAATTTGTGACTGAGGCTTAACATTTCAGGATTACTCTTCCATCAGAGACCAGCCAGTGCTGTGTGCAAAAATCAATATTACAGTTGCCACGGAAACTGGGATCACCTTGGAGATGATTAATGCCAATAGGGCTAACAGTGCAAGTTGCAATCACATCATCTGGCCAAATTGCTCATGTCCAAACAAAGAGCAACAAACACTTTTATGATAACACATAAGCCCAAATCCTCTTTTCTAGACCATTTAAGAATTATCATCATGTGTTTTTCTCTCTGAGTAAAGAAGTCTCTTAGTAAACAGTTACATTTTAATTTACTAAACAACTTTTTACTAGCTCAGTTGTAGGGGGGTTGAATGACTCAAGGAGAAGAAATGAAGGTTTGATGATAAAACACCTGGGAAAGGAAAACTTAAGAGTATGTTGTTGTTGTTTTTTATTTTGCTATGAATCCTTATACTTTGAGAGTCTGGTAACTGTACATTATTACCATCATCTTTGAGGTTTTAAATTTTTATGCCTTTTACAGAGATCGCCTTGATTGAGAGAGGTTAGCTAAACCATCAAATATATGATGTTGTCAAGAAAGTCTATAATTGGGCAGGAAGAAAGTACTATTGCTTAAGCAGAAGAGTTCTTAATGGAATGTTGAGGCAATAAAAAAATCTTTTGTTATCTGGCATGATTGGTTGGAGATTAGGCTGTCTTGGCTTTAAAAAACAATAAAATCATTATCAACAAGACTGTTTCAGTCACATATTTCTCTCAGAAATTTTACTATTAGAGGGAGACATAATAATAGAAATGGTTATGCTTTTCAGTAAAGAGGATTACATTATGAAAATATTATTAAAAATTGATAATGTGAAAGATGATTATTTTGATGCCTTTAATCCATATATATAAAACCCTAAGCAACCAGTCAACTGTTTGACCAGTCGCTATGATGCTCACTGACCACCAGGAGGCAGATGCTCAACACAGGAGCTGCCCCCTGGTGGTCTGATGCGCTCCCACAGTGGGAACGCCACTCAGCTGACCCACGGGCTGGTGAGTGCAGCTGTAGCAGCGTGAGCCTCTCCTGACTCTGCAGCAGCACTTCCAAGCAGCCCAGCAGGCCCTCAGGCCGGGATGAGCTGGAGTGGCAAAGCACCTGGCCAGGCTCAGGCTCCTCCCTGGCTGCCTGCCGCTTCGCGCACTACTATATCCCGCTGGGGATGTTGGACTGCTGGTGTCGGCCCAATCCTGCAGGTCGAGGGACGCAGAGGGTGCAGGCCAGGCTGAGGGACCCCACCGGTGGTACATGAATCCGTGCGCCCGGCCTCTAGTTTATAATACTGCTTCTGGACAAAGTGATGGTACTATAGATGCATTAATGATGAGTAGCATGGCTTCTGTAGCAGAAAATCCCAGAAATCTCAGAGGTTTAATTCTATAAAGATTATTTTTCAATTCCAATCCAATTTTAACGGCCCACTGAGCAAGAGACCACAAATCTCATGAGCCTCCTTAGATCCAATGAGAAGCACATAATAACACCTACAAAATCTCACCAAAATACCTCACTGATCAGACAATGCATATATGGGACATATGGGGCAGAGAAACTTGGCAAATAACATCAGAGAGAAGCAATCAGCTAAACCAGAATGTGGAAAATGATAGAAGACAAATGGTCTAACAAAGCAGTTTCAAGAAAAAGAAAATGGAAGAGGAAGCTAAATATTGAGACTTAGAGGCATGTTAATCAACTATAATGTGTGGACCTTATTTATATTCAAATATAAAGAAACCAACAGAAAATTATTAAACAATTGGGTAAACTTTAATACCAAGTATGTAATAGTATTAAAAAATTAATATTTTTTAAGAAGACTCCTTTAGGGATAAATGTTGAAACATTTACAAATGAAATGGTATAGGTAGGATCTACTCCAAAATAATTCGGTAGGTGGTGGAAGTCAGGTGAGACAGTTACCTTTTTGTTTTTCAAATCTCTCAGCAACAACAGAGACTTTGCTAATTAATATAATGATATTAGAAATGACTTTGCATTGCTAAAATTTGTGCCTTTCTAAAAACAAAATGGTTGTGAGAGATGGGCTTCCATTATGAAATCCGTGGTATTCAAGACAAGAAGATTGGCTGAAATGTTTTGGCATCATCCCTATACTTGCATGAACAGATTTAAAAGTCCTGGAATCCCTTTGACTTCATTCTTTATCTTTCATCTGTAGGGATGGTGCCTGAGGTTTTATTCCTAAATTGTCCTGTGTCCCTGGTTCACAGGATTCTAATTGCATCTGCCAATTTCTGAATAACTGAATCCTAACTCTAGATCAGCAGCAAATTTGAAAGTATGTTTCTGGGACCTCTGGGGGCCCTCAAGATTTGAAAGAAGTTCATGAGGTTAAAATTATTTTCCTAATAATAAGGCTATGTTTGCTTTCCTCACTTGCATTCTCTCAGGAGTGTAGTTGAGTGGTCCAGAGGCGACATGCTCGGTGAAAACACCATTGCTCTGGCAGTTAGTGTGTTTCGGGGGGGGTGGGGGAGTGGGGTGTTTACTTTATAAAAGCTTATTTTCTAATAAAATAAATACCCATGGACATAAAACATAACAAAAACTTTTTGGAGTTTTTAATAAAATTTAAGAGCAAAGGATTCCTGAGCCCAAAAAGTTGAAGTTACCACTACTTTAGATAATCATGCCTACCTTGAATGAAACTGTCATACAAGATGTTGATGGGGTTCAGGACATGCTACCCCAAATCTGGCACTTTGGCATACTGAATAGCTTAAGCTGAAAAAGTTTGAGGACACAGAAAAAAACAGGGAGGTAACTCTGATCTTCCCCCAACACGTGCTCTTCTCTCCTGAAAGCAAGAGCTAAACTTGCCATGTGAAAAGGTGCCCTCTCAGTACCAGGAGGCAGGAGACATCTTACCACTGAGGGAAGTGAGGGCCAAGAGGCTGTAAAACAATCCTTGGTTCTTTCTCACCATTTACTACTCCCAACCCAAACCCCTTTGTCTTGTCAATTCTTCACAACTGTGTAGTTTGTCTAAAAGATAGAAGTCCTGCCCTAACCGGTTTTGCTCAGTGGATAGAGCATCGGCCTGCGAATTCAAGGGTCCCAGGTTCGATTCCGGTCAAGGGCATGTACCTTGGTTGCGGGAACATCCCCAGTGGGGAGTGTGCAGGAGGCAGCTGATTGATGTTTCTAACTCTCTATCCCTCTCCCTTCCTCTCTGTAAAAAATCAATAAAATTTAAAAAAAAATTAAAAGATAGAAGTCCTTCTTGTTTTCTGGTCACTTCTACAGGTCTTTATTCTCTTGTGAAGACTCCCATGCACATATACAAATTTAATAAAATTTGTATGCTTCTCTCCTGTCAATCTGTCTTTGTCAGTTTCATTTTCAGACCCCATCAGAGATTCAAAGAGGTTTGAGGAAAACTGTTTCCTCCTCTAGAGTGTACTAGGAGTTTATGAATTTTTGGAGAATTATAACTTTACGGAGCTTACAGAACAAACTGTTTTTTTCCTACTTTCTAATAAGTGTCTTTATTGTCCCAGAATTTGGTAGGAAACTTGCCTTCATTACAACCTTGGTAGCAAGGTAAGAGATTAGCTTAATACTCACCAATAATTAAGTCACTGATCTGTAATCATTTGGTATTATAATCAACAATAATAAAAACCTTAATGGTTATTTGTGCCCACATTGGCATAGGTCGCTTTGTACTAGTAATGCAAACCATAAAGCATATATGCTCAGGAGACTTGAAATGGAGGGTTAGAAAGCTGGAAGAGGAGTAAGACTAGGGTATGAGAAAACAGAATGGAATCCAAATTCAGGCAGAAAAGAGAGTGGGAGTTGTTGGGGGAAGGGCTGGTGTGGAGGGAATATAAAGGACTCACATGTAGAAGCCCTAGGTCCTAGATAAAGCAGGAGGTATGGGACTTAGACTCCTCCATTCCCATCAGTTTCTAAAATAGTTCTCTGACAACTAAGGGAGTTTTCAGAAGAGTAGAGCCTGCAGAAGTATAAATTCTCCATGTCCACCTGCTTGCAAAGAGAACAAAGATATTCACTCCATAGTTAGAGATAGAAGGCTTAAATCAAAGTGTAATCAATTATTCAATTAACAAGCAGGAATGATTACTTTAATTTTTTTAAAATATATTTTTATTGATTTCAGAGGAGAAGGAAGAGGGAGAGAGAGATAGAAATATCAATGATATGAGCCCTGACCGGTTTGGCTCAATGGATAGACCTTGAGAAATATCTCTCATCGATGTTTCTAACTCTCTATCCCTCTCCCTTCCTCTCTGTAAAAAGTCAATAAAAATACATTTTAAAAAAATATATCAGTGATGAAAGAGAATCATTGATCAGCTGCCTTCTGCACACCCCGTACTGGGGATTGAGCTCACAACCCAGCATGTGCCCTTGACCAGAATCAAACCCGGGACCCTTCAGTCCACAGGCTGACACTCTAACCATTGAGCAAAACCAGCTAGGGCAGGAATGATTATTTTAGATCTTTTCCTCTTGAGAGCTCAAGAGATGGAGTAAGTTGCTTCCAAAGAGCCATGTATAGAGATAGGAAGAGGTTGAACTGTAAACAGACATATATTCAAAATTTCCTTAGGATCTCCCCTGGCTGGGTCAAGAACTCCTTGCCTGGATGCTTTTTCAAGTGTAGGTAAGGATATGTGCCACTCTGTTTCTCAAGTTTTGGAAGACTTTTTCTTTTTCCCTTTTTAATAATGATTTTAGTTCTGAGAAGGTCTATTTCTGAAAAAGCAAGAAACTTAGAATCACTCAAATCCATAAATAAATCTATTCAATTATACGTGACATGACTTAATACCTTTTTAAGTTTCTGGATCATCTCAGAAACAGCCTTTTCAAAACTATTTGCCTTTGGTCTTCCTGGCCTCATCCAGCCTCTTCATTCTGAATACACTGTTTCCACCTCCTCATCCCTCATGTCAGCTGCGGGTTCTGTGCATCCACACAGCCAGAGAGGCAGGAGGGTCACCAGGCCAGAAGAGATGGTTTGTGTCTAGAATGAGGTGTGAGATACAGGTCATAGCACAGTGACTATGTCCATGCAGGAAAGGGGGGTTCATTATTTGAGTTTTGCAAGCTGCTTAAAGGACAGACAGTTTTTCATCTGGCTTTGTTTTTGCAGCACCTAATTCAATGCCTGATACACAATGGCTCTCAAAAAGTGAATGTTATAGTGGCCATCTAAGGGAGGGACATTTCACTTTCTAAGTTATTCAGGTCCATTTTGAAAGACATAGCTCTAGTAAGAAGCAGCATCATTATCCAAATGAGGCAGGACCACATTCAGGGTCCAAGCTCTGCCTTGGGGAAGTGGGACAAGGAGAGTATGAGACAAGAATAAACCAGAAATACTAACTCAGGCCCTGAGATGAAGAAGGTATGCCACTTGATCTAAGGCAGAGGCAGCTATCTGGAGGAATAATAGTCTAGGCCAGTGATCAGCAAACTCATTAGTCAACAGAGCCAAATATCAACAGTACAACGATTGAAATTTCTTTTGAGAGCCAAATTTTTTAAACTTAAACTATATAGGTAGGTACATTGTTATTAACTTAATTAGGGTACTCCTAAGGCTTAGGAAGAGCCACACTCAAGGGGCCAAAGAGCCGCATGTGGCTTGCGAGCCGCAGCTTGCCGACCACGGGCTAGGCAAAAAGGCACACACTATAGAAAGCCTTTAGGCAGTAGGATGTCTGTTGCGTTTAATGAACAGCAAGAAAAGTGAATGGTGAGAGCTGAGTAAGGGGGAGAGTAATGGAGGAGGTTAGAGGGTAATAAGAGACGGATTATAGGGTCTTGCTAGGGGTGGGAAGCCATTGCAAGGCTTGAAGAGAAGTGACATAATCAATCTGGATGCCATGTTGAGAATAGATTGCATGGAAACAAGGAGAGAAGAAATAGGAAGGCTAGTTATGTGGGTATTTCAGAATTCCAGGTGAGATATGATGAAGGACTGAATCAATGGAAGTGGTAATAAATGTGAGGCTTGTGGATATATTTTGAAGGCAGAACCAACAGTATTTGCTGAAAGATTGGATATGGGATGTGAAAAAAAGTCTGGAGTCAATGATAATGCTAAGATTTTGGACTGAGCAATTGGAATTGCCATCAACTGAGAAAGGGAAGACTATAAATGCATCAAGTTGAAGGGAATGATCAGAGTTCAGTGTTTGACATGTTAAATTTTATTTGTCTATTAGTCTTCCAAGTGGAAAAGACAAGAGTCTGGAATGAAGGGGAAAGTTTGGAAGTCATGGGCATTAGTTTTAAAAGCCAATATACAATGAAATATTATTCAGCCCTAAAAAAATAAAATATTGCCATTTGTGGCAACCTGGAGGGAATTCAAGGGCATTGTGCTAAGCGAAGTAAGTCAGACAGAGAAAGACAAATACTCTATGATCCCTCTTACATGTGGAATCCAAAATATCTAAGATATTTAAGAGTCTTTTTAAAAATCTATTTTTCTACTCATTTAAAAAATTTATAATGTCAGAATTACTTTTCATACTTAACTTGGAAGAGTGAATATTTGCATCTTAAGTATATATTTTCTCATTCTCCTGGTATCTGCTGTTAGCTCATACATATAAAAGTTCATTAAGAGCAAGTTCTTATTTCAGATTTACAACTAGGAAATGAAAGTAATTTGCATGCTCAGGTAATGTTGGAATTCCTGGGAGACTAGGTAATGAGGAAAATGTGCTATACTAATCACAAGATCTTTGTAAATGAACTATAACCTGAGATTCACAAGAACTGAAGATAATTATTTAGACTTATGGATAATTGTATCATTGATGAAATGGAATATCTGCTTCATTTCAAATAGGGCTTGGGCCTTTACATTAGGCAAATATATGGGACAAAAAGATAATACAAAGTTTCAAAACGGCCATTGACCAGCTCTACAAGTACCAAATTCCTTTTTTCATTTCAGAAGTAGCTTTCCTGTTTTTTAAATTTTTTTTAAACATACAGTTTTTGAAATTATTTTTCTTGTTCATTCTAGAATCAAAAGTATCACCAGATTAATTACTCCTTTACCTTCCTGCAATTGGTTTATAAGCCAGTCCATGCCTTATAGTCCAATAAAACTTAAACATTTATAACCAGCCACATATGTTCTCCCTTTGTTATTATAGAGTATTTTACAAACTGACCCATAAGTGTAGCTCAATATAATATAGACTATATTTTTCACCATGAACTAAAAAGTACATTAACTGGATCAATATGCATTGGGAGTCCAAAATGTACCAGCACTGTAATACCCTAAGGCATCTTGATGAATCAAGTCTAAAGTCTAGAAGAATAGAAATATTGAGAAGGGAGTCTACAAAGAATATGTTAAAATCAATTCCAGAATTTCCTGGACTTTCCAATAAATAAGTAATTCACTGACATACCTTCATTCTGACAATAACCTTCATTCTGACCAACAGTTGACTCTTGGTTGACTACAGCAATAGGAATGAGAGAACAAAGATAACACATGGAAAGCATGTACTTAGAATACCACCCCCACCCCCATTGCATTTTCTCAGATATTCTCTCTTTTCTTCCATTATGAGCCCATGCCAGTGTTACCATTTTGTTGCAGAATGGTCAATACTAAATTTTACCTCTCCTTTAACCTATCAACCAGAGAACATAACCATAAAACCATGAACAAAAGTAATAATGAGATATATAAATAAAAGAAGTTGAAAGAGAAGATCCTGAATGATCCACAGATTAACTACTAAATATTTAAATATTTGAAAGCAGGCTATACTTTTAGGACTAGACTCTTTTGGTGTGATTTATAAACAGAGATTAATTTTGTATCAGAATTTCTTAATGTCTATCATTGCCAGAACTCTAGAGTAAGAAAGGAATGGCTTATATTAAATTGACTTTGTAAGTTGTTAAACATCTTGCTAGCCAGTATTAAACACAATGTAGTGTTCACATGCCAAAGAGAATATATTTCACTTAAATTATTCATAAGAAAAAAGTTTTCCTGTCTAATAAATGATAATGAGCATGTTATACTGTAAGGGATAATTAATTATAACCCATATTGAATATGATCCAGGTTTTGAATGTTCTTCATAATTTTTGCTCATATATATTTTATTTGACCCTCTTAAAGGCCCTGAAATAGTAATAAAATATAATAACAAACTCACAAAATGTATGATATTTCCTGAACTTTTCAGCTGGCTGAAAAGTTAATTTGACTTCTCAAGTTATGAACATTGTAAATGATAACACAGGAAACACATTTGGAATTAGAAATGCTTTAGGGAAAAAAATATATCTAATGAACACAGAAAATGCCTGAGTGCAAAAAAAGTGACTTCATTTTTTAAATAACAACCTCTAAACAGCTTTGAGCTATTGATGACTCATTAGTTGACAACCTCAAATTAATGATTAATTCACTAACCCTTAGGGTGACTGACTCAAACTGAATAATAAACACTGGTAGTGTATTTTAAAATCAACTAAGAATATTTTTCACTGCTTTAGGGATTAAAAATTATGAGTTTGGTTTATTTCCAAATAATGTATGAATAGAATGCCTTTTGCTGTGCATGGGTTTTCAATAAGCAGGAAAACATGTCATTCTCTCTCCTCTATCCCCCAAACCCACACCTCTTCATTCCCTCCTCATCATCTTCCTCCCTTCCTTCTAGTACATGTGGTTTATCAAATATGCATGTAAATGACTCATTTTAGTTCTATAGATCATCTTCAAAGATAATATAATGGCTCAGAATGGCATGCTGGCATAATTTTCATGGCAGTTACATAGTTAATATATTAAAACAAAGGAAACCAGTGCATAAAATGAATTCTAAGAATTCCCATTTCAGACTATGCAACATCTCTAATGTCAGCCCCTAGTATATCATCTCCTTCCCAGCCACCCCCACACACTTCCAAGATGTGATGAAAATTTCAACACTATGTTTTCCACCTGAAATTGCGGGCTCTATCCTTGTATGGGATATATCCTTAGATACTTTTCTCTGTACCAGTCCTAATAAAGTCAAATTTATTCATTAGATTTTCAACATATTTTTATAAACCCCTTTTAAAAAACCTGGTTTGGTTTTCATTGATGTTGATACTGAGAATCAACAGTCCTGCATTCAGGTGCTGATTCTGTCACTACCTTGTGTGTTCCACTAGGTATCAACTGCAAGGTCCTTATTGCTTCTAAATTCTATATTTTTATGTTTCTATTAGCAAGTGTCCAATTTTTTATACCACAAATACTGTGGTTTTGTCTAGATTATAAACAATTGCACTACTAACAAAATCTCTAAATTTAATTTGTAGAGTACACATATTCCTGGAGATACAATCTATACCATTTGATGAATGGAAAAACTTAGAGATTTATTAGAAATCTCAATATGTTAAATGGTAAATTTATAGGAGAAGAGACAAAAATAAATCATTTCCCCAATCATTTCTTTAATAAAACATCTACTGCACCAATCAGTAGTAAAGAAAAATAGTAAGGGAACACATGAAATTTAAGATTATGCAGTATAGTGAAAAACCAACTTGATGCTGTGAAAATGGCAAAATCCTATGTGTAGAGATTTCCTGTATCCTATATAACACTTATTTTCTCAAACACCTGTTAGCAAAAGAAGAAATATACCAAAGATGTGTTTTAAGAATAGGAATTGACCTGCTGACATATAAAGGTTGAATTACTTCTTTCGTTCACTTTAATGAGCTGTTTTGGGGCAGGCCTGAATTTTAAGTTACTACCTCAAGATGGCATTAATGAGTAAAAGGCACCTCAACGCAGTTGGCCTTTTTTCCCTTGTGGCACAATCCTGAGAGAAACAGAATATAGAGAAGCCAACAGAATTACTTCAGTTTGAATTCCAATCACAGAGGACTTAGATCATCATTAAAAAAGGATATGATCCAATATCAAGGTTATATACCCTATTATTGATATAGAGTCTAAAGTAGGATTGCATATAGGATGGGAAAAGGGTAACAGAGCAATTCATTGAAAGTAAGAGTCAGAATAATCCATATCTGGTTCTTACTTAAAGAACAAGTGGTTAAGATCATTGAACAATCTGAATACCACAGCTGTAGAAAAATATCACTGGGATGGCCACAGCTTTAGTATGCAGGGCACTATAGTTAAAGTTTTGATAAACTGACAAATTTTAACTGTTTACTTAGCCTATTTTAGTCATTCATGGTGTATTTCAGTAAGCATGAAAATGGTTAAATTTGGCCCAGCCAGCATGGCTCAGTGATTGAGCATCGACCTATGAACCAGGAGGTCACAGTTGGATTCCTAGTCAGGGCACATGCTCGGGTTGCAGGCTCTATCCTTGTATGGGGTGTGCAGGAGTCAATCAATGATTCTTCTCATCATTGATGTTTCTATCTCTCCCTTCCTCTCTGAAATCAATGAAAAAAATGGAGGGGGGGTTTAAATTTGAACTGCTAAAATAAGTAATTAAAAATTTATCTTTATTTAGCAAATTATTAAATGCTAATGTAATATCCATTTTGATATAAAAATGTTTAACTTATATTACCACTGTGTCTTCTAAAATTATATAGATAGGAACATTCATTTGAGCCTGAAAGCTTTTACAACTGATTGCTACTTTTTTTAAAAATTTAAATTCTTTATTGTTTAAAGTATTACGTAAGTCTTTTTTCCCCCATTGACCTCTCCCCGCCCCCCCCCCCCCCCACACACACACACATACTGGAACATGCCCTCCACCACTGTCTGTGTCCATTGGTTATGCTCATATGCATGCACACAAGTATGATGGCTACTCTTAAACCAACTGTGGGCTTTTATATTTTTATTATCTATCGAAATCAATTATTTCCTGCTTCAAAGAAGCTCTACCTTCTTTGTTTAAATTATTACGCTTACATTATCAGTACTAAAGTTAATGTAAGTGAATCATACATCTTGCTTTGAGCCACCTGCCATTAGCTGGTATGAATGCCTTTCATCTTGCTTATAAGTCTACTGAGAACTGGCTCCCTGCTCTGAAAAAGCCACTTTGGTTTGGGGGATGTATTAGTTCCCTATGGCTGCTGTAACAAATTACACAAACTTAGTGGACTAAAATAACACATATATTTTCTTACAGTTCTGGAGGCCAGAAGTCCAAAATCAGTTTCACAGAGCAAAGGTCAAGGTGTCAGCAGGACTAGTTCTTGTTGAGGCTCTGAGGGTAGAATCCATTCCTTGCAACTAGACCTTTGCTCCTTATATTTCTTGGCTCATGGCTCCTCCCTCCATTTTCAGGGCCAGGATCTTAGCATCATCCATTCTTCCTCTACTCTGACCACATCATCTTCTCTGTAGTCATATCTTCCCCTGCTTCCTTGTGATTTCATTGAGCCCACTTGAATAATCCAGGATAATCTCTCCTATCTCAGGATCCTTAATTTAGAGTTGGGAGTTCATTTTGCCACATGAGTAACATTCACAGGTTCCAGATTGTGGACATGGGCGTTTTTGGAGGCCTTTATTCACGCTACCATGGGGGATATACTTGGGTTTGGGATGGGGACCAGGTGAAGATTAGGAAGTTCTTAGATGATACTTTCAGATAGTAATATTACATATATATTTTGAATGCTCACTAAGAGCATCAACTCATTTAATGTGTATCAGCTGAGGAGTGGGGTTGGCACTCCATTGCAACATACCAGTGGTCTTGCCTCAGTAGTTCTCAGCACCTCTGATGGGTCAGCGGCCAAGGCCCATGACCAGAAAGTAGGAGTCCGGTGCAAATCCTGATCCTCTGGCTCCAACATCCATGAGTCTAACCAGTCTACTCTACCATAGCTTCTGCCCCTCATTTGAAAAGGGATAGTGACAGGCAAAGCGATCTTCATCCCAGGGCACCAAGAGCCCTTCACCCTTAGAGGTAGCACTTTATAGTTTATGTTCTTACTCATCTAATTTCATGGTTAAAGAATTTAAAGCCTTGAAATTAAGAAATTAATTGAAATGGAATAAATTAAAATTTAGAGATTACGTGATTTACTCAAGGCTACACAGTGGAAATAGTAAAGCCATTGGGGCATATTGTGCTCTTCTCACCAACTGCAGACTCAGAACACTCACTCAGCTCTGCCACTTCTCAATGGCACACCTCATGTTATGGGCTGAATTGTATCCCCACAAATGCCTATGTTGAAGTCTTAACCCCTGTACCTCAGAATATAATATATTTGGAGATAGATAAGGTCTTTAAAAATGGTGATTAAGGTGAAAAGAATCCTATAGGATGGGGCCCTATTCTAACATGACTGGTGTCCTCAAAAGAAGGAAGGAGACACCAGAGATAGTGATGCACAAAGGGAAGGCTGTGTGGGAACACAGAAGGTAGCCATCCACAAGCCTAAGAGAGGCCTCGGGAGAAATCAAACACCTTGATCTTAGAATCTAGCCTGCAGATCTGTAAGAAAATAAATTTCTATTGTTTAAGCCACCCAGCCTGTGGTGTTTTGTTATGGCAGCCCTAACAAACCAACACAGCCCAAGATAGGCCACAAGCCTTAGAAACTGTTTGGCCTGACAGACGTCAGCCCATATTCAAATTCCTGAGGTTTCCCACAAGAAGAAATGGGGTTTCTGAACAATTTTCACTATTTATAAAATCCTAAGGGAAATGTACAAAATATAGTCTAATTAAAATTCCAATACAGTAACACTAATGATCTCATATTCATCTGAAGCTTTACTTATAGCATGTTCCTTTTATTAATTTAAAATGGGGTTACTTATCATTTAATAAACTTGATTTGTTTGGTAAAGGACTCCGGTTTGTTGATGGAGAGAGACTGAGCAGGAATCACTGCTTTAAGCCCCAATTCTTTTATTTGGATCCTCTAAGACCCAAGCTGTTTAATCCTCTTCAAATTCTTAAAGCTCTTTCAGGGATGAACTGAGAAAATTATATGGCTTTAGTCATTTGTCACATCAGGGTTGTTGAGAGCTATTGTTTTGAAATCTGTATCACTGACATTTGGTAGATACTGTAATATATATCTGGTTATTTTTCTGAGAGTTGATGAAATTTTAAGTGAAAATGATCCTAAGGGTATTAGTTAGGATTCTCCAGAGAAACTGATATAGATAGAAAGAGAATAGATGATAGATAGACAGATAGATAATTATTATAAGAGATTGGTTCCACAGCCTGCCATCTGAAAGCTGGAAGCCCAGGAAAGCAGGTGTATAATTCCAACCAAACCTGAAGGTCTGAGAACCAGGGGAGCCAATGGTGTACCCTGAGTCCAAGGGCAGGAGTAGATGCATGTCCCAGTCATGCATAAATTTGCCCTTTTTCTCCCTTTTTGTTCTATTCAGTCCCTCAACAGATTGTATGATGTTGATTGGAATTGGTTAGGACAAGCTTCTTTACTCATCTCATTCACTGATTCAAATGTTAGTCTCTTCCGGAAACACATCTCGCAATGTGGGCATCCCTTAGTTCAGTCAAGATGACACATAAAATTAACCATCACACCAAGGGAACAAAATACAAAAACAGCCTAATTAAATAGGCGAATGGAACTAGTCTCTCTAATCTAACAGAGGCAAAATAAAAAAGCCACAGCAATACATGTACAAAAGTATCAACAACCTTCTGTAGAATATGTCTGAAATTTTGAAAAACAATACTTTAAACAGAAATTTATTTTATTTAAAAAATTATAGCAAATGTATGAAGAACACAAATTTCTATTAAGAACAGAAGTTTATTAAATGTTTTATAGTAAAATATCGAGACCACTCTATTACAATACACAGGTTTGATGTTCTAACAAGTAATACCGTACTTCAAGTTCATGATGAAACTGCAGGAACCTGCAAAGATATCTTCCTTCTCTTCTTCCACAACAACTGCAAATCTGATATTCAGAAATGTTTAGGCATTGGGGAAAACCTGTCAAGTTTCCTGAGTATTCCACTAACCAATTCTTAAAATTATATATTACTTTAATGGAAAACATGAAAATTTTCTGGTGGAAACACCCATTTTAATATTTATTATCTTCGATAACTGAGAACCACAATCCCCAAAATATATTATACCATAAGAAAGTCTTTGGAGTCATCATTAGGCTTTCCAGTACAAGATAGATTTCAAGGCAATTTATCAAGGACTGAATTTTCTTAAACCACCAAGCTAGTGATATGTGAAGATAAAAATAAATGTCAAGGTTAGCTGATTATTTTCTAAATAATAGGATCTAAAAAATATTGGGGAGAAATAAGGACGTGAGAATGAGTGGATACTAGATGATAATAGAGATGATTAGTAAAAGGTACTGAGACTAGTTAACATTAACTAGCATATAATATATTTTCATTCATTACTCAACATTCTCTTCATGTATATTATTATTTTAAGGTAGCATTACTAAAAACTTAATTGGTCCATTCATTTTTCAAGTCGGTTGCAAAGAAATTTCAATTCTGGATATCTAAAGATATAGCTAATAACATTTTCTATCATCTACCACTAAAACTATCTCACATTCTCAGCCATGGCTCTTGAATACATGGTTTCTTGATAAAATATCACTAAAATAGAACTGATGTTGAAAAAATACCTACCTACCAACTTAACCAATTCATATCCATTAGCTCACACAGAATTAAAACAATTCATATCATTTGGCTCTCACAGAAGCTGCATCTTTTTCCTTTTAAATAGTCTAATCAATCCTGCATAAAAGCAATTATTCAGAAAAGCACACCTAAGATTTGCACTCTTACTCATTTACAAGTATACTATATTGAGGTTTGGGCCTGAAATTGGTACTTCTAGCCCACACTTTGGTTCCCTACCTTTTCCAAACTGGACACTTTATTCTATGAATATGACCATCAACGAGAACATGAAAGTAAAGAAAATAAACTTTAATTCAGATCATGCTTTCAAAGGAATGGAAAAAATAAAATCATATATGATAACATAGAGTACTACAATCTTAGTAACCCAAACATGTAACTATCTCCATTGCAGAATTAAGCAGCCAGGTCAAATACACTGCGAACCATTTGATTAAAAATGCTTATCACCAATGCTTTAACAAGGAAACACTGATGAAAATAGTTTTAAAATATACAGCCTTGTAAAATTATATATTTTTTAACATTAAAACCTTGTTTCAGAAGTTCCCCGCTTTAGGTTGTTACTCAAAAACTCATCATGTTCAAAACTCAAGTTATTGTGAGATCTTGAGATCATAAGCAGCTTCTCCTTATTGGTAAAGTCTTTTTTGATTGCAGTTGGGGGCACAAGCAACCTCTCCATCGGGTCCTCTTTGTTCTCCAGTTTCATGTACCCTTTGCTGTTGCTTCGATCCAACCGAGGCCAACTTGGATGTTTCCGTTGTTCTGCCTGAACAGTTAGGGTGGAGCGACCTCGGTCTAAGTCTAAGGATTTTGAATGTGATGAGAGCACATGCAAAGATGTGTTGGACCCAAACTGTCTTCTAGCGGCCCCAGGAGACAAGAGCTGGCCAGCCCCAGGTCCAAGGGCCACAGAGGACTTGTACTGACTAGACAATGACTCCCCAATGGAATTATTCCGAGGGAGCATCATGCTGACTGGCTGGAAGGACTCATTGGTGTTGGGCAAAGGGACCACAAGGGAATCCATAGACAGATTCCTCGACCGACTTTTGAGGTTCTCAGCATCCTCGGTGATGTTATCGATACTGGGCTCATCAATAACACAGTTATTAAGTTTGATCACAGGCAATGTAAAAGCACTGATGGATGACGACACAATTGACTTGGTTTCACATTTCTTAGGGCCACCCGTCTTATCATCAGTTGTCTTGGAAGGAGATGGATACAGGCCAAAGACAGAGACAGAGCTGTCAGAGAGCAAAGGTGGCATAAGATGCCCCAAACTCTTATTTTCATTTAGCGCAAGCTCATCCTCTTCGACAGAGCTGTCCATCCGAAAACTGCTCCTAAAACCCGAGAAAGAGGAAATGGTATTCGCTGCCAGTCTCGAGGCACAGGAGCTCCCATTCTGTTTTACCTCAGTTTCTCCTATCAGACCCGTGTAGATGCCATTCATATGCTTTTGCTCCTTGATTCTTAGTGTGTGGATGTCGATGACTGTGGAATAGATGTCCCTCATGTGTATGATTTTGGTTTCTTTGTCACGGTTCTCATGAAGAATGGCATTAGCACAAATGAAAATGAAAATGCCAATCCCCATGGTGAAGGGGCCAAGCATTTTCATCTTATCAGAATGTAAATGCTGCTCAAAGAAGCGGACCACCACGCCACTTTGGTTCCGAATGACCTGAGTTGCGTTTGTGGACAATGTGGTCTCAGCGTCAATAAAATGTTCTTTTTGGGGCCAATATCCAAGGACTGCCATTGCAATTCCAACAATGGAGATAAGCACTCCTAAAATGAGGAAGAAACCAGAGGGGGAATAAAGCCGGATTTTGCCTCGAACAACCACGACATCAGCCCTTGGCCGACGCCTGACTGGTTTCTTCTCTTGGGCAGCAGGTGAGGGACTGAGGCTGACATGATGCTGTGATCGGGCAGAGTCTTGCCTTTTCAAGGCGGCCAGGCCGGTTATCACTCCACCAGTCGCTATCATAGCTCCGTCGTTTATTCTGAAAGGAAGGGAAAAAGATAATAATCTCACCATGTTTAGGGGTATGCTCATCAATTCAACCATTGTTTGTAAATTTTTGTTGCTTCATACAATGAAATGGGGCAGAAGAATAGCTTTTTAATTGTCATAATTTGGGTAGAAGGTTTATTATTGACTACAGTAAAATCCTGGAGATTTCCTTTTTTGGCTGAATTAGTGTTTTTATTATTAATGAAATGTAAGCTCAACGTATATATTACTTCAATAATTTTACTACTTATCATATAAAATAGTTCCCTGGTGATATCCTAAGTCTCTCTGTCACACACAAGCACACACACTATCCTCATTATCTGTGTTATTTTACAGAAATGGAAAAATCCAGAATACTTAATAAAACAAACCCTAGACTTAAAAGAAGAATAAGCCCCACTCTTGTGAAAGTCACCAAAGAACTCTTAAACTCCAACATTCAATTTCTCAATTCTCATCTTCCTTACTTCTCTATTTCCATGGATATTACTGACCCCCGCCTTTCTTGAAACTCTTGTCCAGGTTTTTATGATCCCAAGTCTTCTGGCTCTTCCCTGACCTCACTATTCCAATTTTGGATCATCTTCCCTCATTTAAAAGTAGACCACCATTCCCTAAGGGCCCTGTCCTTGGCCATCTTCTCTTTATACTCTCCCTTGGCATTCATATCTGCTCCTACACCTTCTACCATTTCCTCTATGCTAATGATTCCCAAGTCTCTATTTCTAACCATAGCCTGGGTTTCAGTTCCACATTTCCAACTCCCCAGTGGGAAACACATACACATTCATGCACCACTAGCAAAGCTGAACTCACCTCCTACCAGCACTGCTTAACTTTTTAATGGTGTCAGTTCTCAGGCTTGACTCCTCACAGTCATTTTTAACTTATCCCTTTCTTCTTCCTCTCATCTTCCAATCAGGTTGTAAATCCCAGAAATTCTCACTACACGCTCTCACTCAATTCTACCCCTCCATTCCAACCTACTCTTCCCAGCCCAGAGCAGTTCTTACTAACTCTTGGTACTAGATTGTAATAACCTCTCAGCTGCTCTTCCAAATTCCAACTTCTCTTTCTCCACAATCAAGCTTACACACTGAAGGCAGATTAATTACCCTGAAACACAGCTCTGAAGTTGTTTAAAGAGTGGAATAATTGATAAAATATTCTCCACCACCTACCCAGGTTTAATCTGGGATTTCACACCCATGGAATTTAGCTTTATCTCCAACTATACCCTTTCATTTACATAAAACTAAAACCCAACTGTACTCCATATTATACTGTTTCTGAGACTTTGTTAATAATGTTTCTCATTCATCTAGAATTTCTTCCTACTCCCCCCAACTCCACATATTGGCGTCTAGCTGGTCATCAAAGCTCTTCTTTCCACTTTCTTTATAAAGCCTTCTCTGAATGACTCAGCAAATCCCACGTGAGCTCTCATTCCTCAGAGCATTTCAGCAAGTTTTCTATGGCACTCACTGTATAATGTCAGTTCTTCCATGTCTTGTGGTCAAACATCAAATTTAATTCACTTTTTTATCACCAGAAACATTCACTGTATGTAGTACTTGCATATAGCCAGTATTCAAAACCTATGTGCTAAAATGCTCAATAAGGGAGTAATTCTTCCCCTGAGATTTGCTGAGTGGCCATAATATTAGTATACTAAATTTCCTAGTTAAAAAAACATAAAATTGAAGCCAAAACAAATAGCAACATTTTGTGAGTTGGTAAATATTTGTCATTATTTGCAATGACTAGTTCTCAAGCTGCCAAATCTGGCTGGTAGGATACGGAGGATATTTTAAGATCCACACGGTCTCTGGCGAATTTCTGAGAGGGTTTCTTCACAGCATCAAATCTTGTCTTGCAAAATCAAGCGATCCTTTTGAATTTCTATTTATGATTTCTGTTGTGTTTAAATAACAGCGTTGTGGATGGTATCTACAGTCTTAGCTAGTTGAACAAGCTGGTTAGTAAATCCAGCCTGTGTTGGAGTTATAACTAGGATTAAAATAGATTAATGTTCGAATACCAAACTATATTGTAACCCATAGCTCTAGTTTATTAAATTTATCAAAGTATACATATTACACTTTAAAACTTCTCCCAAACCTTGGCTAAAACAAAACTTTGTGTCAGTTTATGTTTTCTTAAATCAAAACAGTTATAAATGTTTGAATAAAATGTTTAGATTAGATAGTGGCCATCTAACTCAGTTACTCCTATATGACAGGATAAGGATTTACTCTGAAATCCTTCAGAATAGAATGAAAACAAGGGCAAAAGGCTTTCATCTGGTTTAAAAATAACCACCATGAGTTATCATTCCATACAGATTCTTAATCCCCCCCTCCCGCCCCCGCCCTTGTTAAAACATTTTCTGCAGGCTGTGCCATTCTCCATTTCTGAGGCTGACCAAGGAAAGGGGGCTGAGAAAGAAAAATATATGTATTCTGAAAGATAGATGGGAATAGTAAGGTGGAAAAGAGTGATGATGGACCGAGTTCCTTTGTGAGCAAGCAAAGCAGGTTAGACCAGACATGAAGAAGTAGCAAGGGCAGTTTAAGAGGATGAACGTTTATTAAAAATGAAAGGAGAGAAGGTGCCTGGAGAAGTTTAGAAATAAAGGACTGAATTGGGGAAAATCAAAGCACACACAGATTCTTCAGCCAGTCTACCCTGGCCGGGTCTGGGCAGGGGCACCCCACTCCCAAGATTAGCAAACTCGGGTGGAGGGGGCAGGGGGCGAGGTGGAGAGCCCTTGTCCTCTTAATTCCACTGGAGACAACTCAACACTAAGTGAACCTCTATTGTGATTCAGGCCTAGCCCTGAGGGGAAAGTCAAGGTGTGCAAACTCAGTCACTGCTTAAGAGCTAGTATATCTACCTAAAACAGAATGAGCTAACTCCTAGAACAGCGATTCTCAACCTGTGGGTCGCGACCCCTTTGGGGGTCGAACAACCCTTTCACAGGGGTCGCCTAAGACCACCGGAAAACACATATATAATTACATATCGTTTTTGTGATTAATCACTATGCTTTAATTGTATTCAATTTGTAACAATGAAATTGGGGGTCACCACAACATGAGGAACTGTATTAAAGGGTCGCGGCATTAGGAAGATTGAGAACCACTGCCCTAGAATGAGGGGAGCCTTTGCAACAGGCTTCAGGCAGACAAAAGCATTAACATTTTAAAATCAAGTGACTAGCCCTAACTGGTTTGGCTCAGTGGATAGAGCATCGGCCTGCGGACTCAGGGGTCCCGGGTTTGATTCCGGTCAAAGGCATGTACCTTGGCTGCAGGCACATCCCCAGTGGGGAGTGTGCAGGAGGCAGCTGATCGATGTTTCTAACTCTCTATCCCTTTCCCTTCCTCTCTGTAAAAAATCAATAAAATATATATTTGTTTAAAAAATCAAGTGACTAGCATTTCAGGGAAGGTCAAGAGAAAGAATGGCTGGATACCAACCTCTGACCTGCCTTTAGCACACAGCTCAGCACTGAGGGAGGAAACCAGGTAAGGCTAGAAAGGAAAGGAGGACCAGGTCTTGGAAATTAGCAAGTGGCGCACCTAAATGCTTCAATTTTACACTCACATGCAATGAGGTTGAAGTAAGACACAAGTACTGTTGCCCTTAACTGAGGAAAATTAATCTCAATTTGTAGATGAAAGCAGTCATCCAGGACTGGTTTTGGGAAATAGCCTGAGGATGCTAAGGACAGTTTTGCAACAAGAAGCCTAGTTAAACCATGCAACCTAGAGGGAGGAGAAGCACAGGCCACTGCTTCTTCAAACTGCAACATCCACTTGGTCCATACTGTTCAGTATAAGCATAAAAGAGCCTAAATCTATCTTTTGGTTTATGCTGCAAAGCCACATCCCACACATTTATCACTTGGGGAGGGGGGAGTGTTTGAGGGCATAGGGACCAGGTTAACTACAGTCTCCTTATTGTAACAAGTCAGCATTCTCCTCAGTTTTGATAATAACAATAATAGTAATGCTAGCTAACATACAAACACACAACTTATGGCCAGGCACTGTTCTAAGCGCTTCAGGTATAAGCACCTGTTTAGTCTCACAATTCTGGAAGTGGATATCATTGTTATGCTCTCTATTCTGCAGAGGAGAAAACTGAAGCTAAGTGAGTTTAGTAACATACCCAGGGTCACACAGCTCAGGGTTGGCTCCAGCACCTGTGCTCTTACAGAATTTGAAATGGGGATGGGCCTCCAAATTTGCTTTCCCTGTCAGTTTTGATTCCTGTTTCCATCAGAACAGCAGATTTTAAAGAATGCTCTTTGGCCCTATCCGGTTTGGCTCAGTGGATAGAGCGTCGGCCTGCGGACTCAAGGGTTCCAGGTTCGATTCCGGTCAAGGGCATGTACCTTGGTTGCAGGCACATCCCCAGTTGGGGGTGTCCAGGAGGCAGGTGATCGATGTTTCTCTCTCATCTTTCCCTCTCCCTTCCTCTCTGTAAAAAAATCAATAATATATATATATTTTTAAAAAGAATGATCTTTGTCTTTAAAACTGTGACTATGGGCCAACCAACTGCCATTTCTCAAATCACACTGACCACATGGGAAAAGCCATGGGGTGGAGATGAGGACCATCCTTCGGCAAACAGCAGGCCTCTCACACTTATTTAGATGCCCTTCAGCACATGAAGGTGCAGGCTCAAAATTAACCACCCACCCCCACCTCCACACTCCTCCTCTTTGCTCTCCTCCATCCCTTACAGGGCAGGCCAAGACTTACAGTGAATTTCATTGTGTTAACTTGGGGAGAGTTTTTGCTTATCAGTCTTTGGATTCAAAGCTTCATCCAAACTTATGCAACTTGAAGCCCTATGGCATTCACTAGAGACCTAGGTGGACATTGTTAACTTGTGCAGATATTCATTCAAGTAATTAGTAAAAACTGGTGTCTGCAAATGCAATAGATATAGGGCTCAAAATGTTTCCTGACCCAAAGAATATAATGATCAGCAACTATCTTTTTGAGGAGGTCATTTGACTAGTTATAAATAAACCTGACTAGATGATCAGCCGCATTTGGTTTCCATATTTTCAATATTCTTATGATTTTATCAAAGGCCAAATGAAAAGATAGATATGCATATATTCTTCTGTCGACAACCAAAAAAAAAAAAAATAAGTTTGAATTAACTCTTGGCTACATATTAATCATCCTATTTTCCATTCCCAGTGTTCACAAAACAGCCACAATTTTGCTACCAAGATTACCAGCTTAAAATTTGCACAATAGCCCAGCCAGTGTGGCTCAGTGGTTGAATCCAACCTATGAACCAGGAGGTCACGGTTCAATTCCTGATCAGGGCACATGCCTGGGATTGTAGGCTTGGTGCCCAGTAGGGGATGTGCAGGAGGCAGCTGATCAGTGATTCTCTCTCATCATCAATGTTTCTATCTTTGTCTCACAAATCAATAAAAATATGTTTTAAAAAATTTGCACAACTTCTTCACTGTTCAAACCAGGGTCCTGCAGGGCTATCTCCAGGCCTTTACCATCCTACCCATTCATCACGGATCTCAGAACTTATCAGTAGGATTTCAATCTTGTTTGTTACCTTTCTCAGTGCAGCTGTGAACCCTGCACTCATTCAAGCACGCTATTACAGTCTACTCGCCTACCTTGGGCTCATCTTCCCTCCGGACCATGTTTATTCTACCCCTTTCGGCCGAAAGCTCTCTCCTTGACAGAAGATTTCTGCCCTGTGTGTCACGTGTTAACCTACACCATTCTGTCTAATCATCAGGCTTGGTCTCTCCTATTCTTGCTCTGATAACAATTTTTAAAGCCTTATTGTTGTCGTCCTTTACACCCTTCTTACAAGCTTAAGGACATTCTGTAATTTGCTTTTCATGGCACTAATTTATACCATTTTTTAGTATTCACACTCTCATGGGAGTTGATTCCTGAACATGTAGGTCTTCTGATCACACTGCGAGCCTACTATACATCAGATATGGTTCCAGATGCACTCACATGCTAATATCTGAGTTGATGATAAGTAAATAGGCTTGCATAGTTGAGAGACTTTTCAAATTTTTGAAGGAGACATTCCTTTTAGCCAATTAAGGACCAGGAATGTTGTCTAAGTTCCAACAATGAATTAGCACAGTGGTTCTCAACCTTCCTAATGCCCTTTAATACAGTTCCTCATGTTCTAGTGACCCCCAACCATAAAATTATTTTCGTTGCTACTTCATAACTGTAATTTTGCTACTGTTATGAATCGTAATGTAAATATCTGATATACAGGATGTATTTTCATTGTTACAAATTGAACATAATTAAAGCATAATGATTAATCACAAAAATAATATATAATTATATATGTGTTTTCCAATGGTCTTAGGCGACCCCTGTGAAAGGGTCGTTCGACCCCCAAAGGGGTCACGACCCACAGGTTGAGAATCGCTGAATTAGCAGGAAGAACAGGATTGGTATTCATGATTGCAGGCACCCAGTGCAATGTTCGTTTTTGGTGAAATCTTTCTATTGTTTTTGTATGCTATCCCAATGCCTTGCAGAGTGCCTGGAATACAATAAATGCTCAGCAAGTTTATTGACTGTGCACTGGCTTAAATATCATTGAAATGCACGAGACACTAGGGACACTGATTTCAAGGAGTCTGGAGTCCAATGGGAAAGCAAAGTGCACATTCATAATGAAATGAACTGATTGTATGATGGAGTCATGGGAACACTGAAGAATGTTCTTCCACATGATCTGGAGGTATCAGGGGAGGCTTCCAAGAAGCAGCAGTAGTTATCAAAGGCTTGGTATATCAGTAGGAGTTTGCCAGGCAGACAGATTCTCATTCATCCTTGTCCCTAATTCTTCCACTGGGGTCCTTGCCCCATGCTTTCTCTTTTTCTTTTCACCTAAAGTGTGCCAATTATTTTAAATATACTTAACAATGTCTTACTCACATGTTTGAATTTTTATTCTTATCTCAAAGCTTAAAAATTCGCCAGAATGTGAGGCTCTCTACCAAATGGAAGTAGAAATTAATCTATGCCTTTAGGACCAAACAAAAACATTATATAAAAATTCCCATGTGGTATTCACAAATGTGACAGATGGAAATACTTTCTGTTCAAGCCAGAACAGTTTTAGGACTTTCTTCCCAATAGAGACATTTTAAACTTTTAGAATAGGATTTCTAGTCTATCTATCTTTACCAGAGTTCAAAGAGAAAATGCCTATGGTGACCAATAGTTCAATCATATTGAAGTTTAAAAGATAAGATAGAATAGAAATAATTTTTTAATGTGTAGCATAATGGTTTTGCACATGGATATTGGAATCAGAGAAACAAGGGTCACAACCTTGCTTCATCATTTGATAGCCATGCAACCTTAGTCAAGTTGTCTTAAACGCCTTAGCTAAGTTCTTCCATCTGTAGGATGGCAAAACACTCTTTAATACACAGTGCATCCCAACTTCTTGGAGCCTCAGTTTCTTCATTTGTAAAATGGGAACAGTAACAGTACCTATAGGGTTGTTGTAAAGCAAAGGAAATAATGAATGCACATCACAGTTTAGTGTTTGGGAACTAAGGTCTACATTAGTGACATCAGCTATGTCTGATTTTAAGGTCTTTTTAAGGACAAAATTAAAAATTAAGTAAATATATAAAATGCTTACAGTGTTGATTATACTAAGGTCTCAATAACTTAGCTAATATTATTAAACTCTTCATTGCTCACTATTAACTCTTTCATTGCTCAGCTAGGCAAACCAAAACTATATTTTAATATATTAAATTAAATTTTAGTGATGGCTCACTGCATATGGAAAGGAAATTATGACTGAAAATTTGTCCTGGGATTTAGAGTCAAAAACTATCTGAATGGAGTCTGTGCATTTTAGTGGCAGAGCATGAATAATTTGATGTTTGCAAAGAAGAGTTTACATAAGAGAGAGACAGGTGGGGAATATATTATAGAAAGAATAAAGCCTGCCTATTTTTTTTTTTTAAAAAAAAGTTTTTTTAAGAAGAATTTTTATTTATTTATTTTTTAATATATTTTATTGATTTTTTACAGAGAGGAAGGGAAAGGGATAGAGAGTTAGAAACATCGATGAGAGAGAAACATCGATCAGCTGCCTCCTGCATATCCCCCACTGGGGATGTGCCCGCAACCAAGGTACATGCCCTTGACCGGAATCGAACCTGGGACCCTTGCGTCCGCAGGCCAATGCTCTATCCACTGAGCCAAACCGGTTAGGGCCCTGCCTTTCTTTTTAATTCATTCTATTTCTTCATATTTAAAGACTTGTAACAGAAAATAATAGCAATAATAAAAGCAAGGTAGGAAAACCCAAACCAGTCCATCTGATGTTTTTACTCATCTTAATGATGCCATTGAACCAAGAATAATCTGATCGATTCTGCAAACACCATTCTGTTTCCGTAGGAACATTTGGGCATAAAACAGTCTGAAAACAAAGAGGAATATGAGGGTTGGGGAGATGGGGACCAGAGAAGATGCCATAAGGGTGAAGTAAAGAAAAAATGCACAAAATGGTAATTTTTTTGAAAAAAAATTTAAGCTGTGATTTTATGTGCACTTTGAAGGCCTTGCTGGTCTGTCTTGGAGAGAATGGTTGCTTAATATTCAGGATAGTACTACATTCACATGAAAGCTGGAATTAAAGGGAAGTATAGAATTTTTGATAATTAGCAGAATATAGTTAAGTCATTAAATATAAAGTATCACTTATGGTCAAGTGCATCCTGAATGTGCAGAAAATGCCAGGAGTAGAGACTGCACTTGTATGTGCTCTTGGTTCCCGATGCCTTCCACACCTGTCACCCTCACAAACCATAAACTATGGGCCCACACCAATTATGAGCTGCGTAACAATGACATGGAACAATTGCTCTCCGGTGACTAAAATCTATGAAGTCCACAGAGCACAAAAGTCTCCAGGAGGCCAAATAACGGATCCATAATGAGCTATTAGAGAAAACCCTGCTGAGACCCAGTGGGAGACGTTTTCCACAGGAACCTAAGAAATGAGAAGCCTATTTCCCCCAACGTAGAAATATGCTTCCTGCCCTCAACCCCAATTCTTCAAATTTGGACAAGCTTTTACAATGATTGTCACCCTCTCTTTACACTGCACTTCCTGACAGGAAGTCAACTTGGAATTGGTATAAGGAAGCTACCCCTAAAGAAGTCACATATTTACTAAATGCAGGAAATTAGCCGAGCTATCCCTAGATAGAGAGCTGAAGCATTTAAAAATCACAAATTGGACTTTTCATACAGATCCCTCCTCTGCTGAACATACACAGGAACTTCACTTAGAGGTATGATGACCATGTTTGCGGAGACAGCATTCGAAAGTGAGACTCTGGCCAGCATAGCTCAGTGGTTGAGCGTCAACCTATGAACCAGGAGGTCATGGTTCTATTCCCAGTCGGGGCACATTCCTGAGTTGCAGGCTCAATCCCCAGTATGGGGCGTGCAGGAGGCAGCCTATCAATAATTCTCTCTCATCATTGATGTCTGTCTGTCTGTCTGTCTGTCTGTCTCTCTCTCTCTCTCTCTCTCCCTTGCTCTCTGAAATCAATAAAAAATATTTTTTAAAAAGAAAGTGAGACTCTGCCTGGCCGGCACAGCTCAGTGGTTGAGCATCAACCTATGAACCAGGAGGTCATGGTTCTATTCCCAGTCAGGGCACATTCCTGGGTTGCAGGCTCAATTCCCAGTGTGGGGCATGCAGGAAGCAGAATAGTGTTATATCTGGATGATATAATTGTATTTCTAGAACACCTAAGAGAATGAACTGAAAAAAAAATTTTAAAAACATTGATCAACTTCAGTAAAGTAACTTAGTACAAAATTAATGCACAAAAATCAGTAGCCCTCACACATTCAAACAGCCACTTAAAGATAGAAATGATAGTGAAAGAAAACACTGTCGAAACCCAGTGAGAAAATACCCAGGAAACAAAAAGTTTAATAGATTCTCAATTATATCATCCGATATAATACTATTCTCAATGATTCTCTCTGATCATTGACCTTTCTTTCTTTATTCCTTCCTTTCTTTCTTCCTCTTTCTTTCCTTCCTTCCTTCCTTCCTTCCTTCCTTCCTTCCTCCCTCCCTCTCTCTCTCTCTCTCTCTCTCCCCCCTCTCTCCTTCTCTCTCTTAAATCAATAAAAAATATTTTTTTAAAAGAAAGTGAGACTCTAATATGTACTAACATTCTTTCCAGTGATTTTAAATGCCCAGAAAATCCAAACATACTGTTGACAGTCATATAGGAGAAGGGGGAAAGATGGAGGGCAGTAGTAAGTTTCAATTTCTGCTGCTCTACTTTCTATCAAACATCTTGTATAAGTCTATAAGTTTTGCATGTTACCCAGCTGTGCCAACACTGTTAAGGATGCAAAAGATATTTCTTCTCTACTGCAAGTAAGGAATCATCTCTCACCAGAGCAAAAACACCATTTAAATTAGTAATGAGCTGTGTTATGTTTTAATTCATAGTAACATACATCAAATTTATCGTAAAGTTTTCCAAAGATGGTAGCTCAAAGTTACCATTAGAATTTTTTAAAACCTTAGGAAAACATTAGAAAATAGTTCAAACTACATCATTTCCACTGGAGCATTTTACTTTTTATTTTTTCCTGTAAGTAAAATCTGAGAAGTACACATTTTTTTAAAGTAATTTAATTTTATTTTTCCCATCACCATTTATCCTCCTCTATGCCTATGAACATTTTATGTTGCCTATGAACTCTAGAATTTGATTTGTTTAAATCTTGTTAGTAATTCTATTGGGATCATGCCAAATCTGTACATAAACACATGAGAACTGACATTGTTATACCACTGCAGCATTTTATCTAAAAATTTTACTTTATGTCAGTTTTTAAAAACAAGATCTTTCTCATTTTTACTTTTTGTTTCCTGGGTATTTTCTCACTGGGTTTCTACTGTGTTTTCTTTCACTAGCATTTCTATCTTTAAGTGGTTGTTTGGATGTAGGAGGGCTACTGATTTTTGTGCATTAATTTTGTACTAAGTTACTTTACTGAACTTGATCAATGTTTTTAAAAAAATTGTTTTCAGTTCATTCTCTTAGGTGTTCTAGAAATACAATTATATCATCCAGCTATAATACTATTCTCTTCCCCAATTTTAAATCTGCAATTGCTATTTTTCAATCCAGGTGATAGATGTTGAACAAAGGTGAACAAGTAAGCAACCCAGACAACCCTCCCTCTCTCCTAGTATAACTGGCATCCCTACTGTTTCACCACTGAAGAAGGACCAATCAATGCTGCTGTATTAGGGTTGTTACCTAGAATTCCAGGAGACAAAATTAATTGATTCAGAGCTGCTCCTGGAGAGGAAGACTAGGAAAGCAAAGGAAGGAGCAGGTGAAGGGCAAAGGTGGGGGATAAAGTGGAGGGAGAAAAGGAGAAACATGTACCGGGGGAGAAAGTAAGGGATTACTATTGCAAACATTAACTATCCGAAATGACGACTAACTCCTACATATTTTCTATAAGGTCCTTACTTCTTTCCATCTCTGTTTTTAAGAAGCATTTATATAAGGACAGGAATTATCTCCTGGGATTGCTGGGACTACTGAATCATCTACCAAATCCTGACTCTAAAGATGTAACCTGAAAAGGAAGAATTGAAACTAGTAAACTGCATAAGTTATCAGAAGTATAAAAAAGACAGAGAAGAATGCTTAGCAGTGAAAAACGGTTTCAAGGGAGGCCTAACCTAACAACAGAGGAAAACACCATGTCTCCGAAACACCATATGCAGGTGACCACTTTCACTAGGGGAGGGTATTTTGGGGTCATGCCTGAGATATTTTTAGCTTCAAATACCTGTTATGCTTTATTATGGTTTGCTTCACTGGTTATTTCCTGTGAGAGATCGCAACCCCAAAGAAAAATGGACCAAAGACGTTAATAGCCAATTCACAGAAGAAAAATACAACTGTCCAGTTAACAAATGAAAAGAGTAACTCAATAGTATGCAAAAAAATGCAAATTAGAGCAATTTCAAAAGTGAAAATATAGCTTCACTTCCTAATTGACAAAAACAACAAAAAATGGGATTGATTATGCCCATTACTAGGGAGGTATAAGGAAATAAACTCTAATAAGCTGTCAATGAGAGGATGAAATGGTACTTTTTAAAAGTTAATTTGGGAATGACTTTTGCAAGTTTAAATGCCCATCCCCCTCCATCTCACTTCTGTGAACCAGCTTTTCAAAAGACTTGTAGACGTAAACACGCATACATAAAAGTACACATTTCACGCTGCAGTCATAGCAACAACTTGGAACTAGCTTACATGCACATCAATGGAAGGTTGGTTCAATCAGTTATGCTGCATCTATACAATGGAATAAGACATAGATATTTAAAAGGATTAATGTATAACAATAAGGAAAAATGTTCACATCATATTTTGTAGCTTTTAGAAGAGAAATAAAGAGTAAGGTCCTGCTTATGGCAAACATACAGAACATGTGTTTGAATACATACTGGAGGGATATGGGAGGCAACATCCTTATTAACAGAGCTTACGCTTAAAGAGTGACAGGTAACAACACTCACTTTATATGTAACCTCACTATTCACCTTTTTGCAAGAAGCATGCACTGCTTTTATTTCATTTCCACTCTGGAACTCTAATTAAATATAGGGCAGAGAAAAGGATGCTAAAGTTTTGAAAATTAGAGTAAAAGGGAGACCAACTTGATACACATTTGGGTAATTAGATGGGCTGGCTCATTTAAAAAAACACAAGAAAACAGCAAATGGCTAAAATCACTAACTAGACTAAATCATAAATTCAGGAAAGAGACTTACTTAGACCATAATTTTCAAGCACAGGAAACAATTCTGCCTACCTGAGCAACACCTGCATCTACTGGGTGCAAGGTAACATACAGGAAGAATTAAGAACTGGTATCTGAAAAAAAAAAGAAGCCCGGCCAGTGTTGCTCAGTGGTTGCGCATCAACCTATGAACCAGGAGGTCATGGTTTGATTCCAGGCCAGGGCACATATCCAGGTTGTGGGCTTGATCCCCAGTGTGGGGTGTGCAGGAGACAGCCGATCAATGATTCTCTCTCCTCATTGAAGTTTTTCTCTCTCTCCCTTTCCCTTCCTCTCTGAAATCAATAAAAATGTATTTTTTTATTTTCTTTATTAAGGTCTTACATATGTGTCTTTATCCCCCCAAAACCCCCACTCATGCCCTCCCCCCCCTAGTGTCTGTGTCCATTGGTTATGCTTATACGCATGCATACAAGTCCTTTGGTTGATCTCTCTCCCTTCCCTCTGAGGTTTGACGGGCTGATCCATGCTTCTTTGTCTCTGGATCTGTTTTTGTTTATCAGTTTATGTTATTCATTATTCTTTTTAAAAAAGAATTGGTATCTGCCTTTAAGAAATTTCTAGACTTTACTCAAGGATAATGCTCTGCGTTGTAAAGCAAATCCTTTATCACGACTGATATGCTTCATCTGTCCTGGGTGACCCTGACTTATTCAAACAGCTCCCTCTGTCCTTCAGAAGGGGGATGGCTTTCTTCCCCCAAAGCTCAACCTCACTGAAGTCCTTCAGTTACTCTCACCTTACAACTTTGATTCACTTATGGAAAGGAGTTTCTTTCTAAGAATGCCCTGTAGCTTCAGAATTATTCTCATGAAACTTGCAGCCATAAAGGCTGGACAGAGATCTTCAGCTCCAGGCAAGATGAGGCACAAGTATAGCATAAATACGCTCTCATGAATTCAGACTGGTTGGGGTTTAGACCCAAGAAGCATAACTTTCTATCTACAATCCCAAGGCAGAAACTGAATTCAGTGGTGAAATTTCTAAGTCTTTTGTTTTTTAATCTTTATTGTTGAAAGTATTACATATGTCCCCTTATTTTCCTCATTGACCCCTTCTAGCCGGGCCTCACTCCTCACCCCAGGCCTTCACCACCCTATTATCTGTGTCTATGGGTTATGCATATATGCATACAAGGACTTTGGTTGATCTCTTCACACCCACTCACCTATTTTTGCCTTCCATCTCTGGATTTATTTTGTTAATCAGTTTATTTTGTTCATTACATTCCACATTGAGTGAAATCAAATGATACTTGTCTTTCTCTGACTGGCTTATTTCACTTAACATAATACTCTCCAGGTCCCTCCATGTTGTCTCAAAGAGTAAAAGATCCCTTTTTTTACTGCTGTATAGTATTCCATGGTGTAAATGTACCACGGCTTTTTTATCCATTCATCTATTAATGGGCACGTGGGCTGTTTCCAGCTCTTAGCTATTGCAACTGCGCTGCTATACACATAAAAGTGCATACATGCTTTGTCCAGAGACAAAGAAGCAAAAGTGTTTTGGATTTCTTAGGATATATTCCAGAAGTGGGATCACTGGGTCAAATGGCAGTTCCATATTTAATGTTTTGAGGAAATCTCTAAGTCTTAATTGATGGAGCCACTGGTCAATATCATAGCCTCCCTCACCCAGCCCTGTCTGCTCAACCCATGATCTCGGATAGTAATTCCTTCTCATAAAATAGTTGAGGGCTATGTTCTGTTTAAAAGGTCATTTTAGGATTTGTTCAGACTTCAGTAAAATAAAGTTGACTAAAGTCTACAGGCTTACTGAGATCAAAGCAAACATTAGTTAAATGGTGACTTTTTAATAATGATGAATTCCAGAAAGAAAGAAAAAAGTTTTATCTTGACTCTTTTCCAAGAGAACTGTCAAGAGGTCAAATTATTTATCTGGAGACTTTGGGGGAAGGTATAAAAAATTGAGAAGAAAAAATGCACAATCAGAATGAGAAAGGAACTAGCATTTGCTGATTTCTGATATTTTTAAGGAACTTAATATATATTATCATGTTTAATCCAGTAAAATTGTGTAAAGGAGAGAAAAAAAACTACCATTTCATTGAGACTCAGAGAGGGTAAGTAATTTGTTCAATGCCATGAGCCAAGAAGTAGAAGAACAATGTTTCAAAAGCACGTGATTTCTCCTTCAATCATACTGCATGTTAACAGAAATAGGATTGGGGGCAGGATACGTAATTAGAAATGTTGAGAGAAAACAAGCAGATGAGGGTGAGAGTGAAGAGTTCATAGTTATGATTTTAGAATGCAGTAAGAAAAAATGTTATTTAAATAAGAACAAAGTATGTCATTTAAAGAAAGAAATCAAATGCATCTCTGAATTGCATAGCATAGCGCCATGCTCTCAGTAACTTTGTTGGTTAGAACCAAATGAGTTCAACTTCTAACCTTTATAAGAACCCATTTCTATAAAAATTATCAAGTCTGTGTATGTGGGAAATAATCAAATTCCCCCAGCCCCTCCCCCCCCAAAAAAAACACCATACACACCAAAACTCTATCACCCAATGCATAGGTAAAATAAAGATCAAATATTCCCAAAGCAGGTAACATTGGCAACAGTATAAATCTATTTAGTTTCCTAAGTATCTTATTACTTTAAGGCACAATTTTTGGTATTTTATCTCTTTATTGCTACAGATTTGACCATATGTCTCCAAAACTAAGAGAAGGATATTAAAACATGTCTCCTATCACTCTAAAAACTGATTGATATTTTAAAACCCAGTCAGCAGACTGATGAGCCTCAGAGAGGAGGTGGGGGTGGGGGAAGAAAAGCACACCTGTAATACTTTCAACAAGAAAGATAAATTTAAAAACAAAAACAAAGAGCCCAGTCAGTTTAATGATTTCATTTTCCTCCCTAAAGCATCAGATGAGAAGTATAAGCTTAGGAGATATCAGCAAAAGCTTTTATATTTGTAAGCAATCTATACTAATAAAAGGGTAATATGTTAATTAGACTGGACATCTTCCAGACATCATTCCGAACATCCTTCCTGACAAAGCTGGGGGCGTGGGCGGCCTACAAACTGCTCGAGGCCCCTCGCCCAGGCCGGCCCTGCCCCCCATGCCCAAAATGTCTGACTCGATCACCCAATGGCGAACGGGGAACCGGGGATGGGTGGCGGCGGGGGACAGGGCCGGCTGCGGGCAGCTGGGGAAGATGGCCCTGATCGCAGGCCAGGCCTAGGGACAGTACCCGCACATGAATTTCGTGTGCCGGGCCTCTGGTGTTTATATGAAAGTTTTCTATGTCTTTCCAAAGGGTAATTTGGCAACATGTATATTTTTCTTTCAATTATATTAACAAAATGATTGGACCAATTAATTATGGTACATTCAAATAAAGGAATACTATGTGGTCATTTTAAAATGTAGACAAAATGTCTGACAGGAAAAAAATGTTCAATAAGTAAGTTAATTGAATAAAAGAAAAACATAATAGGGCAAGCAATTTCATTAAAAAAATATTTGTATATACACAAACAGAGCTGGAGAACAAATACAAAAATGTACACAGCTGTCCAAAGTCTACTACTGACTGAGCTACACAAATAGCCCTGTTATAAATAAAGGCTCAGAGAAAAAAAATATATACATAAAAAAAAATCCTGATAAGCCATTTGGAAAAGAGCTCACTCTATGGTCCAGCTAAATATAATTTTTCTTTGCTCATCTATTAATAAACATCTCAAATAGAAGCTCACTTAAAAATCTGGAATTTCATTTCATTAGGCTAATATGCCTTTATTTTCAAAAGTCAAATGACTTTGTTGTTACATTAAGAGCAATTTAAGAGCTACAACTATGAAATTTATAGCTCAAATAAGTCAACATGATAAAACTCCTTGTGAAAAATTGCAAGCACACTAATTTTATCTCCCACCGATATAGCTGAAATAACTCTTTTTTAATGATTTCAAAAAAGGCCAACTGAATAACTAGCTAGCTACTAGGAGTATCATAAAAACACTCATAAATTTCTTAAATAGTTGGCTATAAGGTCCAAATGTCTCTGCTACAAGGAAACCATCCCTTTACCCTTGTAAGGTAGCTGGCATTGTGTTTACTGTTTTACATTCACTAAGACCAAATACAGCCTTCACAAGTACTGGGCATGCAACTCCCTGGGCTTTCTCTCTACAAGGTCTTCTGGCATGAGATAGTTCCAATGCGTAGGAATTCATAATCCGTAACAATCAAAACATTTTGGCAGATACATAACAGGAAACACTAGTATTGCAATATCATAAAGGGAGAGAAACAGGGTCAATCAACAGTTCAAAAGCAACGTGAGAAAAGAAGCAAAACCAGTACCTGAAAAGAAATGGCCCAGGAAGACCTGGGGCAGGTGAGGTAGGAGCACCAGAAGAGTTCATTCAGATAGAGTAGTGCCACTCAAATGTGGCAACACTGGTATAACCTGTGGGGTTGTCAGAAATCCACATTCATGGACCAAATGCCGCCTACTGAATCAGAAATCAGAGGATGGCCTGGCTGGTGTGGCTCAGTGGTTGAGTGTCGACCTATAAACCAGGAGGTCACAGTTTGATTCCCTCATCATTGATGTTTCTATCTCTCCTTCTCCCTTCCTCCCTGAAATCGATAAAAATTAAAAATAAAAATAAAAAAAAGAATGTAGAATGTTTTTTAAAAAATCAGAAGATGGGCCTACCCTTCTGTTTGAGCAAGCCCTCCAGGAGATTCTGAGGCCTGCTCATGTTTGAGGGCCACTGAGATGGAGGAATTTCCTCAACAGGCCCAGCCTCTGCTCAGATGAAACAGGGGGGAGGGAAGGGGGGTGAATTGCTGACCACATTTCTTCTAAAACAGGACTCTTTTTCTGGGGTGGAAGAAGGTGGGGGAGGGAATGCTATTATTAGAGAAATATGGCTGGAGACAAGAGCGCCCAGCAGTGCGAGTAGGATTAGGGAGACCCCTCCTTGCTTCCCCTGGGGTCACACCTAGAAGACTCTAAAAACCATTAGGACCTATTTTTGCCTAAATTGCTTTGACTACAGTCTGACCTGGTTCCTATCAACCTGGAAGGATCTGTGAACCATAAGCAGGACTGTGTGTTTTGCAGCTTCACATGGAGTAAAGGAATGCACAGAAACAAGGCTGCACACTCAAAAATAATGAACGTGGCTCCAGAAAATGAAAGGTAGAATTCCAACTGTCTTTGTTCTTTAGCAGTTTATTAATCACAAAGTTCCCATCTGGATGGAAAAGAATAACTGACCACTGTTACCCATAAGTCATCCAAGTCAGTATGCTGTCTGTGTAGCACACTGAGACATTTCCACTGCTCAAGGTTATGAAGTTATGCAGCCCTACTTTTTTCTAGACAGGCTTCATTCCAGATGTTTCATTTTCTTAAGGGACTCTACATGCAACAAGGTGAAATAAGCTTCAAGGTATCATTATTAATAAAGTTTGTAAGCAATGTAAGTCAGAACAATCCCTAATATTTACCTAGTTCTCGTAAGGTTTTCATTCACTAACTTAGTCCTCCTGGCAATCCCTATAGGACTGGCAGTGGCCATTAGGGCTGTTCACCAACATTCCAGTTCTCCTTCCAGGCCGTAGGCCCATTATTGCGCTGTATTTTCCTGACCCTCTGAAGTAGAGATGTGTGTCCCTTCTAGGTGAAAATCTGTAAGAGGCAGTGTGCAATTTGCTATCATCCCTTCCCCTTGCCATGATGACCAATAACCTTCCAGAGAGTAAAAAGCCAATCATCCCAGGTTCTCGTACAAGGATGAGGTGGAAGAGCTATTGGTCAATCCACAATGGACATGAGTGAATGAAATACATTTCATTATTTCAAATGACTGAGATTTGGGGCTTGTTACAGCACATAACCTATTCTGACTGATACAGGTAGGTGCTATTATTATTCCAATGTTCTATATAAAGAAACTGAGAGTTGGAGAGTCTAAAAAATACCTTAGAAACACATAGAAGGGTAGTGTCACCGAGTAAATGAATTTTTGTTTAATGCCTGATCTTTTGGCTTCCCGAGCTAAAGGAAATTAATTAGCTGATTCCTCAAAGAGTCCCTCTTGTGATTTCAGTTCATACTTGGCCAAACTGAGATGTGATAATATCACATGACCAAGAATTTCTCAGAGACTGCCTTCATCTAAAGAGATTAACATGTTGCCCACTGTGACTCAGCTGTTATGTGACCAAAGGAAGGATCCAAACCTAGATTTTTCTGACACTAAAGCTTGGGATTTTTATCACAAAACTACATTACTTTCATGGCAAAGCACACCCAAAAAGACTAAAAATTCTGGTCCTTAATAGCTATCATCTTGAGGTCATAATTTAAGTTATGGCTTCAGGTTTTTATTTATAAAGTGAGAATACTTATCCTCCTTTCCTCATAGGTTGCTATGAACTAGGTTCAGTTTAAAGGGTTTGCAAACTACACATTAATAGAATTACAACTAGTAAATAGTAAAATTTCAGCTCTGGGACACTCCTGGTTTATAAATGGCTCTAAAAAAGGGAGAAGTAATACTTTGTATTCACTGCTTTTAGAAGAAAAGCTTTTTACTTTCATTATTATGGATGAAAATATTTCTAAAATGTAATACTTTATTGCAGGCTCCTCAAACAATATTAAACACAATTTAATTTTGTCCTGATGACTCAGAGTGGCTTTGCCTTGTTTTGATTGGAATATCAACTAGGACATGGTCTTGTACGATATACTCTGGACACCTTGTGAAAAGCCAAGGTCTTTTCTTAAGAAACTTAAGGTCAAGAATGGGAAATGACTTTTTAAAAGCATAATTGTGATTAGTGCTGTCACACAAGTAAAGGTCCACAAAGGTCTGGAGGAGGGCAAGACGACTCGGAAGATGGCCGACGCTGCCATTGGGAGCAGTGGGTTACTGCAGCAACTTTGCCTGCCCAGCTCTTGTGTGGGGCTTTGGCCTTAGAAATGAGAGAGCCAAGTGAATAGGTTTATTGATACTTTGTGCAAATTAAGAGCAAGCAAAGTTGGACTGTAGTGAAGACTTTGGGTGTACATATTCTTTGGTTTTTATGACATCTATTTAACTTTTTTTTTCCTTTACTTTTTCGATGTGTGTCTACTTCCTGGTTTTGCTGGGTTCTTAATACGTCTGTCCATTTCCAATGAGTGTAACATTATATGTTAGACCAGCCTTTATGTTAGAGAGCTTTTTAGATATGTTGTAGCATGAATTCAAGAAAACCGTATCTTCTAGATTTTACACTCCATATACATGTTCATAAAGAATCCTTCCCGCTAGTTCAGGGTTTTACCAGTATGTTTAAATTTCATCACCCAAAAGATTCTTTCTAAATATACCCATACACTGCCAAGTCCACTGAACCTGAGTAGACAAGACTGTTAATGATACTTTCAAACTTTTAAAAAGTACCATCCATCGGTGCTCAAATTTTCATTTGGTTTCTCTGAACTCCAATTGTCATAATGACTCAACACCAAAAATAAGTGTTTAAATAATACTTATATGAGGCTTTCATTGACTCACTCAATTCATGTATGCATTTTTATCTACCCAATAAATATTTACTGAGCATTTGCTATGCCTAAAGCACCTTGCTGGTGGCCAGGGATAAAATGATGAACAATTTAGATTTAATCTTCACCTCCTTGAATCTTTACACATCAGATGCAATTGGGTTTTTGTTTGTTTTGTTTTGTTTTTACATACTGGCAGAACTTCAGACACTCTCCAAAAATTGTTTTGTTCGGGGCAGGGAAGGAGGCATCGAATGAATGACACTTAAATAGAGAAAAGATCTCATAAACAGGGGAAGGGTGGGGAGATTTATCATAATTTAGTCAACTGTGAATGTCTGCTCAAAATTTAAGGATGTGTCATGTTATGGAGACTTTGATTCTCTTTTTTCTAACTACTGACACGTAGTTCTCTTTAAATTATAAAGGGCTGGTTTCCTCACCAAGGAACGATACACTTCATTAATAATGAAGCTTGCTGTCGGCCAGTCAAGCCCACAGCAATGAAGAGAGCATACTAAACGATTTGTCTCTTCAGGTTCCAATTTTCTCTGCTGGTGTCTACAGGGTGCATGGGGAATTGCAGGTGGGGCGGTTCCCTTACTCTCTTCTGCTCGTCCTCTCACCGTGGCACCTTATCGTACACTCTGTAGGAGAAGAAGAATCCTTCCCCTTTGGGCCAAACTCAGTTCTTTCCATCAATCATGGTCTGTAACTCCCGACACTCCTCCCCCGCCCCTCTACCTCCTGCTTCCTTAGAGGCTAAATTGTCAAGTCCTTCCATGCCAATGAATTCTCTTCTGGATGGAGTGGTAGTGGATAGATGATCTACAAAACAGTAAAATCTTTTATACTGCCTCAAATAACTTACCTCCTATGAGTTAATATGCCAAGAGTCTCTGACTCTCCCTTTTCTTTGTATTTCACTTTCAAAGGTTGGTTTGGAAGTTCAGTATGTTTCTGGCTCAGAAAAACCCCCACAAAAAACAACAACAACAAAAAACAGTGTGTATGAGCAACAAAATATATCCCTCCAACCTTTATTTGTATTTGCTGGCTTATTTGTTTGTTATGTGTCTCCTCCATTAGATCATGAGCTCTAAGAGAACATTTTGTTTATAAATTCATAGTATGGTGCTTGATGAATAGTATATTTTCAAACAAATTTTACTGAATGAAGGTGGAGTCTTGGCCAAGAGACGCTCCTACACAAGTTACTTCTGTATGCTCATGAGATTGGAAATTCAAGAGAGACAATGCATGCACACATGCTTGTACACTGAGCTGTTATGAACATATAATGCATTATTATAGTATTTACAAACACCATTAATATAAATTTTTCATCTTTACTGAAATGAGTCTTGTGAAAATTAAACTAGTAATAAATTGATAACAATAATACTTTGAATTCCATTTTATTTCAGGTTTCAAATACTGAATATTTTATAAACACTGTGGGGTTTTTCCAATTTATATTTTAAATGTTACAATTACATTGATTTTTATTAAGATGTTTATTTTAGAAGCAGTCGGAAGCAGACTGTTGTTTTCTTAATAGTAAATTAAGTTTAACAACTATTGCATACTAATTGCCATTGAAATTCTCCTTCAAGTACAAAATAAATAATATTGTAAGAAGACAGAAATTAATCCCCAAATCACACTCATTAGTAAGCATTAGGCTCTCATGTGAAGATTAAAGGTTCTACTTGGAATAGGAAAGTTTATGATATTTTAGGCGAATGATGTTCAAAAGCTCTCAGGTAGCAAAACTGATATATTCCAGGGACAGGGACAAGGCCAAGTGCTTGGGGCATGGTGAGGGGTGACCAGCACAAGATGAGACAGCAGGAATGGACGGGCTGCTCATGCAGCTGTACACAGAACTGTGGGATTGGTGAAGTGCTTTTAAGCAGGTTAGTGACATGATCCTACGTGCAGTCATCACTCTGGCAGTTGTGAGGATAATAAATCCCCAGGTAACAGGGATGGAGTAAGGAGACCAGGTAAGAGATGTTGGTGGATAGGATTAGGACCGGGACAGGAGGTGCTGAAAAGAACAGAACAGACCACAGAATGCACTGATCTATTCTACGTAAGGGATAAAGGAGAAGAACCAAGGAGATTTCCAGATCCCTAGCTACAAGAATGGCTGTGTCATTCACTGGGATAGGGAAGACTGGGAAGAAAATCTGTGCTGGGAAGGCAGTGTTGGGAAATCAATAGTTCAGGTGTGGGCATGCTCAGTGTGAGAAGCCTGTGAGACATCAAAATAAAGATGTCACAAAGGCACTGGCTACAGGAGCATGAAGCCCGGGGGATGCCTACTTGACATGTCCATTTTGATATTTCACAAGCATCTCCATGACAAAGTTGTGGCACAATTGAGACAAACAGGCAGTCCAAAGTAGAGGACTCTACAGGCAATTCCAGGGTCCAGATCTGGGGTCATCAGTATACATCCTCACGTGTAGAAGGAGAAGTACCTTTGACCCTTTGTTTGATTTAAAAGACCACAGATCTGATGGAATGTAAATAGGGACCTGCTGGTACTTGATTTAAAAGTTTTCATCGTGGATTTCTTTAGATACAAAATCCTCTGCAGAGTATTCAGAGCATATGTCTATTTCGGAGAAGACATGCTACAAATATGTATTTGTTTCTCATTGAATGCAGAATCAATTAAACATCAAAGCGTTGCCTTATTAAAATATGTATCTTCACATGAAAAATAAACTGGCATGAGGAGACTTAAGCAATCACTTTTCAATTATATGTTCCAGAATCTTGGTGGAAAAATCTGACCACAGACCTTTTGAGTTTAGGAAGTGATTAGGTAACTTCTAAATCAACATTTTAAAATGGCATCAAGCCCCATTCCCCTTCATGAATAATTCATTCTAAAGCCATTTAAGCAAGGTAGAAATCCACGCAGGAGGAAGGGAGCCATGGTCCGGAGAATGGGATGTCAGAACTTGGTAGGCATGAGGAAGATGTTCACTTAGAAAGATGGCAGCCCCAGTCAGGATGTTAAATATCGAGCAAAGCAAAGAAGGCATCCCCACAGGGAGAGAGTGGGGATGCCCAGCCACTGAGTCTCAGAGCCCAACTAGAGCAAGAGATATTTCCATATGGGGCTGTGGTCCAGCACAGGGTGTCAGAGCCTGGGCCAGGTGTGACAGGACTCCTCTGGGAGATGTGAGGAGGCCTGACATGGGTGTTGACACCTCAGCAGCATGAGGAAGGAATGGTATTGCACAGTAGGCCAGAGCAGGGAATCAGGGCACTAACACTGAACAGAGAGTTCCCATGGGGTGGGATGAGGGCAGCAGTGATAAGAGGCTGCTTACCTACTGAGATGGTCTCTGTAGGATACCTGGAGAGCAATGAGCACATCTATCTTCCAGATCTTGGTTTCTAAATACCACTCTCCACTAAAAGGAATCAGGGCATCTGGGAGAAATGGCTAATTTTAGAGTTAGGGCAGGGAAAGTATAAAATGATTTTAGAACAACCCTCCCCCCCCACCGCCCAAAAAAAGGCAAGTAAATGCTCAGAGAATAATAGGGGTTATCAAAAGGACATAGAAGCCTGCTTAAATCTGCCACTTGTCAATTATGGGACAATTAAGCATCAAAATAAATGACAGTAACAGATTACGACCCATTAAAAATGAGACCATAATAATATAAATTAACAAATGAATAAGTTGAATGTTTAAGAAGGGATAAGATACTTTGTATAAATTCAAAGCACCCCCTCACAAAATACTCATTAGTTAAAAATGGAAATCTATCTGAAACTTGATAGTGGCAAACACCCCTAATCAAGTGATCAAAGTGATCATCATCATCACGAGAGGAGCTGACCTCAAGCACTAAATGACACAATGAGAATACGGTACCACGGAGGGACCCAGAATAAGCTACTGTGGCATAAAAACTGTTTTAAGCCAAAGGCATTTGAGTTCCTGAAATCTCTTATTTGCCTAAACGCAGAACCTCCCAAAAGAAGTAAAAAAAAAAAATTTAACTGTCATAAATCCCAACCCGGGAACAACTCAGAAGTTGGTACCACACCTAAATAGATACTGTCACAAAACTATCATATCTCCCGTCTATCTTTCCTAAAAATCATTTGTTCTTCCATAGCGCCCTTCTCTCCCCCCCCGCCCCACCTCCCTCTGCCCCCTTTGCTTCTAAGAAGTCATTTGTTCTCCAAGAAGTGCTCCTCTGGCTGATCCTTCCCCATTCCCTATTAAGATGTTATATAAACCCCAAACCCTAGGTGCTTCTTCGAATCATATTTCTTTGTGAACTCATGTGCATACATAATTAAGTGTTTTTCTTTCCTCTTGCTAATCTGTCTTTTGTCAGTTTAATTTGTAGACCTCCAAACACTAAACCAAAGAAGGTAGAGGAAAAGTTATTTTCCTACTACTTCTGTGAAACTCCTGCCAAACCTGAATCTAACAACAAAAAGCATCCACTAAAACCGCACTGGGAGACACCCTACAATAGCTGGCCTTTCAAGAGCAGGGGAGTCTAGGAAAGACGGAGGAAACACTCCAGCCTGAAGGAAACTGATGAGATGTGACCCCTGAATCCAACACACGATTCTGAACTAGATCCTTTTATTCCCGAAGACATTATTGAGACAACTGGGAAAACTCGAATGAGGTCTGAGGATTAGAGGGTAGTAATGTACCAATACTAATGTCTTGAACTCGGTGCTTGGATTGTAGTTACATAGAATGTCCTTGTGTGTAAGAAATGCACACTAAAGTACTTGAAGGTGAGGGTATCATACGGACAAGTTATTTCCAAGTGGTTTAGGGGGAAAAAGGTTTTTTTATTATACTTACAAACTTACTGTAAGCATGAGTTTAAAAAAATAAACACTTGAAAAAATGGCACTGATTTGCTTTAGTGTCCCATCCACTCACTGCAGAATAGTCAACTATTGGTTTGAAATAAATCTCCAGTGTCAACTGAGAGGCCATATTGATTTTCCAAACTTCCACTTGACGTAGGCAGCCTCCCATTGCAGCCAAGCATACATCCACTGTGGTTTCCCTAGCGCTACGGCAACACTGACAACTTATTCTTTTTTTTTTTTAAATATATTTTATTGATTTTCTACAGAGAGGAAGGGAGAGAGAGAGAGAGCCAGAAACATCGATGAGAGAGGAACATCGATCAGCTGCCTCCTGCACATCTCCTACTGGGGATGTGCCCGCAACCCAGGTACATGCCCTTGACCGGAATCGAACCTGGGACCTTTCAGTCCGCAAGCCGACGCTCTATCCACTGAGCCAAACCGGTTTCGGCAACAACTTATTCTTAATTAAATAAGAAGCCATGCCCCCAAATTCAATCGTAGTCAGAATTGTGACACAAGTTCTTTAACCTTTCACTTGGCCTTTTGGAGTAATCATTTTTTATATGTTCACTGGTTATCGTTTAGCTTTGTTTAAACAGAGGTTCTAAATACTATAAAATTAGGATACTACATGAAATCTTTTACTAAACAGACTTCCTAGCACTATTAGACACTTTCACAGAAGTGAGAAATTTTTCTTCACATGGTTCTTCTCACATTTAAGCAACTACTGTGTATTCTCTTTCAATGAAAACTTACTAGAAAATGCCCACAATCACAATTATGTTATTTGCATTTAAAACGTTTTTCATGGGAACATTAATATGAAAGGCATCTAACAGTTGACCATTCCACAGATTTTGAATGCATCTGAATTTTTGTCAGCCTTTACGTTGTCTCTTACTGGACAGATTCTAATGTGTAAGATGAAAGCAACGCAGTGCAGCCAAAACCATGAGGTTGGTCCTTAAATCCTGGGCCACACAGGGAATCCCCAGTAATAGAGAACCCACGAAGGAGCTCTCATCACGGGGAAGTCTGCCCAGGAGATTAGATAAGGCTCAGTTCCACAACTTAACTCAAACACGTTCATCTCAGTTTCAAAAAACATGATTCTCACCCTAGCATTTTATTTTTAAATAAATGCAGTGTACAAGTTTGCTATTAGCCAGATTATGTAAACTAACTTTCATACTTCTCTGATGTTTGAAGATTACAATCGACTTCAGCACCATGATTCACTGTTTTTACTTAAACAGTGAATTTTTATTAAAAAGAGAGAGAGAGAAGTGCCTTTCATGCGTAAGGCACAATACTCCATAGAGAAAAACTGCCTTAAAAATCACACTATGGTTGGCTATAATTAATTCTGTCTTCTCAAATGCTAGGCCACAGGCTTTTAAAGATTCGAATTATCTTCCTTTTTTATCTAACCACCTGCTAGTCATTAGATATCAAAATACTTTATAAGAATGACAGGGAAAAAACCCTATCTGTCTGAAGCATTTCCTATCCATCAACTCTTTGAACTTGAGCCAAGCCTGCCACAATGAGATGTATTTCTTAAGTAGAACCAAGCAAGGCTGGCGGTTCTGCACTAGTCCTCCAGAAGCCTGCCAGATCCCAGGTAGATGTAACGATAAACTTATGTAAAAAGGCTTAGTATGCCCAGAGGTCCAATCTGTCCTGAGTTAATTTAGTTAAGATTACCACTGACCTCATAAAAACAGTTTATTTTATATAAGGAAAAGCATGTTAGTTCATAGGGTAAGACATAAATAACCACTTAAAAATATACACTAAAATTTAAAAATAGACTTTAAGGCACCATGTGTCAGTTCATGTCCTATGGGAAGCAGATGTCCAGACAGAATTAGAAATATAAGAGATGATTGGGGGAAACACCTGTGATGGATAAAGGGGGTAGGGTACAGAAATAGGCAGAGGAAGCTTCAGACCACCATAAACTGTTGGCACCTGAGAGAGGAAAGGAGAGAAAGAAGAATCGAGTAGGAGGAGCCTCAAGATGCGTGAGCCTCTGATGAAGTCTCTGCCAGCCCAAACCCAAGCAAAGACTGCCTGCCCACAAGATGACTTCTGTATCGGGCAGAATTGGCCCCTCAATGGTACCCCGCCTGGGAGTGGCCCAGAGAGAGTGTGGCCCTGTGGAAAACAGATCAGAAGTCGTGGCACCTACAGGATGTTGGCCAGTGAATTTAAAAGCAATTGTTATGACCTAGCTGGTTTGGCTCAGTGAATAGAGCATCAACCTGCGGACTGAAGGGTCCTGGGTTCAATTCCGGTCAAGGGCACATGCCTGGGTTGCAGGCTCAATCCCCAGTAGGAAGTGTGCAAGAGGTAGCTGATCAATAATTCTCTCTCATCATTGATGTTTCTCTCTCTCCTTCCCTCTCCTTTCCTCTCTGAAACCAATAAAAAATATTAAAATAAAAATAAAAGCATCATTAGGACAAAACAGAAACAACCTCATAAACACAGAGAACCAACTGATGGTTGCCAGACGGGAGGGGGTTAGGGAGTTGGATGAAAAAAGGGAAGAGATTAAGAAGTACAAATTGGCAGTTGCAAAATAGTCACAGGGATGTAAAATACAGCATAAAGAACATAGTCAATAATACTGCAGTAACTATGGTGCCAGGTGGGTACTAGACTCATCAGGAGGGATCATTTCATAAGTTATAGAAATGCCTAACCACTATGCTGCACATCTGAAAACTAATATAATATTGAATGTCAACTGCAATTGAAAAATTAAAAAACTGTTATGAGCAGAAACCCAAACCATTAACCTTTTATTTAAAAAAAAAAATCACTTCCTAATACCAGTTTAAATAAGAGCTTTTTAAAAATTAATTGAGCACTTATCATTCTCAACCAGAACCTGACATTTTTTCTGAGCTACTATCCTTTCGTTCAAATTCGTTGTTTATGTAATCATCCCCTCTGAGGGCATAACTGGTGAGACCAGCTCTTCCCGAGAATGCCTTCCCAGGTCTGCTGTTCGTGTTTCAGATGGTGTAACAGAACAGACCATCCAGGGCAGGCGATGGGAACGGCCTCTCCACAGCCTCCAACAGTACGGATGGATTTTGACACTTTTCAGCGGGCTGGCATCTCAACCACGGTTCCAACCACGTGAGAGAGAGAAAACGACTGGAGTGACCCCTTTCCCAGCAAGTCAATCTAGCTGCAAGAATTTGGGCCAATCCATGCAGTATGGCTTGTAGCTATCAGACTTTTTTTGAAGGGGAAAGGAAAGAGGTTCTTTTTTCCATCCTATGGGCAGAAAGCACTATGAAAATAGATATTTGAGATCCCTAATAGAATTGACTGAATGCCTACCACTTTCAAAGCATTGCGATAACGTGAGAGGAACACAGGACATAGAGAGAGCAGAATTCTGGCATAGGCTCCAGCACCCACCAGCTGGGTGGCCTTTGAGTCACTTAAGTGCTCCCAGCCTCCATTTCCCCAGCTGGAAAATGAGGGCAATAGATCACATGGACTTTCAAATCCCTACCCACTTCCAAGTTTGAGATTCTGTAATTCACTGTTCACTGAAAGGTATTGAGACTTCTGCAAGGAGGCAAGTAAATCACACCCACTCTCCTCTATTTACCCAGTGCTGTAACCTCTATTGCAGAGAGAAGGCTTCTAATACCTCAGACCTACCCAAAGCTCCAGAATGTAAATTCAACCTTCACTCCGATGCTTTGTATCTACGGTTGACATCTTAACAAATGCAGAAAGGATGTCAAAAAATAAATTAGCAAGGGCGCTGTCAGCCAGACATGAAGAGGAGAGGATAAAATGTGCCAAAAGATGTCCTCCCACGTGTAAAGAAACTGGTAATTGGAAGTCAGAGGAATCCCCCACCTCCCAGAGCAGACTGTGCAGAGGCGGGGCGTCCCTGCAGATCCCCAACCCGTTGCCAGAAGCAGGGCAGCCTGGGGAGGGGAGAGAGCTCTGCCACCCCTGCCTCTCTGCGTACTTGCGGGGATTCATTCCAGTTCCTGGCAGGAACCTGCGGGCAGAAGTATTCCCTTCTGTGGGAATGGAAGGGAATTTCAACATGACAGGTGCACCCAGCAGAACCATACCACGCCTTGATCAAAATTCCTTCTTGCATATCAGTCCCGCATTTTCCTTTACGCAGGACCAGGCTTACAGACTCCAGCCTGAGTTTAGCACAACGGTGGTGGCTCCTTGGATACAGAGCAGCCAAGGGCCAAATCTTCCGGGGCTGGTGGAAGGTTTGTGAGAAATGGACAAATACTGACTTCAAACCCTAACAACTGACTCTCAAGTTCAGTTTATTGAATCACTAACTACAACCAGGGATGTGATGTATTGCTATTTCACCTCAACCACAAAGCAGTGTACAAATAATGGGAACGAAACTCACTTATGACTCTAATTGAAGAGCCATGTGCGCTACTCAATTTGTAAGATCAAGGATGGGAGTCCTTTCTCAGAAGAAGAGATGATATTCCAAAAGACAAAATGCAGTGCGAGATTTTTCAAACGGAATCTGTAAAAGCACATATTCAGGCAATGTAGAAACATGCTCCCTGGACCAAGGAGACCAATACAGTTCCTTTCAAAAAGTCCTAAGTCAAAATGGTTAGTGATGTCACTAAATGATGTTTGGGTCATCTCCTCAGTGCCGAGAAAGTAGACACCGTGTTTCCCTGATTCACATGAAATGCCTGAAAATAATCTTACTGAAAAAAGGACTCCTGACACTATGGCTTTTAGCAGCAAACTAATCTAATAACGCTAAGGCAGAAAATGACAGAACACTGGCACCTTTTGTGGTTGAGGCCATGTGAGCCCAAAACTGTCTGGGCTATTGAAAGCGATCTTTGATCTAGCCCTCACACGATACTGTTATAGACACTGAAGGCTTGAAAGTGATGTAAAACATCTGCCCACTGCACATTTGCCTCTGAGGTTTGACCTGATCATTTCTGACCCCCAAGTAATGACGTACCTCCACTTGAAAAATTACTTTGTCTCTAATGCCATGACACAAAGTACACACATTTTTAAATAGCCCTCTATTGTAAGAATTGCTTTATTTTTCCTCTGGTGTTTTTCCCTTGTGATATCAAAGTTCCTTAAAGTCAGGGCCAATAAAAGGAGGCCTTAACACCCAGAACCTTGGTATTCTGTCAACTTATTCTGATTCAATTTTTTCCTACAATTTTGTCAGTCTATGCTGCCTAACTCAACCTTATGAAACCCTAGCTTTATTCAGCAATGAATGGTTATCAGACACCTACTATGTGCTAAGAAATGAGCCACTCATATAGAAACCAAAATGAATACAAACATTAAAAAAAATCACAATTTAGTGGGGGATGCAATCAAGAAACAAAAGTTATGCATGGTAAGTGCTATGAGATACATATACACAGCGTTACGTGGTAAGAGGACAATCACACAGTGGAGCAATGACTTCAATGAAGCGTGGCCAAGTACTGCTTCTAAGATAAAGAAACGATGGAGCTTTGTCTTAAAGATGAATAGATGCTCACCCAACAAAGACAAGAGAAGAAAAACAAGGAAGAGGTAGCAGCCTGTACAAAAGCATGAAAGCACAGGATTTGATTGCTAAAGTATGTCAGGAAACATCGATGGTGAGACTGAAAAGTAAGCAGGAGGCGGTCACAGAGGCCATCTACATCATGCTTGAGAGGCTGACCATCATTAAAAGGCAAAAGGAGACACTAAGAAATAGCTCCACCCTGCAGCAAGGCAACGGACAGATAGGCTGAATGAGAAACTGGAGGCTGGTTAAAAGGCTACTGTACTCATCTGGGCAAAGCCTGCCCTAAAGCCATTGAACTTGAAATGGATAAAGATGGGCCACATGGAATTGAAATGGGAGGGAGGGTTAACAAAATGCAGGGTTTTGTGGGTGGGAACAGGGAAATGGTGAGGATGGAGTAAGAGATGGCTCTCAGGTACCTGGGCTAAAGCAAGTTTTAGACAGTAACAGCACTGACCATTTATTAAGCAGGCCAGGCATTATTTTCTAAGTGATTTGCTTGCATCATTTAATTAACTTACATACATTACCTAATTTAATCTTCACAACAATCCTGGGGGACCAGTATCCATCTGACAGATGGGGAAAGTGAAGCAATAGGAGGAAAGAACCTGCACTGAGCTATCAAGTGGTGAAGGAAGACTCACTGCCGAGCCCTCACCATTCCCGGGACAAAAAATCCCGAAGGAAGTTTACAAGGAGCAAAAGAAGAGAATGAGTTCAGGTTTATACACACCGGGCTTCAGTGTCTAGAGCTTATAAAATATACAAGAGGGGGTCTCTTGTAGGACTAGAAAACCTGATTCTTGAATGAATGTGGAGGCTGTACGCTAGACACACATGTTTAGGGATCTTCAGGGTGTGGGGGTAGTTGGAGCCTGGGTGCAGGAGGTGTTACAGAGTTTGAGAGAGGGAGAGAGAGAGAGGTGACTGTAAAATCTGCCTGGACCTTGAAGCCTAACGTCTCAGGAATCCAGGCTCAGAGCACGCTCTGCTCAGAGTGAACACACTGCATAATGATCAGGGCATAGGGGGCAGAAAAGTCTGAGGATGTGGTGACATTGATGGCCTCAGGAAAGAGACTTGAGGTTATGGCAAGTGCTTGCCCTTTTGGTCCAGAAGAAAACAAAAGTCCTTTACATATAATGGACCAACACAGCTATTGTAACTGATTAATTATCTTTTCCTCTGTCCACATGTATTGCACTTCTACCATGTGTGGGGAGCTCTGGCCCAAAGAAAGACACAGCACCCACCTCTAGGGGCTGGCTGGCTGGTGGGAAGGGCCGCAGGCAAACTGATGATTACATCATCGCAAAGCTGGAAGACCTGTGAACAGGGGTTCACACTGAGGGCAACTTTGTTCCTGGGGGGCAAGAGGTCAGGTCTGTTGACATTTTTTATTGTGACAACTTGGGGGGAGCAGTGTTACTGACATCTAGTAAGTAGAGCTACAGCTGTGACTAAACAGCCTGCAATGCACAGGAGGAGCTCCCACGTAAAGAATTATATGGCCCAGACTGAAAACAGCAAGAAGGTTGAGAACTCCTGCTAGAATGAAGGGGAGGTGAGAAAGACCGGGAGGAGGAATCAAACACACAAGGCGGCCTTGGAGAGTCAGCACAACCTCTCAAACCTGGGCGCTGACTCCACAAGGAATTTGCCAGGCAATGAGCCGACATCTGATCTTAGTGGACATCTGCTCCTTGCTGGGCACTATTTTATTTCCCACAGTCCCAATCCGTTATCAGCATTTATTAAGCACCTACTATATGCAATGCATTCCTCCCATGCCATGGGGGAGAAATATTCATGAAAAAGGCAGGATTCTCACCTTTAAGTGCATAAAGAATATCAACTCTTGTCAAGCCTTTTCACATCATTTAAACCTCAGAGCAATCCTATGAAGTAGGCAGTACAAGTCTCACCTTGTAAATTCAGAAACCGCTGACTGAGGTGAACTGACGGACCACAAAGGAAGTAGTGGAGCTACTCTGAACGCAAGTCACTCTCCTGCTGCTCCTTCCCTCTGCAAAACAGCACCCACGTAAGGCGTGTATCATTCACACAATATGATACGATAGAAGGCTTTGGTCATCTAGTTCAAATTTTCTCTATAGCTGCTGCAGTTATCAACTGCAGAACACGTTTTTGTTAAAACCAGAAGATGGAGAAGTAGAATAAGATCCTGTTTCTCCAGGATTCAAACAACTGAGATAAAATAAACAAAACTGTATGATTTATAACCATGTCTATCAGGCTGTGAGATTTTGTAATCAAAGAAAGATTGAATCATAGTTGAAAATAGTTAGGAGGCTGTTGCACATTTTATTTTTCATGCCTTTTTAAAAATCGATAAAGCATTTATAGTAATTCTTAGTTAACCCAGAACATCCAGGAAACCAAAACATTTATTTCTGGCCATTCCTAACAAGTGCTTAATGCTCTTGAAAGCAGAATAACTTTTACTAGCAATTTTCACATGGCTAAGCCTTCTTACTGTAAATAACGCATATTAACAAAGAAGTGGGTGGAGGACCCCATAGCTTCATTATAACAATGGAAGCTCATGTCAGGAGGTGAGACCTTGGAGCCTTCCATGTATGTCCCTTTCTTAGCACAAATGACCTGGAAATTTTACTGAGAAATTTGGAAAAATCTGAGACAATTTGAAATTCAGTGAATCATCAGAATCAACTGATGGCCTTAAAAATCTGGCTTCTGATCTTCAGTATCTAAAATGAATGGTTTTCAAAATTCTGAAAAGCTGCATCATTGCTTGCCTCCTATCACAGAATTTTTTATTTGGTGGAGGGCCCTGGGAGCCACATAACTTCCAAGTTGGTAACATCTGTTTTCTCAAGTTTTTTTCTTATATGATGATAGAGTTGTGTGTTGAGGGAGGCAACATATGTCAAAAGAGCAAGAGCCCCAGAGACAAACCCTTTACTTGGTAAGCAACCAAGGATAAGTTGCTTCACTTTTCTAGGATATTCTTAGATGGAGAATGGTTACCTCATAGAGTGCAGTGAGAATCAAATGAGAAGACGTGCGCAAAGTCCCTAGCAAAGTACACCGAGTTCACACTAGTAAATGTTAGGCATTTTCCTTCGCAGAAAGATGAACTTTGAGTTCCAAGGTATTGGTTACCTCACCCAGCCTACCCTTTATATTTGAGAAGGCACCTTTCAATGGTCACACATGTACAGGGGTCACACATGTACAGGGCTCCCACGTGTTCAGAGTTGGCTTGGTGAACTACAGGTCCTGGTCTCCTTAGTACTTTCCTGCGGCTCATGCCTCACTCTTCCCCTAACAGTACAAACACTGAAATAGCTCTCCTCCCTGTCATTATTCCCAGCATGCACCTTGCCTGTGCTTCTCAAAAGCTACACTTGGTATTCAGGACGGTGCACTACAGTGGAATGTGCCCAGGGCTAGGAATTAGGAGACAATCCCTCACCCCAGTCTGGTTCCTGCTTCCACTAATACCTTGCTGTATGATTGAGTCCAATTCTAAACCTTTATCTCCTCATATGTAAAATCAGAGGATTATCTTAGATCTTCTATAGTCTACCTCAATCCAAGAACCCATTGTTCTAATCTAAAATTATATTCTAAGGTTCTAATTAGTTGACAGGCAATGAAAATATCATTGACCTATCAATTATTAAAAGATAATGGAGCTAGGATATATAGCATTTTATATGTAATTATTTTATATTTTACATAAAATGTATTTTATATTTATATTCAATACATCTTTATCAGATGAATGATGAAGTCGTTTTTTTTTTAAATAATAAGTCTGCTTGCCTTCCCCGTGAACTTAATGATTAGTGTTAAAGTAATTGCCACTTAAAGCCTAATGCCATGAGTTAAATGGTTTTATCAGCAACCACTGATGATGTAATTCACATACACTGCAATAAGTATGCTTTAAGGAAGGATTTTCAAATGCTTTCTTTTTCCAGTCTTGGTAATTTTAGTGTTTATAATTGAGTGATGCATGTAATTTTTAAAATACCATAATTATTTAAAAATTAAACATATACTTACAATATATAGTCATTGTTTCTGGTATCAAGATTGAGAAAGCATGATAACCTAATTATGTCACTCACTAAAATAATAATCACCTTATCAGAAATAGAAAAAAATAGGGATATGTAAATTTATACCATAGAATGATACACATATGTGAAAACATACATAAGCAAGAACGCACATATAACATCAACAGAAACAGAACTTGCCGGAAGCCGGTCCATCCTTGCTGCTTGACACAGTCACTGCAGGGAAGAAACATCTGCACAGCATGTTTCAAGGAACCTGGCGTATATAGCATACTGTTCTTAATATGTTTGCTTACCTTCTTGGCGCTATGTGTTTTAACCAAGGTCACCTCTCCGAGAAAGGTTGTTTCCCCAGGTAGGGATTTTTCCCTGAAGTTAGGGAGGGAATAAAATCCCTTAACTAAGTGCCAGGTGGGTAGTTAATCACTTTAACTACAAACAATCACGCTTAAGCTACATAATCTTTACTCCCTGGAATGGAGATAAGAAACGCCCTAACCTTTGGAATAGAAATTGATAGGATTAAAATCAACTGGTATAAATACAGATGTAACAAGACAACAGAATACAGAACCTAGAGACAGAACCTAGCGAGAGAACATGGCAAAAGATCCTGGACGGAACCTGGCTACAGAACTTGGCTGGAGAACCTAGACAGAACATGGCAGGAGAACCTGGATAGAACCTGGCTGGAGAACCTAGCGAGAGAACCTGGCAATAGAGCTTAGCTGGAGATCCTAGCTACAGAACCTGGCTAGGCTGCTGATCAACTGAACTCTGCCTCTGTGTCATTCCTTCTTCACTGACTCCGTCCACACCTTTGGGGACCCCTGGACCTGTTGGGGCTGGACCCCAGCAAGAACTCACCTAAGCCATGAGTTCTTACACCAAGGAGATGGGCCCCATTTTCTCTAAGCACGGATCTAATACCTCTCTTGAGAAATCATTTTGGGAGTTATCAACTTAGTGAGGAAGCATTTACAAATAGCTAATTTCCTAATATTGTAGTTTAAGTACATTTTCTCTTAAACTTGTATTTCCCTAAAGAAGGAGGAATGATTCTTACATTTGAAAATCATTAATACAAGCCTTCTTGTTTCCAGGATCACCCTAGTTCCTCCCACATTTTCCAACTTCTTAATCAAACCTTACTGTTCACCTAAATGGTCAACTCCTTCACTTCCCTCTTGACATGCAGATTCCTGAAGTGGACATGATAATCTCCAAAGGACCTCCACTAGAGTAGAGTGTGATGAAGTTAATGAATTTTAAAAATTTTGCTCTCTTCATTCCTGAGTGGTACTTGTCATTCTCCCTTCTACTCTCACAATACTCATTATGAAAACTTCCACCTGTGAAAAGAAAATTATTTTGAGAAGCAGAAACTCTCTATAAATTTTCAATTCTCTAAAACATTGGAATATCTACCCTCACATTTTTATGCTCTTTCCTCTTTTCACATAAAGCAAACAGGACTTTAAAATTTTCCAAAGAGAAAAAAAAAAGACACCCAGAAACTAGACAGGGATCTATACCATTTTAGACAGAAGGTTTAAACCTATCTATTTTTAAGTTCAGTTGCCAAAAAGCCTCATGTATGACTGACTTTTCCAGGGAAACATGTTTAAGGGTAAGGAAGCTGTCGTGAATTTGGTCTACAATTCCCTCCCCAGATCTGAGTCCCCTTGATTCAAACAACTATAAACAAACTTGAGAAATGAGGTGATCGTGTCCACATGATCCAGGGTTGCCCAACCTGTTAAAAATCTTATCCAGCTCAGCCAGTGTGGCTCAACTGGTTGAGCGTCAACCCATGGACCAAGCGGGTACTGGTTTGATTGCCGGGCTTGATGCCCAGTAGGGCGCATACAGGAGGCAGCTGATCCACTCTGATGGAAGTGTCTATTTCTCTAGCCCTCTACCTTCTTCTCTAAAATCAATACAAACATTTTTCAAACAACCCTATCCAAATAAAAACATTTGTTCTGCTACGAAGGAATTATGAGAGTTTTTACAAAGGTCTTTAATGTTGCTAACATTATCTTTATTATAAACAGAAGAAAGCTGGGGTTCAGTTAGTTACAGACAGGGGATCCCTCATTCTTTCTTTTCAACCATTTCGGTGCCTTACGCTACCACCCTCATACAGACTTACTGTCACAAAATAATAGAGCTAGAGAGTCGTAAAGGTCGATTCTTAGTAGAATTGATAATTAAAGAAAGAGCACCCTTCTATCCACTCACTTTAACAGCAGTAAAGGATTATTGATGAATGAGCTGCGTGCCTGCCTCCACCACAACGGAAAGGTTTGGAAATAGGGTCTCTGTCAGGGAGGGGCTGGGAGTCCTGCAGGGTCTTGTAGAAAAGGACCCTGCTTTCAAATGCTGCTGATGAAGAGAAAGGAATACAGCCTTTTAACAGTTTTAAAATAACAGTATTGTAATGCAAAGCAAACTTGTTATATTAGAAAATGTTCCAAGATCATATCTGCTGAGATTATATTTTTACTAGTTTCTTTGTTTTCCTGTGTGTGTGTGTAAAAGTATTTCAGCATTAACCTCCAAGATAGCTTTTAAATGCCAATGGCTTCCTTAAAGTTTGAAAGGGACAGAGATGGGCAATGCTGCATCCCTTGGGGGGTGGGAGGGAGGAATGACATCTAAGATGTAGAGCTCAGAAGCCTTCTCCCAACTCATCTGAAAAGATCATCGATTCCCATGTGCCAGTCTTTATGGCTGATAAAAACATGGCTTCTTTTAGTAACTCTAAAAGCAGACAGTGAAAGAGAACCTATGAGGGCACCCTCACTTGCTCCGACAGGCAGAATCACAGTCCAGAGCAGCTTCCAGCTCTGCCTCAAGCAAACGCAGCTGCTCCCTTTCAGCAGAGATTTCCCATCTCAAATGCTGCCACACGAATTCCCTTACCCTTCCTCTTCAGAGAACAGGACTGTCCCAGTCTGAGCTCCTGCTTCACTTTGTTAGAGGTCATTTACCTTTCCAGGGATGGGCCTGGGATTACCTCAGAGAATGGAAACCAGAAAGCTCTTTTAATACTTTAGATATTCTTAGCAAGGACTTTACGTCAGTTGTTGTATAAACACAGATACATACACACAAGTGAAATGAAGACTATAGGAAAAGTCTAGATAATTCAAGTTTAAGAACTCTCCCCTAATAAACAAATTTTCCCAGAATATCAACATGATTTCACAAAAATGGGAGTTTCCTGTCCTAAGGATAATTGTTCATTTGCATTTCAAAGCATGGCCAAAGGGCAAAAAGATCGTCCCTAAAACCTCATCTGAAAATTCCTCCTGTGGTTTATAAGAATGTGAGATTACACAGCATTATGAGTTGGTTGATGTTCAGACTCTTAGAAAAGTCTGCAAAATGGAAAATGGTCTGAGAGATGGCTAGTTACAAGATTATAAGCCTCCTTTTATTCCGAGCAGAACATGATGCAATTATAAAATTACAGAACTGCAAAGAAATTGATTTTTTCTTTGGTCAATGGCTTCTCAATAAAGGCATTTTCTTTGTGGGACTTGAGTGTAGATGAAAGAACTGGAGGAAGGAGGAAAGATCTTGTTCAACAGCCTCGTCTAGAAAATGATCTATAAACTTACTTTTAGTGAGTGTTCTGCCAGTGTTTATCTTTATTGTGTATTAAAAGTGTTTATTGAAAGAACTTTGATTTGGCAAAATAAGACAACTGCCTTATGTAATAAGGTTAACAAAACAAATCCCAGACAATAAACTCATTAGAATTTAAAGGAACTCTGTTAGGTCTCCGGAAGAACAAACAGATTATAAAAATGGTTGTAAAACGCCACCTTTTAGGTGGCGATCAGTCCTTCAGAGCCCTGACATCATCCCTCCTTGTAGTCACTCACCTCCAGGCACAGGATCCCAGCCAGGAGCCCCGCCCACCTCAGGTTTTGCAGTGGCTCCAGGCCATAAGAAAGTTAAAGTTTTATTATGTAATCTCCATAGTTAGTAATGCCCCCAAAGTGCATGCAGGCAGCAGAATGTTAAACCGAGGGAATCCCCTTTCTAGGTTTTTTTTCTGATTACTTTCTTCCACATTTTTATCCAAAAGACTAGAGGCCCAGTGCACGAAATTCGTACATGGGTAGGGTCCCTAGCGGCTGCTGGCTGCCGACTGCCGGCCAGGGCCTTCCTTCCCCAGCTGCCGGATGCTGGCTGGGGCCTTCCTTCATTCTGTGCCGCCCCCTGGTGGTCAGCGAACATCATAGTGAGCGATCGAACTCCTGGTTGGTCGAGCTCCCAAGGGGACACTTTGCATATTAGGCTTTAATATATATTTATATAGAAGATTGTATTAAAAAATGACTGAACAGTCTTCTTGTGTTTCTACCACAGTGCTAAAGATTAATACTTTTGCAAAGAGATAATAAATAAATGTACTCCAAGTGTAAACTTTTGTAATATTTGAAGAAAAAGAAAAATAACCCCAAACTGACACTGAGAAGCTTCTAAAAAGAAGGAAAAAAAATCTGTTCAGAAACTTTACAGGAGAGTTATCTGCCCATTCACAACTTAACTTCTGTGTGATTTGATCATCACCTCAAATTGATAGAAAATGCCAAAATATTCAACAATACATTTGGGAAACATTCTTTTCTTTCCTGAATCAAGGAAATTGCAAAGGAAAGTTCTAAATGTCATAAAAATTAGTACTTCCTTTTTTATTAATTAAAAACTGTAATTTAAAAACATAGGTAACAGAATATAATGCATCCTCTAGAAAGGATGCATTACCAAAACTTCAGTAACATGACAAATGTTTATAATAAACTAAAAAATAGATGTGTCATTGGGGAAATTTATTTTATATGGAATACTGATAAAAACAACTTATAATGTTGAGAAAGTATTTAAGAAGTGGTTTCTTTCTTTCCACATTATTTAAATAAATTATTCCTAGAGATTTCTTTGGGTTCATTGGCCCTCAAAGTTTTAATAATTGCCAGAATTAGAAAAGTTTTAAAAGGGAGAATTAATCCTTTGTACTCATTCTGAAGACAATATTCACCACTTTTTTATATTCGTTTTTATCTCTATACCAACCAAATGTGATTTAATAAAACACTAAAAATTAAAAGAAAACCGAAGACACTGGATTTTTAGCATGACAGCTCATAATTTATTGATCAGTATTTTCAGAGACCTAGAAAGCAATATCTAGACACACGGCTGAGTTATGAGTTATGGGAACCAGAGTATTTGCCGCCGCCAGGCATTCAAGTGCTCAACTTCAAATTTTATTAGAATGGCTTCGTGGATGTTTCAAAACATCCAAATGAATAAGGCCAAGCAAAGAACTGGATTTTCTATTGTCATTTAAAACTCTCCATCTGGCTATGTTTTGGAATGCCAGCATGCCCTGACTTGGCTGCCTCATTCTGTTCAGGATGGCTCATCCTCTGAACTAGTTAATACTAATATCCTTGCTGGATAAGATCAACACCTCAATCAAGATGACACTATCAGACCCAATGCTAATAAACCCTTCAGAGCTGCTGTCCCACTTCAATTTAATTCAACGATTCAATAACCACTGAGAGGAGTCATAAACACAACAGAACACCACACCTAACCGTTAGGAGCTCACACAATTCATCGGGTGAAAGGGTTTGCTTCTGGTCTGGAGTCACTACGAGCCCAGAGCAGGTGCCTTGAGGAGCCTGGCCACAGAAGAATGACTCAACAGAAGAAACTGAGTAATAGAAAGTGGGCAGGCTTACTAGTGGAAAAGTTCCTGCTTAGTGCAGCTGCTTTTCCCCTTCCCCAGGAGGATGGAGAGAACGTTTTCCTGGGGGGTAGAAAGGGTTACTCTTGGAGGGCTGCAGCCTTTCTTCAGAACCCCATCCACTGGTCTCCAAAAGGCAACTGCTTACGTCCGCTTCCACAGAGCGGCAGTGGGCTCTATTTTTGTAACACTGCCAGTGGTAACACCACTAGCAGAAAACAACAAAAACTCTCCTTCCAATTGCCATGCCACTCTTTTGTTCTTTAAATATATTTTTACTGATTTCAGAGAGGAAAAGAAAGGGAGAGAGAGATAGAAACATCAATGATGAGAGAGAATCATTAATCGGCTGCCTCCTGCACACCCCCTACTGGGGATCGAGACTGAAACCTTGGCAAGTGCTCTGACCAAGAACCAAACCATGACCTCCTGGTTCCTAGGTCGATGCTCATCCACTGAGCCACACTGGCCAGGCTTCATTCCCCTCTTTTGGTTGTTCTGAGGGTTGTTCTTAGGTCCATTTTCACTGCTTATACCCTTGGGTATCAGAGAGAGACAAAAGCTGGACATGTCACTCTCAGTGCATCAGGCTTAACTGCTGGCATGAGCAAAGCACCTTGACAGCCAACTCTCCCAGGTGAGGCAGGGGAGATAGACAGAAGAGGTGCAATAGAGGTGGCTCTAGAAAAATGAAAAGTGCTTTCCCTAGCAAGGAGGTCAGCTTAGAGAACAGGCAGATATAACAGCTATTTCACACAGAGCACATGTCCCAAGGGCATCCTGGTGGGAGTGAATGAGACATGGGAGTCGGGGAGAAGGAGTACACCGGGCAGTGTCCACTATGGGCCACACTCTGTGCCAGATCCTTTACTTAATCCTCAGCAACCCTTCTAAGGTGTCATGTTGTCCCATGCTAAGGATGAGTGATGTAGAGCCCAGCAAGGTTAAGCAATGTGACCAAGGTCACGTAGCTCTTGGGTGATAAAGCTCAAATTCTCTTGTGATAATGTGATTTTCAAATTATCCTTGGTAAGGGGACTCTCTGTCAAGCAAAACTTCACTTAAATCATAAATAGCCCAGAGAATCAAAAGTTGACTATATATTTTCTAAAATATCTCTGAAGGAGAGACACTTTAGCTAGACAGCCAGATGGCAGTGGGTTCTGGTGAGCATGGTGCTAACTCCCAAAGGACTCAAAGTCCAGGAGAGATTTTATGTAAACTTTTCAATCATAACCTAAGTACTATGGACATAATAAGCACTATCGGGTGCTCTGATAACTTCATTTGATAAATAAGGTTATTTCCGAATCTTAATGTTTTAATATAATGAAAACTACAAAAATGAAAAGGCCATACCATATGATTAAAAGAAAATGTGAAGTAAATATAGTGGATCAGCACTCATTTGACAATGATTCACCCAAGGATGGTTGTCAATTTTTGCCCATTAGTCTCATGTACTACCGGCAACTCTCCAGTGTATCTTCCTCTGTAGGAAAATAAGAACAAGGATTTCATTCTCCCTCAGGTCCACCATCACACATGACCTTCAATAGCAGGTATTTCTTTCTCTTCGATTTAATGATCTAAAATGCATTTATAATAAGAGCAAGGATAATTCTCTGAGTCTTCTGAGAGCTGTTCAAGCACTTCCCTTTTAAATTACATACTTTCCTTGTAGGATCCTAGAAAGGAAGCTAGCTTAAACCTCTATTTGTGGTTTTAAAAACATCTGTCACAAAGATGATATATGACCTAGTAATTCTTTAAAATAAATTTATAAGACAAATAAGTCCTGGGAATGTACTATACAGCATGGTGACTAGAATTAACAATACTGTACTGCATATTTGAAAACCGATAAGAGAGTAGATCTTAAGAGTTCTTGTTATTAAAACAACTTTTTAACTGTGTGATGATGGATGCTAATTAGACTTATTATGGTGATCATTTTGCAATATATATACATGGTATGTCAAATCATAATGTACAACTGAAACTAATATAATGTTATGTCAATTATGTCTCAAGTTTTTTCAAGTATATCCAAATACTTTAAAAGATGTAACAAACTACTAAACTGGAGGCAGCAAAGGAGTTGACAGTAAGAATAGATTAGTAATCAGCATGATGAAATTGACCTTCAAATGTGCTCTTCTACCATTGTATTACTGTGAAGGAATGACTCGTGTATCTGTTCTGTTCTTAAGGAGTATCAACTACAAAATAAAATTCAAAAAAATATTTTCAGTAGTTTCTAATCTCATTTCACCCAAAAGTTTGAATGCTATACTACATGAGAGTTTCACTGGTCAATTAAATTGGAGAAAGAAATTGAAACCAAATCTTCAGGAAGGGCTCATTGAGGAGCATGTGCCAAGCTTTATTGCTAATGCCAGGCACTCCTTTCATGAGTGACTTCACACTCCTGGCTCCTCTCCCCGCTGTAGGGCTGCTACATCTCCATATGCTCCTCTAGCCACTCAGAAATGTGGACATCCCCAAAGCATGCTCCCGAGTCGCCTTCTTGCTCAGTCTCTGTTCTCTCCCTACTTGCTAATGACTCAAATGGATGTCACCATTCCCAATTTCTCATCTGAGCTCCAGACCCATCTGTCCAAATGCTCTTTCCCCTGGGATGATGTCTCACAGGCATCTCAAATGTAATGTGTGCAAAACTGAACCCATGAAGCAAACGTATGTAAAGGCTTCCTCATCTGTGCAAATGTTACCACCATCCATCTACTTGCCCATGCTAAAATCTTGGTGTGTCCTGAACCACAATTCCCATGTGCTATCCATTACCAATGTCTGCTGATGCTGCTTTAGAAACCTCTTAAATCTGTCCCTTCTCCCCATCGTCATTGTCACCACCCAAACTAAAGCCCTGTTTTCTCTTCCTTCGTGCATTCTTGCCTCCTCCAACCCCTTCACCACCAAACTGCCAGAGTCATGTGTAAATGTAGATCAGTTCATGTCATTCCTGGTTTTTCAAAGCTTGCCCTTTGGATTGAGTATCAAACCCTTACCATTTCCTTCATGGCACTACATGGTGGGCCTCTGCCCAGCTTACAACCTTTCCGTCTACCTTCTCTCCCCTGCTCACTATGATCCAATAGCAGGACTTTCTTTCTGTCCCTCAAAAAAACCAAACTCCTTCCTTCTTCATCCTTCCCGCATGGATTTTTCTCTCTGGCATGCATCTTCTCCAGACAAGCTCCTCTCGATTCTAGTCTCATCATGTAAGACATTTCCTGGGGAAGCAAGCATTCACTAGCCCTCTGACTCACAACCCTCTCTCTTAGCAACCTGCATGTCTTTGTGGCACTAATTACACTTGTTACTTATGGTATAATGGTTTTTGTCCCCGCTAACAGAATATTAGCTCCCTCTCCACCCCATTCACAGCTTTTCCCCTAGCATCACCCACAGTCGGTGCCTACATCATAGTAGGTGCCCCATGAATAGCTGCTGACCAAAGGAATGCTGGTACTTAAGGAGGTTTTCTGGAAATACTCCAAGTCGTTGACCCTGGCAGGCCTGGTTCTTATTAAGTAACTAATTTCAGTCCAAATTTCACAGCTTTTCTTTTCCTTAACAGATGTGTCTCACAACCATTATTCAAGAGCCAAGGTCAGGAGGTGAAAAGTCTGACTTTAATCCTGTATCTGCATCTAGTACCTCATATTCTCACTGTTCTATGAAAAAGTCTCCTTTCAGCTCTCATACTCTGGATCTGTGAATGCACACTGTTTTCCAAATTGCAACCAAATTTTGTTCACATCCAAAGTAAAACAACTCCCATTGGCTTTGGAATTATGCTTGCTTCAAGGTATTTATCAATGTCACTTTTATTTGATCTCATGGCTTCCGAGAACCTTGAATTAGAGTTCTGACCCATCAGGCAGGACGGACAGGTGATGAATGCAGACATATGGGCCTCTGCTCACTGCATATTTCCTTCGGAGGATCTCATAATGACCTTGAGGATGGGGCCCAGCAAAGCTCTCACTGTAGGTTAGGATCCCAGCTGATGCTTCCCATATTATTCAGAATAAAGTCCAAAGTTCCCTGTGGCCCTAAGGCTCTCTCTGAACCACTGCTTTGTTTTAATCACATTGGCTCTTTGCTATTCACGCATTCCAAGCCAACTCCTACCTCCTCTAGGCCTTTGCACCTCCTGTTCTCACTGCCTGACACTCTCCGCCCCAGACATTCTAATGACTCCTTCCCTCCCTCCATTCAGATCTCTGCTCAATGTCAGACCTTAGCAGAAGGGCTGCTGTGACTATGTCCCACTAAGCCACCATCCCAGCTGCTCTCTGTCCCTGAGCCCTGATTATTTTTTATTATTATTATTTGTCACAGCAAATTATATGTGTATTTTTCTGTCTCTTCCAACTGGGATGTAGAGATTATAAGGAGAGGAACTTTGTTTTGTTTACTGTTATATAGCTAGTGCCTAAAAGAGTACATAGTAGGTACTCAGAAAATATTTATTGAATGCATTAATGAATAAAGGACTGAATGAGTGACGCTCTACAAGAAATAAAAAAGGAAGCAGGATTGAGAATCTTCCAATCTAAAGCTGCAGGAGTACATGGGGACCGGGGAGAAGTGGTGCTGATGAAGGCTGGGAGAAGGAACTTAGGTCCCGAGACCACAAGGCAGAGACTCAAGAGGCAGCCCCCAGATCTCCCACCCCTACCAGGAGCCTGAAGCCGGGAGGGTTGGGTTTATGGCGTGGCAGGTGGGGTTGGGTCCCCCAGGGCCTGACGGTCAGCTGGTCCCCTGCCTCATAATTGAGCAATGAGCCTAGCAGCTGGAACAGGAGAACAGGAAAGCCCCAGGTAATACCTGTAGAAATGAGAATCGGGACACAGGTGGCCTTGTTACCTGGAGATGGATGCCATGTGCTGCCTTTTTCATCTTTGTCTTCCTTTTGTAATGTCTCTTAAAAATCACTTAACAAATTTCGAATGTAAGGCTCCTGTGAATTAACCCACAATTTCACTCACTACCATTCCCCAAAACTCTCAGCCTCGATAACCATGCAGGTGTTAGCAGAAAAGTTCTGCACAGAGGTTAGTTCAAGGATTAGGAGACTCACAAAATAAGTAAGGAATTTCCACATATATCAGTAAGACGTGCTAAGACTAACTGATGGTAATGAACCCTTTATCTAACATGAGGGTTCTACCTATACTGAGGGTTCTACCTATACTGAGGGGGTAGGGGGTGGGGGAATATGTAAAGATAATTATAGCTGAATTTTATATTTTATATTTTAATTTTCAATATTTCAATTTTAACACTGAATATAATTAAAAATACAACATTTTATCTAAATTTTTTCAAATAAATTATTTGGTCTTTTCATTAAAATACTGTCTCAAATGTGATTTTGTATGCTAGAGTGATTTTTTCCCCCTGACATTATAGAAGAGTCAATATGATTAATTCAGCAACCATTTACTGAATGCATACAATATACAAATTAAAAAATATAAGCTTCACATAACGAAAACTTTGCAGTGGAATGACTTAGCTGTTTACATTCTACTGAGAGGACAATATTTATATTAATATTTATATTAAAAACCCTTTGAAGGTGGGTATGCTGTATATGAAATGTCTTCACCACATAATGATTTATGACACATTGTAAGCATGAATACATAGGGAGTTTCTAACGTGAGCACTGAGTTAATTCCAAATCCAATACCACCATCACAGTGAAAAATGCACTACTTTGGATTTTTATCTTATCCTATCTAATAAAGAGGGAATATGCTAATTGACCCTCACACTGTCGCAAAGATGGTGGCACCCATAGCCAATAAGGAGGGAATATGCTAATTGACTGTCCCACCCTCAAAGATGGCAGCGCCCACAGCCAATAAGGAGGGAATATGCTAATTGCTGCCATGCCCTCAAAGATGGCAGCACCCACAGCCACAAGATGGCGGCGCCCAGTCCCCTCAGCCCTGCTGGGGTGGCAGGCAGGCCCGGCCATTCCTCATGTCTGCCTCCAGAGACCCCTAGTCCCCTCAGCCCCCCAGCTGCCCAGGGCTCCCCGAGGCTCAGGTAACCAGGGACGGCCGAGGCTTGCAGTGCCAGCAATGGCAGCAGCAGAGGTGTGATGGGGCGTCTCCTTCCCCTGATCACCGGATCGCTTCCCAACCCTAAGGGCTCCCGGACTGTGAGAGGGGGCAGGCTGGGCTGAGGGACCCCCTCCAGTGCATGAATTTTCATGCACTGGGCCTCTAGTCCTATCTAATAAAAAACAAAAAGGGTAATTAACTGTACCTCCACTATGCTTCCCATTGGCTAATCAGGGCGATATGCAAATTAACTGCCAACAAAGATGGAGGCCGGCATCCACGCAGCTGAAGCGAGCAGGAGGCTTGCTTGCTCCAGTGATGGAGGAAGCCAAGGTTCCCCGCCTGCCGCGGCCCAGCTCTGAGCTCCGGAAGCAACAATGTTGCAATTATAGAAGCTAAACAAACCCCAGATACCTGCTTTCAGCTGGCAGTGGCCTCAGAGCTGGGAGCACCAGTGACGGCAACAATGTTTCAATTATAGAAGGTAAATGAATCCCAGAATTAAAAAAAAAAAAGAAAAAAAGGAGAGGCTGGGAGCTTCAGTCGCTGGCCAGCCTGAAAACAGCCCTCAGCCCCTCACCCAGACTGGCCAGGCACCCCAGTGGGGACCCCCACCCTAAAGGGGGTGTGGCCAGCCTGAAAACAGTCATCAGCCCCTCATCCAGGCTGGCCAGGCACCCCAATGGGGACCCCCACCCTGAAGGGGGTGTGACCAGCTGCAAACAGCCATCAGCCCTTCACCCAGGCTGGCCAGGCACCCAAGCGGGACCCCCACCCTGATCCGGGACACCCTTCAGGGCAAACCAGCCAGTCCCCACCCGTGTATCAGGCCTCTATCCTATATATTAAAAGGGTAATATGCAAACTGACCCTAACAGCAGAAAGACTGGGAATGACTGGTCACTATGACTCACACTGACCACCAGGGGGCAGACGCTCAATGCAGGAGCTGCCCTCTGGTGGTCAGTGCGCTCCCACATGGGGGAGCTCTGCTCAGCCACAAGCCAGGCTGATGGCTGCCAGTACAGCAGTGGTGGTGGGAGCCTCTCCTGCCTCCTCAGCAACGCTAAGGATGTCTGACTGCAGCTTAGGTCTGCTCCCCGCTGGCAAGTGGACATCCCCCAAGGGCTGCCAGGCTGCCAGAGGGATGTCTGATTGCCATCTTAGGCCCAATCCCCCGGGGAGCAGGCCTAAGCCAGCAAGTGGTCATCCCCCGAGGGGTCCCAGACTGCGAGAGGGCACAGGCCAGGCTGAGGGACCTGCCCCCCCCCCCCCCAGTGCAAAAATTTTTGTGCACTGGGCCTCTAGTTTTTAATAAAAGAAAAACCTTCTAATGGCTTCCCACTATACTGAGAGTAAAGCTTACCTGGCTCTCCCACCCCAAATAGGCAAGGCTGGCTCCTCATTATTTTAAAGGTCTCAGCTCAAATGCCTCAAACACAGAGAGGCCTTCCCTGACCTCCGACTACAGATGCCCAGGCACTAGTCTATTCCATCAGACTCCCTGGTTCCTCACAGCCCTTGTCACCATCTGAAACTGACTCGCTCATCTATTGTCTGTCCTCCCCAAAGATAATGTACGCTCCACCAAAACTTTTGTTTGGTTCCCTACCCTATTTCCAGCTGCCGGCACATAATATTTATTAAGTCAATTATTAATAAGTGAACTTCCTACAAAGCTTGAGGTTTCCATTTTATGCATGTTATGGGAACTTTTACATGTCTCATCAGAAAGCAAATGATAGATGTACAGGTCTTGCTTCCCTACATGTTTGTCTGCATTATCATTGTGTAAGATGTGCCTCACATTTGACAAAACAGCTAATTAGGGTAATTTAATAGCAACTACTGAAGGACTCTCACTAAATACCGATTTAGTGAACAAATGAACGAAAACAATTTTGTTCAAAATTACTGACGGAGACCCATAAAAGAAAATGGAGTTGCTATAAATACTCTCCTTCAACTTTTAAAAGGAAACCAAAATTATTTTAATGTTAGTTGTGAATTATTTTTGTAGAAAATAGCAGTTGTGGAGAAATTAAAATTGGCACTCCAAATCCACCTCAAATTGACTGCTACAGTAAGTTTAATAGTTCCCCTGTAGTCTCAAGCAATGTTTTTAGACAACAAACAAACCCTTCCAAGTTTAAATGAGATCCAAGTTCCTCCTTCTTGTGGAATGAGTCTAAGTTCATCACTACAGAAACTAGATACTGCAATGTGGCGGCTTTTCTTTGGAAAATGGAGTATAATCAGAATGTTAGAAGTTGAAGATCCTTGGTGTGTTTTGAGGGAATAAGTGACTAACAGAGATGAGAGTTCCTTGGGCGGGAAATCTCAAGGGTTTTTACATCCTACTTTAGAGCACATCTTACCTCACATTCTACCCACCAGCACAACCTGGTCCTGGGTGACCTTCAGGGAATACAACCAGGAATAAAACAGACAGGCCTACCCTGACTTAGGTCACAGCCTTTCAGATAGAGTAGGACCATGAGCACAACAGTACAACGTGCCATGACCGCAAGAACCTGACCACCAAGCTACAAAGGCGAGGCTGTCAGAGGGTTCACTCCACTAGTGGGGCTCTTGTCCTGCATCATCTTTTCATGTTGAACAATATTTAGTTCAAAGCTGGAAGTTCCATCCAAGCCTCCCGCAGGTTCTCTACACTACAGATGCCCTCACAAGTTGTACATATTATTGGCTCTAAAACGCATTCTAATCTTCTCTCTGTCATGGGCTCCGATCTGCATATTCATAAACATTTGTCAATAAATTTTTAAAAACTGAGTGGTTCATCACAATATTTAACCAGTCCACATTCTAAAAGAGAGTTTTTGGTAACAAAGGGACAAAATCAGCAGTGAGCATAAACTGTTACTTGTTTTGAAATGGTAGCATTTTTATCTAAAAAATAAATAACACACTAGTACAGCCATAGTGAGGGGGTATTTCTGTGCACTGTCAATCGCAAGTTCATCTATTATGAAAACCAGTTTTGCATTAAACATCTTAAAATACAAGATTTAAGATTCATTACCTTTGACCCAGGAATTACCGTTCCGTGGAACTTGCTTAAAGAAGTAATTTGAAATTTGTACAAAGATTTCATCGAAGTGCCATTTATAATACCAGATATTTGGAAACAGCCTAAAGGTCTAATTTTAAAGGATTGGCTAATAAATTATGGTTTGTCCATACAATCAGTTATTATACAGACATTAGTAAAGCTTGCCGGGAAGTTGGAAATATTTAGGAGACAAGGTTAAACAAACAGAGCAGGTTGTACTATGTTATTAACTATGGAAAATTCGTTAAAAATAAGAGGGAAGAAAATGTCAAAATGCTATGGTGCCTTTGGGTCATGGGATTATAGGCAAATATTCTTCCTGATTTTTTTATACTTAATATATTTTCCAAAGTTTTTATTGGGAGCATGTATTGCTGTCATAAGAAATAACAGTGTCTCTTCAGAAACACTAACTCTACTGTATTACAAATACTTGCACTTACGTATGTTCACTAAGCTGATCTGATATGTGGTTCACCAAGTGAGTGAAAATTTATGCCTCTCTTATGCCAAAATCAGTACTGAGATTCCTTAATTCACCCTGCATTCCAGCCCAAAGATGCTGGTTCTCAAAAAGGATAATATTCCTTAGCAGCTGCCAACCTATCAGCACCTCTGTGAGTAACTCACTATTTGCAAAAGAGCCTGCCCCTTCTCAGCATGACTTATCCCAAGAGACTCTGACCTCCTTTCCCTATTCTAAGAGCCCTGCCAGCTTTGTTTCAGTGTGTTGTGGTCATTGGTTTATATCTGACTCTTCCATTAGATTATGAGATTCTTGAGATTCTTGTCATCCTAACATCCTCAGAATCTAACACAGCACCCAGTAAATAGTGGCCATTTAATGAAGGTTGCTAAATAACTTCTTAGAGCAGAGAAAAAAAATCATCTCACTAATTCACAAGAGAAACACTCACTCACAGGATCCTATGGTAATGGGAATCTTGTTTGGTGCATGCAATAAGATATACTCCGGAGAATCACTTGCAGTTTATGAAACAGCAGGGCAGCCCCTGATACCCAGGAGTTGGCCTGGCACTCAGAGCTATGCCTTGGTGTTCTGTTAGATGAAGACGATGTCACAGAACATCAACACTGGACAAGGACATCTCGTGACCATGATGGATCAGGACAGAAACAAGACTACTATGTACTCATATGGGAACACAAACAAAAACACGAACACCGTTCAACCCCATAATAACCAATACCCCCTAACCTAGCTAATGGGAGCTTGCAGCTTCTTTGCCAATTAGCTTCTCTAGTCTTGCCTCCTTCTAGATAAGATTTAAGATACAAACTCTCATAGGATTACCCCTGCTCCAACCTGGAACAAAGCCCTGCTTCTTGAAACTGTCTCCCAAAGCATTTAACACAAGCCCAAGTCCCACAATAACTAATTCCTAACACCCTCTTCCTGAGACACCCCACTTTTCCCTATGATGTACATTCTCACTTGCCTCAATGAGTAGCAAACCCTGTTTGACTAAATGGAATTTCCTGGTGGGTTCTGGCTGGAAGGCATTGATAAGTTCCTAGTCCTACCTGGAATACCTTCCTCTGTCTCTCTTTCCATTTTATTCAACAGCCCTCTCCTCCTCTGAAAGCCCACTGTTGGCTTCCAGGTTTCAGATAGCTCCGTTTCTTTTAGTCTCCATAGCACTTATATTCAGCTGCTATTATTTGGATTTCATAATACTACATAGCGCTGTCATCTTGACTACTCTCTAAAAGATCCTTCCAACTCTAAAGATCATATTATTCCACTATGTTGTTTTAAAAGTTTTATGTATGGTTGCTTACCTCCCCAAATGGGCTATGAGTTCTCACAAATATGTCTCACATATCTTCGCATTCCCCTTCCTCTTAGATAGAAACACAATCCACTGCACATAATGAAGACCTACATCTGGTCATACATCTAAGCAGATACAAATTTGACCTTGCATTTGTTGGGGAACACTATGATGTTCCAGTAGTAAATAGTTTGATTTAGAGCAGCTTCAAGTACAGATTTTTACAGCTGGAGTGTGTTCCCTGTACCTACTACATTCAGTATGTGTTAGTGTTTTTGCTTGCTCTCTCTCTCAGTATATATCTGTTTCTTATTTATTATATTTAGGGCAAAGTACCTGTATGTATAAAGGTAAATCCAGGCCATGGTAACTGGCAGAGGTCCCTGCTCTTCAACTGAAATCAGTGACTAAAATTAAGCCTTCCAAACATCTGACTTGCTGACGTACGTATCCTGCATAATGACAAAGATCCTGTACTGAGGGGGAAAACCTACTAGATTACTAGGTTTTGTGCCGAAGCTGGATATAATCCTGCTGGACAACTGTCTTCAGATGACCTGGTATCAGCTCATATTCAGATGTCCAGAAGTTAACTTATGGTCCCCCTTCACAAAACATATGCCCCAGCTGACTTCCCCAATTTCTATGGCCCAGATTTGAAACTGACCTTGCCTGCCAGGACCAGGATGACTCCCTGAAGACCCAGGATGAGGTCCAGACTTAAATGGATCTGTGTTTCTATGACCACTCCTTCATCTTCCGGTCTAGTTCCAGAAGCTCAGGCAAGTAACTTAACCTTTCTAAGCCTCCATTTCCTGGCTTTAAAAAACCCTAATACTTACCCTCCCAGGCCTCTACTGAAGATCTGGTGAGATGATGTATGTAAGACACATGGCAAACATTCTACAAATGTCATCTATTTTTTCCTTAATAGTACCTGACAACTAATAGAACCTAGTCTTCCACTCAGGAGTCAGTTGCCCATTCCATATTTTCAGTGACTTACACCAGGAAGAATATTTGAAGCTAGAGTAGATGGTAGAGTTCTTGTTCTCAGATCAGCAATCGAGCCCTAGTTTTTCTATTGAACTGCCCACCTGGTCCTGATACCACTTCCATCCACTTTCTTTGCTACATCCCAAACCCCAAACCAAGAATCTATTCTTCCCTGGCATTGCTGTCCCGTTTGCCTCTGAGCATGGATGCTCTGCACCCTCACCCTGCTAACCTCTACTGCATCCTCTGTCTGACCTGAACTTCTGGCGCTCTGCTTGCCTGTTAGAAGTCAAACACTGCACCTGTCCCTCCATGTGGCCTGCTATCCTGAATTCTGACCTTGGGCTTGAGAGGTCGTGTAGCACAGTGTCTTAAAGCAGAGGCTTTTGTTTTGGACTGCAGGGGTTTGAATCCCAGCTCTACAACTTAAGGACGACATAACCTTGAGCAAGTTATTTACCTCCTTAACTTTCAGTTTTCTTCCCTTAGAGGACTATTGTGAGATTTAATATAATGAACCTAAAACAATAGGACCTGGCATAGTAGATAGGTGTTCAATAAGTGTCAATGCTATACATCTAAAGCAGCAGTTTCAATCTGTGGGTCGAGACCCCTTTGGGGGCCAAACAACCCTTTCACAGGGGTCACCTAAGACCATCGGAAAACACATATATAATTACATATTGTTTTTGTGATTAATCACTATGCTTTAATTATGTTCAATTTGTAACAATGAAATTGGGGGTCACCACAACATGAGGAACTGTCTTAAAGGGTCGCGGCATGAGGAAGGTTGAGAACCACTGATCTAAAGGCTTTGTCCCTAGGACTCCTGGTGGCCACAGATTTCCTTTCTACACAATCCAGCTGCCATTTTACCTACTGGCCCAGCCTGTTTACTTGGTCTCATCTCTCCTGATCTGTTTCATCACACAAATGCTTGGTCAACACAGATGCTCCCTCATCCGAACATGCAACCTCACCAGACTTTCCTTATCTCGTCCACATATGCCAACATTCTCATTTGGGACCTATCACCTTATGCCTCCTAAGAGATAACACTAACCTGAACCCACTGCCTCCCCGCTGCCCAGCCAGCTCCCACAAACCCAATGAATTTGTATAAACAATAGTTCTGTGTTTATCACTTCATTTCCCTGTTCAAACTTTCACTGATAATGCCACACCAGGTGTCTCTAATCCTGTGATCCCTAGATGACCAAGGCTTCTGTAAATAATATCCTTAGGCTGGAAATGAGGCACAGGGGTATTTGATAAAAGTACACAGATATAGGTAAGTGGCCAGCTCCGTGTACAATAATATTCTGCGAACCCTCGTAGCAAAGTCCACTTCTGGAACTTGCATGGCATCTGAGATGTCTCCCTGTGCAAACTTGACATCATGGTGCAGGGGACTGTCCCCCAAAAAGAGGGAGCAATTCTCCTTAACAGCAGAGAGCATCATTAGCTTGGGAGAATCACACCTCTATGTGACTAAACAGAACTGTCCATCATGGTGCCCCTACCAGCCTTCTCCACTCCACCCCACCACTGGCATCTCATGCACACAGTGTTGGGCACATGATCCAGTCTAAGACTATCATGGTACTCCTCTCTGCTGTAAACAGAGACTGACTGATTCAATGACCACCAAAGCAAGGCCAATCCAAGCCCTTCCAGATTTCTAGAAATAGGACCCAGAAGAGACGAGACTTCTATTTCTTATGGATCAAAAGCCTAGAGATGCAGGTGTGTAACTATGGACTGTCATCTTTCTCAGCACGTGGAAGAGAGCCTCAGAATGAAGTTCACTGAGAGAGAAGAGGAGCCGAGAAGCAGAGGGAGAAAGAAAGAACCCTGACAAAGATGTAGTGTCTCTGGCAAACAGTTATGACTGAAGCAAAGTCCACCTTTGAACTTTTCAGTCACATGAGCCAATAAATCTTCCTCTTTGCTTAACCTGGTTAAAGGTAAGTTCCTCTCGTGTATATAACCAGATGAATTCTGACTAACTCCCTTCCACAGGAACATGGTGGGGGGGGGGGGGGGGGGAGGGGGGGGGAGGAGAGACTTGTCCCCCTTGGTACACTTAATGCTTTGAGCTGATGACAAGGAAGGAATGCAGAGAGCCACATCTTCTCACCTTGCTCACATTCCTGTGTAATTCCTGTGATTTCTGTGTAATTTCACCTTTGGTGATAAAGTTTCCAAAGCACAACCTGCTGCTGGAACATATCCCATTAATTCACAGCACAATGGTCCAAGAATCCACACCTTCACAGGAGAATTCACTGTCACCAGTTGCACTGAAAGCTCTTAGAAGAGTCTTATCAATGACTCTGTAATAATCAAATCCCCAGAATTACTGCCGGAGAATAAGAGGGAGGTGAAGTGAGAGGGAGCACAGACAGGAGTCATCAGACTAAACATCAACAATCAGAACTCAAGACTTTTCAGGAAGTTTTTATCTCATGATTGGAGACTCTTCTCTTCCAGAATGTAAACTAAATTTTTACTCAGAAATGTGAACACCCACAAAAATCTGACACCAACTTTCTCTCTCTTTCCCATTTCCACAGCGTTTCCAAAGCGCGTCCTATCTAGCTTCTCTTATCTCTACAAATCCTGCCGAAAGGCAATGGAGCTTACTGGTGCAAGGGCACTTTGCAGTGTTAGCCCTGATTTCCTCACCTTTCTGCTCTAATTACTTCTTGGGTTGTTGTGAAAATCAATTGCCATTATTTCTGAAAATTCACTGGAAACCATCAAGTACTCAGTGAGCATCGGTACTTATTTTATTATGTATTGTGAACACAGACCATCCATGATGGGCCAGATGCCCCAGGTCAGATCTCCTTACCTCCTATTATTATCATATTTCCCTTTCCCTGTCACCCTCCAACACAAACTCTACTGATGGCACCAACACCACCCCACCACATTCTGATTTCTCCCTCTCCTTAATTCCTTTAGGATTCATCATGCAGTATTTTTAAAAGAGGATGGGAAGGTCACAGTCCAAAGGCTTTGATCTGTTGATGAGGGCAGAGAGGCCCAAAAAGGCCAAGGAATGTATTCAGGGCCACATAATCAGTGTCTTGGTCAGGATGACTTGGTCTTTCCAATTCCTCTTACAGTGCCTTTGGCAACCCCTGAATCTCAAGGACTACCCCAAGTCCTCAGTGATCCGTGGCACCTTTTCCAGTCCCTTCTACATCGGCCTGTAAGCTCCCATAGCAGGAGCTACCTTACCCTCCAGCAGCTAGCATGACACAAGTGTTCATCTCTGCTCTCTGGGGGCTTGGGCACATATCACACCTCAGCAGACAAAACAGATCTTAAGTCCTGAAATGGATACACTCGGTAAAACTGCAGTTCATGTATTCCTTAATAAAATAAAGGGCCCATCTCTCTGTGGGCTCATTTGTTCCATCTCTACACAAGTTCTCATTCCAGATGTGTTTTGCTTGATGCAGACTCCCCATGCAGACTCCTATTTAAGGACAGTGACATTAAATGAAATCTGTATTTAAACTGCTTTTAAACTCTACATTCTATTTGGTAAGTAATATGCATTGCCATGAGAGCTTATTATTTTATCTTCTACTCATTTTTCTTAAGAACTATACAAAGTGACATCTGCTTTTATCTTTGTTCTTATCTATTTTCCTAAGCTAAAGATGAATGCATTTCCCTTTAAGCTCAGAGTCATCCTGAGAATGAGAGAATATAAACAAACAATTCAGATCGACTCCCCCTATAAATCACTAGTTACCTTCCTCTGCCCAATGAGCTGTTGTCAAAATTCTGAAACTACGCAAGTCCAACTACCACAAGCTAACTCTTGGAACATTTAAAAGCTTCACTACAAATTTCTCCGAGTTAAAATAAGTACAGCAGCCTCTTGACAACAATTTTGCCTGCAGAACCCTTCTGATTACAGATGTCTTTGGGATACTGCATGGATTTACCTGGACCCGACACAGAAGCAACAGGTAAAACCTTCCTGTGCCAACTGCTTGGAAACTGCACAAAACAACTTTGGTTCACTGAAGACTTCCCTAGCCTAGGATACAAAGCTATACATAACTAGGTTACAAATTATAGCCAAACCATCACAGTTATGGGCTCTCTAATGGGACTTCCTTCAAGAAAATCATTCTTAACACCTCAGAATATATTTTATACATTTGTGTTGTGTTTTTATTTTTTAATATATCTTTATTGACTTCAGAGAGGAAGGAAGAGGGAGAGAGAGATAGAAACATCCACAAGGAGAGAGAATCATAGATCGGCTGCCTCCTCCAAGTCCCCCACTGGGAATCGAGCCCACGACCCGGACATGTGCCCTTGACCAGAATCAAACCTGGAACCTTTCCGTTTGCAAGCCGACACTCTATCCACTGAGCCAAACCAGTTAGGGCAGAATATATTTTAAAGAATAAAAAAAAAAAAATTTCCATAACATTAAGTTGCTAAAGCATTTAACTATAGTTTCCACTTAATGGAAACAATTTGTTTAGAAGGACACTTACTCTTCACTTAAGCTGTTTGAAAAGCATGAAACTACGAGCAGATGCTTCTGTATGGGTAGACAGTAGCAGAAAAATAAAGTAAGGTTTACGAAGTTTCAAAATTTAGCCTACTTTTCACAAAATGGTAATATATTTTAGCATCAGTAGCCAAATAACCTGAATGTCATTTTATATATTAAGTGTTACCATAATGACAAACCACCAAAGTAAATGAAATGTTTTCAATATATTCAGTTGTCCACAACAACTTCAGAAAAAAACAACAAGGAAAGAGGTCAACATACTTTACTTAGTTCTTAAGTACACCAGATTAAGGTGCACCTGGGTTGACTACAACTAGGAAATTACACTGATGTGAAGCATGTGACTTTCTGGCATTACCAATGCCTGGTACTGAACAATGAAATGTTTTTATTACAAATATTACACACACATACACACACACACACACATCCCTCAATCTAAATCTAAGGGCAGAAAACACACAGAGAGAGCTCACAACCGCACAGTATGAAATACTGGCTTGGACAATTAATTATAGTAAAAAAAAATGATTAATGAAGCAAACCTCGCAAACCCTCAGCCCTTTCTCTTAAGGACGGACTCTATAGGAAGAAGAGTAGCGCTGAATTTGGCAATAACTGCTTCGCCTCTCCATTTTGCCTGTGTACATACTAACCACATACGATACTGCTTTAGGAAGCCCTGAAAACACTTTGCTCGAGCCAAGGACCGCTATCAATGAACGCTGAGAACACCTTCCCGGGGAATGCTGACTGGAACGGAAACAAAGGAGGGTGTAGCGTGGAGAAACCCAGCCGGGCGCGCCGAGGCTCCGCGCTCTCAGAGGCTGCTCCCGCGGCTTGTCTTGCGCTCCAGGGACTGGGGAGTCCCGAACTCATGGCGGACTTGGTTTATTTCCCAAACTTCAGAAGACAGTGATTACCCTAACTCCGGAGGCTGACGCGGGAGAAGGGGGGAGCGGTGAAGAAGCCCCCCGTTTTGGCTGCCGCGATCGCCCGCCCACCTCCCCGCGCCGCTCGCACCCCTCCTTCCCCCTCACCTGTCCGGAGCGCGGGGACTCGGAGGTCCGGCCGCCTCTCCGGGCTCTCACTCCGGGAGCTGTTGGGACGTCTGGCGCCTCCGGAGACGAGCGCAGGAGGCGGCGGCAGGGTCGGGGTCATCAGCAGGAAGCTCCGCAGCCGCCGGCAGCCTCGGTCTCCCTCCCCATCCCGGCGGGGGCTCGGGCAGCGGGCGCGCGCGGCCACCGGGGGCGGATGAGTCAGGCGAGGGGGCGGCGGCGAGGGGTGCGGGACCGTGGCGAGGGGCGGGGACGGCCCTACTCCCGCACCGGCGGGGCGGCGGCGGCCTCGGGAGGGAGGGCAGGCTCCCGCCAGTGCCCCCCACGAGTCGCAGCGACACCGGCCGCCGCCATCGGGCGCCCGGAATCTCAGCGCTCCTGCCCTCGGTGGTCACCAGGCGCGGCGCGCTGGGCCGGGGACCGGGGCTCCCAGCTCAGGCGTCGCCGCCGCCAAGAAAGACAAAAGGGAGCCGGGGATGGGGAAGGGAAAAGTTTTCTGCCGGGTTCCTGATGGATCCGGCGAAGCCTAAGAGGCGGGTGGGGTCAGGGCGCGGGGCGGGCTTCCAGGAGCGTGGCCACCGGACCGCCGCCCGGGTGGGAGCCCATCTCGCCGCCCCCCGCGACCCCTGGGAACTCCCCCAGCCCGGCCTCCCCCACTCTCGCGGCCCGCCCCCTCCTGGCGGATGCAGACCAGGTCTGCTCCTCCTCTTCCAGGACCCCCAGCCCCCAGCCCCGAGCCCCGCGCCCCAGCCGCAAAGTTGCACTTTTAAAGCCGGGATCGCCGCAGACAAAAACCTGTCTTTGGGAAGAAAATACCCGCCGGCAGGAGCTCTTCTCCGGGCTGGAAGGCCAGGGGGTGGAAACGGACACACCCACCGCGGGGCGCGCCCTTTCTGCCGTGGACCCCGGGCCCCGGAGAGCCGCGGATCCGGCCCCGCCGGTCTCCCCGAGCAGCAGCGGAGCCCCGGCTGATGCGGGTTTTCCCGGAGCAGGCGCCTCCGCTCCACGCCCCTCCGTCTTTCTTATCAGACGCCGCCTGGGCGGGGCGGGGTCCCCCTGGCGGGCTGAGCGGGCGCTGCGCGAGCGGAGCCTAACCGGCCCCTGGCGACGCTGTGGACCTCCCTCCCCACCTTGAAGCGCGCGATGATCAACCGCGGTCTGGCCCGGAAAGGGGCTCCGAACAGGCGGCAGGGACGAAGAGGATGAACTGGATCGCTGAGGGCTTCGATGGACAGTGGTGATGTTCAACTCCAAACATCAAAGCCAATGAAGGATACAAGTTACTCCTCTTACCCCCGAACATGCACTGAATGGAGACTGTGCCCCATTCACAGAGTAAACCATTATGATGGTTACCTCCGACTGGACAGAGACAGAAATGATGATTGTATATATGCAGGTCAATTCAGCAAGTAGAGTTTCATGTAAAACTGGAATAAGGGCTCTTCCAAGCCCGCCACAGAGCATGTCAGAGCACACCAGTCGCAGCTCCCAGCGCTTGGGGGTGGGGTGTGCCCTTCCTTGTGTGTCTCCTCAATGTATTTTAGGTGGTGGACCAGAAGGCAAGTGTAACATTCTGGTGCAGTGTATTTGTGTATTTCAATGTATGATCGGTTAGGCTCTTTTTTTCTATATAGTTATTTTATTATTAGAATTTAATTTTAAACAATAGAAATAAATCTAGAGATGTGAAAAATATTTCTAAGAGTTGTTTGTTTCTGGCGATGGGAAATGTATGAGGGAGGGAGGGAGGGGAATGGGAGTGAGACTGAGAGGTGGGGCAGAATTCCATGCAAAACTTTCCACATTAAAAAAAAATCTTGGGAATCAGATAAGAAACTGTAGAAATGGATTGCTTGTGGTACAATCTTGACTAGAAACATTTGGAAAATTGGCCCTTTTAGTAAAAATGTCACAATCCAAATGTTAAAAAGAAAAAAACTAAAGGGAGGGAGGTGGAGAAATGAGTCACAGCTATAAACCATCTGTAGTTTAATTGTTACCTCACCTGCATCTAGTACATCTTAGCCCACAGCCACCTGCTGAACTCTCAGGTTTTCTTACACATTTGTCCAAGCATCCAATCAAAGGATTGTGATTCCACCAGGCCTTTCTTCCAGTTGTAGCCTGTACATCTTATAAAGAAATACCCTGAAGTCACCTTTCCCTATAAAGCTCCTGAGAGTGGACACCTCCTGGTTAGGATCACTAGCTTCCCAGGATGACGAACAGGCTCATAGTGACCTTAGAGGTCATTAGACAAGGCATCTTATCTAAGACAAGCAGTGAAAAATTTAAGATGGGTATCTAACCATTTAGACATTGAATGACTGAGCCTTCCTCACAGAGTGACTGATGAAAGGAAGAATTAGCACATTCTATGGCCACAGATATTGATGATTCCTCATTTCTAAACTTAGATTTCAGTGATTCAGGCATAGAAGAAGCAGCAGAAAGATGAACTACATCAGACTACCAAAAGGGAATTATTTACATTTCTTTTAAAAATAATTACTATTCATCTCAGAAAAGACTAGGGTAACATGTCCTCTAAATAGGGGACTATCTACAATTCAGTAGACCAAGCAGCTCTTGAGATATTAATTATAAATTCTTCCCTGCCAAGGAGTGCTCAAGGCAAGCTCAGGTAAATTATGTATTTAATATCTGCTATAGGCCAGCATCTCTCCATCTGAAAAAAATCCCAGTGAATATACCATGTCTAATAGATTCTGAATTTAGCTCCATATCCATTTTTAAAGTAATGGATGAGACCTCTCACCATCCAGCTGCATTGCACTTCACACATAATATTTTCTGGTGTATCCTTCTGAGATGTGTAAATTTCCGCCAGAACAAGCACATCTTACAACTGCACAGAGAAAAGAGAGCACTCCCCTCAGTGATTCAGGCTCAACTACCTACTAACAGGGACTTCCAGCCTGGTTTCTCCCATCCCTTAAGTAAAAACAAGAACCCATTTCAAAGGGCTTTGTGCAAATTGAATGAAATAATACATATAAAACTGTTTACCTGCGACATAGATTCTCAACATGTAGTTACACATGCACAAAACTTGTTTGAATCCTATTAACATAGTAAAAAAGAAGACTCTTCCTCTGGAATCAAGAATAAATTTGAGAAAAATGTTGAAATATGATCAACATTTTTATCTTGGTACACTATAAATGTAAAAAATGTTAATGAATTAAGTTTGAAAATATCCATTGGAATGAAAAACAGTATGTACTCTTAAGTAAATGATGCAATGAGGCTAAGGGAAGGCCTACTAGAAAATTTACCTGGGATTATACCCATTTTCTTTTGCCATAAGTGTAGCCCATAGCTTCTCCAGACTTGAGAAGAGGGTCCTCAACCAGAAAATAAAAAATATCTTCAAAGGAAAACAAGTTAAATTGTTTGCCAGACTCTTATCTGAATTCTTTTGTTCCAGCTGTGAAATAGATTGATAGTCTTAAAACCCGAAGGTATCTCTGCTGGCAGCCATAGTTGCTGTTTCAAACTAGGGAGTAAATGAAAACAATGTCACTCAAAGAAAATGATCTGTCTGGTTTTGTCCTTAAAATACAGAATTTGGTGGAAGGAATTCAGGAGAAAGAAAAAGGGAACAGAAACACATTTTAAAATAAAATTTTAAGGGCATTTTTGTTTCACTCTGATTTTGACTAGCACTTTGACATATTTTTAATTATTTCTCTCTCATGTGCAATTGACTAATAGTTTATTAGATTTAGCAGCAGATATGTAATACTTTCAACAATAACGATTTTTTTAAGGAGAGATGTTGCTAATTTCTGTTCATCAAATGTACAAGTTAGAGTGCTACTCTTCTCAAGTAGATATTTTATAATATTGAATCTTGTAATATAACATATTTTATGAGTTCTGTATCAACTTCCTTATTCAATAATAAAGTTGATTAAATTCTTTTTACCCAACGTTCACTGGAAGCATACTTTTTTAAAAATACCAGAGGGGCACCTCCACCCTCTCTAAGCCACAGTTCTCTTCTCTAGACAGATTTGTACCTGCATGAACTCAAGGTGATAGCAATCCAAAAAGTAATTTTAAAAATTTCTAGCTATGTGTTTTGTCACCATAATCATATCACAGAAGATATTAAAGAGATTTGAATGAAATAGCAGAGAAGGTGATGGTGGTAGAACACCTGTTCTGCTGTCCACGGTGCTGAATCAGTCTTGGGCCTTAGCTCTTGATTCCTAGAAGTGTGGTCTCTGGCTCTGCAGCATTGCCTTTACTAGGGAACTATTAGAATAGCAGGATCACAGGCCTCGCCCAAACCTACTGTATCACGCTCTGCAATTAACAACATCCTCATATGATTCATCTGTTTGTTAAAAATTTGAGAAATGCTGTACTAGGATGCAGTTCATGTTGCCTGTGACTTTCCTGATGCTTTGTTTATATCACCCCTCATATCATCCCCTCTGGAGGTGCAGCCCCAATGCTGCCTTTTTTTAGCTGCATTTAATTTGGGGATGGCAGTGTGCTGTTAAGAGAGCATAGCCCTGCCAGGCTGGTGTGACTTAGTGGTTGAGCGTCGACCTATGAACCCGGAGGTCATGGTTTGGTTTCCAGTCAGGGCACATGCCCAGGGTTGTGGGCTGAATCCCCAATGGGGGGCATGCAAGAGGCAGCCAATTAATGATTCTCTCTCATTGATGTTTCTATCTCTCTCCCTCTCCCTTCCTCCTGGAAATCAATAGATTTTTTTTTAAGAGAGAGAGCATAGCCTTTGAGTCAAACAGCTAGGTTAAAACCTCAGCTTGTACTGACCATTCTGAGCCTCATTGTCCTCATTCATAAATGTCAATATTATTATATATCCTTAATAATGATGTTTTAAGGATTCAATAATAATAAAATAGTATGTGTAAAGCACTTAACCTGACACATAGCAGATGTTCAATAAACCTCTCAAACACTGTGTGAATGCTACATCCTCTACCAAGGAGGTGTACCCTCTCACCATAACACTCCCAGGCATTGTAAAAGAATTTAATCTCCAATTTCTGCTCAATGAAGTCAATGAAACATTTACATTAAATTAGTTAATACAATAAAAACTTAAAACCCACCAAATCTTCTTTCAGTTTGGTGTTTCTCCACACCCATAATTATAACCTGGAGTAAAGAAAGAGAAGGTCTTTCTTGACAATTATGTTAGATCTGTTTTTATTCAATTAGAACAAGGTGACTTGGTATTTAGAATAGTAAAATGTGTATAAATGTCTGGATGCCTTAATTCTACTACCAACAGAAATCTGTACACATGTATAGCTGACTTTGTAAACAATAATTATTTACACTGATGTATAGACCCTAATTAAGCCATAATGTTGGTTATAATATAATGCAACTTAAAATGTGCTATTTAGGAACACTGGGAATACTGTTTCAAGCATGTATTTTAGAACATGAGGAAATATTGACATTTTTTTCAAAAGAAACATCAAATATGAGCATCTGTTCCATTACAATAGTCATGTAATGCATTTGACACTAGGAGCATTGCTTGTTGCACTGCTGAGCTGGAAACACCTGTTCTCTAAGGGAATGAGCATTATGAACTTGAGAAAGTCAACTTTTCTTCTAAGTTCTATCTTCACTTTTTAAAGTTCCTGGAAAATAATCTTTATAATATGTTAAATATCATTTCTTCCAGCTCCCTCATTTTGTAGTTTATGAACATGAGTCAAGTACCTGTCTCAGGATCATATAACAAGAGAGTGGTAAAGCCATGAGTAGAATACAGGTCTTCCTATTCCTAGTTCAGTGCTCATTCAACACACATAAAACATGACTCATATTAGGCTGATTTAAAGCCCCCGGGTGATTGAGAGATTTTTACATATCCCTGGAAGTATTTGCATTTTCCCATCCTTACCACACCTCCACACCCAAGGAAACAGCCTTATGGTAAAAATCGGAGGAGAACTTCAGTTTTAGAATGTTTGTTCATTAATTCAGAAAGCATTCACATAATGTAGTGGATATTATATTCAGTTGGAGCCATATAAAAATGACAGATTCAGATCCCTTTTCCTCATATTTATTCTGGTGAGTTTGGTACTTTTATAAGCATATAATTAGAGTATGAAAAGTGCCCTAATAGGGGAACAAAATGGTGATATTATAGTAGGCATCATCAGAAAATTTGGGGGACCTATAGCTCAAAGGAAATTTAAAAAATATGCAGAAAGAGGATTCTGGCTTTAAAAAACAAGAAGCCTTCAAAAATGTGAGCAAATGGGGATTAGAATTCAAGGATGAGAAGTGTGTGTGTGCGATTTCCAGAGGAGAGATCATTCAGAGGAGTGTAGTCAGTGGGTCTCAACCTTCTGGCCCTTTAAATACAGTTCCTCATGTTGTGACCCAACCATAAAATTATTTTCGTTGCTACTTCATAACTGTAATGTTGCTACTGTTATGAATCGTAATGTAAATATCTGTTATGCAGGATGGTCTTAGGCAACCCCCGTGAAAGGGTCGTTGGAACGCCAAAGGGGTCGCGACCCACAGGTTGAGAACCGCTGGTGTAGATAAAGCCAGTATGGCAAGAATATGGAATCAAGTCAGGAGCTTTAAAAAGGAGATTAAAGAGATAGGCAGGGGCCAGCTCACATAAGGCCTTGGAATGGAGATATTAGGGAACCATTGAAATGCCCTTCTGGCAGATGTAGTAGAGGTTACATGGAGGAGGAAGGAGGACTTAGAAGCAGGCAGGCAAAAATATTAGATTTTTGTAATAGCCATGGTAAGGAAATACGACAGACTGAACTAGGACATTGGGAAGAGGGATGAATTGAAGAGATACATACTGAGAAATAGTGTTTGCTGATTGGTAAGAGAGTGGGATAATGTCCAAGTTCCTGGCTAAGATACTTGTTTTTTTCTCCTCATGGCACCAACCAAAACCAGTGTTTCTACACAAAATAAATAGAATCAAATCGTACTATTTCTTCTATAGTAGCTGAGTGTACAGTGCATTATATTAATCATTTTTAAGTTTAAAAAAATAAAAATATAATTGATAATTTAAAACATCTTGTAAATTGAAGACTTCCCAGGTTGACTCCATTTCACTCTACTCATACAATTTCAGCACCGGCCACCTTTCAAGGTCTACCATCATTGTCCCTAAGACACTTTCTTCCATTCAAAATAAGAGTCTACTCCTCAGAGTGTTTAGTTTCTAACTCAATTGAGCATGAAGATCCAGACACATTGTAATGCTGCATTCTGAAAAAGATAATATTTTATTTTATTGAATGATCTTCATTCTAAGTGCAGCTATGTTGCCCTATTCTTGACCTTGCATTACTGTTGATGAGGGAATGGGTATTTGGTGCCCTTTTCATTAGAGATCATTTATAATCATAAATATGAGAATTGGTGGTTAGTAGTGACAGGGATGAGGGTTTTATTTATAGTAAGAAAAGTCATAAAGTAAAGAGGTTTGAATTCAAAAACCCCTTAAATTATGAGTCACACTTGGGTTTTAAAATATGATAAGGAGCCCAGCCAGTGTGGCTCAGTAGTTGAGCATTGACCTATAAACCAGGAGGTCATGGTTCGATTCCTGGTCAGGCAATACGCCCAGTTGCAGGCTTGGTCCCCACATGCAGGGGTGTGCAGGAGGCAGCCAATCAATGATTCTCTCTCATCATTGATGTTTCTATCTCCCTCTCCCTCTCCCTCTCCCTCTTCCTCTCCCTCTCCCTCTCCCTCTCCCTCTCCCTCTCTTCCTCTCTGAAATCAATAAAATAGTTTTTTTTTTTAAAAAAAGAAAGCAATAGCTTTCAACCTTTAAAAAATATATGACAAGGAAAATTGTGTGCTGAAATAATTTGAGTGGACTTTTACTTATAAATACTTAATATCTTTATTCATTAACATAGCTCCATGACCAGAGTTGATACCCCTTTATTCATATTAATTTTTAATCAAGTCATTTTCTTATCTAAAAATTTGCATGGCTGCCTATTATAAGATAAAGTGCAAAATATTCAGCTTCTTTATTACAACCTAATGTGGTTTTGACCTTTCTAGACTCATCTATAACCTGCTTAGGGCACTAACAGAACTGCTTTACCTGGATGTCCCAATGTTCAACTTGGCAATAGGGTACAACCCATGACCCAGGACAGATACTGAGCATTTTCTAGTCCAAGTTACCAGGGTCTGTTCTCTTTTTCTTCTTGAGCTCCCTGTGTTCATACGTGTAGTCAAATAGACCGACTTCTTTTGTACCACTTGGGGACAGCTGATAAGTCTCACTTCCTGCTGTGAGGAGGGCCTTCTCGGTTCCTGTGTTTACTCATTCAGTAAACACGTGCCAAGGCTCTGCCATGTGCCAGGGACTCCAAAGCATTCTGAATGCTGCTGTCTCTGAGTGGCTTCTGGAGACATGAGTGCTCTCCCTCGCCTCACCTCCCCGACACAGTGGTGGCAGGTACTCCCCCGTTATTAATGTGAACAGCTGACTTTTTAGGTTCTACTGTAACTTGACAATGACCGGCATTGTAGATCATGAGTTTTCCAGTGTAAAAAAGAATACACTTGCATTTTCGAGCACTTAACCAAATACCATCTACTGTAGCAAGATTGATTACTCCAGCTTCAGGTAGGAAATGACTATAGTATAATATGTGCTCCCACGAGACTACTGCTTTGCAGCACATAGGAAAATATAATGAATTTTTCCTCTGAATGTTTCTTCATGGAAGTCTCTAGGAGATGCCCATTTTACTTATGGGAAATGCACAAATAAAAATCAGTTCTCAAAAACATTACTCCCACTCACCCTGTATACCCTCTCCAATGGTAATTAATATTCCTCCTCTCTGTTTTAGAATACAAATTTCTTATAGATAATCCCATGCACTAGGTTGGAGCCCTTGAAGGTAGCATTATACAGTAATTAAACACAGAGAAGTCAGGGTTCAACTCCCAGCTCTAACACTGTGTGTGGCCTTGGAAATCTGAACCTCATTTTCCTCATCTGTAAAGCAGGGATAATAAAAGATATCTCATAAGTGGCTTTTGATAATTAAAGAGATAATTTATGTAAAGTGCTTAATCCATTGTATTAACATTAGCTTTCGTTTTAATAGCTGAAACCCAGAAATCTAATACACTGTATCTGTTTAATAATATTGGTTTACAAAACCCCAGGTTTGATAATGTTGGTTGAGTGAATAAATTAATTAATCAACACATATCTTCTTTGCTTAAGTCTATCCTATCAAATAAAAGAAAAATATGAAAATTGACCATCACTCCAACACACAAGATGGCCACCCCCATGTGGACACAAGATGGCCAGCCGGGGAGGGCAGTTGGGGGGACCCAGGCCTGCAGAGGAGGGCAGTTGGGGGACAAGGCCTGCAGGGGAGGGCAGTTAGGGGCAACCAGGCCTGCAGAGGAGGGCAGTTAAGGGCAACCAGGCCAGCAGGGGAGGGCAGTTGGGGGCAACTAGGCTGGCAGGGGAGAGCAGTTGGGGGGACCAGGCCTCTAGGGGAGGGCAGTTGAGGGGAACCAGGCCTGCAGGGGAGGGCAGTTGGGGGCGACCAGGCCGGCAGGGGAGGGCAGTTGGGGGACAAGACCTGCAGGGGAGGACAGTTGGGGGCGACCAGGCCTGCAGAGGAGGGCAGTTAGGGGCAACCAGGCCAGCAGGGGAGGGCAGTTGGGGGGACCAGGCCTGTAGGGGAAGGTAGTTGGGGGGACCAGGACTGCAGGGGAAGGCAGTTGGAGGTGACCAGGCCTGCAGGAGAGGGCAGTTGGGGGTGACCAGGCCAGCAGGGGAGGGCAGTTAGGGGCAATCAGGTCAGCAAGGGAGCAGTTCGGCATCGATCAGGCTGGCAGGGGAGTGGTTAGGGGGTGATCAGGCTGGCAGGCAGAAGTGGTTAGGGGCAATCAGGCAGGCAGGCAGGCTAGCAGTTGGGAGCCAGCAGTCCTGGATTGTAAGAGGGATGTCCAACTGCCCATTTAGGCCCGATCCCAGTGACAGTTGGACATCCCTCGAGGGGTCCCAGATTGGAGAGGGTGCAGGCTGGGCTGAGGGACACTCCCCCCCCCGCCCCCCCAGCCGCCCCCATGCATGAATTTAGTGCACTGGGCCGCCAGTATCATATAATAATATTGAGTACACTGTTCTTCACTTCGCAAGATGTGGGTGGTCCTCTACCAGGAAGATTCACTGTTGGAATTGTCTCCTTGGTAGTGATTGTCTTGGGCTGAGCTGTGACATCTTTGACATGTTTGCCCTGGTGACAGGTCATACACATTGGAGTTTCTTGGGAAGGATCAGGGCCAGGCTCATCAGTCTTGGCACATTGTTTTCCCTTTCAGACATGTACCTACCCATAAAGGGAGAGAACCTTGGCCTCATTTCCATTCACCCTGGAGCATGACAAACGCTGCTAATCAGCTGCCTGCTGACCATTTGGCTCATCTTTGGGACTAGGAAAGCCAACTTGAGAAAAAATAGCAGCTGGTAGCCTGACTCTTTGCTACTGTCTGGCCTTGGCCCTGCAGCTCAGAGAAAGGCAATTTATGTTGCCAAGTGTTTATGCAAATATTATCAATCTTTTAAATGAAAGGGATTATTGATAAATGATATGTTGCCCTTTTCACACTGAGCATGCATACTGCCTGTCTACTGGTAACAGATTTGTCTACTGTTAATACAGCCCGATTGTCCATATTTCACTGCATATATGGCTTTGAGCAAGGGGTCAGGTTCAGATCATATATGGATTAATACAGGGTTGACTATCTTCTGTGTACCAGTCTCTGGGTAAGATACCATGTATGCATGTAAGCTCTTTAAATTTTCCAATGACCCTGTAATGATACCCATTATATAAATGAAGAAGTTGAATCTCAGAAAGAGTGTATAACTTGTCCAAGCTCACTGAATTGAAAAGATGCACAAAAGATGACTTCAATACAATCTGGCATTTAAAATTTGGCACATTTATGAACATATTATTTTACATGATTAAAATATAGAACATTTCGCATGGTCAGCATGGCTCAGTGGTTGAGCGTAGACCTATGAACCAGGAGGAAAGGGTTCGATTCCCGATCAGGGCACATGCACGGGTTGCGCTCTATCCCTAGTGTGGGTCATGCAGGAGGCAGCCAATCAATGATTCTCTCTCATCATTGATTTTTCCAGCTCTGTCCCATTCCCTTCCTCTCTGAAATTAATAAAAAATATATTTAAAATTTGAACATTTAAATATAAATAAGCCTTAAAAACATTTTCTTACAGTTTAGATTGATCAAATGTTCTTAAACATTAAGGTAATAGTTAAGAAAAATTAGTTGACTCCCAAAACATTGATTTAAACGAGTAGACCTTCTTAGTTAGAAGTTACCTCTGAGATAATTAATTCTTTTATTTTCAGACTAGAAATCAGGATTTTAAATTCAATGGTTATTATATTTTTATTTTTAAACGTATTGTTGCCACAATTTGGTAAAAGCCATTAGTATGATAGGTTTAGTAAGTGTGGTTGTTTTGGCTGTTAAAAATGTATATATGACATTCCATGTTTTTGTATGTTTGTACCAATTCATATAATGATTTTTGCTTCTTTACCATCAAAATATGAAAACTTATCTCTGTACTTAGGCTTTTTTTACAGTACGAAGCACTTTCTGAATGGTTTGTACCAATTTACTGTGGGCTTTCTTCCCCTTTGGAACTATTTCTCTTTCCTTGCAGAAACTAGGTTAAAACTCTGCTTATCAGGAAAATTAGGCTCAGAGGAAGACAAATGACCTCTTCAATACATCAAGTAAATTCCCAAACTCAAAAGATCTGAACAACATCTTTGAAAATAGCTGGGACTAAAATAACGAAAATCATATTTTGGAAACATTTCTTAGAACCGAAAAATGTTAATGAATGCACAAAGTGGTGCAAATGCCATCACCTTATCTGGTCTGGTGCCGCCTACACACAAGAACCAAGCCTTTCCTGTGTCACCCGGGATCCCTACCGTCAAGCTTGCCCAGGAGTCAGGGGCTCTTGTGTTTATTGGTTTCAAGTATAATCTTGCCATGTTTCAGTAAAGTATCTTTTATTGTCATCGATATCAGTGCAACCTTAAATGAAATGCTGCAGGTGCATTTCAGCCCTGGGGAGTTCTATCTATTCACAAACAAAAGCTGTACCCAGCAGGTTTTTAATTTGGCAGAAGCCTCATTGCTATTCACTTAGGATTTATGTGTTTCTTTGTACTTTTGGCACAGTTCAGTACGAGATTATTTTTTAAATGTCATGATTTAAGAGCCTCCGTTTCGACATGTTCATTACTGAACTCATTATTGTCCCTCTCCTTTTTCCCAGGATTACTGATCTCAGGGAATGGACCACATCTATCCAGTTGTCCATTCAGCAATTCAGAAGTCAGCCTGCACTGCTTTCTCTTGCTTACTTACACTTATCAGACACCTACTTATGGACTTGGGCAGTTGCCCTGTGGGCAGGGACTTGGTCTATAAATTCAGAGGCTAGCCCAGTCCCTATGCTCAATAAATACTAGAGGAATAAGTGAATGACAAATATTTATCTAATCTATACCCTTCTTTCCACCTCTGCTATCTCAACCCTAGTGTTGGTGTTCACCATAGTCTTACCTGGCTATTGTAATAGCTTCTTTAATTTGAACCCTTTGTAGTTATTTCTCACTGCAGCTGCCTTAAATCTAGCCTTATTGTGCACTGGCTGGGTGGCTCAGTTGGTTGGAGCATTGTCCCCTACACCAGAAAGGTTGCAGGCTCAATTCCCAGTCAGGGCATATACCTAGGTTGTGAGTTTAAACCCTTTTGAAAAGGGTCACGAGCACAGTTGTCTTGATTCCATAGGTGGTGGAAGTAGGCACAGGGACCAACATGATTCCAGGCCAGGCTGGGGTCTGGTGAGCCCATTCACTGAATTTGAAATATCTGGGGTCCTTTCCCTTCTGAATCTTTTGACTCAGAAATGATGTACAGGAGGCAACTGATCAATGTCTCTCTCTCTCTCTCTCTCTCTCTCTCTCTCTCTTTCTCAAATCAATAATAATAATAATAATAATTATCTCCAGTGATAATTTAAAAATAAAAAATAAATCTAGCCTCACTGTTCTTTACTCCTGACCTTGTATGTTACGCTTAAATAGTATTGATCTGGTTATATCTGTTGGTACACATAATTTGATTTTACCCATAATGCTTCTCTCTCTAGAAATGCCTGGTCATTTTTCTTTATTTGCAAACTCCTACTGATTCTTATTGCTCAGTCCATGTGACACATATTTTTAATAATTCTTTTCTGCAGTTCCAGATTGTATTAAATGCTCCCTTTCTTTTGTCCCATGGTTCCTCGTGCATTTTCCTAACTGAATACATATTTCTTATTTTATTATGCAGTTTATCAGACTAGCTTTCCTTCTATGCTCCTTTTTTGGGTAGGAATTCTTACTGAGGCTTTGTAATAATTTCAATGGTACATGAAAGGCAGTCCATAAATATTTGTTAATTTGAAATGTGGATACTTGTATTTTCCTTTTCACTGAATGAACAAACAGGAGTTTAATATTGCCACTAATTATAAATGTTTTTAACATGTCTAGAACAAATTATAAATTAATGGACACTAAAAAAGACAATTCTTTCAAAGAAAATGAAGCTAGTGAAAATAGCTGTTAGATTTGTGCATCATAAAGGTATCAACTAAAAACTGAGTGGTCAAGTTGGCATAAAGCCTAGTGCAGACATTAAATAGACAGCTGGTATTTATAATCTGTAGGGAATGGATCTTGAAATTAATATTTATAATAGCCACATGTTGAGGGTTATGTAGCAGGTAATATACTGTTAAGTACTTTTAATATGTTTTAATTTGCAAAAGAATTTATAAAAATGATTACAATGCCCATTGTATGATTGAGGAAACACATGCAGAGCAGTAAATAAAGAAAATAGGGAAGAAGTGAATGAAACATTAATCAAAAGGTAAATATTTTCAAATCAACAATGATCATCAAGACCATCATTGTCTCCCTAGTCGGTTTGGCTCCGTGGATAGAGCATTGGCCCATGGACTGAAGAGTCCCAGGTTCAATTCCAGTCAAGGTCACATACCTCGGTTGCAGGCTCGATCCCTGGCCCACACCAGGGCCAGGGTAGGAGGCAACCAATTGATGTGTCTCTTTCACATCAATGTCTCTCTCTGTGTGTCTCTCTCCCTCCCACTTTCTCTAAAAAGCAATGGAAAAATATCCTCGGGTGAGGATTAACAAAAAATAAATAAATAAATAAAAAAGACCATCATTGTCTAATGCCACAAATCAGTTTAAATTTTGACCAGCCCAGGACCCTGTAACTCTCCAATACAATTCACTCAACTCCTGTCTGTCCCTGCCTGTCTTCCAGCCACTTTTTGAGTTTTGCACAGAAACTGATGTCTGAAATTCAACTGCTGTTCTACATTGAAATTTAGTGTGCGTCCCTAGAAGTGCACTCATGGGCCAACTGCCCGTTACCCTTTCCACAACTGCGACTGTCATGCCCTATTGTGTGATGAGACTTGTGCCCCAATTCTGATTAACATTACAGGACCTGCTGGGCCGGGAGCTGTGTGCCCTGGGCTGTGTGCCTCCAACAGGTGGCTGCAGCCACACAACTGCCCAGCGTATGCCAATGCTTGCTTCCAGGCGAGCTGAACTCTGTCTCCTCTCGAAAGGCTCTGGCTGGGCTTCTACTTCCATCCCAGAGTCTCCTTTCCCTCGCTTTACATGATGTGGCAAAGTATGTCCTCCTTTAGGAGAAGACATTTGTGACCAGACTTGGACCTCAAGGTGAAGGGGCCCTGCCCCAGTTACAGGCACATGATGTCAGGTGGAGAAAACAGCCAGAGCCAAGACCTACAGGTAAGGAAAGCTTAGCTTGATCCAGAACGAGGAAACAAAACACAACAGGCAGGGAAGAGGGGTTGGGGGCGGAGTTGCAGAGATGGTCAGGAGTAGATCAGAGGGCCTTGCTGGTGATGGAGATGATGTGATCTGATTTATGCTGAAAAGCATCTCTGACTACTATGTGCAGGGTGGTTTATGAGGATGTAAAGATGAAAGCAAGAGACCAGTTGAGCCCCTACTGTAGGGGCTGAAACAAAATATGATGATGATTGGGTTAGGATGATAAGCTTGGGGTATTTTTTAGGAGGTAGAGTTGTCAGAATTTGAGAATTTGAGTATGGAGGAGGAAGGAAAGAGGAATAAAATATGGTTCCTTGACTTCTCTTTTGAGTGACTGAGGTTGTAGATGGTGGTGCTACTTGCTGAGAAGGAAAACGGGGAAGCAGGAGTTATGTTTTAGACATGTTAGGTTTGAGAGATATATTAATATCCCAATGGAGATGCCAAGGAGGCTCCTGTCTACATGAATCTGGAGCAGAAGTGAGAGGTCAGGTGTAGAGTCATTAGAAACAGGTACTGTTAAGTCTGAGATAGGAGATGATTGTTTAGGAAAGGATTACAGAGAAAAAATGGGGCCTAGGAAGATCCCTGGCAGGCCATCATTTAGTGTTTGCTAGAGAAACAGTCAGGAAAGGGTCCTAAAGAAGACACCAGTTGAAATGGTTGGAAGAGAAACTTGACATGAGTTGTTTCAGTGGCAATATGGAGCCAAGTGGGCCAAAGAGAAACTAGGAAATGAGAAAATGTAGGCTGTGAGGACAGACAGGTTTTTAGAAAGAAGTTTTGCTGAGAAGGAGAAAGAGGATTAGCTTAGGGCAGTGGTAGGCAAACCGCAGCTTGCAAGCCACATGTGGCTCTTTGGCCCCTTGAGTGTGGCTCTTCCACAAAATACCACATGCGGGCGCGCATGTACAGTGCGATTGAAACTTAGTGGCCCATGCGCAGAAGTCGGTTTTTGGCCTGGGCAAGTCTATTTTGAAGAAGTGGCGTTAGAAGAAGTGGGGGGGTGTCAGTCAGCGCGGGGGAGGCTCTCGCGATTCATGCAGGAGTGAGTGAGACTGGCTACAAGACGAGCGCGGATGGAAGAGTTGGAAGGGGTCGACCTCAGCGAACGTACCTCAATCAGATTGAGGACGTTTTTAGCCAAGGCCAGCTTAGGAGTACCCTAATTAAGTTAATAACAATGTACCTACCTATATATTTTAAGTTTAAAAAATTGGGCTCTCAAAAGTAATTTCAATCGTTGTACTGTTGATATTTGGCTCTGTTGACTAATGAGTTTGCCGACCACTGGCTTAGGGGACCGGAGGTCATGCGAGGCTATTTGTGGTGTTTTATTAGGGTTGAGATACTAGAATGTTCTCAGAGGCTGATGTGGGAGAAACATTTGGTATGACTTAGCAGAAGAGAGGGAAACAATAAGGGCTGGATGCAAGCAGTTTAGCAGATTTAGTGACTGAAGCATAATCATTGTGCTGATTTCTTCAGTGAAGTCCAAGGAAGCCACAGTTGTGTGTGTCTGAGTGTGTGTGTATTAAGGGGGTGGCAGGTTTGAGGAGTGATAAGAAGGGGTGAAACAGCCTTCTGCTAGATAAGAAAACAAACCTGGAGATATGTGCTAGGATTATGACCTAGGCCGTGCTAAAGGTTTTCAGCATCCCAAATGTGTATTCGATACATGCAAACAAGTATTTGTTATGTATGTGTAAGTTATGAAGTCTACATAATAAAGGAAAGCTGTATCATGCTCCTACCGCCCACTTAAGATCTAGACCAGGGGTCCTCAAACTTTTTAAACAGGGGGCCAGTTCACTGTCCCTCAAACCGCTGGAGGGCCAGACTATAGTTTAAAAAAAACTATGAACAAATTCCTATGCACACTGCACATATCTTATTTTGAAGTAAAAAAACAAAATGGGAACAAATACAATATTTGTATTTGCATGTGGGCTGCGGGCCGTAGTTTGAAGACCCCTGATCTAGACTTTAGAACTTGACCATAATCATCATGACCCAGTGTGCCCCTCTCTGATCCTATCGCTCTGCCTCATCCCCAGAAGTAACTGAATCTCTGAAATGGGTGTTGTAACCTAAGTGTAAACTAGTGGTCCTGTGCATCTTCATCCCTTCCTGCATGATGGTTTCATGACTGACGACTTGCAATATATTATTAAATGAACTTGGATCAGTTGGCAATCCTAATGGAAGCTGAGTAGTATTTAATATAGAATTTTGAGTAGCTCATATTTAATTCCTTTAAAATTAAACCATGGAAAGAATGTCTTCTGAGACCTTAGATACAAAAAGAAAATAGGTTTGAATATAACTTCCATATGCCCTTTGCTCTTGCCTGAGTCACATCCAATATTGCAGAGCAGGTGTGATTCAGTCTGTAAACTCTGGTGACAGGAAATATCAGGTTTATTTATTATTTTAATTTCACATAAAATCTGCTCTAAGCTCCTATACTGTCAGGCAGGTGAGAAATTCAGTATCAGTCCTTAAGGCTGCATGAGAATCAAAGATGTGGATATGGGACTGACTGAAGGAAGACTGTTTCATCTCTAGTTTATCGCAGTTAATTATTCTCATGCTTTTAGTCCCGCGCGTTCTCTGCTGTCCTGCCACACGGAGATTGAAGACCCAGCTTTGATAAAAAGCAGAGGACAGCTAGCACCTCTGTGAGCTGCCACTTCCCTGGGACTGTCCCAGAACTCTGCTCCTGATCCTGCACACAGAACTCCTTTCTTTTCCTTCTCTACTGAAATATTGAGTTCAAAGATGCTGTTTTCTCCTTCCTTTCTCTCTAGAGTACTTATCATAATAATATCAAGGAGTTTAGGCTTTTACAAAAACTAACAAAATTCTCTGATTTCAAGTGGCTTCTGTTTTCCCTCCTGCCACAATTTTTTTGAGTCAAAGGAACTAGAAATCAGAGTGGGAGAAGAGGGGAGGAGGAAAAACACATTTGAACAAATTACTGTCTCCATGAATAATCCTGGGCCATTTCTACATAATGCATGGGCATGTCTTAAAAATAAAAGAACTAGAAAAAAAGAAAGACTGTGGCCTCCATGGCATTGGATTTTGGTCTTGTGTGGGTCTCTACTGAGAAAATGTGGATGCACCATCTAGTTCACCTCCTCCCCTTCATGGGTAAGAGGACGGAATTCCAGAGGCAACATGGTGTAGCCAACTGTAAGGGCTTTGCAATTAGCAGAACTGAGTTGCAGCATTATTCACAATAGCCAAGATATGGACAACATGCGTGCCTGTCAATGGGTAAAGAAGATGTGGTAGACACATGTGTACACATAAAATGGAATGTTATTCAGCCAACAGAAAAAAGGAAATTCTGCCATTTGCAACAACATGCATGAAACTTGAGGACATTATGCTAAGCAAGGTAAGTCAGACAAAGATGACAAATATTACAATGACACTTATATGTGGAATCTGAAAAAGCCAAACTCATAAAAACAGAGTAAAATGGTGGTTACTAGGGGCTGGGGTTGGGAATATGAGAGCTGTTGTTTAAAGATATAAGGTTGCAACTTGCAGACAAGTGTGGAGATCTAATGCACAGTATAGTGACTACAGACAACAATATTGTGTTATAATCATCAAACTTGCTAAGAGACATAAAAATGGTAATTATGTGACATGATAGAGGTGACCAGTTGTCTCTGTACAAGCTCCTACCTGGAATTGAACACGCAATCTAGGTATGTGCCCTGACTAGGAATCGAACTCACAGCCTATTTGCATAGAGGATGATGCTCCAACCAATTGAGCAACCAGGCCAGGGAGCAATGAGGCTAGATTTAAAGGCAGCTGCAGTGAGAAATGAATAGTCAAAGGGTCCAAATTAGAAGCTATTACAATAGCCAGGTAAGACTGTGTGAACAACAAAACTAGGGTTGAGATAGCAGAGGTGGAGAGAAGGGTATATGTTAGATAAATATTTGTCATTCACTTATTCCTCTAGTATTTATTGAGCATAGGGACTGGGCTAGCCTCTGAATTTATAGACCAAGTCCCTGCCCACAGGGCAACTGCCCAAGTCCAAAACTAGGTGTCTGATAAGTGTAAGTGAGCAAGAGAAAGCAGTGCAGGCTGACTTCTGAATTGCTGAATGGACAACTGGATAGATGTGGTCCATTCCCTGAGATCAGTAATCCTGGGAAAAAGGAGAGGGACAATAATGATTTCAGTAATGAACATGTCAAAATGGAGGCTCTTAAATCACGACATTTAAAAAATAATCTCGTACTGAACTGTGCCAAAAGTACAAAGAAACACATAAATCCTAAGTGAATAGCAATGAGGCTTCTGCCAAATTAAAAACCTGCTGGGTACAGCTTTTGTTTGTGAATAGATAGAACTCCCCAGGGCTGAAATGCACCTGCAGCATTTCATTTAAGGTTGCACTGATATTGATGACAATAAAAGACACTTTACTGAAACATGGCAAGATTATACTTGAAACCAATAAACATAAGACCCCATGACTCCTAGGCAAGCTTGACGGCAGGGATCCCGGGTGACACAGGAAAGGCTTGGTTCTTGTGTGTAGGCGGCACCAGACCAGATAAGGTGATGGCGTTTGCACCACTTTGTGCATTAATTAACATTTTTCGGTTCTAAGAAATGTTTTCCAAAATGTGATTTTCGTTATTTTAGTCCCAGCTATTTTCAAAGATGTTGTTCAGATCTTTTGAGTTTGGGAATTTACTTGATGTATTGAAGAGGTCATTTGTCTTCCTCTGAGCCTAATTTTCCTAATAAGCAGAGTTTTAACCTAGTTTCTGCAAGGAAAGAGAAATAGTTCCAAAGGGGGAGAAAGCCCACAGTAAATTGGTACAAACCATTCAGAAAGTGCTTTGTACTGTAAAAAAAGCCTAAGTACAGAGATAAGAATAAGATTTCATATTTTGATGGTAAAGAAGCAAAAATCATTATATGAATTGGTACAAACATACAAAAACATGGAATGTCAACAGTATTCCTCACATGGATTTTTACAGCCAAATCAACAATACTTTATATACTTATCATGCTAATGGCTTTTACCAAATTGTGGCATCAATAAGTTTAAAAAGACAAAAATAATAACCACCGAATTTAAAGGCCTGATTTCTAGTCTGAAAGTAAGAGAGTTAATTATCTCAGAGCTAGCTTCTTTTTTTTTTTTTTTAATTTTTTTTTTTTTTTTTTTTTTTTATAGAGAGGAAGGGAGAGGGATAGAGAGTTAGATACATCGATGAGAGAGAAACATCAATCAGCTGCCTCCTGCACACCCCCTACTGGGGATGTGCCCACAACCAAGGTACATGCCCTTGACCAGAATCGAACCTGGGACCTTTGAGTCCGCAGGCCGATGCTCTATCCACTGAGCCAAACCAGTTAGGGCAGAGCTAGCTTCTAACTAAGAGGGTTTACTCTTCTAAATCAATGTTTTGGGAGTCAACTTATCTTTCTTAACTATTACCTTAATGTTTAAGAACATTTGATCCATCTAAAATGTAAAGGAATGTTTTAAAGCTTATTTACACTTCGGATGATCTATTTTTAACCATGTACAATAATATGTTCATAAAGGTTTCCGATGTTAAATGCCAGATCGTATTGAAGTCATCCTTTGTGCATCTCAGGGGCATGATCATATTTTAGCCATTCATTTATTAACTTGTTGATTTAAATATTTATGGAGCACATGCTGCATATCCAGCACTTAAAAGACCCCGAGAAAACAGAACCAGAATGCACAGTTTCTGACTTCTTCCTTCACATTCTGATTGAAGAGCAAACCAGTTTAAGCCTCTTCTTATATTAACTCAGATCAGCCCTGCAATAACCCTAAGAGATTAGTACTGCTATCATCTCATTTTACAGGTAAAGAATATGAAGTACAGAGAGGTTAAGTAAATTATCTAAGATCACACAGCTACTAAGTAGTGTTTTCAGAAATAAGAAAGAACAGAGAAATGTTATAATACAAAACGTTAGTGTGTTTTTGTACATGATTTCAAAGAAATGCAAAAGAAGAGAGTGAAGTAAGATAGTTCGATGAGGTGACTTGTCAGGGATTTGTCTCCAAGAACATTTCAAAGGACAAAGGGAATGTGGATCAGATGGCGAGGAGGAAGTGGGGCCGGGAACAGAAAGCACCTGCTAGGTACAGCCAGGAGCGCGGCTTTCGTAAGAGTCAGGAGAGAGGTATCCATTGTCCTATTCCCTCTCCTGTCCATACTTAGATATGTCTAACATTCATCTATCAGAAGAATCACTGAGAACCTAGCAGACATTTTGCTGTTTTGACTTTTATAAAACACTACATTGTTAACAAAGCAGTTTTATTTCATAAGCTCGAGGTTTTTCGCATGATAGTCATTGTTTGACTTTCCAGCTATTATTCCATGAACAGTTTCCATTGTAAACTTCTCAATGCCAGAAACCAACCAAACAAACAAAACAAACAAACAAAAAAACCCAAAACACACCCTTGCTAACTTCAGATTCAACCCTAGTTACTCCCTTTTCTATCTACCAGGAAATCACAACCACACTGCCACCCAGTGGCTCTTAGGTGCAGCCTCCATGACTGACAGAAAACGTAATTCAAGCATCTCCAGCCCACAGACCTTTATAATTTCTGTTTTTACCGAAATCTGTTTTTACATTGGTTGCTTAGGATGCACAACTCATTTTAACATAGAAATGATATTATGAGTGGTTGTTAGGTTTCCAACTTGTTCATAAAATCATTTATCTCATAATGTGTTTCGAATGAACACTTTCCAGTTATGTCAGCCCTTCTGTAGTCAGTTTCATGGAGCCTTCTTGCATTGCACCTGTGCTCCTTCTGCTTCACTGCTTTGATAGTGCATGAGAAAATGCCTGATGTCCAGCCTTCCACTCCAGCCTGTTGGCTGCCCTTGTCCTCTGGCCTTGGGAAGAAAAGTAACATCGCGGGAAATCAATCTTTCTGTGAGCCGATTGCTGGTTCCTGCTGCTGTGGTTCAACCACCAGGCGGGCCCAGCCTCTGTCCCTGCTCCCAGGTCACCTGGGGTCAGCCTGCTGTGACGATCTTCTTCCACTCTTGCAGGGCCTCCTCTCTGACTTCCCTCTCCATCCTTGCCTTGCCCATGGCTCACTTGAACCCTTGCTGATGATTTCCTATCAGTGATTCTCACCCTGCCCTTGTGGCTCCTCTTGACAGGAGAGTTTTCTTCTCCATGGCTTCCTCCTTTCCACGTATTTTGAGTGCATGACGAATCATACCTTGGTTGCCTCATCATAGGGGAAAAGGAACACAGTAGCTTGAGGAATTTCTCATTCTTCTGGTTTCCCATGAAAGCCTGCTCCCCCTGAGTTGAGATCTACATATGCTTATGAGACTGTTAGCTAAGGAGAACCTGGTACCTTATAGTCTGGACTTTTGTTCAACTTCTATGTAAAGGTGTCAAACATGTTATGAAAGTATATTCTAATTATTTAGTTACTTGTGTTATTACTACGGTAAAGACTTTTATAAACTACATTGCATTGCCAGTGCCTGGGATAGTATATAATACATAGTAAGTTTTCAAAATGTACTTTTATGAATGTTTAGTGAGTTCTTCCTGATTCCTCTTGAAACGATGCTCATGGACTGGCTACCAATTCATCTAAATCTGGACAGTCAATTTCAAGATTTCAAGGAGGGATTGGACTCTGCCACTGCCTTCCTTTTCCCACTCCCTTGTCATCTAGTTAGGGGAAATGACAATCCTTAGAAACAATGAGAACAGTAAGGAGAGAGCTGGTGGCAGTAGAGAAGTGAAACCAAGTCGTTCTCATTTGTCCATCTGCACTGAATTCTTAAAACACCCCAGCCCAGGAGTCAGAAGGCTTGGATGTGCAGTCTGCTCTGGTGCCTGCTGGCTGTGCAACCAGGGCAATGAACTAACTCCCTGATGCCATTTTCACATTTATTAAACGGGGATGGTAATAATACAGATGTACAACAGTCCCTCATCTGCAATTCCAAAATCCTAAAGGCTGTGATGACCAAATGCTTTTTCATAATTCATTTGTCCTGAAAATCTGGCCTATATGGAATGAACTAACATGAGGCGCCTTAAAACTTTTCTTTATCCCATTAAGATTATGAGGTACTTTCTCAGCACATTTTGGGTGTTTTGGTTAAATTGTGGTAAAGGCATAAGCTGATCTTTCTAAAAATTTAAAAATTCAGAATTCCAAAATCTGGCCTCTGTATACACACCTTAATACAGCATACCCTTAGGATCAAATATTTCCTAAAAGGGACTTTGAATCTTTTCATATCTGATGGGGTTATTGTGAGGCATATTAACCCTTAGAGTGCTGGGGAGCGCGATCGCACTCCTCCTGTCTTTCGCCAAAAGTGCTGGGAGGGCTATCAAAGCTTTGAAAAGGTGTCCAGTTCTAAGTCTGCTTTTATTAGTGATGATGATATTGCTAAACATGTCAATGTAGTAAAGGTTTCCTTAAGTTTTTGAATATGTAACTTCATTTACTTGTGATTCATAATGTTTTTTCCTAAACTGCTGTAAAATCAGCAAAAATGCCTTGGCAATTTTAGCATAGTTCTTAGGATATTGGTTGGCACTCAAAGGGTTAATATCATGAATGAAAGCTCACAGTGCCTGAATATATTAAGCCCTCAGTGAATATTTTATTATTATTTAAAAAATTTACCCCTAAATACAAGACATTTTCTCATTCTAGAGGGGCACAGACAACCTACAGCACATGCATAGCAATGTGTTCACGTTTTTTATTCCCTTTCTCTTCTCTTGATTTTATTCTGATATCTTCTTCTCCTTCCCAGCTCTTCTCTAATATCCCATTCTTCTCAACTCTGCCAATGTGATGAAAGATCTGGATCTTCCCAGGCAATCACTCCTTAGCACACATACACACATTCACATACACTTTCAGAGGAGCCACAGAGTCCCCCAGTCTATCAAGGGATTCTCCTTTGGGGAGCTCATCTTTATGGAATGAATATCAAATGTGTAAGAAAAATCTCATTCACATGGTCAATTACTATTTTAAAATAATCCAAAATTTTTTTCAAATCTATTTCAGACTAAAAATTATGCCAGTTCTAATAGATACAACTTTTAAATGTTTGGAGAAAATTGAAATACAATCAAAATAAATAAAAGGCATAAAGAGATAAGTTCCTTTCCTGAATGGCAGGTCTTTATGAACGTGATCAGTTCTATTTTTCTACGACTTTATTCTTGTCAACCACTTACATTCATGTAATGCATAGCTTATAAAATGACTTAACAGATTATCTCAATAAATCCTCACAAATCTCTTGAGAGTTAGGAAAGACGGGAATAATCTTCATTTTACAGTTGAAAAAGAATGTATTTCCAGAGAAGCCAGATGATTTCTATCTGAGGTTACATAATTGGATCTCCAAAGGTGTAATCCAGTGATTACAGTACCATATTTTACTGGATCTTATGACAATTATTCCCATGTATACCTTCTCCATTCCAAGTTTTCATTGACACCCTATACCATATCTGCATTGGACTTCTTTTCATATACAGGGGTGAGCAAAAGAAGGTTTACAGTTGTTTATATGGAAAAATATAATATGAAAATAAATAATAATATAAGAATAACTGTGCTTCATGTACTCACTTTTTTAGAAAGATTCTGAACACTGCTCTGTGGGCATGTAGTTCCATGAGAATGGCTGTAGCAACACCCAGGGCGGTGGGCTGGACCACAGGCCCTTGCCTCTAGCCTTGGCTGGGCATACAGCTTCTCCAAGTCCCTCTGCCCTCATTTTTCATAAAATGTGTCCCTAATAAAACTTAAATGATTTCTAAATAAACTTCTGGCCCTGATATACTGATTCTGGCCATGTAAATAAAACCCTATTATCATAGCTGGGTGAGTAAAATTGATGTTCATAGTAGAAAAGGCTCAACTATAATATTTTCAATTCAAATCATACAATAGCAATTCAAATTTGAAATTGATCCAAGTTCAATTAAATAGAATTTCATTCTAACATCACTTTTGAAAGTGAATACAGTGAAAAAATGGGGAGGAGTTTGTTTCAGTTTGCATACTTTATCAGTTTCCCCTTTCAAATATAGCTTCTCCTCCCTGTAGCTACATGATTTAGTGAGGAAGGTGAGATGCACAGAATGGGTGGTTCTCTGTCGGGGCTCCCGGTTTCAGCTTCAGTCTTCACCCCTCCCAGCATTTCTTGGCCTGTGCTCATATACCTAAGGCACAAGTCACTAGTACCTAGCATTGGGTTCACCAGACAGACTCTCCCTTCCCAATCCCAGGAAAAGATATCAGCTATGTTTTACTCTATTTTTTAAAAATCTGAGTCTGCTAAATACAAGATATCAGTGTGGTAATGAAATGCCTCACATTCAGATGTATATATACAATGCAGTAGAAAAATTAGTGGTTATGCTAATACATACACATTTGCAATCAGTCTTCAGCTCATGACTTTTGGAATATAAAACAGATCCTTAAGCCTCTGAAATACGCAATCTATAATTGTAGGGCTTGGAAAGTTACAGGTGTTCAATTATCTGCACAGAGCATATTTACTGTAATTTTGAATTCAATAAAAATAGATTATTTGTTGGTAGAAAAAAAAATTAGCACTGAAATGGAATAGAAAAACTATAACATTCAAGGAATTGTGTTCCTTAGCTCATAACCAGAACTATATATATGCACAATGTATTAAAATTTGTTATAATAGTGCCTTGCATTTTAAACAAAGAGAATTTAAATATTTTTTATTAGCCACCAAGTATCTTTAGAAGACAGAGATAATTAACCTTGGAGAGGAAATGATTCCTTTAATCAATGATGAAATAAGATACATAAAGTATTTCTATTAATACAAATTCTGCCCATGAAATGTTCTCAAAGACAATATAGATTTTATTAAGATTACATTCCCATTACAGATATTGCAATATTTATAAAGATATGAAGGTAATTATGGTGATGGTATTTTATATTCTTTGAAACAATTGAAATACACTGAAATGGATCCTGTGACTCAAATGGATCGGCATGACAGGAAATAATTAGAAAAAAATATTTTCTAATATAGGAATAGAAAAACTATGGGTACACTATTCTCTAATTTGGCTAAATGTCTGCAGCCCATTTAGGGGTTTCAATTTAGGACAAGAGGTTATGCTCAGAAAAAAAAAGTATTATTTTAATTGAATAACACAACTACCTGCAATTTTGTAAATTGGAGAAAGGTTTTTTCCTTCATATGATATTATTAAGTGATTGCTTTCCGAGCCAGAAGGAGAAGACTGGGGAAACTGAAGTACGCAATTAAAAAGGGGTTACATATGGAGCTTTTACTAGTATTTCCTATGGCACAGGGCTTAGAGCAGCGGTTCTCAACCTGTGGGTCGCGACCCCTTTGGGGGTCGAACGACCTTTTCACAGGGGTCGCCTAAGACCATCGGAAAACACATATTTTTGATGGTCTTAGGAACTGAGACACCGCTCCTCTATCGTCTCCAGGCGGGTCCGCCCACATGCAGATACGACCACATACAAGTACCCGGCGTGATGACATCATCGTGCCAACCCCATCACATACACCCCGTACAAATACAGGTGTATGTGACAGGGTTGGCGCCATAATGTACTTATGCGGACCAGTCACACATGTGTAGAGAGCAGCTACTGTGTAGAAAGCAGCTGCTGTGTTGAAAGCAGCTATTCTGTTAAAAGCAGCTACTGTGTTGAAAGCAGCAGTATTGGAGGTAAAACGACACTTCATGAATTTTAATCACTGGGTAAATGTAAAATCATGTACTGTAAAATCATCAACTACTGCAAAAAATATATATATATCTGTACCATGGGAATTTAATCTGGATGCTGATCGGTTTTTTTATATTCAGCTGTGGTTGATGTGAATACTGCCCCCTTGTGATAGTAACAGGTATGTAAAAAAAACAACAACACAGAATGGCAAATCATAGAAAACTTTAATGAACTGTATTGACTGAACTATGCCATGTATCATCTTTTGTATTATTAAAGCTATTGTTATATATTATTTTCATTAGCAAACCATCCCATGACAATGGATCATGTAGAAAAGAACGTTAAGAAAAGAAAATATAGTGAGGATTTTTTGCAGTATGGTTTTACCTCAATAATTACAGCAGGAATTGAGAAACCGCAATGTGTTATTTGTTGTGAAGTTCTATCAGCCGAATCTACGAAGCCAAACAAACGAAAACGCCATTTTGATAGCAAGCATTCGAGCTTTGCCGGCAAGGATACCAACTATTTTAGAAGCAAAGCTGATGGACTCAAGAAAGCCAGACTTGACACTGGTGGCAAGTACCACAAACAAAATGTAGCAGCCATTGAAGCTTCATATTTGGTGGCACTCAGAATCGCCAGAGCTATGAAACCTCACAACTTTGCTGAGGATTTAATGTTGCCAGTGGCCAAAGACATTGTTCGAGTTATGATCGGAGACAAATTTGTTATGAAATTGAGTGCCATTTCCTTATCTAACGACACTGTCCACAGAAGAATAGATGACATGTCTGCTGGTATTATTGATCAGGTAATCCAGGAAATTAAATCTGCTCCACTTCCAATATTTAGTATCCAGCTTGATGAATCTACAGACGTTGCAAACTGTTCACAGTTACTGGTTTACATGAGGTATATTAATGATGGCGACTTTAAAGATGAGTTTCTTTTTTTGCAAACCTCTTGAAACAACAACTACTGCATGTGATGTATTTGACACAGTTGGTTCATTTCTGAAAGAGCATAAGATCTCTTGGGAAAAGGTTTGTGGTGTTTGCACAGATGGTGCTCCAGCTATGCTAGGATGTCGATCTGGATTTCAACGTTTGATACTGAATGAGTCACCAAAAGTCATGGGAACTCACTGTATGATTCATCGGCAAATGTTAGCAATGAAGACACTGCCACAAGAGTTACAAGAAGTAATGAAAAGCGTCATAAGTTGTGTCAATTTTGTAAAGGCGAGCACTTTAAACAGTCAACTGTTTTCGCAACTGTGCAATGAGTTGGATGCGCCGAACAATGCTCTGCTATTTCACCCTGAAGCGAGATGGTTGTCAAGAGAAAAAATTTTAAAACATGTTTTTGAGCTTCGTGATGAACTCAAAACGTTTTTTTCCCAATTCTTTACACTTTTATTAACACACAAAAAAAATAACATTCATATCTGAGAAAATTAAATAACTTCGGAAGCAGAGCTCATAGCTTTCTGCTTACATATAAGGACAAATCTGGGCTGTTGGCACAAAAAATAATTAACATTCATAAAACCCTTACTACTATATATCAAACATAATTTAAAATCATAGGCACTAGTTTATCAAATCCACATTTCTTTTTCAAAACGTTTTTTAATCAGAAAGCAAGACCGCAGTTTGAAGCACTTTTCAGCGATAAAAGTGAACTGCAAAAAATAGCTTACTTGGTTGCCATCTTTGCCATCTTGAATGAGTTAAATTTATCACTGCAAGGACCAAATGCAACATGCCTCGATTTGTCTGAAAGGATCCTATTATTCCAAATGAAACTTCAGCTTTGGCCAAAAAAAAATTGGATGAAAATAAAATTTACATGTTGCCTACCTTATCTGCTTTCTTTGAGGAACATGACATTGAACCAGACAAAAGGATTATGATGATAATTTCTGTGAAAGAACACTTGCACATGCTTGCAGACGAAATTTCATTGTACTTTCCAAATCTACCTGACACCCTATTTGCACTTGCCAGAAGCCCATTCACAGTCAAAGTTGAAGATGTTCCTGAGACAGCACAAGAGGAGTTCATTGAACTTATTAACAACTATGCAGCGAGAACTGATTTCTCTACAATACCAGTTACAAAATTCTGGATCAAGTGTTTGCAGTCATACCCTGTTCTGTCTGAGACTGTGTTGGGCCTTCTTCTTCCATTTCCAACAACATATCTTTGTGAAACAGGGTTTTCCAGCTTGTTGGTTATCAAGTCTAAATACAGAAGTAGACTTGTTGTGGAAGATGATCTTCATTGTGTTCTTGCAAAGACTGCCCCGAGAATTTCTGATCTGATGAGAAAGAAACAATCTCAACCTTCTCGCTGATGTTAGCTTTTTATGCATACTGTCGCAAAATGTAGCAAAGTAGTTTACTGTTGTTATATTAAGACTGTTACCCATGCTACACCATGCTTCAAAAAAAATTTCATTTATTTGTAATTAGAAATAAATATTTCACAATATATAAATACATATTGTTCTTGCGATTAATCACTATGCTTTATGTTCAATTTGTAACAATGAAAATACATCCTGCATATCAGATATTTACATTACAATTCATAACAGTAGCAAAATTACAGTTATGAAGTAGCAACGAAAATAATTTTATGGTTGGGGGTCACAACATGAGGAACTGTATTAAAGGGTCGCGGCATTAAGAAGGTTGAGAACCACTGGCTTAGAGGAAGACAATCAAGGACATTAATTAAGAAATGCAATGGCAGTGAGAATGGTCTGAATTCTGACTCCCCTCTCAACACAATACTTGGTGCCCCAAACCCACAAGTCTCCTTTCTCTCTTTGGCAGGATGCAGGAAGCTCATACTTCGTGGTGACTTTTAGGCTTCTCGCTTGGTGGCTGTGTGAGCTATGGCTTGGCCACGTCAGAGAATTGCGCCTATATCTCTTAGTCTGATATGTTTAGTCTGTAGCTTCTAATGTCAATTCTTTTTTAAAGAACTAATATTGACTTTGTGGCTCCAATATTAAAAGCAACAACAACAGGAATAAATTCAACAACAATAGCTACCATTTCTTGAGCATCTTTTTGTGTGCTGGGCATTAGAGCTAACACCAGCATCATCTTATCTGATTACCACAACAGTTAAACAAAGTGGGGAATATTATTACCTCCATTTTACAGGAAAGGAAGGCAAAACTTTCTGAAAATCATACAACAAGCTAGAGCTGAGTTGCAAATGTAGAGGTTCGAACCTAACACCTAAGGATAATCAGAAGCACAGAAAATACAGGGGGAAATGGATTAAAATAATTCAAAAAAGTTAGGAGACAGGAAGAGTGAGATAGAAAATAAATCAGAACAATAGCTGGATCATCCATACCCCTTATCACATTATAAAAATAGAACCTCAGTAGTGAGTGCATAGTTATAACTTTAAGCAATAGTTTAAATTTTTTACAAAAAGAAAACACCAAGCCCAGATGGCTTAGCAGCTGACACTACCCAATATTCAATGAACAAATATTCAATGAAAAAGAAAGAATATTCCCTAGCTCTTTTTATGAGGTGAGTATGAATCTTCATACTACAGTAGATAATGATCTCCCTCTGCCGTGCACTTCCCCTGTGTACTTTTTCCTATACCTCTGGAGCTGGAAGCCTGCAAACTATATTTCATAGTCTACTTGTCCTATGGCTTCCCATTAATTTCTACTAATGTGAGGCATTGAAAAGAGATTTAAAAATGAAAAGAATAGAAAAGTGACATGTTTTCCATTTCTGCCAGCTCAGCCAGTAGTGGCTGCTTCAGGTGGGCAGTGGCAGCCACCTGTAAAAATGAGTTAACTGCTTGGTCACCTCCTTTAAACTGCAACAGCTCCAGAACCATTGCAATCATAGGTATTGGATAATGACATTTTTACATGTGCTTCTTTAGCCTTCCTTTACTCTCATTGGGTAATTAATTTTTTCTTTTGTGCTTTTCCAATTCTTCCAATAACTTCTAGTGAATTAAATTCCCTACATTAAGTTTCCTCTTCTAGCAAAATCTTGAATGGTCCTATTTTTCTGTGCTGGGATAGTGATTTATTCAGTTCTTATGTAATCCAAAGATAGTTTGAGGAAGAATTAAGTATCTTTGCATGAGTGCAACAGTCCTAAACAAAATATTATCAGATCAAACTAGCAATGCATTAAGTATGTGATATGTGATTGCCAAGTTGTGTTTAGTATGAGATTTCAAGGTTGTTTAAATATTGGTAAATCACAGTGGCTTTGTAATACAGCTTGATATCTAGTATTGAGATCCCACCTACTTTGTTCTTTTTTCTCAGGATTGCTGAAGCTATTCCGGTCTTTTTTTATTTCAGATGAATTTTTGGAAAGTTTGTTCTAGGTCTGTGAAATATGCCATTGGTATTTTAATGGGGAGTGTATTGAATCTATAGATTGCTTTGGGTAGTATGGACATCTTGATGATGTTGATTCTACCAATCCATGAACACGGTATGTTCTTCCATCTGTTTATGTCTTCTTCTATCTCCTTTTTCAGTGTCCTGTAGTTTTCTGTGTATAGGTCTTTTACCTCCTTAGTCAAGTTTATTCCTAGGTATCTTAATTTTTTTTTTTTTGGTGCAATGGTAAATGGGATTGCTTTTTTAGTCTCTCTTTCTGTAAGTTCATTATTGGTGTATAGAAATGCCATAGATTTCTTGGTGTTAATTTTGTATCCTGCTACATTGCCGAATCCATTTATTAAGTCTAATAATCTCAAAACAGCCTGGTACTGGCACAAGAACAGACATATAGATGAATGAAATAGAATAGAGAACCCAGAAATCCACCCAAACCACTATGCTCAATTAATATTCGACAAAGGGGGCATGAACATACAATGGAATCAAGACAGTCTCTTCAATAAATGGTGTTGGGAAAATTGGACAGATACATGGAAAAAAAATGAAACTAAACCACCAACTTACACCATACACAAAAATAAACTCAAAATGGATAAAGGACTTAAACATAAGACGGGAAACCATAAAAATACTAGAGGAATCCATAGGCAGAGAAATCTCAGACATTTGCCGAAGCAGTTTCTTCACTGATACTGCTCCTAGGGCAATGGAAACTAAAGAGAAAATAAATAAATGGGACTACATCAAAATAAAAAGCTTTTGCACAGCAAAGGAAACCATCAACAAAACAACAAGAAAACCCACTGCATGGGAGAACATATTTGCCACTGTTATCTCTGATAACGGTTTAATCTCCAACATTTACAGGGAACTCATACAATTTAATAAAAGGAAGATAAACCATCCAATCAAAAAATGGGCAATGGACCTAAATAGATACTTTTCGAAAGAAGAGAGAAGAAAGGCCAAAAGACATATGAAAACATGTTCAAAGTCATTAATCATCCGAGAGATGCAAATCAAAATGACAATGCGGTACCATCTCACACCTGTCAGAATGGTTATCATCAACAAATCAACAAACGACAAGTGCTGGAGAGGATGTGGAGAAAAAGGAACACTTGTGCACTGCTGGTGGGAATGCAGACTGGTGCAGTCACTATGGAAGGCAGTATGGAGGTTCCTCAAAAAACTAAAAATGGAACTCGCATTTGAGCCAGTGATCTCACTTCTAGGAATATATATCCCACGAAACTAGAAACACCAATTAGAAAAGATATATGCACGCCTATGTTCATAGCAGCACAATTCACCATAGCTAAGATTTGGAAACAGCCTAAGTGCCCATCAATAGATGAGTGGATTAGAAAACTGTAGTACATCTACACAATGGAATACTATGAGGCAGTGAAAAAGAAGTTCTTACCATTTGCAACAGCATGGATGGAACTGGAGAGCATTATGCTAAGTGAAATAAGCCAGTCAGAGGAAGATAAATATCACATGATCTCACTCATTTGTGGAATATAATGAACAACATAAACTGATGAACAAAAACAGATCCAGAGACAGAGAAGCATCAATCAGACCGTAAAACCTCAGAGGGAAGGTAGGGGAGGGTGGGGGTAAGAGGAAGAGAACAACCAAAGGACTTATATGCAAGCATATAGGCCTAACCAATGGACACAGACAACAGGGGGGTGAGGGCAGGAGTGGGGAGGATGAGGGAGTAATGTGAGGATAAGGACACATATGTAATAACTTAATCAATAAAAAAAATATTGGTTAATCAAAACATTATATGCCAATAAGAAGAAAAACATATGATCTTTGTAGATTCAGGAAAAACATTTAACAGAATTTACTATCCATTCATGATTAAATGTCTTATCTAAGTAGGAATAGAAGGCAATACCCATAACCCAATAAAGGAACTCTATAAAGACCTTGTAACTTTAATTTTTCTTAATGTTGAAATGTTATAAACATTCTCTTTAAAATCACACACTTATAGCCCCAGCCAGTTTTGCCCAGTGGATAGAGCATCAGCCTGCAGACTGAAGGGTTCAGGGTTCAATTCCGGTCAAGGGCACATGCACAGGTGTCAGGCTCCATCCTCAGTAGGAAGGCGTACAAGAGGCAGCCAATTGATTATTTTCTCTTATCATTTATGTTTCTATCTTTTTCTCCCTCTTCCTTCCTCTCTGAAATCAATAAAAAAAATATTTAAAATAACACACACACACACACACACACACACAAGAAAACCATACAATGATTCTTACTACCACAATTTCTAATCACCATTTTTCTAAAGATCATAGCTGGGGAAATAGGCAAGAAAAAATAAAGTTAAAAGGACACATGCTTAAAATTAAGAATAAATACTGCAATTATTTAGATGACAAAGATAATCTAGTTGGTTGTCTACACAGAAAACCCAAAGAATCTATAGAAAAATTATTAGGATTAATAAATTTTGAAAGAACTGCTCAGAAAGAAATTGATGTAAATAAATCAATTTTATTTCTTTAAACCAGCAACAAATCAATAATGCAACTTTACTATTTATAATAGCAACCACAGAAAACTCATAAAGATGTACAATAACTTTGTAGAAAATCATAAAATTTTATGGAAAGATACTTTTAAATATCTAAATTAATAGAGCAATATACCATATTCTTGGAAGAAATATTAACTCATTAACTTGAAGTTGAATAGAATTCTAATTAAAATTTCACCATGATTTTTGTGTGTGTGTGTGTAACTTGGCAAGTGACTCTGAATACTGGAGATCAGAGTCCTGAGGAGAGCCACAACTCTTCAAAAGCAAAAAAAAAAAAATAAAGCGGGGAGTTTTGCTTTAACTGTAGCAAAAAGTTATGAAGTTCTACTAATTAAGATTTAATTGTGATATTAGCATATAAATAGGGAATTTGGCTAAGGGACTAAAGAGAGAGCCCACAAACTAATTCATACATTTTGGAAACTTGATTTATGAACAAATTTGGCTTTTCAGATCAGTGATATTTGAGACCAAGAATAGGAGTGAGTTTTTTGTTTGTTTGTTTGTCTGTTTGTTTGTCTGTTTGTTTGTTTCAATAGCTTTTATCAAAGATGGCAGATACATGGCATGCTCAACTCACACCAGAAATCTTGGACAGATGTTAGATGCTATTACTCAACTATAGTGTACTTTTTTACTGGCCTAAAATGTCATCTCAAAGTACTTTTCAACCCAGCACCCCAAGAAATAGATTTGGCCCATAATATAAAGCCAAATTGCTCCTCTAGCACAGATTCAACTGCCCAGTTTCCTTTATCCTAATTGTGAACTCTCTAAACATTTTAAATACTCATTAAAGTTTGCAGGGACCAGGGGAGGGTGTTATCTTCTACTGATCTTTACATAGAAACAGCCTCTAATATAAATGAATAAACCAACATTCTGAATTATATAGCAATCATTTATGATTCTGATTCTTGAGAGTTGTTCCTGAGAACCAACTCAGCAAAGGAACTGATGAAATTTAGGTTCTACATGTACCAAGCCAGGATCCAGGCCCTGGGCAGAGTGGGCCTAGCAACCCACTGCCAACCTGTGAGAGGCTGCCTTGGTAGCCAGTTCTTCATCTTGTCTCTGTGAGCACAATAAAAATTTACTTCTTACTCATTCATAATTTAGTAAATCCATGTTAAAGTTTTGGCTCAAAAATAAATAAGTATTAGATCTGCTCTAATACTAAAGTTCACCTAGTTGGCTTTTTAAAATTTCATATTCCTTTTTGATTCCCATTGTCTTTTCCTAGACTAAATCAGTTCTCAGTTAAACAGATCTGATGTAGAGACATATTCAGAAGCCACAGATCCCCCCACATGCAGTTATTCTGATGGAACTGGAACTTATTAAATATGCACTTATGTGACTGAAGGAAAACCCACAGTTAATTAAGTAATTCTGAAAAACCAATAAGAGTTGGCAATGCTAAAACACATGAGTATTAGCAATAAAATCACACATCGACAAATTGTTTTTAGATGATGTTGGTATGTTCAGATGCAGAGAAGTAAATAAACTATAACCCTTTGATATTATGGCAAAAAATAATGAATAATTTTGAATGATATTAAGAATCTACCACCTAGAAACTGCCTAAAAAGTAGGAGGTATTTTAGCTGACAAATGGCTAACTAATTTGCTGGTTCTCTAATAAACTACAAAATAAACCATGAACCCAAGTAGTGAGGCTTTTAACTACCATCTTTAAAAGGTCAATATTCTTCCATATTTATGAATATTCTGTAAACCAAAGGTCAGAATGAAAGGTCTGAAAAAAAGAGTGTGTTAATGGTGATAGTGGGCATAATATTGAAATGGTGGCATCCTGAATGACTGCTTATTATATTTATGTCTAAAACTTGAGGGGAAGAAAAACAAGACTAACAAACATAAAAACTTCTTTTCCATTTAAAAATTGTATCTTGTATTTCCAGATTTTAAAATGGTGATAAAAATTATGTATGTTTAATAATAATAGCCATAATTTTCTGCACATTTATTCTGTGTTACCCTATTCTGAACACATTACATGTATCACCTAATCTATACTAATAATAGCCTAGGTCAGTGATGGCGAATCTTTTGAGCTCGGCGTGTCAGCATTTTGAAAAACCCTAACTTAACTCTGGTGCCGTGTCACATATAGAAATTTTTTGATATTTGCAACCATAGTAAAACAAAGATTTATATTTTTGATATTTATTTTATATACTTAAATGCCATTTAACAAAGAAAAATCAACCAAAAAAAATGAGTTCGAGTGTCACCTCTGACACGCGTGTCATAGGTTCACCATCACTGGCCTAGGTGGTCATCATGCCCTCATGCATCACGCCCTAAAGTTGTCACAAGATGGCTGCCTGCACAGTGGAGGCAGGGGAGGAGGCGGGTTGCAGTAGGGGAGAGCAGTTGGGGGCAATCAGGCCGGCAGGGGAGGACAGTTGTGGGTGATCAGGCCAGCAGGGGAGGGCAATTGGGGGTGATCAGGCCAGCAGGGGAGGGCAGGTGGGGGTGATCAGGCCAGCAGGGGAGAGCAGGTGGGGGCGATCAGGCCAGCAGGGGAGGGCAGTTGTGGGTGATCAAGTCGGCAGGGGAGCAGTTAGGGGCAATCAGGAAGGCAGGAGGTGAGCGGTTAGTATCCAGCAGTCCCAGATTGTGAGAGGGATGTCCAATTGCTGGTTTAGGCCCACAGGGTTCGAACCTAAACCGGAAGTCGGACACTCCCCAAAGGGTCCCAGATTGGAGAGGGTGCAGGCCAGGCTGAGGGACACCCCCCCCTCCCGTGTACATATTTCATGCACTAGGCCTCTAGTCTCATAATAACTCCATCAGGTGGTTTAACAGATGAGAATACTGAATCACAGAGAGGGTAAAATACTTGCTCAAGGGAACTCAGCTCCCAAAAGGCAAACTTAGAATTAAATCTAGGCAGCCTAACTCAAGAGCCTAGTATTAACCATAATGCTGTAGTGTGATGGTTAATTTTATGTGTCACTGACTAGGCTATTATATATACCCAGTTGATTGGTCAAGCATCAATCTTCATGTTGTTGTGAAGGTATTTATTATATGCAAGTAATACTTAAATAGATAGACTGTGAGTAAAGCAGATTATCTCCCGTAATGTGGGTGGGCCTCATTCAATCAACTGAAGGCCTTAAAGTCAAAGACTGAGGTTTCCCAAAGAAAAAGCAACACAGAAAATCCGCCTGAGTTGCCAACCTGCAGATATAGGACTCAAAACCCCAACAACTCTTTCTTGCATTTTCCGGCTGTTGGCTGGCTCTACAGAGTTCAGACTAGCCAGCCTTCATAACTGCGGGAGCCAATTCCTTAAACTAAAATTCTCTCATAGAATTGTAATAGGCATGTACGTATCCTATGTGTTCTGTTTGATGGACAACCTTGACTAATCATTTATGTTGGTATGACTTGTTCTGTTATTCAACATTATTTTCATTTAATCTCCATCATTACCTTATGCCCCAGATAAGGAAGGTATTATTAACATGTTAAAGATAATGAAAACAAAGCCAAAAGAGGTTGAATTATGTAAATCACTAGTAAGTAATAAAGCCTGAACTAAATGTAACTCAGATTACAAGATCTGCCAGAAGATGTCATGTGTGGCTACAGCAGATGTGTTATATTTCTGTAGGGATTTGAGTTTTCCACCATCTACCTCTGTCTTCTAACTCCTATTAAACATATTTTTAATGACTTAAAAATATTTTCTCTAACTCACATATTTTCTATGTCTCAATAAACAGTCACATTTGTCAAATAATTCAAACAAACACAGCAAGAGAAGAACACTGAATCAGAAGCGTTAGATAATTTCTGCCTCCTAGCCACTTTCTGAGGCATGATATGCAAAGAGGCAAAGATGTAGAAAAAGAATCAAGAAAACCAACATCTTCATTTGTTTATTCAAATACACGTGGAGAGCCTATTGCACAGTGTGTAAGCCTGTTCTTTGAAAGATGGCAAAAGGACAGTGTTATTATTGAGTCACAGAGCAATGGGTCTGTGCTACAAGCCTGTAAAGTACCTCTGGTCCCAACAGTCATATTTTTCTCCTTAAGCTGATATACCATATCACCTGTGTACCACTCTAAAGTTTAATATTTATTATATGCAAGTGTTACAAGGCAAACAATAACATCTTCAAACAAGGAGACCACAGTCGACATTACTTAGGGCTCATAGATGGAATAAGAGATTATGGTGCCTAAAGGTTAACTGAAGAGTGGTGCTTGCCAGATGAAAGTAAAGAGCATTACTGTGTAAATACTTGTAAAGATATGATCTTAATAGCTATGCAGTGAGTATTTATTAAGGAAATTGTACTGTTTCTAAGATTGTGATAACCAGCCCGTAGCTCTGCACAGCATTTTCACTCTAATTCACTTGGCAACTCATTTTCCCTCTCACTTCAGTGAATTTTACAAATGTTATCTATTATCTCCAAATCTTCTATCTCTTTCTCCCAGAAGATCTTCTCCACTTCACAGAGAAATAGAAACCATCTGATGGGAACTCCCTATCCACTCATGTCAGTACCCATCCTCCTCATTTTCCATTTGCATGGGAGGGGCTGACTCTCCTGTCTTGGGCTAAACTTCTCCTGGTTCTTTAGCTTCCATCCTGTGATGATGAATTTTACATGTCAATATGGCTAATCTACAGTGTTCAGTTTTTGGTCAAACACCAGTCTTCATGTTGCTCTGAAAGTATTTTAAAGAAATAATTAGCGTTTAAATCAGCAGACTTTGAGTAAAAACAGATTACCATTCACAATACAGTGAGCCTCATCTAATTGAAATTGAAGGCCTTAAAAGACTTAGTCCCCAAATGAGGGAGGAATTCTACTTTCTGATTCAAGACTAGAACATCAACTTTTGCCAGAATTTCCAACCTTCCACTTGCCCGGTGAAATTCAGACTTGCTAGCCCCAACAACCCCGCAATTGTGTCAGCCTACCCCTTAAAATCGCTGCTTCATACTTTTATATTTATTCTTCTGTTGCTTTTTGTGCCTCTTATTCACATATTTTTTGAATGAATGAATAAATAAATGAACAGAGAGGTTATTAGACAAAAGAATGTTAAGCACTATGGAGACTATAGAAAAATAAAAAACGACTCCTTAAACAAGGTATGTGTTGGTATGATTAAGCACACACACATAATGCCATGTGTTAGTTATAAGCAAAGAGATTTGGAGATGGGGCATGATAGCGGAGTGGGATTGTTCAGAAAATTTCTAGGAGGCGACATACTTAAAGATCATTGTAATAAAAGACATAACCCAAGAGCTCATTCAGAAGACAGAAGAAGAAAAAAAATTGGAGCCAAGTAAAAAGATAGAGAAATGAGACAGCCACAAATAATTCTGGAGGTAGGAAAAAGGTAGGGAAAAAGAGAGATTTTTAAAAAGATAGTGAGTTTCTCCAGGGAAAAATCCAGTTTTGTGGAGAGGCCTATGTAGGATAAATTTTAAAGAAAGTGAAAAGAGATTGAGGGAAATAGGAAAAAAGAAAAGAAAAATATACATATATTTTTTATTTAGTAGGCACCAGGTGAATACATAGAGAAAAGTTTCAAAAAATAGTTGAGGCAGAAGGTAGATTATGGGTTAAGGAATAGAAGAAAGAAGGGAAGCAATGAATACTGAGTCTTCTTTCAAGGACAAGGGAACTAATCGGGACCTCTGATGTCCCTGTGATGCTTCAGCAGCCTCCATCCCATGTCTGTCTGTCACTAAGGCTCACCATTCCTCTAACAAATGCCTGTCATCTTGACCCTGCCTTTTTCCTTCTCATGCCTGCCTCTCTACTTTAATTAGTCTCCCTGACTCCCATTTCTCCTCCCTCCGGGGCATCCCCTGCGATGGAGATAATGAAGAAGATGAAGGCAGCAGGTGGTCCAGGACAGACAGTGTAGCATGAAAAAAAAAAAAAGCAGTAAGAGCCCAAGTGGTGTGGCTCAGTGATTGACCTTTGATCTATGAACCAGGTGGTCACAGTTTGATTCCCGGTCGGGGCACATGCCCAGGTTTCAGGCTCCATTCAGTAGGGAGTGTGCAGGAGGCAGCTGATCAATGATTCTCTCTCATCATTGATGTTTCTATCTCTCTCTCCCTTCTTCTCTGAAATCAATGAAAATATATTTAAAAAATATATACTAACTAAAAGAAAAGCAGTAGGAGCCTGGCCTTTGGAATTGAACAAACCTGGCTTTAATCTTATTGCTATCTGATCTTGAGCACATTATTTAAATTGCATGGGACTCTGTTTTCTCATCCCTAAAGCACAGACAATACTTTTCTATTGGTTTGTCATAAGGTTTAAATGAAATAAAAAATCTGTCATACAGACAGCTGTATTCTCACAGGTGTTCAATCATTTTTATTATGATACCAAACTAATGTTCCTAAAGCATTCCCCTCATTATTTTAGATCCATGACTAAGAGCTTTTAAGGCCCTATTTCTTGCCACTTTAAATGTAAATTTCTCTCTCCTGTACTGTAATCTCCTGTGCCAAGGTCCTGTCTTAGTCATCTTTGCCATCCCAGTGAACAGCTTAATCCATTTCTTCAATACAACCTTTCTTTATCTGGAAGAGATATGGGCTTGTTAAATTGCCACTAGGATAGAATAAGATGAGTTTGGCTTCAAAGAGTAGAAAATATAATTAGTAGTGACTTTACAAAATAGATGCTTATCTAATGTAACAACATTCTAGGAGTGAGTCATCAAAGAGTAATTTGACTAAGGTACAAACTCACTACTTCTAGAATATTGTTATATTAGATAAGCTTCTATTTTGTAAAGTCACTAATTATATTTTCTACTATTTGAAGCCAAACCCATCTTATTCTGTTCTAGTGGCAGTAACGTTCTAGGTGTGACTTGTTTTAATTTAACCTGCTCATGACTCACAGTATTCATTTAATCTAAGGATTTATATCTTGCACCAATTCTGAAAAGCTCTCAGTCATTACGTCAACAAATTTTTTTAATATTACATGTATCCAGCATTTAATTGGTCTTACTAGGAGAACTTCTGCTTCCCTTTGTTCTCCATTTGTTATATCTCTTTAAAGCTGTTATGATCTCTATTAGGGTAGAAAACAAGGCCATTTCCCTACTTATAGAAGCCATCTTTAGGGCTAAAAGCAAGGTCAAGCCTGTGTGTGTGTGTGTGTGTGTGTGTGTGTGTGTGTGTGTGTATTAAGTGTGTTAAAATAGGCCTCAGTTAGGGAAAATTTCCTGAGGAGCTGTGTCTCGGAGGAAGACGAGTTTACTAGAGAGGCACAGGATGCCTGCTCCAGGCACAGGACACGGCACGTGTAAATGCTCAAAGACTGAAGGCAACATCGATTATTTGAAGATCTGTGAATAGGTTCATTGGACAGAAAAATAAACTGAAAATGGGGAAAGCGTCAAAGACTAGGACTGGATAATGAAAATCCATTTTAATTCCATACTAAGAAGCTTAGATTTTATCCTAAAGGCAATTGAAGGATCCCAAGCAGAAGAGAGACATAATTAGATTTCCTCTACAGAGTGCCAAGATGAAGAACAGATGCAGGTGACAAGAGACCATTGCATGAATCCATATGTCTAATTCTCCATGCAATGAAAAGTCATTGGGGGCAGATGCTGTCAGGGGATGGTGGAGGGATGCAAAGAAAGAGTGCCAGTGGTAGGTACCTGACACCAAGACACAAAACCAAAGGAAAAAGCAGGTGGAAAGCTGGGCAGAGGGTTTGAAGTCAAGAAGAGGAGTCACAGGGGTAGCCAAAACTGAATCAGAGGCTGGTATCCAAGTTTGATTAAGATGCCATGAAATCTAGGCCAGGAACATTCAGACCAACCTAAATTAATGAGGAGAACAGTGCAAGTTTGTGCTGTCAATTGTGGTATATTGTAGTCAGTAATGGGGATGCTTTTAGATATGCATGACAGGTGGACATGCTCTCTGTTTATTGTTACCACTTTTCTGATTGGATCTACTTGATCTATCAGCATCACTGAAAATTTATTTTTAAATACAGTCAATAAAAACGATGAACAAACATAATAATATGTAAATAATGCACACTGCTTTGAGTCGAGAGAAATAATTCTTTAACGTAGCTATAGCTGTATCTCTATGGGTGCTGCGATAGAAATATCACATGGGGCAAGGTGGCAGTGTTCCTGCCAGAAGAAACAATCTGTGCTGTCTTGATTTCCCATTTTTCTATGTAAGAGGCTCTGGCAAACCTCTAGATGCCTGGCAGGTGCTTATCACTCTATTCCTACTCCAATGGGAGAGACACAGTGTGAGGATGTGATTTCAAATTCAAAACAAAATCCACACTATCCCAGCCATGAGCTCTAACTGGTGATGCTCCAGGGAAGCAATTGCTACTAGCTAGCTTTTGTGTTCTTTTGGGAAATGGAAGCTGTGTCTTCCCCATTTTAGCAACAGTGCACCTCCAATCCTAATTAAATATCCACAGCGGTGCATGCCTGCTAGCACTGAAATTTAAATAACGGGGAAATCAGAATTGTATTCTATAAAATTAGTAGGCAAGTGACTTTCTCTTTTTCTACCACTTTGAACTGTGGTGATTCCTACTGTGCTCAACTGTGTTATGCCATATTTTTAATGTGAACTTTTATATCCAAGAATATTATTGAATATGTTACAATTATCAAGTAAGTGCTTGATGTTGTAGAGATGAATGACTACAGAATCTTTATACAAGATAACAGAATCAAAGACGAGGCAGGAAGATACAGACGAGGAGTTTGCAATCTGCAACACAGAGCTCCAAATAACTACAATACAAGACACTCTGTGATATGTGCCAAAATTAGAGCATAAACAATTGCCAAATGGGCACAGAATCCAATCTTGGACACACTACCTTTGAGGTTCAGCAATAAAACTCATGTGAAAATTTGATTGGGCAATAGGGAAATTGGAACCGAGCTCAGATGAGAGGCTGGTGTTGAAGGCTGGAATTGGAAGTTACCCATCCAGAAGTTTTTAGAATAAATATGAGTGCCAAAGAAGCATGTGAGAGAGAAGAAAGCCACTGTTCAGCCTTCCACAAGACTTAAAGAAATTTTAAGCAAAGTCATAAACAGAGTGTGAGGGGGAAAGCCCTAAAATAAGAACACAACCATATTGGAGTGGGGCATGAAGAAAAAGAACATTATGAACAGAAAGAGGTGCAAGATTGGAAGATCAGTGAAAAATTCCAAATCAGGACCAAAGAGACAATTTCCTGGTCATAATATGCTAAGCATTGACTTTTTTCTACATATCATTAGTGAGGAGGGGGACTAGTAAATTAAAATAAATTCAAGTTTATATCATAAATAGATTGCTATATATAATTATGTTTTCATTGTGTACTCTAGTTAAATTATGTAATATGGGCTTGGTAATTGTAAAACAATATATCTTTTAGTGTTGTTTCTCTAAAGTCCAGTGCAACACAACCCTACTAGGTATTGAAACAAATAGATTTCTTAACCCTGTGGGCTTTATCTGAGTATTTTGGTCAATATTTAAAAATCTAGACTTAACAGGATAAGAAGGTGAATCCTTTTTTTTATTGTTTCCTTAATATGGCTTATCATTATGTCAATAAAATATAATTTGCTGATGATGGGACCCAAGCCAATTCAAGAAGCAAGAGAAACCAGCAAGTAAGCAAGAACTACTGGCATAGAAACCACTGCTGATATAGAGCTAACTTTCAATTGTAGGAAACTGGAATAGAGAAACAGGGAAATGACATCACAAAGAAGCACAGAGACAAATATAGAATGAAAGGCATTCTTGAACAGGGTTTCCTACCCTTAATGGGGTGCAACTCAACTGGGGATCTTGTTTAATGGCAGCTTCTGAGCCAGTAGGCTTAGAGTGGGGCCTAAAATTCTACATTTCAGGTAAGTCCCAGGTCATGTCAGTACTGCTAGTCAGCAGACTCTACTTTGGGTGTCAAGGGTCCAAAAATTCACAAACTTGATGTATCCACCAAATCCATGGTTTGGGGGTGGGCTGGGGAAGCAGAGTGAGAGCAGCAAGGAACTGGATGTGAGAGTCTTAAGAAACACTGCAATCAAATGTAATGATCAGTGCTCGTTTGGATCCTGATTGAACAAATTAATTGTAAAAGAAACTTTTTAAAGACAAATGAATATTCTGATTCTGAACTGGGTTTCACACAATTCCAAGGAATTTTTAAATATTTTTTATTAATTTCAGAGAGGAAGGAAGAGGTAGAGAGAGATAGAAACATCAATGATGAGAGAGAACCATTGATTGGCTGCCTTCTGCATGCCCCCCACTGGGGATTGAGCCCACAACCTGGGCATGTGCCCTTGACCTGAATCAAACCCGGGACCCTTCAGTCCCCAGGCCAACGCTCTATCCACTGAGCCAAACCAGCTAGATCTCCAAGGAATTTTTAATCATTTTGTTAGGTAGGATAATGACTTACTGACTGGGAATTGAACCACAACTTCCTGGTTCATAGGTTGATGCTCAATCTCTGGTTATGCAAGATAATGACCATATATTTTAGAAATGCATGTTGAAGTATGGAGGAATGTAATGCTTTAAAACAGTTGACAAAAGCCCAGCCAGAGTGGCTCAGTGATATCCTCCTACTAGGAAGTTTCCCTCTGCTCACCCTCCTCTTGGAAAGGACATGGAAATGTGGCCTAATTCTAATCGGGGGGGACCGAGGACAAGCCTGCTGGACATCTTCCAAGAAAGGCTTTATTTTTTAACAATAACACAAAAATGATGCACACTAGGAAGTACTCCTATTTTTCAGCCAAATGTGGACTGTACAGCCAGCTTACAGCCATGAGGTCAAGTATAACCAGTAAGCAGATAAGCTGAAGATGGCATACTGGAAAGATGGAAAGGGGTTGGAACCTTGATTTCATTGATGAGTTGCTTAATTAACCATGGAACTGCAGGCTTTGTGTACTTTAGGAATGAGGCCTTCTACCAGATTCTTTTCTATAGTTAGTAGTCATAACATTAAAACATGGAAGAATTTGTCATTTAAACTAATTATATGCCTTGTATATAGGAATCCAAGACAATCCTTTGAAATTGTACCCCAGAGATCTTTCAAGACCAATAACTCTGCACTAAATCTTGACTATTTGCTGTCATGTAAAAATGAAGGACTGCTCTTCCTTATGCATACTCATTATCATCCTTTGAAAAACATTCTATTGAGGTATGATTGACATTCAAAAAGCTGTACATATTAAATATACACAACTTGATGAGTTTGAAGGTAAGCATATATCCATAAGACCATCAGCACAATCAAGACCATAAACTTATCCATCACCTCCAAAAGTTCCCTTTTGTTCCATTTACCTATTACTTACCTACTTACTTACTTACTTATTTATAATTTTTCTTTTACTGTAAGAGTACTTAACATAAGTTCTACCCTCTTCACAAATTGTTAAATATTCAATATAGTAGTGTTGAGTATAGGCTCATGGCATAATGATGCTTTTATGAGGAATTTTAAAAACTCAAACTTATGAAACTAGAGAGTAGAATAGTGTTTACCAGAGCAAAAGGGATAGGAGGTGTCAGTCAAGGGATACAAAGTTTTAGTTATGCAAAATGAATCAGTCTGGACCTACTGTAGGCCATTGTCATTCTTTCTAGCCTCTTCCCTTGCCTGCTGATTCTCCTTGAAAACAAATACTGCTCAGCACTCCTTCTGGCTTTTCTGTTTGACACCATTCCATTTTTAAACAACAGGAGTCTTTCCCATGACTTGTTTGTTTATGATTGTATGTTTTGTGTGTGGGCACTCCTCTCTCATTGTTCATGAAAACAGAAGTTGTTGCCTAAGCACTTTCCCCAATGTAATAAATAAAACAGGATTGGGATTAAAAAAAAACAAAACGCTTTCTGGTTTCAGTTAATTTAAACATCCAACCCAGATGTTCCAGCTCATCCAGATGTCATTAAATGGATGAGTTAATTTTTCTATTAGTCTATAAGACATTTAGTTCAGCTTTTGAAATGGTGTGAGACAAAGGTATTTCACAAGTACTCAAAAATCATTGTTTAGCTAGCTTATATTCTTAAGCTGCTCTGTAAATAATTCTCCTAAAATCTTTTTTCTTTGTACTGGTATACAGTCTTTTGGTCCCACGGCTCCATTGGCCTACAAAATGTTAGGTAGATTACAGTGAAGGCACCATCACCTCTCTCCACAAAGTTCAGGTACCATTCCATCTCAGAAATGGAATTTGGATGTATTCAAGAAAAAATAATGAAAACATTTTTTAAAAGTTTTTACTGGAGTAAGACAAATAGCTTTGGAAGAGGCACTCTTTAACCAATTAGAATAAGTAATATTAGAATCATGAAAACAAAGCAGAGCTAAATTCAGGGCTTTTGCCAAAATCCTGTTGATTGTTTAGCCCCCAACCCTGGGGCATCTGATAACCAGCAGGGCCCAGGCTCAGGGCTGTGGGGCATGCATCTGGTCCCTACTCAAGCTTTGCTAGCAAGTTAACGAGGAAGGAATTGAAATAATTGTAAGTAAAAAAAGTTCCACATGTTTATAGTAACTGAGGGTGAGGATGCCAGTATCTGTATCTGCCAGCCTACTGATTTTTTCCTATGAATTCTACTCACTTTCAAAGTCCCCAGTATAATCCTGATGTAAAAATCTGGCATTGAGCTCTATATCAATGCTCTGTGAGCCAGACATAGATGACATCTCTAACTTTGAGGCTGGTTTTAATCAAGTTTTACTCAGCCAGCCACCTATTCCCAATTTAAACTTTCCCAGTGCTCCAGGAGTAAGAGTAGGATTCATTGTCAAGGTTTCTAGGAGGCATGCTAGCCAAGCTGCTTATAAATAAGCCTGGGTCCTTTCTCTAAAGGCTGGCAGATATAGATACTGGCATCCTCATCCTCAGTTACTATAAACATGTGGAACTTTTTTTTACTTAAAATTATTTCAATTCATTCCTTGGTAACTTGCTCCCTCCCCTCTTTCCCCCCAAGGCGAGGCTGGCTTATTACTGCAGAGTTCTGTCCATTGTTTGTTTAGTCCAGATACTTCCATGCTTGAGGCATCTTCCTTGCCTTTTCTCCATGCTGAGTCCCTACCAGGATATAGGTGACCCACAGGCTGAGGGTAGGGCAGACAGATGCAGTGAGTAAGACTGGCATCCCCTGGTGACAAGCAGCATAATTTCTGTTTGTTCCTCACACCTAACACTTTTCTTTGTTAACCATGTGGGCACCTGACGCCTCTAGAGTAATTTTTTTTCCTGCACATTTTGTAACAGTCAGGGGTATCAGTGAGATATAAGAACAGATTAAGATGCTGAAGGGGCAGACCAGAGAGGACCAGCACCCTGATGTATGGCTTTGATCCCAACATTAGGCGGTTGCTTGTTGGGGCCACTGGCTATAGTTCGCGTGTTTGAATAAATTTTGATATGCTGTTAGCGACTTTTTGTTAATAAAGGCAAAGAAGCAAACAAACCAAATTTTTTCAGACTGGGTCATAAAAGACACCTCAAACAAAATGATCATAGCAGTTCAAAATAACAGGGTAATCAAAAGTATACTAGATGAATGCTAAAAGCACATCTATGAATCTTAATATCAGCATGGTTGAGATCTGGCCAAAAATATTAAACAGCACCTTGAAGGGCAGTTTATAGCACTGCAGAATGTACTTCACACTATATGTTATGAATACTTATGTACCAAATGCTAGAACAACAACATTCATACAAGAAACAAGATATATGCAAAAATATACAGAAACCTTAGAGACTTAGAGATAGGTATAATGCACATCACTCAGACTATGATAGATATAGTGGTCAAAGAATAAGTAGAGATGTAGAAATGCTAAATAACCTAGTAGCTATTCTTCATGTGTTACCCAAACACTTCTATAAAAAGAAACTTCTATAAATGTGCCTGAGGCACATTTCATACAAGAAAGATTGGATAGACACCTGACTTTTCTATTGCTGTTCTCTTACTTGCCAGTTGCAGTTTGGGTTGTTCATGTTCGAAAGGTGACTGATGGGTTGTTGTTTTTTTTTTAAATATCATTACGAATTCATGGCTTTAAATATCCTTGATGTGTTTTAATCGATTATAAGTATTATTCATACCGATGCTCAAATTGTCCCATCTTTGTTCACTGGGAGTATTTTCAAGTTGATTCCTGAGTGCTTTTGACATGACAACAATAATCTTTAATAGATCCTTCAATATCTAGGCTCAATTTATTCACTTTTTGCTGTAGGCTGTGAATCAATCATTTATCCAAGGACAACTAGCTCCTTTGGAAATAGTTTTCAGAGATAGTAAAATCTGGGTTCTAGGAGTGCACAAGGTTTTTAGGCATTTTCAGTGGTCAAAATTATATATATAATCTATAGTTTTAAAAAATAAATTAAGAGTCCATAATGGTATTTCAAATTCAAATTTACAGGTAAAGGGATTTTACCTAACTTTGTAATCTCACATTTTTATCTCTTTTAAAACACCTGAAATCCTATTCTCTAACATAAACATAATTAACAATTTAATAGACATACAACAATCACCAAAAAAAAAGAAAGAAAATACTACCAACACTTCCATCAAAGATATGATTATTACCATAAAAGTAGTTTACAATTTTGGGAGGGGGCAACTTTTTATTCTGAGAATATATCCATTAGGGATGTATAATCAAATAAGGTGTTGTAAAGCCATTTGAAATAATTCCACTTCTGTGTGGTTATGCCACCAACTTGGCATACTATGTTCGTTTGTTTCATTTTGCTTTCAATTTTTAGAGATGGCTTTTTACAATTTGTGTTTTATGGTAACATATTTACATGATTTCAAAGTTAAATCTACAGAATGAGGTATACTGGTATATGTATTCATATTTTCTATACTTTTGTGTGCCATGATTTCTTATATGTTCCTGGCACTATGAGATAAATAAGCTCTGCTTCTGTGTAGTCTGCTAGAATTGGCTTCTGTTGCTTGCACCTACGAACCATGACTGATACTGGGAGAATGGCTGCTGGATGGGGAACCAACCCTATTTGCAGATTGATCTGTATCTCCCTGAAACTGGCTTTGCATAGTCAAAATCTCAGTGAGTGACAGATTTGAGAATTATTAAAGTATTTATTGCACCTTTATCACCCTTCAACCTCATTCTACGATCGTATTACTAAGGGATACCACACAAATGAGTTGCCACAAAATAGAAAAAAAATTAAAAATGAGAGAGCCTGGCATAACTTTTAAGTACCCATCTCAGCGGGCAACGCATACCACTTTTTCCTTAACCTGCTACATACAGCTTTACACATAGTTCAAGAGGCTCATTATACTCACTAAGGACTACACTTACGTGGCTCTTCTCCAAAGGAAGCTCGTATTTATTGAGCTTTGCTTGGGTTGTAGCCCACACTGTGCTCTCAGAGGGTATTTCCCTTTATTAGATTATCAAAGACACAGCGGCCTGGTGCCCTTCTTCCTGGAAGGTGACAGTGACCTCCAATCTAAGTGAAATACAGTTCCTCTCTGCAGCCAGGGTGATTGAGGTGCTGTCCCAGAGGAGCTGGGAGAGAGTGCACTACATGCCCGACCCTGAAACAGCGGGCGATCCGAACACTATGAATTGGATCTGGTGGCAAAATACACAGATGTCATTTCAAAATAGCATTACTTGTTCCCTTTCCATGTTAAGCATTCTAAAATTTCTAGACATTTCCAATCATGATGTATCTTCTATTGTTCTTTGGCAGCAGAAACCCCTTTGAACCTCTTTTCAAATTAGCTTCTACATAATCTTAGTTTTTATAGAAAATGGCTATGACTTAGGCTGTTCTGTAGAACATTTTTGGGAGGGAGGGGCATTCATAGGCATGTGCCCAACATATTCTAAATTCAAATGAATTTGGGAGCTTCTACAGAGAGTTCAGCTGTATGGGAATTCATGTACCACTGTGCTACTTCCCAGGTAAAAAAAAAAAACAAAACTGAGGCACAAAGATATCAAATAATTTACTTATCAGTACATCACTAAATGTACATCATATAGCAAATAAGAATTCAATCAAGAAATTAAGACTTTTGAGTCCATTCTTAACTACTACACTTGCTGCCTTCTAATGGAAAATGCTACCAGATAAGTATCTCAATTATTTATATACTAGAGGCCCAGTGCACGAAATTTGTGCAGGGGAGGGGGAGGGGGTCCCTCAGCCCGGCCTGCACCCTCTTGCAATCCAGGAAACCTCAGGGGATGTCCAACTGCCAGTTTAGGCCCAATCCCGCAGGAATCCCGGCAATCGGACATCCTTCTTGCAATCCAGGACTGCTGGCTCCTAACCGCTCGCCTGCCTGCCTGATCTTCCTAACCCCTCTGCCTGCCTGCCTGACTGCCCCTAACCCCTCTGCCTTGACCCCTGCCTACCATGGCAGCTGCCTCTGCCCCGGCCCTGCCATTGCAGCTTCATCTGGAAGGTTGTCCAGGAGGATGTCCAGAATGACGTCCAGAAGGTCGTTCGGCTGTCGGGTCTAATTAACATATTACACTTTTATTGTTATAGATGTTTATGACACAGCTCATAAGGTTAGTGAAGCTTCAAATTATCTATTGTATAGAAATTTTATTCTTTCTCAAAGGCATGAAATATTTTCCTCTGAGTCAAATCCTCCAATAAAAATAAACTTGCAACCCTATTAAAATATACTTCCAACTTACTTGGAAGAAATGTATCAGTTTTATTTACATAAGAAAAGAACCATTGCCGAAGCCGGTTTGGCTCAGTGGATGGAGCGTCGGCCTGCGGACTGAAAGGTCCCAGGTCCGATTCCAGTCAACGGCATGTGCCTGGGTTGCGGGTACATCCCCAGTGGGAGATGTGCAGGAGGCAGCTGGTCGATGTTTCTCTCTCATCGATGTTTCTAACTCTCTATCTCTCTCCCTTCCTCTCTGTAAAAAATCAATAAAAAAAAATTAAAAAAAAAAAGAACCATTATTTGAAATCTATCTTTTATTTTATATTTGCAAACTGATTAAAATTTTGTTAGTTGTTTACCTAATGAGAATGGAATGGTTGCCTACTCTTTTTATCTAGGGTCATAAAGAATACGAAATTAAATTGCAGACAATATATATTCATGAGACATTTAGAGAACAAAGCCATATACAAGTAGCAGCAAATGAATTTTTAAAATGTTTATTGTATAGTTAATGGTGTGCTTGTGGTGTGTATGTGTGTGTGTGCATGTGTATGTAACATGGACAGACAACACCTTTCTTTCCAACTATTGGGGACCCTGGAGAAAATTACTAAGTTTCATTGAGCCTCATGGTTTTTAAAAGAATTAAGTGAATTTATATACATACTAGAGGCCTGATGCATAAAATTTGTGCAAGAGTAGGCCTTCCTTCCCCCAGCTGCTGGCACCGGCTTCCCTCTGGCACCTGGGACCTGGGCTTCCCTCTGGCTGCCAGCAGGTACACCTGGGACCTGGGCTTCCCTGGCAGCCCCAGCTTCGTTCAGAAGGACATCCAGTCTAATTAGCATATTATGCTTTTATTATTATAGATTAGAGGCCTGGTGCACAAAAAGTTGTGCACTTGGTGGGGGGTCCCTCAGCCCAGCCTGTGCCCTCTCACAGCCTGGGACCCCTTGGGGGATGCTCCCTGGGGGATCGGGCCTAAGCTGGCAGTCAGACAGTCCTCTGGCAGCCTGGGAGCCCTCGGGAGATGGCCACTTGCCAGTGGGGAGCAGACCTAAGCTGCAGTCAGACATCCTTAGTGCTGCTGAGGAAGCAGGAGAGGCTCCCACCACCACCGCTGTACTGGCAGCCGTCAGCCTGGCTTGTGGCTGAGCAGAGCTCCCCCTGTGGGAGTTCTGGTCATTTGGTCTTAACGTCGCATGTATATATACACACACACACACACACACACACACACACTCTAGAGGCCCAGTGCACAAAATTCGTGCACCTGGGGAGGGTCCATCAGCCTGGCCTGCACCCTCTCCAATCTGGGATCTCTCTGACATCCCTCTCACAATCTGAAACCATTGGCACTTAACACTTGGAGTGGGGGAAATGAGTTAAGTCGGCTCGCGTGAATTGCGCGTACTCCGAAGGGGGCCGTCTTAACTCGGTTCATATAGATTTGCGGTGGAGTGCGGGAAACGTGTAAACTCGGGCCGATTGTAACTGCGTATTACCAAATATTTGTTTGCCGTTCACAAAGATACCTACCTGCGTATGCGAACCGTTTCATACCCATTGGGGTAATAGGTATCATAAAAATCCCTGATTTTGCGCGGGAAACCTAAATAATTGCCCGCGCCATCTTATATTTTGGCGGGAAATTCACCCCACACCGGAGTGTTAACTGCTCACCTGCCTGCCTGCTTGGTTGCCCCTAATTGCCTCTGCCTGCTGGCCTGATCGCCCCTAACCGCCACTGCCTGCCGACTTGGTCGCCCCTAACTGCCCTCCTCTGCTGGCCTGGTCACCCCTAGTTGCCCTCCCTTGCTGGCCTGGTTGCCCCTAACAGCCCTCCCCTGCTGGCCTGGTCTCCCCTAAGTGCCCTCTCCTGACAGCCTGGTTGCCCCTAACTGCTCTCCCCTGCCAGCCTGATTGCCCTAATTGCCTCTGCCTCTGCCCCCGCTACTGCGGCTTTGTCTGGAAGGATGTCCAGATGGTCTAATTAGCATATTTCCCTTTTACTAGTATAGATAGATTGCCAGTGCGCGTCATATGTGCCGGCTGGTTGGATGGTCGGATGGACATACGGTTGGTCACTTAGCCTTTTATATATATAGATTTTCCCCCATTCCCCCCTCCACCCAGCCCCTACCCCACCCCAGACCTTCACCACTCTATTGTCTGTGTCCATGGTGACTACTGGTATATTGTGTTCAATCTAACAGTTTCTTTATACTTGAAGATCTAGATTTCAAATCAACAAATGGAAATTTAAGAGAAAAATTATATCATTAAAGAAGCCACTATTAAATTCAAAACTCACCACAGTGTTCAACATCAGTAGGAAATCAAATCATTGTTTTCAAATGCAGTGTAAACACTTGGAATTGGTTTGTAAAAAGCACTTGTAAAAATAACAGCTCTATAATAGAGTTGAATGCTGAGAATGCTAAACACAATATGATTTAGCTCTGCCAGAAAACGTATTACATGATTACATTTTAAGAAAGTTATATAGCTTGCATAAAAATTGCATATTATGGTATCATATGCATTGTTGCTAGGCATATATGTACACTTTTCCATCAGTACCTTACTTAACTCAGAGATATTTGCATATTTATTATCATTAAGTCAAAATAGAAATTCAATTTGTTAAAGAACTATAATATCACCAGTTCTTTTTAAAACTTATTGAAATTTTTAACAATTTAGAAAAATATGCAAGGTTTACAGATCAAAGAAAAAGGAACTTTTCATCTCTGACATGACAGTGAGTGAATATGAGACTGGAACCATCCATTCCCATTTGCAGGTTAGGAGAATCAGTAGAAGGGTAGATTCTAAGTAGTGTTCTGCACGTAATTAGTAATTTAGTAATTAGTTATGTTTACCATCATACATCTTAGGTTTACCATCATACAAGATGTATGATGGTAAAAAATCTGTATTTATAAAAGGCTAAGTGACCAACCGTATGTCCGTCCGACCATCCATTTTGGGATGGTTTCTCTCTCTTAGGTTATGTATATTTGTAGTCATCAGGGAATGAAACTTTGGGGGTTATGAAAATGTTCATTTTCCATGACTATGATGATGGTCATATATGTATACATACACATAGTGACATACATTCATGGATATACGTGTGTAAAAATTCATACAATTATGCCCTTTAAATATGTGCAGTTTATCAATTAAACTTTAATAAGCATCAGTTAACCTTCAATAAATTTGCTTTTAAAAATACTCTTTGATATTGAGAGGAAACCAGCAACCTGATAAAGAAATATGAACATCACAAAAAAAAAATAAATATAAATAGATCTTGAACATAGGAAGAAATGATTAACTTTCCATATAAGAGAAATACAAACTAAACCTCACCTAACTATATAACAGTGACAACAATCCCACAGTTTGGCAACGCACAATGGCAAGCAAGGAGAGGAGTGAGGAACTACTTTCCCACATTGCCAATAAGAATGAAAAAAATTATGGGGCGCGGTTACAGTGTTTTGGACAGGTTCAAGCCTTGGACTAATGAGAGGGCACAGTCCTCTCGTGGCCACGTGCAAGTCCCAGCTGGAGAGCAGAGCCTTCCCAGCACAAATACAGCCAACAGCTATAGCTGTAAGCTTGAACCTGTGGTCCGAACACGTGGCCCCACGTGCTGTGTGATAGAGTTCAGGTGCATGTAGTTGAGTAGGGTTGAAACTCATGAGAATGCTGTAAACAAGTTGATCACACCCCTACTTTGCCTCGTGGCATCTGCTATAAAATAAAGACACGGCTTGTGGGCGCTGGCGCTGTCTCCTCATCAGGGAGGTAGCGTCCCACTGAGACCCAGCTTTCATTCTCTTGTCTGCCTTTTCTTAATCCTTTCATCACCCCCACTCAGGATCACCCTTGGCTGTGCTGGCGCGGCACAAAAAATAATAAGCTCGGCCAGCGTGGCTCAGTGGATAGAGCGTCAGCCTGAGGACCGAAGGGTCCCAGGTTCAATTCAAAGGGCACATGCCTGGGTTGTGGGATTGATCTCCAATAGGGGGCGTGCAGGAGGCAGCCGATCAATGATTCTCTCTCATCATTGATATATCTCTCTCTCCCTTCCCCTTCCTTATGTTGTAGAGCAGTGATTTTTCAACTGGTATGCCCTAAGAATTTTTAAAACTATTTGTTTAGTCAGGGACACTGATCTTTTTTCCCTTAGATTGTCAAATTAAAAAATGACAACAGCCAACACAATGATAGCTGTCCAGTGTAGATGAATCAGAATAATGCTTTTTTTTGGTCAACTAGGCAAAATTTTAGTATTTAGTTATATGAGCCATGAGATGAAAAGGGTGAAAATCACTGTTGTAGAGATATATAAAGATTACCCACAAACCCCTCTTTTTGAAAGGAATTTGGACTTAACTGCAGAAGCAATTAGCTCTTATAAGGGAGCAATGTTCCATAAAATTAATTTTTAAAATAAATTTGATTTTTGACATCTCGAGGACCAGGTTAATCTTATATTCAGCAAGTCAGCTTCCATGGTCATAGAAATCAAGTGATTCTACTTCAGAGTTTTGATTAAAAAAAAAAAAAAAAATCAGCATAGCCCCAAAGGCCAAATGCCACCTTTCAGCCAGTCTTGCTTTTTAAAGTGATTCCTTCCTACAAAATTGCTGTTGAATAGAAACTCGAGCAGGCACTTACCATTTATTCTTCCATTTAACTCAGAATCATTGATGAACTCATTCACTTGACTGGATTGCTGGGAAAATGGTGTGAAGCTTTCCTTAATCTGAAAATTAAATCAAATCTTTTCCATTTTGAGCTTGAAATTTAAAGCATCAATGATCATTAACAATCAAACCAATGAATCAGTGAGTTAAGGTTGTCTAGTAATCAGTGATTTTACACAAGATGACGTTCCATTTTGGGATGGTTTCTCTCTCCTAGGAGCTTTCACGGTGCAAATCAAAACTCCGGTAACCAGACGGTGCCATCTCCATGGTAGGCAAAAATTGAATAAGAATAATTTTTTTTTTACCCTCTTCTGTTCCTCACTTATCTATTTTTTTCCCTTGGATGCAGAGAACTTCAAATAGTAATTGGATGATGGAATATAAAGAAGGTTCTCACATCCTCCCTGTGCTGCCTCTGGGTCAGCTCAGCCAATGGAACCTGGTAGACTTAGATCCTTTTCGGGAGCTTACGAAGAGTTCCACGGCTGTGGTTACTGCAGACTCTGATAGAGTTCTGCTCATGTCATTTCCTCTGTAGGCTTTGAAACTGAAAGCTCTTAGGGTGATCAGGGAGGAGGGCACTGGGTCCACACACTGTGCTCGGTCTCCCTTGTGATTACAGATCTCATGGACCCACTGTGAGACAGTCCAATTACTGTCAGTGTCATAAAGGGTTTGGCTGACCTTCTTCCCTGGAAGATAACATTCCCACAGGGACGTCCCTTGGGCTGTGACACAAATGCTTCAAGCGCAGCATGCCAGGATAATGCCCTTCTTCTGACAGGCTCAACGGAATAGCTTCAGCCTCAGGTTCTCAGGGAGCCGCCGAGAACTTGGCGGAAATACATCTGGCTTCTTCAGCAATTTAATCCCCACAGTTCTGCATCACAGCTTATACCACATGAATAAGATATACTACCATACAGTCATTTTTATTTTGAACTTTAGTTTCTAAACATGTCACTACTTATTGTAAAACATGTTTGTAGGAGCAGGTACTTGTCTTAGGAGTTAGGAGTACAACAAAATCATTTCTCCAGCCATGAAACTTGCCTACATTTCAGAGCCTGCCATTAAATCTGCTTGATAACCATTAAAACTGTGACCGTGGTGAGGTTGCTGACTCCTTTTTTGTTTGGAACGTCTTCTGCTCTTACTGGTGATGCAATTCCTAGGGAGCTATGCAGTTTGTTTACTATGCAGTTTTGCTCGCCATTCACTAGTCACTAAGGTTCCTAGCTATGCAATTTACTAGCTATGCATTTACTCATTAATTGATGGCTAGCTTTGTGCCAGGCATAGTACTAAGTGCTGGAAATATGAGGTTGGATAAGAAACAGTCCTCATCCTCAAATAATGTACATTGCGGAAAACACAGGTTATTTCAGAGGCACCTCAAGAACCCCACTAGTGTTGGGGAAATCTGGCCCATTCATTTCTCTGGTAACACCACCAGCAAAGCGTTTAGAAATTTTTTTGTTGTCTCAGCCTTTGGACTCTAAAAATATGAAAACAGAATTCCAAACAGAAACAAAAGTGACAAAAGTGTTCTCATATTTTATTTAAAAGTGCTCAGGGTCAGTGTTGTTATAAGCTACATTGCTTTTGAAGATTATAAACCGCATTCACAGCAATTTGCACTATTATCTTCCTCTGACGTTTATTAAATAAAATCTGCCCACACCTAGGCTAAAATCTTAGCTCCTCCTGGCTTTAATTAGATAAGAATCCTTAATATTTGATGCAAATGTTTTAATTGAAGTATAATATAATTAAATAATGAGAATGGTTAGGCTAGAGTAGTCACACATAATGTTATTATTAACTATTTTTTTCCTTTTATATTATTGTGTCTTAAAATATTTAGTTATAATACTATCCTCACATTTCAAAATCTTTTCAGATGTTTCTGAAACTGCTGGAAATGCAGTAAAGCTGCTGATGCGTCTTTTCTCATTTGACATGTCTTCTATTCCTTTATCATGCATGAAACCATAAATAATACACCTATTATTTATGTGAAAGGAAGTTGCAAGGTTACTACTTTAAAAAGTTACATTACCAAGGATACTATTTTCTTAAATATTTCTTAAATATTCTTAAACTATAGTATTTTTTTTAAAAAATCTTACTGTGGCCCAGCAGATGTGGCTCAGTGGTTGAGGGTCAACCCATGTACCAGGATGTCACCAGTTTGATCCCAGTCAGGGCTCATGCTCCGGTTAAGGGCTGGATCCCTAGTGGGGGAGCGTGCAGGAGGCAGCCAATTGATGTTTCTATCTCATTGATGTTTCTATCTCTCTCTCCCTTTCCCTTCCTATCTCTGAAATGAATAAAAACATATTTTAAAAAAATCTTATTGTGTTTGTATGAGGTTATAATTTGATAAGTGTTCTGTTTTTCTAAGAAGTAGAATTAGGCCCTAACCGGTTTGGCTCAGTGGATAGAGCGTTGGCCTGCGGACTTAAGGGTCCCAGGTTCGATTCCTGTCAAGGGCATGTGCCTTGGTTGCAGGCACATCCTCAGTAGGGGGTGTGCAGGAGGCAGCTGATCAATGTTTCCCTCTCATCGATGTCTCTAACTCTCTATCCCTCTCCCCTCCACTCTGTAAAAAATCAATAAAATATATTTTTTTAAAAGAAGTAGAATTAGGCAGAAATTTGGGAAATTAAAACATATGAGAGGGTTTCCAAGTACTCATTTTATTTTTGAATTTATTTTCCCCTCAAATTTCCATTTATCCTGGATGGCTGTAGGGCAGTATCTTCTGCTCTGCATACCTTTTAATCTCAGAGTTTAGAGAATTGTTTTCTTTTTTTCTTTCTTTTCTTTTACGAAACCCCACTCTTCACAAGGAAGCCAGAAGTGTGACAGGAAGGTGTGAGTTTTAATTTACACCCCAGTCTCGCAAATAATGACTTTTCACACCCTGCTCTCGCTGCTTAGCCTAGGGGAGGAGTGCTGTGGCCACTGCTGTCGGAGCAAATTAAACCCAGGCTGCAATGCTCTGAGGCGTTCTTCTGTGCTTAACCCTTGTTTTCAATTCTGCAACTTGGCATTTGTGCATACTTAGGAGAATGTGGCTCATTACTTGGAACTAGACTTGTTTTCTAGGAAGTGATTTTGAAGGCTGCTATCTTTTCAGATTGTCAAGTATAAAAGGTAAATGTTTTCCCTTCCACCACTCTCTGATGCGGAAATTCAAATACACAGAAATGAAAAATACAATATGAACTGAGAGAACTTCTAGCAATAAAATTTAAAGATATGAGCTAATAAATACTTTTTCGTTCCTTATGATCCCATTTCTCTAAGAGTAGCTTTCTCCTGTCTTTATGCACAAGTAAATCTGTAGTATAGCATTTTGATTGAAAAGTGAAATTGAAAGTAATATTAAAACATTAAAATGTTTTGGTTTCTTTTCCAGTTCTCCCCAGTGCATTAAATATAATTTGAATTGAATGATAAAAAATAAAAGAGAATGAGCTGCCTACGGGAAGTAGGGAAAAATTATTGAAATTGGTAGACTTGTTTTAATTTTTCTAAGTGGTTAAGGAAGAATAGTGGCATGCAAACATACCCGAATAGTTAAGGCTTAGTTTAAACTCTGTATGCACTTCTTTCACTTACAATTATTAGTATATTAACTTTCCCACTTTGAGTCTGCCCAACTAAATTTTTTAAAAATGTTTTCTCAATTTATTAATTTTCCCTAGTTATCTTAAAATCATCATGGTGTTTAATAAAGTTTCTAGAGCTGAATGGAAAACACTCTTAATTGGAAGAAGGGAAAGAAATACTCAGATTCTGCTGAGAAATTTGGCTTCTACTTCCTCCTCTTGCTAACAACCCAAAGCAATCCAAAGCAGCTGTAAACTCTCTCTGCTAGCTGGGGAGCCATAAGGGGTTAACCAGTCTTGGTTTACTAAGTATCTCTGTCAGGCTTTTTTCTGATCCTTCCTCCCTTCCTCCCCAGCCCACCCCTTTTGTAAATGTCAACCACTTCCTGATGAGCCTAGTAGTGGTGAATTTCACACCTTCCTTTTCTTTGTGAAGAACCCTGGGTGTTAATGGTAGAGGATTGGGGACCACAGTAGTCTGTGGCTGCCTGTTATGTTAGTACAGCTGAGGGATGCCTGTGGAAAAAAATAGGAGAAGGTGGAGCAATTTGAGCAACGAGACTAGGAAATAGGTTCAAATTGGTCTCATTTTTAAAAAGAATTTTTATTTTTATTAGCATCTTTTAGATATGTGTTCGGAAAACAGTAATTTGAAAGAAGCTTAGAATTGAGAGTCTCCCAAAGGAAGGAGCTGAGATTAGAGAGCCAGTTGGTAAAAAAATTAAAATAAAATAAAACAACAATCAGAAAGAAAAACTAAAGAATCCTTCTCTGATCTTTTATTCTGCAGGTGTATTTATTTACAGGATACAGCAATGGAAACTTGGTCCGTTGACCAGGTCTGCAGTTGGTTGGTGGAGAAAAACTTAGGAGAGCTAGTTCATAGGTTTCAAGGTGAGTTGCTTACACTTTTTTAAAAAAATGTTAATTGAGCAGCCTAGATAGTGGGTGTCCTTTGTTGTTGATAATTGCTTTTGTTGCCTAATGCCTGTGAGTGGGATGTAGACTTGCTGCTGTGGGGAACTTTCATTTCCTGACTGACGGTTTGGATTTGATCTAGTATTCACATGAGACTGTAATATTTCAAAAAGAACTCAAATAAAATAAAGTCTTAAGAGTTACATAACATACATACTTGATATAATTTGATACCACTTTTGTCCTTAAATACTGCAGCAGGCATTTTGTGCAGTGCTGGATTTATAAGTATTGAAATGTTGTGTGGCAGGTGCTATTGGTAATAATTTCCTGAGAAGGTTTTTTTTTTCCTTATAAAAATGATGCCTGTAAGAAAGAATAAAAAATGGGAAGGTGATAATGTGGAAGAAATATTATTTTATTGTGACTCCATGTTCTAGTACTTTCTTAGATATCAGTTTGGAATTGTGCAATATCAGTGTTCTATCTTTAAAAATACAAAACATTTTATAACACCAGAGGACAAGTGTAGATGATCCTTGTAACACCAGAAATATATATATATTTTTTGCTCAGAATGTTGTGTTTTCCAGTGCTTTTCCAGGCAGGCATGTAGACTCTCTTTTTTCTTTTTCCCAGAGGAAGAAGTAAGTGGGGCCGCTCTTCTAGCACTTAATGATCGGATGGTTCAGCAACTGGTAAAAAAAATTGGACACCAGGCGGTTCTGATGGATTTAATTAAAAAATATAAGCAGAGGAGTCAAGGACTGGAGTCCCCAGGAAGCCCGAGAGCACCAGCTCTGGTCATACAAGCAGCAGCAGCCCCAGAGTAAGTCTGCATGAATTCCTCATTTTCGATGCATGATATTTGGGGTTAAGCCTCTTTGAAAATTGTGACCATTTTCAGCTAGCTTGTGTGTACAGTATTTCTAACATCTGCATAAAGAACACTTTTTGCACAGTTTTATGAATCAAGATATACATTTTTTAAAAATGCACCACTTTTTAAACACTGACTCCAATTGCTAGGGTTGTCCTATAAGCCAGGAGTTCCTATATAGAAAACTCTGTAACAAGCAGTTGAAATGTACATACAATGTGAGTAGAAATGGATCACTGCCCTTCAGGCCTTAAAATCAGGGTTTGAGAAAGGCATTTTTGCTTTTCCTTTGCTCAGTTTATTTATGTGTGTGTTTATTTGCCAAGGATTCCTTTTAGTGGCTAATTTATATCTTCCTCTAGAGCCTTTACATATAATTTGCTAGAGGCCTTCACAATAATTGGCTAAAAAGACTTTTGCTACAAGGATTGCTAGTTTCTCAAGAGTATTCTTGGAATGCTGAAGGCTATGGTAGTATCCCACGAAAATCATGTAGAAAACTTATGGTGGCTTTGAGGTTTAGGGATGTTTTCATTTGTTTGTTTGTTTTTATCACTGACTTTTGCAAGGAAAAGGAATGATAACAGGAACTTTAAATTAAAGTTAAATTGTTCATTGTACAAATCTATGCCCCGGATCATTGCAGACATCCTGATTTGGTTTTTCCATATTTTGAAACTTTCTGCAAGGTTTTAACGTTGAATAATTGCTGCAGACCAATTATGCATTCATTTAAAAAATATGATGGTGATGTTTGCTGAAATCCATCCTATGTGTTTACTTCAGTTTTTTTCAGATTACAACTCTAATAACCGATATTTTTGTCTTGCTCTCTGATAAGCAATACAAAGTTAGAGAGACCTCATTTAAGTAATTTGATTTCTAGAGTATTTGGACATTTGGGACATGGAGGGGGATGGGTAGGATGAAGGGATGGTCCACAGTTAGTCTGGAGATTCTACACGTTTTGACATATCTATGCAAAAGCACATTCTTCATAGGTGACTTTTGATGAAGCCCCATTGCATGCTTTCACTCCTTCCCAGCAATGGGAGGGTGAGAACCTCAAACAGAGCTCAGGGTGAATTCCCGGCATTCTTGGATGAGTTGGACTTTGAGCTGGAAGTTCTCTTCCGTTGACTGGAATCTTGATATGGCGTTAAGCACAACTTGGAAGTACACAGACAGCCTTGTTTCTTTCCACTGCAAATCCGTTTATAATGTTCTCTAGTAAATGAGAACCACTGGACTGCCAGGAAATCTGGGCTTCGTTCCTGGTTCTACCACTGAATTGGATTGATTGTTAAATATTGACATTCCTGCAGCTTCTTCTGTGGGCTGTGAAAAGTCATTCAGTACCTAACTCCCTGTTATTCACACTGATGGTAGGAGTATCATCATTTTTGAGAAAAATCTCTTCTTATCCTAGACTGAAATAGTCTTGTGTTAGATATTAGGCATTGCTAACCTGGTTAGGAAAGCCTTTTTAGAATGTAGCCAAGACTTGGAACACTGGTTGTCCAGGGATTTATGAGGGGGGCTTTTACACTCGACCCAATAAGCTGGTGATTCACTTTAAGGATTGTGTTGTCTTGTATTCAGGTTAAATTATTCTGGTGCAAAACCACAGTTGCAGTTGGGCTTAGTAGTTATATTTGGTTAAAATGTTTGTCAGCTTATTTGCTTATTGTCAAATATAGTGTCACTTGACAAATATATTGTCACATAGGAATCATAATAGAAAGAGGCACAAAAATATGCAATTTAATTAAAAACTCTCTATAAGTGCTTAATAAAGATAGGAAACTTGGTGTAGCAGAAAGAACCCTGTAGCTAAACACTTGATTTCAAATACCTGTTCTGATATTAGCTACCCATATAGCCTTGGAGAGTTGCTTGGCTTTTCTTTCAACTGTAAAATGAAGCAGATAGAATAAATGATGCTTAAGACTCCTTCTAAAGAGTCTATAATGGCATTCAAGACCAGGGATTCAAGATCAGGGTTTCAACTTAAGCGCATATTTAATGGTTGCCTGGTATGTTATTTTGAAAAGGATTTGTAGGCCACATCTGGACTTTAGCATCCTACTCAGACTTAGGCAAATTATAGGAATCTATAATAGGTAGGAATATTTGCAGCTGCTTTTTGGTTGTTGCTCTTGTTGAAGCTGGAAGAAAAATCACTGAACAGAAAGTTGAAAAACTGGTACCTCTTCTCCTCCTTCTTCTCCTTCTCCTTCTCTCTTTTTTTTTTTTTTTTTTTTGCCAAATAAGAATATTAACCAATAAAGGTACATTTTATTATTACCGTCATTTTAAAGGAACATATCATCTTGCCACCATTATAAATATGACCAATTGGTGAAAATAGCATTGTGAACTGGCATCAGTCTGTCTCCTGGTATATATGAACTACTGAGTGAGATGACCCCAGAGGGTCCTTCCTTCCGTTATCTTAGTCATGACTAATGTGGATCTTGGAAGTAGACACAGATTCTATGTTAACTATGAGCTACCACCTACCTTCACAGTTTCTGTGATGTCAATGGTTGAGGCTCCTGTCGACTAGTTCCTCACCCACCTCTTCTTTCTTGGTAACAGGGATAAACAGTCCTCCAGTCCAGCCAACCAAGGGGAGCAGATGCCAACTTTCTATCCAGCTGAAAACCTTGATAATAGACTAATTGACCAAAGAGTACTGAAACAGAGGTGGGATCACCAACTTCTAAACATCTAAATCCAAATGATATAATATTTGTTGTTGTTGTTATTGTTGTGTGTTTTTTAATGAGATTTCACATAAGTGAAAATTTTGTTTTCCTGTAAGGGAATTTTTTTAAAATTAAATCTTTATTGTTCAGGTTATTACATTGGTTCCTCTTTTTTCCCACCATAACTCCCCTCCACCCAGTTCCCACCCCACCCTCCGCCCTCACTCCCCACCCACTGTCCTCATCCATAGGTGCACGATTATTGTCCAATCTCTTCCCGCACCCTCCACACCCCTTCCCGCCCCCCAAAAATAGTCAGTCCATTCCCTTTCTATGTCCCTGAATCTATTACAATCACCAGTTCATACTGTTCATCAGATTTTTAGATTCACTTGTTGATAGATGTGTATTTGTTGTTCATAATTTGTATCTTTACCTTTTTCTTCTTCTTCCTCTTCTTAAAGGATACCTTTCAGCATTTCATATAATACTGGTTTGGTGGTGATGAACTCCTTTAGCTTTTCCTTATCTGTGAAGCTCTTTATCTGGCCTTCACTTCTGAATGATAGCTTTGCTGGATAAAGTAGTCTTGGTTGTAGGTTCTTGCTATTCATCACTTTGAATTTTTCTTGCCACTCTCTTCTGGCCTGCAAAGTTTCTATTGAGAAATCAGCTGACATTCGTATGGGTACTCCCTTGTAGGTAACTGATTTTCTTTCTCTTGCTGCTTTTAGGATTCTCTCTTTGTCTTTTGCTCTTGGCATTTTAATGATGATGTGTCTTGGTGTGGTCCTCTTTGGATTCCTTTAGTTTGGGGTTCTCTGTGCTTCCTGGACTTGAAAGTCTATTTCTTTCACCAGGTAGGGGAAGTTTTCTGTCATTATTTCTTCAAATAGGTTTTCAATATCTTGCTCTCTCTCTTCTTCTGGCACCCCTATAATTCGTATGTTGGTACGCTTGAAGCTGTCCCAGAGGCTCCTTACACTACCTTCTTATTTTTGGATTCTCTTTTCATTTTGCTTTTCCGGTTGGGTGTTTTTTGCTTCTTCGTATTTCAAATCTTTGACTTGATTCTTGCGATCCTCTGGTCTGCTGTTGGGAGTCTGTATAATATTCTTTATTTCAGTCAGTGTATGCTTAATTTCTAGTTGGTTCTTTATCACAGCATTGAGGGTTTCACTAGATTTCTTGAAGATCTCACTACATTTGTCGGCGGTCTCACCAGTCTTTTTGAGGGCCTTATTAAATTTATCAGCGGCTTCTAGACAGTTCTTTAAAGACCTTAAAAGTGTGGTTTTGAACTCTATATCCAGCAGTTTGCTTTCCTTTATTTCTGTCGTTTGTGTCCTGTTTCTTTGTCTCGGCATTTTTTATGCTTCGCTGTGTCGATAGAGTGCCTTTCTGTGCTAAGTGTCCCAATTACCTGAAGTAGACACTCTTGGTGCACCCCCTTGTGGGCTTTGTGCACAGTCTTGTTGTAATTAAGCCTTGATTATTGTAGTTATCACTGGGAGGAATTGACCTCCAGGCTAATTGGCTGTGAGAATCAGCTGTGTCTGCAGTGGGAGAACTTCTGTGCTGGAGACACCTCTCTGGGGCAAGACTTGCTTCAATGGGGCTTTGGTGCTCACTGAGTCTGCCCCCTGAATGTGTCTTTTATGGTTCCACGGAGCTGCAAACTGGATGGTCCCACTCTGACCTCTGGGCTTCCTGGCTCCTGGATCTCTAGGGAGGTGCTAATCTAGCCTTTGCCTGAGGCTATCCAGCAAAAGCCTCCCTGCAGGGCTTGGGCGGGGCAGGTCCCAGGGGATCAACAGGGCGGGGCTAGCAGTTATGGCTGCTCTCAGTCTTGCCCTCAGAGGCTCTGCTTCTCAGTGTCCAGGTAATCGCTGCAAGCCCCTCGGAGAGAAAGCTGCCCTTGGGTTCTGACCGATGCCAGACAGTCCCACTTCTCCCGTATGAGTCTGGTTCCCTAGAGACTCGCCCGGAACTGGAGCTCAGAGCCTGAGACTCCCTCCTGATTGAAAACGACAACCGCGCCCTCAGCCTCCAGCCCACTCCGCATGCACTCCGCACCTTAGTATTTTGCTTCCGTACTGCGCCTCCTCTGAGTCTCGGTATGCTTTTCTCTTTCCTTCTAGTTGTAGAATTTCCACTCAGCCAGCCTTCCTGTGGTTCTGGATGATGTCCATTCCATCTTTTAGTTGTATTTTTGAAGTGGTTGTGCGAGGCAGCAATCTCCGGTATTTACCTATGCCGCCATCTTGGTTTCTCCGGGAATTTTTTTTATCGAGTGATGAAGATATTTGGTAAAAGATGAAGGTTAAATTTTCTAATCTTTGTATTGGAAAAGAGAAGTTTTGAGGATTATATTCATCTTTCAAGTATACATTGCTAAGGAAAAAAAAGGGATTTATCTGTTGTAAACTCTCCAGGGTGATAGGCAGTAGCCACAAAATAATGTCCTATAGCTAGAATGTGCCATTTGAGGAGTCTTTGTTTTTGTTCTGAATTTTGTAGTTGTTGTTTTAACTTGAGTATATCTGATGGAGGTGTTTTGGTAAACATTTCCTTATATAGTAATCACCCCTTAACCACAGCTTTGATTTCCATGTTTTCAGTTACCATCCAAAATATTAAATGGAACATTCCAGAAATAAACAATTCGTAAGTTTAAATTGCAGTGTTCTGGGTAGTGTAATGAAATCTTGCACTATCCCACTCCATCCCTCCTGGGATGTAAATTATCCTTATGTCTAATGTCCAACTGTCTATCTGTTCCTTAGTGACTTAGTAGCCATCTCAGTTTTTAGATTGACTGGCAATATTGTATTGCTTGTGTTCAGATAACCCTTATTTTATTGTTATAATTGTTCTGATTATTAGTTATTGTTTTTGATCTCTTACTATACCTAATTTACAAATTAAACTTTATCATAGTTACAGAAAAAAACCCAGTCTTTATATATGGTTCCTTGGTACTACCCATGGTCTCAGGCATCCACTGGGGGCCTTGGAAGGGAGCCTATGCAGATAAGGGGATACTACTGGACTTAGATGGTGTAATATTTCAACATAAGGGCTACATTGGAACAAAGGACAACTATAGACCTAGAGGACCAGACCCAGGAATGTGGTTCTCAAGCACTCCTTTCACCACAAAGCCTCCAAAAGTAGCCAGTCCCTTCTGAAAGTGTTCAGGTGTGAGCAGAGACAGGAAAACAATCATTAGTCCCAGCGGTCCATCCCTAGAGCCACTGTGAATCCGTATTCTCATCTGCAAAGTGGGAAGAATAATGATACTTTCCTCATGGTTCTCTTGTGAGCATTAAAAATAGAGAATGCCTGCCCAGTGCTAGCTCCGTGGAAGCACATGGAAGGCACTCATTCCGTGTGCCCGTCTGCACAGCACTGCTCCAAGTAGCGTTTCCTCCTTCCTTTGGACTTCTTCCTTCTCCCTACTTGCTGCCAGCGGGAGATGGGGGTGCAGCCTTCTGTTCATGCAGGCCTGTTCTCTTTTCTAAGCCCTCGAATGGCGTTCCATCCTCATCGCGGGCCTGTGACACTGGCAAGGCAGGATACTCCTGTGGTTTCATAGGGTCAAAGGAGCAGCCTCGTGCTTCGTGGTGCTTCTCGGTCTTTACAGCACCTACTAGTCCTGAGGGGAGGAGAAACGAGGACCGGCTCAGAAATGGAGAGAAAGTGGAGGGTTTCAAAACCAGAGCCGAATACTGCCAAATCTTTCTAATCATAAATTCTCCCTTAATCCACTTGACCCCTTGCTGCCCATCTCTCTACCCATGAGCACTTCAGAGTTAACATGTCTACAAATGACCTCCTTTATTTGGGTGCGAGAACCACAAATCCACTGTAATTTAAGACAAGGGGAGTTTGTTGTAAGAAAAGCATTTCCTAGCATCAGGGGAAGCCAGGGGTAGAGCTGTCCCTCCTCTGATGGAGCCATGTGACAGCCATGCCAATCTCTGTCCTGCTTCTCTTGTCCACCTCATTCCCTTGCTTCTCTCTATGAGGATGGGTTTATCCTAGTCAGTGCTGCTCTGCCCACCTCAGACTGGCTGGCACATGACTGCCTTGCCCTGTTGCTGCCTTTCTTTACCTGCTTGCTCATCCTTGAAGGTTCTGCTCAAAATCTCTCTTTCAGGAACCCCTTCATTGACGTTCCAGGCCAGGCAAGGACTCCGGTCTCCTATGCACAGAATCTTTGCTTTACTCGTAAAACTAGATGATGAAATTGATGACTTTAAAGTTTGTAGTCCCTCATTAGACTGAAAGCACCTCAAAGACAAAGACCAGGCCTTTTTCGTCATTGTAAACACAGATTTGGCACAGTCCCTGGCACACAGAGGCTAAGCAGGAGTTTTTAAATTGCACGGAGGATATGTGAGCCAATGAAAACATGAATGTTTCATGGGGCACGATAAATATTTTAGTCTCTATTTCTTTTTAGATCTTTTGATACAATTCATACTAAATATGCTAACTTTTTAACAGAGTTAAACTCCAGGAGTTTTTAAGTCACTCACACATAATAGGCTAGGAAGTTGATGGCATTTGGCTACAGGGCTTTTACAAAGCCAACTGCTCTATGGCGGCAGGAAGGAATGGTGGATCAAGAGCTGGCTTTGGGGTCTCACACCCCTGGGTTTGAATCCTGATTCCTCCAAAATGCCTTCCAGGTGGCCTATGCACAATATAGGATGGGAACTGGCATATGTAGTCCTTGGAGTCCAAATGAGATAACATATTAAAGTTCAGCTGTTATCACATCATACAAGATGGCAGTCATTATGCTTGTGATATCTTTTCATATGTTCCATAAATGAATGTGCTTTCCATCCAGATACTTTGCAGACAAGAAGAAAAAGAAGGTTCTAGAGCAGTGATGGCGAACCTTTTGAGCTCGGCGTGTCAGCATTTTGAAAAACCCTAACTTAATTCTGGTGCCGTGTCACATATAGAAATTTTTTGATATTTGCAAGCATAGTAAAACAAAGATTTATATTTTTGATATTTATTTTATATATTTAAATGCCATTTAACAAAGAAAAATCAACCAAAAAAATGAGTTCGAGTGTCACCTCTGACACGCGTGTCATAGGTTCGCCATCACTGTTCTAGAGGCACAATGTTCACCTGACTTTGGCTCTTGAATAACCTCTAGTAGAGGCGTGTGTGTCCCCATGGATGAGATTCTAGGGTACTGAGACACAATGCAGTTTTTTAGAGTGATAGGTGATATTGTGCTTTTTACTGCATTGCTTAAGAGCCCTTCCTTTCTCCTTTTCTTCCTTCCTTCCTTCCTTCCTCCTTAATATTTATTGATTTTTAGAAAGGAAGGGAGAGAGAGAGATCAAAACATCAATGATGAGAAGAATCATCGATTGGCTGCCTCCTGAATGCACCCTACTGGGGACCGAGCCTGCAAGCCGGACATGTGCTCTGACCTAGAATTGAACCATGACCATCTGGTTCATAGGTCAACACTCAATCACTGAGCCATGCCTGCCGAGCTAAAGTGCCCTTTCTTGATGGAAGAATTGCAATGTCTCATACTCAGTATGTATTGGTGATCCGTAGGGAAAAGATTTTTTTTTTGCAGTGATATTTTTGTTTTCCATCTACACTATTTAAAACTTTTCACTTCCCCTTTAGTACCAAATAAACCATGAAATCAGATAAATAGGTAGATATTTCCTGAATGTTACTTTAAAAAACACTTCACTGGAACTTTAAATGTGTGCAGGTGTTTTGCTTCTGCCTTTGGGCATAATTATAAAATTAGTCATGGTTTCATGCATATTTAAAAATTGTTTTAATGAGGATTTATTGGAGGGGGTCTGGTTACTGCTACAGAATGTAGGAGAATAACCTCACCTACATGCCTATACTCAGTAAGGCAAATGTCAATGGGTCAACACGTGATGGAATGTATGTAGGCACTATCCCACACACAGCTCAGATGAGGGCACTGCAGTCATGTGAGCATCTTATCTAGCACAAAATAAAGAGAAGATTCGATGAAATGCACCAGCCCATTCCATCAGTACCCATTCCAGTTAGATGTAGGATTCCTCTTTTTACTTCCTGCACTTTTATGTCCTCCAGAGGTCCAGCGCTCGGAGGGAGGGGAGAGGCTGTGGTGGTGAGGAACCAGTCTGATTCACCTTTGCAATGCCTGGCACAGAGTAGGTGACCAACAAACCTTTACCACATGAAAGAACAGAAATAAGAAGTATTTCTGTGGTCTCATCTTAATTGAATTAAATATATTCCCTTCGACTTTGACTAGATGATGTTTGAGTGAGGAATATTGGCTTCCTACGACAGAATTGATATTTTGTTCACTGGAGGATATCTTTGGACCCAGGCAAGCAGGACTTGTAGAGTCCGGGAAATTGGGCTGGCATTACTGATAAATAACTCTGACTCCTGTCCATTTCTATAAATATCATATGAAGTCTTTAGAGAGATCCAAAGTGAGCTTGATTTCTAATCGATTTTTCCCATTTTGTTCAGTCTAAAAGTTACTGAATATACACCATGAGCTAGGTATTATTTAGACAGTGGCAGGCAGGGGATGCAATTTAGTCCTTGCCTGGGGGAACTCAGAGTCTGGTAGATAAGACAGGTGTGTACTAGTAAGCTCGTAATGGCAATATTAAGCAAATATGCAGAAATAGAAACTCACGGGCACAGAAATAGCATAGAAGAGGGAGAAATAGGGCTTTCAGGAAAGTGAGTGTGGAGAAGGTCTCTGGGGAGAAGCTTCACAAAAACTGAGGGAGGATTTTGAAAGGTGATTAGAAATTCATTGAAGGAAAATGGGGCAGGAGAGAATGCCATTCACAGCAAAGGAACAGCAAATGCAAATGTACAAACACCTGAAAAAGCACAGGGGATCCTGCTTGGAGTAAGTACTTTTGGGAAGTGAGAGATCTCAGCAGAGAAAACAGAGTGGCTGGAATGGTGAGAGATGCTGTTAGAGAGCTGAGGAGGCTCTATGCTCTGCCAGCGAGCAGGGCAACACTGACTATAGCATTAGATTCACCTGGGGACCTAAACAAACAGTGCTAATGAGAATGGAAATAGGGATTGTGGAAGAGTAATTGCCATATAGTCAGCTGCAATATATATTGATTGAATGAATGAAATGAGAGAGTAACATACTGGGAAATAGTTTGGGTTGAAGCACAGATTGACCCTGGAAATGCCCTGTTGCTGTATTGAATCTGGTGTTAAATTGTCGGTGTGCTTGTTGTAGCTAGGACATGTTTTCACCACTGGTATACTGACTGCCAACGAGGAAACAAAGGAGGGAGCGTATCATAAAAAGAGAGGAAAGTGCTTTCTCCTCTTTTCTTTATTCCCCATGTTTCATTGCATCTCATGCATTCTTAGGAAATATGACCTAACATTCTAAAGCAGCGTTTCTCAACCTGTGGGTTGTGACCATCGGAAAACACATATAGCATATCAGATATTTATATTACAATTCATAGCAGTAGCAAAATTACAGTTATGAAGTAACCACGAAAATAGTTTTATGGTTGGGGGTCACCACAACATGAGGAACTGTATTAAAGGGTCACGGCATTAGGAAGGTTGAGAACCACTGGAAGGAACCTGACCTTCAACTCTCGTCTCACCTAGTCAGTTTTCCTAGGACTAGTAAGGACTCCATGGCAGTGCCAGAAAATTAACCTACTCAGGCTAATTTGGGAACTCTTTCTGTTTTTTGACTTCTACTTTGCCTTTATTCCTTTACTTTCATTCCAATCAATCTTATGAGTGAAGTGGATTGAAAGCTACTTAGTGCCTCTGGGTACCTGTTTCTTAGAAATTTTACTATAGAGTCTTCTTTTACACACTTAATGATCAGTCACTAACTTTAAAGTTTTAAAGTGGTTCTGATACTTAATTTTATAAATAGCCTTATTGAGGTGTAATTTATATAACATAAAATTCACCCATTTAAAGTGTACAGCTCAGTTAATTTTAGCAGATTTATTTGGTTGTGCATCCCTGGTCACAATCCGTTTTGGAACATTTCCATTACCCTAAAAAATTCCCTCGTTCCCTTTTGCATCCTATCTTCTCTCCCAACCCCCAGCCCCAAGCAACTGCTGATCTGCCTTCTGTAGGTAGAGTTTTCTGTAATGTTTGGTAGAAACTTTCATCTGAATGAAATCAGAGTATCTGATACTTTTAAAATATATATATTTTCATTGATTTCAGAGAGGAAGGGAGGAGGAGGGAGAGATAGAAACATCAATGATGAGAGAGAGTCATTGATCGGCTGCTTCCTGCACGCCCCCCATGGGAGACTGAGCCTACAACCCGGGCATGTGCCCTGACCGGGAATTGAACCGTGACCACCTGGTTCATAGGTTGATGCTCAACCACTGAGCAACACTGGCCAGGTTCTCATACTTGTTTTTTACTTAGAAATTAAGTTTACCTTTAAAATAGCCAAGACCAACTAAATTAAGTTGATCTTATATTTCGCTATAAACAGCAGCAGGATAAATTAATTAGAGGAATTTTCTTAGCTGCTAAGACTTATTTATGCCTTACTGCTGAATTGCAACTTACTCTTTTTGTTTATTCAGTTTTGAGTTATGTGCTACATATTGTTTCTTCAAGATAGATGGAATAGTATTCTTCCCAACTTCAGGCTTTATTCAAAGTCTATATTATTATGACTCCCCCCCCTCCCGAACTTACAAGTGTGCAAAGGGAAGGAAAACGGAGATACCTAATGAGCCTTCAAACATTTGTGGGTAGCTGAATGGATGGAAGACGGATTGATGACTTCCATATATTCAGGTCTCAGGAAAGTGCTTTATATCAGAAGTTCTCAGGATGTAGAAAATGGATAATTTAGGTATATTTGAAATGAGATTTCACTCTGTGTGTTTCTATTTAACAGAAGAAATGGGAAACATGTTCTAGCAAGGAATAAAGCCTTGCAGTGGACGAAGTCCTATGTTTTACCGGAGTTTCCCTATGACGTCAGATGCCTGTTAGCAGAGCAGAAGTGTCCCGACCACAGCATGAGGATAAGGATCATTGAGTTTCTCCAGGCCGACATGACCAAGTATCTGAAAGGCTCACTGTGAGTAATTACAGGGCAGGCTGGTTGCTCTGGGGGAGGATCTGTTGTCAGAGTAAACTAGCATTTATTAGGAACCAACCCTTATGAGGTTTTGGATGACATATCAGTCATAAGTCCAACATTGCCCAATATTTGAATGTCTCCGTTGTTATATGGAAAGATTTGAAGAAAAGGGAGTGTAATTTAGACTCATTGTAAAGGAAGGGATTGGGCAACTTGGAATGAAACATGTCCTGTTGCACTGAACAGGTACCCCAGCACCCAGCAGTATAACGATGTGGTCAACGCCCTGCTGCAGGCCCACCCTTTCCTGGACGAGGACGGCTGTGGTTTTGTAAGTGACCGTTTTATAATCTCTGCCCTTTAAAAATAATAGCCTTGCCCTAACTGGTTTGGCTCAGTGGATTGAGTATGGGCCTGCAGACTGAAGAATCCTACTTCGAGTCCCGACAAGAGCACATGCCCGAGTTGCAGGCTCCATTCCCGGTAGGGGGCCTGCAGGAGGCAGCTGATGAATGATTGTCTCTCATCACTGATGCTTCTATCTCTCTCTCCCTCTCCCTTCCTCTCTGAAATCAATAAAAAAATAAAATAAAATAATTGCCTTGCATTGTTTAGTAATTTTATGTCTCATCCTCCTTTTTTCAGTTTTGTGCTCTCTCCCTCCCTCTCTTTCCTCTTTTTGATACTTTCTCTCTCTCTCTCTCTCTCTCTCTCTCTCTCTCTCCCCTCCTTTATCTTTTTTTAAAAAGACTTTATTTTTTTAGTTCACAGCAAAATTGAGAGGATGGTGCAATTACTTCCCTCCATGTACCCCTTGCCCTGACACATGCATATCCTCCCCCATTTTCAATATCCCCCATTAGAGTGGTACATTTGTTATTAGTGTATGATTGTCTAACTACTATGTTGTGCACCTGAAACTAATACAAAGTAATATTGAATGTAAACTGTAATTGAAAAAATATATTTTTTTAAAAGTGGAGAACTTTATGAAGACAGAAGAATAAGGTGAAAATTATACAATTTTAGGAATTAAAGAATCTAAAATCAATAGCGAGTATATTTACTCAATAGCTATATGTCATTGGAAAAATATTTTTAGTTTAGGGACTATAATTTTTATAGCAATATCATAAGATTGTTGTGTGGGTAAATGGAAGGATAGAGTTAATGTTTCTATTACTGTGATGTGAAAAGATTTGAAGCCCAAAGGTGTTAGATAAATAAAAAGTTTTATTGTTTATGTGGTATTATTTAAATCTCCTGTTTTGTTATTTTACACAGTTTTTATGGAAACGAGCCCTGAAAGATCGCTTTAAATATGTGAGAAGACCCATAGAAGATGATGAACAAGTGATGAGAAATAAGTGTAAATTTGGACATCGAAGAGGCCAGAGAAGGAAATCTCTTGCTGATACCAGATTTGATGAAATGAAAATTGCCCAAATAAAAGTAAGAATGAATCTTGAAATGTTCTGACAACTCATTGATTGGTTGATTGGTTTGGGGATAATAAGCAGTAACATTTGAAATCATTAAACCAAAATAAGATATCCTTTTGGTGTGGTCAGAAATCAACAAATCTGTGTTTTGCATAGCAAATAATGTGATGACAATAGTTCCAAAAAAGATCTTCCGAACCCAGTTTGAGCAGAGTTTGTTATTGAACATCTCATGTTTATTCTTTTCCAACCTTGAAAAAAACTAGAAAATCACTAACATTCTGGATCCTTGAATATCTTCCTGTCATCTTAAAATGCATCTTGTGTTCTTGCTGTTCTTATTGCTACAGAAAGATTTTAATACTCGTGTTGTAGGGTTAGGTACCTGTAGTTTCAAGGTGTCAGGAGGAAGGTAATCCACATGCATGGATACAAAACTCTGTAACTTTGTCCAGAAGGGATCCCACACCACCCAGGTGACTGTGAGGATTGTCAGGCTGAGGACCCAGCAAGGGCCTGGAGATCCCTCCCTCAGCAGCAGGTCTGCTATACGTAATGTCCACGTGGGTCCTAGTTATCTAAAAGCCAATATTCTTTAACTATCTCACAGCACCCAGATATCCTCAGAAACAAAATGTCCCCTGCTAATAAAGTAGATTGAACTCCTTAGGGAAGATGTCCAAACTACCAACTATGGAAGCTAAATCTCATGCTCCCTCAATTCTATTTCCAACCCAATCCAACCTGAATAGGTAAATCCTAACATTTCACCACAAACACATTTATGTTAGTAAATGTACTTATTGTAAGTATTCTATTTTCTTTTTCAGCTGGTATATTTACTTGCTATTAATAGAGCAACATATTGGGTTGTAAATATTTCTCTCTTTTTTGAGTCTAGCCCGGCAAGAGAGTGGTCCAGTTCCTGAGTAGGGGCTGCTAGGGATTGAGAAAATGAAAGAAAGAGACAGACACAGAGATGGAAGGAAAAAGCTGGGGCCAGGTGGGACTACTGTCCTCTGATGGAGAGACAGGGACCCAGAGCTGATACAGAGTGTTTATTTTATACAGCAAAGTACCAGGAAGTCTTACTAAAGCCCAAGACAAAGGAGATTATGTGCATTCTTGTGGCTTCTTTGTAATCATCACTTCTGGGTGGGCCCGGATAATCCTGTTTGTTCCTGGTGCTTGGCTGGATTTAGATAATGAAACCCACCCCCTGGCGCCTGAGCTGAAGGTCAGGCTGACAACACTCCTGCCTCTGGCAAGGTGTGTTTCCAGGACATGGCTCTGCCAACGCCACTGGATTCAGCTGCCAATAATTAAAGAAATGCTCATGTGCCTTCCCAGGTGCTCTCTACATTGGGTCATCTCAGTTTTTATTAACACATTTATAAGCTTGAGGACATAGTAATATTTTAAAGCAATATTTTGTAAACCATCCATTTCAGTATCTACATAAAGGACAATTTTAGATAAAAGTATATGTATATTTAAAATATTTTACTATAATTTTCAGTGAGATTTTCAAATCATTAGCTAATTAAGATAATATAATTCTATGTCTGCTGTTTGATGAGAAGATAAAGGCAGATGAAAGGTAACTAAATTTAGTGGTGTAACTTTTTAAAAATGTTGACTGCAATATTCCAATATAAACTAAAATCTTAATAAGATAGAATTACATTTATTTTAAAATATCTTTTATGTGGCTCGGTTGGTTGGAGCATCATCCTATACACAAGTTTGATTCCCGACCAGGGCACATACCTAGATTGCAGGTTTGATCCCATCAATGTTTCTCTCTCACATTGATGTTTCTCTCTAAAAGTCAATGAATATGTCCTCAGGTGAGGAAACATATATATATATATATATATATATATATATATATATATATTTTTTTTTTTCTTCATATTCTTAAAATTAAAAGTCACTCTATAAAGGAACATAATTATGCCTAAATTGATTTTCACAAAAAATTTGGTTTACAGTATACTAAAATCAGATTTCCCTTATAAATTAACATTTTACATATTCAGTCTTCCTTCTTTTCCTATGATGCACTTCCCACTAAAATTCATTGGAATGGATGAATAGTAATATTTGAAAATTAGCACTAGAACTCAAGGGTAAGTCCATGGGGTCAGAGGTCAACCTCAGGGACACAAGGCTAAATAGCAGTTTCTCTTTTGTTGACGTATCATCATTGAACCCATTGTATACTTACCATTGTGTTTCTTCTCAGAACCACTTTAGATCTTCATAAACTATGGCCCGTCCCTCCCACCTCTCTGTCTAGTCCCCCCAGACATGCCTGAGTTCTAAAATGAATCCTGCTAAGGCTCATGCAGTGGGCTTTGCAACAAAAGACACAGGGAATTGAATGCATTAAGGCCCAAGATGAATTAAGTTGCAACTGCATTTAGTTTTGACCTTCCTGTCAACTGGGGCAAAAAGAGATTATAAAGTGATCATTGCTCACCATCCCCAGTCAAGTCTCTTCTTTTTAATCTTCTTTTTAATCTTTTAAGTTATATTTTCCTAGGAATTTGTACACTTGCTCTATGCTTTGTTAGTCATCCTATGCTCACAGAGAGTGGGCTTACCTGAAGCTGTCCTAATTGGCTTGTAAAAGCCTTGATGTATGAGCATTTTAGATTCCTTAGCATCATTTTCATCTTTTACAGGCAACATCTGTTCCCATTCTGGTCAGGTAGACAGTTTGTCAAAATACTAATTCAAGTGTAGTTCCACCTGAGTGTCCTCTCAACTAATTTTCCCAGAAGGATTTTTTTCTTTTCTTTTCTCCTAAAGCTGATTGTCTTCCTTATTTATTTATTTATAATATATTTTATTGATTTCAGAGAGGAAGGGAGAGGGAGAGAGAGATAGAAACATCAATGATGAGAGAGAATCATTGATTAGCTGCCTCCTGCACGCCCCCTACTGGGGATCGAGCCCGCAACCCAGGCATGTGCCCTTAGCCGGAATCAAACCTGGGACCCTTCAGTCCATAGGTCGATGCTCTATCCATTGAAGCAAACCAGCTAGGGCTGTCTTCGATTTTTAATGAGAATATGTCGAGTCTTTCTTAGCCATCCCACCCCACCCCAGCCAGTGTACCCAAGTGTACAGTGAATATAATTGACAGTGTAATGATTTAGCAACACAGAGTACCCACTGTGATTATTTTGAATTTGGATTATATGACATGGTCCTGCAACTATAAAAAGGCATTTAAAAAGAAAAAAATGCAAACAATAACAAACTTTAATTTAAGAACTTTTAATCTCTTAATATTTTATCTTCTGAAATTGAATGAGTAGAAATAAGCATTCCTGTTAAGTGTGAACCTTCTGGACAATCTAGACTTCCATGTAAAAGGGTATGTAGGAAATGAAGTTACTCATATCTCTGTCAAGAGAACAGATAATTCCACAGTAATTAGCTACCTGATTTGTTCACTGTTAGACTGTCCATTTGCTAACCATGTTCGATGCCAAGTGTAATTACACATGATGATACGCATCTTTTGAGTGCATTATTATAATATGATTTGTATTATATAAAATATAAAATGAGTGCAATGCAGCCTATAATTCAAATTTCATGAAGGGTAAAATTGAAATGTTAAATATGCAACATATTGATATTTTGAAAATATTTTTCAGGAAGAAGCTATTTGTTTAGATTCTGAAGTAGATGAACATATTAGCTGGTTCCAGCAAGAATATGTGAAAACAGTCAAGGACTGGAGGGAAGTTGATAAGAGGATGAGCCAGACTTTGCAAATAAGAAGGAAGTTGATTGGCAGCAGAACGCCTCTGAAGGACATCCTTAAAATGTTTCCTTTCCTGAAGTGCCCTTATCAGGTACCTTTATTCGCTTATAATACTCTCTGGTTGTAGTGTCCAAATTGATTTGTCTTTTTCCTCTTGGAGTGGAAACAGGACTAGGCAGCAAGTGTGAATCTCAATAGGGTGTGTGAGGCCCCCTTCGCTACAACTAGGACCATTTGGTGAGAATTTCTGGGACCTATTTCTAATGACATGCACTGGCTGCCTTCAGATTTAGTTCCCTGTCAACAGGAAGTGGGGAGGGGGGCAGTGATGGTGGAAGTCTCTGAGGGGAAGTGCTTAGCCAGTGGCTTAAGAACAGGGGATTCCGTAAAGATAAACTGGTTTTGCTTTCATCTTGTACTCAAATATCTTGTCACAGTTTATTTCTAGCTGATCTTACAGTCTTTAAAGCTCTCCTCTTTCTCTAGGATTCCTTACAACACTAAGTTTTGGTATTTTTCAAGGTTTGCCTCTTAAAATCTAAGTTTTCTTCTTTTTGCCTCTGGTTGGATATTGCCAAAACGTAACAATGTAGTTTTTACCTAAAGAAATGTAAGATCCTAGAATCTTAATCTTAGTTAGGTAACCTCAATAGCTAAAATATGCATATATACCCATTTAATTGGGTCTGCATCCAAAGTTTTAGTTGTACGGGTCGGAGTTTGCCATGTCCATTACTTATCATTTCCTGCTCACTTCAGACTTTCATTCTTTCCTCCTTCTCTGTCCTAAATCTTTACTTCTCTACTAAAGCTACTCAAATATCTGGTATATACTTTAAACTACATTCAAAGTTTAAAATAATCCTAAAGAGTTACTTACTTCCCTTTCATTAGCTTTTCTAGTGATCTGATATCATTTTCTTCTTTCAGATGTTCAAAGAATTTCAACTTCTTACAAGAACAGATATTTATAAGAAAACAAGGCACGTTTTGGAATCCTATTCAGACAATATACTGACTTCTTTTTCAGTGGTGGACAATCCAATCAACATTGCGCTGCAAGAAAAAATGAAACAGCACACAGATGAGGACATGTTGAAATGTTAGTAAGCCTGGGAGTGGGGCTATCTGGTCTTAGTCATCTGTATAATTCAGGATGGTTGGAAAAGTTCTGTTTTCATGATGAGTAAAATTTAGTGAAACAACATATGGGAGAGAAAAAAAAAATTCTCAAATAAGAGGTGTTGGGGTATAAATACAAAAAGGACACTTGATCCTATAAAGTATATTTAGGGAACCAGTAATCTGTTAATTTCATAATCTAGATCACAAGGTAGAGCTTGATAAAAGGACAGAGATCTGGGGGACAGAACACGAGATCTTGAATGTTTATTAGATGGGCATGTTGGTTAAAAATGGTTGTGAAACACCAGTCTAAGAAGGCTTGTTTGTTCTCTGTAGACGGTAATGATTTTTTTAAAAATCCAGGTGCTTTATACTAGCTTTGCTACAACAGTTAGGAAAAGGTCATTTTACTTGGACTGTAAGCATGTTTGCTTTGACAGATATGAAGATGACAGCCACATGTTTACTCCTCCCAGATGTGTTTGGGGATGATCCCAGCCTTTTTGTCATCGTGAATGAGAAGGTATGCACTCTATCAGTGATCGCTGGTTTGACATTTCACATCTTCACATTTGAAAGCAGGATGGTGGTCTATTTGGAAGTATGTTGTATCACTTTTACAAATATGCCAATTTGCAACAAGCTCATTTATTATAATAAATCCAGACACTTTGTATTATTTAGCTATTTTACACGTCCCTTTTTTTTTTTCAGGTGCAAGTGTCCACTCCCGTGTTAGAAGTTAAAAACCCTTTCAACATTGATGTCTGTGAATTTTCTCTGTATTTAGAAAAAGAAAGACTCACAAAAGTGGACGACTGTGTTACGGCCCTGGCTGCTCTAGTAGCTGCCTTTCATGTATTTGGGATCCAGTGTCCGAGTCGACTGTCCCAAACGCTCAACTTCCTGGAGACACAGATTTTTGATATGCACAGTCCCTACGTTCCTTCTATGAAAGAAAAGGAAGAGGAAGTAGGGTTTCAACACCCAGTCACTTAATAGCATGCTAAATATTGTACAGTGGGGCCTTGACTTATGAGTGTCCAGACTAACGAGTTTTTCGAGATATGAGCCGTCTCGGCCAATTTTTGCTTTGAGTTGCGAGCTAAAATTCGGGTTACGAGCCAGCTTCAGATACCCCACCGCTAGTTGGCACAGCGAACGTCACAGTGAACGCCACAACATCAGCCCAGCATCACGTGTCTCACTCATTCACTTTTTGATTTGACATACGAGTAATTTGAGTTACGAGCTCCGTCACGGAACGAATTAAACTCGTAAGTCAAGGCCCCACTGTATTAGAATTGATCTCTGGGACGGCCAAGACTTTACAAAAAATTGAGTTAGAGTTGTGGTAGATAATTAGGAAATCATTTTGTCTCAAAGATGTAAATGAATTTCAGTGCATTTTTTAAATCCTTACCAGAGGACACATTTTTATTGATTTTTAGAGAGAGGGAGGGAGAGAGAGAGATATCAATATGAGAGAGAAACATCAATTGGTTGCCTCTGACTGGGGATCGAACCTGCAACCTTCTGCTATACAGGATGATACTCCAACCAACTGAGCCACTCGGCCAGGGCTCAATGCTTTCTGTCTTTAATCCTAAATACTTAAATTTTCTGAAATTCTGTAATAAAATAATACTTAAAGAGCTGTTTATTTATTTTTAAATATATTTTATTGATTTCAGAGAGGAAAGGAGAGGGGGAGATAGAAACATCAATGGTAAGAGAGAATCATTGATTGGCTGCCTCCTGCATGCCCCCCTACTGGGGATCAAGCCCGCAACCCAGGCATGTGCCCTTGGCCGGAATCGAACCTGGGACCCTTCAGTCCGCAGGCCGACGCTCTATCCATTGAGCCAAACCAGCTAGGGCCTGTTTATTTATTTTGATTTGATTTGAGAAATACCAGGGTCCAAGTTACACTTTCATGGGTGCATTTGTTTTTAAAAGGCACACTTCATATTTGCTAAGTCTTTGGGTTAGGGTATGACCTTGCTCTTAACTCAATGTGCCCACCTTTGAAAGTCTAATGCCCAGGAGCTGCACATTTGGGGGCTGGGGGCTGCCTCCTTGGTCTGACCATTGCTTGGAGACGTTTCTCCTGATGTTCATTAAAATGCTAAGCCAGTGAGATAAGACGATGAAAGAGAAGCTGCCCACTCTACAATGACCACGTACTAACGACTTGCACGGGAATCAACAGGGAGAGTACATAGCAACTTGGCACGTGTCACTTTCCCATAAACCACCTCCTATTCCAGTTTCCATTTCTTCCCTTTCATTAGAATATGCCTTTGTTCCTTACGAACTTTCCTTTATTTTCCCCATTAGCGCCGCCCCCCCCGCCCCCCACACACACTTTTTAAATTTCACAATCGGTTTTATTTCTCAAGTTCTTAAAGCTTCCTTCCCTTTGGAGGCCTGCAATGTCTATGGCTGAAGTTGAAGGAAAGCCTCTTTGTTCTTTTAGGCTGGGCGAAGGGATGGCGGTGGGTCTATGGGAACAGTGGCCAAGTTTGGCTCCAAAGATGTGAGCTGACCATAAGGGCAGATTCACTTAAGCTTTATTATCCCTTTCAGTGGTGCTCCTATCTCCAGTGCCTAGCACGGCCTGGCCACTTGGTAAATTTCCAGTGTTGCTGGACTAACCGAACCCTGCTTTGCTTGGAGGCTGACTCTCCAGAATCAAAAAGTTGCAAAATGGCAGCCAGGGGCTGTATTTCAGTCCACAGACAGGTCTCTCAGGGCTTGCACAATGTTCCCTGAAACGTCTGAAAATGCCTTTAGGTGGAAAAGGTCCCATCCAGTTGCACATTCCCCATCCCTCCCTTGTGTCTTAACCCTAGCCTGCTTCTCCCCTTCCAGGCTCTTCTCTGCCATCATGACCCTGACTTCCTTGGTGAAGACTGAGACTGTATCCCCAGGAAGGAATGGGGGAAAGGTTTCCCCCTTCTTGAGGGACACTGCTCCACTCTAAGGATGCTCCATGCCTTGCCTCTATCTTAACATGATGCTTAGAATCCAGTGAGGTTTAAAAGTCTTTTTTTTGTTATATAGACTTTAAACCAGAAAAGAAAAATCCCCAATGGGTGTGAATCCTACTTGACATAACAATAGAATTTTTTTTATTATTGGCATTACTACAGATGTCCCATATTTCCCTCTCCTTTGCCCCTTCCACTCAGCCCCTGCCCCACCCCAGGCTTTCCTCACACTATTGTCTGTGTTCATGGGCTATGTATGTATTTCAGTTTTGAATTTTTTGTTGCTCTTCACATCGGCTGGGACATAGTTTGACAAACAATTCTCAATCCTGCAGTCCTTACACAGCTAGTGAGTACCCGTGTGATACCGTCCCAGGTTGATGTTGTTCCTGTTCTCATGCTCTCCTCCTATTGACAAGTTTTCTTAAAAATCACACATATGTACAGAGGTATCTGCAATTAAGATTTTATTTCATTCATGTCAGATATAACAAGTGCAATTTGAATGTACAAATTCTGAACAAAACATAAAAAAAGGAAATGAAAACTAACAGAGCAAAACTTGTTTAAGCAGATTCATGCAAAGAAAGGAACACTAGATATCATAACCCTGTTTTTACCTGGAATGATGACATAGGCAAAAGACTGCTAACAGACCTCCAGGGGAGGGGTGGGATGGGGGGAAGTAGGGGAGACAGGAAAGGAAATTCTATACCAGAAAAAAACAAGAGCAACTAAAGAGGGGTGGAACTTGCCCAGAATTCAGACAGCATGCTGCAAACCTACTTCCTACTTTTAAGAGAGACCTTGAATTAATGTTCAATCCTGAAATTACATCCAAAGGCTGATAAAATAATTTACCTTTTTGTTGGAAATGCATTCTTGCAAAAGAAACACTACCAGCTATCATTGTATAGGTAATCAAGGGCTTTCATTTAAAGTGCATCTGTATGCTTACATAGTGAGGCGAATTGTTCCACAGAGAAAGGAATCTCTCCGAAATGGAGGTTCTCGAGTGATTGTTTTGGGAAGTCGCCTCCCTGTTCTGTGAGCATTTAGAATCTTTGCTGGTGTTGCTCCCTCACACCCTGCCTTCTTAGTCACCTCTCTCCACAGCCAGCCCTCAAGGAACACCTTCTGGTTTGGAGGACAAGGCAAGATCTGGGACAGAGCTGCTTAGGGATTAGTGTTTCTATGGACAGAACAAGCCCTTCACTGATCTCTGAAAAGCACCTCAATGACAATTAGAGAGAAGCTCAAGATAATCTCATAAATAGTTTCAGATCCTTACAATCCCCCTCCCCCCATGTAACTGCATATTACATGACATTGGACTCTACAAGAGCCCAGCACACAGGGCATCACGATGGTGAGACGGATGCCATTCAACTACATCACCTAAGTTATTTATACTGATATATTTTATTTTTCAATTCCATTACTTATGTACATGATTTTTGGTAATTATAGTAAAGATGCTGGTGAACGTAATTTGTTTAACATTTCATAATACGTGCAAAAGCAAAAACACAGATTTAAGGAAAAGTGATTTTTACAACTATTCGGCCCCAACAAACGATGACAAGCAGTTAGGCAATATCATGACTTGCAAAGTTATACTTAGCATAATGTTGCAATTCAAAATATGGCACAGAATTAACAATACAGAAAACCAGCCGTCCCACTGGCTAAACTTAGCCAGGTTTAGACACTATTTTGGTTTAGGTTGAAATTTGATTATATAAAAAGATTCCTGAAAGTATTGAAAAAGAAACAGTGTACATGAAAGAGAATTCATCAATGTTTATAAAATGCCAAAAAGTCATACTCTGCCCCCCATTGTCCATAAATAATTAATGAAGCCCTCCCTTTCCCCCCACCCCCCCAGCCTCAAAAAGATTTACAAAGATAAATTTAGCTCAGTGAACAGAACCAAAGGATGACTGTTGTTAGACAGTACCTGGTTAAAAGCTCAAGCACTTTCATAGGAATTCATATATATTGTCTCTGGAGGAATATAAATAATCTGATCGCATTGCTCTTCTGAGTTTTGGAGACTTCTCACTGAGGAGTTAACTGTCCTTGTGCTTTGAATAAAACATGAGCTTTAAAGCAGAAAGCTGATGGTATCCAAAATTCACCATCTTCAAAGTTCATTGTGAGAGTTCTTCTCTGCAGCTTTGAACATCAGGATAGAATTGAAAATTTTGAGAGCAGGGCCCAGCTTAATGCTCATAATTTTGACAATGTCTGTTTGCGTCATAAGCAGAAATGCTTCTCCATCAATTTGCTGAAATGGGAGTAAAAGACAAAAGACCGTGAGTTAATCGGATATCGTGTTATGGGGAATAATCAAGTTTAAATTATCAGCTGTCTTATACACAGCAACACTAAAACGCACAGGCAAGGGAGTTCAGGTGTACCAACATTTCCTGATAAACGGATCTTTCTTATCTACAACAACACAGCAAATGTGGACTGGGGGCAGAGTGAAAATTCATTCATCTGAAAAATTGGCTCCCAGGGAAAGGGAAGGTGCCCATACCTTCCAGTGATTACTCAGAGGTGCGGACTTAAGAAGAATGTGGGAAAGTGTGGGGTGCCTCAAATTCAGTTCCTATCATCACAGGTTTTAGTCTAAAATTAGAGATGAAAATAGGTACGCAGATATTTGTGGCTACAATCAAAGGCTTCGGACAAACATATCAGCTACATGCTAATCATTTTTTTAAAATTAGTCTTCCACCATGAAGAAAAAAACTGGTAACATTTCTGGAGTAGCCATAATTATTCTTCACAAACAAAAGAAAAGCAGTTACTAACAAGGGCAATTGACAGTGTAATTGGAAGAACATGAGATTGGTGTTAAGAGTTGTAGACTCTATACTGGTTCTTTCTCTACTTGGGTAACCATGAGAAACCCGTTTCTCGCTCTGCGTCTCCTCCAAGACTAACAGACGATGCTCCTGCAGAATAGCGTACTATGAAGATGATGTCTAGTTTAGTGGGCAGAGTAAAGGAGTGGCATCTTTTAATATGACTTTTAGGTCTTGTGGAGTTCCACCATCTTAAAAGAAATCAATTCACTTCTTTTTCAGTTTTCCTATTTTGTACAAAAAGTAAACCACGCATTTGTTCTATTAGATCACACTGAAAACATTGACAGCGATGTACTGTTCTGAGTTGAATTGTGTCCCTCCCAAATTCATATGTTGAAGTCCTAACTCCCAATAACCTCAGAATGTGCTCTTAAAAAAAAAAGTTTTTATTGATTGGAGAGAGAGAGAGAGAGAGAGAGAGCGAGAGAGGAAGAGAGAAACATCAACGTGAGAGAGAAATACTGATTGGTTCCTGAACCCGAAACCTGGATCTGTGTCCTGACTGGGAATCAAACCAGCGAACTTTTGGTGAACAGGATTAACACTCAACGAACTGAGCCACACCGGCCAGGGTCAGAATGTGATCTTATTTGGAAACGGGGTCATTGTAGATGGAATTAGTTAAGATGAGGTCATACTAGATTAGACTGGGCCCCTAATCCAAGATGACAGGTGTCCTTATAAAAATGGGAAATTTGGAGAAGAGACAGATGATTTGGACACAGAGAAGGAAGATGATTGAAGACAACACCACCTACAGTCAAGGCACAGAGGCCTGGAGCAGGTCCTTTCCTCACAGCCCTGGGAAGAAGAAACCTACTTGTCAAAGACTCCTAGCCTCCAGAATTGGGCGGCAGTACATTTCTGCTGTTTAAGGTTTATGGTATTTTGTTACAGCAGCCCTAGCAAACGACTACTACTCTAAATTCTGCAAACAGTTCATTAAATAAAGGCTGATATAATTAAATAGCTATTTCTTAAGATTTTCCTCTATCCTCAAAAATAAAAAAAAAACCTGTGAATCTAAACTGTCTGTATACTTAATCAGTACTAGTAAGAGCTACAATCATCATGTACCACTTCAATAAACAATTATGTGGGAAAAGTTGCTACTTTCTGGCAAGGAATAGCCTCCTGTCTTAAAGGAGAAGGAAAGACATTCTGATGTTAAATTCTGAGGGTAAGACCTGTTTAGTGGCAGGTCTGAGAAATGCCCTAATGTGTTTTGAGTCATTTGCTCTGGTCATTAGCTTGTGTTATGACAGCCCTCGATAAAGCAAGGCCAAGCAGAGAGGCAGGTCTAATAACAACACTTCACTCAACCACGGCAGACCTTAGCAGAATGAACAATGTGAGAGAAATCTTCCAAATCATGAATGAAAGTGTCAGCTAGCACACCTGCTCCCAAGGAGCTCACTGCAAAGACTGAACTGTGTTACTATAACCTTGGGCTTCACGGAGTCTCCTTCTGAGACTATGTAAGAGTTAAACATGATGGATGACTTATGAATAGGACCATTCAGAGCGCAATGAGGCTGGGATCTGAAAGTTGGAGTGGAATAAAGTTTCGGTAGATTATTATTTTTAAGGTTACACTGAAAAGGGAAAAAATCACCTGAAGCGAGTACCAGTCTATTACAGCTGCTCTGATGCGTGGCCGTAAGGACAGGCCTCGGTTGGGAGAAGGCAAATTTAATTGAGAAAGTACTTTCTAAGAACAAGAATCACTGCAATGTATTATGGCGTTTATTTTTCATTTGTTGCTTTATTTTTTTTAAATATATCTTATTGATTTTTTACAGAGAGGAAGAGAGACGGATAGAGTTAGAAACATCGATCAGCTGCCTCCTGCACACCCCTTACTGGGGATGTGCTCGCAACCAAGGTACATGCCCTTGACCGGAATCGAACCTGGGACCCTTCAGTCCGCAGGCCAACGCTCTATCCACTGAGCCAAACCGGTTAGGGCTCATTTGTTGCTTTTATAATATACCCAGACTGGCCCAACTGCAGAGATTAAGTATCTTGCTAAAGGCCCCAAACTAAGGAGGATTTGGAGTTCAGGGGGGCTCCCACCTTCCATGCCATTGCTCTTCCCACCATGCCCTCGGGTTCTTTTCTAGTGCTTTCCCTCTGCACACCACAGCAGCATGCTCTTTGTCTTCCCAGAGTGTAAATAAATGAGTATATTCACTCATTTAAAAATTACTAAACATCTATTATGTTGCAAACACTCTTCTCGGGCTTGGACATACAACAAATAAAAAACAAACAAAAACAAGCAAGTAAGCAAATAAAAACTCCCTGTGGAGGAGTTTACACTCTAGTAGTGGGAGATTGTAAGCAAAATTAATTAATTAGAAATGAATTAACTAATTAATTCTAAAAGGTGGTTAGTGCTCTGAAAAAAATCAGCTGGTTGAGGAGATGAGCGGGCAGTCAGGGCAGAGATGGATGTGTGGTGGCAGGTGGCAATGTGAAGCAGGATGGTCAGGAAAGGACTAATAGAGAAGGTCACACCTGAGCAGAGGGAGTGAGCCATGTGAACCTCCTGAGGAAAAGCACTGCAGGTACAGGGAGGAGCTGGGTATGCCTGGACAATCTGAGGGACAGCCAGGGGCCCAGTGTATGGAACATGTATGCAGGGGGCAGAGTAGAAAACGTGGTCAGGAGTTGAGAAGGTACTGGGGTGTCAGACTGTAGGCCCTGGTGAGGATTTTGATTTTTCCTCTGATTTACTACTGAAAGGATAGGTATGGAGGAGTGACATGATCTGGCATGTTTTTGCAGGATCACCATGGCTCTGCTGGGAAGAGATTGTAGAGGAGCAAAAATAGAAGCAGGGAAACTCATTAGGAAGTACTGTCTTAATCCATGTGGGAGATGATGGTGGCTCAGACCAGATGGGAAGTGGTGAAGGTTGAGAGAGAGCCAGAATCCCTATGTTTTTTTTAAAAAAACACACCCAATAGTGCCCTGGCCAGTTTGGCTCAGTGGACAGAGCGTCAGCCAGGGGCTGAAGGGTCCTGGGTTTGATTCCGGCGAAGAGCATGTACCTTGGTTGCAGTCTCGATTCCTGAGCCTGGTCAGGGCAAGTGTGGGAGGTAACCCATCAGTGTGTCTCTCTCACATTGATGTTTTTCTCTCTCTTTCTCTCCCCATCTCTTCCACTCTCTCTAAAAATCAATGGAAAAATATCCTCAGGTGAGGATTATCAACAACAACAACAAATAAAATACACCCAATAGAATTGTCAAGACATTAAATATAGTGTAAAAGAAAGAGAAGTCAAGAATGGTTTCAAATAGTAGCCCATCCTAACACCTGAACTTTGCCATTTAGAAATGACTTACATCTTTGTTTTACAGCTTACCTCTAGAACTTTTTAAAACCAACACCTGCTGACCTTGCTAGGCATGTGAGAGCAAGGATTGTACCCTATTATCTCTCTGAATCAACTGTCTCACCGGAGCATTACATGGAGTGACATATACATGGAAAAAATTTACCAAGCTTTTTATAGGATGAATGAATAAAGGAATGAATGAATACATGAATGACACACGTGATAGTGAACATTCACTGTCTTGCTTCGCTCCTCACAAGAAGGCTCTGGCTTTGAGGATAGTAGGTGCCTGAGGAGAGTCTCCAAAGATACACCATGAAGAAAAAACTCATTCAAAGAAATAACATATCATTGGAACCTGAATCATACTTAAACTAAATAACAGAGCAAATCCAGGTGCATTATTTAGATGTTCACAGAACTGAAGACGAAATTTCTAAAACAAATATACTACAAATTTATTTTTTAATGTTTCTTTTTTTAAAAAGCATTTTCAAAGTAACAACGATGTGACTCTTTCAAAGAAAGAACAAAGCTCCCTGCAGGGGGTCTAAGTCTGTTCAGGGGTGGAAATTAACTGACAGTGGTCTACAGACACTTAGGAAAAGAATCTCAAAATATGAATATTTGCCAATTAAAGATCAACTGGAATGAAGATAAGGCATTTCTGAAATAAGAACACAAATCAGAAAAGTGCCGTTGAGAATCAGATCCATGTGCATGTTAACAGGCACCCAGCTGAAGCATACAAGATATCTAAGGGTGTCATGACGCTGGCACCAGGGGCTGGGTTCTGAGCTCTCCTGCGACCCTTGCAATGCTCTTCATTGAAAGTGTGTTCTTAAATAGCTGAGGCCAAACAAGGCGTATGCATTTGTAACTGCAGACGGCAGACGTTGGAGAAAGCCTTCTGAGGTTACTTATTCCTTCTACCTTCTGGTAGCCAAGATGAGAGTGATAATTTGTTCCACTTGGAGGAGCTGATAGGCAAGTGGCTTACTGCTAACGGTCTCCAGTGGAGTGTCTCTTGCTGTACTCAAACAGCATTACTTCTGGTGTAGTAGGACCCAAGTTCCTTTTTGTTCTAATACTCCATACAGGTGATATCATTATTAACCATCCCTGCACTGAAACCCTAGACCAGGAGGTGAAAACAACTAAAAAAAGAATCTTCCAACAGCAGACTGTAATGAATATCAGTTATTATAAACATTACTGAATAACATATAGGATCTAAAATATTATTTTAGCAATAATGGCAATAGTATTTATCATAAGTATCAAATGGAGTTAATCTTGGTGCTGTTAAAACTATGTTTGAAAATAAAATGGGAACTAATTTCCTGGTATTAAAAATAGAATGTTATGCCTTTTTTGTTTGTTTGTTTCTTTCTGTACTATAAACTATATAAATGCACGCTATTAAGTTTTGTGTTCATTGTTGTTGTTTTTTAAAGTAATGAGTCTAGTGCTACTGCTTTGGGGCATTATAAAATGGTACAAATATTTCCTTTACACCTAATCTTATACAAAGACATTTTTATACAACTGATTAATGCTGCTTGTTAGACAACTCTCTATCGACTTGCCAATTTCAACATAATCCATCTCTTTCCTCCTCTGCTGATGCAAAACATTTCATCCTTCACTGCATGTCAGTGCTCCGATCCCGGTAAGTTACAGGCTGCTGTTTAGTGGGACACTTACTTCATCTTTAAATACCTTCCCATGCTCTTCACACCCAGGTAAGCTCTGTATGAATTCTGATACCTGTCAAAAATAAGATAAAAATTCCAGTTTAAAAAGAGGTCAGAATTTAAATGCTCAGGTTCAAATTGTTGTACCTATATGGTTTAGTTGTTTCTCTCAGAATAATTTATCTTTCAAAAAAAAAGGCAGCAACACCTCCCCCTCCCCCTCCCCCATTCACTGTGTTCACTCATTAAGTCAGTAGTACTCCCATATCTGGTCCCTGGAAGACAAAGGAAATAAAATATACCTCATCTGTGCTCCACTTGGAAACTTTACTGGCAGGGATTCCGGCTACAGTTGGCAGAAGTTTGCTTTGCTGCTCCCAGCGCAAGGGCAGACATGGAATTGGGGACTTAAAGGACAGAAAGACAGTCGACCGACGCTGTGACTGCGGTACGCTAGGTTCTTCCCGGGCACCTGTCGATGGGAACAAATGGGAAATCACTCTCTGAAAAACTGCAAAAGAAAACCCCAAATACCATATGAGCTGGAGGTGAGGCTCTAGTTAATTCATTTGTTCCTTTCAACATATAGTCCCTGAATAATTATATTCTCCTTTGCCTTTACTGAAGGTCACCTGAAAGTGACCACAGGACACAACCTGTAAATTCAACTTACATGTTTGCTACATCACCCACTGAAGACATGTGTCATTATAACATTCCATGTTTCAGGTAAGATATTTGCCTTAGAACTCATAATTCTGAACTTAGGAAATTGTATTTGTTTTTCTCGCAGCTTTGGGTGCTCAGGTCTGGCCACTGTGTTCATTTACCCTGTTCTCTTCTTTTATCTCAGCCTTGGTTTGTTCTTTCAGTTTTAATCACACTGACCTTTTAAACAGTCAACTTAACATGTTTTTGAAATGGGATATGAAATTATTGCAACAAAAATAACAGAAAGGCAAGTGCTTTTGTCAGTCTTCATTTGAGGAGATCAAAATTAGAGTGCAGAATATTCTGCGTATCTGCTAGGTCTTCCGAATCCAAACTGAGTTTACTGCTGCTCTCCTAAAATACCCATTTTTCAGCAAATGACTTTATGTCCGTGAAACTCTTAGAGTTTTTCAATAATGGTCTTCTTACGATCCTTTGGAACAGAAATCTTTTCTGGAAACTACTTACTTAAAGCCCATGAGAAGAAAAGGGCCTTCCCCACACACGCTCTCCCCCTCATACCAGCTCAGCTACAGCAATCATTCAATTCCACCACAAATCTTTGCCAAATGGTTAGCTAAAGGCTTTTTTATCTGAGAATATTTTAAGCTATTTTGCATCTTTAAGAATATTTTAAGGTCTTTTCCTTGAAGAGTAAGATTTACAGAAAGGTATGCAAATCGTAAGTAGACAGCTCAAAGAATTTTCACAAAGTGAAGATGCCCGGAACAGGAAACCATGGGGCAGCCCAGCTAGAGCCTTCTTGTGTTCCCTTCCAATCAATCACACTCCTGCAGGACTTCTTTCCAGACTCTCTACTCTGTTCCACTGGATCTTCACACCAACATACAGATTTTAACTTTTTAAAAAATATATATTTTATTGATTTTCCACAGAGAGGAAGGGAGAGGGATAGAGAGTTAGAAACATTGATGAGCGAGAAACACTGAACAGCTGCCTCCTGCATGCCCCCTACTGGGGATGTGCCTGCAGCCCAGGTACATGCCCTTGACCGGAATTGAACCTGGGACCCTTGAGTCCGCAGACTGATACTCTATCCACTGAGCCAAACCGGTTAGGGCAACCCGCAAATTTTAATTACTATTATTTTATAAGTGTGCTGAGATCTGTGACCTAGGTCTTCTTCAAGATTGCCCTGACTATCCTTACTCCTTTGCATTTCCATATACATTTTAGGATCAGCTTGTAAAAAAAAAAAATGCTAGGATTTAGATTAAAATTACCACTAAGTATAGATCAATTTGGTGAGAAATAACATCTTTATAATATTGAGTCTCCCAATCCAAGATCAATGCATACCCCTCCATTTCTTTGGGTCTCCTTTAATATATCTTCTTAATGTTTTGTCCTTTTTCATGACCATCTTTTGTTAAATGTATTCCTATGTATCTGATGTTTTCTGTTGTACATTTTTAAAAAAAATTATTTCCGCCCTAACCGGTTTGGCTCAGTGGATAGAGCGTCGGCCTTCGGACTCAAGGGTCCCAGGTTCGATTCCGGTCAAGAGCATGTACCTTGGTTGCGGACACATCCCCAGTGGGGGGTGTGCAGGAGGTGGCTGATCGGTGTTTCTCTCTCATCGATGTTTCTAGCTCTCTATCCCTCTCCCTTCCTCTCTGTAAAAAATCAATAAAATATATTTTTTTAAAAATTATTTCCTACTGGTCTGTTGTGGTTCTTTTATAACTTTTGTCTTAAACAAGCCTAATCTAAATTTTGAATTGCTCTGAATGTTACAAAGTCACCATGCTGAATTAAAGAAAAAAAATCTATCTTACTGGAACTAACACCCACTGGCCCTGGTTCTACCTGAGCTCATATAGAAAAATATATCTTCTCCACATGAAACATGTCAATTCTTCAAATGTTTTTAAAAACCCCATCACAGTCCTTCCAATGAATCTCTTATAGTTGGCTTTAAGTTCTCATCCTGTTTTATTGAATGTATATTCTGAGCCAAAGATATAAACTTGTACCAGTTAGTTTTTATTATTATTTTTAATTGAAAAACATCTACAGAAGATATTTTTGTTAAGCATAAATATAGGGTATAACTTAAAAACATCCCTTAATTTCAGATATTCCCAAGAGTTTAGCAATTATTTAAAATACAATATTTGTAAATCCTTCAGGAGACAAACATACATGACATGGTAAGATTTCCAGTTCCACACTAGAGGACAGTAGAGCTATTTATAACTTATATTCTAACTAGAGGCCCGGTGTATGAAATTTGTGCAGGGGGGCGGGGAGGAGCCCTCAGCCCAGCCTGCACCCTCTCCAATCCGGGATCCCTCGGGGGATGTCCGACTGCCAGTTTAGGCCCCGCTGGCTCCTAACTGCTCACATGCCTGCCTGCCTGATCGCCCCTAACTGCCTCTGCCTGCTGGCCTGATCGCCCCTAACTGCTCCCCCAGCCGGCCTGGTCGCTCCCAACTGCCCCCCTCTGCCAGCCTAGTCGCCCCTAACTGACCCCCGCCCCTGCCAGCCTGGTTGCCCCACGCAGCCTGCTGTTCAGTTGTCCAGTTGTTTGGTCGTCCCTCACTAACCCCCCTGCCAGCCTGGTCACCCCACGCAGCCTGCTGGTCATTACTGTTACTGTGACAGCGTCCCAAACAATGTGCAGATTCCTCTATTATTAGTATAGATTGTTTTGCCACATAAAAGTCAATCTTTTCCAAAGCCATGCACTCTTTTTCGTAACTGTTTATAGTACTCCATCAACACGTGCCCCTGTTCACTCCATCAAGCTCCATTCTACTTTTATTCTATTTCCTGTATTCTTCACAGTTCCTTTCTAGGCTCCTACATTATCATTCCTTAAAAACTCTGCCCAGAGCCAGCCACACACTGGTAAATGATAGAGCTACGATGAGAATGGAGGCTGTTCTCCAACCCACCATTCACAAAGACAGAATGAAGCTTTTCTCTAAGAATCCAATATGCCCTGATTATAAAACCATCATAAATTACAGGTTTTTCTTGCTTTCCAAGTACCAGAAACATTCAAAATGATCAAATACTTGCACAGCACTGCCTATGTGCCAGGCATCATTCTAAGCAAGTTACAAATGTTGCTGCACTTAATCCCCATAGTAACCCATGAGGGGTCACCACCATTATCTTTCTGGATAATGAAACAGAAGCACTGAGGAGTGGTCAGTGAAATGTCCAGCAGGTGGCAGAGCAGGAATTCGAACCCTGACCATCTGCAGGGTTTATATACAGTGCTACTTCAAATACCATGAAACATACTGAAGACAGTAGCAACAGAACCTTTAAATTCATGTAAGTTACTGCTTTATGAAAATCAGATATGGAAATCATAGCATCACTGATGGGATCGGTCACTACAGGCAAACAGCCATTAGGTGACATTCTCAAATCTTAGAGGATAATCTCAACCAAAAAATGCACATGAAAAGCAAAGTCCCACAGGTCAATCATTAAAATCATAATCATAAAATCATAAACAATTTCTTATAAAAACAAATAATAATTATATAGCTATGTATTATTTATAAATATAATCTATATTATGACTAACAGTTATTATGACTTCATTGCTTAGCCAAACCATTGTAATTTTTTTTTGGCAAAGTTGTTAGGACCCATTATTTTCTCCAATACAATGTAAAACACTCAAGTGATTTTCTTTTCATTTGTGGTATTAAGACCATATTAATTCTATTTGGCATTCAATATACATCCTTAGATGAGTTTAAAATATGTGAAGCAAGTGACATCAACAATACCAAAGAAAATGTATGACAAGGACCAAACACAATGCCTTATCCAAACTTTACATACAATATGGTACATATGTGAAAGAGACTGCAAATATAGGTCACAGGTCAATCCATAGAATTATGAACTACAGACTCTATATATTCTTTTTTTTTTAAATTTTTGCCCGAGGATATTTTTCTATTGATTTTTAGAGAGAATGGAGAAAGACAGAGAGAAATATCAATGTGTGAGAAACACATTGATTGGATGCTTCCCAGAATCAAACCCAGGACCCTTCGGTCAGTAGTCCAATATTCTATCCATTGAGTCAAACCTGCTAGGGCTATATTTATCCTTAGCAATAAACTTTACTCGTATGATAATGGAACAAACCAATCGAATAAAGTTTATCTTTAATATAAAAGTGACTGCCAAAACCTAAATTTTGATTGTTGAGTCTGACTAGTAATATCCATCCATAATAGGAGACTATTATGGCTACCTCTGGCTTCGTGTGACGTCCTCACTTCACTTTCTGTTCTTTCTTCGAATTCTTCTCTGACATCAGCATGCTGATCTCTGAAAAACAAAACAAAATGAAACACACACACAGGCATTTCAATAGTTTGTTCAGCATCGCATCTCAACAACTGTTTTTCTTTTTTTTTTTTTTTTCATCCCACAAGAAGCCATAACTTTATTAATGATAGAAACAGTACAAATTTCAAACCAAGCTGCAGTAACTCTTTTGAAACACACAAAAAAGGGTCTTCCTTTTTAGATGGTTACATTGTTAATTCCATAATAGCATTTACAATATCATTACTGTTGTTCTTCAGGGCTCGGACTGCCTTTGCTCTTGACACATTTGCTTGTGACATGACCAATTCTATGTCCTTAACTTCCACACCTGTTTCATCAACCTCTTCCTCTTCACTCTCCTCTTGTACAGTTGGAGTCTGTGTGTTTTCTTGAATGTTTGAGACAGCTTCACCTTGAACTTTGAATTTCTCAGCAGCTGCTAGCTGTGCTTGCTGAGATAAATCCTCAATCTTGGCTTCACCAAAAACTATGTAGGTATCTGAAGCAGGGCTCTTGTAGACATCTGGTTTTGTGATGACAAAGAGGATATTCTTAGATTTCTGTATAGTGACCCTAGTAACCCCTGTAACCTGTCGAAGACCCAGTTTGGACATAGCCTTCCGTGCCTTCTTTTCACTCCGGCTCTGTTTTGCTTTACTGACTGGTTCTTCATCGATTTCAGCTGCCGCCGCCAGCTGGGCTTGTTGTGTGGTTGCCTGTGTGGAATCTTGTTCTTCGAGCTCTGGTACTGATTCATCACTGTCAGATTCTGTTCCAGACCCTGTCTCAGCCTGGGGCTGTGGCAACTCCTGCTCCGTAGCAGGGACGGTTTCTGTGGCTTCGCCGGGCATTTTGTGCGGGGAACGCGGAACCAAGATGGCGGCAGAAAGAGCAACAACTGTTTTTCTTAATTTAAAAACAAAAGGTGCCCTTTAAATGTTAGAATTTTTAGTTCTACTAAGAAGCAATTAATGCTAATAACATCTAAATGTTCATTTCCTCATGATCAATTTTCATTTACTGTTCAGAAAAGAGATTTCAAAGCTAAGAATGGTATTAAGATTAATTATTCTGGGAAATGTAACTATTGAATAATTCAACTTCAAATTGAGACATGTATTCACGAGGAATTTTACTTGTATTGTTTGGTAAGACAATTAAAAGACAGAAAATGCTTTCAATGTCCGTATCATTTAATCAATTTACTATATATACTGAGCGCCAGGATCTGGGATTGAGGCTGAGATTGGCTCAGGAGAATCAAGATTCTAGGAAGCTTTGCCTGGCTTCAACAGTTCAAATGCATAGGCTGACCTGATCCCACTCTTTCTGACCAGGAATGATCTCATGCTAATCTAAACCTGACAAGGATGCTCTAAAATGGAATGGACTTATTACAATCTTACTTCATAGCTCTGCCCTTAAGTCAGGAACAAAAATGGCTTTAAAGAGAACCAGGCACACACTATTTATATTTTCTTTAAAGCTACATTTCAGATATTTAACATTTTTCCACTTAGTTCAACCACTCTGAGTTCAACCCAAATCCCACTTTGAAATTCCCTGGAACTACCCAGGTTATGGTGCTGGCCTATACACCGTAGTGCTTTATAACATCCTATTCACGGTGTTCTATTGTTTCGTAGGTGGTGTTACCTTACAAATAGGCCCTGAGTAAATTTCAAGAAAAGGGCAAATACATTTGAAACCAAATATGCCAACAAAATATAAAGGAGTTTTATGGTCTTCATTATAAAGGCACTCATCTACTCTCCATTTGGAATAATAATTTAACATAATGCTGTGTAACCTGTAAACAAGAGAGGTTCTATGTTTAGAATGGGGATGTAATAATAACACCTACCCCAGGAAGGCATTATGAGGATTAAATGAGGTAATGCAACTAAAAGTACCAAGAAAACTGCCTGAAATATAGGAATTTCTCTTGGGATTTTAGAATTTTCAAGAACCAACTTACTTCAACATTTTTTTTTTTTTGCTTGAAATATAATCATAGCTAAAATCTTACTCAAGAATACTCTTCTGGCTCTTAATTAAGACAGTGGAATCCACTCAAATGGAAAAATGTATTCTTTATGAGTCAGCATTCCCTTTCCCTCTGTAATTATGTGTCATGCTTTAGATGTCTTACTATCTTACTCTAATTATGCTTTGTGGTAAATATGAGCCAAACAAACATTAGAAGAGTAAATACATAATAACAGGATGGCATCTGAATGCAAACAACTGTATTTCCTCAAGTTTACTTATTTCCCATTTAAAAGCAATCCCTAGCCAATTATGTTTCAATCAGTTCCAGTTAAAAAGAATAATGAAACAATATGAAACAATCAATGATTTTGCTTCACTGTAGAGATTTAAGCCAATATCTCTAAACCCAACTTTAGTTTGGCTTGTCTTATAGCTTAAAATAGCCCCACCTTTCTCTTTCCAGACAGTTTATTCTAATATCATGGGGCTTTATTAGATCTGAAAAGCACCTGTACTCCCCAGTAACAAATGGGAGACACAGTGAATGTAAAAAACATAGGATTTTCTGTTTGTTTGGTTTTTTTAAATATATTTTATTGATTTTTTACAGGGAGGAAAGGAGAGAGATAGTTAGAAACATCGATGAGAGAGAAACATCGATCAGCTGCCTCCTGCACACCCCCCACCAGGGATATGCCCGCAACCAAGGCACATGCCCTTGACCAGAATTGAACCTGGGACTCTTCAGTCCACAGGCCGACGCTCTATCCACCAAGCCAAACCGGCTAGGGCAGGATTTTCTGTTTTGAACGTTAAAAGAATGTCTCTTTGCATGTCCCTAGCATACCCTGCTCCCCCACTTAATTTCACTCACAGGTAAAAATTCAGAGAATGAGAACCTCAGGGTCATATGTTAAAGGAATTATAAAAGAGTACTTGAATTGTTCCTAAAACACCTGGTACACATGAAGAAAGGACCGTGCTTGAACAGCTTCAAGACAAGGAGGTTGCCACCTTCAAAAGAATTCACAAAAAATGGCTAAACCAGTGGGAATTAAAACTTTTATGTCTATGGCCCTGTCCAGTTTGGCTCAGTGGATAGAGCGTTGGCCGGTATACTGAATGGTCCTGGGTTCGATTCCGATCAAGGGCACATACCTCGGTTGCAGGCCTGGTAGGGATGAGTGCGGGAGGCAACCAATCGATGTCTTTCTCTCACATCAATGTTTCTTTCTTTGTGTCTCTGCCCCTCCCTTCCACTCTAAAAATTAATTGGAAAAAATACTACAGTGGGGATTAACAACAATAACAACAACAACAACAAAACTTTTATGTCTATGGATAATAGCCGAATAGAGTTTTTAAAATTAAATTCCTTTTGAGATGATACATTTGCAATAGTTTTAATAGTGTTTTAATAAAACATGGCCCGGGAGAGGTGAATATGATTTACTATTTACTTAATGACTAAAAATAAAACATTGTGATTAATAAGCCTATCAAATTATAATTTAGCATAAGGAACATGTTACTGAAGAAAAGGAATATAATGAGAAAATACATTGGATATTATCAAGTTGCAAGGAAATGCACTCCAGAAAACCTAGTCCAGCAATGAATCTAATCAATCCTCATAAAATGGGAAGTCCTAACCAATAAAGTGAGACTTGGGAAATAAACACCAGGTATAAAAAAGAGGCTGCACTGCTTTCATGTTATTATAGAAAAGAACAGTCACTGCTTTTCGACTGTATATAAGAGTCTCCTGGGTCAGGAATTAGTGCTATTGGAGGAGACTAAACAAGAACCTGTTACATTGTTCCACAACCTCACAGGCATGCAACAGTAGTGCGATGGTCTCTTTCACTGTCAATGGTTGCCTTGATGCCACAGCCGCTGGCATCAGAACTGAGTGTTTTAACTAAAATTGAGTTTCTCTCTGATGTACACAAATAACTGCATAAATGTGACTGAGATTCCCGAGGGCCGAAATATTTTAAAACTTCCACAGCTCCTAACCCATATCTGGCAGCCAGTTGTCAAAAAGGGGGAAGAGACTTTATAGCAGGCAGGGAATAACGACTCATTGAAATGACTTTCTCTAATCAGCAATGTCAAGCTCTCAGGCCCAGAAAATCTTTGGAAGAAAAAAAAAAAAAAAAAAGAATGTTCCTGATGATTCATAATCTTTTGAAATCCATCAAAACTGTTGGCTCTAAATTAATTGTATTCTACTTGATGTTACAGTTTTTGAAAAATAAATTTGTATATGCTTATAGTTTCATCTTTCATGTTAGCTTGTTTAACAGAGCCCTCCTTGAGGGTACAGACTGGTTCTTGGTGTGAGTGACAAATTTGATTCATCCTAAAAATATAAATCAGAGCGATAGCTACAATTTCTACAACTGCTTTATGTAATTCTCAGAGTGGAAACACAGCTCCTACAACATGGAAACCCATTTTAACGGCATACCATGAAGTGAACAGGCTGAAATTTTTCATTGCACTCAGCTTAGCAATGGGCACTTACTTGCTTTGCAAGGTAATACAAGCATTTAGCAGGTATTTGTTAAATGCTTTATTGCGTTTCTGTGGTTAAAACATTAATTCTGAGCTTAAAACATTAAGTAACTTTTACTATAGTTAGCACCTAATATAGAAAACATAACTACGAACAGCTGCAGAATAGATTTCATGAGAATAAGACTATGTGGGATACATGACGATGTTCTTCAGCTGGTAATACACGGTGAAGTATTCCTCCAGAGAAGAGTCTTTATAGTCCATAACGGTTCTCAAAGCCTGGTTTATAGATCACTTGCATCCATCACCTGGGGGTGCTTGTTAAACATGAACTGGGGTGCACTGTACGTTTCCTGAATCAGTGATTAAATTATTACATCATTTAATAATTCCTCCTCAAATATCTAGCCTGGAGATCCTACAAAGCTGAAGAAGTACGCCGTTTTACTGGAACAAAAAGAAGGTTATAGAGCAGTGGCCTTGACGGTATACAAGATGTGTCTCCTGGGAAGGCTGGTGGAAAACCGTCAATGGCATCACGTGTGAGACAGGAAAGCGAGGAATGAGGGGCCTGAGCTCCAGTCTGGAGGAGCCGATGAAGCTTCCCTGAGGAAGTGCGTTAACCTGAAGCCGGCAAGATGAGAGACGAGCTAGTGGGAGACGGTTGTAGGCAGAGAGAAAAGATGTCGTGGCTGCAGCATTAAGTTTAAAAAACAAGCCTGGTAGAGATGAAGCAGGGGAGTTAGGCAGGAGCCACATCCAGACTTAGGGTCTAAATTCTAAGAGTAATGCAGTCACTGGAAGGTTTACTCCCAGATCAGTTTTTAAAATGCAGACTCAGGCTCTACCTGAAAGATTCCGGTGGGCCAGGCTTCCAAATCTGAACCTTGTGAGACCCCAGGGAATCTGATGTGAAGCCGAGTTTGGGAACCGCTGCTGTGGACAGCAGCTGTCCATGAGTCTGTCTTGAGCAGGTGGCCTGTGAGCTGGCCCTTAAAATAATGCTGGCCCATTTCTTTGCTGTTTTCAGGTTACATGTTGAATAGAGCTCTCAAACGAGATGATTCTCGTAATATCAGGTTACCTCTGTCTTCTTTTCCCATCAGCATTGCTGACGTAGATGTAATTTCCCACTCAGGATGTAATACCTTTTCTTTGCATCATTCTAAATAATTTACTAAAATTGGAATTTTTTTCTTTAATGCCCTTTGACTCAGCAAGTGACAGTTTGCACCACCAGAAACCGACCTGGAAGCGAAGATTTGATTGCCAAGTGGTTTACTTGGGAGGTGAGGAATAGTATCTGTGTAGGATTGGGGGTGGGAGGAGGGCGAGGGAGAGACAGGGAAGGGACAGCAGTGAAAGCTTCCTTGCCGTACTGGCTACCCCCTGGACAGCAGCAGCACAGGCCTGCTGGGAAACTCTGGGAGTGTGTGTAATACACATCTCAGTTTTCCCACGGGGGGGGGGGGGGGGGGGTGAGGGAGCTGGGCTATTTACACAGCAGTTCCCTTCATCAGAGAGGGAGGCTGCTAGGGAAGGCAGGACACACTAATTCCCCTGCACATCTGCCCTTCTGCACGGCGGGCAACGCAGCCAGACCCAGCCTCATCCGGCAGGAGAGCGAACCAGGTGAGACAGGCGGAAGTCAGCAGCTACGTGCCGAAGTGGGAGTGAGTGTCCATGGGATATGGACTGGATGCTGAGGCATTGGCTGTGTCATCCCATTCACCAATCTCTGATGCTGGGTGGTCATCAGAATGAGAAATATGCTTGTGTTGCTTTATATCCAGGCACTGCCATGATAGATAAATTAACAGTCACCTACTTCTGCCCCGAGGAGACTCTGGCCCCAGGAATCTGGCCCGGAGTCTAGAGACAGTTAGCAAAGTGCCTGCAAGTTGGTACTACCGGCCCTTTGGAGAATTTTGCTGAAATAAATTTAAACAATATCATGGCTTTTGAAAAATCTAAAACTCTAGGTATTCTTCCCACCTAGTGAGTCAATGAACTCTGTACCTCTAATTACTACTCTGTGAATTAGTACTTTTATTTGTCTTAGGGTAAATTTCTTACAGTGATATATTCTCATTTTAGGGTGCTGGGTTGGGTAAATGAGGTCATGTCATATTAGTCATGGTTTGGAGGATTTAAAAAAACATCCCTGTTGTTAATAATCAAAGAGGTTATCCCATGCATAGGGCAAAACTGCTTGTCTAAAAGGATATTGATGCTGGAAATGCCATTACTCCATAACACTGCTGTGAATTCAGAACCAGATGCAGTAATTCAAATATCCACTTGTTCTTTCATGAGGACAGAAGAAGTACAATATGAAAATAAACAAAGAACTATGTGCCTTAGATTTTAAAATGCTCCATAAAAGAAACCCCAAACTTAAGCATGATGGAGCATCTTTCTATTAATCTGCTGTTTCTTTCAGTAATGTCCTCAGGTAATATAAAGGCACAGACCACATACTTAAAGATATGTCACAAATAGCTTAGTTCTTTACCTAATATAATCCACTGAGGCTAAAACATCCCAACTCAACTCTAGAAGGGAAATCAAAACTAAATGACTGAGTTTATAGTACAATTAACATTTTAAGGTACATGAAATAAGGTATATGTAAGCACTTGGTATATAATGACCATTAAAAAGAAATAATGTTCACAAGGAGTTTGCCGTCTTTGTAACAATAGCTGGTTCTATATAAATATTGACCAATTCATTCAACACCAACCAAGTTCCACTAAAAGAAGAAAAAAGAAATCCTGCCTGACTTAAATGTGCTTGTGTGAATACTTTCCTTAATTAAAAAAAAGTTCGAGTGCTGATCCCCACCACCCTTTCACATTTAATGGGGTGTATTTTCAACAATGTACATGAAAGCATTACCATAGAATAAAACACGTAAGGCAGAAAACCTCTTTCTACCAGAGGACTTCTAAACAACACTAATGCCATCACGTAAATTACCTGATTTCAGGAGATGAGGAGATTTCATTTGTGTCTGTCCTTTTATTTCTCGGAAATGATGGACTAGCCGGAGGCATCTCCCCACTTAAGCGATCTGGGAAGATGCGGTCTTTGTTTAAATTGATTTCTGAATAAGGACAGCTGGCAGCACTAAATATTAAAAAGAAAAAGAACATTCCCATTAGAAAACACTTGTTCCAACTGAAATGGCAGACTACAGAATATGAAATTCCAAAATTTAACTGAACAAGTTAAATGTATTTATATGTGTGTATATGTATGATTAAATAGTATGAAATAGTTGTCTTTAAAACGTAATTTGTTTTGTTTGTTTGCGGGGCTCGGGGGGAGGATGAAGGTAAAGGGGGTCAAATATATGATGATGAAAGGAGACTAGGCACTAGATGTGTAGAATATGGACTTTTACATGACTTTAGTTCTCCTTTAAACTCCTCCCATTCTTTGACCTCTCAGTAGACCAAATGAATGAATCAGCAAAGGGAAAACACCAGGACACAGCCAATGCTAATTAGGCCATCTGGCTACTGAATCTGCCCAGAGAGGAGAATACTGTATCCACATCCAACTCTTTTACTGATCATTTCGATTTCGGCAGTTAAAAACACTACGTTCTAAATTCCACTGTTGAGATACATGTTCTATTTCAAACACGTCTTAGATCAAACCCAGCTATTACAATTTTCAGACAAGCCAACGACAAATGCTAGTCAAAACATAGGCCTTTGCTTGCATGTTCATACATTTGAGTATTCTTGCTAAGAGAGAAACTTTCTTTGTTATCTACGCAAAGAATGCATGTTTTGATTTATGCAGTTTCTCAGTAAATTAATCCAAAGAGAGTTTTCTCATTATGTTTCCTTAAACACAGCATTCTCAGCAAGGACAAAAATAAGTGCCAGTGAAATGAGCCTTTCAGCGCATATCCATGATGCAGCAGCCTTTCCACAAGTCTACTAATGAAATGGAAAATAGTCTGTGTCTGTTAAAAATTAATATCCTGCCAGATAAAGAGCTCCGAGTGTTGTAAGTAGGAGATCAGAGTCGGGAGATTAAGAAAAGCCAGTGGAAGGGGCTGAGGACAAGGAAGATCGGCCTTGGGCAGGAGCTAACTACCCACTAGTTCTCTGAATTGCATCCTCCTCCCTGAGGCTCTAGGCAGACTTATGTACAGACCTACCAGTTATGCCCTAAATAGCTTCTTTACCAATGCATGTCTTTTAAGGCATAAGGTCTACTTCTTCTCTTGTTCCAAAAAAATAAGTAATTATCTACTATGGTTCTAATTACACTGAAATATTGCCTTATTACATGTCTCAATAAAGTCTTCCATGTAGAGGGGGTGTGGCCATGGAAGGGACAGCACACTTGGGGAAAGGAGGTCCTGGGAGTGGCCAGGGCCATGGGGGCGGTAGTGGGGGAACGACTCTCCACCACAACCTGGCAGTGACAGGCAAAACTCTTGGCTCAGGCCAAAAGCACTCCTAAAGAGACCATGGACATTGCCATAAGGTGGGTTTTCTTACCAGAAGGCCCAAAATGTATCTTTTTAAAAATTTTCTACTGTAGCCCAATAAAATGTCTTTTTCTTCATAGGTACATGTGTCTAAGTTTCAATATTTAGTTACTATTTGGTGTCTCTATTTTAATTATGTACAGCTTATACATAGTTCCATTCGTCCATAAGATATTTGAGGGTTGGGTCTGGGACTCATTCATGAGCAGGGCCTTCACAGGCAGTGAGAAGAAAGTGGCCAAGAGCACAGACCCTGAGTTACACTGACTGCTACTCCCAACTCCCTCCTCAACTAGCTGTCAGTTAGGCAAGTCAGTACACCTCCAAGTGCCACAGTGGCCTCTTCAAAAATTCAGAGAAAATAACAGTTCTGTATTTTAGGGTCATTTGAAGGTCATCTAATATATGTAAAACAATCAGTGCAATATCTCACAGAGCAAATTAATGCTCAGTAAGTGTTAGCTATTAGGGAAAAAAACTACTGCTCAAAAATATTTATTGAACAAAAGAATTTATAAATATCTAATGGAAATTCAGCATGTTAATGAGTTATTTCTGGCATTTAGGCTTACATAATGTCTGAAAATAATCCAGTCTTCTTTACTTTGGAACAGTAAATAACTTCTAAGATGCAGTATTTTTAACTCAGCTTAAATTAATCATATAACTTTTGGATTGCAATCATACAAACAACAAAAAGGGTTTCTAAATGGATATTTGCAAATGGAATCATCACCCTTTCTATGCTCAGACTTTTTACTCTAGAACATCCTGAACCTCATAAAAATAACTCAGGAGGAGGTTTGCAAAAGGAAGATAAGCAGCATTGTAGAGAGGTGGTAGAAATGCAAGAGGAAACTATATAAAGAAGAAAATAATCACACCAATTTTACAACTCCTATTAACTCCCAGAGAAACAGCCAGAGCAATGTTTAGATGTTTTAAAGACCTGGATTCAGAACCTGCACACTCTAGATAAACAAGGAATCGTTTTTCTTACCGGGCAATCCAATTAGCATGCAGGTAGAACAGTTACTTTAACATACACTTCATAGATAATACTTTTGTTCTTTAAAAATAACCACCCATAAATAATAGCAATTTCTCAGTATTTCAGTAAAAATCTAAAAAAGACCCCAAATTGCCTAAATAATACATCAAATTTCAAATGTATAAATTTGGTTTCTTTTTTAAGTTAATTAGGGGTAAGAGGAAAATATAGAAAAATGCTTTTTTGATCAACACATTCTCATGTTTGACTATATTTGTGCTTTTGTGATCTTAACTAATCTACAACAATATTACCTCTTTGTATTCAAATTGTTGTTACCCAATCATATAATTTGTTCTACCAAACAAATATTTCCAACAGGACCTATCTTCTTCTCATTATTTTTGTTCAACCCAAAATAACTGTTTCAGAAGTTAAGTGTCTACACTAGTCACAAAAGCCAAATAACTAGAGTAAATCTATTTTAAACTGTGAATACATTCTCTCCCAGGAAGATTTAACTACAGATATACTCTGCTTTTTTACAGGATCACCATGGTAACCACAATTCCTATGGATCTGAATTTAAAATTAGCTCACATCTATTCAATATACATGAAAACCATTATCTTGTACATATAACACCCTCTATCTGACCAGGTAAGGAATCCCCACGTGAGCCACAGCACCCCATACCTCTGAGGGCCCAGATGTTTCGCTCTCTTAAAATGACCAATCCCTTTACATCCTGGGGTTGAGCATCCACCTTGTTCTGAAGCTTCCATTAGCTCTAAGGGGCCTATGACAAAGCAAAAGAGAAAAAGTTAAAAGAAAGAAGGAGCATAAAGTTAATCAGATTGTAAGAGTGGAAAAATCCAATTCGGAATCAATACATAAATCAGTACATATAAACAAAAAAAGAAGGCGATCCTATAGAAGTAAAAATGTCTTCAAAGTCTCTACTTCTAAAGGTGCTCCCCCCATGACTTTGTTCACACTATTTTGTCTTTCTTCAATAGTGAAATAGTAAACTTTCATCTAAATCCCTTTCAAAATGTCACAAATTCCAGAGATACCTAATCTGAATTAATGAGAAGATTCTAAACATTTTTTTCAAGTAAATAACATAATATATGAATCTTACACTGTGAAAACTTTAAACACACTGGAGACAAAAAACCATTACAGATCCCAGTCAAGCTACTCCCTTTCCACATTTCAAACTCAGTTAATATGAACCCTCCTAGATGTGGGTCTGATACATCCAATACATGTATCAGGTTTTTTGTTTTGTTTTATTTTGCCACATGAAAACGACAACATAGATGTGTACTATTCTGAAAGGTTCTTCTTTGGTCTTTAAGTTAAAGGCCATGTCTTATAAATTGTTCCATCTCAATAGTAATAGTCTTTATGACTGTTGCATAGTATCTGCTGTATGAGTGCACCACAGTTTATTTAACCCATATTTGTTCCCAAGTCTTGTTATATTAAATATACTGAAAACAATACCATGTCTTAAAAAAATAATTAAAAAAAAACAACTGTAATGTTGCCCTAGCTGGTTTGGTTCAGTGGATAGAGAATCAGCCTGCGGACTGAAAAGTCCCAGGTTTGATTCCAGTCAAGGACATGTGCCTGGGTTGCGGGCTCATCCCCAGTGGGGGGCTTGCAAGAGGTAGCCGATCAATGATTCTCTCTCATTGCTGATGTTTCTATCTCTCTCCCCCTCTCCCTTCTTCTCTGAAATCAATACAAATATATTAAAAATAAATAAATAAAAATAAATAAAAACTGTAATGTTCACTAAGATAATTGTAGATTCGCATGCAGTGATAAGTATGGGAGATCCCTTTAAAAAAATGTTTTTCTTGATTTTAGAGAGCGAGGAAGGGAGGAGGGAGGGAGGGAGGAGAGAGAGAGAGAGAGAGAGAGAGAGAGAGAGAGAAACATCAATCGGTTGCCTCCTGTATGCACTCTGGCCAGGGACTAAACCTGTAACCTGGGCATGTGCCCTGATAGGGAACTGTGCTGGCGACCTTTCGGTGCACAGGAAAATGCTCAACCAACTGAGCCATATGGCCCAGGGCCAGAGGGAGATCCCTTATACACTTTGTCCAGTTTCTCCCCATGACAACATTTTGCAAAACTATATTATAAACTCACTATTAGGATATTGACAATGATAGATTAAATTTTGATAGTCTAACAAGCTGCCTTCCAAAAATTCAGTACTAATTTTAAAAGGTGATGACCACTTCTAAATAAAAGTAAAAGAATGTCTATACTCACTTTACTTTTTCAGATATTAAATTTTTTCTTTTATTTTTGCTCCAAGTAATTAAAAATGTAGTAAGAGAGAAAAGAATTACATAGAGAAGAAATGTATAGTATAATTATTTATTAATTATCATACTGTTTCCCATATGAACAACTATAAAGAAAAGAGAATAATTAATTATCATATTGTTTCCCATATGAACAACTATAAAGAAAAGAGAATAAGGGAAAAGAAAATATTAAGCATTATACAAGAAAATGGAAACATTTTTTGTTATCCTTGGATTTCTTACTCAAAGGAGGCTGAAGAGGATGCCCAGTTTTTGAACACCAGCCGACAGGGTGAATATCAGGAGAATCTGCATCTATCCAGTAATCATAGCAACTATTCCAGCCATCAAAGTGAACCTGGATAACAAAAAAGAAATTTAGCAATTCAGGTCTGCCCATCATAGCCATATTTATTCTCTTCTAACTTATATAGTAGGTTTAATACCAAATAAATTGTTTCAATTATTTAAATTACTTCATCCACACTATGAGAAAAGGAGCACTTTTGACCTATCTTCAAATTATCTAACCATCAATAAATGTCTTGCCAAAGGCACTTTTTTGGCAATACTTCCACAGGTATGTTACATATACCTCCCAATAAGCAACTTGAGTAATTAACATGTTCACAGAAGCAACACCAAACGCCCATTAATATTGCTAAAGTAATGCATAAATCAGGAAAGCGAGGGACAGTGGTAGGGAAGAGTGGGGAGGCAGGAGGACCTTTTGTATAAATGTCAACTCTCCTAAAATAATGTTAAAAATACTTTTAAAAAATGCAATGCCCTATTAAATATACTCATTTTACATAATACCCCTCCATCAAATGCATTTTAGCTATTTTTCCCTCATAAATAACTACAAGATCTCTCAAAGAGGTTTTACAGAGTGGTCAGTGCCACCATCTTTATTGGGCACCAGGTAACAGGGCTGGTGGTCTTTCAGGCATGGTCACTAGGAAACGGCTGCATATCTTGTAGTGTTACATATTTTTTATCTTGTAGGGTGGAAGATATACTGACAGGCTATATACACGATGGGACAAAAAGTAGGTTTACAGTTGTGAGTACATGAAACAGAGTTGATTCTTGTATCATTATTTATTAATTAGAGGCCCGGTGCAAGAGATTTGTGCACTTGGGGGGGGGGGTCCCCTCAACCCGGCCTGCGCCCTCTTGCAGTCCAGGAGCCCCCGAGGATGTCCGACTGAGGGCTTTAGACCCGCTCCCCACTGAAGCTTGAGTGGGCCTAAGCCCTCAGTCGGACATCCTTAGTGCTGTGCTAGCCAGCTGTGAGCCCGGCTTCTGGCTGAACAGTGCTCCCCATGTGGGAGCGCACCGACCACTAGGGGGCAGCTCCTGTGTTGAGCGTCTGGCCCCTGGTGGTCAGTGCACATCACAGTGACTGGTCGTTCCGCCGGATTCGTGCACCGGTGGGCCAAAATCAGCTCTCCGACATCGCCTGAGGGGACTCAGATTGCGAGAGGGTAGTTCTTGGGTGATGCACCCCGGAATCAGGCTCCCTACTCTCTGGTTCTGGGTGCATCACCCAAGAACTGCAACTGCAAAGTCACCAAAACTCTGAGCGTTTGCCCCCTGGTGGTCAGTGCGTGTCATAGATACCAGTCAGAGTGTCTGCCCCCTGGTGGTCATTGCATATCATAGCTACCGGTCAGATGGTGAAACGGTTGGATGGTCGCTTAGGCTTTTATATGTATAGACTAGAGGCCCGGTGCACAAAGATTTGTGCACTCGGGGTGGGGGGTGAAGGGGGGGTCCCTCAGCCCGGCCTGTGCCCTCTCGCAGTCTGGGACCCCTCGGGAGATAACGACCTGCTGGCTTAGGCCTGCTCCCGGGTGGCAGAGGGCAGGCCCAATCCCTAGGTGCAACCCCTGGTCAGGCTCGGAGCAGGGCTGATTGGGAAGTTGGGGCGCTGTCCCCTGTCATGCACAGAGCAGGGCGGATCAGGAGGTTGCGATGCCACCCTCAGTCACACTCAGGGTAGGGCCGATTGGGGGGTTGGGGCACCGCCCCCTGTCACACTCAAGGCAGGGTCGATGGGGAGGTTGCGGCACCATCCCCTGTCACACACAGAGCAGGGCCAATCAGGGGGTTGGGGCGCTGCCCCCTGTCACTCACAGAGCAGGGCCAATCAGGGGGTTGGGGCGCTGCCCCCTGTCACTCACAGAGCAGGGCCCATCAGGGGGTTGAGGAGCTCCCCCCTGTCACTCACAGAGTAGGGCCGATAGGGGAGTTGGGGCACTGCCCCCTGTCACACACAGAGCAGGGCGGATCAGGGGGTTGGGGCACCGCACCCTGTCACACATAGAGCCGCAGGGTGATCAGGGGGTTGGGGAGCTCCCCCCTATCAGGCACAGAGCAGGGCTGATCAGGGGGTTGGGGCGCCTTCCCCTGTCACGAACAGAGCAGGGTGGATAGGGAGGTTGTGGCCCCGCCCCCTGTCACACACAGAGCCGCAGGGCGATCAGGGGGTTTGGTCGCTGCCCCCTGTCACGCTGATCCCAGTGCCAGGAGGCCTTGCGGCTCCGCTGATCCCGGTGTTGGGAGGCATATTACCCTTTTACTATATAGGATAGAGGCCTGGTGCACAGGTGGGGGCCGGCTGGTTTGCCCTGAAGGGTGTCCTGGATCAGGGTGGGGGTCCCCACTGGGGTGCCTGGCCAGCCTGGATGAGGGGATGATGGCTGTTTGCAGCTGGTCACACACCCTTCAGGGTGGGGGTCCCCACTGGGGTGCCTGGCCAGTCTGGGTGAGGGGCTGAGGGCTGTTTTCAGGCTGGCGGGTGACTGAAGCTCCCAACCGCTCCTTTTTTTCTTTTTCTTTTTTATTCTGGGCCAGCTTTAGCTCTGAGGCTTGGCTCCAGCTCTGAGGCCTCGGCTGCTGAAAGCAGGTGTCTGGTTTGTTTGGGTTCTATAATTGAAACACTGTTTCAACTCCAGCTCTGAGATCTCGGCTGGCTAAAAGCAGGTTCCTGGGGTTTTGTTTAGCTTCTATATTTGTAACAATGTTTCAAACTGCAAGCTCAGAGGCCGGCAGTGGCAGGCGGGGAACGTTGGAGTCCTCCGTCACTGAAGCAAGCAAGCCTCATGTTTGCTTCAAGCCGCCTGGCTGCCGGCCGCCATCGTGGCTGGCAGTTAATTTGCATATCACCCTGATTAGCCAATGGGAAGGGTAGCGGAGTGACACCAATTTGCATGTTTCTCTTTTATTAGTGTAGATTATTATATTGTTTTCTAAATAAACAACTATACATCTACTTTTGCCCCATACTGTATGTTTTAGTTTTAAATCAAGTTTGCTATCTAGGTTTCCTTTTTAAAGTCTATGAATCTCTTATTCCTTACAAGACATTAAAAACTGAACAATAAATATTCTAGAAGAATGCATGAGTGAATGTATTGGTAATCATAGAGTGGAACAGCCCTTCTAAGCAAGACTCCAAACTCAAAAGTCATAAAATAAAAGACAATTAACAAGAAAATATATTTGAAAAAGGTTAACATAGATCTTCCATTATTTATAAAATTTTAATATTAAGTAATTATATAATGTTAAAAATACTGAATTAAATGTTAAAATTTCTATTTTATATAAATACTACATTTGAAAAACCTCATACTCGGGTTTTTCATGTTATTTTACAATTTACTTTCTTATACATTATCTCACTAAAGCTATTTAAGGGTTTGATTTTTTTAGCAAAAAAATTAGACTTCTACAGCTTAGGACTGTGACCTAGTTCTGCCATTGCCCCTAATTAATAAGGAATTCATTATAGTCTTTCTTAGCCCCAGCCTCATTGACAAAATAATGATAACATAAACCTCTCACATGATTATCATCACAAATGTTACCCTGTACATCTTGTAAATCTAACATCTGGCTGTGGTTAAAACTATTGTCATACCTAACAGAGATTCTAAATGATCCTGTGAAGCAAGCAGAACACACATTGTTCTAGTTTGTGGCGAATTTAATGCTGAAACCAGAAACCAAGACAAGAAGTTCTGACTCCTCCCCTGAAGCGGCTGCCACCCTTCACTTCATCACACTCAGACGTGACAAGCCAGACCCAACCTCCTGACATCTGCTTACTTTTAGGAGAGGGACTCAGCTTTTAGTACCCCAACTCTTACTAAAAACTGAATTGTATTCATAAAATTATTTCTCTTTACTTGTCCTGTATTAAAAGACAAGATATCCTTCTGAAAAGTCTACATATAACATACCCCATCAAATAACATTAGCCTTCAACTTCTTTTAAAAAGAGCATACTACTGGATAGTAAGCTATTCTATTCAGAGGAAATGTCTCTATTATCTACGTAAGAAGTCTACTCTTATTTATGACTGACTTTTACTATATTAAGTGTGTGTTTGGAGAAAGTAGACACGACATTAAAAGCTAGTCATAATTAAAGAAAAAACTTACATAGATTAAAGAAAAAAACTGGGTAAATACTGACTATGAAGATGCACAGACACTTAATTTGCCTAGCCCTGTGGTTTTACTAATTTAATTGTAGGACTTCACAAATTAAAGATCTGCTGAAGTTTCCATCCAAGACGTCTTGCAACAAAAGGCAGTGGAAGCAAAACCACAACAGAAAGCACTCACTTTTATTCGGTGATCATCTGTGTCTGCAACTGTGGCCACTCTAATAAACATGGGATTTCTTTTGTCTATGACCTCCAGCTTCATTTTTTTCTGGAATCCATGCGGAGGTTTCTGCCACAAAAGAAAATTTTATACAGTGAAATTAAGAGGAAGAGAAGGTAGGCTCTATGTCACAAAAATAGAATTAAAAAAAATAAAATTAAAAAAGATGAGCCATTCAGAAAACCAGCCTTTTAAACCCTCAAGTGTCAAGAATGGCTTTGGACCTCACCCTCCTTTATCAAAAGCACAATCCCACATCACATGGCCAAACCTAGTCTATAGAAGCAAATAGAAAGCAAAAGATCTTAAGATGAAATTAAAAATATTTTGATTATTTGATTAGCCATAGGGAAGACAGAATTTTTTTTCTCATCAGAGGGAGCTACCTTGGCAAAAATCAACAAGCATGAAAACTATTTTTTAAGAGAACATTAAAATGTCAGAATTAAGACATGAAGATTAAAGGTGGCCATGAAAGCAAAAAGCCGAAGATATCTTTGAAAGAAGAAAATTAGCAATCAAAACATACCATATAAAAAACACACACACAAAAAACAAACACACCATATAGAATCACTCTAGTAGGAACAGGAATGAGATTAAGGACTCAATTGTCAGCAGAAAGCCTTAAAACCTCTGAAAACGCTAGGGCTACTAGTAGAAAGCAAGGTAATTATTTGCTATGTTAGACAAAGATCTTAAATTTTCTGAAATTCACACCTCTCTTCTGTAAAATGGGTGAAGTAAAAGTGTTTCTCTGAAAATTAAGTGCAAAAATTATGTACAGCATACAAAAGAATCAATACGGCACCTAAAAGCCAACTAGAGAAATCTTAGAGAAATCATTAAAAATCCTAGCAACTTATACACAAAAGGACAATTTAAAGAAAAGTATTGTTTATAATACTTACGTAACATAAATTTTAATATTTAACGTATCTTTTTTTTACCTTTAAATTCATGGAAAATATAAATTATGAAGCAAGTTTTTTGAGATGGGAAAAATTTTTAAATACATTTTATTTCTTATTCTTCCCTTACACAGAAATGAGGTTTACTTTGAATCTTAATACCAAGAAACAAATATAGGAAGATAATATAAAAGCAGATGACCTTGTATTTTGGTATGTAAACATCCTAATTTATAGCAACAAAATAAAAATAGCACCTCAGCTTGCCATAAACAAATTAAAAGGAATTACTGGATATAATTTACATTAGAAAACAATGCCCTGTCCTGCTTGGTCTTTCAGAATACCTAGCTGACGCTGGCCAGTGCAGCTCAGTCGGTTGGAGCATCCTCCTACACACCCATTAAAAGGGGTGGCAGGTTCGATCACCCGTCAGGGAGCATACCCTGGTTGTAGGTTTGATCCCCAGTCAGGGCATGTGCAAGAGGCAACCTATCAATGTTTCTCTCTCACATCTGTATTTCTCTCTCTCTTTCCCTTCCCTCCTTCCTCTGTGTGAAATCAATTTAAAAAGAATAGCTAAAAAAGAGAAGTTTGTTGTACAAACAACTGACTCCACACCAAATCAAACAGAATTATTTTCCAAGGAGCTTTAAAGTACAAAATGGAAGTAGTTTTTAGGTGCCAACAACAAAAACAACAGTAACAATTTTGACTTTCAAAATTGTAAAAATTCAGAAACATCATTCTAGCCTTTTGTTTCCCTCCCATTCCTATTCCAATTCATCAGTACTATCTCTTTCTGTTCTTAAATTTCAATGAATGAACATTATCACCGACACAAGTTAGTCAAACAGTATGAAATATACTCTCTCACCACTTTGAAAGCTCTTGCAGGAGCAGGCAAAGAATTGGTTTCTTCTAAATATTTATCCCAAGAAAAATGTTTCACATTTGGATAACCTAAGAGTGAAAAAAATTAAATCCTATTAGGTTTAACCAAAATGATAGTGAGAACCACAAATTGACCTATAATAGTATGAAGTGCTATCATTATAACATAGGAAGTTATGTTTTTATTACACATAATAACTTTAAACTAGTTCCACATTCAGAACTATTTATAATAATGAAATTGCTTTCATCTTGATCATGATTTCCCTATCAACTTTTAAATGAAAATTTTATATGTATATGTACAATTTACAGTCTCAGGTAAGAATAGTATTATAACACAAGACACATACAAAAACACATTAACACACAAGCATAAATACGCTTTAATCTTGCAATTTTACTTCTAATACTCTAGGAAATTCTCATATATGTATTACAAAGACAATTGAAGACGTGAAAATGTAAATACCAGTTAAGTGACCATCACTATAGAACTGTGCAAAACGCTGTATAGTACATATAAAAGAATTTATTTAAAAGAATGAGGTAGATTTATAGATACTAATATGTGATATATTCCAGATATCTCGTCATATTGTTAGATAAAACAAACATGACAAAATATACCATGTCTAAAAGGAACCGCCCTTCTTCCCTCCTGCCCCCTTGTCCTTTCTCCAGGGTTCAAATTCCATTAGGCAGCCCCAGGCAGGAATGAATGGTAGCCCCGAGCAAGAATTAAAGACAGTCCAGTAGAGTGGGAACCTGACTACATAAAGGGCACTGAAAACACCAGTAAACATATTATAAAAAACAGAAACCAGATTTCTCATGGACTAAAACGAGAGGTATAATTATGCAAAGTAGAAAACTAGAATATATTCAGTATTGTGAAATATGAATTAGAGCTAATAATAAAAACTCATGGTTTTTAATATGTATAAATGACATAAAAATAACGACGAATAAATTTTTATATATTTACATATTTCCTATGTCCACTGAGAAGATGGAAGCAGCAACACCCCAACAGCAATGAGCCCATCTAGTGTCCAGATCTTACTTTCTAAATATCCTTCTCTCGTAAAAAGAACTATGCAGACTGGGAGAAATGATTGACTTCAGGGTTGGGTCAGGGAAGGTACAAGATAAGCCTCACTGAGCCAGAAAGTAGGACGTTCTCAAAAGGATATGGAAACCAGCTTAAAGCGGCTCCTACTGGCCAAATCTGAGAGAATCTAGACATGAAAACAATGCTGGTAAAAAATTATAACCCACTGATGACATCAGTAATCTATGGGTCTCACCGATACCAATAAATTAAATGAAGGCAAGAATAAATTAAATGGGAAGGCAAGAAAGCTATTCTTGGCATAGGAATATCAACTCATTATGTACAAGGAGCAATAAAATAAGAAAAATTACCAATTAGCAACTTTCAGAATAATAGTTCATACTAGAAATATCAACAGATGCTAAAATCAGTGAGTGACATAGGAGTGAGATACAGGATATTTATAGACTCTCAAAGCATCTCTCCATAAACTACATTGGTGGAGAAACCTAGAAAATACCATCTTGATTAATTAATGGTAAAAATCAACCAGTAATGAGACAAACTGACAACAATGTGCCACCTGAAAGGATGCAAGGAGAACACAGCATTGTTTCTATGATTTCCTGCCAAAAACGCATAACCTGGGTCTAACCACGAGGAAACACCAAACAAACCCAAATGAAGTAACACTCTACAAAACAAAGAGACTAATCTGCAATCTTCACACACACTGCAGTTATGAAAGTCAAGGAGAGCCTGAGGGAGACTAGAGGGATAGACAACTAAACGCAATGCTTGATCTTTCTGCTATAAATGCCATCACTGGTACAACTGATAAACTTGAATGTGTCTACAGTACTATTCTGTACTATTCCTGCAGCTTTTCTGTACATTTAAAATCATTTTCAAATACACATTTTAGAGAGTAAATACGCAAGGATTTCTGTGTACACAAACATTTTACAACATATTTTTAAGGACCCCATCTTCCACAATTTAAGTCACATTAAAGCTGATTGCATGTATGTGCATATATAGAGGCAAAGAGGTTTTTCTGGAAAGACACAGTGGTTATCTTTATATTCACTCTAAACTTTGTTTTAAGTATGTCTTAAATATATAATTTCAATAATTCAAAATAAACATCATTTTAAAAGGCATGAAGACTTTAATTCTAGGGGGAGAAAACAGATTTATGTGATCAGACAGAACACAGACATGGCCAGCAAGTGCTCAGGGAACTGATCCACAAAGTAGCAGGGGTTTCAGAGAGCAGCTGATATCAGAGATCAAAGCCAGGAATGCGCCCACAGCAAAGGGACCTGAGATAGAACACCTTTTATGTCATGGAGTGAAAGAGCAGAGTAACATCAGTACAGGCCCTACGTACCAGTTGCATCACTTGGAAGGTTTTTTTAAAGCTAATAAAACTGTGTGTATTACAATATATATCACATAAAATTTACCATTTTAACCATATTTAGGTTAAACCATATACTGTATAGTTAGTGGCAATGATTATATTCACAATGTTGTGTGTTTGGCACTTTTTAACATGCAATTCTGTATTTTCTTTATTTGTCAAAAAGCTATATATTTTCTTTTCTAATGAATGGTAAAAGTCCATGAAAGGTTTTTGCCTCACATCAGAAGTCAGCAATCATGGGTTACACCACACCTTCCCAGGTACCTAACCCAGTGCTGTGAAGACATAACCAAGAATCTGTTGTTCACTGGTTCTGTTTATTTACCAGATCCTTGATCACGACCAAAAAGGCGGTAAGGAAAAAAATAAGACTGATATCAAATTGGGAAATCTAAAGGAATCCTCAGCCCTAGCCGGTTTGGCTCAGTGAATAGAGCGTCAGCCTGCAGACCAAAGGGTCCCTGGTTAGATTCCAGTCAAGGGCACATACCTTGGTTGCAGGTGAAGTGATCAGGGCACATGCAGGAGGCAACCAATTGGAGTGTTTTTCTCACATCAATGTTTCTCTCTCTTTCACTTTCTCTAAAAATCAATGGAAAAATATCCTCGGGTGCAGATTAAAATAAATAAAAATAAAGGAATCCTCACAGCAATTTGGATGGTGAGGGTGGTGATCATTACTCACCAGCTCCTAATATCACATGAGTCACAGGACACAGGAGAACTGATTAGAAGTCTTCCAGGGAGCACCACATTTGGGCCATAAAACTACTAATACCTAGCTTTAACACTTTATGATTTATGTAAATATTCTTTCATCTTCAAAATGGCTCGGTAAATCAGTAAAGGACATAAGCTTCTGTTTCTTCACATGAGAAAACTCAGAAAGTGGAAGGGACTTGCCTCACCCATCACAGACATGGATGGTCCCCTGAGAATAAATGTCCAGACACTCAGTGAGATACAGTAATGAGGAACTGGGGACAAGCCTAAAAATGGAACCAGCTGTTAGGATGGAACGAGAGACGTATCTGAAGCTCCAAGCTGAGTCTCTGCTATTTTCATGCAGCGGGCAATAGCCACCCAACAGCTCCCAGCAAACCAAGGAGCCATCCTTTCCCTGAGATAACGGTCATCTTCATTACTCGCATGAGTGTCCACAAGCAACCTCTACAGCCAAGTGGCTGCTGGGAGCTGATGACCCTGTCTCTTCATATAGGCAGTGGTCATGGCACCTTAAACAGTGATGCTCAGAAACTAAATGTCTTAATTATTATGGTGAAGCCACAGAATCTGTTCTCTAGCACATGAAGATAAACACAAATTGACAAAGACGACTATTTATCAGCAGTTCCACTGTTCCCTGTTAAAGAGAGAGTGAATAAGCTGAGACGGCACTAGGCTGGGGGCAGACAGCTGAAGTACCTGACACCTTCAGCGGGCAGAGAGATATTAATCACTACCATAAAGCTGTGAAACATATTTTCGGAACCAGGAATCACAACAGAAAAAGGAAAAGTGAATGTGTGAGTTCTGGTCTAGGGAAAAAACCCGAATCCCACTTCGACGTGCACATTGTGCTTTTTGACAGGACTGACCTGGACTCGGATGGTCCAGGCCCCACCCACAAAGGCTGCCCGTATGCCCATTTCTCCAGGCTCGTCAAAGCCTTAGACAATTCACTTCTATGGTTAGACAATATATTTAAATGAATTTCCACTTGAGAAATGAAAGGACTTTAAAAAACAGAACTTGCTGTTTTTCCAAACAAGACAAAGGTGGGGAATCTGGAGACTAAGGCAACACTTCTATCTTTCAGGTGTATCGAGTGTCAACACACTACTGCCTGCATATGGGCGGCCTCTTTTTGCGAATCAAGTTTTACTGCAGCACAACCGTGCTCATTCATTTACATACTGTCTGTGGCTGCCTTTGTGTTTCATCTCAACTGAATAGTTGTGAGAGAGGCTGTATGGCCTACAAAGTCAAACACCTTCACTACCTGGCCCTTTACAGAAAACATTTCCCGACTTCTGATATATGAGAACAATATTAGACGTACAGTAGACACAAACCTGGAGGAGTGATAAGTGCTCTTCTATGTTCTTTACACCAACCAACAGGATGAATGTGCGGACTGGATGCTTCACACCTGTAGATTATATAAATTTAAAAATTGTAACTTTCTGGATAAATTGTCAAGTACTAGTAAAGGTAGAAAAACAGTAATTAGAGATTGTGAACACCTTATTACAATCGATCTTATTTGGAAAAAAATTGCTAAACCAAAGGATCTTTCACTCACCTAATATATTAATACCAAGTACTGATCAGTGCATGTAAAGGCCATTAGTAGGGTCCCTGATAAGAGCCGTTTTAGGGGAAGTAGGGCTAGGAAAGGGCAAAAGCCTGACCAGAGTGGGTTTAAAAGGAAGAAGAAAAGATGGAGACAGCTAGTACAGAAATATGCTTAAGAAGTTCTGTTCTTCAAGGAAGCAGAGCTATGAGACATTAGATAGCAAAAGGGAAGCTTGTTTGTTTCTGAAGTTGGGAAATATTTAGGAGAAGCTGGTAAGGCACATATGGAAATTCTCTGTACTATTTTACAAACTTGAAGTTTACTAGTAGAATGAGTTCAAAATAAAATGTTTTTTGAAAGGATGGGAAATATTACTCCATTTATTCAAGAAATATATGCTGAGCAACCACCATGATCAGGGCACCATCCAAGGTGCTAAGACTACAACAGCTAGGAAAATAAACAAAAATCCCTGCTCCACTTAGGTACTGGTAGGAATAATTCAATAGACAAGGGTGACCTACTGATGCAGAACAACTGACTCAGGGAGGGAGGGAGATCCTGCAGTTACAGAGAAGGGCCTGTCTGTGGGCAGAGATCAGGAAGGTACCCAACAGACGAGATACTGGAAGCACCTGAACATCCCTTTGACTGTGTCTTTTTTCTCAATGCAATAGGAAGCAAGATTACCAGCTGAGAGAGAGAATAGGTAAGGGGGGGTGTGAGAAATCTGAGGAGGAAAGATAGGAGTGAAATTTAGTGGTCTGGAAGACTGGGCAAGGATCTGTAGTAGAATTATAGGGCAGAACTAAGGGCCCACTTGAGATCAGTGGTCATGAAGGTGAAGTCAAACCAATCAGCACGGGGTGTGTGTGTGTGTGTGTGTGTGTGTGTACACGCATGCACCTCTTTCTCCAGCTATACTCAATTGCTTAGGCACAGGCATACAGCAGGCAGAAAGTTGGATGCAACCAGAGTTGGGATTTTGCCAGGCAAACACAATGTTCATGGGAGTGCTATAATCCTGCATAATAAGAGCCTAATATGCTAAGTGTCGGTCATCCATTCAACCAATCAAAGTGTAAAATGCTAATGATATGCTAAGGCTGCTCAACCGTTCACTATGATGTGCACTGACCACCAGGGGGCAGACACTCCAACCAGTAGGTTAGCTTGCTGCTGGGGTCTGGCTGATCAGGACTGAGCGAGATGGGCCAGACACGCCCTGGAGCCCTTCCGCGGTCCCTTCCTGGCCCTGATTGTGCACCGGTGGGGTCCCTCAGCCTGCGTCCTCTTGCAATCCAGGACTCCTTGGGGGATGTCGGAGAGCCGGTTTTGGCCTGATCCCGCAGGCCAGGACTAGGGACCCCACTGGTGCACGAATTCGTACACCCGGTCTCTAGTAGTATTACAAAATAAATAGGTATATAGAGGCATATCACAATATCTTCTTTTAAAAGTTGGTAGAACATTTCCCATCTGTATTCTCAAAGATAATAGGCATAATGAAGTTAAAAAAAAAGTCAAAATACTTTAGGAAAATACTACATCTCCCTCTTAGAGATTTATGTAACATATTATTAGCATATTAGACTGTGAAGTTATGCTATAAACAAACCAGTTTCAAATGGTTTAACCCAACATTTCCTAGAGATATTTCACTATGAAATGCTACTTTGGTGGGCAAGCCATTAGCATCATGTGTAACAGCAATGTTCTGCAGAACACAATTTAGGAAATGTTGACCTAAGGATGTCAAAGACTCCAATCTTGCTTTATAAACCAGCTCTGTTGAGTCCATCCTGAAAGATCAGAAAATCTCAACACAGTCCTCTAGATGGGGCACTAGAAGATAGAAAGCCAAGAAGGTAATAATGGTTGGAGTTTCTGGTGAATAAACAAGCAATAAAAATAAAGAACTTTCTAAGAAAAGATTTAAGTGAATTACATTAACATATAGGCACCACGTTGCAAATCAACCTTCCTAAGTGAACTGTGAAGAGTAACCGAAGGTGAGTTTATGTAAACCCAACTTAATACTGATTTTTCTCAAAATTATTTTAGTAGAAAATCCCTTTAAGTGTATAATTAAAGTTTCTTCTTTTCTTCCTTTATTCATTTATCTCCTACCCACCCTCCCTCACACTATTTATATTTTAATCCTTACACCCAAGGATATGTTTATTGATTACTAGAGAGAGAGGAAGGGGGGAGGGGAGAGGGGGAGAGAGAGAGAGAGAAGGAGAGAGAGAGAGAGAGAGAGAGACATCCAATGTGAGAGAGAAACACTAATCTGCTACCTCCCATACGTGTCCCCAACAGGGATCAAACCTGCAATCTCTTGGTGTACGGGCGTACGGGCTGCACTCCTACCAACTGGAGCTACCCACCAGGGAACAGTATTATTTTTCTTAACCTATACACTAGGGTTACAGATTTATGTGCATGTCATTTTAAAATGTGAAAGGAAAATAAGCACTGTTAGGCCAACAAGTTCATACAGCAACTGGGACATTTCTTACAATATATATTTTCATAAAATATACTTTAATACACAATTCCTTTAGATGCATTCTGTTATAAACTGTATAGACAAAGCTATGGAGCTCTATTTCCAGCTATACTATTCTTTTTCTAGACAGTCATTTGGCTATTATTAGTAATGATGCATTACCTTTATTTTAGGGTCATTTTTATTTTAGGAACAGCTGTTAATTCATATAGGGCTCATTTAAAATGAGAAAAAAAAAGAAAGAAGAACAAAAGAAACATGTAACATTTGTTTAATTTTTTTTCTTCCCAGGTAATTATCAAGTACTTTTTATAATTATCTGCCAGGCTCATGGTGATTAAAGTAAGAGCATTAGACATTACTAATTCTTTTGATTTTTATTAGATTTCTCTATAAGTTGCAAATAAGAAAAATACTGCAGTATATTTTGACAACGCATTCCTGTATTACCTGAATCTTATATAATAAGGTTTTAATCTTATCTAAATATTTCTCAAAGTCACCATTTAAAATAAACAAGGAAGCCATATCAACCAAGAAAATGAAAACAGCCCTATCTGTATCTAGTTAACTTAATCCATCTCAATAAGCAGACAAGACTTCATTCAGAAGTCAGAATGCTGAGGAATCCTTTCAGCTACTATTGTAACACAAGTCATCTTAGTCCCATCTAGTGTTCAAAAGCAGAAATGTAACCAAGAAGAAAAACAATGAAGAACAGCTAATGTAAAAAAAAAGTTTGCCAAATCTTCGATTGCTGTATCTCTCTTTTCTTTTTTGGGGGGGTGGGGGGGGTGGGGTCTAAGTACATCATCAAAGAAATCCACCTCAAAAAATTTTTTGAAGTCCATTTCACAAGTGCAAATTAATCATGAATGAAGGCTGCTAAAATCCAGTCAGACCCAGACTGGTAGATAATAATGGAAATAATAATTTATGAAAAACCCATGTTTATACTGTAGGATAGAGTGAGTAGACATTAAGATCCTTATTTTATGGAAACAGAAAGAGGTTAAGTGATTTCACCAAGTCCTCGGGTTGAAAAGAAAAAGATCCTGGTTTTAGCGGGCACAGCCAAAAGCTAAATAAAACCAATGCACATGAGACTGGGCTGCACAGATCTAGGCAGCGAGACAAAAACAGTTTCAAGACACTTACATAAGGAAAACATCAAAGTCTTCATTTCAAGCAATAATGGCTTAGCTTCTTGAAGAAACACAGGACACTTGGCTCTCCCACTCACTACATCCAGAGCATGAGGGCTGTCAGTTTATTTTCCGGTGCCATTCTTTCCTGGCTCCCATATGTGCTGACTCTTCACAGCCTCCATCACTCCACTCCGTCTTGCTACCAAGCCCTGGACCTCACAAGGCTGAGTCGGCGAGTCCTCCTTTGATCCCCAATTCATTTCCAATCCCATTCTCCACAGTAGCTGTTTTCAATATTATGCATTTCCTTCTTTTTTAAAAAAAATATATTTTATTGATTTTTTACAGAGAGGAAGGGAGAGGGATAGAGAGTTAGAAACATCGACGAGAGAGAAACATCGATCAGCTGCCTCCTGCACACCTCCGACTAGGGATGTGCCCACAGCCAAGGCACATGCCCCTGACCGGAATCGAACCCGGGACCCTTCAGTCCGCAGGCCAACGCTCCATCCACTGAGCCAAACCAGGTAGGGCTGCATTTCCTTCTTAAAACTCGATAAGGCCCTAGCCGGTTTAGCTCAATAGATAGAGTGTTGGCCTGTGGACTGAAGGGTCCCAGGTTTGATTCTGGTCAAGGGCATGTACCTCAGTTGCAGGCTTAATCCCTGGCCCTGGTTGGGGCACATGCAGCAGGCAACCAATTGATGTGTCTCTCTCACATTGATGTTTCTCTCTGTCTCTCCCTCTCCCTTACACTCTCTCTAAAACAAACAAACAAACAAACACCCCAAAAACCAACAAACCCAATTGGAAAATATAAAGATGCCATCTCATTACCCCAGTGCAGTGGTCGGCAAACTCATTAGTCAACAGAGCCAAATATCAATAGTACAAAGACTGAAATTTCTTTGAGAGCCAAATTTTTTAAACTTAAACTATATAGGTAGGTACATTGTTATTAACTTAATTAAGGTACTCCTAAGCTGGCCTTTGCTAAAAACGTCCTCAATCTGATTGAGGTACGTTCGCTGAGGTCGACCCCTTCCAACTTTCCCATCCACACTCGTCTTGTAGCCAGTCTCCCTCAACTCCTGCATGAATCCCGCGAGCCTTCCCCGCACTGCCTCCCTGCGCTGTGTACCCCGCGGCCTGCCTGAGCCGCATCTCCGGTCGTCCACCTGCCCAACACCCCCCACTTCCTCTAAGGCCACTTCTTCAAAATAGACTCACCCAGGACGAAAACCGACTTCTGGGCATGGGCCACGAAGTTTCAATCGCACTGTACGTGCGCGCCCGCATGCGGTATTTTGTGGGAGAGCCACACTCAAGGGGCCAAAGAGCCGCATGTGGCTCGCGAGCCTCGGTTTGCCGACCACTGCCCTAGAGTGTTTTCCTATAATTTCTTCATTTTCTCTAGGCTGAGAGGGAAGAGAGTTTGTCCTATCCCAAGGTTAGCCTGGTGCCCCAACTGTCCACAGTCTGGGTAGCTCCCCTCTTTCCCTCCACAGCGTGGCTTGTAACCAGGCTCAGACTCTGCAGCAAACCCTCCTGAGGTCCACGTCCCCTCAGCAATATCCACTTTCCCCTTCAGGGCCAAACTCCAGCTGCTTGATGTCCCTTAGAGTCATCTCTTTACTCTTTGCAAATTGGCTTCTGCTTCTAAAACCCTTACTTTAATCCTCACATGAGCTATGAGGCCCTATGAGATAGGTATTGTTGTTAATCCTGTTTGTAAAGGAGGCGACTAAAGCTTAGAAGAGTTAAGCCACTTACCTGACTAGATTGGCTGCCATTCCCCAAACATACCCTTGTTTTCTCCCCCCCTCCCACCCACCGGGGGCTTAAACACAGCTTTCCTGGGCCAGGAAAATTCCATGGCAACATCTAAGTACCGATTCCTATCCTCCTTCAAGATCTAGCACAAATCCCATGTCCTCCAAGAAGCCTTCCTGAAGAACTCTTCAGGAGTCTGCCAGCCCTTCCTTCCCCGTGCCACGGCTGCTGGCAAGCAGCTGGTTCTAATAACTAAGCACTAACCACCACCTACCCTGCAGCCCAGACAGCGATGTGTTCCTCTCCCTCCCCAGATCCTGAGCCCCTCGGGGCTAAAGTTCAGCCGCCCAGGTTTCTTTCATCTGGGTAACTCATTCCTGTCACCAAGGGGGCTCCCCAAATTCAACAGATGACAGCAAACCTGTTACCTTTGACATTTCTCTAAGATATTGACAACATGTTGCAAACATTAGAGGACACACAAAAAATTACTGTTACTCTCAATTTGTGAATGTAAAAGCTCCATCTCTAAAAAAACAACAAAAAGAAACAAAAATGTTCACTGTCCACTTAAATACACTCAGTAAAAGGCTCCAGCCGCCTGTTTGGTCTAATTCATTAACTCAGTGCTTCTCTTTTTCATGGATCTGTTTGATGATTTTCGCCCTGACTCACAGGAGCACCAGACTGAATTCAATAGCTGAAGCTGCAGCCTCATTCCTCTATGTCTGTCAACTCAACAGTCAGCTAAGTCCTGCTTTTTATGCCTTCCTGGTTCCCAAAAGACAAGATTTCATGAAAAGAACATTTCTTAAAAATTACATTCCTTCCCAGTGCCTGGGGAAGCAGAGGGGGTGACACCTTCTCCCTGTGCTCCGTGAGGAGCCCAGCCCAGGCAGCAGGAAGATGAGGAGGGGAAGAGGCAGCCACTGCCTGGGAGGATGGGGCACCTCCACTGCGATGGCTTTCCTGCCCACATCTTCAAAGTCCTTGCTAGTTCAATATTCTGCGATATTAAGGATGATTCTTAAGTCTGATGACTGTCAAGGGTATAGAATTAAACAGAAACCCGGAGGTAAGCCAGTTTTTATTCTAATATATACAATTTTCCTTTTAAAAAAAAGATTTCAATCTTACATGGATTTAAATTTTACATTGTGTTCCTCTCAGAAAGGAAGAAATGTTTTATTGCAACCAAACATGTAATATCACAAATGTGTGTGTGTGTTTAAATTTCTACGAAGGTAAAGAGATAAAATGATTACTCAATTCAAAGGGGAAAACAAAATCTCAGTTCCAAACTATTTTAAATTGAAAAAGGCAATCAATTTGTAACCTCAATTACGTACTTAAGTAATTTATGCAGAAAAAAAAATATTTCAAAATTCAAAGATCAAAGAACATAATATTTAAGTGGGCAGGAGAAATTCCAGCGCACTTAAGCTATTTTCAATGTGCCTCAATTGCATACTGATGAAGAGAACACTGTATTCTTTTTCTGACAATTAACAAAATATAATTTCATGTCAACAGTTAAAAGTATAAGTAAATCCTCAGAGTACATTCCATCCTAAAAATGATTATTTTGTGCTCATTAAAGTACAAAATCAGAGCTACAAGAGATCATTTTTTTCTCTCTGCTCTTTCTAAAAAAGAACTCAGGATCCTTCCTACTCTCTAGGCATCAAACAAATTCTTCTAGACTGCCTCATCACTATTATCCAGAAGTATGTCAAATAGATCTTATGTCAAATAAGCAACTTACACTTTAAAAGCCCCGTAAAATAACTAAACATTCACCCATTTTGTTTAAATCAAGCAAAACCTAAAAACAAAACCATTCTCCCTAAATGAATCAGAGCTTCAAAAACAAAAAGCTCTCATTTCAACAAATCATTTTATTTTTTCCATCATCATTATCCTCTCTCTGCCCTCTTCCACCTCCACCCATCCCTTATCTCTGCAATCACCACACTGTTGTCCATGTCCATGAGTTCTCTCTTATTTTTCCTTTTTTGATCAATCCCTCTAATAATTGCTTTAAAATTTCATTTATTAATCAAAGGACTAGACCCCAGTCATCATGTTGGTACTGCCATCATCACGGCACATCAAACACAGGTGGGGAGACATGAATTTGACCCAGAAGGGACAGACTGACATTATTTCTAAGTTTAGTTTCTCATCCATTCACTCACTGAAGATCAATACAGATCATTTTAAATGACACAAAACCACCAATTTACAGAGAATATGAAGAACAGAAAAACATGGTAAGCAACATGACAAGGATTCAATCAGCAAACCCAGACTGTGGGAGCCTCAATAGGATAAACAACCTAGTCTCTTCACGAACAGTTATAAGGAGAAGAAAAAGATACAGAGGAATTGGAACCTATACTTTAGAAAAGATCAAGAGGCCCTGCTGGTGTGGCTCAGTTGGTTGAGTGCCAAAACCTGTACTGAAAGGTTGCTGGTTCCATTCCTGGCCAGGGTACATGCCCGGGTTGCAGGCTCCATCGCCAGTAGGAGGTGTGAAGGAGGCAGCTGATTGATGTTTCTCTCTCACACTGATGTTTCTCTCCTCCCCCGCCCCCTCCCTGCCTCTCCTTCTAAAATCAATAAAAAAGTCAAGAGGTACATCCAAGAAATCACAAAGTGTACACCTCATTTGGACCTAGAACCATCAAACTAAAATAAAGCCCAAGACAACTGGGTGGAATGTTTACATATGTTAGTAACATGATAGCATTTGTAACATTATATATTTAGAAAAAAAGAATCTCTATCTTTAGAAGTTTCATAATGAAATATTCACAGATGACATGTTATGATGTCTGGGATTTGCTTTAGAACAATCCTGGAATTGAGATTTTAGGGGTAAGAATGCAGAGAAGACAAGAGTGGATATAAACTGTTAAGTGCTGGTGCCGTGTAATGGCGGCAGGAGGGTCACTCTATTACTCTACTTTGGTATATACTTGAAATGGTTTATATTTCAACAAAGGTTTTCACTGTAAACTGAATAAAAAGCTATCCTTTGAGGAAAAATTATTATGCTTTGCAGAAAAAATCTGGGGAAAAACACACCAAGATGTTCAAAAGTAATTGACTCTGTGATGTAAACATAGAATTACTTATCTATATCTTAAAAATTCTATAAAAAGCATATGTAACATATAATATAAAGGATTTTTAAAATTGAATAGCAAATGACTTTCAATATCTCTTTTTTAAAATAATGCAAGTAAAACTGATGAGTGTCTAAGAATCCGAGATATCTATCACTGCTCTAAAATTTTATCATTTCAAGTTTTCTCTAGAAGGAAATAAACACTTCAGAAATGCCTTTCATCAGGAAACTTAATTATAATGATCAATGAACATGAATTTGATATTAAAATCATTACTTTAATTACTTAATCAAAATATAATGGCTTTATTATAATTATTTTATAATTATAATTTTATATGTTGCTCTTACTACATTATGTAGTATATCCAAACACAATAAGGATTAAAAACAGTACTTCTCAATTACTATATTTGTATTCAGTTATTGTAAATGGTTAAATTAGCTACTAGGCATAAAAATATGAGAGATAGATGAAAATACTTTTCTAAAAAATAAGGGATGACACCCAAGTTTGCAGGGGGAAGCTGTGAGTCTGTTGTGTGTCACGTGTGAGCACATGTTGGGATGGGGTGCACGTCCACAGCAGGAAGTCAACTAAAAGACAAATCACAAAGTAGAACTAAAGGGTTCCATTTAGAAATACACACCGTAGGGAAGAGGAAAAAGTTAAAGATCTGAAGTAGAAAAGAGTGGGGCAGCTTTTTATTTTCTGTTCAAACTTTGCATTACGATTGTTTTTAAACCCTGCACCTGGTTTACCTGGATAAACACTAAATTAGAAAAAGCACACACTGCAATGGAAAAATGTCTCACCAATAGTCATAGCTCTCATCCCAGTTGTCAAAATGTACCAGGAAACGATTGTCCACCATATCTGTTACCGTAGCAACACAGATAAACGCAGGGTTCTTTTTGTCTACAGCTTCAAGCTTCATTCCAACTCGGAAGCCTGATGGGATCACTGTCTATGAAACACACAGATTTAATTAGAGATGAGCACACACTCCACAGTGAGACCCGCACCCTCTCTGCACCTCTGGGTGAAGGCCTGGCGTCCACCAGCTGTGTCCACATCGTTTAAGAATCAAGCACCAGCTTTACAGCACGGTCACTTTCCAACAGAGCAATAAGAAAAATGCCCTGTTGCTACACCCAATTAACTGTCCCAATTAACTATGTGCAACTCAAAACTAAAACACCCTCAGCCTCACAGAGTTTAATTAATATTAACTCGTGTTATGGTACCTTAGACGACTATAGTTGTTAGGCAAGTCTGATTTACCAAATAAATTCCCTTTCTGTTTTTTTCTTCCTTGATTATAGAGTTAACAATGAAAGTTATTTTACACGAAATAACTAATTTTGCACTTAGTAAGTTAAAAATGTGTGTGAGTCAGTACACATTCATTCCCACTTCTGAAAAGATTTCTCAAAAGAGTACTGAAAATAGGTCATCTTCATAAATGAACTGGCTGTTAATATATACAGCTATTCAAATAGTTTGCAATTTAAGGAAATCCACAAATTATTAGCCATCTGGGATATGGAGCTAAGATAATAAAAAATTCAATAAAATTTAGTGCTTAAGGGGCAGTAAAATGTAAACTTTCCTTATAATCTTTTGTGAGGAAAAATATCCTAATTTCAGAGAAGTGTACTTGGGCATCAATTATACCCATCACAATACTTCTGCCCATCTGAAAATAAAATCCTTCTGCCCGGCCAGCATGGCTCAATGGTTCAGCGTTGACCTACAAACCAGGAGGTCACAATTCAATTCCAGGTCAGGGCACATGCCTGGGTTGCAGGCTCGATCCCCAGTGTGGGGCATGCAAGAGGCAGCCGATCAATGATTCTCTCATCATTGATGTTTCTATCTCTCTCTCTCCCCTATCTCTCTCTCTCCCTTCCTCTCTGAAATCAATAAAAATATAATTAAAAATAAATAAAAATAAAATCCTTCTGAAAAATACTGATACTATCCTAATTACTTTAAGCAACATAGATGCTGTCTCTCTTTTTAGTATAAATATACCACTGTCATTACAAACTGTAGATGGCCCGGTACCTGAAAATGTCAGAATTCAGTCCTGGCTGAATTAAAGAAGCAGTCACTGATGCTGCAAAGATACTTTGTAGCATACTTTTAAGTCCTGAAATTATCAGAGTTCTGACCATAAATATTTTAATATTCTAAGGAAGAGGAAACTACAAAAATTAATTGCTTCTTAGATACCAATCACATAACCCAAGATTAAGTTGTGTGCTAGCAAAGCACGGAATTTAAGAAGACAGTTCAAGGCAGTTAATCAAATCCCCAACTGAAGTCTTCATCAGAGAACCAACTGAAGTCTTCATCAAATAACTGGCTTCTTGTCCTTCATAAAAGCAGGGATGAGGAAACTTGGAGTAGTGAGAGCAGGCCACTGGGTTTTCCACCTATCTGGCCTTGTCTTGACAGAAAATACCTACTAACAATGCAGAATTTACATTCCAGCAATTAAACTATCCTTTCAATTAAGATGCTTTAAAATATTAACATGGCTCATTTGATTTCTATTACATACACACACACCCTTCAGTTCTCTAATTAGACCAGGCTTATGTTCAGTTTGATCAGAGAATCTTTTAGCCATTCCACTGATGCTGAAAATAACAGGTTAAAATCATTTCCCAAATGGAGGGTATTTGGGCGGGGGTGGGGGTGGGGTGGGAGGAAGAACATCTTCCCTAATCCTCATATATATTTTCATTTGGAGGGAATGTTATTGAAACGTTACTGCCTCTTTCCACATTCTCACTTGCTGTTACCTGACCGGTGAATCTGCAAGAAGGAACAGGTCATACTCTAAATGTGGGAGGGTGTGTATGCCCTGGTCCAATGCTCCTGGGTTTGGGAGGTGCGGCAGGAAGGGCCAGTAAATCTCTTTAATTCTAGGGCTCAGAAGCAAGAAGCTCATTTGATAGCAGATATAGGCCATGCAACTGAGCCCTTACCAGTTACAAAGACCATACTTTGGTTTTCTACCTGCTTGCTCTCTGTTCTTTCCAATTGGATCAGAACTTGGGCCAGGAAGAAGAATGTAAGGTATCAGGCTTCCTCAGAGATGTCAAATGTAATGGGAAGTCGTAATACAGGTCAAGAAGGAGAAAGTACACACACATCATATTGTGCTGCTGTTATACTGAAAATAAAGCTGGAAGCTAGAGTGAAGGCAAGCATACAAATGCACACAGGGCTCCACTGTGTGAATCCCACTGTAGCAGCACCCTGAAAAGATGACAGTAACAATAAAGTATCCCATCAATTTAATTTTTTATGCACCTTAACTGTAAATTACACCTGCATTTTGTACTATGTTGCCTGCTACCATTCAATAAAAAGACAACCATGATATAGCTATAAAAAAGAAGTTTACTTATGAAGATTTTGAGCTAATTTTAAAATTTAATTAAGGTAAGAGTACTCTCTTTACCAAAGCAATAAAATTTGTTATAGTTTCTTGCTATCACTTGGAATTTATCCTACACTCAACAGCCACTTTTTTTTTTTTTTTTTTTTTTTTTAAGAAAAAGTATTTTGGATGTACTTACTATATTCTGATTCTCAAATAATGACTTGGGAGCAGCCTGAGCTTTACATGTCTTCAGGTAAGTCTGCCAATTAAATTCTTCTTCTTTATAACCTAGGGCAAGAACATATAAACAGACTTAGTAACATAGCAAAATATTTCACACTTAGTTTTCCATTCCCACTTTAAAAAAATATATATATTTTTATTGATTTCAGGTACAAAGGGAGAGAGAGAAAGAAACATCAATGATGAGAGAGAATCATTGGCTGCCTCCTGCATGATCCTTAATGGGGATCAAGCCCACAACCCGAGCATGTGCCCTTGACCGGAATCGAACCTGGGCCCTTCAGTCCACAGGCCGATGCTCTATTCACTGAGCCAAACCAGCTGGGGTCCATTCCCATTTTTATCTGTAATTCAAACATGCCAAAATCAGGAGATCAAGTGATTTTTTAAAAATATATATTTTTATTGACTTCGAGAGGAAGGAAGAGAGAGAGACAGAAACATCGATGAGAGAGAATCATCAATCGGCTGCCCTGGGGATTGAACCCACAACCCAGGTAAGTGCCTGACCAGAAATCGAACTGTGACCTCCTGGTTCATAGGTTGACACTCTACCACTGAGCCACACTGGCAGGGCCAAGTGGTTTTTTTAAACAGACAAAATTTAAATCATAATTCATAACTATGCATTTTTATACATAGGTTGTGTTTATTTACAACAAATTATACTATTTTTTTTCAATTCTGAATAAACAGTAATGGATATAAAGAAAAGGTGTAAAGAAGTAAATACATATTATACTTAGGTATGTTTCTTTTATTACCCGGGCATTTCTATCAGTATTTAGATAGAACTCCTTAGCAGTAGGCTAGTGATCTGGAATAGTCAAATTCTTTGAAGGAGGCAGCTGATTGATGTTTCAGGAGACTAACATCAACCTTACCTACTCTATTTCAGGAGACTAACTTGTAAGAATTAATGGGAAGCTGGAAAAATAGTAATACAACAGATTAAATCTTTTTGGCCTATTATCACAGGATTGATAATTCAAGATTTATGAAGTAAGCATGCTGGTAAATTGGAATTAATGGAAATGTCCTTGCCTTGATTTTCACAATTTCATGCTTAATATTGATAAAGCCAACCTTTCCTTACAAAAAGGAAATTTAGCATTTTATCTTCTCTGCTCATGTGCTCTCTGCTACTTCCATTAAAAGCATGAAAAGAACAGCTAATAAGTCACCATATATAAGCAGTCAATTCATATAAAGGCTTACAGATTTTCTTTTTTACCCTCATATTTTTCTATATGTTTTTGTTTAATTCCTCAGCTATTTGAAAATACCATCCTGCCATTAATTTTTCACTTAAAACCAAAGGATGCCATTAAAAAACAATAACCATGAGACAGGCCCAAAATATCAAACTAGTAACCGGGATCTTTTGTATCATGTTAACACTACTATTGCAATAGCTGAAAAAGGAAGGAAATATGCCATTATTAAACACAGAAATGGACTGAAAGATGGTATCTGTTGTTCTCAGATCTTTATGTAAACATGAAACAGGCAAAATTATTGGCAGACTGTAAAGAACTCAATAATAAAAAAATAATTGCTATTAGTTCAACCACCGTCTAAACCAATTTTTAGTGTTATATTGTCCTTTCTAATCTGCTAAATATTGACATCTATATATTCAACGCATGATTTCTTGAGATTTCATATACATTAAAATATGAGTAAGTAAACTTAATTTTGTAAACAGGTTAGAAGTAATTTTTCAAATCAGCTTTTCCAGTGTGTGTATATATATATATATATATATATATACACATATATATAAAATAGAAATCTGTAGCTAAAATTTATTTGTAGTCAAAATTAAGTATCATGCAAATGTTATTTTATATGCAAATAAGTACAAGGACATAGTTTATTCTCTTGAATAGGATTCTACTTTTTTTTCCTTTCACTATAATAAATGTATTTGTTCATCAAGCTTGAATTTGGGCCTATCTGAATTATAGAGACTGAATTCTTAAAAATTCTAAATCAACAGGTAAAAATGTTTTTATAGAATTTAAAATATGAAACCAAAAAGTGACAATACCTTTGGGAGGGTGGAGCTTATGGCCAGTTTTCTCACACCACCCAACTGGGTGAATATCCAGAGCGTCTGCATTAACCCAGAAGTCATAGTAATCAGGATACCCATCAAAGTGCAGCTTTATCCGGTATCCACAAACCTGAAATAGGTGAAGGTTGATTAATTAAAAAACAAACACACGCAGAATGCTGAGTGCATGGACATCCAGTATGATACAGCTTATGTTAATCAAAGCACCCTCATTAACAGCAGCAAACACAAGCAAACACATGATAAAACCCAAAGGCAAAGGCTATTGTGTACATGGGAAAGGGTGGGCTGCCGTGTTCTGGCTTCATCTCTGGTTACATCAGGAGCATGGATATGGGGTGACAAATACTTTTCCCACATGCACACATCCCCTCTCATTCGCGCATCACCGTGGGGGGCTGGTGTGGGAGCAGCCAGCCCAGCACAGGGCACACGGCTGCTGCGGGGTCCCAGAGCGCCTGCCCTGTTGCACACTGTCTGTGTGCTGGCTTCTTGTCCTTCATAAAGTTCCACATGCGGTGATATCCAGCCAGACCAAGGCTAGTACAGATACAGAGAAGTCATATAATGACTTCTCACATAATGACTTGGGAGCAGCCTGAGCTTTGCATGTCTTCAACAAGTGGCATCTTTTCCCATTATTAAAACTCCGCAGTCACCATTTTACTTTAAAAATAAAGCTTACCTCAGCCACTGTGAGGACGCAGTACACGGACTGATGCTCAGGGTCCACGCCTTCTAATTTCATGCCAACTTTAAACCCATTTTTGTTATATGGAAAGGATTGATACTACAACGAAAAATGACAGCAGGTTTAGTATTTCATCCTGGATGTCTAATTAAAATTATGAATAATTACCATTCTTAAATAAAGTCTTTAACCAAATAAATAAATAACTTTTAAAAATTCAAAAGACAAGGATCACCTCATGACCCAATGGAAAATGGATAAAGACTACAAAGAGGTCACATAAAAGAAAATTTAAATGTTTTACATATTTGAAAAGATGCTCATCTTCACTCATAAAAGTCATACAAAAATTACACAAAAATATATTTCACCTCTCAGGTTGGTAATGATAAAAAAGTTTGATAACACTGTTGGCAAGGCTCTAGGGAAACATGCACACAGACATCACCAGTAGGGATATAAGTTGCAATCTCATGATATCCATTAAAAAAGAACACTTTCTTCAGCTCAGCAATTCTAATTCTAGGAAATTATCCAACAGAGATAACCATATGTGCAAAATGGCAGGTGTACAAAATTATTCATTAAAACATTTACATGGCAAAAAATTCGTGTATCTATCTTCCATATGTACATATAGTTTTCCTTCTTATGTCTAATCTATAATAACTTAAGGTGCTTCCTAAAAGTTGACACATATATCATATATATGTATGTGCCATATATGTCAATATTTGTCACATGTCAATCCATAGGGAGCAGCTTAAATTATTATGGAACAGCCGTAATATTGAATTTTATGCATTAATATCAAAGAATGATAAAGGAAATAATGAACTGAGATGGAATAATTTCCAAATTAAGTTAACAAAAAAGCAAAGTCCAAAAAATAATATGAATGACATATGTTATCATTTGGTTTAAGAGGGGAAGAGGATTTGGATCTACACACATTGCTTATCTCAACCTCTGAGACACCATGGCTGGGCCTATATATAAAATTTCTTTTTAAAAAACGTTAAAAGGCTATTCCTCAAAGGACCGAAGTTACAGTAAATAATTACATAGAATAAGTTCAAAAGTGATTACTACTGTTTAAATTAAATGTTACTGTAGAGAACTCGTCCTAATATTTACTTGTCATACTTTTTAAAAAATCCCTAAATTCCTACATATATAACAAGATATTGATGGCAGACTTATTACATACTATGATTAAATATTAAATAATTTAAGCTAGGAGTCAACATATAGTCTATGGGTCAAATCTAGGCCACCATCTGTAATTAAAGTTTTATTGGAATACAGCCATATTCATTCACCTATATATTGTTTATGGCTGCTTTCATTATAGCAACAGAGCTGAGCTGTAGCACCCGAGACCAGATGCCCACAAAGCCTAAAATGCTTGCTCTCTGGCCCTTTATAGAAAGGCCCTTTGTTGACCCCTGTTTTAGCCCAGGGGCAGCAGCTCCTAGTTAGAATTACACTTGGCGTCTATACCTTTAACTGATTTTAAATTACTTATGATACAATATTTTCACTACAGTTAATAGAATATAGTAATTCATTTTTAGATTTTTGTTGTGATATTATGTAAACCTCAGTAACTCATTTCTATTCTCCCAAAGCCTTCATGTTGACATGAAATTTCATGCCAGTTTTTCTTTATCTACTAGTTTTTTAGTAATAGCAGAAATATCTCTTAAAATTGAGTGAAAGCTGGTAAATGCTGAGAGAAAAGAGCATGTGTATAGCTATGTGCCTATGCACACAGCTTGGGGGAGAGGGAGGTGTCATGTATTAATGCTAGCTGGCCCTGCAGGTACCCCTCCACATAAATACACACATGCAAAACAATATGCTTGAGAAATCATCCCAAGTCACAGGCCCTAAACAGACAGCGGACATGGCAGTGCTGACTCCAGATAGTACGGCAGCTCCGTGCCATCAGACACAGCGCTCTCCAGAGCGGCCGTACCTCCTTGAATAGCTTCGCTGGCACGGCCACAGCCTTTTCCTCTTCCAGGTAGGATGCCCAGCACCAGGCCTTCTTTCCTTTAGGAGGCAAACCTGAAAGGCAAGTGAGATTAAAATGACAGAATCTCCAAGTCTAAAACATTCACAGATGTGCACTGTGAACTCTCACTTCCCTAAATACACTAGGCCTGGCTCTTCTCTTACTACCACAGCTGGTGTTCTCAGTCTCCTGTCTTGGCTCCTCTTCCAAGGCAATGAGAGCCAAGCAGTGAACTGCAGGGTGTATCTGCAGCTCTGAGGGTAGAAGAAAGACTCAGAAGAACTCAGAGTAAAGGAAGAAGACGCAGCAGAAAATCAAAACAGAAGAGTACCATGGAAGCCACAGGAAGCAGGTGCTTCTAGAGGCAGGATGCTCAAAAACTAAGAGATGAATAAGTCGAAAACTAGAAATGGCCAGTGCACTGAGTGGCTAGGGAATGGCTGGCAATTGGGGTAAAAGGGAAGAAAATCAATTCAGTGAGGGACAGATTTTGAGCAGCAAACGAAAATATGTGATAAAGATACGGTGTCAGCTAACATCAATTTTATTTGGGATTAACTTGGGAAATAATGGAAATAAAAGGAAAATGCAATAGCTTGATAGGTAACAAAATTGGGGGAAAGGTATTTTAGGGATGAGATCTGAACCAGCTAGGGTGGAGCTCATGAAGAGAAAAAGTATGAATTGCTAAGAAGTAAAAGTAAATGACTAAAGAAACAAGGTCCCACAGGGGACGGGGCCCTGAGAATAGAAATGAAGGTGAAGGGAGAGAAAGATTGATGACATCTTTGAGGCAAAGTGCTGAGTAACTGAGAATTTATTCCCTTTAATCTCAGTGACATAAACTAGAAGTCATCTCCCCCAATGGTAAAAGTTAGGCTGTGTGCTTGAGGCAGGTTGAAATGTTTCAAACGCTTTTCTTTCAAGGCTTAAAAGATGAACAAGCAAGGAATGCATCCATCACAGAAGAGGAACACTGGGTTCATAGTCCTGATTTGTAGGGACAACATGACTGGGCGGGGCGGAACTGGAGCTGCGCAAGTGAAGTGACCTAACATGAAGGACTGGCCCGGCCGATGTGGCAGGTCAAGGGGATAAAGCGCAGCAGAGGACATTGGGGCTCTAGGAGAATGACGTGAGGTCCATGCTGAATAAGGTGGGCGTTCATCCACTCAAGTATTCAAGGGAAGGGCCTGACGACTGGATTCCTCGTGAGAATAAAGTGTTGCCAGAGGAACAATGAAAAAAAAAAGGCACCATATCAGGAGGCTGTGGTTTGAGAGAAAACATTAAAAACTTAAAACTTATACTCTTAGGAAATGAACAAGAATGTAAGTGTTAATAAAAGTGCAAAAATAGATGAAACCTACGTGATGCTCAAATAAAGTAAGGTGTTCTCGTGTTTGCCCGGACACTGTTCGAAAGTTACTAACTTCCATTTTTCCCTTACCTATTTCTGCAAAACTATAATCTTTACTGATAAAATTTAATTTAAAAAAATCCCAAAGTAAAACCTTAGCTGCCCTAATGTGCATTACAACTAAGACTAAAATGTCTACCCACATAAAATATTTTAAGTTTCATAAAGTTGCAAGTAAAGCCTTTTCTTCATCGACTCACCCTGCTTTAATACAGCTGAATCACCGCGTCTTTTCCTTCGGGCTCTCTGTGAACCCCTCAGGATTCTCCCATCTTGTTTGTTCTCCTACAGTAAGAGAGAAAACTATGATTTTCTGAAAGTTTGTGAAACTGGCACCAACAAAAAGTTAGAGCGCTATCAGAAAGCATTATTTGTTTTGTACTTTTCTTCAATTTCACTTCCTAAGTTTTAAGGAAAGTAAGCATATATGTAACTTGAGAGCTATGCTGCTTTTGGCCTAAGGTCATCACAAAATAAGAGCATTTCCAAAAACTACTCTGTAGAATAGCAGGGATCCTGCTCCCGCCTCCTTGAAACCCTTCCTTCTCCTAGCTCCTGGGGCCCTCTGTTCCGATATTCCTCACACCTCCCCAGGCCCCCTTCTGTCCCTTTGCTAGTGTCTCTTCCAACCCAGCCCTCTTCTGGTCTCTATCTAATCTCTCTCCCTAAGTTTTAAAGGTCACCTGCCTACCAGATATCCCCAGTCCGTACTCCACACTCATGCATACACCTGCCTACTGGATCTCCACTTGGATGTCTCATAAGCATCTCAAACTCATGGTGCCCAAGTATCTCCAGATTGCACACTCCAGCCTTGCCTTCCCATCCTCAGTAAAGGCCATCATTATCCAGTCAATGGTTCAAGCCAAAAGCCTAAGAGTGAGCCCTGATTCTTCTCTTTCCCTCACACACCAGTAAACCTACCTCGTACGGATCCCAAATCCCCTGTTCTATCTTACATAGCCCTCTTAGCTGGTCTACTACAATAAAATCCTAACTGGTTTCCCTCATTCCACTTTTGCTCTCACCTGGCAAAGCTAGAGTGATCATTTTATTTTATTTTTTTTAAATATATTTTTATTGATTTCAGAGAGGAGGGGAGAGAGAGATAGAAACATCAATGATGAGAGAGAATCATTGATTGGCTGCCTCCTGCACGTCCACCACTGGGGATCAAGCCCGCAACCTGGGCATATGCCCTGACTGGGAATCGAACCGGTGACCTCTTGGTTCCTAGGTCGACGCTCTACCGCTGAGCTACACCCGGCTGGGCTAGAGTGATCATTTTAAAACATAAATTATATCACAGTGTTTCCTTGCCTTTAACTTTCCAATGGTTTCCCATCACACCCAAAATACAATGAAAACCCATTACTCTGGTATACCATAAAGCCCTCCATGGCCTGGACCTCTTCAGCTTCACCTGACTCCACTCCCAACTGTATTGTTTCCTTTTATTTCCTCAAACAAAGCATGCTGCACATTACTGTAGGAACTTTTCCTTAAGCTGCTCCACTTCCCAGAGGGCTCCTCACTCCTAACTTTACCAAGCTGACTCCTTCTTAGTATTCAGATCACATTGTTCATGCCACCTTCTCTGGGAGGCCTCCTTGACAACCCAACTTAAAATAGCCAATCCTCCATCCCCATTGTAATTCTCAGCAAAGCACTTATCACAGGCTGACATTTCTCTTATTTATTTTATTATATGTTCCCTTACTAAGAATGTAATGTCCCTGTGAGTAGAGACCTGTCCCGCTGCTGTCCTGTTCATCCTGTATTCTCAGCTCCTAGAATAGTGATGGCAAATAAAAGTTGTTCAAAGTTGATCTTAAGGAAAATGCCTCAAGACCTTAAAGTTCTCTTTTCCTAAGAACCATTAATATTTTAGGGATAAGACATTTATGTTTTAATTCGCATACTCTGAATTAGTTCTCCCTAAATATACCTGACACTGATGTGCCATTTTCTACCTATTCACATAGTTTTTATGAGATCTGTCTGCAATTTACTAAAATGGGACTGGGATCTTGCTATTGAAAGAAACTAAAGGTTCATTGTCAAAACTGAAGGTCTACTGTTGCCTCTTTCTCTCCAGCAATAAGCATAGAAATTCCTACTTCTTCACCCTAAGAAAGGGGTACTATTATTTACAATTCCCAATTTGAGATGAGGACAGCAACAAAGGGAGAGTAGGTAGATAATGTGCTGATGGTAACACAGAGAGCCGCCGAAGCAGCACTTGAAGTCAGTAACTAGCTGTAGAGCTAGTGCCTTTGACCATGGTGCTACCCACTTAGGAAACACCCCTGTATTCCCAGGTAGTCCCATAAGAGATACTAACCATTTCGTCATCTCTCTCTTCTCCATCCTCCTTGGAGTCTGCTTTCAGGGATAGCTTTGGTTTTTTCTTCCGACTGCACTTAGGGTCTTCTTCCTCGTTGTCTTCTCCTAGGTCCCTTTCCTCCTTCTGATCTCTGCTACTTGTAAACCCAAAATAATGACAGGAAACAATACCTATCAAACATCTACATGGTGAGTATCAATGCAAATTCTTTTAAAACATTACCCGCCAAAGGAAAAATATTTAACCACCAGGATGTGTAGACATTAGAATATCATAGATAGGGAACATGTCAAACCATTATCATATATTGTGACACTGTCAAGGTTAGAAAGTGGAAATTAGTTTCTACGTTAATTTCAAAAGGAGACCAGCACTATATGTAAAACAGAGTCTTACAAGTTTAAAATAATTTGTCTTTCACATCTGCAACCCATACTAATAAAAGAATCAATTATTGCCCTAGCTGGTTTGGCTCAGTGGATAGAGCGTTGGCCTGCGGACTGAAGGGTCCTGGGTTTGATTTCGGTCAAGGGCATATGCCTGGTTGTGGGCTAGGTCTCCAGCAGGGGGCATGCAGGAGGCAGACAATCAATAGTTCTCTCTCATCATTATTTCTCTCTCTATCCTTCTCCCTTCCTATCTGAAATCAATTTTTTTTAAAAAAGAATCAATTGTTCAAAGATATTTTAGTCTTCAGGGCAACTTTAAAACTAGGATTTATCAATTATTAAGAATAACAAGTCCAAATGAAAAAGGCCAAGTGTAACTTTGTAAAATATCAGTTGGCCCCAACAAAAACAGACAATTTACAAGACTGTGCTAATTAAAATACATGGGAAACGCCAGTGAAATATAAATGTCAAGTCATTTATTTACAGCATACAATTATATGCAAGAAATACATTTTCTTGGTAATACGCTGAATTCTGTCAGATAACCCCCAAATGACAAAGTCACACCACTGTCAGTCACAGCTGATGTCCCTGTCTCATGTTTCTTAGTCTTCCCTGATATCAGCAGTAACATAATTCATTACATTACTCACTATGGTCTTCATTCAGTTGATTTCCAATCAGTTTTATTCCATTTGTAGAGTTCTAGCTGAGTTACCTAAGAACCCTCCAAATATAAACAAAACTGTGTTTCAAGAACCATCAGTATCATCAAAATATGTATGTGACCCAGAGAACTTTAAATACTCTGAGCTGAGAAACAAACAAACTCGTGTAAACAAATGGCTAAAGAAAGAGGCAGAAGTTGTATTGCAGGTAAAACACAGGCAATAAAACTCAGATCAGACATGACTGAGGTCACCAGGTTGAGTAATGAGATGGAGATCCATGTGTTTCTACAGGAAACGTCTTGGAAAAAAGAAAGGGCATGAAAGGGTGACAGAGGTCAGAGAGCCATGACCATGGACTCTAAAACCCATTCTGCAGATGGAATGGAACAAAAACCTACTTGTCTTTGATATGCCGAGTACAATTCTGGCTGCAATAGTTTCCTCCAGAAAGACATTCATCTACGTTGCCATACTGACAACAGTTCTCACAGAACGGAAGCCCTTCTACTTTTACTGACTCCTTCAACCTGAAGGGCATCCCAGTCTTCTCTGAAAAAACTAGAAGATGGAAAGAAGAGAAAAAAATTTAAAACCATGACAGAACACATTCCAAAATACACTTAAACTTTTTCTTCTAATAATTTTGTTAGCAACACAATAAAAGAATGTTTGTTGAATGAATGAATGATCAAACTCTAGGATTTGGGAGAGAGAAGAGGGTGCGCTTGGTAGAAATCACTCAAATCATTTACATAACAAAACAATTCTGCAGAAAAAAAAGCTTGTCCAAGGCTTTTTCTACAGTGTTTGAAGTAAAATGAAGAAAATTTCATTAGTCACTAAATTCAGAAAATTAAACCGTCAATCTTTACAATCCTATTTTATAGATGTGTCTTTGACAAAATTTAAAAAGGGTTATCTATGTTATTTCATGTTTATTACATTTTGATGAGTAATTTTGTTTTACTAAATTGGTTACATCAATGTCTCTCTGTTTTACTTTTAATGCAGCAGATCTCCTGAATCACAATTATCCAAATCGTTTAGGAATGAACATTTCCTTTCACCTGAATCATTAGGCTAATCATTCATTCAGCAAACATTTATCAGACACCAATTTAAGCTAGGCACTGGAAATGACAGTATAGCCCTTACCCAAGAGAGCTCACAGGCTAGAAGAGAGGATGGGCAAGAGAACCAGTATTTGTAATAAGAAAGGACACATGCAGTCATTGAAGCACAAACAGGTTCCAGAAGTCGTACAGAGGAAGACGTGAGTCAATCGGCCTGGGGTGAGGTCAGGGGAGGATTTTCTGATATAAAACCTCAACAGGGTTTTAAAAGCCAAAGAGGAATTTACCAACTGGACAAAGTGAGAAACAGTATCCCAGCCAGAAGAAACAGCATGAGCGAAGGCAAGGATGCATGAAGCCACAGGATGTGCTGGCAGAATTACAGGTAGCCCAGTGCCACTGGCACTGCCAGAACACAAAGTACAAAGAACAGAACAGAAAGCAAAGAGATAAAGCGAGCAGGTGGGTGCAGGCCACCCAGATCTCTGTATGTTTTGCTAGAGATAAAAAAGAATTGGTGAAGCGTCAGAGAAGCAATCTACACAAGTTCCTCTAAGTTCAGTATACAGGATAAACTGGGCGGAATTAGAAGCAGAATGATTCTTCAGGAGATGTCTGCACTAGCTCAGGCGAGAGTTGATAAGGACCTAAATTAAGCCAGTGGCAGTGACAATAGATAGAAAAGGCCAGATCTGAGACATATTTAGGAAATAAAAAACCAAGAGGATTAACAGGCTATGGGGCTGGGGGGAAACACACTCAGGATGACTCCTAGATTTCTGGCTTGAACTGGGTAGTTGGTGCTACCACCAACTGAACTATGTGTTACAGAAGAAAGGCAGGTTTGGGGGGAGGGGAGAAAGAAATAGAAAATGAATCGCATTTCAGACATGTGGCGTTTGAGGTACCTGTGGGACATCCGGGTGGAGATGTCCAGTAGGCAGGTGGAAATACGGGCCTGGAGCTCGGGGGAGAGGTCGGGGCTGGAGATATAGATTTAGGAGTCATCAGCATATAGGTGTTAGTTACAACCATCGGAGCAGATGAGAAAAAAGTGGCAGGCTTTTGGCTAAATCACCTGGGTAGGCTATTACATGGATTTACTGGATAATTTCCAATTAACCTGGTGCTATTACAGATCTGGCATTAGGAGAGAAGACAGTTAATGGTTATTTTAAAATATAAAAGCTAGTTCCACATCAGCTTCGTTACAGAAATTTACCTAAGCATATGTAACATGAAAATCACCCAGAATTTTCAAGGTTCCAGCCTACTGAGATATTCTTACTTTAAAACTTTCAAAAGAAAGAAATGGCAATACAGAGCACCCATTCTTACCTTCTTGAGCAGTTGGCACCATCCAAGTTGTGGTAGCCGTTGCCTTTTTAACATTTTCCATCTCACTCTCATCGGTTATAACTTCCAGGGCTCCAAATTCATTTACTCGAAACTGGTGACAACATGGTAGAGAAAGAGGCAAAATTTACAAAAGTGTTCAGAAAACAGTAACTTAAGGGCTGGCCTATATAGTCTTTAAGAAAAAAATTATGTGTTAAAAATTAATTAAAACAATTATATCTAGACTAGAGGCCTGATGCACGAAAATCGTGCAAGAGTAGGCCTTCCTTCCCCCCGGCTGCTGGCTTCCCTCTGGCACCCGGGACCCGGGACCCGGGCTTCCCTCCAGCCGCTGGCAGGTACCTGGGACGCGGGCTTTCCTCCCTGCCCTGGCTTTGTCTGGAAGGTCGTCGGAAGGACGTCTGGTCTAATTAGCATATTACGCTTTTATTACATCTAAATAAGCCTTCTACGGATATTAAACCATTTGCATTTTACTAATTTTGGAATTTGGAGAAGGGGAATAGAAGAAAGCAGCAAGGTACTTCTTAAGGATATAAACAACCAACCCTGCACCGTCCTGTAAAGTAGCCAGCTCACTTATATGGCCTGCTATTTCAAACACCATTTTTTGCTAAGACTTATATTCTTATATTACAGTTTATTTGATAATCAAAATTACTGCTTTCCCAGGAATAAGTTGGTCTCACCTAGTTCAGAGAAAAGGAGTATCTCTGTTCCAGAAATTATCACTGGCATATCCATGTCATTATATCCCAAGATGTGAAGGAGGAAGGTGGAATCAAGGGTCACTTCCTCTTTCTTTCACTACTCTCTGAATTCTCCATTACATTTCCCTCTAGTCTTCCAAAACAGCTGGCAATATCTATGAACGAGTCTCCTAGCTCCAGGCCAATTTTATCACTAAAAAGTCAGGGCATTTGCACCATGGACCATAGAAACTCACACATGAAACCAACCTATTTGTTCAATGTTGATCAGTGTCATCTTAATCAATTTAATAAATAAATTTTTTTTTAAAAAGTAAGGGCATTTGATTTTAGGGACATTTTGAGTCCAAGGTTTGAAAATTTCCTCTCACTGCATGGCAAGCTTCAAACAGTATGTTTCTGTAATAGCCTGGCCGTAGTGTGTGTGTGTGTGTGTGTGTGTGTGTTTTAAAGGCTAAAGGGGGCTCATCCTCTTTGAAACAGCTAGATTTACTCTCATTCATGAAGCTCAAAGTTTTCTGTATTCCTTCTGTTTTCCCATAAAACAGAATGACATTAGGGATCTACTTATTGTAACAAGTGATGAAGAGCATGAAAACTAAAATTCAAAGGGATAATAAAACCTTTTGCTTAAAAATTTTAGACTTTTTTCACAGAAATATACATGAGCATGCAAATACATAGTATTTTAAAAAGGCCTTCCATTTCCGAATCTAAACAATTGATTTGGTCAACATGCCCGTAGAGTGTGTATTTTACCAAACTAGATTCAGACTCAAGTCAGAAAAATCTTATTCCTTCCACCAGGTGAAAATAGCAGCTTAAATTACTTTCTGCACATAGTCCACAATCATTAAATGCTTTCCAGACTGAACAAGTTGAAATAGTTTAGGAAAGTGAAAGTAGTCTTCTCCCTACTACATATTTCAGACACAAATTTCTAGATAATGTGTATACTCTAGGTAGTGTGTTCATCTACAAATGTCAGTCTAAGAAATCCCAAAAAGTTAACTGGATGAAAAAGACCTAAAAATAACTTCACTTTTTTGGGGGAAATTAATTTTAAAATGATCAAGTCTGAAAACAGAATATTTCAAAATAAAGCTGACAGTACCATCTACTGGGCAAGAGTAGAAAAAACAAGCCTTATAATGATTATTAATTAATGATATTAAAGAATATGATAGAATACCAATTCTAATAAAAAAATTTTTAAAAACACACACACACATACACACACACAAAACGGGCATGAACCTTATAATTCAATCCAGGAAAGCAATTTTCACTTTTATTATGTGTTGATGTTAATTTATATTTATCTGACAGTTACAAAACGGGAGAAATAGCACCAAACATTTACAACATTACAAAGAAAGTCTCCTGGGGCGTAAATTTCCAAATTGTTGCTAAACTGCAAACCACCCTGCAATTCAAACACATAGAACAAGAGCCCCACTAAGTGGAGTCTTCAAATAGAAATTCAGACTTATGACCCCTGGAAGCTTTAGGCTCAAATACTTTCAAAGTTAAAAGGTAATAATCCCACAATACAACATTTAATCCCAATAATCTTTTCCTTCTCCTAACATTTAATGTCTATAACTGACCTATAGTTTAAGCACAGTAAAGATGCAATGGCATTTAGGGAAACAGTTGACTCCTGTGAGCTAGGGATCCATGGATGAATGGACTTTAGGGGTCAATGGGTCCAATGAAATATATGCATAATTAGGAGATTGGCACAAATATACTTTTCTGGGGATAGGGCTCATAAGATTCATCATATTTTCAGAGGCATCCTATAACCCTGAAGAGTAAAGAACACCTAATGTAACCAGTTACTTTATCTCAAAAATTAACCTCAAAGTGTTCTTAATGTATTTTATCATATGCAAAGACACAGGAATCAATTTTTTTTCTGGCTTCTCAATTTGGATTTACGGTGCCTTCTACAATATTACTATTGTTGTAGAAAGTGTTGGACCACACAGCTTGTTAGGTGCTGTTAACAGGACTGGCTGGGCTCCACAGGCGGAATTCCAGAGAGACTGACATCTTCCCCAACAAAACAGGTTTGGAAGTTTGTAATGAATCGTTTTAGAACCATGAAAACTTGAAATAACCAATTTTATTTCTTTTTTGTTTTTGAAGTTATTAGTTCTTTTAACCTAGAAGTCTAAAAAGCAATGTGAAAATAGTCATTCCATTCTAACCAAGAATATCAAAATTATAAACTTTACAAAGCGCTTTATTGAGCAAATCGAGCACATCAGCTGACGCTGAACATTTTCTGTAAGTGGATATGATATATCCAGGTCAATCAGAAACAATTACTTCTAAAATATATAAAGAGTAGCAAAGGTTCTGTTTATTTGTCTTGGCTTGAATTGTCTTTAATTGATTCAAGTCTCTATTTTGCTTGTAAAGGCAAAGGGTCTTTGCCTACTTTTGCCTATCTTAAATAACAGATCATTAAAAGACACTACTGAGATTCCTATTTTTGTTTTATGACTTTTAATGCTGAAATCTGAGTTCTACTTACAATCTGCTTTAAGGGCAAAGATATTTGCTAACTAAACTGGTCTGAACACTAACCAAGGCAAGGCCAATTGTGCACCAGGAGTGCGGGGAGTTTTCCAGTTGGGCTTCTGCATTGCTGCTGCAAGGTCCTGCTCTCAGTTAAATGGCAACTTTTCTTCCTAGATAAGATGCTATTGCTCTCAGGAGTGTATCTGCATGTTACTCAGGGACTCTGAAAGACTAAATCCGTACGGCCCAGAGGAATAATTCTCTGCGGATAAATTTCAGACAGCATGAGAAGCTCAGGTAGAGAAATTGCTTTAGGGAAAGGGAGCCCTACCATACATCTTCCCATACCACTCACTACCTGCCTGTTCTCAGGGCTGGCCCTGAGATATTAACCTACAAATATTAATTTACATTTTAAAAGAACACATTAAGCAATGCTAAGGTTTTCAAACTGGCAAAGCATGATGTGAGAGAGTAAATTTCATGATTTATTCAAAGTTCTTTCTAATATCTTACGTTTGTGAAAAATTAATTTCTCAATCAGATCTCTTAAGCAACTCGAATTTTAATAGAAGGAGCAAGTGAATTACAAATCCTAAGCAATATAATCGATTGGCTAGCCTCTGAATCTCCTTAGATGGAAAGGGTAGAAAGGTAGAAAATCAGTTTTTAAATTATTTTTTTAATGGACATCAAACTATCCATAGTGCATGAAATGAACTGAATACACGACAACTGTCCAATTAGATGAGCCTAAAAGTAAAATCAAATAACCCAGATTATAAAACCACTAAATGGCGTAATTATCTGCTTGCTTTAATAAAAGTAATGGGTTATTTACTATTCCTAAAATCCATTGCTTAGAAAACCTCGGGCAATCTAAATTTCTTAGGGATGGAAATTATACTCCATTGTTAAAACTAACCAAACAAAAGTTACAAATTTTGTCATCTACCTGACACCCAAAAAAGCTACTCAGAAGGGATTAAAATGTACAAGAGGATGCAGCAATGAAAAAGGGAGGGGGGCAGTTACACAACATATAGCAAAGCCTGAATAGCTACAATTTAAGTCTTTTATATATACACTAGGGGCCCAGTGCACGAAATTCGTGCATGGGGGGAGGGGGCCCCTCAGCCTGGCCTGCACCCTCTCACAATCCGGGACCGCTGGCTCCTAACCACTCACCTGCCTGCCTGCCTGATCTCCCCTAACCACTCTGCCTGCCTGCCTCATCACCCCTAACCACTTGCCTGCCTGCCTCATCACCCCTAACCACCTTTGCCTCGGCTCCCACCACCACGGCTTCATCTGGAAGGACATCCAGAATGACGTCCAGAAGGTCCTTAGGCTGTCCGGTCTAATTAGCATATTACGCTTTTATTATTATAGGTATTTTTTTCAACCACCTCATAACCATCTTAAGACATAGATCCCCTATTTCCATTTCACAGATAAAGATTCGGAAACAGGGAATTTAAATAACTTGACAACGTTCAGGTAGCTAATATGTGGCTGATGTTTTCAGAGTCTGAGACACCGTTCCTTCTTTCTCAAAAATCCCAGTACTCTACTTCTAATGTATCTAATCCAGATGAACAGCTGAAGAATGTTAAGAGCAGATAAAATTTTTAGTGTTTATTTAATCCCTTATTTTACCAAAAAGGAAACTGGCCCAAAGAGACCAACCGAGTTGTTCAAGGTCACACAGCCTAAAACTAAAACCAAATCTCCTCTTGGAATTTCACTAAACCTCACTAGTATATTTCTGTTCAGCTAAACTCAGAAAGGTACGTTGGCACACTGCACTTATTTCTTTAAACCTAACCCAACTAAAATCTAAGTATGTTTCCTTAAATAACAGATCCAAATCTCACCACTGAGAATGAACTAGGGCAGGTTTGGCAGCAAAAAGGGACTGGATTATAAGAAGCCAATATTAGAGGGGCAGGAAATTTTATTCAAGACAGTACAGAACACCAAGCATTAGAGAGGTAAGCCAGCTAACAGCCTGTTAGGGAGACTGGAAGTTCAAACATCTGAGTGATCAAGTACAGACACAAAGTCCAAAAGGCCACAGACAGGTTCAAGGTCCCAGAGATAGGATCAGAGCAAAAGCAAATTTGAAATGAGAGGTGAGGGTGGCTGACTTCTCAGGTGGCTTGCATAACCATGTTTCATGGGGCAGCAGATGTGGTCCCTGAGAGGGCTTGGGGGTCTGGGGGAAAGGGGCAGGGTGAGCACCTAGAAAAGGAGCACATGAAGGAATCACTCTCTGAAAAGAGTTCTCCTCCATACAAAAGCAGCCTGGTGTACAGGGAGAACCAGTAATTTTGAACAAGTGATTATATAAAATCCATATTTACAGTATAAATAATTTAAGGGAGGTAAATCATTCCGTTTATTCAATATTTTAACATTATCCAGTTTTTAAATGAGAACACTAGGGCCCAGGGAGTGTGGTTACTTAAATTTATAAAGCCCATTACTACAAAATATAAGACAGGTTTTCTAACCTACCGCTGCCACATTTATTGTCATCATGAGAGAGTCAAACCTGAGATGATCCTCCTCGAAGCTGTAACTCACTATCTGCAAAATGAGCACCTGCTGCCGAAACATTCCTTAGTCTCCACCCCAAGTGACAAAGGCTTCTGCCAAACCACAAGCATGTCCAACTGTCTTGAGAGTTTATTGTAGAGGTCTAAGTATCATATAAAACATTGTGCTTAATGTTTTTAATTCTTAGTTTGCGTACATATTCAGATTTAATTTTTATCATTACATAAAATTGTACGTAATAAAGACAGCTTACCTTTAAGTCACTTCCTGGCAATGTACCTACTCCATCTTTCCAGTCCATAACACTGAATACGTCAAACTCTTGACCACTTGTGCTAGAGGCAGATTCAGTCATGATTTATTTTTTTTAACCTGAAGGCAAAAAAAAAAAAGAATTCCACATATAAATCAGCTCTTATTTCAGTGGTCATCACTTTAGTTTCCCTTATTTACATAATTTTCTTGATCATAATATCTCAGATCCACAGAACAAGAAATAACTGCTTCAGAAAATATCAACACTATTGTATAATGTAATCCATGGTAAGTTATAGCAGAAAAATAGTAATAAAATTTCTAAGTTATAAAGTGTCATGGTAAACATTTCTATTCTTAAAAAGAAATTCATTGTTTCATAGAAAACTCACTTAAAACAAAGAATCATGCCCTAGCCAGTTTGGCTGAGTGGACAGAGCGTTGGCCTGGGGACTGAAGAGTCCCAGGTTCGATTCTGGTCAAGGGCACATAACGGGTTGTGGGCTCCAGCCCCAGGAGTGGGCGTGCAGGAGGAAGCCAATCAATAATTCTCTCTCATCACTGGATGTTTCTATCTCTCTCTCCCTCTCTGAAATCAATAAAAATATAGAAAAAAAACAACAAAACCCCAAAGAATCATGATGCCATATGAACGCAATTCCTTGCTCTCTAAATAGTTTTTTGTTTTGAAACATTGAAAAGAGAGTAGGTATGAATAAAGAATAGAAAATGTTAATAAACAAAAAGGAACCATTTAGATAATAAAAAAGCAAGTAATAAAAGAATCAGTATGACTGATTCTTTCAATAAATTGATTTATTTAATACAGGTGAAATATCTGCCAATTTGATGTTCCCAGAAATAGAAAAAAAAGTCTCAACATGTACAGTAAACACCAATAATAACGCTGTGTTAAGGTAACCAATTCAGTTAGCTAAACTATGATAATGCTTACTTTTCATTTTTTAAAAAGTTGCAAAACAAACTTTTCATAATCATAGTTATTGGCAGCATTATATTGTTCTTTGAGACTTTTCTGTGTGGTATGGGATACAACAAGTTATGTTGAGGTCATTGGCAAGCAATGGGAAAGATCAATGAGTCCAATATTTGAATAATAGTGTCAGTATGAATTTGTGATGCATTTTATCTTTAAAAAATATGCATTTTTCTAGCTTTGTCCACTGAAAAAGTCTAGAAACAATCACTCATCAACAGTAATGAGCAGCCCAGAGCTCTGACTGTGGTCTCTAAATACCACTTCTGGGAAGTCTTCCTGGAGAAGGAGGTGATTTCTGGCAGAAAATGTGCAAGATGAGCCTGGAACATGTCAAACAAACAAACAAAAAAAACAACAAAAAAACAAGGACAACAGAGATCATGATCGAAAGAACTCAGGAGCAACTGAAGAGGCTCCTGCAGGCCCAAGAAAGGATTCTAGCTGCGTTGAATTGAAACGCATCAAATAAGTTTAAATCCACGAGTTCATAATGATATTCAAAACCAAACAAAAAACAAACCTAGATCACTTTATTGGCCACCTTTGGGGAGGATATATGGTAACCAAGTCACTATTTGGGAAAATAAACAAGATTGACCCTGCCTGTATCATGAGACCCATGCAAACTATATCTCAGGATAACAAATAGTTGGGTGAGAGGAAATTTTCCTTTAGAAAGAATTCCTGCTAATAAACAAAAGTAATCCATGGTAAGTTATAGCAGAAACAAAGTTCTGACATTCCTTTGTTTATCAGCAGGAGAACTGAAACATAACCATTTGCAACACGTAATAAATTAATGGCTCTAAGAAACAACCATATATGAAGGAGTATTGCCAGGAAAAAAACAAAATCGAACCTAATCTGATCAAGTTTATTTACAGAAAATACCAGGAACAAAGGAACACGTTAAATCACACCACAAAAATATCAGAAGCAAAATTTGGACTGTCAGAAACTCTTTAGTAACATTTCTCAAAGCACAGGCCACAGACCCTGGGGGGCCCTGAGACCCTTTCCAAAGGTCCAAGAAGCCAAAACTGTTTTCATAAAAATACTAAGAACGTTATTGCCTCCCTCACTCTGCTGACATTTGCACTCATGGAACAAAAGCATTAGTGGGCAAAGCTGCTGCCACTGTTTTCTTCACCATCCTGCATTCACAGTAAACAAAGGTCAGTTTCATTAAAGACCATCCTTGATGAAATATTTGTCTTGATACCTGAATATACATCTTTTAATGTTCTGTGTGATGATAAAGTTAAGTACCATAAAGTGGGTGGGCGTGCCAAAGTACTGTGGTTGCCTCAAGGAAAAGGCGCTGGTGAACTGTTTGAGATACAAGCTGAATAAGCTGTTTTGTTTTTCATGGAAAGAGAGCCATTTTTTTTTTATTTCCAAAACGATGTTTATTCAGGTTTGAATATCTGGCAAATATTTTGTCAAAAATAAATGAAGTGAGCCTGTCACATCAAGAAAAATGCTGACAGCATTTGTAGCTAATGATACAATTTGAGCATTCAAGGGAAAATGAGAATTTTTGAAAAACTTGTATCCACCACCAAGAGCTTGAAACTTCCCAACAGCTAAAGACTTCTCTAAGGAGATGGGTGGTGATAGTCATGAATACGATTTTAAAATGTTGCACAATAAAATATTGTCAACATTTGGAAGTTCTGCACAACGTGGCAAAGCAGTTATTTTCCAAATGACCAGTGCTTAATGTTACAAAATGATGCATGGGTAAAGAATCCATTCAAAGTGCATGGTAGACCAATAGATTCTAAAGTTACAAAGTATTAAAAGCTGATCAACAGAGCTTCAAACGGCACATTACAGCAGACATTTAAGAAACTACCACTTGTTGCCCTGGCAGGGTGGCCCGAATGGCTGGAGCGTCATCCCGTGCGCCAAAAGGCTGGAGGTTGTGGGTCTGAACCCCGGTCAGGGCACATATAGGAGGTGACTGATCAATGTTTCTCTCCCAATCTCTCTCTTTTTCTCCCCGCCCTCTCCCTTGCTCTCCCTAAACATATCCTACAGTGAGGATTAAAAAAAGAAAAGGAATTACCACTTGTCAAGTTTTGGTGTAGTGTCAAAGAAGAATATCCACCACTAAATGAAAATACTTCAAATACACCTCCCTTTTCCAACCCCATAAATTTCAACCAAAACAACATACTGCAATAGATTGAATGCAGAAGCAAATATCAGAACCCACCTATCTTCTATTAAGCCAGACATTAAAGAGATTTACAGAAATGTAAAACAGTAGTACTTATTTAGTATGCTTTTAATTTTCAAACTATGTTTGTTTCGTTAAAACTGTGCTTACATACACTAATGTAATGGGTTTACTATTGTTATTTTTAAATAAGTAAAATTTAAATTATGTATTTTAATTTGTAATACAGTAAATATTGGTAACTGTAACCTACACAAATAATGGCACTTTGAGATTTTCAATTATTCTACCATATAGGATAAAAACTTGTTTTACTCCACAAACAAACTGGCAAGAAGTGAACAAAATATTTGAAAGAGGAAATCTGAAATTTAGATGAAAAGAAATTTAGGAGACATATTAGCAACAATATCATAAATCATAGATATTGTTTGAGCCTGATGTCAACTATTTTTCAAAAAATAAGATTATAAGGAGAGGAGGAAACATGAATGCCAGGTGGCTATTTGATGACATTAGACAAATGCTATTGCTTTTTCAGAGGAATAATGGCAGTGTTTATTTTTTTTAAGTACTGCACACTATTTTATTGATTTCAGGGAGGAAGGGAGAGGGAGAGACAGAAACATCAATGATGATGTAGAATCATTGACTGGCTGCCTCCTGCACACAGCCCCCCCACCACGGGGGATCAAGCCCACAACCCGGGCACGTGCCCTGATCGAACTGCGACCTCCTGGTTCATAGGTCGACGCTCAACCACTGAGGCACACTGGCCGGGTGGCAGTGTCTATTTTTTAAAGGGGAGTTCTTTGTTGTATTTCAGAGACACAAAGTGAAATTGACAGATAAAATTACGTAATGTGAGGAATTTGCTGTAAATTAATCAATGACATAGTGAAACAAGATTGGCAACATATTGGTAATGGTCACTATGTGTGAAGGATCTATGATGGTTTATTATACATCTTAGTTTTATGTATGCTTGAAATTTTTTATAATAAAAATACTTCTGTGTGCAGCCTACTTGAATGTATAATATACATTCACTTTTAAATAGTCAATAGAAAAAAACTTGTTTGTTTGAATTATCGCTATCCTCTGTTGGGATATATTAGTTGTTTCAATATTTTTTTTCTTTTTTTCTGTTAAATTAGAATATGTCAAATATTATACATATATTATTAAGTCTATTTCTGATCATTTCAAAATCTATACAGTCTCAATTTGCAGAAGCATCAGATTTTACTATCATTACAACTTAATCCTCAAAACAGGAACTAGGATATAAAGGCCTAAGAAAGAATTGAATTGACCTAAGAAATAGCAAAAATATTGCCCTAACTGGTGTGGCTCTATGGTTAGAGTAACAACCTGCGCATAGAAGGATTGTGGGTTTGACTCTTGATCAAGGACCTATATCTGGGTTTCAGGTTCGAACACCAGCCCCTGTTGGAGTGTGTGTGGAAGGAAATAAATCGATGTGTCTCTCTCACATCGATATTTCTCTCCCCCACCTCCCCCTACATACTTCCCTTCCACTCTCTCTTTAAAAAAAAATCAATGGGAAAAATATCCTCAGGTGAGGATTAACAAAAATAAAAATAAATAGCAAAAAAATTAAGTGAATTAACCTGCACTTAAATTCTCTATGACTCCTACCTCATTAAACAGATAAAGATCAGGAACAAAATTGACTTCCCTGTTAAGTGAGGAAGAATGGCAACTTCTTCCTGACAGACAGTAGAGTGACAGAATAATTTCCCCCTGGTGGCTCAACTGGGTAAAACTTGAGTGATCCTTTAAAAAAAGTTTTACCGTTCTTTCTCTGTAATTGTAACAGCATCAAATCACCAGATAGCCCATGCCAGACATGATACATATACTTTCTAATTTATTAATTAAACCTCTGACATTCTTCCAGAAAAAGATTCAAAGCAACAGGCAATTTACATCCATTAATTCATTTATTTCCCACAAAAAGTTAGGTTGTATTATCCGTCTAGTCTATACTGAAGAAAGTGAGCCTCAGAAAGGCTCACTAACTCAGCCAAAACCATAGTTGGTGGTACGGCCAGGACTTGAACCCCGGTCAGCCTGATTCCACCCCAGCCTATTTTTCTCCAGCATTATCTGACCTTTGTAGAATCCTGTCCCCTCTGAGAATATGGCGAAACCTACTTTCCCCTATTTTACTCCTTAGAACATGGCAAATCCAGAAACCAGTCTGCTAGCACCAAAGTTCTTGAATTATGTGTATCAGTGCAACACATACCCTTTAAAAAAATATATGTTACTGACAAAATAGCATTAAGACACATAGACAACACAAGTAAATTTCTCATCTTTTCTAACTTTAAAACCTATGTATATAAAATTCACAACAGCAAAATCCTGTGTCTAGGAAGAGGAACAAAAAGTAGAAGAAATCTAAAAGCTTATACTGTACAAAACCTGCATTACATGTTTTAGGAAATATTTAGAATAAGTTTTTGCTCTATCAAACACTGGTAATGTTACACAGTGTGCTCTGCCCATAAGGCACATATCTAGAATTTATAAAAACTGTTTACATCCATTGTTTTATTCTAAGGTTTGTGGACATTTTGTGCAAAGTACTGTAGCATGAAAACATTTAATATGTTGTCTTTCCCATGGTCTAATTTTGAAGCCACTGGCTACTTTCACTATCACAATTAGTATGAATAGCTAGGATAGATGAGGTGTTTTTCCACAATCTCTTAGTCACGCAGAATAGCCAACAACCAATATTATTTTAACAGGAGCTACTTCTATGCCACCCTAAGTCTTTTTCCCTAGGTTTCATCCTCCACAAGTGTGTGTATACAAACATACAAAGTCCTTTCACTCCAACCAACCATGTTCCTAAGAGGTAAGCAGTTTTTTGGGGTTTTTTAGTATTTAGAAATGCTGCTTTATGTTTTAATTATCACCTGGCACTATCCCATAAATAACCTGTATTCCATGGGCCAGAAAAAACAGGTAGCAGTTACTCACAATACAAGTCACAATCAGTGTTTCTCATTCTGCAGAAATCCCACCCCAAATCTCTTGTTAATGGTGCTGGGACTTCCTAAGAAAGTGCCTTAGAAGTGCACCATGACAGGTCCTCTGTGCTATCAGACAACACCTACCAGATGCCTCCTAATCTCTTCCAAATTCAAATGGTCTCCAGATGCCCAGCAAATGCACCAATGCAGCTTTTGATTCCCACCAACATACATGTGATGGCTGACAGGAGCTAAAATCAGGGGGACTGACATCCAGTGTGCTTCTACCGGCGTCCATTGTGGATGCCTCATTAAGGAGATGGCTTTATTGAAGGCGGAGGTCATTACTACTGGCACTTGCGCAAATGTATTACACTCCCAAAGCCGCCTTTTTGTGAAACAGTTCACTTTAGCTTTTACTAATTTTTATTACAATTTTCTTGCCTTGAGCCTGCAACAAAAAGGCCTGGAGGACAGACTAAATGACAATACAACACTATCCTCAGAATTACCTCCTGCATCTGTCTCCTGTACCACCCACTGTCTCCAAACCAAAGCTGTGCAACTTGACTCCCTCTTGGAATACTGTATGTAACAGATGAACTAGCTTCCTCAATTGCTCAAATAAATCTCTGAAAGTTCCAACCCACCATACACCACTAGTAATCAAGAAATAATAGATGGTGATGAAATTAGTTAATATCTTACATTCAAAAATCCTGTGTTATGAGAAGACGGGGAAGCAGGCCCTCTCATACATTGATGGCAGCGTTATAAATTGAAACAACCCCTATGGAGACCAACTTTCAAGAACATATTCGACAGCTCAGCGATCCTAGTCCTAGAAATGTATTCTACAGATACTTGCACATATTTATAAAAGGAAAATGTAAAAGGTTACTCACTGAATATAGCAAAAAGAAAAAAAACGGAAACAACACAAAAGTCCATAAATAAAAGCCAACTGTGGTACATCCATACAATCTATAATAATAAAAGCATAATATGCTAATTAGACTGGACAGCCAAACGACCTTCCGGATAACCTTCCGGACGAAGCTGGGGCTGTGAGGGCTGAGGCATGCTGCCGCTGCTGCGAGGGCCGAGCCCCTTGCCTGAGTTTCGTGCACTGGGCCTCTGGTGGTATAGAATGCCATTGTAAAAAAAAAAAAATGAGGAAGCTCTTTATATTTAGATAATAGAAAGATCTCCAAGACAAAATAGAAACAGAGGCATGGATACGTGGAACAGACTAGACTGACAGCTGTCAGAGGGAGGGCTTTGGGGGACTGGATGAAAGAAAGTAAAGGGATTAAGGATATATATATATCACGTAGACACAGAGAAGAGAGAAAAGGGGGTGGGGAGTAGGTGCAGGTGGGCAAAGGGAGGGAAAATGGGGGTGGAAAGAGGCGTTGCTTGGGGCGATGGGCGCACAATGCTGTGTGCAGATGATGTTTTGCTGAGTTGTACACTTGAAACCTGTATGGTTTTGCAAACCAATGTCATCCCAATAAATTCAATAAAAAAGAAAGAGCTCCCAGATGTCTTTAATACTACTAATTTTGTGCAAGATACAGGAACGACATGCTACCATGTATATAAAACCAAGGGCTTATATATAAATATATGTACTGGTTATATGTGCATAGATGATCTCTGCAAGGATTGTTGGAAACCAGTAACACTAGCTGCTTCCAGGAAGGAACAATGGTTTGCTGAAAGACAGTCATGGGAAGGAACTTTCTCCCTGTATATGCTTTTGTATCTGTTGAATGTTAAACAAATTTTTTTTTAATTAAAAAACAAGTTTTAAAATCTTGCTTCATATTTATATAAAAGTTTATGTTATAAAAGGCATGTCTTCCCACGTTTGTTATTGAAGCCAACAACTGAAGCTACAGCTTAGAAGTCAGTAAGAGAAATCAACTTCCCCAACGCTCCTGGGTAATTTGCTAGTAAGTATTCAACTGTACATGCAAATGCATCAGCTCCACAGATCAGTAAGAAAAGGAAGGGCAGAGTTCAGTTCTCCACAGTTTAGGTATGGGAAAAAAATATATATACAGCAGATCCTTGGCATTTGCCCACCATTTACAGTTTCTACCACTCCTGAGGGACATGTGAAGTTCCAGGGACATTGAGTCATTTGTTGTTTCGCAGAGACATGATTCTGCATCACACACAGCTGAGAGGCAAGAGCAAGTGGCCTGGGCCGGCCAAGGTCCAGGTTCGCCCTCAGTCAGAGTGCTTAGTCTCAGTGCTATGGCCGCTGTCAATAAAGTGATAAAAACTTTTTTTCTTGTTAAGAAATGAAACAAACAAAATTACCTGCTAGTTGATTCTAGCATTGATGACAGAATAAGGGGAATATGGAAATGTTTTTGAAAGTGATAGGTCCTGGCCACAAAATTGAAGTTTCAGATAAATTAAAGACTGAAATGTCAAATGCAATGATGACTCAGACACATGTGTGTGAACAAAACTACCAAATGCTCCAAAAGGAAATAAGTAGAAAGGATGTGTGAACTTGTTTCAATAAGTGCTCCAGACAGTACTAAAATTGCTCATCGAGTGAGATAAGTAGTCAAGGTCTAGAGAGATCATTTACATTTTCAGTTACACTTCAGACATCTGAAGGAAGGAATTTTGTGCTACAATGAGTTTTTTCAAGTTGAGAATTGGTGATGGTCTTGTGATATGTCCCTCACAACTGTCAAGAGCCTACTGTGTTATTCTGACCAGAGATAACAGAGTTTGTGTGTCCTTCATAATCTTCCCCTCATACAATCCCTTCACTCATATCCATCGTGAGTGGATAAAACGGGGCTCAGTGAAGGCACGGACTCCCCCCGTGCTGAGCTCCAACGGCACATTCAAGACCAATAGCCTGCCTGGAGCTGAGCTGAAGAGGAGATGACAGTCCCCTGGAAGATAAGCAACCCCAACTAGGATGCTCGAACCTAATGTGAAAGACGGGCCTTGCCTACAAATCAAAAGCCTGGATCTGCAGAGAAGGTGAGAACTAAAGATTACTAAGAAAGGGTACTAATTGCTCAAATCATTGTTTCCAGTTTTTATATTTCATACAGCTAGTTAACATTCACTAAGACCAGTTAAATAGTTTTAATATTACAACTGCTTTTTGAGAGTTGCATTTTATAGTATTATAGTTAACAGGTGCATCTGAAAAAAATAAGGTACAGAGATGTGGCCACAGTGGTTGTAAAATGGGTACAGACATCACCTTAAAAGCAGCACCTGAGAATCAGATTAAAATTCTGTCATTCAGACAACAGGATGACATACCTGGGTCTGGTGTCAATGGACTAACCCTACCAGGTTTTGGTTAAGAGGGCAATGTACATTTTGTTAAGAGTGAGTTGGGAATGCCAACCCTAAAATCATTATCATGAAGCAGACAACAATGACAACTATGCAGAAGGGTATAATGCAGCAACAAGAAAAGTCACCTCCACTGTGGGGGACGCTGCCCTGTGGCTCTGACGCCCACTCTAATACCCTCAACTGGCTTTTGGTTTACTTTGTGGAATTCATCCATTGCTAATCAAATGCTGTATCTGGCACATTGTGATATGCTCTAAAGTCCTAAAAGTCATTCATCAGCAATCTCACCTAAAAAGCCTGCACCCTTATATTTTTTAATATGGTTTTTATTGACTTTAGAGAGAGAGGAACGGAGAGGGAGAGAGAGTAGAAACATCAATGAGATTGAAACATCAATCGGCTGCCTCCTGCACGCCCCCCACTGGGGACCAAGCCCGCAACCCAGGCATGTGCCCTAACGGGGAATAAAACAGTGACCTCCTGGTTTGTAAGTCGACACTCAACCTCTGACCCACACAGGCTGGGCAAAGGCCTGCACCCTTATTAATGTGACATATAAAACTGCCTCCACTCCTTGTCATCCTTCCCAGGAGCAAATCAAATACTTCATGGGTCATCCTCAAACCTGCCACACGCTCACAAGTTCCTCCCTCCATCCTGCACCCTTTACTGAGACACGTCCTTCCTTTGCGCCTGCTCATTTTGCTTTGCAAAGTTTGACAGTGACCTCCTCTGTGACTTCAGACCAATAAATCTCTTGAAGTTTCAATCTGTAAAGTGTGGAGAATAACAAAACTTTTCTTCATTGGGCAATGATGAGGATTCAATTAGATGAGACAAGCCAATGCCTATTACATACTAAGCAGTCAATAAAATGTTAACTTTTTATGATAATTATCTGGTTTAACAATTATTCAAGTTCATTGAGAACTGCTCCATGACTTAAAAGGTTAGATAGCAGCTTCTCCCCCCACCCTTTCATTTCATTTTATTTCAGTAGCATCTCTTGTAGTAGGCTCCCCGTGTTCAAATCTACATCACAATATCATCATCACTCGCCCCTCATATTATTTACATGGCTCCCGACAAGACTGCTAGCTTTCCTACCAGAACAAGACGTCTGAAGTAATGCAGCAGGATCTGCCTGTGGGGAGAGGGCTGGACCCCACGCCAGTCCGACCACACACTGTAGGCTAGGACATTTAATGAAGGTGAGAGAAAAGGCTAGGGCAGCGTATCACAAAGTCTGCTCCTCAAAAGTTACCTTTTAGGGGACCTTTTATTCAATGCCATGATGAAAAGCTTTAAGGTAAAAGGGATCTGAAACCCCCTCGGGGTCTCTGGGAGATGCAGAGCTCGCATCGGCAGCGCGCAGCCAGCTGTGCAGTGCTGCCGCCTAAGCCAGTTTCCCACAGTCGCTTAGCCTTGTGACTGCCATCACAGGACATCGAGTTCCATGCAACCTCGCTTTTGGAAAGTGCTGAGCTATGGAGAAAACATTCAGAAAATAACATAAAAGTAGGTAGTGTTTTACAGGAGATAATTTATTCACCTTCAGGTCAGGTTCAACTCCAGGGATGCTCCCTTCTGGCCGAGCTCCCAGCCTACATCCAAGTGTGGAGATCTGCAGTGTGTAATACTGGGGAATAACCTCAGGGTCTGTAGTCCTTTAAGTCCAGGCCAGAGAAATATATGATCCTGGGAAATATATGGCCCACAGTCTGTCTATGACTATTTAATTTACTCTCCGATGCATGACACCAGAGAGGTACCAGCCGGTAAAGAAAGAAGTCACATACCCACAAGTAAGACCATGTAGGGATAGCCAGACAAAGGCCACAAGCCTAACACACATTAAAGGGGCACAGACATCCTGGAGCAGAAGGGTTTCTTCCATACTTTGTCATTTAAAGGATCTCACCAATACCAGCTTATTTGACCCTCACAACTACCGCGTAAGACTGACAATTTACTAGGTGCATTACCCTAACCTGTCTTGAGACTTAGCTCCTTCATCTGAAAAATGGAATAGGGATATCTACTTCATAGAGATTTAATTTTTTAAAAATTATCCACGTTAGAGTGCTTTGCACATAGTGGACACTCGGTCCACGATAGCTACAGTTATTCTGAAGCAAAGAAATAAGCTGCTCTCCAGTGTCCACATTCCCTCCAAGCCCTGGTTTACCAGGTATCGGAAGCAGCCAGGGCAGAGGAATGATGACTGTGCCAAGGCCAATACCTCTGCACCACAAGCCCATTTGATTTCTCAGGAGTCCAGAGACGAAGGCAGGGAAAAGCAAGGGGGTTAAGGGAACGACGGTAAGACTCTGGGATTTCACAGGCATGTAAAATTTAAAAATGAATTTGGAAAACTGATGTAAAGTCAATAACTACCCATTTCTGCCAAGCTCTTAGAAAGAACATTTTAACAACTAAACAAACGAAGGAAGACATAATATCTGAATAACAACCCAACACTAGGCCACTGATAACCTTACTGTGACATTTTTGCTGAGCAGGCATAAAAGCTTCCTCACGTTATCAACTTTGGTTCCAGAACCTGCTTTTTAAAAAGCTGGTGAAGAGGCCAACAGAAAGCACAGTGGGAGATTACAGCAAGAGGTCAGTAGGAAAAAAGAGATGAAAGGTATGAATCCTCCCCAAAGGGGACTAGAATGACTCCAGTAAGAGTCTTTCTCTGTATGAGTACTCGAATGCATGTACATGAGTTGCCAGAAAAGAAGAGCTGCAAAGAGAGATTCTATACCCCATTATAATATGTATTACACCGTATCATGATCATCTGAGAGGCTTTGGAGGAAAGAGACCTCATTTCTTTATCCTTCCTGAATATCTAAAGCATCAAAAAATGTTTCAAATGAATAAATAAAAGAGAAGGGGGGGGGGGGGATGCAAGGCTAGTTCCCTACAAAGGGGGATTGAAGAGAGAGAGAATCAGGAAAAAATCTTCATTTGTCCATCTACCACTTATTCTTCAGTGAAAATTCTATCCACCAACTAAGCTGCTAAGTATTTATTTACCTCTTTGGCAGAAGCATAACATTACCGCTCCAAAAACACTCCTTATTTAAGTGTTCCAAAAACACTACTTACTTAAGTGTCAGTGGAGAACACATCAAAAGAAGTTAAATTCAAATCTCTTAAACAGGCTTATTCAATAGGGTGAGAGAAAAATCTAAACTCACACTTGAAGCATCTCTCAACAAACACACATTGCTACAAAGAAAAATTTTCCTTTCAAATCAAGCATGACAGATACCAGCTTTGATATTCTACTCACCCTGACTGATAAGAACTCTGAATCGCAGACATACTGGAATTGAGATCTGTGTGGAGAGATGTGAAATTCTGCCCCGAGGGCCCAAGTTCATAGATTTTAGGTAGGCAAATTCTAGATCATTTAGATATGAGGACTGAAATCTTAGTACCATCAAGAGCCAAGAACAAGCCCTGAGAATCTGAGCATTCTGTCTACATCTATCCTTAAATAGTATGCACCCCCAAGTGGCAAATAATCTATGCTTCCTTTAAATATGGAATCAGTTATTATGATGGCTCCTTCTTATTGATATTTTCTCAAAAACCCTTCTTTGCCATATCTAGTGATTATATTTTAATGAGAACAACCCTATTTATAACTCTACGTATCTGATTTGTTACCTTTTCTGCCATGGAGATTATAGGCAAAGGGTTAGTCACTGAAGACAATCTTTACAAAATCTCAACTTCATGCCCTTCCGTTTGTTTACTGTACAAGGATGAATTATTTGAGATTCTGTGGCCTAACCTACATACTTCCTCTAAAGGAGGAACAGAAAATGAAAAATGCCTTTCAAGAAAAAAAAAGTACAGTACATAGAAAATGAAATCACAAACTGACATTAAACAGGCGAATGGCATATTTAATACACTCTCATCCAATGCTTTTATTTGAAGTTCATTTTCAATGTACAACTATAAAGATTCCTCAATTTGAAACAGAAATAGTCTGAAAAGTACTATCATATCATCAACATACTACTCTAGGAGGATAATAATAGAAATTTTACACCATTAGAAGGATTTCAAAGGGCATTAAAAGAACAAGAACCTGTCTGACACAGATATTTCAATGCTTATGCAAAATATGCCTGAACTGAAATTTAAAACACACACCTAAAAGTAGAATCTTATTCTTTTTTCTTATTTTACTTCTTAAATTTTAAATGCTAAGAATAGTAATATTTTTTCTTATTCAGCTTCATACTTTCATTGAACATAGAGCTAAAATTAAAAGATTTACACTTGATTTCTCTTTTGCATGTAATGAAGTAGATGTGACCAGATTTTTATTTTTCTCATAGAAGTCATGTCTTCAGGCTAATCTTGATAACCACTTGTAGCTAAACTCCTTATCAATAGATTGAACAGCTAGGCCTCAAATCCACTAAATAAGACCACAAACCCATAGGGTGAATTATTCAAATCATTTAACAACCAGACCAGAGTGTCCACTTAGGAATTTCAATTCACAGTTCAGGGTTCAATCTGTGTAACAGATGGGGGGAAAAATTCAACTGATTTTAGTGCCTGAACAATCCTAGTCAAAATGATCTAGTAACTGACCTAGTTTAATTCCATAAAATTACACACAACATAAAGCTCTGGTCTAATCTTAAAAGGGCCTGGAACATAACAAATGCTCAAAAAAACAACAACAACTTATTAGATAAAAGAGCTTCAATTAAGGAGAAATAGTCTACTCTGTAATCAATGCATGCAATGGCATCCTAAGTCAGACTAAAGCTCTCTGGTACAACAGATTTGTGTAACTCCCATTGCAACACAGAACCACCCAGTGGATCAAGAGACTCTTCACTTCATTTGTAAACACGGACATACTCTTCTGGTTAATGAGTTTAACATCAGTAATGATAGCACTGCTGATGAATATATTCATATATATTCATCAGCAGTGAGATATATATATATATATATATGTATATATATATATATAGTTTTTAAGTATAGACATTATGGGCTTTTTATTTTTTTAAATATATTTTTATTGATTTCAGAGAGGAAGGGAAATGGAGAGATAGAAACATCAATGATGAGACAGAATCATTGACTGGCTGACTCCTGCACACCCCTTACTGGGGGGATTGTGCCCGCAACCCAGGCATGTGTCTTTGACCTGAATCAAACCCAGGACCTTTCAGTCGGCAGGCTGATGCTCTATCCACTGAACCAAACTGGCTAGGGTCTGATGAATATATTCTTAGTCACCGTCCTGGCTTTCATTTCTAAATTTTGATTCTAGCACTGTACATTCTGCTCCCCCCCATACTTCCCTGCCTCCAGCTTCTCCCCCTTATCTCTATTCCTCATTTTCATTTTCTTCTTTCCTTTCATAATCCTGGCTTCTGAGCAAATGCTGTTAGCTTTAGAATTCAGTTTGGTAAACTGAGGTCCATTCTTTTCATTTATTGATTGATTTATATTTTTTGATAACTAACCCTATTGCTTTATCAGGTCTCTTACAAAAAAACAAATGAAAGCTTTCTAAAAAACAAACCCAGGAATTCCCAGACCTAATCTGAATAATGTTTTGTTAACAGTTTGTGATCATTTCAAGGCCATGAGGTAGACCAAGGTGTTCTTTTCAGTATGACTCAATAATTGGTCTTTTCCCAATTGTTGGTTTAAATTTTTTTTGAAAAAAGGAAAGTGAAGAGATAGCGATTTCTTCCCATTATATTTTTCTTATACCTGTTCTCTATTGTTCATCTTAGTAAATCAACATATAAGAGACATTCATTAATCTGATAATGAGTTTTCTTAGAAATATTCTAGGAATTACCATTTTGAAAATCAGAAACCTAAAAACATAACAAAACAATCAATTCTTTTGGGTCCCAGCAACAGCCAGATATTGAACTAAAAACACTCTAAAGCAGTGGTTCTCAACCTTCCTAATGCCGCGACCCTTTAATATAGTTCCTCATGTTGTGGTGACCCCTAATTTTATTGTTACAAATTGAACATAATTAAAGCATAGTGATTAATCACAAAAACAATATGTAATTATATACTCCCTCTGTCCCATAATAATAGTAGCAAGTGAATATTTAAACGGGAATTATTGGCGAATGCAGCTGTAAGTTATTTTGTAGCGCAAAATTGCGAAGCCTTCAATCAAAATAAATGTTTCATGACATCTGTCATTTGTTTTGACACATCTTTCAATTTTTAGGTTAATCTAATTATTATGAATTATAACTATTTTTCTAATTTCATCCGCTGATCAAAATCAATTGTTTTATTTCAGTTGAATACCAACCCCTTGTAAAAGTAAGATGAAAAAAAGAGAGTATTCAAGCAAAGATCGAGTTGCGATTGTCCAGTTCTTGATGCATCAAAAGAAAAAGGAAAAGTTGCAGAAAGGTGCAATTACGTTAGCTGCAAAACAATTTAAGTGCAACAGAATGACCATATCAAGAATTTGGAAACGTGCTTCCGAAAATAATTTTCAAGGAGAATCTTATGTTAATGTTGATTCTTTGAAAAAACAAAACTGTGGACGTAAATGCAAAGATTATGGAGAAAAACTTGAAAAACTTAAGACATATTCCTCTTAGCAGAAGAGGCACCATATTAGCCTTTGATAATATTTCTCCCAAAATACTGGATAATACGTTTCTGTCACTTCAACAAGTTATGCTGGAAGCAATGAAGAACGATGGCTCCAATAATTTTAAGCTCACGCATATAGGGAAAGCAAAGCTTCGCAGCCAAGGGATCCTACCTACAAGTTTAAATTGCAGTTAACGAAATTCTTAAAAAATCCAGAAATATCTGAACACTCAAAGTAAAAATTAGGAGTACTATTTTTAATTTATTGTTTAATTTAATCTAGTTTATTTATAATAAATGTTGCGTTCTATATTTATTTTCTTTTGCTACTATTATTATGGGACAAATTACATTCATCAACTGCTACTATTATTATGGGACAGAGGGAGTATGTGTTTTCCGATGGTCTTAGGCGACCCCTGTGAAAGGGTCGTTCGACCCCAAAGGGGTCGCGACCCACAGGTTGAGAACCGCTGTCTAAAGAATGACTAGAGCGAAGCCCTTCCAAGGTGCGTCTGGAATGTGCTAGGAGATACTTTCTGAGCCATGCCATCTTTGCTGATCCAACTCTTTTTTTTTTTTTGTACTGAATTTATTGGGATAACATTGGTTAATAAAACTATATAGGTTTCAGGTGTACAATTCTGTAATACATCATCTGTATATTGTATTGTCAAGTCTCCGTCCACCACCATTTAGCCCTCCTTACCCTCCTCCACCTCTCCCCACCCCTTTCTCTCTGATAATCACCACACTAATATCTGTGTCTGGGGGGGGCGGGGGGGGGGGTTGTTTTGTTTTGTGTTTGCTTAAACCTTTGGGAAGACAGAAGATGCTCTTTAGAGTGGGTCAGGAACTTTGGACAAGAGGGTGCTGTGCAGCTGTGACATAGAAAAGAAGAGGCAGGAGAAGGAGAAGCAACTCAAAAGGAGGAGTAACAACAAAAACCAACCTTGCTTGTGCTTTACACATTAGCTCAGGTATCATCCAAAATGAAACCAATAGCCAAGTCAAAGTATCTAAAAGTCTGAGATATTATATTCCAAGTCTCAAAAACCAGGGTATTTGGATGTTTACTGCTCCTTCAGCCAATGGACTGTTAAGAAAAATCAATAAAGTGATGCGGTGTACAAAGTGGTGAGAGCGAACAGCTAGTCTGGCAATCATGTCACTCATCCATGCAAAACCACTATGACCTGCCTGTATAATCGAATTACTTTCTTCCTTTAACCCCATTCAATGAATAAACTACCTTATGAGAGGACAGAAATCATAAGCCAGTATCATTTCCTTGGTCCCACCCCTTTCAAACTGCATGATATGAACTCAGACAAGTTACTAAGTATCTCTGAAGACCAGTTTGCTCTAAAAGGGAAAGAATAATGCCAAATGCTCAAGGTTAGTGGAGGTATTTGAGACAATATTCAGTGCCTGGAACAGTACCTGGGCATGCAGAAGGCACTCAGTATTTGTTGGGTAAATAAATATAAAGTACCTAGCTTTGTATGTGATAATCAGAAGGCATTCAATATACAATTACACCAAATACACCAGCATTTCAGTGTTTTGCAGAGGGCACCCCACCTCCCAGGCCCCCACTTTAGAAACATATTTAACTTCACATCCAGCTGCATTGCTATAGCACCTACTGCACTTATCTCCACCACTGAGCCACGGCTTCGTTTCATTAATGAACACTCCATGTGCTTAGGTTATCTCCTGGACTAGATTATGAATACATTGAAGCAAAGAACATTTATTCAACCCTGTTGGTTACTTGAAGCACTCCCCAACAAAGACTTACACAAAATAGATGCTCAATAAATATTTTTGGCTAACACAAAACACTGACTTACAAAAAGAGTAATCATAGAGAAGGCATCGTACTATTACATATAATGCACATGTAATTCTTCCCTTCACTATCCAAGTCCTTAATTCTAAGTCCACTTCTGAGGAAGAAACTGAGGCTCATTAGACCACCCAACTTTACTCAAGTTCCTCTCAAAAGCCCTTGTTCTTTCCGCCAAACCACTCTGCTTCCTCTTGAAGGGCTTTCCCAATCCAATTTCATAAATCAAACTCAGTTATATTTCAAGGGTACCCTTTCCTGGTGTTTTGCTTTCATCCACTTGCTGCATACCTGATGCTGCAGTGAATACAAACTAATTCATAATCTCACATCAGTGAAATGATTTAACTTAGTAAAGAGGTAACTTGAGATTATTCCCATTGGATAATGAAGCCTTTAAAAAATACATCTTCAGGATGCTCTGAACTTCAAGATATCATATGTAAATAAACATATCTATCATATATAATAAAAGGCTAATATGCAAAAATTAAAAAAATTTAAAAAAGGCTAATATGCAAATTGACTGAACGTCAGAACAACCGGTCACTATGATGCACACTGAGCACCAGGGGGCAGATGCTTAACACACAGGCACGGAAACATGGAACACACTGATGAATCTCAGAGAGAAGAGGGGAAGAGATTAACCAAAGATCTTACATGCATACTAGAGGCCCTGTGCACAGATTCATGCACCAGTGGGGTCCCTCAGCCTGGCCTGCGGGGATAGGGCCGAAACCGTCCTGGTACACGAATTTGTGCACCAGTGCACCAGTGGTGTCCTCAGCCTGGCCTGCAGTGATCAGGCCAAACCCATGCACCAGGCCTCTGACATCCCCCGAAGGGTGCCGGATTGCGAGAGGGCGCAGGCCAGGCTGAGGGACTCTACCGGTGCACGAATCCACACACCGGGCCTCTAGTGAATATATAGATCTCTTAAACACAGTGTCTTCCAGACAAATAGTTTACTTTAAATACACTGTCCCCCAAAACCGTTGATAGTAGCAAGCAGGGGAAGTTATAGAGCAGATCTTCACCAGAGTCACCTTTGGTGAACATATTGGGCAAAGGAGAAAACAATCAGTCCAAATCTATCACCCTCCCTAGATTTACAATTCAGGCAGTCCTTGACAGCCAGTAAAGAGATTCTTATTCATTTCTGAAAACTCCGCATGAAAGCAGAAGTGTAACATATTGTGCTACCTGTATACAATTATATGTCAAGGTCCTGCATTAGTTAACTGGGGAAATCCATGTTTCCTAGCTCTCTGGCTCCCAGGAGTGTGATAGCCCTTATTCTTTTCTACTGGCACAGAGTGCAGCTGTTAGACTCACATTAGCAGAGCTCAGAGTTGTGTCTACTCCTCGGGTAAGGGTCTAGGGAATTCATCAAGGGCAAACACCTCATCTTTTAGTGTTTGGCACTGTAAGAACTCAGTAAAAACTGGTTAACTAGTGGAAACACTGCCAGGGCGTCACTCAGGTTTCCCATCCTTGGGACCCCACACCACATAAAGTAACTTCTCTTGTAAATTTTCTATCCTAAGTATATTCACTATAAATAGCCTTGGCTGAAATATATATTTCTTAGAAATAACCTACCAAACAAACCGGTCGAGATTATTGAAGAAACAGCCATCTATTACTCAAGGACTAATTAAACAGGACATGTCTTTCTTCTTTTCTGCACTATTGGTTTTTGTTTTTTTTTTGATTCTTGGAACATTGATTAGATAAACTGTAAGAAAAGAGAGATGAACTAAAACTTGTCAGGGTTTGTCCAGTTCAGTATCATCAAGTGGAAAATAATGATAGTACCTGTGACATTTTTTTTTGTCTAGAAGATAGTTGGTAATAACTAGAAAAAAGTAGCAATGGGTTCTAGGAAACATAGGGAGTGGGGGAGCCTACATGGGCTCCCTAAATCCACATTTATGGGACCCATTTCCTGGCCCGTATAGTCAATATACCTACTATCCTGGTTACCTATTTTCTCATCCTCATTTCCCAACAGACTCAAGCAACTGAAAATATTAATTACAGGATACGAATTCCCCTCACACCAACTCTTCTACTTTCATCACCCTACCATTCCCACAATTAGGCATCATTTTCAATTTGAAGTATTCATTTCATGTACTCCTTCCTATTAAATGACTAGTTTGGGATAAATAAATTTCACTTGGTGTTCAGCACCATGTTAAAGCAGGGTCCCTTCTCTCACAGCGCCAATACTGTAAAAGACAAACTACTCTTTTCCTGAAGAAAAGAAATATCCTCTGCAAGTACCGTGACAAGTCCATATAATATACACACCAGAAACCAATCTAATAATTTTAGCCAGGAATTAAATCACTGTCCTGCCCTAACCAACTACCTTCTGCCCTTCACAAAGCATGGCTAAGGTAAAATGACTGCCAAACATCTGAATCAATTCGTCACAGTTTTCCAAACTTTGTTTCATTTGATCCTTTCAACAGAGGAAGGAAGGCAAGCTCTTTTGCTCCGAGTTTCCAGATGGGGGAAGGTAGGCTGAAAGAAGTAAAGGGACTTACACAGGTATTTAGTGATTACACTGTCTTCTGATTCCCGTTCTAACACTCTATCTGCAGCCCCAGTGAGTTCCCAAATGGAGGGAAATAATCAGCCTTCCCCTCAGCACGTCTAAACACAATACTCCCCGTCCAAGGAGACCCATTTACTCTGCCTCAACTCTACTCTGTCTGCATGGTGTTCTTATAGTTGATCTTGACCCACTGTCTCTGCTGCATGATGCAACATGGACCACATCTATTTGTTTTGCTGATAACACTATTCAAGATGACTCGCAAGCAGAAAATGACAATAAACTCCTGTTAACAATAATTTTTATGATGGTAATTATTCAGTTTTGACATATAGCCCAGCGGTCGCCAACTGGTGGACCGTAGATCACTGGTGATCCATAAGGTCCGAAAGGTTGGGGACCGCTGATATAGACCACATCCATCCCAGTTATAAGGTGGCCCATGAGGATTAATAGTCCTGCTCATAAAAGGGGAGGCTAATTTTTTATTTTGTTTTTGCCAAACAACATCATAAACTCTTTTAATACTTAAGAGAAGGGCCCAGCCGGTGTGGCTGAGTAGGTGAGCGTGGACATATGAACCAGGTCACGGTTCAATTCCAGGTCAGGGCACATGCTGGGAGTGTGGGGAATGCAGAAGGCAGCTGGTCAATGTTTCTCTCCAATCGATGTTTCTCTCTCTCCCTCTCCCTCTCTGAAATCAATAAAAATATATTTAAAAAAAAAAAAAAGAATCTGTTAAGAGCCCTGGCCAATTGGTTGGGAGTGTCATCCCATATACCAAAAGGTTGTGGGTTCAATTTCCAGTCAGGGCACATACCTAGCTTGTGGGTTCCATCCCCGGTCAGGGTGTGTGCAGAAGGCTACCAATTGATGTTTCTCTCTCTCTCCCTTCCTCTCTCTAAAATCAATAGACATATCTACATATCCTTGCATGAGTATTACAAAAAAAAAGGAATCTGTTAAGAACTCATAGAGAAAGAACAGAGTGACAGCTGTCAAGGGGAAGGGGGGACAAAATCGTACACCTATGGATGAGGACAGTGGGGGGGGGGTAAGGGCAGAGGGTGGGGTGGGAACTGGGTGGAGGGGAGCTATGGGGGGAAAAAAGAGGAACAACTGTAATAATTTGAACAATAAAGATTTAATTTAAAAAAAGGGGGGGAGGCGGGTTACAGGGCTGGGTGAAAAAGGTGAAAGGATTAAGCTGCAAAACACCCACAAAAAACATGCACACACAAAAACTCATAAACACAGACAACAGTATGGTGATTACTGGAAAGAAAGGGGGCATGGGGGAGCAAGAAGAGGGCATAAGGGACATAAATGGTGATGGAAGGAGACTTGCCTTGGGATGATGAATATATAATATAATATACAGATGATATAGAATTGTCCACCTCATATCTGTATAATTTTATTAACCAACTAGAGGCCCAGTGCACGAAATCCGTGTACAGGTAGAGTCCCTAGCAGCTGCTGGCTGCCAGGCGGGGCCTTCCTTAGTTCCACGCCACCCCCTGGTGGTCAGCACACGTCATAGGGAGTGATCGAACTCCTGGTGGGTCAAACACCCAAGGGGACACTTTGCATATTAGGCTTTTATATAGATATAGATGTCCCCCCAATAAATTCAATAAAAAAGAACCTGGTAAGAGAGCCAGTCCAAAGATTATTCAAGACAATCTCATAACTTTTCCCAATGTTTTATTCCAGCTTCAATCACAGTGCCAAGACTTTCATGCATTCAAAGCAGCCCCCATAAAATGATGGTTTTTCTGCCAACCTTGTCCCCACGTGCTCCTTCTTCCTGATTTCCAAATGCAGTCTTTCACATTTGTAAATATATCAAGCAATTTGTTTCAACAAGCAAATCTTACCTAGTGGCGGCGAAGAAATAACTATCTGGTGGTCTTTACGATTGCTGTCCACCCGCAAGACTTCTCTGGAAAGTCTAGCATTGATTCAAAGAGAGAAAAAGTAAAAAATCAAAGCACTGTCATAAAAAAGAAGCCTTGAAATCCACCATCCACAATCTAAAAGTTTAAAGTTTGAATCACTGACCTACTGCATAATATCACACAATACCACTCAGAATGTTAAAATAAACTAGTCCTGGATGAGGTGAGATGGATTTTATCATTCAGATCATTCCCTTATCCTAAATTCCCCCATTAAGGTCCCTCCCATTGTATGAAAAAGGGTGAAGGTTAAAGGGATTATTTGACTCAACTTTATTTCTCTCATTGCTTTTATCTTTAAAATTAAAGTTGCTTTACTGAACATACTACATTGGCAAAAGAATAGATATTGTGTAAGTAGATTTGTCCACATATTTGAGTGTTTAAATAACATTATGCAAAGCATCCAGAAATGTCTTATCCAGTGAAACAAAATTATACTCTTGGTACTACTTATTTTACGACTACATAAAACTGTATGGTTAGGATACTAAATACCAGCCTTCAATTATATTTATTAGAGACTAGAAATGATCAGTGCATATAAAAGGCAAATTTAAACCAAGGGTCTTTATTCATTGTTTCAAACTTTTAAACACAGATTGGTATTTTTGTTAACATTCAAGATGAAACTATCCGCTGTGTCTCCTGGTTAAAAGTTGGTCAAATGTGTACACAACGATAGATAGGAGAACAAATTATTTCTAATCCAGGGAGTAATGAAGCTCAAATCCCAGAATAAAAGCCAAGTGTTATTTCCCATACAAATAATGAGGGATGAAGTTACAGGGTGGAACTCATTTGCTCTCGGATTTACTGAACTCTCTATTTCTGATCAGCATCCTTTCACTCAACATCTGGCTGCTCGCTCAGGTCCTCTAATTACTTCCACGTCTGAAGGGACTACGTAGCTACAAGTAAAGGCCAAACTTTGCTCTCGGCCTTCGGAACTTAGAGATGCGCTTAACCACTAGAGGTCTCCCCTTGGCCAGTTTTGCTCGTTCGCTATTTTGCTGCACTTGAAACTTTCCGGAGAAATGCTCTCTATGCGAGTCAGTGTTTTTCTAAAAACTTGCGCAAAAATCCACGCGATCGAGCTAGCCAGTACGGAGACTCTCGGGCTCCCCAAACCAATAACGTATTACAAACAATGCTCTAAAAACCGAAATTCAAATTCGACGCACTCGCCCCGGCGGCTCTCCTCTCCCCGCCACCCCCCTCCCATTCTTATTTCTCATGTTTCCCTTAACTTAAACTCAGAACAATTAAAAAATCTATTTTTGTTTCTGTGCACTTTGATCTCTAATGCATTTTTCTGGCGGTAGGCGCGAGGTGGTTAAGGAGCCGGCCGAGGGATGCAGGGAGGGGGAAGGGCCGAGCTCTCAGCGCCCGAGGAAGTTGCATAAGGAAAGAGACTCCGTTTTTTGGGTCCCCTCAAAAAATCGGCGGGGAGGGGGAGGAAAAGGAAGCGGTGGGGAGGGAGGGGAACCGAAGCGACGCTTACCTCCGTCCCCCCCGTGGAAGGGTGGGGTGGGAGCCGGGGTCTGCGCGACCCCGGAGGGCGGCTCGTCACCCCCACCTTCCTCCGAGCGCAGACGCACGAACGGGTCCCCCCACCCTGCGCGGGCGAGGCGGGGAGGAAACCGCCCGCTTTTAAACTTTCTCTCACGGTCGCGCAAAGGGCGTGCTGCGACCAGAAAGGGTGGAGGTGGGGGCAGATGATCAGGCCCCTTTTCCCTGAAGGTAATTAAAGTTTTTGCCACCGGCACCAAAGTTGCGCCCTGCCCCCGCCCGTGCCCCCGTCCCCTGCCACCCGGCCTCTCGGACTCGCAAGTTTGCCTCCCTCGCCCCCCTCGCCCGCTCGCCGGGCGCGCGGCGGATGCCCCGGCTCCTGCGCTTCCCGATCCCCACCCCCGCCGGCCTCTACTTCCCCCCGCCCGGCCGCCGCGGCGCGAGGACGGCCCGCCGGGCCCAGGACGCGAGTGTGCAAAACCCATTATTCCGGAAAGGCACACGCACGCGGCGCAGGGCGGGCGGCGGCCCCGCCTCGGACCCCGTTTTGCCTCCCCAGGATAAGGACGACGTAAACAAGTTGCAGGAAAAGCAGCCCAGCGCCGGCCCCCATACCGCCCGCTGCCGCCGCCGCCGCCGCTACCGCCGCTGCCGCTGCCGCCGCCGCCGCCGCCGCCCGACACACGCCCGCGCCCGCACCCGGCCCGGCGCTGCAGCGGCGCGGGGCGATCGCCGCGACGGCGCGGGCTCCCGGCCCGGCCCCGCGGCCCGCACCCTCCCCCGCGCGGACGGCCGCGCCGGGCCCGCGCCGCCTCGCTTCCCGAAGCACTTTCCTGCCTCGGGCAGAAATAAACCGGAGGGTTTATTTTTGTGCAACTTTCCCAAAATGGCGGAAATTGGAGCTGATCTATATGAAATTCTCACACAGTCGGTCGGGAAGGGGGAGGCGGCGAGGAGAAAAGGCAAACTCTCGGCCGCCGAGCCCCGCCGCGGGTCCGCGAGTGTGTGCGTGCGTGTGAGTGTGCGTGTGCGCGGTGGGAGTCGGGGAGGCCTCCGCGCCGCGCACACACACGGCACCCGCCGGGCGGGCGCGCCGGCACATTCAACCAGTCCGTTCCCCGCAGCCCGGGCGGCAGAAAGTGGCGCGGCCTCTTTTCCCACTGCCTCGGTCTCCCGTACTTGTACTTCTCGCGCTCGCTCGCTCGCTCGCCCGCCGGTGCGCGCCCGGCACAAAGGCCACACGGGCGGAGGGGGCCGCAGGGGCGGCGCGCGGGGATCGCGCCTCCCGCCGCACCGATCCGCGGCCCCGGCCGCCCCCGCGCCCCCCGCCGGCGCCCCCCGCCTCCCTCGGCGGCCGCGCTCGCTGCCCGGGCTGCGGCTCCGCGGCGCCCACTCGGGCACGCACCCCGGCGGAGCCCCGGCGCCGCCGCGCTCCCCCACCCCGCGCCGGGTGTCATGAAAGCGACCCAAGTGACAAGCTCGGGGGGCGCAGGGGAGGGGGCCCACACGCATCCCGCCGCCTGCGCGCCGGCGAGAGCCCGACGCGGCCGCCTCGCCCCGGCTCCCTTCCGCACGGCCCCACACACCCTTCCCCGTGTGCGCGCAAAGAAAAAAATACAAGTCTCTCCTCCCCCCATTTTTTCCTTTCTCTTTTCTCTCTCTTTTGTTCCTCTTTCACACTCGCACTCACTACTTCGGAGTGAGATGCCCAGAGACTCCCCTGCCAGCCGTTCCCGCGTCACTCGCCCACTTTTTTCCCCAGGATTAAGTTTTCTCCTCTTTCCCAGAGGCGCAGAGAAGTGGGGGAGAAACCCCTTCTGTCCTTTCCCCTCCCCTGGTCTGTTTCACAAGACGAGGGTGCGCTTCCTTCTCTCTGTAGGTCTCTGAACTTTCATCCTCACCCAGAAAAATAAATGCATGTCTTTCGCACAGGCAAATCTTCAGATTAATTAGAGATTAGATCCGATCCGCCGCTTCTTACCCCCAAAATTTCTCTTTTTTTTTTCTCCGTCTCACGAGTAGTCCTGACAAATGGTCCAGGGCTGCGGGCGCAGTGCGCATGTGCGCGTGGAGTCAGGCTGGGGAGAGGGGAAACTGCGCTGGTGCCGGTGCCGCCGCCGCCGCGGCTGCCGGGGAGGCTCGCGCTGGCTTCGCTGTGGCTGCTGCTGCGCCTTCGCCGCTGGAAAGCAGCAATCAAGCCGCTTGGCGAAGGCAGCCGCCCGCAGATACTGTTTCAGGTGCATCTTTTCCATAGCCCCGTCCCCGGCTCCGAGCTGGTTCCAGAGCAGTCAAAACAAATATGAAAGACGGCTAAGATGATAGATTTCTTTGTCTATTTTGCACTTTACTTTTTGAAAAAGGCAATTCTCAGAGCAGTGAATCCACCACGTACTGTTAGATGTATGCACTCAGCCATTAAAGAGTGGGCCTTGGTCCTATCCAAACATTCCCCCAAAGGCTAAATGCATGCTACAGGTCACGAAAAATAGGAAATAAAGTTTTAAGCTTTTACGCAGTAGGAACCTACCCCCCCCCCCCCCCGCCCCCTCGGGACTGGAAGAATGCATACTGAAGTGCGCGTGTAAAATGCCTGTTCTTTCCGTTTCTTAAGTGTTGATCTCTATTGACAGCTTGAGGCCTCTGCTGTAAAATATGCTGGGATTCGTACATCAACTTAGAAATCGGTGTTGAAGTACCTTGGCAATAAGCAGGTCGAGGACTACCTCTTAATGTATTCAGTCAAGATGGCTGAGCGGTCCTAAAAAGCAAAACCTGTCTTTGTTGAGGCGTCAAAACTAGATCAAGCGAGAGTATTGTGTTTCGGTATTGACCGCTTTCCCCTTATTGACGACAGGCTTCCTTTTGGGCAGCTCATCGTTCTCCTTTTTCACGAAGTATAAGTAGTTACAAAAATAATTCAAGTAATTGAAGTTGTGATAGCCACTTTAATGTCCGTAACCGAGACTGCTGACCAAGAAACTCAGTAGCCCGTGATTTCAGGAAAGGCGGGACCCACTCTTACATTTCGCAGGAGTAAGAAAGTAAGGCAAAGGCCCCACCCCCTTCCAAGTGGACTATTTATTTTGTATCTAATAAAGGGTAAAGGAGCCCTTTTCTGAAATTGCTGCCTGAGGCCTAGGACTTATATGTATCACAGATGGAAATTCTGTATTAAAAATCCTTCTCCAAAATGTAAGTGATATTACTATTCTTGATTGAATTTTTTCACTTAAGGAGTGTTCCTTGAACCAGTTTCAGAAAATAAACTGTTAAATTCTTTCCTTAGGACCATGAAATTACCTAGAGAAGCAGACCACCCGACTCTTTCTTCTGTTGATGTAGTGACTGAATTCTCTAAATCAAAACTCAAGACATACAGCTTGACATGTACCAAAGAACAAAGGAACAAATGCTGTGAAGCTGAAATAAGTTTATAAAATATGTTCCTATCTTGGGAAACCATTGGTTTAGGGGTGTCGAGTGGGGAAGGCTGGATGAGGGACAGCCATAGATAATCTCATACCGCCAGGTAACTATTGATTTCACCCACCACATCCAACCTTCTTCAGAGCTGCTCTCAAAGAGCATAATTAATCTAAATTTCAGCTTCTCTTCTTTTCTCCCTGACCCTTGAATAATAATAAGCACTGAAATGGCCAAAGGCAGACTACAGGAGGAGGAAAGAAAGCCTGTGCAAACTAAGACCTTGCCCCCAAAGAAATTCCTCTTCCTGAAAATCCATTTCAGATCCATTCTCTGTAGATAATCTTTGGATACGTCTATTTCACATATATTTTCAGAGATGTTGCTTCAACAGCCTGGAAACTTACATTAGCAGCACACCTTGTCCTAAGCACTCTGCAAGATGCTGGGGAACAACAGAAGATGAAAACTAGGCCAGAAGGAATTTTGTCTGGGAAGAGAGACTGTCTAGTAAGCTGGGCCTTGCCTCCAGTAGTGTAAATGTTGTCCTAGGGGTAATGCAGAGCAAGTACAATCAAGGGGCACCTATGCCAACCAGGTACGTTTTCTAGAAAAAGTCATAGCTAAGCTGATTTGAAGGACAAATGTCCAGGGTATATGGTTCCACCTTCCTCTGGAAAGTTGATCCCATAAAGAAAGCCTGAGTAAAAGTCCAAGGATTTGGAGAACAAGGCTTGCCTTGGACCTGTGTACTTATTGAAGTTCACTGACAAAAAATGAGGATGAATTGAGGCTCTCTGTAATACATTGTCTTTCTCCTCCAGAGATCATCAGAAAAACCTCAAAGATTTCATCTCAGTTGTTCCCAAGATATGGTTCAGCATAGCAAATATTTTGAAGGTATTCATGTGTAAGAATAATGACTTTAAAGCTGCTAACAATTTTTTCTACAAAGAATTCTTTGGTGCCACCACCTGAGACAGAGGCAGAAGGCAGCATCAGAATTCAGACAACACTGGTATTCTTCATACGAGCTGTCACTAGTCACAGGACCTTTCTCCATCGGTTTCCTAAATGGTAACATACAACAGAAACTTCTTTGCTGTTCCTTCACCCTCCCACCGTTCAGTCACTGGTCAATAATTCATTATACAGCCCTTCTTTCTGGTATCAGTTAATCTCACTATTCTCCCCTCTTCTCATCCCACCCTGCTCCACCCTATCTTCCCTACATACCAAATCCACCCTTCAGGCCAGCTCTGTAACTTCCTGGATATCCCAGGGAAGGTTCTAACTCACTTTCTTTTGTGTTTTCTTATTTACACCCAAACTATTCCCCTCAAAATGACATCAGGTTACTCCATTCCTAAATATTCTGAAGCCAGAATCAATTTACATGGAGATGTTTGAAACGAATGGCTGCTCTCAGTCTTCGGAAACCTTTTGAGGTGTCTCATCGCCTCCCAGATGAAGATTATTTGAAACCTCTCTCACGGGGTGCTCCATCCTGAAACCTCCGCTCTGTGTGAACTTCCATTAAGAAACCCAAACTCCCTTTTCCTAACACTAAGCTGGTTCTGCATTAATTCAAGGATGACCTCTTCCAGGAGCCAGCCCCTCACAAACTGAAAGTGCCCAGGAGTGAAGTCCAAGAAATTTGCTTTCTAATCCAGTTCTGCCACCACCCACTGGGAACATTAAGAAGGTCACCCCACATTGCAGGGCTTCAATTCTCTCATGAATTAGGCTAAGAAAACAGGGTAATTGATTTCTGAGATCTCTTTGAAAGCCATGTCTCTTCCCACCCTTCCCACATAACGGACAGACGCTATCACAGTTTAGTACAAATAATATGGAATCAAGGAAGGAATTTTAAATAAGGAGTGAAAATCCATCCATCTGCTAGGTATCAAAATGTTACCCGTTTATAGCTCATTCAGTTGGCTTAAACCTGGTACTAATGAGATGTAGGTCATGGGTTCCATTCCCTAATGGCTAGTTAGTTCTGATCTGCTCCATAGCCGCAAGCTGCTTTCCTCACCCCAGTCCCCCACGCTGTAATGTGTGCTAGTGGTCACATGTCTTCAGGTAAACTTGAATCTTTCCATAGAATTTTCTAAATGAACAATACTTGAAATCGCCCTTTTAAAGTATACCTTACTTTTAAGTATGAGTCAATTCCTTGATTTTTTTCAGTCTACATAATTGTGCACTCCATGGTTTTCCAAGTGTAAAAATGACATTGACACTGGTTTAGCTAAGAGTCATATAATTAATATGATAAAAGCTGAGTTGGATTTTCTTTGTTAGTATTCTAGGTAACACAGAAATGTTCATATAGGTACCCGCATTTGAATCCTGGTTATATTTTGGTGACACATCTGTATAGAATCTTAGCACAGAGCTTGTGATAGTGAATGTAATTAAAATGCGGAGGGTGGAAGGAGAGGGGTGCATTATTCATCAGATAAGGAAAGGATTATGATGTGTACCACGCTGTCAACATCTTCAGGAAATTCTCTATATATAAAAGCCTAATATGCTAAGTGTCCGACCCATCAGTCAGCCAATTGCTATGATGTGCACTGACCACCAGGGGGCAGATTCTCCACCAGGTAGGTTAGCTTGCTGCTGGGGTCTGGTTAATTGGGACTGGGCAAGACGGGCTGGACATGCCCTGGAGCCAACCTCCCGCAGTCCCTCCCTGGCCTCTAAAATATTTCTTCTAATTAATTTCTTTTCAATGTGCACAAATTCGTGCACTGGGCTTCTAGTTAATATATAAAGAGCTTCTGGGTAGATGTGAATATTTGTTATCATTTTGTTTAGGTGCAAAGGTAAAGTTAGAAATATGACAGACATATTCAAAAGAGTGGAATAATATGAGACCATAAACCAACTCCTAAATTAAATGAAAAAGACAATTTATAATTTTCCATAAAAGACTTATTCATTTTTTTTAAAAAAATATTTTTATTGATTTCAGAGAGAAAGAGAGAGAGAGATAGAAACATCAATAATGAGGGGAAAATCATTGATTGGCTGCCTCCTGCAAGCCCCACTCTGGGGATCAAGCCCACAACCTAGGCATGTGTCCTGACTGGGAATTGAACCAGCAACATCCTGGTTCATAGGTCAATGATCAACCACTGAGCCATGCCAGCCGGGCAAGACTTATTCATTTAAAGCCTAAATCCAGAGGCGTTGTAGCTAAATAAATGACATCCTTAGAGCCTGGTTCTAGAATGTTCTTTCCATTTAACCTGGCCACAGGTGATTGGTCCAGGAATGGTCATTTAATCCAAGGACTGAATCAAACAGCAAGGGGTGACCTATGAATCAGCAGGGAATGCTTCCCCATATAAATAAAAATGATGAAATGGACCAGTCATACTCTCATGCTTGGCCATAGGAACTGGCAATAGTGGGGGATAAAGTTAGTTGCTAGGCATTACAAAAACCAAATGACACACAGAGAGGAAAAGGTAGAGTTCATTAGCTATTAGGCATTAGAAACTGCACAAGTAGACATCACAAGGTAGAACAGAGAAGAAGTTAGCCAGCCAGATAAAGATAAAGGTAAAGGTGCCAGAGCTGCACTGGGCTCTGCATGACTTCCTATTCTAGTCTTGGAAAGGCCTGGCCATTCGTGGTCACCATGAAGACTACCTGCACAACTAGAACTTCTGACTTCACCAGTATCCCCATAATGACTCTCCATCCCTATGGAAATTAGTCTTTTTTTTTTTTAATTAAGTGGATAAAAGACACCAAGCAACAGCAGTGTGTATGACTTGTTCTTTGTAGCCTTACAAAATTAAAGGGAACTAAGTCAGAGCCAATTTAGTCATCCATTGCCCAGTCTCTTTCTTCTCATTAGTGGAGCATGCAGACCAGACACTAAGAATCTAATCCCAACACCACTAATTTCAAACATGTGATCTTGGCCAAATTGCGGAATCTGTCTTACCTCAGTTTGTACATCTGTAAAGTGGGGATATTAACAGTACCTAGCTTCTGGGGTTGTTATGAGGATTTAATGGATTAATGCAAGACTAATCCTGGCCACATGGCTATTAACCAATAAATGTTACCATGTGAGCCGGGATTTTTGCCCGTTTTGCTCCCTGCACGATTCCTAGCACCGAGAATTGTACCCACATGTGGTTAAGTATGCAATAAATATTTTTGAATGACTTAAGGGAATATTAGTATGTGAATTATTGCATCTGCTCTTTTACTTGCCTTCTTCCCAGCTGGTTACTAGGTCACAGGTGTTGCGTCACAGGCATACTCATGGGCCACATCCTCCTAAAAATATGTAAACAGAGAGTGCTAATGGAATTCATAGACCCTATTTTAAAGAAGCCTGCTGTCCAGAATAGATTATCTTTTTTTAAAAAAATATATTTTTATTGATTTTTTTTTTTAGAGAGAGAGAGAGAGAGAAACATTGATAATCAATCCGCTGCCCCTGCACACCCCCTGCTGGGGATCAAGCCTGTAACCTGGGCATGTGCCCTGTCTGGGAATCAAATCGGCGACCTCTCAGTGCATGGTCTGATGCTCAACCATTGTGCCACACTGGCTGGGCCAGAATATATTATCTTTTTTTAGCATATATATTACACTTTTACATCTTCAAAGCCCTTCTCAGTTGTTAACTAAATGTTTGTTATAACATTCCTACATTAACTTTCATCAGGGAGGTAACTGAGGCATGGTTCCGATCATCAATAGCTATATCTGGAATAGATTTTGGCACATAAATACAGTAAGTGTAACTATACATAAAAGAAATCTGGAATGTTACTTTGTTCATGTGGAATGTTGCAAGTAATGTCAGTGTTTGAGAAGATGATCTGTTACTTTTAAATTATACTAGCTATGCCTTTCACTTGGTTCTATTTCAGAAACTATGATCAATAGAAAGGTTTTCGAACTGAAGTTTCTCAATGGATTTGGTCTCTAAAGAGTAAAATTTTAACATTCAGTATTGAAACATTTTCCTATATCTCAGCAGTTTCCCAATCATTTCCTACGAAAGGCTTTGAGAAAGTAGTTCTTCCCTTGTATTGTATGTTGAGAGTTTCTGCATGTGTCTCCTTAAAATTCACAGATAGCAAAGAATGAAACAGGTTAAAATCAGTATACCATTGATGAAATCAGTCAAGAGCAATCTAGCTATAAAAGGAAAAAAGAAATTTGGGAAATACCCAAATTCAATCAAGTATCTGGAATTTCAGGAAAGCCTGAAAATGTTTTAGACTCATCCAAATGATTGGCTTTACTACAGATTAAAACAACCCTAACTCAGAGGAGGCCACAGTAAACTGAATAATCTATTAATTTCCCTCTAGTTGACTCCTTCTCTTCCACAGCCCAACCAGCTTTACTAATCTCAAGGCCATACCCACTTAGGTTTCCTCTCTCCCAATACAAGCTCCTTCAACCCTCTCCTTACTCTGCCAAATCTCTCTCTTTTCCTCTCCTATCTACAGGGGCAAATATCCCTACTTCTTTGACAAGCTGTCCCTTTAAATGTGCTCTCAATCACATACTTTCTCTATTCCTCCATGAATTTTCATTATTCTCCCAAAACATGCTCATATCTTCCCAGTCCTAAAAAAAAAGGTCAATTCTACACCTTTTCAAATACTGTACCATAATTTCTCCTTTCTGTTGGTGCCCAACTTCCTGAACAAGTAGTTTACATTTACTTTTTTCATTTCCCTACATTCTATTCATTTTTCATTCTACGGACATTGCTATATATGCTTTCCTCTCTGTATAGTCTCCAGTGACGTTATAAATGCCAAATCTGGTGACCACAGTCCACATCCTATTTAAGATTCTAGAAGCATTTGAGTATTGACTAACTCCTTCCTTGAAACTGTCTTCTCATGCAACTTCTTTGTCCATCCACTGTTGTGGTTATTCTATTGTCTCTCAGACCTACTCCCACTTTCTCCTATCCCCTGATAAATTTAAGTGTTTCTGGAATTAAGTTCTGACCTTCTTTCTCTTCTGCCTTTAGATGACTTGAGTGAACTCATGGACTCCCTCACCATCATTTGAACTCATCTTTGTGTAAAGAACTGCTGAACTATTTTGTTCATGAGCATTCTACAGAGCTTCAGACTTACATTTCCAAGTTGTTGAGAGATGAATCCACATGGGTTATCCCATGTGTTTAAAGGTAATGAAGTAGTGTGGTGATTTAAAAAAAAAGAAGTTTGAACTTTGGGGTTGGACCTGGGTTGGAATTCCATTTCTACCACTTAAATAGATATTAGTAACTTAATCTAACTGAATTTCCTCCCATGTACGGTAACCCCTGCTTCTCTAGGCCCTTATCAAGATTAAATAGGAAAATGCCTGGAAGGTACTTAACACATAAGAGCTTGAAAAATAGTGACGATTGTTTTTGCCTGCTCCTTCCTCTGCACTCTTCATCTCAGTGTATAATGTCATCCGTGCTCTCAGTCACTGATTTAACTACAACTTCCTCTTCCTGCCACACACAGCCAGTTGGTCGACAGGGTCCTACTGATTGTTCCTCTATAATATTTCTCCTTTATTCCCACCTCCTCTTTTACTTCTTCCTCAGCCATTGCCATATACTGCCTCCTGCTGGGATTATTACCTTCTATTTATAACTATCCTTGCCAGCATCATTTTTTCTCAGGTATAGAGTTGGTAATGCTACTGCCAAATCCCTGAATGGTTTCTCCTAACTTTAGGAAAAGTTTATCTCCTTGATATGTAACTTAGTGTCCTTAGTGTCCTTGGTATAGGACTAGAACAGATTGATCTTCCCATCCTCAGCCACTGTAATCCATACCAACTAAGCAAGCCCAGGGCATTGTTCTCCATCTTTGCTTTTGTTCGTGCCATTGCCTAAGCTTGAGATGCCTCTCTCCACCCCCTTGACCTGTCGAAATTTCTAACTCACTACAACAGATATTTGTACACCCATGGTATAGCTGCGTATTCACAAAAGCCAAAAGGTGGAAACAGCAACTGATGAATGGATAAACAAAATGTGGGATATTCATACAACAAAATATTGCTCTGCCTTATGAAAGGAAGAAGATTCTGATACCTGCTATAACATGGATAGGCCTTGAAGACATGGTGAGTGAAATAAGCCAATCACAAATACTGTAAGACTCCACTTATATGATGCATGTAATCAAATTCACGGAGACAGAAGCAGAATAGTGGTTGCCAGGAACTGCGGGGAGAGATAAATGGGGGAGTTATTGTTAAATTGGTGAAGAGTTTCAGTTTTGCAAGATGCAAAAAGTTCTGGAGATGATGGTGGTAATGGTTTTGCAACAATGTCAATTCACTAAATGTCACTGAGCTGTACACTTAAGAATGATTAAAATGGCCAATTTTATGTATATTTTAGCATAATTTAAATTTTTTTCTAACTCACTTTTTGTTACATATATTAAATACCAGGGACTATGCTAGGCCCTGGGAATACACAACCCGATAAATAAAGTGCTGCCTGTCCCACTGAAAAGAAAAGCTTCAGTTCTATCGCTACATGGAAAACTCAGGTGATTACACTGGAAATTTAAAGCCTTCTTCTGCCTCTGTACCTCTGTTAGCACTTGTCATATCTTGCCCTATAGAGTGTGTGGTCCTTGTAAACGTTTGTCTCTGTATAGAGCTAATAAAATACCCTAAGGTCAGGAGCTCTGTCTTATCTATTCATTTATTTCTATCTATCATAGCACTTAATACAGTTCATTGCACATAATGGGAGCTCAATAAATACTTGTGGAGTAGAACAGAATATAATGGAAGTTAAATTCAGCCATCAGTGATGTTCTGGGCCGGAAATGACCACCTCATCCGAGTGGGTGTACTGACTGACCAATAGCATTCTCCACCACCACTGCCAACAAAACAAAACAAAACAAAACAAAAAAACCCCAACAAAATCAAAGGAAAGCCCCAGTTCAAAAATACAACTCCATCATTCAATACCTGGTACTCTAGCTGTTTGAGACTCTATTTATGATTTTTAGTAAATGTGGCTATCATCTCATATCTGCTTTAATTTCCTAAAATTTTACATTTAAAGCTGTGATTTAAACATGGATGGATGGCTTGGACACATCTGAATATTTACAACCAGAGCTGTGAGCCACCCATTAAGAGTTTTGGGAGAAGAGGTATAGCCACTTCTGGCATCCTCTGTGACCTGACCTGCTGGACTTTGGAAGAGTCTGTCTCATAGCTGGTTTGGTTTTCAGTACATGGCAATAATCAGCACCAACAGCACTTAGGAATTTATAACTTTCTATCCTCTGACGAACCTTTAATTATAAATAATCTAGGTAGCAACAGGCACGTAAGCCGCCTTCCTGAGTGCAAGGAAAAATTTTTCCTCATCAGGATGGGATTTTTCTTTTCATTTTCAGGAGGAGTCTTTACTCTCTAGATGAGATCTGGGCCCCGTGGTGCTTAATAATTATAGTTAAAATTTACATTGTGATCACTGTGTGCTAAGAATTGTGCTAAACACTTCATTTGTATTATCTCAGGTCTTCTTAACAACCCTATGAGGTAGCAAGGTGGATCTCTTGTTTGTGACTGCCCCCAAATTCCTTTCTCTTCATTCATTTGCAGTGCCATGCTTTCCCTTTAAGGAGCTCCCAGCCTCATTCTATGTAGTCTTGGGAGCCTCTCAATTCTAAAGCTTCCTGACATCAAAAAATGGGTGTGTGATGGAAGTGAGGCAATTAGACTCTGCCAGGAGTATCTGGTTCATGGGCCATGTGACAAGGGTATGGTGGTTGTAGGTAGATTATTTCAAAGTGCACGCTCCCAAATCCCTGAAAGATTCCCTGGTGCCTGTTATCCCCAAGGCCTGGGCATTTATCTTTTCTTTCAATCTTCGATGTACCAAATTTTGTTCCAATAAATGTTGCCTTCTTTAAAATAATCTAACGTTAGCCAGAGTCACTTTCTTATAGCCTAAAAATCTTCCTAATAATCTAGTATATTTGTTTTCTATTGTTATATAACAAATGATCATAAACGTTGCCGTTGAGCCCTGACTGGTTTGGTTCAGTGGATAGAGTGTTGGCCTGCGGACTGAAGGGTCCCAGGTTCGATTCCGGTCAAGGGCATGTACCTTGGCTGCGGGCATATCCCCAGTGGGGAGTGTGCAAGAGGCAGCTAATCGATGTTTCTCTCTCATCGATGTTTCTAATTCTCTATCCCTCTCCCTTCCTCTCTGTAAAAAATCAATAAAATATAAAAAAAAACAAAAAACAAAAAAAAAACGTTGCCGTTGAAAACATCACACATTTATTTCCTCCCAATTTCTATGGGTCAGGACTCCACCAGACATAGCTAAACTGGGTCCTCAGCTCAGGGTCCCACAGGGCTGCAGTCAAGGAGCTGGCCAGGGCTAAGGTCTCAGCTGAGGTTCTGAGTCCTCTCCCAAGCTCACCTGATTGTTGGCAGAATTCTGCTCCTTGTGGTGATAGAACTGAAGTCTCTCTTTCTTGCTGGCTGTCAGGTGGGTTTGCCTATATTATCTCTTAAAGGCCCCTGTGGGTCTTGCCACATGACCCTAAGCGTAGGCTTCTCACAACATGGCAGTTTGCTTCTGCAAGCCCAGCAGGAAAATCTCTCTCACTTTGAGTGTCTCTCTTCAGAGAAACACTGACCTCTTTTAAAGGACTTACCTGATTAGGGCAGGCTCACCCAGAAAAAAAACACACCTCCCTTATGATTAACTCAGAGAAGATGATTTAGAACCTTAATCAAATCTGGAAATATCCCTCCACTTTTGTCTTGTAGCATAATCTAATCACCAAGGTAAAATCCCATCACAGGTCTCTCCCACAGTCGGAGAAGCAATTAGGGGGAGGCTTTTGAGAGGAACTTATAATTTTGCCTAACACAAATAGCTGCTCTTATTACCCCCATCTTACAAATGAATAAACTGAGGTTTATAGAGGTTAAGTCATCTGCCCATTAACAAACTTCTAAATGGTAATGTCAAGATTTGAACAGGCCTATTGCCAGTGCTTTACACTAAGTCACGATATTCTTGAAATAATTTGTATCTTCTTCATCTAAATCAGTGGTTCTCAACCTTCTGGCCCTTTAAATGCAGTTCCTCATGTTGTGACCCAACCATAAAATTATTTTTGTTGCTACTTCATAGCTGTAATGTTGCTACTGTTATGAATCGTAATGTAAATATCTGATATGCAGGATGGTCTTAGGCGACCCCTGTGAAAGGGTAGTTGGGTCACGACCCACAGGTTGAGAACCGCTGATCTAAATCTTCTTGTACTTGCCAAAACTTTATTTTTTAAGAGTTTGTCTAGCTTCCTCTTTCCGCCTGTTCTGAATACCTTAGTTCTCTATATCACACACCTTATCAGCAATAGGGGCAAGTCACTGCAGGGATACTAACGCATTTGACAAACACCTACGGAGCACTGGCTTACTTCAGTGACTGTGTGCGATGGCTTGGAAAACCCCAATGTGGGCCCCTAAGAAACCCGTTTTCTAGCAGAAGACACAGGAATAAAGGGGTTCACAGAAGAGGGAATAATGAATTCTGACCGCAATGGGAGGAGAGAAGTCTTCTCAAAGGAAATGAACAGGACCCGGCCTTACAGAAAAGTGAGGAGGTGGAGGGAGCTCAGGGGACATTTTTGGAGCTCTATCTTTTTGTGAGTTTCTCCTCACTGGATCCTTGCTCATCGTCAGTGGACACACAGTAAGCTTTTTCAGAATCAACAGATGATAACGTACTCCACATCTTGAGATTCTGTTTTCTTTGGTTGAACTAAGGCAGTTTGGAAACCAAGGAAAATAAATTAATTTTGCTCAAAATGTAGAAAAATAGTTTCATGCTGAATAATGCCATCGAAAGCATGCTTTCACAGTTTATTGACTGCTACCTTCTTATGTGACTTATCATATTGCTCCTTGGAGATTCCATTTACCTCTTCTTTAGGCTGAAGATGCCATTGATGGCCAATAAGGTAACTAGCACTAATATCACTAAAGAAGTAGAGAAAATAGCATTCTATATGATATCAAGCCATAGTATATTTCCACATTGGAAATATAATGTGTATTTGTATCATTAGAAATTTTATATGAAGCAGTAACTCAAATGATATTAAAAATAGTGCTGTTTAAAGTAGTTGCTTAGAGGTTTGGGACTTTTAAATTAAAATTTCCATATACCCAGAGCTCGTATTCCAGCTAAATTTGTCCTTCTATTTATTCATTATTTCAACACATATTTATTGAGTACCTACTAAATATTCCAGGCACTGTATTAGGTTCTGGGAATAAAGCATTGAATAAGACACATTACCATTCTCCTTAGGATGTAAAATGTAACAGATATTGTCAATAAATAGGCAATTATAAGACACTAGAGGCCTGGTGCATGAATTTGTGTATGGGTGGGGTTCCTCGGGGTGGCCTGCGGGAATCGGGCCCCAGCTCGTGCCCCCAGCCTTGCAGCCCCAGCTAGTGCCCTCAGCCTCGCAGCCCCACAGCCCCGAATGGCACCCTGCCCAGCTCCCTCAGCACCTGGGAGCTGAGCAGTGGCACTGCCCCCTGCCGCTGCCGCTGGTCACCATCTGCGAGGCAATCAGCAGGGCGATTGGGCGCCCGCTCACACACGCGTTGGCCTGGTACCGCCCGCTCACCTGCTCTACCATCCCGCCATGGTCCCGCTCTCATTGGGCCCATCACAGCCGGCAGCGCTTCCACTGCCACCTGCTGCCAGCATCACATCCTCGATGCCCGCCATGTTCCACCCTGCCCCCTGGTGGTCATCGTATGTCATAGAGAACAGTTGAACTCCCGGTCGTACAATTTGCATATTAGGCTTTTATTATATAGGATTATAATGTATGTGATGGTGGAGAAAGTACAAAGTGCTGTTGTAATATGAAGGGAAATAATTTTGTTGAGTTTAAGGCAAACTAAAATAATTTTGTGAGCTTTTTCCGAGGAGCTGACATTTTAGTTGACATATGAAGACAGAATGGAAGATATGGGACAGCCTGTAAGGAGCAACAGATCAATAGATAACCCCCTCCCACCAAAAAATAGCAATTGTTATGTGGGAACAGAGAGAAGGTAACTGAAGACTTTCATTTATTTTAATTACTTGAAAATGTGAAGATTTTTTAAAAATCAATCCCCATACACTCAGGTGCTTCACCAAATCACCAGCTCCTATGAAACACAAGCACTTACCTGCAGAGTCTACGCAAGAACTCCAAAACTGATCTTTCTTATCTGTGACAGTCTTTGCCTGGAATCCACCTCCACCCGGCTCTGAGTCTTGTCTCTGTAATGACGAGCGCCATCTCCCCCACTGGCCACTGTGAAGTAAGAATTTACAAATGCCGGGACTTCGTGTCCACTGGTGCAGTCAGTGCCAGCTGCTCAGGGCCTCCGGCGGAAGTTGCCAAATCATTTCAACTACATACCAAACAAATGAGAAAAATGTATGACTCTCCCAAATTACATTCATGATATAGAACATTTATGGAAAATCCACAATATAGCTTATATATTACAGTAAATTTTATAGCTTAAATTTTTCTTTAAAAATCAATTTTTGCCCCAAACATGTAGGGTGTGTGTTTATGTACATACCATTCAACTCTGCTATAGTCACTTGACCACAACTCACATACAACATTGATGTAGTTATTTGTGAAAAGTTGTAACAGATAACTTATTTTTTTCTAAAAAAAACATGAGTTTAGGGGAAGGGAAGAAAAAAAAAAGATAAAAAAGCAGAAGCTTATACATTTCGCAACATATATCAAAATTACAAATGCAGTTCAATCTTTTTGTTTTAACGTTTTTATTGATTTTTTTTATTTTTTTAATTGATTTCAGAGAGGAAGGGAGAGATGGAAACATCAATGATGAGAGTGAATCATTGGTCAGCTGCCTCCTGCATGCCCCCTACTGGGGATCAAGCCCACAACCCGGGCATGTGCCCTTAACTGGGATCAAATCCGGGACTCTTCAGTCCGCAGACCAACGCTCTATCCACTGAGCCAAACTGGATGGGGCACAATTAAATCTTTGACCAGCTTTTCTATTACTATCCTAAAGACCTTCGCATACATGTGGGATATGACATAGGTACAAAGTTATTAACCATGGCCTTGTCTGTAAGAATAAAACATTCATCAATATGGCCTAATTTTTAAAATTGTGGCAGATTCTTAGAAGAAGATAATATGTAGCCATAACAAGAATAAGGAAGGTCTATATATCCTGATATGGAACGATTCTGAAGACATATTGTTAAGAAAGCAAAGTGCAGGATCAGTGAGTACAGGGTGTTTGTATAAGAAAAGGAGAAAACATAAATGTACTGCCATAGACTGAATGTTTGTGTCCCCTAAATTTTATTTGTGGAGACCTAATCCCCAACATAATGGTATTAGGAGGTGGGACCTTTGGGAACTGATTGGATCTTGAGGGCAGAGGCCTTAGGAATGGGTTAGTGCCTCTATAGAGACTCATGTGAGGACACAGCAAGGATAAACCCATTCCATGTTAACTTAAATAACACATTTTTATGAAAAAAAAAAAACAACCTAGATTTTCCTAAATAAAACATTAAGAGGTGTGTATTTATGCAAATATCTTGAATATCTGACTTAATAGAAGACATTTGAAATCTCATATCTGCGTCTGCATTCAATCTATTGTGATATGCTCTGGGAGAAGTATCAGAAGAAAATCTTGCCGGGAGCCGGTCCATCCTTGCTGCTTGACACAGTTGCTGCAGGGAAGAAACATCTGCATAGCGTATGTTTCAAGGGACCTGGCGTATATAGCATACTGTTCTTAATATGTTTGCTCACCTTCTTGGTGCTATGTGTTTTAACCAAGGTCACTTCTCCGAGAAAGGTGGTTTCCCCAGGTAGGAATTTTCCCCTGAAGTTAGGGAGGGAATAAAACCCCTTAACTAAGTGCCAGGCGGGTAGTTAATCACTTTAACTACGAACAATCATGCTTAAACTACATAATCTTTACTCCTTGGAATGGAGATAAGAAACACCTTAACCTTTGGAATAGAGATTGATAGGATTGGAATCAACTGGTAAAAATACAGATGTAACAAGACAACAAGACACAGAACCTAGAGACAGAACCTAGCAAGAAAACATGGCAAGAGAACCTGACTAGAACCTGGCGACAGAACCTGACTGGAGATCCGAGCTAGAATCTGGCTGGAGAACCTAGTGAGAGAATGTGGACATAGAACCTGGCTGGAGAACCTAGCGAGAGAACATGGACATAGAACCTGGCTGGAGAACCTGGCTACAGAACTTGGCAAGAGAACCTAGAACCAGAACCTCGCTGGAGATCCTCACCAGAACTTCGCTGGAGATCCTGACCAGAACTTGGCTGGAGATCCTAACCAGAACTTCGCTGGAGATCCTAGACAGAACTTGGCTGGAGATCCTGGATAGAACCTGGAGAGAGAACCTCTCTATGCTGATCAACTGAACGCAGCCTCCGTCTCCTTCCTTCTTCGCTGACTCCGTCCACACCTTTGGGGACCCCTGGACATGCTGGGGTTGGACCCCAGCAAAATCTGGTTTCACAAATATAAGAGGTTGGAAAACAGAAATATTTTAAAAGCCTTTTCAGAAAATTATAGCTATTCTTCTTTAATACTATACCCAAACTTGACAACTAGTAGTTTCTATTTATTTGTTTGTTTGTTTGTTTGTTTTTGACAACTAGTAGCTTCTTAAAGTTTAATTGCAACATAGTTTTTAGAAGTATACCAAAGAACTATTTATATACCATGTTACATACATTGAAATCCATTGGTCTGCCTTCCACTTCGAATGCTTCTTTTACCCATGCATGACTTTTTAAGGTCATGCATTGGTCATTTGTGAAATATTGGTCTACTGAGTTATACAAATCTTTTTAAATGTTAACATGTCATTTCACAATATTAAAAAATTTTATTCGCTGTATCACCACCAATTTCATCAGAGAGTTTCTAGATAGGGGGAAGCTAATGAGCTTGTAGTAATAGATACATGTTTTTACAAAATTCTAATTTTCACTTAAAACCTCAAATTTTATAGTTTGTGGCTCATATTGTCACTTGTGTTTCTTGAAGTAACAGGCACATTTTGTTCATTTTTAAGAAAATGTTTGCCAAACGTTCATATGAATAACCATACGTTGTCATTCTCTCGAGAAAAAACGGTGCTCTATGAAAAATGCAGCTAGTTGTGTTTCAACAACCACTCAAGTGTGTTTCCTTGAGACAACCTGGTTCTTCGGTGTGCAGCAAAGTGCTTAATATGTACTTCCCTGCGCGTTGGAGAGAATATTAAAAAGGTACTCAAGAGTAATTATTAGATTTTCCTGCTTCGTTGAGGACATTCTTAAGTGAAAATAATGCTTTTATCCATGAGTATGTGGCCGGAGAGAATACAATATGCCATTGTCTTGATTCATGTCAAGATGCCAGTGGTTTTATCCACCATTACTTCTGAATGACCCGTGCAAATACCAACAGTGAAAATGGCCATGTCTCACTATCATTGTGAACCTAGTTTTGATCTCATAGACCCTTTCAAAGCATCTTGGGGAACCCCCAGAGGTCCACAGATCACACTTTGATAAGCACTGGCATGGACAATTTCTAGAGGAATGTATTAGAAATTGGTAACATTATTTGCCTTCAATGAAGAGCACTTGATAATTAGGGGGCAGGTGTGGAAGGAAGATGTTTCACTATATATGCTTTTTACTTTTTGAATTTGAATGAAGGGAATATATTAACCATCCCAAGATAAATTTTAAAATGATCTTAAAGAGCATAAGAAATTTAAAAGCTGGACCAAGAAAAGTGAGGTGACAACTTGTACTCATACAAGTATAGTATTCTGCATGGCTGCATAGTTGCAAAGGAGTGGCTGGTACAGAACTCAGATGATTTTGGAATCATGGCTCACAAGGAGGCTTAGCCTGGAGTCACTGGTTAGGCTTACACTCAAACTACTAATTGGGCCTGGCTGGCATGGCTCAGTGGTTGAGCAGTGATCTATGAACCAGGCAGTCACAGTCAGGGCATATGCCCGAGTTGTAGGCTCAATCCCCGGTGTGGGGCTTGCAGGAGGCAGCTGATCAATGATTCTCTCTCAACATTGATGTTTCTATCTCTCTCTTCTTCTCCCTTCCTCTCTGAAATCAATAAAAATATATTAAAAACAAACAAAAAAGCACTACTAATTGGTACATTTCAGGTATGAAGAGTAAACCATAAATCGCAAACAATTAAGGACACACAATAGTCCCTGATTACCACTGACTTTTCCTTCCCCAATAGTCCCATTCCTACTTCCAAGAAATAAATCTATTGGACAAAGTTAAGTTCTGGTGACACAGCAGGAGATTCCCTTTTCCATACACTAAGCATCACGTTAACCTGCATCCTAACCTTGGCCTACCTGACCCAGCCTGCCCTTCCAACATCTAAACTAAAGCAATGTCAATGCACAAAGCAGGCTAAGAAAAGGAAAGCCATTGTTCTCTCAATTTATCTTGCATATTTCCACTTATGATCGAGGTAGAACATAGGAAATATGTCATGTTCCTCATGATTCTACCGTAAGGAAAACAAAAGTTCGGGTGTGACAATAAATGGGAACTGACAGCTGGCCTCTGTGAGAGAAGGATAGTGAGTAACTGGTGGGGACCCTGTGAGCTGGAGAGCGCAGGCCCGCGTCAACAGGAAGCTTGTTCCTTGGCTCTCCTTAGCAGCTCTGGACCTGCTGTCGCCATTGGAAATGTGCATTTGGTGTGATTCTCATATCACTCATTTTATTTATTTATTTATTTACTAGGGGCCCAATGCACGAAATTCATGCAAGAGTAGGCCTTCCTTCCCCCGGCTGCCGGCACCGGCTTCCCTCTGGCACCGGGACCCAGGCTTCCCTCACAGCCCTGGCTTCATCTGGAAGGTTGTCCGGAAGGACGTCTGGTCTAATTAGCATATTACACTTTTATTATTATAGATTTATTTATTTATTGATTGATTGATTGATTATCCTCACCCGGGGATATTTTTCCATTAATTTTTAGAGAGAGTGGAAGAGAGAGGGAAAGACAGAGAGAAATATTGATGTGAGAGAAACACATGGATTGGTTGCCTCCTGCACCCGCCCTGACCAGCCTGGGCCAGGGAGGAGCCTGCAACCGAGGTACATGTCCTTGACCAGAATCAAACCCAGGACCCTTCAGTCCGCAGGCTATGCTTTATCCACTGAGCCAAACCAGCTAGGGCTCATATTGCTCATTTTATAAAAAGATGAAATCTGGGTTGTTATGGGATATTTCCTAATTTTTAAAAATAAGCAACTAATTGGAAAATAACTTCTTTTAATGATACCAGTATGCTGTTTTCGTATGTAGACACTCTGTTGGCCAAAGAAAATGTGCCTGTGGGCTGATTTCACACTACAGGCTTATAGCTTGACTTCTCTGATCTAAATTAACTTTCTAATATCTCTGTGAATACCATTTGGGCCTGAAGAGGATTCCAGTGCAGCTGACCTGTTTCTCTTCATTGGGGCAGCTCATTCCAGCCAAGGCTAACTCCCCAATGAGGGGAAAAGAACCACTGACAATTAAAGGTACTTTCCCAAATTAAAGGGGCTCAGCATCCTGACAGGTCCACATCTCACATGAAGGCTGTGAGTAGCACAGGCAAACTTGAGAACTACAGAGGAAGAGAGCTCTGTTTTGCTATCATTGTTAATGAGAGACAGGAGCTCAAACAACCATACAGACACACTGCTCTGCAAGACACCATACTGGTCCATCACAAGAAATATTCCAATATAAAAACTTTGTGGCTCAGCCAGTATGGCTCAGTTGTTGAGCATTGACCTATGAACCATGAGGTCATGGTTTGAATCTCGGTTAGGGCACATGCCCAGGTTGTGGCTTGATCCCCAGTAGGGGGTGTGCAGGAGGCTGCCAATAAATGATGCTTTGTCATCATTGATGTTTCTATCTCTCTCCCTCTCCCTCCCTCTCTGAAATCAATAAAAAATATATTTAAAAAAAATAAAAACTTTGTGATCTTTCAGCCTCAATCAGACTTAAGGAAGGCAATCCAAGGGAAGCCAACCAATGGCTATATGCCCAGTACTTGGCCAGTATCCAGGGCCCCCAGTAGTGTGGTCCAGTTATAGGAGAAATACCTCTTCATCAAACCATCTGGATATGTGTCTCAGCATAAGGTGCAAACCCACAAATTCGGTGTTTCTGCATGCGGGGTCACTGTGTCCCATCAAAAACATTTAAAATGGCCCTCTGGAATTTCTGGTGACTCTACCGTTGGCCTAGTAACATCCAAAATACTTCTGCCTTTATTTGGGGAATTTTCAAGAGCAGCAACCTTGCTCCATGTGTACATGGGTGCTGAGCAGTGCAGAGAGTGCTTTCCCAGTCTCCATCTCTCGCACACGTAGGCCTGGACTTGGCCAGTTTGGAATCACTCAGCTTTGAATCTGGAGTGCATGAGGCCAAGAACCAGGGTCCGTGGAGAATTCATGCTGGTGACAGCAGCTGCAGCAACAGTCATTACAGACAGTCCCAACAGCGCTCAGCGCCCTGTGCTGGTGGGGACAGGTGGGTGACCTGCAGCCTCCCTTGCTTAGCCATTCTTACTCCTTGACCCGCCTTTGTTTCTGTTTCCCAGACCTGACATGTTTAGTCTTCCTGGAATTTCTGTAGCATTCCAGCAACTCTTCAATAAATTCCTTTTCTGTTTTGATCAGCCTACATTAGTGTCTGTCTTTAAAAGTTTTTCTATTTTTATTGAATTTATTCAGGTGACATTGGTTAATAAAATTATATAGGTTTCAGTTCTACAGTTCTACAATACATCATCTGTATGTGGTATTGTGTGTTCACCACCCTATAGTGTCTATTTAAAACTTTGACTGGAAAATAAAATAAAATAAAACTCTGACTGATACTGCACTTAAAGTATGATTCTCTCTGTGTATGTCTACTTGTATTTTAACTTATTGGTATAGGACCTCCAGCTTTAAATTCAAATTCTGACAGTTGTCTGTATTGCTAACTCTGTCTAGGCTTTCGTCAACCCTATTTGCTTAACAGTGATTCCTCCATTTTAATTTTCTAATAATTCATTCAACAAACATTCATTATATTAATCATTGTACTAGAATCTGGGGATAAAAAGTGAAAAACAAGACATTGTATTCACTATCAAGGCATTCAAATTCTAGTGAGGAAGCGAGAGAAGAAAATGACAATGAGGAATGTGGTGGAATAGGGGTGGGCACTGTTAGGTTAGGTGGCTCAGGAGGCGGCGCAAGAAATAGAGTTCAGTGAATCAGAAAAGAAAGGAAAGGAAAGTTTATTCTGCGTCCCCGGGAGACCCACGTACCCCCAAAGACAGGGCACGTGGATTCACACCAACATGGAGGGGGGCGCTTTTTTTATACTGCGGTTGGGTGAGGGGTTGGGTGAGGGGCGGGGACATGAGCTGAGGTATTCAGTTGAGGAAGCTTCAGCTGCAGGGGAGTATGTGGATTCAGGGAGAAGAAGCAGGTATCTGTGTCTGGCACGTTGACTTGTGAGAAATCCCAGATCTGTGAGAAATTCCAGGGGGAGTCCATTGTCTCATCCCATGTCTGTATGTATCTATGTATCTGATCCTGGGCTCTCTCCGACCTAACAGGCACAAGGTATAGAAATACAGGAGGCACAGAGTGGCACCTGAAGCGTTGGGGCCTTGGGGGATAGTAGAAGTGAGCAAGGTGGGAGGGCACAGCCAAACATACAGTAAACTCCAGTATATTCATCAAGGAGCGTCATGCAGGTTGGCTTTCTGAAGTGACAGGTGAAATGGGCATGTCTGAGGGCTCCCCTTCTCAATCTTGTGTGATCAGCAGAATTGCATAGTGCTTTCAAAATATTAGCTCTCTAGGGCTCTTCCTCCAGGGAATCTGATTCAACGGGTCTGGAGTGGGGCCTCAGGTGACTCACAGGAAAGGGAAACTTTGTCATGTGGAATGAGGCTGGAGGCAAAAGTCAGGAAGGGCTTTGTATGCTAAAATGCTGGCAGTTTATTCTAGTGGAAGGTGGACCCATTAAAAGATTTTAAGCAGAGCAGTGATAAAATCAGATTTGCATTTTAGAACGTTCTTTCAAGTAGCAGTAAAAAAAAGAAAAAAAAAGGAGAAAACTGAGATTAGCAGTCAGGAAATTATTGCTAGGGAGACCAAAGAAAGAATCAACAGATAGAATTGAGCGAAGCAGACTTGGTGACTGTTGGCTGTGGGATTAAGAGAAGAGCAGTCAGAGTTGGTGGCTAGATGTGAGGCTTGTATACCTGTGTAGATAAGGATGCTGTTCACCTGGGTGAGCCCGAAGAGAAACACAAAGCAAAACAAAACCTTAATACAGCGGTTCTCAACCTGTGGGTCGCGACCCCTTTGGGGGTCAAATGACCCTTTCACAGGGGTCGCCTAAGACCATCGGAAAACACATATATAATTACATATTGTTTTCGTGATTAATCACTATGCTTTAATTATGTTCAATTTGTAACAATGAAAATACATCCTGCATATCAGATATTTGCATTACGATTCATAACAGTAGCAAAATTACAGTATGAAGTAGCAACGAAAATAATTTTATGGTTGGGGGTCACCACAACATGAGGAACTGTATTAAAGGGTCGTGGCATTAGGAAGGTTGAGAACCACTGCCTTAGTAAGTACAGTTTTGGACATGTTGCATTTGAAGTATATGCGGGATGACAGCCTGGCTTCTGACATACATGAGTCTGGAGCACATGTCATGGATCGAGAGAAGCCATAGACTCCCTGTCCTCTGGATATAAGGGGAAGGTAAGTCACTGTGCCATTCATAAAACAGGGATGAAGGCACTGGTAAGGCAGTCACAAAGGCCCATTCCAAGTTGCATGTATGTTAGGGAGTCAGTCTCTCCTGAATAGAAACAGTGATCTGAACCTCTTTATTAAAAAATATATATATTGATTTCAGAGAGGAAGAAAGAGATAGAAACATCAATGATGAGAGAGAATCATTGATTGGCTGCCTCTGGCACGCCCCCTACTGGGGATCAAGCCCAAAACCTGGGCATGTGCCCCAAAGGGGAACCAAATCATCACCTCCTGGTTCATAGGCAGATGCTCAACCACTGAGCAATGCCAGCCGTGCATTAACCTCCTATTTCTGTGAACTGACCAATGCAAATTTCTAAGTAAATTTATTTGAGATTGTATCGGAAGCAAACAGAGGGAAAATTGAAGAATGCTGAGCAAAACTTGGGGTGCATGGTCCTTCAAGAGGCAGGACAAGGAACAGATACTACTCAAGAGTTATGGAAAAGCAAGTCAAAAGAGATGGGAGGAAATCAGTAAGGGTAGTATTGCAGAAGTTAATGGCAGAGAGAACTTCAAGGAGGGAATAATCAGCAGAGTCGAATGCTGCAGAAAGTAGTGCTAGGATATCTGGAAAAGGTCAGTTGGACATAGCTCTTCATTCATGTTAGAAACTATTGGAGGGTGGGTGCTATTGCTCCTGCAGCCTGCTTGATACGCACTCTCCTAACCTCATGATTTGTGTTTGATTGAGGGAGGGAGAAGTACTTTTGAACTGCAAAGCTCATTGGCATCATCCCTTCTCAAGGCCACACTACACAAGAATGATCGCAACTCTTAACAGGAGCATCCAGACACAGGCCTCTAAAATAATCAAAAGGAAAAGAGTAAAAGGCTGTTTGTGGGTTCTGACTAAAAGGGGCAAAACTCTTTAGCTTAGAGATGTGAAGGCTGAGAGGGCTGTGATTGAGGCATCCAAATAGTTACCAAGTCTTCTCCATGCTACCTCTGCAAGTATCTCACTCCCATTCTCTTGTTTCATTCTCACTTCCACTGGCCTTGTCCAGTCCCCAGGCAACTCCTTCCCTCAGTGTGCTTCAGCCAATCCACCCCCCACACTGACCTGCTCATGCAGCGCTCTCCTCTGACCCCTTAGCATCTCTTTCCCTCCCACAGAACCAACTAAGGACTTGAGCTCTGAGATTTTCTTGGTTGTGTTCCTGCTCTGCCACTCATCTGTCATTGCGATTTTGGGCAAAAACTAACGCGCGCACGCGCGTGTGTGTGTGTGTGTGTGTGTGTGCGCGCGCGCGCGCGCGCGCGCCTTACTTTTATCATCTGTAAAAAGGGTGATAATAGTGCTTACCTCATAGGAACGTTATGACAATTAAACGAGCTGTACATGGAAGGTGTACGGTAACAGCTATGTGAAGTTAAGCAATTAATTTCACCCATATTCCTGCTTTCCTATCTATAAAATGCCTATGAAAATCTTTATCTACCTCACATTGTTATGGAGATGAAATTAGAAAATGCTCATAAAATAAATCAGCATAGTGCCTGGTACATGCTAAATATTAACAAATGGTAGATGCTATGAGTTTTAAATCCCAAGTAAAGTGGTACCTGTATCATAAAGTCACGATCCCAAGTGAAAGTAAATCATTTCTTGCTCTATGCTCTACTCTTCATTTTAGTTTTATATGGCAACTATTCTCCTCTCTTTTTCACTCTATCTTTTTGTTTTCTATTCTTTTTTTTGTATTATTGTTACTTATTCACATTTTCCTCCTACCCTCCAGATTATTAGATTGAGGAGAGACTGAGAACCATATTTTACTAATCTTTCTAACTATGATTTTGAAATTCACATAGTAGGCTCTCATTCATTGGTAGTTAAATGACTTCATTTTAAATACACATTGGAAATTTTAATGATACGCAGTACAGATGCAATGAAAATGTAGAAATACTCCTTACACTTGAGTATAAATTGGAGGAATCTTTTGGAAGAAAAATATGGCAACTAGAGTTCCCAAAAATAGGGTATATTGATATGATGTTGATATGATGAAATAATGTAGAATATTGTCTATGCCATATTAAAAATATATACACACATATACATATATGCTGATATTGCAAGATCTCTAAAATGTATCATAAGAATAAAAAGGTATAAAGCAATGTAAATTGTATGCTCCCTTTGTGTAATATTTTAGCAAGATAGATGTGAATTTATGCAGATTTATGCTTTTTTAAATTAGGAAGTATAATAAGCAATTGTTCCCTTGGAGAGAGTGGTGGGGGAAAGGAAGAAGGGAACTGAGGCCTTTCACTTTTCATTTCATAACTTTCTGCATTGTTTAAATTTTATAACCTTATACATACCTTAGTCTTTATTAAAGTGTTGATGGGGAGGGAGATTAGGGGTTACTCATTCTTTGTTGTTTTTATTCTTTGTACCTCAGTGTATTTTTAAAAATGTATTGCCCAAATTTCCCCATAGTAAATGCTTTTAAAAACCATATTTTAATAGTTGTATAACGTTCTATCATATGACTTATATCATGATGTGTTAGCCCTTTTGCCAAGTATTTAAATTATTTACAATGTTTTGGTGATTAAAGTGCTGAAATGAGTATCTGATTCTTCCTTTAGGTCTGGAAGTGGCCTTGTTGAGGCAGGGGGAACATTTTGCCATTGGCAACCCTTCTAAGAACAATAGGTCTTAGGATACTTTCCTGGACACCTTGAAGGTCTTACTATGCAACCTTGGAATTAGATATTTGGGAGAGCTGAAATGCTCTACACAATAGAGAAGAATTTTGAGCCTCCAGAGGCAATGGTAGTGGGGATGGGATGGAGAACAGAGAGAAATCAGAATAAAACTGTGCTCCAAGGATGTGACTCCAACCCTTTGAGTGGATTTCTTTTGGAGACTTGTGAAAAAGCTGAATTGTTGGAAAGAGAAACAAAGACAGCATACAAACAGGAGCCTGAGGCCACTTACCACCTAGCATGAACCTGGGGAATTAACAGGAACCATGGGGAGGCTGTGGGAGTTTCACCAATCAGGATGCGGGGCATGGAATCACATGTTAACTAGCTAGCTTTTTCAGGGGTCAGGACTTTCCACCACCTCTTTGCAGCATACACCTCTCCTCTAGAGGACCTCTGTGTATAATAACATCTTGGGATTTACCTGACCACACTGCCTCTTGGAGAGGATGTACACATTATGCTTTTGCCAGATGTGGAGGAACAGTCCAGAATCACCTCACCATCACCAATAGTGGACATTATAGTTTTATAATTTTTAGCAATTTAACAGAAAAAAGTTTTTTCATTGTGTATTTATATGACTTTGGGTTTAGAGAGGTTAACAATTTTTTCATATTCATTTCATGGAGAAAATAGAAGCCATCAAATAGGACTTTTGTTATCATCCCACAATGACATAACAATAGCTATAGCACTTGGTATGTGTCAAATATTTGTAAATGTGTCAGATATTTGTAAAGTGGTCTTATAAATTTTAACTGATTTAAAAATTCATAAGACAAATCGATAACATAGGTAATATTTTTTCCTCATTTCACAGATGAAGAAATTAAAGTCCAGAAAGAGCAAGACTTTGGCAAGCCAGTGAATGGAAGAAGTTGTATTTGAGCCTATGCCATAGTCTGGCTCCTAAACTTTCAACCATGCTGTTTTTTCCTTTTTTCCATCCTGTACAGACCTATCTCATTTTTATACTTCCACTGCTTTAGCCTCTTAAAGTGTCAAAGACCAATCCTTCCATTCTTCTTTGGATTGCATCACTCCTTACCATTTAAGAGCTCTTATCCATCAATTTTCTTCTCTCTTGCTCATCTTCAACCTCTGTTAAGCCCTGATAGCACTCACCTTAAAAACAAATCACACTAAAAAGCAAATGAACATGCCCTGACCCGTTTGGCTCAGTGGTTAGAGCGTTGGCCTGCGGACTGAAGGGTCCCAGGTTCAATTCCAGTCAAGGGCATGTACCTTGGTTGCCGGCACATCCCCAGTGTAGGGGGGGGTGGGTGCAACAAGGCAGCTGATTGATGTTTTTCTCTCATTGATATTTCTAACTCTCTTTCCCTCTCCCTTCCTCTCTGTAAAATATCAATAAAATATATTTTTTTAAAAAGCAAATAAACAATAACAACAAAATCTGTCAAACCTGTATTTCCTTCCAGCTACCACAGGTTTTCTCTATAATATTGTCCATTCACAGAATCAACATTTTCATCTTCCATTATTTCTCAGCACCTTTCAGTTTGCTTCAACCAGCCCATTAAAACAGTATTTGACAAATACATCAATGACTTTACTTTTTCCAAATTCAATCGATCCTTCTTTCACTAAATTTGTATTTGATACAGTTGGCCATTCCTTCTACCTGATAAGCTACATTCTGGTTTTCATCCCATCTTTCCCATCTCTTCTTAGACTTCTGTGTTAGCAATTCTTCCCATGCCTAATGGCTAAAATTTAACTTCCCTGAAAATTTAGACCTCTGGGATCTCTTTTCTTCTTACTGTACATATTCTTTCAAGTTTACCACGTCCAGGCTTATAATATTATTTATATGATTATTTTTCTGTAATTTATCTTACATGCCAGTTCCACTGGAATATGCTCAGTCATCTCTAACTTAATCTATCAAAATTGAATTATTCATTTTTCTTCAAAATCAGAAAACTCTTTCCCTACCTTCTACACCCAGTAAATTCTATGAGGTCAGGGACCAAGATTATTTTGATCATCACTTTATACCTAGAACTTAGTATAGTCATTCATACATAGTGGGTCCTCAGTAAATATTTAATGAGCAAATAAATGCATAATATTTTGTTTGATATAATAATTCAGAATCCAAACTTATTTACCTATGGACCTATAATTGATTAATAACATGTACCCAGAATTAGTGGAAGAAATAATGTATGTAATGAATGATTTTGAAAGTCAAAAAAGGACTTGAGACATTTTTCTATATGTAAGTCTTAGAGTTGAAAAGAAACATAACTTAAATCTCTTGTTTTGTAGGTGAGGAAACTAAGGATAGTGCATTTGCCTAATATTATATCAGTTTTGACAGAGCTGAGGTAGGACCCGAAGGTCTTATTACCATATAAGACTATTGGCAAAAAAATCCTTTCAGCTTTCCTTTAAATAAAAATGTCTTCATCTTGCTAAATCCTGAGGGATATTTTGGCTAGATATAGAATTCTGGGTTAATAATTTTCTTTTCTTTTCAGTACTTTAAAGATAGTGTTCTATGTCACCTGGCCTAATCTGTAGTCATCAGATCATTCCTACTCTATAAATGTGTGGTTTTTTAAAAAATGACTTCTCTTAAGCTAAAAAAAAATCTTTGTCTACTGTTTGATCATAATGTTTCTAGGCTATGATTTTCTTTGAATTTATCCTGCTTGGAGTTCTCTGACCTTCTTGAATCTGTTAATTTATGTCTTTCAGAAGATTTAGGAAATTTTTGAACATTATTGCTTCAAAAATGCTTCTTTCTGTTCTATTGTTTCTTATACTTGGATTCCAATTACAAATACATTAGATCTTTTGATATTTTCTATAGGCCTCAAAGGCCTTTTATTTATTTATTCATCCATTTATTACCATTTTTTTTCCTTTTTGTTCTCTAGATTGGAAACTTTTTATTGATCTAATTTAAAGTCACTAACTTTTTTTCTATCAATTGTATTCTGCTATTTAGACTAGGCAGTGAAATTTTATTACTTTTGTGTTTTAATTCTAAAACTTTCCATTTGGCTATTTTTTTTTTTTGGAATATATTTCTCTGCTGAGATTGCCTTTATTTCATTCATTGAAGGTATGTTCATTGTTACATCATTGAAAATTATAACTACTATATCAGTAAAGTCCTTGCCTAATAACTATAATATCTTGATAATCTCAGAATTTGCATTTGATGATTGTTTTTTTCTCCTGAGAATGGGTCATATATTTCGGGTTATTTATATGACAAGTAATTTTGGGTTATATCTTGGACATTATGACTCTCATGATGTAGACTTTGGGTTCTATTATAATCCTCTAGAGCAGTGGTTCTCAACCTTGGCTGCACATGAGAATCACCTGGGAATCTTTTTAAAATCTTGATTTCTTGGCCTCATCCTCCAGAAATTCTGTTTCTTTGTTATGGGGTGGGGCCACAACATTAGTAACAAAGAAACAGAATTTCTGGAGGATGAGGCCCAGAAATCAGGATTTTAAAAAGATTCCCAGGTGATTCTAATGTGCAGCCAAGGTTGAGAACCACTGCTCTAGAGAATATTGATAGTTTTGTCTGAGCAGGCAATTAATCTAGTTGGGTTCATTTTGAGGGGTGACCCAAATCTCTTTTTTTTTTTGAGCCTTTGCCATTACTGTTTTGGGTCTGTTCTGGACATATATAGTTCTAGGAAGCAAAATTAGGTGATTCCCTTCCCCAGCTTTCTCTTGTTCAAGATTCCTCGTCGCTTTTTGGCTTGCTTAGACTACTTTCCATCTTTCCTTTACCAAGAAGTATGACAGGACTTCTCTGGGATATTTGGCTGTTCACACTTCTCCATGATTGTGACTCTATCTTAGGAAATCTTCAAACAGCAACAACAGCAACAGCAAAAATCACAGTAAACTCACCCCACCAGCCACAGTACACTCGCCCCTGTGCCCGTCACTCTCTAAGTTTGATGGCTCTCCACGATCTGCATGTTTTTCTTTTATTCTTCAGAGCACTCAGGTAGTTGTTTTTAATATTTTGTTTATAGTTCATCACTGTTATCAATGGGAGGATGAGTTTTAGGAGGTTTACATTGACTTAGCAGGATTAGAACCAATTTAAATGATGTTTTGTGAAGATCAGTAGGTTTTAATTTTGATGAAGTCTTCTAAATTATTTTCTTAAGTTTTATGTTTAGTGAGTTTTTTGTCTTGTAAATGATATCTTTGTTTATTGAAAAGATCATAAAGTCTTTCATTTATGTTTTCCTTCTGAATTTTTATGCTTTTCAGTTTTCCTATGACCTGTTAATTTCTGTATGAGGTACAAGGTAAGGATCAAGGTTCATTTTTTAATGCAGATAAATATTCAATTTTTTTTCAACACTATTTCTTGAAAATACTGTTTTTTTTTATGAAACTACTTTTGGGAACTCATCAACTGATCATATATGTATAAACCTTCTAGATTCTCTATTCTGTTCCATTCATTTGTATGTCTATGTTCATAAAAATTTATTTGCATAAACATATTTCCTTTGTGTGAAATATTTTTGTAGACTTCTAAGTGGTTAACCATTCATCTATCTCTTTTTTTTTAGCTGTTTTTTTTTTTCAATCCTTTTGTCCATTTTAAAATTGAGTTTATTATCATTTTACTATTACTTGTAAGAGTTATTTATAGATGATAACTATCAAGCCTTTATATACTTTGGAAACACTTTCCCATTTGCGGTTTGCCTGTTTATTTTCTTAACAATGTTTTTTGATAAATAGTAAATATTAATTGGGTCAATATTTAGTTTATGCTTATTGCCTCCCATGACCTAAGGAAATAGTGCCTACCATCAAATCACAAAGATATTATCATATGTGTTTTTATAAAAGTATTATGGATTTAATTTTTTGTGCAGGTCTATAATCCTTCTTGAGTTAATTTTTATATGTGGTGTGGGAAAGGTCTCTATTTAGTGTTAATTTTGCATTTGTAGAAATTCTATTTAGTCCATTATTGAATCTGCAATATCACTTATTATAGCTTTCTCTTCCTTACGGATATCTTCAGGTTTCTTTATAATTATTTAAACATACCGAGCACTGTTGCTTTAGATTTTGTGTCTAATAATTTAAAATATGAAGTATCTGTGTATCTCTTTCTGCTGTTTGTTGCTTCTGTTGGTTCTCAGTCATAGAGTTTCATTTCCTTATTTGCCTCCTTATTGTGTGTTGGATATTATAGTTGTAAAATTTCTGTGGAAATAATCGGAGATCTACAATGAAGTTACCTTTGTCCAGAGAGGATTTATTCTTGCTTCTGTCAGACACTTGGGGGCACTGCCAGACTAAGGCTGCATTAAACCACCACTCCAAGCCATCTGAGCTTGGGTTTTAAATCTACTTCAGAGTTTCATTTTGTTTTAACTTTTGGTTCACCCTAACCTTGATGTCCTAGCCCATAGGGGTGCCAGGTGATTGTAAGGAGTACTCCTATATTGAATGAGTTATGGGTTTTGATCTCTTTCCCCTCACCCCATGAGTTGTTAAAACTAAACTACCTTTCAAAGATCAGAAAATGCCATAAAGGCAAAGGCATTTTTGAGTTAACAGAACTACCTTAGTTCTTATTTTCTTTCAGTTTGGGCTTTGACATTTTTTTGCTTTCTTATTATATCTTGTATGCTTTTAGGAAGTTATTTTTTTTACATTTTATCCAGGCTCTGTGGTTATATCTCTATGTGGTTATGTCAGGAGTTGATTTGAGTTTATCTGAATAACACAATCTATAATTGTTATCTGACAAATACTCCCCCCACCCCCCCACCCCCCAATGATTAACCACTTAGTCAACAACTAAGGAAGATGTATCTTTTCCTCATAGGTTCCAAATGTCACATTTATGTTTTACTCAACAAATACATCGGTCTGTTTCTGACCCTTTTCTCTGTTCTCATTTTTCACTATTCCCAGTGAAGACCACCACAAGAAGCCTTCCTATCCTGACTCCATTTTTTTTGCCTTTTAAACTAATAGACTAAATCTTTCAGGTGGTAGGAAAGTACTTGCCTCATATGTTGTCCTAGGACACTCATATATTGCTCATGGGAATGCAAAATAATGCAAGCTTTATAGCAGAGAATTAAGCTATATCTAAAAAAAAAAAAAGTACTTAGGGAGTATTGCATTGATGCAGAAATACAACTTCTAGGAATTTACCCCAAATTTACACCTAGAAAAAGAAATAAATGCATAAGTATAATGTTCTTTATTGCAGCATTATCTGTAATTGGAAAATACTGAAATGTCCTAAATGCCCATACACAGGGAAATGGTTGTGCAAACTATTATACAACCACACAGTGGAGAACTATGAAGCTACAAAGAAAAGCGAGGAAGATCCCTATGAACCTATATAGATCTCTATGAAATATAGCTAACTAAAAAATGCAAAGTGCAAAAGAGTTTGCATAGTATACTACTTATTTTATAAGAAGAGGAATAAGGACATAGATGTGTATTTGCTTATTTTTGCAAAGAGAAACATAGAAAGAATAAACCATAAACTTACAAAGTTTGTTTCCTTTAGAGGTTGATGGGAACAGGGCAAATGAACCAATTGATATTTTAATTATTCAAAATGTGAAATTAAACTTAAAAGGGTAAAAAAGTAAATCATTAACTAATATGTAAATAGAAACAAATAAACTTAAATAAATATCAAAATAATCACACAATAAAAACAATTCAAGTAACTGTAGCACTCTGTGCATCTTTGATAGGACATAATCTATCACAAAAAGCTCTGAAAAGGTTTTGAACTACATCTACCCATTTCACTCTCTGGTACTCATAGTCTGTCATCAATTAAATACTCTATGTCTAAATACTCTCCTCTGAACCTTCTTTTTCTCCTAGAGCCTGACTCTCTTGTGAAAACTCAGCTTCCCCTGTAGCCCTGACAAGTGCTGACTGTTTATTCTCCTGTACTCCACAAACCACTTGGTCTTGGCAAAGGATGGAAATCCACATGCTTGCTTTTCATTGCCATTTCTAGAAAAACTCTCCTTATTACTTAAAGCAAGAAAATATGCAAAAATAACCCCCAAGCCTGTTTTTTAGAAAACACAAGCCATCTGATTAAGGTTACAATATAGTGTTGTGCAGACAGAACCTGTACAAGGCAGTGTGCATGATGGCTGTGGCTAATGGAAGGGTGCCATTTGCTGATCTGCACAGAGACATAAACCATTTGACCAGTCTAGTTTAAAGCAAGACTGTATTCTTCTAGAGGGTGATTTTCTAGTTTCAATGAAGGCACCCACTATATGGACTAGCAGCCACCCTGATCAGATCATGACACCTCCTCATTGTAGTCACCTACTATACTCCCCTCACTCATTGGGGGATTTATTCCTGACTTATTACCTTTCTCTCTACCACTACCTTGGTCATCATTCTTGGTGACATCAATATTCACATAGGAATCAATTACCCATAACACTACCACTTCTAAGTTTTCAATTTCAAGCATTTTGTTGTTAAACCACTCCCTTACACCTTTCTAGAGCATACCACTGGTATGCCTATTGCATCAATTCTTCAAGTCCACCAGAATCTCTCCTCAGCCTTCTCACCTTGGTTATAACCTGATTGTCTGCTCCTTCTCTTTTTGCACCCCAGTTGCTGAATGTGGCTAAGAAAAATGATGGACTATACAAAGGGTTGGTACTTTATGTTAAAAAAATACTCAACTATGCCCCCAATATGATTTGGCAATGTTATTACATATTTGTGATCTCTTCACTCTCCAAGATGTTTATATCATACCTTCTCTTTGGTCTTTTAACCTCCAAAAGAGGAGGGGGGAGTGAAAAAGGGAGGGAAAGAGAAAGGGGAAGGGAAAAGGAAAGGCAAGGACATGCTCCCTGGAGGGAGAGCTCCTCTTTCCTATTCTTAATCCTAGCCTATGACTTTGCTTTATATTTCATCCAGCAGGGAATGTTCTCATTATCCCGTCACCAAATTTACCAGCCTGTGTATCAAGAACCTCGAAGGATCTGATATTTTACCCTACTTTCAAGCTAACAAGTTAGCCTACTACAGTGTCATGAATGCCAGCAGAAGACCCAAGACTCCTGGGTCAGCAACAAAAACTTTATTACTCATAGCACAGGAAGCAACACGAGCATTCGCATAGTCAGTTTCCCCTGTCTCATGTTCCTCCCAGATGAGCCCAGACAGATGCCTATACATGCATCCATGTATTTATAGGAGAGGAATCCTGAGATTAGGTACCCATATCTTTTAGAACAGGCAGTAAGCATGCCTACCTACTGTTTTCTCCATAGGGAGAAAATCTCTCTTTTTATCCAAGGCTGTTCATTTTACCAATATCCTTGAAAAGATATATAGAAACAAAAGGGGCTAGTTTGCAAGATTTGCAAAACCATGAAAGACCTGTGCATTGTCTCCCAAAATTACTTGAGTCTGAGCTATCATTTGTTTTCTTTGTGGTTGAACTGCCTATGCTCCTATCTAAGAATGGTATGTAAGTTCTCTACTTATGCATGGAATCCCCTCACTGTTTCCTACTCCTCAATCTCTCTCTCTTTCTATATCTATATCTATATCTATATCTATATCTATATCTATATCTATATCTATCTATCTGTATCATCGATCTATATCATCAATATCTATATCATCTCTAGCTCTAGCTCTATCTCATCTATACATTTATTAATTTCAGAGAGGAAGGGAGAGGGAGAGATAGAAACATCAATGATGAGAGAGAATCATCAATCGGCTGCCTCCTGTATGCCCCCCACTGGGGATCGAGGCCCCAACACGGGTATGTGCCCTGACCGGGAATGGAACTGTGACCTCCTGGTTCATAGGTTGATGCTCAACCACTGAATCATACCAGCCAGGCTCAATATCTCTCTTTTGATTTGATTTCTCTACTGAGTCATTCACATCATCAACTAAATGCTGTAGTAATTCTCATAATTTTAAAAAAAGCATTAAAAAACTCTTGACCTCACATCTTCTCCAGCATCTAACCCATTTCTCTTTTCTCCTTCAAAACTTTCATATACTCTTTTCTCAGTCTCATTTTATGCACCTTTCACCTTTCATTTTCTCTTCAATCTACTCTAGTCAGATTGTGTTCCCATCTCTCCATTGAAACTGTTCTTGTCAAATGCCATCTATAACCTTCACATTGCTTAACCCAAAGGTCAATTTTCAAGTCTCATTTTAATTGACCTCTCAGCAATATTTGACACAGTCTCATCTCAAGAAACACTTTCTTCACTTGACTTCTAAATTCTCTTTATTTTCCCTGAAGTCACTGGCTGCCTGCCTCTCTTAGTCTCTTTTACTCACTCTTTTGGTGATCTCATCCTATCCAGTGGCTTTGAATACTATCCATATTCTCATGACTACTCAATGTGTTTTGTTTATATAAAGTTCTTAAATTTTTTTAAAATTTTTAATTTTTATTGATGAGGAAGAGAGATGAAAAGAGAGATAGAAACATCAATGGTGAGAGAGAATCATTGATTGGCTGCCTCCTGCATGCCTCCTACTGGGGACTGAGTCCACAACCTGGACATGTGCCCTGATCTGGAATTGAACTGTGACCTCCTGGTTCATAGGTTGATGCTCAACCACTGAGCCACGCTGCTGGGCCTAAATATGTTTCCAAAGCCTTAGCCTCTCTGTGACCAAATATTTTTATATATAACTGTGTACTTACCTTTTCCTTAAATGCTTAAACTTAAACATGTCCAAAATCAAAGTCTTAATCCAGAAATTCCTTCCCCAACATTTTCCACAGATACTAATTTTCCCTCGGCCTTACCTATTTCTGATTTCTGTAAGATCCCATTTAATGAAGTGTTCAGGACAGAAAGCTTGGAGCCATCCTTAATACTTTTTTTTCCTGTCACATTTCCATATATAACCTATCAGCAAACCCTATGAATTTTACCTCCAGAATGTATTCAAACTCCAATTATTATGTCTACCACTAATATTATAGTACAAACTGCCATCATGTCTTTCACAGACTATTGCAATATTCTCCTAACTTGCTCCCTATGCTATTCTCCATGCAATATTCAGAGTGCTAAAAATCCTCAATGATTTTCCACCACATTTATTTTAGAATAAAATCCAAGGTCTTTGGCATGGTCTACAAGGTCTTCCATAATGTGCACCCCCTGCTACCTCTCCGACTTCACTCTCCCCCTTCCTCACTATGCTGCAGCCATAGAAAACTCTCTTAGATTCTTCAAACACTTCACACATGCTCTCTCCACAGAACCTTTCCTTTTGTAGTTCCTTCCACGTGGAAAAGCCCTCCCCCAGACAACTGCATGGCTCACTTTCTTGCTCCTTTCAGATTTCTGCTCAAATGTCTCTTTAGAAGAAAGGCCTTTCTTGAACACCACATCCAAAAATAGCATAATCTGTCCATTGCTCTTTATCCCCTTATCTGCTTTATTTTTCTTTATGGCACTTAGCACCGACATTATATAGCTCCTGAATTTCAGCAACTCTGAGATGTTAACAGTTGAAACATATGCCATTATTTACACACCCATCAAAAAAAAAAAAAAAAAGGAAAGAAAGAAAAAAAAGAAACTCTGATAAACAAAATTCGCATCATCTTTCTTTATCACTTAGAATTTTTATTTTATACTATTGAAAGAGCTTTTACACTTATTTAGACATACTTAAAAAAACCCCGCATGTCCTTCCCTGAGAAAGGAAGCTATAAGCAAAATAAATCAATTAAATTGTACCTAAGACATCTTTACATTCAGAATTTAATACTCTGATATATCTTCAACTCATACTCAATGTCAGTGTTTTTCTACACAATAGCTCACTAATAAAATGTAACACAGCTTTATCTACTTGTGGGTGTCTTTCTTTCTTAGAATCCATAAAGCAAGAAATATGGAATTGTGGTCATTCTTCAAATGATATTACTTGCTTCTCTAATAGCAAATTTATGTCTCATTGCTCTATTTCTGAGCCTTGCTGTCTATGCAATAATTTTTCTTTTTCGGTCATATAAAAATACCATCTTTTGAATGCAGTTTAAACAGTATTGAAACTCTACATGTACAGTATCAACAAGGCACATAACTCAATTGTGTTTGTGGTTATAAACAGATATAACTAAGTTCGCAGAGGAAAACGACTCTGTGACTGCCATCTGGCTAAGATCGTAGTTGTAATATGCCAGGACTGTAAGATGTGTTCCATTTTCAGAAATCTAAAAATGTGAAAAAATGCACGTCTTCAAATCAATTAAATATAGTATGTGTTTGTCTCTCCCACCAGAATGTGAGTACTAGGAGGACAGGCTATATTCTCATTATCTAGAAGAGCATTTGGAAAATAGTAAAAGCTCATGAAGTGTCTGTGGAATAAGTGAATGGATAAAAATCTGCCTTTATTACTCACAGCTGACTCTAGTAATTTATACTTAAAATCCCCAAGACAGAGCGTTCAATTGACTTAGTCACCATGTAGAACAAGGTGCTTCTGCTGGGGGTAAATCTTCTTCCATATACAAAACCTTACAGACTACTGACTAGCCATCTAGTAGATGCCCATCTTTGACATCAGCACTCACCTCAAGACCTTGCAGGCAGTGATCATGGCTTCAAGTGGAAACCTAGAAAAAGACAGACAAATTCAGTTCTCAGAAACTTGTGAGATTTTATTACAACTGTGAAGCCTTCATAGAGGGACAAAGCGAGCACTTCAAAGCCTCAAAGAGAAGCATGGAAGAACTGAAAGGAACCTCATCTGGTCTGCCTAGTGACTATTTTTTTCATTTAATTCACACGACAACCTTCTGCAATTTCTTTTTAACATTTTAGAGATAAGATAATTGAATCAAACAATTCACAGGTCTTTTATTCAATGCCACACACAACAGATTTTTTATGCAGATTTTGTGTATTTCTATTTTACTACTAGTGGCCCGGTGCACGAAATCCATGCATGTGGGAGGGGGGATTGTCTCTCAGCCCAGCCTGCACCCTCTCCAATCTGGGACCGCTGGCTCCTAACCACTCACCTGCCTGCCTGCCTGATCGCCCCTAATCACCTTGCCTACCCACCTGCTTGCCCCCAACTGCCCTCCCCCCTGCCGGCCTGCTCGCCCCCAAGTGGCCCCCCCTGCTGGCCTGATCACCCCCAACTTCCCTCCCCTCCTGGCCTGATCACCCCTAACCGCCTCTGCCTCAGCCCGCCACCATGGCTTTGTCCGGAAGGACATCCGGAAGGTCTCCTGGTCTAATTAGCATATTACCCTTTTATTAGTATAGATGCTTCTTCCAGGTGCCAAGCATTGGCCTAGAGAATGCAATGATGAATAAAAGCCACCATGGACCCTGAGCTCACTGAACTTAGAGACAGTGATCAAAGGAATCTTAATTCATATACTCAAAGTGCAACAACTATCATAGTTCTCTAAGGCCACTTAATTATGACCGTGAGATCTATCCTGCTAGGCTTAGTCACTTCAGTATCTCTTTTCCTGTCTACACTCATAGGCCAAGTTGTACAAAGGTTCTGGGGTCTCAGGTGACACTAAAGCATTTGGAAGCCCATCCAGTTGTCAGACTGTGTTGGTTTTTGTTCAAGGTATTCATTGTCCCTGTTCATATAGTCCCATTCTGTTTAAAAGTTCAATTTTAATAGTGGAGAAAGTATGAGCATCTTTGCCTAAGCTAGAAACCCATGTTTGGAGTCCCTTTTCCCTAGGCACACTGCAAACACCTGCCTTCAGACGTTCACACACACACCCCTCCCTCACCATGAGAAACTGCCAAGAGACCCACAGGCCCCTTTCTTTTTCACAATCTGTAGCGCGTGTTGCCCTTCCTGTCAGCCAAGGAATCCCCCGATAGCCACACTGCACAATCTCTTCAATGGGCATTACCAAAATATCGCCTACCATAGGCATCTCTGGCCAAAATCTCTGATCAAAGAATTAAAAAGCCTGGCTACTTGTATGAATGAAATAGTGTAAGAGAAGCATATAGGAGAACAAACAAATTGGCAATACTTGGCAGTATATTGTTTTGCCATTCTCCCCACTCAGGTGTCCTCTGAGTGGGTGGGACTCAGGTTCCTGTTCCAAATTGGGTTCTTCACATTTTCCCATGCAAGGCAAGACCTGGTCTGAGACTGCGTACTTGATTTTATTCCTAGCTGCTCAGGTATGATGCCTCTCTGTCCTGCTGTTTCACCTTCCTGTGTGGTGTGGGTGTCCCCAGGCCCAGAGGTATGTAATAAAGCTGAGGAGGAAGGCCAGAGACAGAAGGATTAGCTGATATTTCCTATCATTCTCAAATATTAAATTATGTTTCCTATAAACCTTATTAAGGTGGGAAAATGACATATCTCTCATTTGATTTCATGTATATGCTGCCTGATTCCAAGAGGAATTTATGGCAGCTAAGGAACTTGAGGGAGATATTTAATCACAGACATTGAAACAGAAAGGGGTTGCTGCTTAACCTGAACATTCAATTTAGCAGAGTGGATCATTCCAAATGCTAGTTAAGCACGACTTAATTGTGTTTTTATGTTTGTATTTACTAATACAACATTTGTTCTGACTCATACAGTGGTGTTCTTGAGTGATTTCTCAAGCTAGAGAGAGAAAGAGGTTTTCGTTTCTGGTTTTTTTTGTTTTGTTTTTTTTGGTTTTTTTTGCAACAAGGTAATTAGCATCCTCCTGTTCTTTTCTAAATTTTCAGACATTTCCTAAGCCACAAAAATTAGAGAGGGGAGTTGGGGGGGCAGTAGTAATGATTTATGTATATAACTAAAACATTCTACTTCATGTGGAGAGAGTTGTGCAAATAGGTTTTTGTTTGTCTCTTTTTTTTAAAGTCTTAGTTTTAGCTGAGGTAACAAAGACCAACAATAAAACAGTGGTTTCCAAAATCTCTGATGTTCTAAGAGGAGCTGTCTGATCACCCCTATAAAAACTGATTATTGAAATCTTTATTCCATTAAGATGGGGAGTTGGGGGAAAGAGAGAGAGAGAGAGAGAGAGAGAGAGAGAGAGAGAGAGAGAGAGGATTTCTTTGGAGACTGTTGCTGCACACTTTGGGGTTTCCCAGTCATACCTTGTGAGAGGGGAGGATGCACCTTGGTGTTCCCACCTCACCTTCAACCAACTGGACCTTGACCAGTGCTTCCGGGAGCTCAGGAGCATGAGCCCTGGTGAAGAAGCTGTGCCTGGAGCGGCTATAGGTGGTAGGGCAAGAGGGGAAAGGGCTGTACTGAGAACAACCGCTGTGTCAGTGATGGTGGACAATGATTCGTGAGTGGTTCTTGGTGGACTGGCTTTAGGCCACGTGGAGGGAAGCTGACTAGAGACCTGTTGAAGCAGGTTCAATAGCACTGGCTGGAAGGAAGTTCTGGTGATGTGCTGGGACTAAGGTATGGAGTGTATATAGCCTGTAAACTTAGAGGCATGGCCTATAACTGGGTGACTGCAGAGGGAGGCCTCCAGTGAGGAGTGTCTTCAAGGAATCCAAAAAAATCACTCCCCTACAGGATATTATGGTGGAATGTTTGTGTCTCCTCCCCACCCCCCGCCGCCACCACCCCCAATTCATATGTTGAAATCCTAATGTCCAATACGATGGTATCAGGAGGTGGGACCTTTGGGAGGTACTCAGGTCATGAGGGTGGGGTGCTCATGAATGGGATTAGCACCCTTATAAAAGTGACCCCAACAGAGTTGCTTAGCCCTTTCACGATGTGAGGATACAACGACAAGTCTGCAATGTGGAAATGTGCCCTCGTGTGACCATACTGGCACCTGATCTTGGGTTTTCAGCCTCCAGAACTCTGAGCAACACAATTCTGTTGTTCGTAAGTTACCCAGTCTGTGATATTTTGTTATGGGACTAAAAAAGAGAAAGTATCAATATTGGAAATGTGCCCCATCTGGGGGGACCATGCCTGACTACATTACGGTCAGTCTAGCAGGATCTTTCCTGTTCCTTACTTTTTCTATCTCTCCTTACTCCCAGCTTACGGCTTACTGGGGCAAAGGAAAGGAGAAAGACAGGGAATGTGGAAGCCTTCTGTGATCAAGGGAGCCAGCTCTAATTTTAAAAGAAGCTTAGAAACTAAACTGTACATTTTTTAACCTAAAATGCAATTGCTCTGTTGACTAAACGTAACTTGAGTTCATTATCTACAAATGATGAAAAAGCCAAGATCAGGTTTGAAAGAAGAGAATGGTAGAGGGTTAAGCTTCCCCCCTCCCTTATCCACATATTAGAATCAATGCCTAATGCTGGTGAGCCTTAATTGTGCAGAGGCTTACTAGTCAAGACATACTTAGTTCACTTAACATAATGCCCTCTACGTTCACCCTGTTTTTGATATGGCAGAATTTCTTTATTATTGTGGCTGAATAATATTCCATTGTATATCTACATATATATAGATATATAGATAAAGATATCACATTTTCTTTTTTTCATTCATCAGTCAGTGAATGGTCAGTTGTGTTTTTTCCCTATCTTTGCTTATTGTAAATAGTGTTGCAATAAACATGGGCGTGCATATATCTCTTCGAGCTTCTGATTTCAATTATTTTAGGTAGATAGCCAGGAATAGAATTGTTGCATCATATGGTAGTTCTATTTATGATTTTTGAGGAATATCTGTACTGTTTCCATAGTTGTTGCACCATTTTACATTCTCACCAATAGTGCACCAGAGTTGCAATTTTTCCACATCCTTGGTAACACTTATCATTTGCTCTTTTGATAATAGCCATCCTAATTTTATTCTAAGTGAAATAATCCAGTCATAGAAGGACAAACATTTCATGGTTGCAGTTATATATGAGGTACCTAAAGTAGTGAAACTCATAGAAACAGAGTAGAAGGGTGGTTGTCAGAGGGTAGGGTAAAGGTAAGGGGGGAGTTGATGTTTAATGGGGAAGTTTCAGTTATGCAGGATGAATAAGTTCGAGATCTGCTGTGCAATATAATGCTTATCTGTATTGTGCACTTAAAATTTTATTCAGTGGGTAGAACTCATTAAGTATTCTTACCAAACACACACAGAAAAAAGGGTGTGTGTGGGGGGAGCATGAAGAAAGTTTTGGAGGTAATGGGTATGTTTATTATATTGATTGTGTTGTATGCATATGTCCAAATTCATCGAATTGTACACATTCAATATATGCAGGTCTCGGTATATCAGTTATATCTCAATAAAACTATTTCTTTTATTCCGGGGAGGGGATGATGATTTTATTTTATTATTTTTTTCATTTTTTAAAATTTATTATTTGGCTTTTTTTAATGTATATTTTTTTTATTGTTGAAATCTATTTCTTTTTAAAAGACACACTTAGAGTGAACTCTGCAGATTAATAGGAAAACATAATTTGATCCTGTTCTCCTTCCCATTCATACCAGGATCTGACACTATCTCCTTGAAACAATGTCAAATAGCCTTGAACGACTATGTATCTGCATAATTACGTCTCTTTGTTCTTTTTCTCAGTTAATTGCTTTAGAACGCGGAGGCTTCTTCCAACACATATCTCTGTCCTTTGTGGTCATCATCTGCATATTCCTTGTCATCTAAAAATATAGACTATTTTTTAGACAGTTTTAGGCTCACAGCAAAACAGAACAGAAGGAAGTTCCCAGATACTCTCTAAATATGTATATATGTAAAATAAACAAAGCAAACTTTCCTATTTAAATCATTTTTAGGTGGACAGTTCAGGGACATTAAGTACATTCACACTGCTGTGCAATCATCACCATCTCTCCAGAATTTTTTCATCATCCTAAACTGAAACTCTGTACCCATTAAACACCAGCTCCTCACACTCCCTCCCCTAGTAACCACCATTCTACTTTCTGTTTCTCTTAATTTGACTATACTAGGTACTTTGTATAAATGGAATCATACATTGTTTGTCCTTTTGTGTCTATTTTTTTCTCATTTAGCATAATGTTTTCAAGGTTCATCTGTGTTGCAGCCTATGTCAGAATTCCTTCTTTTTTAAATCGTCATCTGAGGATAGGTTTTTCATTGATTCTAGAAAGAGAGAAATTGATGTGAGACAGAAACATGGATCAGTTGTCTACCCAGCACGTGCTTCAACCCGGGACTGAACCTGCAACCCGAGTATGTGCCCAACGAGGAACCGAACCCATGACCCTCCCATCTGTGCTCCAACCATTGAGCCACACTGGCTAGGGCAGAAAGCCTTCTTTAAAGTCTGAACATATACTGTAGTATGGCTATGCTGCATTTCCTTTATCCATTCATCTCACAGTGGACATTTGGCTTGTTTCCACCTTTTGACTATTGTGAATAAATTTCGTCACTTTGAGAGTTTTCCACTCTACTTCCCCCAAGATAAAACCTCCCCTAACACGTTCACTCCTCACTGTCCCTATTACTGGGCTAGCTCTGGGCTTACTTTAGAAGACTTATGTCCTACACAACACCTATTTGTTCCTTATGTAGAAACATTCAATATTTTCTTAGCTCAATCAGAGAACAAAATTGAAAGCTGTGCTTTTCCCACAAGACTCTACACCCTGGGATTTCAGAAAGAAGTTAATGCCTCCAAAATGACAGCCACCCCCAGTTTCCATTTATTCTTCACTGTCTGCAAAGGAGTTGTTTGCTGTTTGCTATGACAGAAAGTTTCTGCTCTGCCTCCCGCCCTATGAGGGTCTCTCGCCGCTCCTTAGACCTGCGGCCTGACCTGCATGGGCGCCGTGGAAACCCAACACCACAATCAGGCAAACAGCTCACCTCACCGTGGGCTACAGCTACTGTTGAGAAGCAAATTGGTCGTGTGGAAAATCTGCTGGGAAAATATATCAGAATCCAGAGCTAAGTGCTAAGAGGTGGAATTAATGAAGGAAAAGAAAATAGAGGGCAGGTCCAGGAAAGCCAACAAGGAATTAATTCAACATGTGGAGCTCCTTCTGGAACTCAGAAGGAGGCAAATTGGAAGTAAAAATTAAATTATGAGATAAAATTTCCCTGAGTAGCAAGTGTGTGAATGAATAGGTTTTACCATATTTTAGGAACAATTATTTTTTTTTAAAAAGACACACACTTTCCCTTCTAGCTGTGCTTGAATTACAGGGACTTAGATTTACTCTCCCATGTTAAGTAACTCCCTAGAAAGCCAGACAATACATGAGCAACAGTGGTGATCATTGAGAAAAAGGAAACAAATAAGGTGAGCTCTGCGCATGTCTCCACTGACTACCTAGAGATTATTATCATATTGAAATTCCTGATGTTTAAGAATGAAAATTCACAAGACAGAAAAACAGAACACGTGGGAGAGTGAGGAGGTAAAAACATTCTCAGGTATGGGGAAGAGAGAAGTTGAAAAATAAGGTATAAAGAATTAGAAATAGTTGATATATTTTGCTGTTGTAATAGGTACATATAGATTTAACTCCAGGTTTAACAACCAGCAGAATGTAAAAGAGAGAAGAAATTCTAAATTACCAAATTTGAAAAGGCAATGAAGAGAAATTTGACATAGGACAATGAGGCAATAAAAAGAGAAAACAATAACAAGATAGTAAAATGTAAAGAAAACATAACAATGGATAGAATCAAATAAAAGTATATCAACTCTCACTAAATTTTTTATCATTGCCATGTTAAAAAACAATTTAAAAATGAAGTAATCTAAAACCAAGTTGCAAAGAAATATTGAAAATGATATGGGCAAAGATACATGAGGCAAATATAGATGTAGAAGTGAAAATATCAATAAGCAACAAGGCCAACAACATTAAACAGAAATGAGATATTATTTCACAGTGAGAGATATAATTCACCTATACTCTGGAAAGTTTTCTCCCACAATTTGTGCATCAAATGTTATGCACAAAACAACATAGCCTTCAAATACATAAATAGATTCTATAAGTACACCTAGATCTTTAAAGAATTATAGTGAAAGAATTTAATATACCTCTTCCAGGTTTTCTAGCTCAAGTAGATAAATAATAATGGCATAGATTATTTTAATACAATCAACAAGCTATAAAAACAATGCATATTTTCTGATTAGTTCCATGGAATACACATAAAAATTAATCATGTTCTTGGCCACAAAGAAGACAATAAATTCTAAAAAGTAAAGATTTTTATGGACTACGTTTTCCAATAATAATTCAATATAAAGGTAAAAATAACCATCAAAGAACTTAACTCCTTAGAAATAAAAATGGGCTATTTTAAAAAATTCTAAATCAAAGAAGAAATCAAAACCAAAGGGAAAAAAAGATCTAAAAGGAAAAGAAAATGAGAACTCTTAATACCAAAAGTGATGAAACACAGTTAAAAATAAAATTAATTTTATAGCCTTAGAAGCTCTTATTAAAAGTAAAAAGAAAGATTAATGAAAAAAGTACTGATTTTTTAATATTAAAAGTAGACTGAAAGCAAGCAGGTGTATTGCAAGGTGGATAGGAGCAAGGACTTCCTTTTCCTTATTGCCACAAACTGTTCACTTAGAACAGCACTCAGTAAGTGATATCAATAGAAAGAATAAGTAAAAATGAAAGCGTGCCTTTTTTTTTGTAAAGACCAATAAATGAATATCTGGTAAACCCAGATTAGCATAAAAGAGATAAAATATGACTGATGCCTGGCCAGTGTGGCTCAGTGGTTGAGCATAGACCCATGCACCAAGAGGTTGCAGGTTAGATTCTTGCCTGGGTTTCCAGTTCAATTCCCAGTGGAGGGCGTGCAGGAGGCAGCCGATCGATGTTTCTCTCTCATCAATGTTTCTATCTCTTTCTCCCTTTCCCTTCCTTTCTCTCTCAAATAAATAAAAACATATCTTAAAAAATTAACATTGACAAGGAAGCAATCTATCTATTTACTAGTACATACAACTGAAATTATAAAAGAACATTATGTACAATTCTATGGTAATAACTTTGAAAATCTATGGAAACTATACAATTTCCAAGCAAAATGTAACTACTATGGCAGAGGGAGGCTATTTTATTTCCTATTTTTTCTTCATGGACACAGAGAGTTCCTATTAGGTTGAGACCCTGAGACTGAGATCTGGCCAGAGGAGTGAGAATCCAAGTGATATAAGCCACTTCAAGGCCTGACACCTAAAAATATCTAATCATTTCTCTAGTGCTCTTATGTAATGATTTTAGAAGACTCTTATTTTAGATGGCAAAGCTACAAGCTGAAGGATGACTGTCTGATCTATCTCAGACTATGATACGAGTCAAAAAAAAAAACTTTTATTGTATTAAGCTTCTGATATTTAGTGTTTTGTTACTGCAACCGAGCATAGCCTATCTGGACTGATACATCTATCACATTTGACCAAGAAAAAATAGAAACTTGAACAGCAAAAAGTGCTTCTAAGCATTTAGAAAGATGATAAAAACAACCATTTAAAAAGCATCAGTTACTTTTCAAATGATAATGTTAATCTTATTTTAATAATCTTATTTTATAAAACTAATTTAAGTCTAATACCAACACCTAATACAGAGCAACAAGAACAAAAGTCATATAGATCAAATTCACTATCAAATAGAGGTACACATTTTCTCAATAAATTATTAACAAGTGGAACAGCAGTACATCAAAAGAATGCTATACAACCAAGAAGTTTGTTCTAGGAATGTGTGAATGACTCAAAACCAGGAAATCTTTCACTATAAACACTACATCAATAAATTATAAGAGAAAAACCATGAATATATCATAGGTGCTAAAAGTGTTTTGTAAAAGAACCTCTTAAGGCTAAATGTACAACAGAAATGTAAAATTTTACCGAAGTATGGTAAAGGCTACTTACTGAAGCAAACATGCTTGTCACTTTAATCATGAAATACTGATACCAGTTGAAAACATTGAAAGGCCAGTTCCTCCACAATCAATGGATAATCTAAAAGTTGAAAATCTCAATGAGTAAAAAATTTAATGTGGTACTACCCTGAAAAAGACTGTGAGTACTTTATATCAACTAAATGTATTACTTTGATTACTTTCAAATATATGTTATTAGTATCCCTTTTAAATTACCCTTTTCAAATGTCCTAACTTATGATAAGGTCCATCCCCTGCCCTTGGGATCATTATACATTTGTCATTTATTTTTATATGAAACTGCTTGTTGAGTTGGGCTTTGTCTCTGGATATATGCAAAAGCATTATTTTTATATTCCAGCTTAACTGAGAAATACAAAACAGTTTAATATAATAATAGCTGAAATACAAAACCTCTATCATATATATAACGAATTGAAAAGATTAGCGTAAATAAAAACAATTTCAATAGGTTCTCTTATTGTTTATTGTTGTTATAGAGAGTTTTAGCCATTGGCTCTCTTACATGAATGTATTTAAGTCAATGGTCTCCACGACTATTTTTGCGAATTCGACTAGGAGATAAATGAAATTTTGTGAGAAAGACATAACATGTACAACATAAGGTACTTATTATACATTCCTATTCTGAGAGGAATCAAAGATATTTAAACACAGACCTGCAAATGTTTTCACAGAATTACAAAATCATTTAGGATATTTGATCTAAAAGGCAATGGAACTATCACATTCAATATTTTCCTGTAAACAGAGGAAACTAAAATAAAATACGCTCTCTCTTTCTTTAGAGCACAATTTCTTAGAGGTATCCTCAGGCCTTCACTGAGCTGAAAACCTGGAAGTTTCACTATGTTCACCTCAGAACATTCACAATGTTCTTCAGACATGCTCAGTGCTGTCTAAATCTCAGTGACAGAAACACCTAATCTTACTCTGACACCGTCACAGCCCACACACAAAAGAAGACGTCAGAAATCACTTATAATAATAAGTATTCATAATTTGGCTTATTTTTTCTGGCTATATTTCTGGATATCTAGATACATATGTGTATAATCTGAGTTTCCTCAAGCCACCCTAGTGTGGAGTTAAATATAAGATCACTTTGCCCTGGCCCATGTGGCTTAGTTGGTTGGAACATCACCCTGTACACCAAAAGGTGGCGGGTTTGATTCCCAGAGTCAGGGCACAACAGTGCCGCTGGCGGTCTGTGTTTTGCAGGAGACAACCTATCGATGTTTCTCTCTCTTTCTCTCTTCCTTCCTCTTTCTCTCTCCCTTACTTGTAAAGGTGCAGGACCTCAGCCCCCAGGACAATCTTGCCCTACTCCCAATGTGTTTCTCTTGCTTCTAGGGGTGTCACACAGGTGCCCAGGCATCATTCTAGGCAGCTCCCACATGGCAGGCCCCAGGTGCCGGGGCTGTGTCTGCAGGGCCTGCTGCCTTTTGCTATCAAGAACTGCCCTTATGTTATGGCAGCACAATTTACAATAGCTAAGATTTGGAAACAGCCTAGGTGCCTATCAGCAGATGAATGGATTAAAAAACAGTGGTACATCTACACAATGGAATACTACACTGCTGTAAAAAAGAAAGAACTCTTACCATTTGCAACAGCATGGATAAACTAGGAAAGCATTATGCTAAGCGAAATAAGCCAGTCGGAGAAAGATAAATATCACATGATCTCACTCGTTTGTGGAATATAATGAACAATATAAACTGATGAACAAAAACAGATCCAGAGACAGAGAAGCACCGAACAGACTGTCCAACCTCAGAGGGAAGGCGGGGGATGGTGAGGGGGGAGGTAAGAGATCAACCAAAGAACTTGTATGCATGCATATAAGCATAACCCATGGACACAGACAGTAGGGGGTGAGGGCATGTACTGGGGGGTGGGAGCAGCCAGGGAGAGGTCAATGGGGGAAAAAGGAGACCTATGTAATACTTTAAACAATAAAGAATTTAAATTAAAACAAACAAACAAACAAACAAACAAACAAAACTTCCCTGACAACTGAAGCCTCCAAGCTCTGAGCTGGGAGCAGGCCAAACAGAAGAGCAGCAAAGAAACCCTCCCTTCAGATGCCCTGTTACATCCTCTCATGGGCAGACTAAGAACAGTGCCGCCGGCGGTCTGTGTTTTGCAAGGCTTTTATTTAAGCAGCTCTTCCTACCTTTGCATATAGTCCTCTGTCTCTCCAGACCAGCTCCAAGTCCATGGAGAGTGAGCCAGGGCAGATGCAAGGGCAGTAATTGGACTCAGAATTAGTGCAGCTTCTCATCCCAATGCTTTGTCTCATGGCCAAATGTGTTTTCCACACTCCCTTTCCGCTCAGAATGAGTTATTTTCTAGGAGGTTCCTTCATTCCCCTGAGTGAACTGAGAGAGGCCCAGAAGGCCACCCACCAGTTCCTTAGGCCTGTCCAGACCTGCTTTCATCTCAGAAGGTGAGACACAGTCTCAAACGGATACGGCCCTCCCACCACATTCGCACTTGGATCCCATTGTTTATGAAAGAGGGATCATGCTAGGATGCACACTCTTTACCTTGCTTTGTTTGCCATGTCTTTAAAAATGAATTTTTGCCCTAGCTGGTTTGGCTCAGTGGATAGAGGTCTGCTTATGGACTGAAGGATCCTGGGTTCGATTGTGGTCAAGGGCACATGCCCAGGTTACGGACTCAATCTCCAGCAGTGAGCGTGCAGGAGACAGCCAATCAATGATTCCCTCTCATCATTGATGTTTCTATCTCTCTCTCCCTCTCTCTTCCTCTCTGAAATCAATAAAAATATATTTAAAAAAATGAATTTTCATTACTACTTACAACTCTGTTTTATGAACATGCCATCATATATTTAACTAGATTCCTATTATTAGAATGGAAGTTTCTAATTTTCCTGTAAAAAATAATTGCAATTAATGTCCCTTAATTAAAAAAAGTGTTTGTGTTTCTCTCTGGTTATTTCTATAAAACAAATACCTAGAAGTGTTTTACTTTGTCTTGATTTGTACATCAAGTTGCCTTCCAAAAAGTTTGAAATAATTGTTTCTAACAGAGTGTAAGAGTGTGAATTCACTATGCCTTAGCCAGCACTGGATATTATACTTTAATTTTTTCCAAGTTTATAGAAAAAAATGGTATCTCCTAAGTTTATATTTGTTTTAGTAAAAACAAGTTTGAATATTTTTCACAATAGCTATCAGTCAGCTTTATTTTAACTTTTGTTAAAAACATGTTTTTGTACTGAAAACAAATTGGAGACAGAACAGTTAACATTTTTAATACAAAGGAATTAAAAAAGTGCACAAAATTAATAAAGAATAATATCTCAATCACCACTTTATACTCCACCCAGTTTAAGAAATAAAATATTGACAGTAGAGCTGGTGTTCCTATGGACCCCACCCTGGTCACATTCTTCTCCTTTGCCCCCAGAGGTGAGCTTTGCACACACACACAAAATTCATGCATTCAGGTATCCATGTGAACATGTTTTAAATATTATCACTTTCACAAACAGTGGCATACATTATATATATTTGTTATGGAAAATTGATAGAATAAAGAGCCCCTCACGTGTCTTTAACAATTATCAACTCATGGCCAATTTTACATAAGTTGAACCCCCAACCCACCCACCCCACTCCTGTATTATTTTGAAGCAAATCTCAGACATCATACCAAACTTATATAATAAAAGGCTAATATGCAAATTGACAGAACAGCGGAACGACTGGTCACTATGATGAGCACTGACCACCAGGGGGCAGATGCTCAATGCAGGAGCTGCCCCTGGTGGTCAGTGCGCTCCCACAGGGGGAGCGCTGCTCAACCATAAGCCGAGCTCACAGCTGGTGAGCACAGCAGTGGTGGCGGGAGCCTCTCCTGCTTCCGCAGCAGTGCTAAGGATGTCCTACTAACGGCTTATAGTTGAGCCATCAGTCAGACATCCCCTGAGGGCTCCCGGACTGTGAGAGGGTGCAGGCCAAGGTGAGGGACCCCCCAAGTGCACAAATTTTGTGCAGTGGGCCTTTAGTTTATCTATAAATGTCTCAGAATGGATCTTTAAAAAGTAAGAACTCTTTTTAAAAACCACATCCACAATACTATTAATCATACCTGAAAAATGAACAATATTTTTAAGCAAATATCATGTTCCAATTTCCAGTTGTCTTATTCTTCTACTTTCTTTGAAATTTGTTTATTGAAATAAAGATCCAATCATACACCATGACCAAGTAGGATTTATCCCAGGATGGTACAACATCCATAAATCAATAAACGTGATACATCACATAAACAAATTGAAAGAAAAAAACCACATGGTCATATCAATTGATGCAGAAAAAGCATTCGACAAAATCCAACACCCATTTTTGATAAAAACTCTCAGAAAGGTGGGAATAGAAGGATCATACCTCAACATAATAAAAGCCATATATGACAGGCCCACAGCCAACATCATACTCAATGGACAAAAACTAACACCATTTCCCCTAAGAACAGGAACAAGACAGGGATGCCCACTCTCACCACTCCTATTCAACATAGTCCTGGAAGTATTAGCCATTGAAATTAGACAAGAAGAAGAAATAAAAGGCATCCAAATTGGAAAAGAGGAAGTAAAACTGTCCTTATTTGCAGACGACATGATATTTTACATACAAAACCCTAGAGACTCCATCAAAAAACTACTAGACTTAATACATGAATTTGGCAATGTAGCAGGATACAAAATTAACCCCAAGAAATCCGAGGCATTTCTATACACCAATAGTGAACTTTCAGAAAGAGAGATTATAAAAACAATCCCATTTACCATCACACCAAAAAAATTAAGATACCTAGGAATAAACTTAACTAAAGAGGTAAAAGACCTCTACTCAGAAAACTACAGGACTTTGAAAAAAGAGATAGAGGAAGACATAAAGAGATGGAAGAACATACCATGTTCTTGGATTGGTAGAATCAACATCATTAAAATGTCCATACTACCCAAAGCAATCTATACATTCAACGCACTTCCCATTAAAATACCAATGGCCTTCTTCAAAGATCTAGAACGAACTCTCCAAAAATTCATCTGGAATAAAAAAAGACCCCGAATAGCTGCAACGATCCTGAGAAAGAACAAAGTAGGTGGGATCTCAATGCCAGATATCAAGCTGTATTACAAAGCCACTGTTCTCAAAACTGCCTGGTACTGGCACAAGAACAGACATATAGATCAGTGGAATAGAATAGAGAGTCCAGAAATTAGCCCGAACCAATATGCTCAATTAATTTTTGACAAAGGAGGCATGAACATACAATGGAGCCAAGATAGTCTCTTCAATAAATGGTGTTGGGAAAATTGGACAGACATATGCAAGAAAATGAAACTAGACCACCAACTTACACCATACACAAGAATAAACTCAAAATGGATAAAGGACTTAAATGTACGACAGGAAACCATAAAAATTCTAGAAGAATACAAAGGCAACAAAATCTCAGACATATGCCAAAACAATTTCTTCACTGACACAGCTCCTAGGGCAGTTGAAACTAAAGAGAAACTGAACAAATGGGACTACATCAAAATAAAAAGCTTCTGCACAGCAAAAGAAACCATCAACAAAACAACAAGAAAACCCACCTCGTGGGAAAACATATTTGCCAACGTCATATCGGATAAGGGCTTAATCTCCAAAATTTATAGGGAACTCTTACAACTTAACAAAAAGAAGATAAACAATCCAATCAAAAAATGGGCAAAGGATCTAAATAGACACCTTTCAAAAGAGGACATTCAGAAAGCCAAGAGACATATGAAAACATGCTCAAAGTCACTAATCATCCGAGAGATGCAAATCAAAACAACAATGAGGTACCATCTCACACCTGTCAGAATGGCCATCATCAACAAATCAACAAACGACAAGTGCTGGAGAGGATGTGGAGAAAAAGGAACACTTGTGCACTGCTGGTGGGAATGCAGACTGGTGCAGCCACTATGGAAGGCAGTATGGAGGTTCCTCAAAAAATTGGAAATGGAACTCCCATTTGACCCTGTGATCCCACTACTAGGAATATATCCCAAGAAACCAGAAACACCTATCAGAAAGGATATATGCACCCAGATGTTCATAGCAGCACAACTCACCATAGCTAAGATCTGGAAACAGCCTAAGTGCCCATCAGTAGATGAATGGATTAGAAAACTGTGGTACATCTACACGATGGAATACTATGCTGCTGTTAAAAAGAAGGAAATCCTACCATTTGCAACATCATGGATGGAACTGGAGAGCATTATGCTAAGTGAAACAAGCCAGTCAATGAAGGAAAAATACCACATGATCTCACTCATTCATGGATAATAAAGACCATTACAAACTTTTGAACAATAATAGATACAGAGGCAGAGCTGCCTCAAACTGATTGTCAAACTGCAGTGGGAAGGCCAGGGAGGGTTGGGGGACAAGAGGGGGGGGAGTAAGAGATCAACCGAAGGACTTGTATGCATCCATATAACCATAGCTAATGGACATAAGACACTGGGGGGTAAGGGAGGGCAGGGGCTTGTCAAGGGCGGGGGGGAAAAAGGACACTTATGTAATACCCTTTGTAATACTTTTAGCGAAAAATAAAAATTAAAAAAAAAAAGAATAAACTCAAAATGAAAAAAAAAAAAAAAGAAATAAAGATCCAAATAAGGGCCATGCATTGTGATTAGTGTAACATTATTTATTTCTTTTTATATTGGTGTCTTCATCCTTTTTATTGATTTTAAGAATTGTTTGTACAGTATACATATTTCCCTGTGCACAGTTAAAATATTATTGTGTCATTTGCTCTTACATTTCTTAAGTTTTTGATTTGTAGAAGTTATTTTTAAAATTTTGATAATCAACTCAACTTTTTCCTTTTTTAAAAAAAAATATTTTTATTGATTTCAGAGAGGAAAAGAGAGAGAGGGGGAGATAGAATCATCAATGATGAGAGAAAATCATTGATTGGCTGCTTCCTGCAAGCCCCCACTGGGGATTGAGTCCATAACCCAGGCATGTGCCCTGACCGGGAATTGAACCATGACCTCCTGGCTCATAGTTCGATGCTCAATCATTGAGCCACACAGGCCAGAGTGGACATTCTTTTTTAAAACTCCCAAATTTACAGGTGAGGAAACGGAGACACAGAGGAAATGTATAACTTACACCATGTTTATAAACAGATTGTAAGCAACAGAGTTGGATTTGAACTCAGGCGGCCTGTTTTCACAGTCTGCACAGCCCCCTTCCCATAGTAATTGTACTGTGTGACCCCAAGACAGTGGTCACAGGTGCTAATCTGGCAGGAATCGGCTTTGGAGCAACCTTGAGCTCTCCACGCCTGGCAGGTGTATTCAGTGGTACCAGGCCAGGAAGACATATTCTGGTTTCAAACAACTCAATGTCTTCTACCTGCCTACCTACACACACACATGCTTCTCCCTTAGACTTAGATGTACATTAAAAAACTTTCAAGGACACAATATGCCAAACTCTATAGAAAGCAGATCTCTAAAGAACACAATCAGAATATAGAACGATTAGGTACAAAAGTAGATAAATAATGAGAGCGAGAGAAAGAGGGAGAGAGAGACACACACACATGAAGCTGACAGTTTTATTATGACCCTAAGGGACAAGGCTTATTATAGCCAATGAACTATATTGGTTTACAGTTTTAATTTTATTTTGATCCAAAGCAGATATTTTCTCAAGTAATTCCTAGCCACAGCCTTCTTGGCTGAAAGACCACATGGCTGGCTACTCGCGTACTGTTGAATGCCTGAGTGTGTTTGGACAACTGAGTGCAATAGGGAAAAAGTCACAAGTCAGCCTTTTTTTGCTCCTGTATCAGCAGAAGAAATAAGCTTACATAATGAGCCCATGAGATCGATAGCAAGAATCCAAGTCATAATGTTGCAGCAGGAAACCCCATTTTGCATTACCCTTCCACAGAGCTGGTAAACTTAAAAAAACAAACAAAATGGAAAGATTATTCATCAAGAGGAAAGAAAAAGCAGTTATACTTTGTAGAACTCTCTAACCACTGATACCAGGTGGTACCCACTAAATTTCAAACTTGGGCCATGTTCCACATTTCAGAAGAGATCCTCTTCCCTCCAAAGCCTCTGGCTGAATTGTCTGGAGGAAGCTGTGGCTGCCAATAGCCAGGGAGACTGTGATCCATTTAAGCATCAAATTCCAACCTGCCGTTTCATATGGAAGTAGCAAAGCAGATTCAACACCGGGACCTCTATGAATCTGTGCATAAATATGCAGCAGCTTATAGCCAGATATAAGGGGAAAGCAGGGCGGGGGGGGGGGGGGGGGGGGGGGAGGGTTCTGGCATCAGATAGCATCTCATTCTTTTTATGAGTGTGTTGGGAAACTTGAGGAAGCCACTTAACCTCTCTGGGTCTTGGCTCTTAACACACAAAGCAGGATAGTTTAATGAGACATTAGTTCATGTCTATTCTCACGGATGTAGAATAATCAAAGGAATAAAAGGGTACTCTTTTAGTACTTAATGCCAAGCTTTTGTGTTCTGAGTCTGTTGCCCAAGGAGAAATAAATAACTTCCCTATGTTTTAGAAACCTACTCAGATCTTTGATAAGAGGTTTTTGGCTTGGCCCAATGTGCGGGAGTTGAGGTGGGTGGGAAAGCCTGGGTTCTAATACTTGGACATGAACGTGATGGTTGGGGAGTGTGTGTGACTCAATTCTGGAGCAGAGCTGGATTCTCAACAGCTGAGAAGATAGAGGAAAAGTGAGACCCTGATACGGCACAGACCAGCACTCTGCCACTGCATGGCCCTCTGACTGGTCAGCATGTGGAGTCCGAGGACTGGATACTAAGGGCTGGTGCCTTGAGGACCAAAGCCAGCATCATGGTGACTAGGGGCAGCGGAGAGGGAGAGGATGTTGAGAGCAGCCGAATGGTCCAACTCTGTGTGTGTTTTTTTAAAAATACGTATTTTTTTATTGATTTCAGAGAGGAAGGGAGAGGGAGAGAGAGAGAGAGAGAGATAGAAACATCAATGATGAGAGAAAATCATTAATCAGCTGCCTCCTGCACGCCCCACACTGGGGATTGAGCCAGGAATCCAACCGTGACATCCTGGTTCATAGGTTGACACTCAACCACTGAGATACACTGGCCAGGCTGGTCCAACTTTGAATGCAACACATGGTCAGTGAACACCTCAGGGGGTTACTCAAGGGGATTTAAAATCAGGTATTAACCAGGGTTTTCCAGAGAAATAGAATGACTTTGAAGGGAAACAACATTCTTCCACCCGGTAGCTGCCCTTTTGTGGTGTTGATTTTAAGCTGTTTATTAAGAAACAAGATTTTGAGGGAGCCTTTGACCCTCCTCCCTTTCCTGTCCAAGAGAGTCAGACTGAGAAACCTGTTTCTGGAAGGAGATCTTGGGATGTCACCTTAGCCTAATTTGAATTAATTCTGGTAAGCAAGAGGGCTTCAAGTAGATGCGTGTTAGCTTGGTGCCCCTGTGTCCCTTGGCTTATGAACTGCCTAGCAAGAATTTTCCTGCCATGCTCTTCCTCAACAACCTATACATTGCCTCACTTCTAGCATCTAGTGCTCCATCACCCCTTTCTCCTTTGTCCAAAAATGTCTTGGAAGTCTCATGCCTATGTGAATTCCCCACGCATGTGTATTAAAAAAAAACTTGATTTCCTCCTGTTAATCTGTCTCTGTTAATCTGGTGATTAGCCCAGCAAGAAGAATTTAGACGGTGGGAAGAAATGTATTAATATTGTTTTAGCCCCCAAGGTCACATGCCTAGTCACATGGTTGCAGGCTGGTAAGTTTGGAAGTTGTAGAGCAGCCTGGACATTCAGGGAAGGGTTGAGGTTGCCATCGTCAGAACCTGCAGGCTGGAAACCCAGCAGGGTTTCTACACTTCTTCTTCAGGAAGCCTCTGTGTTTCCTCTTACAACCTTCGACTACTTGGATGAGGCCTACCCACATTTTGGAGAATAATATGCTTTTCTCAAACTCGATTGATTTAAATATTAACCACATCTAAAAAATACCTTCCCAACAGCATCTAGACTGGTACTTAACCAAACAACTGGGCACCATCGCTTAGCCACCTTGCCTAATTAACCGCCATAGGGACTTTAATGGAAGGTTATCGGACCTCCCCCAGAGTTCCCAGGACTGCGTATGACCCTGCATCAAGGAAGGAGCCACCACTCCAAAAAACAGTGAGCAGGTTTTCAACAATCCTGATAGGTTGCGGGCTTAGCAAGATTTTATTTGATTGGGGAAAATTAAGAGATATTTTTCTTGCCTTGCTGGCGTGGCTCAGGGGTTGAGGTCACTGGTTTGATTCCTAGTCAGGGCACGTGCCTGGGTTGCAGGGCCGATTCCCAGTAGGGGGTGTGCAGGAGACAGCTGATTGATGATTCTCATCATTGATGTTTCTATGTCTCTATCCCTCTCCCTTCCTCTCTCTCTAAAATCAATAACAACATAGTTTACAAAAAGTATATTTTTTATGTTCAAAAGTCATGAATAAATCAGCATTAATTATACACCTTAAATGGGCCTAAAAGATCTTCAGGATAATATTCATCTGTAGACGGCCCATGATTTCATGATGTTATACTGCTTTGACACGTCTGTCCTGAAACATTGTGGTAGGTTCTTCTGTTTTCTGCAGTAGTACTTTCTGGTTAAACTGGAATTACATACTTATTTTAAAAAAATAGTTTAAAATCTTTATTGGCAACTATTTACTTAATATGGGGTGAATATATTCAATTTTATGAAACCTGAAAACATTCCAGATTCCTTTTACTAGTAAGAGGAAATTAATATATATATCAATTAAAATTTCATGCATAAGTCTTTTTATGAACAATCTCAGTAGGGCCTTATCTATATCATGTGATGTGGTAATAATCCATTAATTACCATTCTGTGGTAATAATCACCTTTATACTATTCTTTAAAAAAAGATTTAAACACAAACTACTAACTCAGATTATAAAAGAGTAAGAAAACTACTAACTCAGATTACAAAAGAGTAAGAAAACACAAATTACAACAAAACCAACAAAAATATTCAAGTTCAGCCTATCATCCACATTAGGCATGGAAACAGAATAATCACTGGTGACTAAAATAACATCTATTTACCTAGGGTAAGATGTTGGTGAACAAATGGATTAATAACAGAGTATATTTTGGAAAGTTCATTTGTGATCTCCACAATTCAGCTAGTAGGTTAAAAAACCCAGGGTTATTATGTTGTTTGAAACAAATAGAAAAGGATCATTTTGCCCTTCTCTGGAAAGAAACAAATGTATTCTAGGAAACCAGTGGCTTGCCACGTACAGTTCTTCCTAACTCTGATGTTAAATTTTAAAACAACAAACAGACCCTACAAGCCAACCTACTCACTCCACTGATCCACCTCGACCCCACCTCACACACCGTTTAACCAACATCTTTTCCTTTGTAAGGGCACTAAAGGCCAGAAATGCTAACAAAGTTTACAACATAATCAGAGAGGTGATATGAGCTTTAGTTTATGACTCTAATAAGGGACCCAATAGCAAAGGAAGAAGGGGCAAAGCTATTTGAGGTAGGTCCTGAAGAGCTCATGTAAGACATGATGTTTATGTGAGTTGCTGGACGGGGAGGCAATTTCTGCCATTGTCAACCGTGATCAGACTTCTTTTCATTTGTCTTTGTTTAAGTGATGAGTGGGAGAAAAGCACTGACAAGCAAACAGCCTGAGAAAGTTCTCGGAGAGAGCGCTCAAGGAGAAGTCAGCCTGGTCCCTGTCTTAGTCTTATCACTGTCTGTGTAAATCTGCACCAAATCCTCCAGACCTCCTGTTACTGCACTTCTACATTTTTTTTGGTTTGCGCATAAAATAATATTCTTGTATGCATTTAACTGATGTTTACGGGATGCCTACCGTGATTGAGGCAATGGGGTGCACTAGGGATACAAATTGCACATAAGAGGACCCCCCTCCTTGTTCTCACAAACAGTGATTTGAACAGCCGTTGCACAGGTTTGACTAAAAATAATAGTGGAAATTCTGAGTGACATGAGCGTATGATAAGGGGGCCTAATTCAGTCCTTATTTTGTTCATCAAGTTATTTACTTATTTGGATTATCCTCTCTAGCTGAATATAAACAAATTTCAAGAAAAGATGAGCTAATATGGTGGAAGAGTGCACGTGTACATATCCTTTCTCAATTCACTTTTTTTAAGGAAATGACAGGAAAGGTTTTTGTTTGTTTCCCCAATCTATATCAGTGATGGAAAATGAGAAAAGATGTCCAGAAGATTAAAGTTTCTAGGAAGAGAAATTGAAACAAAATGGAATCTGGTTGATGGAGAAACAAGGTTAGAGAAAACCTCAGGCTAAAACACGAGGAAGAGACATTTTATAGTGTTGAAGGAATTTCAGTGATTTTTCTAAGCTTAGAGTCAACACATTCTTGAAATAGCTAGGCCAGTTGGGTACCTTCTTTCTCTCTCCCTTCTCACTTATGCTGAATGGCAGGGATTAGCAGTGTTTGCCCCTGGAAACAATCAGAAAAACCCTCTCTGAAGAGTGAATAATCTACCACAGTTGGCTGAGGTTTATCAGAGAATTACCCTGCGTGGAGAAGCTGAGCAGAGCTGGGGATGACTCAGTATGAACTCCACCACAGATTCAGAGGCAAGGAAAAAGGAACATGTGTGTAAGGACACTAATGGGATCCACCCCAAATTTTGGCAACAGGGTGGAGGAGGTCGCCAGCCTCCCTGACTTCTTCATGCCCGGAATAATGCCTGGCAGGCGGCATGCCCTGCCAGCTTCACATGGTTAACGAGTAGGTCTCCCTTTCCCAAATGGGGTAGTTGGTGAAGTAAAGCAACACAGCTCAGAGGAGAGCTTAGCCAGTTTCCTACTAGTAGATACTCGGCAACAAACCTTTGTCAAGTCTAAATAAGAAGAAAAATTTTAAATATTACCAAATAAAAAAACAAGTAAAGAAGATTCTCTCATACAAATTTAGATGAAAGGGAAGGTTTTCCAGAAAATACAAATGGTTGTGTTTGACTGAAGAGGAAATAGACAACCAGAATAGAACTACCAAACAAAATAGAGACAGACTCATAGATAGAGAGCAGGCATGCAGCTCTGTTGTGTGTGTGTGTGTATGTGGGGGGCTGAGGGGTGTGTTGGGGTTGTGGTGGAGGGATTGAACAAAAAAGAAAAAAAAGAGAGAGAACTCAAAAACATAGACAACAGTGTGGTGATTGTGCGAGTGAGGGGACTGGGTGAAGGTGGACGAGGGTTTAGAGGAGATAAATGGTGATGGAAAAAATATAATAAAATACATTTTTAAAAAAGAAGAAGAGATTAGGAATGAAAGATCAATATTAGAAAGGCACTAGTTCCAAATGGTTTTATAGGTGAGTTTTTCCAATTCTTCTATAGAAATTTTTCCATATTTGTCTCTATATTCAATACAATTTTACTAAAAATTCCTACAGAAGATTGAAAGAAAATTGGAAAGAAATAAAAAAAGATGCCTTATGGAACTTGATTGGAAGGTATTTAAGTTCATCTGGAAGAGAAAATGTACAAGAATGACAGAAAAGTTGAAAAAGGAGAACAATTGCATAAATATATCAAAACATAACGTAAAGTTATGGTAACTGAAACAGTATAGCATTGCAAAAAGAACAGAAAAGGATAAGCAGGAAATAAGATCTGGAAAGAGAACATTATAGATGAGAATTTAATTTATGGGAAAGGCAGATTTCCAAACCATAGGTGGATATTTGTCAATTTCATAATTAATAATATAGTTGGCTATTCGTTTAGAGCATTAGCCTTCAACTTACCACCTAATACACAAATAATTATAAATTGTTTTATAAGTTAAACCTTTAAAAATATATCAATGTATTTATGAAAAATTTTTGTAGTCTTGGTGTAGTAAAGGACTTACACAAAAATACACAATATCTAGCTAGAAACCATAAAGGAAAAGAATAAAAGTATTGATTACTTAGAAACTTAAAACTTTATATGATAAAAGCATCATGAACAAAGTTAGGTCTGGGAAATATTTGAAAAATATATAATGACAGACAAATAAATTGTTCCTACAAAATGATTTTTGAAATATGGCAAAAATAATCCAAGAGAAATTAAAAGAGCACATATGAATAGACATTTTAAAGAAGAAATATAAATGATAAGTGAACATATAAAGAGATGCCAATTCTCACTATTAACCAGGGAAACCCAAGTCATAACAAGAGAATGAGATTCCTTTTTTTTACCCTTCAGATTGGTAAAAATTATAAAGGATTGTTGATACCCAAGTTGGCAGGGTTGTGAGGAAATGGACATCCCCATCTACTCTTGGTGGAAAAAAATTATTACAGCTTTTTCTGGAGGACCCTTTTGTAATATTGATTTTTTAATATAGAAGAAATATACTCATATGAGCTTGAAGAAATATGTACATAAATATTGATCACAATATTTTTAATAATGAAAATTTAAAAACAATAAACATTCACAAAGGAATAGTTCAATTATAATACATCTATAATATGGAATATTATGCAGAACTTAATAAATCTATATGTACTGATGTGGAACCATCTGCAACAAATATGTGTGAATTTAAAAGAGCAAAAATCTGTTTAATTTTTAGACTTTGATCCCAATTATATTAAAATAAAAAATCCCAAATCTATATTTTTATATGTATGTGTATATATAAATACATAGAAAAAATCCAGAATGATATGTAACACATTGTTAATGGTACTTTTGAAAAAGCAAGTTAGATTGTTATAAAAGAAGGGTGTTGAAAGGGGATTCTATATTTTTTTTTACTCTGCATATGTATTTTTAAATTATGTTTGCTAAGTAATGTATTTTTAAATAATGAGTATATATGCATTAATTCAAGTTGCAGATCAATATGTTCAAACCGTGATCCTAGTAAGGTAAAGAAATAATTCAGGAGTTGTATGAAACAGAACTTCGACTTTTTCATCCACATAATCTGTATTACTAGGTCTTTTATAATAAAATGCACTTATGAATTACTTGTGTAACTTTAACAATTAATCATTAAAAATATACAGCTTTAATATAGAAACATATTTGTGCCCGGCCAGTGTCGCTCAGCGGTTGAGCATCAACCCAGGAACCAAGCGGTCACTGGATCAATTCCCAGTCAGGGCACATGACCGGGTTGTGGGCTCGATCTCCAGTAGTGGGTGTGCAGGGGGCAGCTGATCACTGATGTTTCTCATCGATGACTCTATCTCTCTATCCCCCTCCCTTCCTCTCTCTCTAAAAATCAATTAAATAATCATTTAAAAAAACATATTAAAAATATTTTTAAAAGAAACATTTGTTAAGTGACAAAACAAAAACAAAAACAAATTGCAGAACAATACGTACAGTAAGATCCCCCCTAGAAAAAGGCCTGGAAGTTTACAGACTCGATAAAAGGAAAAGTGTTTTTGTGTATTACTAATATAATTCTCCAAACAGAAAAAAACAATGAGCAAACTTACTTTTTAGTTACCTGGTTGCAGAGGACACTATCATAAGCATCGGTGTGCCCCTGTCCCAGGAAGCAGGGGGATTCAGACACCCAGGTTTGCCAAGGTGACTCTGTGCCCTGGTCACAGCTAAGGGCATAGGATTGGGCACCTGATTCGAGCTGAGACACTTACCTGGTGTGGTCTTTGCTCATCCTGCTGTAGCAGCATACCATAGGCTGGCTGGCTCAAGCAACTAACGTATATTTCTCAGTTTGGAGACTGGGAAGTCTAAATCAAGGTACCAGAAAAATCCAGTGTCTGTTGAGGTCCTGCTTCTTGGTTTGCAGAGGTCCTTCTTCTCAGTGTATCCTCATATGCTGGAGAGCAGAGAGGGCAGGCAAGCTCTCTAGTGCCTGTCCTATAAGGGCACTAATCCCATGGGAGGGCTCCACCCTCATGACCTAATCATCTCCCAAAGACCACATCTCCACATACTATCATATTGGGGTTATGGTTTCAACATATGAATTTGAGGAGGGGCACAAACATTCAGTCCATAGCATCTAATGAGTGATAGAGAATCCATTTCTCCATGAGGCCGGACCTGTAAGTATCTTCTTGTGAATCTTGGTACTGTGGGCCTCATCCATCTTCTCTCACCCTTTGAGGCACCGAGGAAACTGCTGGGCAGAGAAAGAAGCACGAGTCAAGTAGCAGAGAGATGCTGAAATGAGACTTCTGGGAGAGAAAAGGACTTCCTAGACTTTCCAGAATCTTTGTAATTCTGGTTTCCAAAGTTCCTGGACCTCGATTGCATTTGTCCTCTTGGGTTAAGGCCTTCTCTAACCTGCAGTAAATTTCTCCTCCTCACTGCCACTTACAGCTGAAAGGCAATGTCAGCATTTCCCTGTCTGACCACAAGATGTACTCCAGCAAACTGGCTTTGTCAGGTTTAATGGTCCCTGTGTTATATCTATCCTATAGAGATATAATCTGCTGTTTGATACGATTTCAAAGTTAAAGTAATGGAATTATGGGTATATTTAAAATGAATAATGTCCATGTGCAGGGCATTATGTGCCAAAGTAGGAAACAATGTTTAAAATTTCACACTAAACTCTTCCTGGGAAATTTGTTTAAGTGCCAAAATATAGGGTAAAACCTCCTCCCCCATAATTCTCTTTCAGAAGTTGGTTGTTTTAGGATTTGGTTCCCATAAGAGCTCCCAATTACTTTATTTTAGACACACACAAAATGTATTTGGTGAGGGCTAATTAGTCTGAAATATTCTGTCAGTTATGGATGCTTACAGAAATCACCTGGTAAAATCAGTAAAAAGCTACATAAAGAAATTTAACATCATTTTAGTCATTATTTTTTGAGGGGTGTAGTATGTCTTCACAATTGCAAGAATTAGATTAGTTATGGACAAGACAAGAACAGTAACTTAAACAGGAAGTATGTGGTAATATTTTGAAGACCACCACAAATCTACTACATGTAAAACTATTTTAAAAAATAGTTGATGACATGGGGAGAAGTAAAAAATGTAGGATACAAAACTTATAATATTATCCAAATTTGATTTTTCAAAAGTATCAATAAGACAATATACAAAAACATTATAAACAAATGTCAATGGTTTTCATCGCAGTTTATTTAATTCTTCTTTTGATTTATTTTTCAATTATTTAAAAGAAAACATGTATTACTTTTGTAATCAGAAATTAGTTATGAAATATTAAGATGTATAAAAATTTTTAAAATGTGATTTCAAGGGAGATTTCTGCATCCTTGATACATGGGATTAATGTGTAACTTTCATATAACTATAAATATACTTTTAATTATGAATTAAATTAACTTTAAATATAAAGTTATTTGCTTATATTCTGTTAGATGTCTCTGTTACCATGGGAACATTTGGGTTAATAATAATGTCATAAGAAAATAATCTGTTCTAAGTCCATATGTAAGATTTACTTTTAAAAAGATTGATATATAGTGTTTAAAATGTTTTAGCATACTTTTCAATTCTAGAGAACACAAAGTATTATTAAAATTGAGTATTGGTATTTTCAGAAGTTATGGCATATCGAGTGAATGCTTAATAACTTAATTGGTTAGCAATTTTTTTGTATTTGTATTTCTAATGTAATTATGTTTTTCACAATAAACCAAGTAGTTTATCTGTATTGAATTCAGATTAAGGTGTTTTAAAAATTAAGTAGAACAAATTTAAGGGGAAACCATATAGCGCTAACATCAAATTTGATTTCTGAAATTGGTTTAAGGATATGATGTATGCTGTTGTTTTTGAGAGGAAGGAAAAAAAAAATAGAACCATGACTACTAGATCAACTCTGTCCTCTGGGAAAGGATGGGAACAAGGCAGCGAAGCCAGAGTAAGTGCTCAGTAAAGCCTTACGGGCTGCGGTGATCTTCCTGCTCAGTTTCTGATCCCTGTGTCTGAGTTCACATTGTCCCTGCTGCCACCCTCTTATTTCTCCTCCCATCCCTGACCATTTCTTTCCCTCTCAGGAAGCTTTCTCCTTCTGGAAGCTCCCTCTTCTGAAATGCCGTGCCTACCGTCCTCCTGATACTCAGATTGTAGGGTACTTTTAATACAGAGATTTCAAAGCCTCCGGGGACTGTGGGCACAGAGGGAAACCATTATGAGAACTTGGTCCCTTTATGCCTGGAGTGTCAAGAGAGCATCTCCCATGTGCTCTGGGTACCTGACATTTTGATGGGGCTGTTTTGACAGTCGTTTTGATGCATCAATTTTGAGGCAGCCACGACGCCGCCGCTGTTTTGACTGGGTGTTTTGATCAGACCTTTGGGTGAAGCTGTATTTTTCTTTTTAACAATTTGTATCACCGGGTAATGGTAAAAATAAAGCCCTTCACCCGATCTTTGGAAAAACTCATTTTATTTTCCGCCTCTACTGATCGACGGTGGTTTAAGACAGAGGGGGCCAGAGACAAGGGAACTGGGCTGGAACCTCTGGCAGAAGCACCGTCAGGAAATCTTCCGCTTTCTGTGCTCACTCATCTCAGAAAAGGCCATCAATCATGCCAAGCGAGGCATCTGCTCATCTCGGAGAATTTACTTGCATCTGGAATGAGCTGCGTAAAACCCCCTCGGCTCCCCCTTAAAGTTAGAGGAGACTATTTGACCCCTCGTTCTTAGGACTAGAAGGCACAATGATGCTCAGTTAAATTTCTGACCTCCCTCTCCCACCCTGGTAATATCAAGAAAGCGTAAGACCTATTGTAAACTTCATTATCAATGTTGCACTTGGGGGGCAGTGCCAATGGTTTCCTTCGCAGGTAACCCAGTTATATCAAATTGGGGGGAAGTCATTTACCCCCCATTTGTAAAAGTAATACAAACCCAGAGCATTCAGACCCTGCTCTATTAAGTGGCAAACGTAAATGTTTTATACTCTTGGGGTACCTTGGGGGCAGCAGAGCAAGGTGCAGAGATGTCATAGGCCCCCTGGGAAAACACCACAGAAACAAAAGAATAACTTCACAGTTTTCCCAGGGCCATCCAAATGTCCCCACATCGAAACAACCAACTGCCAGCCTGTGTCCACATGCCCAGCTTCCTAACCAGCCCCCAGGAAGTGTCCAGGTTACACGTCTTCCCTGGCTCCACTCCACTCGTCCCCACTCCTGAACCGCCTCTCCCCTTTGTCATAGTCCCCGGCTTCTGAGGGTCCCAGAGGTGGTCTCAGGGTGGCCAGACCCCAGAGGAGAACAACAGTGCCCACGCTGAGGTACCTCCCTGTCAGGGCTCCCGCCTCGATCACTCTCAAGAAGCTGCGCCAAGTTCTAGGTCACCCTTTATCATGGAAAGACCTCAGAAGCGCTGTGTGCGCTCCCCACTCCTTCCTTGTGTGGTGCAGCCCTTTGGAAAGAAAACTCCTGCAGCTCTGCCTGCAGTCCCCTCCGTGAGACTCAAGGAGCAGGGCAGGTCCTCGTTACAGTGGGAGGGGGCAATGGAGCATCCGCCCAGGAGGACGCCCTGGTGGTGACAGGGGCTGTGTGATCTAAGTCACTCCAGCTCTCTGGGTTTGTTTCCTCCTCCACCCAATGCAGATGGAGTAACAGTGACTGCTCTGGACCGCCACATGGAGGGTGTGCTAGCTGTCGGACTGGGCTCTTGTGAAGGAAGAAACAAACCGAGCTAATTAAGGGCACGCAAAGTCCCTCGAACAGAGTCCAGACTTCAGCAAAGACATGCTAAAGGTTAATTGTTCGTTAAAAGGGAATAAAGAAAAAAGCTAGTGGCCAAGACAAGACTGCAGGTTGTCCCCGTGCTCACCCACCCCATTTGCTGTGCCTCTGAGCGCGATGCGTTTGTTATCCTTGCAGGCTCCTTCTATCAACTCACGGAACCAGACATCGGGGCCTAGCCAGGTCTGGTGCTCTCCCGGCTCAGCAGGCACTCCTGCTACATTGTGCAGCCTATTTTTACTCTGGCCCTGCTGATCATTGAAAGCATGGATCTATCTTTCCCACCCATGTGTCCCTAGCCCTGGGTGGCAATGGACATGTCAGTTTTGATAAGTGGATGAATGAATGAAAGGTGGTGGTTAGATTGAAGCCGTGAGAACTCTCTCAAATACTTTGTTCTTTGTTGTTGTTAATCCTCATCATTGATTTTTGGAGAGCGTGGAAGGGAGAGGGAGAGACAGAGAGAGAAAAACTGATGTGAGAGAAACACACCGATTGGTTGCCTCCTGCATGCTACCTGACCAGGGCTGGTGATAGAGCCTACAACGGAGGTTCGTGCCCTTGACCGGAATTGAACCCAGGACCCTTCAGTCCATAGTTCGCCACTCTCTCCACTGAGCCAAACCGGGTAGGGCAGTCTGTCTCAAATACTTTCATTCAAGCAGCTCAGTACTTAAATTATATTTAAATGGATTCATTTTATAAAAATTGTACTGAATCTAGAGTAGCAGTAAAATAAAATATACAAGAAAAGTACCTTCTTTTAAATGGGAAACTGGAAGTAAGACTATAAGGAAGATAAAGAATAGAATGCACATGTTTTCCACAGACAGAATGAACACCAAGTGAATACTTTTTCTTTTATAGAGTTTTGTTTCAGCATCATTATCCCACCACTTCTTAGAGGATATGATGACTTATGGTCTTAAAATGAAACAGTATATCGTTAAAGTCTTATTTTCATGAAGATATTTTCTTCTAATTGAATTCAATACCATCCAGTGAAAGAATAGCTTATTCAACACTGTACATAGAAATGCTTTTCCATGTAATGGAGAACTCAAATAAAGAGTTCATGTTTTACTGTAAATCAAGGAAAAACACACTCAGGTTTTATGGGTTTTCTTTGGGCAAGTATGTTCTCTTAAATGAGCAGTCTGGGGCTTATTTCCCCAGTGGAAAAGAAGCCCAAGACTGATTAATTTATCATGGCTCATGATGAAACATCATCAGAGGGATGAAGGCAGTTTCTACTCCCATGATAGTGACCACTGTTCTTTTAACTAGTGGCACTGAAGGTCTCCCAAACAAAAGCAAGCAAATAAGTAACAAAACACATAGAAGAAGAAGCAGAAAAAAAAGACACAGTTTAGATACATTTAAATTATTAATGGTAGACTTCACGTGTTCTAGGAGTTTCTGTAATTTATTCAGCAAATGTTAGGAAACCCCTGGATTATGTCAGGCATGAGCTGAGCCCTGGAAATGCAAAGATGGTGGGTAAAACACACAGGTGCCGCTTTCAGGCGAATCACAGTCCAGTAATTTTGGCACATTTCTCCTAGAAATGCGGTCCAATGAGAAGCCTAAAGGGAAACACCTGTATGCATACACACATAGATGCACATAGCTCTGTTTATTCACCACGGAAACATGTTTGTTAGCTGATGATTTAGGGAAAAGTAATGTAGCGAGAAAAGGCGCATACATAATTTATCATTTTCCTCCAGAAAGCTTTTATCCTGAATTCATACCTGAGAGTGACAAAGTCTACAAATAGTGATGGAGTAGTGTTAACAGTAGCAATCATCAAAAACAATAGTGAGGCCTGGCCGACGTGGCTCAGTGATTGAGCATCCACCTATGAACCACGGTTCGACTCCCCGTCAGGGCCCATGCCCAGGTTGGGGGCTCGATCCCAGTGTGGGGCGTGCAGCGGGCAACGGATTGATGATTCTCTCTCGTCATTGATGTTTCTATTTCTCTCTCCCTTCCTTTATGAAATTAATAAAAATATGTCATTTTTAAAAATCAGTAATTAAAAAAGAGTGAAGCAAGTGTTAACCAAACTATTCTTTAAATTTTCAAGGCTCTTTAAAGATGATCTCAGTTTTAAGATGATTAAGACCTGGAGAGAAAAGTACATATTTATGTAAAAAGATACAGAGGAAAGATCAAAGTAAACAAAAATCACACTGAGTACCCAGAACTTGGTTTCTAATATCATTCTCCAAAAAAAAAGGAACCAGTGCTTTTGATGAAAGGGCTGGTTCTAAGGCTGGGGCAGGAAATACACACGACAAGCTCAGGGCTCATCCTGCCTGACAGGAAGTAAGGACGTTTTTTCAAAAATAAAATGATGGGCGTGTGAAAGGGATGCAGAGGCCAATCAGGGAGCTCCCAAGGGCCACACCTAGAACAATTTCAGTATTAGAATAAATAACATAGTAATGGATGATAACCTGAAGTACAAAATAAATATCTGGGTCCATATTATATAAATAAATGACTGCTAAGTTAACCAATGGGAGAGAAGAGAAAAATGCCTCATACAAATGAATTCCAACTAATTTATTATATAATTCCCCACTCGAGCAGGTAAAAATAATTCCTTACCCCGTAAGTGCGGGCTTTGTATAGTCACTTGCTTCCAAAGAATACTGTAGAGAGAGAGAGGAGAAAAGGCATCACTTTCAGAGGAGAAATCTGGCAAACACCACCTGGACCACCTGATCAAGGTTAACATCAAAAGTGACACGTAAATGTGGATCCTACAAACCCTTGATGGGATGTGATGAGAATGCACTTTCCCCCTATGGTCTTCCTCTAAAAAAACCATAACCGCAGTCTAATCATGAGGAAAACATCAGACAAACCCAAACTGAGGGATAGTTAACTAATACCTGAACAGTACTCCTCAAAATTATCAAAGTCTTCAAAAGCAAGAAAAAGCTGACAAATTGTCACAGTCAGGGGAGCCTAAGAAGACATGACTAAGTGTGATATGGTATCTTGGAATGGAAAAAAGACATTCAGTGAAAACTAAGAAAATTTGAATAAAGTATGGACTTTAGTTAATAATAATGTATCCCCCCCCCCCCTTTTTTTTTAGTTCTGACAAATGTGTCACCGTAAAGTAATATCTCAACAAAGGAAGCTGAGTACAGGGTACACAAGAACTGTCTTTGTCCTATATTTGCAACTTTCCTATGAATCCAAAACTATTCTAAAATTTAAAATTTACTGGGAAAAAAAAATCAAATACCTGAAGTGAGTAAAGAGTTGACAATTTTCAATAAATAATAGATTCATAAATGCTAGAACAAATAAAAATTGACATCATACTTTGATTCTAGTTACCATCTCATTACTCGATTGTGTAATGTGTTTTAGTTTAGTGTATGTCTCAAACATTTTGAAGACTAAACAATAATACAGCCTTGTACCAATTCTACTCCCAATTTCTCTCGTTCCTCTCACCTCCTGATTTCAGGGACTTTAGGCACTTTAAAAAGTTTTAGAGCCATATAATCTGCTGTATATTTTTATTTAAAATTCACTTTAATAGCAAGAGTAATTTTCTCTGATTACTGTACTTTTCCCCATTTTTGTCATGTGACCAACTACTATAGTATAGTATAGAAACAATGTTTGAGGTCAAAACTACTTTGACTATACACTATGGTCACATTTTATGTAACTTGAAATAGTAAAAAATAAGCATGTTAAAATCCCAATTTATGTAAAAAGTTTGAAATAATGTTAATTCCTCAAATTAAAAATTGATGAAGAATCATGTAAGTTGAAACCTGATTGATCCATTTAAAACTGTGTTTACACTGCCACCACATGGTGGCGCCACATCAGCTGGTGAAGTGTAAAGCCTTGACAAACCTCGGATTAGTCTTCAATTGACTGGCGCTTGAATTATATGTGACTTCATCAGGAACACAGCCTACATTCTAATTCTACCCTGCATTTTTCAAATGAGGTAACTGGAGTCTGTAAGGTAAATTATTCCCCCAAGTCCACACAGCTGGGAATAGACTAGAATGTACTTTCTGTCACTTGGTTTTGTGCCATATCTATCTATCTATCTACCCACCCACCTACCTACCTACCTATCCACTTATGGATTAATTTCTACAACAAGAAAATTTTATGAGGGAAAATGGACCTCTGAATGTCAATTTAAATTTCATGCATATAAATAAATGTCCAAAATATATTATTAAAATATTGACTAAGTATAATTTTCCTTTTTTAGATCCTTGGAAATTTTTCAACATGGTTTTTGCTTAGCAAAATTTTTGCTGATGCAAGTATGAGCCATTAAAAGAATGAATTAGAACTATACAAGGTGACTTGGAGGGATTTTCATTGTTGAATGAAAATATAACAAGTAAAAAAAGATTATTAGCACAATCCCATGCTTATAAAACAAATGGCAAAAATTTAAATACGCTGTATAGTATGCATACAAGTGTACATGTCTGTAAATATAGCTATATAGAATTATTTAAATACAGTGGAAAATATAAGTGATAAAATCTTTAACACGAGTTTTTTTTAATTGGAATATGGTAGTGGGCAAAAGTAGGTGTACAGTTACTAGTATGGAAAAAGACATGCAGGTTATGGTTACTACAACAGCTTTACTATCTCAAAAGAATGCCCCATTGTCACAACGTAAACCTACTTTTGCTCATCCCCGTATAATTGACACATCACATTGTAAGCTTAAGGTTTACAACATGTTGATTTGATACATTTATATATTGCAATATGATTACCACCACAGTGTTAGTTAATACCTCTATCACATTACATAATTATCTTTTTAATTTAAATTTTATTTTTCAATTACAGTTTGCATTCAGTATTTTTTCCTATTAGTTTTAGATGTACAGCAGAATGGTTAGACAATCATATACTTTACAAAGTGTTATCCCTAAGTACCCAACCAGCATCTTACATAGTTCTTGCTATTTCTTTTTTCAAATGAGTTACTTTTACTGAAAAAAGATGTGGATTCACATGAGGGGGAAAGTAGAAGAAAGTCAAACAAACAGGAAAAAAATTGCACACACATGAAATTTTTACATATGGTAATTTTTATACACATTGATATAAAATTATGTTTCTGTAAATATATGTATACATATATACATTTAAATACTTTGTTTTAAAATAAATAAAATTCACTATATAGAAAGATAATTAAATACAATTTACTATAAATAAGGACAAAATAAAAATCAAGAAAAATAATTTGTGATAAAAATTACAGCTAAGCTAACTTACCTCTTAAAAAAATAAAAAACCTACAAGCAATGAAAAATAAAGCAAAAACAATAACCAAGTTGAAAAAAAAATGAGCTAAGACCACAAAGAGGCAGTTTACATAAAAGTTAAAAACAAATGCTTTTATATAAAAATACTTATTCCCATTTGTAATCAGGGAAATGCAAATTAAACCACAATGAAATTCTGTTTCAAATTTGTCATCTTGGCAAAGAACTAATCTATCTGAATGCCAAGTTTTGGCAAGAATATGAAACAACAGCAACTCCTCTAGACTGGTGATGAGCATATACAATCTCTTTCAAAAGCAAATTGGCAATATTTTGTAAAGTTGAAGGTGCCTAAATGTGGCAGATCCACTCCCTGCTCATGTGTTGATGGAGAGACATTTACAAGAGTGGTTATAGTAGCATTATCTCAAAGAGCCACAATTGGAAACAAACCAAATGGACATCAATAGTTGAACAGATAAATTGGGATATATTTATTTAATCGAGTACTGAGCTTTAAGATAAATGAATGAATTTGAGCTATATAGATATGAATGAATTTTCATAAAATAATGTAGTGGGTTAAAAGTAGACTATAGAAGAATACATGAAGATGACAATATTAACACAAAGTTTAAAAGCATGCAAACTAATATAAATACATGCATATAGTTTGGGAATTTATACGACATAAATATCTTTAAATTAAAAATATTAAATTCAGGGCAGCAAATACTTCTGAAAAAAGAAATAGGAAAATTCAATTAGAGAAAGGCATACATCGCATTAAACTATGATGTGAATGAGAAATACACTTTCATTGTGCCTCTGAGATTTGGAAGTTGTTTGTTTTACAACAGCTAGCCTATCCTGACGAAGGCAGGATGATAGGAGACTACCACAGAAATGTGGGCATGAGATGATGAAGTCTTAACTTGGAAAGGCCCTGGAAATAGACAAGAAAGATGTGAGAGACATTTTGAATGAAAAATCAGCAAAACTTGTCTCCAGTTGGATGTGGGAGGGAGGGAAGGTTAATACACAGGGTTGTATAAGGATCAAATAGAGAAAAGTATATAAAAAAGCGTTTAAAAAGCACAAGATGATGGTCAACGGTCAGAAAGAGAGGAGGTAATAAGAGGAGGACCCCACCGCTACCAGAGGCCGCCTTAGGCTGTCATGGTTGGACACCCATTTGTCTGTCCCTTCAGTGGCAACATCTTCAGATGAATAAAATGGCCTGATTGGTATATTTGTAGCTGGCTTTGGGCCTCTCCATAAAGCTGTGTGTTTGGTTTTGTTTTATTTACATTACTGAGAAAAAAAAAGTACCATGACTTATGTTGCATTATTTATGTAGCTGATTTAATTGTTTTTTATTTAAGCACTTTCCCAATAAATGCTAACTTATTTTCCCCTCCTGGAACATCAAGCCACTATGTGATGTTGTTAGAGGGGCATATTCTGACGTATGGGTGTGGGAAACACTGTCACATGAAAGAAATTATCCCCCCCATGTCCCCTAACATTATGCTTATACTTGTCACTGCCTCCTTTCTGTAGGCCTCCAGAAATTACTTGACCAATAACTCTCCCTTCCCATTTCCAAAACCCAGCTTCAAAAAATAATCTGTAAGTTACTTTTCCTAAGATATAAATGATCATCAACAGTTTAAATATGACTTTTCCCAAGAATGTTTTTTGCATTAATAAGTCACAGCTTTAAGGTAAAAAGGATGAAGGTTTAGAAATAAATGCATTAGGAAACAGAAAAAAAAATACACATACTGAATAAACCTAAAAGTTCATTATTTGAAACAAGAAAAGAAAACAATGAAGTAGAGAAGGCATTAGCTAATGTAATCAAGTTAAGAGGGAAGAAATATGCCAATAAGGAAAGAAAATGGGAAAATAAATGCGGAGTGAATTTAAATAATTGTAAGGGGTTATTTTGTTCAACGGCGCAAAAATATTTGAAAACATCGGTGAAAGAGATAAATTTATAAGAAAGTATAAATTATCAAAACAGGCCACAGAAGATGTATAAAATATTAATGAAAACAGGGAAATGAACAAAGATCTGTCTTGTTTTCTCTCTCCTCCCTAAACATGTGCAAGGCCCAGGAATTCCACCAGGGTATTCTCTGAAACATTAAAAAACAGAGAACTCCAACCTAATTAACTGTACCAGAATTTAGACAAGTAGGAAAAACTTCAAAATTCTTTTTAAGGAACGAGCATTATATCATGACCCAAACCTGACAGAGATAATATAAAACCAGAAAACAGATTTATTTTACTTATGAAAAATTATTTTCAAAACTCTAAGAAATAAGTAAAATTGATCATTTAAAAAATAATAATAAATGTTGACTAGATAAAGTACATACCAGAAATGCAAGACTGTTTCAGCAATAGCAAGTCTAATGAGAAAAATAATATACTCATTATGACAGATGCTGAAAATATATTTATTAAAATACTAACATCTATTTATACTAAAATTTCTTAATAAAAGAATACTAGATATAGTCAACATTTTTTACTTGATAATTTAGTAAAGTCACTTGGATATATTCTTTCTACAGTCATGTGCTACATGACGCCTAACTGCATATAAGACAATGGTCTCATAAAATTATAGTGGAGCTAAAAGAATTCCCATCACTTAGTGACATCACAGCTGTCATACAGTCATAGCACAGTGAATTGTGTTTGTGGTGACGCTGGTCTAAGCAAGCCTACTGCGCTGCCGGTTGTATAAAAGTATAGCACATGCATTTATGTACAGTGCATAATACTTGATAATGATAATAAACAACTATGTTACTGGTTTATTTATTTACTATACTTTTTACTGTTATTTTGGGGTATACTATTTCTACTTATAAAAATAAGTTCACTATAAAACAGCATGCCATGTTACCCTGGCAGCAGCCGCATACAACTCTTATTTACCTCCTTCATTGATTGCATCATTTTCTACTGTGCTTGATTTAACCTTGTGTTTTATTCATCATGGCCCCTAAGCCTATATATCCACTGCTTATATTGCCAATAAGAGGCCACATCGAGTGTACAGCTATGGCCTCGGTCTTCACATTCACTCACAACTCACTCACTGACTCACCCAGAGCAACTCCCAGTCCTGTAAGGTCCATCATGGTAAGTGTTCTGTAAAGATGTACCATTTAAAAAATATTTTATACTGTATTTTCATTGTACCATCTCTATGTTTAGATACACAAATACCATTGTGTTACAATTGCCTACAGTATTCAGTACAATTACATGCTGCAGAGGTTTGTAGCCTACGAGCAATAGACTATACTCTAGAGCTAAGGTGTGTAGTAGGCTATACCATCTAGGTGTGTGTGTAAGTGCATTCTATGATGCTTACATAATGATGAAATCATCTAATGATGCATTTCTTAGAACATAGCCCTGTTATTAAGCAACACATGATTGTATATACAGAGAGTAAACATTTTGAAATGTAAAAGAGAAAATGTAATAGCAACAAAAGGATCAAATACTAGAAAATAAACTTAATAAGAAATGTGTAAAACTCTGTAAGGGCAAGTTTAAAAGGATACTGAAGGAAACATACATAAACATTCACAAGGTATATTGTAGTCTTAAAGAGAACAGGTACATTATAACTATATTGTGCCTAAAGTAACCTTATCATTTTGTCATTATCTCAATAATATTCCAATAGATCTTTTTTTCACTAAACAAGTCTGTAATTATCACATGTGAAAATAAACACATGAATAGTTAGAAAAATTGTGTGGAAAAAAAAACACCAGCCATGCGGGGAAGATTAACCCTACCAACGGTAATTAAAATAGTGGTGTACTGGCATATGTACATATAAACAGACCGATGAAATAGAAGAGTGGGTTTATAAATAGAATCCCCAAATAAAGTTTAGTAAATGACAAAGGTGGGATTTCACATCATTGGGGAAAAACAGAATATTCAATGAATAATTGTGGGATAATTGAATATCCGAAAAAATAAAGTTAAATTTTCACCTCATCCCTTACATCAAAATAAATCCAGATGGATCAAAAATTCATAAATGAAAAAAACTGTAGCATTATTGTAAGAAAATGGGAGGCTTTCTATAAAATCAGAGAGGAGAAAACTTTTGTAACTTTAAATATATTTTTTGAATTTGCATGTAAAAAATTCTGTAGCTGAAATTCAAAGATATCTACAAACTGAGTGGAAATTTTTGTGTCACGTTATGAACTGAATGTTAATAGCTTCACATATAAGAGCTACAAATGAATCTTTTTAAAAGACCTTTAAATGCAATAGAGAACAGAAAAAAACAACCCAGTAATGAAAAAGAAAATGCTTACAACTATTAAACATTTGAAAAGATGTTCCACTTCACTGTAAGAAAATTGCCAGTTAAAATGAAAGAGAGATGCACTCCCCATATTTCACCTTTATGCTGTCCAAGATCAACAGATTTGATAATACACTGTTTTGGCAAGTATGTGGAGAAAACCACACACTGTTGTACAGACTTTCTGGAGTCCCTAGCATCTTTTAAATTAAAAAGTGTGCAGGAAATTCAATAAAAAATAATATAATATAATAATAAACAATGCAGTGCCTACAAAAAAAGTGTGCATGCTGGTTGGCATGTCATCATCATTTCTTGTCATTAACCTTACAGGTATACATGCGCACGTGAACCAAAATACAGCAAGTTCTCACTTAATGCTGTCAATAGGTTCTGACTTCAAGGGAAACAACGTATAATAAAAACAAGTTTCTCATAAACTAATGAAATAAACAAAAGTTAAGCTACTATGGCATCTCAGCAACATCACAACGAATGACGTTGACTGACACAACCTGTTATGTGTACAAAGATATTCACCGCAGCATTGTTTTTACCAGCAAAAGACCAGAAACAACCAAAATGTTTAACAAAGGTGGACTGTTAAATAGCAATACCAGAGCACAAGGGGTGTTTTAACAGAATGAGGCAATTCCATGTTGTCACAGAATGACTTCCGAAATATATTGTTACAATTTATGTATAAAGAAGTTTAATGTGTATTTGTGTATATGATCACATATTCATGGAATATCTCTGGAAGTCTACAAAAGAAACTGGTATCAGACAAAGCTTTCGGGGCACTCCTGGGAGGCTGAGGGCTTGGTTCAGGGGAAACTTATTGTCTGCTATATGTTATTTGGTACCCTTTTAATTTTGTAGTATGTGTGTGTATGCATTACATATTCAAAAATTAACTCCAACAGTAGATTTTTAAAGATATTCAAGAGCAGAGCAGATAAGTAGTGATAAGTAGAATGTTTTCTTTTTTTCTGTTCTTCTTATATCAAAGCACGTGTGGTAATTGTTTACTTCTATTTGGGTCCTGAGGACTTACTATCAGGAATAAGACTAATATTGCCAGTATAAATAGGGATTGGGGAGAAGTCCCAACTAGGAAAGAGCTTAGGAAATTCTGGAAATTTACATTTTAGATGTCACTATCATCATTATGGCTTTTAAAACTTGTTAAAAGAAAATGTATTGCCCTAACTGGTTTGGCTCAGTGGATAGAGCATCGGCCTGTGGACTCAAGGGTCCCAAGTTCGATTCCGGTCAAGGGCATGTACCTTGGTTGCGGGCACATCCCCAGAGGCAGCTGGTCGATGTTTCTCTCTCATCGATGTTTCTAACTCTCTATCTCTCTTCCTTCCTCTCTGTAAAAAATCAATAAAATATATTTTTTTAAAAAGAAAATGTATTGCCAAGTTTTCTTAGCACTCAAGTTATCCAATACTAGGTAATTGTGTTAGTAAAAGCTGTTTGAATCCTATTCTTCAGACCACATTAAGAAATCAGCAAAACCAGTCATCATCTGTTTATCCAGAAGAGTAAGAAGATGGTGGGGAGATTAAAAATAATGTCAAGTAAGAAATGGCTGAGGAAAATTGCTTTTATTCTGTATAGCTTCAGAGGAAAGAATGAGGATCAGCGAGTATAGTTACAGGAAGCAGAATTTGACTCACTGCAAGGAAGACATTTCCACGATGGGAACAGTTTGAAAACGTACTGGGCTCTTCTATTGTTATTTGAGTGTTCCCTCTCTAGAAATGCTCAATCAGACCACATTACAGCAAGAAATAGCCATGCACATTACAAGTATTGTCAGTCCGAAATATGACTATGTCTTTGAGAAAGGCTTTAAAAATAGTCTACTCCCTGCTCAGTTCCTTATTCTATTACCTCATCTTCTAGGTCAAGGTATCCAGAATTATGACAGTTCAGCAATGAAGCAAATGTTTATCTCTTGTAAATTTAATTCACTCCGTTGACCTAAAAAATGCCGGGATAATGCTGTTATTGACACACTGGAAGTTCAAAGATGTGGTCAGCACTATTTGTCATTTTTGTGCTATGACTAAACTTTCTGAAGTTAATGGGCTTAGAAGACAGGACATCATTTACCTGAAGTTATTTAGCAATAAAGTAGATTTTATTTATTCACATTTGAAATTTATTTAACAGGTAACCTTTTCATCCACTGTTTAGCTATATTCACAAAGGAAGAATGCTGCAAAGATCCTCATTTATAATTTAGTCTTGCCTCAGGAATTCTCTCTATCCATTTACAAGAAAATGCAGGCAGATACTATGTTCAGATTACTCTCTAAAGATCAATAACTGAATTCATCATAGCTCACAAAATTGTCCCCACCCCAGTATTTTTCTTTTTTTAAAAAAATATATTTTTATTGATTTCAGAGAGGAAGGAAGAGGGAGAGAGAGATAGAAACATCAATGATGAAAGAGAATTGGCTGCCTCCTGCACGCCCGACAATGGGAATAGAGCCCGGGCATGTGCCCTGACCAGGAATCGAACCACAGTCTCCTCATTCATAGGTCCACGCTCAACCACTGAGCAACACCAGCCAGGCCTTTCATTTTTCTGACTAATAACACTACTTCTCTTCCAGATGTCTAGGCTTTGACCTGAACTTCTTTAGAGCCAGTTGTCACGTTGGCAATAAACCACAATTGCTAAGGCATATTTTGAGGTATCTGTCCCTTTGTTCCCAATCCATCACAATCTCTGAAGAAAGGGGCAGGCCTAGATCACCACATTCCATATCATGTACCTGGTACTGATCCCTGACTCCAGCCTGGCACCGACTTCAGCTGTTTAAAGACATATTGTCCACCCACATCAAGGTCAGCCCACCCACAGTGTGGCCAGTGATTTGGGGGAGAAAAGGCCATCTGGACCAATCCGCTGTTGCAGGAATTTTAGAATTAGGAAGCCGAGACCAGCTAGAGTAGTGGTGGCTGAGGGCTTACATGGTAAAGGTGCAAGTGAAAGTTATGGGCTGGAAATCCCAAGCATGGGAAGATGGTGGAGAGGGCGTGGAAGAAGGAGCAAACCTGTGGAGAGAGGCAGAGGTGAGCAGAGACATCTCCTCATTCCTATGTGGAGCAGCCTTGGGGAATGACAGTCTGGGTTTCCAATTTAAATGTCTAGAAGGTCTGTCTGAATGATAGCTCTCTTCTTGAATTCTCATGAAAAGTCCCTCTGCCATAAATACTCCCACGCATTTTTGTTTTATGCAGCTTGAATGGCTATTGCCCCCTAGTCACCTGAAGAGTCCTAGTTCAAACTGTGTATTTCACAGTGTCCCCATGTTCCCTTTCTGTGGACATTCCTCTAATTTAAGCCATCACGATCTTTCATCCCTTCACCAAGATGATTGCAATAAATTCAACACCATTATCCCAACAAACCTCCATGCATCTAGTTTTCTGCATCCTCTCCACCAGGCTGATCTTCAAAAAGCCCAACTTTAATGAAATCACTCAGAAACCTCCATGAGTTCCTATTGTCTAGCACATGAAGCTCAAAATACTTTCATCCAAGGCCAACTTATCTTTGCTATTTTGCCTTTCACTACTTGTAAACACACACTCATCCACACACATAGGTTTTTTTCTCTCATTTGATTGTTTTTGGTATCTGCACAATGTCAAAGTTTACTATTGTAGGGCTGGTCCACTTTGTATTATACACAAGCTCATTCATTTGCATTTTTGCTTGTCAACAGACCCCCCCCCCCCCCTTTTTGTGTGTGCTTACCAATCAAGATAGTGTCTTGTCTGGCCACAAAAATATCTATGCATTATTTAAGAAATATGTATTACCTAGCAACTGTTTATAAAGCACTGGGTTGAATCCTGTGCAGAATACAAAGCATTTAAGATATCTACTCTTTGCTGAAAAAATGTAGAATCTAATTGAGCAAACACAATACAGATACCTGAAAAGACTGCCACATACCACGGCTGCATGATCGGTCTACTTGCCACTGCATAATAAGCCACCTGCTACATAAAGCGCCAAGGATGCCCACTGTATGCTTGTCCCTCTGTTGTTTACTTCATTATAGTAGTCTGTTAGCTCCAAGCTTGCTAGCACTCACTCAGACTTTTCCACATCAGATTTTTAAAAATAAAGCCCCAATAGCATATTTTCAGCCATTTAGAGATTGCTTGCTTTGCATGCCTCATAAAGTGCACCCAATATCTGCTAGCCAAGCCCGCGAGCTATAAAAGACCCCAAACTGCTACCACTCCACAGAGGGAGCTGCTGACAACATCATCCAAACACGTCAGCTGGCTCTCTGATTCCCCTGCGTCCTCTTCCCCTTCTGGGTGGTGGCCCCATATCCCTGTCTCTGGAAGACCCTGTCAAAGCACCACCCAAACGAAGCTCATTTGCGCCATTGCCGCTGCATGGTCTTGTTTTTTACTTGATTAGTCGCAAATTCTCAAGTTCACTACACCAGCCCAAAATGTGATGGCTTAAAACAATGAAAACATTTATTTGGGCCAATTTTCCATTTGAATAGAGTATAGTGGGGGTGGCTTATCTCTGGCCAACTTGGCACTAGTTGGAGAGGTTCAGCGGTGGGCCATCCACTTCCAATAGCTTCTTTAGTCATATGCTCTTGCTTTCTCTCTCTCTCTCTCTCTCTCTCTCTTTCTCTCTCTCTCTCTCTCTCTCTCTCTCTCACACACACACACACACACACACGCACACACACACACACACATACACGGTGTTGCCTTATTTTCCAGGGCCTTGTGTCTTGGGCCCATTTGCCACATAGGTGTGTTAGGGTTGTCAGCCTCGTTACAGGTTAAAGCAAGCATTCCAAGAGGCCCAGGAATAAGTTACAAGGTGTCTTATGATGTCTCAGAAATACCAGAATGACACTCAAGCAGCATTCTGTTAGTCAAACTCGTCACTAAGGACAACTCCAATTTAAGGGGAGGGGAATTAGACCCCACCTGTCAATGGAAGTCATAACAAAGAATTTGCTGCCATCTTAAATCTACCACAGTGATTACTTATTTATTAATGCACATTGAGTCATACCAACAAGCACTGTTTATACCCGCCCCCCCCCCCCCCAACAGGGGTCAGCAAACTACAGCCTGTGGGCCAAATCTGGCCCACTGCTTGTTATTATAAATGAAGTTTTATTAGAACACAACCACACTAATTTATTTACATATTATCTATGGCTGTTTTGTGCTACAACCACAGAGTTGAGTTGTCACAATGGAGACCCAAATTGTGAGACTAAAATATTTATTATCTGGTCCTTCACAGGATAAGCTTGCTAACCTTTTCTCTAACATGTAGTTATATCCTACTAATGTTCAATTTGATTTTTTTTCAAGTATAATTGTTAATGACAGAAATTTCTTGTGAAAATTCAACTTACAAACTTGCAACTTCCACACAGTAGTGAGTCTGTTCTCCTGTCATCAACAGATGGTGTCAGTGGTTGTCCTACTTACTTAGTCTTGACTACTGTCCTTGTGAGTTTGCTACGTATTTGCTGAATGCTTTTAGTTTTAAAATGTTCAATCGGTCGTCAACTTGTCACAACCAACAAAAGCAAAAAATAATAAGTATGTTAAAAAGAGTAACAAAAAGTGACATATGATTATTACAAAAAGTAAAAATAATTTGAAAAAGTGAAACCCATATGAAAATACACTTGTATTTGTGTATATGAGATGAATCATTAGAAGGAGAGATTCTGAGGCTGTAAGAGTGAATCATGCAACATGTGAAAAGTGCTTTGCCTGTGTGATGGACAATAATCAGCAAGCAAAGTGTAAAAATGACACAATGTAAAAACACAGCTGAGGCTAAAGGAGCAATCTTACAGCTTTCTATCTATTAGCCTAATGTCTGTTGGAGAGACCATGACCAGATTTTGTAAATTTGAAGGCCAAGTAAGCACAAGGCCAAGAATGACCTTGGAACTTTTGAAGGAAGATATATTTCCATATGTCCAAGGCCCCACTGAAATCTGCATAATATCAAAGTGAGGAGAGTGTGAATACACAAACACAATTCCTTACAAGGAGGAATGTTCCCCTCCTCAGCAGACTTTCAGGATAGACAAAACTGGTCTTTTTTTTTTTTTTTTTTTTTTTAAAGATGTCTGACAACATGCATAGGATCAAGAAGGAAAAAAGAATGCCTACTTTCAAGCTGCAAAGAACCAGCCAACTCTCATTGGGGAAAAATCCTTCCACGAACTAAAAAAAATTTTAGAACAAACCTGATCTTTAATACTTTAAAAACATATTTTCTGAATTTCGATTCCTGAAAGAAACAAGGAAACAGACAAGCAAACCAGCATCCACACTCAAATGTGTGATATATCACATCTTAACCCAGTGACTTCCACCACGCATTCACTTTCATTGCAAATCTTTTGATGTAATTTGTGATTCGTTGTGATTGTAAACTCGGCTGTTAAGAAAACTTTTATTAACAGCATCTACTTATTTTTATAAACTGGGATTTTTTTTCAGATCTGTGCTACCAGAATAAAGATACAGAAATATTTTGAAAGCTGAAGACTTTCAGTGTCAACTATAAGACTCAAAGCTCTTTTTGTGTGCATAGAAACAGCCTCCTGGTTTTTACTGATTGACATTATTGTAAGTTCTATAAAACACTACCTTTACCTGCTTTTTTACATGGAATTCCACATAAGGCTTCCTGTGGGGGAAAAGTGTTCTACTGTTTAAAAGCTTAAAAATTATGACCATAAATAACAGAAACTATGGAAGATTTCTGAGCAGGAAAGTTACATAATGAAAGTGGTGTTTTAGGAATGTATTAATCTGGTTGTATGTCAGATAGATTCCCCAGAGACCAGTTAAAAAGACACTGTGAATGGCGTCCTGTGAAAATAACCATTATAATACAATAGAAAATGGAACTAAGCCCTATTATATCTGTTGGAAATTGTGAGAAGTATAAAACAAAGCGGTTGAAAAATTATGTTTACATAGCAAATCAGCATACCTCCAAGCTTTTTTATTTCTTCTATTTTGTGTTTAAAAAATGTAGAAGAGGAAAATACGATACTGCAAAAGTGTTAAGATGGATCCCAAATGAAGAAAAAAAAAGACCTAGCAATTGTTATTCTATTTTGTCTAAAATGCTTCTGGTTGGTTTAAGAGCATTGACTAGGTATAAGAGCTTCTTTGACTGAGCTTCTAACAATGAAACACTCCCTAGGCTCCATTTTAAACCCCAAAGTGTGTCTTCTTGAAGTTGTAAAATCATTCTTAAGTATAACAAATGATCATTGTAGAAAAATTATAGAAATACATACTAGTATAAGCAAGCAAAAAATAAAATTACTTGTAATTCTACGATCTAGAATAGTATGGGTCTGGAAGACTATATGCTTTTTAGTGTGCGGTCTCCGAGATATTAGTCTATACAAATATCCTGTATAATAAAAGGCTAATATGCAAATAGACCAAACGGTGGAACAACCGAACAACCAGTCGCTATGATGTGCCCTGACCACCAGGGTGTGTGCGGGGAACATGGCGGGTGTCGGCAGCAGGTGGCAGAGTGTAGAACATGGTGGGTGCTGGCCACGGTGGGATGGTGGAGCAGGTGAGCGGGGGTGCCAGACCAAGGCAGGGCATCGGTTGCTGTCACTGGGGCAAGCCTCTGGTGGTTACTGAAAATTCTTTGCTGCAATGCACCGTGGTCCTGCCTGGTGCTCGCACCTGCTGCCAGCGCCTGGCACCGGTCCCAATCGCTTGGCACTGTCAGCGGCTACTAGTGGCGGCTGCCAGCCCCAATCGCCCCTGAGGGCTACTCCACCTCCCCCTACTCCTGAGGAGTGATCGGGGGTAGCAGCCGCTGCTTGCACCTGCTGACAGCACTGGCCCTGCTCACACCTGCTGCTGGTGCCGGCCCCAATCGCTCGGCACCATCAGCAGGTGCAAGCGGGGCTGGTGCCATCAGCGTGTGGGAGCGAGGGCGGCAGGAGCAGGGCTGCCGCAGACAGGGAACCTGGAGCCTTGGTGGGAGGGGCCAGAAGGAGGAGTGGAAAATGGGCCAAGACCTGCCCCTGTGCCCACCGCAGCCTCGCTGCCCACAGTTCCTTTCAAGGTGCACAAATTCATGCACTGGACCCCCAATATACCAATAAGCAAATAAGGTTTCAAATAAAATAGGATTATACTCTACATTCAGCTAAATGTTTCAGAAATGTGTCACTTATAAATGTATCCCAAATATATTGAATATTTAGCAGTCATCGAATAAATATCAATGGCCAGATATCTAACATATAATTTTAAGCAGACTAACTTAAAATTTAAATGTAACTCAAATTATGATCATAAGATGTGCATGATCTCCCAAAATAAAATAAATTTTATGTGTACCTAATCATAGGTTTTGAAGTTTGTGTTTATAAATACCAGTCTTTTTTTCATTTCAACATGGGTTGGCTCCCAACGTATAAGAATTTGGTACCACATGGGTCCATCTGAGTATGTCACCATATTGGAATAAAATTGACTCTAGAGCATGCATATTTCATTCTCCAGATCATCACTAGTCCAGTATTTCCAATTGATGGTATCAGCCAGACCAGTCATATTTTGCTCCCTTAAATTGGTGTCTTCTCTCATAGCTCCCCCCTCCCTCACTCCCAGCAACAGTCATTAAAACTTTCTCTCCTTTCCTATTCTTCTGCTTACTGGTACTCATACTGCATGAGGATAGTGACCCCTAGCAATTCAATGACTGGCTCAAAGCACATAATCTGGTACTAGCAGATCCAGGGTTTGACTTCTTGCTCCTGAATTTTTCTCCTGGGTGTGTACAAGGGTTTTTGCCACCACATCTATTACCTTATACTAAAGGGTCAACAATATAGATCCTGGAAGCCCTCATTTACATGGTTTCACTTATAGCACTGGTTTTGTGACATGAGACCTGAGGGTAGCATGGGGCAAAGATACAGATAACATTACACACACACACACACACACCAGAAAAATGAAAATAGCATGTTATCTCTGAATTAAGACCATCCTATAGCCCTAGCCGGTTTGGCTCAGTGGATAGAGTGTTGGCCTGCAGACGGAAGGGTCGCAGGTTAGACTCTGGTCAAGGGCATGCAGGCTCCTCCAGGTTGCAGGCTCCTCCCCGGCCCTGGCCTGGTCAGGGCACTTGCAGGAGGCAACCAATTGATGTGTTTCTCTCACATTGATAGGTCTCTCTGTCTTTTCTCTCTCTCTTCCACTCTCTCTAAAAATCAATGGAAAAAAATCCTTGAGTGAGGATTAGAAGAAAAGACCATAAAAGACTATAGTAAACAACATCATTTTTTCAATTATCAGCTTGGCAACAATAAAAAAGTTGAGCACCATTTTGCTTCCAAGGCTCTGAGGTAATAGGTACTCTTACACATTGTTAGCTGAATGACACAATGCTACAATCCCCCTGAAGGACATTTTAGCAATGTTTTTAATAGTTATAAATGTATTTACCCTTTGGCCAAGCAGTCTTACTTCTGGGAATATATCTTACTGACACATCTGCACACATCAAAATGATTTATGCCCAAGGTTATTCACTATTGCTTTGCTTGTAAAAGTAAAAGATTGGAAATAATCCAGGTATCTAGCAGCAGAGGAGTGGTCAATTAAACTACGGTATATGCACACATGGAATATTAGGTAGCTGAAAAAAGCAACGAGAAAGCATGAGATTCACTAACAGAGAAAGATCTCTAGGAAATATTGTCAAGGTCAAAGCTCAATGAGCAGAAGAGGGTAAGTGATATGTCACATTTTATATAAGAAATCAAGGAAATAATATCTGCAATTAATATAAGTGGTTAACCCTGGGGGGATAGAGAGTGAGGTGGACAACAGCAAGGTGGTAACAAGTCTTCTCAATGTATACTTTGTTAAGCTTTTCTTTTTCTTAGTTTTAAAAAAATCATTAGAATATATTACCTATTAATAACAAAAAACTAAATAAATCATTGTTTTAGTTAAATGAAAAGAGTGTCTTAATCCTTTCTGGTTTACTCATTTTAAATAAAAACATTGAGGTATCTTCTTATATAGGCTTTTCTGTTATACGAAAAGAGTAAAGAAAAACATTATATTAATGTACCAATAAATTCCCATAGCAATCATTTAGTAATTTGCCACATATGGACTTAAGAATCTAAGCATACCTAAGCAACACTGACTTTGCTGACTTTTCTCACTTTTCTGACTCTGTCTTTTCTGAAAAGAGTGATATGATAGGTCATCAAAACCTTCCTACTCCAAATATATCAATGTGGTGCCTTAAAGGGAGATGGTAAAACCACTTAAACTTTGATATGGATAACAGTTACTTTAACAAGTACCACAAAAAGAACAGGAAGATGTGACGTGATTAAGCTGAGAGGAAGAGAATTGTCAACAATATAAGAATTTTTAAAAAGCTGGTTTATGCATCAAACTAAAGTAATAATTTTATTAGAATAGATGGTTCAATTAGATGAAACAGACATAATTCATTAACTCAACAGAATAATTTTCAAATCATCACTTTACATATTACCACATGGACACATTCTTGCCTCTCACAGTCAGATTTTTATGAACCCTGCTTCAAAAGATTTCTATGATAAAGTGGAAGCAAAGAACACAATGATTTTATTTTTTAAAAAATATATTTTATTGATTTTTTACAGAAAGGAAGGAAGAGGGGTAGAGAGTTAGAAACATCGATGAGAGAGAAACATCGATCAGCTGCCTCCTGCATACTCCCTACTGGGCATATGCCCTCAGCCAAGGTACATGCCCTTGAGTCCGCAGGCCGATGCTCTATCCATTGAGCCAAACTGGTTAAGGAGAACACAATGATTTTAGAGTTACAGATAAACTTCACATTAATGCTATGCTATCAGAATTATGACTTGTTATTATACATATTATTATTATTAATAAAATGAACACTAACTGTGATTTTAGAAAGATCACTTACCCATCTCTGAGCCCCAGTTTCCTTACTTGTCATAGGATGAAAATAAAACCTTTTTCATAGGGTTGTCGCAAGGAATAAATGAAATAGTGTATTTAATAGTATGCTGAAATCATGCTTGGTGTACAGTAAGTATTCACTAAGTGGTGGCTATTATTTTGGTCTTATTTAAATGTCAACAATCCTTTAAGACAGAATGTATTGATTTTTACTATTTAGTTACATGTATATGTAAGTTATTATATAATTTTATTATTTTTGTAATAACAGAAGAATGCGTATGATATGCAAATTGTAAGGTTGGGAAATGAAATTCAATGAACACTACAATTTAAAAATTCTCTGGTAAAATAATAGCAAGAAATGCATAAGCATATTAGCATTGGAAGTATTGGAGTCATAAAACTATTAGTAATTATCTTTCCTCTATTTCCTAAATGTTTAAAAAATATTTTGTAACTTTATAATGACAACACAATAAATATAATAAACTGGGAAGGGAGCAGAAAGAAGATAAGTGGTCAGAAATAATAAACAATCTTGATTCAGATTATAGTTGAGTTTTTACCTCCACCCCACATCCAACACACAAATACCCTCCATATACCACTACGATTGAAAGTAAACTTTCTAGGTTTAGCTACATAAGTGTGGTTTTAGAAGGAGACAGTGACTATGTAAGAAGATGAAGGAGAATATATGAGAGAGAAACTAAATATTAAAATATTACCATGTGTCAGATACTGCTAGTTGCCTTCCCAATCTCTTCTCCTTTAGTAACAGAATCTCAATTTTGTCTGACAGCAATATGTTCTGTTAAAAATACCTTCCTAGATTCCCTTGCAGCTAGGGCTGGCCATGACCCACTCTGGCTAATGAAGTAGCATCAGAAACTACCAGGAGAGACTAAACTGGCCTTCTGCTCCTTCCTCCTTCTTCCTATCAGGAATGAAGATCTGCTGCCTGGTCACAGCAATCATTTTGCAATTGTGCTTATGAAAGTTACAAGCTACGCCTGGCAGGACAGAAGTGTGTGAGCTTGGGGCTCTGCCAGGCTCATCAAGGAGCTGCATCTTCCTGGATCAGTCTTCTTGTTAAGTGAGAAAATTGAGTTTCTGTATGTGAAAGCTACTGCGAGAATGTTCTGCTTTTTGCAGCCAAATAAATCCTAACCGATACACATGAACTTCCAGTTATGCCTACGGCTCTTTGGAGGGAAAGACCCTTTTGGAACCTTGGCTAACAACAGGCAGAGTCAGAGTTCAAGAGACCTGGAACAGGCCACACTAATGCCACTTAGTCATTGTGTATTCATTTAGCTGAGGGCTGTATTTAGCTGTGTGGACTCTGTTCTGGAATGCCATCCAGGACTCATTGTACTTCTGACACTCCCCCCCCCCCCCCTTTTTTTACCATGGAAAAGTCTACATTAAAAAGGCCCATAGGTGACATACTTTTTAAAACACTTGTCTTTGTCTAAATACATGGATTGTGTGCATGAATGTTAATCAGTTACAACAGGGCTGTTTCAGGCCAAGGATATTGTTCCACAGCGTAACACAGGAAGTAACAGAATCGGTGATTTCTGTAAGCAGGAAGACACACTTTCAAGGAGTAGTCTACCTGGAAGCTGTCTTCTTCCTCACCCCTCCCCACCCTTCAAATTCAGGACTATAAACCCCTCCCCATCACTACAGCAGAACAAATACAGCACAAAGAAAACCCCCAAAGAGAGAAGGCATATTCCCGAACATAAGGGAACTGTGATCTGCCTGTTGCAGAGTGGATACCAATTTCGGCAGAATTCGTATTTGCCTTGGTGTGAGGTTGTAGTTAGCAGTGTGGTTGGAGAGTCAGGACTTACTCCCATGCTCCCACCACTACATAGTATGGTCTCATTTTATTTTTTTAAAAGTGTTTTTATTGATTTCAGAGAGGAAGGGAGAGGGAGAGAGAGAAACATCAATGATGAGAAAGAATCATTGATCTGCTGCCTCCTGCATGCCCCCTAAGGAGATTGGAGCCCGCAAACAGGCATGTATGTGCCCTTGGCCAGAATCAAACCCTGGACCCTTCAGTCCACAGGCCAACGGTCTATCCACTGAGCCAAACCAGCTAGGGCTGACCTCATTTTCTAACTAATGACTTTAAGCAGTTATAGATAAAAGATGAGGAATTCTCAGCATGACAACAGAACACACTCCTCCCAGCGCCGCAGAGAGGAGAGCGCCCCACGCTGCTGCACAGGGCGCTACCCAGAACCTGCCTTCGGAAAAATCTCACGTGAAACAGAGCGGCTGCATCTTTCCATTCTTCCCACAATGGGATCCAGTTCTCCGAGTTTGATCCAGTCACGACTACTCGGTGAGAGAGAAGAGAAATCGAATAACAAGCACAATTCTTTTCACTGAAATAAATTAATACACACAGACAGCTCAATCGGAGAGGCATCATCAGATATGGCAATGGGGTAGTCTCCCCTCCTTTGCCAGGCAGGGTCCTGGCAGGCCATGGACTAGTATGGCACAATCCAAGTGAGTAATTTGAAGAGAGTTTAATAAAAGGACTATGTACGAGGACTTGGACAAGGTTTAGGAAATACCGGAAGGGATGGAACAGCCCCCTGCAACTTGTAGCAGCAGCGAGCCGTCCACACGTATAGGTCTAAAAGACCAAGGGGAGAGAGTTCCCCTGGGTACAGCTGTGAACTTCCTGACAGGAGCAGAGTCCTTTGATGGGGGCGGGGCACTCATTTTGAAACAACCTGGTAGAGAGGGGGAATAAATACCCGGACTTCCCTTTTCTTCCACCGTTGATTTCCTGTTGGTATTTCCCTTTAGCTGAACTCAGTTGAACGCCAATGGCCAAGGAACTCCATTGGTAGATTTTATGTTTCCGCTTCCGGTGGCGCAAAGCATAGTGGGAGTGGTGGGGGGTGGGGGTGGGGGTGGGGGTGAAGAGTGGATTTTGAAGGGCAGGTAGAAGATATCCAGCATATTCTAAATAAAGAGACTTTTAATGAAAGACTACCTACAGAGGTTTGGTCAGGGTTAAGAGACCTAAGAGAGAAGTTAGAGCACCCAGGAATAGCAACATCAGGAATTACCACCCATAGAATGGAAGGAACCATTAAGTAGAAATTACATTATTGTAGCCTTTTGGGGTGGGGGTGTGTGTGGGTGACTGTGATTTCAGGGAAATTCAATTCTTGTCGGAGCTGTGGCCTTGAAGCAACCAGGAAGAAAGAAGGGAATACTTTTGTCTCTCCTATTTGCCGATCTCTTGCCAACACCCCCTACTGACTCAATCCAACAAGAAACCAACCAGGAAGGAACCAGAGTGTTGACATCCCACAGGGATGCACCTACCAGGACACACAACAATGCCAGGGATGGTAGACAATGCCTCTAGGGAAGAGTAATTAGCACAGCACCTTAACAATATAGATTATTCCCTCTATCATATTATCTGTCTCTTCTTTACTTTGGGAATTGCTCACTCCTTTGGATTCAACAAACATTCACCAAGCACCTATTATGTGCCAGACACTCTTCTTAGCTGGAGAGATAGAACATGAAAAAGACAACAAGGTCTTGGGCTTCACGAAGTTTATTATATAGTTGGAGAGAGAAAGAAAATAAACAAGTACTAAAATAATACAAAATAATTTTAGATGGTGATAAGTGCTAAGAAGGCAATAAAATAAGAAAATACAATTGAGAATAAGATGATGCTTTAGGTGGGGGGAAGCACAAATATCTGAGAAGGAGTCATTTGAGCTAAGACTAGGTGATAAGAGCCAGCCATTCTAGGAACTGGAGAGGGAATAACATTACAGGCAGAATGAAGAGCAAGTGCAAAGAATGAGGGGGCAGAATAAGTTTGATATATTCAAGGATCAAAGTAAAGGACATTTTTATTTTTATTTTTTTGTTTTGTTTTAGGGACACTTTAGCTAGAGCATAAAGATAGAAGATAAGATTGGTGAGGTAGACAGTGACCAGACCAAGGAATGCTTTGTAGGGTAGATAAATGTAAAGAAAAGCTACCAGGAGGCTTATTGTGGAGAATGGACTGTGGGGGAGGGAGGGAGGAAGGGAAGGGCAGCAAGAATGGAAGCAAAGGGACAAGTTAGGAGGCTATTGTAGTAGTCCACGTGAAGAATGGTGAGTGTGAGTAGTAAGAGGTAATTGTACTGGTAATAATTTGAAAGGACAGATATCAGGATTCTCTGATAGATGGGACATGAGGGGTAAAAAAAAGGAAGTATACCCAAGTGTTTGGTTTGGGTAGGTGAGTGCATGGTTCTGCTACTTACTAAGCTGAAAGAGGAATGAAGTGTTTCCATTTAGAAACTTCTATGTAGACACACAGATAAATACTCCCAATCAGCCTACTGCTGCCCATTGGAAGAAGGTAACCTAACTGTATTGGGTTAAGTGGGGTCTCTCAAAAGTTCATGTCCATCCAGAACCTTAGAATGTAACCTTATTTGGAAATGTGGTCTTTGCAGAGGTAGTAAGGTCAGGATCTTGAGACAAAATCATCCTGGCGAGCCCCAAATATAATAAACGTTTGTCCTTAGAAGAAGAGGAGAGGACACACAGAGACACAGGGAGGAGACCATGTGAAGTAGGAGGGGAAGATGAGAGAGATACCACTGCAAGCCAAGGAATATCAAGTATGGCCAGTAGCCACTAGAAGCCAGGAAAGAGGCATGAAACAGATTCTCCTTGGTACTTCCAGAAAGAATCAACCCTGCCAACACTTTGACTTAAGATTTCTGGCCTCCAGAAATGTGAGAAAATAAATTTCTGTTGTTTTAAGCCACCCACTTTATGGTAATTTGTTACAGCAACTCAAGGAAGCTGATGCAGATTTTGATACTGGGGAGTAAGGTGTTGCTCTATCAGACACTCAAACAGATACTCTAAAATACTGTACACAGATACCTTAAAATGGTATCTGTTTTCGGAGTGATTTTTAAATTGGATAATGAATGGAGGCTGGAAGAATTTTACGATGCTTAATAGGCAAAGCTTAGATTGCCTTAAGGAGATAATTGGCAGAGATATGAATGTTAAAGATGCTTCTGTTGAGGCCTTGGAAGGAAATGCCAGTTATGTTATTAAAAACTAAAGGAAAGGCAGGGGAGAAGGGGGTAAGAGATCAACCAAAGGACTTGTATGCATGCATATTAGCATAACCAATGGACACAAACACTGGGGTGGTGCTGGCTTGTCCTGGGGAGGGGGGGGGAGTGGTGGGAGGAGGGTCAATCGGGAAAAAGGAGACATATATAATACTTTAAACAATCAATCAATCAATCAATCAAACAAACAAAAAACAAAACTAAAGGAAAGGCGATCCTTGTTATAAATTGGCAGTAAAGTTGGCTGGAAAGCAGAACTTATAAGTGATGAACTTGGATATTTAGCTGAGGCGATTTCCAAGCAAAGTGTGAAAGGTGCAGCCCGGTCCTCATTTACAGTAAAATGTATCAGGAAAGAGATAAATTGAGGAAGAAACTGTTAAGCAAAAATGAATCGGGACGTGATGATTTGGAAAACCCTCACTCTGTCCATATTGCAAAGGCCTACAGCATACACTGGATGGAATACCAAGGGTGTGGCTGGCAACCTTTTGCTGGAGAGATTAGGTGTATGACTCATACAACCAGTTGACCACCTCAGCAGAGTAGAGATAAGGTCACCCAGGCAGGATCTGTGCAGAACATTCACGTCTAATGGCATGGACCTCCTTGAAGTATGCGAAACCCACAAGGTTTTTGATAATGTTATATCAGCAGAAACACTGCTGACTTAGACTGAGAGGGACAAAGACTGGACAAATGAAGAATGGCCTTTAGACTTTTTGGATTCTACAGTCAGGAGATAGGATAGTATAACTACTCAGCTATTAACATGCATTGGTATTCAAGAAAAAGGAATAATTCTGAGAGCAGAGCTGTGAACACAGAAGCCAGAGAAGTGGGTCCCATGGCCCCTGTGGGCCCAGACAGTGGATTGAGCCACAGATGATTACTCTCAAGTCTTGAAACCTAATGGAATTTGCCCTGATGGAAACTTTCTTGGGACCACTGACCCTTTTATTTCTTCTGTTTTCTCTTTTTTTGGAACAGAAATGTCGAACCTACGTCTGGCTTATCACTGTATTTTAGAAAGAGGTCATTTGTTCTCTAGTTCACACTTCCACAAATGGAGAAGAATTTTCCCCTAAAATAGATCGTACCCAGTATGTCACTCATACATGATGAGATTTGGGACGTTTGATGCTGAAATGAGTTTAAAACTTTTAAGGATACTTTGATAGTCTGAATGGATGTATTTTGTACATGAAAAGAAGGACATGAATTTGGGGGGCAGTGTCAAAGGGAGGATTGTAGTGGTTTGAATGAGTCCTCCCAAAATTCATGTCGACCTGGAACCTCAAAACATGTTATTCAGAAATAGGATTGCCCTAGCTGGTTTGGCTCAGTGGATAGAGCGTTAGCTTGTGGACTGAAGGATCCCAGGTTTGATTCTGGTCAAGGGGACATGCATGGGTTGCAGGCTCGATCTCCAGTAGGGGGCGTGCAGGAGGTAGTCGATCAATGATTCTCTTTCATCATTGATGTTTCTATCTCTCTCTCCCTCTCCCTTCCTCTCTGAATCAATTTATATAGATAAAACCCTAATATGCAAATAGACCGAACAGTGGAACAACCGGTCGTTATGATGTGCACTGACCACCAGGGGGCACTCGTGGAACATGGCAGGTGTCGGACATGGTGGGATGGTGGAGCAGGTGAGCGGGGACACCAGACCAAGGTGGGCACCGGTCACTGTCATTGGGGCCAGCCTCTGGTGGTTACTGAAAATTCTTTGCTCCCACACGTCACAGTCCTACCTGGCGCCGGCCCCACTTGCACCCACTGCTGGCACCAGAGCCGCCACTTGCACCCACTGCTGGTACCAAGAGCCAGTCCCGATCGCTTGGCTCTATCAGTGGGTGCGAGCAGTGGCTGCTGGCCCCAATCGCCCCTGAGGGCTTCTCCACCTTCCCCTGAGGGGCAATCAGGGCAGCAGCTACAGCTTGCACCTGCTGATGGTGCTGGCCCCACTTGCACCCATTGCTGGTGCCTGCCCCAATCACTCCATGCTGTCAGCGGGTGTGAGCAGGGCAGGAGCCATCAGTGGAGGATTGGCCTAGAACCACCCCTGTGCCCACCGCAGCCTCATGGCCCACAGTTCCTTTCAAGGTGCACGAATTTGTGCACTGGGCCTCTAGTAAAAATACATTTTTTAAAAAAGAAATAGGATCTTTGAAGATGTAATTAGTGAAAGATATTAATATGAATACATCCTGAATTTGTGGTGGGCGCTAAAACATAACTTGTGTCCCTATAAGAAAAGAAGAATTCCCAGAGACACGGAGAGGAGGACATCATGTGATATCAGAGGCAGAGACTGGAAGGAAATGTCTACAATCCAAGGAATGTAAAGATTGCGTATACCACCAGCAGTGAGGAGACAGACATGGATAGGATTCTCCCTAAGAAGCCTCAAAAGAAACCAAGCCTGCTGATACCTTGATTTTGGACTTTTGACCTCCAGAACTATAAGAGAATAAATTTCTGTTGTTTTAGGCTTCTCAGTTTGTGGCCATTTGTTATGGCAGCCCTAGAAAACTAATAAGCTATCTTTGATTTTTCTGGTTGCTTTAAGAATAGTTTTTCTTTGTATTTGGTGTCCCACAGCTTCACTATGATATATCCAACTGGGTTTTTTATTTATTTATCCAGCGTGGAATTCATTGGGTTTCTTGGAACTCTCAGGGTTCCCATTTTTTAATTTGGTTTTGGCCTGGAAGCTCCTTATTCATTTGTTGTCTTTTCAGTGCTTTAGAAAGATTTTTAATAATAATTTTCTATAAATTTTTATTGTTTTAAGTGGAAGGGTTGGTGTAATTAGCCCAAACTGGCTTTATCAGGAAGAGGTGTTTCTGCCAGAATGATCTTTTAATAACCAAATCACATCATGTCAATATTCTGCTTAATATTTTCTAATGGCTACTTAAGCTTATGATCAAATCCCAAATCCTACATCCAACCCTGATGATCATGTCTGCGTCACACTCTTCATTCTTCTGGAACATTCTCTCCCTTTCAAGCCCTGCTCCCTGCCATGCTCCTAAGATGTCTGCAATGTTGTTGCAGAGATTATTTCAGGGAACAATTTCTCTCTTTCCCCTTAATATTTTCCCAGCTATTTCATTTTTTAATATTAAGATTCTAGTCAATGAAAAAAGGCTTTATCAAAGAAATTAAGAATAACTGGGAGAATTAATAATACAAGGCAGAAAAGTTTTCTCTGTATTTCCCACTTCATGCCATGCAAATAAAATTGTTTCTACCTCACTTAGTACAGTTCATTTCAATACATATTTATTGAGTGCCTCTACATAACAAGTATTGTAGATAAATTGGAGGTTCAAAGAACAATATGACATAATCCCTTCACCTCAAGGATTTCAAAGTTTGGTGAGGAAGACAGATGATAAGAAAATAATTTTAATATATTTTTGTTAGGTAACATTTTGCAGAAGGAGTTAGGGGTGCCCAGAAGAAGAACGCTTAGTCAAGGCTGGAATTTCAGGGGAGGCTTTCTCTATACCTTTCTGCCTAGTCCTGTGCAGTTCAGTCTGCCTAGCGTCTAGAGAAGAGTTTGGTCCAATTAAACAGGGTAGCAGAAAAGGTAATTTTAGAACTAAAGATGGTGTTGTCATTTGACAAGAACATAATCATTTATATTACTTAATTTAGCCAAGAGCTCTCTTGTTACACACAGTAACTAATGAGTTGTCCAACCTGTCTCAAAAGAGCAACTTGAAAATAATGATATTGCTAAGTCTATTGACTGGGAAGTAGACTTTGATAAACTTGTAAAGCAAAGCCTTCTCTATCTGTCTCAGAAAAGAGCTGCTCTCTTCAGGGAAGAGCAGTGATCTTCAAATTGGCATTTGTGTATATCTCGGAGCACCTGGATGCTTTCCAAGGCCTACACAGGACTGTGATTTTAAGGAAATCAATTTCTAGATCTTTAGCTTCTGTATGTATGCTCTCCTAAAACTCTGCTGAAATTGTCTTCTGTGCTTTCCCATTTTTGCATGTCTCCTTTTATAATCCCCCTTTTCACAATGAATTGAATTTTATTGTGTTATCTATTCCATGGTTGAAAAACTTCACCAAAAAAAAAGACAATTCCAAATATTGGTGATGGTGCTGAGAGAACAAAAAGCTCAAAGGACTGGTTAAAAGTTTTTTCTAAATCAGAGTGTTCCTTTTTATTTTTAATCAAAATTCAATGAGAATCCAAGAGCATACTTAATAAATAGACCAATTACAAACTAATTTTTGATGATAGATCATAATGGATTTTTGTTATGTAATTCAGAAGGAGTTAAAATAATTGAATAATAGAGCCACAATGAAGTCCTTTCTAGTTCCATTTACTTATTTAGATTAACTGTGTTTCTCAGTGCTTGTATCTATCAAAATGAAAAGTGGAAATTCAATTTTTCATTTTACTAATAATTAATATTCAAAGCTATATTTCCAAGTTTTTTAATGTCTAATGCACTTTTATCACATTTATAATAAATGTTGTTTTCATCAATTGTACACTAATGTCCATAATAACTCAATCTAGATGAAATTTTTAACACTTAGAACCTCTGTTTACAAAATTTTAAAATTCAAGTTATATACATAAAGTATTATAGACTAATAAAATAGTTTTATGCATAAATATGCATCACTAATATATATGTTAAAATGCTCATGAAGGAACGAATTAGAAATATGTTTTGTGAGAGAAAAGAAAAGGTGTGAAATCTTCATTAAAGGAAGAGCTTATTCATGTTTTTTACATTTATATGGGTAGATACAATTGCTTTGATGAAACAAAATTCCACAGGGTACAATTAAAAGAGGAAAGTAACTGTTTTATTTTTAAAATGCCAATGTTTTTGATATATGGATATTATATCCTCTGCATTAAAAAAAAACTTATGATGGCCAATAAAATAATTTAAAATATTTAGAAGCATAAAAATATTTCAAAATTGATTAAGGCAGTTCATGAGCAAAAGCTTTGGAGACACTGGGTAAAGGATGCCTCTTGACATGCTCTCAGCTTCACCCGGAGAAAGTTAAGCTCTCCCCATACTGAAGCTCAATGCCGCTAAGGGGACCACAATTCTGCCACTGACAAGCTGCCCTTTTGAGATACTGATTTTAAGCTGTTTTTAAAGAAACAGACACTAGAAAAAAATTCGACCCTTCCCTCTTTCCTGCCTAAGAGACTCAGACAGAGAAACGTGCTTCAGGAAGGAGAGCTTAGAATGTCACCTTAGCCTAATTTGAATTAAGTGTGGTAAATGAGCGTTTCAGGCAGGAGCCTGTTAGCTAGGTGTCCCCAGTGTCTCATCATTTCTGAGTTGCCTAACAAAAAATTTCCTGCCATGTATGTTCTGCTCTTCCTCAGCTACCTATAAATTGCCCATTCTCACTTCTAAAATCTAATACCCTGTTCTCCCTTGTCCAAAAAATGCCTTCTATACCTGATGTTGCCCCACAATCTTTGGAATTTTCATACTTATGGGAATTCTCCATGCCCATGTGCTAAAACTTTGATTTTCCCCTCTTAACCTCTCTGTGTTAAATTTGATTATTAGCCCCACCAGAAGAACTTAGAAGGTGGGAGGAAAAGTATTAATATTTTTTAAGCCTCACACTTAAAGTGTTCTGCTTGTCTACACACTAAGTGTTAGTTCCTGGGGGAAACAGACAAGAAGTAAAGAGAACCACGTTTTTTAAGAAAGTGTAACTCAAATCTAGCTTGTAACACCTGTTTATTTCTATGACTAAGAAAAAACAAACAAAGCCCCAATCACTATGCTCTTTAAATCTATTCTATTATTATATCCTAAAAATATTTAATACTATAAATATTTGACACTTTAAATTACTCTTAGTGGAAATGCAGGTAAGACCCTATACAACTTAGTGTTTAAGGGAAACAAAAATAAAAAATGGAGTAAAACATTATTTGGTCATTTTAATTAAGCCAATAAAACAATTTCAATATGTAATAATTATATTAACTACAATTATTATTAAACAAACAAGCAAAAGTCCTTAACTTATATAAGTACATGTTGAATGAAGAATAATAATTTATTTAAATTCAATGACTTTATATTTACAATGCAAAATGTTACATCTACACTAATAAAATACAAACATGCAAATTGACCATACCTTCACTACGCCTTAAGCCATGCCCACCAGCCAATCAGAGTGACTATATGCAAATTAACCCAACCAAGATGGCGGCCGGCAGCCACGGAGCTGGAGCAAGCAGGAGGCTTGGTTGCCCCAGTGATGGAGAAAGCCAAGCTTCCTGTCTGCCACGGCTGGCTCTGAGCTCCACTCAAGGCAACAAAGTTTCAATTATAGAAGGTAAATAAATCCCAGAATAAAAAAAAAGAAAGAAAAAAAGGAGAGGCTGGGAGCTTCTGTCACCAGGGTCTTGGCCAGCCTGAAAATGGCCCTCAGCCCCTTACCCAGACTGGCCAGGCACCCCAGTGGGGACCCCCCACCCTAAAGGGGGTGTGGCCAGCCTGAAAACAGCCATTAGCCCCTCATCCAGGTTGGCCAAACCTCCATGGGGTGAGGGTCCCCACTTGGGGGGGCTTGACCAGCCTGCAAACAGCCATCAGCCCCTCACCCAGGCTGGCCAGGCACCCCAGTGGGGACCCCCACCCTGAAGGGGTTGTAACCAGCTGAAAACAGCCATCAACCCCTCACCCAGGCTGGCCCAGCACCCCAGTGGGGACCCCCACCATGGAGGGGCTGTGGCCAGCTGCAAACAGCCATCAGCCCCTCACCTGGGCTGGCCAGGCACCCCAGCGGGACCCCCACCCTTATCTGGGACACCTTTCAGGGCAAACCAGCCGGCCCCCACCGTGCACCAGGCCTCTATCCTATATAATAAAAGGGTAATATGCAAATTGACCCTAACATCAGAACAACTGGGAATGACTGGTCACTATGACACACACTGACCACTAGGGGCCAGATGCTCAATGCAGGAGCTGTCCCCTGGTGGTCAGTGCGCTCCCACAGGGGGAGCTCTGCTCAGCCACAAGCCAGGCTGATGGCTGCCAGCACAGTGGTGGTGGCGGGAGCCTCTCCCGCCTCCTCAGCAGCACTAAGGATGTTCGACTGCAGCTTAGGTCTGCTCCCTGCTGGTAAGAGGACATCTCCTGAGGGCTGCTGGGCTGCTAGAGGGATATCTGACTTTCAGCTTGGGCCCGATCCCCCAGGGAGCAGGCCTAATCCAGCAGGTGGACATTCTCCGAGGGGTCCCAGACTGCAAGAGGGCATAGGCCGGGCTGAGGGACCCCCCGAGTGCACAAATTTTTGTGCACCGGGCCTCTAATTTTAAAATAAGATTCACAGTAAACTGAACTGAGGCTTTGAAAAAAATGCCCTGGGTAATGAAGTAAGCTTTAAATCTTTTGGTTCTATCTCTGCCGGTGCTTGCAGGTTGATTCCTAGATTTCCATACATGTCAAATTTTCCATTAAGAAACTTAATCTTTTAGTCCTGGCTGGGTAGCTTAGTGTTGTCTTAATAAGCAAAGGTTATGAGTTCAAAACCTAGTCAGTACAAAAACCAACCAATGAATGCATAAATGAGTGGAACAACAAATTTTTTTTTTTCTCTCTCTCTCTCAAATAAATTAAAAGTAAATAAACTATTTTTTTTTCAATGCTGGAAATTATTTTGAGCTTATTTAGGTTGCCAATACATTTTTGAATGCCATAACTAACTAAGGCAACCAATTAGCCAGCCAACTAACCAGTCAATCAATGACAGATACGCAGATTTCCAGAACCACTTAAATTTTTATTTCTGTCATCAGAGAGCTTACAATAAAATTTGGCAAGTAAACTGACAATTCCAAGAAATTAGGTCTAAAGTCACTTTTTTTGGGTTTGAAATGCAGACAGCAATATTTAATACAATACACACTTCAACCTATAGCTACACACAAGCATTGTACACATATTCATTAAACCAATCATCCTCTCTGTGCCTGCCTCCAAGCTATTGTGAGCCAGCTGCTCCTGCTAGGCAGTATAGGCAGGAGAACAGATACAATCCATAGGGCAGATGTTCTGTCTACAGATTAGCAACTTCCAACAGAAAAAGGGCCTTATACAATGAAAGAGATGAGTCAACCAAAATGGGGGTTGAAATCTGTTTGTGCCACCCATTGTTACCTAGGCCAGGGCTTTTCAAGATATGTTTCATAGAATAGTGCTGTCAGCATATTGTTTGTAGTTGGTCTGCAAAGACAGATTTGGACGTAGAACATAGGTGTTTAGAAAATTGCTGAAACTTACAAGCACATGATAGTTTCACTCATTTCAATCAGGAGGGTACTGAACAGTTCAATTCTTGAAATCACATGACAATTCTTGCATGGACTCATACTACATTGACTCAAAGATGCCTACTAATGGTGCACAGTAAGACCTGATTACAACATGGTATTTTTAAGGTTATTTTACCAAGTGCAATTCAAAAGTGTTAAATCGATCATTTATTTCTTTCATAAAAAATAATTTAAATTTAACTATAACTCTACAGAATAAATTGTTCAATTTGACTTCTGATGATATTTAAATTCTGGATACACAGTATCATTTGCTTCATTTTGGATAAAAGTTTAAAATGAGTATCCTGAAATTGCTTTAAAATCATTTCTTCTATTCCTGTCAACATAGATCTGTGAGACTCGTTTTTCTACTACGAGTGTTATTAAAACAAACGTAGATTAGATAAATTAACAAATAAGCAGCAAGCTAATCTGTCTCATTAGAAAATGTGTGTAGCTTACAGTATGTGTTTAATATAGGTGTTTAATTTGGGAAATTGCTTTTCATTTATGATTTTTGTTTAGTTACAGTTCTGAAATGATAAAAAGTCACAAGTAAAATTAGTGATTTTTCTATTTTAGCCACTTACATGCATGTTTTCACTGAATAATGTGGTTAGTTTTTATAATTTAAAATTTTTTAGTGTTATGTTTGTTTTAATATAGTAACTAAAATGTAATTTATATGTTTTGAATCCAATAATAATAAAGAATGGAATCATATTTTGTGTTTCTTTTTCAATTTGTTCATTTTGGGGATGGATAGAGGTGGAGGAGAGTTTAGGGGGGATAAATGGTGATGGAAAATAAAGAAAAAGAAACCTCCCCTCTAAAATAATAAATTTGTTCATTTTACTTCATTTTCTAGTAACTCATTTTTATCGTATTTTCCAAAAGCATTTGTCTATGACTAATTAGGGGGAAAACAAAAAATCCCCCAAGTCCTGTGAGACAACTCGCATTATCGGCTTCATTTTATAGGTCAAGAAACTAAAAGTCATTTTAATAGTCAGTTAATGCTTTGATAACAACCTTGAAATTCCATTAGTTTATAACAACACATACTTATTTCTCACTCATAATATACTTTGGTAGCCATGAGTCATTTCACTTATGGGTCTTTGCAATCTAGGTCCGAGGCTGAAGAAGTAGCAAGCTCTTATTAGGTACACACCATTTTCTTGGTCGAGGGGGGAAAGCAAGAGCGATGGTAGAAACCTACAACAGCTCTCAAAACTGGTTGCTGGTTATGGTACATGTCATGTTTCCTCACATGCCACTGGCCTGAGCCAATGGACAGTCAAGCCCAAGATAACAGGGTGAGAAAAGTCACTCTCTTACCAGAAGGGAAAATTATTATTTGAGAATAATAATAAAATCTACTACAATTGTACAACTTGTAAGTAGTTGTGCTATTATTTCAACCTGACAATCTAGCCCCAGAATCTGCATTTTTTAAAATTTATTTTTATTGTTGAAAGTATTATAGATGCCCCCCCCACCCCCATTGACCCCTTCTAACCCATACCTGCCCCCTGCCCCAGGCCTTCATAACTGCATTCTTCATAATAACATCTCATTTCCTACTTTCAAGAGAGTAGAATAAAACGGAGAAAGAAAAATCCCAACATTACATCTCTTCTTCTACAGCCAACATGGTGTAACCATGTAGAACACATGAAGCCAGACAAGAAGCCCTAGGACAAGTTCAAGGTCACGCAGGACTATTGTGTTTCATCATCAATGTGTCTTCAAGCAGAAAGATACTTTATTGGTGAGCACAGTTGAGATTAATAATAAATGTCCATGTAACAGTCCACAATAATGACAAATGTTAAATTTTAAGACCAAATATCTGCTATCTCAGTGGTCGGCAAACTGCGGCTCGCGAGCCACATGTGGCTCTTTGGCCCCTTGAGTGTGGCTCTTCCACAAAATACCAAGTGCGGGCGTGCATGTACAGTGCGATTGCAACTTCGTGGTCCATGCGCAGAAGTCGGTATTTTGTGGAAGAGCCACACTCAAGGGGCCAAAGAGCTGCATGTGGCTCACGAGCCGCAGTTTGCCGACCACTGTGCTATCTCATTCTCTTAAATTTTTTTTTTTTTTTTTTTGCTTAAAAGAAAGCTTAATTTTTCACAACATGAATTTGTCACTTTGTGCCATTCGCCACACTTTGTACTATTAGGCATATGTTTTCAGTGGCAATGTTATTGATAATATGTAGAATTATGTATTGACCAGATATTTTTGCACTATCTAGCATAATATATATAATATAGTATATTTATAATTTTATTTTTTGTATAATTCTATGTGTAGATTGTTTGCCACCTAGTGGCAGTTCTTTTAAAATTAAATTTATTGGGGTGATATTGGTTAATATGTAGTGGCAGTTATTTTTAACTCAAACATTAATATTCATGATCAATTTTAATTAGTTTGATAATATGCTTGTATTTTTTAAAGGAAAAATCCCAAAGTCATAAAATGTTTAAAAGTGTTGACAATTGCATTATTCTGCTCTAGCAAACTTTAAAAAAATACCTTGCAAATTTGGTTCATATTTAATCTTTGACAATGATAGATGAGGCAGAGTATTCAGAAGTCATTTTCTGTTGCAAGAAGAATATAGAAAATGATAAAATGAACATTTCAATTTTTAGCAAACAATACTAGAATGTTCTTTGGACATGGTGGTTTTCTGTTTTGAATTCAATATTGCTTAGCGAAGTATACACTCACAGTTGCAAAATGTATTGATTTATTATACGCACATTTTGATCTGTGTGATTCTAGGGATTTAATTGTTGCTCCTGGCAGTCACGTTTTAACTTTTAATATCTTATTAGAAATTATTATACAGTCACAATATCATAAAACCATGTGCAGCAGGGTTGAAATAATTTATATTTAAATTATTTCTTAATTTATATCAATTAGACTCGCAAAAATTAGAATCTGGCTAATAAAAAACTTGACAAGAACATGGTGTCCTATAAGACCTCATGCATTACTGGTAGGAATGCAGACTAGTGCCATCATTCAGGCCAGCAATATGACAACACTAAGTATATGTTTATTCCACCTCCTCCTGGGTTTATACTCCAAAGTCTATCTCACACAAGTCCATAAGGGACATACAAAAAGATATTCATCAGTGTTTGTTGAAGTAGGAAGCTGAAAAAAGTCTAGGTGTCCATCATGGGAGAAGTGAATAGGCAAAAATGAATGAAATTTCACCATGAACTACTATGCAGCAATTTAAAATAACAGTTACATATGTATACTTAGTACATAGTGGATCTTAAAAACAGAGTGCTGAGCAAAAATATTAAGACAGGAATAAATTATGCAATATAAACCACTTTGTAAATTAAAATACATAATATAAAACAATAATCCACATTTTACACAAACATAAAATCGCCATATTCTATATTTAATGTATTTAAGGAAGTGAAATTGGGACTGGATATACTAGTAAGAGGGAGCAAGTGAAGGAGTATATGAATAACTAAGCTAACAGGAAAGGGACTTGCAGGGATCAATGATGATAATATGCCTTAGACCAGTGATGGCGAACCTTTTGAGCTCCGCGTGTAAATATTTTGAAAAACCCTAACTTAACTCTGGTGCCGTGCCACATATAGAAATTTCTTGATATTTGCAACCATAGTAAAACAAAGATTTATATTTTTGATATTTACTTTATATATTTAAATGCCATTTAACAAAGAAAAATCAACCAAAAAAATGAGTTCGCGTGTCACCTCTGACACGCGTGTCATAGGTTTGCCATCACTGCCTTAGACAGTGGTTCTCAACCTTCTGGCCCTTTAAATACAGTTCCTCATGTTGTGACCCAACCATAAAATTATTTTCATTGCTACTTCATAACTGTAATGTTGCTACTGTTATGAATCGTAATGTAAATATCTGATATGCAGGATGGTCTTAGGCGACCCCTGTGAAAGGGTCGTTCGACCGCCAAAGGGGTTGGGACCCACAGGTTGAGAACCGCTGCCTTAGAAGGAGAGCTCAATGATGATGAAGAGCTATGCCATCTCTGAACATGAGGTCCAAGTAATAATGATGATTGTGTCAAATTCAAGAATCATATTTAAAAATATTTCTAAAAAAAGACAAGAAAAAAACACCCCCAAATTTCCCTCCTAAGCAACAGAGATATTTCTCCCAATGAGAGGAACTGTTTATCTTAGCCAGATGATTTTTGTTTTGGGCTAATTGTAAACAGCCTGAAGTTATTTATATTTCCAGTTCACTGGGCATTGAGATTTTGAATGAAAACTGATGCTGGGCCTGCTCCATAGAAAAAGTTGGTGGTGTCAGAACACCATCCACTCTCCACTTTGCACTCAAAAGGGACATGAGCACATTAAAGCCTCAGAGATATCCTGTTGTCTTCGCCTAACGTAGTGTTTCTCAGACTTCCTCGACCATGCTATCTTTGTTTCTACAAAAGAAAGACACGAACATCTACCAAATTTGCCTTCCATGGCCACTTGGGAAAACACAACTTTAGGTAGACTTCCTACCACTATCGCTGTATTTTAATTCCTATTTTCCATTTTACCAGAGTTTTTATAATGCTTGCATGTATTTTTAATTTCCTTAAAAATACATACCCTCAATGGTAAAAGTAGTACATGCTTATTGAAAAAATTTAAACAATAGAGAAGTATATTTGTTTAAATATGAGGCCCTACCATACATCTTGAGCAGTGCCTCCCTTTGCCCCTTCAGGATTAAGTCTTGGATGTCCCTCCTTGTCAGTATATTCACATTACCTATCTTGTACTTTTGATTTTACAGCCACAGAATATTCAGAGTAGGGATGTGTTTGAGCCTGAGGGCAGGTTTTAGCAGCAGGATGTGGGAACAGGGAAAACCCTGCCCAAGCAGATGGCCCTGTAGGGTTGGGACTCAGGGGAAGGCTGCATCAGGCTGGGGGCCATGTGGTCTGGGCAGTGTGAGGGAGTCAAGAGGCAGTTTTCAACAGAGATGGGGGAAGTAAGGCTACAAAAAAGAGAAATAAAGTGAGAAGCAATGATATTAAGAACAGAGCAGAGAGAAAGGAGAATGACATGTGCATAGAAGCAAAACAATATTAAATACAAGGTTTGAATACTTGCCATATGCCAGGTGCTTGGCTAAGTGCTTTATATATATACTAGGGGCCCAGTGCATGAATTTGTGCACCTTGAAAGGAACTGTGGGCCATGAGGCTGCGGTAGGCACAAGGGAAGGTCTTGGCCCATCCTCTGCGCCCCCACCCGGCCCCTCCTGCTGCAGCCCCAGGTGTCCTGTCTGCCGACAGCCTTGATCCTGCCACCATCCCCTTACACTGATGGCACTGGCCCCACTTACACCTTCTGATAACGCGGAGCGACTGGGGCCGGCACCATCAGCGGGTGCAAACTGTAGCTGCTGCCCCAATCACCCCTCAGGAGCAGGGGGAGGTGGAGAATTCCTCAGGGGCGATCAGGGCCGGCAGCCACTGCTTGCACCTGCTGATGGCGCTGAGTGATCGGGACCGGAGCTGGGCACCGGCAGTGGGTGCGAGTGGTGGCCCTAGTGCTGGCAGCGGGTGCGAGTGGGGCTGGCACTGGCAGCAGGTGCAAGTGCCGGGTGGGACCACGGCTCGCAGGAGCAAAAAATTTTCAGTAGCAACCAGAGGCTTGCCCTGATAACAGGGACCAGTGCCCCACCTTGGTCTGGTGCCCCTGCTTACCTGCTCCACCATCCCACCATGGCCAATGCCCACCATGTTCCACACACACGCCCTGGTGGTCAGCGCACGTCATAGTGACTGGTTGTTCTGGTTGTTCCACCGTTTGGTCTATTTGCATATTAGCCTTTTATTATATAGGATACTAGAGGCCTGGTTCATGGGTTCATGCACCAGTGGGGTCCCTTGGCCTGGCCTGTGCCCTCTTGAAATCCGGGACCCTTCGGAGGATGTTGGAAAGCTGATTTTGACTTGATCCCCGCAGGCCAGGCCGAGGGACCCCACCAGTGCATGATCAGGGCCAGGGAGGAACCGAGGGAGGGCTCCAGGGTGTGTCTGGCCAGTCTTGCCCAGTCCTGATCAGCGAGACCCCAGCAGCAAGCTAACCTACTGGTCAGAGCATCTGCCCCCTGGTGGTCAGTGCGCAACATAGTGACTGGTGGAAAGGTTGAAGGAATGGTCAGACACTTAGCATATTAGGCCTTTATTATATAGGCTATTCTTTCTCTAATCTTCACAAAAATTTCTGTGAGTAATTTCTATTACTATCTCACTCGTATCTATAATGAAACCAAGGATTAGAACATTCAGGTGAACTGACAGAGGTCATAATGACCGCTGATGGCAGCAGAGGTGACTGTCCAGTCGTCTGACTTGAACAGGTATGCCCTCAGCTCAGGGCCAGTGCACACGCCAGGTGAAGGAGACTGTGATGATTCTTACCTGGGTGCCTGGCTACCTGGCTCAGGCAAGCCTCTTATGCTCATTGACAGATATTTTCAGTCCCACAGGAGATGGGGGAATGTCAGCATCCAGGTGGGAAAGGTGCCTCAGAGCCCTGCCTCTTTTCCTGAACGTAGAGGTGGTTTTCTAATCTCTTTCCTTTAAAGCCTGCTGGAGAGCATTACAGAACCACGTGGCCTGAGACCCTTTAAACTCATATTCTTCTGGTGTCTTCTCAGCTTTCTCACACTTTCTCAAAATAATAATCCCTGGCCCTTCCCGCTGACAAGCTCTTCAGAAGAGGACTTTCCCTTCTTCAGCTTCCCAGTGTGTGGAGTTTTCTGAGCTGCACCCATCACCACCACCCACACGCATCTCACCTTCTGGAACTGTGAGTCCCTGGAGAGCGGAAACCGTGACCTCCTGTCCGCCCAAGCAACGCTTCGCTTTGCTCTGCCTGGCACAGCGACTGGCTGAGAATAGGAGCTCAGAAATGTGTTTTGAATGGACGGTAAGACATTTGGCCACATCCAAGGGGGAAGAGGAAAGAGGAGTGTAAGATGCACTTCCTTGGTTTCCATGGGAATAACAGGAGTGGGAAAGGCAAAATAATGTGAATGGACATAAAGCTAAGATGATTCTCCATGACAATAGCAGGAAGCTGTGCCATTCACTTTACAAAGTGAAACAAAAAGAATTGAATTTTCCCATTTTTTCAAATGTTTTACTCAGTCTTAGCTAACAATAGGCCAGGTGTGTATAAAGTACATAAAGTATATTTATAATGGTATATTTTATAAAAGATACTTATAAAAGTACACTTTATAAAAGTAAAAGTGTAAACAGTAAATAAGTATAAAAAGTAAAAGTATAAAAGTATACTTATGAATTATAGTTTTATAGGCTATAAAATATATAAAGTATATAGAGTCCAACCATATGCCCTTCATATATTATAACATATATAATCCTATATGTGTAATATCTATATAAAATATATTTTATACACCTATAATGAGCTTAATCACTTACGTCAAAAAATCCACCTATTGCTGGTATATATATTCACAGTCATTGACATATCATGGTTTTATTTTATGAAACACTTCACCATAAATTAGTCCCTTCCTTGTTGAAGGAAGATTTCCAGAACAAAACGTTCCCACAATAGAGAGGTTAGTGAGTCACCCCATTTTGGTGACTCATGCTCCTTTGGTTCTATAACCTTTTTAGTAATATGATAATAGTAATGCTTAATTTGCATGTGCCTTTACAGACCTCTGAAGATCACATAGGCAGTGTAGAGCAGCAAATTGAAGCTCAGAATTTTAATTCCAGCTATCTTACTCCTGAAGTGGGTGCATTTGGGAAAGCTCTAAATTTTAATCTCTGCATGTATAAAGAATCTACCTTACACAGCTATTTTGAGAATTAAAGGAGGTAATTAACCAAAGAACCCAGCTCATATTATGTTCTCAAAAATATTAGCTATATTTTTATTCTCCTGCTTCTCCTCCCAATGATGATAAAGTGTCAGGCAATAGACAAAATAAGCATTTATATTCAACATGAATTTATATAGTTAGCTTATTTTTGATTAGTGAAGTTAGGCTTAGATTAGTTGTCCACTTAGGTGGTATGTGTTAAAGTCAAAACTTGTTTATTGCCCAGGGTTTTATGTGCTGTCTGCTCTCACACCCAACCTTCCCCATGAGGAGAAGGAAGGCAAGGATGAAAGCTGAAGCACAGGATTGCACAGGTTAAGCACTGACGTCTCACACTATCTTGGTCGGATGGACCATATTGAGTAAATGATAAAAGTGCAGCACAGAAAAGTTAAGTAAACTTACCTAAGGTTATAACAAAGCAAGAAAGCGTGAGTGGACAAAATTGGAAGACCAGTATTTTATATCCCAGAAGTCTCTGTGGTTTCCTGTTATTGTTGTGAGTTGTTTGCCCTCCCATGGTCTGTATGCTGTAGCAATTTGCAACAATAAAAGGAAGATATATTGAAGGCCTATTTGTGCCACCCTCCACATATCTCAATTCAACCAACATTTACAGCACCCAAACCACACATGTTAACTCTAAATGTTTCCTCCATCCTACTCAATGCTTCTCTCATTCTTCTCCCTGATTATTGAAATTAACCCTTTATAGTAATGGTTTGCTCCTTGCTACATGTAGAATCATTTTTTTCCATATCAGTATTTGGTGTGATTTTTTCCACCGTATCAGTAATTTGTACTTTAAAGTGACTTAGCTTGCCAGATCCTTGCCTGCGTTTTTATCGTGATGAGGGAAGAATGTCATAGGGCAGTAAAAAATGAAAAGGAAGGCCATAGATGCACTGAGCAGGTCTGTCTCCCAGGACACCCTGACTTCATTCTCTTCAGGACTAGTCCCAGTTAGTCCCAGAAAACAGCTCAGGATGTGGTGCTGTGTGTACATGGTAGAACACTGGGTAGTTATTAAAATCATATTTTCAAAGAAAATGTAATAAAATGATACAACACTCCTAATGTGTCATTAACTAAAAAAGAACAGAAAATTGTATTTGCCACATGCTAAGTGTAAGTAAATCTTGATGTTTACATAGACATAATCCTTCTTAATAACAAAGTGATATTTTATTGTCTGAATGACCACAATCTATATACCTAATGTCCTATTTATAAGTGCTTAGGTTGTTTTCAGCTTTTTATTATTACAGAAATTGTTATAAAAAAAGCATTACATGTATCCTCTAGCTCTGTGTAAATGTGCAATACAGCCTCAGGATCCATGCTTAGCAGCGATGGTCCAAAATCAAAAGGCAAATCCTTTCAACACTTGATAAATAATGCCAAATTATTTTACAAAAGCTTATACCAATTTTTCTCTTATTAAAAGTCTATTTTAGAGTAGTTATTTCCCACACATCCAAGTGCTTTTCCTTGCCAATTCATCAACAAGCACTTGCATTTTAAAAATTAAAAGTGAGGTTTGGCATATTTTTATATGATTACAGAGTGATAATACTTTTTCTTCTACCAGCTACCTTTCATGCCTTTTATCCTTTGCCAGTTTCTCTTAGTGAGCTTTTTTTTTTTTATTGATTGACAAATTTTTTTTTAAGCTGTACACTTTTGTCTATTATATTTCCCAGGTTGAAGGAAGTCAGTGTCAGCCAAGTGAACATTGTGGAATCAGTGGCCTGGAAACTTTCAGCAACTAGACAGCAACATGGACACTGATACATAATGAAGAAGCCAGGGTGGCCCCAGTATATAGAGGTGCAGAGCTGAAGGCAGGCCTCCGGACATGTACAACCATGCATCGTGTCTCCCAGGATTTCTCAGAGGGGTTATGTCATGAAGTTCATCTCAGGAAAAGATGGAGCTTCCAACTAAGCGTTGAGAAGGTTCAGTCCATTGAACTTAGAAGGATTATTTAATAAATGTGATAACTGTTCTCACTGGCAGCACAGAGTAGAGATGAGGCACACGCTCTCAAGTCAATCTTCCTGGACTCGAAGCAGAGCTTTAACATTATTAGCTTTGGGTTGATTATATAGTCTCTCTGTGTCTCAGTTTCTTCCCCCATGGTTGGTGGGAGCAGGGTGATGCCTGCCCCCTAGATGTGAGGATGAGGTGATGTGTTCTGGAAATGGCCTGGGTAAGGGCCTGCTTGTACTGAGTGCTCAGTGGGAGGGCTGCCCCGAGGGAGCATGGGAGGTGAAGAGGGGCATCTGATCCAAATCCTTCATGGAGACAAAATACTGGGCAGAACCATCAAAAGGTTAACAACAGATGTCTCTGGCGGTGGGGAGTATGGGAATGTTATTTTCTTTTTTTAACTTGTCTGCATTTTCATTAATGAACATTGTACTTTCACCATCTGCATAAAATATTACTTTTAATAACCTGCTCCCTCCCAGTAGACTTTGTTTATTAACTTCAACTAACTGATTCCTACCAGGTTCTTCAGATCTATCAATCACATCTAGCTAGCTAACTAGCTATCCAGCCATGACCTTTGTCTACAAAGAATTTATTAAACACTAAAGTAAAAACAGATCCAGCAGAGGAAAAAAGAGAACATGATGTAAAAATACACGTAAGCATGTCCTAAGATCCAACAGAGCTGTTATATTTTGAGAGTAACTTTGGCTCTGAACTTCCAGGAAGACAAAGGGAAAAAAGAAAAGAAATTATCTCATTTTCTTTAGAGGGAAAGAGAAAGTTCTTTAGGGGAAGAGCTTTTCCCAAAGAGGCAGTGAGAGACAAAGCAGGTGGTATTTCCAGAAATAGCATTTTACACGAGTATTTCTTAAAATGTTTCTCAGTGAAAAGTCAGGTAACAATAAAATCCAGTTAACACAAGTTTGTGGGTCAATAAAATGACATGGCCCAAGTCCATGGTTTTGGATAGTTGTCCATGATTAGAATTAGACTATGTAGTACATGGAGACATAGCTTACCCTTCAAAGAAACCCACTTAGTTAGCATTTGCAACCCCATTCGCTTTAATGTTTGCATCTTTATACTTTTAATTGAGATGTTGGCTTGAACCGTAAATTTCACATATGTATGGATTATCTTGAGAACAAAATCTTATTTTCTATTTTTGTTTTGTTATACCACACATAATACATTTGGCAATTTTATATCTCACTAGCTGCTTTGATCCAGTGTTACATTCATATTCCTTTTCATCTTTAGCTGTCAGTATATGAATTCCAAATGCAATTTATTTTAAAATTTAGTTTGGACAAAATTAATTTGATGATTTGAATCATATGAAGCTTTATGAGAAAACATTAAAGATAAGGTCCATTTATTTCCTGAATTTCAGAAACACTTTACTATCAAAAATTGGGATTGAAATACTCCTTTAACTTGCGTCTTCCAATCACTTTGCATATTTAGAAAACACTTCAAATTGATGAGGTGCGATCCTCATCAGAATGTTTGATGTTAAAATTTAGTTATTGCTCTGATTTCCCCACATTGTGTGTTTTAAATCTAAAATTTAAAATAATCCCCCGACTTACTTAGGTATGACAAATAGGGAGTTAAAAATACACAAAGTCATCCTTTTTTTTACATTCATATTAAAGGCAAAAATCATAAATTATAACTACTTCAATTACTTATCTCAAAAATTAACATAACAATATTTTAGGGGGAAATCTATTTTTCCTTAACTAAGTGGGGGCAGAGAGAATCTTTTTTCCAAGAGTGGTTTTGTTCTTTTTTATCTTATTGATATAAGTCCTGGAAAAATTAGAACTTTGTAAAATATCTCCAATTGGGATAGTGACAGTTTTTTCTTTTTTATATCGGGTGTAATTGGATAGATAGGTAGGTAGAAAGATAGACAGATAAGTCAATAGATAGATAAAGAGATTTTTTTGCATGTGTTTTATTACTTGCCACCCTTTCATCAACTCAAATAAGAGAGCCTTTTAATGCCTTGTATTATTTTAACATATTTCTTCTTGACATGCAAGACTGTTCCACCATCAAAATATTAATATAATCTGTGCAGGGCCATCCCTGCATTTATGTTGATAGCATATTTAATTTTACTTTTACCGCATGAAAACAGAAGCAATTTAAGATGTGGAATTAAATTTTGGATGCTAATAAAAATTCTTTTTACTTTAATAAAATTCCTTTTACACTAAAGCCTTGCTTGTTCATCAGTCGCCCCCTGGGAACAGCGGGAGGCGCTCTGCAGTGTGACTCATGCTGGAAGGAGGCTGGCCTCAGAGGTGGGCCCAAAGGGAGCCACGCAATACTCATTTCAACAACGATTGTGTAATCTAAGTTTTTATTCAACAGAATGACTGATAGGATTCAAAATAACTTTTAAAAACTAAGGTACACATTTTAGGCTCTTGTGAATTTGAAGTTTTATTTTAAAAGTTAATCGAGTATAATTATATTATGAATACAAGCAGCTCTATCAGTATTTGTTGAAAGCAGGTCTGAAACAAGAAGATAAAGATGAAATGAGGCCTCCCTAAGTAGAAAAAAATTTTTTTTAGAAAATGAGGCTGTTTAACCAGGAGACATAAAAGCAAATCATTACGGATAGTAAAGATAGAGACTAAATAGTGCTCAAATAGGTGCAGTAACAACATTAACCCAAAGGATTCCTAAATTAGAATAATTGAGAGGCCTTATGTAATAAAGTTCTGCTATGTTACGATGAGTATACACTGCTGACAGCTAGCAGTTAGCAGGGGGTTACTGTACGACAGGCGAGAACTATATCCCTGGGTTCTCTAATGGACTCACAGGTAGATGCTGTTATTATTCATGTTTCACAGATGAAGAGTCTGACATACAGAGAGGTTGAGCAGATTTCCCAAAGTCGTGTGGTTATTAACTTGTATAAAGCCAGGATTTGAACCTGTAATTAGGCTTCAGAGTCAAAAACCTTAATCACCACATAGGCTATCCTGGTTCATTTCTATATTGATTAGTGGTATTTGCTTGTTATAAGTTACTGCATGACAAATTAAGTAACTGGGAACCAGAAAGGTTAAGGGAATTACCCCAAATCGTTCAGTCACTTGGTAGCAAAGCCAAGAATCCTGGTTTCCCTGTCCAGTGCGCTCGTCAGAACTGCTGTCTTGTACTTACATGATATGTGAAGAGAGCCAGAAAGTAAACCGAGAAAGATAATCTGGGGTGAAATAACCACAGAATAATTAAACATGACTAAAGTGATTTAATCGCTTCGATTTACATTGCCTGTCTGGGTGTCTACCCCTCCCCTCCGCTTTTCCATTCATCGGGGCCTTTAAAAAGGCTTGAGATATTGATTTGGCTGAATTTCTGAGACACATATAATTCTGCCATCATCCTGAGTTATGGCTATGGAGAGGACACAGTTTCAGCTCACTTGCGAATGATGCTATTAGAAGCATGCTATTGTTCGGATCATAGATTAGGAAGGCAGGAGCCTTCTAAGCTATTCATCTGACATCTTTTATTAATTTTAAATTAACCTAGAAATTAAACTGGGATAAGAAAAATTGGCTTGGTAATTATCTCAATAGTCACTAGCCGGCATTTTATCCTTAGGTCATGTCTTGAGTTGCTTATATTACCTTCAGGAAGCCAATATATCTCTCCCTGCCTTTAGATAAAAATCATGAAGCTTAATTTCACCCTGCTTTCTACCACCTGGCACTGACCAGCAATTCCACGTGTCACGTGTTCCCCTTATAAGATGGCATGTAATAAGCAGAGAAAGCTGAAGAAGCATGATTACACACGAGGTTAGCCGGACTTTCCTCTCTTGCTCCTGAATTCCAGCCTTGGGTACTGTTCATCTAAGACCCACTGAGGCACAACTGCAAGGACTGGGACCTTGCCCACACTGGTGGTTATCGGTCACATAACTTTTCTAGAGGAACGTATTCAGGACTCCACAGGCACATAAAAAATTGTGCAAACCCACAGACCTAGTTATTCCATTTTTAGTAATTCATCTCATACAAAGATTCATTCACAATCGTAAAGTAGTTCACATCACAGCATCATTTAAAATAGTACAAGAGCAACTGTTCCAACCAAACCTGAGTATATGGTAAAGGTCCAGCGATAAGGGGTTTGTGAAGTAAAATAATACTTCCATAGCATGCAGCCGATGTAAATACAGAATAGTTACTAGCACATGAAAACAGCAATGTTTATAAAATATTTCCTCTATTTTTTTTAAAGTAACAGTAATGTTCTATTAATACTCTGAAATTTTATGAAGATTATATCACAGGGGTGCCATTATGTGTAGATTTTATTTTCTTCTTTGTGAATTTCCATATTCCCCTAATTTGCCTAACTGAATTTGACACATTTTCTGGTCTTATCTCTAAGTATTATCTCTGGGTTACCGTTAAATTTGGTTTCTTTCTTTTCTAGATTCCTTCCCTGACCTGGTGCTGCTGTCATTACATCTGTCCTAGGCAATGGAGACGCATATCTCTCTTTGCTGGTCTCAGTTTGGCTTGTTTTGTTTGGGTTTGGTTTTTGTTGCCATTATTTCTTTAAAAAAATTATCTTTACTGTTGAAGTATTACAGATGCCCCCCTTTCTGCCCACCTCCCATTGACATCCTCCACCCTACTGCCTTCCCCCATCCCCAGGCCTCTACCACACTACTGTCTGTGTCCACGGATGATGCATATAAATTCTTTGGTTGACCTCTTCCTACTTCCCCACCCTCTTCCCCCTGAGATTTGTCAGTGTGTTCCATGCTTCCATGTCTCTGGATCTATTTTATTCATCAGTTTATTTTGTTCATTAGATTCCACATTTAAGTGGGATCTTGCCATGATTTCATCATGTTCTGTTGGTAAGGTCAGAGGGAAATCCTGATAGAATTTTTTTCCTTTCAGTAATCCTTGAACATCTAACTCATCACTTTGAGTTAAGTGATTAATCATTTATTCAAAGCAAAACTTTAGAGTATCTGAAAAGCAGAGAAATCTTCTCCAGTCAATTTTATAATGCCATGTATGTCAGAGTGCATGATGTTCTGGGCTAACCAGGCCTGTGAATGAACATTTACATAAGCATTGACAAAGAGAGTGGTGTGTATTAAAGGAAACACACAATTTTCTTCAAACTCTGGCTTTTCTTAAGTAGTGGACATGTTCTCAAAAGGAAGCCGGCATAAAGAACAGATGGTGAATTTGCACTTGAAAGGAGGAGGGACAAAGAACTTCTTTAAGACAAATATTCATTTTTAAGTTTTCTGATCCATCACTTTAAATGTCACAGCAAAACTGAACATTTAATATCTTAGAGAAGGGCGTGGTAGAGCTTTCTTGGTGGAAACTTTGTCTGAATAGCTTTGGTTTTGCGTGGGTTCAGTTTCATGCAATCAGGTTTCACTTCCTGAAATAGATCACTATTTTTTAACCCCTGGTAAAGAAGCTATGTCTGTTCATATCATAGCAATTTTCAAGCTAGCCTAACTTAATTGATATTTCAAGTCTGACCTCACCTTGGGTTTAATGCAAAATATCAGACTGTCCAGGAATGTCACTGCTATATATAAGCATAAAGATCCTCTGTTGGCTCAAAACTTTCTATGTAAATTTGTATATATTCAACTGTGTTCAGCTGAGTTGCTAGACTGAGGAGCCATAATGATTGAATTTCACGAGAACACCAGACTCGAAATGCAAATGCAGAGTTTAGGGACTTATGTATGGAACACCTGTCTGCAACATGCCAGTCCAAACAGTATTATTGAATGATTCTTTTCATAAATGTTAAATACCCTCAGTTCTGTAACACAATATCTATTATAAATCCAGTGGTAGTTTGGGTTCATTTATTTCCACGTTTTTCAAGTGCTTCAGGTTTGGTAAAACTCGAAAGAACTTCACCAAATAGCCTCCTATTCCCACCTGTTTGGAACTACACATTCCTTAAAGGGTAACTGAATCCTTCTACAGATAGACGCTTCGTTAACTATCATATTTATCAGGGTGCTGTTTTATCTGTTTAATTTAGAAGAAGTTGCAGAATTTATTTCACAAACTGCTGCTACTGTTTCTCCTCTTTGCTTTCTTTTAAATTACTGGAAAGCTGCACTCCCCAGTGCCAGGCAAAGCAAAATCTGGAGAGATTGGGGAAATTTGGTTTATTCTAAACTTAGATTTCATGAGGCTTTGAGTGGGTCTAAATTTGGTAAAAACTGTTCTCTCATTCTTACCGTCAGCTGGTTTTAAAGTCATCTGGACTTGATTTTCAGAGAGAAGAACCTGAAGATCAAAATTCAGCTGCACAGCTGCACAGCTTATTGCCAAACCAATACTTTACAGGGATGTGCATAAGCACGTGTGTGTGTGCACATACAAGCATGAGCCTTTAAATAAAAAACCAACTATGCATTAAACCTTACGACTATTCAAATCATGTTTTAATGCTCTCACCCCACCTCCTGGTACTGACTGTGGGTTTGCACTGGAAGGAACAGTGGAAAATTGTCAGGAAATGGGTCTAAATGTTCCAAAACTTTTTTGGAATATTTTAAAGGCAGCAATCTATACAAAGAGTCATTTCTTTCTGTAATTTATTGACTTAAGTTACTTTTGAAAAACCAATGACAAAAATCACTTTTTCACAGCTGCTTTCACAGGACTATGTCTAAAATTGTTATTCAATAAACATTCGTAGAGTATATGCTTGGGTAAGTCAAAGAATGAATGAATAAATGACCCCATCTATAAAGATATTTGGAATTTTCTATTATTACTACAATTTTTGTATTCTCTTATACAATTAAGTGTTTTTACATGTTAAGAATAATTTTTATTTAAAATTTATATTTTAAAAGTTTGTAAGTATACAAAATGTTTTTAAAACTATATTACTGATTGCTATAATTGATTCATTTTTCTTCACGTTAGTAATGGAAAAATCCTTTTATGGTCCTTGGGCATCCTCTAAGCATATTAACTACCCAAATGTTAACATTTAATGATATTGCCATTAGCAACCTCCAAAATGGCCCCCAAAGGGCCACCAGTGGTCCGCACTCCCTGGTGTTTACACCATTGAGTTTGTCCCTCTCACGGTGATTCCAGACTAGGCCTGGACCAGCAGAGTCAGAAGTGACAATGTACGACTCTCAAGATTGTAAAAGGCAGGTACCGTCCTGTCATTCAGCGGTTCTCAACCTGTGGGTCGCGACCCCTCTGGCGGTTGAACGACCCTTTCACAGGGGTCGCCTAAGACCATCCTGCATATCAGATATTTACATTATGATTCATAACAGTAGCAACATTACAGTTATGAAGTAGCAACGAAAATAATTTTATGGTTGGGTCACAACATGAGGAACTGTATTTAAAGGGCCAGAAGGTTGAGAACCAGTGCCATCCATCAAAATCTGACTGCAACTACAAAAGAGCCCTCAGTGTGAACTAACCAACAGTGCTCTTCTTGAATTACTAACCTAGAATGTGTATGCATAATAAATCATGATTTTATGCCATTAAATTTGGGGTAATTTGTTACACCATAATAGTAAGTAGAATAATATTTAAACATATATTTAAATGTAAATAATATTTAGCACATTTATAGATTGAGTCCTCACCTTTAAGAGTATAGAGAATCAATAGTGCTTCTAAGATCAAGCACACACTAGATCCTCCCACACTCTTGTATCCAATTTTTTGACTTAGAAAAATTTTCATGTTGAGTGTATTCAATTCTGGGCCATTTAAGTTCCTTGCTGGCTTTTCTAGCCTTTAACTGTTTTGGTGGATTTACTTCTTATCCCTCTCTGAAGACAAGCTTCTTTTATAATCAGTGTCTACTGATGCCCCGGGGTTTGGTGAACTACATCTGGTGAGTGAATGAATACAGGGATTAGTGAATAATGGGTGATAAGTACCTGGACCAGGGAAGAGATTTTGGCGCCTAACCTGTGATAGTTGCTGTGTTAATGTTTTTGCATGTTATGTTCTGTGTTTCCCGCTCCCTTTACCCCTTTGTATGTGTACAGTCTTTTTTGTAATACTTCACATGCATTTGATCCTAAATCCTATGAAGTCCTGGAAAAAAGGAATCTCATAGACAAAGGGAGCTTGTCTGCATTTAGAATCCTCCTGACATGATTTTCTTTTTAAGGATGTAATCAGTTTTTCATTTGCAGAAAGAAGATCTGAGAACCACTCATTAACCAATAGCTTCCACTTCCCCAAAAGAGGCAGGCTTCATTTTATGTGAGGAAACAGACAATCAACAACAACAAAAAAGAGAAAACTACATCTATGCAGAGATACAAAATAGGAAAACGTGCTAGAGCAGTGGTTCTCAACCTTCCTAATGCTGCGACCCTTTCATACACTTCCTCATGTTGTGGTGACCCCCAACCAGAAAATTATTTTCGTTGCTACTTCATAACTGTAATTTTGCTACTGTTATGAATCGTAATGCAAATATCTGATATGCAGGATGTATTTTCATTGTTACAAGTTGAACATAATTAAAGCATAGTGATTAATCACAAAAACAATATGTAATTATATATATTTTCCGATGGTCTTAGGCGACCCCTGTGAAAGGGTTGTTTGACCCCCAAAGGGGTCGCGACCCACAGGTTGAGAACCGCTGGTCTAGAGTCATTAGAGGGCTGCTCTGGAGGGCAGATAGCCCAAGATCTGGAAAAAAGGACAAAGATGAAAGGAAAGCATCACAGGCGGGAGGAGCAAAGTGCAAGGGCCACAAGTGGGAAAGAGCTGGGCCTATTGGGAACAAAATGAAGGTCGATGGGCAGGAGAAGAGTGGACCAGGGTGGCACGAGATGTGTTCAGAGAGATAGGCCCCGTCAGGGAGCCCTTTATACAATAGAATCAGAAATCAGAATCTTTTTTTCTAAGATCAGTGAGAAGCCAATGAGGATTTTAACTGATTTGACTGATATTTCTACAGTATTCTCTGTGGTAAATGGGGTACTATGGGGCAAAAAGAAAAGCAGGGGTTGTTTGGAGACAAGCACAGTAGGATAGGAAGGAACGATGGTGGCTTGACTAGGGAGTAATAACAGAGTAAGAAAAGTTGACACATGCAAGGCGCGCTCTGGAGGAAGAGTCAGAGAGCCTGGCTGAGGGGCTGCATGTGGGGGTCCATCGCCACCTGCCAGACCTCAGCTGCTTGGGCACTGTCACCTTTCCGGCCTGTAAAGCACTGTTTGTACATTGCTGAATCCATTTATTAAATCTAGTAGTTTTTTTGGTGGAGTCTTTAGGGTTTTCTATGTACAACATCATGTCAGCTGCGAATACTGACAGTTTTACATCTTCTTTTACAATTTGGATGCCTTTTATTTCTTCTTCTTGTCTGATCACTATGGCTAGTGCCTCCAGTACCATGTCAAATAGGAGTGGTGAGAGTGGGCATCTCTGTCTTGTTCCTGTTCTTAGGGGAAATGGTTTTAGTTTTTGCCCTTTGAGTAGGATGTAAAGCTATTCATTTCCTATACTAGCTCACTTCATCTTCACTTTCATTTCTTATAGTAGCTCACTTTCATTAGCCTTCACAACTGACTTCCTTTCCAAGGTCAAGTTTTTAAAATGAATTCAATTCTTGCCTCCTCCATGCACCATGTTAGAGAAAGAAAAGATGCTTCATTGAGGGGAGGCTGCTGCATGAATATCTGGGCTCACGCCTTAGTGAGGTGACCCGTTCTCATGGATGACCTTCGAGACTTATGCACCTCAAACTTGGGTCTGGACCTTGAGGTCACCTCCTCCAGGGGGATTTTCCAATATCCTCTCCCAACCCAAGTCACCTACCATCTTAGTGCTTCTACTTGCAAGTTCCTATGGCAATCTGAATATTGACTGCTGATCTTGTCACTTTCCATTGTGGTTGCCTGTTTACTTATTTTTATACCCACTGGATGGTAAGCCTTATGAAGGCAACACTTTGTCTGATCTGGTTTGTTCATTTCTATAACCAAAGCACATAGGAAAGAGCCCAGAACATAATAGAAACTCACGGTTTTAGTACGTGCATAAATGTATCTCAGGGACATTCAAATACTTAAAGTCCTTTACTGGGATGCCATATTTACTAAGAACTACATACAGTTGAAAGCATGAAAACATGAATAATAACAAGAATGTGCAAAAGTTGAACAATAAGTTTAAACATGACAGAAAGGTTTAAACATGTAACTTTTAGAAAGTTACATTAATTCATTTTACAAATTCTTTGTTTTCTTTTATTCCTCAACATTGAATACACTGTTGAATGCTTTAAATTTCATTGAGAAAGCAATTGAGGCTAAAACTTGCTGCTTTCAGCTTGTTAATAATATCCATGTAGATCTCGAGATATTACATTTTATTTTTACCATGCTTTTCACATTAACATTTCCATTTTTCCCAATTTCTGTCTTGTAAAAAAAATACTGTATTAGGTAATAGAAAATAAATAAATTAATGGCTGTTAGCAAAAAACAAAAACAACAACAACAACAAAAAAAACAAAGACCCAACAAAAACCAAAGAGCAACTAAAAGAAAAACCACGGAAATCTCTGATAGATTAAAAAGTGGTTTATCGAGGTTCGCAGCGGCTCTGCGCTGTGAGGGAACTGAGTTCCCCTGTGGGTTCTATGAGGAAACAAGTCAAAGCAGATTGAAAAACAGAGTCAGAATGTACCAGAAACAGTAAAAATATGCTTACTAAGGGAGAAAGATAAATCACCACGTGTCTGAAGAGGGATGTAGACATTCACTGTGCTTCTACTTCTGTTTTGTGGGAAAATCATGATGGAATTTGCAAATTTTAACATTCACAAAGGCTCAGGTCTTCCTCCCTGGAGATACAGAGGCCCTTTGGATGGATATGGTATTTTTCTCTAAAGAACGACTATAGGAACCTCAACGTTTGGATGAGGGGTCTCTCTTCCCATCTCTTGAGTAAATCCCTTTCCAGGTCACCCTCCCTGCCTGTGGTATGATGTTGCTGAAGTTAGGAAGGCAGAGGGACTGACATCCAAATATTTCAAATTTATGCAACTAATTTAGTTTGCCCAAGTAATAATGTACACACCCAGCAGGATCTGCTCCATAAATGACTCCCCAGTTCATCTTGGATCTCACTTAAAAATTGCCCTTATTGGAACTCATACAACTTAACAAAAGGAAGATAAACAACCCAATCAAAAATTGGGCAATGGACCTAAATAGATACTTTTCGAAAGAGGACATAGGAAGGCCAAGAGACATATGAAAACATGCTCAAAGTCACTAATCATCTGAGAGATGCAAATCAAAATGACAATGAGGTACCATCTCACACCTGTCAGGCTGGCTATCATCAACAAATCAACAAACGACAAGTGCTGGAGAGGATGCGGAGAAAAAGGAACCCTTGTGCACTACTGGTGGGACTGCAGACTGGTGCAGCCACTATGGAGAACAATATGGAGTTTCCTCAAAAAACTAAATATGGAACTCCCATCTGACCCAGTGATCCCACTTCTAGGAATATTTCCAAAGAAGCCAGAAACACCAATCAGAAAGGATATATGCACCCCTATGTTCATAGCAGCACAATTTACAATAGCTAAGATTTGGAAACAGCCTAAGTGCCCATCAGCAGATGAGTGGATTAAAAAACTGTGGTATAGCTACACAATGGAATACTACACTGCTGTAAAAAGGAAGGAACTCCTACCATTTGCAACAGCATGGATGGTCCTGGAGAGCATTATGCTAAGCAAAATAAGCCAGTCAGAGAAAGATAAATATCACATGATCTCACTCATTTATGAAATATAATAAACAACATAAACTGATGGACAAAAACAGATCCAGAGACAGAGAAGCATTGATCAGACCATCAAACTTCAGAGGGAAGGTAGGGGAGGATGGAGGTAGGGGAAGAGATCAACCAAAGGACTTGTATGCATGCATATAAGCCTAACCCATGGACACAGACACCAGGGGGGTGAGGACATGAGCATAGAGCCAGGGGGCAAAGGAAGGATAAGGACATATATGTAATACCTTAATCAATAAAGAAAATAAAAAATTTAAAAATCTGCCCTTATTACTAGCTTATTAGTCAGAAACTGAAGTTTCTGATAGATGTTAGTATGCTCACAGGAGCCTTCCTTCTGGGGAGCTAAAACCCACAGGCGAAGTAAGAAAAAGTGAATCCACATGCCCAGGGCCAAGACCAAATCTGGAGCCTGTCGAGGTTGCTGGTGTCACTGCCCAGAATTTAAACTTAATTTTAGGTCCGCGGGTAAAACACTACGAAGATGATCATACCTTCTGGTCTCCATCTCTATGAAAGCTCTCCCTGTGCATCCTATTCCTCTTTACGTCTCCTTTCAACTCAACAGGGAATATTCAGAAAATGTCTGTCCTTTTATAGCTACTTTCTAAGCGATTACATAAGTGCAAGTCCTTCAGGAGGATCTTCTGTGAATCCATCTGTGAATGAGATGTTGGTAATGGATCCACCAGAAAAAGGCATGGGAAAAATGTTACACTAAGAACTTTTCTATGGCTGAAACACATTTAGCACATTGAAGGCAACAGAACTGAGTTGTTTTTAAAAGAGTACTTTCCTCCTAAAGCATTTTGTTAATGACTTTGAACATGTGAATGAAGCAACTTGAAACTTGTTTTGACTTGAAAAAGTGCCAAAGTTTGTATAAATCTGGCTGTGCGTTACCTGATAGACGTACCCGAGGCCTCCCGAGCACCGTCTCAGCCCCAGGGTGTGGGCTGATTGGCATGCGGTGTACTCAAAACAAACAGAAAGTCAGCAGTGCATGCAGGGAAGCATCGCTATGTTGCTTTTCTTAAAATAAATGTTTGCGTTACTGTTGTGAATTTCACTTCATTGAGGTGAGGGGGGAAATGGCCATAAGCTAAAACATTCTCTTGTCAGCATCAGGTCCTCCTGCCGTGTCGCTGAGCATGTTAGTCCACGGCACTACTGTTCCTGCTTCATTTCGATTTGCTTTCACACACCCTTAGCCCATCCCTCCGAAAGCTGGCGCTTGTCTGCAGAGCTTCTAGCTGTTGTACGCGCGGCATTCCGTGTCTTTATTAAATTACAATTAAGTCACTTTTATGCCTTGTTTTTCTTTTTCTTTTTTTTAATTGCAGTACAGTTCATAAAAATGAAAGAATTTGGCACAGATTTGTGTCCACCAAAGCACTGCAGACTATATTTCAAATGTTCTTGGTTGGGTAAAGTCTCAAATGCATCTTGCCAAGTACCCTTTTCTCCATGACTTTCAAACCCATGCGAATCTCAGGGAAAATGTAATCCTTATGTTTCTGATTCATTCACTCTTAACTCATCATGCTGTTGTGTGTGTGTGTGTGTGTGTGTGTGTGTGTGTGTGTCTGTTTTTTTGTTTTGTTTTTTTTTAAGAAGAAAAAAAGCTACAAGTTTATGTCCAAGAAATCCTAGGGGTATTTTAAAAAATATAATCTGTTTTTAGTCAAAATGTTCCTCAATGGGAGCATGGAAGTTAATTGTCAAGGATTAAACATTGAACTTGAACTTCTTCCCATCCCCTTCCTAACTTCAAACGATCCTATAAGAGGTCAGTTCCAATCCGGATAGATAGAGAGAATGTGGAATGACTGCACATTTTTGCCGGCAGCTGCCTTCCCAGAACTAAGGCTGACTCAGTCCGCCCAAGCCGGCTGAACAAAGAAAGCCAAGTTCACCCTTTAGTCCTGAGCGCTGGGTCTCAAATGATCGTCCCTCTGCTGAGTCACTCGTTAAAAAAGTTGCATTCGTGGATCTGGACCTGTCATTTTGTGCAGTGTCTGCCCTTTGGGAACAATGGAGTATCACTCTTGGTAACCATTCTCTCTGAAAGGGACAGAAAAGTCTTTCTGTAAATGGTGTATTCCACATCTACCACAGTATTGTTTGTTTACTTTTTTTTACACATCATTTTAGGGTCATCAACTCACATTACAGAGGACTTTAGGTTTCACGAAAGCACCAACATACTTTAAGATGCGGGAACACATTAACAAGTAAATAACAAATACATGTTTATGCATTGACTTCTCTTGAAGCAATCTGGTTGGCATTTTCTCAAGGGAGTTATTTAAATTTTAAATGGAACAACATCTCATTTAGATTTCTGCAAATGTGCTAGGGCACAGAAGTAATTTACATGTACATGAAACTCTTCAGTGGAGCACCTGGGTACTTGGCAATAATTAAAATACAAAGTAGCCTTATTAACTTTTCCTTTGAACGATCTACCTTTTTGCTTCTTCACGGAGAGTGAGAGGAAATTTCTAGAGTAGATTGTCAAGTACTTAGAGGTTCTTTTCCCTTCTACCCATAATGCCTGGTGGCAGTGTGCTCCTGCATCTCTCTCTGTTGCATCCTTCAAAAGCTATGCTCTCAACTTCCATTGTACATTCACTGTCTATTTTCAGAGTCTGCGTTTTTATTTCTTAAGCTTTCAGTCCCTTGTATTCCCACTGCCAGGGACTGAACAGTTATTTCACTTTAATGCCAGCAATATAATTAAGGAAACAGATGATAGAGAATATAAAAATGATGGAAAATGCTGTAAATCAGAAATTTCCACAACAAAGTTTCAACAACGACCTGGGTATGGATAATTCTCATACTTGATGCAGCTGGCCCCAGACCTTCATCCTCGGAAGACATAATTTACATCAATGGTTCTGAAATTGTGGTATTCAGAAATGTAAACACTGGGTCCATCCCAGACCTATTAAATCAGAAACTCAGTGAGTGGGTCCCTGAAATCTGTTAACAATGCTTCAGGCCATTCTGATGCTCGCTGAAGTTTTAACTGGCCCTGAAAATTAATGTGTTGAATCCAACTGTTTGCTTCTCATTTCCCAATTTTATTTTATTTTTTAATTAAATGCATTGGGTGGGGTGACACTGTTAATAACATTAAATACCAGGTATGTTTCAAGTGTATATTCTATAATGCATCACCTGCAGAGTGCATTGTGTGCTCACCACCTATAGTCTAATTTCATTCCATCATCGTATGTTGGACCCCTTTACCCTCTCCATTCTCTCCCCCAGCCCCTTCCCCTCTGGTAACCACCATACTGTTATCTGGGTCAATGAGTTTGCTCTTTTTTTGCTTTCTGTTTTATATCCCACATAGGAGTGAAATCATATGGCTCTTGTCGTTTTCTGTCTAACTTATTTAGTTGAGCATAATACTCTCCAGATCTATCATGTTGTCCCAAATGGCAGGATTTCATCCATTCTTGTGGTTGAGTAGGATGCCACTATATATATGTACTGCATTTTCTTTATTCAATCATCTGCTAAAGGACATTTAAGTTGTTTCCATGTCTTGGCTACCATAAATAAAGCTGCAATGAACAGATATCTGTATGAATTTTCACACTTTTTTCAGGTAGATACCCAGAAGAGGGATTGCTGGGTCACAAGGTAACTGTATTTTTAATTTTTTGAGGAACTTCTACATTGTTTTTCATCATGACTGCATCAGTTTACATTCCCACCAGTAGTGAGTGAGGGTTCCTTTTTCTCCACAACCTCTCCGACATTTGTTATTTTTCATCTTATACGTAAGAGCCATTCTAAGAGTATCCCCTATTTTCTTAACCTCACCATTCTTTTTTTTTTTTTAAATATATTTTATTGATTTTTTACAGAGAGGAAGGGAGAGAGATAGAGAGTTAGAAACATCGATGAGAGAGAAACATCGACCAGCTGCCTCCTGCACATCTCCTACTGGGGATGTGCCCGCAACCCAGGTATATGCCCTTGACCGGAATCGAACCTGGGACCCTTCAGTCCGCAGGCCGACGCTCTATCCACTGAGCCAAACCGGTTTCGGCTCTCACCATTCTTATCAATGGCATCATAATTGCCTTACTTTGTTGTGAAAATCTTAAAGTTAGTTTTACTCTTCTTTCTTTTTTTTTCTTTTTCTTTTTCAGCCCCCATCATAAAGACTGCCCGTTTTGTAATTGTGATGTTTTATTTTAAAATATATTTTATTGAATTTTTGCAGAGAGGAAGGGAGAGAGATAGAGAGTTAGAAACATCGATGAAAGAGAAACATCGATCAGCTGCCTCCTGCACATCTCCCACTGGGGATGTGCTCGCAACCAAGGTACATGCCCTTGACCAGAATCGAACCTGGGACCTTTCAGTCCGCAGGCCAACGCTCTATCCACTGAGCCAAACCGGTTTCGGCAATCGTGATGTTTTAATTTATTTTTTAAACTTATGTTGCTGACCTCAACTGGGACCTTTTTAAAAAAATATATTCATTTCAAAGAGAGAGAGAGAAAGGGAGAGCGAATAACAGAGAGAAAGAAGAGAGAGAAAGAGAGAGAAAGAGAATGCATGCATAAATAAATGGGATAACATTTATTTATGCATCCATTGGTTGATTCTTATATGTGCCCTGTCCAGGAATCAACTGGTGTGTCTGGATGATGCTTCAATGCTCTAACCAACTCTGTTACCCAGCTAGAGCTCTAACCGCAGTGTTTTAAAAAATCTAATTCTTCTCACTTATTCTAAGTCACTAAACATCAAATCACAAGGCCTTTCCAATAGACCAAGCAATGTCCTCTCTGTAGTCTTTTATTCTATACTGCTATTAGAATAATTTTTATATGCTGACTTTAGCTGTCATGTGCTGCTCAAGACCAGTGCTGTTTTATTTTGAACCAAATACAATTCTCTTATTTGTCCTTTGAGGCCTCCACAAATCAATATTCCTTCACTGCCTTAGTTTCATGTTTCTAGCAACGCAGATCTCATTGGCTTGATCTCACTTCCTTTGTGCTTTATGTTTCTCTTATTTAGAATGCCCTCCCCTTCCCTTTCCCTCCACTCTATATTCTCTTCCTATTGAAAATCCAATTCCCATTCTTCAAATTCGGACTCTAAATTTGTCATTCACTCTTTGTTTTTACTCTGTGACCACAATACCGAATTTGCCCTCACTTGCCGGTTTCTTTCCCAGGCATTATTTTAAGTTGACAAAATGTACGTACTCTCCAGCTTTTTTTTATAACCTCATAATGTTCTTCCACTCTGTATGGCCCATTTCAAGGCATAGAACTGTGGCCAACTGACTTAAAAGTACGTAAAGTGAGAGACTGAAATTTGTGGTCATATTTGCAGTTATTAGTAATCCTGGTTTAGGTTTATGAGAGAAAGTAATAAAATTGCTCTCTAATAAGAGTTTGGCTATTCATAAACACTAGCCCATACCAATTGTTCTTTTATTCTGTGCCATTACTATTTAGAGGTATTGTCCCTTATTGTGACTTTATCTTTCAAGACATAATTTATCACTCAATAAATCTGAAACCATGAAATAGGTATGTAATTATACAAGTGTACATATATCCTCTCTTTAATGTGGGCCCAAACCTACAGGAAATTTCATTAAGGGCATAAACAAACAAAAAATTACCTCAACTTTGATTGGTATTTCCATAGCTCCCTGAAATAAAATAAAGCTTGTTTGTTCTTAATATTTTTTATGATTTAGTGATATCCTTTAGAGTACTATATTTTAATCTCAAAAAGGCAGAGAACAACAAATGTGGTAGAAGGCCATGCACGGGAGAAATGGGTTAAAGAGAATCAGCAAATCTAAAAATATACAGTGCCAGGCTTCCAAGGCAAAGCAGGCAATGATAGAAGGAGCAGAAAGCATTATGGGAACTGGTTTTATTTAACCCTGACACTGGGGGGCAAAGGAATTTCACTCTATTACTTCTTATGAATAACTGATTTTGTTAAAACAGCATCATCACCATCATCATCATCATCATCGTATCATTTAAAATTGTATTTATAGAGGTCTTGGGGCTGAAATGATCTTGACCTATTCTCAAACTCTAAATGGGTAAGAAGCCGGCTTGCTGGCATGGAGCCAGAGTGATTAGAAGTCTTGGGGCTAAAATTGTATCTGCAGTTCTGTCATCAACACCAATCTTTGATTCTTATGATTAAAATTGTACTTGGCCACAATTATCTATGAAGCCAAAACCTAAAAAGCTCTAAAACTATTTTTATCACTCTTCTGATGATAGAATATTACTTGATCTGACCTAGTTTGGTGGCAGAACCTTACCTGAATTGACATAAAATTATTTACAGTTTTTATTTGTGCCACTGAAAGTGAAAATTCATATATTTTCCCACTCAAACAATGTGTTTGAATACAGAATAAAGTTCCAGACCTCTTAGATATGTGATATAATATGTTATATGAATCCTGTTACCAGTCTAAAATTTAAAATTTTCTGAATGTGGAAACCTATCCAGCCCCAAAGATTTAGGTTTCCTGATTGTGGACTTGAATTCATTTTCTCTTCTGATTTTATCAGGAAGAAGGTCTAACTTACGTACTATTGTCTTGAAAATAGCTCTTAAAAACCTTGAAGTTTCTGAGTGACTCGACCAAGTAGATAAGTTAGGTTTTATCAAAAAGAACTCTGGATACAAATTATACAAAGGGCCTGAAAATACTGTAAAACATGATTACATGTAAAGGGGCACAATTCAGAATCCAGGAATGGAAAGAATTTTCCATATTTTATTTATTCCTTAACTTCCATAAAAGTGTGCTGAATAAAAAGAATTAAATGTACTTACAGATATATATATGTATGTGTATATATATATATACTCACACACACACACACATATATATATTATGTACACATGTACATATTTTATCAATCTCATGGCAAACTTGGGAAACAGAAGTAGATCTATTGAATATGCATGGTTTGTCTCTATACCATGACTTATTTTCAAACTAGATCATAATACTCATTGAAATAAAAGATGGTTATTGTTGTAACCACACTCACATACACACAATCTCCACCTAATATACTTTACTGGCCATTTAGTTTTTCTAGTGTGCTTATATAAAACTAGATTTTTTCTTACCATTTGCTACAGCATGGATGGACCTAGAGGGTAGTATGTTGAGTGAAATAAATCAGCCAGAGAAAGACACATACCATATGATCTCACTTATATGTGGAATCTAAAGAACGATATAAATGAACAAACAAGACAGAAAATTAGTTCTTTTCAATACTTTATCCAGTGGAGTGGTGGCAGTGCAATTAGTGTTGTCTCCCCATGTATTGTGCCAACTTCCTGAGAGGATAAATCTGGGTGGTTCCTGTTGAACCGGAGGATTCCAAAGGGATCCGAGTTGTACACAACACACTGAATATGTTGAGGGTAGAGCAAGTGAAGCACAGGTTCTGTTATGAGCACTGGACCAGGCCTCACTCCCAGGGAGCTCTCCTTGACCTCTTTAGGGAAAAAGGCTGGCCCATGGCTGTTACAAACAGGGTTAGCACAGGATTTGCACAGTCCATCCACATTTGCTGAGGCCAAAGTCGGAAGCAGACACTGGGAGCTGTTACAAAGTTATTAGCAGGCAGAGGAAAGACCCTTTCTCTAAAGGAACTCACCATGTAGGCAGAGACTCAGGGCAGCCACAGATTAAAGGACTTGTCTAAAGCATATCAATAAAAGAGCACTGACAGTGTTATTAATATGCATTATGAAACTCAAAGGTAAAAACATTTCCAGAAGAAAAATATTAAGCCCTGGGCTTACTGAAAACATTTTGTTTTTTACCTTTACCAAAACCATGATTTTATGTATGGAATATGATTTGCAGAACGTGCTTTGTGTAGAAGTTAAGATGCTGTAGTGGGAAAAGGACCACAGAATACAGGTCAATTCCCATCTACAAGAGTTGCCAATAAAGATGAAGGGATGAAATGTGGTCAATGACAGATTGGATCTGGATTGAAGCCTTGGGCACAGAGACTCAGAACTCCGGGACTGCATGCTGGCAGTTCTTAGAAACATTGCACGGACTGTATAGAGGCTATCATTTCAGAGCATGGGAATCTTTCTGTTTTCCAACATAATGTCAGAATTTTCATATCCCTTTGCCATGATGTAAAAGGGTTTAATGATTTCTTTTTCCAGACGTCTGCAGTCCTTGGGAATGAAACACAGAAGACAGACCATGCTATGCCATGAATGGCAGCACCGTCCTTTGAAGACAATCTCCAACCCTCCTAACTGAAAACCCATGTTTCTGATTTAAGTATGACACAGTAATTACTCATGCAGCCCGGGAGAATTCCAAGTCCCTGCCTATTTGCAGCACTGTCTAAAAACAATCAACTCATCTTTCAAATTTGACCAAACTACAAATGGTCTGAGAACTCAGTTGTCTAATAAGGATGTTCATTTTGGCACTCAGCAGCTTACTCGTGGCTCACAGATGGCTTCTGTCTCATTGTGGATAATCCAATCATCCTGCCCTATTGACTCACACGCTTAGTCTTCAAGAGCAATGGAAAAGCTCGAGGTGACAATTGCCTCTTCTTCCAGATGTCGTCCACATAAGGAGCGTGGCTCTCACCACCTCGTTGACATAGGATGTGACATGGCTCGCCAGGTCAGAGTTGCTCCAAGAAAGAAAAGGTAAAGAAAGAGAACTTCTCTGCATTCTCTTTCTGTTATTGCCTGGCACTGGTGTAAGCAAATTATGTTCTATAAATCGCCTTTCTTTCCGTAGTAACTTGTTTCACTTTTGGCTGGGTACCCTGCAGAAAACATTTTGCAACACCCTTGCTCATATGGTAATGGTGGCAATGTAGAGGCACCCATGCCCAAGAAAGGATTCTAAATCATTTAAAGGAGAAAAGCCACAAGATGTTTTTATAAAATAGTGGCTGTTTTGAAGGTACCATGTTACTTACAGGCCGACTTTCTAGTATTAACACCTGCACTTCTGCTCTTCTTCTCTGAAATCATGACAGTTTGTCTTCAATCTTTTTTTTTGGCAGGATGTGGCTTTTATTTTCCCAACTTCTAAAGGATGCATAAGATTTTAGAGGCAAAGTATTGAAACATTTTAAGCTGTAGGTATGTTAGTTTCCTTTTTCCTTGAGGCTAGTGGTTAATAGTTGTGTTTTATTTCAGTATAAAAATACTCTTTCTTAAAAAAAAAAAAAATCAAAGCACCTAAAACAAGGAAAAACAAGGAAATATGCAAGGCCTGGAAGCAGCTGGGTAAATTCACACAGGCTTTGGGCTTCCAAAGATCTGGCCTTCAAGGAATGACACTTGTCAGATTTTTACTTAAAAATTAAATTAAGACTTCAAATTAGTGTTGTATTCATTTTAGTAAAATATCAGCGCTATGTGTATTTCTTCGTTTTTTTCTGTTCACTGTCATCATCACAAATGGTAAGAAATGTTAAGTACAGCAACAGCTAAGGAAAATTTTATAAATCAGTAAAAACATTTGAAGGAGAGTATTTTTTTTAACTTATTTTAACAGGATTTTAAACTGTTCATAATTTATGTATAGTTCTGGGATTGACCTAGCAATGATAATAATTGCTGGAGAGATAATAATTAAAAGATAATATCCTTTCCCTTAAGTAGCTTACATAAAGAATGGGGACTGGGGACTCTATATTTTAGTCTGGACTTACACACACACACACACACACACACACACACACGCACATGTGCGCTCCTTCTGGTGGAAATGTCCAGGTAATTGCTGCAGTTTTTCACATCTTTAGAATCCCAGAGTTTTATATGTGAAATCACAACCTTAGAACATTAGATCAATAGTGAGTATGTTCAAAATAGGTGAGTTGTTGAAAATCTGAATTCTCTTGCTACATCCCTGTAAGTTATGAGTTAACTTTTCTGAAGTCCTGTTCAGTGTCAATGTGATCAGCACAGGGATCACTGATATGCTCATAAATTAATAGTAATAGCAAAAGTGACCTTTTTCTTGAGAGTTCCAAGACCCAACAAATATTTATTGAGTGCATACAATGTGCCAGGCATTGGGCTAATTAAATCTCCCCTATCCCTACATTTTAAATGAGAGAAAAGCTGACTTAAGGGAAAGAATCATGGCCAACGGCCATTTAATTAATTTGCTGTCTGGGGAAATTGCACAGGAACTGGGAAGAAAGCCCAGGTATGAGGACTGCTACGTTGTGCAGAATACAATGCGTTTGTTGTTCAGAACTCCAGTGGAATACACATTTTATAAATACAGTAAACTAATATAAGATTACAATTGTAAAACAAATGTTCATGTAAAAATATCAGAGCCACAACACGTTCCTGCATTTCCTAGTGATTGTTGACCTGAAGTGGAGATTTTCATCCATATAGACACTAACAGAGGAAACTACTATTAGGCTGGATCCTGTGCTGTGATACCACAGGTGAGAGAGCCCGATTCAGGATTACATTAGGCATTGTTGAAAGAACCAGGCAGCAGGCTTTCACATGGGGGGAAGTAGAGGGCAAGTAGAGGGCTAGGCAGATATAGCACTTGTGCTGGGAATTTTACACAGGTGCTGAAAACAAAACTCCCATGATATTTTACAGATGAGTCCAACAAAATGATGAGTGTAAGTGGCCAATGTCACACCTTGCCAATGAGGAACTGGAAAAGATATCCTAGTGTAATCTGACCCTAGGGGCCACATTTATAATGAATTGACCAGGGTGCTCACTGAAGTGGGTTTTCATTAGTTTTCTTCTCTTCAGTCATTATTATTAAAAATATATTTATCGAAGACTTAGCAAGAGCTCAGCATCATTTTTGTGGCTGAAGAATTAAATGCGATTAAGTCACTATCTCTGTCTTTGAGAGTCTAGAGAAGCGGGCACCTCCATAAATAATACACTACAACACAGGTGGTCAATCTGGAAGATATACGCACAACGCAATGAATGCAAAGAAGTAGGGAGGGAGGGGTTCTGTCCTTGAGTAGGGGGTGGAGTGTGACCATGATATTGAGCTAGACTTTGAAGAAGAGGCAGTATTCCCCCTGTGGAAAAGAGTAAGGCTGCTCTAGTTAATGGGAACACTGAGGGTTTCCAGGTTTCATAGACTTAATGGAGGAGGTTATTATAAAAGAACCAGGCCCAGGTTTCACAGGGGAATTCACCTACATCTGCAAAGGTCATATATTCCCAAGACTACTCAAATTATGTCTGAGTATAGGAAAAGAAGAAAAGCCACAAGATGTTTTTATAAAACAAGAATTACATTATCATCTAAACTTTGGTTACATAAATAGCAAAAAATAATTTTAAAAATAAAATTGCCAGGGAGTATGTAAAGAAAAATTGAAATATTTTTGAAAGATACAGAAGTACATTTGAATATATTTGGAAATTATTTTGGGATAGCATGAGTAACCATTATAAAGCTATATTTATTTCTATTTTAATAATAAATTTAGCATGACCCCAATAAAAATAATAAATTTGCTTTATGAAGCTATTTAAGTAGATTTTGAAGCTTATATGGCAAAATATACAAAAATAGCTAAGAGAAGACTAAAAAAAGAACAATGAGAAGTGAGTATATTAAGACTTATTATAAAGCATCCATAATTAAAATAGTATGATATTGATTAACAAATAGATAGAAAGACAGAGAGAACAATGGAAAAAAATAGAAAGTTCACAAATAGACAAAATGCAAATAGAAATATAGTGATGACATTTTTAGAATGTCAGGATGTGACAGAGAGCAAGGAAGTAGAAAGAAAATGGTGGGAATATGCAAAATAAACACAGAAGGTATCTTGTAGTTGCTCAGACTAGTCAAATTTGGGACAATTTCAGCATCAACAATTATAATATTAAAGCATTATATCATATAGAGAATATAAAAGTCCAAGGGTTACTGAAAATAGACAAATAAACAATAAATGCATACATTCAAGAGTAAGAAGGAAAATCTCTTTATGGAAAAATGTGTGCTAATATATGGAAGAAAAATATAAAATAAAACAATTACCATTTTACACACCAATGTAATAATTGACTTAGACACAGTACATATATCAATGGATACTAAAACCAAGGGGTAAAAAGTTTTGGGGAAACAAGATATCCACATAGTCTCAAATGCTGCCTCACAGATTACTTATGCTTTACAAAGGACAAGCAGTACAACGAAAATAGAGATCTGACGGGTATCACCTTTACTAAGTGATCAAACTGACCATCACCAACAATGAGACAAAATGATATTATGTATCCCCTCATAAGATACAATGGGAAATACACAATATTACCTTTGTAGAATTCCTCCCTAAAGAATCTAATCAAGAGAACCATCAGACAAATTCAAAGTATGACACTAGCCTGGCCGGCATAGCTCAGTGGTTGAGCATTGGACCATGAACCAGGAGGTCACAGTTCGATTCCTGGTCAGGATATGTGCCTGGGTTGTGGCCTCGATCCCCAGTGTGGAGTGTCCAGGAGGCAGCCAAACAATGATTCTTTCTCATCATTGATGTTTCTATCTCTCTTTCCCTCTCCCTTCCTCTCTGAAATCAACAAAAAAAAATATTTAAAACAAACACAAAGAATGACACTAAAGAGATATGACAACCAAATGTAACGTGAAAAGTTAATTGATTCTTGTATTCTCAGATTTTGACTATATATATATATATATATATATATATATATATATATATACTAATATATATATTAGTATACAGACTACATATTATTTATCTCATAGAAACTTGCAGCTAGTACTAAATAAGTTCTAGAGCTCTAGTGCACAGTTTAGTGAACAACACAGACAACGATATTGTATTATAATCATCAAATTTTCTAAGAGACTACATCTTAATTATTCCAACCACAGAAAAAAATGATAATGATAGAGGTGCTAACCTCACTACCATGGCAATCATATTACAATACATCAATGTATTAAATAAAAATGTATACCCTAAATTTGTACAATGTTATATGTAAAATATATTGCAATGAAAAGTGATAAAATGAATTTTAAAATAAAGAATGAGGATAGAAGGAAACTAAGGATCATGAGGGAGGGGAGATTGTGGGACAAGGAGTGGAAGATACTTAAGGGCAAGGCAGGGATGAGAAAGATGGGCAAAGAGAGAAGAGATTTTGTGGGCAAAGACAAGTCTACAGGCAAAGAGTAGGAGGGGCTAAGGATGTAGTAAGGGGAAGGGACAGTGGGATGTGGGATTCTGAAGGTCTCAGAACCCTGTAGTCCTGGTTTCCTATGCCCTCTTAGGCCCAAGAGTCTATGCATTTTTAGGCAGTTGAAAGAAGTAAGTTCTTGGTAAATCTGTAAACTTGGTCCCTGTAGCCAAGGTTGTTGTGTGTTCTGTACTACCTCTCTTCTCTTCTAGCCTTTACTAGAGGGCTCCTTCTGCACCCAGGCCAAGCAAAAGACTTGGTAAATTGGTCATTCAGAGAAAATAAATAACCATAAAATGTTGGCTAAACAAGATGACCTCTTAAAAGATTCATAAGGTAAAAGAATAAAATGAAAAATTCCCATGTGACATGCTAATGTTTTTGTTATATTCACAAGAATATATTTTAAAAGATTAATAGTAACTGACAGCTGTCAGAGGATAGGGTACAGTGGGTTCTGGATGAAAGAAAGTGAAGGAATTAGCCAAAGAACAAATATGAGTAACCCATAGACACAGACAACAGGGGGGTAAGAGTGGGGTGGGGGGAGGTAGAAAAAGGAGAGAAGTGGGGATACCTGTAATGGTATAAACAATGAAAATAAAATAAAAAGATTAATAATAAAGTTCAGCACATTTTCAATTGTTTATTGGCTTTTTAAATGTTTAGTCATATAAATGGCCTATTTATATTCTTTGTCCATTTTTCTATTGACTTGTTTGTCTTTTTTTATTTGTATACATTTAGGTATTATGCATTATAAATATCAAATCTTTGCCTGTGATACGTGTTGCAAATATTTTATCCCATTTTATTTCTTGGCATTTAAGCCTTTAATGCATTTGAAGTTTATGTTGGTGTCTGGTACAAGACTGGAATCTAAAGGGATTTTTCTAATTAGAAGTTAAAATTTTTTCATAATGCTATTTGTTGAATAACTCACCTGGTTCCTATTTATCTGCAATGATTTTTCTCCTTAAGTCTTATTATGTGGTAGGGTCCATTTTGGGATCATCTATTGTGTTTTAGCCAATTGTTCTGTGAATTCTTACACACAGGTTTAATTATTGTTGTGTTATTATGTAGTTTTTGTTCATACTTTTGGAAATTTCTTAGCCATCTTCATATTTTTACTATTTTGATAGCTGAGATTTAGAAACATTTTATCAAGTGAACATATAAATATTGGCATTTAGGAAGTTTGTTGGGGGAGATGGAGGTATGTGGTATGAATTTATATACTGTATTAATTCTTGATGTGGATGTGCAATATGTCAGCCTCTCCAGTCAGCACACTTCCACTGTGCACTTTGAAGTCCATCCCACCCCGTGGGTCTCCAGGCAAAGCAATGCTGGCCAACCCAACTAGTAGTTATTCATCGTCTTTTGTTTGTCAGACTTGTTACCAACAACCATATGAAGAAGCCCAGGCTTTGGAGCTCACGCCTGTCTTCTCTGCAGGTTGTTTTGCAAAACCTTCTTAAATGTGTCATCCTCTTCTACACTGTGTACCACGTGGTTCTGAGCCTGGGCTGCAGGGCGCTCAGGTAAGCAGCACATTGTCTATGAAAGGAATTTGCATTTAATACTTGACATGTCTTTATGAAATAGAGGATGCAGATTTTTTTAATGGTATCTTTTCTTACTTTTTTTTAAAGTAAAAATGAGCAAATGTGCCATCTTTGAAAATGATGGCTGCACACAACTAAAGATTTAGTTACAGCAGAAGATGTATACTTAACGGACTCAGATCTTAGACCAGACAGGGATCTCAGAGATTAATGGTTTCAATTTACAGATAAGAAACTAAAGCCAGAGGGTTCCGCGACTTGCCCAAGTGCACAGTTAACAACTCCAACAGGATTAGAACCCGGTTCTTATTGTTTTCAAGCCCGATACTCTCGCCACAGTATTGTGTTCTCCTCCCACATTTCTTGGAGGGGACTTCCAAGATTACAGCTGAGACCTCAAATACAATGAAATACACTCAGTGGACAGTATGGACTTAGTTGGACAAAGAAGAAAATGCAGATAAAGAGGTTGTTTGGCTGCCATTCAAGTCAGCTGGTTTTCAATGTGCCACAAAAGCAGCTAAAGCTAATGACTTCCTGTTATATGTGAAGAGTGATGTACAAAACCTTGGTGTGCAAAGTTATGGAGTGCCTCCTCCAACGTAAACTATTTTCATAGTTTACTATTTGTAACATCTCCAGGGTGGATGAGTTGGATGTCCTGGCACCATTTGATTTCAAAACAAATCCCGCATGGGCCAACTATAACGGTCATCAACTTTAGTTTTCAGTCTTTGTCAATGAGTGAACTAATTGCCTCCAAAAACCAAAAACCAAAATAGTTTTTGTCTTATAAAATGTTTTGAAATATCAGGCCTTTCTCTCAGCCATCTGTATCTTATACCTGACTTCAAAAATGAATGTGGAAAAGCACTATACAATTTTTAAGTGGCTATTTCTGAAAGACAGAATGGGATGGAGTAAGTGGAATAAGTGGATAGTGTTCTTATTTCAATTTTTATTTGTTGGTATTATGGGTAAACCTTTGTGTATTAAGCGCTTTTCAAAAATAAAAGGAAGAATGGCTTAGTGTACTGATGTAGAAAAATGTTTGTGAGACATGAAAAGGGTCAGCCAGTGAGAGATAGGACAATGACACGGGCCTATTGGACAAGGCTGTGTTTTTACACAGCAGAGATTAGTGAAGATCCCAGGATGCCGGCACAATTTACAAAGTCCTTTCCTCTCACAAAGCACTAACATTTATACAAAGATATCAATAAACCTCCAACCTATTAGAGCTTTAATTTGGGGCTCAGGGAGATAAGTGCCATGACTCTTCAAAGTTGTTACTGTGAGAATCCAGACTTGTTTAATCTTGGAGATAAAAAATGTATGAGTAATCTCAGAACCTTGGGCATGTATTTGGGGTCAAGTTTCTTGTCTGTTTAAGCAATTTTGTCATCCAGAAGCTGATGTTTAGGAAGGACACGAAGAGTGTATTGCAGAAAGTAGATTGCAAATTGCTTTCATTTTCAATTAAATTCCTCCCAACAACTTTTTGGGGTAGATAAATAGTACTCCATTTCCCAATTCATAGAAAAGGAAACCGACTGAGCCAGAGGTTAAAATCCTGCTCAAGGTCTTATAACTCTTAAGCTATACGGCAAGACGAGAACACCGGCATCTTGACTTCCAAATTTGTACTACGTCCTTTAAGTCATACTTTTTCTCATATCAGAAACAAAGATATTTTCTATCGATATATGCAAATAAAGTTTGTTCGAGACGAAAATCACTATCTCTGAGCAGCTGCGAGTTAACCTCTAAAATCTGTACATGCTGATAAAAAGCCATCTCTAGTTCTTTTTAAAAAATTTTCCTGGACCGTGAGTGTAGTGGTCGGAGCCTCACGGGGGAGGAGAGCGTGGTTGTGGTTGGTGTCAACAGGGGACGAAGAGGGGATAGGAACCAAGACCCTGGACCACCTCCCGCCACCCTCCAGCAGGTCCAGGTGGGTAGGTCGTGCCTTTTGGGAGGAGCTGCACGCCCCCCCCCCCCCAATCACCCTCCCCTGGGGACCAGCCGGGTTCCCCGCCCCCCCGCCCCCCCAGCTGCAGGTGGCAGAGTCGCGTGGGTGTTTGTGTACAAGACAGAAAACGAAGACAAGGCCAACAAGGCCGCCCGCCAAGGTGAACGTGTATCCAGGGTGTTTCCAGGCCCGCACTGAACCAAGTAGCACCCCTACTTAGCGCTCTGCCCGGAGCCCGAGAAGAATAAGAGACGGCGCACAAAACCAACGGAAAATCATTAGAGCCTAAGACAGAAAAGCTGAAGGAAGAGTTTCCCTGGAGGCAGCAGGGAGGGAAACTCACCGCTCACCTGAGGATCTGGGCCGCTGGCGGAGGCTCCCGTCCTACATGAGCAGGCAGATGGCACGAGCAGGCAGATGGCACCTCGGGTCGCTGAGCGCGTGCAGCCTCTGCGAGGGTCCTAGCAAACGCTGTCCTCCGCCGTCTGTGCCGGGATCGCCGACAGCCTGCTGCTCTGGTCTTCCTCCCCGACAGAGGACACCTCCCGCATGGCCACGTCTGCTTGTCGTCCGTGCCTGTGGGTGAAGACGGGAGTTGGGAGGGATGGAGACAGGCTGTGGGGTCCCGGGCAGCCCCGAGTGTGCACGGAGCATCCAGTCCGTGGAGACCCGGCCTGTAATCCTCCTGAAGCGACGGCTCCAGAATTCACGACTCCGCCCGAGGGGCCTGCACTTGCACTTGCACGTGCACGGGACGCCATGCCTTTGGGACGCGGGTGGGAAGGCGGCCGCGCCCCGCAGCTCCGCAGGCCTCACCCAACAGTGTCGACCCGCGCTCTGCACCGCACTGTCCCAGGGCTTCTTCAGGAACGACTTCCTAGGAGTTGTGGGTTTCTTGGAAAGTTGAACATGGAAGAGTGAAGAGGGAAAAACGGAATTCTTTAAGTTTCTGCGGGACAGTCAGCTGCCTGCCAGAGGATCTGATAGCTTCCCCGTTGGGGTTGGTGCCTCTGCGGCCGAATCAGCTAGTGTTTGCGGAGCCCGTGGCTGTGACGAGCTTCCTTCCTCAGCTGCTTGGCCCCCCAACGACGTTGGGCCCCGAGAGACCCCTCGCCTGCTGGCACGGGCCCTGTTCCGCTCGGGGTGTCCCCGGGGCCGCTGTAGCTGCTAGAGGTGCAGGAGGAGCATGTGCGCACAGTAGGGCAGTCTCACCTGGAGGCCTACTGGGAGCACTGCTCTGCCCAGCAGCTGAGGATAGTCCTCCCGCCACAGGTGTTCCTGGGCCTGCGTGACTCCAGCAGCTCCATCTGGCAATCACTGCTTCGCAGCCTGGCCTGCTGGTCTCCCTACTTGGACCAGTGGTGGTCGTGGGAGGACAGAGAATCAAAGTCTTCAGACACACTGCCCCAAGTTTTACAAAAACTATTGACCTTTCCCCAGAAGGTGAAACGCTGTTGGTGTATAGGTTCTTCAAGAAACCTTTCTTGCGATTCCCCCACGCACCCCATCTGCAGCCAGCACAGGCAGACCTCACCCGCCTTGGAGAACCCCTCTGGGGTATTCCCTAAAGGTGATTTTTCTGGCGACAGGCCCATCAGCAACAAGAAGCAGGAACAGCAAGATTCCTAGACCACTCTTTCCCAGGCAGGTGGGAATAGTGATCGGTTTTCTCAACCTCGGTCATTTCCCATGAATGGACTTTCAGATGTGAAAAATATCTCAGGAGACAGTGAAAACCTCCTGCCAAGTCCCCAAGCATCTGAGGAGTAGCCCGACTAGAGCGATCCTGGGGAGCCTGAAAGTAGAACTGTCAGCACCCAGGTGAGGCCTCCAGAGCCCCGGGGAATGCCAGGTCCCCGCTCATGGACTTGAAGGTAGTGGAGGCGTGGGATGACCTTAAGCACAGCAGCCTCAGCGATGCAGGGAGCCCAGGAGGTGGAATCACTGTTACCTCGGGGGAGCACGAGGCCATTCCCACTTCTCTTCTGCTCATCAAGCCGATCCCAAAAGACCAGTCCTATCCCAGCCCAGGCCCAGCCCCGGCCCTGAAAGTATCATCACGAGAAAGGCGCCCTAAGTGTCCATCAGAACTTGGTTTAGGAGAGGAGTTCACCATTCAAGTGAAAAAGAAGCTAGAGCAGGACCCTGAGTTGGCCTGGTTTGCTGACATGAACCTGAAATGAAGCCTTTGGGTGCTGTTCTTGTTCTACCTGAACTGAGGACAGAAATAGTGATCCCCTCACCAGGAATGCAGTTTTCCTCAAAATTTGCTGCAGCAGGAATGACTGAGGCGGAGTCTGAAGGCTGGGGAGATGCTGGGAAGCTGAACTGGGGAGACAGCAGCTGGTGACAATGCTGTGAGTTAAACTCTAGGAAAAAGGATCTTTAAAAAAAAAATCAAACTAATACCTCAAAAGCAGACTCTGCAGACAAGAAAACCCCAAAGCATCCTGTTTTTCTCATACCAGGCGCTTTTCCAGTCTGTGCCAAGGAAGCAAGAGACCTTGGGTGTGGCCCTCAGCTGGGGAAAGAGCCTGTGCCTCTGACTGAGGCCAGGTACTTCTGGAAGTAAAGAAAGTAAATACAAGAACTTCAAACTGAAGAAAACAAACAAAACTCTATTGTTGAAAGTATTACAGATGTCCCTCTCTTTCCGCCACTAACCCCCTCCACCCTCCACCCCCCCAGGCCTTCACAGGACTATTGTCTGTGTCCTTGGGTTACGCATATGTATATGCATATAAATTCTTTGGTTAATCTCTTCCCTATTTCTCTATAGCAGCGGTTCTCAACATGTGGGTTGAGACCCCGTTGGGGGTTGAACGACCCTTTCACAGGGGTCACCTAAGACCATCGGAAAACATATATAATTACATATTGTTTTTGTGATTAATCACTATGCTTTAATTATGTTCAATTTGTAACAATGAAAATACATCCTGCATATCAGATATTTACATTACGATTCATAACAGTAGCAAAATTACAGTTATGAAGTAGCAACAAAAATAATTTTCTGGTTGGGGGTCACCAAAACATGAGGAACTGTATTAAAGGGTCGCGGCATTAGGAAGGTTGAGAACCAGTGCTCTATAGTAATGTGGGAGCTCTTGCGTCACTGGAGGAGGTAGAAGTGGAAATGTGATGGGAAGAGGTGGTGTCAATGAGTACACTGCATCCCACAAGCTCAGTTTTAGGGGGGCAGAACATGCTGAAAAGAACTGCATTTCCATAGGATAGAAAAGGCACTAGTATGTCTTATCCATTCAACTTTTGGAACCTGTTCAGTTAAATTAAATAGAATTAAAGAGGAGTATGTATGAGGCCTTTACAAACAAGGGCACCTGGGACTTGCACTTGGTGAGTGAGTGTCTTGCTAAACCAGTAGGCAATCACTGGCTTGCCTGTTAATAAATTACTTCTGCATAGCAGAGCATAATGTGGTGATTTTACTTTTTGCTTTTAAAAACTATGGAGTTTACTTGTCCAGATTTATCAATTCCTGAATTATATCAATATGCCAATCATTTGCTGTCTTAAAAGGAAAGAGAGGTAATACTTATGGAAAGTGATATCATTACTAAGGGAACTTGGTGGTATATATCACATCTATTTGTCACTTTAAAGTTTGAAGGATCTCTTCTTTAAAATCACTATAGTCTTCAAGTTCCATATCAAAGACAAAGGCGAAAGCTTGACCTTTCACATTTCAAGACTCTTACAGATTTGTGGTCCTGACCTGTATGTGGTCCTGGCTCTTTATACATGTTTGGGAAAACCACTCTGAGACAACTGGTGGATTTAGGAGAGCCCCTCTATCCACAGGAGCCATTTATGAGGCTTTCTTTCATCCATGGTTATCGGTTATGTTTCTCAGGTGACTATCTGAACGTACCATTTTATTACAAAGACTCAAAAGAACTTATTTTCAAGTTAGGTAATGACTGGTACCAAAGAACTGTTGTAGTCCACTAAACTTTAACATTTTTTTTATTTCTGAAAACTCAGAATTGAATTTTTCATTAGTTTTTAATACATCTTAAAAATGAGACTTGCAGTCCAATTACAGATCAGCATGCATTCGTTACATAGTAACTTTTCTTTATTGCATTTTACCTTCTGAAATGCTAAGTATGAAGAATGTGAAACAGAAATTATATATTGTTATTTTTCTATAAGTCTAAGGTTTATTAAGAGATGAAAAATATTAAAATTTTCCAAATTTGATGATTGTTAAGAGAAGGAATATTAAGAAAATTTCTACCAAGACTGTTTTGCACAATAACTTGTAATGGTCCTGATACCAATTGCATTTCAGAATTATTATTAATTACTCTAATACCAAATAATTATATTCTCCCTTTTATTTGCAGTGCTTTTAGTCTCAACGGAGGTCACCTACTTCATTTGTGGATTGCTTTTCATTCTGGTGTGGAAGAATGGGTTTGGGATTATGCTATTTCAGTAACTGTTCTCCATGTTGCCATCACTTCAACTGGTAAGCAAAATAACATAAAGGAAACAAAATGTATTAAATCTGATGTTGTACCCGAATCGCTTCATAAGAGTAGAACTTTGTTGCATGCATAGTGTACTCTGATGACTAAATAATAAAAACTGATGATGGAAGATCTTCACCCTCTCCGCTTACTCATCCTGCCTGCCAAGTTCTTCTACCACTTCCTCAGCATGGATTGCCTAGTTACATCTTCCAATTCAAAACTGTACTGAAACGCAGGGACTTCCTATTCTCCTTTCACATTCAACTTGTCGTTGATTTGTACAGGGTTTGCCTCTGTTGGGAATACTTTCCTATAAAATCCTTCTTTAAGGCAGAAATTGACCAAAGACTGGGAACTGGAACCCAAGACCTGTACTTGGAGGCTGTCAAACTTCCCAACACCAGTTAGTTATTTTAACAAGATTACTGGGTTCTTAGACTAACGGGTTTTTATTTTCACCTGTGATCTATGGAGTTAGAAGAAAATGGATTCAAATTCAAGTCCCACTTTGTTTTTTTTACCAGGTGTTTAGTCTTAGGCAAGTCACAATATCGCTTATATTAGTTGCCTCCTCTACAAAATGGGAGACCTAGTAAAGTTCCAGCTAGAATGAGAAATTGTCTGACACAGTGTCTAACGTATAATAATTTCTGAGTAAATGATAGTTTCATCCATTCCTTCAAATCTACATGTCCATTGTAACTTTTTCTCCCTTGTCTTCTATTATTTTTTATTTTTCTTGATTTCAGAGAGGAAGGGAGAGGAAGAGAAACATCAATGATGAGAGAGACTCATTGACAGGCTGCCTCCTGCACGCCCCCTACTGGGTATCAATCCTGAAACCAGGGCATGTGCCCTTGACTGAAATCAAACCCTGGACCCTTGAGTCTGCAGACCCATGATCTATCCACTGAGCCAGACCAGCTAGAGCTATTATTTTTTTTAAAGCATACTAGTCTAAGTATGAATGGTAATCTACCACAATTGTAATTCAAAGTTATTATTATTTGTTAACAACTTAAATCATTTATATTTTTAGCACTTTCATTTAGTAATGGTATAATCAGTCTTTAACTTAAGAACACACAATTTCCAAATGAATTGCTGTACTCCAGCATCACTGCTATTGGAAAATGCCAGAATATCAATATTCTAGTATCAATTTCCTGAGACATAAACTCTTTCAGTAACTTGGAGGACCATTGAATTCTCATCATCTTAAATCTCAGTTTTATTGTGGGTCTTAATATTTCCTGGAAGACAGCCATAGGATAGTCACAGCAGGACTTGGGGGTATAAGGTGGTTCAGTCTTAAAGGTTGAGATAAGCAATTGGTTACCCAGAAAAGTTACAAGTTAATTGTCTAACACATGGCACATAGAAAATGCCTAACAAATATTGCTCAATCGAACTGAGTTCAGAGTGAAGTGGCTCAGAACTCCAGAGAGAGAGCCGGGCATTGAGGACACAGGACGGTCTTAGGACCGTCTCTGAGGCATATCGCTTCAAATCACCATTGTGAGCTGATCTGAGACCAGGTCATTCATAACATCATTTCTAGGAGAGAAGTTTCAAATATCTGACTTGACAAATGAACTTTAAGTACAAATTTGGGGGTACCTGATTTCATGAATGTGAATAAAATGTCTCTGTTTTATGTGGATATGATTTGACCAAACAAAAGTATTGCTTTACGAGTAACAAAATAATGTGTTTTGAAAATTAACCTTTTTTTCTACTGCAGTTATGTTGGAATTTCCCTTGACATTACATTGGTGGGCTGCTATAGGTATTTGTAAACATATATATGATACCTATATAGATATTACATATATATGTATATATGTATATATAACATTTGTGTAACATCCTATATAATAAAAACATAGTATGAAAATTGTCCTTTGAACCAGGAGTTCATCTGGGAGTTTGACCAGGGGGCAGGGCCGGCCAGGGAAAGGGAGGGAGGCCCTGGCTGACAGCAGCAGGTGACTGGGGGAAGGGTGGGAGGCCCTGGCCAGTGGTGATGGTGTATGTGGCAGGTAACCCGGGGAAGGGAGGGAATACATGGCTGGCAGCCGGCAGCCGCTAAGGAACCTACCAGTGCATGAATTTCGTGCACTTGGCCTCTAATAAATATACATTTATCTATAAATTAGGCCATAAAACATTGTTTAAGTGGGTCAGGTCATTGGACCAGAAGACTGGTCATGGGCTTTATCATTCTAAAATTACAGGGAACAAAACACTGGATATATTTTGTGACATAATTTTTTGGTTCTCTTTCCATATGAATGGCAGTACTGTCTTTATAGTAGTACAAGAATAAGAGAAACTGTTTAATTTCATCTCTTTTTCTCTGCCCACAAATTGCACATCTGAATTTGTCAATTATATATCTAGTAAGAACATTAACCGAGTGAAAGTGGAATTTTCTAAAGCTTTTTCTTTGAGTTAAGACCACAAAATATTTTTAGGTTTCCTCTTTTCAGTAAATTTGGCAATAGTTTTTATCTAACTAGTTTTATTCTTAGTGATGAAAAATGGAAATGCAGCACTTTACCATATGCATTTCCCTAAAGTTGAGTTTCTGTTTATGATACCAGGATTACTAATATTACCTACTAATCTCTTTACAGGCATTTAATTCTCCACTTACCTTGCATATCCAAGTCTTAGATGTATACTTTTCTCCAATATTGTTAAGCATATACAGAAAACATGTGTACAAGTACTCATATTTTATTTTGTATAAATCTTTATTTATATAAAGATATAAATTTTTGTATCTTTTTTTTCTTTTTAATCCTCACCCGAGGGTATTTTTCCATTGGTGGAAGAGAGAGGGAGAGACAGAGAGAAATATAGATGTGAGAGAAACACATCGATGGTTGACTCCTGCACGTGCCCAGCCCAGGGCCCTGGCCGAGGAGGAGCCTGCAACCAAGGTACGTGCCCTTGACTGGAATTGAACTCTGAACCCTTTGGTCTGTGGGCCGATGCTCTATCCACTGAGCCAAACTGGCTAGGGCTCAAAGATATTAATTTTTAATAAATTGTAAAAAACACACACACACATGCTATAAGTGTAAGTGGAAATGATCCTTTCTTTATGAAAACAAGAACTTATCTTTTTTGGATTTTATTAACACCGCAAAATTTACTGAGCCCTAGCCAGCTAAGTCACATAACAAATGTCACCTTGATATGAAAGAGAGTCAACTTGTGCATAATGGAATGGCCAATAGAATTTGTTAAAACAGTTGGGTGACTATTTTAGTTTCAATAACCAGGGTTGGATTACTCAGAGGATAGTTGTCAAATGATGTCTGAGGTAATCTTTTTGTTTTTCCTTGAGTTAAAAATTTAGATATAAGAGAATAGTGACTAACCATCTTGAAAATTCTATCTCTTGGTCTCACACTTGAAGTGTGTCTTTGCGTGAGGAAGTTGTGTGGGTCGTTCAGGCTTCTGATTCACTAAGGGCTCGTACCTCAGGGCCCTTTACCTTCAATGACGTCTTACTCTTACTGCCATAAAAGGAACAATGGGTTCATGTAAGGCTGGATCAATCTTTTAAAACAAACTGGAATCACTGGGCCATTTTCATACAACTAAATAGCTCGGGTATGTGGAATTCTAGGTGTTCATTTTTCCTAAGAATTTGGCCCAAGTCAGAGATAATTGCCTATATTGAGAAATCATGCTGCAGAATATAGTGTATCAAAAAAATCTTTTTCTTTTAAATTATTTACGTGTTTGTTATACATCATTGGTAGCCCTCCAAGTGTTTAGTAAAGTGGCATCAAGCTTAAAGGATAGAAAAAAAGCAGATAGTAACTTCTCATTGATGAGAAGACAGGTGTGTGGGTAAAACCAGGCCAGTGTTGTCAAAAGTCTTTGAATTATGGAGGGATGGCAGAGGGGTGGGGTTGGGGGGATGGGGATAAATCAACTAAAGGACTTGTATCTGTGCATCTGAGCAGACCAATGGATACAGACAATAGAGAGGTAGAAGGCATGTGCTGTGGGGCAGGAGCAGGTAGGGAGAGGTCAATGGGGGAAAAGAAGACATATATAAAACTTTCAACAACAAAGAATTTTTTACAAAGTCTTTGAATTGTGAATGTTTGCATTTTTCAGTATAGGTATTTTATTTATTTATTTTTTTTTTTTAAAATATATTTTATTGATTTTTTACAGAGAGGAAGGAAGAGAGATAGAGAGTTAGAAACATCGATGAGAGAGAGACATCGATCAGCTGCCTCCTGCACATCTCCTACTGGGGATGTGCCTACAACCTAGATACATGCCCTTGACCGGAATCGAACCTGGGACCTTTCAGTCCGCAGGTCGACGCTCTATCCACTGAGCCAAACCGGTTTTGGCAGTAGTATAGGTATTTTAAAAACCCCAGTTATGAAGCACCTTGTTTATAGGACAAGAAATTCTAACCAATCTTATTGAAACAAATTTCATTGTGTAACAGTTGATTTGACTCAATGTGTAGAGAAATGAAAGAGTTGTTCAAGAAGTACAATTTATCTAGTGAAATAGAAATATTTGTTAGTGAATTGGTTGAGTTTTGAAGCCTCTAACTTCTCAGGATGATTTTGGTTTTTTAGAATTCCATATTTAACAGTAATTTATGACAACTAAGATTACATATATTAGAAACATCTGCAAAGATTCTACATTACAGCCTTAGCTGGTTTGATTCAGTGGATAGAGCATTGGCCTGCGTGGACTGAAGGGTCCCAGGTTCACTTCTGGTCAAGGGCACATGCCCAGGTTGCAAGCTCGATCCCCAGAAGGGGGTGTACAGGAGGCAGCCGATAAATTATTCTCTTTCATCATTGATGTTTCTCTCTCTCTCTCTCTCTCTTTCTCTCTCTCTCTCTCTCTCCCCCTTCCTCTCTGAAATCAATAAAAATATATTTTAAAAAAAGATTCTACATTACATAATGGATTGCTATGCAGACAAAAAAAGTAAGTTTAATAATATGAAAGGCATGGCAAAATGTAAGGTGGAAAAAATTACCTAAAAATTGGGGTTTTCATTATAAGCGTTTGTGTCAGACAATAAAGTGGGCTTTTACTGTAAAGATGTTAAGAATAACTGGCTTGGTGGCTTGATCCCAGTGTTTCCTACATATTTAGTGACAAAGCATCAATGGCAATATACAGAAACAGGAAGCCCTTGTGTGCTCTTACTATTGGTATTTCATCGGGTATGAATATAGCTCAGCTTGAGTGAATGTGCTTGTTGAGATGTTAATAAAAAGCTTAAGAACAGGAAGATTAAGGTTGTTGGCACATGAAATAATAGCGGCTACAGAGGAAAATTGATGACCTTGTGTTGCTATTTATTTTATGCCCTCATCACACTAGCAACTAGATAAGGGGGAGTTTTTCTAGCATGCCTTAAAAATATTATGGTTTGAATCAAAGACCCACTTTTTCCCCTGCTATTATGATAAGGTTTTTTTGGTTTTTATTTTGTCTTGTTCTACTTTTATACAAAGGCGGCATTTGTTAGTTTTCTTTCTTTTATGTTGCAACTTTTTTTGGTTCTTTTAAGCTGTGATAGCGATGGTAACTTATGCTTTTAATTTTGTTTGACATGCACAAAACAAGCTAGCATCTGATCAAAAGCATTACATAAAATCTTTCTTAAGCTATTGAAAGGCGCTTTGATGACTTCTTTCCTCTGGTTTGTAGGATTAGGACTGAACTTGACTAAATTGCTACCGTTGCCATCACTCATCTGTGGTAAAACTACTGATATTTGCTTTTCTGTATAAGAAAAAATGTTGACTAAGGATGTCTGCTGTTTGTTTTCAAGAGTTGTCCAGTGGGAATGTTGTCTATTTATGTGTGAATATAAAAGTGTTCATTTTGTTTGCTGCTGGGTTTTTTGTATGTATGTGTATTTTTTTGTGTATTTTTTCTCAGTAGTCTTGTGTTAGCCCTAGGTGAGCTTTATCTCCTTAGCCAATCAAAGTTTAATGACTTTCTTTTTTCTTTTTTTTTAATTAACGTGTCATTGTGCATCTATTAAGTCTTGACCAGGGTTTCAATAATGTCTGCAGTGGGTTTTGGAAACAGACTTATCATTATTGATTTGGGGCTTCCCAGAGATAAATGCAGTTCACAGTTCATTGTTGAGCTCTGGTACAACTGACCATTTAAAATTGAACAATAGTTTACTGTTTGAAACAACGTCAATTGTTATACCTTGACATTCTAATTAAAACATGAATTGTAGTGATAACTCAATGCAAATCCAACAGTTGTATTTGGAGTTAAATTATTTCAACAAATACATTTATATAATGAAAAAATTGGAAAAAACACAAACATATTTTCCAAGTTAGTAGCATGTTTTCCTTTTATAATTAGAGAGAAAACACCTTATAAAATATTTTTAAATGTCAACAACACAAACAAAAGGCAGGTCTGAAGAGCTAAAAGAAGAATTGAGAATTGTGAATTCCCTGGCATGTGCTTTGACTTCATTGCCTTTGAATTTCTGAGTTTTAAGAGTTCCTTACTATGAATTTGACAGAACCACGCACCTATTATTCCCTGAAGGTAGTTTTGAATTTCAACGATTTACTAGCCCAGAATATACTCTCTCTTAGCTGAATCTATAAACTATTCTATTTCAAATGCTATGTCAGTTTCAGGCACATTCTCTTAGTCATGACAATTGTTCTTATTCATAATCTCCCCAATGAATTATTCATTATTGGTAGTTAACCAAAACTTCCCTTTCGTTACTTGCAGGATCTGGCTTAATTTCAATGTTATGTGGAGGCCAGATTTTAGCATAGTTTGTTCAAAGACAACTTTATCTATCCATACCTGGATGATTTTTAACAGAACAGCTGAATTAATTTGCCTCAGACTTTCTATATTATTATATACATTGTGTTAGAGCTAAAATGTATTATTTGTTCATACCTATATTCAAAGTTGAATTTATTCAAGATACTTTATAACTATGAAAAGAAAAAAGAGAAGTTCATAAAGAGCAGAAGAATTCTAGTAAAGAATTTATGAGCAAAATGTTGCAAACTCACAAATGCAGTGTTTCTCAAAGTGTGTTCTGAAGAATATTAGTTCTGAAAGATGTTAATAGTGCCATGCAAAGAAAATAAAAGTTGCATTTGTTTTTACATTTTTTTAATTGATTTCAGAGAGGGAGACAGAGATAGAAACATCAATGATGAAAGAGAATCATTGATCGGCTGCAACCTGCACACCCACCTGACAGGGAATCAAACCATGACCTCCTAGTTCATGGGTTGATGCTCAACCACTGAGCTATCAAAGTAGTCAAAAGTTGCATTTTTAAGTATATTTGTGGAATTTTGGGTTTACGTGAAACAGACTTATTATTTCAGGACTTCTCAAAATCTTTACTATTGTGAACGAGTCCTCTCTAAGCAGTAGCATACCTTATGCATGGTTTCTCAAACATATTTGACCACACTTTAGAAGATGCTAATGTATCATATGGAAAATATAACACAGGAGAAGGAAGATTGAAAACTATAGCAAATCCCTGTAGCCAAATTAGATTCTATTATTATCCCACAGTATTTGTTTCTATGTTAGAGCATTACTTATGAAATTATTGCCTTTAAAAAAAACACAGTGTCTATTTCTTTTCTTAGACGATGATCTTCTAACACAGTGTCTCTGAAAACTTAATGTGCATTTGAATCACCTGGAGATCTTGGTACAATGCTGATTTTAGTTTAGAAGAGATGTGTGGAGCCTGTAAGTCTGTATTTCTAGCAATTCCTGCAAAATGCCTGTGTTGCTGGTTCATGTTGCTACTTTGAGTAGCAAGACCTAAGTGCTTGGGACCACAGGTGTTTTTAGGTTGTATAGCTCTGTTCTGCTAATTCTGTTTTTCATATCATCGTTTTCAATAAACGTTTGTTGGATTGGAATTACAACTGAGGTGAGTTAAATTTATATGTATCTTAAATATTTACCACTTTTTAATATAGTTTAAATATCTCCAGATACAATAGACGTGCATACCATGGTTACAACTAAAATATAAGCATGGGAAAAGGGACAGAAAAGTAACACACATTCTCCCCACATGCTCCCCCCCCCCCCCCCACACACACACAAATACACAGGCAGGCATATGCGTACACTCCCACACACAAACATTTTGGAAAATGTTTAGAAATTAAACAAAAGCAGCTCTAGAATGTTTTTCCTAGATGACTCTTTTAACCCTAAAATCTATTTTTTCATAAAGATAACTACTAAGAAATGTCATGCTAATTATATATATTACAAGTGACATTCCAAAGATGACTTTGTGTTAATCAGTTACTGATGAGGTAATTTAAGCTTCTCATGTATATGTAAGTATGAAAATCATGACTGTCTCCCTTGCTTCTTTCTCACATTTACTTATTCACACAAATGTTTGTCTTCCATCATTATTCTCATTCTTTCTGTTAATTTCATCCAAAATGTTTGGTCCTAGATGTATCAAAATATCTAACTCATCTATATCAGTCCAAGAACTACAAATTCCAATTACTAATAAAGATTATTTTCATCTTCCAAAAGAAGGCAACATAAAGTAGTTCTAAAAGGGTCAGCATTATGATCTTTCATTCCCCAATTAACACCCATTGATAGCTCAGAAAACACGTGTCTTGTTAGAGATAAAACAAAACTCAATTCTACTCTATGAAAAATGCAAATATTGAACAGATCATGAATATACTGATGACAAAGTCTGTCCCTATGGAAGCTCACACATGGAAGAAATGTACAGAAACACTAAAACTGTCTAAATAAATAACTAAAAAAGATTTGGTTGATTAAATATATAATGAGAATTAAGTTGCACTGGCAAATTAGAATAACAATCTCTCCAGACTCAGAAGACCTTAATATCGCCTCACATTGTATGTAGCTTAATTAGCATGTTTATTTTCAGGATTAGGAATCCATCTGCTCAGGTAATTATTACTGTGTTAATTCTTCTTTTTATTTTTGTGTCCTGATCACAAAAATAATCTGTGTTTTCTTTTTTTACTAATTAAAGTGATGATCATTATCTATTTGATGACACCACTTAAAAATACAGTTAGGTTGCATATTTTAGCTTAAAAATAGTGTGTATCAGACATATCAAATAAATACTCACTTTAGTTTTTTACTGCCTGAAAGTATATATAAACTTCTCAAAGGCCAAGCATCAAGGCCATTTAATTTTCTTTTCTAGTGTCTCACATAGAATCATAAGTTGGTAGAATCCTATCTGCTATTTTGATGCACATTTTGCATATTTTTAAAAAGGTAATACTTTTATGTCCACATAACCTTTTCCTAAGTATGCTTTAAAGTTATTATACCTTGTTATATTGTAATGTAAATCAATTTATATTTCCCTTTAATGTTTACTTTAAATATTTTCCAAATGAATGAACAGTATCTTTATTTTTGCTGATAGTGATCCCAGTCTATATATATAAAAGCCTAAGCAACCATCCGACCATCCGACGAGTAGCTATGTCACACACTGACCACCAGGAGGCAGATACTCAATGGAGGGGCTGCAGAGCTAGGGTGACTTGGCAGCTGTGGTTCTCAAGTGATACACCTGGAACCAGAGAGAAGGGAGCCCGATTCCGGGGTGCATTACCCGAGAACCACCCTCTCACAAACCAGGACCCCTCAGAAGATGTCGGAGAGCTGGTTTCGGCCCGATTCCCACAGGCCAAGCCAAGGGACCACACCAATGCACGAATCCATATACTGGGCTTCTAGTATATATATGGACCATTGTTATATCTACAGTCTAAATATTAGACTCCTATCTAAAATTTGATGGGTTTTATTCAATTGATTTACCTTAGCAGTTGAATTGATAAGTTGAAAAGCTGTCTGTTACCACTCTAGAGCTATAGAGATTATCATATAGACGTGACAACATATATACTGTGAGATAGAAAGTTTTATGACAAACATCCTAAGGAAAAACAAAGTCACTTTCTAAGGTTGTTTTTCCAGACTTTAAAAACTTGAATTGCTAGGTAAATAAATCTATAACAAAAGCATCCAGAGATATAGCTGTGGTAAAAATATCAGAAAAGAGAGGAAATACATTTTGGCTCATATGGAGAAATGTAATTCATCAAAAGAAAAAAATTTTTACTACAGAAAAAGGCTTAATAAAAAATGTAAATGTTTGTGAATATTTCACATTTTAAAAATATATATTTGTATTGATTTCAGAAAGGAAAGGGAGAGGGAGAGAGAAATAGAAATATCAATGATGAGAATCATTGATTGGCTGCCTCCTGCATGCCCCACACAGGGGATCAAACCCATAACCCAGGCATGTGCCCTGACCGGGAATTGAACCATGACCTACTGGTTCATAGGTCAAAACTCAACCACTGAGCCATGCTGGCTGGGCATATTTCACATTTTTAATATAGGAAAACAAAGTTACAATTTTTCCAAGTGTTATGATTATTTACCTTAGCTGTTTCTTTTAGAGTTTTCTTCATTCTAGTCCCCACTCAGGAGAGATGGAGCAGCCAGGTCAGATTAACTGCTTTGTGTATGAAAATGATTTTTTTGGTTTGTTTTCTAAAGCTATGCTCTCATATAGAACAATACAGGGCATGTGTGCACATAACTGAACCCTATTTTAGGCTACATGAATGGCGTATTAGTTTCCTACTTCTTTTTTTTTTTTTTTTTCGCTTAAAGTATTACAAAGGGTATTACATAAGTGTCCTTTTTTCCCCCCCACCCTTGACAAAACCCTACCCTCCCTTACCCCCCAGTGTCTTATGTCCATTAGTTATGCTTATATGCATGCATACAAGTCCTTCGGTTGATCTCTTACTCCCCTCCCTCCTGCCCCCCAACTCTCTCTGGCCTTCCCACTGCAGTTTGACAATCAGTTTGAGGCAGCTCTGCCTCTGTATCTATTATTGTTCAAAAGTTTGTAATGGTCTTTATTATCCATGAATGAGTGAGATCATGTGGTATTTTTCCTTCATTGACTGGCTTGTTTCACTTAGCATAATGCTCTCCAGTTCCATCCATGATGTTGCAAATGGTAGGAGTTCCTTCTTTTTAACAGCAGCATAGTATTCCATCGTGTAGATGTACCACTGTTTTCTAATCCATTCATCTACTGATGGGCACTTAGGCTGTTTCCAGATCTTAGCTATGGTGAATTGTGCTGCTATGAACATCTGGGTGCATATATCCTTTCTGATTGGTGTTTCTGGTTTCTTGGGATATATTCCTAGAAGTGGGATCACAGGGTCAAATGGGAGTTCCATTTCCAATTTTTTGAGGAACCTCCATACTGCCTTCCATAGTGGCTGCACCAGTCTGCATTCCCACCAGCAGTGCACAAGTGTTCCTTTTTCTCCACATCCTCTCCAGCACTTGTTGTTTGTTGATTTGTTGATGATGGCCATTCTGACAGGTGTGAGATGGTACCTCATTGTTGTTTTGATTTGCATCTCTCGGATGATTAGTGACTTTGAGCATGTTTTCATATGTCTCTTGGCTTTCTGAATGTCCTCTTTTGAAAGGTGTCTATTTATATCCTTTGCCCATTTTTTGATTGGATTGTTTATCTTCTTTTTGTTAAGTTGTATGAGTTCCCTATAAATTTTGGAGATTAAGCCCTTATCAGATATGACGTTGGCAAATATGTTTTCCCACGAGGTGGGTTTTCTTGTTGTTTTGTTGATGGTTTCTTTTGCTGTGCAGAAGCTTTTTATTTTGATGTAGTCCCATTTGTTCATTTTCTCTTTAGTTTCAACTGCCCTAGGAGCTGTATCAGTGAAGAAATTGTTTTGGCATATGTCTGAGATTTTGTTGCCTTTGTATTCTTCTAGAATTTTTATGGTTTCCTGTCGTACATTTAAGTCCTTTATCCATTTTGAGTTTATTCTTGTGTATGGTGTAAGTTGGTGGTCTAGTTTCATTTTCTTGCATATATCTGTCCAATTTTCCCAACACCATTTATTGAAGAGACTATCTTGGCTCCATTGTATGTTCATGCCTCCTTTGTCAAAAATTAATTGAGCATATTGGTTCGGGCTAATTTCGGGACTCTCTATTCTATTCCACTGGTCTATATGTCTGTTCTTGTGCCAGTACCAGGCAGTTTTGAGAACAGTGGCTTTGTAATACAGCTTGATATCTGGCATTGAGATCCCACCTACTTTGTTCTTTCTCAGGATCGTTGCAGCTATTCGGGGTCTTTTTTTATTCCAGATGAATTTTTGGAGAGTTCGTTCTAGATCTTTGAAGAAGGCCATTGGTATTTTAATGGGAAGTGCGTTGAATGTATAGATTGCTTTGGGTAGTATGGACATTTTAATGATGTTGATTCTACCAATCCAAGAACATGGTATGTTCTTCCATCTGTTTATGTCTTCCTCTATCTCTTTTTTCAACGTCCTGTAGTTTTCTGAGTAGAGGTCTTTAACCTCTTTAGTTAAGTTTATTTTTTTGGTGCGATGGTAAATGGGATTGTTTTTCTGATCTCCCTTTCTGAAAGTTCACTATTGGTGTATAGAAATGCCTCAGATTTCTTGGGGTTAATTTTGTATCCTGCTACATTGCCAAATTCATGTATTAAGTCTAGTAGCTTTTTGATGGAGTCTCTAGGGTTTTGTATGTATAATATCATGTCATCTGCAAATAAGGACAGTTTTACTTCCTCTTTTCCAATTTGGATGCCTTTTATTTCTTCTTCTTGCCTAATTGCAATGGCTAATACTTCCAGTACTATGTTGAACAGGAGTGGTGAGAGTGGGCATCCCTGTCTTGTTCCTGTTCTTAGGGGAAATGGTGTTAGTTTTTGTCCATTGAGTATGATGTTGGCTGTGGGCCTGTCATATATGGCTTTTATTATGTTGAGGTATGATCCTTCTATTCCCACCTTTCTGAGAGTTTTTATCAAAAATGGGTGTTGGATTTTGTCGAATGCTTTTTCTGCATCAATTGATATGACCATGTGGTTTTTTTCTTTCAATTTGTTTATGTGATGTATCACATTTATTGATTTACGGATGTTGTACCATCCTTGCATCTCTGGGATAAATCCTACTTGGTCATGGTGTATGATCCTTCTGATGTACTGCTGGATCCGATTTGCTAAGATTTTGTTGAGGATTTTGGCATCTATGTTCATGAGGGATATTGGCCTGTAATTCTCTTTCATTGTGATGTCTTTACCTGGTTTTGGTATTAGGGTGATGCTGGCTTCATAGAATGAGCTTGGAAGCGTTCCTTCCTCTTGAATTTTTTGTAGTAGTCTGAGGAGGGTAGGTTTTAGTTCTTCCTTGAATGTTTGGTAGAACTCCCCTGTGAAGCCGTCTGGCCCTGGGCTTTTGTTTGCTGGAAGCTTTCTGATGACTGCTTCAATTTCTTCCATAGTTATTGGCCTATTGAGGTTTTTAGATTCTTCCTGATTGAGTTTTGGAATGTTGTATTTTTCTAGGAATTTGTCCATTTCCTCCAGGTTGTCTAGTTTGTTGGAGTAGAGTTGCCCGTAGTATTGTTTAACAATCATTTGTATTTCTGTGGGGTCTGTTGTTATTTCGCCTCTATCATTTCTGATTTGGTTTATTTGGGACCTCTCTCTTTGCTTCTTGGTGAGCCTGGCTAGGGGTTTGTCAATCTTGTTTATCCTTTCAAAGAACCAGCTCTTGGTTTCATTGATTTTCTGTATTTTTTTTTGGTCTCTATTTCATTGATTTCTGCTCTAATCTTTATTATCTCCTTCCTTCTGCTCACTCTGGGGTTTTCTTGTTGCTCTCTTTCTAATTCTTTGAGTTGTAGAGTTAGATGATTGACTACCATTTTTTCTTGTTTTTTGAGATAGGCCTGTAGAGCTATAAACTTTCCTCTCAGGACTGCTTTCATTGTGTCCCAGAGGTTTTGGATTGTTGTGTTTTCATTGTCATTAGTGTCCAGGATGTTTTTAATTTCTTCTTTGATGTCATCGGTAACCCAATCAATATTTAATAACATGCTATTCAGCTTCCAAGTGTTTGAGTATTTTGGGTTGTTTTTATTGTAGTTTATTTCTAACATTATGCCATCGTGGTCTGCGAAGAAGCTTTTTATGATTTCAATCTTCTTGAATTTGTGGAGATTTTGCTTGTGACCCAATATGTGGTCTATTTTTGAATATGTCCCATGAGCACCTGAGAGGAATGTATATTCCGCAGCTGTGGGGTGAAGTGTTCTGAAGATGTCAATTAAGTCCATCTGATCTAGTGAGTCATTTAGGATTGCTGTTTCTTTGCTGAGTTTTTGTCTGGCAGATTTATCCAGTGATGTCAGTGGTGTATTAAAGTCCCCTACTATGATTGTATTGTTGTCGATCTCTCCCCTGATATCTTCCAGAAGTTTTCTTATGTATGTGGGTGCTCCTGCATTGGGTGCATATATGTTTACCAGGGTTATATCTTCTTGTTGTATTGATCCCTTTAGTATTATGAAGTGGCCTTCCTTATCTCTGGTTATGGCCTTCACTTTGAGATGTATTTTGTCAGATATAAGTATTGCTACCCCAGCTTTCTTTTCCTTTCCATTTGCGTGAAAGATATTTTTCCATCCCTTCACTTTCAGTCTGTGTGAGTCCCTTCTAATGAGGTGGGTCTCTTGTAGACAGCAGATGTATGGGTCATGTTTTTTTATCCATTCAGCCACTCGATGTCTTTTGGTTGGAGCATTTAGTCCATTTACATTTAAAGTTATTATTGAAAGGTACTTGTTTGTAGCCATTTCTTTTTTTGTGTGTGTGTGTGGCTGTTTTCTTTCTGAGCTTGATATTTCTTCTTTTTACACCAGTCCCTTTAGCATTTCTTGCATGGCTGGCTTGGTGGTGATAAACTCCCTTAGCCCTTTTTTATCTGTGAAGCTTCTTATTTCCCCTTCAATTTTGAGTGATAGCCTTGCTGGATAGAGTATTCTTGGATTCAGTCCTTTGCTTTGCATCACTTTGTAGATTTCCGTCCATTCTTTTCTGGCCTGATGTGTTTCTGTTGAGAAATCATTTGATAATCTAATGGGAGATCCCTTGTATGTTACTTTCCGTCTCTCTCTTGCAGCCTGTAAGATTCTCTCTTTATCCTGAACATTTGCCATGGTAATTATGATGTGTCTTGGTGTGGGTCTTTTCGGGTTCACCTTGTTTGGGACTCTCTGGGCTTGTGTGACTTTTTTCTTCCCCACCTCAGGGAAGTTTTCTGATATTATTTCTTCGAATAGGTTTTCTAATCCATGTTCATCTTTCTGTTGTTCTGGCACCCCTATTATTCGTATGTTGTTTCGTTTCATGTTGTCCCAAAGCTCCCTTAGGCTCTCCTCCTGTCTTTTAATTTTTTTCTCCATTTGCCGTACAGTTTGAGTGTGTTTTGCTTCCTTGTCTTCTAATTCACTAATTCGGTCCTCCGCTTCTCCCAGTCTACTGTTGATACTTTCAATGGAGTTTTTTATTGAAGCTATGTCATTCTTCATTTCTTCTTGGGACTTACTTAAGTTGTTGATTTTTTCATCTGTTTCTTCTAGCTTCTTGCATAAGTAGTTGAGTTTTTCATCTGTTTCTTCTTGCTTCTTGAACATCTGGTGCATGTACTCTAGGAACCTTATTCTGAATTCTTTTTCCGTCATGTTGCATATCTCTGTCTCACTTAGCTGCTTTTCTGGCGAGTCCTCCTTTTCTTTCCTTTGGGGGTTTCTTTGCCTACCCATGTTTGATCTCGCTGACATATGTAGATGTTGAGATGTTCAGTGGCTGCTCCCTGGGTGGCAGGGGCTCCTTGGGTTGTGGTTGCTGCTCAGACGGTTGCGGTAGCAGCTGCTTTCCAGTTGGCAGCAGCTCCTCTGGTGGGTGTTGTTCACAGCTGTGTTGGCTCTTCTGGCTGGTGGGGGGAGGCTTCACGTACAGCTGCTGTTCCACAGACAGAGGGTGTGGTGATCAGGAGGCTGTGGTGATCAGGAGGCTGCGGTGATCAGGGGGCTGCTGTTGCTTGGATCTGCGGTCTGGGAAACGCTCCTCTCTTACCAGCACTGCATGGTCTGGGAAACGCTCCTCTCTTATGGGCACTGCATGGTCTGATCAGTTCCTCAGGATGCCCCCTTTAGTCTCAGTTCTCCGCAATCACAAAATCCAAATCTCAAATCTCCTGGCGCCAGCAAACCCGCGGAACTCCTTACCCTGGTCAGGGTCTGTGTCTGTCCCAAGAGACGCGGCTGTCTGCCATGCGGTCTCCCTCCGACCCTCTGGGCTCAGGTCTGGCAAACTTTCCTGCCCAGATCCCTGGTTTTTAACCTTTCCAGGGGAGGTCTGCCCTTCCCGGCTGCAAACTGTCTCACCAGCTGAGTAAATTTGCCAATTCGGGGTGGGTGTTATTAGTTTCAGCTGCTTACTCCGTTTGCTCCGGGACAAGACCTGGGACGCGTCTGCCTATATCGCCGCCATCTTGCTTCTCTCCCCTAGTTTCCTACTTCTGCTGTAACAAATTATCATAAATTTGGTGGCTTATAACAACACAAATTCATTATGTTGGTTCTGGAGGTCTGAAGTCTGAGACAAATCTCACTGGGCTAAAATCAAGGATGAGGCCCTGATGGGGGGTAGTTCGGTTGGTTAAAGCATGATCTCACTATATCAACATTGTGAGTTCAATCCCCAGTCAGAACACATAAAAGAATCAACCAATGAATGCATAAATAAGTGGAACAACAAATCAATGTTTTTCTCTCTCTCTCCCTCTCTAAAATCAATAAATAAAAATATAAAATCATGTGGGCATCTTTGGGGACCATTGTTCAGCCTCCCAAAGAGGGGCTTCCTCTAAACCAGCTGTTCTCAACTTGTGGGTCGTGACCCCTTTGGGGGTCGAATGACCCTTTCACAGGGGTCACCTAAGACCATCGGAAAATACATATATAATTACATATTGTTTTTGTGATTAATCACTATGCTTTAATTATGTTCAATTTGTAACAATGAAAATACATCCTGCATATCAGATATTTACATTATGATTCATAACAGTAGCAAAATTACAGTTATGAAGTAGCAACGAAAATAATTTTATGGTTGGGGGTCACCACAACATAAAGAGTTGCAGCATTAGGAAGGTTGAGAATCGCTGCTCTACACATATGTGAACATGTGCATTTTCTTGACTGCACATTGTCAGAAAGATGAAAATCCACATTTTTCAAAAATTATTCAGAAGTGTCATGGACGATACTAAAACATAAGTCACAGACCTGGTTAATTTAATAAAAATATCTATTTTTATTTATTTATATACATGTTTTCAGGACCATATCCAAATGTACAAAATACCACTAAAGTAGATTAGTATAAACTTTCAGAAAGGGTAATTTGGCAAAATATATCAAAGTTGAAAACACATATACTTTAATTCAGAAATTCTACTGCTAGGACTTTTCCTTACAGATGTAATTGGAAAGACAAAAACTAAAAAACGTGATCAATTATATGACTTATAGCATTTATTCAAGAGAACATGACACAGTTATTATAAAAAACGAGGGTGATGTATAGGTGTATATAGAGAAAGACATTCAAGACAAATTCTTTTGTGACACAAGTTCAAGACAGGCTACAAAGTCTAATATTTGTAGTTTCAGAATATACATGTGCTGGTTCCCAAACTAATTTTTGAACAGGACACATGATAAACTATTAATAGAGAGGGATGGCAAAGGCTAGAAAAGAAGACTTTATTTTATGCTTTTCTACCATCTACATTTTCCATTGTGGGTATGTATAACTTTGTTGTATAAAAGAAGGTCAGAGGCAGTGAAGAGTAATAAATAATAATTATAGTCACAGTGGAATCAATAATAATGTCTATATGTCTAACACAATTCTAAGCACTTTACACAGATAATTTTGTTTAATTCTCACATCTCGAGATAGGAACATTATTATACCCTCTCAGATGAGAAATTCAGGCTCATGAAGGTTAAGCCCGCTGTTCAATGTCACACAGCTGGTAAAGGAAGAGTTCAGATTAAATTCAGATCTATTTTACCTCAGTGCTCCCAACTACTATTTTCCTTTTCTTGCTTCTATTTTTCATGCTAAAGTAAAAAACCCTAACAAAGATGATCACATATGTTTTAATACCAGTAAAAACTTTCTCAAATGTCAAAACTAAAAGTATTCTTTTTCTTAACATGTTGTAAATCCAAACAGAAATTACTACATCATAAAGGCCCCAAATTTTTGAAGCTTAATAGGTTCAAAATATGAAAAAAAAAATTAAAAAAATTTAATGAGGAGAAGCATTACTCAAAATGACAGTGTGTATAAACACTTATAAGGAGGACAATAAAATGAAATACAGGAAGAAATACAGGAGGGGAAATGTAAACAGGGAGAATGGAGTAGGAACGAGGAGAAAATTTACGAGATTGTGCGAACACTGGTGATTTACAGCTTTAAGAAAATGCTTTATAAAAGTAGTCCAGGCTATCATTTCTGACAGCTGTAATTTTTTTCCATTGTATGCACTAAATAAATAATCTATTTCTATTACAGATAGGATGAAGTTGGGGTATTTTTCAATGAGAAGATGATACCACTAAGTCATATCTAAAATGCTTTATTGCAATTGCTTCCATGTACCAGCACTACTCATTTTTTTAGGGAAAATAATAACAAATATAAATAAGCAACTCATTGCCGCTCCAGATTTTATTGAAACTAGAAATAATTTACCCAAACCTTTTTGGGGTGAAAATTACTCACCCTATCCACTCTATTCAATGTTTCATGAAGGTTCTGACATGAAACAGTGATTTAGGGATCGTCTTACACACATCCTTTTTTTTCTGATTTATTTTACCCTGGCTGAATCTCTTAGGTTAAATGCCTTGCGTTGTTGCTTTTCAAATGATCCCTGTGTGGTAGTAAGATTGGTTATCAGGTAGTTCTCCAGGATCCTTTGGTTAAATTAATGAATCCACATGTGGTCGGATTAATTGGTTGATTTAACAACTAGTCTATTGATAACTACTAAACATGTAAACATTATAATCAAGCTATCAAACAGTTAAATAAAATGTGTTCATCCCCTACCTTGATGACAATAAATATTTTTAAAACAATATTTTTAAAAATATGTTAAACATGATTATATCAAATATAACAGAAAGAGAAGATTTTAAGAAATATAATTTTATTACTATTTCACAAGTTTGCTTTGGTGATTGCTAGTGATGTTTGAGTGAGTAATAAAGTAAAGAGTCCATAATTCATAAATTATTATATAATTATTCCATACAATTTATTTATTTTGTTTTCATTTCAGGAAAGAAAATACTCATCATGTTGTTAAAATAAAGATTTTTCTCATAATTTTTATTCTATTTACAGTAATGCCAAATCAAGTCACTGTAGTTTTTAGACTATTTTTAATAAGTTTACATTTGGAGAACATGACCAGGTGAAGAATAGCAAATGAAATTGTTAATACAATTTGCAACATGTATATGTGGGAATTAAAAATTTTACAAAATTTAAACATTATTAAAGAGAAATTTATGAAATATTTCATTTTCATCTTATAAATTTCTATAACTTATAAAGTGATTTTCACCATCTCACAATAATTTCTTAAATCTCCATTTATAAAAATTTCTTAGATTTTATTTGATTTGTTCAAGTTGTGGATCTAATAAAAATAACATTAGTTCATTTTCATTGTTTTGATCAGTAAATAAATCTGCATTTAATAAAGAATTTGTACATCTCACACCTGTCAGAATGGCCATCATCAACAAATCAACAAACGACAAGTGCTGGAGAGGATTCGGAGAAAAAGGAACACTCGTGCACTGCTGGTGGGAATGCAGGCTGGTGCAGCCACTCTGGAAGACAGTATGGAGTTTCCTCAAAAAGTTAAAAATGGAACTCCCATTTGACCCTGTGATCCCACTGCTAGGAATATATCCCAAGAAACCAGAAACACCAATCAGAAAGGATATATGCATCCCTATGTTCATAGCAGCACAATTTACCATAGCTAAGATTTGGAAATAGCTTAAGTGCCCATCAACAGATGAATGGATTAGAAAACAGTGGTACATCTACACAATGGAATACTATGCTGCTGTAAAAAAGAAGGAACTCTTACCATTTGCAACAGCATGGATGGAACTGGAGAGCATTATGCTAAGTGCAATAAGCCAGTCAATGAAAGAAAAATACCACATGATCTCACTCGCTTATGGATAATAAAGACCATTATAAACTGATGAACAAAAATAGATACAGAGGCAGAGCAGCATCGAACAGACTGTCAAACTACAGTGGGAAGGCCAGGGAGGGTTGGGGGTGGGTGGGTAAGAGATCAACCGAAGGACTTGTATGCATGCATATAAGCATAACCAATGGACGCAAGACACTGGCGGGTAGGAGAGGCCGGGAGAAGGTCAAGGGGAGGGGGAAAAAAAAGGAGACATGTGTGATACTCTTTGTAATACCTTAAGCAATAAAACGAAATTAAAAAAAAAAGAATTTATAATGTCCTGTTTGCAAATTTTATTTGGGTCACATTCAATATAAATCCCACTTTTATTGTTTCCAGTTCTTAAAATCTTAAGCAAGCTGCCTCTGAACATTTTCTATTTCTTTATGCTTCTCAGGTGTTTGCCTTGAACTCTACTTTTGTCTTTTCTCCTTCTAGTATGATCTCAACATGAACACATTCTCACTAACCTAAAAGATTAAGAAATAAAATGCACCCAACCTGCGTGGCTCAGTGGTTGAGCATTGACCTATGAACCAGGAGATCATGGTTCAATTTCTGGTTACAGCACTCAATCCCCAGTGTGGGGCGTGCAGGAGGCAGCCAATCAATGATTCTCTCTCATCATTGGTGTTTCCCTCTCTCTCCCTTCTTCACTGAAATCAATAAAAAAATATTTTTTTAAAAAGAAATAAAATGTAATTATGTTCAAAGTGAATTCAGTTTGACCATATTTTCATTAAAAATCCAAATTAAAATTGTTTATATGTTTTCAAAAATGTTGTTCTAAAATATTCAAAGATACATAAAAATACAAAACAAAATATAATGATTAATACCAATTTTAAAGTAAATTATATAAATGAATCTAAAATTATTTACTTTGGGGAGAATTAATACAATTTTATTAAATACTTCCACAAAAACAAAATTATTTGCAATTTTAGCATTTAATATCCACCTAGTCATCTTTTAAAAAATTTAGATTAGGCTTTACTCATGTTATATCTATACTTATATATATGTAGATATGTTTATATACACAAACAAATGTAAGAGTAGTATAAACTGTTTAATACTGCAAAATGTTCCCGAGGTACCATGAAACAATGAATGTAGAGTAGGAAAGCAAGAGCATGGATGCTTAATACCACTTCATTACGTAAGAGGCAAATGCAATAACCTTATCTGAGAGGAAGGATTTAACAAATTGGTTAATTTGCCTTTTCTATTCCTAAGTGCTTACACATTCAGAATCCTCGCTGCACTCAGAAGCAGTGTCAGCGACAACCCACAAACCGTGATGACATTCAGTGGTGGCCAGCATGTGTCGAGAAGATATAAGAAAAGAGATGTAAAGTGTTTCCCTGAGGGTGAAAAGGTTACTCCCCTAAGCATATGCTTAGGATTATGGGTTCTGACACCTCAGCACGGAGTGCTGCATGGATCGTAAGTGACTGAAGTGCCCATGAATTTTGTGATATGCCAGGCCTTAGGAAGGGCAAGGCCCAGGGCAGAAGCCTTTCTTGCCCAAGTCCAAGAAGATGATGATTGGAAATCCTGTTCCTATGGCATGACCCAGCCATGACTGTATCCCTGAGATGGTTGGAAATCCTGTTCCTATGGCATGACCCAGAGGTATGCTAATCAGTCACACAGAGTGTTTGGGGCCAGACATGCTGACAAGTGTAGCTCTTCCATAGTGCTAAGAGCTTGATTACCTGGGTCTCTGATATGCCAGAAACCATGCTTTTTCTGTTATGATGCAGCAATCTGCCATTTCCTGCTGAGAGATTTGGGGCAAATTATTAGTTCTCTGAGTCTTGGTTTCTTCAGCTATAAAATGGGTTCAATAAAACTACTTCCTACAGTTGTTATGAAGATTAAATAAGTTGATGAATCATCAAATAAACTGCCATTGCCTGATAGATACCTGTTTTCATTATTCCTGATGTAAAATGTATCTCTCCACTCTCCGTCCCACTGTTTGAACAATAAGCTCCATCAATTCTCCCTGACATACCCTCAGATAAGAAAATAGATGTGTTTTTTTCTAAAGAAAGAAATTCTATGTCCAAGAAAGTTACTCTACTTCCCCCAAACTCTGAAGGAAACAGTGACTGCCACCCTATGTTTCCCCTGCCTCTCAGCGGTGCCTGGGTGTCTCCCAGTCCAGAAATGTTCTCTCCAGAGAACAAGCCCCCAGACTTCCCCAGGTGGGTGAGTCAGTTGTCCAACTGCCTGGGATGGAGGAGTGGTTTGACTGCTTCTTATACAGTTGTTAGACTAGTCCTCCAGTTTATTGAATAAACATATGGCGCTTGTGGTTAGCAAAATGCAACAAAGGGCTAGCCTGAACCGTGGGTCGGGGGAGGGGCGGGTAACCATCAGGAGAGTCTGTGAGTAAGTCAAAACAAAATCATGACACCAAAATACAACGGTGTGCCAAAGTTCTGAGTCAGGGGAGATGAAGCTGATTGAGAAACAAGGACAAAGTTGCAAAATGAAAAGCAAGTTTGTTAGATGGGGGAAGAGAATGTAAGAAGATTCAAGATGCAGAATGGATTAAGCATTTGTTTTCTGGGGCAAGGAGGGCCATAATATCAACTTTGTAGGGATGTTGTCATAGTTACAGACCGTGTATGTAGCCTGTTTTACATTTTAGGCTTTCAATAATTGGTGGTAGTATATCATTTTTAGTTACGATGTTACCCCATGCACACTTTTTGGAAACGGGCATATTTTTAGATTACAACCAAGAGGAACACATCTGGAAAATATTTATGAAAGGAGATATATGCTTCTTGAAACAGATACCAGTAATATATTTTAGTAGGAACTCATGGGTATCTGTGTCAGAAATGACTCATTATGCTTCCTTTCCTACCTGTTGTACCTCCTCTGCAGATTCAAGCAGCTGACAAGGGAGAATCTGGAAAGCATGGGTCTAAGTCAGGGGTGGGCAAACTTTCTGACTCGAGGGCCACAATGGGTTCTTAAACTGGACCGGAGGGCCGGAACAAAAGCATGGATGGAGTGTTTGTGTGAACTAATATAAATTCAAAGTAAACATCATTACATAAAAGGGTACGGTCTTTTTTTTTTTAGTTTTATTCATTTCAAACGGGCCAAATCCAGCCCGCGGGCCGTAGTTTGCCCACAGCTGGTAAGTGCTCACCTCACAAGGGTAGTTTCGGTGATGATAACAGTAACAACAACAACAACAATAACTAGTATTACATACAACCCAATGCTCCATACATGGATTCACACCTAAAAAGGTAACACCAATAAAATGTGCAAAAAACGTACTATAATGGTCTGTTATTTTTTAAATGGGACTTCTCTTAATTACTGGAAACTTTGAGTCACCTCAAGTCAGTGTTGTTATGCTTTGTTTGCACGTTACATTCTAGGTCATAGTTTTCAAGGGCCTGAAGGGAATGTGCCTCCGGTGCCTTTGTGAAATTCACTCTCCTTCCCTGACATTACACACGACATTAGACAGAAAGGATGAAAGATACTTAAAACCTTCATCTCTAGACGTCTCTGCTTAGACGCAGGCAAATTCTTGACATAGGACCGTAGTTCACTCCAGTTTTGGGGTCAATTTGTCTTTCGAAACAGAGCGGGAAAACAGGTTGTTATTTTCTTATGCTATAGTATTCTATTTATCATGACTATCCAATGCTTTATTTACATTTCAGCTACACAATGCCTTTTAAAATAATTATCTCATTTCACTCACATTAGAGTATTTTTTTTGAAACATTTTAAAACCTGAAATCTTGGCATATGGAGACAATGCACTAACCAAGTACTCTGCCAGGGCCAAATGTTGTGTTTTCTATATCTAGGAATTACATTCAGTTTTCCTTACACTTTCAATTTCTCTCATCATGATCCTACTTTCTTTTAAATATTTGAACATATAGTATTTATAATAGATGTACAGGGGTGGGCAAAAGTAGGCTTACATTAGTTCATATGGAGGAAGTCATGCAGGTTATGATTATTACAATAGCTTTGTTAGCTATATTTCGCATATTCACAACTGTAAACCTACTTTTGTCCAACCTTGTGTAATCTAACATTAATTTTATCACTTAAGAATTTATTTCTGTGCTGGCAGTTCTCCAATGTTTAAAAAAGTTTTCCCCTATAGCTTTCAACTCTTTAGATGTTTATGGTTAAAAGTTCATTTTGACTGTATTACACCTTCATGGAAGAAATAGAATTCCACATATTCATTTTTCATGTCATATTATTGTATTCCTTTGTATGGATGTTAGAGGAGCTTATGTGGAAAAAGATTTTTTGCTTTTGTAAGTTATCAAGCCTTTAGTATCTTTGTAGATACTGCATCTTTTGCGGGGGGGGGGGGGGGGGGGGACAGGACGGGGGTGTCAATATAGGAAAGGAAACCTGTTAGATAACTAAGTCTATGATTTCTAAAGAGAAAGACTCCTGTCTGGATTATTTTTTTAGTCACACATCATCATAATACTTGGCACATAATTGGCTCAAACACTCTTGGTCAATGAACAACAACAACAAAAAAGAAAGAAGTGAAAGAATGAACATAGAAAAAAGCTATATAATTAGAAGTACCATTCTTTTGTCAAATGATATAAATATATTTTTAAGATCTTGTTACATGTTGCCTTCTTACTCTTTAGAAAATGACACCCATTTATATTACCATCAACCACAAAAGCATTTACTCATTTCCTTGCAGCCCTGACAACATTGAGCTAAATCATTTTTTTGTCTCTAAGAAGTGAACAGCAAACATTGAGAACCATTAATCTGTACACTAGACCTTTACATTTCTTTGCCAATTTTCTTGCTAGAATTAGGATCTCCTAATAAAAAATTTTACCTGAGAGGAATTCAAGTTTTTCACACAATTATCCCATCCTAACCATTTGCTGTATCCACTTTTTTTAAAAAGGTATTTGTTGTAAAAATTCTAGATCACTGCATTGTTTATTAACCTAATATTAGCTGTTTGTCTTTTCATATGAGTCATTTATTGGTCATGAAGCTGTTAAAATACCTTCAAAATTAATATCAAAGCATCTTGAAGAGTTTGTAAAGATGTAGGCAAATTAATGTATTTTAAAATCATCTAAAAAAGTTTTCCTGAAAATAGGGCAGTGATGAATAAAATGCAGCAAACATCATTTTAGCATATACAACTATACTCACAAAAAAGTGAGATAAATCTCCAGAGAACAAAAATATGAAGGTAACTAAACACAAAATGAGTGTGAGTTGATACTTCAGCTTTCTTAGAGGGATATGCGACTCTCAATAAAATAGAGGCTTAGAGGCTAACGGAGCATAAATCCATGCTGAAATAGCATTTAGGGAACTAGACCTACAGAAAGATAAGGAGATAGAAATTATATACACTTATGGGCAAGGGTAGACTAAACATTATCTGTCCTGAATACATGTAGGTGCCAAGGAAAACTTTTGGTCTCAGCCAAGGCTCTAGTTGAAAAAATATTAATTTCTTGTAAATTTATAATCACAAACATGATCACACAACTTTAAGGTTTGCAATACCATCTGTGGGAACTACATACCAATAAATTAACATAAATGTTGGTTCTAGACTAGTTATAATCCTGGCATACCTCAAATCAGATCACAGAGGATTACCATACACAAAGTCCTGGGAAGATAAACTCACATAACAAATTCACTGTTCGCTGTACAGTTCTGAGTTTTGACAAATGCACGGAATCATACAGTCAAGCCACCATCATGATACAGAATAGTTCCATTTCTCAAAAACTTTCATTGTGCTCCTCTTTTGTAGTCAGCGATTTTCCATACTCTTAACCAATGGTGACCACTGATCTGTTTAGCATCTCAGTAGTTTTGTCTCTTCTAGACTGCCCTATAAATAAAATCACACAGAATGTACCCATATGCAATTGAAATTCATCCACATTGTTGTAGACATCACTATTCCAGTCTTTCTTTATTCCTAGTTGGTAGTCTTTAATAGTTCTAACATCTGGTCAACTCGGGGTTGTATTGTTCAGATTTTCTGGTACTTTTTAAAATTTGTATTGTGTCATGGGCATTTTGAATATTATGTTATAAGGCACTGGGTCCTGTTAAAATCCTGTAGAGAATGTTGACTGATGTCAGCAATCAGTAAACATTCAGTCTAAAAGTTTTATCTTGTGTCTAACTGGTTTGGTTCAGTGGATAGAGTGTTGGTCTGCAGATCAAAGGGTACTGGGTTTGATTCTGGTCAAGGGCACATCATTTACTTCAAAGAGAATTACATATCCTCCATTTTCTCTGTTTCCTCTTTTATGTGGGCTGCAACCGAGAGGTGCTGCTCAAGGCAATGCTAGCATAGCGTGTCTTTGTTCAAATTTTAAAAGGTAACCACTCTGGGAAAATAAAGATGTGCGTGTTTTGTCATTGAATTGAATAAAGACACTCACTTTGGACAGATGATTAACAAAAAGATGGTCCTCTGGACAGACTAACAAATAAAGCTGCTGTTTCTTCCCCTGATCCGTAAGCCAATGTTAAAGCAGAGTGTGGAGTGAATTTTGCTAGTGAGCCGTCTTCTTTCATGGGGACAAGATGACACCGTAAGGAATGGCCAAGCAACGAGAGAAAAGGGATAGAGTCCCTGGAAGACTCTATGGAGCAGAAGCTACCCTATGTCTGTAACATGAGAAGTAAATTGATTTGTATCTTTTATGAGCCACTGTATTTTTGGGTCTCACTGTGGTAATTACTAAGCCTACACCTTACGTATACTTTGTTTCTATTCTACCTTAGGCATTGATCAAAACTTGACATTGACTAAGTAAATTCGTCTCTCTATTAAACTCCCAGACTCATTCAGTACAGATAAAATCTCAACCTGAGATAAAATTCAGTTCTTTAATCAGAATGTCACAACAAATAGGTCTTGATGATGTGAACATAAGCACAATAACTTTGTTATATATTTTAATAGTTTCATATTTTTTTCATTTTACTAAAAGCCATGTGAAGTGGACATCATTTAGCTTACCAGTATATTGTGTTCCTCATTTTTCAATAAATTTCTGAGTAGAATGATTTACCTCTAAAAGGAAGAGAGGATTACTCCCACAGTGATTCATCAAGTATTCACAATCAGTAAACCCAAGTCAAAATTCCAAGGAACTACAAAAATCCCATTTTTAGAACAGAGTGACTCTACAGATGTGCAGTGTGTCAATCACCACTATTGAAATGTTCCTTCTTTGTGCAAGTAATGAAAACATGGTTTTCCTTTATGCCCACTAAATTTGGGCACATCGAGAGTTTGTCAGACCAACGGAGTCTTTTAGCACAGGATGCCATGTTTATATCTGCAGGACCATATTTTGATAGATGGTTGTTAAAACATAATATGTGCCAGGCACTATGCTTCACATCAAATGCAAAGATTGTTTACCTTTGAAACACATATCAGCTGCTAGTGGAAAAGACAAATGAGTGAAAATATCATTCGAATACAGGGTAATAATTTTTACAAAAGCACGGTGGCAGCCAGTCATCAATGTATTGCCTCTCGGCTCCAAATCCATCTTTCATTGCCTGCTTGGGAGAGTGAAACATTTGTCTCTTGCCAGCTGGCACCATGCTAAAGTACGCTTCGCCAGTAGAGGGCGCTGGAGGGACACTGCAGGTGGTAGGGATGGCTTTTCTGGTTCCGGTGTACATTGCAGCCTTCTTGCCCCTGCAATGCTGGGCTAGCATGCAGGAACTCCATTGGAACTCAATCACCTTCAGTGATTTTCAACAGCACCCCACCCCTGTAGAAGTCTTTGCGATGAGATTCAAAAGTGCCCCAGTAGGCTTTCTAGTGGTGTAGCTGTGCCTTCCCAGGCAGTTTGCAGGTCATCTTAGCTGGCTCTCTATGTGAGAGTTTAGTGGCATTTTCCCATCCCCAAGCAGCAGCTTCTCCATGTGTTCTGCTGTCACTCCGGCTAGCTTCGTGTCAGTAAATTCACTGGCTTGCCTTCAAGGGTGGGTTCATGACTGTGGGGTTTCTGTTTCCTTACTGGACCTTGACTTATAAACACTTTTTTTAAAAATCTTAACCATAAATAAATTGATTGGCTCTAATTAACAATGATACATAGAACACGATATGTGTTTTCATTATATGCCAAAATACCTATATTTACAAGTGTTTCTTCTTTGCCTAATAATGCATAGTATACCTTAAATAATCACAGATTTTTGTAATTGTCTTTTCTCCTTTGGGGAATCACTGTTAACTTCTTTTTATCTAAACAATATACCTGAAAGACCCATTCTCTTATCCCCTAAAAATAAATGTTGAAGAAATAGTGCAGAGTGTATCACGCCGGAGAAAATTATTTCCCTAGTTAATAAATGAGTGAATTATAAATTTAACCCAAAACTTCAATAATCCATTGACCTTGGGGATTAAGTTTGTGAGAAATGGTTATTAATCAGTTAGTCAGTGCTCAACTTCACTGCCTCATGGACACTGAGGTTTCAGAATAGATCTGAGTGCAGACACAGGAGTTTAATAGCCAGGTGAGTGAGGTTGAATTCATTCGTTTTTAAAAATATCAATCATGGAATAGTATTTTACATCTTCTGGAAGCAAGTACTCATGGATTTTAGAGGGGCATTATCTCTATTACTTTTGTAAAAAGTTACTAATACAGAAGGTGGAGGCAGTTCATTCCAGAATTCAGTTTAGTAACATGGCAGCCCTCCATTTGGATCCTACAGCGGGGCACAGAGATGAGCCCAATGCCTGCCCTTCAGGAGTTTATAATCCAGGAAGGAAGAGACCATGTATATCACAAATAGAATTTAGGGCAAGGCCAATGAGTGCTTTATAAGGAGCATGGCAGCCATGAGAAAGCCCTCCCAATTCTCCAGCAGTTTAACTGACCCAGGCCCCTGCTATTGGCTCTGACCCTTTTCATAGCTTTTATGCTGAAGCCACACTTCCTACAGGCTGCTCCCAGCCAACCACTGAGAGTGGCCGCACTCCTAAGGCAGGCCATTTCTGGGGGAAGCTACACTCCTCGGATGGAAGACTTTGGCTTGAGATCCTGCTGAACTTTTCTTAGAGCTGTACTGCATTCACCCTAGCTGGGTTAGCTCAGTGGACAGAGCGTCAGCCTACAGACTGAAGGATCCTGGGTTTGACTCTGATCAAGGGCACCTACCTGGGTTGTAGGCTCCACCCTGGTTGGGGCACCCAATCGGTGTGTCTCTCTCACCTGGATGTTTCTCTTTCTCTGTCTCTCCCCCTCCTTTCCACTCTCTCTAAAAATCAATGGAAAAATATCCTCGAGTGAGGGTTAGGAAAAAACCCAAAACAACAACAAAAACACCAAAACAACTCCACTGCATCCAGTTTCCTTCCTTCCTTTTCTCTCCTTCACACATTTTAGTTGGCTCTGGGGGGGCGGGGCGGGGGAGTTTAGTGGCAGAGCCTGATGGCTCATGCAGCCTCCTTTGACTCTCTCCCCATTTTTTTTACAGATATTTCCTCTAATGAAGTTGTTGTACATCTAATCCCATCTTGGCTCTGTTTCTTGGAGGACTCAAACTTACACACAGACAAGCAACGTGTATAAAAATATAGATAGAAACATTCATTCTGGAAACCCATTTCAGAGAAAGTATCTTTTAATCTGGACCTTGAAGGAAGAGTTGGCTTTTGGTAGGAGAAGTAAAGGACAAAGACAGGCTGGACAGTGGGATAGCCAATGACACGGTTAGAGCAAGTGGCCCGCCATGGCCAGAATGTAAAGTGCATAACAGAATATAATGAAGACAAAGGTACAAAAACAAGGGGGGAATAGGGAAAGTTCTCAAAGGTTGTCCTACGAAATTTAGCTAAATCTTAATCATTTTAGACTTCTGAATAGGAAAGTGAAAAGAAAAAACTTAGACAGCAGGTTTTTGACTACAAGGAAAATCCAATTTAAAGTGACTTTAAACAGATTTTATTGGCTCACATGCCAAGAGGTAGGCATTTGGGTAGGTAGATCAATTTAATGATATTTTATGAGGACTTAGGCTTTCCATCTCCGCTCTTCATTTATCAAAATGAAAACACATCAATGGCATGTTCTTTCCCCACATCCCTGCAGTGTGAATGGCCCCAGCCAAAGAGCCAAACTGTCCTTCTCATTGTTCATCAGTTTCATGTTGTGTTAACAAGTCTCTGACCTGATACTAGTAACTAGAGCTTATAATTACTGACTACTTCCTATGTGTCAGGAACTGTTCTAAACACTGTGCGTTTACTCATATACTGCTCTCAACAACTGAGATAGGTACTATTATTGTCCCATTTTATCATTAAGGAAACCGAGGCCCAGAGAATGAAGGTAATGTGTTTCAAGTCACTTAGTTATGAATAGTGGCCTAACTCAGGATTTAAATCCGAGCAGCTTGACTGCAGAGACTGGTTCTGAACCACTAGACTAATCCCTTGGTATCACCTGGAATGCACTTGACCTTCAGGCACAAGCTCAAAAGCTGTTAAACACAAAACAATTCAACTGTTAAAATAGTTTCCTTTTTTTTTTTTTTTTTTTTTTACCAACAGAGTTAAAATAGACTCTCTATAAGGTGTGAACATCCCAAAATTTAACTTGGTAATGAAACCCAACCAAACTAAGGTGTTGAATGGACAGTAGCTAATAACACTTACCAATCAGATGTGGGGCCAGCTTGTTTTGAGTTTTGAATCTGTAGAGCTTCCTGTGACAAACACAGTTTACAATGGTTTAGTCTTTCATTTGAATTTCTACCCAAGGGGAGCTCACCTAGGATTGCCAGTCGGTAAATAATTATCAATTTCTTTATTCCAAAATACTTTGAGGCATGTAGGTAGTTTCTTTTTCCTAACCCGTTAATTTTTTTATTCTTTATTGTTTAAAGTATTATATGAGTCTCCTTTTTCCCCCCATTGACCTCTCCCCTGCCACCCCCTTCCCCAAGCACAATCCCTCACCCCCCTACTGTCTGTGTCCATTGGTTTTGCTCATATGCATGCATACAAGTCCTTTGATTGATCTCTTACCCCCTCACCCCCAGCCTTCCTTAACCCATTATTTTTTATAGTTTATTAAATCTATAGGATAAGATTCTGTGAAAGTGAATTCATAACTTGCTTTTGATAAAATTTCATTTTTTCCAATTCTTTGTCTCTAGATCTACAAAAAAAAAGCGGTAATAATATCTTTTCAGAGGCAAAATTGGTGTGGATGTTTCCACTCTTTGCAGAACTTCAGACTCTGAAGAAGTATTTTGGTATGCTCATTGAACAACAGCTAGATTTACTGCCAAACACCTCTTTATGAAAGACACGTAAATACAGCAGAGTAAACAAGATAATTCCATTTCATTTGAAAAACATTTTCCTAATTAGGTGAACTTGCTTGGAAGAAATGCTTTATATTTGGTGCTGTAAGGAGTTTGGCTGGTATTTATGATGTAGTCATAGCCAGGAGTTAAAAGTTATATTAATATTTAATGCACAACTATTTTCTTTTCTCTCTTCTTATATTTTTAATAAAGGAAAATGCTAATTAAAAATTGATCACACACAAAAAAGCTGGCTTCTTTGAAAGCTGATCTTTTCAAGCTGAAAAGATGTTTCCAGTAGCAGTAGGGGCTGCATGCTTACTTGTTTAAAAATGAGACATTAGTAGATTTTCAATCTTTTCTTACAAGAAAAGAACCTTCCTGAAGCCTGTTGCCAATATGCCTGTCCTCTTTGTGAGTTAAAATTGGGTCACATACCCTTTCCTTACCCAATGAATGAAAGGGGTGTGGCATGACCATTAAACTAATCAGACCAGACAACTTCTCCTCGGGCAGTTGGACTATTTGGGGGGTAAGTGGAGAAATAATCATAATGGGGGACTTGTTAGGAGAAAGAGAGAATTTGTTGAGAGAACTCTGCCAAGGCAACCAGTAATGTTTATTGTAATGGTAAAGGAAATTTATAAAGAGAATTTTAGGGACAGGATGAAGAAAGAATTGAAGAGTAAGAGATTAAAATAGGTGACTAGTTGGACAGCTAATGCAACAACCACAAGAATTGGTAACCAAAGCAGTGACAACAGAATGAATAAATGGAAGGCTATGAACCTTAACTAAAAAAAATGCACATAAGAAAGGAATCAGAAAGGCGCAATGTCAGGGAATTCGAAAGAGGAAAGACTTCTATGGAGGAGGCGGGGGATGGCGAAGCAGTGGAAGCCCAGGCTCTGGCATGAGGCTGACTTGTAATTGGCCGCCACCTCCAGCTTTCACCAGCCATATTTCCTTGGGGCAGGTACACCTGAGGAATGAGGTATAATCTAGGTTGGTTAAGCACTGATGAATTTTGCAGCATGGACTTCACTGCTGACTCCACCTATTAGCTATATTATCTTGGGCTCGCGAAGCCTTGGTTTCATCATCAGAGATAATATTTTGTGTCCCTGTTCATTACCTACTATTGTTTGTGAGCTGGTTTTCTTTTGACATCGGCAAACATGTTATCATATACTATAAATTCAAAATGTAAAATTGTGATGGATGCTATAAAAGATACTCCTTGTGGTGATTACATGGGATTTAAAAAAAAAGAATTTAGCTGTGCCCGACAGTGAATAAGGTGCCAAAGAAAAGATAGCTGTAATTTTGTCATCAAATTGAGAAAAATCTTGGCTTTGATGATGGGTAACCTTTGAGAACCAGATTCACTGCAATACTAAAATGAACAGAAAAAAAAAGTAGGAGCTGAATGAGGAAGATGGTATAAGAAACCTCTGCTATAAAATAGAATGAGTGGCCCAAACGGCCCATGACAAGGGCAGATAGGCCTCCACTTCTGCTTCTATTTCTATTCAGGACAGAGAAGCAGGGATTCAAGAGCATCAACAGCTCCACCCTAGTCATCTGTATGTATCAAACCGGCACAAGCAGATCTGCATCTTCCTTTCAGGTTATGAAACCTTTGATTTGGTTACACTGAAAAAATTAATTTTCCTTCTGGAATCACTTTCTTTTGGAAACGTCCCTAGATTAACTCCTGTTTTCTCGCTAGCCATCACAATAGGACTCCCTCTGGTGCCTCAATATAATCTGAAAACACAGGAAAGCCAGTCATGGTGCAGAGGGATAAAATGATATAGATGCAAACAGCCAGCATTGTCTCTAACCATAAGGAATTCATGGTGGGGCATGATTTAGCTCAAGACAATCTGAAAAATGTGGTGATAAAACTGTGCACTGGAGACAGCACAGTGGAGAGAGCCAGGAAGGCGGCTGGACTCTGGAGGCACTCAGGCAGCACCTGAGTCTTAAAGGGAGAGTGCAAGGTAGTCAGAGGATGGAAGAAGGGAGAGAAGAGGGAGAGAAAGAGCTTTTCTGGCCTAACAGGTTGGATTAATGGGCCAGGTGGCACCTGGTAAGGATTCTAGAAACACCTGACCCCCAGCTCGCCCATGTTTTCTGTATAGACTCTCACGGGCCCTTCTTTCAGGCTATAGGTTCATTTCAGCCATGTGGATTCACCTTGCACAGACTTGGCAGAAATGACTGGCTAGACATTTTCAAAATGAAATAATTTTGTCATCTGCAAACCATGAAGTCCATGTCCCCGGCTTCAATAGTAGCAGAGAGAACATGCTCTGGATTTGGCTCCACTTGGCAAAAAACATCTTAGAGGGCTGGAAAGAAGAGAAAAGAAAAGGGGAGCCCGGCTGGCGTGGCTCAGGGATTGAGCGCTGATCTATGAACCAGGAGGTCACAGTTCCATTCCCGGTCAGGGGTCAGGGCACATTGCGGGGTTGCAGGCTCCATCCCCAGTAGGGGGTGTGCAGGAGGCAGCCGATCAATGATTCTCTCCCATCACTGAAGTTTCTATCTCTCTCTCCCTCCCCCTTCCTTAAAAAAATATATATAAAGGAGACACATACACTGCAACAACACAAACATAAAAATCATATTTAAAAGCCAATTTTGCTTATGCATTGAACACTTACATGACAAAATTTTAGTGTATTTCTATTTCCAAATACTTGGCCAGCCCCAAGTGCAAAGCTGAGAAGCTCAAGGGTCAGGACTTAGGCACATATCAAATTCAAGAACTCCAGCCGCCCTGGGAGTGACTCACAGATGATCCGACAGCCCCACACTTCACTCACACAAGCGTCTATGGAGCACTTGCCATGCACCAGGCCCAGAGAAAGGCTGTGGGTTCACAATTAGGAATAAGCAACACTCTCCGCTTCCACTGAAAGATTTACGTTTCAAAATGTATGTTATAATATAGATTGTTAACATTTAATCTTCAAAAATTGCACAATTACTTTATACAAGACGTAAGAAAGCCATTGTCTATAGGCAGATTTCACGTGTGTAGAGATCAATTAATTCGTGACCCATCGCTATACTTTCAAATATAGTCAATTCCATACCAATTTCTTGAGCGACAGTGATTTGTTAGGATTAAAAGCCTTTCACTGTCTACACCACATACTTGACCCCACAGGCAACGTATGGTAGTTGTGCAGGGAGAGAGTTAAAGACTAAGCACTACTATTGGCTTCCAAACATCCCTATAAACCTAACTATCAAAATATTTGCCAAGTGCAGTGCCATGTGTCCTTTCCTTTCTATATATTTTACTTTCTTTTTCTTTATGTTTTCTTCTTCTTCTTCCTCTTTCCCCCTCGACCCCCCCGCCCCCTCCCCCCAGGGGTAGATGGGGACGAGGTGATCTTGTTCAAGAAAGTACCTCCACTACAGCTCACACTCTGCGCACTTCTCATTCTCCTTTTCTCAGATCAGCAAGAGAGGTCACGTCCCGCTGAAAGGCCCTGGAGGAGCCGGGAACCGAGCATGCTCAGTAGCCGGCCGCTTTCTGAGCTCACAGCAAGCTCTGGCATCCGCTAGGCGTGGGGAAGCATCGGGCTCCAGCCGCAGCTGAAGACCCAGTTCCTGGAAAGCGGATCTCTGCCCAATCGGCTGCGGCTCCCGCATCCGTCCTCAGCTGCAGCCGCCGCAGCGGGCTTCCCGGGAGTCCGCCCCCCCCCCCCCCCCCGCTAACCCCCCCCCTCTCCCCCCCGCCAGCCACTTTGCCCGCTGAGCGCCGGACGCAGCCCACGGTGCCCAGCGCTTCCAGCAGCTGCTGGGTGATCGAGCAGAAATGACAGGCTTGTGGTTCACCGTGACGCGCGAGTGAATGCAACTTCTGAGCCAGAGAGAGGAGGTGTGACTCGGAAGAAAGTGCCCTGGGAAGATTGTTGCAGCGGCTCAGATCACCGTTTCTTCCTTCGCTTCTTGTCACCCTGGCGCTCCCGGCTCTTGCCCTGGGAAGGATGGTGACAGTGGTCACGAAGCTGGTGCACTGCTTCCACCTCAGGTAAGGAGGGCACCTTGGCACGCTCTCCTCTTTTCCGTGCCTGTCTGAGCTCTGGAAGCCACAGATGAGAAAGGTCTGTTCACTGTTAGCCTTGTTCTCACAAGTTTGTTTTTAATGAAGCCTGAGAAAAGGGACTTTTTGTATGATTTTAAAAATCCTTTCAAGTTGAGGTTGCCAATAATCATTAGTGTTAACTTCTTACCCCTGTTATTCTTGACCCTGTTCTGGACTCGGCTTGGTAAAATGTAGGTTTCTATTTGCAAGATGAAGTTAAAAGTACTTAGCAAACAAACAAACAAAAAGATTCTTGTCATAATCTGGGGAAAGGTACTCATGACATACAAGCAAATGGAAATCATAATTGGTAGTCTTTTCAAGATGAGTATGATTTTAATTACAGCCAACACCAAAAAATTGAAAATATTAAAATTCTGCATCAACTTTGATCAGCATTGAACTTAAGCTGACTAGAAAGGAAATAATCATAATACAGTTATCCAGTTACTTATAAAAAAACAAGTGTTCAGGGTTTCCTCTTGAAATAAATAGGAGCCCACAAATTTAAAGAAAAGTAAAAAATTAGCACCCCTGGTATTCTTCAGATGTTGAACAGGATGGCTTTTTTCCCAGAGGCATCAGTTCAAAAGTAAAGAAACATTCAAAATGTCACTTTGTGGTTGCAGATTAACATTTTTTTATGGCAACTGTGGAGTCAACATCTTCAGATGGCTCTTCAGGTAAAAGGGGGGGGGGGGGAGAGAGAGAGAGAGAGAGAGAGAGAGAGGAGGCTGTGGGAACATAAACCAAGAGCTTGCCAGTAAATGGATTTAACTCTGCACTACCAAGAAAAAACTATCAAGAATGTCATGAAATAAAAGCTACAGTTTTCATTACTATTAATTTGGCTGGAAGTTTTGAAAGGATCACTTTTCCAAGTCAATCCTAAATTAATAAGCAATAGTAGGTCTAGAAGTATTGCCTAACATTTAACAATTGTAATCAAATGGGTCAGGAAAGTGTTTTCTTTTTAATCTGATATTAGATTTATTTCCTGCTTAATCTAAACATAAACGTATTAGTAACAATGCATTTAAAACTGTAGCCATGTGTTATTTCTCTAAAATAGTAAAGAACTTTTGTTACCAAAGGAAAACAACAGGATTATCAATCAGGCAGTGATAAGGGGGTGGGGTGGCTATGGGGGGGAGACAAGAAAATACTTGATGTTCAGTGGTAAATATTTGACAGGAGAGGGAAAGTTGGAATTTCTGGACAGATTATCACGTTTAAAGCTTTCTTTTAAACATAATTTAGTGTTTGTGATCCATTCTCTTGCGGGCCCATTTAACTATGACCAAGTGAACAGCTTCTAGTAAGAAAGGGTAATGGATCTAGCTTGTGTGGAGGTAAAGCCTTCTATTTTTAGTTTATTCTGTAGGGATTCAGTCCAATCGGCTTTCTTCTATAGTAGGGACCAAGTTCTTTAAAGTCTCCTTACTAGCCTGGGGACTAGGAGAAATCCATTCCTTCCTCCCTTTTCTGATGTAAATACCTCAACTTTATGCATTTGCAGCACCCCAAGTTCTGAGCTCTCAGCTGTCCTGTGGCAAGACAAAAGCTGCCCGGGTCCTGGGATGTTAATAGTCTGGCTTCTGACCTTTACGTGTTCGTACTGGCTGAAGGTCAGCCAATCCCAACCCAGGTGTCCTTCAGTGCAATTAACATAAGAAGCATCCTTTTCAGAAGCTCCCAATGACCCACAATTTTACTGAGGAAAACTGACTTCCAAAACCTCTCTCTACTTGTTCTTGGTGGTCTCACCCTGTGGAATGGTTTCTGGGAGGTGCTTCCTGCCACCTCATCAATGGTGATCGTTCCTCTTCTGTTAGACTTAAATTTTGTCCTACTGCTAGGAACTGCCATCAGCAATCACCTAGAACAGTGCCTTAGCAATCAGGTGGAAGAAGAAGACAGGGAAAAAAGTTATTCCTGCATCGGGATATTGAGGAGTGGGTAGACAGTTCTTCACCTCCCCTCCCCTCGCATCCAGGTATGACATGCGATGAAAAGTAAAACTATTTCAGTGCAAGTCATTATGTTTCCCTTTTTAAGAGGTGAGAATGGTGGTGTGGCCATGCCACCCTCTGTGTCTGTCCCTAACCTGCCCCAATCTCACTGCCCCCCAATCTCACTACCCACCATTGATGTCTCTTCCGTATCAGATAGGATAAAAAGTGGCATTTCACTAATCCCCTTAAAGTGGCTTTGTCTGTGAAGCAAATGCTTGAAATATAGTGGATTTTATTTTTCCTTTAACAATCAAAGAGTACCAGAACTTAAGTCCTATTATGTATGTTTTTTCCCGCCTTTCCTTCATTAAGGAAGAACTTATGTCTGATTTTTTTTTTATTTCTACCACTATCTTTGAGATAGACTTAACTAGTATTTAGGGTTCAGTCACGTTTGTTCATTCTCAAAACCTAGACCAAGATATAGCCTAAGTATTTCCAATAGAGGAGCCACATGGTCAGAAATGTTTTTGTTTTTTTTTAAATATATTTTATTGATTTTTTTACAGAGAGGAAGGGAGAGAGATAGATAGTTAGAAACATCGATGGGAGAGAAACATCGACCAGCTGCCTCCTGCACATCTCCCATGGGGGATGTGCCCGCAACCCAGGTACATGCCCTTGACCAGAATCGAACCGGGGACCCTTCAGTCTGCAGGCCGACGCTCCATCCACTGAGCCAAACCGGTCCTGGCCAGAAATGTTTTAATATTAACAAAATATAGAACTTTCTCAGCTACCCTCATTTCAGATTTTTTGTAGCAGAAAAAAGAAATGAACCAACTATCTTTCTATAGTAAGGAAGTGTAAGTTCTTGACACTGATTGCTTTTGATTTCATAAATGAATGTTCCATTACTTAGGGTGACTTCTAGCTTTGGTTTTAGCAACTTGGGGAAAGGATAACTGTACCTCAACTAGAACTAGAAATACTCAAATTTTAACTGGAGTCTAGGCAAGAAGCCAGAAATATCAGACTAGTTCCAGGGTTGATATATTCATCTACGAAATTCCAGGGATTCTGTGTCTTCTTCAAGGACATAGTTAGCTTTTAGCCCAGCCAGCCACATTCAAATGGCCAATGCTAGGAAGTTATCTTGGGAACACAGGTACATACAAAGATTTGAGGATAATGAAGATAAGGCTGGTATTGTTTCTCTGTGACACTGTTTTCTGTGGAATGGGAGGGATAAAGGTAGGTCATGATGACTTCTTTTCAAAGGGGCAAATCCAGTTGGAATCTGAGTATCTGCATTTCTTGGAACAATCACTGTCTATTTTCCACTTCTTCCTCCTGCATCTTTAAGTTTCTTGTGTTATTGTATTTGAATGTCTTGGTTACATCACTCTTAAGTCATTGCAGAGTTAACCTGATGAATCTCTTAGAGACCTTCAATTCTAAGAAGTCCCCCATAGAAGCATGCAAAGGACACCCCTAACTAAATCCCCATTTCCTGTGTCTACTTCAGTATATCACACAAACTGGCAATGGTAATGTCGTGGCATGCTGAGAAAGAAAGTGCACAATCTTAACTGCCTCAAGCACATCTACACTAATAAAAGAGAAAGATGTAAATTGGTCATCACTCCACTACACCCACCAGCCAATCAGGATGAGTATGAAAATTAACCCAACAAAGATGGTGGGTTAATTTGCATGTGCAGGCATGGAGTGAAGACTGAAGACAACTAAAGACTGAAGACTGAAGAGGCTTGGCTTCTCTGCTGTGGCTGGAGTGGAGAAGCCAAGCCTCGCTGTTGCGTCCAGAGCAGAGAAGCCAAGCCTTGCTGTGGCTGGAGCAGAGAAGCCTTGAGGCTTGGCTTCCCCACTGCGGCTGGACCAAAGGCCTGGGTCCTGGGTGCCAGAGGAAAACCGATGCCATCAACCAGGGGAAGGAAGGCCTATTGTGCGAATCTTCATGCAACAGGCCTCTAGTTATAAAATAAACTTGAAAGCAACGTTCAGGTAAAATCTTTCCAGTTGGTAGCTGCCCCGCCTTCCTTACCAAATGTTTATTGAGCATCTATATGATGAGCTCTGTTGTGATATTTAACTATAGCTGCTTGGCTCTGGCCTGTGTGGCTCAGTTGGTTGGAGTGTCATCCCATACACCAGAAAGTGTCGAGTTCAAGTCCCAGTCAGGGTGCATGCAGAGGCAGTCAATTGATGTTTCTCTCTCACATTGATGTCTCTCTCTCTCTCTTTCTCTCTCTCTCTCTCTCTCTCTCCCCCTTTCTCCCCCTCTTTCTAAAATCAATGACAATCCTAGCTAATAAAAGAGTAATATGTAAATTAACCGTCACTCTGTAACAAAGATGGCGGTGCCCATAGTGGCTGGGGTGGGATGCTGGCGGCGTCGCCCCGGCAACACGAGCCCAGCATCTGCGCCCTGGCCATGCAGAAGGAGGGGAGAGGCCTTGGGCCGGAGGCTGGAGCCAGGGACACTGGCGTCGTTGCAGGCCAGGCTGAGGGACCCCCCTGCACAAATTTTGTGCACTGGGCCTCTAGTAAATAAATAAAGATAGATTTTTGAACAAGATGGATAAAGTTCCTGGTCTGAAGGAGCTTATGTTAATTACAGTATGGGGGTGGTTCACATGGGGAAAGAGACAATAAGATAATATCAGGGTGGTTGTAAGTGCTGTGAATAATAGAGAGTGTGACTTTCTGTGGGGTGTGCAGGGAAGCCCTCTCTGAAGATATGTTTGATCTGGGATGAGAATGGAATTGAAGTCTGTGTACATGTTCCTAGTTGCTTGGATTATTCTAGAGACAGATGTAGTGTAGCAAAAACATAGAAAGGCATTGGGGGTTGGGGGACGGTTAGGGAAAAGCGTGATGGTGGAGAGGGGAAGATTAAGGACCAATGGGGGGAGAAGGAGAAGTTAAAAGTTAGATGGATAGGCCAGGGCCAGGTCAATGGGTCTCCCAGAGACTGAATTTTTTAAGTGCATTGAACCCACTGGAGGACTTTAAAGCTTCAAGCAGCATTCTGGTTGCTAAATGGAGAATTCACTGTAGGGCTAAGGGGGAAAATAGGGAGACCAGGGAAGAAGCTATAACAGTAGACAGAGAGAAGATATTGGTAACTTGAATTAAGGAGGTAGCAGTAGAGGTAGAAATCAGCGCATGTTAACTTCCTTTGTTTGTTAAATTATGTTTTATTTTCAATTGAAGAAGTAATAGATATTTGTGGTAGAAAACCTGGAAAATACACAGAATGTCCCCAAAGATACTAAATCATAACCCTACCACCCAAATGTAATATTTTTGGTATCTGTCCTATAGAAAACTTAGAAAATACTGGGACTTGGCCCCCAAATAAATGACATATTTTATAATCTTACCACTTAATTTTACATATGATATTTTTGGTATCCTGTGAACTCTTTTTGAAGCCAACATATTATTTTAGGAAACTGGTTTATTCTGGATATTCAGATAAAACATCTCTTTTGGCTTAAACTAGAAAACAGCTTGTTCTAAGCCTGGATGAAAAAAATAAGTTTATGTGCCATAGAGTCATTTATTCATTAACTGTGTTACTGTACACCATACCCTTGTGTCCAGTGACCTATGGCTTACTCTGTCTTTAGTAACTATCACCTCCCATATCTCAAATTGCTACCATTACATTCCATGGGATTAAGAAGGCTGAATTTGACCTTCTGACTCTATATGTAAATTTTTATTTTTTCTTAATCCTCACTGGAGGGTATTTTTCCACTGATTTTATTTATTTATTTTTAATTTTTTTAGAGACAGTGGAAGAGAGAGAAATATTGATGTGAGAGAGACACATCGATTGGTTGCCTCCTGCATGTGTCCTAGCCAGGGACAGAAATTGATGAGTCTGCAACCAAAATGGGTGCCCTTGACCGGAATCGAACCCGGGACCTGCAGGCTGATGCACTGAGCCAAACCAGCCAGGGCTGTATATGTAAATTGTATTATTCATTATCCCTGCTTTTGCAAAGACTTGCTTACTAGAACTTCCACACCATTTTTGGAATCTTGTCACTAGAGTTAGCCTGGTAAGAGGCTGAACTTGGGAGGCCTGCCCCGGCCTATAGTGGACCGAGGAAATCTTTGGGGCTGGGAGGACCAAACATTGATTTATTTTTTTTTTAGGATTTTGTCATGGTTCTTTTACCTTCCATGTATCAGTAAGAAAAGAACTGGACTTCCCTTTCCTGAAATATGAAAGGGAGTAATCTTGCAATAGTCTCCTCTGGCTTTCCAAGAATGTGCCCTTTTCACCTCTTATTCTGGTTTAAAAATGCAATGCATTTTACAAGTGTGTCATATCTTGTTTGTTGTTTAAAAATATTAGTGGTTTGTTTGCTTTGTGTTTTCAAGCTTTCAGAATGGGTTCATATAGGTTCCTCTATTAAATACACATTTGAGACTACACGTGATCTTTTCCCAAACATCTGAAATTCAACATATCTACAACAGAGTAGGATTTATTTTTGCTTTGGTTGCTTCTCCTGTTGTATTTCTTGACTCAGGTAAGAATCTTACCTTTCTAAAGTCTCTTGACTGAGAAAGGGAAGAATCTTCTTAGGATCTTTCACCTGATAGGAAAGAATATCTATGCAGGTTCAGAAAAGTTTCCCCGATCTTTCCTCTCATCCATTCTACTGAACACTATTTTGGTTCAATAAATTCCTTCCATCTTTAACTGGGTTGTTAAGCATTCTCCTTCAATGCTCTCCAGACAATCTCTGAACTTCTGAGACATTCAAGCTACAATTTGCCTTCGTTTTCTAAGTCTATCTCCTTCCTCTTTCACCAGTTTACTCCGTGGTCTAGCTGTGTTGATCTTTGTTTTTTTCTGTGTGTTCATTTTAAGCTTTCTATCTCTGCACCTACTGTTTTCTCTACCCAGAATACCTTTCTTCTCCTTCCCCAAGTTACAGAATTTTATTCATTCCTGGAGAGCCAGACCTAACATTAGCTTTCTCAGAGCTCATCAATCTTCCCTTTTAAATTCCTGGAGTAATTATATCATTATTAAAGCATCGTTTCTTTTCTTTCTTTCTTTTTTTTTTTTTTAGTAGCCACTCAGTGGTAATTTATTCATTCATGTTATTACTCAATATTGATTGTATGCCTTCTATGTACCAGATATTCATTAGTTCGGGAAGATATAGGGATGAGTGGGCTCACTTAAGCAATTCTTTCACTTAATCCTGAAACCATGAGCTGAGATTCTTGAATTAATGGGCCAGAGAGTGTGACTTATTGGAACAGAACTATCACAATTGGAACAACAATATGGTATCAGATGTCTCACTGGCATTATTTTTACATTCTAAGCTCCCTCAACTAATAGTAATAGTCCTATCAGAGCTCTTTTCTCATTCCCTGCATAGATAACATTGTTGTTGGGTTTTTTTAATGGACTTTATTTTTTTAAGCACTTTTAGGTTTACAGCAAAGTTGAAAGGACATTTCTCATGTACCCCCTGCCCTCACACATGCCCAGCCTCCCTATTATCAACATCTCCCACCAGAGTGGTACATGTGTTGCAACTGATGAACCTGTATTGACACATCATAATCACCCAGAGTCCATAGTTTACATTAGGGTTCACCCTTGGTATTGTACATTCTTTGGGTTTGGGCGAATGTATTATGCATATATCCTCCATTATAGTCTCATACATAGTGTTTTCGCTCCTTTAAAAATGCTCTGTGCTTTTCTGATTCATCCTTCCCTCTCCCTTAACCACTAGCAACCACTTATCTCTTATTTATCTCCATAGTTTTGTGTTTTCCAGAATGTCAGGTAGTTGGAATGCTATGGTGTTTTCAGATCGGCTCCACTCATTTTGTAATATGTGTTTTGTTTTCCCATTTTCTTTTCATGACATGTTAGCGCATTCTATTTATTGCTGAATAATGCTCCATTGTCTGGGAGTACCACAGCACACTGTCTATTTCTAATTATATTTTGTTCTTGTTGTTGGACTTGGGTTTATGGGGGGAGGGCTTTGATATTTGGTTCCAGGCACATAGTATGAATCTATTTAATATTTACTATGTGAAAAAGTGATAGGTGAGTAAATGAGACACAACACGTTCTCTTTTTCTCCTTTTCCTTGTAGTCTGTTCTTCTTCACCTGAATGAAACTTCCATATTGAATAAATCTGTGCTCATGGGAGAGTGTTTATTTATGGCTGAGAGATGGTATGTTTCATCCCCCCCACCCCCCAACTAGTCTGCCATCATTACTTAAACTCAGGGCTCAGCAAACTATAGTCCTTCTGCCAAATCTGGCCTGACACCTGTTTTTGTAAACGAAGTTTTATTGGAATACAGACACACCCATTCATTTACATATTGTGAATGACAGGGTTGAGTGGTTGTGACAGAGACCATATGAGCTGCAGGGCTGGAGACACTGACATCTGGGCCTTTACAGCAAACATTTGCCGACCTCTGCTCTAACCCAGGGAAGGAGGTCAAAGTGGCAAAAGTGATCACTTGTGGGAACATTTCCACAGTAGCAGCTGTTAGGTCCTTTTATAGAGAAATACATTTCTTAGATTTATTTTGATCTGTGTGTTGACTGTGGAAACTATAAATCAAATCTGGTGAAAGGTCTGGTTGCTTTATTTCAGTAATTACATGATGATGATTTTGACCTAGCTCATTTTTGGATTAAATAGCTGTTCTCAAACTAGTGTGAATCAGAATGACCTGGAGGGCTTGTTAAACCTCTCCCGGTGAGGTTCCAATGCAGCAGGTCTGGGTGCTGAGCTGGAAGTTGCATTTTCAAGCAAGTTCCCAGATGTTGCTGATGCTGCTGGTGCAGGGACCACATTTGAGAACCATTAATAGAGAACAATGTCCCAGAAACGCCTAAGGAATCTTTTGAACGATTTTTAAAATTGATGAGAGAGAAAGAGAGAGACAGAGAGAGAGAGAGAGAGAGAGAGAGACATCAATGTGAGAGCAAAATATTGATTGGCTGTCTCCTGCATGTACCCTACTGGGGATTAAGCTTGCAAGCCCATCATGTGCCCTGACAGGGAATTGAACTGGCAACCTTTTGGTGCATGGGATAACCAACTGAGCCACACTGGTCATGGCATGGATTTTTTAAAATTCTATTTAAAACATAAAACATGCTTGGGCCTCACTCCAGACTTAGTAAGTCAGATTCTCCAGGTTTGGTCTATATATATATTTTTAAAATATATTTTATTGATTTTTTACAGAGAGGAAGAGAGAGAGATAGAGAGTTAGAAACATCTATCAGCTGCCTCCTGCACACCTCCCACTGGGGAGGTGCCTGCAACCAAGGTACATGCCCTTGACCGGAATTGAACCTGGGACCTTTCAGTCCGCAGGCTGACGCTCTATCCCCTGAGCCAAACCGGTTAGGGCGTTGGTCTATATTTTTAAAAGATTTTGATGAATACTGATTTCATCATCATGCTTTTCAGAACTATCATATGGGCTTTGCTAGTCAAGGTGTGTATAAGATGTTTTGACTACTAAGTTTGAAGTACCAATTACATATAGATTTTATTACATTCTCAGTTTGAAGAAAAACTAGAAACTAAAATGTTGTTTATTGCATGTCCATTACATTTAGTTTTTAGTGGACTATAGTCCAAAAGGTACACTGTGTTCAATTCAGCAAAAATTCTTTTTATTTTCCTTAGTAAAATTTAATAAGTATTAGTTTGTAAGTTTTGTTTTTTTACTATGAAAAATTAATTATAATTGTATACTTGATAATTGCCCTTTCCACTTTTCCTGAAAGTGAGTGAGGTTTTATTTTGAAGGGAGGGACAAATAGCTCACATCTCATCACCCATTCATGGTTAAATGGGAGCAAGTTCAAATGTAGAAGTACCTTCTGGAAATGGCTAGCAATGGCATGAGTGAAGTTTTCTTTCCTGGCTCTTCCTCCTGTGTGTGCAGGGAGAAAACATCCCTTAACATCTGGGTAGATGTGTTGTTTTTTTAAAGCAACATAAAGCCCTGTTGCTCTGGATGTACTTTTGTTTAGAGATCTACTTCCCCAGCACCACCATTTCAGCATACTATATAGCTGTGTTCATTTTAATTTTGTTGATTGCTATTTGCAATGTTCTGAAGCTAGTATTATGTCAGAATACAAATCAGGAAAAACAACCATGAATAGTAAATGTAGAACCAAATCTTTGGTACTTTGGCAGCTAATGTAGTAGCCTCGACAATCATGGGCCACACAAAGACCTCTTAAGCACTGGGTTATGAAGACCATTTTGGTCACACCTTTGGTCTATACTTTAAAAACACAACAATAACAACAACAAGAGAAAAAAACAGAAAAGCAAATAAAAATACTCTGGCCTTAAGTGGATAGGAATAAATACCAAGATTTGGGTTTATAGATCCCCAAATCTATACAACAAAATAGCCATCAACTTCTTAAACTGCAGAATCCTGTATTATGGAATCATGATGATTACTAACATGTAGTGTCAGCAGGAGTTTGACAAATGCTTACCCAGAATAATGTTCTAAAGTATGAAAGGGCTCATTTTTAAGTGCTTTTGGATTAATTCAAATTTCAAGCTGGCTGTCTTACATAAAAATTTTACACTTTTTTTTTGGCATTTCATTAGGAGATTAGCAAGGATATTTAGAAGCTATTGTGAGTTAAGCAGAAATGAAGACTTGTTATTCTTTCCTTTTCATGGATATCACTTGCTATGCCTTAGTCAGCTCTACAAAGAGAAGCTTTTATTCCTAAGGATTTATTTTTATAGCTTCTAGAAGGCAGTAGCACCCAGGAAAACCCCAATGTAATGGAGAATAGTAATTTGTTATCTTGTGACTGTTATGATTTTAAGTACATTCATTGGAAGTGCAAGGACTAGTTATTTAACTACATAGAAAAATTGATTAAAATAGAGACTCCTAATGATAAAAATTTTTTTACTAGCTCATCACTTTTGTCTGTTTGAACTTTATTTCTCAGTTGAGAATGCTCTAGGTTCCTCCTTTATATGCAGGCAGGGCCAGTGTCATGGGTGTAGCTGAAGGCTCTCCTTGTTTTGAGAGCAAAAAGAGGTACTTCCTGCTTCTTTTTTCATTGCTCATAGGAATGTGGGTTTCCAAAATGAATAGGTTTTGCCCACGCTCAGATGGGCCCTGTGCTTGGCTTAATGCTCTGCTGCCACTGTCTTGAAATGCTTATTACTGGAACAAGAAACCCTGCATTTTTATTTTGCACTGGACCCCATAGCACTGTAGTCTGTCCTACCTACAGGAACTGTTATTTTATTCATCTTCATTTTCCCTGCCAATTTTTAGCACGGTGCCTGATGCACAAATGAATGAATGAATGTTCCCCTTGTTCTGAGAGCAAGATGAACTTAGTTATTGTTACTTTTTGCATTGCTCAGAGGAGCATAGTTTAAGTCAGTGGATTCCCAAAATGATACGTTTCAGATATAGTGAGGTGGAGGGTTGAGTGGTTTGTGAATAACCTTGAAAGAATATAGATTCTCAGGCCCCACTTTAATCTTCCCAAATCAACATTTCCAGAGAATAAAGGCCAGGGATCTGTGCATTTAGAAATGCTCCTTAGGTACTTGTGCCTGGGTATGACCCCCCACAGAGCTCTGCCAGGCCTGTGGGATGCTACCCAGCAGCGGATGTAGGTTTCTGGTTTATCTAAGTTGTCAAGAAAAAAAAAGGCCTATTTCAGGTGATATCAAGGGAAATTTAGGAGACAGTGGAAATAGCGAGGCTAAGAATAAGTACAACACACCCAACTCCAAGATAACATTGTGTGATACCAACATGGCTACCACTTGTTCAATTACTCCTGCCCCCCTTGGAAGGGATATGATACTCTGTGCAGCTTATGTTCACTATCTCCCTAAGTACGTGGGGAAGGTTGGCCTTACAAACCATGCTGCAGCATAAAGCACCGGACTGTTGTCACCTGCTGGCCTCTTCTCAGGTCTGGCAGCAAGCTGAGGTCTACTCCCCTGTGGAAGTGATCAAAGGGGCACAGATGGTTAGCTCATGTGTAGTTAGGAACTACTAATGATTTGAGGCACAGGGTGGGGGTGGGGAGGGGTGAGGTAGGGGTGGAACAGAGGGTGCTGAAAGGGAGCTGTGCACGTAGGCTTGTTCATCCTTCCCAGTACTAAATGATCCCCAGATTTTATTTAGAAAGTGAGGTGTCAGTGCAGGAGTACATCTTATTATGCAGATCACAGGGCAGATTATATACATCTCTTAATGAAAGAAGATTCTTCTAAGAACCTCAGTACGTGAAGAGCCTTGAAACTCTAGACATGATGATATGTACAAAGTCCATGCTGCTGAATGAGAGTATCTATGAAAAACACCTAAGGAAGGAGTTTAAGAGGAGAGGTACAACCATCTTGAAATGTCTCCTGCCCAGAAAGAAAACTGTGTCTTTTCAGGGCAAACGTCCTCAGAGCTCAGGAGAAGGCCACTAACAGCGCAACACCAAACCATCGCTGTTTGTCTTTGTCAGTGAAGAGTTTTCAGATTAAGACATACTTGAATTCCTGATGTCATGGAGCCTGAGTTTTGATGAGGAAAGAGAGACAGTTAATAAACATGCCAGAGTTATGAGTGCTGTGAAGAGAATGCTGACAGTGTTGTATGAAAGATTACGGACATTGCAATGGGTGGTCGAAGATGTGGGGGTGTCCTCTTCCTTCTTTCTACTCCAAATGTAATTACGACACGAGTAAGTTAATTTGTCAAGGACTCAGTTCCCTTATCAAAGGAACTACTACCGAAGAATTCACATTCTTGGCCAGGCCACCGAACAGGCTTGGCTGTGTAGGATGATTTATGGGGGCTGAGCCTGAGTTCAGTGCTGCCTATTATGTCAGTACTGTAATAGCAAGTAGCGCCATTCCAGCTGTTGGAAGTGTGTTAATTGAGTGCTAAAGAATATAAGGTTAAACTAATATTGCCATCTTCCTTTTTATTTTAATATGTTTGGCTGCCTTGAGGGAAAGAAAAACAAAATGCAGCAGGTGATTTTTTTTCCTGCTGATATGCAGGTTGACTTGTGGCAGATTTCCCCCTTGTTTGATATTTACTAACATAAAGAATTTTGGGCTGGCTAATGAGTAGAGATTTTTAACATTAAATATTGTAGAATAAGAGGAGAATATGTACAACTAATAAACAAGCAAGTCTTATAATATTGCTTAATTTTGTTATAGATTTAATACATTATATTTTAATCTGGGTATATAAATTGTGGGTACCAAATACAGAGCTAATATGTTATATACATAAGAATAGATATCCTTGTACTTTTTGAATTCTGAATTAGATAATATCAAATCTAACTTTTAGTTATACTGATATAAATGAATTATAATTTTTAGAATACCAATTAGAGAATCCAACCAAAAAATTGTGAGGAATTATATTTTAAAATTTTAAATAAATAAATTTCTAGACTCACGAACCAGATTCATGAAGTAAAAATAATTGTTTTAAATTCTAACGTTTTCATATACAGATCTTGTAACACAGAAATCCATACCTGGAACCTATATGTTCATGTTGACCAATGTCACCCCGATACATTTAATAAATAAAAAAATTCTAAAGTTTTCAGTTTTCTTGGACCATCTATTAAAATCACTCTCATTTTATACCTGAGGAAAACAGACTTAGAGAAGTTAAGCAATTTCCATTAGGACCTGGGGATTATTTCACTTTGAAGTACTTACAGGACCATTTTTATAAGTAGGGAGGCTATTTCGCACAGAGGTTAGAAGCATTCCTGGATTGGGATCCCGGTTATTTATTTTTCTCCATACATACCAGCTCCGTGAACTCGGGTAAGTTAATTCCAAGGCTTCAGTTCTTCTCTGTAGTCAGGGAATGGTCACGCCCTCCTCCTCCAAGGAGTTGTCCTGGGGACTAAATGACATCATAACTACAGCATGCAGCACAAGTGCGGGCCAGAGAGCAAGAAATCAGGGGAAATTATTGTTTACACTAAAACAGAACTATTTCTACCAAAAAGATTTTCCAAGAAGATGACATTTGAAAAAAAAGATGACATTTGTAAACAATACTTATCAGAAACACCTAAAATACAGAAGTTTTGCTAGTTAAGGAAATCAGTGTCTATATTGTAGCAATCCTTTTCTTGAAAACTTAGGTTTAGTTAAATATTAGTAGTTCTACAACAGTTTTATTGGTACTTGTGCCAAGTAAATGACTTTTGTCATTTAATATTCACACCCCCACCCCCACCCCCACACACAAACACCCAGTGAGATAGGTATTATCATTTATCCCTTTATGGCAGATGTTGCAACTTTACCACAGAGAAGTCAAGTAGAAAGTCTGAGATCCTGTGGCTGGTAAGTGGAGAAAGAACCTGGGGTTTGAGCCCCACCTGCCAACGTTAGAGCCACAACTCTTACCTATTACACTGCATTGCATATGCCGCAGGAGAATTGTTAGTAGAAAAAAAGGATGCTCCCATTATTGTACAAGTCCAATTTTGATTTGCCCAGATGGGTTCTGATCCAATCAACTATTGGCTACTAAGAACTCCATTTTATAGGGATACTCAGACAATATTAAAAATAGCTGCCATTAATCCATGGCTTCCATGGATCGTAAAGTCTACTAGGGATTTCATGCATTCTTTTTTTCTCTCTCTCTATAACAACCTTCTGAGATAGATACAATGATGATGTAGATATGGTGGTTCCCATTTTACAGATGATGGAACTGAGGCTGAGTAAAGTATATCATTTTATCCAAATCACAGTCATTGGTCTCACTCCAGAACCACTGTAATGTTTCAGTTTCTATAAGGAATATTGTATGCATCTCACTTCTGTGCTACTGAAACTGTTAATAAATGATGATTATGAACAGTAAACACAGTAAAGTCAACAGGATATTACGGAGGATGCCTTCCACTATCCCAAAATAAAATTGAATCCCATACCTATCAGAAATTATCTATGTTTTACTTCTAGAAATCAGTGAGTCGGAGTCATACAAAAATGAAGGCAGGGCTTTGACTAGATCTATTCCAAGCTAAGGCATTCACTTCTCCAGCCAGGATGAGAATTTAGCTAAATATTCCCTTAAGGCAACACTAGATGGCGTGTGAGAACAAAAGAGATGGGAGACATTTATAGGATACAAGCAACCTCTTATTCCAATTTGCAGTAGAATTTATTTTCTGTAATGAATCATTAATGATTCAGGCCACCGATAACTAATGTGAGGAACACCTGACCTGATATTTTGCCAGTATAAATCTCTGCCTTATCTCCAATTTGGAGTACGACTTTGATAAATCGAAGTAGAAAGCCAGTTCTTTATTTTTGGCAGAAGATTAACCAAATGGATCTCCTGGCATTATTTCTATTCAGTAACTCTGGCCTTACTGTAGCAAAATTAAAGTAAATTGAAAATCTGAGAACATGATAGAGTCAAGGGATACTCCTATGAGCTCTATAAAATTAATTTCTATGCTTTTTCAGACATAACAATATATGTTACCAGGAATGCAGGGCTTGTGACATTATGCAGGGCACAAACCAAAAAAGGGTACACACTAATTCTCTAGAGATCTTTATTTTTAGGTGGTCAGTGCACATCATAGCGAGCAGTTGAACTCCTGGTCAGTTGAACTCCTGAGGGGACAATTTGCACATTAGCCTTTTATTATATAGGATGTTATTTTGGCAGAAGCTCAAGTGAGACCTTGGTGAGCAGGATGTGGTTCATTCTGTGGCTAGGTCTGCTCCATGACTGAAATCAAGCAAGTCTCTTAACCTCTTAGTCTCATAACCTCATCTGAAAAAGGTGAGGGTGGGGCTTGATGAGCTTTAATGTCCATCCAAGCTCTAACCTTCTAGGATTATTTTAGGCTCCTCACCTGAAGAGAGTATTCGAAAGTAGGGCATGTAATTTTAATCAAAGCCCAAAATTATTTCAGGACAGTGTTATAATAATTAATATTCAAGAGTTCTTAGAGGTACTTAGATGAAAGCTCCAAAGGATAGATGATCATAGCTTAGAAAATTCATTGAGTAATTAATTGCAGTGACTAACACTCTTCCTCCTGCCCTCCTTCCCCTTCGGGAGCTCAAGGGTAGAACACACAATCCAAGTGACTCCTATTCTTCCTAGCATGCCTAAAAGAGCCAAAGGAAATCTCCGGTGTGATCCAGCATGCTTAGATTTGTCTTCTTGTTAATTGTTGCAAAATAGAACCTGTTTAATATCTAACCTCATTTGCAATTCTAAACAGTCTAATAACATCCTTTGTCAACAGCATCAAATACCCACAAATTTCATTTCACACAGAAGTTGGCAGTAATTCATCTCTCCTGCTTTCTTTCTTCTATATTTCTTTATTGCATCTGTATGATATCACTTATATGTGAAATCTAAAATAATAATAATAATAATAATAATAATGATAATAATAAAACTTATAGAAACAGAATAGGTTAGTGGTTGTTGGGAGATGGGGGGTTGGAGAGGGCAGGGTAGAGGTGGTCAACGGCACAAACTTCTAGGCATAAGATAAGTAAATTCTGGGGATATAATGTGTACAGAATGGTGACAGTGCAGTATACTTGGAAGTTGCTAGCAGAGAAGATCTTAAAAGTTCTCATCACAAGAAAAAGAAAGTGACTACATGAGATGATGGATGTTAACGAAGCTTATTGTGGTAATCATTTTGCAATATATACATTTATTGAATTATTATGTTTTATACTTTCAACTAATATGATGTTATATGTCAATTATATATTAATAAAACTAGAGGAAAATTAGAGAAGATGTTTGGTCAGTCTTGTAACAGAGTGACTTTTTTTCTGAAAGGGGGTGCTGGACAATAGTACAGAGCCTCACACTTGGTCCAAGTAAAAGTCTGAAGTAGGGAAGCAAGGCCATAACTGTATCAGTGGGCTCCAAAGTGGAAGCTAGAACTGGAGGGATTAGACTGGATGAGGTCTTAGAATTATTTGTTCCTCTGTCTTCCCTTTTCACATATAAGGAAACTAAGGTCAGAGAAGTTGAGGTACTTGCCCATAGTTATACTTGGTCTGTGTGAGCCAACACTAGAATCCAGGATTCCTGATGCCCAAGTTCAGAACTCTTCCTCCACACCACATTGCCTGTCTTTTCAGTAATTGGATATAGAAAAGGAAAATGGAAAGCAGGTAATTTGCAAACTATGTAATTCTGCTGACTTAGTTAATTTTTGTGTTTGACTTCTGTTTTTGACACCATGAGACTCAAAGTTTTGTTTTTGTGCATTACAGAGTATACAGTATCTGAATAATCTAATTATTTCAGGTGTGTATAATTAACTGTTTTCTTCCCTGGATAAATAATTGCATTTTTTGATAGGCTTAGAATACATGCTCTTGACATTAATGTTAGGCATAGTAATAACTACCTCTACTGATACATTTGTGTGGCTTGTATGTTTGTGTGTAAATTAAAGTAAAACCAAATGAATTAAGACAGGATGAAGCCAGCCATGAAGTGAGACAGGCTGAGTCAGTGTCTGCCAGGACTCTTGCAAAAGCCAAAGGCAACAGCAGCACTAAGATGCAGTCTGATTTCGATTGCCTGGAGCCTTTTTTATTGTCGTTAATCCTCACCTGAGGAAATTTTTTCCATTGATTTTTTTAGAGAGAGTGGAAGGGAAGGAGGGAGGAGAGAGGGAGACAGAGAGAGAGAAACATTGATCTGAGAGAAACACATCAATTGGTTGCCTCCTGCACATGCTCTGATTAGGGCTAGGGATCGAGCCTTCAACCGAGGTATGTGCCCTTGACCAGAATTGAACCCGGGACCCTTCAGTCCGTTGGCCGATGATCTATCCACTGAGCCAAACCAGCTAGGGCTCTTCACTAATGTTTTGATGATATACCTAGCTGATGTTGAATCTGTTGAATCTCTTGCTTGTTTCACATTCTTCGAGCAAGATGTAATCTTTCCCTTGGCATATATCACTTCCTGCATCAGAGTCCTGATTATCAAGTTGGAGTCTTGGGCTATGCAAACGTATCTCTTCTCCCACTTCTCAAAATAGCTTAGAGAATTACTGCAAAATAATGTCAGACCCATTATTTTGTGAATTATCTAGCCTGGAAATTAAAGTGAAATTCCAGGAATTGATCAGCTAGAATATGTGCTGGGTGGTATCCTAAGTGTGGCATGTCAGAAGTTATGCTTGGGGGAAGTTAGCTAAGTGGTGAGGGATGGACAGGATTTGGACAGCAAATAAACGGTCAACTCCAAGGAATCAAGAGGGCTCAGTTAGAAATTGAGTTTAGAATCCTGAAGAGAGAGGGTCATGGAACCAGACAGAGCAACGCTCGGTGAGGAGAATGGAAGATCTGCTTGAGTCTATGCGTCAGGATCCAAACAGTAGGCCTTAATAGTAGATCAAATAGCAATATATTTGCATTTAATAATAGAGTCATTGGGGAAAGTTAAGCTCCCATGAATGAAAGGGCATTTCAGGTCATGCAGAAACGATAAATACATTTTCCTTTATACTCCTCTCCTTCGTTATTTAGGTACCTGCAAAATGTCTGTTGGTCTAAATCTTTAAAGGGGACAGAAGCTAGAAACAGAAGTGAGAGGTGGTGATGATGTTCTATTTGTGTCTTTGGAGCTCACATGTTCAGTAATTGCTTAATGGGACAAAGTAATAGCTGATGGCCTCTTGAATGTACTCACTCTTCCTAGATGCATTGGTTTCTTCTCATTTATCATCCTAGATTTTCTATCTACAAAAAGTAAGGAGAAAAATATATTCATTAACTCAAATTCTACAGCAGATCACAAGTTAAAAGTACAGACATTTTTGGTCTTGATTTTAATAAAAGGTAACAAAATACTAAATTTATTGCCTCCTGCCAAAATCATGAAAATAAATGGATAATACTTTTTAAAAAATCTTTTCCACATTTGATTAAGAAAAACAACAGCACAAGATATAAACAGAAAAAATTCTAGAATTTTTTGTGTTGTTTTTTTTCCCCCCCGAAAGTTATTATTGATGCTGTTTTCCTGATATGTTGTTAGTTTCCAGGAAAGTGTCTTTTCTGTTTTGGGGTAGGCACATTTTATGTGATTAACTAAATTTCTTTTTCAGTGATTATTTTTCATTGCAGTTACATGTTACCTTACTTATAAGGGAAACCTGGAAAATCTTAAGCCAATTTAAAGAGTGCTCTATTTTTAAGAATGACAAAAGTAAAAGTAACAGGACTTGTCTGATCTGTGTGTTTGTAAATCATGTGAATGGATCGAGTTTAAATGTAGTTGATTTTTCTACATATCTTATGAACACTAGAGTTTTTGATTAAGGTTCTAGAAGAAGCAGTTTGCCTATAAAGTGACTACCGATTATTCTAAAACAAACCCTTTGAAGAAAATTTATGAGGAGCGAACGCCTTGGGGATCGTTATTACAAGTTTTTCTCATAGATCAAAGTGCACGGGAAACCCTTATACTGGAATATCTTTTGGAATAGACTCATGAGCCACATAAAAATCTCCCTCATAGACAATTCTTATGTGGTATTAGAATCTGTTTTATTGTAAAGCCAGTTAACTTACTTTATAGTCACATGTGAGCTGTAAGCTATTCCTTGCCTTTTACGTGGTACTAATGGGGGTGTCATTTGCAGTAATGCTTCTCTATTTTCTCAATTAAGGAGCTCTTTGTGTTTTAATTTCATAATAAACACATGTATCTTTGCTTTCATAACTTTTTTCACTTCTTTAATTTTTCATCTCAGTTTTGTTTTCAATTTTAGCTCAGCAAAGTTTTAAGTTGCTAGGTTATTCAAAGAAATTGGTGTTTTTTAAAAATATAGGTATTATATACCTACACTTTGTTATACTCCTGTCTCCCAACAATCTGAAAACACACACACACACACACACACACACACAAAACACACCAAAAAAACCTTCTAAATACTTTGTGATTCCATTTGCTTTTTAAAAAAATTGTGGCAAAAACATACATAAATAAAATTTATTGCTTTAACCATTTTAAGTATCCAATTCAGTGGCATTGAGTCCATTTGCTTTTCCACTGGATAAAAAGAAGGGGAGGGGGTCTGGAGTCATTCAGAAATATACTTTTAGTAAGAAGCCTAACACCACAAATTAGTTGGTGAAATAAGAATATAGGTACCTTAATCTAACAGCTATTTCATTTTGATTTATATCATAACTTACTATTCATTTATCGTTCATTTAACCAATATTTGAACTTGAACAGAAAAACATTTTGAATTTTTATAAATGTCTCAGTGAAATTGAATGTTTCTTTTAAGAATGTAGGCAGTAAACCACAGTACTATTAGCAGAACATGGTTCTTTGTCACTAATAGAGCTCACAGATATTTTCATACCACATAACAGTTGTTGCAAATACCTTGAAAAGCTGTTTGTGCTTATCATTAGTTTGAAATTATGGAGGTTATAAGAACCACCATTAGATCTTATTATTGAATGTACTAGTTAAAAATAATTGTTACAATATTATTTATTACACTAGATGCAAAAATCCTTACTAAAATACTAGCACACCAAATCTGGCAACATGTGACAAGGATAATATATAATGACCAAGTTAGGTTTACTTCAGAAATGTAACATGATTTCACCTTTAACAATTCAGTTATAGCTCTGGCCAGTGTCGCTCAGTAGATTGGAGCATTGTCCCTTATACCAAAAGGTCACTGGTTCAATTCTTGGTCAGAATATACCCAGGTTGTGGTTTGAACACTGGTCAGGGGCAACTGTTCAATGTTTCTCTCCCTTTCCCTTCCTCTGTCTCTAAAATCAATAAAAAATATATCCTCTAATACATATTTTTCTTAAAATGTTAAACAAGGGCCTAAAACAAATACAATTTATCAGTTTAAAGACAGACCACGGTATTTCTGTCTTCAAGCTATTGACAACGATTGTAATGTATTTTAGAACAACAAAAATTGAAACTCACTTGTAAAATTCTTCATGGAATAATTTACATTTACCAATGTATTTTTTTCCTTTCTTCACTTGCATTCTTTTTTTTCTTCTTCCCATAAGTCTCATAAAGGAAAACAAACATAATCCTTCTATGGTGAAAAAAGAAAGAAAACCATAGAGCCACTTGTCAAATTCCTTTAGGTCTCCTCACTGGTGACCATTGGCTATGACTTTATGTCTGTGTATCTCATCATACACATACCATCTTCAGTGTCAATATTTTATTTCATTGGTGGTAAATACTAGGTGTAAATACATCCTCCAATTATAGTAGTTTTAGATGAATACGAGAAATGGTTATTAAATAACCATGGTTATTCCTCCTAAAACTTCCAAGTAGAATTTCATCTCAGGATAATGATTTTGTGTAGCTGTTACTTCCAGAGGGATGTTTGGAGTGGTTTCTAGTTCTCATCTTTCCAACTGATTCCATAAAGCAGGCTTTTGAATTTCCCCCAGAAGTTGATGATCATTCTAATTTGATAAACCATGTAAATGGAGTTCAGATGTTTCCACCCTTTTATAGGCCTTTTATCGATGGGTCTCACAATATTTTTGTTCCATCTTACTTTGCTAATCATTGCTGCTTATCCCTGCAGTTTTATAAGTGCTTATCTGGCTTGATTCTTTTTAACCTGTGACATATCATGGAGGCTTTGTGACAATCATCCTTCTCTTAGGACTGCAGAGTTCATGAACTATGGAGCAAAGTGCTGGGTTTGGACACCAGTCTATCCCTTAAGATATCTGTGTGATTTGGGATTAATTGTTCACCCTGGCATTGATGGAAGAGATGAAAGATACCAGTTATCTCCTACCATTGTATGAAGATTAAGTTAGTGAGTATATGTAAAGTGCTTAGAATAGTGTTTGGCATCCTCAAACAGAAGCCATTGTTATTTTCAGTGATAGTGCCTCTCAGAGACACATGAGATCATAGATGAGAAAGGGGCTCTGAGTACGGCAGCTTTCCTGTCTTGTCTGCAACTAGATAGAGAGCTCCTTGAGGCCAGTTGATGTGTATAAGCCACATGGCTTTCAGCACAGACGGCCATGAGGAGATGGGTGCACAGCTATTACCTAAATGGATCCAAGAAAAATACCTAACCCTCTTTTTTTCTTTTGCTAAAAAACTGAATGTTTGAAATGATACTATGAAATTCATTATTTTTTCTGACCATCTGAAATTGTTTCATTTTCATGCTATTTTACACCGACTAGTCATTGATGGCTCTCCCTGCTAAATTTACGAAGTGATTATCTGACTTGTCAGTCCTAAAAGGAAATCTCATGAAGACTTTGTGACTATTCAGTGAGCGGTGGCTCTGCCTCTAAGCCCCAGCTCATCAGTATCTTCTGCACAGTGTAAGAGAACATGGACGGACCGTGGTAGGTGAGAATCATGGGATAATGGAAAGAGCCTGTGTTGATGATGAAGAAAAGCCGATGTCTGACAGTTGTTCTTTGAATTGGTTGCCGCTTTTTAGTTGTGGAATTGGAAGCCAGTTAAAATGGTGGTATTGATACTCAGGTCAGTCACAGAGTTGGGTGCTGATTAAATGTAATAATATCTCTGAAGCTACTGTTACTGGACAGGGACCGGCCCGAAGGGGTCTGCCTCGGTGGCCTGTAGTGTGTGTGTTCTTGGCTTCAGGGAAGGAAAGATTTCACAACACCAGTCTAGGTGATTTTAAAAGTACATTTATTAAAGCTGGGAACAGTGACACAAGGAAAGGCTTAGGACTGAAGAAGCGACAAAGAAGACAGGTTCAGGGGGTTAGCCTGGGATGAGCTGCCACTGCCCATTGCTCCCTAGGCTGCAAGTGTCTTGGGGACCCTCAAAGTTTAGGAGATGCATGGCGGCCTGTGGGGAAGAGGAGGGGGGAGGGAAAGGCCCGGGCCTGCTCCCTGGAGAGAGAGCCCTAGGGAGAGCATTAGTTGGGGCCTTTCCTGTTGAGGGTTTTAAAGGCTGGGAGCTTAGGGAAGGTCTTGGGGGGGGGGGGGGTCTTAATAGAATATTCATCCGCTTTTCCAGTGTGCTCTTCCAGGGTCCTGGTCTGCACTGATTGGTCAGCGCCAGGGCAGGGCGCGGTGAGTCATTGCAGCCGGCTCTGGTGTTGCTCTCCTGGTTTTGCTGCTTTTCTGGGCCTGGAGCTGAAATCCCACTGAGGCCTAGATGTTATCTCTATGGAGGAAAAGTCAGGGGGTCCAAACCTCAGGACCAGGGCAGGAAAGGCCACCCTGGAGGCAAGGCCCAGCCATGGCTAGGTGCTCAGAGCTTCCTGCCCTGGTGACGGTTTACATCTGACTGAACATTGTTGGGCCAGTTGGTTCCGCTCTCTGTCTGCTTCCCCATTCCACTTGCCAAGGAATTTTCCTAGCTTCTATCCTGCCCCACTATCACAGTGCCTGGCATACAACAGACACATTACATGTTCGTTTCCTTCCCCTTTGTGAGGTAACCTGAGGTGGCCCAAACTGGCTTTGCTAATGACAGAGCGTTCATTTGTTTACGTTTGTCCTTCTGAGTTACCAAGCAGTTTTTGTTGCAGAGGGAAGATTTTGTCTTTCAGCCAGCAGGTGGCAACCAAATTAAAGCTGAAGAGTTCTCATTAAGATCACTGGTAAAAATCTTGCCTTTTTATATTAATACTTGACGGAAATGGACAGGTGGATAAAAAACATGTGGGTCTGAAGTGGAGTGGCCCCTAAAGTATTTCTAACATGAGCTCCCAGATAATATCTTCTTAAGGTTGCCTTACTTTTTTTTTTTTTTGATCCTCACCAGAGGATATTTTTCTTTCGCTTTTAGATAGAGTGGAAGGGAGGCGGGAGTTTAGAGAGTGGGAGAGAGAGAGAAACATCGATGTGAGAGAGACACATTGATTGCCTCCTGCACTTGCCCCTACTGGGCTGGGGAACGAGCCTGCCACCAAGGTATGTGCCCTTGACTGGGAATGGAACCTGCGACCCTTCGGTGCATGGGCCAACATTCTAACCACTGAATCAACAACACTGGCCAGAGCAAGGCTGCCTGGCTTTTCACCAGAGCATCACACTCATGCATCATAGAGGCTTGTCAGAGGAATCGTGGAGCTGTGTTTGAAGTAATGAACCTGTTCAACTGATTTGGCAGTTTCAAAAGCAGAGTAAAAAGTTAAGCCATCAGTTAATAACTAGAACGATCCTACATTTTCTTAAAAATTTTTCATCTGTTTTTATGTGATTTTGGCAGGTGTCTATTGTGGATTTGTGTGTGTAATTTTTAAAAATCCTGACCGGGAATTGAACCCACAAGCTTTTGGTGCACACAGGATAATGCTCCAGCCAACTGAGCCACCTGGCCAGGGCACCACTGTTCTTTTTAACCGTATCCCTGGATTAATCCTAAACTCTGGCCAGAGGCGATGGCTGTTGAAGATTACCTACTCCTTATTTAGGGACGTTGGGCAGGGCAGTGGGAGTGGCAGGTGCTGTGATGACTGCATTTACAAAAGATGTCTAGATCAAAGCACAGTCACATGATGCATGCTGCTGACATGCTCTGAGATAAAATCAACTTGAGACAGTGAATCCCTGGGATTAGCTTTATTTTTCCAAAGCAGGTCCCTACTACGTCACTTTCTCTCTACAGGAAGACCGTCCCTACTCGCAAGCATACCTGACCTGCGTTTAGCATCCTGTGATGATCAGGAATGGCTAACCATTACCATCACCACCGTATCCAGGAAAAAAGAGTTAGTGACACTCAATTATTGAAGCTGCTATCCTTAGCTAAGTTCCCCTCGATGATCTGAAGTTTCCTATAAAAGCCCTTTCAAAGAACAGGAGGCTAGAGCAGCAAACATTTCCCCTGTGGAACTTGCTGCCTGCCACTCCTGGCCATTTAGGATCTCTAGAGGGCAGGGATTTTTGGATGGCTGCCTCTGAGCCCTGTCAATCCGAGGGGAGGATCCTGATGACAGGACTGTTTCCGGGCCAGAACACTCGAAAGATGTTTCCGGCCATGGAATAATTTCAAGTAGCTAAGTTAATAATGTCTCTAATGTCTAGGATTTATAAAGCAAAGGTCTTCTAAATTTAGATGCTTGTAATTTATAATCAGGCTTAATTATAGTTGCTGATTAGCATTGGCAGCGGTAGTTTACTGCTGTGCTGTAGGGAATAATGGACTTTGTGTTCTTCTTTTGATGCATGTTTATCATATCTTCTGGAGCTCAGTAAGATAAAGACAGGTTGAGACTATTGGCAGATGAGTCAGTTCCAGTGTGATAGTGATTCTGGTTTCCTTAGGAAAGGGGAGGTAAAAGGATAGAGTGAAAATGATTATTTTTCCTTTCTGTTTCAGAATGCATGGTTGGCATTGCTTTTTCTCCACAGGTGCTATAGGGTTGTGTTAACAATGACTGATTCAGAAGAATAGCTTATTCTTACCACAGACTTCCAGCGCTTATCAGCTATAAAACGAGTCTAGCAGAGACCCAAATCTACTGCATGTCTCTCTATTATACTGTGCGTGGAGTTGCCCTGACCTGTCTACCCACCTACGTGGGTCCTTGTTCAGGTCACTGGCTTTTACTTGGGTACTTTGACATATCTGGTCACCAAATACTAATAAGTGCTTTGCTCCATAGCTGATTTTGATCTAAGGGAATTTAGTTACTGGGACCAAGTATCAGTGTAGGAGTGGGTCAGCTTTGTAATGATCCTTTGTTATAAACCCATAATTCATTATAACGAAGTTTCAGTAACTATATTATAGCTTTAACACACACAAAGTCTGAGAAATAGTAATTGCTTAATTTTTCTCTTGAATGGATAAGACTACCTTGCTACAGAGAAAATGTGTAAGCGCACTTGTGTGATTGAAATATGGCTCCATGGTGTTTCTTTTGTCAAATAAATATGAGGGTCTACTTATTCAATTCAAAGTCTTAACTGGTGTCCTGAGTACTGTAGCTCTGGTACTGTGCATAGTTAGTAATTTGTGCTCCAGGCCTCCATTAATGACACAACAATGCTCAGAAGAACTCAAAAAACAGATCTGCTTGGAACTTCTAACTGAACCATCATATTTCTTTTGGAGAGATGTTATGAGCAGCCTGCCTTAGTCAAAAGGTTGGATGATTGATATCAAGTCAAGAGACCTGGCTGGGTTCAAATGTGAGTTCTGCTGGTTCTCTCTCTCATAAATTACTTAATCTTTATGACTAATCTTTCAGTTTCCTCATTTGTGAAATAGAGGCAAATAAGTGAGGGTTAATTGAGACAATGGAAATGAAATAGCAGAGTGGCATTTAATAAATACATACACTTTTTTTCCAACTGGGGGATCTAAGGAATGGGGCCCACTAGCTTTTTGCAAGTTATTATTTCATTCTTATTCATTTCCATTAAATAATACAGCTCCTGGCACTAGTAGGTACATGGCACAAATATTTGCTGAATGAATCAACTGATGAGCACCCTAGGACACATCCTCATAGAACAATAGACAAACAAACTGACAATACTGATGTCATAAGTGATATCTTAGGGCCAGTTTAGTGACTCTCACATTAATTCAGGAAATGGAGAGTGAAGAGAAAATTCCAAAACTATCAAAAGTTAGTTAGGAATTGTCTTTTTATTAATTAATTTAGTTTGCTGTCTCAAATTAATGGGACAGGTAAGTGGCTTTGGTGTTGTGAAATGAATGCTTTTGTCTGAAATCTGTCAGGCTACAATATGTCCACGGCTTCATGTGGAACAGAAATCTGAAAGGAAATAGCTGTGTCCTTGCCAAATGATCCAGAGCACATCAGATGGTTTTTAGGACTTCCCTGGGCGTTCCTGTGAGCTCATATAGCACATCGAATCTGGTTGTAACAGAATGGGCCCAGTGAAAATGTGAGATGTGGGTCACCCAGGGAACAATCCATGGCTTTCCAAGAGCCCCCAAACCAAGCCATGGTATAAAATGGGTACAGGGGTGACCTGCAAAGTCCAGGCCTCAGCAGATTCCAATTAAACCATGCCCTATTGCAAGGACTGCAGGGCCACTCTGGAAGGCCTATGAGCCTTCTTAAACTGGAACAAGGATAGAGTAGGGGCTTTCATATTAAAAATGAGAGCTTTGCATTTGAAATCAGTTGTTTGTAAGAGCAATGGGGAGGCAAGTAACTACTGCAAGGAACTCAACCTTTGTGTTTCTACAAGAGACTGACAACTGGTTCCATTCCTGGAGGAACTGCTCCTCTTGCCTTGTGTTCCCTCTTACCTTTGCGGTCTTCTCTCCCACACCCAGGGCACTTACACCATGGCCTGCTTTTGGTAACATAATCTTTTTCGGGTAACATGTTTTTGGTCATATGTTTGGTAGCTTGATTGCTATTTTTGGTAATATATTCTTTGGGTTGACACAGTGCTAAGCATATGGTAGATAAATAAATGTATAAATTATTGATTGAATAAATGACTATATCAGGTATAATTCATATACCTGGTAAATCTTAAAAGAACCAAATTTGTGGCTTTTATGTGAGACTGAAAAAAAAATGGTCTCTTTCATTCTATTTCTATATTTCATCGATTCTAAGATGTATATTAATTTCATTCTGAAATTAGGATGCAACTTACAATTGATGGTGTTCATAATTTTATTGACAGCATTTTCTCTTGACTAGTGATTTGCAAAATAATGAATGGAAAATCTTATTAATAAGGGACAAGTTTCTTAGATTTGGTAAACTATAATAAGACTAAACTCATCTTAATATGCATATGCTGCTTTATACTCTCAATAGAATAATGGGAAAAGCATGGATTTTGGATCAAAGGAATTTTATTGTGAATTCCGGCTCTGCCTTTTTATTTTCCTTTTTAACCTGAGCACAAAGCTTGCCCTGAATTAATTAACCTTTGGGGTCAGCATTTCCATCTGTACAATGGGTATAAAGCATTCATATTAGAGTTCTGCTATACAGACATTCAGTGAACAAATTTAGTGAATGCATTTTCCTTTTTTCTCTCTACCTCCTCTACCAGCTCATTTATATCTTAGAATAGCCCTGTCTGGTAGAAACATGTAATTTTCATTTTCAGGTTCAGAAACAGAGGTTTAGCAGAATGAATGAGTTAAGAGAGAGCTTTCTGAAGCCTCTGATTTTCCACAATTCCCCATATTCCATTAGGCTTTCTCACAGGTAACTTCAACATAGGTGAGAGCTTAGCAATTTTTGTTGTTGATTAGATTTCCTTAAGCGGCCTGTGTAACAATTTTACACAATACCTTCATAACAATATTGCACACCACATCCTTTTTGGAAAGGATTTAACCTCTTGCCCTCATCCTGTAAACAAGGAGGCGCCTCTATTTAAAGAAGAGGAAAAGGAAGAGGGAAAAGGATATTATATCACCTGGCCTAACATTTTGGGGAGCAGATGTTTGCCTCATTTCATTGTTCACAGAAAATTGGTTCAAGATAGTATAAACCAAATGTTCAAAATGACTATGATCCATAAATTAGTTAATACTATTCTTGTGTTTGGATAGAACAAAACAATGAGGATGGATTGAAGTTAAAGATTGGTACTGAAACCTCAGGGCTTGGTGCAAAACCAAAAGTAACCCATTAGTACTATACTATGCTAGACCGATAGATGGTAGGTATTAGACCTCCAGGCCTTAAACATCCAGAGAGAATCACTGGTAGGTGCAAAGGAAACCACTTTTATATTTTCTTATTTTAGCCTGAAATATTTCAATAACAAGATTTTTTTTTTTTTAACCTCAACATTTCTTTTTTCTATTTGGTAATCACATTTTTAACTAGGTTGCAAATGGATCAAATAACAAGGAACTAGATGGACTTCAGCAATAAAATATCATCAGACTTAAATGAAGAGGATATGGGTGCTTGTTTGAAATGTAGTTAGATTTCTGAGTGGGCCTAGCCTGCTTCCAGACTCTGCCAAGGGCTAGCTGTATGGTAGTGGGCAATACACTGTATGGTAGCGGGCAATGCGCTAATTACTAATTATAGCTTTACAATCCCTGTAGATAAGATGAGAATTGAGAGAGAAAATATTTTAAAGGGCCTAGAACAGTGGTTCTCAACCTTCCTAATGCTACGACCTTTTAATACAGTTCCTCATGTTGTGGTGACCCCCAACCATAAAATTATTTTCATTGCTACTTCATAACTGTAATTTTGCTAGTTTATGAATCGTAATGTAAATATCTGATATGCAGGATGTATTTTCATTGTTACAAATTGAACATAATTAAAGCATAGTGATTAATCACAAAAACAATATGTAATTATATATTCAATATGTGTTTTCCAATGGTCTTAGGCAACCCCTGTGAAAGAGTCGTTCAACCCCCGAAGGGGTCGCAACCCACAGGTTGAGAACCGCTGCCCTAGAAGTATCCAAAACTTGATAGGTGCTCAATAAACTCACCTTTCCCATCTTTATTTTCCCCTTCCTTTTTAATCCTTTATCCTTGATTAAAAACTTTTGTCATGTGAAACAGTTTTTTAAATTTGTTATTTATTGATTTTTAGACAGAGAGGTAAAGAGGGAGAAACATCGATTTGTTGTCTACTTATTTATGCATTTATTGGTTGAGTCTTTTAAAAAAATATAGATTTTTATTGATTTCAGAGAGGAAAGGAGAGGGAGAGAGAGATAGAAACATCAATGATGAGAGAGAATCATTGATTGGTTGCCTTCTGCATGACCCCTACTGGGGATTGAACTGTGACCTCCTGGCTCATAGGTGGACGCTCAACCACTGAGCAACACCGGCTGGGCCATTAGTTGATTCTTGTTTGTGCCCTGACCAGGGATCAAATGCACAACCTTGGCATGTCCGAATGACAGTGTGCTAACCAATTGAGCTACTGAGACAGTTTTGAAGTTTAATGGATCTAAATAGACTCCCAGTGTGGAAATTAAGCATCCCTGAGGAATGGGTAAGTGCTCATTCATGAGGCAGGCACAGGGAAAAACCCTCTGGGCAACTAGTTCTCTATGGGAGAGCGGGCTAGAGGTCCAAAAGATGTAAAGAAAGCTTTCAACACATTTTCTTTATCTACTGATGTCCTACTCAGCCCTTTGTAGGTACTCATACAGCATGTTGTCTCAGGCCTTCCTTATCAGAAGTTTGGGAACTTATCAGAGTTTGTCCTCCAAGCATCTTTTTATTTATTTATTTATTTATTTTATTTTTTATTTTTTTTTATTTTTCGCTAAAAGAATTACAAAGGGTATTACATAAGTGTCCTTTTTTCCCCCCCACCCTTGACAAGCCCCTGCCCTCCCTTGCCCCCCAGTGTCTTATGTCCATTAGTTATGGTTATATGGATGCATACAAGTCCTTCGGTTGATCTCTTACTCCCCTCCCTCCTATCCCCCAACCCTCCCTGGCCTTACCACTGAAGTCCGACAATCGGTTTGAGACAGCTCTGCCACTGTATTTATTATTGTTCAAAAGTTTGTAATGGTCTTAATTATCCATGAAAGAGTGAGATCATGTGGTATTTTTCCTTCATTGACTGGCTTGTTTCACTTAGCATAATGCTCTCCAGTTCCATTCATGCTGTTGCAAATGATAAGAGTTCCTTCTTTTTAACAGCAGCATAGTATTCCATCGTGTAGATGTACCACAGTTTTCTAATCCATTCATCTACTGATGGGCACTTAGGCTGTTTCCAGATCTTAGCTATGGTGAATTGTGCTGCTATGAACATCTGGGTGCATATATCCTTTCTGATTGGTGTTTCTGGTTTCTTCCTCCAAGCATCTTTGCTTTTAAGCATTAGTTAGGCATCTCCATTTATTTAAGTTAGAAGTCATGGGGTAATTATGAACCCCTCCCTCCTCCATTCTCACTTCCACAAATCTACTAGGTCCCAACGATTCTATTGCTACACTGTCCCTGAGCATTGCCACCGGGTATGCTGCATGGGTTGGGAGAGGAGATGAAGATTGGACAGGTCTGCCACTGCTGGTGTATTTCAGCACCCTCCTCCCTGACAAGCTCTCCTGTAACCACCTCCTAATGGATTGCTCTTCTCCATCTTGTTCCTCCCATCTATGCTATTTATAGCCACCATGCTGATCTTTCTTCTAGTAGAGCTGTGGTACTATCTTGCTCAGTAGCCTTTCATTATCCCCCACTGCTTCTAAATTACAGAATCAATACTTGCAAGGCACCAGGAAGGCCCTAAACACCTGGTTCGAATTTATGTATTTTTATGTTGGGTCTCCCGATCCTGGCTCCTGTTCCCCATCTTCTTCCTTCACAGCATCTTGACTGTAAACACACCTGGACTGTGAGCCCACCTGGACTCTGTGGAAGCAGTCAGCAGGAAACTGCCTTAGCTTCCTTTGTTCTCTCTCCGGTGGAAAGCCCTGCTCTACCCACCCTAATTCAAGACCTCGTGGGGTGTTATTACTTGATATACATTTACTAGAATTGTCTCTAATTGCAGAATAATACATGTTTAATACAGAAAGCTTAGGGGAAACCATCACACACACACATTACTTTAGTTGTGCCCTCTTTCTTAAAACCTTAATAGATCTTGGAATTATTTGCCTCATTTTAGTTGTTTCCCTCAGAATTCAATCATTCAATTTTGCATTTATTATAGGATGCTTGATGTTACAAATACAGACGGCCCCTGACTTAGATAAACTCCTGGGGTTGTATCTCACTCATCTATACCTCCCTCAGGTTATCAGTTTGAAGTGAGCCAGTGGCTGCAAGATGACACCACACGTGATGTCAGTGGTGAGGTTGTGGGCTGTTGGAAAATTATGAGGATTTTTAGAGGCTAGTCCTACTCGTTTCCCTCAGACAGTAGGCCACTTCAGGTAACCTTTAGATAAGATGTTCTGCTCTTAGGACATTTGAGGAGTCTCCACTGGGCTCATTTTGTGCCTCTAGTTAATATTAGGTGGTAGAATGTTAGCGCTATACACACCTTAGAAAAAGTCTTTTTTTAAAACGTGTTTGATGGTGGCTCTAAGTTTCTTTTATATTCCTCTAATATGTGAATGCTCACAATAGGTTGCATGAAATACTATAAAGGCAGTCTCTCTTGAAAGAAATGAAATCCTAGAGGTCTCTGTCTATTTCAATTTGTTTTCTCTAAGGGGTATATTCATGATCTTTGCAAGGTAAGGCAAGTATTACCTTTGAGAGGGGCAGGCTGGCTGCAAGGAGAATTCTGATATGTCTCATTTTTGTGACCAAAAATGTGGCTTTACTGCCTTGATTTGAATTATTTATAACTGATAGTGAATAAATTTCCCAGAACATCACAGAGTGTGATTTAAACTCAAAGACTGGGAAGGTTACACTCACCTTCTGGAAAGTGTTTAAAAAACTACTTCTGTTGAAGAGGAAGAGACAATGTGATATAATGTGGATGTGGAAACTCTGACGGAAGAATCTACCTTTGTCCCACCGAGGTGCTTTTTCTTCCTGCTTTTCTTCTCTCTCATGCCAATTTGTAATAAAAGCTATTCTTTATGAATATATCTAGTCTACAGTGTTTGTGAGTATTGATGTGTATATAAAATGTATTGTGATATGCTTGAAGGATGATGCCTGGAAGACATTTTATTATGTTTATTGCTACATATTAATCCTTACTTACAGAAATATGACATATCTGATAGTAAACATACAATTTCATTATTGGGAAAGGAAAAATATATATCTCACATATTTTTAAAGAAGAATACAAAAATGAAATACAGTTAGTGGGAAGACAAGTTGATAGAAAATAGCATATTTTCTACCTTATGTAGTGGGATTCAAATTTTTTCACTATTTGAGTTGTAGAGACCCTTATGGATTTTTTGGTAGGGGTTAGATAGAAATTTTGAAGGCTGTTTAGGAGTGATTCATAAAGAGCTACAATAGACATTCTGATTGAGCCAGGGATTGTGTTGAGGCAGTCTCTGTGTTTGAGCAGTTTATACTGCAAGAAAATATTCTGGTGCCAGGATATGATGTTTTCCTCAAATTTTAAGAGTCCTGGCTCTGTAAACATCTGGCTGACCAGCTGTTGCATAATTTTACTTTTTTTTTTTTTGCATTTGCTTCTGTAAAAAAAGCCCTTTGCACTAGCTATAAACTTTGGACAACCTCAACCCTATTATTTTGAGTCTGTTTTAAAATTATAGAAAGCCAAGATACTCATGATTCTAGCCATGTTCTTTGAGCCTTTGTAACAAAACAGCTAGCCAAATTATTATTTTTTTTATTTTATTTTTTTTTATAATTGAAGTTATACATTTATTCAATATTGAAGAAAGCATTTGATAGATTTATTAATAAAGGAAGAATACTAGCAAATATGCTCAAAACAGACTTGTTTGCATTTCAGTTATCAATGTAGCTTGCGATAGTCATAATTGCCTATATAAAATAATGTACTTCTATCTTAGAAATAATTATAAATTATATGTTTAGAGTTTGCTACCTGAGGTCTGTCCTTACTAAATAGTTTTAAACAGTGATTGTTTTTGTAAAGGTACACTGACTTAGGATTCAAAATAGTAACATTTGGACAGTAACTGTTAATACATTTGCTACAAGCTATTCTCAGTTTTCCAACTGTAGCCTAATTTGGTTCTTCATTAAAAACACACTACATATTACAAATGAGAATAGAAGTATAAAATGTTGAAATGTTGAACCTCAGAAGGAAGGTAGGGGGAGGGTGGGTGGGAAGAGATAAACCAATGAACTTGTACGCATATACTAGTACGCATAACCCGTGAACACAGACAATGGGGTGGTGAGGGCCTAAGGGGAGGAGGAGGATGGGAGCGGGCTGGAAGAGGTTAATGGGGGGTGGAGGGGGAAGACCTATATAATACTTTCAACAATAAAGATTAATAAATAAATAAATAAAGACATCTCAGCAATCATCTCATTCAACTTCCTTATTTTACAGACAAAGAAGTTGAAGGCAAGGAGGTTAAGTGATTTGCCCAAGGTTGTAAAGACACATAAGGTTTAGAACTAATACCTCCTAATTCTTTTTTTTTTTTTTTTATTGCTTAAAGCATTGCAAAGGGTATTACATATGTGTCCTTTTTCCCCCCCACCCTTGACAAGCCCCTGCCCTCCCTTGCCCCCCAGTGTCTTATGTCCATTAGTTATGGTTATATGGATGCATACAAGTCCTTCGGTTGATCTCTTACTCCCCTCCCTCCTATCCCCCAACCCTCCCTGGCCTTACCACTGAAGTCCGACAATCGGTTTGAGGCAGCTCTGTCACTGTATTTATTATTGTTCAAAAGTTTGTAATGGTCTTAATTATCCATGAAAGAATGAGATCATGTGGTATTTTTCCTTCATTGACTGGCTTGTTTCACTTAGCATAATGCTCTCCAGTTCCATCCATGCTGTTGCAAATGGTAAGAGTTCCTTCTTTTTAACAGCAGCATAGTATTCCATCGTGTAGATGTACCACAGTTTTCTAATCCATTCATCTACTGATGGGCACTTAGGCTGTTTCCAGATCTTCAGCTAGCCAAATTATTAAATAAGTATCTTGTACATGTTTTCAGAGTATATTTCTGGAGCACAAATAATTTGGGACTAGGATATTATGTAAGGAGGTTTTTCTCAATTAGAGTGAGGCATGGGGCATTTGGGTGACAAGCCTTTATAGTAAAGTCTAGAGCATTGCATTGTGCATCTTTTCTGGAGGCATATTGAGAATTTGTTGAACCTTATGGACTCTGTCTGGTTCAAAAAAATTAGTATAAACAATTATATTTTAAATTTTGAATATAATTTACTTATTTTACTGGAAATACATTCTTTTACAGAGAAATACATTTTCAATATAATAAGTAAATTATGAACAATGAAATAAATACGCTATACCCAAATTAAGTTTTATCAAGTATTTTGGCCCATAACAATAGTATCCCTGTTCCAGCTACCATTCTAAAATATTAGAAAAATAGCCTTTATTTTGGAACAAATAGCCACCTTTTAAAAAAATATATATATTTTTATTGATTTCAAAGAGGAAGAGAGAGGTCCAGAGAGATAGAAACATCAATGATAAGAGAGAGACTCATTGACCGGCTGCCTCCTGCACACTCCACACTGGGATGGAGCCCACAACCCCAGCATGTGCCTTGACCGGGAATTGAACTGTGACCTCCTGGTTCATAGGTCGATGCTCAACCACTGAGCCATGCTGGCTGGGCAATAACCACCTTTTTTACCTTTATTTTAAAAATAAAACTATAGCTTCCATTTCCTTGTTTTTCCCAAGTCACAAATCAACTCAGCCCTTCCTTTCAGCTTCACCAAGTCTTCTCCAGTTACCCATGGCTTCTCTCACTTGACAAGGAGATCAACATCCTTTCGTAATCTACTTTACTAGCAGGATAAGGCTTTTGTATTGGAGCAAATCTAAGTATTGATACAAATCTAAGTATTCTAGGTGTTTTAAATTGAATCTTTACTCATAAGCAAAATACTACATTTCAGAACATGTCTACCTCAGAATGCACTTCACTCTTCCTAACTTTGTGCTTTCAGCTGCAAGTGTTTGCAACATGGGTCCCCTTGCATTCAGCAATGAGTAAAAAGCCAATGAAAAGCATGGGTCATTGCACTTTCTTGCCTTGACTAATTTCCAATAGAGCAGCGGTTCTCAACCTGTGGGTCGCGACCCCTTTGGTGGTCGAATGACCCTTTCACAGGGGTCGCCTAAGACCATCCTGCATATCAGATATTTACATTATGATTCATAACAGTAGCAACATTACAGTTATGAAGTAGCAACGAAAATAATTTTATGGTTGGGTCACAACATGAGGAACTGTATTTAAAGGGCCAGAAGGTTGAGAACCACTGCAATAGAGGCTAATTTTGATATAAGAGGTGGATTTACCTTGAAGCTAAATGAAGTTAAACCTTCAGTCTTGCTCATGCAAGGTCCTTTCCAAAGTCCTGTACCTATGAAACTCTTTACGCTTCAGAGTCCTTAAACCTACATCTGTCTTTGCCTGATATATTTTTAAAGAGAATGTTTATAATCATAATGGTCAGAATACTTTTATTTCTATCAGCAGAAAGAGTTTCAGATGTGATGGCATAATGATAATGACCTAAATAGTTGTATGTATACTATGCCACACTCCCCTAATAATTTGACATAAAAAAAAGAAGTTTCAAAATACCAGGAATGAAACGAATGTGTTTGTGTTTGAATGTTAATCTCTGTAGCATTGCACTTACATCAATATTTCATTTGGTTAAACACTTTAGATTTGCTGTAGATGACTTTACCTCATTAAATATTCATGTGGATTTTTTTCATAGAGTCAGTTCGAGACAGCTGTAATCTGTAATATTTAAGAACTCAGGCTCAATGGTCATATTAATCCAGGTTTACATGAGCTGGTTCTGCCACCTACTAGCTGGGTGATCTCACATTTCTCATCTACAAAGTGAGCATAATTCTAGTATCTCTCAGGATTGTGTCACTTAAATGAAACATGTACCATGTCTAGCAAAGAGGAAACAGTTAAATGTTAGCTATTATTATTTACTAATACTAAACTTTTTAACTCTTTAACTGTAAAAGAATATCTTCACTAGATACTTGCTAAGTAGCCTAAATTAGCCTGTGGCAATAGCAGTTATAAATTATCCCAGCATGGCTAGTATTCTCTCCCTGGAGGAGTAGTTAAAAAAAATAACTTTGAGAATAATGCAGATTTTTTTAGAGCTGCCGGGAGAAAGGGAAAAGGTATTTTCCTGTTGCCCCAGAGGCAGAATTAGGAACAATGATGCAATTTCCAAGAAAGTAGGTTTATATTCTGTATATGGAATACATTTCAGTCTACAGTTTCTCAGTACAGAATTGGCTTGCTTGCAAGTTTACAAGAATTATTCATAAAAAGCCTTGATAATACATCAGGAAGGGGATACTAGCACACTCACTCTTCATTGGTCAATGCTGCTGTATAAATCTAGGTTTTATCATCCATGTAAAACTTTAACTCCACAGTTGATGATTAATTTATTCAAGTTCTTGCTATAATATATTATTGTAAATTGAGTTTAACTTTGCCAGTTGAAAGGTCAGCTTTCACGTGGCCTCGTGTCCCTCCCTATACAGGCTTTTAGTCACCTTATAGAGTGTGTTTGAATACACATTCTCCTTAATCAATTCCAGTTAAAGTGACAGCAAATGATTAAGCAAAATTTTGATAAATGTGTTGATTACATTGTAATTATGGTACCCTTTAAATATAATTCCATAATATTTAGGTTCCTAAATCAAAATACAAAAACCAGTAATAACCTTTTGATACTGCTCGAGTTTTTTCCAGTATATTTTAATATGACTGTGAGATTGTCTGAGGCTGCAGTACTATCTCCACCCTATTTTTAATAACCTATTTGGGTATGTAAATTATGGCTTCCTTCTTCCTGCTTATGTCATCTAGTACACCCCATTTAAAAGGAATGAATGAAATGAATGTTTACGCTTCTTGCTGTTACTGAATTACTTTGTACGATGTTACATAACAGAAAAGTGTTTGGCATTAATGGCCTGGAATATTAATGTTTTCAAGGACATTAGGTTCCTGGTGTTTGTCTATAGTGGTTGTGGGAGGGAGTACTTTTTGAAAGAAATAAAATGTGTCTCTATGAGAAAGGGTAGTGTGGTATAAGGGATGAACTCTAGCTAAATCTTGGTAGCGTTTGAGATGTGAAAAGGAAGAGCTTTTCAAGAAAGCATATTGGTAGTAAGGTTTGCTTCCATGATGGTCATAAGAAAATTTGGAAAACCATTTTTAATCTACTTGAGCCTATATGTGAGGCCATGTACACCAGGGTACAATCCTACTATTTTTAGTAGATAATATCCTCAGACAATAACAACAGGCCTTACTCAGTGGGGGGAAGGACGAGTGCAGAGAATTTCCATGTACTTGAAAAGTAAATTAGTAGGATTCAAATTCTATGAACTAAGCTCTGTAAATCAACTTATACCACATCTTATTTTTGGCCTCAAAAATTAAAAAGCATGGTATTGTGAACCCCAAAATTATTTTGAACCTGTAAAAGAGTTACATTTCAATCTGTATATTGTGATTTACTTGTTATTTAAAAAGTGGAGAGAGTATCAATAGGCAAATATGTAACTTTATCATTTTGGTTAAAACTGGACAGAATCTCCCTTTATGAAGAATTATCTCATTAGAGTTGGTAGTGCTCATGAGGATATAGTAGAGGAAGAAGGAAAAATAGAAGAACAATAAAGGATGAAAACAAAAAGATTCAGGGAAGTAAGGGAAAAACAGGAGTGAGATGGAGGGACAAAGAGAAGAAAAGAGTTTCCAAGTGGTAGAGTATATGGCCTACCACTGAAAATTATATAAGATAGAGAATTCCTGTAGTTTTGCATTTCAGATCATTAATCATTTTCCACATAAGGACATTAAAAAGACAGAACGCATACACTCCAATTAGCTTACGTTTTGCCCCTCTTACTGTATTTTTCATTTTGCTTGAACTGGTGAACCTATCATCATCATAGGTTCACACACTGGTATATGCATGGAAACAACTTGTCTAACATTACCAATCTTCATTTTAAAATTTAGTATACTTTCTAAGGACACGTTAAATCCATTTAATTCTTCATCCAGTCAGCATTCACTGAAGACCTGCTGTGTCAAAGGGTTAAGTTAGATGTGGAAAGGAGGAGAGAAGAATGACAGTGATCCAGAGGGAATGGTGTTTGACAGATGTGATGGAAAGACTTGTGGGCTAATAGCGAGAACGTTCAGTGGTCTACTCAAGTCTGGACTGGTTCTGTCAGCGTTGAGGAGCCAATAAACGTTTGTTAAGCAAGGAGAGACATCTTCAAGGCTGTGCTTGGGTGTGATAACGTACAAAATAATTTAGAGAAGGCAAGGAAATGAGCTAAAAGAGCTGTTGTAAGATTATAGCTAAGACTTAATAGGGTGTGCAGGGGCTTGGGCAATTGGGATAGAAAGGAGATGGCATGTAGAGCCTAAGGAGATGAAAATGCAAAGATTCAATAACTAATTGTGGAGGGGCAGAAAGGAAGCTATGATAAGCTTTTTTTTTTTTTTTAAAGGAAGACTTTTGAAAATGACAGTTCCCTGTAGATATGAAAGATAGGATTAAAAAATAAATTTAAATACTTTAAGCGTGTATAAGTATCTATAAAGTAATTATTTCTCACGATAATTTTAAAGTTTACTTTTATTGTTGGCATTATTACAGATGTCCCCTATTTTCTTCCCACTTCCTCCTTCTACCCTGCCCCCGCCCCACCCCAGGCCTTCACCACACTGTCTGTGTCTCATGATAATTTTAAATAATGAAAAAAGTGTAAATAATATGCTTATGGAATGATGACTTTGAAAAGTTATTCATGAGGAATTTTTGATAGATCATAAAGGTCAATAATAACCCACTTCAACTTAGACTGGTAGGTATATAGAAGAGAGTAGACTATTTTTAGGGGAGAAAGAACAGAAACATGTCTTGGAATTTCATAACTTTTGAGCTTGTTTCCTCATCTATAAGACAAAGAACAGCGAGCTGGTTAAAAAAAAGTGGAATTCAGCCCAGAACTTTGTTCAAACCCAGCTCCTGGCACAGAACAATTGTGTTATGGTAGACAAGTTACTTAACCTGTATTTAAGCTTCACTTTTGTCATACTTTGCAAAATACAGGTGATATCTATGATGTAGGGTATGTGTTTGACAGAGAGATATAGAGAGATACAGAGTTACACTGAATACTGGCATAGGGAGCCTCATATGTCGGTGCTAAACAAATGCTAAGTTTTATTTTTATTCTCAGGAATAGCATTCATTTAAGTGTTGGTAGATAGGTCTCTCTCTCTCTCTGTCTCTCTCTCTCTCTCTCTCTCTGAAAGGTGTTTTGAAACTTGGCATTGACCTTTGTGTGAAAGAAGACAACATTGCAGGGTACACAATCATTTTTGTGACATTTTAACCTGACACAAGAGGTGAAGTCTTTCTTGGGACCTGTCATTGCCCAGTTTTGCAGCAGGCTCATTGGTTTCTGCTACGCTGACCGGGAAGGGGTTAAGAAATGCCCTTACTCATGTTACATGAAGTAGCAGAAATTATCAGATGGAAACAGGAATTGGGAAGGGGAAAAGTCTCTGCGGTAGCTCATTGTTTCCTAGCCAAGACGGCTTCTGCTTACAGTGATGAGAGGAGTCTACAGCCAGGCAGTTGAATCAGATTTGAATTTCTCCTGGGTGGTGGCAACAAGTAATCCTCCACCCCTATATCTCTTAACTAAAGCATTCACACTGGAATGGCCCCGGGCTGAAACAATACTGAGTCACAGCCCTTCCCATTGGACAGCCGGGCAGCCCTTCAGGGGAGAGGCCCCGCCCCTCCCGTGTGAATCGCTGGCTTCGGGAGGAGGAGCTGGCCGATGCTAATGAACGGAGTTGCCAGGCGAGCCAGGAACTTCACTCCTCTTCTCAGTGTCAGGCTCGCAGAAATTATGCCCCTTCTCTCACCATGAGCTGGCTCTCCAGTTCCCAGGGAGTCGTGCTCACTGCCTACCACCCCAGCAGCAAGGATCGGGCCGTGGGGGAGAGCCATGGCCAGGGAGGGGAGGAAGCCACCTCCAGGTAAGCCCTGGCATTTGAAAGCCAGAGAACAAAACAAAAAACCGCTCACCTGCTCCAGGAAAGAAGTGACAGGGTAGTTGGCGCGGGGACGGAGGAAGGACTCCGCATGCGGAACCCGACCGCCTGCAGCTGCAGAAGTGTTTGGCGGGGGTTTCATGGACTCTGCATCTATCTCTTCTAGTCCAAGTCGGAAACCCCTCACATAATTGCTGGGAAAGATGGGGAGGGAGGGCTGAGGCTACGGCTGTCAGACTTGTTGCTTAGCAGGTGCATTTGCAAATGCTGAAAGATCAAATGACTATATTTGAAACACTTCCTATGAGGTGGAATTCTTGAATGGGCTCAAGGCTCAGCGCTGGAACTGTTAGTTGGGAAAGTGTGCCAACAGCAGGGGGGGTGTTCACTGTACAAGCTGTTGTTGTTAGAGTCTTTTTTTTTCTTTCTTCCCTCTCTCCTTTGCTGAAAGCAAACTTCTTAGGCAAAAAGCCCAAGACACTGCCTGGGGCGGTGTGTCTCATATTCTTTTGTGTATGTGGATTTGGGTGTGTGCGTGTGTGGGGGCGGGGGCTTTCAAAAAGGAGTTTTTGTGGGGAGATAGTACAGTGAGGCCAGAGAAACGTGGTTAATGTTAAATCACTTTATAGGTGGAAAGGGCAAATGTTCCACAGACCACTGAGGTGCGGAGTACCTTTCTCTCTATCTGTGTACTTTGTTCTGTTTTCAAGGACTTTTTTTTTTTTTCCTTCTTTCCCTTAATGACCTTCTCACTATCCGAATATTTTCACCTCAGCCTTAGATAGAAATTGTAAATATTAGCCTGGACGCTTGCAAAACGCAAATGCTAACCTGATTGTGTAAAACACTAAAGTAGTTGTCAGTAAGCATGTTTCCTCCATGACGTTCCGTGTGATAATAAAACCTCCTTTGTTCTTATGTGACTGACTTATGCTTATGCCTTAAGCTGAAATAATGCCTTCTTTCATTTGTTTTAAAATCCCCAAATGGGGGCGGGGGGAGGGGAGGGGTGTTCAAATCAAAGGAATGGCTGGCTGCTATGTTCTGCCTGAGGTACCCAGGCTGACCAGAACTTTTCTTCTGTAGCAACCACAGTATGTGTCCCATTGAGAATGAATTCATTTCCAAAGACATGAGGGACCTGCCTCCTGGGCCTTAGGCATATTTCCATTTTATTTTCTGTTGCTTTAAGTATTTTCTGTGAGATCATAAAGTGTTTTCATCTCTCTTTTGTGGAGCAGTGATGTGACCTCTCAGCAGTAAGCAGTCTGTGACACCAGCCCCATACCTTTCATAACTTGGAGTCCACATGACAGTCAAAATTGCCAGAATGTGCAAGCTTGGCATATTTTCCTGTGACATTCTCCTCTGGGTGGCCCGAGGAGCTGAGCTGCCTCTTGGATCTTTACTGTGAGAGTGGAAGGAACCTTAGGGAAGGTGAGGGTTTCACCTTGAGGACACCAACCCTCCAGGAATGGATTCAGTTGTCACAAGGTCTGTGGGTCTAGGCCTTTGCCTGGGGCTGCATATCCAGTTCTGGAGGCTTTATCCTGTGTTGGTAGTTCTGCAGCCTGTTGTGGGTTGAGAGAACATAGAGAGGAACAGACCGTTCTCAGCCTATGCTAAAGCAGAATCTGGAGGCACTGATGTAGCAGCCTGGGCACTGCTCACGCAGTGAGTGCTCCTGCTGGCTGCCATATTGCTTGTGCATACTGACCCCAGATTCTCACCACCGAATTCAAGTCCTAGGGACAGTTATGTCGGCAGGAGAAGATGGGAGCTCTGGTTTGACGGCTGGGAGGAAAGGCAGGGAGGAGAGAAGAGAGCCAGTCCCTAGTAGCTTTTCCCCTTAAGCATGGAATAATTTATCAGATAAGCTTAGTGTTACTTTGGGAGGTACCCTGTTTAGCCTGGAAGGGTTGAGATAGTGCAAGCGGGTGGGAGGGGATGGATGGAGGGAGGAGTGATTTGAGAGTGGATGGGCTGAGAATTTGACTTTCTGAGGATTGTGGGGGAAGGAATGCGCAGGACTTTGGTTCTGGCTCGGTTGGTCAGCCAGTGGGAAGCTGTTCAGAGATACAGAGTTGATGGTTGATGCCTATTTTAAAAAGCTCTTCAAAAGGCAAAACCAAACCTAAACAAATCAAACTCTTAAAAAGAGGAAAAAGTTAGATTCTGTCCTCCCGACCCCCCCCTCTCCCCACCCCTACCCTCACCCCCACTACCACCTATTGAAAAGTTGCTGGAGGGAGTGCAGAAATCTAACTTGGCTAATTGCAAGATTTGGTCTTTTCAAAATAATATGAGCTTTGATGAGTTACTTAATCAAACTTTTAGTTTAGTAAGATAAACTCATGTATATGCCATTTGAAAGGTGTAAAGGACTATGTGTATGATTAAGGATATTTATAGAAAGTGATTGATTTTTAACCTTACCTTACCAAGTCCTATTTTATTTGATCTTTGGAAAAGCTGTGATAGTAGGGAATTAATCTTTTTATAAGTTACCTGTGCGTCTAAAATTCCCTCTATTGCATTATCCCTCTCAATCAGGAAACATTCATTAGACGCCAGGAAAAGAATTTCTCCTACTCTTAGAGCCTCTCAAATATTTACTGAATCCTGTTTTCAATTTTGGGGGGGTCATATTTTCTCCTTAAAACATTAGGATTTAAATAAATATGCTAATATTAGTTGTTCTGACTTGTACACAGTCAAATGTTTACAAAGGAAACCACTTTATGAGTAGCTACATTTATAAGACTTTATTTACCTGTTTATTTTCAAGCAGATTTCTTTTTATTTATTATTATTTTTAAAAATATTTGGGGATGGAGCTTGTAGAAACCACTTTATTTTTATTTATTTATTTGTTAATCATCACCTGAGGCTATTTTCTGCATTGATTTTTAGAGAGAGTGGAAGGGAGGGGGAGAGACAGAGAGGAGAGAGATCATCGATGTGTCTCTCACATTGACTGTTCTCCTCTCTTACCCCCTGTCCCCCCATGAGGAAGACTGAGCTTGCAGCCGAGGCACTTGCTCTTGACCAGAATTGAACCTGAGACCCTTCAGTCCAAGGGCCCGACGTTCCAACCACTGAGCAAACCTGGCCAGGGCTCAAGCAGATTTCTTAATGTTTACCTTTGCAAAGCAGTTTTTCCAAGAATAGTGCAATTTGTCTATTCTTACTGCTCTCCCTTGACTTTCCTGTCTTTTTAAGAAAAACTATTTTGTTTGCTTAGTATCCATTTTAGCTAATATTTTTGATAAATATTGGCCTCCAAGATATTTTCCTTCTTATTGGACTTAACTCTAGTTGATATCTGAGGTTTTTAAAAAATGTCTTTTATGAATAAATGTATAGCATTTGTGATGCAGGGTCTTGTTTTGTTGACCACAAGTGCCTCTGGTGCTGAATAAGCAGAACCAAGAGGCACTATGTCATCGTGATGTACATCCTGGAACTCTGGGCTCTGGGGCCAACGTGCCTGGGTTCACATCTCTGCTCTGACCCTCGTTAGCCGTGTGGTCTTGGAGAAGTGTTAACTCTCTCCTTGTAAGTTGAACTTCATAACAGCTCTCACTTCATTGGGAGGATTAAGTGGGATGATCCATGCAAAGCCCACAAAACAGTGCCTAGCTAGCTGCTTCTGTCCTTAACACCAGGAAAAGGAAAGGAAGGAAATGATTGAGCCTTGCACCATATAACATAAACATTATGTTACATTTTCATAAATATTTTGTCATGTGTTAAGAAATACGGCTGTAATCCACGTGCTTAACTAAAAATGCCATAACTGAAAATTAACCATCATGTTAAATAAAGTTCAGTCCTTGGAGTTTGAAAGACCTTGGAAGTGTCCTTTTGAACCAGAGCCACATTTGCAAGTTGAACTAATGTTAGCAGGCCTGCCTTAGGGCATGGGTGGGCCACACTGAGGCCTGCAACCTTGACTTTTAGGGCAAGATGGAATGTGGGTGGGTCCTCTTTTGGCAGCCTCCATGGTTCCCTCCTTTAAGAACTACCACTGCCTAAGGGCCAAATGGAAGACTGCCATCTTCATATACTTAGCTTTAGTTCTTGACTTTGTAAGGCTTGCCTATTTCTGGGTTCCAACAACTTACTGAGTAAGCATAACCATTCGGTCACTCAGTCATTCCACGTGTAATTGCTGAGCTCTTACTGTGTGTCAGGCAGTTGTCTAGGAGCTGGGGCTGCAATGAAAACAAACACCTGGGTTGGGAGAGGAGGGTACGCAGTGGAAAATGAAGACCTGGGCAGGTGAGCCTTGCAGATATATGGGGGTAAGAGTTAGGGAAAGAGCTTTTAATGTTGCTTCAAGTGAGATGGGAAGCCAGTGAGTGAGGAGGGTTTTGAACATGGGGAAACAGAGCACATTTTGGCTTTAGAAGGTCTCTCTGGCTGTTTTGTTGAATGTAGTCTGTAGAAGAAGAGACACTACTCAGGAGGGTTAAGGTGATGGCTTGTTGGGCCAAGGTTTTAGTTGTTTAGGTTAGTGGAGGTGGTGAGCATGAAATATTTTGGAGGTAGAGCCTGTAGGATTTCCTGATGTTTGTGGTATATGAGCAAATGAGACTAAAGACTGTTGCAAGGTTTGGCCTATGCAACTCCATTGATTTCGATCGGGAAGACTTCCAGAGTGAAGGGAGGTAGACAGGGCAAGATCTGAAGCCCAGTTTTGGACATGCGACTCAGAAACATCTTGAGAGAAGCTTTAAGGAAAAGGTATTGTCATTCTTGATGAGTCAAAGTTTTTACACAAATTCACAGCATTTAAAAAAAAAAAACAGCTATGTGCTAAAGTATGAGTAGAGTTTTTTCCTTCTGAATTTGTGTTTTATCTGAAATTATGAATATTTTTGGTGAAGGAAGGGATGGTTATAACTTTTTACAATGCAATATGGAAGTTACATGTCTTATTTTTTTTAACCTTAGAATTTAGGGCATGTTTTCTCATTCTAATTTTGTAGGATTTGGTGACCAAAACATTTTTAACCTATCTATGGATTACTGTTTCCTGAATCAACCTACTCCTCTATTTCATGACATGGGAGTGCTTTTATAGAAACATACTTTCTCTATCGTATAGTTGAGAAGCCTTATCTATACTTTTCTCTTGAATTGTGAAAAGACACACCCAGTATTTCAAATGGGCAGGTCTTACCTTTACTTACTTATGTTATTTGAGTTTTAACTGCCCTCATCTGTGAGGCTTGTGATTTTTGTGGGCCTGTTTAAAGCTACCTTAACGTGAAGAACTTATGTTATCTTTATGCCTCTCATATGTAAGGATTCATAAATCTCAAGACACGGCTCCGCCCAAAACACTGCTGCAAACTTTGCCTTGTACCCATGGCCACTTCTTTCTTTGTTCACCTGCACTGTATCTCTCTCTTTTCTAAGTGGGGCTTGTGCTTATTTAAAGGTTTATGTTTGTTCTTTTTATGTTTTAAGTTCTTAGTATTTATCAGGCTTTTAAGAATATTGCAGCAAAATGAACTCATAAAAATGAATGCATTTAATGATGCACAATTGATTGCTATTGGATTGGATGGCATTTAGGCTTAAATAGTTTTTAATAATTGGACCAGCAAAATGATTTTTTTCCCCTCTTATTTTTAAACTAGAGGCCCAGTGTATGAAATTTGTGCATGGGTAGGGTCCCTAGGCCTGGCTGGTGATCAGGGCTGATTGGGGCCTTCTGGCTGCTGGCCGGGGCCTTCCTTCCCTGGCTGCTGGCTGGGGCCTTCCTCGTTCTGTGCCACCCCCTGGTGGTCTGCGCATGTCATAGTGAGTGATCGAACTCTCGGTCTCCCAGTCCAACTCCTGAGGGGACACTTTGCATATTAGCCTTTTATATATATATTAGATTCCCTGTTAGCTATAAACATGGGCATCATTCACACATTAGAAAAAGACCCCACTATTCTAGAGGCCAAGGCTGCACTTGTCTGCAGTGGAAGTTCCCTGTGCTCCATGGTCATAGATCAGTGAGGTCTCACTCCCTTGGCTGCCTTTGATTGGTATTGATATTTAATGACATTTTTATTTTGATAAGAAGAGATAGAGAATAAGAAGTCTCCTTATGGGAGGAGAGTGGGGATGAATAAAGATCTTGGGAGTGAGTTAGGGCAGAGGGAGCAAAAGGGATGATGTCTGGGTAACTGTGAAGATAAATTCTTTTTATTTTATTTTTAAAAAAATCTTTATTGTTGCAAGTATTTGACTTCTATGATTGTTGCTGTGATCTATGAGCTGGCCAAGTTTATCCTCCACCACACCCTGCCCCCCTTCTTTTTTTTGCAAGAAATAAACAGAAACCATGGAGACGTCTGTGACCAGTGTGACATCTGGAGTCTTTCTCATACTCAAGTCCCTTAAGTATCTCAATTTCTGTGTTAAAAGGAAGTGTGAAATGTTATTGCCTTTACACATGTGTTTTGGTAGTTGCTTTTTAGCTGCAAAGAACACTTAAGCATCTTTAGGGAAAACGGGGTTTCTTGCAGGCATCTGGGTCATAGGGAAAGGAAACATCGCTGGTCTTCTACCCTCTGTGACTGGCCATGTGGCACGCCTGCTTTCTCTTTGAGATTCTTCAGTTCACTGGCCTAATCATCTCATCATTTTGAGCTTGAGCATGTCTCTTCTTAATGGCCGTCTCAGCCTTGTTGCCCTTATCGTCTTACATATCATAGCCAGCAGACCCATATTGTTGTTTTCTAACTTCAAAGTTATGAAGGAGGATCATATTTGCCAGTGAATCTTTCTGAGCTGCCTCAGACAGCCCATGATTTGACCATTTGGGGATCTTTGGGGTCTTTTTAAGTAGTTGGTGGGTAGGGCAGCCTGTAGAAGGGAGGTAGTATCTTGGCCAAGCCATTTAGGACAACGTACCTTTATCTGATTCCTTACCTAGGAGATGAGCATAACAATGCTTTGTCTGCCTCACAAAGTTAATTATTATAAAGATAAAACATGTAGCTTTAGAGGCTTTTAAAAAATATACAGATGAGGAATATTTTTGTAAATCCTTTTCAATACAATATCTTAAGTTTTCCCTAGACATTTCACCAAACCAGAATTGTCGTGCTAATAAAAGTTTGAATGAAGGACCGAGTGAATGAATATGAGAGGGAGTGGAGTGGAGTGATTATACACACAGACTTTGGAGCGAGGCTTTCCAGGTCAGAGTCCTGGACAGCTTGTTTAATGTTGTAGGGCCTCAGTTTATTTTCCTTCTACAAACTGGGGATAATAATACCTTACTCAAGAGTTTATGAGTCTTGAATGAGTTAATACATGTGATGCACTTAGAAGAGTGCTTGATATAAAGCACAACAATTTTCTATGATGATTCAGGGCTGTCAGATTTTTGAGATTGACTTGTAAATGGTTTGGGAAGAGCATGTTTGCTTTAATACACATGGAGTGTAACGTCTAAATTTTAAAAATAACATTTGTGAAATGAGTTATAAAAATATCTCAGAATATGTTTATTTCAATAATTACCAAGACTACCAAGAAGGGTTTTAAACTATTGAATGTTAGGCTCAGGTGACTATTTTGAATTGCTTTTCATAGTTTAGTTTGGGCAGATGTAAATTTCTAAATCATTTGTACTCTTAATAAGAGTACAATGAAAATCATGTCATGTAGAGCAAGAAAAAATTATTTGCTCATGTTCTTCAGTGAGCAAATTGACTTTAGGTTATTTGAATTCTTACAGGTAAAAGTAATCACTATAACTAAAGTATTTAAAGGAAGGATAGTTTTTCACCTTTGTTGCCCTTACAACATGTTTATGTGCTTTATGAACAACTCTTGACCTCATAACCAAGAAGTGCTGTTTCACGGAGCAGGGCTAAGCTGGGTGTGATATCCATGGAGATATCTGGGGGGATGTGTTCCCCCACCCAGTTCCCCCTGATCCCTGTGCCCCACCCCCTTTCCCATTTAGTGCACACACTTGAAAACGGAGCTGTTGATTTTTCTCTTCATCTATATCATACATGATACATTTATTTTGAATGCCTACAGCGCACTGGGCCCTGAGCTAGGAAACTGTCTGCTTAGCCATTTCTTCTCAAAGCTCTCCCTACATCTTGCACTTGAAGCTGCTATGAACTCAGCAACTCCTGCTTACATATGGCTCACCAGGGCAGCCTGTTGCTTCCCTCTCTGAGCGACTGGAGACTTTTTCCCTGAGAGTATCTAGAGGAAGTTGAACTGGAGGCAGAAGAGAGACATATGCCATTTAGAAATGCATTCAATAAGGGGGGGGTGAGGGGGGGGAGAATGGCAGAAATTATATTTAAATTCCATGGAGCTGTAAATTCTTCAATAGTGACATTTTATGGATTAATAGATTTATGTTCACCAGCCAGAGAAACCCCAAACACCATTTATTTGCGGCATTGCTGCTATATAACTACTATCCAATAACATTCTTAGAAATAAATGTTTCAAACCCAAATAAAATCTTCAACTAAGTTGGGGGTTATCTTTCAATATTTCTTTGTTGCCTCTCAGGACCATTGTGGCCTGAGAAGTGAAGGTGCTGTGTCCTTTGCTGCCTTTAGTTTTATCTTTCTGAGTACAATGTGTTTCCCAAGATAAAGGGAGCTCTGCACACCCCCAATAAACACGTCTTCCACAGCTCCTCAATATGCCTGTCTCCCATTAGGGATTAGGCATGTCTAAATGCGTCATTTATTTTGGAAAATTTAAGGAGGTGGAAATTGATAGATGGTCTTGCTATCCTAGTTGAATCAGATTAAAACTATGTGATGTAATTAATTCAATAAACTGGGAAGTAAATGGCTTAACATCTTGCTGCTATGAAACTGGAAGTGTGTAGAAAAATATTGGGATTCACATTAATAAGAATTTTGACGTTTGGGTGGTTTGGCTGTAGGGATCTGGTGAATCTCTCCATGCTAAAGTCTGTCAGATACCATCCCTCTTTTGAGGCAAATAGTAGGGATCATATATTGTTGATGAGCAGTATAAAATTAAAATCCTACCTAGAAAGAGATTTGGATAAGTTAGATAGACATTTAGGATATGTAAATATGGAATTTATTAACTTTTAAATTATTTTTAAAAGTATCTACTTTGACTAAACAGCTGTGAAGGGCTTTGCTGGGTGTAAATGATAAGCCTAGAATAGATCAATGTAAGAATTCCTGCTCTGAAGAGCTTCCCACATGATTCAAATGGATTCTAAAACAACTTTTTCAGTATCATATTTAGGAAGCTGTGGCATGGTTCTCTCTTTTGAGGTATAAAACGTTAAAATAATTTGTGGCTGAGTAATTGAGATTTGGTTTGGGTAAGGAAAGATATTGGCAACTGAAAGTTGAAAGGAACTTTGGCTATTTATAGGTGGTCTAGAAACATGTAACTCGACCAACTTATTCTATAATTAATGTTTTTACTAGAGTTACTGAGTGTGTGTCTGTTTATTTCTCTCTGGTCCAAATAATACAGTCAAAGCTATGATCTATCATCTGATAGAAGTTATTTGGATCAAGGTAGAAATAAATTTGTATATATATTTTTAAACTAAATAATTGATTATTAATATTTTTACTTATTATTTAAAACATGGATATATATGATTTAGTATTTCCAGACAAAAATTCTTTTGAATTGTAGCATTTTCTCATCATTCTGTATTATAGCATAATCAAACAGTGTCATCACACTGGATATTTTATGTAATTGTATAGTATATTAATCCTTTGCTCCAGTTTCTTAGTGAAAGGTTCATGTATTTAAGAACAGAGGGCTGGTAGATTATGTATTAAATGAGTGAAGTTGATGACTGAAAAATACAGACCTCATAAAAGTTTGGGTTTTGGTAGAAAATGTTAGCTAGAATTTTTAGAATACTGAATAAGCTGCCCCACCATCCCACCCCCGCCCTGCCAAATTCTGTCTGCAAGTGAGATCTGGCCCAGGCACCATGACCTTGTGACCCCTATCTTGAAAGTCAAGGTGGTTGTTTGCTATCTGTTGTGTAACATACCACTATAAAACTTAGTGGTTTAAAATAATTTTCTTTCTTGATTCTGAAGGATTATAATCAAGTTCTTTCTTGGGGTCCATCAAGCAAGGAGGCCTGAGGCGGGGTCACCAAAGCTTCTTTATGTCCGGGTTTATTTTGGGTCATCTCTGCTTGCACAGCTTCTCCACATGATCAGCTTGGGCTTCCTCATAGCATGGTGGATCAGGATAGTCAGACTTCCTACATTCTTGCTGGCTAACCCCACAGTGAGCATTCTACAACATCTGGGTGGAACTGCCAGGCTTCTGAGGGCCTAGCTTCACAAGTTACTCAGTGCCACTTGGCCATTATGTATTGGCAAACTAATTATTGGCCAACTCAGATTCAAGATCGTGGAATAATAGACCTCACCTCTGAGTGAGGGAATGGCTTGCACATAGGGAAGCCATCATCAGTAGGCAACAAGCATCTGTCCTTATCTGCCTTTCCTGGGTTTACTAGCTTCTACTGTAATATAGAAACTTCCGTTCTTTGGAGCTTGACTTCAGAATTCTCCACTAGAAGAGCATTTTTCTTTACCCTAATTTTTCTTTATCCTTAGCAGTAGATAGATTCCATATCCTGTATTTGTGAGTTGATATTTGATATTTTTGGAAGGGTTGAGTTCTTATTATTTGTAGTGTAGTTTAGATCTTTTTTATTTTCTTTCCACCAAAAGCTTATGCTTGATTCTTAAAAATATTTTTCAAAAAAGGATGTAAATTTGAATTTGGGAAGAATAGAGTCCTGGGAAATGAGATACTCCTTGCAAAGAACATGTTCCTTTTATTTGATAGCAGCAAAGTTGCCAAAGGCCCTTATTTATTTACATCTATCCAGTGATATTTATGCTAAGGGACTATTGGACACAAATGTAGTACTTTGGAGTACATGATATTTTTGAGATGATAGAGTACTTTTGGAAGACATCCCAGAGGCTATATAAAAATTAATTATTAGTATTTGAATTACTTGGTTTTTCTACTCCCAGTACATGAGTTACATTTAGCAGTTTTCTGGTAACAGTTATAATTGAGCCTTCATACCTCAGTAGCATCACTGCAGGATTTCCTTTCTTCCTTGTTTACAAACCTGTGCTTTATTATGACTATTACTAAACTGTATTTGCTTCTTGCCACACTTCCTTCACAGCAAGGAGGGAGATAAATGGCTAGGATAACCTCTGAACTCCAGGGGACCAGGAGAGTGTGTTTCCCTTAAAAAAAGGGAATTTTTAAAAAACTGTACCTTAAGATTAGAATATGTTTACATTTCTTTAAAAATACATTGTATTTCAGTTTAAGACTATCATTGTTTTTGTGAGAACCTACTGCCTCAATTTAAATTATTGGAATGATGGTAATGTTTTGTCAGATGACTTAATTCCTCAGATTTTAGGGTGATTTAGAGAACCACATTTTCACTACATTTTTTTTCATTCCTATACTACAGATTGATAATCATATCATCTCCATTTTGCAAGCAAAGGAAAGAAACTACAGTTGACTCGTCCTACTCCTCCCCACCAGGATAACTTGCATCAGATGCAACTTAATGAAAACTCTCAAATAAACTATTTTATTCCTATCTATGATTGCAGACATTTACAAAACCATCGCATCTGAATTCACCTTAAAAAATAACATACATAAAGCAGTGATATACACAGCACAAAATAGTTCAGGGAGGGGCAGGAACAACTTTTAAAAATTAAAATGTAAGTGTGAAAAAGGGATAGGATGAAAGTCCCTACTTATTTCTATCTAAGATGTCATGTGATAATATTTTACAGTGTCCTGTGGGTCAATGTATGCATGTGTATATGACCATATAACATATACATATATAATACATTCTCTTTCCCACACATACACATACACAGATAATTATTTGTAGTTAATTTTAGGGTAATTCTTACATGCTGCTCTGTGCAGTTGTTTGAATCACGTTGGAACCCACTTTCTTCACAAAATAGGGAAGACCAGGAAATAAAAAGTTGATTTGCTGTGACTAAGATTCCTTTGTTTAACTGTACAGTGTGATGAATAATTTTCTTCCCTAGTAGTTCTGTGAAGGGCTGACTCACTGTGGTTTTCATGAAGAGACTTGGTGATGGATTACACACTCATTGTCATGCTATTCCAAGTAGGAGAGAACTTGGAAATACTGTCCATACCTCCTGGGCCTAAAGAGCCACTCATGTGATGCGACTCCATTCCACCCATGGGTCCATCTGAACCAGGGCCCATTGGAAAATTAGGCTTGTTAGGTCTAGCAGGTTCTGCATTCATTCATGTATACATGTTGTCTGCAGAGTTGGTTGAATCTGCTGGACTAGGATGATGGGTGTTCCTGGTGGCCCTCCATGTCCCAGGGGACCTACATAGCTCCTAGGAGATGCTGAGGAGTATGGTACTGAATCGGCATTTGTTGGGTTTGGCCAAGGTCTGTCACCACCTGGACCCATGTTCATTCTAGGCATTCCAGGGCCACCTAAAACATTCAGTAGGTGTCTCATTGCACCTCCATAGTTTTGTGGTCTAAGGGCACCATTCCTCTTGGAGGTGCCATTCTGGGCATTGGCCCACCCGTATTTGGAGGTCCTTGTTGTCCAGTTGGGCCCATTCTATTGGGATGTGATGGCTGACTTCCTGGGACCCCTCCAAGTGCCTGGTTAGGTAGGTATCCTCACTGTGGGTCTTGGACCTCCAGGGTACTGAGGTGACATAAAAGGCTGAAAGGACCCTGGTGGTACAGGACCTACTGGCATGCCATCTCCTGGGGGAATGGTTCCTGGCACTGGACTGGGGAGCTGCTGCAGCACTATCATCATGGAAGGCTTTTGCTTCCCTTGAATATTCATATGTTTCCTGTCTTTCTGGAGCTGCACAGTAGAGATCCCACAATATACACCAAGAATGTAAGAATCCTGGTGGCTCCCCTAATGTGATGTTTTTCCCCCCATCTTATCTCTGATAAAAACGTTTGGGCCGATTTCTGAGCTTCCACATGGGCCAGATATTCATATATGTAGAGTGCTAACTTCTCCCAGGCCTGGCTGCTGGACGGGACGGCGCTGCTGTTACTCTTGCCTTTGCCGTACATGCTTGTGCCGAGAGCAGCTCCCATGTGGACTCTCGAGCAACATCGGTTTGAACTGTGCAGGCCTACTTATATGTGGATTTTCTTCAATAAATATATTGGAAAATTTGTTGGAGATTTGTGACAATTTGAAAAAAACCTACAGGCGAACCTTATGATTTTCTTTTCTCTAGCTTACTTTATTGTAAGAATACAGTATATAATACATGAAACATACAAATATATGTGAACCAACTGTTTATGTTATTGGCAAGGGTTCAGATCAACAATAGGCTATTAGTAGTTAAGTTTTTAGGGAGTCAAAAGTTATAAGTGGATTTTCGACTGTGGGGAGTGGGGTGGTGGTGCCCCCACTCTCCTTCCTCCGCCCATTGTTCAAGAGTCAACTGTATTCCCTTTTGAGCTTAGTTTGAAGCCTGAAGCTTGAAATCACAGTCCAGGCTAGGTATCCATAAAACGAAAGGCCCATTCTAATAGCTTTCTATAGATTTCAGTCGAGCCTAAGAGTTTGTTAATCTGCTTAAAGCAAAATCTCTTCAAACAATAAGCCAAATTGTTAGATCTTTGTTTCCCAAACTGTGTGTGGAACACTGTTACTAGGTGTTCTATTAGAAAAGGGCGTTGTGGTCTAATGTTTTGGTGTAAACAAAGTTTCATGCAGGACTTCTTGTAGCATGTAATAAATATCTTAGCATGTATTATGAATTCCTAAAAAATTTTGTGGCAAGAAACATATTCCTAGGAGCCTTTTATTTTATTTTTTTAAAGAACACTTATTACTGATGTTCCAGGGAACACAATTTGTGAAATCCAAAAATATTGCTTTTTCTTTATATGCAGAAATATTGTATAATTTAGAATCAGGAACATATTTTTAGTAGTTGTTAATGTTAAATTGCCCTTCTTCTATTGGCCACCATCCATTTCACTCATACAGGCATTCCCTGCAGGGTCTTCCTTTAGTGAACGGTAAGAATGTTGTTTACTTTTTAATACCCAAGCCTCACAGCACATAAGTCTTTTAATATGACAATTTTCAGCTTATGTTTTTTTGGAGGGAACATCTATATGTATGCCTGCAAACCCAGTACGAATTTTTAAAAACAAATGTGGGGGAAATATCTCGAGTTATTTTTTTTAGTATGTTGTGGACATTGTGAAAACATACACAGTGTTGGCCCAAAGGACATCTGCCATGTCACTGCCCAGAAACAACATGTAATGTTACTAGTTCTTGATCTTCAGTAAGCAGCATTTTAAGCATTTTGCAGTCAACATGATCATTTGTTGATTATGTGTTGGAGGTTTGCTGTGTGTTATGTTTTAGAAAACTGGTTGAGGGTCTTGGGTAGTCATGTAGTATGTTACTTTTTCCATTTAAAAGAATAGGACAACCTCAGTGTTTTAATTTTTTAAAAAAATTTTCAGAACATAGGTTTTCAGACAAGTTAGAGGTGATGTTAACTCAATTAATCCTCATAACAACCCAAGCAGGTAGGTGATATCCCCAGTTTATACCTGAAGAACTGGAGGCACGGAGGGTAAAGTGACTTGCTTGAGGCCCTACAGCTAGAAAGTGGCACAGCTGGGATTTGAACCTGGGCAGTCTGCTGTCTGTCTTCCCCGCTCTGTCATTCACAGAAATTATTTGTTTCCAACTTTTGTAAACTGAATGTGGTTTCTAGAAGTAGATACAGAGCAAGATAAACTACAGTGGAGTGCTCGATTGTCTAGTCGTTTGTGTTCCTTTTTGTAGCAATAAAAACTCCGTTTTCTTTGGTATTGCGAGAAGGTTATCCAACGTGGGTTCTGAGCAGGGTGCTGCTGGTAAAGTCGGCACTTTGGGAGATCACTTTCACTACTTTCAGGCCCCAAGATACCATTTACTGCCACAAAGTAATAAATAGTTTTACTAAATTCTGCCGTTTAGTAAATAATTTGGTGTGGCCCTGAGGAGTCTCCTGGCATTTTGTGGTCAGCTATTCATGTAACTGGGTCAAATTAGATCATAGAGGAAAAGAAAAACAAATATTTATTGAGTACTGTCTATGTTCCAATGTTTAAAATAGAATTTGTTTGATCCTCATAGGTAAGAATTATTATCCTTGTCTTAAAGAAGAGAAAGCTCACATACATGGAACAGATAGCCTCAGGTCACACAGCTTGTGTGCGGATCAATTCTGGATTGAACGGGGGCGGGGGGTCCTTTGCATTCTATTGAGAGGCCTAGATGCTGCTGTTGTCTCTCTTCAATTTCTCTGTATTCAAAGCAAGGGTGTGAATAGCAGTGGGGCCTTGGTCATGGGAAGGGTCTGCTGTGGAAGGCCGTGACCTGGTTCTTTTTTTTTAAAAAAAAAATATTTTTATTGATTTCAGAGAGGAAGGGGGGAGGAGAGAGAGAGAGAGAGAGAGAGAGAGAGAGAGAAACATCAATGATGAGAATCATTGATCAGCTGCCTCCTGCACGCCCCCTACTGGGTATCAAGCCTGCAACCGGAGCCTGTGTCTTTGGCCGGAATCAAACCCAGGACCCTTCTGTCCGTAGGCCCACTCTCTATCCACTGAGTCAAACCAGCTAGGGCTGTCACCTGGTTTTTTCAAAGCAGCAGTCTGGGCTGTGGTGGGGCTGCAGGAGCTGATGGAGAAGTAAAGGTACCTGTATACTGGTTGGAGGAGAGAGCCCTAGTCTGGAGCCCCTCTTCTCTCTCTACTCGTTGGCATTTATAAACTGGAAACCCTTCAAATGCATTAAAAATCTCCCGTGTGACACAGTAACAAGATATGCCTTTAAAATATACTGCTGTCACCACTACCACCACTCTCATTGCCATTTGATGGTTGTATTTTTCTACAAAAGCTGAATAGTCAGATTTAACTCTTGAAACAGTACAGTGAAACAGCTGTGAAGCTACATTGCCTGCAGGTCTTCCCTAACTAGACGGTCCCAGTACCTTCCTTCTCTGTTGCATGAGAACTTCCCACTGGAATCTAAATAAGCAATTCTCTTCTGCTGTGCAAGTGTGGAGGTGTCACACACTAGCTAACGAACAACTCTGTCCACTTAATAAAGTCATTCAAATACTTCAGGGGCCACAACAACATTGAAGTCTTAGCCTACCACACACCCAAAAGTATCAAAATAAAATGGCTTATTTGCTGTTTCAAAAGCGCTTTTCATTAAATTACAGAAAATATTGAAGAAGGTGATTGAAGAAGGTGGTGAGTGAGGGCTGGCTGGGTGGCTACAGAGCTTAGCCATGGATATTTTTTCAATGCAAATAGATTTCTCAGTTTATAACTGACAACCAAGTGATCAACTCACCACAGCTCTTTCTGGAGCTTGCCTACTTTTAGGCAAAGTAATTTGGAACTTGACAGGAGGCCAAAGTTTGGGGAATTGCCTTATTCTTGGTCCTAAACCTAGACCTATTTTATAAATAGTTGATTCCCAGGCCAAGGTGTCCCTGCATGACATGTCCTGCTGCCACAAATGGCTAATCTTAGCAAGAATAGCACTCTGTGCCCACTCCAAGCGCCCCTGCTCTCCGAGGGATGCCACCCTGCACTGCTGTACCAGGTAGAGTTCTTTGGGGGAAGACTGCATGCTCTCCTAGGTGTCTCCCAAGATTCTGTGCCTTTTAAAGCCCCCTTGACATGGCCTTATAGATTCTTGACATTATGTCCATTGTCCCTGTGCCTGGAAAAATGGTTTGCATGGAGCGATCTTCCCAAAGTGCTACGTCTGCAGCCCCAGTGCAGGAAAGGGGAAGGATATATGAACCCCGTGCTGCCGGGGAACCCAGACATGATGGGATCGTCTTGAGAAAGGGGTCCTGTCAGGCTGCGTGACTCCCTGGACAACCTGCCTCTCTGGGGAGAAGGAAGCATGCGTTTTGTCTCGGGCCAATGGGCCTAAAGGTCTCAGTCTAGGGAAGGAGGGAGGGGGTGTCCCTGGGCTTCAAGGTGAAGAACAGAAACATGGGCAGAGACTAGAAAAGGAGAGGAGTTGAGAAGTAAGGGACAGTTGCTTCTGTCACCTTACAGAGGTGCTGGCAGTGGCAGCACCGAGGCAGCCCCTGGTGGCTGCAAGAGGAGGCTGTACCTGAGACACAGGTGGCACTGGAGGGGACCTGCAGGAGCCTCCAAGGAGCCTGGAGGCCGCTGAGGGCTGACCAGGAAGGAGTGAGACCCTGAGGCACAGCAGTGACCAGAGCTCTTGGCTGTAGGGAGGCATGTATGTAACCCCTCGATGGCCTTGGGGAGACCTGAAAACAGACGATGGGTGGGAGAAGATTCCTGTAGTTACATGGATGGGGTATCCATTAGAGACCTTTGGTTAGTTCACATCTCCTCAAATAAGCTTCCTGGGTAGGTGGCCAGGGAGACACCTGTTCAGGTGTACTGTTATTTTTAATTATAGGACTAAAATTAAAAATGTCTATTATAAAATTTTGTTTTGAGGAACCTCTGGCCAGTAAGTTTTAAAGTTTGGAGAGAGTTAGTCTTTAAATTCTCACCTGAAATTTTAATACTCCAAGCATCTTGAAGAAATGATTGAAAGAGTGAATTTCATCAGGAATTTGGTCCCTCATGAATCTCCTAAATTGTGACATAGGTGGTTAAGCTCATGAAATCACAGAACAAAATGTTTTCATTCTTTTTGAGAGCATTATTAAATGCTACAAATCTATATAATGCTGCATTATTGATATGCATGAATATTTTCCTCTTCTATGCATGAATATTTTCAAAATAAATATTTACACAATGTATTATTTTATTTGCATTACCTTACATGCCAAAGAAGGACAATATTAATTATTTGTTTGAAAATAAACATTATTTATAGTGTCTAAAATTGTACCTGTGAGTAATGTAAATAATCAGTGGTTTCTTTACTTTCTGAATTGTCATCATGTTTTATTATGTTTGGAACATGAATCATTTTACATTGGAGAATATATATGTTATACGTAATGACAGATGACTTGAGACTAGAGTGAAAATCTACACATCAGATATTTAAGAGTTTTGCTTAAGACACATCTGATATTTAAGGCTTTTTCATTTTAACTATAGCATTTGTAGGAGGAATATATCTGATAAGCATATATTTAATTCATCAGTGGTTTTATTTATTTTAATGGCATGTACCAGTTTAAGCACTATACTAATGTGAAGTTAGTATTAGCAGTTTATGAATAACTTTATTTCAACTTATAATTTCCATACAAATCATTTCACATATACATATGAATTTACATGGGCAGGAAATTTGTATTGATTTTGTGATGAACAAAATGTTATGAATGGACTCTTTAGTTAAAGCAATCCCAGGTTTTCTTGTTATTAGCATTAGATTTAATTTGAATTTACATAATTATTTTAAAAACAGACATTAACTATCCCCCTTTAAAAATTATGCCCTAGGTGGTTTGGCTCAGTAGATAAGAGCATTGGCCTGTAGACTGAAGGGTCCCAGGTTCAATTCTGGCCAAGGGCACATGCCTAGGTTGTGGGCTCGATCCCCAGTGGGGGGTGTGCAGGAGGCAGCTGATCAATGATTCTCTCTCATCATTGATGTTTCTCTCTATCCCTCTCCCTTCCTCTCTAAAATCAATAAAAATATATTTAAAAAAATTAAATGACAAGTTGACTTAAATGGTCAAACCTCTTTGTAGTTTCAAAATTCAGAATGGAAATTTGAAGGCTGGGATGCCAGGAGTGGGGGAGGTATGGAAAGAATTGTTTATCCAGGGAGGCTGTTGTCTCAGATCCCCATGAAAAGTGAGTGGGAAAATGTATAATTTTTCTGAGCAATGAAAAAGAGGAATAGGAAGGTGTCTCTATGTGTGTATTTTACCTTCACACTTAGAATGATTTCTGAAACTATTCATATATATATATATATATATATATATATATATATTAAATGGATTATTGTCTCTGTATCTCTCATTGAAATCCTCTGAAGAAATTTTCAAATGTCAAAACATTATCTGTCCCTTTCTCCTTTCTGGGAGAAGCTCCCGCCTTTACCTGAGAGAGTCATTGCCTGGTAGCTGCTGGGTTTCTCCAGGCTGTTGTCTTTTTATGATAGAGATTGATAAGTTTGCTCCCCACTGCTGACGAGGCCTCTGAGGCCTGTCTGGGGAGCGGTCATTAGTGGTAACAACGACTTCTTCCCCTAGAAATGTCAGGTTAGCCCCCTTGGTTCAGCGTGTTTGTTAAATTCCAGACTAAGAAGAGTAACAGCACATACATTTTTGGATGGAAAGAATGACTTGGAATCTGCCTCTGGGCCTTGGGACAATTGCGATTCTCAAGGAAGTAGAAAATAGAGGTTTTTTATTTATTTATTTTTTTTTTATTAGACAATTATTAGATGCTGTGCATTAGAATCAGTCCTGCTTAAGCTCCAAAAGATGGACTCATTGTCACGAGTAGGAGCTGTGTTTGTTTTCATTACCCAGGACAGCTGTCAATGATGAGACATCATTAAAAACACAACAAACTGCTTGGTACCTGTGTGAAGTTTGTTGAACAGGTACTTGTGTTCTGCCCTGTGCTAGTCAGAGAGCGACTCCTATAAGGGTTTTCTAATTTCTGCTACGGCTGATGAGCTGTGTCACATATCTGATGCAGAACAGGAAGTTACAACCACTATAATGGAGGTTGAAGAAATCAACAACCTGTTACGGGTATTCGCAGAGGAAGGGCATCTTACATTCATTTAAGAGGATCAGAGACAGTTTCATCTTGTTGGAGTGGTTTGGGCAGGATTTGGTTTTGGGGTAGGAAAGTACCTGCATTGAGGAGAGGGCTTTGAGCCTGAGCTGGGGTGTCCTGATGGTTCTGGTTGGCACAGAGAAGGAAGAAGTTATGGCTTGTCTGCCCCAGACAGGCAGAGAGCACTTTCTTAACTCTATGGGCCCAAGGTTTCAGCCACAAGCTCTGTCAGTAGACCATCAGACCCTTTGCATTTTCATAGTTTACCATTTGCAGTTACTAGTAAGTTAGGAAACTGGTAGTTTATGATTTTTTTCCCCCCGAGACCCCTGGACTAGAGTTGCAAGTCTTGAGGGTGTGGTATGTAGAAGCTGGGCTGATCCTTAACAAGTAAGCGTAGTGCTTGCTCAGCATTTGCAGCCATTTGACATCATAAAGTGATGAAACTTGTGCTTATAACGAATGGTTTTTAGGAGGTAATTCAATGAAAGTTGACAAGGTGAACTTTCCCCTGATTTCTGAAAGAAATGTGAATCTGGAGAAAGCCAGAGTATATAAATCGTGGTTGCAGTTATGAGGATTTGGAAGCTCTCAGCCTATGTTTCGCTAGAATATCCAAGTGGTTGGCTTTCCTAGTAGCCCAGGGAAGAGGATGACCTTGGAAGAAGTCAACTACTTGTGAGGAGCCAAGGGAATTCTGGGTAAGCCTCTGGCATCTGTCAGCTTGCCTAGCAGGAAACCTTTGGTTTGGCATCTTATTGGTGGAGTACTAGGCTAGAAGCTACTGTCATTGGTCAGATTTTGGGGTGAAGTGGGTTGGCTTTCTAGTGCTCCCTGATAATCGCGTGTGGCATGCTCAGGAAGCCTCTGGTGAATCGGGGGGCGGGGGGGATGGGAAGACAAGTTCACGAGGAGGAAATTCTCTGATTTGGGTTCTGAGAGGCTGTGTTGCTCTGAGGGAGATCTAGTTATTACAGCCTTTTGTAATAAACGTACTTCATTTTACTTTCGGACAGAATTTTCTTTTACAGTAAGTCAACTTGCTTTTGATTTTGAAAGTTGTTGCCAACACACTGATTGTGGAGTAAAGAAGTTTCTTTGGTTTCCTAGGGGAGGGCTCGAGCAAGGAAGAGCATGATACATTGGGGAAAACCCGTCTGAGCCGCTCATTCTTGGGATGCCGTTATTTTTTAGGAACTCTAGTATCGATCAGATTAATCTTTGTATGTAGCTCAGAGATGGACAGACGAAGAGGAAGTGGGAAGGGAAGAAAGCAACTTGTATTTTTGAATATGGAAAAACTGTAGCAAATGGTCACCAATTTGATTAACAGTTTACAGTTGCTTTTAAGTATAATTTTTGAGAAGGCTGGGCTTTCTTATGGTGAAAAATATATAACAACAGCTAATCTTTATTTGCCCTGTATTGTCTAGTACTGCCCTGTGTGCTTTTGAGAATATCCTATATGCGAATACTGATTCCTCTATACTTTACAATATGAGGATAGGGATAATTATTATCTCTGTTTTATAATTGAGGAAACTGAGGCACAGAGGTAAAGAACCTTATTCAAGATGACACGCTAGGAAATTGGTAGAACTGGGTTCAAAACCCTGGCAGTCTGTTCTGGAGTCTGTTCTCTTAGTGATTTTACTATGTCTACTGTCCACAGCCTGAGCTTGCGGGTAGAAGAATGCCATTCTCTGTTTCATGAGCTTGCATACTGGCTTGGCCCTGTTTACTTCAAAAGTACCTATTCCACTTCCTTATGACCACGAAGCACCTTATTTAATACTAGAACATTTCAGGGCTGATAGCCTATGTAATCCTAAAGTTGCTTTTTACGGGTCTTGGTGAAAAGTTCCTTATGATGTTGGCCCCTGACAGTGTCAGGCTTTAGGTTAAAGAACTTACTTAGTGGGCTGAAATTTCTCGGCTTTCATGATGAACTTTGCCTGACGTATGACCAATCTGTGTACTTCGGTTACATGTCTTATATGTGAAAGTCACTAGATGGCCGGCCATGATGATCTACAGAATGTCTATGGATATAGTCGTGGTGTTTTGGGGTGCCCCCCCACCCCCCGAGTGCTAAAAGTTCCAGAATATTTAAAGTAGGTGGACATGTTTTGTGTGTGTATGTGTGTCCATGAAACTTATAAACACACAATGTTCTAACATAGGCAGTTAGGGAATTTCAAAAATTCTACCAACAAAATAGCATTTTCATGTCAGAACATTTGAAAAAAATAACTAACAATGCCAAGAAGAAAGTTAAAGGTCACATGTACTCCTGCAGAGCTAGCCACTGTTGACTTTTTTCCTCAGTATATTTTTTCCTTCGCACACATTCCTAGACATGCTATCCCAAAGCATGTGTCGTTAATATGTAGTTGTTCTCTCAGTTATATTTCAACCAAGGTGCAGAATGTTTGACACATGCATTTTTGCTGAAGAAACCACAGAAATGTAACTTTACAGTGTTTCCTAGCTGTCTCATGCATCATTTCCTCTCTTACTTCCTCCCTGCACGGGCAGTCCTGCTGCTGGCCCTCCCGGTCGCACTCGTGACATCTGAGTCATCACAGACATCCCTCTGCTCAGGCCTGCTCAGGGAGCCTGTTAGAGCTTTGCTACTTTATTCTCCCTCGAACGTCTCAGACCTGTACTTTATTTTTCAGCTGCTGCAACCTTTATCTGCACTTCAACTATCTCCTGTTTCTTGGCCTCTGGCTTCTTCTCTTTTTCTGCCTCTCTTAAAAAAGTAATTTTCTCACAAGTGTTTGTCTCAGCATTATGTTGTTAGCAAAGCTCCCCCATGGTAACACTTCTGGATTACTTTCCAGTTATCCCTACATCATTGTAGGATTCTTGATGGTGTCCGCCTTCATCTCACCCACTCCATGCAAGACAAAGACATGTCTTGGTTCTTTGTTATTGCATTGTTACAGGTAAATTGGTCTGGCCCTACTAAAAAGTGTGAAATATGAAAAATCGTTGTCATCTCCAACCTCTATTTTCCATTACATTTTTGACCCATCAGGGCTTTTCTCTCCTCCTATTTGTTACTGAGAATTCTTCTTATTCTATAATTCCACATTTTCAATCAAATGTGAAAGGACCTGGTGTTGGTGGTTTATACTTGAATGGATGTGATCAAATATTCTTTTAATTAAATGAAGCTAGTGTAATTAGACATAGTTTTCCTTTTTAAAAAATGCCCTTCTTGGCCCTGGCTGAATAGCTCAGTTGATTAGAGCATCGCCCCAATACACCAAGGTTGCAGGTTCAATCCCCAGTCGGGGCACTTACAAGAATCAAGCAATGAATGTATAAATAAGTGGAACAGCAAACTGATCTCTCTCTCTCTCTCTCTCTCTCTCTCTCTCAAAAAAAAAAAAATCAATCAATAAAACATTTTTTAAAATGCCCTTCTTTGGTATCTGCAAAGTTTCCAGCTCTGTGTTTATGCCCTCCACCCCAAATTAACTTTTTTTCTGGAGTATGTAAGTCTGAGAACAACTGATTTAAATCATAACAGTAAAAAAGAAAAAGAAGCAAAAGGGGAAGAGAGAAGAAATAGACGAAAGAACAGCTAATAGCAGAGAGTAATATTATTAAGCTTTGTCCTTTGATAAAAATGCATTATGTTTTTTTTGACAAAAATGCATTATTTGTGTGATTTAAAAAAATATTTTTGTATAGTTCCTTGTTTCTTCTCAGCTATATGTGTACGTTTATTGTATCCATCTTAGAATATAAACCACAAAAGCATTGAACATGTTTTCTTTATCCCTGAATCCCACCATCTAGATAATGCCAAGCATGCTGTGTATAGTCAATAAATGATTGCTGAGTATACAACAATGTTTTGGGACATAAAAATTTTTCTTTGTACCGCTATGTTTTCTTTTTTCTACCTTTTTTTTTTTTTAAAAAAAAAAAAACAACACAAAAAACCTAATAAAACAAAAGACCTTGATTCTCTAACACCAGTGTCAGAAATGTATGTTTTAATAACTACCCACAGATACTCGTATCTGGGTGTCCACGAGATTTCATTTGCAGCCTGTGTTGGTGGCAGCTCTGGTTTCATTCCTCTTGTGCTGCTACTTGGCTCTAAAACCTCCTCTTTTGCTTTGGAAACTGGGCCAGAAAGGGAAGCTAGCCTGAGGCCACGTGGAAATGAGGCAAAGGACTTTCAGGGGTCATATCAGTATTCTGGCTGGGCAAAGAGAAATCTCATGGGTTGTTTTAAATTCCCAAACTGGAGTTATCTCTTCTGTGACTGCCATGCCTTCATAATTACAGATGCCAATCCTGTGCTTTCCTTGATTCAGCCAAAGCTGGGGAGGTGGGGTGGGGGGTTGTGGGGGGAATGGGGAATGACTTTGGTCCAGGTGAGATTGGGATTGAGGTAATGTCTGCTTTCATACACTGGATCTTCAGTGACCCTGCCTTAAAAAGCCTATGATTCTGTAATGACTGTGTTCTATTGGCATAATTGTTGCATCACAAATCTAATAAGTTAAAATCAGTTCTGTAAGAGAATTTAATCTTATATATTCCATGGTAGCGGAAGGATAGTGCCTGGTGAGACAGTGGAGAGGGAACAATAGAGGTATTCTGTAGCTGCCCGGAACATCTGCTACGTGAAGGCAACCAATAAGTGAGGAAGAGGAGCTGATAGGCTGCCTGACCTGTGAGCTTGCTCACCATGTTCTTGGAAAACAGGCAGGTGAAATTCTTGGTTTTAGGTCTCCGCACTGTCCCAGAAGGGTTGTCCTACATTGGACAACTCTTAACTAATATCCCGTGGGTTTTAGTTTGTTATTAATTTTGCATTTTCTTTCACATTGTTGTATTTTTTTAATCCTCATCTGAGGATATGTTTTTATTGATTCTTAGAGAAAGGGAGAGAGAGAGAGAGAGAGAGAGAGAGAGAGAGAGAGAGAGAGAAAAATATTGATGTGAGAGAGAAATATCAATTGGTTGCCTCCCATAGGCAACATGACCAGGGGTTGAATTCATAACCTAGGTATGTGCTCTGACCAGGAATTGAACCCTCAACCTTTTGGTGTATGGAATGATGCTCCAACCAGCTGAGCCACCCAGCCAGGGATACTGTATTTTAAGGCAATGTAATAATGAAATGAATTGTTTCGTTGACTCTTTTTATAAAAGCAAAAAAATGTTAATAGCTCAAATGCAATGGAGGTATATTTATAATGGCATCATCATTATATGATGTGGTATTTTTATTCTTGCTTGAGAGTCTAAGAATTTAATTTATATACTAGTGCACATCTGGAGTGGGAGAAAAGTAGATGGAATCTATATACAAGCAAATGCTGGTTCACATTAAATTTTCTACATTGGGGTGTTTTCACTTACAGAGGACCCCCTTATTATGTATAACAATATTAAGAAATATTCCTGAATAAGAATTTTAGCAAAGGATCACTGGTTTAGTGGATTCTAGAACAGCAGTAGTTCTCTACATCCAGGTGACTACTCAATAGTTCGGTCAGGAAAGCAAAGATTTGGCCTCGCCTCCACTCCACAGTTGCAAGGAGTTGCTGTGGCTACTGAAGTACACAAGGCACAATAATGGCTCCTCAGCATTTTGATTGGAAATCTTGAAGTTTCCCTGCCCCACTCTTCTTGTCCATATAATTTTGGCTTTAGACTTCTTAGCATCTCTAGCCAAGCTTGACTTTTGTAACTATGGAAAAGTGACTATAACTAGAGTGTCCCCAGGGGGAAAGCCATGTCACTGTCCCAGTCCTAGAGGTTGAAAAGGTCCTACCTGCAGAGTTCTACCAGACCAGGCTTTGGCCTTGCCCGGGTTCACCTCCGCTCCTTAAAGACCCCTGAGAACTGGCCCCGTGTTGGGCTGTTTTGTGGTGCTCTTTCTCCCTGTCCTTACCAAAGTGCAAAATCAAGCCAGAAGTGGGTAAGTGAAAGTTAAAGGAGTTGTTGCAAGGAAATTTGAAGTTATGACTGAGGAGACCGAGGAGAGAAAAACAAGTAATATTACTTTCCATTTGTATGGTGCTTTCCAGTCTCGTTTAATTAAATTCTCACCACAAACACAAGGTCTTAGAGGAGCAAACCACCTTGCATCTGGGACCTGCTCAGAAGCAGATGCGCTCGCGCCTCAGATGTGTGTGAAGCAGAACTGGAACTGCTCTGGTTTAGTCCCCTTGGCTTTCCCCCAGTGTCCTTTTCCCTTCAAGGCTTTCTATGTGGGTGTGGTGTTCTGACGATTCCCAAAGACTTCAGGTCCTAATCCTTGGAATCTCTGAATGTTATGAATGCTAAACCTTCTTTGGAATAAAGGTCTTTGGAGATGTAATTAAGTTAAGGATCTTGAAATGGGAGATTATCTTGGATTATTTAGTTGGCACCAAATGGGAGCGCAGCCATCCTTGTGAAAGACAGAGGGAGATTTCATACACATGCAGAAGGCATGCGAAAGAGGCAGAGATGGAGTCTCGTGGCCACCAGCAGGAGAAAGCTGGTGCCCACAGATGCTGGAAGAGGCAAGGAGCGAATCCCCTGAAGGCCCTGGAGGGAGTACGGCTCCATTGACACCTGGGCTCCAGTGGTTCTGATTTTGAACCTCTAGCCTCCAGAATTAGGAGAAAAAAAATTGTCTGTTATTTGAAACCACCAAGTTTGTAGTCATTTGCAGCCACAGGAAATAATACAAAAAGGAAAGTAATACAAATGAAATAGAAAGCAACTGAGTCATGAGGACTATATTATCAATTTCATTTTTAGGAAGCATCCCCTTTTATTTATGTGAGCGTGATATACACTGTTAATGCAAGCCTGGTCTAGTGTATTTTGAAAAGCAATGCTCTAATTGTGTCATGGGTGTTTGTCTATATTCCCAGCATAACTATAATTTGGGATCCTGTTTGGCTTGTTTATAATTGTACCCACATTACTTGGCACATAGTAGGTTCTTAGTAAATATTTTCCAAATGAGGGCAGACTTCAGTATGAATATCTTTCTAATCAGAGCTCCAATCTACTTTTATAGCTATATTTCTCACTATTCCTTTTTTATGTTCTTGCCAGGAAAAAAAAAATCAAGTTGGTGAGTATAAATAATGAATAATAAGTAGTTTCCCTTATGAATAATAACTGTCCAGATGACAGATGGAACTAGGCTAGACTGATGGTATAATATTAAAAGGAAGGTTTTGATACATCTTCAGGAGAAAGAAGGAAATTAGGACAAGTAAAATATTTTTGATTTTTATTTTATTTTTTTTTATTTTTTTATTTTTTTTTATTTTTTATTTTTTATTTTTTTTTATTTTTTTTTATTATTATTATTTTTTAAATCTTTATTGTTCAGATTATTACATTTGTTCCTCTTTTTTCCCCCCATAACTCCCCTCCTTCCAGCTCCCACCCCACCCTCCACCCTCACTCCCCACCCACTGAGTTCATCCATAGGTGCATGATTTTTGTCCAGTCTCTTCCCGAATCTCCCATTCCCCTTTCCCCCCCAAGAATAGTCAGTCCATTCCCTTTCTATGTCCCTGATTCATTATAGTCACCAGTTCATTCTGTACATCAGGTTATTTATTCACTTGATTCTTAGATTCATTTGTTGATAGATGCATATTTGTAGTTCATAATTTGTATCTTTACCTTTTTCTTCTTCCTCTTCTTAAAGGATACCTTTCAGCATTTCATATAATACTGGTTTGGCGGTGATGAACTCCTTTAGTTTTTCCTTATCTGTGAAGCTCTTTATCTGACCTTCAATTCTGAATGATAGCTTTGCTGGATAAAGTAATCTTGGTTGTAGGTTCTTGGTATTCAGCACTTTGAATATTTCTTGCCATTCCCTTCTGGCCTGCAAAGTTTCTGTTGAGAAATCAGCTGACAGTCGTATGGGTATTCCCTTGTAGGTAATTGAGCCTCTTTCTCTTGCTGCTTTTAAGATTTTCTCTTTGTCTTTTGCTCTTGGCATTTTAATGATGATGTGTCTTGGTGTGGTCCTCTTTGGATTCCTTTTGTTTGGGGTTCTCTTCGCTTCTTGGACCTGTAAGTCCATTTCTTTCACTAGGTGGGGGAAGTTTTCTGCCATTATTTCTTGAAATAGGTTTTCAATATCTTGCTGTCTCTCATCTTCTGGGACTCCAATGACTCTGATATTAGTCCGCTTAAAGCTGTCCCAGAGGCTCCTTACGCTGTCTTCACACTTTTGGATTCTTTTTTCATTATGCTTTTCCAATTGGGTGTTTTTTGTCGAATCTTTGGTTTGATTCTTGCACTCCTCTGGTCTGCTATTGGGTATAATATTCTTTATTTCAGTCCGTGTATGCTTACTTTCTAATTTCTTTATCGTAGCATCGAGGGTCTCATTAGTTTTCGTGAGGCTCTGCACAAATTTATGGCAAGCCCTCAAAATTGCGATTCTTAGCTCCATATCCTCCATTTCTGTCATGTTTTTTTGTCTCCGCATCTTTTATGCTTTCTTGGTGCACCCCCTTGTGGTCTCTGTGCGCAGTCTTGTTCTAGCGTAGCCTTAATTGTTGTAGTTAACACTAGAGGGATTTGACCATCAGGCGGACTGGCGGTGGAAATCAGCTGTGGGAAAACTTCAGTCCTCAGGGGAGGTGCTAGTCCAGCCCTTGCCTGAGGCGGTCGGCAAATGGTTGTGCGCAGGGCCTGGGCGGGGCGGGCTCAACAGGGCGGGGGGAAGGGAGCAGCTATGGCCGCTCTCAGTCCGTCCCCAGGGGCTCCCCCTCTCTGTCCCAGCAATCGCTGCAAACCTCGGAGGGGCCGTAGCCAGACAGTCCCGCTTCTCCCGTTTGAGTCTGGGTCCCTAGAGACTCGCCCAGATCTGTAGCCCAGAGTCTGAGACTCGCTCCTGATTGAAAACGACAATCGCGCCCTCAGCCGCCAGCCCGATTTGCGCGCGCACCCTCACCACCGCACCGCCGTACCTTTAAATTTTCCACACTGCGCCTCCGCTGAGCGTCGGAATGCTGTTGTTCTTGCTTCTAGTTGAAGAGACTCTCCTCAGCCAGCCTTCCCGTGGTTCTGGTTAATGTCCGGAGCGACTTTTAGTTGTATTTTTGAAGTGGTTGTCCACGGCGGCAGTCTCTGGTGTTTTACCTATGCCGCCATCTTCGATTCTCTGATTTTTATTTTAAAGTGTAGTTTAAAACACGTTTTTAGGGTCAGTATAGATAAAGCCCAAATGCATCATGGGCCTGCAGCATTCTACAGAGGCAGTCTATACTCAGAATCCTGTCAGCGAGCCGCTGTTCTTTCAAAGCTGGGATAATTTTGGACTAAGCCCCTTACAAGTATTTTTAAATAAAAAGCATGGCAACAAAAAGTTTAGAGCGAAGCTATTTTAGTAAGTTGAAATTAAGCTACTTGGTGAGTTCTGAAACATGTCCCATCATCTGAAAGTAGTTTTCTGCTTGTGAATTGCAGAATTTCGTATTCATATCCTGTCGTAGACGATCAAGTGAACAAGATGATTGATTTTGTTTCCCCAACTTTAATCATGAAAAATTTTAGCACTTAAGAAATGCTTTAAAATGGATAATGAGTACACATAAATCTTACATCTGGACTCAAAGTTTTACTTTTAAAAGGCTTAAAATTTCAAAGCTCAGGCCACACTCCAGGCTAATTCAATCTAAATCCAAATCCCTGAGGGGACCGAGGCGTCAGTATTGTTTTGAAGGTCCTCGGGTGATTCTAATGTACAGGCAAGTTTGAAAACCACGGCACTATATACTGTTAGCGCAACCAAGGTCATTATGCTGTAATACGCAATCTATATTCAAGTTTCCCCAGATGCCCTTTAGAGCTGTGTTTGTTTCTAAACTACAATGTATTTGGTTGCTATGTCTGCACAAGGGCAGGGATTTTTGTTCTGTTCACTGCTGTGTGGCCAGTGCGTAGGAGGAAGACTGGGCAGAGTAGATAATAGATAAATATCTGTTGCTTGCTTGAACTTAATCGATGGCTCCTGCGTGTTTGCCGGGCACCTGTTGAGTGTTGTATGTGTCTGAGTGAAGTCTTGACATAGACAGTCTTTCTTGAGCATATATGTGTCACCCTGGATTTAGAAAAAGATTAATGTAGAACTGCAACTTCTTCATCCATGATTCACTTAGGCTCCAATATGTGTGCAGAGTTGTAAGGTGGAACTCAATTTTGTGTTTTGTGTAAACATTGCTCAGAGACCTCAAAGAGCTTACCCGTATGGATCCCTGTGGTTCAGGGAGGCACAGTTTGAAAAAACCTTGGCTTTGAAGGCTGCCCCTCCCCTAGGATCAGCTAGTATTCTTGTACACGTGCGGAATCGCCTTTCCATTTTCTTGCAACAACACGTTTAATTCCACACTGTGGAAATGTAAAGCATAATTGGTAAAGAAAGTGGGGGTGGCACTCAATACACAAGTTTTTTGTTTTACTTTTCAGTTATTGCCATCTCCCACTTCCTTTTGCCTCACACCTTAACATTACTCATAGCTCTGACGGGTAGTAGTGTTTCTCTGGGGGAAGCCTCAGTTCTAGCTGTGGGTGGAAGTGGGGAAGATCAGGAGCAAAGGTTTTAGTGAGGACAAGGAAAGCGTGATGATAGGAAGAAGCGACTCGTGAATGTCATTGGTAAAAGACAAGACAATTGGGGATGCAGATCCAAGGAAAGAGCCTTTCAATGCCTCTTAGTGGTGACGAGATTCTGAGAACTAGTTCAATCATTGTTTCTTTGTGTCTGTCATTGAATATTTTTCTCTAAGCATCACCATTCAATTTTAGGACAGCTCCAAAGTTTGACAAATAGCACACATAAATCCAATCTAACCATGAGGTAGAATCTAAATGCTTTGAAACAGCGCTTTATTTCTTTTAGAGGCAGAATTGTAAGTAAGAATTACTAAACTAGTTAAAATTAGCTTCACACAGTCATAAACAAATATATTTATGCACAACCAAAAAAGGCAGTAAAGAGTATATCAGTCAACAAAAGTAACTTTTTATTTAAACTTGACCTTTGGCACTAGGACTCTGACAGTCTCTCTTAATTTGCAGTTTTAGATCTGGTCTTGTAATTTACTTATGTTGGTTTGGCGATATAGAAATTCAATGGTGTTGGTGTCCCTGAATATTCTATTTTCCTTTAAAATTTTTTTGAAATGTACAAGCAATTCTTTATCTGTTTTCAGATAAATGATTCTTCATCTGTTTTCAGATAAATCACTGATACTTAGATAATTTCCAAGGATAATACTTTTACCTTGTTATCATAGATTTTTGTGTTTAAGGGACTTAGTGTCATTTGGTCTAACTCTTTACATGTGAGGAGACGGCGGTCAGGAGACGTAAGGTCAGGAAACGTAAGGTGGCTGCTGCTCAAGGTTACCCACAGCCAGCCGGTGCTGGAACCAAGAACAGAACCTAGAATCACTGGTGAATGTTTAATGGCTGTTCAAGGTCACTCACATCCAGCTGGTTTGGAAGAACAGACCCTGGAATCCCTGATGAATGTTAAGTGAAGTGCCTGCTGCATGCGTCTAATTGTCTAGGCATTTTAAAGAATATTGTTGCAACAATCTCATATTAAAGGTCTCCAAAGTTGTAGTATTTATATTGAGCCTCATGGATGGGTGGAGTGTTTTCATCCCATCTTCATAAAGGATGGAAAAGGATTTTTTTTTTTTTTTTTTTAGCATGATCTCTTAACTTTGGAGATGCTAAGGGTGTGTGTACATGGCATGTACACCCCTTTGTAGATAATCAGTGGTTGATTTTGGATGGTTTGGTGGTTGCATACACTTGTGAATATGCAACTAAATACCTTGAGCCATATTTAATGAATTACTCAGTGATGTAGGTTGTAGTGGTTGTTGACCTGTTGCCCCTCTGCAGCTCATGGCGGCCATTTAACCTTGATGGGTAGTCAGAAAGCAGAAGTAACCATCCTTACCACTTCCATTTGTAAGAAGACATTGACAACTTTTGCCACTGATTCACTACTTTCCCATTTATGGCAAGAACACTGACCAACTGTGTCAGATGTGAGGAGGCTTGGCCTTCTGTGCTCTCCCAATTCTCACCCACTTTTCTCGCTGTTCAACAGCCTCTTCTGGGTACAGCCAGGAAAGAATCAGAATCTGGCACTTGCTATACTATATTGAGGGCCTGATCCCAATGACAATAACCAGGGTTTTTTTTTTTTTTTCTTTTTTCTTTATTTGGTGGATCTGTTTTATATTTTCAGCAGAAAAAAAAAAAGCTCCCATTTAAAACCATCTTAGGCCACCTATTGGTCAGCCCTTACATGGTATAAAATTGCTTCCCTCAATTTTGGGCAAGCACTGAGTAGGGTGAGGTGGAGTAGGGTGGTGTGAAGGGCTATTGGTTGAGCTGGGAGCGTGTTGGTTGGAACTGAGAGCTAGCTGATTGGCAGGGCAGGTATTATAGGGACATAGGGGTGGGCATTGATTACTAAATATTGTCCAGAGAACAAGTGGCGGGGAAAATAGTTAAGCCTCTGTTTCTTATTCCTTCTGAAATAGTTTCTCATAATCTCTTAGGGCTGCAACCAAGGCTGCTTCCTTGGTTATACATCCATTTATACCAAGTAGGGCAAACAGCAGATGGCTGTGCTTCATAGAGAAATGCCAGTCTTTTTCAATGGACTTTCCAGAGTAAAGCACCAGGTAGTGGAATGCTAATGCTGCTGCAACATCCACTCTCATTGTAGATGTGGAAAACACATTTAGGGTTCTGGAGCTGGTTAGTGTGAGGACTTCATATTACCACTCAGCCTCTTAATTAGGTGTTGGAAGGTGGAGAGGTTGGCCACCTGAATAAGCCGAAGGTGCACCACCTGGTGCCCAGGGAGAGCTCTCCTACTTATTGGCAAGGTATTGATCTGTGCAAATGTTTACAGAGCCCCTGGCTGCTGGTCAGAGCTCAGTGAGTGCAAGCTATTGGGATCATTGTTATCCTGTTCCCTCTTGACTATTTCGCTCTCTTACTAGCAATTTTGTCAAAATTTTTAAAATTAAAAGTAGAAGTGACACCTTATGACAATAAACTTGTGAATTATTTATAGATTCAATTGGCTGTATTTAATATGTGATGATGAGCTGGTGTTATAAGCAAAAGGGATTCATAGTTTAGCTCTTAGGCAAAGCCTCTATTGAGGGGCCAAATATATATTCTTCATTTAGGTATGTTACAGAAATACATTACTATTTTTTTTATAATTGCTGTAATTTTTGGTAAATACCTTAAACATGATGTTTAAGGTATCATGTTCACATTCTGTACTCCCTTGATTTATAGGGAAGGAAGTGAACCAGAGAGATAAGTGATATTTAAGATTACACAGTTACAGATAGAGCCAGGCAGCCAGCCCATGGCCTCGCTCCTGTAATAGACATGTATTACAGAGCTTCCTGCGGATCACCTGCCTAGCTAACATCTTACACTAATTTGCTTCAGTATTGGATGGTTGTAATAATGAAAATTTCACTGACACTTTTCATGTAGATTTAAAAAAAGCTAATTGAAATTTTTAGACAGTTTATAAAATACTTCAGTAAGATGAATTTCTTTAATGAGGAAGGAGAGATTAAAAGCTTAAGGCAGTTGGGGAGAAGCTAAAAACCAATCAGCGACTAACACCTTTTTTCAAAGAGGTGTGTGTGTGTGTGTGTAAGAGAGAGAGAGAGAGAGAGAGAGAGAGAGAGAATTGCTCTGTGAGTCTAAGTAAGAGATTAAGAAAATGAAATTTGAGCCAGTGTCTGTGAAACCGTTCCCTATTTTGTCATTCAGCCGAGTGGATTTGGGAGAGTACCCACTTTCCTTTTCCACATACAATGGAGCATAAAATAGCTTGAAAGGGTAGAAGTCCTTCAAAGGATGGAAACCTCAGATTTTTCAGGCTGGGGAAGTGCATTCTGTACCTGGAGGTCTGAATTGCGTCTGGAGTTTGAGGTGGTCTCCTCTTTCGATACCATCAAAAGAAGTCAACTGATGGTCCATTAATTGAAAAGAAGCAGGGAGTAAAAATAAGTTCATGAAAAGAATGGCAATAATCTAATGTGGCCATCCTAGATGTTTACTACATAAATGGTTGGAGGGCTGAAAAATTGCAAAGAGACAGAGATTGTGAGTTTTAAAAGTGTGCTAATCATTGCCGATTAATTAACAATAATCCAGGTGTGCAAGGCACGCTTTTAGAAATTTAGAAAATGATTTCAGATGAAATATTGTGATTTTCTTTACTCCATCCTTCCTGGTTAGTCATAGAATAAAGAGGAATGACACTTGTAAAATAAACCTGGTTTGAATCCGAAATGATGTAAAACTTCAAACACGTCACCTGGGACATTCTTTTGGCTTCTCCATTGAAAACTTTTTTGGCTTGGTTCTATTGTCCTGGAAAGCAAGCTGGAGAGAGTTTTTGACTTGAAAATAATTGAAATGAACAAGGGAAATAGGAACTGGACTGAAGCTGTCCTACTTCGGACACATCATGAGAAGGCAGGGATTTTTTTGGAAAAGACAATGATGCTGGGAAACACAGAAGGCAGCAGGAAAGAGGAAGACCAAGTATGAGATGGAGTGACTCCATACAAGAAGCCATAGGCAGGAGTCTACGGGAGCTGAGCAGGGCTGTTGAGATCAGATCTTTGTGGACATCTCCCAAGCACAGGGTTGCCAGGAGTTGGAGCTGATTAAATGGCATGGCACATACACACATTTGCATTAAATTTCCATGTGGTATGAAAATATGTAGCAAATAAAAATATTTCCATTTTCAAGTACTGAATAAATGACAATGTGAAGCATAGTATAATTATTTTTCTAAAATTTATCCAAAAGTATGTGTTTAAAGAAAAACATTTCAGCCCTGGCCAGTGTGTCTCAGTTGGTTGGAGCGTCATCCTATATACATATGGTCAGGACATATACCCAGGTTGAGGGTTCAATCCCCAGTCAGGGTGCCTACAAGAGACAGTCGATGTTTTTCTCACATCGATGTTTCTTTCTCTCTCTCCCTCCCTTCCTCTTTCTAAGATCCATGATTAAAAAAAAAAAGTTGTTTAGTTGGTGTGGCTCGTTTTTTGAATGTCATCCCATGCACCAAGAGGTCACCGGTTTGATTCCCGTTCAGGGCACATGGCCAGGTTTCGGGCTTGATCCCCAATGGGGGAGATTGCCAGAGGCAGCTGATAGATGCTTCTCTCTCAACAATGTTTCTATCTCTCTTTCTAAAATAATAATAATAAATAATAATAATAATAATAATTTTTAAAAGTTGCTTAAAGGAAAAACATTTGATTTTTCGAAGATACATAAATGTTATCAAGTTACTCACTGGTATATTTGAAAGAAACTGGGCAGGAAGGGAGAGACCTGAATTGCAGCCTTATCTGCAAATAGCCAGTTATATGACCAGAAACTGTTTCCTCACCTCGGAGTCCCAGTTCCTTCAACTGCAAAATAAAATGATTTGACTAGGTCATCTAAAAGTTTCTTTCATCTCTGCAAACCTGTCATTAATAATTTGAGAATTAAAAGATCCATATGGCCTAGAGCTTGAAAGCTTTATTGAGGATATTAACAAGAACCAGATTTTAAAGGAAATATAAAACTTGGTTTTTCAAAAAGAGGGCATTCCACTTGGACATATAGCACGAACAGAGACATAATTGGCAGAGACATCCTCATAGCCTTTGCCGGATTATTGTAAAAGCAAAGTCCTTTATTCTGTAGGTACATCGAATCAGGGATGGGCTCAGGAGATGTGGGACAGCCATTGAAGGATATTTTCCAGCAGCTAGACAGGACTACTTTGCATAGATTATATTGTAGCTAATGAATATGAAGTGTCTCAGGTCTGCTGAGATACGGACATTCACATACTCTGCAGTTCTGTGCAGGGAGGACTAAGGAAAAGCATGAGAGCGAGAGTGAAGGTATGTAGGATGGGCAAAGCTGAGGGAGCTGTGCTGAGAGAGTGAGATGTGGGAAAGAAGACGGACTGTCAGAATGGGCTGGCTGGGAGCTGGGATGTCCCAAAGAGAGTGAGGAGGTTGGTCATGCTTCAGGAAGGGGAACCATGAATTAGAGATCTTTGTGATTTGAGTTAATAAGACTCAGGCTTTGACCGTTAATGAGACTTGATGTGCAGTGGGGATAAGTGAGCATGCATAATTAAGGAAGAGGTGTGAAGTGTGGGGTCAGAGTGACACAGATGTTAAAATTCTAAGGGCGATGATTACAGAGGGCAGGGGTGAAAAACCTGAGCTGAGTAGGAAGGAGAGTAAGTAGAGAAGAGTGGGGGTGGGGGGGGGGGGGACATGTGCATATGTGTGCCTGTGTGTGTGTGTGTGTGTGTGTGTGTAGGTGTGTGTCGTGATTATGAGACTTATTTCTGAAACCAGCTGTGTCATCGTCAGTAACCTGCTGTGTGTGTAATCACTGAACCTCTGAGGGCCTCTGTGTTCTCAAAAACAAAATGAGGATGAAGAAAGTTGAATTGTATCTGCTTCTCAGCGGGGGCAATGTTGCTCTTTCAATGGTATTTTAGAAATTTGGGGGAGTGTTTTTTGTTGTCTCATTGTTAGTAGAGAAGGTTCCAGCTGTGTTAGACGTCCTAGTGTTTCAAGAGAGTTCTGCCAAACAGAATTGTCTGCTGTCCTTTATGGCTTTAGAATGACCCACTGGGCATTTCTGAAGGATGTCATACTAAAATGTCTCATCTCTTCTTATCTTTACTCAAGTTTTTAATTCCATGTGCCACTTGTCCCTCTGTTATTCTCTTATATTCTATATTATTTTTAAATGAGGAGTGTTTTCTGATCTTGTTTCCCTGCCCCCCGCCAAATCTACACACATTCATTACTAGTAGATACGAGCAGTTGACCTCCTCCTTATGTCTTTTAGTATCTAAGCACTAACTCACTTATTAAAATGCATAATCTTTGAATAACATTTCTTTATTTCTGTTAATATGCTGAAGGGCTTATGTACATTCACACATATATCTTATTAAAGTTATGTAGAGATAAATTATCTGAATTTCACTTCAGTATGGTAATGGTGAAGTTGATAAAATGTCTATTTTGTGAAGGGCAAGTCTGTTAAGGTTAAGGACCACTTAATTAGATGATCTCTGAGGTTTCTAACTTCTGACATTTCTAAAATACTATTGCTTCATGAATATTATGATTTGAAGAAGTATGTGTTTACTGGGAAGTGTTAAAAACAGACAGCATCAGGATGGGTAGTGGGTGGAAATCAGCAGTTTCTTGTGACTCTAGGAGGGCCGAAGAGGTTGAGACCTATCTGGAGAGGAGGGATCTAAGGGGCCTTTGGGGAGAACCAGGTTCCTGCTGACGGGGGAGGATGGGATGACAGGAAGAAGGGTCTGTTGGCTTGGCAATCCAGAGAGGAGGGGAGCCTTGAGTGGAGGGCTCAGTGGGGGCAGGGCTTTAAAAATATAGGAGTTATGACTTCACACTCATATTTTTATTTGCATCTGGATGATTCTCATTTTGATGTGAAGTAGGTCATGTAAGAGGTTTTTCAAATAATTTGGCTACCCACTACTGTATCCCTTTCTTCTGGAATTTTAATTTTATTTTTAAATTATAGTATTGTGCCGCCCGGCCAGTGTGGTTCATTTGGTTGAGTGTTGTCCCATGCACCAGGAGGTCTGCGGTTGGACACCTGGTCAGGGCACGTGCTGGGTTTCAGGCTCAATCTCCAGCAGGGGGCATGCAGGAGGCAGCTGATCAATGATTCTCTCTCATTATTGATGTTTCTTTCTCTCTCTCCCTCTCCCTTCCTCTCTGAAATGAAAAAATATATATACTAAAAAAACACACACAAAACGAACAAACAAAAAACCAGTACCCGAAGATAGTTATGTTAACATTTTGGTCATGTTATTTTAGTCATTTTTTTTTTCTGTTGCTCTTTAAAAAGTGCCCATTGAGTGTGAAGTGTGGTGGGTGGAGCACTGAATTCATAGAGAAGGATGGACCCTGCTCCCCAGGAGTCCACAGCTTGTTCATCAGCCAACCAATCATGTGATTGCTCATTTCTCTGGACTTGATGCACTCACAGTCTTGTTTCCTTTTAAAATCACAATCCTCATTTATTGAGTATTTACTTTTTAGCATTTGGCCATTGACATCAATTATTTCCAATCCTCATAGCAGCCACGCAAGGTAGGTATTGTTATTTTATTTTGACTGTAAGGAAAGGGAGGTTCAGAGATGTTAGATGGTTTGCCCAAGTTTCTATGTGCAGTGAGTGGCAAGGTTGTTGGACTTAAGCCTGCATTTGTTCCAAAACACTAATTCAAAAATATATATGCATCCCTATATTCATTGCCATGTTATCTACAATAGCCAAGGTATGGAGGCAACCCAAGTGCCCATCTATAGACAGAGGGATAAAGAAGATATGATATATACAGAGTGTCCCCCCAAAAATGTATACACATCTAACAGCCAATAGTTCAATTATATGTCATGCTTGTCAGATTTAACCCATTGGAATTAATAATTATTCAAAGTGTGTATACATTTTTGGGGGACACCTTATATATACAATGAAATATTACTTGGCCATAAAGAGAATGAAATCTTACCATTTGCAACAGCATGGATGGGCCTAGAAGATATTATGCTAAGTGAAATAAGTTAGACAAGGAAAGACAAATAGCGTATGATTTCACTTGTATGTGGAATCTAAAGAACAAAATAAATGAACAAACCAACTCTTAAATACAGAGAACAAACTGGTAGTTGCCAGGTGGGATGGGGGTTGGGGAACTCAGTGAGAAAGGTGAAGGGATTAAGAAGTACAGATTGGTGGTTGCAGCATAGTCATGGGTATGTAAAGTACAGCACAGGGGACATAATGATATGGTAATAATTATGTATGGTGCTAGGTATGGTACTAGAATTATCGGAGGGATTACCTCATCCATAATAATAAAAGTGTAATATGCTAATTAGACCGGACATCCTTCTGGACAACTTTCCGGACGAAGCTGGGGCTTCGAGGGAAGCCCGGGTCCTGGGTGTCAGAGGGAAGCCGGTGCTGGCAGCTGGGGGAAGGAAGGCCTACTCTTGCACGAATTTTGTGTATTGGGCCTTTAGTGAGTTATACAATTATCTAACTATGCTGTACACCCAAAACTAATATAATATTGAATGTCAATTATAATTGAAAAGGTTTTTTCAAAAGCTTGCATTTGTTCCTATGACACCAGGCTCTTCCAGGACAGGGATCTCATTAGACCTGGGGTTTGCATCCGATGGCTGTGGTGGGCATTAGGAAAAGTAGGGAGGGTGTGGGAAGGAGTGGGAACTGTGCAGAGGAGGCTCTTGTGACAGGAGAGGTACCTGGGTGGGGGGGCTTGGCAAGCGAGTGATGTTGGACCAGTTGGATCCTTGAAGAGAGAAGTGGGAGATGGACCTCAGTCTGGATGGGCAAAAAGCTCGGGCGGCGGAGGGTCTGGAATGGGAGACTGAAGGGCCTAGGAACGGACTGGACCAGGCTGCTCTTCTGCTGACTTCTTTAATGGTTTACGGAGAGATTTAAGAGAGAAGTGAGAGATGATGAGACCTGTCGAATTTAGGATGTTTGTACATATTTTTGGTGAATATTTGGATAAACGAATGGTTTGGGGACTAATGGTTGAGGATGCTGCATTTATTCTGCACATGCGCTCTGCGTTGCAGTGATAACCTTCTTTAACAGAAAAGGTTGTTCTGAAGCAAATGATGGCTAGAAACAGTGGGTTGACATCATGTCTGGCTTGGGAAGCACAATTCCCCTGTCTCCACTAAAAGACTATCTGAATGAAGGAAAGCGAATAGAAGCAAGACCAAATAAGCTTGTTGCGTGATAATTATCTCGAAAGGATGGGAGGTAGTGACAAGGGCACTTTAAGTATCTGTGGAACCTGTGAGTTGCAGACTTGCTCAAATTCTCCAGGGGCATGTGAAGTGCAGAAAAGAGAGATGGAGACTGTTCTTAGACTCTTTTCTCACTTTTCGTTTTTACTTCTTTTTGATAGATGTACATGCTCTTTCGTCCCCTGGATGAAAAGGATACTACTGATGCTTCCTCCTCTTGCTTGTCCATTGTTCCATTGTCTCACCACCTCCTCTCCCTTCTTGTTTTTCATCTTTGTTGCACACGCATATTCTGAATGCCTGCTAACCTTGCTTCCCTTGGACCAGAGCCCAGGCCGACGTTATCAGCCTCCTGCCCATGGTCAGGAGCCTGCTGGGAACCACTGGGGTTCTTGTCAGTTTCTCCTTGCCCTTCACTTATGTATTGCCTTTGGCTTGGCGGATCTTGGCCCGAGTATAATAGCCAACACTGTGCTAGACACCCTGAAACTCAATAAATGTTTCCTCAATGAGTTTATTACTCACTGGGAGAACAGAACCCTTTCATGGGAGGACTTCCTCTGTAGGTATCTCTGGATCCAAAAAATATATATATCTTTTCTTTTTCTGTAGACCTTTTTGATGCCTCCCTCAATATTGTAGGCTTTTAATTGTTTAAATTTGTAAGTGCTCTGTGCAGAAAGCATTTATTAAAGATATAGGGGATTTCTGGCTTCTGGGCCAAATAGGGGTTGTAGTTTAATTCTATCTAACACTGAACAGTATTAATAGATGTCACAGTTCTGAAAATGTCACCAGGGTTTTTTTTAAAACATTGAGCAACAGTGCCCACAAGATGGAGATATTATTCCATGGGAAAAAAACTACAAACCTGTTTTGGTTTTTTTCCCCCTTAGTGAAATGGGGCAGTGTGGGATTCCCCCACTTTTCAGAGTGGGAAGATAGTGAGTTTTTTTAAAATCTGAAAATAAGGAGTAAAAATGATTTTATAAAGTGATTCTTATAAGTTACAGTGCTTTAATCTTTTGTGAAATTTGTTGACACCAATTGCTTTCCCTATTCTATATGGTAGCTTGAATCTATTTTCCTTAACAAAAGAATATGTGTAGATTAATTAGATACTTGACCCTCAATATAAAAACTGTGTTCTATCCCAGATTTAAAGGAGGAGGTATTAAGCATTGGCAAAGAACAGGAAATGGGTTTCTAACAGGTACAGGAGAAAAGGATGGTGTTGCCTGTCAAAAAGGAGTTATGGCCTCATTGGTGGGTTGAGATATACACGCATGGAATGCTTAGTGAACCAGGCAGTGTTATTTATAATCATATATGCATTTATTTTTAATCTCTACCCTGTGTATTCCCTACAGGATTTGTGTCTGTTTGTGAATGTGTATGCATAGTCAGGGTGTAAATCAGTTTATAATGAGGTCCCTTGTAAGAGCATTAGCTGGGAAGGGCTGAAGCAGGCAGCCAAGTCAGCTGGAAGGCTTCCCAGAGCAGGAGCCTCCAGGATGGGGCTGAGTTGTATGGCGAGGGGCCGGGGGCATTCTAGGTGAGGAAGGCGCATGAGCAAACTAGCACATGCTCCAAAGGATGTGTATCTTGTAATAGCGGTGGGGTTGGGCACCTGCCAATGTTTTTGACTCTCCAGCATCTGAGTTCTCATTCTGGTTTGGGGAATTCCTTACTTCCCCAGCTTTGCTGGGAGGCAGAGCTCTCCTCTTACTGAGAACCAGGGCAGTATCTGGTGCTGCAGGCACGGTGTGTGTGTGTGTGTGTGTGGGTGTTGCATTGTCTGCTGTGATTTGGGGCATTATTCCTGGCTGCTGGACATTTGGGGAGCCAGCCAGTGAGCTTTTAAAACAACTTTCTTCTGTTTAATCAGAATGGATGTGTGTAACTTGCAAACCATAGCCCTGATAGAAATAGATACTCCTCACTGGGCACTATCCTCTGTGCCAAAAAAGTTCCACGTGCTTTATGAACATAAGCTCATTCAAGTATCACCACAACTGTGAAAAGAGCTAACATAGCTATTCCTCAATTCACAGGTGAAAAAATGGAGCTTGAGATTCCGAGAAGTTTAGATTTTGCCCAAGGTCATACAGGCAACAAGCAGAGAGCTGGGACGGGATCCAGGTTTTTCTGACACGGAGACTGTGATGTTAACCTCGATGCTTGTCTCCCACTCTCCGAGGAGAGCAGATCATAAATTTTAACTACGTGTATGTATTTTCAAGCACTTTATTATGAAAGCATTTTTCTCAGAACACAGCTGAAGAAGGATTTGGTGCTCTTTCTAAAATAGGGTTTGACAGTTGTAGATTGTCATTGGTTTGAACATGGAATTAGGGGTGAGGTCTTCTCACTCTTGGCCTGCTTTTCTTTGCTATCTTTGGTGTTGGGTAAAGGCAGACAGTACATCCTGAAGACTCTACCTGTTTCGAGGAGGGAGAGTGATGAGGGTGGAAGTGGGGGAGAAAGCAGCTCATCACAGGACTCTGTCAGGAGTTCTGCTTGCCAGTCGCATCATTAAGTTTTTACAACCCCTAGAGCAATCTTTACCAATTTATTTTGCCCGGAGCAGTTTATACACAAATAGCTGCATGGCTAAACCTCCCCTACTCCCCACTTCATCAGGTCTCTACTCGAGTGTCTTATCAGAGAGGTCTTCTCTTCCCATCTCTAATAATCCAACCAACCTCTCCTCTCCCATTCTCTTAACCCACTTAATTTATTTTCATAGCATTTCTCACCATCTGACAGATTATAAATATTTGCTTACTTTCTGTCTCCTTGCCACTAGAATGTAAGCTTCATGAGAGCAGGCACTTTGTTTTGTTCCCTGCAGAATCCCCAGGATTTAGAAGGTACCCATTACATATTAGATGCTCAATAAATTCTTTTGAGTAAATGAATGAATGTGAGGAAACTGAGGTGCAAAGAGTTTTAGATAACTTGCCTAAGATTTCATGAAAAATACAGAAACCACGTATCAAATTCCGGTTAATGTGACTAGAATCCCTCATGTGCCCCCTTCACTAAGACCCCTCTTTCTGGAAAAAATGCCTATATTTGCAAAGGATTGGAATAAGAGACATGTTACGGGATTTTAGTTGGAAAAATAAAAATCTTAAGTAGCTAGCCCAACTTGCCCTTTTTACAAATGAGGAAGTAACCATGATCCATTGAGGTTAGATGACTTGATCAAAGTAATATAACTATTTCCTGATGGAGGAAAAACCAGAATCAAGACACCCAATCTCCCGGTTCAGTCGTATCCCTCTGCCACCCTCTTACCTTCGCTTCCTTCTAGATCAGTGGTTCTCAACCTGTGGGTCGCGACCCCTTTGGGGGTTGAACGACCCTTTCACAGGGGTCGCCTAAGACCATTGGAAAACACATATATAATTACATATTGTTTTTGTGATTAATCACTATGCTTTAATTATATTCAATTTGTAACAATGAAAATACACCCTGCATATCAGATATTTACATTACGATTCATAACAGTAGCAAAATTACAGTTATGAAGTAGCAACAAAAATAATTTTATGGTTGGGGGTCACCACAACATGAGGAACTGTACTAAAGGGTCGCGGCATTAGGAAGGTTGAGAACCACTGTTCTAGATAAAGTGAGCCCTATTTTGATGCAGAATTTAGATGTTAATCATTGGCGATGGGTTTGAAATAGTGGGTCCTTTTATTTTAATGCCATAATATTGATGCAGGAAAGCAGAAACTGAAAACCAGGTGCCCACAAGGACCATCCGGTAGCATAATATCCAGATAGCACTGGTGGGAACTATGGCAAACTGGAAGTACGGCTGACCCTCAAACAGGGAGTTGGGGCGTCGGCCACCTGCACAGTTGAAAATCCACTGATAACTTGTCAGCCCTCCTCATATGTGGATTCCCAACTGGGGTTGGAAAATGATATTCCCTGTGCATAGGGCCCAGCCCCATGGCACCTGCTAACTGCCCAGAAGGACATGTTGCAAGAGAAAAATGTGGGAAACCAGTCTAAAAATGTTTGAAGCACCCTGCTGGACAAACATGCATTTCTGCCAGCCAGATCTAGCCTGAAGGTTCCTAGTTTGTGACGTCTCAAAGTCTTTTTTATTTTTAAATATATTTTATTGATTTTTCACAGACAGGAAGGGAGAGGGATAGAGAGTTAAAAACATCGATGAGAGAGAAACATCGATCAGCTGCCTCCTGCACACCTCCTACTGGGGATGTGCCCGCAACCAAGGTACATGCCCTTGACCTGAATCGAACCTGGGACCCTTCAGTCCACAGGCCGACGCTCTCTCCACTGTGCCAAACCAGTTAGGGCTGTCTCAAAGTCTTTATATGAACAGCCCCATTCTTTCCAAAGGAGTTATTTTCAAAAGGTGAGAATATGTTGGCAAATATATGAAGTTGTAACACTGTGGTTAATCGTTCCTTAGACCAGCTGAAGGATCAGTGGGTTAGGCTCTCAAAGTTCACAGAGGGAAAATAATGATCAATAAAAGAGTATTTATTGCCTGTCTTTATTGCCCTGGTGATAAAGTTGGAGAGTAATGTGTTTTCTCTGTCATAATACCATCTGTCCTAATGGAGGGTAGTTGGTTATGCTCTTTACCGGCTGGGACACAGAAACCTTTTTAGAGATTTGGTGCAGCAACTAACTACCTGTATGTCACTGGGCAAGTCATCCAGTTTTTCTACCTTGCCAGATTCACATTTGAATAATTAAGGGCTGGACTTTATGATACCTAGGAAACTAAGGATGCAGAGGGTTTCGTGCTGAACTTGAACCCAGTTCTTTGGCTCTTAAAAAATAAAGCCTGTGTTAGAGGAAGACAGATTGGAGTGCCTGCATGTATCACTTATGTCTTTAGCACATTGGTAATTACAGTGGATTTACTGCCCTTTCTCTCCTGGGCCAGCTGTGAAGCTCAGACCTGTTACCAATGAATTGACTTAGTGATCCTTAGGTTCATTCCAGCTCTATCTCCATTATAACTCGACTCTTTCTGAGGACAGGTTTCAAATGCTTTTCTCCTGTAGAGACTGAAGCATGGGGTCTGGGACCACTGGGCCTGGGTTGTGTCCTGGCTTCCCTGGTCCTGTTGATTTCTTTCTCTGAGCCTCAGTCTCCTCATCCTTAAACTGGGGCTAATAGTGGTACTACCTCGCCTTGTTGTGATCACTGTTCCTGGCAAATTATCAAGTGCTCCTTTTATTCTTATAATGCAGTCACTGTGTGGCGTAGATAATGAAAATTTAATTAGCTTTTACATTTGAAATACAGCATGAGAATTTCCCCCCTTTCCCAGCAGATTCGGGGCTTTTAAATTTCTCTGTAGGAACCGAAGATGTGTTGGGAATAAAAGTTGGCAGGGTTAGTGTGCCTCTGTGTTTGAATGGTACCATGTGATAAAGACGCAGAGGTAAAGACAAATGAATCGTGTGTAAGATGGGTGTGAGCTGTGGGTATCCTGATGTTAACTGAAGAGCTCCCTGGCTATGTGGGTGGTAGATGTGCCTGTGAGCCCGTGCACATTGGACCAGAAAGAAGGCCTGCACAGGTGGGTTTGCTATCACTCAGAGGGGACCATCTGATGCAGCTTCCTGTGGAGGGAAGCATTCATTGCAGGAGATGCTTTAGTAGCTTTCACATGCTAATGTGAAGGGCATCTGCTCTGGAAGAACAAACCACCTCTCCAGATCCATCTTGGAGCATCATTTAAGGCAAGAGGATGGCAATAGACAAATTGCACTCTCTTCAGAAGGAGAGGGTGGGTTTACACTGTGTTCCGAGAAGTAGGCATGGTGCCCTGATGGCCATTCAGCGGGGCTCCTGCTGCTGAAAGAGCAGCCTGTCCTTGTCTGTCTGCTGCGCTTTCATCTCCTGCCATATTTGTATTCCTGTGCATGCTCCCCACATGAAAGCACAGCGTGCTATTCCCAGCTCTGCTGCTGTGACCTGCGGTAAGACCAAATTCTAAAAAATATTTTAAGGCTTTTACACGGAATGCTAATGCTGCACAGTGGTATTTAATCATTTGGCATCTGGCCAGAAGCATTCAGAAGCAGGTCTCGCCCCTCAGGGAGCAGCCACCTGCACAGGTCGTGGGAGGGGCTCTTGGTTATGAGGCCTCAGCCTCCTGGGTGTGTTCCCGGGTGTGTGCGTGGCAACCCAGGCAGGGCCGTCAGTGTCACCTGGGAGACAGGGCACAGAAGACGGCTCGGAAATCAGCTCTGCGTAGCTGTTGGATTCTCAACAAAACTTCAGGAAAGTTGTTCACTGGGTGAGTTGGTGGGATGAGGCAGTTGCAATGGGCTGAGGGTGGGGAATGGAACACTCTTCATGTTATTGTCAGGAAGTCTTTGGAGGCAAAAAGTGAATCTCACCTTTTGCCAGTTTAATCATAGCCAGTCTCAGCTGGAGAATCTGAGGAGAGAATGTCTTGTTCTCTAGCTCTCTTATCATGCAGCTGGGTAGACTGGTGCGCAGGTAAGGTGCCTGCCTGGGGAAGCCAGCCTAGAACCCAGGCCTTCTGATTCTCTCTTGGTTCTGCTGCCCTCTGCCCAGCAAGTAGTGGCCACCAAGTTTCCATTTGATTCTTCCTCTGCTCCCATCAAATTTGCTTTTCAACAAATGAATTTGTTGTTCAGCATCCTTGAATATTCAGGAACATTAATATGAGTTTATTTTAAACATAAATAGAAGTTTTATTTTTATTAAAATAAAGTACTCCGATTTCTTTTTATTTTTTAATTGAATTTATTGGATTGACATTGGTTAATAAAATTATATAAGTTTCCGGTAGACAGTTCTATAATAAATTATCTGTATATTGTACTGTGCATTCACCACCCCAAGTCAAGTCTCCTTCCGTCACCATTTATCCCCACTGTACCCTCTTCTACCTCCTCCCACCACCTTTCCCTTTGGTAATCACCATATTGCTGTCTGTGTCTGAAAAAAAAGTTCTTTTGTTGTTTTTTTGCTTAATCCCTTCAGATTTTTTTTACCAAGCTCCCAATCCCCCTTCCCTTCTGACAGCTGTCAGTCTGTTCTCTATCTCTGAGTCTGTTTCTATTTTGTTTGCAAGTTTATTTAAGTTCACTAGATTTCACATATGAGTGAAATCATATGGTACTTGTCTTTCTCTGACTGGCTTGTTTCACTTAACATAATGCTCTCCAGGTCCATCCATGCCGCCTCAAAAGGTAAGGTTTCCTTCTTTTTTATGGCTGAGCAGTGTTCTGTTGTGTAAATGTACCATAATTTCTTTTTTATCCAGTCATCTACTCATGGGCACTTGGGTGATTCCAAATTTTGACTATTGTAAATAATGCTGCAACAAGCGTAGGTGTACATATGTTCTTTCAAATTAATGTTTAAATGAAAGTGTTTTGTTTTTTAATCCTCGCCCGAGGATATGTTTTTATTGATTTTAGAGAGAGAGGAAGGGAGAGAGAGAAACATTGCTCTGTTGCTTCCCACACACCCCCAACCAGGGTCATACCTGAAATCTTTTGGTTTATGGGATGACGCTCCAACCAACTGAGCTACTGGCCAGGGCTAAATGGAAGTTCTTTAGAGCTTAAATATGGATGAAAGAACCATTATTTTCCAAGAGTTTGTTTCCTTTGTTTTTTCCTCCTTTTCTTCTTGGTTCAGTTTTTATTTAATGTCCTTTAAAAAAAAGAGAGCCATTGTTTACCTTTATGATGATTCTTTTTTAAATTCCAAGCATGAAACCTCTTCCTCCTGCCCCACAGATTCTTTTATCCTGTTTAAGCTGCTTTCCTGTGAGCTCCTCGCCACTCCCTATATGGGTGGATGACTTCTAAAATTATCCTCCCTCCAGGCGGTACCTGTGTCAAGAGCTGCTGATCTTGAGTGTATGTAGGAGACACTTGGGAATTGTGGGCAAATGAAGACTGGGATACAGCAGATCTGGGAAGGGGTCTGAGATTCTGCCTCTTGATGCCAGTGCTGCTGGTCCTGGGAACACATTGCACCTGGAGGACCATTGATTAAGGCACAGAGATAGACAAATGAATCTCACGGAAGATGGTGTGAGCTGTGGGTATCCTGATGTCATTCAGGAGTCTCCCACTTATTTTAAATTCAGCAGGTCCAAACTGAGCTCATCACTTTCGAGGCTTGCCTTTTATATTATCTTACTTTATTTTATTTGGGTAGCACTAGTGTAAAACAATTTACTGTCACAGTCAAAACCACTCAGGAAGATTTCCTGCCATGGCCCAATTGTGCTAAGAATCTGTCAATTATTTAATGAGTTGGGTGACATTGTCAATTGCTATGCGTTATTGATTGGAAAATAAAAATCATTTTTTTTTTTTTTTTTTTTTTTTTTTTTTTTTTAAATATATTTTATTGATTTTCTACAGAGAGGAAGGGAGAGAGACAGAGAGTGAGAAACATCGATCAGCTGCCTCCTGCACATCCCCCACTGGGGACGTGCCCGCAACCCAGGCACATGCCCCTGACCGGAATCGAACCTGGGACCCTCCAGTCCGCAGGCCGACGCTCCATCCACTGAGCCAAACCGGTTTTGGCAAAATAAAAATCATTTATGTGAAGACACTACAATTGAATCCAGTTCAAGTTGTAGTGCCTTGTGAGACAATTCTTTCCATTCCTGGTGAACTAGCAAACTGAGTCTTAGGGACCTTACCATATGCCACCTATACATTTATGTCGCTTATAAATATATAATTCAAAATGTTTTTTTTTTCTATTTCTCTTTACCATGCCCTAGGGAGTAATAAGAAATGGAAAGTGAGAAATTGTAGTATAAAATTTGCTCCCTGGCCTCAAGCCTACTGCCCACATAATTTCTCACTACTGTTTCTGCTTTAAAAATCTTATACACTGCATACACATCATCATGAAAACCATCTGCTTAATTAATTTTTCAGTGTTTAAAGCGTATGACTTTAAAAGTTTTTAATGTAAACTTGAGATGCTGAAAGCAGTTGTTTTTCGAATTTTCTGTATTCATAGATTCCTTTTCCTGCTTAAATGGATTTCCAAATAACAAACAAATCCCTACCTCACCTTAATTTCTCCTTCTTTGAAAAATGCAACACTAAGGTGAAGTGGCAAGTTAAATGAAGGCTTTATAGGTGAAAATCAATGTGTATAGATTAGACTTACATAATTTTTAGAACTGGAAGAGACGAGGTATTATCCTCCTTTTTGTAGGGTGAATTATCTGTCACGTGTACACAACGCACAGTAGAGCTGGAGACGGCCCAAGTTCTCTTGTCTCCCAGTAGAATTTTCTTTTCTTCACTATCGGGTGATAATCACCTAGAAAATATTCTTTCTTGGGACATTAATATGCAGTACAAATGACGACAGTACTTCAGGTGTGATTAAGAACCTATTGGAGATAAGGTGAGGGTACATGTACTATGATTCATGGAGAGCAGCCGAAAGTGAGAGCTAGGTGAGCACCTAGAAGGTAGCCAGTAAGTGTCGGTCTTGCTTTCCTCCTCTGTACTCACTCCATAGCTTATTGCCATTCACTGATTAGAGTGTAAAATGGCACAATGAATTATGCAAAGCTAGTTTTGCAGGAGGGGCTGTCTTGTAGTCTAATGCAGTGCAGATGGAAAGATCCTCTTTTAATCATTGTTCTCACAATACTTGGAAGCTTTTTGAGGAATAAGCACTCAGAAGTGAAAGTGAATGGCCTTCAGCAGTAAATGAATTCCTTTTGCAGGGAGGAACTGAAATCTATTTATGATGCAGATGGCTGCCCTGTGTTTGAATGCTCATCCTTGTCATCTGAGATGCATACTTAGAAACAGAATGTCTCTTGAAATAGTTGGGCTTTAGATGGTTCCACTGGAGAAATTACTTCTGCCCAGGCTAGCCCAACAAGTATTATTATTCTTCAGAAATGGTGACAAGTATTTAAACGCCAATTCATTCCAATCATGAAAATATGTAAATTGCCCCTCTCTCCCTCTCTCTCTCTCTGTCTCTGATCCTTAGTTGCTACTGAGGAGACTGAATTAGTTAGCATCCCCTTACTTTTATTAGCATAATATTAATGCAAATGATCGGCAAAGGCTTTTTTAAAAAGAAGGCAGAACCATAGGAAACAATAATAGTGCTCATTTCTTTAGTGAGGAAGAAAAAGCATTTATGATTAGGTTTCTAACTTTGGTGTCTGTGCCAAGGACCACCCACGAGGGCCTAAACAGGTACTTGTTTTTAAAATGAACATCAGCCTGGACGGTTCACTTGCAGAGCCAATCCAAAAAAGATCCAAAGGGAAAATTTCAAACCAAAGATTATATGCTATTACCTGTAGGTAGTTCCTCATAATTCAGATGCTATTAAGAATGTGTACTCATGCCAAAACTGGTTTGGCTCAGTGGATAGAGCGTTGGCCTGAGGACCGAAGGGTCCCAGGTTCGATTCCGGTCAAGGGCATGTACCTGGGTTGTGGGCACATCCCCAGTGGGAGGTGTGCAGGAGGCAGCTGATCAATGTTTCTCTCTCATCGATGTTTCTAACTCTCTATCTCTCTCCCTTCCTCTCTGTAAAAAATCAATAAAATATATTTAAAAAAAAAAGAATGTGTACTCATAGGATATATATATATATATATATATATATATATATATATATATATATTAGTCTATATTTCCAAGGCACCACTTTGTAAAATATAGAAGGAAAAATAAAGGACTGACAGTCATTGGCCAATTCAAGGTATAGCAAAGAACTGACTTAAAGCTCTTCCCAGCAAAGGGGTTGATATAAATAGGACACTGATTAATTCTTTATTTGCTCAGAGGAAATGGACTTAAATTAGAGGAAAGTAAAGCTGAATCAAATAACAGGAAGACATTGTTGGCTCTGGAGAGAGCTTTATAAAATTAGGATGAGGTATAGCAAGGGCCTGCAATCTCCCTTCTAAACCTCTCACGGGGCTGCAAACATTTGTTACACTTTCTGGCATCTGTGCCTGCCTCTGTTTCATGGAAGTGAGCACTGTAGCGCCTGCTGTCTGTACTACCCACATAGCATGAAGCCAGTGCTGCCGTGTATTGTTATTTTCCTACATGATTTATCTCCATTACAATATGGACTTTCGGGGATCAGAGGTGAAGACCTGTGCTTCTTTGGACCTTGGACATCAGCACGTTTTGTACCTCATAGTTAATGAGGAGTCAATATTTGTTGAATGAATGTATGAATCACAACTTAGTTATCTGTTTATTATTAACAAGCAAGAACCCAAGCTCCGTAGCATCACCCCACCAAAACATTTGATGTATGGAGTGCACTCCAACTCCCAGGGTCTTTCCAGTGTCCGTTTCATTACCTGAAATGGAAAATATACTTCCTTATGTGGATTCATTTGATTGTGAAACCATAACCACAATGATTTAAAAAAAAACCAAAACTGACAACATTTTGACCAACATCCATAAAGGAGGAAGACTAACGAATCAATGTGGAGATTGTTGTTCAGTGAAACTTTCTATGCACAAAGCTATTGGACTAAGAAATTAACATTCCTGTTTTAGATTGGTTGGCATATACTTAAGAGTTTCACAAATATAAAAGTTATGTATTTTACTTTATAGAACCAGCTTCAGCAGATAACTAAAGTCCTTTATCAGATGGGGACCCTTAATAGTTAGCTCTCAAACATTGAAGTTAAAAAAATCAAACAAGAAAACAAAGAAAAGAAAAAAGTTTTTAGTCTTGGATCTTTACTGCAGAGTATCTGACAATCTGGGTCTTTCTGAAGAGTTATCCTGGCAAAACAGTAAAGGAAGTTCATCTTTGATGCCATCACCCCCCTGATTACCATGGCTTTGGTACCCACTGCACAAATGTGGCCTTCTGCCCTGGGGTACCACATTCTCCTAATCCCTTCTCCTTTTAGAATTTAAATTTAGACTCTGTTCTTGTTTCTAGAGGCTCTCTTCTCTTTTCAACAGCCCATTGGCTAATATTTTCTGCAGTGTTAGCTTCCTGAGACAACAGTTCTTTCTTCTACGTGTCTTTGCTGGTAAGGAGAAGGGTAGGGGGATCAGACCTACCTGGAATGTGAGGTCCCAGTAGTCTTGGCCAGTGCAGAATGTGGGGCTCAGAAAGGTGATCCAGCAGGTTTTGTTAAGGCGGGGGGGGGGGGGGGGGGGGAGAAGAAATCAAACAACCGGATTGTTTCTTTGGTGGGTAATGGGCGGAAAGGAGAATCAAGGTATGGAGCAATGGAAAGGGAGGAGAGAACTAGAGGTGTGGCAAAGGATGACTAGAGGTGGAAATCTTTGAGTTGGCTATTGATTAAGCATTGGCTTTTTATAGAGTGCTAATAGCCTTGGCTGTGGATAAGGAGGAAACTCTCAAGGTCATTAACTGCATGTGGACTTCTTAGCCTGTTTCAATTCCCACATGGAATGGCATTTTGGGACCAAATGCCCTATTGCTTCTGGATACATGAGAATTTTGCTGTCCCATGTAAGCAGCAGGTGAACAATAGGCTAGCATAAGCTTGGTAGTGAGCCTGAGACTTAAACGGTGTCGGGTGAATTTCCCGCCAAAATATAAGATGGCGCGGGCAATTATTTAGGTTTCCCGCGCTTAAAGCAAATAAAAATAATACTAACTGAAAATAGCGGTACTCCGATAGATATCTGATATAAAAAAATAATTATTATGCGAACACTTTGCGGAACGATTTTATTTTATTTGGTTAAAAAATTCTATATGAATGTCTTTATCACAATATATTTAAATATCCGCAAATCTATATGAACCGAGTTAAGACGGCTCCCGCGGAGTACGCGCAATTCACGCGAGCCAACTTAACTCGTTTCCCGCAATCCAAGTGTTAAGGGTTCCTAAGGTGACCCGGATAGGTATTAAACTGGGAAAGTTACAGAACCTTCCGGTTTGGGAGATTTAATCCTTCTGGAACTTGATTGGCTGTGGGTGGCATTTGCCAGAGCTCCATGTGTCCATGACTGTGCTAGAGTATGTGGTAATGCTAAGGAATAGCCTTAGTTATCTTTACTTATTAAATTATTTTTCCTTTGCTGTCTGCATTTGCTCCCTCACCCACTGCAGGTTTTCACGATTTCTTTCCATATAACGCTTGCCCATGCCTCGTGGTCACTGCCTTGTGAGTCCTGGTCCTATCCTCTGAGCAGAGAGTCTGACTTTTGCCAAAAACACTTATTTTTGTGGGATTTTTATTTTGTTTTGTTTTTCCCCTTCAAATGTTAATCTTAAAGTCCTCACCCACAAGCAGTATTTTTCAATTGGAAATTGCCTTTAGTTTCCCATATTCTTTTTTTCTATTTCATGTATCTTTTAGGCTACTTGCATTCCCATCTGTGTCGTGTTGGGTCAGCTCAGATTCTAAAACAAAGCAAAAAAGCAGCCTTAGATAATCTCATTTAAAAAGGAAAAAACTATCCTGTAATATCCACATATTCTACTTTGTTACCGACTTGCTGAAGACATGTAGAGGAAAATATTATGGGTGAATTGTTTCTAAGCTTGACTAAATTATTTGATTAGCTGGAAATTATTTCTCCACCCTCTCCATCTTCTCCATAGAGCTGACTTTTAGCACCTGGCCTATAAAATGCTCTCTGGCCTTCAGTCCTTATCGCTGGAGCGTTATAGTGTTTGAAAGTCATGTGGAGCTCTCCATGGAATTACACTTTGCAGTCCACGTGAACCAGCTTTCTCTTTTTCTACCCAGGACTTGCCAGGCTGTCGTTGCTGCTTCCAATTGTTTTACTGTTATATTCACTGGCATTACTTTGAAATAATCTATCTATATAAAAGCCTAAGTGACCATCACAACTGAACAGATGACTGAACAGGCTGCGTGGGGCGAACAGGCCAGCAGGGGGTTAGTGAGGGACGACCAAATGACTGAGCAGCAGGCTGCAAAGATGGTGGCGCCCAAAGCCAATAAGGAGGGAATATGCTAATTCACTGCCATGCCCTCAAAGATGGCAGTGCCCACAGTCACAAGATGACTGGCAGGGGAGGGCAGTTGGGGGCAACCAGGCCTGCAGGGGAGGGCAGTTAGGGGCAACCAGGCTGGCAGGGGAGGGCAGTTGGGGGTGACCAGGCCAGCAGGGGAGCAGTTAGGCGTCGATCAGGCTGGCAGGGAGTGGTTAGGGGGTTATCAGGCTGGCAGGAAGGTAGGTGAGCAGTTAGGAGCCAGCAGTCCTGGATTGTGAGAGGGATGTCTGACTGCCAGTTTAGGCCCGATCCTGTGGAGCCTAAACCAGCAGTCGGACATTCCCTGAGGGGTCCCAGATTGGAGAGGGTGCAGGCTGGGCTAAGGGACAACTCCCCCACCCCCAGTGCATGAATTTCATGCACTGGGCCTCTAGTGTTTAAACATCTTCTCTCTTTTCATTAATATCCTTGAAACACAGATATCCTTTCACTTTTAATGTTGTCTTCCACTGTTTATCTGGCTGGTGGAAGGTTGTTTTTATGCCTCTATAGCCTCACTGATATGGGGGATGATTTCTCTGCTTATTGCAATAAATAGTCACAAAGAACTAAGAAGAGTCTGGTAATAATGTCCCCATCTCTTCCATAATATGCGCACTTACTTAGCTTTAGGTATTACCAAAAGGTTTTTTTCACCTAATTTTGCCTGTTGTCCATGTTTTTATTAGCATAGAAAAGTTGGTGTTAATATGTATATAAAAGTCTTATGAAATGGCAAGAAATTTGCCCACCGGAAATAAGTAAAACCATTATTATATCCAGTACTATTCCAAAATTAAGTTAAAAGATATGTTTATATTTTGTGTGTGATATTGACAAATATTCTGTTAGAACCCATATGATAGCAGACACTATGAATCAATAGCAACTTCATGAACTGGGGGGATGTCAGAAAATTGTAATTTGTCAACTTGTATTCAGTCAGCACCTCAAATGAAATTCCTGGCCAACAGTTAAACATCTATTCTGGGTTCCAGATCTTGAAGTATGTTACATTTAATATGTGAGAGAGTTGCACACTGGTGGGCAAAAATTTATCTGTTTGTATTAATGTGGGTCTAAGGCATATTGGTCAATTGTAATAATGAGATTCCAAACTAATAGAAGGCAGGACAGGGGACTTTGAACGATGGGTTCAAATATGGGTTCAGAGAAGATGGAAAGTCTCTTGGTCTTCATTAGTGAATCCTTTTTTTCACTTCACCTCTGAAAACGTGTTGAGAACTTTGATTCCTCAGGAAGAACAGAGGAGCACAGATTGCAATGGAAAAGGCAAAAAATGTGACTTGTCAAGAGCAATAAAAGTAAATGGATAAAAGCTTGGCAAAAATTTTGGATGCTGATAACTACTACCTTTGAAGCCTGATGACTTTGTGAAACAAGAACCAGGTAAAGCCAGTTGTGATGAGGAAGCTGGACTCCAGCTCAGGAAAGAACAACCTTACTAATGGATCAGTGAGTGCAAACCCAGGAGGACTGTGGGAAACTGCAGGGAGAGTGGAGGATCTCAGGATGGGTTAGGGAGGCAACCTCCAATTACTGGTCTGAACCTATGGAAATGATTGAGCAGGGGATGAGGTGGAGGCGAAGGGGTAGTAGTGGCAGTGAGAGAGGAAGTGAAATTTTACTGAGGAAGGAATGGTATACCACAGCAGGGCCTGAAGCGTGTTAGAGGTGATACTAAAGGAGAGGTCATGACCCAGAGGCCCATGCTGGACAGTTGTCTGGGCCACTAGTTCAGTGAGGAACTGGAAAATTCCACCTCTACCTGGTGTTAGTGTCATGTATGGTCTATCTCCTGGTAAACATTTGAATAGCTTGGTTGAATAGACATCTCAGGTAAGGTGCTCAATATATAGTAGGCATCCAACAAAGAGTTTAAAATTTGTTTTAGAGATTGAGTTGACCCGATGGAACCAGGGAATTCATCTTAACAAACTGTATGCCAGTGCTTATTTGTGACTTAATATTAGATACAATCTGATATGAAATCAGCCCTTTCTTTTGTATTTTTCTACTCCCTGATAAGGAAGTTTGCTTTCAAACTAAGCGCCCAGTAGTTACAGATGCATAGAACAATTACTTATTAATAACCTTTTAGGGCTTCCTGATAATTGATTTCTCTACTGTCTACTTTTCATGTTCCTGTATTATTCGTTTATAATTTTGTGAAAGTAAATTAAAAACAAAACAAAACAACAACAACAAAAAAACCGTTAGAAATTAAGTGGAGGTTGTTGTTTTTGAGGCAGCAATGATTAATTGAGCAGTCCCCAAGCATCTGTTGTGGCAAGACCTTTGCTGAATCTGGGGATACCATATGAAAAACACCAGCCCCAAGGAACACATGATTTAGGGGTGGAGAGACAAGTGTGAATATGAGCACAGGATGTGGTGAGGGCTATGGAGAGACAGAAGAAGGGAGGAAATGTCTTTTTTTATTCCAGCCCCCATGAAGAAAGGTACCAGGTTATGAAATTAAGTAATGACAACTGGGGCACAGATCCACCTGGAGAGCCCAAGCTTGGAATGCAAAGTAGCTGCTGCTGTCTAGTCTCCAGGTAGCTCTCTAACTGACCAGAGCAAGAAATGGAAAGAGTTTGGAGATGAACTGGAAGGTACTGATACCAAAATTGTAGGGTGTTGAGTCCAAGTTCTTGTCTTGAATGAAGTTGCGGACAAAAACAATTAATGGAACCGAAGTTTATTGGGAGAAGCCAGTCCTGTAAAAGGTGCAGCTGGGGTTCCAGGAGCAGGCCAGTGTCCAGAGCTTCCTTTCCATATTACAGTCAGGAGTAGTTTAGTGTCCAAGCTAATAGAAGTCTAATAGTCCATGTGTGAGGCCCACATGGCCATAAGCCACATAGGCACAGGGATGTGCTCCCCCAACACAGGAATGTCAAGTATCCACTGTGCTTTGGGGGGCGAGGGGGGGGATGGAGAGGGGAGAAAGGAAGCAAGTGTGCTTTTAATTTAGGGGGTGGAGACAGCCTTGCTAGCTCCTGATTGGTTATCTGCAAGCTGCCCATCTTAGCAATATCCATACATTTTAAAGCTTATGTCTCCTACACACGCCCAGTTAATAAGTTAGTAACTTCACCTAGTTGGGTTCCCGGTTCTATTTCCCGGCCTGATGGTCCCAATTCCTGACTATGTAGCTTCCCTCCATCTTCTTAGTACAGCGTGTGGGGTGGATACAATTGCTGGTGATCAATGATTACTGCAGTATGGTTCATTAAGCAGTGCCTCCGTGCAGTTGCTGGGCCTTGCCCATGGTGTTCTTGATGTATAAAGCCTGGACATTCTGCTAGTTCTTTTTGAGGAATGACACCAGGAAATTGACCACTATGTGAATGTTGTACACAAGCTCATCATCTATTATTTTCACGTGGCCAATGGCCACTGCCTGATACAGCACCTTCTTCATCTGGAACGTGATCGTGGATTTTATTCCATTGAGTTGGCCACCATGTTCCTGTTATGAGTCAGCAAGGATGAGAGCATACCAAGGTTATTCAGATCTGGGCCCAGGAATTCATGGGATCTGATTGATTAGGGACTCTGAAACCCAAAAGACATCATACTTCTTTGCTAGCTTCTTGACCAGTTTCTTATTCTTGTTGAGTTTCTTCAGCACCTCAATGTCCATGTGGGGATATCCATGGCCTGGCCCCCTCACAGTGCTGCTGCTCCCCTGGAACACATACAGAGGATTTGGGGTGGGGAATGGACCTAAGCCAGATAGTGCCTGAGAAGTGTTTGTCCTTCTGAGGTTCATAGTTCTTCAAGCTAATCTGCAGTCCTCAGTGTCCAGAAAACTTCCAGAGCTTGCGCTGGTTCCCGTGCAGGACCACCTCATAGAGCAGTGGTTCTCAACCTGTGGGTCGCGACCCCTATGGGCGTCAAACGACCCTTTCACAGGGGTCGCCTAAGACCATCGGAAAACACATATATAATTACATATTGTTTTTGTGATTAATCACTATGCTTTAATTATGTTCAATTTGTAACAATGAAATTGGGGGTCACCACAACATGAGGAACTGTATTAAAGGGTCACGGCATTAGGAAGGTTGAGAACCACTGTCATAGAGGGTGTCCCGGGAAACTTTGCTGCTCATGGTTTCTTGTGCCCCCCAAACCGGAAAAGAGTGTGATAGATAATTGAAGTGCATATATGCAAACACAATTGCTTACGCTCTGAACCAGTGTTCCAAGATCTTGACCTTTTATTTAGTGTGTCAAAGCCCCACTGCAGATACTTTCATCCTTTGTTTTGGAAGAAGACTTAACATTCAGATCCCTTGGTTCCCATTCGGCTACTGTTGTCTCCCCAACTGAAGAGGAAGAATGGCCTCATGAGAGAGATTTGGGGAACAAAGGGGATCTCACTTCCACCCAGAACTAGAGCTCTAAAGCAGGAAAGACCTATGTCTGGTGGCCAGTGATAGCCCATAATTTCCCCTTTATGTACCCTGTGTCTATTTCTAAATGGGAAGGGAGTGTTTCCTTGCCTTGACTCCAACTGACTCTCCCATATGCCTTTCCGTCTTGTACCTTGCCTTATTTCTTGCTAATAGACTTGGGTGGTACTCACTGCCTATATCCCTGTTTTGGTGATGTTCTCATATAAATTGGTTTTGCCATAGTTTCTGTAAGAGGGGTAATGCCAAGTTATCAAAGCTATCTCTCAACAGGGTCACTAATGGGCTGCTTCTGTCAGTTTTGCTTAGGCAATGTTATGCTTTTAAGAGGATAATCAGTTCATTTACTCATTGTTTTGCTGTGTGTCAAAATTGGGTGGACACTTTGAACGACTATTAAGTGCTAGAGTGACTTTTATTTTTAAAGAAAAAGAAAGCTGAAAGCAATAATGAATAAGTTGTATTGTCCCCTCCAAATCAAAGGGGTAATGTATGCAAAAAGTAAAAGTAAGATTATATCTTTTTAAACTATAGCAATTGGGTGGGAGAGAAGAGATGTGGAATCCTTCCCGGTTTCTGAAGGGCTGCCTGGTGTGAGGAGAGACCAGTGTGACACTGCTTTCTAATCAACTTCTTACTACCTCCAGGCTTTGTCAGTGCTCTTTCTTCCTGGTTGTAAGAGCCACTTCTAATAATTACTGCTTTCAGCTAAACAATAGTAGGCATTCACTTCCAAGGGGGAAAAATGACTTGGGTCATTCATAGGCTGCAGCTCCTCATAGTCATTCAAATTCAGTGTATTCTGATGGACAGGGCTATTACAGAGTATTAATAGCGGCATCATCCCTTTATGGCAGTGATTACTTCTTTAATATCCCTGCCAAAATGAAAAAAGAAAAATCTACACATCAGAAATTCATGCTTTTTTCCCCCCTCCAGCATAAAGATAATGTAGGTGGAGAAGCAGAGTGAATTTTTAAGATATTTAAAAAATTTTAAACATCTTCAAAACAGTTAAAAAAAACACACAAAACCCTGGTATATTGAAGTTATACTCCAGTGTGAACAAACCATGTCTTAGAAAATGCATTGGAAAAGGTTTCTATGCATTTTAAAGAGGTATGGTATGATGGTTAAATGTATTTTTCTCCAGATAAGTGCAGTGGTCCTTTAAAAGCATTAATTATGGCCTGTCAACAGGATCACTCTGGTTTTTGTTTTGTGAGATACAGACCAGAGAGATTGGAGCATCTAATGCAAAAAGAAAAAAATTAAATTCTCCCCTTTCTAGTCTGTTTGGTATGACCACTGAAGAAGAAATGCAGACTCTAATCTTGGATCTACCATCACTTTGCTGGTGACTTTGGGGAAAATTTAACCCTGGAGCCTCATTATCTCACTTAGAAAATGATGGGATCTGTTTAACTCTCTAGGGTCCAATATCATTCTAAAGTGTACATGTCAATAAATATGACTTTATTTAAAATATACTTGGTCCTTATGGTTGATGATAAGTCATGATCTGAATAAGAAAAAAAAATTTTCACATTAAAACCAGGACAAAACAAAACAACATCTTTTTCAGTCTTCATCTCCCAACCCAATAACTTCTTTTCCTGCATTGGAAATAAATGTAGGATGAGGAGCATGAAAGAAAGTATCTCTTTAAGAAAGGATCTTGTAGGAAAACAGACAAAACCAAGTCTTAGCATCAAAGTACTTCAAGAAAGCAGACTGTGGGTCACAGAAATGCCTCTGGCAGAGGCAGAACCAGGAGACAGACTGGCTGTGAAGTATAGCAACAGGCCTCTTGATAGAGTGGATACATACAAAAAGCAGGGGCTGGGCCAGATGGCTCAAAGAAATGTCATAGCTCCAAATAAATTCCTTGAGATGGTTGTATGAAGAGGTATGGATGACAAAGGAGCATTAAGGAAAATACACATTTTCAGATGCACTGGCCAAAAGGAGAAGCTTAGAGAGAACTTCTTCCTCTTATACTGGATGGATAAAAGCAAATGATAAAAGACGTTGGCAAGGCAGGGGTTTTCAATGACGTTTTTATTATTTCTCATTGTAGTATAAGTTAAATATGGATATAGCATTGGAATAAGTCCCAGTTTTGATGAAAGGCTGTAAAACGAAGCTAAAATAAACAAAGAAGTAGGTCAAGAGTCACTAGGAAAGCATGTCTGTTTCTTTCAGTAAGGCTTTCTGGAGTGTTGCCCACAGATTTAAAAAGTGCTTTTTAGAAGTGCATTAGGTGTTGTTTTTTGAGAACTCCTAGAGCAGCAGTTTTCAAAGTGTGGTCCAGGAACACCTTGGGGTCTCAAGACCCTTTCAGGGGTCTAGGAGATCAAAACGATTTTCATAGCGACACCAAGGCGTTATTGGCCCTTCTCACTCTCGTTCTCTCATAAGAATACAGTGGAGTTTGGCAGAGGCTACATGACATGCAATATGGCAAAAGATGGAATGCAGAAGCAGATGTGAAAATCCAGATGTCTTCTATTAAACCAGACGTTAAAGACAGTTTCAAAAATGTGAAACAATGCTACTCATCTCACTATATATATATTTTTGTATGGAATAATATAGATTTTTAAAAAAATGTTAAGATGTTTGTTATTAAATAAATTAGTATTTAATTTTTCCATTTTAATATCTAATAGTATACCTATCAATAGATGTAACTTATATAAGCCAAAGCTCTTTGGGGTTACTTTACATTTTTTAAGTGTGGAGTCCTTGTAAGGTTTAAGAATGGCTGTCCTGGAGGATAAGTAAATCTAAATTTTTTTTTCTTTCTTTTTTTTTTTTGTTGTTAAAGGGCCTGGCCACCAAGGGTAAGCACTGCAGAACCTTCTAGGCAGAGTTTCATTAAACATTTGCCAAGCACCTGCTCAGGGTTAGGGCAGTGGGGATGCAGCTGTGGACACAGGCCTGAGGAGTACAATCCTCCAGCCAAGGCTGAAGGAGGGCTGGGGTCCTCCAGAAAGCAAAACCCACCCAGGGACCCGAGCAGAGCAGGATGCCTCCTCTGAGCCGAAGCCAAAGGTCCCACGACTGAGCGCACACACTTTCCTGGCACATACTGTAACCTCCCAGGAGAAGGGACAAAGTGATAATACTGTGATGTGTTGGAATGCTAGTTGCACAAGATCATGACTCTTGCAGTTACCTAGGAATCAACTTTTTTTTAAGGACGGTGTCTAGTTTTGTCGGTAGTTGTCAAAGATGAGAAATGAGAGAATTTGAAGAGCGGCCATGGGATTAGCACATAGGATTCTGGAGGGGGAGTGAGGGAGATAGAATGTAGAACAATCTTTGGCCAGTAAGTCAGGTGGGGGTGATTGGTAGTTGCCCGAGGTACAGGCTGTGTTTCTTTGATTTCAGCACCATGTGTTGGCTTGGATCTTTTGGAAATATACAGTATTTCTGCTCTGTACTTCATTATGTGTAGCAGATTTTTTTTTATGTTCTTGAACCCAATTTGCAGAATGAACGTGGTATCATATTACACACTTCTAAACACAGAGGAGAGAAAACTAGTTAACTGTCCTCTTACCAGGACAATTTTAAGAAGGGCCAGACTTTTAGTCATTGCCCGCCTGGAGTTCAAAAGTAGAGTATATTCTGAAAAGAAAAGAAGTGACATGACATGTTTATTGATGAAAATAGTAATTAAAGAATGTTCAGTTACATTTTTAGAGAAAATATAAAATGCATGGCATGCTGACATGACCATGGAGGGTCGTCTTATCTCCTCCCTACTCTGCATCCTCTATTATTTAAAAAAAAAAAAAGGTTTTCTTGTAACATTTACCAATGATTAAAAAAAATCAATCTTTCCATGACTCAGTATCTTCTTCAGGTTTTCACAGCAAACCTATTCAGCTTTTGAATCTTATTAAAGTCCAAATATTGAGTGGATTCGTCAGCACTAAGTGATTAGATTTTTGCTTTGTGTCTGTTGTGAAAGCAGGGCTTGATATAGAAGGTGTATTTATGTAACAATGCTGTTGCCCAATGCTCTTGCATTTTTCTGCACATGCTATCTTAATGGAAATTTACTGGAAAGTTCTTGCCAGAATAAACACATTCTTTCAGGAATGAGACTTAATGTAGTTTAAGTTCAACTGCATCTCCTTCCTGTGAGCAGATAAACCAAATTATTTGGCATTAGTCATTATACCTCACACATTCCACAGTACTTGTAGTCTCCCATGTGCTAAGGGTTGTAGAAGATAGGAATAAGATAGACAATCTTTTTTAAAATATATATTTCTTTATTGTTTCAGAGAGGAAGGGAGGAGGAGAGAGAGATAGAAACATCAATGGTGTGAGAGAATCATTGATCGGTTGCCTCCTGCATGCACCCCACTAGAGATTGAGCCCGCAACCCAGGCATGTGCCCTTGGCCAGAATCGAACCTGGGAGCCTTCAGTCTGCAGGCTGATGCTCTATCCTCTGAGCCAAGCCAGGTAGGGCAAGGTAGACAATCTATGTTACAGTGAAAGATAAAACAAAAGCAAGGATAAGGTCCCTATTGGACATGAAATAAACCCAAAATTAATGTGGCAGACATTCTGTAAATTACCTTTAGCTACCTCGATAGAACAGAATTAAGGAATATGAGTGACGCATAAAGTTCAGCTGATGATCACAGAAATTTAAAAACAATTATTTGTTTTAAAGAGCATGAGAGAGCTTTCTCATTCACATTTTCATTCAAGAAGCAGTGTGAACGCTCAAATGAGAACAGTGACTTTATCGAGGCCACTTGGGTGAGAGAAGGGGAAGAGGCTGGGATACAGGGATGTAAACAGGACGGTTGGGGCAGGAAGGGAGGAAGTGGTCCTTGAATTAAGGGATGGGGGAGGCAAACAATGGACAATAGAGACTGGAGGAAAGAGATTCACAGAAAACATGCCCAGACTTCCTCCTGTTGGCCCTCGTCCTAACACTCATCCATCACCACCCTCCATGGCTTCTGAGCTGAGATTATAGTGATTGTTCATTAATGCAACCAGTGCATAATCACGGCAGAGAGAACCATCTCTCAAGGAATAAAACTAGACTATTAGTGTATTATATGTAAGTAGTCCGTTATAGTGCATTTATTTGCATCAATAGGCAATTAAATTCTTTGACTTTTTCTAAGAAACCGTTCAAATTTAATGGGTGTGTAGCTTTGATTAGAGTTTAGTGTCCCCTCTCTCCCTTATGTAGTATTAAATCTGACTATTTAAAATAATTATAGGAAAGGCCAGTTTAAATGTAAAACTGTTCACACTCTATTAAAGAATTTCATTTTATTGCATTTCTTTTTATTTTCTGTATGTGCAGTACGTAAAACCAGTCTAGCAAAGTATTGCTTCCTAACATCATCTTGGGAGATAAAAGAGCAATATGAAATTAGAATAACAAAACACCAGTTTACCAATTATTGTCCCCACTCAAATTGTACTTTTTAAAAATGATTGAATATAAAGGACAGGCACCATAAATGATAATTTTCCTCTTTTAAGTAATTAGGCTTTGTCCCTTTATCTCAATATAAGTAGTATGAAACAGGAATTTAAAATTTCTGTTATATGTGGGTTTTTATTATAAGGTCCTTTAATTAAATTTTAGTAGAAGGTGACATGTGAATTATAAAGAAAAATATAGTTAACTTAAAGTCATAAAAATACCTTTACTTATTCAATTTATCCTTTTCTCCATAGATGATATTTGAAATAAATGTTTAAGTGGTAATCCTAGATATTCTTCAGAATCGCCCATAAGTTAATTTTTCCAAAAAATGAAGTTTTACCACTTTAAAAAATACATATCAGTAATGGGTACAAAAAAGTTGCTTTCTAGCCCAGCCAGTGTGGTTCAGTTATTGGGCATTGACCTAGGAACCAGGAGGTCATGGTTCAATTCCTGGTCAGGGCACATGCCCGGGTTTCTGGCTCAATCCCCAATAGGATTGAGTGTGCAGGAGGCAGGGGATCAATGATTCTCTCTCATAATTGATGTTTCTATCTCTCTGTCTCTGAAATCAATAAAACCATATTTTTTAAAAAAGGTTGCTTTCTATAGAAAAATGAACTTAACATGTCATTCTTCTATTTATGTTTTGGTTCCAAAGTAAAATGTAAATTCAAATAGTACCCAGTTAATTGATTTCAGATATTTGCTACATAAAGGTGGGCCAAGTTTGGTTAACAGATATAAATGATAAACATGAAATATTGTGTACAAATTCAATTCCAATTTAATTAACTAATAGCCTCTAGTAAATATTTAACCTGTTGTTTTCTAAGAACAAAGTTTCAGGTATAAAGAAGTCAAAATAATTTAAGTGAAATGGAAATGAAAAAAATGATTTCTCACATTGCTATTTGTTCTTCACCATACTTTTTTGGGAGGTAAAGAATGAAACAGTTCCTTCTACAAGCATATTATAATTAGTAGCATCTCACGATAAATAGTTTCAAAATATATATCTCCGATTTAATTAAGGAGAATTTAAGGAGTTTCCAAATTTTCAGTGCAGTGCTATGGTATTTTAGAAACTGTACTACTTCCTCATGCACTAAAATGAACCATGTTTTCTTTTGAATTTATAGTCGCAGATATGGCCAGTACACCATGAACCAAGAAACCACGAAAGCGAAGGAGAAGCCTCCATTTGATCGATCGAATTCCCAGGATTCTGTGGATGAACTGTCTATGGAGGACTATTGGAATGAAATAGACAATATCAAGAAATCTAGTGAGAACAGACAAGAGCAAGAGGTGGTGGTTGTCAAAGAGCCTGATGGTAATAACAAACTAAATAAAACTTTTTTGGTTTGTGTATGCATTTATGGGAGAATACATGGGAAGGAAGGGGAGGACAACAATAAAAAATTAAAGAGAGGGCAACCCAAGAAACATAATGCAGGTTGCCTTTCCACTTGAGAATTACCATCTGTGACAGATTTGTGGATGCAGCTGCCAAATGCAAGTGGCATCAGTAAATTCCTTTCGGCTTATAAGGCCACAATCTTGTTGGCTGAGCTCACTGTGTCATAGAATTTTAACGTTAGACTTGATCTCTGGAATCATCTAACCTCCCTTTGAATTCCTTCTGTGGTATCCTAGCCAAATGGTCACATGGCTTGTAGTGAGGGTAGATGCTCACGGAAAGCTCACTGCTTTGCAGTGGTATTGCTTTCCTCCCGTCAGTCAGCTTGAGTTGTTTTGATGTTCTCTATTTCATTGATTACAATCTGCTATACTCCCTTTGCCTCACAGGCTGTAGTTTTGCTTTTTTGGGAGAGTAGAACAAGTCTATTCTATTTTTACATGATAGCCTTTCCAATGTTGGAAGATAGCTATTTTGTTGCTCACCACGTCCTTTCTAGAGGGAAAAGAGATTCACATGAATTATTCCTTGTGGGTCTATCTTAGTCCTGATCATCTTACCTTTCAAAGTATAGTGCCCCAGATTTGATGCAGTGCCATAGGTTTAGCCAGCTAAACTAAGAGCATAGATTTGGACAGGGGAAGATGGAATTAGCATTGTTTGTTTGTTTGTTTTTTAGCCTCTGTATTTGTTTCTTTTTCATATTTGATCCATAATTTCTCTCAAGTCTCTTTCCAGCCATATTTCCCACAGTCTCCATTACTACACTTGATATTCTGAAAGAAACATGTAAAACTTTACTCCCCTCACTTAAGTTTCACACTATTTTTAGAAATATGTTTTTATTCACTTTATAGCAAGAAGAAGAGAGAGGGAGAGAAAGAAAAATCCATGTGAGAAACATCAATTGGTTGCCTCGGTATGCACCCCCATAGGGGACCGAACTGGCAACCTGGGCATGTGCCCTGACTGGGAATCGAACCTGCGACCTTTTGGTGCAAGGGACACCGAGACATCATACTACGTCTTTTAATCTTTTAAATTCAAGCAGTCATTACGTTTTAATGTCCAATTTTGACATCTATTATATAGAAGTTTTTTTTCTATGCCTTGGGCCATCCATAAGTTTGTAAGTACCTATGCCTTTGGTATATAAGTTGATATAAATGCCAAAAAAGTAAGAGCCACAGTCAGTGCCTTATGACCTACTAATAGTGATCTTCTTTTCAATGGAAGACTTTTTAACTAAATGACTAAGTATTGATTTGTTTACAGAGAAATCTACCTTAACAGGTTTTCTCCTTTGTTATAATATTGCTTGAAAAATTTACCAATAATATTTTTAAAAGAAAAATTGGAGACTTTTCTTTAAATTTCTTAGATTTGTAAAAGAAAATTATAATCCATTCATTCTTTTGTTTGGGTTTTCTTTCATTTTTTTTTCTCACTTTACCAGCAAAGTCAGACTTATTTGTGATAACAGTATCTCAACCTTTCTGACCTGCTGAATAAGGAGAAAACATTCTACAGGAAACAGCATTCAGGCCTGATACATTCCCATGGGTCATTAGCTATTTAACAATTTTTTTTTACAGTGAGAGAATTCTTTTTTAAACTTTATCTTTATTATTAAAAGTATTACAAATGTCCCCTTTCTTCCTCCCATTGACCTCCTCTACCCGGCCTCCAGCCCCCGCCCCCCCATACACCCCACAGGCCTTCACTGCAGTATTGTTTGTGTCTATGGGTTATGCATATATGAATATACATTTTTGATGAATCTCTTCCCGTCCACTCCCTCCCTGCCTCCCTCTGAAATTCATCAGTCTGTTCCATACTTCCATGTCTCTGGATCTATTTTGTTCATCAGTTTATTTTGTTCCTTAGATTCCACATCTTTTTCCAAGATGAAAATAAACTCACAGATTGTTGTTCATTATGTGATTAACAAGAAAAACTAGGAATGCTTTTACATGCCCGTACCTTTTCTTTGACTTTAAATTGAGTTTTACCTCTACTTTTTAGTGGAACAAATGATTCAGTATTGTAATATTGTTTATCATGGCAGTATCAGCTTTTCCCCTGGCAATTCGGTTTTATACACCTTCCTGAGTTCTACTTTAACAGCATTAATAATAACGGCTGACTTTATGTCAGTAGTAAAGAGTTTTTGTTGCTGGGCATGCAAAATGCCTGGCATTACATTATGTTTCTTGAAGCCAAGGTTATTAATACTTGATTTCTACCCTCAAGGAGTTTACATAGTGTAGAAGGATAGACAGGCGAAACTAGTCAGTGCTACATCATGTGATATAAGCTATAATGGAGCCCTGCAAAGCTCGTCCCATATAACATTCTCACGTTTGCTTAGGAGGCAGCCAGGACAGCTGTGCTGTAGGTTACAGATGAGAAAACGAAGTCAGCGTGAGGCTAAATGACTGGTCCAAAGTGATGTGGCTACTGAGGTGCAGACATAGGTATGGATACAGGTTTTTTTTGTGTCCCAAGCGGTCAGTCTTTCACTTTCCTCTATACACTTCGTGTTTGGTGTGAATCTGTTCTGTTTTTCTGTCATTTTTATTAGCTCTCAGACAATATTTGTGTTACTGTTTACATCCTGCTTTTAGTGGTTTAAGTTGATCTAGTTATGTAATTTGTTGCCTATAAGGTATTTTTGTTTGTTTTTTTCTTCTTAAAATAGTGTGCTTTTTTTAAAAAAAAAATTTGTAGAAAACACGAATCTGATGTGCTGACTAGGGGAATTAAAATTTTAATTTGAAATGGATTGGTCCCTGATGTCCAGATGCTCTTTACTTCTTCGTCACACTCCCTGTCAGCTACAGTGAACAGAGAAAACAAACCTTCCCATCAATTAGCATTGACCTCGGGGGTGGTGCTGAATTTAAGCCAAGAAGCAGGGCTTTAATGGATATCCCCAGTATTGACTTCCTTCTATACCTTGATGGAAATAAGTTATATTTTCATTGCTTGCTCCTCTCTGGAAAAGGAACAGTATTATCTTCCCATAGTTAATCTGCAGAGAAGTTATGGAGGTTAATTACATGTGAAGCCATTTAAATTTTTTAATTGAGTATGTATGAAATGGATCTAAAACTTGATATCTTTGTAGCTGGAGTCTATGGCAGTTGTCCAAGTTTCAGATAATGATTATTAGCACTGTGGTTCGGTTGCAATAGAATAGTTTCAGTAAGAGTTTTTTTTTAAGCTTAAAAAAAAGTACAAGTTCTCATATTTTGGGATCATAAATATCATTTTTCTCTACTGTCTCAGAGGGCGAGCTGGAAGAAGAGTGGCTGAAGGAGGCTGGTTTGTCTAATCTCTTTGGAGAGTCTGCTGGAGATTCCCAAGAAAGCATGGTGTTTCTATCAACATTAACCCGGACCCAGGCAGCAGCTGTTCAGAAACGGGTAGAGACGGTCTCCCAGACCTTAAGGAAAAAGAACAAACAGTACCACATTCCTGACGTCAGAGACATATTTGCTCAACAGGCAGAGTCCAAGGAAAAAGTAGGTGGTGTTGGTTTTTTGTTGTTGTTTTGTTTTTATGTTAAAGCAAAGGAATAACTGCTTAGAATCAACTAGACCGATCCAGTTTAATTTAAATCATGGAAAACAGAATGCGCACATTACATGCCAGGCACGGGAGCTCTGTGTTGGCAGGGATCATGAGGGACTTGATCCCTGTCCTTCTTCTAGGAGTGAATGCTGATGGGACAGAAAATTAAACAAGTTACTATTCGGTCTAATCATCCTTGATGCGAGGTGTCCTTGGAGCATTAGGAGTGGCCCTACACCCCCGCCCTACACCAGGCAACTTGACTACTAATTGTTACTTACAGAGAAGTAGGAGGTAGGCAGCGGATTCTCCCTTATCTGTTAACTCTTGTAAGAATGTTTGCTCTGTCCTAGACTCATTTGATGATGACTGGAAGTGAGGCGTGAGGTAGCTAACTGTAGTGGAATTAGAAAGCGGGGACCCCGAAACATGAAATAACTTCCCTTTTGTAGCTAGCCCTTTGCACGGTGCCCAGCACATGGAAGATTTGATTAAAAATTTGTCAAGGTGATGAATTAATTGCTGGAAGCTGTTGGAGTCTAGTAGAAGCTGTGGGACTCGTGAATGAAAAGATGTCAGGGAAGACATGGTAAAGTAGGAGACCTATATTGCTTAGAGCAGTGCTACGCAAAACAGCCAGTTGGTGGACTATGTAGAAAATAATATCTGTTCTTTCATCAGGAAAGTCTTAGTACCCGCTTCTCCCTCCTTCCCCCCCCACACCCCCCTCCAAAAAAAAGTCACTGAACTAAATGATGCCTATTCTCAATGACACTGAATCGCTCCGGCCTAGAAAACCCAGTGGTGCGGTTGGAATGAGCGCAAACAAAAGGCATTGTGAACAATGATTGCAGTGATAATAATAGCAACAATAATTGCTGCCACTACCAAACACGCACTGTGCTGACTCCTTTCCTTGCCTTAAACTAATTTATCCTTACAGCTGTCTTTTGGATAAATTTATCGTTTTCCTTCTACGGCTGAGGCTCATAAACTTTAAGTAACTTGCTCAATGTCCCGGAGATAGTAAACCCAAATTTATTTGACTCTAGTATGTGTTTTTAACCACTATACCTCCTGTTATATTTGGATTTCCATACATACTTCTGATAGTAAGTAATCAGAACCTGAGACTGTTTACACTATAAATAAAAATTAACAAAAATTTCTGATTCTTGATAGACATGAGGGGATGAAAAGGCTTATATTTAAGGTAGTTTTCTGTCATGTAGAGGTTTTTTGCTTTTGGTAGACATTTCATTCTTCTAAGAAATCTTTGACAGCTGCAAATTTCTTCTCCATTTACATGGTCAATTGTGAATCAAATCCAGTCCTTTTTTATTAAAAAAATACTTTTATTGATATCAGAGAGGTGGGGAGAAGGAGAGATAGAAACATCAATGACGAGACAGAACCATTGACCAGCTGCCTCCTCCTGCATGCCCCACACTGGGGATGGAGCCCACAACCAGGCATGTGTCCTGTCTGGGAACCAAACCCTGATCTCCTGGCTCATAGGTCGACGCTCAACCACTGAGCCACGCCAGCCGGGCAAATCCAGTCCACTTTACAGTTTTGGGGTTACTGGATTGTTCCAGGCAGGAGTCTTGGGGCTGAGGGAGTCAAGCACTTGCTTATCCCCCACTGGTTATTTGGGGCATCCACTGGAATTGAACAACGTAACTAGGTTTCCAGCTCTTAGAAAAATAAATGGTAAGGAACTATAGTATCACCAACAAAAGTAAGAGGAAGTCAAAGCGAGGAGGGGACAGAGAGCTGAGCCTGAGCAAAATACATACTGTGGGATTCATGCCAGTTTCCAAGAGGCTGTTGCTACCCAGTGCTAGACGCAGGATTTTTAAAAAAATATATTTTTATTGTTTTCAGAGAGGAAGGAAGAGGGAGAGAGATAGAAACATCCATGATGAGAAAGAATCATGGATCGGCTGCCTCCTGCAAGTCCCCCACTGGGGATCAAGCCCACAACCTGAGCATGTGCCCTTGACCGGAATTGAACCTGGGTCCTTTTAGTTTGCAGGCCGACGCTCTATCCACTGAGCCAAATTGGCTAGGGCAGAAGCAGGATTTTTCAGCAAATCCCTGGTAATGCCTAAATGACATGTTTTGAGTTCAAGGTAATTGGTAGATTGTATCATCTGAGGGAGTCATGTAATTTAAAATAACATTAACTTGCTTACACGGCATGTCTTTAATTGAAACTGCCGCCCATTAGAACCATATCCTCCTCCCCTCAAGCAAACGTGAGCCAGCCATCTTCACCTCGGTCCCTCTGTTCTCAAATAAGTCCATGTTCAGCTCTTCCATTTTAAATGCTTCCTCATGAAGCCCTTGCTGACACCAGGAAACATAATACAGAAATGAGTACCATCTGCACTGTCATCTTCAATTGCTGAGGAAAACAATTCCGACCACATGCTCTAAAATGTGTGTTCGTATGTACGATTAGGATCACTCACTGTGTTCACTGTGCTGTGGAGGGCTTGTGGACGGAGGGAGGGGGGTGGTATTGCCCAGTCCTGCGGGGACCTGGAGTGGGCCATGACCCCGTCCCACGTCTGGGATTTGGTAGTTGCCATACACTCTCCTGGGTGCCCCGGCCTCTAAGTCCTGCAGGAACGGTCTCAATGCACCTGAACCAGTGCGTTTCTAGACTCTTCTTTAGCCTGTAGGAAGGGAGGCTCCTTGGCTCACAGCTTGAGGAGAAATGTATGGTGAGGGTGACCCCAAAGGCCACCTTCTTTTGTGTAGAGATGAAAATCCGATCGAATGATTATTTTAAAAATAATTCATTCAATTAGACATCTGTGTGTGATTGATGGACCCCTCTTCCTGATTCTGAGCTCCTTCTGGAGCCGCCGTGGCCACACTCACTGGTGAGGAGGGTCAGCAGGTTTGACTGTGTCGTAAGCCCTTGGAGGGCTGCATTCCTCAGATATCACTGCCCCAACCCCTTACAAAAAGGGGTTCCTGTGAATATCTGTGCTCTTAATACCCATTTGGTAATTTAGTTTTAATTTACCTCACATTTATTGCTAGCTCTTTATAAATTAGAAGATTTCTATTTTATTACCCACCTGTCACCTTGTAATTTTGTTTCATAATAATAGCCTTATTGAGATATAGTGCACATCCCATCCCATCCATCCATTTACTAGTGAAGTCTACAATTCAGTGCTTTTTAGTATGTTCACATATTTGCAGCCATCACCACCATCAATTTTAGTACATTTCCATCATTCCCCAAAGAAAGCCTAGAACCTTTAGCAGTCTTTCCTTATATTTCCCTCTTTGCCCCTAGGCAACCACTTATCTGTTTTCTGTCTCTCTGGTTTACTTTTTCTGGATATTTCATAGAAATGGAATCATATAATATATGGCCTTTATGGCTGGTAGCTTTCACAGTGTTTTCAAGGTTCATCTATGCTGTAGCGTGCATCAGTACTCCATCGAATAATATCCCATCGTGTGGATAGACCATTTCGTTTGTGTACTCATCAACTGATGGATATCACTGGCTTTTTGATTTGTTTGTCTTTTCCCCTCAACTAAACAATGGCCTCCTTGATAGCAAGGACATTCTTGATATTCCTCATGTTCCCTATGTTCCTTAGTATTGTGTCTTACAAGTTGTGGGTAATCGAATATTTATTGATTATAACCATAGTACATTTTTCCCTGTGATTGCTATAATTCTGAATACATTTCTTATTTCTAAAGGTTAGTAATGGAATTATTTACAATACCAGTTTTCTGGTTGTGAGTTGGAGATGACTAAATGGCCCATTTTCTATCTTTAGGCTCCAGATGGCACTGAATCACAGTCAGCCAGAACAAATGAAAACAAATACCAAGGAAAAGATGGTATGTTGGACCTGTTCGCTTGTATTTTCCCATTTATTAGTATAACAAACAGAGACAGCCTTTTAAAACATTCACTTCCAGTTCTAGTAAGAAAATTTTAGTAAAGTAGTGATATAAAGTACCCAAGTAGTTAGTTACAGAAGGCTGAGCACATAGTGAGCCTTTGATGCTGATGGTGATGCTGATTGGTTAATGTTTGTGTGTTTATCTCTCCTAACATCTCCATACTTAGTCACTTTCCCTGAAAGCTTACCATGTGCCAGGTACTGTATGGAGATGTTTACCTAATTTAATACACCCAAGAACTCTATGCAGTGGGTATTGTTTTTAACCCATTTTACAGGTGAGAGAACTGGTAAAGTCACTTTCCCAAAGCTATACAGCTAACAGGTGGAGCAGTGAATTTGAAGCCTTGTTTTCAAATCATAAGTTCGTAATTCATGGATGGACTACTTTTCAGAAAGTTTAGAGAATATTTAAAAAATATTTAAGATATTTTGGATAATTGATTATAATTCTCCTTTATACTTTTCCTCTTTTATATCTGTTATTTGAAAAGTGGATTAGAAATTCAAGGAATGGATGAAAATGAATATTAAGACTTTATCAGTACTTATCAAGAAAGAATTTATAGCTATTTCATTTATTTGCAAAAAAAAGGAAAAATGTTCTAAATTAAAGCAATGGACTTAAGCTTAAAAATTTGATTTTTAATGTGTTGTTATTTAAAAACTTAACAAAGGTGGTCTGTGGCTGCGGATTCTAACTCGGGGCTTGATCTTTTCTTTCGTTTATGTTCTTAAGACCTGGGACCTGAAATGTTCATGCCATTAGTAGTGTTGTGTTTGGATTGGAAATAGTTGGGCAGGAGTATCAGGTAGACTGTGGAAGACTGGGAAGGGTTCCCAAATGTCCTGTAAAAATCAGGAGTTAGTCCAAGATTATATGAGGCATTTTGAAATCTTGGAGCATCCAGTGTCTGTATTTTTTCATTCTTCCATACTTTTCTGAGAACTCTTCTGCACCCCTGTCTCTCTCTCTCTCTCTCTCTCTCTCTCTCTCTCTCTCTCACACACACACACACACACACACACATATCTGTATATATGTAAATGTGTGTATGCACACAAACATGTCTTTATATTTATATCTATAAAAACACTTGCTTTTACTGTTGTGTGGAGGTTTCTTTAGTTGCATGTGTTTCGTTTTTTTTGTTTTGTTTTGATCAGATTGAATTACTAGATGTTTCCCCAAGTCTACATACCAGCAAACATTGAAATGGCAAACAAACTGGAATCCCCAGTGCTGGCTGGCTAGAGAGCTTGGTCATGAAGAGAGACAGATGAACCTTTGTGCCAATGTCAATATGCTTTAGGCTTTGGGCAACAGTGACTGGCGATCGCTAAATGAACACTGAGGAAAATATTGTCTTTTCTTGATGTTTTCCTCCCTTGCCAGAGATGGTGATGTAGGCTATGTACACAGAAGTCCTGGAGGCCAGGTTCATTATAGGAGCACTTTCCAGCCTGGCTTGCAGCAGGCGGGTGAAGTGTGGCAAACTTGCTGCCTGATTTACATCTGCTTTTGCTGGAATGTGATGAAGTGGGCAGAGAGCCTCCAATCAGGATAATAAGAGACCGGGTGCAATGCCATCCAAGTCACTGAGTATTTACTACTGCACCTGTTCTGGGCAGTGCCATGCTCCTTCGCTAGCCAGTGCATTAGCCAGTGTTATGCAAACATTGAAAGGTTCTAGATGAAATGCATGGAAAATATTGCCTAGAGTTTGAACCTGGAGCTCTTTCTGCTTGAAATCTGCAGGCGTGTATGACACAGTCTATTGTAAATGTTTTTGCTACACTTGGGCTTTTATAAAAACATGTTCAATCAAAGATACTTATTCTAAATGAGAAAGTTATAAAGTGGTAATGTTGCAAGGGTTGTCACATTTCAAATTAATCTACTGCTAAGTATCAATCTGAACATCACATCAAATTATACAACTCTATGTATATGAAAGACCCAGTGTTTAATACATGCATTTAGATATATTCATAATGCCCTAATAATTTTTAAACTTTCATATTAATATGTAGATTTTCTTATTTTCATTTTTTTATTTCCATAGAGGAAGGTAAATTCTTTTTAAAAATAAAGGCACTTGGGATATTTTGGACAATTAAAAAACTTCAAGGAGTTTTGTAAAATGTTTGTAACCCAGTGCAATTGACCACTTCAAAGCCAAAGGAGAATAGGTTAAAGAAATTATAGTATTTACACTGAGGACTTTAAGAGCCAGAGGTTTATCTCAGCATTCTCTTAGTTAAAAAAAAAAAAAAAAAATTATTGATTTCAGAGAGGAAGAGAGGGAGGGAGGGAGAGAGAGAGAGAGAGAGAGAGAGAGAGAATGATGATGATGAGAGAGAATCACTGATTGGCTGCCTCCAGCATGCCCCACACTGGGGATCGAGCTCACAACCCCAGCATGTGCCATGACTGTGATCTCCTGGTTCATAGATCAATGCTCAACCACTGAGCCATGCTGGCCAGGCTTAACTTTTCTTTTTGAGAATAGATAATTGATTCATAGATACTTTTGTCAACCAATTAATTATTCATTTCTTGTAGCGGCATCCTTACATTACCCCTGCAACTATTTTTCCTACTATCTTCCCTATATTGATTTACCATTTTAACCTTTATGCTTTTATGTATGGATTTTTTTTGCCATGTTTTAGAGGAAATTTATGTTTTAACTGTATTATAACTTAATTATAAAATTTCTACTCAGTTTTGAATTCGGTACAGGCGATTTCATGGTTGGGAGGCGGTATTTATTGTAACTCTGACCTGGGGGTATTGAAGAGAAAAGGGAATAGTTTTAAAATTCTTGCCCATAAACGTCACATTCTGGAAAGGCAGCTTCTAATTTAAGAAAATGGCTAATCTTTTTCCTCTTAAAATGGTTTCCTAAGAAACCAACCTATATAGTCACAGCAAAACATAAAGCAGTCTAAACCAGTGGGGAAATAAAATTGGGCTTTGACATTTAACTCATTTTAGAAATTAATTAAATGAAGATCCGGTTATTCAAATAAAAAAAAAAAATTGTCACAGGCTATTGAAAAGCATAAAATGTGGCATAGATGACAGCAGATAAATACTATCATGGAGCTTCACGTTTATTCTTATTTTTGGAATTGATATAGGTAAATGTTTAGTTACTTTCTTAGCTGTGAGAGGCCACCTGGACCAGGTATATAATTGTGGGACCCAGTGCAAACTGAAAATGAAGGGCTTCTTGTTCAAATTTCAAGAGCAAAAGCATCAATCCCAGCGCAGGGCCCTTCTGTGTGAGGGCTCAGGTCACATGACCATGAAGCCAGCCAGCTTGTCGAGTGGGAGTGAATCAGACTAGATGTACATTTATTCTTCATTTTCTTTTGAGTAAAACAATTTTTTAAAAAAATTTAAAGACTATAAATATATTTTTCTGAAGGTAGAATACTTTTAATAAAATGCACATATGACATATTTATTATGTTTTAACTTTAACTTTTATCACCTTGTTATATTAGTATGTAATATGTAAATGTACTGTGTAAGTTTGTTTTGTCATTCAGTTCTGCTCCCCATGAATTAAAGGTCTGCAATGAGAAAATAAAAGCAATCCTGTCATTGGTTCTAGGGTTTTTACAATGTGAGTTGCATTAAAACCAAAAACTTACAAAATAGTAAAATTTAGAAATGTTTTCTCCAAAGTTTAAAGCTGGTGTTTTCAGCAAAGAGGCTTTAAAATATATTTTTTTCCCTGTAGAATTAACAGCAAACAAACAAAAATGTTAAGCTTATTATACTTTGCAATGTTGTTGTAAATGTCTGAAGTTATTTGACTAGGTTTATAGTTGTAGGACCTTTTAGTCTTTCATAGAATCAGATGCAAAAACCTATTGATTCCTGTACCAGGAGCCTCTAGGCCTGACTCCCACAGTGATAAGCTTTTGGCAGTATTTATTGTTTTTAAATTTTTACTATGATAGATAGATAACATTCCAGAATGAAAAAATGCAGGGCGTGGAAGTGGTCTTATTCCAGGAATCTGTTCTACTGTGAGGAAATTAAATAGCATCTTGCTAGTTCTAAGACAAATTACAACTAACGTAAATAAAACAATGATGAAGTCCATTCAATTTTTGTGAGGTTTTTCATTCAGAATTTGAGATTGTCCAGCAATGTTTTGGAGGTGAACTCAGGCTACAAATTGGCACTTCAAAGAAAGATTTCTCAACTGAACTGTGAATTTCTGGCCACCCCATTTCTCCTTTTACCCGCCCCCCCCAAACCCCCCATCCTCCCTGCCCACACACACCATTGGTAGGATTCTTGAGTATACTTTTTAGTATTAAAATAGCCATTAATTATTGCCTGTAGTAAATTGTACTTTTCCCAAAGGTTTTTATATAGTCAATGTATTAGAAGTAAAAAATCAATCAATCAATACATAAAGCATATGATTTGGGTCTTTTGTTTTTACCCCCAGACCAGGCATCTAGCCTAGTTGTTGGTGAAAAGAAGCTGATGCCACTGGTGCCTGAGGAGGCACCTGCCTCTGAAACAGATATCAACCTGGAGGTGTCATTTGCAGAGCAAGCTGTCAATCAGAAAGAGAGCTCCAAGGATAGGACCCAGAAGAGCAAAGGCAACGATGTGCCGTTACTTGTACGTATACACTATTCAGATGTCACTAAACAGAGTTTGTTTTTAATTAGCGTTTTATTTTGAAAATTTCAAGCCTATAGAAAAGTTGCAAGAATGGTATAGCAAATACCCAAACAGCCTTCAAGTAGATTCATTCAACAGTTAACATTTTATAACCTTGGCTTTCTCTCTTTCTGCATCTTCCTAGGTATTGGTTGTTTTTATCTGATAAGATAAACACTAACTTTTTTAAAGCTTAACAAAACACAATTTCAAAATACTTAAGAAATTGAATGATGAAACAAAATTATAAAATTTTCCTAATTATCACATTTCCATTTTCCTTAATAGTTTCTCCCTTCCCCACCCCCATCTGGATTTAAACAAAGGTTATATGTTGCACTTGGTGCCATTTTGTGTGTGTGTGTGTGTGTGTGTGCGTGCGCACTTTAATCTAAATCAGGTGACCTGTTTTTTGTTTTAATATTTTTGAAGAGCCCAAGTCAGATTTCTGATTTTTGTCTGGTTTTTTTTTTTTTTAATGACTAAATTCTGTTTAAACATTTTTGACTACACTTCTGCTTCGATGATGTTTATGCCTCCTATTGCATCATCACAAGGGCATGATGTTAGATGGTTCCTTTATTGGGGATGGAAGATAACTTTGCCTATGTGCAGTCAATATTAATGTATGGTCCTTGAGACTGTGTGAATATCCTATTTGTCAGTGATAAGCTATCCCCCAGAGGTCTCACCATACGTTTGTCATCCTTGCCTGAGACAATAACAAAACTGGTGTTTGAGAAACACTCATTTTCTGATTCTGTGACAATTCTACATTGATTGGCTGGCAATGTACAATAATAATTGGTCTCTTTTTTTTCTTTTTGTTATTGAATATCACTATGGGCTGAAGGTTCCCCGTATTTATTCAGTGTTTTATAAATCACTACATTTCTTTGCTGTCCAAATTTACCCAACTTTGACCAATAGGAGCCCTTTGAGCTGGTTCCTATGTCATTTTAACCTGCCCTCATCATTCATTTATGACTTTCTTTCTTGTATAAGATGTCCCAGGCGCACCCTGTAGTATTCTCCCCTCAGAGTTGACAGAATCCATTTCTTCAAGGAGGACTGGTTCCTTTTATTGATAGATTGTATTTCAAAACCAAGCTGCAGGTACTGAGTGTTCACAATGCTACTGACTGCCTTAGTTTTTTAAGTATTTATTTTGTAAAATTTCCCATATGCAAACATTAAAAGGAATAGTGTGGTGAACCCCCGCATACTCATCACCTACCCTGACATTTATTAACACATGGCTAGTCCTGCCCTATCCATACCCATAATCAGTTTCCTATTTTCTATTATTTTGAAACACATCTCTGAATTATATTTGTTTTCTATAAATATTTCAGTATTTATTTTTAAATGCTAAAGAGGGGTTTTTAGAACATATTCATATTACCATTATTTTATCTAAAAATGCTAACAATACTGGATTTCAAATACTCTTCAGATTTCAAATTGTATCACAAATTTTATAATGTTTTTACAGTTTGTTTGAATTAGGATTTAAATAAGGTTTATGCATTGCAGTTGGTTGATATATCATTTAAGACTTTTTAACTCTCTCCCTCCCTTTCCTTCTCTCTCCTTTGTCTCTCTGTCTCTCTATCCTTCACTTTCTTCCTCTCTCCCTTCTTTCATTACATTCCCTCTTATTCCCTATTCTTTCTTTTCTCCTCCCTCTCTCTTCTTTGAAATTTCTTCCTTATAGAAATGTAGTTATTAAGTCATAGAGAAGTGCCCCCTCTGACTAATTTTATTTCCATGTTTTTCTGTTTCTTGTTATTTGGTTGTCTCTAGATTTATCATATTTAGGTTCATTTTTTTGTATGGGAACTATTTCAAGTGTGACTATATCAAGAGACACACAATGTCTGGTTGTCTTCCCCTTTTTGTAAAATAGCAGCTCTTTCTGATGAATGCTTGGATCTATTAGCTTATTAACAGTTCCAGGATGATGTTCTAACTTCTTTTTAAAATTTATTAATTGGAATAAATCTTTTAAGGAAGACATTCTTAAAGTGGTTGCTTCCTTTTCTTTACCAGTTTTCCATTTTGTTTCGTAGCATCTTTCACTAGTGACTAATTAGTGTTGTTTTCTTTTAATTTTCTTGTAAAAATCGCATCTTAACTCATGGATTTAGACATATGACATGATGTTAGAAAAAATTTCCCATCTTTTTCTGGCATATTTTATGCTGCAGACCTAAAATTATCTGTTTCAAGAAGCGTTTGTTTCGTTTAGCAGAAATAAACTTTTATGACTGATTGAGACACCAGGAGTACGCCTGACTCTGGGTGGTTATTGCTTACAGCCTTTTCAGAGGGCAGAGTGTAGCTGTGGCTTCTCTTTTCCAGGCTGAGAATAGTGGTTCTTAGGATGCATCAGATAATCTGATTAGAGTATCACATAATTACTTGTTTATTTTATCCACCATTAATCACAGCATTCTCAGCTAACAATACCAACACCACCAACAATAATATGGTTACCAGAAAAGGGTTTACATTTGTTTTTTTCTTTAGCTGTTTGTATCCTTGGGGGTATATCTTAAAAGGAATGCAACCATAAAATTACTGTTTTAGCTTGCTTAGGTTATTCTCCATGTGGTTAAATCACCAACTGCATACCTGGTTGGGTTGATTGGTTTCATTTTATTTTTAATTTTTAAGCATAGATTTTTTTTTGAAATTGATTTTGTTTTATAAGCATGTAAAATATTTACATGGTCCAAAAGTCAAATGTAAAACCAAGGTGTATTAAAAGTCTGGCTTCTATCCTTGAGCCATCACTCTGTTCTCTCCCTCTCCTCACAGGTAAATTTCTTATTTTAATTTTATGGTTTATCCTTCTGTTCTTAGATAAATGGTACCTCACTATACACACTTTTCTCCATCTTGAGGGTTTTTTTGTTTGTTTGTTTGATTTTAATTGGTGGTATATTTTGGAGATTACTCCACAGTAGTATAGAACAATATTTCTCGTTCCTTTTTATAGATTTCCTGCATGGGTAGGGTTCCTAGGCCTGGCCAGTGATCAAGGCTGAGCTGTAAGGCGACAAGTGGGGTGATTGGGGCCCCTGCTTGCATCCACCTTGGCCTGGCGCCACTTGCTCACCTGCTCCACCATCCCACTGTGGTCCCTTTCTCGTCAGGGCCCATCCGGGCCAGCAGAGCCTCCACTGCCGCCTGCTGCCAGCGCCCCATCACCAACGCCCACTGTGTTCCGCATCACCCCCTGGTGGTCAGCACATGTCTACCTCTCGGTCGGTTGAACTCGCACCCGTGGGGACAATTTGCATATTAGCCTTTTATTATATAGGATTGTACTCATTGAGAGAATATATTATAGTTATAATTTATTCAACCAGTTTCCTAATGGTGGGCATCTGGGTTGTTTCCAGGCTTTATCATATATTTTTAAGAATTGATATGCCTAGGGGGAAAAGTAAAGGAGTACGCATCATTTGTCCTGAAGAGATGATCCACACTCCCAGGCTATTCTTAGCAGAAGCACCTTTTAAAAGTGACAGTCTTCATCTCAACAGATGGGAAGGGTTTAAAGTGACAGATAATAGAGTCTAATTAAACAAAATGAAGACATTGTTGATTTTTATGTTGTCGATTCAAATAATGGAATAAAATAAATTAATTTCTACTTGATAGATGTAAAAACAAAACTTCCTCTCTCATTTTAGCCTCCAATTTAATTAATTGATTTGTGCTCCCAGACCTTCTTGATTTTATTCATGTGGAGCCCCAAGCTTAAACTGACCTTCCCATTTTTACCACTCTGCTGTTCCATGCTTACCAAGGAAGCCTTAGCCAGTCCGTTAGGGTCTAGCCCAGCATTTGACTTTACTGTTAAAAGTCTTTTCTGACTGAACTTACATTAGATAAAATATATAAAATCATCCTTGAAATTGTTAGATGCCATGTTTTTGATAATTATTTCTGATCGATCATGTGTGTACTTATGCATCTGTTCTTCTCTGCCAGTCATTTATCCACGTGTCTGCTAGAAGGCATGGACATGTAAGCTTTCCACAAGTCCTCAGCATGGTTGATGAAGTGAATACTTATATCCACCACTCTGAGACAGGTGTGTAAGCAGGGAAAACCTCATATTCCATTTCTACTCCATGCTCCTCTGCTTCTGTACTAGGTGTACTAGTTAATAATGCAGATTTTTCCAATAGATGGAGTTACACATATGTTGATATATATACGATTTGATATGTATGCTATTTTGTTGTATTGAGAGCAAGCTTCAAAACTTTGTATGTTAAATTTGCTGAAGGTGTTAACATCATAGATGTTAATATCATAGGCTAACTGCTAAGAATAGTCTGGGAGTGTGGATCATCTCTTTAGGCCAAATGGCGCTTAAAAAATGTCAAATTTTATTCCAAAAAAAAAAAGAGCATTTGCTGGAAGTTTTAATTTATTACTTTATTTTGAAGAAAAAGTAATTGTATACTTTGGGAAGCTTATGGTGAACATGCTCCATCTCAAGATACTTGTGAACGCTGGTTTAAACGCTTTAAAAGTTATGATTTTGATGTGAAAGACAAAGAACGTCCAGGTCAAACAAAAAAGTTTGAAGACCAACAATTACAAGCATTATTGGATGAAGATGTGTGTCAAACTCAAAAACAACTTGCAGAAAGATTAAATGTTGCTCAGCATACAATTTCCAATCGTTTACAAGCAATGGGAAAGATTTTAAAGGAAGCAAAATGGGTGCCACATCAACTGAATGAAAGACAAATAAAAAACTGAAAAGTCGTCAGTAAAATGTTGCTTCAATGGCATGAAAGAAAATCTTTTTTGCATTGAACTGTGACTGGCGATGAAAAGTGGATTTATTTTGAGAATCCCAAATGCACAAAATCATGGGTTGATCCAGGTCAACTATCAACATGGACTGCAAGGCCAAATCGCTTTGGAAAGAAGACAATGCTCTGCATTTGGTGGGATCAGAAAGGTGTGGTGTATTATGAGCTTCTAAAACCAGGTGAAACCGTTAATACTGATCGCTACTGACAACAAATAATCAATTTGAACCACGCTTTGATTGTGAAATGACCAGAATGTGCCAGAAGACACAGCAAAGTAATTTCGCTTCATGATAACGCACCATCACACACTTCAAAACCAGTCATAGACATGTTAAAAGATCTTGCCTGGGAAGTATTGACCCACCCACCGTATTCACCAGACCTTGCTCTTCAGATTACCACTTGTTTCGATTGATGGCACACACACTTTCTGAGCAGCACTTCAAAACATACGAAGAAGTGGAAAATTGGGTCTCTGAACGGTTTGCTTCAAAACAAGAAAAGTTCTGTTGGACCAGTATCCACAAATTACCTGGAAGATGGGGGAAATGTGTAGCTAGCGATGGATATTACTTTGAATTAAGCACTTTTGATGTTTCTCTTGAAATTATCGTGTTTTCTTTGATTACAAAAACCCACCATTATTAACTGGTAAATACGCAGTAGGCTTAATGTAATACATTGTTCTCTGTTGACCTCATTTTATATTCACTTCCTTTTTCTTACTGCATCAAACAGTCTTTGTTAACTCTTTATGATGTCACAGTGGATTCCAATGTCTCCTTTTAAATTTGGAGATCAGGTTTTATAACCTTTAATGTGCTTTAGTTTGAAAATTTTAACTGCTAATTGTGTTATTGTGTACCCACCTTATCTCAGGAAGTACGCTCTGTAATTATTTCATTTATTTATCAAATGATCTCTATGAGGTTGCTATTCCAATTCCTATTTTTCATACAAGGAAATAGTTTAAGAGATTACATGGTGTGCCAAGGCTTGGCTTCAGTGACTAAGCTTTTGGAGCCAGTCTTTCCTGGAAGACCATGCTGATTCCATTTAATACATTGAATTTAAGTGAGTTTGTGTCCTTTTTAAAATATATATAATTTTTCAATTATACTTGTCATTTGCAACAGTGTGTATAAACCTAGAGGGTATTATGCTAAGTAAAATAAGGCAGTCAGAGAAAAACAAATACCGTATGATTTCACTTATATGTGGAATCTAAAAAACAAAATAAACAAACAAAATTAAAACAGACTCATAGATATAGAGAACAGACTGATATTTGCTAGAGGGGAGGGCGGTTTGGGTACTGGGAGAAAAAGGTGAAGGGATTAAGTACAAAGTGGTAGTTATAGAATAGTCATGGGATGTAAAGTACAACATAGGGAATACTAGTATAGTTAATAATAATGATGCCAGTTGGGTATTGGAAATATCCGGAGGATCACTTTGTGTTATTTTATTGGTGCTACAGACAACTTGTTTAGGATAGCTTGGGATGTGACATAAAATGATTCTGATTTGCTGGATTTGGCATATAAAATAGAAATTTAATATCACTCTTGAAGACTAAAAACAGAGGGAGGTGACTGGCGGTGGGGGGCAGGGCCGGTGAGCGGGTGGCACCAGGCCAGCCAAGGAGGGTGCTAACGGTGGCCCCTTGATAGCCTCGCCAGTCACCCCACAGATCAGCCCTGATTGCTGGCCAGACCTAGGAACCCTACCCATGCACTAATTTTGTGCACCAGGCCTCTAGTACTATAATGAAATCACATTTTACACATGAAGAAAAAAAATCTTAGGAAATGAATCTCCTAGTAGAGGATATAAAAAAGTTATCTTGTGGAAATTGACCAGGAGAGAGTAAATTCCCTTGCTTTCCAAGTTTAAGTTCAAGTGACTTGATGAGTAAAAGAGTCTACTCCATCATAACTGATGAAGTGCCTACGGGATCTCTCGTATTGCAAGGCCTACAAATGAGGGGTGCAGCACCAAAGAGCTATCTGATTAATTTATGGTAACACACGAGATCCAAAGACCTTATATTTTTAAAAAACAAAATTGTATTGCACTCTTTTCTTTAAGCACATTTTTCAAAAAGTAAAGAGCTTTCCTTTGCTGACATTGCACTGCCTTGTCTTAGCCAACGAACTGAGCCATCCAGTCTATTAACTAAACGGAACGACAGGAAACTTCATAAATATTTAAAGCAGCTGCCATGAATTAAACATTGGGATAAAGAAACTAAGTCCTTTCATTAAGCACAATGTTAAACAAATAAGTAAATAAATAAAGCGCATGACTTGTATTGCTAGGGTAAATCAAATGTTTGAATTGATAATACTTTAGGTTTCTTTAAACATTTACCTCGGGTAATGCTTTGAATAATTATATTACATGTGTTTGGCTTATTAGACCAAAAGCAACTGATTTTACTGAAACATTTAGGACTTCCAAAAAGTAAAGGGTTGTTAAGTAGGATGGGGTTCAGTCCTTCAATTAGCAGAACTCTGGGACCAAGCACGAGGAAACGGTGATGAGTCTTGTGTGATTTTAAAGGTGAAGCTCAGTACATATCACAGGAAATGAGGGGAGCATCAAACCAGTGGTCCTGCCCCTCATTGGGTTTGATTCTGTGTGTTCTGCCTGTAGGATGTGTGTCTTCATTCATTGAATAGACGGACCGAGCACCTGCAGTATGCCGGGCCTGTGGTGCATGAGGGTTACAGGCTGATTAAGACATGACTCCTCTCCTTGAGGGCCTCACAGTCCTAAATGAACACCATCAACCCAGACACCTTCCTGCATGCTGTGGTGGGTGGAAAACTGGAGCAGAACAGAATGATTACTGAACTGAGGATTTAGGACAGTGATGGCGAACCTATGACACGCGTATCAGAGGTGACAAGCGAACTCATTTTTTTGGTTGATTTTTATTTGTTAAATGGCATTTAAATATATAAAATAAATATCAAAAATATAAATCTTTGTTTTACTATGATTGCAAATATCAAAAAATTTCTATATGTGACATGGCACCAGAGTTAAGTTAGGGTTTTTCAAAATGCTGACACGCCGAGCTCAAAAGGTTCGCCATCACTGATTTAGGAGATCTGAACCAACATCCTTATTACATCACTGGCTGCTATTTAAGCCCCTTCACTGAGCCTCCTTAGAATATGCTGTAATAATTCTTATCTTATGGGGACTTTTGTAGGACAGAATGAAAAGTCAATTATCAAATATTAGTAGTATCCTTATCATTTTTTTCTTACCTTGCAGTAATATTTAGGAAAAAAGGAAAACCATGAAATCTTGAAATTATTGAAAAAGTTCTGTGGAAAAAATGGAGTCATAATACTTTTTGAGAACTTACTATTTGTCATTTGAGCCACACCACAACCTTATAAGGTAGTTTCTGTTATTATTCCCATTTTAGAGATAATGTGGCTGAGACACAGAGATGATGGGATTTGCCAAAGGTCACATAGCTTGTAAGTGATGGAGACAAGGTTTGCTACCTGTAGTCTGGCCCCACTTTCTCAACCCTGTGCACTGCACCATGGAGGCTATTAACCCTGACGCTGGAAGTTCACTTAGGATGCATATTTAATCATGTCTGTTACTGCTTTATTGAATGTTCTCATAGGAAAAACAACTGTACTACAAACAGTTAAGAAATTGCTTCTTTCCTCTATAGTGAACTTGAAGGTTTTTTTCTTGGAATTGAGTTTGGTTGAAAGGAATTAGCTCCTCCATTACCAAAAGTGGTGGGTTTTAGGAAGTGCTCTAGGGCAGTGACTCGCAATCATTTTGGTCCCATAACCCTTCAGGCTCTTAAAAATTATTGAGGTCCTCAAAAAGCTTTTGGTTTATAAGTCAGAAAGACGTTGGTGTTGAGAATGGATTTGATGAACCCTCAGATGTGTGGCCTTAGGCCAGGCATCTCCAAATTCATGTTGTTAGAGGGTTGGCTGTCTCCCTGGGACTTGCCGCTCTCTGAGATTGCTGTGACTGAACCAAGAACAAAGGGGTATGAAGATTTATTTCTACAGAAATTATGGTTCCATGAAAGGTTTTGAGATGAACAAGGCTGGTTCAAAGTGATTTTGGAATGTAAAGAATTTCTTTGGATTGAGTTCCATGGAAGTTTGTCACTAACCTGTGTTCCTGAACTATGAAACATGAATATGTAGACAAAGGAATAGTTCTTTTAATAAATAAACAATTTGAAAAATGGGAGGGGAGCCCTGGCTAGTTTGGCTCAGTGGACTGAAAGGTTGTAGGTTAGGGGCATATACCTCGGTTGCAAGTTCGATCCCCGTCCCTGGTCGGGGCACATGTGGGAGGCAACCAGTGGATGTGTCTCTCTCACATCGATGTTTCTCTCTCTCTGTCTCTCCCCCTCCCTTCCATTCTCTCTAAAAATCAATGGAAATAATATCCTCAGGTGAGGATTAAAAAAAAAAATGGGAGGAGGACTATCATTTATGGCAGTTATACCTATGAATATTTACCTTAGAAATTAAAATTGAGAAATTAAAAAAACATTTATTATTCCATTTAAAGCACAATATTACAGTTAACAACATTTTTATGAAAAATAGCCATATTTATAAAATAAAAATTATTAAGCACTATAGCATGGTTTCACATTTTAGACTTGATTCCCGTATCTACTTCTGTGCCATCTGTTGCACATGCATTGTACCTCTCAGAAACTGCCCTGTACAATTGGGGGAGGATGAGTGAAAAAAGCAAATAATGTCTTAATATTTATTATTAAAATAGTTTAGACCTCTTGGACTCCTTGAAAGGGTATTGGGTTCTCCCAAAGTTCCTTGGATTACACTTTGAGAACTGCCACTTTAGAACATGTCTTTTGCAATAGTTTTTAGATCATGAAGTATTAATAATATGGTGCAAAAATGAGCAAAGTGAGTAAAAAGGAATCAGTTGAGCATCCTTAGCTATTAAATTAAAAAGTCAAGGATAAACCCGAAAGATATAACCTTGATAAGATTTTTAACAAACTGTTTAAAAATACTTATTGTTTTAGTAATCAGTAAATACAGTGGCCTGTGATTTGTATTAATATGTTAGAGAAATTCATGCTTCTATCTGTGGTTTGCCTTCTTATGTTTAAGGTATTTAATATTAAAAGAGGCAGAATAGTCAGTAGATAATATTTGAGAAAGACAAGATACGACAAAAACACCACTTACTTGCCAGTGATAGTAGTATCTCTAAGCCTCAATTTGGTTATTCAGCAGTGAAGGTAATAATAATAATAGCAACCGCATAAAAGTGCTTGGAAAGTGCCAGGCCATTAAACCTCACATCAGCCCTTTGAATTGGGTGGTCTTCTCCCCTCCCTCTCATCCTCCTCCTCCCTCTCTTTCCTCCTCCCCTCCCCCTTCTCCATCTCCTTCTCCATCTCCTCCTCCATCCCCTCCTCCCATTTTACAGAAAGAATGGTTAAGTGATCGCCAGAAGTGACACGCAGCTTGGTCAGTAGCCGTAGGCCTTCTGGCTGTAAAGTCCATGCTCTTAAGTCTCCCCTCTGCTCTTCCCTCCCCCACTCTGTACAGCTCCTCTGTACCTACGTTATTTGGGTTTTAATGACAATTACATTATGTCATATCGTATATCATATCATGTCATATCATATATCATATCATATCAAAGGTAGGTAAAGGGTACCTGGCACATTGTAAGCACTCATTAGTGGTTACTATTCTTCTTTCTCCTTCTCTTTCACGTTCCCTCCTTTTTCCTTCTCCTGGTTTGTGCTGAACTCCTAATCTTCTCTGGTTCTTGAAGGTCAGTTAACTAGAGTTCTTTTTCTCCTTTGGGTTTACTGTCTTTTTCTTCTCTTAGCCATGGTCTGGTTCCATCCTTTGTCAGACTTCAGGTACTGACTCCTGAACTCCCCACAGACTTAGGGAGCATCATCGGGAGAGTTTCGCTCTCTATTCTGACTGGAGAAATTGTGCCATAGCTTTCATTGTCATTATTCTATACCAGCAGTTTTAACTTTCACAAAGAAAAGGTTGATACTGCACACCTTGACTATATTCACTGTGTTTATTGTAGAGTTTCAGATTGCCAAAAGACAAAACAGGCACCACCAAGATTGGTGACCTAGCGCCCCAGGACATGAAGAAGGTTTGCCATTTAGCCCTGATTGAACTGACTGCCCTCTATGATGTACTGGGTGTTGAACTGAAACAACAAAAAGCTGTGAAGATCAAAACAAAAGGTAATTGGAAAAGGAAAAACGGTTGGATTTACTTCTAAAGTAGCAAGGATGAGCTTGGCTTTTTTAACCGTATTTTTAGGGGCAAAACATCTACAAAACAAACCACGTCTACAAGACATCCAAAATGTAGATTTTAAAACATCGCCTTCAAAAATTTGTATCTTGATAAAAACGCACTGTTTCCTAGAATGTAGAAAATAAAGGTATAATCAAAAATTTAATTTACCATAGAAGAAAATTATGAGTCAAATCTTAATCCCCATGCTCTCTCGTTTAAAACGAAATAATGCATTTGTTTCATATACTTATTTATTTCCAAAATGAGATCTTGAAAAATGACTTGAAGATGGTTGATTCCGATCAATTATTTTTGCTTAATTATTTGATGAAAAATACATAGGGTAGTGAGTAGTCCTTTTGTTCATTAACATTCTACTTCTAAATATTTTGCAAACACATTCTTTACTCCCTTAAGAAAAATATGCCATGTGGTGCATAATACCGCTAAATTGTATTCAGCAGGGATATGTGTAATTTTTCTTTTGTATGCAGCTTTACCCATTTTATAAACTTACAGTATTTTAAATAATATACTAGAGAATAACAGCTTCTCGATATTTGTTTTTCCAAGACTTTATTGGCTTGGAAATCCAGAAAATTCTCTGTTGACAAAGCTTTACTGTTTAGGAAATTCAGACCTCTTGTTTTACCTTAACAGCATCTCCTAAAGAGAAACCAAGAATAAGGATTATTGAGTTGCCATGGTAACATTAGCAAAGACAAGTATTCACCTGATTTAAGTTTTAGAGGCAATTTCTCTGTAGGACTGAAGTGTGCCTTCCCTTCAGGCCCTCTTCCATGCTGGGCCCCAGAAGACCTCATTCTGTGCTCAGTTCCTTTGAGTATTTTAGCTTAAAGCTTGGCAAGGAGAATTTCTGAATTAAATGATGCTTCTGGTTTTCCACACGTCCTTTGTGGATAATGAAGACCTCACATGCTTTTTTAGAAGTTTATCACAAAGCCTTCTCCAAATATAAAATGAAAATCTAATTTAAATAGCTGTGCTCAACACTTTAAAAGTGGCTTGAGGAGGTTTTTATGTTTTAGAATTGCATCCTAGCACTATTAACTGGTATGAAGTCAGTGATGAGAGAAATACGGTCATTCTTATTAAGAGTATCACTATTAGCAGATTTTCTTTCCACCTTTTAAAGTGTTTTTATATCTAATCTAAGGTATTTATCTTATAATCTAGATGAACATTCTTGAAGATTACATCTTTTCTTAATTTTTAAACTGAAAGTTATTTAGTGGATAACTGGCATTCTTGTGAATGGCATCTCTATTGAGTGTCACAGTTTGCAATGTCTGTGCTCATATCTCAAAGATAATCCCCCTTTCCACGTTCACAAGTGATTTATACCTCCCCGCATGATGTGTGTTACACGCCTTTGCTGGCCATTCACTTGGTGATGGGGTTGGGTGGGAGGTACTGGGTATAAGTTATGCTCATACCAGACTTAAGGCATATGATTTTAATTTAGAAAAATTAGAAATCATTACTTGTCATTCTTTCTGGAATTATTTCCAGATATATAAACTACAAATTTAAATTCAAGCATACTAAGTATCTACTATATTTTCTAAAGAAAAATGTTTGTAGAACAAGATCATACTGTTCGCTGATCTCTCAAAGGTGAGTGTTTATAGTTTGCTGTACTGTGGAATGTTATATGTCAATTAAGTATGGAAGAGATGAGTGACATTTGCTTTAAGCCAAAACTTTCAATTTTATCACGTTTAGTAAATTTTTGCATATTTATGTACTCCCACAGGACTCATTTCTCTTATGCAGCAGTTTATACTTTTGTAGTTATTTTGGGAGATTATTTGCGTTCATTTGTGTAGTTGTCTTTTCTTGCTAGATTACTCTATGAGGCAAGGCCAGGATTTTACTATGGGGATATAGATGCTTAAAGACTACACAGTGGCATTCACTTAGTAGGTGCTCAATAAATAGTTGTCTGATTGAATGACAGTATTAGAAGTCTTATGCCTTAACATCTTGCATTAACATTTTATGGATTGATGGAAGTGAAAAAATTTTATTTTATTTTTCATTGCAGATTCTGGCCTTTTTGGTGTTCCATTGACAGTATTGTTAGAACAAGATCAGAGGAAAGTACCAGGAACTCGAATACCCTTGATATTTCAAAAAGTAAGTAAGCCTGAATGATTCAGCATGGAGAGAACGTACTTGCATTAACAGTGTTTTCATTTTTATTTTTGCATTCATACTATTATAATATAGTTTTCCAATTGATATGCTCTTTTATTTTGTACTTTGATTTTCTATTCAGGAAGCAAATTTGTTTCAAGGGCTCATAATTTTTATTTCATGGTGATGCATTTTGTGTTACTATTGTAACTGTGATTACCTGGCATCATTTTCCTGTCTTATATTAGCTGGCTTTGTATAATTGAGATTTCAATTCTATAATACATAGAAATGGAAACTGCTTATAAATTTCTAGGGAACTGAATCTTCATGAATATTTCATCCCAAGCTTCCTTATTTACAGTGAGGACGTCCAATTTAATTTACCAGTTTCTACTTCCAAACTAGGCAAAGAAACCATAAAGTAGAATTAGAAAATGATTGCTAAACTGTCAAGTCACTTGTCTAGTCAACACTCAGTTATTCACAAGGGGATTTTCTGTGGCAATACAAGAATTTCAGTCTAATCTCTGAGCCATCATTGTTCAGAAACACAGATTACATATGATAAAAGCCAGGGAATGCACCACGGAGAAGGCAGGTCAGATCAGTTATGGACGACCCAAACTCCAGATTCTTAGCAACACGCCAGGCATATCACAGTTCCTGGGAGTTCTGGCAGGAGTGGCAATGGAAACTTTCACAACTGATGGACTCCATAAAACCATCAATTCTAAAGCTCAATCTACTTGGCACTTATTCTCCTGCTATTCCAAGCCAGTCGTTTACGTTTACCCATCTTACCTACTAACCTCGGATTCCTTTATCCCTCATGTTCTGCATTACATCCAAACCTGTTTCTCAGTGTTTTTCCTGATGTATGTTGCTCTGTACAGTTAATCCTACTCAACAGCCTCTGTTAGCCACTGCCAGTAGAACCTGTATCTGTTTAAATAGTTGTCAACACTGCCTGTGAATAACAGAGAGGTGCTAACAAATATAAGTCATCTATTCAAATTCTTTTAATGTCAGTAAAAGGTGTCAGTTACCCTACACAGATGACTGTACAAAGCAGGGATATCGGCACCATCCTTTCTACCAAGTGTATTAGGATTCTCCAGAGAAAGAGACCTATTTTAAAGAATTGGTTTATGGGAGTGTGTGGGCTGGCAAGTCTGAAATATGTAGAACAGGCCAGCAGACTGGAAACTCGGGCAGGAGTTAATGTTGCAGTCTTGAGGCAGAAGTGCTTTTGCTTTGAGAACCTCAGTCTTTGCTCCTCTGGCCTTCAAGTGACTACCTGAGGTCCATCTACAGTATGGAGAGTAATTTGCTTTATTCAGAGTCTACTGACTTAAATGTTAATTATATGTCAAAAATGCCCCATAGGAGCATCTAGACTCATACTTGACCAAACAACTGGGCATAGTAGCCGAGTTAACACACCAAGTTCACCCTATACCGATGAAGGGTAAGGCTAGGTCTCCACGAAAGTTTAGTGATACCTCCTGACTAGGGTCCGGATTGCATCCAATCCCTTGTCATTTTTTCTTGAAATTGTTTTCTCATGTATTTAGTTAGTTTACATTTGTGGTTTCTTCTGGAGACCCTGGCTGCTCCTCAGTTTGAAGTTATTGGATAATAGCCCTAAAGTATTTTGATTTGTTATAAAAAAAAAAATAGGACTGCCCTGACCACTTTGGCTCAGTGGATAGAGCGTCGGCCTGCGGACTCAAGGGTCCTAGGTTCGATTCCGGCTAAGGGCATGTACCTTGGTTGCGGGCACATCCCCAGTAGGGGGTGTGCAAGAGGCAGCTGATTGATGTTTCTTTCTCATCGATGTTTCTAACTCTCTATCCCTCTCCCTTCCTCTCTGTAAAAAATCAATAAAATATATATATTTTTTAAAAAGGACATATAAAGAGCTTACTATTAGATAAACACTTATCTGTTTGCATCCTCTCTGAATTATAAACAAAAAATCACAGTGTTTTATCATGAAAAATATTTTTTTACTTAATCAGCTAAAACTGAATAATTAGGCATTACCTCAATTTTGTGGAAAGGAGAGAGTTAGAAACCACTGATTTGCAAAAAAAGATTTGTTAGTAGTCTTTAGAGGATTATATTTTCTCAGTTATTGAGAAATATACCCTAAAAAGGCTTTAATAAAACTTATCTGTGAGCTCTGTTTCTTGTTTTTCCTCAGAGGCACATTGTTTAAAGGGGTCCTCAAACTACGGCCCTCGGGCCACATGCAAATACAAATATTGTATTTGTTCCTGTTTTGTTTTTTTACTTCAAAATAAGATATGTGCAGTGTGCATAGGAATTTGTTCATAGTTTTTTTTTTAAACTATAGTCCAGCCCTCCAATGGTCTGAAGGACAGTGAACTGGCCCCCTGTTTAAAAAGTTTGAGGACCCCTGGTTTAAACCATATTTTCAGAAAGATTTGGGGAATATTCTTAATTTTTTTCTGTGGAAAAATTCTACCTAATGAGCAAATTCTTTTCTCACTGTCAAACCAATCAGCCAAATCAAACATACTCTTTGTCAAAAAGTTTGACTTACGTTCAATTGATTTTTTAATTCATTTAACTATATAGAACGTATTTTGGGAAATGCCATGAAAATTGCTGGTAAATTACAGACTAAATCCTGAAAGATGAATTACTAAAAGCTGCATGATGAAAATATATAGATCAATATAGTTATTTTTCATGTCTGTATTAAGTCTTGGAAATGAAAAGACAGCTGTAAATTATTAGTATGTTTTAATACTGCAATATAATGTGGGAGCTAAAAATATGGTATTTTCTAAGTGGAAAATACAAGAAAACATGACATTCTTTTAGACAATGTATGCATACCTCAATTGAGTGCTAGTATTCAGCTTTAGGGAATAATAAAAAAAAGACTAATATATAAAAATTCAGAGATTACTCTCATTCAGTTATTTAGAAATCATGGTCAATTTTTCCTTTGTATTTAATGAAAGCAAAAGGCTTATGTTGGTAAAAACTAATTTGCTATAGCTGTTAGCATATAATTTTATCTTTTGTTAATAGAACATTTTAAACATTGTATAAGAGTAAATAAAGCACATATTGCTTCTACATTGAATAACTATTACTTGGTATTATTTGATACATTTGGTTTTAAACACTTTATTGACTAATGCCTGTCTAATGTAAAATAATTATGGAAATTATTTTGATGTGGGTTTTTTATCCAGTGTAATTGGAAAAATACGGCTTGGAAAATATTCCAGTTGAATTTCAAAAAATCATGTACTGCATTGACTGATTGCTTAAAGATGCTTCTCTCTTTAACTGTAATAAATCTTTGGGAGAATTTTGAGGCTACTCTTTGCTTTATTCTTACCCGACTCCCTCAAGATCAGTTCATTCTTTGGCCATAATCCAGGGACAGAAGAGATAAGGTCATTAAAGAAAAATGCCATCTTGTCCAGTGTCCACTGGATATCTAGAGGATATCTCATTTTAGAACATCTACAAAGGTCAACAGACCTCATTTATGATGCCATGCTTTGCTCTTAAGACACTTTTACAACCCAGGGGGAAACAGTAAGCTGTATGTAGTTTATAGAGCCTTGGTTAATCATTAAAGGAGGTTTCCATGAGAAGAAAAAATGACAATTTTACATTCTTTTGGCACCCTGGGAGATTTTTTGCTTTAGGGTCTGCAGAGAGTACTGTAGTAGGATTAGGGATGAGTGAAGAGTCTGTCTGCTTTTTATAAAGGAGGAGAAGCTATTGTGCAAGGAGAGTGAGTGGTAGGAAGGAAAACTACTCGGGGCTAGTAAATGCCTTATATTGAAACTGAGGGACACGGAAATTGATTTATTTAAAATAGCACAGTGCCCCCTATAAAGCCTTCATGTATTGTCTAGGGAATGCATATTCCAATTGGACGGTCACTTTTATACCTTCCAACGTATGCCACTGAAATTTCTCTGTTTGCCTTCTTATAGTGGTTCTCTGCCTTGTTAAAAAAAACACACAAAACTTTGTTATTTTAATGGGGTTCTGGAAGTAGAGAGATCTGCATGCATTAATAATAGAGTATGAGGTATGACTTAGAAGCCCTATTTTCTTTTCTTTTTTTTACTATTTTTTATTTACGTTTGCCACGAAAAGCTTAAAGGCTTAAAAATGGATATTTGCAAACAGTTCATTTTTTGCCTTCATATGATAAATAATTCTTTCTTTGAACAAGCTAAAAACGAGATGTAAATGTGCAAATACTAGAATTTCATAAGATTTATTTGATTGCGGAATGTATGTTTCGGGAAAAGCAGAAGAAATGGATGGTTTTAGTTGCTTGTAAACAATGAAAAATTTCAGTTTCTGTTTGTTTGGAGTCCCACAGCTGTTGTGTGAAATTATATACTTCTGTTACAAAGGAGTATGAGACCTAACTTTTTCTAAATTCTAATTAAAGTTTTGGGATTCACTGGTTAAAGCCTAGTGGTAGTGCAGTTTCATTCAGATCTTCACGAAATCCTGTTTACATGTCCTTGTAATCAGTTTCATTTATTTGTATGTGAAACAGATGTTAAATCTGGAGTTGTACCTGTTCTGAATACCAAAATCAGAATGTTCTTCTGTTTACACACAGCTGATTTCTCGAATTGAAGAGGGAGGTTTGGAAACCGAAGGCCTCTTAAGAATCCCTGGAGCTGCCATTCGAATCAAGGTGCTCTCTCAGTTCTCTCAATGTCAAACTTTATTGTTTAATTATACTTTTACATTTTAAAAGTTAACTTGCCCTCTCGCCCCTTCTCCCCCTTGTTAGCAAAGTAGATTAAATATAGCAATAAAACCTCTTGACATTCAGTTTATATTTAGTTCTTCTGTAGTCTCCCCTGACTTCTGTGTAAGTTTTGATTCTTTTTTCAAAAGCAACATGTTACATGTAATAATAATACCCCGATCAACAAAGAGGCAAATAATCTCTCTACTGTGCAAACATAATGTAGGAACAAAAGTCAACAGGCAAAAGATGAGTAGTTTCATCCTTCTGATGAGAAGAGAACACCATGAGTCAAAATATTAACAGGGGACTGGTGATAGGTTTAGTCAGCATGAATAAGAGCAGTTGAGTTTTCGTTTGTTTGTTTGTTTGTTTTTTAAAGGCTGTGAGCAGAGGAGGGGACTTGACATGATGAGTCTTAGTGAGCTGCCGACATGAGCCTCTGTCTCATCACTTTCCTGACTCTCACAGTTCCCGGTCTTCCTGGACTCCGGGTAGCCAGAATCTGGCTTGTGAGAAAGGTCATTCCAGAGGTCCCAGTTGGAGCCTCTCTTTATCCATCCCTTGCGTTCTTTTCTCTCAAGATGATATTTCCTTCCCACTCTCCTAGGATGCCGTGTATCCTCCCCCTTTCTCTCTGTTACCCAACTCCTGATCTGGGGGTTAAAACATCCAATGAGTGCATGGCCAAGGTGCAACTACCCCACGGACGATGCATGATTCATAGGCCTCTCAGGGGATTTGCACTGTAGGGGGCCTCGTACTTGGAATTGTAGCTCCGTCTGGAAAATTCATCTAGGAGTGTTTTGGTCAGCAGTCACTAACAACCCCCTTCACCTTCTCCAAACTCAGCTGTAGCTCTAAACTGCCCACATCCAATGTATTGTCTTCCTGACTTTGCAAATCCAAGAGAACGTGGGGCAGAGGAAGAGATTTTCTCTGCTCCTTTCCTTAAGACCCACCCATAGGGAACCTTTAGAGCTGGATCAGAAAGAAGGGACCCCCGTGGGTGCACACCCTCCTGGCCTGTGACTGGCAGTCGTGCTGCCAGGAGTGGGGTTGAGATTCATACCTTCCACATTCCCATCACCTGTTTACTTTGATAAGCCGCCTCAAGTTAGGAGGCCAGTTTTGGCCTACTTGGCTCTTACTGCATTGGGATCTCAGTTTGATTGGATTCCAGTCACCTGATATTCCCTGCTCACAAATTTCATTCAGCCTCTGTCCCCGGGGTCTGGCGTCTGGTGCACAGAGGTCCTGGGATTGTTCTGGTGCCCCTGTGAGTGTGATAAGTTGCCATTGTCTCAGTTCGTTTGCGAACACCTGCGGCAATTTCACCACCAATCAATCATGGCTGCGCTATGAGATTCTGAGATAAGTTCTATGGAGAAGCACGTTCTCAGACAGAGAAAGACTCAGAAGCAGGTACTGGGACTTCCTGTGACCCGTATCAGCAAGAGTACTGCTTCCCAGTTCACTCCATAGCATTCATGAGCAGCATGTGATGGCCAACTCATAGGTCATGAACACGTTTACTTTAGCGCCCAATGGGATGTGTATTTGATATTTGGACTGGATTGCTGGCAGAAGAATGCTTTCAAATAAATGTAGTTTCTAAGAAGGTCAATGAGGTGGATTCAGCTGGCTCTACTCTTCAACCCAGCCTGTTGTCACGTACAAACTAGGCAGCATCTGGTCCATTACAAATAAAGATAATATGCACAATTATTGGTTGTCTTTCTCCCCTGCCCCACATTTCTCCTATTCTTGTCCCTGTTTCGCTCTTCCCCTCCCTCCTCCATCATCCTCCCTTCTTTCATTCTCTCTCTTCCCTCACCTCTCTTTCCTCCAATGACTGCTAACCAAAACTTTCCTTTTCTGGGTTTACCTTTATGTAATTTCACCAATTACAGAAATAATTAGGGTAAAGAAGGGAGTTGAATTGGGAAGAGCAAGTGTAATAAATTCACCTTCTACGAAGAACAAAGACCGTTAATTTGGGAGAACAGTTTCAAATAATAGAAGAAAGTGTCAGGGACGTGGAGGGATTTCTAGCATAATAGGATGTACACCACAGTGGAAAGGCATGTAGAAAATAGTAATTGTGGAACTAAGTTGATTTATTACTAATACTTCAGCAACATTTGTAGAGTCCTTGAGGTAAATGAACTAGGTATTGCTCATTCCACACAGATCAAACCATTTTCTGCAGCTGGCAGCAGGGTGGCTGTGTCACTTAAGGCCCCTGCATTGAGGACAGGTGTATTGATGTATTTTCATGCCTCATTAGCCATAGAACTTGGCTTTCCATTTCCCAGAGGTGACTAATCAGGGTAGCCTTCTGCTCTAGGCCCAGAGGTGGATTACCATTTTGTTACAAAATGTACTTCTAAATCATTTGAAACACAGACTGGTTTTTTTAAAAAATGATTTTTTGTTAATTTAATGAAAAATTACAGTATCTAAATAAAGCCCCCGAATGTAAAGACTATTTTAACTAATCTTTTCATTAAACCTTTACTGCTTGAGGTCTGAAGCATGTCCAGGAAAACGTGTCAAGTTTCTGAATTTCTTGGCTTAGGTATAATTTTCCTTTGGGAAAGCTCCCTGCGGGTGGGGGCGAGGTGCTTCCTGATGACGGAGTGTTGGACTTGGGGACTCTCACAAGTCTTTCCTAAGGAGTAGAATCTCTTGTCAAGTGGGAAGTGCATCACACTCCCTGCAGGAAAAGAGGAAGGCACTTACTGGTAGCCCATTTTTTTTTTTCTTTTTCCTTCTGCCTTTCAGAATCTTTGCCAAGAACTGGAAGCAAAGTTTTATGAAGGGACTTTTAACTGGGAAAGTGTCAAGCAGCACGATGCAGCCAGCCTGCTGAAGCTGTTCATCCGAGAGCTGCCCCAGCCGCTGCTCAGTGGCGAGTACCTCAAAGCCTTCCAGGCCGTGCAGAGTGAGTGCTGGCCCCCTCGGGAGCAGTCTTGCTCGGCTGCCACCCGTGTTCATTGCTTTCATGACAAACAGGACCAGATATGTTTGGGTAGACGTGGTGACTCACTGGTGTCAACGGGCGCCCAAATGCCACACTCGTTTTCCTTTATAACTACACATCTCTGGGCAAATAGAAAACAGAATGTTCTCTTTGGGTACAGACGAATTGCATGCCCTTTAAGCAATACAATATATTTTCATGTTAAAACCTGGAAACGTCACATTTCTCTTAGAATAGAATGAGTCATGTAAGATCTCTGATACATTTTTCTTGCCAAGTGTTAAAAACAACACTTATCGGAGAAGCTGTGGATTAACAGTTAGATCATAAGAGCGGGAGGAGATCTGGCAGAGTCTGCGGTTATTTTCTGAAAAATCAAGTTTTTGAAATTGTCACGCAGAAACGTGGAACAAGTCGTGTGCCGGCTGCATTGGTGGAGGGCAACGGGCTTCTTACGTCTTGCCATTTTGCATTCTTGGGCAAGCTCCAAATGAATGTCTCAAATAGTTCTCAATTCCTTCCTAGTGAACACAGAGATCTTACGAGATTTATATACTGGCATCATTAGCCCTCATACTAGCAGTGGTTCTCAACCTTCCTAATGCCGTGACCCTTTAATACAGTTCCTCATGTTGTGGTGACCCCCGGCCATAAAATTATTTTCATTGCTACTTCATAACTGTAATTTTGCTACTGTTATGAATCGTCATGTAAATATCTGATATGCAGGATGTATTTTCATTGTTACAAATTGAACATAATTAAAGCATAGTGATTAATCACAAAAACAATATGTGATTATATATGTGTTTTCCGATGGTCTTAGGCGACCCCTGTGAAAGGGTCGCGACCCACAGGTTGAGAACGCTGCCTTATAGTGCCAAGAGGCCAACAAAAAAGGGACAATGCCACATCCTGGTGACCGCCTGTTTCACTTCCAAATGTGTTCATGTTTGAGAGTAGAAGGGGAACTGTTAATGACTATGGTGAGCTACAGTGTCAACCAGAACTATTCCAGGCTATTTTTTGAAATTATATTTGAGTTATAATTGACATACAATATCATATTAGTTTCAGGCATACAACGTAATGATTCAGTGTCTGTCTATGTTGTGAAATGATCACCACAATAAGTTTAATTAATATATGACACCATACATAGTTATGGATTTTTTTTTCTTGTGCTGAGAAATTTTAAGATCTACTCTTTTAGTATCTTTCACATATGCAGCACAGTATTATTAAGTGGAGTCACTAGGACATATGCTGTATATTATATCCCCTGACTTATTTCTGTTATAACTGGAGTTTGTACCTTTGGACACCCTTCACTCATTTGCTCCCACCCCAGCAAAACACCACCAATCTGTTTCCTGTACCTATGAGCTTGGCTTTTTTTTTTTTTTTTTAAATAGAGTCTACATGTAAGTGAAATCATATGTTACTTGTTTTTCTGTCTACTTATTTCACTTAGCATACTTCCCTCAAGGTCTATCCATGTTGTCACAAATGGCAAGATCTCATTCTTTTTAACAACTGAATAATATTCTGTTGTAGTCCAAGCTATTCTTAAAGCATGTAATAATATTGAGATGATTCCAGTGGGTCCATAGCATAACATTTCTTAAGAATTTCTAGGGCAGACGTGACTGAAATAATCTTCTGCTTATAATATTTTTTCAGTGGTTCAGTTGTGCTCTTTTACACACATTCCTTAGATGTGGATTTAAGGACCACATTTATCTCTGACAAACAAATGCCAGAATGACTCCAAATATCCATGGTTGTCACTTCAATGTTACATGGGCTACCAAATGTGATAAATGTCAATGATGAGCACGTACCTGTTCGACTCTTCCTGCTGGTTGGTTTACAATCCATTCCACAAATGTTTGTTGAACACCTACTGCGCTCAGGCTCCGTGTTACATGTTCCTGTTGGAACTGATGGGCTCTTACCACGTAATCTGTTCACTTTTCATCAAAAGAAACAAACTTGACTGTTGCAGATTCACCCTGACACCATACATGCAGGGTCCTGTCCTCCATGTCTTTTATGGGGACACAATTCCATGCAGACATTAAAATTGTTTTCAAAGCCCTAATGTGTGTCAGCAAATGGGGGCCGCTTGTCCAATGATCGCAGTTGGAGTGAGCATCTGAGAGAGAAGCTCTGGGGCGGCGGTTCCCTGATCTCCCTCCCACAAACACTCCCCCAGGAGGCTGCTCAGTCGGGGTCTTACATTTCACAGTGATGTTTATGCTAAATAACCTTTTCCTTACAACACGAGAAAAGAAAGTGCAGATAACGTTTAGCAGAGAAAAGAGTGCCCACTTATTTAATAATCTGTCTGCAGATCTTCCAACTAAGAAGCAGCAACTCCAGGCTTTGAACCTGCTGGTCCTGCTCCTGCCGGATGTGAATCGCGACACACTGAAGGTCAGCTGGGCTCCTTTCCCTGAAATATCCCTCTGGGCCACTATTTGTTGCAAAACAATATGATGTTGTCATGGAAATATCAGTAGTAACCCATAAAGAAAAGACCTGTTTTTAAGGACACATGTGGAAGTCTAACTCTATTTATTTATTTACTAGGTTAGTCATGTTAATGCCATTATTAAGTGTTTTGTGTTTTAAATTTTGCTGTGACATTTCTTCTACCAAAACAGATGATTGAGATTTATTTGTGTGTTTTTTTAACCTATATTTTTTTATTGTAGATATCTCCCATTCCCACTCTGCCCAGCCCCTCCCCCCTGCCCCTTCCCCCCCAGGTCTTCACCACCCTATTGTCTGTGTCCATGGGCTATGCATATAAGTATATAAGTTCTTTGGTTTATCTCTCCTCATCCCCACACCCCCCACGTCAAGGTATGACAGTCTGTTCTGTGCCTCCATGCTTTGGGAGGTTTCATTTGTTAATGGAAACATGGGTGTTTTTTGTTTTTTTTCTCCTTTCTATTTTTCTACATTTTCAAATTTTATTTAAGGAGCATGTACTACTGTTAGTAAGGTGCAAAATGAATGTTTAAAAAGAAAATCCTAAGAGTCATCACATATAACCCACTGTTGCCTAAAGTTATTACATTTGTTTGGAGTTTGGACTGAGTTATAATGATGATTTCCAGTGGTTCTCAACCTTCCTAATGCCTCAACCCTTTAATACAGTTCCTCATGTTGTGGTGACCCCCAACCATAAAATTATTTTCGTTGCTACTTCATAACTGTAATTTTGCTAGTTTATGAATCGTAATGTAAATATCTGATATGCAGGGTGTATTTTCAGGGGTCTCGACCCACAGGTTGAGAACCATTGGTAGCCAAAAGATAGATGAACTCAAAGAAATTCTAGTTATTTCCCTGAGGGCTTATCCTGAGTTGATGATGTTTATCATGATTTCAAAATGTTTTGGTCTAATATTATATGATTTAATTCCATTTATTAGAAGTGTTGTCAGAGTCTTTTATAATAATTGGTAAATTGCTCTACTTTAATTTATTTTCCTTAATGATGAGAGTTCATGGGGTAGTAAACTTTTATAAAAGAAAAAGAGAAAACTTCAAAAGTATAATTTAGAGCCGTGGACAGTGTGGCTCAGTTGGTCAGTTGGTTGAATGTTGTCCCATGCACTGAAAGGTTAACAATTTGATTCCCGGTCATGGCACATACCCCGATTTTGGGTTCCATTCCGGGTTAAGTATGTGAAGTGGGCAGAGGGTTGGCAGCCAATCGATGTTTCTCACACCAGTTTCTCTCTCTCTCTCTCTCTCTCCCCCTCATCCTCCTCCTCTTCCTCCTCCTCCTCCTCCTCCCCTCCTCTCTCTTAAAAAAATCAATAAAAAATAAAATAAAAGTGTTATGCCCAGATTTCAAGACCCGCCCCCCCCCCCCCCCCCATAGGACACCACCAGGGAGTGCTGAGTCCGATGCAAAAGCATAGAGTCTTTATTCGAGCTAGCTCGAGCTCCCCGTCCACCACACTTGCCAACGCAGCAGCAGGAGGCAGAGAAGAGAGCGAGCTCTGTGGGGAGAGGGGTTTTATAGGGGTGTTGGAGTAAGGGGAGGAGAGAGGACTGTGGGCTCTGCTGATTGGCCAGGCTCAAGTCGGGGTCTTGTTACACATGATGTGGTCGTATCTATGGCGTGCACTTCCCTTGATTATCATTGGTTAGTTTAAAGAAATCCTAGGTGTGGCTAACAGAGGCTTGGGCTTCTGGGAAGAAGCTCCTTGCTGAGCACATGGCTAATAGCTGCTGCCCAAAAATGGAGGATCGGGGGCAAGATGGAGGGCGTAGCCCTCACCCTTTCAAAAAATATAATTTAAAAAGAATATTTATCTTAAGTTTTGCCATTGCCTTCAAAAGATTTTTTTTTTTATACAGTTAAGGGTGGAACCCTTGTCCTTTTACCCCCTACATCCCTACTTTTCTTTCTATTTAAAATGAAATATCATGTCAAGAAATTTCATGTCAAGAAAACAAAACTACCAGTTGGTAAATCTTTGGAAATTTCCCCCTGAATCTCATTAAGGTTCCTTGAACTGACACTAGGTAAGGGGTAGTTCTTCCATGCCCATGAATGAATGTTAATCCTCAGCTTGTCTGGATTAAAGCAGTTTTTGAGGATTCTGGAGTGAAAACACTCCATGGCTACAGGAGAACTCCCAAAGAGTTAATCCCATGACGAAGTCAGAAAAAATTCTGTGATTAAATGATTGTCAGATGAGTCATGAGAGCATCAGGTTTGGTTTTGTTTTGGAGGCAGAGGCCAACTCCAGTCAGGGTTACATTCAAGCGTTGTGTGACCTGGCGGCGTTGTAGGAGTGACCATGGTGACATTGTAGGGGTGACCATGGTGACGTTGTAGGGGTGACCATGGTGGTGTTGTAGGGGTGACCATGGCGGCGTTGTAGGGGTGTGCAATGGTGGCTGAGGCAGGGACAGTGGGCTCAGGACAAAGTGGGACTGGTTACAGTCTGTTCTCTGCTTGCCGGCTGTGCCCATAACACAGGCTTCAACTCCCCGGAAATGGGGGCTTAATCCTTCTTTTTCTTATTCACATGAAGGTGCCTGTCTGTGTGGGCCTGCGAATGACCAATAGAAGGTGGGAATCGAAAGACACAGGATGTACTTAAAATTTGCCTGCATTCGAATGAGTTCAAACAGTGGTGGGAGGAAGCGCTGCTTCCAGTATGGTCACTACTGGGCAAGGCTGGTCTACAATTCATTTTTGTAGTTTGCCTGCAAAATCTGAGGCACATCATTTTTAAAATTCTGTTTAAGAATATATATATTCTTAAATGTGAGCGGTTTTAATTTTTATATGCACAGTTACTGGGAGTACAATTTTATAAGTAAGGTTGGAAATACGTTTGGGGGATAAAAAAGTTGGAAAATGCCAACAAGTCATTTTACGATTTCACATAAGCTTTAGTAGTGTAACTAGCCAACTCTGATGAAGGTTTCAAACAAGATTTCTAATCATAGAAACAGTGGAACAAGTACCATTTGTACAAGAGAATAAGCCATTTAAATTTAGTCCCACAAAGGATCAGGGGAACTCCATCTGAAAGTAATTTCAGGAAGCTTAATGCAAACTTCTCCCATTTTTCCAGCCCTTGGACCACGCCCTCAGTTGCCATTGGAGGGAAGTGTATGATTGTGTAGACTATTTCTACAGCATATTTAAAGGAGAGAGGGCACTGGGTTAAACACCATGTTCTTGTTTAAGCGTAGAGCTCTGGGCAAGTTGCTTGACCAGGATTTTTTTTTTAACTTTGGATTATTGTGCATTTTGATCAATAATCATACCTATCTTTGACTTGGAAGAATAACAAAGACTGATGTTCAGATATCAATAAGGGATCCATAGGAATATATTTATTGGCATTTATTTATCCTTTTTGTAGTTTCAAAAAAATATTAAGTGTATTAGGGTAGCATTAGCTAATAATATTATATACATTGCAGTGTGTACAACTTTATCTTACAATAACTGTGGGCTCCATTGTGTCTAGTCTCCTCCAACACCATGTATTTGACTCCTTTACCCTCTTCCTCCTTCTCACCCCCGCTTCTCCTCTGGTAACCACCATTCTGTTGTCTGTGTCTATGAGTTAGTTTTGTTTTGTTTGTCCATTTGTTGCTTTTTGTTTTATATCCCACATTTGAGTGAAATCATAAGGTTCTTTTCTTTTCCGTCTGATTACCATAATACCCACTCTCAAGATCCATCTGTGTTTCCGCAAATGGCAATATTTCACCATTTTACAGCTGAGTAGTATTCCATTGTGTGTATGTGCCGCATCTTTATCCATCCAGGACACTTAGGCTCCTTCTATCTCTGGGCTTTTTGTGAATAGTGGTGCAATGAACGTAGGGGTGCATATATTTTTACAAATAAGTGTTTTAAAATTTGGGGGTAGATACTTAGAAGAGGATTACTGGGTCATGTGGTAGGTCTAGTCTTAATTTTTTTAGGCAGTTTGTTAACATATACTGCCTCACTTCATCCTGGGAGGCTAGAAGATTAGTATTCCCACTTTACCAATGAGAAGACCAAAGAGTAGAGATATCAGAAGTTTTTGCTAGAATCACACATAGCTAGTAAGTAACTGCTGGAATTTAAACTGGGTTTTAAACTTGTTTCATAAGAGTCCAGTAATACTTATAAAATACCAGGCTGGCGATAGCTACCTTTTTGAAAGGGCAGTTCTTAGAGTTTAGATGAAGAGAAAGTACATCTGAAGATGAAGTTCTTTCAGCAAGGGCTAGGCTAATATTTTATTAATTTCAAATCTACACATGCACACATTCTAATATTCTGACAGTAATATTTTGAATAACCTTATTGCATATGCACACCACAATTAAAATGGTTCATTACCTAATCTTTGTAATTTATGCTCCTAAAGAAAGAGATACACTGATCCCTGAGTAATTATTCTGCTCTATGGAACAGAATTAAATACTTTTTTCCAAACCTCACCGATTAATCTTTTGTCCTCATTTGAGAAGGTATTGTTTCTATAAAATCTTATGCTTGGATTACAATTTAACTTTCTGAGCACTCCACTGGGAATTAAATACATAAATCTCATTGTTAGATACTAAGGCTATGCCTTTAGTTTGTTTCAAATTTTTCAGATCTATATAGCAGCTAAATTTGGTTCAAGAACAACCTGTTAGGAGTGTTTTCCTCCTGAAATTCTGTGGGAGATGAATACCTCCCCCCCACCCCGCTTTCCCATTGTGGTATAGTTTATTTGACCTTTTTCAGGTAGGGATTTTAAGCTAAATAAGAAACTGATTTCTTTTAGTAGTTAAGGAATTAGAAACAAAAGCCAAATAGACCTGCCATTACATTGCTTCTCCACCAGTTGCTAGCTCTATGACCCCTGGCAAGTGGCTTACATTCTCTTAGCCAATGTTTTCCCATCTGTAAAGTAGGGATAATTACAGCATCAATCTCCAGCAAGGATTAAGTGAGATGAGCTCTCTGATGTACTTAAAGCAATCTCACCCATAGAGAACACTGAATACCTGTGCAGTGATTGTTATTGTTCTGGAGCAACATTCATCAAGAAAGAAGGTAAAAGAAGAACCTATAGCTCTAAGCCCTTTCAGGAGGAGGGTCATCTTCCTGTGGCTTTGGGGCAGGATAGGCCCAGAGGACACCTGGGTGTTGGCAATAGAGGTGGGAAGTGACTGGCATCAAACTGAGCATCAACTGGCCCATTCTGGTGAAAAGTTCCTTTTCATTCATTCATTCGTGTGTGTTTTTAAGACCCTCTTTTCTTTGTCTCCCTTCCTCCCCTTGTTCTCCCCATCATAATCCCCATTTGTTTTAGATTTCATGGCAGCTATTGAGTACCTTAGAGCAAATGGAACTAAGATTAAATGAGCCTTTTTAAGGGGATCGTTTTTTGGTTTTTAATCCCCGAAGTTAAAAGAACACACTTCCTGAAGCAAGTGAATATTTGTACGATATTTTAAACCACTCCCCAGTGCTCCATAGCTCTGGTAGGCTCTTGGTCTGATACGTCTCTGTTCCTGTCCCCACTACCTGGTTCAGACACGTGTCCTTTCTGCCCTATTCCCAGCGCCATAGTCCTGAGCAGACACAAGGCCTCACCTCGCGTGTGTTCACCAAATGGAGAAGCTTTCATGCCAGGCCTGCTGGGTGTGGCTAGTGGGCTGTGGTCATGCACAACTTTTTTATTAAATTAAAAAATATATATTTTATTGATTTCAGAGAAGAAGGGAGAGGGAGAGAGAGAAACATCAATGATGAGAAAGAATCATTGATCAGCTGCCTCCTGAACACCCCACATTGGGGATTAAGCCCACAACCTGGGCATGTGCCCTGACCAGGAATTGAACTGTTGACTCTCAACCACTGAACCATATTGGCTGGGCACAACTTATTTTTTTAACTAAATAAAAATCCCATATGCTACAGTGCTCTAATCTCTCATCTTCACATACAGCACACATCTCAAAGAGTCATTTCTCTTTCAGGCCCTGCTTGAATTTCTCCAAAGAGTAATAGACAATAAAGAGGAAAATAAGATGAACGTCAAGAATGTGGCCATGGTCATGGCTCCCAACCTCTTCATGTGTCATGCATTGGGTTTGAAGTCCAGCGAACAGCAAGAATTTGCAATGGCAGCTGGGACAGCTAATACCATGCACTTAATGATTAGGAATCAAAAACTTCTGTGGACAGTAAGTGTATATTTTTAAGCTTTGTTAATGAGTGATGATATCTAGATTCTGAAGTCTTTTTATTAATTGTTATCTTCTCCATAAAAAGGTAACCAACCAATGTAGGTGATTTCAAATGTGATTTTAAAAAAATTAATATCCATGTGTTAAATCTTTTTAATATTTTTAAATGCCAGCATTATTTTATTATTTCAATTTGGTCACTTCTAAAATATTTTGAGTACTGGTTGTTCTGGGATTATTGCTAGATACTCGTCAGCTCTCACGTATTTGTGAGTTTTTCTTTCTCTCTTGATGGGAGAGCTGGTTGGCCATTAGACAGGGACTGCAGGTTAGCTGGAGGCGAGGCTGTAGGGGGGTGGCCCCTAATGCCAGTCTCCTCAGACTGTCTCGTCTTAGCATACCAGGCATTGATGACGGCCACTATATCCTTGAGCCTCTCCAAGCCTCTCCTTGAACTTTGCACAGTAGATGGTGAGCTGCACAGGATACCCTGTGCACATAGTGAATGAATAATATAGTGCATCACGTTTCACCGATTTAGTGCAGAGGGCATGCAAACTGGCATAGTCTCATCAAAGAGATGAAGCCCTTACTAAGTATAATTATGTCCATAGTTTAAAATGCTGCCACTTCTCTTCCCTCCCCAAACTTAATTTCATTTCTCCACAGATCCCCAAGTTTCTTGTCAACCAAGTGAGGAAGCAAAACACGGAAAATCTGAAGAAAGATAGGAAAACAATGAAGAAATTGCTGAAGAAAATGGCTTATGACCGAGACAAATATGACAAGCAAGACAGAAGTACAAATGATGTAAGTATATGTGTTTGCACAGATCTCAGTGTTGTTTTTAGTATCACACACAGCAAAGAGAGTCTGCATGTGTTTGTTGTATGACTTTCTACACACTCCTAGGTCCTAGCACCACGTGTAAGTGAAAGGCATCCGTAGCGGTGAGTACTCCTGCAGCTGGTAGTGCTCGTCTGGACAGTTGCTCAGTTGTTGGGGATTCAGAGAGTGAGCTGTTAATTGGTAACAAAGGAAGATAAGACCAGAACGTCTCAACACGCACCCACCCACACATACACAACAAAGCACTTCCTGGAGACGCCAGCTGCCCAGGGAATGTGGAATGTCTAGTGAGTCGAGTCCCTTGTGTGGACTCGGGTCTTTTTCCTTCCGTGTTCTCATCTGTGAAATGGGGAAGAAGAACTAACCCACAAAGACAGAGAGGCCAATGTTTGTGTTGTGTCTGGGATGCTCCTGGGCTTCAGTAAGTATTTAAAGGTTCTTCACTGGATCATAAAAAGGATTTGGAGAAAATGAAAATATTTCAAAAAAAGAAATATTTACAGACTGCTGTAAGAATACATTAAAATCTGGGTTTAAAATCATGAAATGTACATGAAAACACATTTGTGAAGAGAGTTAACAGAGCTCTAACTTGAAACCTTAACATGAAATGAAAGGGTTTCTATTGTTCTATTTAGAGTGATGACACCCCCCCCCTCCACCACCACCACCATTGAGGTTAGTCAGTTACATGCTGCCATCTTGTGGCATAATCTGGAAATGCAGTTACCAGCCTTTGATATTTCTGCTTTGGCCTACTTAAGGATCCAGTAATTGAAACAAACAAAAACCTCCTTTATTGATAGCTCTTACTCTTACAAAATAAAATTTCTTGTCTTTAAATAGTTTTAGTCAATTTTTATGTATCTTAAAAAACAGAATTTAATGAAGGGAAATTATAAATAGTATTCCTATCTTTTTGCAGAAGGGCTTGATATAGGTTAGAAAGGATTTTTGAGATATCATTTCTATTTAACTTAGGATGTTTACTTCTTCTAAAACCACTAAAAGTATTTGAATGTCTTTGTGTTTTGTACCCCTGCTTTTCATATTAACTTAGGTGACTCTATAGCCTTTTTTTCCTTTTGTACGGCAGATATTACGTGATATTCTGAGGCCCAGTATATAGCTAAGGACACAGAATTTGTGCTTTACCTTTGTAATAATAAAATTTTTAAATAAAAACTAAGAGTTACATTTTGGTAGCATGTAAATACTATTGTCATTTACAGAAAAACAGCATTTACTTGGATTTCTTTAGTTTTACAGCGTGAGCTGGTCTGAGAATTTTCTCTGTACTTGTTAGAAGCTATTTTGTCATTTTAAGACTTGGGATTTAAATCTCAGTTTTATCATGTATTAGCTGTGACTCAGTTTCTCCAAGTTTTGGGTTTCTCGCCTGTGAAATTCAGCAGTTCTTTTAACAAAATGCTGCTAAGAGCCTCCTTGGTTCCAAGCCCACACTCCCTGCCAGGTATTCAAAGGTAGATGGGGCTGGCCTCACCCACAGGGAGCAAGGGAAGGATTGACCTTAGAGGGGCAAAGGAGTGTGATGGAAGCCTGAATCGGGAATATCGGGCTACAGAACAGGAAATGGGCATCCGAGAGACCTCACTGGGGAGTAGAGCTGAGATGTGAAAAACTCTAATTTTACTCTGGCAGCAAACTGAAGGGACAGGTGTTGCTAGCAGAGCAAGCTTCCTCACGGAGTTGTAGCTGTATGTGATCATGGCCAGGGAGTTTTGTTCAGCCTATCGCTTTGGTTGAAAAATTTTAATCAGTTGCCACAATTTTTTTTCAAGTGTCTATTATTTTATTAGGGGGAGTAAATATACATAGGAAATAATTACAGAACAAGAAATAAAGTCCAAGATCATATCCAATAGTATGGGCATGCGGTGAGTCATTAAATAATTAGTTTTCTGCATAAGTTTCCATCAGTTGCCAGAACTTTAAAGCTAAAAGGTTTAACATCGAAGTCTGGACTTCCATCTTAACTTGACAAATTGTATGTAGGTGCATCCCTGTGTCCCCTCTCGGTAGGGGGCTTTCCCTGCAGGGTAACAATCTTCTGGATCTGAGCAGCAACTGTTTCTTTTGGGTGGAACATGGGCCGACTACTCTGAATAAGCCACTTCCACCCCCGCCCCCCCCGCGCGCCCCCCCCCCCCCCCCACTGTCTTGTTAGTTTATGTTTCTTGACTCTTTCCCCAAATCAATTGAATATGCAGCATAAAACTATAGGGCATGAAACTGCCTGGGATATTTTATTTGTTTGTTAAGCTACTATTTGATGTGTGCCTGTATTTAAGTGGTTGGCCATGGAAGAGGAGCTGGTAAAAGAGGCCCACAGATGGTAGGACGTAAGAGAAAGTTGAAGATTGTAGTGTCTTAGAAGCTCGGAGATGGAGGGAAGTCAGGGAAAGAGCTTGGTTAGTGGCACCAAATTCTGCAGGGAAACCGAGTACCGTGAACATTGATTGGATAGAGGTCCACCAGAGCTTGCATTTGAAAGGCCAGTTGTAACTTTCTCCAAAGCATTGTCATTGCATGTTGATGGAAGAAGCCAGATTGCCAGCGACTGAAGAATGTAAGACAGGAGGTTGTAGATCATGAAAATTCTTCAAGGTCATATTTTTAAAAGCATTCTGTATGCTGTTAATGCTAACTATATATATTGTCAAGCATTTATGTTATTAAGACATGCTTGACTAGGTAAATGAATAGTATAAACCAGGTTGTAAGAGACACCCTCAATCTACTTAATAAGACATATTTTTAATGACTACAGCATATTAATTGTTTGGTACAAATGCAAATTTTTTAATTTCTTAAATACTAATGAGACTCATCTCTTAATTACTTCAGGAAGAAACACTTTGTGAAAAATAACAAAAAGGCAGACCATTACAAATAACCATGTAATGATAGCCTTCAATTATATAGTTGGGATTGAGATCACACCCTCCCACACACAAACACACCATGCACACATGCATACACACACCATCACACATCCGAAGCGTGTGCTTGAAGACATAGCCCCAGCTCTGCTATTCGTGAGACAGTAGTGACAAGTCATTTTACATCTCTGGGCCTCAGTTTCTTCTATAAAATGAGAGGGTAAGGCCAGATTAACAGGGTTTAACCATAAGTATGGCTAGCAGCATCTTGTACTGGGACAGTTCTATATATACTATTACGAGATTTTCCTAACATGCGCAAAAATAGAATAGTCTACGAACCCCCATAAACCCATCACCAATAATCAGAATCATTTTTCTGATCTTATTCCATCTTGTCTCTCACACCTTTTTTCTCCTTTTAGTATTTTTAAGGAAAATAGAGATATCCCTTCCTCTCCCCCATAATTGCCTTAGATTGCATCTTTGCCTGATAAGGATCCAGAGCAGCTTTGGTGAGCATCTAGTCATGAATTACTGGATCCTGCAAGCCTCCAGTCCATGGAGGCTTTTTTTTTCTGTCAGTCAAGCTCACCTCTCAAAGGAAAGGGAAGCTGTACATGTAGGAGAGCGTGTGGGCACACAGTGGAGCTCTGTGAGAGTCTGTGAACTAAGCCAAACTGCTCAGCACATCTGTCCTCCCTGGTAGAGGGAACAAAAGTCCTCTCTCCTATGGTTACCTCAGTGTTAACTCAGGGTGATCTAGTGTCATATTCTTCATTGATAGTTGAGGAACTCAAGTTTCAGAGAGCTAGCATGACTTGCTGATCGCTCCAGAACAATGTAACATTTGAAGGTCTAGGGCTTTGGACATGGGAAAGAAATCCAGAAGAATCCTGGAGTGGTCAGTGCAGTGTGGGCTCCGGGTCCTTTGTGATGGGTTGTGTGTCTTCAGTCACATCTCCATTTAGAAGTCCATCTGTGGTTTCACTGACAGCTCTGCCCCAGGCATTGTGATCGGTCTTGTTTCAAGCATCTGCTTTAGGTCTGGAAACAGTGTTTGGATCTACTTGGGGACCCATGTGGAAAATCAGGTTACAATACCAGGCACAAAATCATGTTTCTCTTAAAGATATCCTTTGATTTTTTTTATAGTGCATAAAAATACCATATTAAAAGAGAAAACTATCAGAGCTTATTTCTTTGTAAATTAAATGCTTATTAACTTTGAATGCTCTTTCAGACCCTTCTTTAAAATTCTCTGAATCTGTGAGTTGGATAAAAGTTTCAGCATTTGGATAACCAAGGCCCAATTATAATCAGAACAGAGACAGTTCAAGGTAGTAGGGAATGCCTTCTATATTTTTACCTCCAATCAGACTAACATGATGAATATGCCATTTTAGTTTGAGATACCTTGCTAAAATGTCCTTGTTTAATTTTCTAAAATATGTGTTATGCTGTCTGGCTGTTTTTTGAGATAGCTGTATTCCCAATTTGCCCTTTTGAAAATAAAAGGTTTCTCTGTAGCATGAAAAATGTCAGCTTTTAATTTAAATTAGCTGTTAATTAAAAAAATGATTGAATGCCTTTTCTAAAGCTCTGACATTATATTTCTAATCTCTAGAGTGCAAAAATATGAGCAATGTAGTGTTTATCTACACCTTATGAAAAAAACACACCAAAATCTTTGTTTATTTATCCAAAGAATAATAAATAAAATCACATTTTTAGAAGTATGCTTGAGTTCAAAATGTAAAACATGTAACAACCCTAGAAGATCATTTTCTCTATTACAATAGTCTTTGCATGCATAAGAAATCAACTAACGTTTTGTAAGTTGTAAAATCCTTTGTGACTCAATTTTAATGGGGTATTAGTCAAATATTGCTCTTTTCTAGTCTTGCTGTACATACATAACTTTAGCTCACAAGCATGCGCACGCGCGCGTGCACACACACACACACACACACACACAAGGAAGGTTACAACGATAATATTATTCACAGATCCAGTTATTATTATGGCTCAAGTTAAGAACAGACTGTTTGGCTTAATGATCAGGCATGTGTGTATGTTCAAAGTTTGGCAGCTCAGTGTAATTAGTATACTAATAGCTTTAGTGTTTGGTACAGCATGATTCTGGAGCTTAATGGTAATTGTCATACACCATTTAAATGAGAACTTTGGCATCGCGTATTGTTTATCATCTTTAGTAACTATCATTTGGCCACTCTTGTCAAGATATCCAGGAAAAACTTTCCAGAAACAATTTTTAACCGTTACATCTATCAGTTAAACTCATTTCTTCTCCAACTGTAAAGGGCACGTAGAGTCCAAACTGAGTCACTCTCAGTCTTTATATTGTTGTGAGAATTTGGATGGGATGTTACCACAGAAATGAACACTCTGAGAGTTGTTCCTCTGCCCACCCGGACACACACCTCCCTAGTAGAACACAGGTTCCTAGTCGTCAGGGAATGTGGCCAGTCAGCCTGGGAAGGTGCTGTGTGCCATTGGCCTGGGAAAAAGATTTTCAAGGGCAGTGATATTCCATTTCCATGTGAAATGAATCCAAATTGTAGTTAGTCATTTGGGAAAGGTTAAACTCATCCAGAGCTGGCCAGGCAACACCTCCTGCTCACTGAGGGGAAGGGTGTGAGAAATGTTTAATTCCACAGCTACAAGGAACCTGTACCAATGCCACTTCCAAAGCCGTAACGCGGCAGTTACATATGCGTGAGAACTCTTGAGTGCTCCCAGGACCTGGTACCTGGGCCTCTTCCCTCCGAACTCTAATTATCAGAGAGGTTCTGGGTTCCTGTGTCAGCTATGGAACTGAGTCCACACGGACCCCTGAGCTGTGTTTTATAGGGAAGGATGGCCACACTCTCCAAAGGATGGTCCCTGAACTCACGGAGAGCCTGTAGGCTGCGGTCATATTATGGGGCCTTCAGTTGTCCGTGAGCTTCTTGGAGAAAAAGGGGCTGCATCCTTAAGCAGATGCAGGCGAATGCTGGCAACTCCCTGCAGGAGGAAATGACTGAATTATCCCTGCAGCGTCTTTAATTCCGGTTCCCACTCTTCTTCCCTTCCTGTGTGTTCTCAGGAGGGGAGGGAATACCGTGTGGTCGATAGAGGCAACTGAACTGGTGTCTTTTAAACAATGTTCCTAAAACGATTTTTTTGCTAATAAGGAAGTACACATTGTTATGCTTTATTTTATTGTAAAGACAGTTTACTACTATTAGCATACCAATTTTAGTGAGAAATATTTTTGAATGATTTGTTTAATCAATCAACATTGATAGGTGGCTACAGATGTGACTCAGACATGTGGCATGTGACTGGGATGCTGGTGTCATGTATTAGGGTTTCCATAATAAAAGAGATTCCGTGGAAGGAGGAATTCCCTTTGACCCTGTGGACTATGGAACGTTCCATGGAGTTTGAGGTATTTGAGCTGGGTCTTAAAAATTGATAGTGGGATATTTCAGAGGTGAAAGAGAACATACATAAAAATCGGAAAGCGTGGTGTTTATAGTGAATTTTGACTGGCCTTTTGCATTCAAACCGTAGAATGTGCCACAAGGACTAATGGGGGGAAAGGCAAGGAGCAGAGTAAGGTTGCTGTATCCCTAAATTCTCTATGACAATATATTATTTTTCTGGGTTATTTTGCTTTTGTATCTCACTTACTGTAGACCTTCTAGATATGGAAGCTTAATCATATCACCTTACTTCACTTTATTTTTCTTTTTCCTGTGAGGAAGGAAGAGCGAGAGAGAGATAGAAACATCAATGATGAGAGAGAATCGTTGATCAGCTGCCTCCTGCATGCCCCCTACTGGGGATCGAACTCGCAACCTGGGCATGTGTCCTGACCAGAAGTTGAACTGTGACCTTCTGGTTCATAGGTTGATACTCAACCAATGAGCCCCACTGGCCGGGCACCTTACTTCACTTTAAATGTCAACATAAGAGATATAATTATCGGAACAATTTTTGTCACCATTACTTTCACCAAGAAAACCTATATCCAAGAATATTGGGCACTATGACTTAAGCAGAATGCCCTGGCTTTTAAATCAGGTATAGAGTAGATCACAGCCTGCAAACCCTAGCTTGCTATTCCAGGCCTTCTGTAATTCAATAATAATAAACTAACAGTTTCCAAAATACCAATATTCGTGTCCCTAACTGAGTAGACGAGGTGGGTTGGGTTTTGGGAACATGGACTCCGTGCTTCAGCTGTTGCTGTTACAGCGTTCACGCCGGCATTCGAGCCCCGGGACCAGCTCATTGTTTCCCATGTCCTCTGAGGAAACACGCGGTGGAGGCCAGGCTGGCAGGCAGCACGGCCACAGCAGGATAGAAGTAGAGATGAAACCCCGGGGAGAAGAAGATGTAGCGTAATCCCTGAGTTATAAGATATAGCGTTGATGTAATAACTGCTTTGAAAGGAGAAGGTAACCACACTCCCATGTGAAATGCTCCGTCCATTGTAAGAAGTGGCTCACTTTCCAAAATGTTACAAATGGAAATAAAATCTGTCACGGACTTGAAGAAAAGGGGAAGTCAGACCTGTATCCTAGAAGCACGGTGGAGGTCAGACACTAGACCAGCTATCAGGCCATACTCCATGCCTCCGAAATTGGAAGGCAGCAAACCAAGGCAGGGGTCCTGGTGCAGAGGGGCAGAGGTCGCAGGAGGTGAGGGATCTGGGCACAGGTTAGGGTTGGGATGTCTTTTAGGGATCAGGTTGAGCATAAAACCCCCAGGCAGAGAAGTTAGACAAGGACGCTAGCAAGGCAGTCCCTCACCTGGCAGGGGAGTGAGTGGGCGGCCCCTAACGCTTTGTCTCTGTCTGGGTTGGACCTGATACACCTGTGGCCCTTCACTGAGTGGTCAGGTGACCGGGACAGGGTTTCTGAGGTGGCACCAGGCCCTCTACGGTCTCTCTGCAGGTGTAACAGGTGTTTGCAGCCCTGCCAGGAGGTCTTACACAGCCCGTGCTCCCTTGTGCAGTCTTTTGCAGTGTAGCTTCTTTCCTGACTCCCACACTACATCCCAGCTGTTACTGAGGAGCAGTTTTAAATCTCTTGGAGACGCCTACATTTTTATGCAGCCTAATTCCAAAGCCATATTATTTTTGATGAACTTAGAAATCACATTGATTCCTCCTGTGTTGTATCCATGCTGTATGTTTGGGGAAAATAAAGCAATTCAAGCCCATGTACATGAAAAGAACTATTGTGAGCCCCAAAATAATATTGTGCAATAAAGGACCTGTGTATTATTTATCTGCTAGACAAGTAGACTTAGCACAATGCCTAGTACTTAGTAGATGCTTAATAAATTTGAGGGTATTTGTAATGTATAAAGCATTATTTTTAAACATTTGTGCAGGTTGTTTTTTCTAGGGTCTGATTAAGACATATGGTTATAAGTAATACATTATTTATTTTAGCAGAATGATTAGGGATTAATTAAGCCTAATATTTCAAATGCCATAGCTGATATTTTGATATTACAATCCTCAAAATAGTTCCTTCATATCCCTCCAAATACATATCATAAATTCAAAGTGTGTGGTCACCCTGTGAGCTCATTAGTTAAGTGAGGATCAAACACAATGCCAATGTGTTAGAAGAGTGTCTTTCTCTTTAATTTTACTTTAATATTCTCGGGGACAGGAATTTTTTGTCAAATGTTGCGAATGTGCCGGAAGATTTAAAAAATGCACACATTGAAGCAGCGCACAAAATACCTGTTCTGACGCAATGTCATCAATTGCTGCATGAAGAAGCACCCTCCCCTAGATAACCCTCCGAAGTCGGCACTTAATATGGCAGTAATGGTTATTGCTGTCATTCTTTACATCTTTAAAAATAATTAAGCATTACTGCACAGGCATTATAAAGTTCCCCTATCACCATTAAGAGGATATTTGAGGTTTGATGTAATTTAGCAAATTACATTATACAGTAGTTAAGGTTTTTATGTAGTGAAGTGAAATGCAGAATAGTTAAGCACACTTACCATGTAATGCATCGCACAGAGTCCCAGGTTCCAGCTGCCGCCAGCTTTGTTCCAGTGTCATTATTGCCTTGCAGGCTGACGTTCCTCAGGGAGTGATTCGAGTGCAAGCTCCTCATCTTTCCAAAGTTTCCATGGCGATACAGCTAACGGAAGAACTGAAAGCCAGTGACGTGCTTGCCAGGTTTCTCAGCCAAGAAAGGTAGAGGCCTGTTTTGTTTTAATTATTTCATGGTATAACTCACTTGCTCGCGTGTTCCTTCCCTCCCTTGCCCCTCCTTTTTTTTAAAAAAAAAAACCATGAGTGGTGTGAAGTGCATAGAATTGTCTTTTCAGCAGAGAAGAGGAGCAGACTTAACAGTTGGACTGTCGGAAGGAGTCGAGTTCACCTGATGTAGTAGTTTGTGTTTGCGTTGAGCCTGCTTCAAGCGGGATGTCCGAGCATCCCTTCAACGGCCTGCCCGTGCTTGGCTCATGAGACCACGTGGTAGTCCTTCCGGGCTGTGGTGATTGGAGGTTAATTACTGTGTGTTAGGATGATCACTAATTGGGATACAGTAGGATCAAAACAAACAAAAGACACATCTTTTTCTATAAAATATGATGCATAAAAATGCTTACATTTAAAAGCAGAAGGTAAAGAATTCCGGGAGGACAACCAGCCTCTGGAGCTCCTGCCCTCACTGAGTTGCCCAGCCTGCCCCTCTGTTCTGGGGCGGGTGGGGCAGGAGTCCTTTGAAAGCCATTGGCATCTCTCCGATGATATCAGAGCTTACACTTACCGTCTCTTGAAATTTCAACGTTCAAACAAGTGTACCGGGTTTTCGGTTTTTAACCTTTGAATTCTTATTTTTAGCTAAGGTTGTATTTGTAATGCCCTCCCCTCTCCCCATGTCCACTCATTGAAAATGAACTGATGTACATTTTTAAGAAGCCAGGGAAGCCGGGGCCTTGCCATCTCAGCCCAGGAAAGTTGTCTTAGCCTCCCATAGGCTTCGATCTCCTCGCGTTAACATTCAGGGCCTCCATGGGGCTTTCTTCAAATGCTCTCCGATTGTCACACAGTTACCACCAGCCCGTACTATGTCTCTGATCCGTGGAAGGCCCTCTGCTCGATGTTGGAAGGGGTATAAAATATATTTTAAAGTATCTCCCCTTGGGCTTTATAAAGTGGGAAAAGAGATGAGCCTGCATAGCGAGCAGATGGTGATGAAATAAAAGAGAGGCTTATTGGTAATATCTGGGCTTTCAGTAAGCCAGCGTGAACTCCCCTCTCAGCAGCTCCCCAAAGTAAGTTCTCACATTACTTCTGTTTTCCTGATGAGAGAGACTTTCCAAGGCCACGCATTTTGTAGGCAGTGGAGCTGAATTCTCAAAAGACAGTCCTGAACCACTGTCCAGAGGGGCTAGGGCAGTGGTTCTCAACCTACCTAATGCCGCGACCCTTTAATACAGTTCCTCATGTTGTGGTGACCCCCAACCATAAAATTATTTTCGTTGCTACTTCATAACTGTAATTGTGCTACTGTTATGAATCGTCATGTAAATATCTGATATGCAGGATGTATTTTCATTGTTACAAATTGAACATAATTAAAGCATAGTGATTAATCACAAAAACAATATGTAATTATGTGTGTGTTTTCCGATGGCCTTAGGCGACCCCTGTGAAAGGGTCGTTCGACCCCCAAAGGGGTCACGACCCACAGGTTGAGAACCGCTGGGCTAGAGGGTCTAGAGACCATCTCTGATCTGGGGCTCATTGGTGCAGAGTCTGGGAGCAGATGGAATTTGGGGGTATTAAGTTCAGAGGCAGTTAGAATTTCTCAGGATTAAGTCCTGGGAGCAGTTGGAAATTTTCAGATGTCTTTGCTCCCCAAAGGGTCTCTGACCTAAAATGCAGTCAATCCGCTTCCTCTCTACCCCCTGCTATGGCTTAGATGCCAACTGCTGCCAGTGTCCCCACCAGACTGTGGGAAGAATTCTTCCCGTCTCAGAGGGTGTACCTGGAGGTGTGGCCAGACTCCAGATGGAGGCTGCCCTTCCAGGCGGGATCTGGCTAATTTACAGAGTGCTTGCTTTCAGGACGCTAGTGCTCAATGTAGTTGGCATGTTTGTCCCTCTACGTGCAGATAGTACAAGATGTGGCGATGACGTTGTATAATGCATTCAACTCTGCCTTTTAATATTTAGAATATTAGAGAAAGCACCAGCTTTGTGACAGTTGCCCTCTGTATATTTGGATTTTCTGCTGGTGGTGCTTTTACTAAATAAGCATTTGCTACCCACTGGGCAGACTCCTTCTAGTTCCACCCTTTCCCCATCCTGCTCCACCCAGAGGCAAGTCCAGTGAACTCTGTCCATTTGCCTCCTTCCCCCCACCCCAAGTCTTCAGCCCGTTTCCTTATGCTTGGGGGTGCTGGAGGCCGATGATTTAGATTAAAATGCCAGCTTTTCCTATTTCATCTTAGGCTAGTTTTTAGAATGTCTTTAAATTTCAGGTTCCTCATTTATAAAAGTGAACTATGATAGGACTTACATTATAGTCTTACGATGATTAACTAGGAAAATGACCATGAAGCACACAGCACTGTCTTCCTGGGCCATCTAATAATTGAAATGCTCAATAAATGTGTATATATATATATATATTTCCCACCCCACTATTTCCCCTCCTTCTCCCATTTGCATTCCACCTGTGTGGGGGCAGTTGGAAACCCTACTTTCATCCATCCTTGTCCTCCCCTACTTTTTCTACCAAAGCCAAAAGCACATGAATGACATAAAATAGATGCACAATAAATCACATTCACTCACCAGTCTTTGATAAAGGCTGTTTCCTTTTCTTTGTGTATGGACTTGTTGATTAGTATTACGTTTATGTGTACCAGGAAATCTAGTTTATGTTTCTCTCAATTGGAACAAGAACACAGATAATGGGGAAGCAATCTGAGAGCAATATTGGATGAGATTTTTTTAAATCTGGTCTCCCAAAACATTCAGTTTTGTTTTCATAGGAATAATGACTCTTGGTATACTCATGGTTTACCAGGAAATGTACTACAGTATAAATAAAAATATAATTATTAAATTATTTAATTTTAAAAATAAGCATACACCAGTTCGACCAGTTCGGATACAAAATCTTCTAGTTAGGATACAAGTCAGTGGGTGGGCCTTACGCGTGAGGACATTATATATCCCTGAGCGGAGTGGAGTAGACAGAGTTGGATAACCAGCTAAGTCATTACATGGTTGGTTAGGAAAGCTTCTGTCGTACCGTATTTTTCATAACAGTTTGGATAAAAGTCAGACTTGGTTTTCTCTTCTCAGTTCCAGGGAATGTGTCTTCAGGGCCTTATATGAGTGGTTCACAAACTTTTCTATGCATCAGCACCCACTACAGAGCATTTAAAAAGATTCTTGGGCTTCATCTAGACCGGTGATGGCGAACCTTTTGAGCTCGGCATGTCAGCATTTTGAAAAACCCTAACTTAACTCTGGTGCCGTGTCACATATAGAAATTTTTTTATATTTGCAACCATAGTAAAACAAAGACTTATATTTTTGATATTTATTTTATATATTTAAATGCCATTTAACAAAGAAAAATCAACCACTTGCCGTAACTGGTTTGGCTCAGTGGATAGAGCGTCGGCCTGCGGACTGAAAGGTCCCAGGTTCGATTCTGGTCAAGGGCATGTACCTTGATTGCAGGCACATCCCCAGTGGGGAGTGTGCAGGAGGCAGCTGATCGATGTTTCTCTCTCATCGATGTTTCTAGCTCTCTGTCCCTCTCCCTTCCTTTCTGTAGAAAATCAATAAAATATATTAAAAAAAAAAAAAAAGAAAAATCAACCAAAAAAATGAGTTCGCGTGTCACCTCTGACACACATGTCATAGGTTCGCCATCACTGATCTAGACATACTAAACCAGAGTTTTCAGAGCTCTGGGGCAGAATTTTTAGCAGGTTTTGCACTTAAATAGTATACAGAGTTTCGAAAACCACCAAATTTTACCAGTTTTTATTGTTTGAACCTAATGTCTGGAATAGCTTATTCTTTGAAGAGTTTAACCCTGTAAATGCACCCTATGGTAAAGTATTCGCTTCTACTTTGAGTGTATATACCTCCCATATTTTGATGGCCAAAATAGGGAGGATTATGAGCCATGTCCAATTTTTTACATTTATCTTGCATAGCATTAGACCTGTCAGCACAGCAAACCCCTGATAAATACTATGGAATAAATGTATTTGGAAAACTAAGGTGCAAATATTTCTTTTCCTAGTTTTAGGAGGACCTTTTTGGTCCCTATGCTAAGTAGATGATCATATTATTTTATTGGCAACTAAAATGTTATGGTACCTTCTTTTTAATTTTACAAATTTAAATATTCACTTATTATTGCTTTTAGATGTATGATTCCATTTGTTCATTTTTATTTATTTTTCATCTTTTATTGTTGAAAGTATTACATTTGTCCCCTTCCCCCTCCCCGCCCACTCCCCGCCCCTCCCCAGGCCTTCACCACCCTATTGTCAATAACCCTGGGTTATGCATATAAGTTCTTTGATTGATCTCTTCCCATGCATCCACCCTCCCCTGCCTTTCCTCTGCCATTTGTTTATTTTAATTTACAGGTGTGACATTTTTATTACATATTAGGCACATTTAACAGATGGGAAAATACAAATGTGGAGATAATTACAGTGTGTCTAAGTTATGAGTTTTCCATACAAGCTAGAATTCCCCGAGCACATTAAAGTGATTTACTTGCAAGCTGTCTGATGATATAACTAATCCGTTTGTTTTGCCCCTTATAGTGGGATTGCCCAGACACTCAAGAAAGGGGAAGTTTTTTTGTATGAAGTTGGAGGGAATATTGGTAAGCACATTTTTTTTCTTTGTATTTCATATGCTGACTTGACATTGCCAATGATTATTATTTATACCTTTGTGGGGAAGGGAAGGTAGTAGAAGTAAAATATAGCACAGTGTACATTGTTGATGAGTATTATGGATTTGTTTAGTGGTCTGGCCTTTCTCTTCCGACTTTGAGCTCCTTCTGTACAAATTCCCATCTATGTTGAATCTTGGCAAAGGCAAGTTTCCTAAAATAGATATAATTTCTAGAATGGTTAATAAAGTTTTTCAAAACTTTTTTTCTTTTTTATATGCTCATGTCACATCTTAATAAAGGAAGTAGTTGAGCTTATTTAAGACCAAGATAACACATTTATTATAGTACAGTACTAGATATTTTTAGTGAAAGCAGAAGTTATTTTTGCCATTGCTGATTGCCTACTAAACAGTACACACACATATGTTAGTAATTTAGGAAACAGAAATAGGATAAATGGATTAATTTTGACCATGTCCTATATTTTATTTGCCTACTTTTTGTACTCATGTCTTTATTAAAATTTAAAATAAATGTTTCCCCCATTTTTTTGACCCTTATAATGGTAAGGGTGAAATTGTTAACAAATAAATGAAATGGTATTTATTTCAAAATAGTAATTGAAAATATTTTAAGGTAAGTTTTGTAGAATTCTTTTTTTAGGACTTAAAAATGTTATTAAATGTTAAAAATTGAATGCAGAGACATGAAGGCTCATTTTTAAAATTTAAATAAGCCACAACTCCAGTAGAAACCTGGAATTTTTACCTTGATTCCTAAGGAATATTTAAATATTTTATTTTGTATTTTACTCTTAGATTTGGGGAATTAAGTGTGATTGCTTTCTTAGGTGGATTCAAAACTGTTGTCACCCTGAGTAAAGGTGAATACACTTTTAGGGAACCATTTAAAAGCCTAACATGCAAAGTATTTTCAACTTCCTAAATTAATTTGAAACATGTGCATTTATAGAAAGACCACAAAATTGGCTTCTCCAATGTTTTTTGGCCATTTTTACTAGTATAATTTTATGGGAGATATCAAACGATGAAAAATATTTAAAGTCGAAGACACGGGCTTACGTTTAAAATTGCACCCCAGTCACCCCACTGTATTAAACAAATGCAACATGTCGTTAATAGGGGAGCGCTGCCTCGACGATGACACTTACATGAAGGACTTATATCAGCTCAACCCGAATGCTGAATGGGTTATAAAGTCCAAGCCATCGTAGAAGACCTGCTGAGACAACCCCCGGGCTTCCTCAGTGACACTTGCTGGGTCAAGAGTGTAAATAAAGGAACTGCAGGACTCTTGCTATTCAGATGCACCCAACCATTGGATAGTGACACTCCCAAGCCTCAAGAAGTTATAGATTTGTGCTGCTGCCAGAATTATGTTAATTATTATGTTGACTATTACTAGAAAATAAGTATCTCTGGAGTGAGAGGAGAGAGGCTTAATGAACTTGTAGGCTGTTTTCATAAACTCTGTGAAATGTGCCCAGATGTGACATCGTTGTTTTGTTTTGTTTTTTTATATGAAATAAACCCTCTTCCCGCTCACTTTTTTTTTTCTCCTAAAATCATGTATACAGTAATATATGCTTTCTTACTTTTCTCTCCTCCTCACATCTACCTGACCCCGATTAAGTTTGCTTTTTAACGGAAAGGATAACAAATGCCAGGTATGGCGAGTTGTGAAATTAGGACAGCTTAAAACAGCCCGGATTCAACAGAATTCCTGTGACGATCACATGTTGAATATTCATCTCTTTGAATCATTTGTTCAAAAGATAACATTCTCCTTCTCCCTGCTGTATCATATGAAGTGATTTGCATTTTTTTTCAGTTCATCTGACATATGTGCACAGAGCTGTATCCACTACCAAGAAAATAGAACTGTCAGAAACTGCCAATTACCCCTGAACCATTAAAGACTTGCATACTCAGAATAAATAAAATATGTCCACGTGGAATAACTGGATTATGGATAATAAGCGAGTGAAAGCCAAATCACTTCATGTATGCCACCCTCTTCTAAAAGAAATTTAAAAAGTCCTAGCTAGCTTTACCTATTGTCATACTAGGGACATAAATATGCATAAGAGTCTAATCCAGGAATGGTTGAGAGTGTATTCTGCCCAAAGAGGGATTTTTTTTTTTTTTTTAACTCATAAGTAAGTCTGCGGCAAGAGTTATTCCTTTGGGCATGACACAGTCCTATGAACAAGCTTTTGTTTGTGTAACTTATTTTAAATAATCAGAGTAAATTTATTAAAATGCTTCGACAAGTACTATTCCCAGGGATTTTACTGCACAAACCATAGTGCAACAAGAGATGAGCCTCTCTGTACTGTAAATAAGAGGAATAAAGTGAGAGAAAAATGTTCAATATTTTATGAGTGTAAAGTGTAGTAAATAAAAGGTGATGTCTGTGAGTGCTGCACAAACCGTGTTTATGATACTTTTAGTAGTATTTTAGGAAAAATGACGCATTCTCAGAAGCTCTCGATGTCACTCTAATTAGGAGGGAAAATGCTGTTAATGAGAACGGTCATAAATTTTTAGCATATAATTACAAGAACAGCCTGTGGATATATGATCATTTAACTTTTTGGTGATTTGTGCCATTGCTTTTTTATTTAAATTTTTTTTTTATAATTAAATGCATTTTTCTAAATTATCTTCTCTTGGAATTATTACTTTTAGTCCTAACGTGTTCATGAGTGTACTAATGGGCTAATTTTGTTTTTGTTAAAAGCCATTTCTACCCTCTTATTGCCCCTATTGCTCCTGTAGAATTTTCCAAATGGGAAGACCTGAGGGAGATAGAAACTGTTTCCTTCTTTAGTTTTTTCTGTTCTTTAAGATTTTTCAAAACACACTGTATTCTGGTTCTGATTTTGATGATCTATATTAATTTCCCAGTTGGCAAGCAGTTTTAATGGTTTAATTTTATGAAAGCACTTAACAACATAAAAGCAAAACCAAGGGCTTAAAACAGTGTAGGTATACAACTTCAAAAAAGGCAGGAGTGAATATCATGATTTAGATAAATGGTGTCCTAAATTGTATGTCAACTAATTTTTACCATATTTACAACCCCCAGCAGATGAGGGTGGGCGGCAATAGGCTTTTGATAATGACAAAGTGCCAGATCTTGGTAAATAAATATGAAAATGTCATTTTATTTTGAATTTTTCTTAGAACTCATGATCCATGACCCACGTTCATTGACACTGAACAATACTGCAGTTAAATGATTAATATAGATGTCTAGCTACACTTCTAAAGAGGAGAAACTTGATAGTGTAGAGCCTCATATGTTATTGCCTTAGAATTAACCCAAACGCTTTCTTTTTTTTGGAGAGAGAGAGTGGAAGGGAAAAGGAGAGACAGAGATAGAGAAACATTGATGTAAGAGAGACACATCAATTGTTTGCCTCCTGCATGCACTCCAAACTGGGCCGGGAATCGAGCCTGCAACCTAGGTACCTGCCCTTGACCAGAATCGAACCCAAGACCCTTCAGTCCTCAGGCCGATGCTCTGTCCACTGAGCTAAATTGGCCAGGGCCCAAATGCTTTTTTGTAATTATTTTTTCTGGTAAATTTTACTGAGAGTAGGCTAGTTTTTATTTGCTTGTCTGTGATGGAAATAACAACTATATTTGCTTTGAGCCTCAAACATCCTAACTTTTAAGGGAGTTTCTGGTGAAAGGTAGAGAGATAGTATTTATAGAAAACTGGTTGCCCTGCACTCTTTGGGAAAAGCAGTTTATTTTCTGACATACTGGGATTTTTCATTATTGTCTTTTCCTACTTTTCCTTAAACTGGGTTGCAATTTTAACCTCATTGTCCTGATTTCTCACCTACTGATCAGTAGGTGGCAGTGTTGGTCAGGGTTTCCTTTGTGGCTAAACTGGGAAGCTTTGAAAGTGAACTTGAGTTCAAAGGTAAGCTGTTCAGATTCGGTGCTGGTTAGGTAAGAACACCATGGATCTCTCATTTTGATCTCTCATTTTAATTCTGAAAATTGTAAATTATAATTCATTTCAGAATTTCTATGTTTAGTCTATTAGTCTGCTTTTATCCTTAACCTGCTGAGTGGAGAAGGAGAAGAAGTTTTTCTGGGCGAGAATTAGACATTTTGGCAATGTCTATTTCAAGCAGAAGAATCATACCGAGGAAAGACAGTGCACCAGGAAGGGAAAAAGAGGGATGTCTAGGATAGAGGACATAATGGCCTCTGTCTTTATTTTAGTATAAACGGGTGTGTGTTTGTTTTTTATTCAGCAAATATTAATTGGTTACAAATATATATGTGCCAGGCATGGCCTACCCTTGAGGTACCTCAGGGAGCAAAATAACTCTGATAGAACTTATAGTCTAGTGGAGGGAGACAAATAAGTAAAATAAAATGTATTAATAAGTAGATAAAATTATGTGTATGTTGAAAGGGTGTAAGTGCAATGGAGACAGAAAAAAGATGAGCAAGGCAATGGGACCAGAGAGGAGGACAGGCTTATTGCAGTAGGAAACAGGGTCTTTAATGGACATCTATTAAGTAGAGCAAAGACTTGCAGAAGGTGAGGAGCCTGCCACATGGACACCTAGGAGAAGAGCATTCCAGGCAGAGGGGCAAACGAGAACAAAGGCCCAAGGCAGGAGTGCAGCTGGCTTACCAAAGGTCAGCAAGGGCACAGTGAGAGTGAGGGCCAGTGAGAGCAATAGGTGAGGTCCAAGGTAACAGGTGGTGATGGGGTTGAGACCTTGGAGAGCCTTCTATTTATTAGTGGAGCTAGAATTTACTCAAATTAGGACATTTTTGAGAGGATAACAAGATATTTGGTAAGGACAGTTATTAGGGAGTGATAAGAAGTAGCAGATTCTAGACATATTTTTGAAGGCAGAACCTGTGGTGAGCCGGCACGGCCATGGCATACTCAGCCCTACGTTGGGCGCCTTATGTGCAGCGCCAACTCAGCCAGGTTTGGTGACCCTGAGAGGGGGCGGTGAAGGATTGAGAAAAGACAGACAAGAGAAGAAAGTTGGGTCTGGGTGGGACGCTGTTCTCTCTGATGGAGAGCTAGCGACAGTGCCACGGACTACAAGTCGTGTCTTTATTTTACAGCCAGATTCCACGAGGCAAAGTAAGGGCGTGGTCAAGACGTTTAACATTCTTGTGGGTTTCGATCCTACTCAATTACATGCACCTGAACCTATCGAGCCCACATCACTCAGGCACGTGGGCCCACGTGTTCGGACCACAGGTTCAAGCTTACAACTACAGCTGTTGGCTATAATTTTGCTGGGAAGCCTCTGCCCTCCAAGCTGGGACTTGCACATGGCCATGAGAGGGCTGTGCCCTCTCATTAGTCCGAGACTTGAACCTGTCCAAACACTGTAGCCGCTCTCCACATATCCCCATTTTTCTTGTTTTTAAGCACTTCTATTTACATCATCAAAAGCTCTAGGCAAATTATTCAGCATAACCAAAACATCAAGGACAAACTTCTCTGGCTAATAATAAAATAATAACAAAACAATGCCAATGCAACACAGCAATAAGAGAAAAACCAAACTACAGACATGTTAACATTTTCAGGACTATTTTTGCAAAATGAAAGTTTCTTTTGTTGCTGGTTTATATCTTACAAAGAGTCCTCAGATTTGGCTGCACAAGACTTTGAGAGTAACTTCCAATCCACTTTTTTACCATCTGGTGGGCCTCAGTCACTAACTTCTTCAGCTGACTCTATGTTGATACCTTGGTCCCTTGCGTAGTAAGATGTCGTCGATGCGAAGATGTCGCCAATGGAAGGCTGGTCCCATGGATCAGATTGCTTGGACGGTTGGGTTTGGGACTGAGCCGGCACTAGACCCAGTCAAATCAGCCCCGTCCACGACGGTGGAAGTCTGGTCCCTTCCTCATCTTCTTACTTCAGCTCGAGCTGCATGGAAACCTGACCCTAACCCTAACCCTAACCCTATCCCTAACCATAACCCTAACCCTAGCCCTAAACCTAACCCTAACCCTAAGCCTAGCCCTGACCCTAACCCTATCCCTATCCCTAACTCTAGCCCTAACCCTAACCCTAACCCTAGCCCTAACCCTATCCGTAACCCTAACCCTAACCCTAGCCCTAACCCTAACCCTAACCCTAGCCCTAGCCCTAACCCTAACCCTAACTCTAGCCCTAACCCTAACCCTAACCCTAGCCCTAACCCTATCCGTAACCCTAACCCTAACCCTAGCCCTAACCCTAACCCTAACCCTAGCCCTAGCCCTAACCCTAACCCTAACCCTAGCCCTAGCCCTAACCCTAACCCTAACCCTAGCCCTAACCCTAACCCTAACTCTAGCCCTAACCCTAACCCTAACCCTAGCCCTAACCCTATCCCTAACCCTAACCCTAACCCTAGCCCTAACCCTAACCCTAACCCTAGCCCTAGCCCTAACCCTAACCCTAACCCTAGCCCTAGCCCTAACCCTAACCCTAACTCTAGCCCTAACCCTAACCCTAACCCTAGCCCTAACCCTAACCCTAACCCTAGCCCTAACCCTAACCCTAGCCCTAACTCTAACCCGAGCCCTAACCCTAACCCTAACCCTAGAGCAGCCCTAGGTCCTGCAGTACCGAAAACTGTCAGCTCACTAGACCCAAAGTCCCAGGGAGCTATCAGGTTACACAAGCAAAACTAACCAAAGCCTAGAAACAATGCAACTGCCACAAGAGCTTACAATCTAGGTCAGAAATAAAAGTTACTTCCTCAAACAACATCAACCACAGCCATTTTTTGCTTTACCGTAGCTTAACAAAACCTAAGATTTCATCTTATTTTCTATCTCCTATTTTCTATCTCTTATTGTCTACTTATAAGCATTGTCCCATGTTCGGCCAGTAATTACCGAACCTCGCTCCCTACCCTACTTTCACTTTCTGCACTTACTTTTGCTTTCTGACCTTACTTTTGCTTTCTGCGCGGGCCTCAAGGGAGCCGCCTTTGCCCTGACCACTGCAGTTCCCCCGAACTCAGGGCCCTGTTCGGGCTCCATATGTGGGGCTGAGTATGCCATGGCCATGCCGGCTTGCCACAAGAACCTACAGGTTTTCTGGTATGAGAGAAAGAGTATGCATTTTAAATGGAGAGTAACCACAAGATTTTTTATTTGAGCCATTTGAAGGCTAGAGTTCCTAACAAGAGAAATGGGAAGGGTGAAGGTTATTCAGGTATTCAGAGGAAGGAGGGATTCAGGATGTGCTGAGTTTGAAGTGCCTTATTGGACATCCAAGTGACAATGTCAAGTAGGCAGTTATCTGTGCAGAAGTCAGGGGAGAGGTCTGGGCTTGAGTCCTTGGCATGTAAACGGCCCTTCAACTTTAACCATGAGCTTGTGTGAGATCACAGAAAATCACCAAGAGCTGAGCCTTGGAGCTACTCAGCAAGGAGGTTAAAAAGATGAGAAGGAACCAGCAAAGAGATTACAAGAAGGAACCATTGAGATAACCAAGAGGTTGTGATGTGCTAGAAGCCAAGAGCAGAGGCTTTCAAGGAGAAGGGAGTGATGTAATAGCATCTTCCAATTACAGCTCAAGTGAGCTAAAGGCTAGGAATTGACCCTGGATTTATCCATGTGCAGGCCATTGTTGACCTTACTTAGCAGTTTAGGTAAAGCAAGAAAGTCTGATTTTAACAGGGTTGAGAGAGTGGGAGAAAAAGAATAAAAAACTGTGAGTTTGGACATCTCTTACAAGAAGTTCTGCTGCTACACAAAGGAGCAAATAAATGAGATACCAGTAAGCAGAAGAAGAAGTAGGAGGTGCATAGAGGACCTCGAATGCTGGGTTAAATAATTTTTTAAATTTATGCTGTTAAATAATATTTAAGAAGGTAACATAGGTACTGGTACCAGATTATTGTGTTAATTAATGTGACCTAAGACAAGTTGCTTACTTGTGCCTCATTTTCTACTTTGCATGAGAATTAAAGGAATATTTATTCCTTAGAAGCTTACTAGAATTAATGAATCCATATAAAGGGCCCAGTCCTATTATTTTTTTAAAAATATATTTTATTGATATTTTACAGAGAGGAAGGGAGAGAGAGAGTTAGAAACATCGATGAGAGAGAAACATTGATCAGCCGCCTCCTGCACATCTCCTACTGGGGATGTGCCCACAACCCAGGTACATGCCCTCAACCGGAATCCAACCTGGGACCTTTCAGTCCGCAGTCCGATGCTCTATCCACTGAGCCAAACTGGTTTCGGCCCCAGTCCTATTATTTTCCTGATAGTAACTGTTCAATAAACTTCACTATTTTTATTAGTGGCATTGTAATCAATATTATCAGTTATCGATGTTATCTCTGTCTCATTTGGGGTTGGCTCCAGTGGCATATTATTTGTCCACCTGGAAATTGGTGGCAATACTTCCTCAAAGTATCTGTAGCACTGTACAGGGCACAGAAATAATTCCAGAACATTTTTCTCCTATTTCAAGTGAGGTCAACTCAACTTTAAATATAATTTGTATCATTTAAGGTAAGCAGACTGGCATAAGGGACAGAGATCTCTCCCTGCATCCCAGACCAAAAGGCTCAGGAAGAAAACAAACTCTTACCCAGTGCATTTCCACTCTTGATATCTTTTCCACTCCTGGGCATATCCTGGGCATTTTGTGTTAGAGGCACCTGCCGACAGAGGTCCCACTTCTTGTCTTGTTTTATTCCCGGTCAGTCATTTTTCAAATCTTATATTTAATAAATATAGCAATAAAGTTTTTTCTTCCATTTCAATTGACTTCACATCTTTGAATCTGGACCTGGCATCCAGCTTTTTTTTTTTTTTTTTTTTTTTAACTTCTGACCTAAACTACTGCATGGGGGCTCTGGCTGGTGTGACTAACTGTTAGGGCATCAGCCCACGCACTGAAGGGTTGTGGCACTGAAGGGTTCGATTTCCCATTAAGGGCAGGTACCTGGGGGAAGCAACCAATTGTTCTCTCTCTCCTTCTCCTCCTCCTCCTCCTCCCCCACCCTCCCCTCCACTCTCTCTAAAAATCATGAAAAAAATATCCGAGGGTGAAGATTAACAACAACAATAATTCAGTTTTGCATTGGCTCTGATGGAAAGGGCTTTCCATGAAACAGAACTTCTTTGCAGGGTTTCACGAGTTACTTTCACAGGTAGCACATACTGTATGAGAGAAACACAGGTTGCAAGAGAAACGCTGCTTCTATGATATTTCCAACCAAAGCCCATGCACACTGGCTTTGTCGCAAGCAAGCTTTTTATCTGGAGACTTGAAGTCTTGATTTCTCAACCAGCGGCGCTCAGAGACGCTTCAGAGAAAGCAGCCCCCACTCTTCACTGTCTCCCTCTTTTGATGTTCACCCCTCGTTGCACCGAGGGAGCTCAGTTCTGTCTCTTGTTGCACTTCCTGTAACCTGCACAAAAAGGTGGCTTTCATGTAATCTCTGTCTTAAGTCACATTCCAGGGCCAAAGCGAACAGCCATTCCTCCCTGGAGAGGAGTTCAGAAGGTGAGCTACAGAGAGTGGCCCAGTTCTGAATAGTCAATCAGTTAAAATTTTCTGTCACCTGACAGTAGCCTTCTTACAAATACAAAAAAAAAAGTGATTTAATTGTTACCTTTAAAACTCTCATTTCAATGGGAAGAATCTTGAAGCATCTCAGCTTTGGTTGCTTGTATCACCCAGTTTGTATTTGTCAAGAGAGAATTCTACTGAGAACACACAAAGAATGAACTATTGAGAGATTATGCATCACTTTTTTGTCCAGGAATCTTGAAACATTCCAGGACATGCCTGGTTCATACTCATCCTTGTCTTTATGTTAAGGAGGAAAAAGGAATTAACATTCTTGATTGCTAAGAATTATTGGGCATTACTTGATACTACCTTAAGACAATGTTGCTATGATAGGCATGCATTAAAGATCAGAAAGACACAAGGCTATCCATTTATTCCACTTTCTTCTCCTTCTTTCTATGTTGTTCTGAACATTTTAGGGCATGCTATGTGCTACACCAGGGTTTATATTGTGGTGATGTAAAAACCAATAGTATTATGCATCCCCACAGGAGATCAGATTTAGATTTGTGGATAGCATTGGTACAGGCTGGCAATAGGGAATGTATTCACAGCAAATGGATTCTGATTTGAGGGAGGCAGAAACAGGTGCAACTAACTGAGCATAGAGAAAGGACACCTTAATTGGATAATTGTTAAAGGAGGCAGTGCTATTTAAACTGGAAGCCCAGGCAGCATACCACAGATTAGACCAGGCTGGAAACAGGGAGACTCAGAACTAGGCTTGTGGCAATGAAAATGAGTGACTAGGGGTTCTGTTGATGTTGCAGAGCTGGGGTTAAGATACAGAGTATTCCCTCAAGAAATAATAATGATGTTATTAGCTTTATTAGATTTTAATGATGCTACTAGATTTATTGGGTAGTTACTTTGGACCAGGCAATGTGCTATGTGTTTTATATACGTTGCCATGTAATTTTCACACCATATCTAAGAGGGTGATATTTTATCCCCTATTTTTACCAGCGAGACACTTTCTCCACCAGGTGAGTTAAGTGGCTGTGCCAGGATTCATACTAACAACAAAGCACATGCCACTCACGATGAGCCATAAAGTTCATGACCTAATCCAGAAGATAAAACCAAAAATGCTGAACACTGGGGATGAGAAAGAGGGAGATGTTGAAGCACTTGAATAAAGAAGAGGTGGCCCCATGAGATGGTGCTGAGGTGGGCCTGCGTGGCAGGTCAAGCCTGTCCTGCTCAGTACCTTGTAGGCCCTGTGGTTCTGCAGATGAGTGACCACTCATGGCTAGTGGTCCTTCTGTGACTGTGTGCCGGAGGCTTAGTCAATATGCCAATTGGGACTAAGTCAACAGGATAGCAATGGTGCTCTTTTAAAGATGATCATGCTGTGATTTCAAAATGAGTGGCTGGGATTCAAAAATATTAAAATACCCCAGTAGCAGGCCTCCATGACATGTACACCAGCATCCACACATGTTCCCAGGTAAGGAACCAACACATCCCCAATGAATGTCATTTTGTAATCTTTACTAAGATTCATGTCCTTTAAGCTTACCACTGTAAAATATGATTTAAGGTCCATGAATCTAAGCGTGTATTCTGACCAATTCTCAACCTAGTCCTTGAAAGCTATGTCTGATTTTTTTTTTCCCAATAGGTAGACCTATAGAAAAAGGGCATTCCTGGCCAGTGTTGTCGGTGGTTGGGCATTGATCTATGAACCAGGTGGTCACGATTCAATTCCCAGTCAGCGTATATGCCCGAGTTGCAGGCTCAATCCCCAGGGTGGGTGTGCAGGAGGCAGCCGATCCATGATTCTCTCTCATGGTTGATGTTTCTATCTCTCCTTCTCTCTTCCTCTCTGAAATCAATAAAAATATATTTGAAAAAAAAATAAAAAGAAAAAAGGCATTGTACCAGGCGGAAAACCAGAGGAAGGAAGTGTAAGGAGTGGCAAACTGCCCAATGTGCCTCAGTACAGGGAGTAGGTGAGAAAGAGAGGGTGATGGTAGGCTGGACACACTTTGGGATCCCTACCAAACTTACGGTTTCCCTTCTCCAAGGCATGTTTATGGTGTGTGACTTGCCATGTCTTCTTTGACCAAAAGTGGACATGTGAATTGAGATGGACCGTCAGTTTTCCCTTGGAATTTAGAATTTAGACTGAGCATCCTCTTGTTAGTCTCTGCACCCAGTTGGATTGTACTCAGAGTTTCCTTGTCCTCTCATGGAGATGTAGCAGAGAAAGGGGAAGTTTTCCAAAATTAGGGCAAAGCCCTTGTAATGGGTAGGCAATGGGGAGCCACTGAACTCTTTTTCGTACGGGAGTGACACATAATCAATCATATCTAGTCTGCCAAAGACATCTGATACTTCTTAGTTCTAAAAATTGTTAAACTCATCTGATGACAGCCATTCCAAGTGCCTGCTCTAATGTATTTGCTGAGATGAAACCGAAGCACTTCTCTTTCCTAATGCACTCAGCTCAGCCTGAGTTCACAAGACATCAAAAGCGAAGATGTCAGCCGGGGGACTCCCCCATTCCCCTCCTTTCTGAGGAGGCTCAGTCATGTAGACATCCCTTCCTTTTCTTATTCTTGACTTACACCTATCCCCTTGGCTTTGAAAAATTAGATTATCTCCCTTTCCCCCCCCCCGACCATATGCAACTTATAAAGCTCGGCTGTCCAAATCTGTTGGAAAGCTCAGAAACATGGGCTCTCTTAGTCTTGATAATATCTAATAAGATTGTCTTCCGAATTTTATTTGTTGATAAAGACATCTTGTTGTATGTACAGTATGTATGTATGTATCTTTAAATATGCTTTATGAATTTCAGAGAGGAAGGGAGAGGGAGAGGGAAATAGAAACATCAATGATGAGAGAGAACCATTGATTGTCTGCCTCCTGCATGCCCCCTACTGGGGATCAAGCCTGCAACCTGAACATGTGCCCTTACCTGGAATTGAACCTGGGACCCTTCAGCCCACAGGCCGACGCTCTATCCATTAAGCCAAACCGGCTAGGGCTCTCTTGTTCTTTTTAAGTGGTTCTTTTTCATACTCTGACAATGCCCTCTGGAGAAGCCTGCAAACAGCTTCTCGCCACCTTTCATTCAAGGAGGGTTAATGTGGCTGTGTTTCCCCAGAGAGGGCAGCTGCAGCCCGGAGAGAGCGGCCAGTGTTCTCATTCATCCTCCCCTCCTTGTCTGCTGCCGAATTCCTGGTGACAGGGAGCCAGGCACTCTAGGAGATGAGCTTCTCTTGGCACATCGATACTGTCATTCTTTCTGTTTGGCTCCTGCCTACATCTTCCCTTCCTGGCTCTTAGTCTGCTATTTGCTAACACACTTTAATCCTTGCTAGAGTCATAGGTGGGCATGGTCTGTGTTTGGTAAAGATGACTAGGTATTATTGACCCTGACATTCCCTGCGATGCTTGCTTGCTGGCCTCTTTCCGGCCTCCCTTTCCTTTCAGGATGCTATTTATAATTCCCTGAAAGGTAATGGACTGATAAATGTAAGAAAAAAAGCTACAGTAATTAATACTATTCCTAATAACAATAACAACCATTTGCGTTCTATGCATGCACTGTTAGCACTGTGTAAGCAATTTCTCATTAAAGTCTGACCCATGTATGAGGTCTTTTCATATTTATCTCAACTTTCAGAAAGAGTAGCTGAGACTCAGATTTTACACGACTTTCCCAGTGACAAACCTAGTAAGTGACAGAACCAGGACTTGAACCCACTTACCAAGCCCATGTCTCGGCATCTGTATACAATACTATGATAACTCATTGCCTGGTGACACTAAGAAAAGCCCTTCTGAGATGCCTCTACATTCTTCATTTTCCTAATATTTAGTCTTTGGCAGCCAGAAGTCCCAGTGGTGATTTTGTTTCTCGTTGTTTCACTGACTTTGAAATCCGGACTGAAAATTCTCTCAGAGCTCCTGGTCATCTCTGGCTTCCTTCAGTAGGAGGTGTTTACAGACATGGCTTCTTGACCTAATTAAGTGATGTAGAGGCCAGCTCTTTGTCCCATGGTGCTTCTATTAATGCTTTATTGGTTTTTAAATACCTTGTGTTAGATGTAATCAATACCTTATTTCCTTTTAAGCAGTATCTCTGTAATTTTCTGTTAGGAATGGGTAGCTAGGTCTGATTCAGTTACAATGTCAGTAGCAAGCACAGTTTAAATGCCCAACATGGTGCTTTATGTATATTCTCATTGAATCATTGCAATCATCAGGTGGGGTTAATAATAATATGACCTTCGTTTTACAGAGAGGAAACCAAGACTCAACAGAACAGCAAGCCACTATCACCTAGACCCATGGTCGGCAAACTGCGGCTCGCGAGCCACGTGTGGCTCTTTGGCCCCTTGAGTGTGGCTCTTCCTAAGCCTTAGGAGTACCCTAATTAAGTTAATAACAATGTACCTACCTATATAGTTTAAGTTTAAAAAATTTGGCTCTCAAAAGAAATTTCAATCATTGTACTGTTGATATTTGGCTCTGTTGACTAATGAGTTTGCCGACCACTGACCTAGATTATGGCATCATTTTTCCAACTGGTCTTTTCACATACCCTCTTGCTCTCTCACTATTTTTTCACCCTATTGCAATAGTGATGTGCTTTAAATGTAAATCTGATCAGGCCATTTCCCTATGTAAGTTCCCTCAGTGGTTTATAATTTCCTTTAGAACCAAGTTCAACATCTTTAATATGGTTTAGGAGAATTGCCATGTCTCACCCCTGACTAAGTTCTTGGCCTTATATCTTACCTCTTTGTTCAAAACATTTCCAACCCAATTCTACTGGTTTTCTTTCCATCTGCAGATATGCCTATTTAAAAAATATATTTTTATTGATTTCAGAGAGGAATGGAGAGGGAGAGAGAGAGAGAGATAGAAACGTCAACGATGAGAGAGAATCATCCATCAACTGCCTCCTGCATGCCCCCTATCAGGGATCAAACCCACAACCTGGGCCTGTGCCCTGACTGGGAATCGAACCATGACATCCTGATTCATAGATTGATGCTCAACCACTAAGCCACACTGGCTGGGCTATGTGCCCATTTAAATATAAATAATATTACCTGTCTCCCAAGTTATCTCACTGAAGCTCAATCTCCTATTTGACTATTCCTTATTGTGCCTGGTATATTGGCAAATACAATAGTTTCATTCACATCTCTTCAGCTATTACCTAGTTAGGTCATGCTTCATATACTCAGCCCATGAAGCTGTTTTCCACATGTTGTAGGTTGAGTTATGGGCTCCCGAAGATGTCCACATCCTAATCCCCAGGACCAGTTATTGTTACTTTATACAGCAAAAGGGACTTTGCAGGTGTGTTTAAGTTAAGGATCTTGTTGGGGAGATAATTTGAATTATCAGAGTTGGCCTAATGGAATCACACAGGTCTTTATAAAAAGAGGCAGGAGATTTAAGTAAATATTAAAAGGTGTGGCCACAGAAGCAAGAGGTTAGAGGAAGGGGCTAGAAGCTGAAAATGGCACAGGAAAAGATTCTTCCCGAAGCCTCCAGTAGAAACAGAGCCCTGCTGACATGTTGATTTTAGACATCTCACCTCCAAAACTGCAAGAGAATAAATTTGTGCTGTCTGGTGCCACTAAGTTTATGGTGATTTGTCAGAGCAGTAAAAGGAAACTAAAATACCATACAACCCAACTTTCAAGATTTATGTAACTGAGGGAAGGTAGGGGAGGGTGGGGTAAGGGGTAGAGATCAACCAAAGGACTTGTATGCATGCATATAAGCCTAACCAATGGACACAGACAACAAGGGGGTGAGGGCATGAGTGGGGGGGGGGGGGCAATGAGGGGATAAGGACACATATGTAATACCTTAATCAATAAAGAAAAAAAAGAGATTTACATAACTGAGATACTGAAGATGCTCATTCAACAAATGTCTATTGAATGCAAGGCCCTCTACTTAGGATATTGCCCTCATGGTCTTTATATTCTAATAGAGGGTGACATAAAATAAACACTATCATGTTGGTGTTATAAGTGCTATATATTTAGAGAGAAAATAAAAAAACAAGAGGAGAATTACAATTTTAAATAAGGTGGCTAGTGTGGGCCTCCTTGAGAAAATGAGCAATGTGAAGGAGTTAAATATATGGATTTAGGGAAGAGCACTCACCAGTCAGACAAACAAACTGGTACAAAGGCCATAAGAAAGGAATGCACCTGGTATGTTCCCAGAATAGTAAAAAGGTCAGTGTGGCAGTGCAGAGTGAGCCTAACTTGAGTAATAACATAATGAGGTCAGAGTGAAGCCGGTCATGTAAGGCTTTGAATAAAATGGGATGTATTGATGCAGGTTTTAATATGTATATTGAATTTTTAGTGAGAAAGGAAGATAAAGAGAGAGATGGAAACATCAATGAGAGACAATCATTGACCGGCTGCCTCCTGCATGCCCCCCACTGGGGATAGAGTCCACAACCTGGGCATGTGCTCTGACCGGGAATCAAGCCGGTGACCTCTTGATTCAACCACTGAGCAACACCTACTGGGCCTGATGCAGGTTTTAAAAGATTTACTCTGTTCTTGTTTTGAAAGTAAATTCAGAGTTTAGGGTGGAGGTGGGGGTAACAAGGATGAAAACAGAGACCAGTGAGAAGGTGATGCAATAACATAGGTGAGAGGTATTATGGGATTGGTGAGAAGTAGTCAGATTCTGGACTTACTTTGAAAGGTAGGGGAACAAGATTTCCTGACAGATTGGATGTGGAAATGCAACTCCAAGATTTTTGGTGTAATCAAAGGGAGAGTGGAGAACACTATGAGTAAGTGGACTTAGGGCAGAGATCAGGAGTTCAGTCTGGGGAATGTGAAGTGTGAATCACATAGACATCCAACTGGAGGCGATGAGTGGCAGCTGGATATTAAAGTCTGTCTTTCAAGAGAAGTTCAGGCTGGAGATATTTATTTGGGATTGGACAGCATATATATGACATTTTAAATGATGAAGCAAAAGAGAGGCATAGGAGATGGAAGCAGGGTGGGGGTATGCAGAGACTTCCCCATGAGGATTAGAGTAAAATAAATAAGGGGTGATTGGAAAGTCTGAATTACAAATGATTGCAACATGTATAGGAAGAAAATATTTTACCTTGGAAAATTCCTTGTCTATTTCTACATAGAGGGAGATATTCTTTCTCGGTGAGTAAAGACACAGTTTTGCATCAATTTTTTTTTTTTTTTGGTTTCTTTACTAGTTAACTCTAACAAAATGCTATACAATGACTCCACTTAAGTATCAGTATTTGGGTATTTTTCTTATACTTACAGCTCAGTAAGGTCATTTTCCAGAGCCCCATATATCTCCACGCATCATCACTGAAGATATCTACTCCTTAAGAAGTGAAAAACGAGAATGCTGATGTGAAATAAGGACATTTTGTGGTTTGAGGAATGAAATTCCCAAGGGCACATTTTGTAACCTCCCACCTCATCTGACAGGTTGTCCTTCAACTCGAATCTTTGGCTGGTGTTGGATGATAGCACTTACCATGTGTTTGGCATTTTATATTTTATGAAATCCTTTCATGTAAGCTTTCATGTATTCCTCATGATAGTTTTTAGGAAGCAGATGATATTCTCATTTATAGATGAGAACATTTAGGTTCAAAGCAGCAAAGCAATTTACCCAAGGTCATCAAGCAAATTGATGGACTTGACTCAAACTTAGAGCCCCCAGTTCTTCTACTTTTTAAAATTACATAGACATATTTGAATGTATTAGTTTTTTTAAAATGTCAGTTCAAAGTAAGAAAGAGAGAGAGTGAAGGACGTTTTCTGAGCTTGTTGGAAATGGTTTCTGGTAGCCATTAACAAGCTGTGAAAGGTTGTATAAAAGAGTAATCTGAAGAAAACGAAACTATTATCAATTTCTTGTAGGAACATCTCTCTTAGTTCTTGCATGCTTGCCTCTTGCCCAGATTAGTTAGCATATAGGAAATAACTATTCCTTGATTGTTCCAAAGCTGCCTTGACATTGGTTGAAATTGAAAAGCATGATGAAATGGCCATTGAAGAAGACTAATTGTGTGAACCGGCTCACTAAAATGGGGTTGGCTAATGGTCCCAATTACCCCTTTTTAGTCCAAAAGTTCCCATTGTTCTTCTCTCTCATGTTTTCTAAAGTCTGTACCATGTCAATACCTCAGAGAGAATGAAAAAGCAACATCTGAGAATCCTTGGATACATTTCTGAGTATTGCTGAGAAGAAAGACTAGTACTGGAAATGAGTGGCACCGTTATTGTTATAAACAAGTGGGCATGGGGGTAGATTTCGAACTTGATTATTTGCTGCCATGGATGAGAAGTTTGGCTTTATGATGGTGAAAAGAAAGGGGGAGGTTTTGTGGAGCAAAAGGGACAGGACAGTTAAAGCTACTCTTGATGGTTGGGAACCCAATATGTGGAAAGCATCAAAGGATGACTCTAGAAGGAAGTGGGGATATAGTAATATTTTTTTTTAAATAAGGAACAATGCAAATGAAACAATATACTCCAAATGACAGCATCTAGGTATATTTAATTAGATGCTTTCACGTAAAAAGAAAAGAGATGTTAGAAAGCTTGATGATGATGTAACTCAGGAATAACCATTAAAGAGGACAAAGGGAGAAGTGGGCTGGTGGAGGGGGAACATTTAGAATCTCAGAGAACCTTACATTGAGTGTCACCTGCTTTCTATCTCAACACCCACCCCAAATGTGTAGAGTTATATTCCAGGCATAAATGTATATTTTTGGAGAGTACCATAGGTTTAGCATAATCAATACGCCCAACCTAAACAAAGTAGGATATTCCTGAAAGCATTAAATGGGCACTTCATGGCACTTACAGTCACCAAGGAGCCTATCACCACTTCACTGTTTTTCTATCTGTGGCTGAAAATAATGGAAAAGTGAAATTTACTTTGGTTAAGTTAGAAGATAGTGGAACAAAATCTGGCCATGCATTTCTGCCATTGGGGAACAAGTCCATGGTCTATTTCATATTTTATGTTCAGGCTTTAATTTTTCAGATGAATCACTCTCTCTCTCTCTCTCTCTCTCTCTCTCGTTCTTACCTGAGATTAAAGTTACCTAAAAATTGGAGCATAATTCTAATTTGGGCCAAGAGGGTAAAGGCCAGTAGAGGAAATAGATAAAAGAAATAACTGTAGTATTCATTTAGAATCTCTAACTTTCATGTCTAACTTACCTATAGGCTACTACACTAGAGTTTCACAGTGCATTTCTTTTATTTATGGTCATCCTGGGAAGTCAATTTGTCAGTACTTTGGTCATGCACTGACAAATTATTTAATGAGCGCTGATTTTCTGTCTGCCGTGTGGAGATGGATTATAGTGTCAAAGTCAGGCCACCGTGGTTGTGATACTGTCCAGTGCAATTCAGAAATTCCTGACTGACCTTCACATTATGAACACATTCCTGCTGTGTCTCAGCATGATTTTCTGGGACTTCCACTACCTTGGCAATTTGCAATATCGATCAGGTGGAAGTTCTATTTAAGTCTTTGCTACAAAATATCAAGTTGTGAATTTTTTTAAAGGTCAAAGTACAGGTTTTACCGTGGTACATTTCACGTAGAAATTAAAGTGATTCTTCTTACTCTCTCCCCTGAGATATGTCTGAGATGGGCAGAGATTTGGAGAAGCACTTGGGAGTGAGGGCCGTAGGAGCCGGTAAGGGGCCAGCATTCGATGGGTTTCAGCCCTGGAGCCCCGCCGGCACAGAGCAGCCAAGGGGGCCACGGAGGTTGCAGGCAGCTAGTCACGTGAGGGAGAAATGTCGGGGATGAAGTAGCTCTTATTTCTTTTACCCACTGAGGACCTTCCTTTCTTCATTCCCATTGAGGGATGGTGCCGGGGTTCTTGTTCCAGCATCTAGAAGGGTTCAGGAAATCTGGAGAAGGGGCCATGTGTAACTTAAAGAGTCCAGAGACGAAATATAATTTTGAAAGGCATTTGGGGGTCAGGAGCTTAGCTAAAAGGAATTAAGATCTCCTGTCTCAGGACCCCATGCTTTTTATCAACACAAATTGTCCTGAGGCGAGGCAGAGATATATACATCAAATGGTCAGGGTTTCCTATACAGAAACATTGTCAGAATGGGGGTAATTAGCCTATGGCTGTTCAGGTGTTTGGCCAGTAGGAGGCAATAACATGTAGATTAAGATGCCCTGAGCTATCTGGCAGCAAACAATCATCCCTTTTCAGGTTTGGGGAAATGCCTTCAGCCATTCCCAACCGGTGACAACATATGTGACTCAGCCCTTGTTGAGTCCCCAAGTTCCATCAACCTTTTGATGAAACTCTTGCAATTATGACATCCTGGAATTGGCTTCCGGCAGATGGTCAGTCAGGGTCCAGCAAGGAGATAGAAAACACACACAGAGTTGAACAAAGTTTGTATAAACAATTAACAGAAGATTTCAATCATGAGGGATTGGTTCACCCAAACCAAGAGAATGCTAACCAATAGAAGACTAGCAGATACAGAAATGGCATCAGCCCTGGCACTGAGATGGAGGTCCCCAGAAGAAGGCCACATCTCCCCGGACGGAGACGCAGACCTTGAGGGAGGGGCGCCTGGAAGCTGGTGGGGCATGTGGAGTTTGCTGGAAATCTCCCCCCTGGAGTGCTGGGCTTAGCCACCCTCACAGCTGTGCTGAGCCGCAGAACTCTGCAGGCTGGGGAGGGCGGGAGGGCAGGGCAGCTGTTAGAGTTGGGGCAGCCATGCCCACCAGTGCTCTGCTGTGAGGTCCCAGTGGTGTGAGCAGGGAAACTGTTTATGGGATATGCTGAGCAGTGGTCCTCCCTGGGGGAAGGAGGTTGCAGAGAAACTGACCCCAGTGGACACCCGGTCATGGACACTGCTGTGATGGCTTCTGAAGGGACAGTGCTGGGGAAGCAGCCACAGACAGGGGTCACCTGCTGCTGGCCGTGAGGCATTGCTGAAAAAATCCCACACTGGGCAACAGCCCAACCAGCTGTCCCGTGTCCCTCCTCTCACAGAGCCAAACGCTGGGCGGGCGGGCAGTGGAGAGAGAGGAGCAGAATTGAGCTCTGATATTGCAGAGCAGGGAGGGAAAGGCGGACTTGGAGACGTGAGGTAATAAATGGGGAACTCACACTGCGCTCTAGTCGCCTCCCAACCACCTCTCAGTCCCGGGATGAGGCTGACCCTGTGCTCCTTGCTTCCTGGAGAAATTCCATTTAAACTAAAGCAGTTCCTGCAAGGTGCCCTCCTTCGTGCTTAAAGCCTACTGTGAGATTCAAGGTCTCTTAATGAAGAAAAGGACTCATTGCACAGTGCAACATGCCCCGCACATAAAACAATTACAGCTCTGTGCCAGGTGTCATTACCTGGAACAAGCCTTCCCGACGACACCTAGAGACTGATCGGAGGCTCTGGTAGAGAACAGCAAGAAAGCAATTTAGCAAAGAAGTAATAAAATGGATGGTGGCGGCCAGCGTCCATTCATAGGGAATTACCTTAAATATACTTGCCGTTTTAGTTTTCTGGAAGTGTTTCCTTTGTAATTACATGGAGGCCTCTAAGGAACTCTGGTTTCTTCATCATCAGCTCCTTCAAATTACATCTGCAGAAGACCAGGCAAATAGTTCTTCAGGTCAGCATAGTTTTCGTATTTATTTTTCACGTCTGTTTCTTAACAAACAGCACAAAAGAAATGCCACTTAGTCATTAACACAGAAAAACCGAAATCCAGCCTTTTTATGTAGGATTCTAGTCAATGAAAATCAAAGCAGAATCTATATTTCTTCATCTGCTTGGGTCAAAGACTACTTGTCCGGTAGATTTGCTGTTGTTTTGTTTTTGAGCTAACGATCCCCCTCTCTGCACCCTGCTCCAATATACTCAAATGCCCATGACACAGTGCAGCTACAGTAGCCACTACAGGGTGAGAAACCTGCTCATGCAGGTGTCTGCGCACAAGGGGACCCACAGCTCAGGTGTGTGTGGCCCAGTGCCCTAGAATGGAGAGCAAGAGGCAATCAGAACCTATGAATTGGGGTTCTCTGGTCTACACATAATGATGGATTTGCCCAGCCTCTTTGCCTTCACACTCCTGAAGGTGATGAAGAAAATAATCCAGAAGAGAAGCAGAAGAAGCAATTGCCTCTTTGCTTAGAGGGGAATTTGGCTCGAATCTTTCAAACCTAAACTGGGACCCATGAGGGAGCTGTTCAAAACAATCAGCACGTAGCACCGGACAGACGGTGGTCTTCAGCACCTAAACCATGGTTAATGTGATATTTTATATTTTTTTACCAGAAAAAAAGAGGCAATCAAAATGTCGTTAGCTAAAAATAACAAAACAAACAAAAAAAGAGCATCATTGTGGTTGCTAGGCAGTTAATAATAATGTTATTTTTCTGGGTTTTCTGATGTTTGGTGGCTTTGTCAACATTTTTGAATCTGTAATGATTTCTTTTCTCTTTCTAAATATTCACTTTATTAAAAAAAGGTATGGATTAAACACCACCAGGAAACCAAGTAACAGATTTTTATTATATGAATAAAAAAATAAAATGAAAGGAAAGTTTGGAATGGGGAGGGTTTGGAGAAATGGAAGGGACATCAATAAGGTAAAAACAACAAAAAGAGAGCTCTGGAAGTTTCACAGCCCTTTTTCTTTAGGACAATTATACACAGAGAAATACAACTAATTCTAGCGTCTAAATATACATACAGGAATCCTTAAAGTTTTGAGGAAAAGTCACTGAAGAAAAGAATTGAGTTCTTAGCACCTGTTAAATTTATCTCTAGGGAGATAATTCATTTAATGGAAACCACAGTCTCAGGTATCCAATGGGATAATGCTAATCCCCCAAAGGTTTTGAGAGATGAGTAATCTGGTACTGTATCCCTTATCCCATCTTATTTTTCTAGAAATTAGAGTATGCTGATTTTTAAAAAGCTCATTGTAAGACTTTCAAAAGTATCATCATAACTATTACTATTATTATGTATTACAGAAAGGCAGGATGGTTTCAGGGACTAATAATCAGCTGAATTACTTTTAAGATTGCCTGGTACAGGCTGGTAGGGTCCAAAGCCCATTGTTGTTGGACAGTCATACAATCATAGACCATTGTATTTGTGTTTCCCTAGACTCCAGCCTGAAACAGGAAGAACATTCTCACTCAGGAGCCACCTCTGTCTGATCCCTAACTTTTCCATAATTGTTTCCCATGTTTGTTGTTTGCCGAAGTCCCGCTGTGCTCTCATTACATGTGCCATGAAACCTGATCACTTCACAGAGTTGCTTATTGCACACCCAGTGCCAGGAGTGGATGCAGAATCAGAAATGCATTGAATCAGCCCTCCCACTGTATAAGCTTCTCCCCCGAAGGGAGTTAGGCTCACTGGGAGCCTGTAATGTCCCGGGCCACTGGCTACCACTTCATAAATTATTATTTCTTCATGGTAAGCTTTCCTCTTCAGTTGCAATTTCCTTGGTTCCTAGTGATGACTGCCTGCAGATTCCAAAAAAGAAGGAAAGTAGGGCAATGATAAGCGAATAATAGAAGCAGGATCCAGAGCTTGAAATAGTGTTAGGACAGCATTGCTGACTGTAAAACATTGTCTACTGAGTGGAGGATTGTTAGATGTTTTCCCCATCCATCCATCTGTTCCCCCCAGATGGCAGAACACATATTCTAAAAACAACGTGGACATTGTGGAGGGAAAGTTGTAAGATTAAATGTGAAACCCCAAATGTAGGTGTAAAAAATTAATCACAATTACAGAATGGAGGAACCCCTACTGTGAGCACGTGTGTGTGCATGTGTGAGAAATAACAGGTGATTAAATATGAAAACCAAGCCAGAATTTATACATCTGCCAAATGGTGCTAATACAAGCTCTGTGGTTTTGTAAATAGAATTAGAATGTCTATCTCAGTGGTTGAGAGTCACATTTTCCTTGAGGATGTTTCACTTACATCAGCCTTTTGTTCTGAGCACCATATTTGAGAGGAACATTGTACCCCAGAATTCTCAAATGGAAACTAGTCATGAAGCTGTTGGGGTGTGGCACTAGGCGCTGCTGGTGCCCATATACCCAGTTATAGGAAGGTACTTCTCTAAGGTATAAAAGACGAACCCTGACACATAGAGAGACAGATGTGGCTAGTCAGGATTTAAAGTATCTTCATCTAGAATCCACACTTATTTCAAATAATATCAAAATATTCACCAGAGCAGTTGCTATTAGTTTAAGGAAGGGATGTTAAGAAACAAGTTTTTCATTGGTGAACTGAATCATTTTCAAAATAGATGTTTGGTCAGGGACATTGTACAGGTACAAAGTATAACAATCCAGGGAGCGCAGACGACTTCCGCCATTATTGTGGTGCTTGAAGTCTACAGCACCATTGGTCCTATGCTCCTCTGGTTCATGGGGGACTGAGCCACCTGACCCAACTATAAGTCTAGGTAGTCCCACCATGAGAATATTGTTTCTGTATCGGAGCAAGATTTTCATACTGGTGCCATGAGACAAAGGCCACAAGCATGTAATTATTTTTGTACTTGCTTGCTAATAAGTGTATGCCTTCTTTGGGGTGGGGGGTTGGTGAGTAGAATTTGTATCATGACTTGCTTTCTTTGTGAAATACCGTCTGTTATTGAGGTTATATGTGTAGTATATGTGTGTTTGTGTTTATGTGTGGTATCAGCTGCTACCTACCTCCACTCATAGGAAGGTAACAACATTTACCCCTCAAACTTACTACTTACTAAATGATCAAATTATCCCACATCCATTTGCAAGAAGGAAATGGGATTTTAATACCAGTGTACAGATATGTGGCAGAGTGCCCCATGGGGATGCCTTCATAAACCAAGGCACGAAAGACCCTCATTACAATAAGCACCCAATCAAAGACTATAGACACACAAGGCACTCTACCCCTAAGGTTGTTAGCTGGCACAAGGAACATTTCTTCTCAAGCAATTATGGATAATAGAGCAATATAGAAGAAATTAAAATATAAATATTTTTAAAGAAGAAATTGAATACATATAACAAGCAGAGGATATTATTTCTTTAAAATTACAGGACAGTGTGAAAAACAACAAAATAGAAATTTCGGAAATAAAGATTTTTATTGAAATGAAAAACTCAATGAATGAGATAAATGGTAGGCCATCTTCACTGAAAAGAAAGCTCATGAAATGCAAAATAGAAGTGAAGAAATCAGAATACAGTGGAAAGAGATAAAGAAATGGGAAACATAGAGATAGGCTCACCAGATTTATAATAAAAAAAAAGTGCTGTTTATGTTCTAGGCCCTTCACTGACGTGGGCCCCTTCCAGCAATGTGCCCCTCCTTAGCGCTATGTTTATATTATTATATGTTTTGATAAAATTTGCAAAAGTGAGATTTTAAGTTGCAATTTAAAATTTGCTGTATCTTTCCACTCCACTTGGCCTCTGTCACACTTTTGTACTCGAGTGGCTATGTACCTGTTTGGAAAAGTTGACGCGGGGATATTTTGGTTTGTGTTTGTTGAGAGTATTTGTGTAGTTTTCAGTAACTTCTCTGGGGTGCCGTTACTGTAGGCATCCCAGTACAGGACTGGATCCCAGGAATGCCTGTCACCACTGTGGCAAAATACCTAGCAACATGTCACTGGGAGGCAGGGCCAGAGGTCGTTCCATGGTAAGGAAATGTCCTATAGCAACTGACACTGACACTGTAAGGATAATGAAGAGGAAACAAGGTTTCATAAATATGGCGGGGGGGGGGCAGGTACTCTTTTAGGTTATATACAAAAGAAACTTGCTAGTGGTTTTCCCCATATTTGACAACTTTTTAAAAATCTTCGCCTGAGGATTGATTTTTTTTTTACTGTTTTTATTGATTTTTGGAGGGAGAGGAAGAGAGAGAGAGAGAAACATCAACTGGCTGTCTCTCATACATGCCTGACCGGGGTTGGAACCTGCATTCTTTTGGTATATAGGATGATGCTCCAACCAACTGAGCCACCTGACAACAATCTTAAATTCAGCTAATATCAATGGTGAATTGTATCACTAAAAGAAACTTTTTAAAAGACAAATTACCAATAATAAGAACCAAACTAGAGAGCAGACCAAAATACGTTTCTATTCCCTCAGCTGGAAAAGATATTATCTATACTAATAAAAGAGTAATATGCTAATTAGACCGGGAGACCTTCCAGAGACCTTCTTGACGTCTTTCTGGACAAAGCTGGGGGCTTGGCCAGCCTTCAAACTGCCCCCAAACAGCCCTCAGCCCCTTGCCCAGACCGGCCATGCCCCCCAGCAGGGACCCTCACCCTGATGGGGGCATGGCCAGCCTGCAAACGACCTTCAGCACCTAGCCCAGGCTGTCCACGCCCCCCAACAGGGACCCCCACCCCAATGGGGGCGTGGCCAGCCTGCAAACTGCCTCAGGCCCCTCGTCCAGGCTGGCCCCACCCCCCAAGGGGACCCCACCCTGATCCAGGACCCCCTTCAAGGTAGACAAGCTGGCCCCCACCCATGTACCAGGCCTTTATCTATACTAAACTAATAAAAGGGTAATAGGCTAATTAGATTGGGAGACCTTCAAGATGTCCTTCTGGACAAAGCCATGGTGGCTGGTGGGGCTGAGGCAGAGGTAGTTGGGGGTGATCAGGCTGGTGGGAGGGGCAGTTGAGGGTGAAAAGGTGGGGGGGAGAAGTTGGGGGTGAGCAGGCTGGCAGGCAGAGTGGTTAGGGGCGATCAGGCAGTCAGGCAGGTGAGTGGTTAGGAGCCAACAGTCCCAGATTGTGAGAAGGATGTCTGACTGCCAGTTTAGGCCCTATCTCACAGGTATGGGGCCTAAACTGGCAGTCGGACATCCCTCAAGGGGTCCCAGATTGGAGAGGGTGCAGGCCGGGCTGAGGAACACCCCCCTGCCTGATGTGCACAAATTTAGAACCGGGCCACTAGTATAATTATAATCGTTGCACATTTTAGTTCTTCTGCTTGGACTGCCTTCCAACATGGAACCTTGTCTTTCCAACACACATGAACATGCTTTTTACATGCTTGGCTTCTTCTCATTTTTAGGTGTCAGTGTAAGGGTCACCTGCTCAGAAGAGCTTCCGTGAGAACTCATTCTAAAATCAGTTCCCACTGGTTCCTCACTGTTTTAGTCTTTTTCCTTATAGCACTTATTACAAGGTTCATATTATTTTATTTACTGCTCTGCTTACCTGTCTCTTTCACAATAATGGAAGTGACGAAGGATTCCATCTGACTTATTCAACATAAAGTCTCCAGCATCTTGCTAGATAAAAGAAGAGTGACAAACATTTCTTTTTCTTATTTTAAACTAGAGGCCAGGTGCACAAAAATTTGTGCACTGGGGGGGTTGTCCCCCAGCCCAGCCTGTGCCCTCTCGTAGTCTGGGACCCCTCGGGAGATAACGACCTGCTGGCTTAGGCCTGCTCCTGGGTGGCAGAGGGCAGGCCCAATCTCTAAGTGCAGCCCCTGGTCAGGCTCAGAGCAGGGCCGATCAGGGGGTTGGGGTGCTGCCCCCTGTCACTCACAGAGCAGGGCCAATCAGGATGTTGAGGAGCTCCCCCCTGTCACTCACAGAGTATGGCCGATAGGGGAGTTGGGGCACCACCCCCTGTCACACACAGAGCAGGGTCGATCAGGGGGTTGGTGCGCTGCACCCTGTCAAACACAGAGCCGCAGGGCAATCAGGAGATTGGGGAGCTCCCCCTGTCAAACACAGAGCCACAGGGAAATCAGGGGGTTGGGGAGCTTCCCCCTATCAGGCACAGAGCAGGGCTGATCAGGGGGTTGGGGTGCCTTCCCCTGTCATGAACAGAGCAGGGCGGATACGGAGGTTGTGGCCCCGCCCCCTGTCACTCACAGAGCCGCAGGGCAATCAGGGGGTTTGGGCGCTGCCCCCTGTCATGCTGATCCCAGTGCTGGGAGGCATATTACCCTTTTACTATATAGGATAGAGGCCTGGTGCATGGGTGGGGGCTGGCTGGTTTGCCCTGAAGGGTGTCCTGGATCAGGGTGGGGGTCCCCACTGGGGTGCCTGGCCAGTCTGGGTGAGGGGCTGAGGGCTGTTTTTCTGAAGCAAGTGACTGAAGCTCCCAACTGCTCCTTGTTTTCTTTTTTTTTCTTTTTTATTCTGGGCCAGCTTTAGCTCTGAGGCCTCGCTGCTGAAAACATCGATACAATGTTGCGGTCTTGCTGGATGAATCCCCGCTGAATGAAAGCCGGTTTCTGGGGTTTTGTTTAGCTTCTTATTTGCAACATAGTACATAGTTGCTTAGAGTTGCAGCTGAGAGGCAGGCAGTGGCAGGCGGGGAACGTTGGAGTCCGCAGTCACTGGAGCAAGTGAGCCTCCCTGCCCGCTTCAGTGCATGGCTGCTGGCTGCCATCTTGGCTGACAGTTAATTTGCATATACTCACTGATTAGCCAATGAAAAGGGTTGCGGTTGTACGCTAATTACCATGTTTCTCTTTTATTAGTGTAGATAGCCATATCTAGTTATCTGAGTCTGGAATGTATCAAGATTAAGTTATTTGAAAATGAGAGAATGGCATAGTGACAGAGAAAAGGGGAAAAGACAGAGTAAGAGAAAAGGGTGGAAGAGGCTTTTATAATGAATATTAATATGAAAAACCAAATTATGAGAATCATAATATTTGATCTAGAAAGCTTCAAAATTAGTATATGAATTTTTAAAAAAGATATTTTTATTGATTTCACAGAGGAAGGGAGAGGGAGAGAGATAGAAACATCAATGATAAGAGAGAATCATTGATTGGCTGCCTCCTGCAAGCCCCACATTGGGGATTGAGCCCACAACCCAGGCATGTGCCCTGATCAGGAATTGAACTATGACCTCCTCATTCATAGATCGACACTCAGCCACTGAGCTGCCTGGGTAATATATGAGTTTTATAGGGTTTATTCCATTTGCGTGGGAAAAAAATCTTGTCTAGTTCTATAGAGATGGCTGTGATACTAGTGATTATATTCCACTTGTATGTATTTATAAAGAGTTGGCAGACAATGAGAAAGGGGTTACTAGGTTATTATTCACTCTTGAGAGATATTTTTATTTAATGTCTGTCTTATTGCCATGAGAAAAAGTAATTTTATTAATCGTTCAGAAATACATTAGACTGTGTCAATTATAGCCCTTTCATTAAGAAAATTAGATTTTTTTTTAATATTTACACTATGTGGACTGCAATAAACACTACAAACCAAACATTTTGAGCAGACACTCAGCCTTTAAATTATGGAGCAATTTAGATTGATTTACCAGGTAGAGGAGGTTGTTTAGAAGCAGGAGAGAAAGAAGAATTTCAACAACTCATTATCATTTAATCAATGAGTAAATATATATTTTTTAGTTGTAGTGATAAAACTTTCATTTCAAAACCAGTACTCGGTTTTGAAACTCATTTATCATCTGTCTCTTTGAAAGGATTCTAAGAGACGCCACATAATTCTTACAATCTCTTTGGGAATATCAAAAAGCTCTAGTTGCAACATGTCAGTTCTCTTCTTTTTTTCAGTGTCTGTTGTTACATATTTTATTAAGTATGATACTTTTGTTCATCTAATCATTTCTGTAAGAGTCCAGGTTTTAGATTTCCCTATTTGGGTTTGGGTTACCTTTCTTTCTTCTTCCCAAATCCCTTATGGCCAAGTTCAAGTCTATGATACTGTAATTGATAAGAAATATATAGTTGGTCTTTCCTCTGATTTCTGGCACAGAGCTCCGAAACCACTGAGATTTCCTAAGTGATGAGAGTGATAAAGGTGTCTCTTGTCATGTTAATATAGCAACTTTTGGCAAGCACTTAGGTAACCTAAGGATGGGGGCTCTTTGCCAGGAGACCCAACCAGATGCTTAGAAAGTTGGAACCTTTAGTCTTCCCCCCATTCCTCCCACCTGCAACCACCCCTTGACCTCCAAGGAGGGTAGAGGCACTGGCGGTTGAACCAATCACCAATGGCTAATGATTTAATCAGTGATGTTTATATAATGAAGCCTCCATGAAAGGATGGGTTTCAGAGAGCTTCCCGGTTGGTGAACATGTGGAGACTGGAGCAGAGTGGCCCCCTTGGAGAAGGCATGGAAGCTCTGTGCCCTTTTAGAATAAACCAGTAATCTAGGAAATAAAATGTTTCTGTATGTTCTGCAAGTTGCTCTAGCAAATTAATCAAACCCAAGAGGGAGGTCATTGAAACCTCTGATCTATAGCCAGTCGGTCAGAAGCACAGGTGACAATGTGGACTTGGGACTTGGTGGTTGGTATCTGAAGTGGGTAGGGGGCTGTCTTGTAGGACTGACCTTTTAACCTGGGGAATCTGACGCTCTCCCAGGGAGATAATATCAGAATTTCATTGACTTGTAGGACCCCCAGCGGATTGCAGTAATTGCTTGGGGTGTGGGGGGAGAAAACCCACACATTGGAATTGGATACAGAATCATTGTTGGCGATCAGCCCCCACCAGGGACTCAAAACTTCTCCTGACTCCACAGAACCCCTTCTCCCCTGAGCGTCCATGCACCCTGGATTTAGCACTGGCATTGTCTTGTTTTGTCTTCCTGCCATGCTACAGTACAATAGCTGTTTGGGTTTTTGTGTAGACAGTTTCCTTCTTCTCCAGGATTGCTCCCTCCTCTCAGCCCCTGGGGAGCATTGTGTGCAGGTACATTGGTACCACCTGGTCCCCGCTGTGGCCATCCTAATTTGATCACAAGAGGTCAACACCCGATTTATGCCCAGACAATCCTGCTTTCTTTCCAGGGGATTTACAATGTGTATTGACAGCAGCAATCCTTCTCTGTGGGTTTCTTGAAAATAACTTTTCTAATCAGAGGTTGTCTAGTTACATGCAGCCATAGCAGGGAATTCCATCTGGAGAGAGAGAAGACTGAAGCAGCAACACAGCAGGAAACAGAGATGCAGGCAGAATAGTTGCTGGGGAAACCTCCTAGCTTTCAGTCCTTGGTTACATGTCCTCATGAGGTCAGGCTTCTGTTCTTTCCATAGGTTCCACAAAACCCTACTATTCTGATAATATACACCTTTTTGCAGCTTGGGTGGTTTTACCTATATGTTAAAGAAACTGGGATAAGATATATGTTTCCCATTTCAGCAATGCCTGTGCATTATAGGATTTAGAAATATTTATGGAAAGAAAGGGCAAGAATGATAGCTTTCACCTCTCTTCTCAATGAGAACAGCCCTGGACTCACAATAACTACTTTTTAATCCAAACTTAATCCTGCAAGTTTCATTTTTTAAAAGTAATATAAGTGTAAGGAAAATAATCGCCTAAGACTTTACTTTCAGAAAGTATTGAGCCTAATTTGAATGTCTCCAGTTTAGAATTCATGATTCCAGGACTTCCTGGCTGGATGACTTTGGGCATATCAATTATTTTAAGCATTTGTTTTTTCACATATAAAATGGAGATGATACGGGTGCTGCCCTAAGAGCTATTGAGAGGATTAGCATGGAGATTGTGCTTTTAGAGCCTATACTTGGAGCATCTATCACTTAGAACTGAGCGTTACAAGCGAGAGGAAGCTTTAATATTGTCTTTAACAACAAAAGAATTATCCTGGTGTGTGTAGTGGAATGGGCCGGAGTTATGCCAGCCTTCAGATGAGGTTTCACTCATGGAAGCTATGGGCTCTCCACTCTGCTTTTTGCAATGTCGGCTTCATCCTCTGGTTCCATTTTGAGGTCCCTTGGCAGATCCGGGCTCTCCCCACTTAGTAGCAAATTGGATGCAACAGTCCCAGCTGTCACATCCTTATGTACACTGTGCCTAACGCCGGAGAGGAGCGTGTCTTTTCAGAGAGGCCTATCAGAAAACGAATTAGTTCTGATTGGGTTCCTTATCATCCCGGCCACTGTAGGCTGGAGGATGGGGTGGGATTTACTCATGAAATTGTCAGCACCCATTTCCTCAGCAGGGATAGTGGGAAGGGAAGGGTTAGTCCCAAAGAAAATGTAGGGGATTCTTCCCAGAACAAAGGGAAATAGATGTGGGCAGATGCTTTCTACAGCTTAATACATTTAATAAGTATACAGCTATTTTATTTTAGGATATATTTTTAAAACCTACCCAAAATAGGGCATATTATCTTCCTCAATAGTTTATTATGCTTGAGCACATACGATTGTTACATAAACTTTCATTAGTTCAAATTTTTAGAAATAAATCCTAAGGAATATTTTATTCTTAACTCTCAATCTTTTTCTGTCTTTCTCTCTCTTTTTTTTCCCTCCCTCCCTCCCTTTCTCTATTTCCATCTGCTTATATAGAAAGAGATTAGCTGGCCTATCCTATACCTCTTGGAAGACTCATGAAGCATAATTTATATATTTAAATACAATCCTTGATGGTTCTAAGCCTCAAACATTCTCAATAGATTTGCTAATGCAAAATATATCTCAATGACACATGGTGTCCTAACATTCGTAGCCTCTCTTTGGCAAGCTTTGCTATGGGGCTCATATTTGTTCATCATGTGTTAGTATGTCTGGCATGTCTTTCTCCACCAGCAGTCAACTGTTTCTAATGCTGATATTTCAGTTTTAGGAGTGATCGGCCATCGCCCTGAAGTGCCCATTGGGACATCTCCGATGAGCTCTGTGTAGTCTGCACAGTTTGCATTTTAAGCCAGCCAATCCAAAACATAGCCTCCCAATTTGGTGTAAGTCTATTTAGATATTTCTTTTGTGATTTTTAAAGCAGTAAATAATTTTATTTCAATTATATGTAAGAGAATGGATTTTATTAGAAATATTATATAAACAAATTATATAAAATTTGACATTAAATAATAGGCCGACCTAATTTTTTTAACTTAAAATCATTGTTTTGTGTTATGTAATTCAAAAGTAAAGAAATAATTAAAAAATTCTCTCTATGTTCTTATGATTATGTATTACTATCTGAAAGTTTGAATGTCAAAAGTTCATTGTAAAGTAATATAAAAATCCGTCGTGTATTTGGCCACAAATAATCTGTTGCTGGTTTCTACATTACCAAACAGGTAAGACAATTTATATATGTGCTCGTAAAAGCTGAGACTGAGTTATCAAGAGAGAGTAATTCTCAATAAAAAGTGAAGTAAAAAGCAATAATTCTTTTCTTAAGCTTTTAAACATTATTTAAACTACTTGAAGTAATATTTACTTTATAAGAAATGTAGCAATGGGAACATAGGATTAGGAAATGGAAAAAATTCAATCATAAGTGAACAAATTGTGTGACCTGGATTTTAGTTTTAAATTAAGCTGGGAAAATTCAACTGGCTCCTTGCTCCACTTCTCCTCTGCTAAAGTATAGTTAATTTTCAAAAGGTTAAATACTGACTCTCAGGCAATATAATCTGAGCACATTTCAAAGATTTTATTTAACTAATTTATTGAGAGAACAAAGAAGATGTTAAACTGGTCTAAAGAGCATTTGAGAAGCTATACACTTGCATGCACATGCACAGCTATTAGCATAATATTTCTGATGGATACAAGTTGTTACTTTTGGGGTTATCTCTTCCACTAGACAGAAATTATTTACATTTCTACTAGACAAAAGTCTGCAAGATACCTTTGACCCTGCAGAGTTGTAAAATAGCCCAGTCAATAGAAAGTCAGGCCCAGTACTGCACCAAAAGAACATCCAACAATTTCTTTTGGCCATTTTCAAGTTCTGAATAATTTTTCTGACACCTGCACTCTTAATACTTTTAATGTTACAGTGTCCACAGTCCTCTATGCTCCCTTCCTCAGTGATCTCATTCAGCCTTGTAGCTATAAATAACAGCAACATTTTGATGACTCTCATATTAATATCTGTAGTTCAGACCTCTTTCCTGAACTCTGAGAGTCCTATATCCAATGGCCAACACGACAGTGCACTTAGATATCTAATGGCAAATTTAAATTCAACATGTCTACAACTACACTCCCGTTTTCCCTTCCATACAAAGTCTCATCCACCTCCATCCTCTATCCCAGAATATTGGCTACTCTATTCTTTTAGATGATCAGAAGTTATCAGTACCTTATTTTTTCATACTCCACAGGCAATCCTTTAGGAAACATTACTCTACCTTCAAAACATATCAGAATCTAATTACTTGTCACTACCTCTACTGCTACCACCTCTTTTATCATTAAGCATGTCCCCACAGGAGGACTGAGCTCCAGGGAGTCAACTTTCCTGAATAAAGCAGGCTTTGATCTATCCAAGGGTAAATAAGTAGTTCTCTAAACCTTAATATACAAACAGCTCTCCAGAAAATCCATTCTACTGAAGAGTTCAATAAGTAGTGTTATTAAGTAACACGTTATTTCTTTGATTTATAATTGCTATGTAGCTATTCCTAATATCCCCAAGCACATATAAAACAACTTCCTCTGTTTAAGTATGTTGTGAATATTGTTTTACTTTTTCTATTCATTTACATAAGTGGTAATGGTCACTACTTAAAATAAAAATAATATCTCTGATGTACATGTCACTCTTCAGAGAAATGTGCTGATGGTATATATATATAATTGATTCATCTATTTTTTTTTTATGCAGAAAGGCTCTATATTAACTTGCTAGAACTGCCATAGCAAAGTAACACAGACTGGGTGGCTTAAACAACATAAATTGATTTTTCACAATTCCTGGAGGCTAGAAGTCCGAGTTTAAGATGTCAGCAGGATTGCTTTGTTCTAGAGGCCTCTCTCCTTGGCTTGTAGATGGGCACCTTCTCTCTGAGTCTTTACCTTGTCTTTTCTCTATGCCTCTCTCTGTGTCATGATCTCTTCTTATTTTTATTTTGTTAATCCTCACCTGAGGACATTTTTTTTCCCATTTATTTTGAGAGAGAGAGGAAGAGAAGGACCGGGGTGGGGGTGAGGGGTAGAAAGAAAGAGAGAGAGGGAGGTGAGAGAGACACATCGATTTATTGCCTCCTGCACGTGCCCAAATCAGGACTAAACCTGCAACCCAGGTATGTACCCTTGACCAAGAATCGAACCCAAGACCCTCGGTGTGCAGTCGATGCTCTAACCACCGAGCAACACTGGCCAGGGCCTGATCTCTTTTTATAAGGACAACAGTGGTGTTGGATTATGACCAACCCATAGCACTTCATTTTTCCCTAATTACCTCTTTAACGTCCCTATCTCCAAATACAGTCACATTATGAGGTACTGGGAGATGGGAACTTCAACGTATGAATTTTGGAGGAACATCATTCATGCTATGCCACCACCCTGCATATCAAGATTTTCAAAATAATGGAATTCAGGGCCCAGCCTGTGCATCCCTTCCCTTTGGATGCCACTTGGGTCTCAGGTATCCAATCCTAGTCAAGCAAATGACTATAGTACATGTGTTTGTATCTCTCTCTTGATTCAACAGAGAAAAAAAGATATTGAAAAACAGATAAAAGCTACATCAGCAAGAAGTCCTATCCTTAGCAAGTGGCTGTGAAAAAGGAGACTACTCTGTGCTTGCAAAAATTCACTATTGTGTTTTTGTTTTCATGTTAATTATAGAAATCGATTTTATATACAAAACTAGTAGCCCTGCGAATGAATCCCTGTGCCAGTAGCTCGCTGCTGCCCTCCAGTAGCTCTCCACCGGCTGCCCCACCCTCCTGTAGCTCCCTCCCCTACCCCCCGCCAGCTGGCTGCCCTGCCCCCTCCTGTAGCTCTCCACTGCCGCTTGTAGCTTGCTGCCCCACCCTCCCTGCTGATCCTCGATCCGGTTGTTATATGGTCGGTCATTACGCTTCATGGTGTAACGACCATTTGCATATTACATCTTTATTATATAGGATAATTCAGGAAATAACTCACTTAAAATAAAAAGATTTGAAACTTGTCAAACTCGTCTTTTCTTCTGTTATTTATCAGGAAAGTTAGAGAAGAATTCTGTAGTTGGGGACAATAGGCTAAACTGAAGAAAGAGAAAGTAGTTATGATTTATAAAACCACTAATGGAAGTTTTAAGTACCTGGCAGTATTCTGGTGATTTGGGACTAAAATCTGTTCTGTTTCTTATTTTCCTTTATCAGTGGTGTTCACCATGGTAACGTCAACAAAACTCCCCTTGCAAATGTTTTTCTCCCAAAGTACAAAGCATCTTCTTAAAGAAGAAGGCTGACAACCTGGGAGGAGTGGGTGTTTGGGAATTAAATGAAAGGTATTCTGCTTTCTTCATGATTGCTGTGGGTGGCAGGAGATGAAGAGATTATTGAGGGATAAGGTTGGGTGAAAGAAACAGTTAATTTTGTTTTGAGATAAAAATTAATCTAATTTTGTAGGTAGAAAATTAATTTAAAATATGCTAGAGAAACTTTTCTCTTTCATTAAATTTCCACTTTGGAGTATGGATTGGTATGGGACAAATTTAGCCAACACTGGATTCAATTAATTCTGCTTGGGTTTAGATCGACTTTCGCAGGTCTACCTGGAAACATAACTAATTTGAGACTTTGAGCACACCATCAAATCTCCCTGGGCTCCTTGTAGCTTCTCTCCCTAAAGCAGTGGTTCTCAACCTTCTGGCCCTTTAAATACAGTTCCTCATGTTGTGACCCAACCATAAAATTATTTTCGTTGCTACTTCATAACTGTAATGTTGCTACTGTTACGAATCGTAATGTAAATATCTGATATGCAGGATGATCTTAGGCGACCCCTGTGAAAGGGTTGTTCGACCGCCAAAGGGGTCGTGACCCACAGGTTGAGAACCGCTGCCCTAAAGCAAGGAGGCAGTAGAAGCCCAGAAGTTCTGAGCCTTCGTCACACATTAGAATCGACTGGAGTTGTTCAGAAAATGCCAAAGGCAGAACCCTACCCAGAGACTATACTTTAAGGTCTGGAGTAATATTGAGATATAATATTTTATTCTATTTTCTTTTCCTAAGCTCCCAAGGCAATTTTAATGTCTAGCTAGGGTTGAGTCACTGTATTTATTGATCTAAAGGACCCTTCCAACTCTACCATTCCAAGGCACTTACCTACAAATTGACTTCAGCTGGGCTTAACTCTGATAGGCGTGCCAATTAAGTACCCTGGCTTTCAATTTACCTTTTCGTTCAGGATTCAGGAAAGAAAGGCATTAGCTTTTAATTTAGGAACCTAGCCTCTTTATTCCTGTTTATCCACTCATTATCCAGAATAAGCCCAAGTCATACCAATGTTCAGTGCAGAAGTAATGCCTTCCTTTTCAAAACACATTGGTTTTCAAAGAGTTTTATTAGTTAAAGATTGTCCAGAAAGCATTAACTAGAATATATATATATATATATATATATATATATATATATATATATATATAGTGTGTGTGTAAATGTGTATATATATATATATATATATATATATATATATGGTGTGTGTGTGTGTGTGTGTGTGTGTAAATGGCCAAAACAAAGTCAAGACAAAGTTAACAGTAGGATGCTCTAATGACTACAACTCTTTGTTGGCACAGTATATAATTTTTCTCATTAGAACAGTGGTTCTTGTCCCTTATGGAACCTTAGAATTACCTAGGAAGCCTTTTAAAAACTCTTCATGCCCTGGCTACATCCTAGACCAAATCAGAATTGCTGGACTGGGCACTAGTTTTTTTTTAAGCTCCCTAGGTAATTCCAAAATGGAGCCTGGTTGAGAACTGCTTGGTATAGAATGCAGCTGTGTGGACAAATTACACCAAGCAGCCAGCCAGTGATGAAATGCTAACAGTGTGGTAGCCATTGCCTTGATTAGAAACAGCACCTTCCTTCCCAATGAAAATCATTCTTTTTTTTTTTTTTTTTTTTTTTGCTAAAATTACCATTGTGAGGGAAGTTGTTCTTTTAACTATTCTGCATTACTAGACCACAACCTATTTCTATGGAAGATGGCAAATGAAATGTTTCCTTCTTAAGATACCGAATAAGATGGAGGCCAGTCTTTTCACAGACCCCTTTGAAGACAATTGAAATACTGGGTAAAATAAACATCATGCACAGAAATTATATTAGGAAATAAAATTTTTAGGTTATATTTCAACGAAAATGTTTCAGTGATATATGCCTTTTAAGTTACTGGTTTATTGTTTACTGGTAAGTGAACAATTCATTTTTAGTATTATATCTTACACTTATTGTAGAGTGTTATATTCACTGAAAATGTAGAGCCCAAAGCTCTAAGTTAATACTGTTATATAAGATGTGTGCTTAATTGTTATTCTGGAGCTTGGTTCTGGTATCTACCCAAAGCCTATAAATCATTCTCAAACAAGAAAATCAAGTAATTAAGCTCTCTGGCCTGAATCTGATCTATACTTTCTACCTTCAGACTAAAAAGGTATGCACTTACAGAGCTAGTTAAACTCTCTTTTAATGAACCTGGATCAGAGAAATGATTCGCTAATGCTTTCACAAACAGGGAGTATGGGAGCTGATTTCCTCCCAATCAAACATGCCAAATCCACTGTTGTTTCAGTGGTCTGGACAGAAAGCCAAAGCTGACATACATGGAAAAAGATGATAAAAGTATTAATAGAAGTTAGTAAAAAAAAAAAAAAAAAAAAAAAGCGCCTTCACAAATTACATTTGAGCTCTTCTTGAGATGACTCTAGGGCAGTGGTTCTCAACCTGTGGGTCGCGACCCCTTTGGCAGTCGAATGACCCTTTCACAGGGATTGTCTCAGACCATCCTGCATATCAGATATTTACGTTACGATTCATAACAGTAGCAACATTACAGTTATAAAGTAGCAACGAAAATCATTTTATGGTTGGGTCACAACATGAGGAACTGTATTTAAAGGGCCAGAAGGTTGAGAATCACTGCTCTAGGGCATGTTGCAAATTCAACAGTTTATGGTCAGTTGCCTTTTACCTTTAAAAATCACACAAAATGCCCAGCCGGTGTGGCTCAGTGGTTGAGCGTCAACCCATGAACCAAGAGGTCACCTGATCAATTCCCCATCAGGGCACATGCCTGGGCTGGATCCCCAATAATGGGAGTGCGGGAGGCAGCCGATCGATGTTTCTCTCATCTATGTTTCTATCTCTCTTTCCCTTTCCCTTCCTCTCTCTCTAAAATCAATAAAAACATATTTAAAAAGTCACACAAAACAAGCAATTATTTAGAATGAAATGGTTGGTTTAATATTCATGGACTTGAGAAAGAACTGGAATTAAAATTCAGTCTTGGATCTGAATTAGCACCATCTGAATACAGAAATAATTCAATATACATGCACAGATTAGTTTTCGTAACATACACAGGTAAAATATATTTGTTTTACTTGATATACTTGTTTTGAAGAACCCTCCTGTGGGGTTAAACGTATTTTTGTTATTAAGCTGGGCATGACACAGGTTGAACGCCCCTGAGCTCCAGGGCCTTAACAAAATTAACTTCCAGCGGCTTGCCCGTGCCTTTGGTGAGCCTCAGGGATCGGATGCAACCTCTGAACGGAACGTTGATTGTCAGGCCAAACTGGTTAAGGCCATCTGAAAAGCAAAGCAAAGAGGGCGCAGTTTTGAAATGCAGCCACTATACGGAAGAGCATGTTTCAAAGTCAACTTCTGGTTTGAGATTAAATTGGAAGGTTTTTATGCAAACTTAGTGATTCTTAGCTTTACTAAGAGTTAAACTTGTAGAGAAATATTAGCTTTTTATGGTAATGTACTAGAAACCTGGTGCACAGATTTGTGTACCGGCGGGGTCTCTCAGCCTGGCCTGCGCAGGCTGAAACCTGAAACCGGTTCTCTGATATCCCCCGAGGGGTCCCGGATTGTGAGACGGTGGTTCTTGGGTGACGCACCCCGGAATCAGGCTCCCTTCTCTATGGTTCCAGGTGCGTCACCTGAGAACCACAGCTGCCAAGTCACCGCAGCTCAGCAGCTCCTGCGTTGAGCATCTGCCCCTTGGTGGTCGGTGCGTGTCATAGCTACTCAAATGGTTGGGCAGTTGCTTAGGCTTATATTTATATAGAGATTATAAAATTTGGAGGCACACACTTAAAGACATCAAACAAATCATTTGGTTTAGAATGAACACTTTTACAGTTATGGCATAATTATTAAATTTATTGAATAAAAAAAAGCCATGGATCAAGTACTTTACTGAATTCAGACATGGGCTTTTAGTGGTGACTTATTCCATTCTTACATTGTAAAAATAAAATTCGAAAGGTAAAATTGGTTGAAAACGTATGCAAAATCTTCCTCTCATTAGGGAGAGACTCCTGTCTCCCAGCAGGCCTACTAGGTGCTCACCAGGATATCATTTCATAGGCTGTGAATGAAGAAAAATATTACCGTCTTCATACTATCTTAGGGCTTATCCTGATTGAAGCAGAAGTAGGTCTTGTTAAAACCTACTTGTTAAAACAGAAACCACTTTGGAAAAGAGGCGCTCTGAATTGGTCCTCATTAGAATCCTGTAGCTTTTCCTCAGTCAACCACTGCTGAATATACATGTTGCTTGTTTTGCTAAGCAGAGGAGCTTAACCATACATGGGGACAAAAGCTTCTTGCCAGAATGCTGAAAGGCCATTCCAGGAGTCTGTTAGTGCCGTACTTGTTAAGAGGCACTTGGCTTATTTCTCATCAAGTTGGGCTCTCTTGTTTATAGGCACTTCAGGTAACTCTCTGCAGTTCACAGGCTATTTTTAATGTGCTGGAGAGGGATTTCGATTGCAGTTATTACTTGGGTTTCCCTGTAATAGAAGTATAAACTCTAAAATAACCTAAGGGGGAAATTAGCTACATTTAACCCAATGAATTCCAGAACTTGAGGAAATAAGTTCCATAACCTTTTATGATTCCTCGGGTATATTAATTTTTAAAAATTCAGAAAGAACACCAACTCTGGCCTCGGTTATTGTTAAATGCCTCTTATCTTTTATAGGCCAAATTCATTTCCACTATCCTCCATCACCCCACAAATGAAACTTGGGGGCTGTCATGAAAAGTTCAGTCTCATGTGGTTTCTATAAGTAATATGCTCATTTTATACGCTGGAAATGTGAGGGAAGGTGTTATTTATGGGAGCAGATTCTAAAGCGAAGAAGCAAGTCTACTTAAGCACACATTCTTGGACATATTTATAGAAATATAAATGTTTTAAAAATCATGAACACAATACAGCAAAGGAATTTTTACTGGGGTGGACAGTGCTCACCTGGGAAACCTCCAACAAACACAGGGTCATTGGTGTCAGCTGATGTAGAGGCTGGGTTTGGGCTCTGGGCTTCCACCTGGTTCCCATCCACTGTCAGCTCAATGCGATGCTTGATCTTGTTGGCCCTGACTGTATGCCATTGTCCGTCACACAGATGCCCTGGGACCCCGGCATCATAGACAGCAGTGAATCGGCCGGCGCCATTGTCTACGTGAAACATAATCTAGAAAGGAACAAAGTGAACAGTCATGGACGGTTTCATGTGATGGTTCACATGATAAAAATTGTCAGGTCTCTAGGAAAGACATCAGCTGGAGTAGTTTGAAATGAACATAATGGGGTCATTAAAATTAAAAAAAACAAAAATGACTAAAACTGCCCAGCGGGTGTGGCTTCGTGGCTGAGGGTCCACTTATGCATCAAGAGGGCCCTGGTTCAATTCCCGGTCAGGGCACATGCCTGGGTTGTGGGCTCGATCCCCAGTGAGGGGCATACAGGGGGCGCCAATTGATGTTTCTCTCTCATCTATGTTTCTCTCTCTCTCTTCCTTTCTCTCTCCCTCTCTCTCTCTCTCAAAAAAAAAATCAAATAAAAATATGTTTAAAAACGACTAAAACTGAAACACAAATTAAAGACCAGGAGTCACAAATTATGATCTTTGCTTTGGGGCATTGTTGGGAGCAGTAGGCAAGATGTGTGAGGCTAGTGATAAATCTGCTTTTAGAAAATGTGACATATAACTCGAGACTAGCTGACAAATAAACAGGGAAAATTCTACCATAGATCTTTTTAAAATGTGATCGTTCTTAGTGAACCTTATAACATTTTCTTAAAAGATGTTTAGAGTGATTCATTAATTTGGCTTACAAATTCATTTTAAAAGGTTATTGGTTCTTTTTCAATTTAAGCTTTTGATGTTTTATTCATATGTGTTTTTTTTTTTCCTTTATGGATTCCATTTCATATATAGGATTGAGAGTTACATAAATTACTTTTTGGGGGCAGGCTTCATGTCACAGGTGCCAAAGACTTTGGACCAGAAGGCCAGTTAAATTCTTAACAATGAAGCACTTAGATTGGTAGTTCTTGCCTAAATGAGAAAAAGCTGTTTTCAGTAACACTGAACGGGTCCCTGAAATTCGAGATGACAGAATTCTTTTGAAGCTGACGAAGAAAAGAAACATACTGAAACATTAAAAACAGTCCATCTGGCAACGCTTTTGACAAGGTAAAAGAAACAGGAGTTTTAAAAGGAAGATTAAACGTACAAGAAAATACGTGAAAAGTTTGCAAACTATGCCGTGGTGTAAATATTAGTTAAGATTTTACTGTATTGGGTGGAGTTTGCAATAACGGTAGCGTGGAGAGGAATCCAGGGGCATGGTAGTGGAACTTGATACCCTGACAAGTTGATAGTAACTGTGATTATAAGCAGGTTATGAAATGAAGTTTATTCCAAGATGTAGGGAAAGCATGTTTTGAAAATCTGGCAAAACTATGAAGTGTTGCTTATTTGTTCCCCCTTTAGCCTCTATGCTCCTGGATCTTTTTGCTTTATTTCCTTTGACGATGGTTTAAGCCCAGAGGAGGCAAGGAGAAGGCAAAGGATTGCATATTTTGGGCCACGATGCGGTGTTTCTTCTTGGGAGGCAACAGTACCCTATGAGTGGAAAAACAAACAGAGTTGAAGTATGATTCCTATTTAATAGCCAGAAAGAAAACTTGTGAAATTTCTTGCTTTGCCTTCCTCTTTTTACCTGCCCCCTATCGTACAAAATATATACACACAGGTGGTCCTGTTATCGTTGTCATTTGCTATTGATATGAATAAAGGAAAGAAAGCAAAGTCACTTGGGAAGCTTCACCAGGCAACTACAGCTTCACACCACGCTCTTCCTCCAAGGGGACAACCCCATCAGAAGTGTGGAAATCTTGGAAAGTTAATTGATTAGTTTGAAGAAGCTCCTGATTAAAATCCCCGAAGAATTACCTCGCTGTCTTTTTTTGTTTGTTACTCTTCACCTGAAGATATGTTTCCATTGATTTTTAGTGGGAGTGGAAGAGAGAGAGAAAGACAGAGAGAAACATTGATGTGAGAGAAACACATGGATTGGTTGCCTCCTGCATGAGCCCCAACCAGAGCCCGTGCAAGGGAGGAGCGTGCAACCAAGGTATGTGCCCTTGACCAGCATCGAACCCTGGACCCTTTAGTCCGCAGGCCGACGCTCTATCCCCTGAGCCAAACTGGCTAGGGTTCCCTCACTGTCTTGTTCTCTCTTGCTCCATGGCCCTCACTCATCCGTGTGTTTGTGTGTTCTCTCTCCACAAGCACATGACCTGACACACAGATGCTGGATTGGACTGTATTTTAATGTGGAGCAGAAACTATGGGCAGTGGCTTTTATTCTGACCCGGCTGAAGACATGGTTAGACTTTTTCCATGTTAGGATGGAGGGAAATGGGACAATTGGAAGCCCAGGGTTTTATTTTCCACCCAAATAAATATTACTCATTCTCCCGTTCGAGTCTCAAGAAATTCTTTTCCTCCTGACATTGCAAGAACTCCACTCCCACTGGTAACAGTCCCACTGCAGGGGGCTATTGATAGACAGCCAAGGAGTAAAGAGGTGTTTATATTGGATCATCCATTGTAAGCAAATTAACAAAATATATTATATAATATAAATTTATTATAACTTTTTTCTTTTTTGAAATGGTATATGGATGCTTTTAAATAGAAATTGAGACACCAATATGTCAGCTAGCCACCTATTACCATAAGAGGCAAAGACTGATTTTAGACAATTGAAGACTCCTATTTTCTCCCCCACTAAAACCAAGAGTTTCATAAACTATATTTACAAAGAGGAGAACAGTAAGAGCTTGAGATCTAAAACTATTTCATCCATTATTAGTCAACACAATTGGCTTACTGTAGGATTAGCACATTTAAAGTTTACATTGATCTACAGAATAAGTGTGTTAAAAACACACATAATTGAGATAATCCCTGAAGAATGAAAAGATACAATCTAGCTTTCTCTCATTAAAGAACAAAGCTTCATGAAGAAATCAGAAATATGTAGATAGCTGCCGCTTACCTTTTCATCAATCATTTCAATACCCATTCCATCCATTTTCTGGCTGCTGATTCCCAGGAGAACCCCGGTGGTTCTAGTTGTGCGGAATTCAAATTCCACAAGAAGGTCCAATCCCACTTTGAACCCACCAACTATAAAATAAAGATTTAAAAAACTGTAGATTAGAGTTTAGGGATTATTAATTCAAATCTGTATAACGGAACTGTTTTTACTAGATTTCAGTTCAGATGTTAGCCAATTAAATAACTAAGTTCCAAACTTTCATATGGCCTGTACTTCCACTATTATATTATACTAGAGGCCCGGTGCACAGATTCATGCACATTGAAAGGAAATTAATTAGAAGGTGGCCGGCAGGGTGGGACTGGGCCAGAAGGGCCAGGCACACTCTAGAGCCAACCTCCTGCAGTCCCCCCTGGTCAGCTGCACCTGGGGTGGCATTGGGGCTCAAAGGGCATCTGCGGAGTGAGTGGGTTCTTTCTGCCAGGTGGGGTCCCTCGGCCTAGCCTGTGGGGATCGGGCCAAAACCAGTAGTCCGACATCCCCGAGCAGTCCCGGAGTGTGAGAGGGCACTCTGCAAAGTTGCTGTGGCTCGGCAGCTCCTGTGTTGAGAGTCTGCCCCCTGGTGGTCAGTGTACATCATAGCTACCAGTTGGAGCATCTGCCCCCTGGTGGTCATTGCATTTCATAGCTACTGGTTATATATATAACACACTTTATAGTTATTGCTTATTTTCTTGGCTGTCTTCCCTCCTAGAATGAAAGTTCTGTGAGAGCAATGACTTTGTATATATTAGTCACCATTTTATCCCTGTGCCTACCAAAGTATCTGGCACCTAGTGGAGGTTTAATATATATTTGTTGGATGAATGAATGAAGAGCACACACTGAGACTGACTCAAAGAATCTCACATCCAGGAATGATTATGTTAGAAGCCTGGCTGTAGGGTTAAGTCAAGCATTTTAGTGAGTATTCAGCAAAATTTTACCGGGCACTCCAAATGGTGCCACAATGATCTGAAAGGGCTCTAAAGGTCCCAAACATTTTAGTAATAAGGAAAAGAATTGCAAGTACAATTTTGAAGGAGAATATTTTGGGACATAACTAGACTTTTATATTTCATCCAGATAATTTCTCTATAATTTTCTCTATTTAATTCATTGGCTTATTTAATCTTTTAGCAAATATTTAAAATATGCCTCTTAGAAACAAAGTGATTCATTAAGACCAGACTAGACCCTACCAACTGCATGGAGTATTAGGGAAGAACTCATGGAAGTTTATTCATGTCTTGTATTTTATTTGGCAAGAAAAAAATGCTGTATGAAAACACAACTGTCTTCAATGAAGAGTGGCACCTATTATTATTATTATTTTTTTAACATTGAAGGAGTCTGGAGAGTCCCTGTATCATTTATTTTATTTTATAAAAATATTTTTTATTGGTTTCAGAGAGGAAGGGAGAGGGAGAGAGAGATAGAACAAAGATGTCAAAGGTTTAAATTGAAGCTGTATGTTTTTGGGGTGACATAACCTCCTCTGACCACTCAGGTCTTATATAGATTGTGTGTGGAGGGGATGGCAAGCCTTGTTGGAAACTGGGGGAGGGGCTAATTGTCCGGTCTAGTTTGATCCAGGACCAAAGCGCCCAGGCAGCATGGCAAGTCAATCTAACTGCAGGAGCTGAAGCTGAAGCTGAAGTTTGCCATCAAATCTGATCAAAAGAATGCTGGCCATCTGTGAATTTGCAGAAATCTTGGGGGAGGCTTTGGGCTTTTAAAGCACATGGAATTTGGGGTTTATCTTAACCCCCAATGTTTCAACATTTAACATTTTCTGTTTCATTCCCAACATGCTCTTTGTTGGAAGGCCCTGCTCTTCTATCTCTGACAACTTAGGCATGTGAGTGTTCAAGTCACCTTTAAAAAAAAAACTTTTTTTTATTGATTTCAGAGAGGAAGGGGGAGGGAGAGATAGATAGAAACATCAGATGAGAAAGAATCACTGATCAGCTATTTCCTGCATGCCCCACACTGGGGATTGAGCCCACAACCCAGGCATGGGCACTGACTAGGAATCGAACCATGGCCTCCTGGTTCATGGGTTGACGCTCAACCACTGAGACACACCAGCTTGGCTCAACTCACCTTTTAAATTCTCACTCAAATATCAGTTTCTCTGTAAAACCTTTCCCAACAAAAATTAATCTTCCTTCTAAATATCCACAGAACCTGCATGTCTTTTATAGTTTTTATTCATTTTTACTTGCTTTCTTGTAGTTTATAAACATATAGAATCTTATCTATGGATAGTAGTATATTCTTGCAGAAAGAAACAGCATCTTATTTACTTCTGTTGCCCATGATGACCTCTACATATTATGTGCTCAGTCATTTCATTTTTTCCTAATGACCAAATGCATGTGACTGTGGTAACCATGGTTCTGGATATTACATCTTAATATATATAATGCCATATCTTTTTGTTATTATACAGAATGTATTTCATATTATTCTTTCTAAATTGTACCTTCACCATCAGTGATTTAGATCTGCACTGGAAATGTTCATTGAAAAGGGGGAAATACTTAAGGAAAGATACTTAGGGAAAGATGTCAGTAATCGATCAAGTAATAGAGCCATGGAAGGAATTGAAAAAAGAACTAAAAATGTTATCTCCATGAAGGTAGACAGGGAATACTTAAAAGTAGATACATTATATGGTATAACCAAATGAACCTTCTTGCAGAATTATATTTATTCTGCCATTATTGATCACTGGGGAAGGAGATGAAATAAAGTTTCCAAATAGCCTTTTACTTTACTTTTTCTATTAGTTCTTATCAGAATCAGATACATTAATCTTTAAGAGGCATTTTTATTGCTTCTGCAGGCTTTTATTCCTGGTTTAAATAAAGGATACCAGTTTAGGATCCCAGGGATGTTCATGCTTCCACACAAGCAAGACATTAATATTTGTGCCTAATTAATATTCAACAGGAAGCAAATGAAAGCACCTCACCTGCTTTGGCAAAACCTGTTCCATCAAAATATGTGCCTTTCTGAGCATTTGCAAAACATGTCCCAACGTGGAAGCTGGAGGTTGGCTGCTCCAGGTCCACAGGGGCCTCTGCCATGTGCAGGTTCCTGATGCAGCCATCGATGCTGTAGGTCACCTGTGAGTCAGGTCAGAAGAAACAAAATCAGGTTTTGCCTCTACGTGGAATGCAATCATTCGTGGGGTGTTCTAAGCATGTCATCATCAGCCATTTGCCTTAAAGCACCCCCAAACTGCCTGAATCTGCACCCTCACCCCAAGCTTCACAGCATGAGCCTGGAATATGATCATTCTGATATTCTAAATTACTGCATAGAGGGATGGGCTCATATGGGTATCATAACTTTTAATTAGCCTATATTTTTACTAATAATTTTTCAACCTTAATATATACACATTTTGCTACAACATATATATGTTCAAATTCTGTTTGAAAAGATAATTAGGTTTGGTTCAGTGTTTCTTCCTTATGAAAACCTAATAAAAGCCGTGAACCCTTTCCTGAGAAAATGCACGTACACATAAAACTTGAGAGTCTGCACGAAACATCCAAAGTTTAGGGAATTAGAGAAATCAATCAATCATTCTTGGCTCTGTTACATTTCATGTGGTTTCAGGGATGCAATTTAATCGCCCTGGCCATGCTCACTTCAGAGGCTCTCCTCTGACAGGCTTGGGTGGCATATCCAACCTCTATGAGAGGAAGGCAATGCCGACCATCCATAAGAGGAGCCAAATGCTGAGAATTACAACCATGATGAACCATAGTCTTTGATGAAGGACAGCTCTACGTTATCATGTGTTCTGACGTGAGCATAGAATGCATCACATTTGTATGTAGTGTGTTCTCTAAAAACACGAATCTCCTGTGCTTCTTAAACGAATGCTTTCCGAAGCAAACAGGACACACATTCTAACAAAAACATTATATTATAAATATTGATTAACAAAATTGTTCAGTCTTTAAATTCTGAATCCCGTATTGGATAACTGTAATCTAAATACTGCATCTCTCAATGTTTTGAAACAATACTGTCAATACTATCTCTATCATCCTCTTTGTCCCATGCTTTCTATGTTCTCGGGACTCCTTCAAGCACGTTAAGTATATTACCTCACTCAACCTTTACAGTAACCTTGTTTGTTTGGTATTATTATTATTATTATTATTCAATTTTACAAGAGAGGAAACTGTCAGTGAGGGATTAGGTAAACTGCTTAAGATCACACAGCCAATCAATAGTTAATTAGGCATTGGAACCGGAGAAGTCTGACTGCAGGATCCATACTCTGTCCTGTGGTATTGCCTCTCCCTAGTCCAATCTGTCTGGAAGACCTTCCGTCACTTCTCAGAAAAGATGATTTCCTGTTTAATTCTAAGTGGTCATTGGCCAATGGGACCTAATAATTAAAAACACATCCATGACTCAGCCAGATTATGTAGGCCACAAAGAAACAGATTAGTAGACACTTACGGGGCCGATTCTCCGGGTAGTATAGTTGATGGGTAGCCCACCAACATACAACAGTCCCACCACATCCAGGATGTCAGCCTTCTTGGGACTGATGGTTCTGTTGGAGGCATCGTCTACATAAAGAATTCCTTCTTGCTTAATTCGAGTAATCTTAATCTACAACAAGAAGAGGAGCCATCAATGCCAATCATGGATACATTTCAAATATGCAGAGGGTAAGACATGAGCGCTTGAAGGGCATTCCTCAGGAAAAGCAAAATAACTGAGTGTCTAGATGTGCTAAGCCCATCACTTAAGTGAAATTAAACCTCTTTTATAGAATATCTCAAATTCTGGTTTTCTTTCATTACTGCCTTCTGGAAAAGAGCACGAAATCTTCCTGGGTGAGCTTTAGATTGAAGACTCTTCCAGAGGCTGCCAAGTAAGCATGTTGTGAGGAGCCGGGCGGATTGAGAGCCCTGTCACGATTCCGTGAGCTGCAAGATCCATGTCTGTTTTTAAAAGTGCATTCGTTTGATTGAGCAAAGCCTGGTCTCCCCAGCACAATTTCAGATACGCTGCATCCCTCTGCCTAACAGGCCCTCCTCCCGCGGAACTGATGGGAGGGCAGAGCGTCCAGGCTGCACTGCTGTTTCTGCAGCAGCTGATGAGCGCCGTCAGGAGGAAGATGGAAAGCCGGCTGATGCTGAAACTGCTGCAGTGGAGTGAATTATCTTCTGGGATAGAATGAGAAAGGGGTGTGAAGACCAGCTCCAGCATAAAAACCTTGAGTCTGAATTAAGAAAAATGTGCATGGAATCCTGTGAAAAGCTGGGGGCGGGAAGGGGGGTGAACAGGAGAGGCCTAGAAGGGGGTCAATGGGGGAAAAGGGGAGACATATGTAATACTTTCAACAATAAAGATTTTAAAAAAGTGAATCTACATCAGGATGAGAAGAATTTAGGACCTCATTTTACACTTATTCTGGTTTGGGAAGTAATTAAAAAAAAAACCCTTCAAAAATAAAATCCCTTCTTAATGTGGCTATTTATTGTATTTAAGCTTTCTTTCTTAATCCCAGGCTAATTGTGGTCCAACAATGTTTTTTTCTCAAGTGTTATATGTTATTATCTTATTAGCCAAAGATGCAACTATACCTCAAGGAAACTGCCTTTATACACATCAATATTTGCAAGTCATAAGCTCCCAAGCAAATATGAAGATTCCACTTTTTTTTATTTCCAAGATAACAAATTAGTTGACATTGCACTTTTATTATATATTTTTAGGTTCTTTGGCTTTTTAAAAAAATATTTTTATTGATTTCAGAGAGGAAGGGAGAAAGAGAGGGTGATAGAAATATCAATGATGAGAGAATCATTGATCAACTATCTCCTGCACGCCCCACACTGGGGATCGAGCCTGCAATCTGGGCATGTGTCCTGACTGGGAATCGAACTGTGACCACCTGGTTCATAGGTTGATGCTCAACCACTGAGCCACACCGGCGGGAAGGTTTTCTGGCTTTTCACATGATATGCTAATCATACGAAATGTTAAATGAGCATTTAACAAGTCCAAGTATGTCAACATATAAAATACACCATCTAATAACATTATACCCTAAAAATTAAACATTTTATTGCTCTACCTAGGGAAGCTTTACTTAATAGGCTATCACAGGTGCAGAAACAAACTCAGAGTTTTCATTTTAACCAGGCAGTATATTATCTACTTGTAGTCATGCCAAAGAGGTAAGCTGGCAAATGGGCCTTCTGTGCCCATAATAGTACCAGTTTCTGGGTGTAAGGCCAATGTTTTAAAAGTTGTTCCAAATGACTGTCGGTGGAAATGATACCCTGGAGCCCTTTAAACATGATACAACGGATTCCCAGACTCTGGGTTTTTACAGACCAGAATGGGGTGGAATAGGAGGGTAAGTCTTAAGGCTCATTTTAGTATTGCCAGCTTTTAAGTTTGCCAAGTATAATTTCATAAAAGAGAGGCCATTTTTCTGCCTTAAGAATAGAAAAATATAATCTCAAAATAAATATTATTCCTTTAACTGAATTCGTAGTGCTTTATGATTAACATGCTTCATTGCCCCAGGTTTCCCACTTCCAGCAGCGAGATGGTCTTCAACTTCCTGGCCCTTGTCTGTGGGCAGATGTTGGGGAGGCTCAGCTGTATAGCAATGATGGGATCTCATAGCACCGCGAAGAGGCATCTAAGTGGTCAAATACAAACCTACACAGGTGGGATCACATTTCCTAGCTGGCAGTCGACTACAGCACTTGCTTTATTTTTAGCCTTGGCCGCATTCCAGGAGCACCAAGTCAGTGTTTGCACTGGCAAAATAGTACTGGCACCAGGGGAATGCCAAAGGCTGCCTGTGAGTACCCGCCTTGCAGGGCACTGCCAACATCCTGGGACTGTTACCTTATGCCACTGGCCATCGTTGATTTTGGTGGGGATCATGGTGTTGGTGTCGCCACTTCCCAAGTCATAACTGAAGTAGGGAAATCCGTTTCTCAGCTGGACTGTAGCAAAATCGGCATGATTGATCCGAGCCGTGTAGAAAAGCAAGCCTGATTCAGCCTCGGTGCGTACTTCAAATTCAATGGTGAGGCTGTGAGATAAAGGCATGCAAAGTCAAACAGAAGAATGAGAGCCTTCTGATTCTAAGACAGAGTGGCATCTGAGCATGAGTAAGTTTTCATTCAGGACAGTTAAGCCTTTCCCGAGCTGAGGACTTTCCAGGTCTGCTGATTTCCTACACTGCTCCTCAGGCACAGACAAATAGAATTCTATTCTCTGTACTCAGTGAATTTAAAACAAGATCACCTCATTTATTAATAAATGCAGTGGATTAAACCTGAGTAAATGCAAATACTCAGTGCTTCCATTTATTGCTTCTTGCATCATATCTCAGAGTAATACATACCGGTTTTTAACTTTGGTATCATCAAATGCAATTGCAATGTGACTGTTTTTCGAGAGCCCAAACTGCTTGCTCCCCATCAAAAGAGCTGGTTCTGATTCTACAACACAAGGACCCTGTAAAATACCAAGAGAGGGAGTGAGGAGATTATGGGCTCTGTTCTTCAAAAAAGTAATACTGCTAATCGTTTCTTATATTTTAGTTTAATGTTGTCACATAATCTTTTTAAGTTCCTTAAGAATAAAAACAGCCTCTCATTCCTGTCTGTATTCTGCCTCATAGCAGGTACTTATTATTAAATGTTCGGCGAATGGGAATCCATTTTCTTATATTGCACCCTTGAATTGCCAAATAAAAATTCAATGATTAATTCATGTTTTCATTACCCTCTAAAGAAAAATATTGTTTATATTTCTGAGAAAACTGAAACTCCCTTTTCAATAATAAAGAGTTTTATTCTTAGAAAATCAAACAAGGAAAATGACAAGCTGGCCACAAAAATGTGTCTGTTTGCCCTCCCATATCTATCTCTCACATTACTTTTTCTTGAAAATTATCGGTCTACTAGAAGGTTTCCATGAATTTAGACTTTCAAGATAGTGTCAGCCCTTAAGCAGTTGCTAGGCAACCCAGCAATTTTTTAAAAAAATGTAACCCACCAAACACCATTTCAACTGCCACTGTTCAAAGATCAACTTCCTGGGGTGCTGATGAGGGAGAGCTGGGTGCAGGGACAGCTTCAGAGGGCTGGCACCCACACGCCACTGGGTCCCATGCTCTGCCGTCACTAACTTGAAATTCTTAATAATTTTTGAACAAGGGGCCCTCATCTTCATTTTGCTCTGATCCCTGCAAATTATAGAGCCAGTCTTGGCAGGGTGGGCCATATCTGGCTGTTGTAACCCTCAGCTCAATAGCTAATCAAGGCTCCTCAAATTACCCAGCCACCATTCCTTTCTCTTCTGTATTTTCACAAATGAGCTCGATGCACAGGCTGCTTAGGAAGTCTTTTAGAACATGCAGTCCAGGAGAAAATAAATAACCTGCACTCTCTCAACAACACATCTGTTTTTAAGATCTGCACTTAATAGCTCTGGATGGGCCACTGCCCCCGTGAGCGCTGACTCAGCGTAGGCTCTCCAGCGGCCCAAGGCAGGCTTCGGAGGCAGAGTGTTCTTTCCAAATAGTGCACCTCAGAGATGACTCATCCGCACACAGGAAATTTTTACTCGATGAGGAAAAGCCTGGCTCTCTGTGCTCTTGGGCTCGGTCAAATGGAGCACTCTGCCACAGCAGGGGAAAGGCGTTAAGTGTTCTGAAAGGCTATAAAATTGGTCCTCCTGGAAGTAGTATTTCCCTTCCTGCTTTCCAGGAGATGCTCAGTGACAAAGGGCAGACTGTTGCTGACATTTACACAGATATGCAAAAACCCAGTGGGAAGACCAGCAAAGCGCTGTTTATTCACGCAGCGGAATGGCCTCTCTCAGAATCAACGTGTGGCACCTTTCTTATTACACAGATGGCAAAACGAGCCCAAATGAATAGCAAGGCTTTGGTAGCTTAATGTCTCAGCCTTCAATGACGCTATTAGTAGAACTGGAATCATTTTTCACCCGCTCATGGTATTTTCTGTACAGAGGACCATCGCTACAAACACAAGCAGCCTGCAGTCCTCCTGAGAAATCTCAGAGCATCCTATCTGCTGGGGGTCCATTAGGGGCAGAATGTGACTAAAACATCTCTAAACCCTCAGCTCTGAAAATTGAGGGATGAAAACGGTCAGTGGATTCTGCGGAATTAGGAACCAACACTGTGCAGCCTAAATGAAAACCATCAACACGTTATTTCCATGTTCTTGTAACCACTGTGGTCACTCATCCAGTTACTACAAATAAGTAAAATAACTTTCTAATATAATTTTTTAAATGATCAAAGTGGTGATTGTAAAGATTCGCTATTTTATTGGTCACAGCTGTTCACCAGGAAGACCCTTTGTCTTTATATGTTTAGGTCCTTGTGACCAAGGCACCATGATAACCTAGCTTGCTGGTATACAGGACAGGCATGTCCAACACTGGTCCTGAGCTGGGCAGAAAGCAGTTCTCTGTCAATACTATCGTATTTTCTAGATAAAAAAAGAATGTGCTGACACTATTTTAGAGCACCTCATGGAGGGGTCCTGCTTCTCTGTTGCAGCAGGCGGACCTTGAGCAGCAATGGAAGAAGTCGCTAATAACACAGTGTTCTCTGATTGGCCAGTGTTGTAGCAGAGAGTGGTAACGAACAGATCAGTCTACTAGATAACCTCAGAGTCTAAAGCCGTTATGTTCATTGTTTGTTAAAGACATCCATATGCATGTTTACTGTCATCAATTTGCAATGGGATGGATAGTATGGATATTGCTCTAATCACACTTCTATTACCTTCCTTTATAAAACTGGACTGAGAAGGGCCCATCTAGGAGGGTTTATTTGGACCTACTTTAAGGCTTAAATGGAAGATAGTCCTCCAAACTCTATTCTGGTAATGTTTTCCCACAAGTGGCTGGGCCTGGATGTTCTGCATCACTTTCCCCGGGAAGAATCTGAAACCAGGGACAGCAAGCTTCTAGCAGTCGGTCTGCCTGATGCATCCTCCTCCTCCCTCAGGCCCCTCAGAGGGTGGAACTGCTCACCCTGACTCTCAAGGGTCTTTTTCCCTTTTAACCTTTTAAAGGGGAACTTGTGAGATGGAACAGAAAGCGCCTGTGGTTTCCACAACCATAAAATGACCTTGTCATTAAGGACATTTTCAACCCTGTTTCCTGTAGAAATCTAGGCTAAGAAAGAGGGGTAGGAGGGTCTTCTAATTTTAAAGAATAGTTATTGCATGATGACTCTTCCTCCTCCAAGCCAATGTGAGCTTGAGCAGAGGCATCATTTTTATGGATGTGATACTGTACCTGTGTTATTTGGGAAACACTGATCTCTGAAATGTGTTAGAACAACAATGATAATAAAAAAAATTTCCCTGTCAAGAGAGGCTCATCAATCTCAACATGTTACCATCCTGCCACCTAGTGGAGACTCTTTAAAATGCCACGAGTCCATGAGGAAAAAGGCGCTAAGAGAGGACAGGATCGGCCTGCTTCCTGTTTGTCTCTGCTGCGCAGGTGACGAGTTGTGGACAGACAAGAGTGGGGTGGGGAGTCTTAATGTGGCGGTGTGAGTAGAGCAGTGGCGTGGCCAGAGAGGGTGATGAAGGAAGCCACGTGTGGGCCAGGTGAAAGTGCAGCCAATTAGCAACGGAGCGAGAACACCTTCACCCTCCCTCTGTCACTCATTTAACTTTGGGTCAGGATAAAGCAGTGGTCATTCCAACTGCTGGCTGTGGGCTGACATTTGGAAATGAGTTTTGGCTTCAGGATAGTATATGACTGGTGGATATGCCTGCCTTGTGTTTAGATTGGTACTGAGCAGAGATTTAAATTGCATTTATCACAACTGGCACCTTTGTTCTTGAAAGCACCAAATGACAAATGATCATAAAATGGCATTTTTTTTTTTTTGTCTTTATGAGTCAATAATCCCTGTAACAAATATAGGCTAAAACCACAGCTGAGAAGTTGGGTGTTTCTTTGTGACGGTCTTTTTTACAGATGAATTCTAAGCGGAAGAGACTTTTTGTAGCACTGACTTCAGCATTCTGCAATATAAAATCCCCACTCAAGCTGTTTATTGAGAAACTGAATATGTTAGCTCCCTGCACATGAGCTCTTTTGGTAAGTACTGGGCATTTGCAGTAACATTTACACACTAATGCCTGAATAGACTGCTTGCAGTATGGAAAATGTGTATTTCCCCTTTAAATACATATCAGTATCCAATTGATTTATCCTTCAGCCTGGACTGTACTTAGCTTTTAAATTTGTAGCATTAAAGCTGCTGGAGAAATAGCTTTCTTTGCTCTATTCTTTCCCTCTCTGCTCACTTATTTCCTCCAACTCTCAAGAGCCCTCAAGAGCACAGGGACTCTTGATGGCTACTTAACATGGCTCTGTTAGTGCTCGTGTTCTAAACTAAGTTCAATTTTCTAATAAAAACCAAGTGAAAAAATGCAGTCAGCTTGTTGTATACCGAGCCATGCAGGCCATGCAGGCATATACTTGCAGAGAGTTTGTCACATTTCAACAAAAATCAGTCATATTACATGTCCAGTCTCTTATTTACCCCCACCCTTTGCCATCCTCCATGAGAAAAATTCACAGAAACATATGTAAAAAATGTTTCCTTCAGTACTAAGTGGGCTAAAGAATAAGAGAGAGTATAAAGAGAAGATGCCACCACACTATCAAATGAGATGATACGTGTAAAATGCTCTCTGGTCTATGGTGTTCTGACATGTGTTTATAATAGGATTGACATAATCTATTTCACAAGGCAGGGATTTCTCAAGATATTCTTAAATTGCCCTGTAGTATAGGAACTGCCCTCATGTTGTAAGTTGCTGGTGGGAGGTGTGTGATGGTAAAAAGAAGAAAATGGCCCGACCAGCGTGACTCAGTGGTTGTGCGTCAACCTATGAACCTGGAGGTCATGGTTCAATTCCTGGTCAGGACACATGCCCAGGTTGTGGGCTCAGCTGTTAGTAGGGGCATGTAGGAGGCAGCCGATCAATGATCCTCTCTCATCATTGATGTCTCTATCTCTATCTCCCTCTCCCCCCATCTCTGAAATCAATAAAAATATATATTTAAAAAAGAAGAAGAAATGAAGGAACTGAGACTAGGAGATGGTTCCTACCTACGGTACTAAAACAAACAGGAGACTCACACACAGGCAGTTCCCACTTCAGGAATGAAGTCATAAGACTTAATTCTTAAATAAATTCTTAAATATACACTCTGACTTAAAAATGTTTTCCTCTCTTACATAATGTCATAAGTATGTCATCATTATTTTATATTGTTTCAATTACAAGATTTTAAATATAAGAGTGTGGTGACATATTTAAATTTGCATTTGACGGACCTGTTTTACAATTGCAGGTACCACTAGCCATTTTGTTTGGGTGGAGTTTAATGGTGTCTCCTGGCATGCTTCCAGTGTTCAATCTTGAAAGCCAGTGGGCTCTGTTTGCAGCTCACACTCAGCACAGATCTTGACTGACCTCCACACATATTTGCTTACTGTGTGATTTATGTTAATATCTCTTTCTCCAGTCTTTGGCTCTTAGCTTCTCCCTGTCTTTTCCCCCTCTCTTGGGGTAGTAATGATGAGATCTCATTCACCTTTGCATAAATATTTGTTATAAAATAAACTGTCAAACCTTTAACTTATTTTATTTTTCTACTAGAGGCCTGGTGCACAAAATTCATGCACGGGTAGGGTCTATAGACCTGGCCAGTGATCAGGCTGATTAGAGCCTCCTGGCTGCTGGCCAGGGCCTTCCTTCATTCCACGCCCCCCCCCCCCCCCCCCCCCGGTGGTCAACGCATGTCATAGTGAGCGATCGAACTCCCAGTCTCCTGGTGGAACTCCCGAGGGGACACTTTGCATTTTAGCCTTTTATATATATAGATTACAGTTTACATTCAATATTATTTTGTATTAGTTTCAGGTGTTTAGCATAGTGGTTACACTTACATGTGCCACAGCGGGGGTGCGTGTGGAGAAGGCTGGGGTGGGGACTGGCTCCGGCTGGACGACTATTTCAGCTGGAACCCCTCCATCTTCATCCTCTCGGGGTTTCTGATGGGCACAACGGCCGATGTCTGCATTTTTGAAGGACACAGGCTGTGCAAAGTCCATGGGGCTAATGGAACAGGATTAAAATGAAATATTTTCTTATTTTACATGGTCTTGTTTCCTTATAATCTAATCAAGTCCTCCCTCCCCTCTTTTATTGGCCATCAGTGCAATTTTTATAATCTAACCTGAAACCCTTCACTATTTCCTTCACCCCACGTTTTTGGACAGTGTGGATGCAACAGTGATTCTCTCTCTCTCTCTCTCTCACACACACACACACACACACACACACAGACACAAATAGTAGCAAGGAGATTCACTTACACAGAGTTAATAACAAGGTTCCATACACAGCCTTCAAAAGGAGGAATATTTCTCAGTGGAGAAGGTTGAAATTCAGGTGGAGCACCACCAACGAAAAGCTTTTTAACTTCAATAGCCTGGTCTGCTGTCAGGTTCTGCATATGCCGTCTGTCTTCATCAACTTGAACAGTAAAGATGCTGGTAAAACATTTAAAATAAACAAGTATAAAACACAGAATGTCCAATGCAATTGAATACCAAACCCTTTCACTCCACCCTCATCCCTCCCTCCTGTAGCTTTCAAGTGAGCGCAGATTTGATGATTAGGTATTCTACATTGAACAAATGATACCGCTTCTCAGGCTTGTATCCATCTGCCTCCCTCGTTAACTCTCCCTGAGCGTTTACTTAAAGGAGGCAATGGTGTAGCTACCACATTAGCCTCTGGTGGCATTGACAACAGTGGTCTACAGCCCAACACGTGAGCTTCTGTACCGTGTAGCAATGTCTAATCTGATAAGGCTCAGTGGGTTTAGCACAGCACAGGGTCACTTTTCATTTGGCTATTTCTTGGTTTGTGCTAGCTGTTATCTTCTTGCTAGGGGACAAACTGTACTCCTGAGAGCTTAGATTGCAGGAATCAACAGCAGACACTTACAGGACATTTTAGAAAGAATGTAGCTGCTGGCTTTTGAATAGAAGAGGCAGGCAAGAACACCAAGCTAATTGTTCCTTGTAATGATTTTTCCCCCGAGTGGCTGTTTCATTAATTTCCCTAATTTGCTTACGAGAGATAACTCACACACTACTAATTGAGAACCTCATGCTACTTATTCACCATCCTTGAATCCTGGGGCAAAGAATCAGAAGGAGACAGAGTTCTGATCATGAAAATGACCAAAGGCATTTTCTCTTTTGTTCTATTTTTTTAGGGAGAAGGAGAGAGAGAGAGAAACATTGATTTATCAGCTGCCTCCTGGGGATCAAGCCTGCAACCCGGGCATGTGCCCACAAACTGGGGACCTTTTGGTACATGGCATGATGCTCAACAAGTGGAGCCACAATGGCCAGGGCTTTTATTTTGTTCTAGAAGCAGGTTTTAAACTTCAGTCCCAGTCAGCATGAGGTATTAGTCATCAGTGTGGGCCACTAGCCCGAGGATCATACACAGATTGCTGAAAACGTACTTCACATCTGGGGAGAAAACCAAAGTACCTAAGTAGAAAACCCAGTTCTAAAATACCATCTTACTTGATTTTATCAGGAGTAAAAACCACATACAGAATTAGAAACAATAAGCCAGGGCAAAGATGCTCTGAAATGGCACTACGAAATCGGTCCTTGTTGGGACAACTCAAACCTAAGAGACTGGAAAGAAAATGGGTTATGTTGTAGCTCAATATGTTATTGTTCAGGGTGGGTATAGAGCAGGCAAGTTGAATTTAGCTTCAAAGGAAAAATAAGGGGAAATGACATAGTTTTGTGGGTTTTTTGTTTTTGTTTTTGTTTTTTTTAACAAAACTCTGGAAGAGCGTGTTGGCAAAATTCAGGAGGCTCAACCTCATTGCTAAGAATGCTGATGGTTTTATGAAACTTAAAAAACCACTCACTGAGTAGTCCTCCCCTCTCCTTTCTGAAATACCTTCTGTTCTTTTGCTAAAAGAATCCTCTTACTAATAGGATACAGCATTGTTCCTGTGAGTTTTCATGAGGTATTTAAGCACTATTAAAGATTGTCCTGGGAAAGCAAATCGCTGCTATTGATTAGAATTTTCAAAGAGCCAGTGGCTCGTCTCTTTCTGACGTAGACTTTCTAGTCTGGTTCTGCCCCAAGGACCATAATAACAGTCCCTTCTTACTAGATCACAGGGTGGAGATGTAGAATGGCATGAGCTTTCAGAAGGAACAGAATAGAATTAAGTATTAGTGCGTGAACTTGGGCCAGGTCTTTAATCTTGCTCAGTCTCATTTCATTCATTTATAAAATGAAGATACCAATATGCAGTTCAAGCAGTGGAAAACATAAATTAAGGGATTGCACTGAGGTGGTATTAGTTAATAGGGGCATTGCTAGAAGACTGTATAGCTAACTCCTGCTTAGAATTTACACTAGGAGCATCAAATCTAGATCATTTTAGTTCTTTTGTAAAGAAGGACTTAATCAACATATCCATTATGATTCTGACATGTTTCTTGTTTTTCAAGTGCCTATTCCACAACTCTTTACTGAAGACCACTATGTGCAAAAAACTCCCAATATAATAAAAATTACATTACAAAGTGTGTTATGATAGGTCAGCTGTATTTTCTTACAATTTCAATGATTGATATCTGGAGTTTATATTTCTTGTTTGTTTGGATATTGGTCTAAGATTTTTTTTTAAACCACCACCAATTGGATTGCAAATGTAGAAGAAGGTATTAAGAAACATGCCCTAATATTTGTAATTTACATGAAAAATAAAATTTGAAGCTTTTTTCATCGAACATATTTTAGATGGTAAGATAAAAATATCTGGGTTGCCATGTCCAAATCATGATCCTATTCTGGAAAACCCAACATAGTCCTGAAATATCTGATCCAGTGGTCTTTAGCCTAATTCTAAACCTGTCCAAAGAATGCGCTCACAGAAGAGAAATACTTGCCTAAGCATCTATTTCAGGCTCTTAGGGTTTAACTTTTTTTCCAGTTAGAATCACTGGCCATTTCAGTGGACTCTAGGAGAAGGATCAGAGGGCAAAGCAGCAGTGAAGCAGGGGTCACTGGAGTACCATGGAATTGGGTACCAAATTGACTGAAATGAGATTCTTGGAGATGAAGGGACAGAAAAGAAGAGAGAATAAGGGAGGAGGGGTAAAGTCAAGCAGAGAGGGAGAGAAAAGGCCAAGTGCAATCTTGAAAAGTTTACCTCTTAATATGGTGAAAGTCCAATAATTTTGTGAGACGATATGAAAATTACCATCTGATCTAGGGTTTTAGGAAAAGAACTGGTAATTGACATTGATGGTCTGAGAAGTATTGGGAGAAAGCAAATATTTCCAAAATAATAAGAGGATCATAATCAACATGAAGTTGAACAAGTCTCTGAGGTCACAAAAAGGAGTAAGAATAAATAGTTGGTGAGCACAGATGGAGGTGTTAAAGTCATATACAAATAAAGAGGGATCAACAGCATTGCAAATAAAGTCCTAGCTCTGTTATTTACTAGTTATGTGATTTTGGGAAAGTTTATATCTCCTCATCCATGATGAAAGGATTTTAATACAGATCTCACATACATTTAGAACAATTAAAGGCCATATTCTTTGTCTAGTATTTGACCCAGAACATGCCATAGCATAGGTATGAAGCATTAAAAATGTTTTTAGGTGAAGGTCTTAGGATCATTAGGGATCTTTGGTTAATCAGTTAATTGTAGCACTTGCTTACTGGATAGGTGATGATTGTTTTTGACCTTAGAGTGCTGAATGAGATGTTAGGATAGCAAATATGTTCTTGTTATGCCAATGAGTTCAGTGACTGCACTAATATGTCCAATACATTATCCTTTAATTAACAGCAAATGGCAAAACTGTTTGTTTATATGGCCAATTAACTGAATGATCCGCTTTCAGTGATGTACTATACACTCAGCTTAATGAAATAAAGGTTGGATTGATGGCCAACAGCTGTGAGGTTGGCATAATAAAATGCCCGTCTTGAAGAAACACCTGTTAAAAGGACACCTTAGTGCAGTGGTTCTCAACCTTCCTAATGCTGCGACCCTTTAATACAGTTCCTCATGTTGTGGTGACCCCCAACCATAAAATTATTTTCATTGCTACTTCATAACTGTAATTTTGCTACTGTTATGAATCGTCATGTAAATATCTGATATGCAGGATGTATTTTCATTGTTACAAATTGAACATAATTAAAGCATAGTGATTAATCACAAAAACAATATGTGATTATATATGTGTTTTCCGATGGTCTTAGGTGACCCCTGTGAAAGGGTCGTTTGACCCCCAAAGGGGTCACGACCCACAGGTTGAGAACCGCTGCCTTAGTGCAACATCATGATGCACTTGGGAATGTCAGAATCCTTTCTCTACAAAATAAGATATTTTGAATGATTTGGGGTCAACTATATTCCTGAAATCTGCGTTTGCTTATTAGAATTATTTAAAGTTAAAGCCTTTAAAAAGTCCTTCTGACAATGAGAAGGATTACAATTTGGCAAAGAACCTGAAACCTGCTGTGGAAACATGGAAACTCAGTACTTTAGAGCATTCCCAAATGAGGAAATTCAGTCTGCATTTCTTCTCAGAGACCATGACTGCAATATCTGGCTATTACATTAGTAAAAGTTCTTACTCTGCCCAAATATTGATCCCTCATTTGTCTTAATCATGGTTTCTAAACATCTCAGTCAGTAGACACTCTGCAAGAATGCTTAGCATCAATTCAGCTCACGATCTAAGGCTCTATATAATAACAAAAATGTGAGCCAAGGAAAGCTGAATCATTTACTTAGAAGATAAGAAATTCTTTAAAAAATGTTTTTATTGATTTCAGAGAAAGGAAGGGAGAGGGGGAGAGAGATAGAAATGTCAATGATATGAATCATTGATCGGCTGCCTCCCACACACCCCCTACTGGGGATTGAGCCCGCAACCCAGGCATGTGCCCTGATCAGGAATCTAAACCATGACCTCATGGTTCATGGGTTGATGCTCAACCACTGAGCCACAGAAGTTGGGCAAAGATAAGAAATTGTTAATACTTATCCAAACTGTTATCCATACATGAGGATAATTGGAACATGTAGGTCTTTACAGAATAGCCTCTTATTTGAACTACTGCTGCAGATTCATACTTTTGTCGCATTTAACAGTATTTTCTGTGTTCTCAGGTTTCAGATTTGATTTCCGCTTCTTTCCATGTCTTCAATCTAATACACAGATCGCTGGTTTGGAGGTCTAACGTCTCCGGGCTTCTGTTTTCTTTGTCTCTAACTGTCCTCCTAAAGAAATTACCACTCCGGGTTGTCATATAACAATTGTGTGGAAAACACAGTTGACTTTGCCAATAAAGAAAGTAGGAAGAAATTCCAAAGCAATGAGAGCTCAGCTTACAGCATTATTATGTGTATCCAGTTCCCTGACTCAGGGTGGGAAGCAAAGGCTCGCGGGGATCCACGGAGGCAGCCAGCCTCCACACAATGATGGCAGGACAGCCACCTTTCCCTTCTCTCCCTCCACGCTGCTCCCTCAGGGACCCCGCACACCCGGGAGGGGGACAGGGGTGAGGCACGCACATAGCAGTGCTCAGTAGGCCCTGCAGCCCCTGCACGTTCCAGATCGGTGACAGGTTTCTAAGCAGCTGCCATCACTGCTTTGGAACCTGAATGAAACAGCAGCTGCCGGAGGCTGTGGGCTCGGGCGAGCTGCTCCGCGCGGTTGGCTATGTGCATACCTTATTCGAAAAGGGAATAGCTGAGCGGTGCAGAGGGAGGGAGAGCTTGTCTCATCTACAGCTTCAGAAGATACATTTGCTTTTTCCCAAGGTGGAGAGGAGAATGGCACAGAATAAAAATGTGAAGAGTAGAACTCCTAAGGGCCAAGGTAAATGAGGTTTCTGAGCAGGAAAGGTAAAGAAGAAATGAAGCCACGGGCGAGTTTTGGGCAATGCATCGCATGCCCGTGCACACAAGGGCCCAGCCGGGCCAGGCTGCAGAGGGGTGCATGTTAGTACGGCAGGGGGTTCTCAGGGCGGCTGTTACCCTCTGGTTCTCTCCACGTGAACGGAGTGCTCCCTGCCGTCGTGAAACAGGCTTGGCTCTGGTTTGACAACAATTTTCCTCATGATTCGCGCGCCCGTGGAGAGATGCACTTCCAGGCGGCCCTTGTTCAGGAAGATCGCATAGTAGGCCTGCAATGCAAGCGGTCGCCAAGGTTACAGAGAAAGCCCACTCTTGACTTAGCGTTAGAGGTTCCCTGACAGGATGGCAGATTCATCTGCTCCGAGATCTTATCCGAGAAGTGAAGACTCTATGTTTTCTTAAGCAACAGTATTGAAAGCAGCTGGAAATAGCTTTTTAATCATTTACCATTTCTGCCTGCGAGGTAATGTGCAAAGGGGGTGTAGTAATACCGAAGTCTCTGCAAAGCAGATTTGCGATGCAGACCCTGTCAGGTCTGCAGGCAGTGGGTCTCTAACTCACAGAACCCACTGGGAAACAAAGGGTGCCAACAAAAATCCCCTCTCCCTTCTATTCAGTGGACACCGGCTCCTGGAAATCTGGTCTGACTCCCAACCTCCTGGCATTTTGAGTGTTTAGACTTCAATTTGTTCCCTGAGCTGGTGGAATAGATTGCTATCACCAATATGTAACTTGTCTCCCTCATTTAGGAAGAAGGAAGACAATTTTTCATCCACAAACATGCCTGCTTTCTTCTTGCTGCCGTTACTATGGCAACCAGGATGGCTTAGAGATCAGATTAGGGACCTCAGGGAGCTGGAATGCAGCCCCCGACCCCAAAGCTGAGGCCACGTGTGCTGCCTTTCTTGTGGAGCACGGGCACCTGCTGCACACTGGCCACTTGGTCCTCCGCGAGTCACCTGCGGCGGTGGGGACGGTGCAATCTCACATCGTGTCTCCGAGGAGGGACCAAGTCGTCTATATGGCTGTGGGTCCAACACAAAATGGCCAGCGGGTTGGATCAGTGCTCACCATCCATCAAAGGGCCATTGCAAACGACTCACTCAATGAGTCTCAAACTCCTTTAGCAGAACATAATCACCAACAACTCTATGGGTATCAAGACTGTTAACTTGGAAAACATAAACTATGTCAGCATTGCTTCTACAACAGACAGGAATATTTAACCTTGTTTCCTCTTTCAGATAGCATTTGCTGTGAGCTTTTCACAGCTAAATATTCATTATCACTAAAATGTTGAAACATTAACATGTGACTTCTAATCTACTTTGTACTACAGTAATTAATATTGTCTCATTTGAATTGTTTTAATAGCATCCTGTTGTGTTTTAAGAACTATCCTGAAAGCTGGTGATTCAAGTCCATTTATTTAGTCCTCATTGAGGAGAAATGTGGAGCCAAGAGTTGGTGCTTAAATATTTGACAAATGTCCCTCCGTGGAAGTCTATTTCGGAATGTTTTATCTGGTCCTCTTATTACAACTAGCTTATGATTTGGAGTAGTGAGAAAAGAATTTTACTTTTCAGGATTAAAAGATGAAGAATTTAGGAGTGCACTTATATTTTTATGTATTTAGTGCTTATGTGCAGCTAGGAATGAGATAAAATAACACTTTTTTTCTCTCCCTCTACTCTTCAAAAACTATTTTTATTATGACTATTTGATACATTTCTCACAATGCAAGGGACACAATCACAACTTAGAATTCAATGAATACCTGAAAATCTACCACTTAGGTTGAAAAGCAATACTTTTGTATCTCTTCTGAGATTCTTTCCAATCCCATTCCCCAGCTTCCCCGACGTAGAGGTGACCCCTAACATGAATTTTATTCCCTTGTTTTTTAAAAACCGTTATTTTTATTGTTTGGCTTAAACAATAGAAATGTATTTCCTCAAGGTTCTAGAGGCTGTAGTTTGAGGTCAGGGCACCACATGGCCATGTTGTGGTGAGAACCCAACGCCCGGTTCACGAACAGCCACCTGTCACTGTGTTCTCACAGGCCTTTCCTCGGGGCCTGTGCTTAGCAGCGGTTCTCAACCTGTGGGTCGCAACCCCTGAAAATACATCCTGCATATCAGATATTTACATTATGATTCATAACAGTAGCAAAATTACAGTTATGAAGTAGCAACGAAAATAATTTTATGGTTGGGGGTCACCACAACATGAGGAACTGTATTAAAGGGTCGAGGCATTAGGAAGGTTGAGAACCACTGGCTTAGAGACAGCTCTCTCTTCCTCTTCTTTGTCTTTAATTGAGGAGTAACTGACATACAACATTATACTAGTTTCAGGTATACAACATAATGACGATATTTGTATATACTTTACTTGAAATGATCACCACAATAGGTATAGTTAACATCCATCACCGTAGGTATAGAATTTTTGTGTGTGATGAGAATTATTTGTAAAATATATTTTTATTGATTTGAGAAAGGAAGGGAGAGGGAGAGAGAGATAAAAACATCAATGATGAGAGAGAATCATTGATCGGCTGCTTCCTGCACACCCCCTCCTGGGGGTCGAGACTGAAACTTGGGCATGTGCCCTTGACCGGAATCAAACCCTTTAGTCCACAGGCTGATGCTCTATTCACTGAGCCAAACCAGCTAGGGCTGATGAGAACTTTTAGGATCCACGTTCTTAGCAACTTTCAAATATGTGATACAGTATTACTAACTATAGTCACCATGCTGTATATCACATCCACATGGCTTATTTGTTTTATAACTGGAATTATGTACCTTTAGACCCCCTTCACTTATTATTTTTTTTTTAAATATATTTTATTGATTTTTTACAGAGAGGAAGGGAGAGAGATAGAGAGTTAGAAACATCGATGAGAGAGAAACATCGACCAGCTGCCTCCTGCACATCTCCCACTGGAGATGTGCCCGCAACCCAGGTACATGCCCTTGACCGGAATCGAACCTGGGACCTTTCAGTCTGCAGGCCGACGCTCTATCCACTGAGCCAAACCGGTTTCGGCCCCCTTCACTTATTTCGCCTACTCTGCACACCCTGCCTCTGGCAACCACCAATCTGTTCTTTGTATCTATGAGCTCGTTGTTTTGTTTTGTTTAGATTCAGCATATGTGTGAGATCATATAGTATTTGTCTTTCTGTATGACTTATTTCACTTAGCATAATGCCCTCAAGGTCCATCCATGGTGTTGGAAATGACAAAATTTCATATGTATATATACATATACATATGAGAAAATATATATAGGATATATATATATGTATATATATATATTATAGGGATATATATATAATAGGAATATATATAATAAGAATATCTACATATATAAAGTAGAAATAGCTTATATATAGGAGTATCTATTTATAGGAATATCTATATCTATCTAACTATATATATGCCACAACTTCTTTATCTATTCATCTATGGATGAATACTTAGCTTGCTTTTATATCTTGGCTATTGTAAATAATGCTGCAATGAACATGGGGGTGCATATATTTTTCAAGTTGGTGTTTTTCTTTCTTTTATTTAAATACCCATAAGTGGATTGCTGGATCATATGGTAGTTCTACTTTTCATTTTTTTAAGAGTCTCCATACTGTTTTCTGTAGTGGCTGCACCAATTTACATTCTCACCAACAGTACATAGAAGTTCCCTTTTCTCTACATCCTAGCCAACACTTGTTACCATGGATTTTATTCCCTTGCTTTTTAAAAACTATTTTTGAAAATTCACATGTATATCTATAAACAATATGTTGGTTAGTATTACCAACATATTAGAAATCTACAAAAATGATGTTACACAGTATATAGTGCACTTAAAAAATTCTACTTAGTTTTTAAGATTCATTCATGTTATGTTAGTTATAATTTATTCCTTTTTTCTACTGATTACTATCCCATTATACAACAGTGCCAGAGATGATCTGTTCTCCAGCTGGGTTGTTTCTAGTTTTTGTGCTATTATAAAAAAACTAGAGGCCCGGTGCACAAAAATTTGTGCACTGGCGGGGGGAGGGGGGGTCCACCAGCCCGGCCTGTGCCCTCTCGCAGTCTGGGACCCCTCCGGAGATAACGACCTACTGGCTTAGGCCTGCTCCCGGGTGGCAGAGGGTAGGCCCAATCCCTAAGTGCAGCCCATGGTCGGGCTCAGAGCAGGGCCGATTGGAGAGTTGGGGCACCGCCCCCTGTCACACTCAAGGCAGGGTCGATGGGGAGGTTGTGGTGCCACCCTCAGTCACGCTCAGGGTAGGGCCGATTGGGGGGTTGGGGCACCGCCCCCTGTCACACTCAAGGCAGGGTCGATGGGGAGGTTGTGGTGCCACCCCCTGTCATGCACAGAGCAGGGCCGATCAGGGGGTTGGGGCTCCGTACCCTGTCACACACAGAGCAGGGCCAATCAGGGGGTTGAGGAGCTCCCCCCTGTCACGCACAGAGCAGGGCCCATCAGGGGGTTGAGGTGCTGCCCCCTGTCACTCACAGAGCAGGGCCCATCAGGAGGGTTGGGGCTCTGTACCCTGTCACACACAGAGCAGGGTCGATCAGGGGGTTGAGGAGCTCCCCCCTGTCACGCACAGAGCAGGGCTGATCAGGGGGTTGAGGAGCTCCCCCCTGTCACTCACAGAGTAGGGCCGATAGGGGAGCTGGGGCACCACCCCCTGTCACACACAGAGCAGGGCCAATCAGGGGGTTGGGGCACCGCCACTGTCACACTCGGGGCAGGGCCGATGGAGAGGTTATGGCTCTACCCTGTCACACACAGAGCAGGGGCTGTGGGGGGGGGGGAGTTGGGGCGCCGCACCCTGTCACACACAGAGCCGCAGGGCAAGCAGGTGATTGGGGAGCTCCCCCTATCAGGCACAGAGCAGGGCTGATCAGGGGGTTGGGGTGCCTTTCCCTGTCATGAACAGAGCAGGGCAGATAGGGAGGTTGTGGCCCCGCCCCCTGTCACTCACAGAGCCACAGGGCGATCAGGGGGTTTGGGCGCTGCCCCCTGTCACGCTGATCCCGGTGCCGGGAGACTCTCTGCTCCGCTGATCCCGGTGCTGGGAGGCATATTACCCTTTTACTATATAGAATAGAGCCTGGTGCATGGGTGAGGGCTGGCTGGTTTGCCCTGAAGGGTGTCCTGGATCAGGGTGGGGGTCCCCACTGGGGTGCCTGGCCAGTCTGGGTGAGGGGCTGAGGGCTGTTTTCCTGAAGCGAGTGACTGAAGCTCCCAACAGCTCCTTGTTTTCTTTTTTTTTTTTTTTTTATTCTGGGCCAGCTTTAGCTCTGAGGCCTCGCTGCTGAAAACATCGATACAATGTTGCGGTCTGGCTGGATGAATCCCGGCTGAATGAAAGCCGGTTTCTGGGGTTTTGTTTAGCTTCTTATTTGCAACATAGTACATAGTTGCTTAGAGTTGCAGCTGAGAGGCTGGCAAGTGAGGCAGGGAACGTTGGAGTCCGAAGTCACTGGAGCAAGCGAGCCTCCCTGTTCGCTTCAGTGCATGGCTGCCGGCCGCCATCTTGGCTGACAGTTAATTTGCATATACTCACTGATTAGCCAATGGGAAGGGTAGCGGTTGTACGCTAATTACCATGTTTCTCTTTTATTAGTGTAGATGCTCTATGAACATTTTTGTTCATGTCTCACTGTGCAAATGTGCAAGAATGTGGGGCTAGACCCAGGAGTGAAATCGCTGGCTTGTAGAGAGCGCACATGTTCAACTTTCTAAGGTTGTGCCACATGGTTTTCCAAAGTGGCTGTAACAATCTACTCTTTCCATCAGTAGTGACTAAGGATTCCCTTTGATCCATATCTAGCTAATAGTTGGTATTATCATATTTCTGAGTGTTTTGCCAATCCAGTGGGTAGAAAGTCCAGTGTGGTCTGAAATTGCATTTGCCCCATTACAACTGAGGTTGAACTTTTAAAAAATATTTCCTCTTCTGGGAAATGGCTGCTCAAAGCAGGTTAGGCTCCAGTGGACTGCATCATGTTGGCTAATGAAACTGGGAAACTAATCCTAGCAGAAACTTAAATTTAAGGGACCCTAGATGGGTAGCTACAGATCTGATAAGGACCTGGACTTAGAGACAAGAGAAAATTAATATCATTTGAATATATTTTAAGCTTTCTCTCTTTATATATGCATATGATAAACCCGTATGAAACACAGGTGCAAATATAAGTATGACTACACCTGGAATTGACCAATAGGAAAATAATAGCAGAAATAATTGTCCTAAGAAGATGATAGCGGAAATAAATAATGCAAATCTAAAAATATAAGTGCAATTTATAAACCCCAAACACCTCACTAATCTCTTTATAAAACAATTGTTTTATACCAGCATTCAGGAAAACGAATTATTAATGAGGTGTGAGGATACCTGTCCAGTCTGCCTTCGTTTTCTCCGAAGTGCCCCTCCACTTCCCAGAAGAATGATCCCAGACTCATTCTTAGTGCTGAAGGACAGGTTGATTTCAGTTCCCACACTGATAGGCACAGGGGCCAGCTCCACAAAACCAGGCTTGGGGAAGCTAACCGTGTGAACATTCTGGGGGTGAAAGGAAAGAAAATTTACATTAATTTATCCGTTTTGCACACTCTCCTCAGTATATACAATGTTATGAAATACTTGGTCATTTTAGAAAGCATGAAGATCCATAGTCACATAGAGAGCTTAAGAGCAACTGAAGAAATCCTGTTAACTCACTCTAAATTAAAATTTCTGAGCAGTTTGAGTTAAAAATTCTGGCCTGTTTTTATTCTAGAAATTTTGATATAAAATATAAAAGATTATTATTATTATTAAATATACTTTCATTGATTTCAGAGAGGAAGGGAGAGGAAGAGAGAGATAGAAACATCACTGATGAGAGACAATCATTGATCAGCTGCCTCTGGCACACCCCCCAACAGGGATCGAGCCTGCAACCCAGGCATGTGCCCTGATCGGGAGTCAAGCCAGCAACCTCTCGGTGCATGGGACAACACCCAACCAATGGAGCCACACTGGCCAGGGCTAGTCATCATTTTTAATGGCAGGAGGAATTCCCTTTATGAATATGTTAGGACTTATTTAAGCAAGCCCAGGCATTTGGGCACCTAGCGTGCTTAAAATGCTCATTTCGAAAGTCCTGTATTTTTCTGGAGTAAAAGTAAGGAATCCTTTAAGGCAGAGTATTTATCCCCACAGCGTTTCAGTTTCAGTTAAGTGACACAGGTATTGTAAAATATATAATCGATTTTCTATTCCAATTTCCAAAACATAGAGTTTTGGATAGTTCAGCTAAAACTACTGTGCAGACTTTTCAATATTTATCCACATCCAATTTCTACCTCATATTTTAGTTACAAAATAATTCCTGGTTACTGAAAAGTGCCTTTACAGAATCATCATTTCCACACATATAAGCCATTCATTTTCTTGACAGTTTTCCATCCTCATGTATATATCTTCTGCATGTGAATGAGACTTAGGCTTTGGAAGATTAAAATTCTCAGAAAAACTTTAAGAGGCAAGAATGGATTCTTAGAAATTCAATCCTGTATGCGTCTTCTTTTTCCTTATTCCCAAGCTTCCCAGGATGGATGTCTATGGCTAATTGCAAATTGGAGCCTATCACTATGCACAATGAAGACCCTGAACATTCTGTTCCAGTCTTTAAACCTTATGGCTCTGTGATGCATTCATTTTTCTTTTCTTTTTCCCTGTTCTCTCTTCATTTCCCATCATAATGCTTCAAAATAACTTTAATTGGAGGAAGCAGCTTGAATGAATAATGTGTCATATCAGGGTAATTAAAATTTGATAAGAATGATATATTTAACTGTTTTGGCAAACAAGCTCATCACTTTTAGAATTCCCCTAAAATTCTTATTAATATTTGCTAATGACTATTGGCCTCTTGCTTGTAGATATTTTAAGAGAGCTGAGCTGGGACCTGTGTTTCTCTCTCCGATGGGTTAGCACCTGTTGTAAATCAGGGCAGAATGATCAAGTGGAATCAAGGGGCTGCTGGGCTGCTGGGCTGCTTTGGCAACAAAGAAAAGACACAGAAGGTGGCTGATAACAAAGGACTTTGCAGTCGTGTCAAAGATAAGACTTTGCAGGTGCTTCCCAGTCTGTGCCATTTTCAAAGAAAAGGAGGTTTGACTTGCAAGCCGCAGACAAGATGCTATGCACTAATGATGATGGCATAAATTATTACTAGCTTTTTGTGTAAACTAACACACTCCAGACAAGCTGTATTCAACACATAAAGATAAAATAAATCTAAACTAGATGACAAAAATGAGGAAAAGGGGAAAGCAGTGAAGAAATGAAGAAAGAACCAGAAAAGAGATTAATGCTAAAAGTACATTATCTGACGTATAGACATGTGGGAAATTGGCTCACAATTTAGGGTCTGCATAATAGCATCTCCTAAATTCAGTTGATTACAGTAATTCATAGAAGTGCTTCAATCTCGCTTTATCATCTACACATGGAGAAGACTAGAGTCAGTAGGCATTTAAAACATATTAATAAGGGATTGGTCTCTATAAAGAGCACCCACACTGAGTAAGTGAAATCTGATATGAATGTACTTAGGAAGCCAATAAAAACAAACCCACCTCCAGCAAACATCCTTTGGTAACGCCAACATAATCAGGGCTACTGAGGATATTATATGGAGTTCTTGAAATCTCAATATCTTTGAGGCAGCCAGAGTATTTCTTCAAATTTACTTCTGGCCTGTTGAAAAGTTATGTGGAAAACAAAGGCAGCATTATTAGGGCGAGGGCAGTGTAGTGTCTGTGACTACAGGACACAAGCCAGTAGAGCAAACTGATGCACAGGCAGGCACTTGTCTGTCAAATGGTGCACACACGCACACGTGTGCCCAGCAAACTATGCTTCCGCCTTCTACTGGTTGGAGTAAGTGGATGTTAACGCCATCCCGAGAAACAATCTTTATGTAATCAGTCTTCCTCTCCTTTTGAAAAATAATCTTACCCACAGCATTTAAGTAGCACAAGGTACAGGAATGAACTGACTTCTTATATTCTTCTTATGCATCATGAACTGTATTTCTTTTTTTCACCAAAGAGCAGACATTAGCGTAGGCGGCATAATCAAACCACATAACCAAACAAGCTAAATAAAATATTGCTCAAAATTTAGGAAGAAAAATCTAGAAACATTTCAAAAATAAAACATTTCTCTCATTGATACATTTTTTGTGTGGTGGGGGCGTACCTAAAGAATAAGATAATATTATATTTGTCTTGAACACTTTTTAGCTAAAGCTTAAGAAACATTCTTTGCATCACAGTCTTTAAAAAAGATACTTAAAAGTTGGATTTGCAGATGGACCCCAAAGTTCTATTCCATATTGAAGCAATAACAAAATATAGCAACCAAAGGCACAAAGCCTTCTTTAATTTTTTCCAATGAAGTTGAAAATGGATTCTATACCCAGATGACACCTGGATGTTTACCTTTAGCTTACTATTTTTTAAAAAAGGGATAAACATGCTAGCGCACAGTAAGTGCTCAATACAATTAGTAGTATGTCAAAAACAATGAAACTTCTTGATTTAGCCTATAGCAGTGCTCGTCAGTAGGCCTTCCTGTGATGATGGAAGCACTCTGTTCTGCATTGGCCAGTCAGTTACTAGCCACCTGTCGCTATCAGCACTTAAAATGGAGCTTACGTGAATGAGACGCTGAATATCATTATTTCATTCTATTTAATTTAAAGTTCAATAGCCACTGTGGTTAGTGGCCACCATATTGCATAGTGCAGGTCTGTAGTAATAGAAAAAAAAGAATACATTTTTGTATCTGTAAAAGCATCCAATCAACACTAAAATATTATACTGATTAGGATAACAAGGAATTCTCCACACATGGTCCTATAATTCCTTTTTGTCTTTATAAAAAACAAATGGGCAGGTGGAGAAGCAAATCAGACCCTGCCAGTGTAGATCAGGTGATTTATGTAATGGTTTCTGGTTTTTCTCTTCTCTCTGGAACTGCTTTATTTCTTTTGGTCATTTCCCCTTGTTCCTAAGGTTTTCTCCTCTGTTCAGTTGGTTATTATGTGGAACATGCCCAATCGGAGGGTGAGGACCTTGCTGATATTCTTACTGTATAAAGGGAGGAAATGGGTGAATTTCGTTTGCAATGTTCATTTGTTTCCTTGTTTCCCCTTTAGAGGGAGACGGATTTATCATCGGTTTTCAGAGGTCTTATCAATAAAGAAAATCACTCCTACAAGGTATGTAGTTCATTGTTTCATGGAAATACAAAGGACCACTTCAAAATACAATGATTTAGCAAGCTCAATATGATGAAAATCACAGGGGTAAACAATCACATATGTTTGATCAGACTTCTAATGGTAACCACAGGCCTCTGTTTCGTCTGTTTGCCTCAAAGGCAAAATTACAAAGCCAAATCGTGTCATTCCAGAGCTTTATTAGCGTGCATTTCCATTGAACACCAGCCTTTGCATTTTAGCCATCTCAGCAAACAGCTCCACTGGTCTCATTCCCATATCTTTATAAAACAACTTGGATTGTTTATTTTTACACTTTCATTTCTACATGTTCTAGTTTTGGAATTAAAAGTCTAGTTTTTGCCTTAAATATTTCTTGCGTCAGTTCGGCTTCATTATCCTCTTTTCAGAAAGACGGCACAGTTCGGCTCTGAAATGCCAAATTTTGAGTTCTAGCCAGCATGAGCCAGCCTTCGTATCTCCGAGGGTTGACTGGCCACTGACAGGGGCATGCTGCTAACAGCTTTCATGCCTCTCTGCAAACAGGAATTACAATGCTCCTGAGAAGCTAAGGGACTGTTCACAAACTTCCTCACCATTAATGCAAACACTTGTAGTAAATACTATTTCCAGAGATTCCTTTTATCTGGCTCCAGAGCTAATTCTAAGTAAACATGGCAATAAGTAAGCAGCTTTGCCAAGAGGTGCAAGGGCCGTGTAAACGTTTGCATATTTGCAGGCTTGCAAAAAGCAACAAGGCAGTGCTAAGCATGTGGGAGCACGGGCTGATTGCTCAGCAGACAGCGTGGTACTGGAGAGAGCAGTGTCCGGGGTCAACCCAAGAGACTGCTTTGATCTCTTCCACTGAACTAGATAGTACCCATAAACCTGACCAGCTAGCTGCCCTTTGCGCGTGTGCTGCTGACTGTGGGCACCAGGGGGCGCTGTGCGCCGGCGGCTGAACAAATAAGCAGAGCAAATCCCATCATCTTGGGTGGTGAAACAAGTCCAGTTGTAGCTCAATTGATGGTGGGTAAGCAGCAGCGTCTTTGTGAGCAAAGAGCAGCATGAGAACTATCTCAGAAGGCATTACTTGCTCATGAAATATACTATGAATAAAGCTGCAAGGCTGTCGCTCTGCTTCTGCACTGCTGCTTTATCTACGAAGCCACATTTACCCAACCCATGCACTAGAAGAAGTCATGCATAAATGTAAAGTTTACCTTGCTTTCATACTAGGTCAAAGGAAAGAGAAAAAAAGAACACAATTTACTTATAATTGCATTTTCATTTAGTAAAATAAACTTTAATCATAAATCTTTCTTAAAAGCATCTCACAGGGATCTTCAAAGGAAAGGAATTTAAAAACTATCAGAACAGGAAACAGACTTATGCCCTTGATCACAGTGTAATTAGAATCCAACGATGACCATTTCCCATACTATTCTCTTAGAAAATTTATATTTTGAAATATGAATTTTTAAAGTACTCAATTTTATGAGTAGGAAAATGCACAAATGTTGCTATGCTATAGAGGATGCTCAACAAACACGTGTTGAATGACTAATAACTATGACACCATTCAAATACATTTGCTCTGCAAGGATTTTTCTGACCAGACACAAAAACCTTATAATGTAGATGTCTGAGGAACCAGTTTATTTGCACCACAAAGCTTGTCATGTTATACTGTTGAAAGACTGGTAATTACACAGTTGCCTGGTCTGTGATTTTGATACAGGGAAAAGCATAAGCCTTGGTCTGCATGCTAGCTATCATAAAATGAGACTGAAGTTCCATTGCCCATCTGTACAATATGTAAATAATTGATCACCATACATTTCAGTTCTTCTTAGATCTTTCCAATTGTAACATGTCTTTGTAGAATAGTAAAGCCTAAATAGGACTGTTTAACCATTAAAAATGAACTAAACAAAGCAATACAAAAATTAGAAACATGCTGGTCTGTATTGGTAGTGAACTCTTATGGCTTAACCACACCAATTCATCCCATTTTCTTTCCTTTTTTTTTTTTTTTAAATAATTCTTTATTGTTGAAAGTATTACATATGTTCCCCTTTCCCTCCATTGACCCCCTCCAGCCCGCTACCCCCCACTGCCTCAGGCCTTCAGCATCCTATTGTCTGTGTCCATGGGTTATGCATATATGCATACAAGGTCTTTTGTTGATTAATTCATCCCATTTTAATTAAATTCATTTAACATTTATTAAGCACCAATTATTCTATAATGTTTATTTCTTATAAGATGTTTTTATAACAAGCAGTAAATTAATTAAATACCACATGAAATATTTTCTAACTTTTTTAGTTACTTGTATTTATTTTTTGAACTAACTAAATTATGAGATAATTCTACCTTCCCATCCTGCAATTTAAAAATCATGTGAAATTTTTAAAAAAGTTGGCATGGGCATGAGAATAACTAATATAGCTTTAGCATTAGGCACATGGGAAAGCTCCCATACCCATTATCATGCTAATGCTTAGCAATAAGATAGGTGACACTCCCAGCATCCTGGAACAGAGTAATTTTCAGAACACTAAGCAATGCCAGTGTGCCATTATCTCCAGGGAATGTACAAGGAGAACAGCAATCACAAGACCTACATTCAACTGTAATTTCCACCTTTAATTACTTCTATAATTCTTTTCATAGGGAAACAGTGATTCCCATCCATCTCTTCAACTAAGATATCAAAATAATCCTTTGGTTTCTAAAACTTGGTGTTGTTCTAACATGCAACATGATGAGGCCTTTCTGCAGGTAAGGTTCTATGACATTCCTGTTGTAATTAAACTTCAGAACTTGGGTGAGCATGGTGGCTACTTAATTAAAACATAATCCTTAGCGCTGAAGATACACTAAATTACCTCAAGTTTCTCAGTGTTGGCAGACCACCAAAATAGATTTTGTCATCTGCTTTCAAGTCAAGACCAAAGTTGTTTCCAGAAGAGGAAGTTGCTATGTTCTCCTCCTGGTCAGTATCTATATCTATAATTGATATGTTGGCTGTAAAAGAGAGAAAAGTTTGACATTTCAGTTGAGCCTTACCAACCACGTCTTTATATATCAGCACTGTTACTTCAAGATAAATTTACTTTCATTCTCAAATTAACATTGACTTTCTCAAGCACTTGTACTCTATACAACTATTGAATAATTTCAGAAACAAAAACATCAATAAAATACATTATTAAGCTATTCACAGAGTGTGAAAATGATATCCTGAACACAAATGAAGGCAAGCCAATCAATATAAAAGAGAGAAGTTTAGATAAATGATCATCAAATAAACATTTGATATAGTTTTCTGTAATATAGATAAGTAGTTAGAAAATAAACTAAGATAATTAACTAATAATAGGCGAACATCTAATTAGGAGTTAGATAATTAATACACTGAATCTGTGGCTCCTTCTGTACGTTTCAGTATCCACACAAGTCCTGGGGCTTCAGCTCACCCACAAAGTCATGTGGATGGGATGGTTGTGTATGAAAGTAGAGAGATGGGAACATTTGGTTTTGCAAGATGATGGAGTCCACATCCATTGTAAATTACATTTCAGATGAAGGATGATGAGTGTTGTGAGAGGGGTACGGTCTTCAGGCCTTATTGCTTTTCTCTCAGGCCTTAAAAGTATTTCAAATATGGTGAGCATAAGAATTCAGAAAGGAAAAAAGAGAGGTCCTTCTCTGTTTAAATTGCTTTGTTCAGCAAGTGGATGGGAACCTCTTCTCTCATTGATTTTCTCCCTTTAGTCTGAAGAGTCAGGCGCGGCTCTTTCTGAATGATGTGATTTCTCACTATAATAGTTGCTCAGTCCCAGACTTTGCTTCGCGTACTGTATTTTGGCTCCTGGATGCACACTGAGAACCTAGTTCACTAACATGACAGGTTTGGCCGCCAAATTTTTGCTGGATATACGATCTGAATTAGGAAAGGTCTGAAAATGGCTATTTGAACAAAATGGATTACAATGGCACTTCTAAACATTTATTCTTTGGAAAACTAGTTTCTTGAATGTTCCTGGTTCAAATGAATGTGATAAACATTGGATTAGAAAAAATTAAATATATATCTTGGCTTTATGTCTGCCCAGTTCTTTTAACAGGCTGATAAGCAATGTATTGCTCCAATAGGGACACAGACCAGAAGTATTTTCTACATTTATTTGACCATGGAACATTATTATTTTCCCTCAACTCATATCCTTTAGAATAGTGTTCTTTGGAAAACAAAATATCAAACCTTCAAATTCCTTTGTAATCTGTTGTCCTTCCATTCCAAACAGAAATATCTTCAATAAAACCAAACATAATTGCCTTTCAAAATGGTCAAAATAAAATACCCAAACCTAGTAAGAACTCAAATTCTCAAAGCAGAGTTTTGTAAAAACATACAAACAACAACAGCAACAACAAAAAAACCCCTAAAAAATAACTGTCTAGTTAAAAATATTTAGCAAATTAAGATTTTAAAAATGTAACTATTTTTATACACATATTCATTCCATATACACATCTATTTTTGACCTGACTGGTGGCTAAAATAAAAATAATAATGTTTTTAAGACTTTTCCATACATATTCCTTTTTATTCAGCTCTGCAAAGATGTTTTCCTATGAGGCTGTTGACTGGAACATAAAAATAGCCTCTTTCTACAGACCTGGCACATATTCTAATAGTGTCTGTGAAAATGAGATTCTGCCTCTATCTCAGGCCAGCCAGTGACTGGAGGTAGTTTTCCTCCTTATCCCTGAGTGAATATATACATTTTTAGAAGACATTCTAAGAAAAACTGATTAAAGAGCAGAAATACAATTGAATTGAAACTCACTGGCCCAAGCATTAACTCCGGCGGAAAGACATAGGATGGCATATTTTTACTGATTTAAAGGCAGGGCGTTCCTCTATCCTCCAGGAGTGATAGCAGTGAAATGGTTACTGCACCGAAATGCTAACACTTGCTTTTATTTCTTGCCCTATTTCTTTCCCTTACAGGATAGCTATTAACATGTAATTTCAGTGTTGATGAGTTCAGACATCATTTATGGGTAAACAGGGAAGTAAGGGTTTTATTAACTACTAGACACAGAGTAAAGGCTTCACCAGCATTTTACAGTCCATGCTGAGTTGTTATAAACGAGTTGTTTTTACTTCGGTAATTTTTTTCTCCTCTCTCTGAGTCCAGTGGAAATTTAAATGATCTTTCTCAACCTTGTGTGCATCTCAATGCACTTGGGGGACCTGGCAAACTTCCATTGGTAGCAGACCGTGGTTCTACTAACTGTCTCTCAGAGAAGGCGGGGAATGCCTACCGAAGGAAGCATTTGAATTTCAAGGGACAGTACTTTTACCAACTAGTTGAGAGTATTTCATGTAAAATAACTAATCTGGTTACTGAACTGGAGCAATGACCCACACATCTGGAGTCTTATTTGAGTTCCTATCTCTAGCCTATCCGTGGAATGTGATCTTGTCAAAATCCAAGACCTCCCTACATCCAAACCCAATGGGGTCCTTCTGTCCTTATCTTGGTCCACATCTACACAGTATTTGATATTGTTAACATCTCCTTCCCCCTGGGAAGTTCCCTCTTTCGGCTTCCACTATGCCAGACTCTCCTGCTTCTCTGCCCTTTCCCACTTCATTCTCAGTCTCCATGCCCGGACCTATTTCTTTGAACACTTCTGAAATGTTCATGTTTCCTAACGTGCCTTCATTTGGCCACTTCTTAGCTGTTACCATCAGGGTAACCTCAAATTTATATCTGCTTACTATATGATGACCACTCAAATATATGCCTGAACTTTATTTTTGCCTAAAAATCCACATTCAACAGGTGAGGCACCATCATCTGTATACTTCCTCAGTACTTCAAACCAAACATATTCCAAATCAAAATGATAATCTTTTTACTCCCAAATCTGAATGATTTATTTTATTTGGTGACACTATAACCCCCACTCAGTCTTCTAAATTATACTCATCCTGACTTTCTCCTCATGAATCAAAAATAGTCCTACTAGTTTCAGCTCTTAAATAACTCTAATATCTGTCCTATTTTAAAAACAGTTTTACCAAAGTAGAATTGACATAGTATAATTTGCCTATGTTTAAAGTGTATAGCCGAAACCGGTTTGGCTCAGTGGATAGAGTGTCGGCCTGCGGACTGAAAGCTCCCAGGTTCGATTCTGGTCAAGGCCATGTACCTGGGTTGTGGGCATATCCCCAGTAGGGAGATGTGCAGGAGGCAGCTGATCAATGTTTCTCTCTCACCGATGTTTCTAACTCTATCTCTCTCTCTTCCTCTCTGTAAAAAATCAATAAAATATATTTTTTTTTAAAAAAATAAAGTGAATATATTAAAGTATAAAAATTTTTGATATATATATATATATATATATATATATATATATATATATATAATCTCCATGAAACCATCACCACAATCAGGAGAATGAACATATCCATCGCCTCAAATGATTCTTTATGCCTCTTTGCCATCCTTCCTTCCTGTTCCTCTCTATATAACCCTACCCACAAGTAGCCCCTATCTGCTTTCTGAAACTACAGGTTAGTTTTGCATTTTCTATATAATTTTACATGAATGTACTCTTCTTTGTTTGCTTTCTTTCAGCCAGATTATTTTGAAATTCATCCATGTTGTGTGCGTATTAAAGTTTCATTATTTTATTGCTAAATATTATTCTATTGTGTGGGCATGCAACAATTTGTATATCCATTCACCTGTTGATGGATGTTTGAGTTGTTTTCTGATTTTTTGAGCATCACAAATAAAAGTGCCATGAACATTCTGGTACAAGTCTTTATGTGACTATATGCTTTCATGTGTCTTGGGTAATATTTAGGAGTGGAATTCCCGGTTTATATGGTAGGTGTATATTTAGCCTTTTAAGAAATTGCCAACTTGCTTTCTAATGTGGCTGTGCCATTTTACATCCTCATCATCAGTGTGTAAGAGTTCCAACTGCTCCACATCCTTGCCAGCTCTGGGTATGTCAGTCTTTTTCATTTTAGGCATTTTAATAAGTGTACAGTGCTATCACAATGGGGATTTATTTTGCATTTCCCTAGTGTCATATCACACTGCAACTCTTATTTGAAGCCATCATTCATCTCCGGCCTGTACTATTACTGGACCTAATTGGTCACTCTATCTCCAGTTTGATCTACTGAAAATTCCTTTTTTCTCCTTTCTCTGTTTATTTCTTTCCAGTCCCTTTTGTGGAGTCTTCCATTACTATAGCACTTCAATATTGCTGTTTGCTCTAGGGTTTTGGATCATCTTATTCTAGATATGATTGCTGGGTTTCCCCTATTCAGCTACAACTATTTCAAACATGATGATGGTTCCTAGTGATTCATCTCTCTCCCAGAGCTCTGCTGATCCTCAGATACACACAACCAATTGCCTGCCAATTACACAGCTTCCCTAAGCTGCTTAAGATTGTAAGAGCACCTTTAACACAAAATGTCCAACAGAGAACTCAGCATCTCTTCTAGAAAACCTATTCTTTTTCTTGTAACCAATAGCTTGGTAAATGGTACAGACATATTCCAGCTATTTAAACAAAAACAAAAATGAAATCATTCCTGATATTCTTTTTTTTTTTTTTAACTTAGCCTTCATATTGAGTATATCACCCAGCTCCTCAATTTTAAAATGCTTACTATATTTCAACTCCATTCTTCCCTCTCCATTCTCACGGTTTTATTCTCCTCATTCTTCACCCATTTGACTGCAGACTGCAGCAGCAGCAGCAGCTGAACTTGTCACAAACCTACCTGTTGAGTTGCTGCTAAAGAAACTACTAAAGCACAAATCTGATGGTGTGATGGTATGGACGCCCTTGATTAGAAGAGTAGCTCCCTGTAGCTTTCAGGATAAACTTGAAACTCATTAGCTTATTTCATAAGGCCCTTAATGAACCAGCTCTGTATCTTCCTTGCCCCATCTGATAATTTTATGTCCACATCCATCTTGTTAGCCTGTGGATTTACTTATAGTTTACTAAAGCTTTTCCCAAACTGTGCTCAGTAGGCTAGTAGTGTAGGAATGGAAGGATTTTGGTGATCAAAGAAGTTTGGGAAATGTTGGGCCAGAGTTAAATATTCTTCTTAACTATTGTGCAGAGCCTCTAACATGCGACCTGCTGTGTCTCTCTTACATGGAGCAATGTATTCAGCAGTATTCCAATTTATTTGGTGCACAACCAGTTTTTATCCAAACTGAGGAGTTCCTCCAGGGCTTCACATTCCAAGAAAAAGCAGTTGGAAAATGATGTATCCTGTATTATGCTCTGTGAGGCACTCCCTACTTTTACTTTTCTGAAATGTCAAAGGTGTTTTTTATCTAGCAAATCCTCAACTCAGGGAGCTGACCTCTCTGTTGGACTTAAATGTCTCTCTCTTCTGAGATTCCTTGCCTGCCTATCTCTACACAGCTCTTCGCTTTCTTTCCTCTAACCATTGAGCTGCTTGTCTATCACCCCATGAGACTACAAGCTCTCTGAAGTTAAGAACCAGTTATAGACTTCATTTAGTTCCTGCATAGTACTTAGGAGATGCTTGGCAGGTATTTGTTAAATGCAGGAATGAAGGATGATGCAACGTTAAACCTAAATTTCCATGAAATGTCATATTGGCATGGTCAAAATTAATTAGGGCTAATTATATAAACAGAAGTATCACAGTTTCATTTGCAGATATTGGCCATGCTATAGTACACAGAATTGGGGAAATTATACTTAAGCAACAACAGCACCACACTAAGACCTAATAGACTTGGATTTCTGTCTTGGTTGTGAGATCATATATATATACATACTTGTGACGTAACACCAGAAAAAAAATACCTGCTGATATGAACCAATTACATAAACTTTGTGAATGTGTTTTTAAAATGTCTTGGAACCATAAAAATATTACATCATTCTTAATCATTTATTTTCACACACAAATTGTTGGCATTTTTAAAAAACAAAGAACCAGTAGCTGTGCTCTAACAACCCCTAGAAATTCTACCTGTGTGCCATTCTAAAGCAAAATCTTGGCAAAATAAGAAGAAAAGAAAATCACACAACCTTTTAAAACCTTCTGCAGTATATAATTTTACAATCGTAAGACAGTTTTATTCTTTCAAATTAAGCTCTCAGTTTCAAAAGAAAATGACAGAGAACCATTTAGTTCTTCAATCAGTCCTGTCTAACCTAAACCACTATAATCTAAGCCAAAGAAATGACTGTATCAATTTTTCACAGAATTGGTGAGTACCTAAAATTACAGTCAGGGTCTTCCTCATGATTAGGCCCACGAGAGCTTTGGAGAACATGATTAAGGCTCACAGTGCATTATTACTATAGAAACTCACCTTGTTTTTGGATTCTTGAGAGGGTGAATGATTTCCATTTCCCATCATTATGGTTTTGATTGCTGACAATGGAAGCCATTCCTGAACCCAGATCGTAGCTGACTTTAATGTGCCCGTCAGTGAGCTCTACACTCATGAAATCTTTCTATTAATAGAGTGAAAATATGACAGTGATTAGATACACAGAGAAATATGTGGTAGTCACTTTCTTTGTGGGGTTGATAATAGGGTCTTATGGGTAAATGACAGTAGATATTGATCTATAATTGAGCTCCATTTTGAAAATAGAATTGATGTTAGCATTTTGCGAATATTTGTGGCTATGATGTTATGATGCAAATGGTCACAACCAAATTATTGGCATATATCCTTTTATGACAGGAGTATAAAGTGGGTTCCTTTAAAAACATATTAAGCAAACTAAAAGGTATGTGTGTTCTCTGAAAGAATTTACTAAGAAATATTGACCTGAAAAAAAATACAACTTATGTCTCTAGAAGACTAAGGAAGAAGTTTTTCTGATTCATCATTCCATACTGAGTAATAATCACTGGGTGCCTCTCTTAAAGGATTATATGGGGAGTTATATTAAAAATAAATAATAATTAAATTATACCTATAATTAAAGTTACCAATAAAAATAAATAAGTGCATCACTCACTCTTGGCTATCACACAACCATCACAGACTCCTTTGAACAATCATTGATAATTTAACAATAATTAATGATTTTACTGGAATAATAGGGAAAAGAAACAAGACATTTTCAGTCATGGAAGATAAGCTGTGCATATCTTTACCAGGTCTTTTGTGGCAAGGTACATCAGGAGAGCACTTGAAGAAAATGTCCTGAACTTGAACATGACCGTGGAGATGTTGGGGTACCAGCGAATGGGTCGGCTGACCATTGCATAGCCTTCTCCGTCAAACTGAATAGTCCCCTCGCTATCTTCTACCTGAGGACTGAAGAAAGAGAGTTCACATGAATCAGAAACTGTCTACTTGGTTCATCAGTATTCAACATGTCAAGCTGTCTTCTGAGACTCAATTGTAACCTGTTGAAGGCAGGAAACATATCAAATATACGGTATCTTCTATACTTCCATATCTCTCCATCTCCACTGCCATCATCCTGGACCAAGTACCACCATCACTTACCTGGACTTCATTACATATTTAGTAACTAGGCCACTGATGTTTTAAATGTTTTACATTTTGTTAAAGTACTTAGTGGATGATTATATTGGTATTTAAGTATGTCAGTGGTGTGTGAACTAGTGGTGTTCTTGGATGGGCTAAGAATGAATTATTAGTCCTAACCAGTTTGGCTCAGTGGATAGAGCGTCGGCCTGTGGACTCAAAGGTCCCAGGTTCGATTCTGGCCAAGGGCATGTTCCTTGGTTGCGGGCACATACCCAGTAGGGAATGTGCAGGAGGCGGCTGATCGATGTTTCTCTCTCATTGATGTTTTTAACTCTCTGTCCTTCTCCCTTCCTCTCTGTAAAAAATCAATAAAATATATAAAAAAGAATGTGTCATTACATTTCTAATATATATAACATAACAAGAAGGGGGTTGGATGATATGGGTGAAGGTAGTCAAATAGTACAAACTTAGAGTTGTAAGAAAAAACAATAACAGAATGGAATATAGGTCCCTGCTTTCTGAATAGGGTTTTCTGGGACAGATCACATGTAGGCTGTGTTGTGGGCACAGTACTCCTGAACTTATTGTCCTCAGCTGTGTGAGTATACTTTGCATTCAGCTGCCTTTACTTGGTGGTGCAGACATTAATATACTGGGAAGAACTGTGTATGAACCTATGTGACTTCTACCCCTTTAAGAAATCATTTTCCCATTTGCTAATCCTATATGGGTGAATTCACATTTATGAAGCAAGTGATATAGTAGAACAGATTTTACTCACTCTTTTCTACAAACACATTGTCTTTCCAGCCTTCCCACTTTGTTCTCACTCATCCCTGGGACTAAAATGCTCTTCACAGTCTATCTGCCATCTCTAATTTTGGACTCTTATTCTATGTCAAGGCCCATGTCAAATGTCACCTCCTCCATGAAGCAGATCTTAATGCTCTTAATACTACAATTATTAATATCATGTGAATAACTGTAGTATATTCAGAGTACACTCTTTAAATGGAATATTTATTATGTTTCATATTTTGACTATTTTAGTATTTCTCTTTTCCTTTCTTCTTGGCTATAAGTTTCTTAATGGCTAGAACTGGGCCGTATTTATCTTACTATCAGGAAGTTGTAAATGTAAATGTCTGTAACCTGAAAATAACCCTGCTCACATGTGCAGAAGCACTGTTATATTTGTATTAATTCACCTAATACTTTGTATACTGAAGGCAAGGAAATCTTTGCAGAATTGACAATTAGTGATGTTATCTTGATACATGATATGCACTGCTGAATAGACATTTAAATGCTTTGGATGTTTTGTTGATAAATAGGCTTTCGAAAATCCTACCTGATAAATTTACCAAAGAAATGTTTAGAGAATCTTGGTGTTGATTTGTTAGTAGCAGAATATTAACATGGATTTCATTGTCTTTGTTGTATTGAAAGGAATTTATAGGCAACATTCCACATTAAATTTTATTGAAGGTTATTGACCAAACCACTTTAACTATAAATAGGTTAGGCTCTCAAACTGTCCTCAAATGCGGCATTGACAATTCTTTAAGGACAAGAATAAATGGGACATTGTAAGTTAAAACTTTTTTTTTTAAATATATTTTATTGATTTATTACAGAGAGGAAGGGAGAGAGATAGAGAGCCAGAAACATCGATGAGAGAGATACATCGATCAGCCGCCTCCTGCACATCTCCCACTGGGGATGTGCCCACAACCCAGGTACATGCCCTTGACCGGAATCGAACCTGGGACCCTTCAGTCCGCAGGCCGACGCTCTATCCACTGAGCCAAACCGGTTTTGGCAGTTAAAACTTTTAGAGAGAGAATTTTGTGGGGGGTTACTTTCTTCTCTGAAACTCCAGAGATGCTGAGAAAAATATGTGAAGTCCACCTTGCCACATTAATGGGGGATTTGGGTCCTGGTACGTACCTCTTAAATAAAAAATAAAAAATGCAAACTCCTTAGCATATTGATTTTAGAGTTGCTGTGTGTGTATATTAAGCTTCCATGTATTTAATTTAATATAATTAAAACTGATATAGGCTCAGTTGATTAGTGGTCTCTAAGTTATTTATGCTGAGAAATCCTCCACTGCTAGCTAATTATTGTATATCCTCAATTCAGATTTATCTAAGAATATTTATTCTGTATATATGCTTTGTTTGCTTGTTAAGTATTTTAAAATGCCTACATCCTAGCCTCTTCCTTATAATTGATGATTTGTTTTGTGGCACTTTCTCCTAGCTTATCTTGGCCCCTTCTTCTCCTTTCCACTTAAGCAGAATCTTTGAGGCCCCTGGCTTTCCACTTGAAATACTTACAAAACCTCATGTGTTATTTGATAAATCCTACAGGAGCTAAAACTTGCACTAGGATTCTATATTTTGGTAGAAACATAAATGGCGTGAATCCCGGATTTGTGAGGCCTGAAGCTTAATTAGTTTGAGGAAAAGCTCTCTTTAAGAAAAAAGAATTTAGGATTATAAGATGGCTACAGAGTAGGTGGAAACAACATTCACCTCCTTCAAGTGCCAAACCGATTTACAGCTAAATTATAGAGCAATCAACCTGAATAACCAACTGAAGGACAGCTGGACATGAATATTATAACTAATGTTTTACAGAAGAAGCCACGTAGAGACTGGTAAGAAGGATGGAGAAGCAGAGAGGGCTGGCCCCAGCACCTACGTGTGGTGGCTGAGAAGCCAAGGGATAAGTCCCTGCTGCAAAAGCCCCTCCTAAGGAGTGTGGGGTCTCAACCCCATGTCAGGTCCCTAACACAGAGCCCCAGAGCCAGGAAAAGGATCCCGCATAGCATCTGGCATTTGAAAATCTGCAGGACACTGTCCACCTGGAAGAGGAGGGGCCCTGCTAAAAACCCAGGTATTCTCTTAAAGGGCCAATACACAGGATCTTGCTCTCAGACACTCACCCAGGGCTCCAATAGAGGGAAGTTCACTCAGGGCATGTGGGAGTCATAAAGAGAAGATCTGGGTGGTGTGGCCCCAAGGAGCGATCTGGAGGGTCAGACACTGAGGTCCCTGTGCTGAGTCCCTATCCCACACCACCCTCAGTTGCCATCTTCCTGGGGCTGAGCACTCCTATTCTTACAGCACCAGCCTGGGGAGGGCACTAACCTAGACCTCCAGCAACTGGTGACACTACCCTGCCAAGCTCAAGTCCTGCAGAAAGGTTTGTTGGCTGCACCCAACATGACCTTTGTGTGTTGTTTTTCTGGCGAAGCTCTTGGCGGGCACTCTGGACAATCAGGATGACATGGAATAGAACAGAAAGCCCAGAAATAAACCCATGCCTTTAGGTCAATTAATATTTGACAAAGGAAGCAAGATCATACAGTGGGGTAAAGAGTCTATTCAATAAACAGTGTTGAGAAATTGGGCCAATACAAGCCAAATAATGAAACTAGAGCATACACCATACACAAGAATAAACACAAAATGGGTTAAAGACTTAAATATAAGCCATGAAACCATGAAAATCCTAGAAGAAAGATGGGCAATAAAATCTCAGGTATTTCTCGTAGCAATCTTTTTTTTTGGATATATCTCTTTGGGAAAGGAAAACAAAAGAAAATTAAGCTATTTCAAGCTAAAAAGCTTTTGCACAGCAAAGGAAACCATCAACAAAATGAAAAGACAACCCACTGAGTAGGAGAACATACTTACCAATAATACATCTAATAAGGGGTTAACACCAAGACTCAACACCAAAACGTTAACACCAAGACTCAACACCAAGAAAACAAACAACCCAATTAAAAATTGGACAAAGGTCCTGAATAGACACTTCTCCAAAATGGACATGTAGATGGCCAAGAGACATATGAAAAGATTACTAATCATCAGAAAGTGTTTGTGAGGCTGTGGTAGGAATGCACATTGGTATAGTCATTATGGGAAGCAGTATGGAGTAACCTCAAAAAATTAAAAAAGGCACTGCTTTATGACCCAGCGATTCCACTTCTTCGAATATATCAGAAGAAACATGAACCACTAATTTGAAGGAATATATGTACCTCTACGTTCATTGCAGTGTTATTTACAATAGCCAAGATTTGGAAGCAGCCAAGTGTCCATCAGTAGATAATTGGATTAAAAAGCTGTATAAATGTGATACATTTATACAATGGAATAATACTTGGCTATAAAAATGAAGACAATCTTACCTTTTTTGATAGTGTGGATGGACCTGGAGAGCATTATGCTAAGTGAAATAAGCCAGTCAGAGAAAGACAAGTACCATATGATTTCACTCATATGTGGAATCTAATGAACAAAATGTATTAACAAACAAAATAGAAACAGATTCATGGATACAGAGGACAGACTGACAGCTGTCAGAGGGAAGGTGGGTTTGGGGGCTGGGTAAAAAGGGTGAAGGGATTAAGCAAAGAAAATAAAAGAGACATGGATAAAAGTTTGATGTTTGCCAGAGGGAAGGGAGTGAGGGTGGGGAGATGTAGAAAAAGGCATAGAGGGATAAATGGTGGCAGAAAGAGACTTGACTTTGGGTGGTGAGTGCACGATGCAGTATGCAGATGATGTGTTATAGAGTTGTACACTGGAAACCCATGTGGTTTATTAACCAATGCCACCCCAATAAATGCAATAAAAAATAAAATAAAGAAAAAGGAAAAAACATTATAATACACAATAGCCACAGAAATGAAAAAGCTCCTGACATGAAGGGAGGTTGGAGTGGAAAGAGATAATTGTCTTAATTGATTGAGGTTAAAATACGTGACTTTTGTAAATTTTACAGAAACATATGACCATGTCAAAGTACTGCTAGAACACCTCCCTGGGCCTTGCAAAGTGCCTGCTCAAATTGGGGAAGGGACTCGAACTTTCATTAGCATCGCGGTAAGTCCACCTCTGCACATAATCACTGTGAGCCTGTTCCATCTCATCCACATGAGAATAGAATCGTGCACAATACAATGGAAGCTTCTGTGACCCTCAGGCCAGACCATCACCACTCACCTGACAGTACACCCTTTGCAGTCACCTTCTATTTCTCGGAAATTCCACAACCCTATAGGTTTGCCGTCAAAGTATGTTTCTCCCATACAGCCAGTGAATGTAATCACGCGTACGGCGTCAGCCTTCTGCAGGGAGAAATATAATGTTTGTTAGAATTTAGAATTTCACTAAAAATCCTCGAGTACCTGTAAGATTTATTAGCAGCAGAATCTGGAATAGTTATTATCCATTCTTTCTGATACTCTTGGTTATGCACATATTCACCTTTTAATCATATTAGATTTCTGGTTACTTTGTGCTACATCAGTTTAACACCATTGGTAAATAAACACTTTCTGGCTTCTGACTTGAGGTGAGCTACTTATCTTCTTTGTGATTCTATTGTTTTGTCTCTAACATGGGATTATTAGGAGAATTAAATTAGATAATGTACTATGGTACCACATACAGTGAATGAGACAGAGAAGGTATTTCATAAATGTTAGTGCTCTCACACCACTAAGAAGATTTCTTCTAGAGATCATGAGAAGGGGCATATATTAACTACATATGAATCACCCTATGACAGTGTTGTCCCAATTTTTCATTTCCTGTTATGTCCAAGTAGGTTTCCAGGCAGGGGAATGAAGGAAAGAGTAAATTTGTAAGAGAAGGGAATGTGTTGGCGCTGTTTGCTGGTGTACACAGCACTGGGCCTGGCATCCAGTAGGTGCTCAATAAATATTTGTGGAAGGACAACCTGGTGTCTTCACATTGGAACATAACACAATCTCAAAGAAGGGGAATGACAGGGTCCATGCTAGAGAACCTTGCTGTAATCGAAACACCTGTTTGTTTTGATAGTGACATATTACATAGAAATACTATATTCTGGTGCCTCTAACTTTAGAAACTCTTTGTCCAAACAAATCCACATTTATTTAAATAATCTGGGGCTGACGGGAGGAGGAGTGAATTAACATGTTGGGTTTTAAAACAAATGTAGGAAGATGGTCACTGAATAGTTAAAATTTGTAGTGAAAATTTTAGGTTAAACTCATGAACATACACATCTTCCTATTGCTGCGAAGAAGGTGCACTGACAGGTAGAAAGAATGCTGATCAGAGCCGATGGCATTTGTGGGTCAGACAGTCCTTGGGATTCTCCGTCATCAGTCAGAGCCTCTCTTAATTTTCCAGAGGTTGATTATTCTACTTGTGGATGCTCCTTGCTTTTTGCTTTGCCTTCTTGCATCCTAAAAAGAACCTATATTTTCCTGCCACTGTGAATTCTCATCAGTATATTGATTTAGCTACTGGTTTTCAGCTTTCAGTTCATATTCTGGTGTGGCAGTTTCCTTGAGACCTTTGGCCAAAATCATTACGAATTTCTATAGATTTTATTTGCCTGTTTTATTGTCCCCTGAGATTGTGCTAAGAAAGTTGCTTTGTTCCAGTGATCTCGGATAATCATAAAAATTACTTAAGGTGCGATTTAAGGTGAGACCATCATGCCTTAGGCCAGTGGTTCTCAACCTTCCTAATGCCGTGACCCTTTAATACAGTTCCTCATGTTGTGGTGACCCCCAACCATAAAATTATTTTTGTTGCTACTTCATAACTGTAATTTTGCTACTGTTATGAATCAGAATGTAAATATCTGATATGCAGGATGTATTTTCATTGTTACAAATTGAACATAATTAAAGCACAGTGATTAATCACAAAAACAGTATGTAATTATATATGTGTTTTCCGATGGTCTTAGGCGACCCCTGTGAAAGGGTTGTTTGACCCCCAAAGGGGTCGCGACACACAGGTTGAGAACCGCTGCATTAGGCATTTGTCATAAATGGTATGCATGTTATCTCACTCTTCACTGTGGTGGTGAAACACGGTGATTAAGAGTGGAGACACTTGTAAACCTGTATTTAATCGCAGCTCTGCCACTAACTAATGTGTGACCTTGGTCATGTCATTGAACTTCCCTCTTACTTAGATTCCTTAACTCTTAGAAGGATATTACTTACCTTTTGGGGTTGTTGTGAAAAATAAGTTAATGCATGTAAATGACTTAGAATATTACTGAGCACATAGTAAGGACTATATAAATGTTATAAATTTTACTAGAGGCCCGATGCATGAAATTCGTGCAAAGGGCTCGGCCCTTGCAGCCCCGGCTTCATCCAGAAGGTCGTCTGGAAGGTTGTTTGGCTGTGTGGCCTAATTAGCATATTATGCTTTTGTTATTATATATTATTAATATGCAGGCAAAGTAGATATTCTTATCTCCCTTTTCTAGTTGAGACATCTGAAGCCTCAAGGATTAAGTGACTTGCCCAAAGGTCATATTTTAGTAAATGGTAGAGCAGAGGATCTAATCGGGACTGGCTTTCAAAATTCATGGCTTTCATACTGCTCTGCGCTCCCCCTATATTTATCTTTCTGGTGAGAAGAGAAAGTTGGCACTATGACTATATATTACTATGTACCATATATATTTATATGCAGTTCTAAGAAATGAGAATGATTTTAGTGTGCAGTTGTAGAATCAATTACAATGCTAGAGAGCCACATCTCATACACAAAGCAAATAAAACAACCTCACTCCATAAGAAAGTTGATTTCTCATAAATTTGGGGTAACCCTGGCTTTTCACATTTTCTGACTAATCTCATCCCAGGATGATTCTGTCAAGCCCAGGATTAACCATTAGATTTGGTTGTGCTCTTACATCTCACCCACGGGTCGTTTTCCGGCACCTAATTCCATTTAATCAGCACGAGCTTCTTTAAAATGCAGGCACTCTGCAATTTCAAATGCACAAGGACTGCCATGGAGCAATTATGAATATTAAGTGCGTTGCTCTATACGAATGAGGAGAAGAGCAACTTGAAAACTTTAAAATTGGATCATGATTTGAAAGCTTACGACTCCCGTGATATTTCCCAAGGTATTCATAAATCTTTTAATTAGATGTGAGTTTGAACCTTATAGCACTTTATATTAAGAAACCACAAGTTGATTTGGAAAATAAAGTACCTTTAAAAATCACTTTGATTTTGAGGCAACTAAAACAAGAATATTCAAAAATTGATGCCACGGGTTAGGGCAAAACAACAACTGTTTAAGTAAATATATACACAAATTTAAAATATTGTCTTTCCTTACTGAATATTGGAAGGAGACAATTCTTAATCAACATAAATCTTGTTTTCAAAAATACAAATTTAATAAAAGTGATTGAGTTTTTGCTGAGTTTTATTGTGCTTCTCCCGAAGTAATCATGTCAGGAGTTGTCCACAAAGGTGAGGTAAACAGGATGGGGAAGAAACACATTACCTTCAATTTCCCAGTCAAGCCACCAACGAAGAGCATTGCATTTGCATCCACGTCTAGAATCGTGTACCCTGGAGGAGATGCTGAATGATATGTACTGGGCACAATGCTGGCTTTGGGTCCATCCAGGGCCCTCACAGAAATGCTTCCATTTCTCCCAGTTCTTCCAGGGCACGTGTTGAAAGGAAGTGGGAGGAAATACAGGAAATGAATCATGTATCACTTCTCTGGTAACTTCAGATTGAAAAGGTATAAAATGTCCAGACTTGTTTTGGAATATTTAAGAGATAACTGTGTATTTAGCTTCAAAAGTGCCAGGTTCATTAAATTGCAAATCAAAACCCAGAGTCTGATCTTTGCTAGATGTTTGCTGTCAGAGTCAGCCAGGACCAGTGAGAAACAGCCCGTCACTCTGTGTGTGTCCATTAATATGAAGTGACACAGCAGCAATTAGCTGATGAGATTGCTATTGGTTAAATAAAAAGCCTTTTCCTATGCCTTTACAAAAACAGTTTGCTATTTACTGACACATACTACTTAAACAAGTTTATAGTACTTCCTTTAGCATTTTGTCTAATTTAATTCCTGAATAATCCACCCTTCTGCATTATAAACTGCATAATTTCTCCTAAAATCCCTTATTATATCTTGGGCCCAGATTTGCTGAAGTAGTCTTCCTGGAACCGGGCATATTTTACTGTTTGGCATACCATCTTAATGTGTATTGTATAATATCTAGTCTTCAGCATTGTGTATACAAATCGTATAAAAGACCTCCGCTTTTCAATTCAATTAGTATGGTTTTGAAAGCTATTATTATTGTATTTGATTTTCTTTCTTTTTTTTAAGTGGTTGATTTCCATAAATTGTTAAATATGAAAATCTGGTCGCTTCTCTGAGACAAGCTGTCTTAACAAAACTTTTGTGTCATATTTCTCTCCCTGCTGTCTCATTTTGGTAATCTTTTTATCTTTGAGGGTGCAGTATTAACTGAAACACATGGAAACAATAAAATGACTTTATCAAATAAGATTCTTCTTTAACAGAATATATCTCTTCTAATAAAAGAACTGTACTTTATGAAAACATATTCTTAAGTTTTCGAAGTACTTAATCCTCCCGCCCCCGCAGCATCATATATGGCTGTTGGTCTCTTTCTCTCTCTCTCTCTCTCTCTCTCTCTCTCTCTCTATCTATCTCTCTCTCACACACACACACACACAGTTCTACTGAAGATCATGCAAAGAAACTGAAGATCTTGCTTCTCATTAAACTTTCTCTTTTTAAATTTTTTTTATTTTTTATTTTGGAGAGGAAGGGAGAAGGAGAAAGAGACAGAAACATCAATGAGGAGAGAGAATCATTGATTGGCTGCCTCCTGCATGCCCCACACTGGGGATTGAGCACACAACCTGGGCATGTGCCCTGACCAGGAATCGAACCGTGACCTCCTGATTCATAGGTTGACGCTCAACCATTGGCTGGGCTCATTAAGCTTTCTCCAGATTGTTGATCAATTTTATCTGTAGACCTAGGCCCTTAACAATACCTCTTAACTACTAGCTGTTTTAGTGTAGTAGACAGTTAAAAATTAGGAAAATAAGAGAAATTGAGGGGGGAGTATAGGGATAGGAATGGTTTCTCTAAGGAATCTTTACACTGCTAGAAGTTAATTGAATTAAAGCTTCATCCCTAACCGGTTTCGCTCAGTGGATAGAGTGTTGGCCTGTGGACTGTAAGGTCCCAGTTCGATTCTGGTCAAGGACATGTACCTTGGTTGTGGGCACATTCCCAGTAGGAGGTGTGCAGGAGGCAGCTGACCGATGTTTCTCTCTCATTGATATTTCTAACTCTCTATCTCTCTCCCTTCCTCTCTGTAAAAAATCAATAAAATATATTCAAAAAAATTAAAGCTTCAAAGATTGAATTAATCAATTTCCTGTTATTTCCCATTTTGAGTAGTGTGGACCTGACATATATTCACGCCAGCGTTTAGAGACTGCACATTCTGGTAGGCAAGGCTGCTATGTAGATGAGAAGAGGAATTGTGCACATTTGAGATAGGCACTAAAGGCAGCTCTTATGCGCTGGCTTGTTCTGAATAAGGCCAAATCTCAGCACTCTTCAGGTGTGGCAGTATGACACAAAACAACATAAACTCAAAATTCCTATGGGACAGCCAGGTAAGGGGGCCAAAATAAATGGTCACTGTGGTCAATATCTTGACGGTTTGTCAGATCTTAATAGGCACTACGAAGATGCCAATTTGCACACATGTATACATAGTCACATAATATTAAAATTTGTGTATATATTGTGTATATATACACAAATATATACATACATTTGAAGTATGCATAAAAATTTGTATACATACCTTCTTGAGAGGAAAATAAGAGTTTTCTTATAAACTGAGAAACTACTCCAAAATCCTGTAATTTACTTAAATCTTTATTGAGTTAGTTACCTTGATGCCTCAATACGGTACCAATAGGAGTCATCAATAGTCAAATCTGGATACTCCACACGTCCAACTCCAGATCCAACATCCCAGAGGAAGCTTACTTTGCCTTTACGCATTTCTATAGCCAGAAAGTCAATCTAGTTCAGAGAAACACAAACAGAATACCTATCAATATAAAATACCTAATAAGAGGAGGCCAGCAGAGTTCTCTTAACAGGTGCCGTGTAGGTATAGGTCAGTGGTCGGCAAACTCATTAGTCAACAGAGCCAAATATCAACAGTACAACGATTGAAATCTCTTTTGAGAGCCAAATTTTTTAAACTTAAACTATATAGGTAGGTACATTGTTATTAACTTAATTAGGGTACTCCTAAGGCTTAGGAAGAGCCACACTCAAGGTGCCAAAGAGCCTCATGTGGTTCGTGAGCCGCAGTTTGCCGACCACGGGTATAGGTAAAATAATTAGAAGCCACATGAATAAATTTCCCAAGTAATATGAACTATTATTATGTATGGTTAAACAATATTTTATTATTGTATCTTTAGAGCAACACAGCTGTCCATACTGCTGAGGTATATGTGTTAATTTAATCAACTCTAGCTAGGACTAATTTTGAGACAAAGTCTTTTCTTACTCTGATACTTGTGGAAGAGGTAAAGGAAAATATTCATAATTCATTGTTTTCTTCAAGAGCACTGATATTTTTGAAGGATCAGCTATGATTTTCTACTCAAGGTGACCTCAAACTTCTCACTTGAATTCCAAGTATTGACTTATGAGATGAGTGGGCTGTTGAAAAGTCATGTTCATTTTAGAAGGTCCCCATGCATGCAAAGCCAAGTAGTTAAAAAAGAAAATGAAAGGAATTAGAAGTTTCTGGTGAGCTTCTGAAGAAACTCAACATGAATCAGAAAATTTTTCATTGGCCAAAAATTAGTATACAAATTGCCATTTTCATTGACTATGAAGGTTCATTGTAATTTCTCAGTTAGAGAAAAGTAAAAAAACAACAAAAAAGAGCTTTATTCCTATTAGTCTTTCTTCTTAAATAACTGGATCTGGAAATATAATTCGAAATAAATGCTTCTTACACTCATAAAAGCACATGTGCCTAAGTGCTGTAAAAAGTTTTCTTCATTTCATTTGCCTTCTAACTTTGTGTGGTAAGATTCTGAGGTTTTCCAAGTCTGAAAGGCTACATTACATAATTTTGGGACCATGTTACTAGATTCCATACATTTCCCACACTACCAGGATTAACCTCCGACTGTACATATATACAGTAAGCCAAGACATGCTGAATATTGGACTTACAAATTTGGCACTTCCAAGATAAAAAAGGAGGTTGTCAGCAACAGGTGTCTTTACGTTGACAATGATATTATTGTAGCTTCCTTTCTTGATTTCTGGCTTGTATGTTCGAATGCAGTCACCTCCCGAAGACACAGATACTTTGATCTTTAAGAAAAACAAGGTACAAAGAACCAAGACTAAATCTCTCAGAAAGTTTAAAGAGCTCCCAAACAACCGCAAAGCCATCATCACCATCTCTTCTTTGAAGTTATTTTTCTATTATCAAATGCTATCATTAAATGCCCATATGCAGACACTATTATACTCACTAATGAGGGCCGAGAAAAGCAGCTTTCCACCAGCATTTTGACAATAAGCCGCTCACAGTCACATGTTTTGTTAGCACACTACTATGTTTTGAAGCCTGCCAACTAACGAATTCTTACCTTCATACTTTATTCCTTTAGGAACATTTTCAAAAGGCGGTTTTACATGAAGCTAATGGAATATCTTTATTAAGGTTGTTAAATGAAATTTTGCAATTCAAATTTCAGCGATTTTGGTATCACTTCAAATAGAAAACCATTTTTCTTTGATTTTTTCAAGAGGAAATTATCTACTCTCCCATGTTCTTACAGTTGAAAGAGGCCAAATAGATTGTGTTCTAGATGTTCTAACAGTACGGGGAATACTAATCATTCCACTCAGAACATACCTTTCAGAACAAATGATATCTTTTTATTAAGTTTCCAGGAAACGAAACAGAAATAATTTCCAGTGGCTATCATTGCTCATATATTTAACAGCTCCTTTTTCTTTTGACTAGTTCTTTAAAAATTACTATAAATTGCTAGGGAAGGAATGCCTATGCGAATGGAAGTGACACAGTTCACACCAATTTTTATTTTCCTTTTGGGAACCTTGCTTCAATCGCAAGTAACACTAGTTGATGATCTGATTTAATTTCCTTTGGTTCAGGTGCACCATCAAAGGGGCACTTTCAGGACAGCGAGGGCGCCGCTTGGGCTCAGAGAGCAGCTGTTACTGTGTTAGTGAAAGTGCTCAGACTGGGAGGCAGAGACGGGAAAGCTGATTCAAACACCCGCCTTCCGGAAGCCTCTTGGTCTCACCAGCAGTGAGTTTCCATTTTCTCATTCCCTCTAGCACTTTGTGCTACTCATATAGTTTTCACAGTGGAAGAAAGCCAACGAGCACTATTGTTACCATCATGAAAGGGCTGTGCAGACTCCAGCCAAGCTGCCAAACCAGTCTCCATATCATGGTAACACAAGGAGGTGTCTTCAAGGGTCCAATTAGGCTGTGGGTGTAGGCAGTAATGGGACTCCTCCCCAAGGGTGGTATAGACTACACTGAAGAGGTGCTGGACTCAACATTGGTTGGATTTAGAAGAGAAAGCTAAGGAGGAGATGGGTTGTGACAAATCTGTAAATTCATATCTGTTTGAGAACTTCTGGGGATAAGGCAGATGTGTTGCATCTCCTATAGACTGTGCCTGAGTTGTGAGTTCACATACTGCTTCCTCACCTAATCTGCTGTCCAGATTGCATCTCCAAGTGGAGGAGATCTTGCGTTCGAAAGAAATGGGAGCTCCCACTAATGGAGCCCTGTGTGGTGGCCTGGGGCTGGAATAATCCAGGAAGCCTCCTGTTCAGCCTGCTTTCCTAGTCCTTGTCTTCCTCCGAGGGTGGGGCCCAGTCAGCTTACTGAGGGTACAGCACTGAAATCCATTCTGGTCCCCAGAGTATTTGGTCTGTGCTCTGGAGAAGAGAATCTTTTTGTTTGTGTAGATTTCAGCCAGGAAGTTAGCTCTTTGTTCCACAAATGATGGAATTTCCCTTCTACATAAAGTGCTAGAATAGGGGAATCAAAATATAAATTGTTGCCCTGGCCAGTTTGGCTCAGTGGATAGAGCATCGGCCTGTGGCCCGGGTTCAATTCCAGTCAAGGGCACACACCCGGGTTATGGGCTTGATCCCCAGTAGGGGGTATGCAGGAGTCAGGTGATCAATGATTCTCTCTCATCATTAATGTTTCTATCTCTCTGTCCCTCTCCCTTTCTCTCTGAAACCAATAAAAATATATTTAAAAAAATATATAAATTGTCAAAAAACAGAACCAGGAAATGTACAACTTTTCTTCTGGGTGTTAATGCTATAGAACAGATGTGCCTCGGAAGTTGTCAGAGGATGTTACATGAAAGAGGAGCAGCTATACAAAGGGCTACCCAAGGGCTTGGAGATAAAAAGGAAGTAAAGCAAGAGAAAGAGACTGTAGTAGAGGTCGGGGAGGGGAAATGCAGCCTTCAGATGTCTTCGTGTTTAAGAAAAACTATAGGAGATGGTGAGTTTTTAGGAATTTATAGCAAGTGAACCAAAACCATCATCAGAGAAGAGCTTGACACTGGGCAAATTGGATATCTGAGGCAGGCTGTAAGTGTCACTGACATCACGAGATCAAAGAGAAGACATCCAGGTCTGCCAGGGATTCATGAACAGAGCAGATTGAGCTCTTTCTAGCAGGATTCATATCCAGAGGGGCTGGGGTAGTCATCAAAAGTAACTATGTGTGCAGTTTATTTTATCTTTATTTCATACTAGTATATGCTTTTTTAAACTTATGGCTAGTTTAATCGTAAGTAACTAATTCTGTTGAAAGACCACAGTATTATAATCCTCTTTGGTTACTGTTAAGAGAAGAAATGACGGACTATGGGTGGAATACATGTCCATTTGGGTCACAGGTGGAGTGTCTGCCCTTGCTTAGGTACACCTGGTAGAAACGATAGGGGATTACATGATCGGGGTGTTCGAAAGGGAGCGACCAAAATGCAGGAGATAGAGCACCAGGACCTAACTGAGCTGATGAAACTCCATCTGGGAAGGAAGTCTAGGAAGGCAGCCATTTTCAAGTTAAGGGTATTTAACAGCACTAGGAGTTACAATTAATCTACTTCATAGTACACTTTGTATATCTAAAACATATGGTTCTCTGAACAAAAGGATGTTGTTATAATAAATATGCTAGCAGTTAATCTTGCAAAGTAACCTATTGGTCAACTCTTATACATTCATATGCAAAATCCCCTGGATTTCTGTTTTCTGGCTTATGGTTTTGAATATATGCTCAGTACCTGAAAAATTCAGGCAGCTCAAACTGTTGGTAACCAGTCCATAGCTACTAATTTCTCATTTAAACATTTTGTGTTTTTCTTTATAATTACAGATATTTATTTTAACTAACTTAAAATAGGCAATTCCAAGTACAGCGTTTATAAGTTTCACTAGATGAAATCTCTAGGATATATCCCTCATAGAGAGAAGAGATTTCTGAAACACAAATATCCTCTTAAGATATTTGGTTCTATCACCTGTTGTTATTTCTAATATGAATCTTCAGTAAGACCTCTAAACAAAAGTCACTAAGCATGAGGTATCTCTAAAGCACAGTATTTACCAATTTATCATCATGAACTCAGTCCAACATTATTGAAGATCCCATTATTATATCTACTGGATTTTCACTGCATTTTTCATCCAGCAACTAGGTCATTCATTTAAAAAGACTGCTAGCCACTCAATTTCAAAGTCAACAAAGCAAAACAAACAAACAAACAAAAAACTACTTTAAAATAAATGTCTTTGATTTCTTGGTCACATTGAGTATGTGTTAGAGCCACATCCAGACACTCGTGCCCGATTACAAATATTACAAATCAGGCAAATGTCATCCTCAATTTGCATAAAACTCACTTGAAAAAAAATCTGGCTGCTTACATATTTCTAACATCTTTGAGAAAGTAAGGCAATCTGTTGTAATTTCAATTTCTAAAAGTGATTGAAAATTTCCTTAGAAGGCATAGGCAATGGTCACTTTTTCTGGAATTACTTTTATACCTGTCTTTCATTTTGTATCTGAAGACAGGTTTTATGTATTTACATGCCAGAATTTTATCTTTTTCCCCAGGGGGTGGGTGGTGATGTGGGAAAGTTCTCATAACTGATAAATATTTGGGTATATTTCAAAATTTCTTTAAAATGAAGATATAGTAAAAATGTTCAGATTTTACCACCTCATAACTAAGCAGAATATGTAGCTAAGTGTGTGATTCACAATAGAACATGTACTATTATTGCCTCTTCAAACTTAATATTGCAAAATATAGGAGTGGTATGTCAGTCTCTTGCTTTCTCCTGACACTGACACAGTTGGGTTTTGTACAAAACTTGCTTCCTTCTTTCTAGTTTCTCTCATCTATATCACAAACTACTCTCAGGTTCATATTCAAAATGCTCAGCTCTGATTATGCTATATCTTATAATTAAGAACTTTCAACTTCTCCTCATCAGTGAGGTTTATTGCAACTGCAGCTAAATGAAACTGCTTAACTTACTATTCAGGGCCTGATAAGGTTGGCCTTTACTGACATTTCCAGTTTAAAGTTCACTTTATCAATAATCTTTGCAAGCCAGACTACTCTTGCATCAAATAACCCTGAAACTTTCTTCTCTCTCTGCCTTGACTCAAGCAATTCCCTTTTCTTGGAATGCTGCCTTCCCTTCTCCTTCCCCCCGCTCCCATGTCCAGGACTATCTCACTTTAAGGCCTGGCTCAAATCCCTCACTTCAGGAAATCTGGCCCCTATTAGAGGTGATCTTTCCTTTCAGAACTTTATAGCACCTCCATTGCCCATACAGTGTAGCACAACATCCGCATTATCTTAGAGAGTTATTTGTGTACATGTCTTATTTCTTCTATTATAGTATAAACTTGGTGCATTCCTCATTCATCTTTGAGTACTTCATAGCAAGTAGCCTTGAACAAAGGAGATGGTTTTTCTACATTGGCTCAATTTTAGATAAAACTTTAAATCTTGTAGTAAGATCTGATTTATGTTCACCTAGTGCTTTGCATATACAATGATCACCTGTCATCATACCTCCTGCATGGTTTTCATATTGGAGCTCAATAAATGTCTTCTCAACCCTACCCACTTTTCTCCCTCTGAGCTTATGTACATCATCTTCACTAATCTTTTTTTGGGGTCATTTTCTAAGTTTCTCTTCAGTCAGTTATGAGTTCCTTTTTAAAGAACACATTGAATTTATTGTCTTGGCCTTCTTTAGAGGCATTAGATATGTCTAAAGCAGGAAAACGAATATATTGCCACTGGGTTTTATATTCTAGGCCACTACTAAAAAATATAAATTGATGGATTAACAAAGGTCATTTCTGGTTATTGAAAGTTGTTGAGAAAACAAAATTTTTGAGACGGAAGACTTGGGTCTCTAAAAAGATTTGAGTTTAAACCTGGCAACATGAAAATTTGTTTTTTCCTTTCTATTTCTAAAACCATCATGGGATAAGTTTCTTGGCTAGAGAGGTTCATATTGGCATTAACAATTCTGTCCTTGCTCATTAGGATGCTATGTTCTAAAAAGTTCTGCTTCTATCCTAATTGTCTTCTGGTTGTCAATAAAGACCAACATTTTGAGACCAGCTAGGTATTTCCTATTCTTACTCCAAAATAAAAGAGAAACAATAAAAATTGTTTGTAATAAAAATAGTTTTTGTTGTTGCTTATATTCAGAAAAAAGAATATATAGAAAATAATGGTTCCTCTTTGTTATTGCTTCCTATAACCTTATTAATTCTTTCCTGCTACAACCCCACTGATTGGCTTTTTTTTTGCTTTAATCAAGAGCAAGTCACTTTCATTCACCCTTTTTTGGTATAAAAAAATAAGGTTTCCATTCTTGCAATTTGTATTACTCCATTTAAATAATAAGAAATGTTAGAACTTTAATTTATAAAACAATTAGTAATGATTACCCTTCTCAAGGAATCTCTTGAAGTTTATGAAAAATAAAACAAAATATTTAACCTCCCCCCAAAATAACTTCAAGTTAAAGAAAAAGAACCAAAGATCATTCAACAGGACACATGGGAGAAAACATTCCTTCTGGAAATAATACCAACTATACAACCAGTTACTGATACTGTAAACAAAAACAGCTTACAGAATTGGCTTGCTTCCGGGCTTGGTTTATCAGTTCCTTTATCTCAGAGATGTTTTTCTTCAAGTTATCCTCAAGTTCCTTGATGGGTTTGAGTTTATCAATCAGTCGATCAGCCTCTTGTTCCAGATTTTTCACTGTGGCATCTGCATCTGCAACTGCACAGAACAAGATTAGCACAAACCACACATGCACACACAAACAGACACATACGCACATGCACACACATGCAAACATTCACACATGCGAAGACACACACATGCACACATACAGACACAAGTGCACGTGCGCACACAAGCACACAGAGCCAAATGAAAATGGCAATATGCTTAACTAAAGAATTAAAAGAATTTAATCTTATTCACATGACAGAAGCTAGGCCACAACTGTTGAAGCAGCTTGTGATGGCAAAAGGGAATATTTTAGTTGGACTCAAGCAGGCCAGAGGGGCTGTTAGAGAAGGAGGCCAACAATGGCTTTGAGATTAAAGTGAAAGATAGCACTGAAGGTTGAGAATATAATAAACTTAATTTGATGTTTAATTCCAGCTTCAGCCAAAAAGCTAACCTTTACAAAATAGAATTTTAGTCATAGAATCAGGGAAATGAAAGTGTCTTTAAAATGTCACCTAAGTCTGCCCAAGCCAGACCTATATTTAAATCAGGCTTGTCACAAAAAATTGGTTTTCTTTTTTTCTCTCACTGTCTTTATTTGTACATCTGAAATAGAGAAGCTAACAAAATGTCTTCTGGAAACCCTTCAATGTTGAACAACCCTTAGACTAAAGGCCTCTTTTAGACTTTAATTAAATCATGCTGCAGTTCATTTTCATTTTGAAGAACAGTTGATTACCCCTGCTCTCTCTGTTACACTGAACCATATTAAACTGCCATTGTTGTAGGTTAAAAAAAAAAGGTTGGATAGTGACAATTTCAAAAGGGGTATAACCCCCAAATAACTGAAGGTTTTTTCACTGATCCGTAGACATCCAGCATGTGCTTTTCATAGGAGGGCAAATGACACATGGAAAGCCAATTATTCTATCTGTAGGATGCTGGCAGTCTTATCCAAACTGTATCATTTGTTATTTGATGGAGCATGTGCTGGTCTGTTTTCTGTCATGGAGACCTTGATGAAAAAGTGAAACTGCTTAAGGTCCAAGGCTATATGCTCTGCTCGACTACAAATGATCTGCTCTCTGGCTGACATTGCACCACTGGGAACGAATCCTCAGAAATTAATCAAATGTGCTCAAAGGGAAGGAAATTATTATTTTAAAACTAGGTTTAAACTAAGTATTTTGAACTCCTGGCCATAACTATGAGTTACATTGTTAGTGATGTTTAAAACAACATAGGTCTCTTATTAACATTAATTAATAGAGTTGCTAGATCATGAACTGAGTATTTCCTTCCTGATGTAGGTTATTGGGGTCGAAGCCCTTGTTACATAATTTTTTAGATAATGCAACATAAACACAGTTACCCTTCATTTTGTAACTTTTTAATAAAGCATTTGTCCAGTTTTTCTTTCTTAAATTCTATAATACTACTCGGAATTATTCTAGAATTTAGGAAAAATGCTTAAGATTAAATTCATAAGAAAGAAAAAAGGGGTTAAGCAAAGACTTAGGTTTAGGCAAATAATGGATCATTTTCTCCTAATGCTCTTAAAAGTTTCTATCAAATGTTTCAAAATGGGTCTGCAGGTTCCCCCACTCCCTTCCTTTTTTCTTCTCTACCTTGTGGAGCAGATTAAATCAAATGGAAATGATCTTCTTGAAGGTTTAAAATTAAATCGTCTGTGATATTGAGTCTGCAGTAGTTTTTGAAAACTTCTTGTGCAGTAGTTTTTGAAAACTTACTTCTTCTATAATTATTTGGCTGTAGATTTTAAAATAACATCCCAAGATAGATTTTGATGACAATGTTTTTTAGAAAATTATCTCTTTTAAGCTTTAAAATTTATAAGCATAGAGTTTTGCCAAGTATCCTTGTATGTGTTAAATTTCTTCTCTTATCTAGTTCTGCCTCCTTGAGAACTTTGCCTATCTGTGCTTCTTTAAAATTAAGCCTGCCAAGTATCTAAAATATTTTACCTTTATATTCCTAAAGATCCCCCTCCCAGACTGACCAAGTCTATTATGTTTCTGTCCTCTAGTTCATTATTGTTTTTTTATCTTCTCTCTTTCAGTTAATTTATTTTGTTTTACTTATAGAATTGTCTAAATTGTTCATTTCAGTGCTTTTTTAAAAGTAAATTGCACTCATTTTCCACTGAGGAGAGCCTTCTCAGGTTTTGATATGTTGGATTTTATTATTATTATTTTCTATTCTGCAGTTTTATTTTTGGTTTTGAATTTAAACCATGGGATGTTTAAGGAGAATGTTTTTATATTCTTGTAGTTGCCTAGTTGCTAATATTTCACTTTATTTTATTATGTGCTTCTCAAATACATTCACATACTGAATTTTTTGAAAGATTCCTTTTACATATCTCATATTAATACTGTGACACTGGAAAGAACAGCTATCCAATGTTTAAAGCAACACCTAAACATGGTAACATGCAAAGCTGAAGTTTTTTGCAATAGGCAATTAAGCATAAAAGTTATTAAATGGTATATAAGTAAACATATACATACTGATTTCTGCAGGTGATTTCATATGGAAGTAAAACAAAAAGAATTAGAAAATTCACGAGGAGATATTTTTTATCCATATTATAAACTAATAGCTATCACAAAATGATACTTTTCACATCAGGTACTAATTACAAATGCATCCCATTTAAAGTCAAATTAGTGTTATCAAGTAAAAGTACACAAAAACATGTCATTTAGAGGCCACTATTCATGTTAAAATAAATTTTATTATAATGTTCTAAAAGAAAACAGGCCCATTTGAATTAATATTACAAATAACTTCTCGATAGAGGATAGGATAAAAAAATTAGAGATAAATATTGTGAAAAGGCTGCTATCATCTGAGAATCAATCTAAAATTGAATGAAATAATATCTTAAATTATGAAATAAGTAAAAGAGAGAATCATATTTACTTTAAAACTTAAGTTCATTCTTTTTTTTTAATGTGACTTGGAATACACCTGAACTATTAATTCAGATGGAGACTTAAAGACCAGGGAGAAGCTCTATCTGGGCTTACATAAGAACACATGAACAAAACCAGTGCATTTCATCTATTTCTTCTCTTGAAGAAATGGCGAGGAATAAATCCTTCTCCCTAGCTCTGAAGTTCATGTTATATGTTTGCACCCTTCTTTGCTCATGAAGGAGTCATGCTTGTAGCACCTACTATTTCACAGCATCATTAGCATTTGACTCAAGGCTGTGGTGTGAAAAAGTAGGCTCTCACTTACATAGCATATGATGTCAACAACAGGGTTTTTGTAATTTTACTCTACAAATATTTTGATACCCAATGAAAATGTTCTTATATAAAGAGGGCTAATCTCTTGAGAGTAACAAATCCAAAAAATCAAGTGTCACATATGATGATGATGTTTTATCACTTTACAGAATGGGAAATATATATCTCCTAATGTTTATTGATTACACTTAATCAGTTAAATTACCATTATATTAAGTTCCTCCACATTTCTCAGTAAATCCTCATTAACTAAATATAATTTGATGCAATATACAAAAGATGTAAAGACATATTCTTGTAAACTAGATAAGTGCTTTAATTTCCTGAAAATGTTAAATAACTGAAAAATCTAAATAATTAAACATCAATATTTTTGAGTGTTAAAGTATTTCAGGTTGATACCATTTTAATGTCACATTCCTACTAGAATGCTCCTTGACCTCTGTGTTCCATGGGAGCTCACCAGCTTTGAGGATATTAGTTTCCCAAGTACAAATACATTTTTAATTACAGTGAAGGATTAAAAAGTACTTGGCATCCCTATGCCAAATATCATGCAGACTTTGGGATTTCCTAATTTCCTTTCGATTGGACACACTTCGGAGGGAAGAAGCCCTGGAGAGAGGAAGCCAGACTATATCACCATGAGGGTCTCCTCCAGCTCTAACTGTCTACGCCGGTACTCTTGTAGTGTGAATAAATAAATGACATAATCAAAATGAAAAAGGGGATCTTACTGTTTTTCAAAGGATCTTTTACCACAGCATTTGTTTTGGCTACGCTGTCTGCTAGCTGATTGTAACTTTTTTTCAGGCCATCCAGGTCCTGGTGGAGATCTTTAATCTGGGCCAGCACATCTTTGGCTGTGTCGTTGGCTTGTCTCGCTTTGTTCTTAACGGCTTGCAGTTTAGCAGCTGTGTCTGTCAGCAGAAGAGCATATGAGAAACAAAACAAAGGGTCTGGAGTTAGTGGCTTAGTCCATGCTTGTCAAAGCGAGGCCACAGCTGACTGACCTCAGGAACGCACCTACGAAGAGGAAGGCTGACTTTTGTCTCATTCAGTTGTAATAAAGTAAAATTTTAGCTCAATGAAATTTTCTCAGGGACCTTTGCCATGAATACTTGATTAGCTCTTAGGAGAGCAAAGTGCTTATTCTAAATGTTCACGGTAGAAGGGTATATTGTGGTTTGCTGTTAAACATATTAAAGAGAAAAAAACTTATCCACCTGTCTTACAGCTTCATAAAAAGTAGGCTTAAAATTTAATCTGCACATACACGGGGAAGGGGGGAATCAATGTATTTTTGTTTAAGTGTAGAAATGGCTAACATCCTTTTTCAGGTATATTAGACAATGTGTTCATGTTTTTTACATTTGTTTTGATCTATAGAAATTTTCTATGTACCTCCTTACTACCAAAGAGGTGATATGAAAATCCAGAGTGTTACTTCAGATTTTTTCATGTTAAAAAAGTAAAAATAATTAAGATTTTAGTATTTTCTGCACTGTATAAATACATGCATTTGTTTTCTTGATCCTATTTGTACAAACAATATACTGTAGACATAAATGCTTACTAGTGTATGTTTACTAGTATTAGTTGTTAAGACCACAAGCTCTGAAGTTAAAATGTGGGGTTCAAATCTCATGTATGTCACTTTTAACAGTGACCATCAGTATCCTGTGTCTCTGCTTGTCATCTGTAAAGTGCGGATAATAATGCTGGTGGGAATGCAGACTGATACAGCTACTGTGGAAAACAGTGTGGAGTTTCCTCAAAAAAATAAAAAAGGAACTGCCCTCTAGCCCAGTGATCTCACTTCTAGGAATCCTGAAACACCAATCAAAAAGACTATATGCACCCCTAGATTCATAGGAGCATTATTTACTGTAGATAAGATTTGGAAACAGCTTAAGTGCCCACCAGTAGGTGAGTGGATAAAAAACTGTGGTACATTTACACCATGGAATACTATGCAGCTATAAAAAAGGAGTTCTTACCCTTTGAGACAGCATAGAGGGCCCTGGAGGGTATTATAACAGAGGTGTAATATTGGGAAAAGTGGTAAAACATAGAATATTTTTAAAAGTTCAGAACAACTGCATCAATTTGTAGTGGCCTAGAAGCTTACCATTTGGAATTGCCGATAACTTTGCCAAAGTGTCATTCAGAGCTCTCTGGAGCTCTCCATTTCTAACATCGGCATTTTCTAATCTGGTTTGCAAGCCATTTAAATCGTCATCATTTTCTGTGAACAGAAAGCAAAACAAAAAGAAAGGATAAAACAATTTTAATCCTCTCTGAGTTTATATCTGGACATACAATTTCAGTTTATTGTAATACAAAGTTTATAAAAAGCAAGACGATTGATTTAGTTCATTTACTTTATTGGCATCTAACCATAAATATATTTATTTCAGAGCATAATATAAAATATGTGTTTATATGACCATTTGATACTTCAACATGTTCAACAATTATGTTTTCTTCTTGGTATCTGACTCAACTTAATGATTTTCTATAGAGAAAAACTTCAAAAAAATCAGTCTTTTACTCCATCTGTAATGATGTCCTCTTGACATCACTCCCATTAATGTGACATTTAAAAACATATACCAAAATGGAACATTGGATTAGCTTTTTAAAATCTCAAATAGATAGGATTATTAAGCAGAATCTCCCAATTTCAGTAAGCATCACTTATTAGTATTTGTTTGAACCCAATACAAATCAAAGGAATGGAAAAACATCTTCTTGCGAATTCCTGTTAAACTGTCATATTTTTTAATAGAGAAAATCCTATTTTACAAATTGCCTTGAAATAAGCTTTAGGTAAGTTATTTTCTTGCTATTTTGATACTTCGTATCAAACTCCAAACGTAAGTGAATATTGAATCTGTCTTCTTTTTCTTGCACAGTTTATTAGTGAACAGAGGAACTGGATAAATGAAAGATATAAAATCCTACGCTTCCCACAATACGTTTTACCTCTCCTGACTGAATAAAGCAGATTGTCTCTTGAATATATTTTTAATAGTTCATTATACCATCACATGTGTTCCCATGGGAGATGCATACTAACTGTTTAAATTAACTCCACAGAAATGCAAAACATAAATAAAAAGCCGAGTCCCCAAGTAAAGAGGCGCATTGAGAACGAACCAGGAAGGAGAGGGCGCCCTAGTTCCGCCCAGTCTGATCTGGGCAGCGCTTGCACAGTCGCAGGAAGGACTGGCAGCCGCTGCAGGTGTGGACGTGCCACGTTTGGTGTTTGTCAGCTTTGTTGGGTTATTTTACTAAATCCTCACGATAACTTTTAGGATGCATATACTATTACCATTTCCAATTTCCAAATGAGGACACTGAAGCTTAGGTCATTTACATAGGCTTCCTAAATTTGCATGGTTATTAAGTGGCAGAGTTGCGAATCAAATCCAAGCAGTCTCATCCCAGAAATCATGCTCTTAACTAGGGATTGGTAGTCAAAACAGGGAGTAGTAGAGCATCTCAGACAGTAACCCTCTTCCCCATCTCTACTCACTCCCCATCCTTTTTTTCCTCTCTTCCTCTCTCCCTTTCTTTCCTCTCATTTTCTCCTTTATTACTTAAAGTAACTGGTCACAGTTAAAGAAATCCTATGACCCTCACATAAGAAATATATATATATTTATGGCCAATTGGAATGATTCCGAGAGGATTAGCAATGCCTATGTGCAAAATGGCAGGCAAATGTGCAAAATGGTCCACATTTTTAAAGATAATGAGCAAAATATAGAACGCATAGTTCATAATAAAATAAATAGGAATAATCAACCACCAAATTAAAACAAAGCACTCAACATTATCAAAATTAAAGAACCATAAAGTAAAAGAACAGCGAGATATCATTTCTCTTCTATCAGGTTGGTCAAGGTTAAGTGTCTGATAATACCAAGTATTCACAAAGGTGTTGGTAGAAGTGCAAATTGATGCCATTTTTTGGAAGAGCAATTTAAAAGTTTATGAGAATTTTAAATAGACATGTATTTGGCTCAGCGATTCTACTGCCAGACATTTACCCTTCAAATATACTTGTGAAAGTATATCAATGTATATCTCCCAGGATATTCCTAAGATCTTTATTTATAATAGCAAATAAGCTATTAGGGGACTTTTTATATCAATATGGCATATCCATGCAATGGTATATATTGCAGTCTTTAGAAAGAATCAAATGAGTAGGTGCTGATATGAAAGAAAGAAAGAATCTTAAGACCTTTCTATGAAAAGAAGCAAGGCAGGGTGAGTCGGTCGTGGGTGGGTGGGGAAGAATATATCAGAGAGCCTTGACTTATAACAGTCAGGAACTAGGAACTGAACAAGTAGGGAGTTAGTTAATGGTGGTGTGAATGGTGGTGTACTAAAATCTTTCATTTTATACTTGAATGTGCTGGCTAAATTTTCTTGAGTTCTTAGGGGGGCTGAGCAGGCCTCTGGCACCTGGAGAACAATCTTCATTGACTGGCTTTCATCTGGAAAGAACAGGAAAGGGAAAGAAGATAGAGGACTCTTAACCACCAGTGTTCTGGGTGTGAAAGAGTACTGAACACCTTAATTAATGATCCACTTCATTTCATATAAGAGTTTGCAGGCAGACAGATTAAACTACTGTTATCCTACAGTAATATAGGCACATGATATTGTGTAATGCATCAGCTTTTCAGCTCTCAGCCAAAGAACTGACCTCACTGAAAAACAAAGCATAAAATATTCCAGCAAAGCATGGCTCTAAAAATATCAATATGTCTATTTCAGTCACTATGATATTATTTTTAATGGTAGTTCTTCAAAATATACTTTGCAAGGAATTTGATTTTCTCATATGTTAATCACAACTCATCTTTTTAAACACCTGTAATTTTCATTGTATTAAAATAAAATCTTTGGATAGGTTAATGCAAGTATACTTTCAGAAATTAAGCCAGTCTAGTAACTGGGATATCTATATAAATTTCTTGAGAATAGTTAAAGGGCTGCTCTTTTGATATTTACTTGAAAAGTCTTTTTCAATTAAGGAAATGGAATGATACAACTTTCATTTCTTAGCTTCTTGATTGGATTGGATTTTTAAAAAAATAATGAAGCATTCAAGATATTCTGGCGGGAAAGATATTTGTGTAGAGTGAAAAAACATTAATTTAAAGGGCATTACTTGGTTTATACCATTTTATGCATACTGATAGCCAATACTGGCTGAGCCATCATGCCAATTATCCAGAAGAAAGACTGGTCTGAAGAACATTGTTACTGCTGTCCTTCAAGTACCAAAGCAGTAATTTTGATCCTTTGCTTTCTGTACTAAAAAGTCAAAATGTGAGCCTGGCTTGCATGGCTTAGTGGTTGAGCATCTACGTATGAACCAGGAGGTCATGGTTCGATTCCTGGTCAGGGCACATTCCCGGATGGCAGGCTCAATCCCCAATGTGGGGTGTCAGGAGGCAGCCGATCAATGATTCTCTCTCATCATTGATGTTTCTATCTCTCTCCCTCTCCCTTCCTTTTTAAAATCAATAACAATACATTTTTTAAAAAAGTAAAAATGTGAATATTTTGACCTGCCTGATTTTTCTATGTTTTAGCTATTTAACCTTGATTCCTTCTTAATGTATCCTTTCTTACATTCTGATCATATCTTTCAAAGTAGTTTCTAGAATTTCTCAAGCCACGTCTAAACACTTTATAGCTCTGTCAATAGAAACAGGTGAGTAGATGTTGTGAATAGAGAAGAATTGCAGATTTTAAAAAGGAAAATTATCAAAACTATAGTAATGAAAACCTAAAAAAATAAGCACTCAGCGTTGGCTTTAAATGAAAAGATAGATGAGGTAGAGTGTAGCTATAACCAAGATGTAAGGAAAAACGCATGAGGTCCAGTTTGAAGTGTAACATGGCCAAAAACACAGAATTATTGAGAGTTAAAAGAAAATCCAACCCAATGCTTTCCTTGCATTTGTAGAGAAAAAGAAAAGGATCCGATTTATAATCCAGTGACATTTTTTAGGGTTTCTTCTCCTTATTTCTTCAGCTCTCATGCCCATTAGCTGTAGCCATATCATTCTCTTTATCTTTGCTGCAAGTATCACAGCACCAAACCTCAAAGGCTACATACACTCACTTCTTCAGCTTTGGCTCTCCCTTACTCATCCTGCCCTCACACATTGGAAGCCCAACATGCAGCATTGGGTTTGACAGAGACAAAGCTCAGAAAGTGAGGGGGAAAAACAGGGCAGCAAGGGTAGACAGTGGACATGCCTGACAATGTCGTTTCCCTTTGTTGCAGAACCTCTGACACGGCACTAGATAAACATGTTTAGAATGCAATTCACTAGATAGAGTTGTAAGTTGCTTCCATTTATGATATGTATTCACTCATGTTTTCCATGTTTCTGACACTGTGCTAAATCTGAATTAGAGTTTAGTTAAATTAGAACTAGTAACATTGAACTACGCCATATATATCTCAAAATAAAGCTGTTACAAGTAATTTCTTTGGTCATTAATAATGTCTTCTTTTCCAAAATTCTAGCCTTTAGAAAAGGCAGTGTGTGCCATGAAATCATTATAGGTTGCAGACTTGGAAGATGTGAATTCAACTGCCTTCTCTCCCTTACTTTTTACCTGTATAAAATGAAAACACACCTTCCTTCAGATGACTGATATGAGAAATAATTGTAGGATATTTGAGAAAGTATTGGATTTATCACAGGCAGTTAATAAACAGAAACAAAATAATTTATATTGGTTTGATAATTCACATTGATTTGATAATTGCTCTGGTGTGTTTGCCAGTTCTCAATAATGTTATTTATAATCCACTGTCTTCTTCATTAAACTGCATGGTCCAGAGTTAATTTTGTTTATTTCCTTTTTATATTCTCTAAACATATGCATATAGCCCTCATTTCCAACTAAATACAAGAATGACATTTTCAGATTTAATGAAAATATTTTATTTGACTATTAAAATCATCTAGCTAAGTTCCTCAAATGCAAATTTTATTTTATTTTCTTAATATGAACAGGGCATAAATAAATATTCTGAAAGAATCCTTCATTTACAAGGGTGAAATTTGTAGATCTGCTATTAATTTTGAAAGCTTCTGGTTAAATATAATCACTTGTCAAATTGCCATCTAGATAACATTTTGCAATGAATTTTTTTTCATTCCCATGACATTTGTCTTATGAACTACCACTCATGATCACTTCTTATTTGTTCCTTTATCAAAAATTGAAGAGATATCCTGTCTGTAGGAATTCATTGTAAAACAAAATTTAATTAATACACATAACTTCTGTTTCCTACAAATGTGCTTCATCTTTTGTTCTAGAGCAGGGGTGGGCAAACTTTTTGACTCGAGGGCCACAATGGGTTCTTAAACTGGACCGGAGGGCCGGAACAAAAGCATGGATGGAGTGTTTGTGTGAACTAATATAAATTCAAAGTAAACATCATTACATAAAAGGGTACGGTCTTTTTTTTTTTTAGTTTTATTCATTTCAAACGGGCCGTTTGCCCACGGCTGTTCTAGAGGCTCTTTCTGAATTAGAAAATAGGTTAAACTCTGCAGTGATACTATCTGTAGTTCTGATGCAAAAAGTCTGGAATAGGCAAGGGACCAATCTATATGAGGTCATGTGGAAACCTTGATTTTGACCTTCCTGGTAATGAGAGATTCCTTCTACTCTAAAGTATTCACCTACTTATTCATCCATTTATCAAACATTTGTTAGGGCCATGAAGGTTAATGTGTCACCTTCTGGACTATGGCATAAGTCCGTCGTTAGTGTTCAGCAGTGGTTAAAAGCATAAACTTTGGAGCCAGATGAATCTGTATTGGCTCCACTAAAATACATGCAATTTATTCCAATTGTTAATGTTGCTTTGACTTACATGATTTTTTATATACCGGAGGCAGCCAATTTTATTAATTATATAATATGATTACTCTTTATAACTTACTAATTTTATTATGTTCCATTACATCATCTTTTTATCTTTGGATTTTTTAAGAACATAAAGAGGTACAATTTTTCTCAAGTCACTTTACTATAATTTTTCATCTACTTCTATAGTCCTTTGTCATCTTAATATTGACATCTCTAAAGAGCCTGCTCTCTACATCAACCTAAGGCCCAGCGCAGGCCCCTGATGCCTGTGCAGAAGCAAGAGCAGCTGTGCAAGCAGCAAAGCTGGCATCCCTGTTGCCTGGACTCCTGCCAAAAGGTTTCATGAGGTTGCTACACCCAGTCTTTCCATTATTTTGTATTTCTAGCCCTCCTTCATGATTTATTCCCATGCTTCCCTTTCGCCAGTTACTGTCAGGAGTTTGGGACATGTCCTATCTCTGACTGCCTCTTTTTTCCCTTACCGTGCATGGGGACCTCTGTGGGCACTTAATGGGACCTGTGTTTATACAGAGGCATGTTACTGAGAAACCCTGCCCTGACCCAAAAGTGCCAAATTACATCGTGTTCCCCATGGGCACAGAGCCTGACAGGCCTCAATAGCTGTTTAGCTGCAGCTGAATAAGCTCTTCTTCACATTGGAGGGTCCTAGTAGGAAGCCTGAGGAGAGGAGGGAAAGTGCGCTTGTCTGGTGGCAGGATCTTCAAAGACTGAAGCTATCAGGAGAGAGGGGAGTTCTCTCCTCAGCAGTGGAATGAGAAACCTGAATGACCAGACATCGAAGCTACATGTAGTTCCAAGCTCTGCAGCCTGACTGTGGGCCTGCAGGCCTGCTTGGTTTCGGCCAGCAAGGCACTCTTAAAGAAATTGAATTTGAACACCTTTAAGCAAGACCAGTACCCTTTGATTCCCAAAGCTCCCCTGTTTGCCATTATTATGCCACTTTTCATTTTCACTACTAAAAAGAGTCTAACGTGTTTTTATTTCCTTGATTTTCTCTATTCACCCTCCAAAGGAGGAACTACCACTCTGTATCAGGAATCAGCAATTTCTACAGGAGAAGGTTGCTTTGCACCCAGACTGTGGTAGGCTCAAGGATCCCGGCTTGATTTCAACCGTATGGTTCAAAATTATTTTGTTTTGTTTTTTAATCAATGGGGCAGTTCTTGTTTGTCTTTCACATGTCTGCCTATGGAAAGGATGATTCTGGCAAATGGTAGTATGTGGATTCAAAAGGAGGGTACCTTTAATAGTAAGAGAATGCTTTGGACAAAATTTAACCCCTGTATCATATTTTGGTTTAACGTCACTGCATTCCTGTATTCCTGTATTCCTGTTTACTCTCTGTTTAATCTAAAATAATAACATAGAAACTTAACAGGTTAGTAATTATAAGTGTATTATATTTATTTTTACAAATATGTTTTTATTGATTCTTGGAGGAAGGGAGAGGATAGAGAGATAGAAACATCAATGAGAGAGAAACATCCCCTACTGGGGACTGAGCCTGCAACCCAGACATGTGCCCTGACCAAAAATCAAACCAGTGACCTCTTGGTTCCTGGGTTGGTGCTCAACCACTGAGCAACCTGGGCCAGGCCTACTGTATTATGTATGTTCATGACAGTAGAACCTTTATGATGTAATTGTCTGACTAAATGACCAAGTGTTTGGAGGATACAGTATAGTAGGAAATACTGATTGGCTGGATAGAAATTAATGTTTGGAATAATTTTGGCACTGTTCTATGTTGGACAGCACCACATGCCATGCAATCCACTGATTCAATATTCTTGGGCTTGGGACTTGATAGTTTTATTTCATGTGAGTATCTTCCATTTCAGAGACATGTTATCTGCTCCTAAGTAACTAAATAATTTAACTTAATTTTGGCAAAGACAAAAATTAGGGATAAACTGAGAAGTAAATAAAATTGAAAAGTTACTTTACATGCGATAAGGTATATAATTGTAAAATCATAGTATTCTCAGACTTGTATTATACCATCCTCAACTTCATTTCTTCCCCTGTGAACATTGCATGAGAATATCAACTGGCAACTTTATTAACAAAAAATCTCTTGTCAATCTAAAAAGTATTATTAATTCACCTAGCGGTATTAATTTATCTTTGAACTCTTTCAATCATCAATTCGAACCAAGCCTCATATCTATCAACAAAACTATTTCTGTTTCCATAGACATTCAATCAGTGCAATGTAGCCTGGCTTCAAATCTGAAATGTGCACAAGGGCAAATTTGCTTTTAACAAATGTATATTCAAAAGTTAAAGAGCCAAACAAATTGCTCCTGGCAAGTCCAGACTCCCTCAAGGCAAGGGCAGCATAAAAACGGCAGAGAGCAGCACTAAGTCATTCATGACTAAAGCTCACAAACTCACCGGATTTTACTGAATTGAACCAAGTAACACATTAGAAATATGGAGGATATACTGCCCTCACAATTTTTATTCCTTCTAACTCCAGGCACCATAGAGAGAGAAATGACTAAATCTCTATTTTAATAGCGGCTGTCAAGAGTTTTGCTCTATACGGCCTATTTCAGCAGTTCCTGGTGGTAATATATGGCATTTCCCTGATTAACAGCCATTTTATAACTTGTGTAATTGGCCACAAATCAGAGGAATGTCATAATGTAGCAAGAAAACATTCCCATCTTCGTCAGAGCCCTGGCTTGGATTTCTGGGGGAATTATTACTTGAGTAGTTTGTGGGTTTCATTACTTTAAATAATGTACTACCTGAAGTACAAAAATAGACATTTAAACTAATGAACATTTCTCCTAACCTGTTCTACAATGCCTACTCTTAGATTTCTCTTTCCCGTGGAAAAAAATCCCTAAAATTGAATTTCTTTTTTAATCTTTATAATACCAGTTTGTGGGGAAATAGAGTCAAGCGCAGGGCTTGGAGGAGGTTGAGGTGACTGAGGCATTAACCTCAGGTATGAAATGCAAAGGGGCACCAAAAAATTCTGCAATCAAGATATAACTATTTTAATATAATATTTTAAAAAATAAAAATAAAAATATCAATAATGAACAAAACATTAAAATTTGAAATAAAAACAGGATCTGACCCTGTACTCACATCACTCACCTTGCTCACCTCACCCTAGTTCCAACTCCAGCAAGGGTATTGAATAGCAAATAATGACCCCAAATTAATGAGATCAACTTAGTTTGTCCAATAGAAAACAGGTCTTGAATCTTTATAGTTATAAGGGCAATCTCTTGACTAGAATTACGTATATATGGAATCTTATTTCACCCTTGATACACAGTCCAAAGCACTTTACTATCAAAGTACCATCTATATAGCAGATAAAACGTGTCATTCCATAGCAGCTTCTATTGGAGACGATGGACTATTAGTTGAAAGCATGACAAATATAAATGATTATAAAGCATTTTCTCTTTCTAAGGCTGGTAAAGCGTTATTTAAAAATATGCTTATTTTCTGATTGGAGCAGTAACTGCAATATTGTACACTAGACATACAAAGTTAAAAAACAAGTATTGTGTTTGTCCTCAAAAAGATGGAACTGAAGCCCAAGGTTACAGTGGTTTGAGAAGTCTATGAGAAAGGCAGGCACCAATAAGAGGCATGTAATTCAGATGGGGTGTCTGGTAGAGTTAGATGAAAAGAAAGGGGATGATGGGGCATTCCAGAGAGAAGGGTTAATGCTGTGAAACAAGGAGGCTTGAAATGGTAGCATGTTTTAGAAGGATATTTCAGGAAGGGTGGGAATCTGGATACAAACCAGGAAATAGCAAAGTGAGACTGAAGAGAGAAAGAGAAGGCCATTCAAATGAGAAACAAGAGATATTTGAAGGAAATAATAAATATCAGAGCTTAATTAGAGAGCAGCTAAATTGAATAACATATTTTAAATGGAAAACAAATACTACCTCAGTGTAGATATATTATGCATTTTGATCCTTGAATTAGAAATAAATACATAAAAATGTATTTAAAAGGTGTACAAGCTTTTCAGAAATATGACCCCCTAACAGACTTGGAAGTTTCACAAGGACATTTGTGCTATATCTGCCTGACTCATTCCTTTGTGATTATCTCTCTGAAGGCAGAAGAAAGTGGAGTTTTGTGTGGTTAACATTTTATCAGACATTCAATTATAAGTTACTAAACTTTAGATTTGGTGAAAAAACACTATAAAAATTAGGCTTAAAATGATGAAATATTATCCACTGCAAAATGAGAATAAAGACAACATATTGTAAAACTGGCAAGAAAGATTACTTACATTAAATCCAGGTAATAAAAATAATCATAAAAATCATGCTGAAACAATTGCACTTTTCCAATCACCTGATAAAATGTTTTTACCAATTGCAACTACAATTGACCTGAAAATAAGAATAAAAAGGGGTCACTCACCTTTTACATCATTTGCTAATTTCTTGGCTTCATTAAGAATCCCAAAGCTTTTCTGAAGAGAGCCTTTGGCACCTTCCTTTAATGAACCCTGGGGACCTGTTGCCTATAGACAGAAAAAGAAGTGTCACAATAAAAACCAGAGAATTATGGAGTAGAGGTATCTAGCAGGTTGTTGTTTTACAGGGTTTACTTTTAGGAAAGCATTCTGGGCTACAGATTTAGAATATTAACAGCACATATTGGTGATTAAAGTTTGTAGACCAGTGGGCAAAGGGAAGGCCTAGAAGAGAACCCTTTGGGTTCCCAAAACTTAAGGGACAAGTATAGAAAGTGGGGCTAGCGAGGCTCCAGAGAGGACAAAGAGAAATCAGGATACTATAATGTTATGGAAGTGAAGAGGTGAAGTAGCTGAAAGCATGAGACTGCAATGTTGCAAGGACATATCTGCTCAGTATCATCAAGGGCTGAAGAATAGGCAAGCAAATTAACATCTAACCAGCGGTTCTCAACCTGTGGGTCGCAACCCATTTGGCGGTGGAACGACCCTTTCACAGGGGTCGCCTAAGACCATCCTGCATATCAGATATTTACATTACGACTCATAACAGTAGCAACATTACAGTTACGAAGTAGCAACGAAACTAATTTTATGGTTGGGTCACAACATGAGGAACTGTATTTAAAGGGCCAGAAGGTTGAGAACCACTGATACACAACCACTGAAGTTATCCCTGAGCACATTTGGAGTGGCTGGGCGGGGCGGGGAGCATTTCCTGTCCCTTAGGTGTTGAAATGAGGAAGAATACTGCTCCTTTTCTAAACGCATCTCAAAGCACTATGACAAAACAAAGTCTTCCAAATGACAATCTCTGAACCACATCATCTCCTGGCAAAGGGTATTTATTAACGCTTGGCTTAAAGAGGTGACACAAAGATAATAGAATGATATGGGAAAAGAATTGTTTAACTTGAATGTCTAGTTATCCATTTTAATAGTGTTTGCTCCTCAGCAATCATTACATAATACCTTATACCAAGAGATAAATAAAATAAGATCTGGTTAAATTTTAAATTGGAAAAGTATTGCAGGGTGCAGGAAGAGCTAAACACTTACTGCTGAGGTTATAAATCTGAATGCAGGCTATCCCAGACATAGCAATCTTCAAAGACAATTGCAATGACTTAATAACTTTTCTTTATCAATCATATTATTTGAGCATTAAACTAGGGAAGATTACACAACTTTATACTGTTGTAATAAAATTTATTTTAAGGTGTTATACAAAAGCTTTCATCTAAATAATCTATTGTTTACAGAACAGCTTGATTATATAATGCTATGATATCTATAAATGAACATATGGGAAATATATACATAAATAAAAAGTGACATTGTGTGTATATACCTTGGGAATTAGATACAATAACATCACGTAAATGTCATTTATCTTGAAAAAAAAAAGTAAGAGTGTCAATGTAAATGGCACAACTCCAGTGTACCTTATTTAAAAAAATAAGCCTCAATTACCCATTCAGGTTCTATATTTGTTTCAAATTTACATGCCATTCTTACTTCCTTATTTACAAATTTTCTGAATCAAAACAGGTTAGAAAAAAAGTAGGATAAAGATTCTCCTATTGGCGCTTGAAAATAGCAGGAGTGACAGCTGATTATCGGTCTGACACCAAGGAGAGAGAAAACTAAGTAGAGAGAAGAGTGTTTGAAGCTCAGGATTTGGAGTCAATAAGAATAGGGAGGGAGTAGGTTTCCGTAGACGCCAATACTATCATAGTAAAATAACTCATGTTGACATGATGATCCTGAGTCATCAAGGTCAGGTGGGTCATTCATAATACAGATCAAACCAGAGAGAGAAAGATTTCCTTACAGACTTGAGGTATGAATGCCTTTCTACAGAAACATAATTTAGCAAGCATTTAACATCCAAAATTTTAAAGCTAATCTCAGTTGTGCAAATTGAGGCATAGGGGAAAAGGAGGGAGAGTTGATTTGCTGTGCATTAGAAAATTAACACAGTGAAGTTAGAAAGAAGAGAGGGAGAAGGGTCAGACAATCTAGAAAGAGGCTAAATTCTGAACTGTGGAAATTGTTGAAGGACTATGATGACTAATGTTCTTTCTTTTTCTTCTTTTTTTACATTTTTGATACATAAATAACCTTTACATATTTACAATTTGATAAATTTTGACATAATATGAAACCACACCACAATCAAGGTAAAGAACATTTCTATCAATTTTTTGTTGTTGTTAATACTCACCCAAATATATTTTTCCACTGATTTTTTTTAGAGTGTGTGGGAGAGAGTGAGGGTGGGGGGAGAGGGAGAGGGAGAGGAAGAGAGAGAGAGAGAGAGAGAGAGAGAGAGAGAGAGATTGCTTCCCGCACCTGCCCCAATCAGGGCTGGGGATGGAACCTGCAAGCCAGGTATGTGCCCTTGACTGGGAATCAAACCGAATTCCCTTTGGTATATGGGCCGATGCCTTAACTATTGAGACACACCCGCTAGGGCTCCATCAATTCTTTTTAATTTCTCCCTTCTACCACTTCTTGTCTTTCCCTAATTTCCACACAAACACTGATCTGTTTTCTATCACTATTAGTTAGCAATTTATAGTATTTTACATTAATGGCATCATCCAGTATGTACTCTGGCTTTTTTCGTGCAGTGTAATTATTTTGACATTTACCCATGTTGTGTGTGCATCTGATTTATCCACATTGTGTGTGTGTGTGTGTGTGTGTGTGTGTGTGTGTGTGTGATTTCTTTTGCTGGTAGGAAAGGAAAATGGGGAGTTGTTCAATGGGTATAGAATTTCAGTTTTGCAAGATGAAAGTATAGAAATCTGTTGCACAAAAAATGTGCATATATTTAACACTACTGTACTGTACACTTAAAAATGGTTAAGATGGTAGATGTTATGTTGTGTCTGTACACCATTTTGGTTTTAATTTGTATTTTCCTTGTAACTAACAATGTGGAGCATATTTTCATGTGCTTATTTACCATCTTTTTTGGTGGATTGTCTAAATCTTTTGTCCAATTTTTTATTGGATTATTTGTTCTTATTGAGTTTTGAAAGATCTTTATGCATGACCTGATACAAATCCTTTATCAGAAAGTACTTTGCAAAAAAGAAATCCCTTAATTTGTAGCTAATAAGGGGTTGGATTTAACATTGTCAAGAATTTTTATATCTATGTCCATATGGAATATTGGTCTATAAATTTCCTTTTTTTGTAATATTTTTGTCTGGTTTGTATCAGAGTAACTGGCCTCACAGAATGAGGTGAGACATTTTCTCCTCTTCAATTCTCTGAAGAAATAATTATTTCTTTCTTAAATGTTTATTGGAATTTAATAGTGAAGTAATTTGGACCTGAATATGTGTGTGTGTGTGTGTGTGTGTGTGTGTATGTGAAGGTTTTTTAAGTACAAATTAAATTCTCTAAGGAACACATGGCTATTTGAGTTATTTATTTCTGAGTGAGTTTGTGCTTTTCAAAGAATTTGTCCATTTCATTTGAATTGTTGAATTCTTGGCATCAAATTGTTTATAATATTCTCATTAATCTTTACTGTCTGCAGAAGCTGTAGTGATTTCACACCTTTTATTCCTGATACTAGATATTGCTGATTTTCCTGAATTTTTCTGATTAGTCTGACAGGATGATTATCAACTTATTGATCTTCCACTGGACCTTTGTCCCCTCATCCAACAACATGGCTGAACTCTGACTGAAGTCCATCTGCTGACAGACATTCCTGCTGCTAAGTTCCTATCTTCTTGCATTTATGAATATCGCCTGCCTTTGCTTCCAGGCATCTTGTCTTTCTTGCTTTTCAGGAAGCCAGTGTTTTCTTCCAGAATCCTTATTCAATTACGGGACAGTAGCAACAAGGTCAGGAAAGACAGGGAGGCAGGGAATTTTGATGTGTGGATGGAAGACAAGTATTTCAGTTGCAAAGGATTGTGGAGTTTATAAAGGGCAAGGTTAGTAGAGCTTAGGCTGTTAGGTAGATTAGAGTCCATTTCAGAAAAGTTTAAATGTCAGACTAAGAAAACTGGACAATAAGCAATGTTGAGCCAGTGAAAGTTTATGAGTAGGTGTGTACCATCAGAGTTAGTCCAGGATGATGAATTGCGCAGCTGTGTGGGATGAAAGGATAGATCAGTTGGCTATTTCAATAGTATAGACCAGCGATTTCAACCAGTGTGCCATGGGACCCTGGTGTCCTGCAAGAATTTTTAAATCATGCAACACCTGACTATTTAGTCAGGGTCACTGACCAATTTAGATTGTCAAATGAAAAAAAATGACAATAGTGGACACAACAATAGCCATCTGGTGTGAATTAATCATACTTATTTTTTTTTGTCAGGTTGGCAAAAAATATAGTGTTTGGTGTGCCAGTAGTTTATGTGTGACATGAGATAAAAAAGGTTGAAAAACACTGGCATAGGAAGGGAAAAGGAGTTGTAACCTCAGGCAAGGGCAGTGGAAGTAAGATGTTTGGGTTCAAGAGATGTGGAGGAATAAGACAGGTTTCAATGTTTTGAGAAGCACTTCAAAATATTAAAGAGCTAATGGCATACAGCCATCAATCCAGGTTTAAAAGACAAGCCTTTCGTATGATCACAGAATGGAGAACACTAACATGTTATGGATGAACAGAACGGTTTCAACTCATTGGAATTTGGAGAGCTCCTTTTCCAACAATGCTTAGTAAGGCACTGAAGCACATCAACAATATCAGAAGAGGTGATGAAGCAGCATTTTCCAAGCTAATTATACTTCATACATATTCATAAGCATCACATCTGAGTTTCTGAGCTGTGTGTATAATGTATGTGAAATATAAATGAGGTTTTAGAGTTGCATAGCACTGTTTCTTTTTTTAGAGATTGTATTTTATAAGTTCTCTCTGTGTGTATATATGCAATATATACATTATATACATATATAAATTGGATAAAAACTTTCATTATGTCACACATAATAGAATATGATTATATGTAGGTTGTTGTATGTTTTTATTAGTTAATAATAATTTATAAGCCGAAACCGGTTTGGCTCGGTGGATAGAGCGTCGGCCTGCGGACTGAAGGGTCCCGGGTTCGATTCCGGTCAAGGGCATGTACTTGGGTTGCGGGCACATCCCCAGTAGGAGATGTGCAGGAGGCAGCTGATCGATGTTTCTCTCTCATCGATGTTTCTAGCTCTCTATCTCTCTCCCTTCCTCTCTGTAAAAAATCAATAAAATATATTAAAAAAATAATAATAATAATAATTTATAAAAAATGTGAGATAATGTAAGATCATTAGAGAAGGAAATATACAGGAAAACATGTCTATAAAGATTTAACAGAGGGCTCGGCACATAACGGGCTTTTGATACATCTTAGTTTTGCTCTTCCTACTGTTTCCTAAATATTTATAGTAACTCCTGTTAAATCATCATGTCATTGATTAACAGATGAATGAATTGATTAATTTACCCAACAAAAATATATAGTTGCCTCAAGCACCAGAGTGAGCACTGTTTATTCAGAGATAGAAAGATTCTGCCTGTCCTAATGGTACTATAGTGGAATGAATAGATAAACAAAACATCCTTTATAAAGAGAATGATTACTGCCATATGGAGCATGAAAACATCTAAGTGTTTTGTTTTCAGAGGGGGCTCCATTAGGGGCATAAGGTGTGAAGAAGAGACCTGAAGTTAAGTTTATCAGGTTGGTAAACCTGCACCCCAGTGATTTATTATTTAAATAATTAAAAAATTTATTGTTTATATTACTGTCTATATTATATTTTATTATTTTTAAATTGAGCTAAATTTTCTAAATTAATTGAAAGAGTTGGCCCTAAGGAGAAATTCAGAATGTTTCTTTTTTAAAAACATGTTTATTTTTTAATTGATTCCAGAGAGAGAGAGAGAGAGAGAGAGAGAGAGAAAGAGAGAGAGAAGACACTGGTTGCCTCACACATGTGCCTCGACTGAGAATCGAACCCTCAACCTAGGTATGTGCTCTGACCAGAAATCAAACTTATAACCTTTTGGTGTATGGGATGATGCTCCAACCAACTTAGCCCCACACTGGCCAGGGCCAGAATATTTCTGTTTTTGATTCTGCTTTATAAAGAAAGTTGTAACTAAAAATTCAACAGCATGGTTTATGACCTATTCCATTATCAAATAATTTATTTTACAGGATAAGTCTTATACATTTCCAAAGGGATAATATGCTGAGATAATATATTACTTATATGATTTTAAATTTAAAATATTTTTTAATAAAGAAAACTGTTCAAAATGTGCATGGGTATATGTAAGGGCTGGCTATTAGCTGCGATATGTTTATGTATCATATATATCAAATAAATTTATATTTGGTATGTTAGACTGTTGATAAAATCAGAGAGAACTTATTTTCTTACTATAATAAAATAAATTCTCAGAAGAAATGGTGGAATGTAGATTATGTACATTTTAAGAATGTTTGAGAATATAAAAACGTGCATGTGATATTTAATGATAGATTAAGCTATTAAACAGTTATATAATTATTACCCTTTGCATAAAAAAGTATGGACAGATAAACAACATTATAAAAATGTTTATTTGTGATTGGTGGGATTATTCACATTTTATATTTTCTCCCTCTTGCTATCTGTATTTCCAATTTTCCTCTAATGGACATGAACTGCCTTTGTAATAATTAAAAAAGGTCACACAATTTAAAATATGAAAATCACTATGTATTGATTTTAAATGTATTTTACTATAACCTATGTTTTAAAAGTACTACAGGATAGTAAAATAAAATAGTGATTAAAAACTGAGTAAAAAAACAAGTCAGTTTTTTTATTATAAACAGGTTAAAAAATACCCTTTAATTGTATTAAAAATATAATTTTTTAAAAATATATTTTATTGATTTTTCACAGAGAGGAAAGGAGAGGGATAGAGAGTTAGAAATATCAATGAGAGAGAAACATCGATCAGCTGCCTCCTGCACACCTCCTACTGGGGATGTGCCCGCAACCAAGGTACATGCCCTTGGCTGGAATCGAACCTGGGACCTTTCAGTCCGCAGGCCGACGCTCTATCCACTGAGCCAAACCGGTTAGGGCTAAAAATATAATTTAATGCAGGTTGTTTGAAGCATCTGTCTTCATCTGATAGCATTAACACACTTTGATATAATAAAAAAATTACCCCAATTTATTATCATTAAAAAAAGTGATGGCTTTGGTCTGAAATCTGCTGAAAGGCTGTATTAGTGTTGGCCTTGCACAGTAAGTCCTAACATGGAAGAGAGATTAGATGAGTCTCCAGAAGACTGGAAGCCAATTAGCACACAAAGGAGACTCAGGGATGGGACAGGAAATCCTCAAAATCATGAATATTTAGAATCAGGGACTGAATATTCAGCCGGATGAGAACACCAAGAAAGACAATCAAAAGAGGGTTTAAAAATATGTCACTAAGTGAGAACAGGTTTCACCCACTGCTGTGTGACAGCCATTGCTCCAGCACACATGGGGCCACTGGCTTGCTGCCAAGAGGCAGGGAACAGATAAGCTGTTGCGGGCAGGATGGGTAGACCTTACAAGGATTCTTGATTTTGAGTCAAGGCAACAGAGAAGTATCTATTGAGTTAGAGAACGTCCTCAGAGGTCATAGGTTTTCTTTCCAGTTAATATCCAAAATCAAACTCAACATGGAAATTTTATCTCCTAATTTTTCCACCTCAGGTGGAAAACCTAACAGCAGGCCTGAGAGCACTACTGCCGTGAATAACTTATGTTGCGTTACAGCAGCATCCAAAAGAGTTTCTGAGTTCTGAGTAATGATACAAACTCTTTGATTTTAAACAGTTGTTGCCCTGAATTTTTAGATATGTAGAATGCTGGATCAGAAATAGAAGTTTGCTTCTCTGTTTCCAAAAGATTTTTAAAAAATTGACTCAAATGAATGTATCCTGTACAAAGAAAATCACTAAAATTAGGGTGGCTTAATGAACACTACTTTTACACACAGGTTCAATATTTTTTCTGGGTTACTTAGACCCTTACACCTTTACATTTGCTATTGTGTGAAATACTCAGTTTATAGTTAAGTTGCTGAATTGCTGATGAAGAAGAAGAAGAAATGCTCACTAGTTTTCTTAGCAAATTCAATGATATCTATTATGGGTTTATGTCATTTTTCCATTAGTACTACACTGGTATAAAATTTAAATTCCAATGTTTAGAAATATTAATAAAAAATCAAAATTAAATTACAGTTTGAATGACTTCTAAGTAGTGGATGACAGAATGAAATAGAAGGTATACAAGTTTACAATTTGACTGACTATATTTTATTGGGCCTTTTGAATGCAATATGTACTCTGCTAATATTTGCCCAGTATTTTATGTAGGAAATAAAAACTCAAAAATGATCTTGCAAGTATTCTTTATGTATTTTGGTTCATCCAATTACACAAAGCAAATATTAAATAAGACAGGCTGAGAGAATACATTACCATATTTCTAGTCAAACACGCATTAGAAATGCCTTAATGTTTAATCACACTTTTGCAAGATTTACATTGTTTAACTATATGATTTGCTAACTAATATTAGTGGTGTCAAAAGAATCTTGCTACTATAAGGACTCAAAGACTAATAAGAAAAAAATTATTAGGAATAATGTTAGTAATATTAAAGAAGAGAATAGTAACAGGAAGGAAAAGAACATTTCCTATAAAGCAAAAAAAATGAGTTATGCAGGTAAAAGTTGGAAAGAACTATTTTTATTAGCATGACAAATAACAAACATAAATGATTATTGCAGGTTGACCGTAGGTTAAAATTCTGTTCATCTCTGATTGGCCTGTGGGTTGTGTTTCATAATGCTATTTATACATCAAGTATATTAACTATGTGGGTTAAAATTCTAAAAAGCAATAGAAAATGTGGGTATGAATAGTACCTCATATTTATCAATAAGTAGTTCATAGGCATCTTTTATTAGCACCCTAACTGTGTCAATGATAAGAGGAAGATATCATCTGAGGTAATTGAAGATTGAATATTAAATTAGATGAGAAAATTAAGTTCAGAGTTTGGGAGACTATATTATAGGAATCAAGCTAAGGAAGGGATCAGAATAGACTATGTACTTATTTGAAGACACAGCTTCTAATTCCCAAATTCTGACCTGCTATCTTCTCTCTCAAATTTTATTTCAGAAATTCCAGCATACCACTAGAACTTAATTCTTATCAATTAAAAAAAGAATCCTACATGACATCCATATTCAAACAGATGTACAGGCATTACCTCAAACTAGAGAAAATAATTTTATTTTTCCTTTGAAATGTTCTTCTCTATTTCCTACCTTTTGTGGAGATACACATATCTTTTCAGTTCTGAAAATGTGGAGCATGCTGCCATTTTAGACCCCAGCATCGGTGTTTGGAGATGGCAGGGGTTATCTACATTTAGTGATCAGCTGCTATAGACCACGTGTTACCTCTATGAACATCATGGACTGAAATTTTGATGTACTGAGGAGAATTTATGTGAAACCAAAGAGTAAATAATGTTCCTGCACATTTAAACTCATCATATGCTTCCAATGAAATGCTTTATGAAAAACCTAAAATAGTAGTTCCACAGCTTACCACATAGCGTAATTACAAAATGTTGCTACATGTAAAGGATAAAGATTTGACACTATTGAAGATACTCAGATAATGTGTTAAATATACTTGGGAACCCAAGTTTATTTTGAACAATAACAGCAGCCAAGGGTTGCTTTGCAGGCAAAGGTTTCAATGGATAAAAAGTGTAAATAGTTTAGAACCCTATGATGTGATGTGTTTGGCAACAAATGCACTTTGTAGTCAAACTTCACATATAACCCACTTGTGTGCGACTATAAGCAATGTGTTAATTTTCAAAGCACTTTCTTGCTGATGACGTTTGGAGTAATAGTGATAAATTTTGCTGCTCAACATCTTATGTTTGACTGTTTCTCCCCCGTGACTTGGGTGGCACAGACCTCCTTGGCAGACCTTTATCAGTAGTAAGTGGTGGGTGGCAGAAGAGTTCGGCTATGATTACAGTCCACTGAGAGTTTTTTTGAGTAAAATGTAAAAGGAGCCTGCCTTTGAAAATAATTCAAAACAAAGATTCTATTTTACTAGGATTTTCCAGAATGCCTTTAAATTAGAGAAATTTAGGTACTTATTCAAACACTTGGTCCTCCATTCTCAGTGCATAATTCTATTTGTTTCTTACCAGTTTTGTAGCTTCATGTGCAAGGCCTTTAGCTTCTTTAGCAATTTTGTCAGCTTCATCAATATAGTCCTTAATATTGCTGTAAGCTTTGAAGGCTGCGGTGGCATTGAAGGAGATGTTTTTAGCCTCATCAAGGATTCTGTTGGGATTACCCAATAAAAGAGTGTTTGATAGTCAAATGAAGAACATCAGACTTATAAAACATATGGCTTCCAAATAACCATGGCCAATATAATCATGATAATTCCAATCATAGTGGGCTATCTATTACTGTATTATGGTATAGTTTTCAATCTAAACTCATCTTCCTAAATAATTCAGCTATGAAATAGTATGAACATATTATTAAATATCCACAGCATCCCCCACAGCTTCTGTAACCATGTGCACCAGGCAAGTATGTGTAGTGAGATGATGCTTTCATCATTTGTGAAGTACGCTGCACATTTCAGAGCACTTGTACCACATTCCTGGAATGAATTTCACAAAATCTCTCTAGGGTAGGTATATTTCCCAGGTGAAAATAAATGAATCTCAGAAAGTTAAATAACTTGTTTCAGGTCACATGTCCAACATGTTGGCTCCAAGTCCTTGCCAATTAAGGACTTGGAGTCAGCATCTGCAGACTTCTAGCTTACTGTTCCATCTACTGCCCTTCATGCTAAATTGGCAAAAGTTTGTTATAAAATGAACTGTGCATGAGCCATGCCCTGGGTCTTCAAACATTTACATTTTCCTTTATATCAATGAGTATTACATATTGGAACAGAATTTTATATGTCTTATATTAAATACAGATTTGTTTTGGAAAATGATTCTTGGGGCTAAAGCACCTATGTAATTGTAGGGAAGCATCCTAGTGTTACCTAGAAGTCAAACACATTTCACCATCTGCCCTTCCCTCCTTTGACCCTTATCAGAGTCCCAGGTATAGTGAGCTGTTATTTCACAGAGGAATGCATAGTGCCTCCCTGGAGTCTGAAAAGAAAAAAAACTTAAGTCTCTATGTATGGCCCCCATTTTCAACAGCCACCTGATTAACAATGCATAGTTTGGATTCCAGTAAAAATATAAAACTGAAATTTGAAGCAGAATGTGTATTTATACATTATTATTTAAAATGCTAATAAGGCAACTGCTGTGCTCTCCAATAAAGAACAAAACCCAGTTTTTCTAAGTGTAGCCTCAGGCTATGCTCTCTCCCTACCAAGCCATATTTGAATCCACTTTTAACTTGGACTTTTGATGTGACTCCAGTAGAGCACCCAGACCATCCTAATTAGGCTCTTCCACAGAAAGGCCATGTAGTGCGTATGTTCATAATTACAGAAATCAAGATTTGAAAGAGACTGTCTACCATTTTTGTTAGTCAAAACTTTTGGGCAAGTGTCAAGTTACATAGACATTTCCTACAACAGATGACATACCCATCAAGGACAGCAGATGAGGCATTCAGCTGAGCTGCATGGTTCTCAGCCTGGTACACCCTCTCGGCAAGCTTCCTGTCTTTCATTTCCCGGGAGAGGTCATCTATTTTATCTTTCAGCTCTTCAGACATGGGTGGTAATTTAGTTTGAATGTCTGTAACATACTGTTATGTAGAGAAAAGAGGGTGTTTTAAGTAAGTGAATCCAAGCCTTCACTCATTTGCTAATTACTCTCTGAGATATAATTATGCATCCTTCGTTTTTTATGAAACTTCAAATTTACTAACATAGCAAAAAGAAAATGGAGGATAAAAGCTGTTATTTAATGAAGAGATAGGAAATATAGAAAGCCAATTTACACCAAGAAGAACCAAACTATCTTTTTTAAAAATTGTTACTTCATAGGTATAAATGCACAAATGATCCTCATTAGGATCTTTTAGACCATTTATGTTTATATCACCATATATCACAGTGTCCACTGCATTAGAAAGTATGTTAAAAGTCTGTTTGTAGATTTAGATTTCTCTTTTAACTAACTTTATATGAATATTGAAGCAGATTGTAAGTGTTGCCCTAGCAACAAGCAATGTCCTTCAGTGTGAAAGAAAATTCAAGCTTGTGGGAGTAGATGATTACGCTCACACAGATATTACTATCTATTGGGAGAACAATAGGAAGTTCTAATTGTTGCCAATAGGTGGGCACAGTCACAATAGAAAAATGCAAAAACAATTTTACACCGACAAGAAAAAACGTTAGCATTTGCTTAGATTACTGAGACTTCTCACTGATTCCCATCTGTGAAAGCCTATGTCATTACCATCTTTCTTTTTATTTTGGGTTTAATCAAATACTCACGTCTATGACTGAGTTGATTTCATCTGCAAGACGATTGGCTTCATCAAGTATGTCATTGCCTTCTTTTAAAGTGTTCTCAGTTTGTCGTTTTCCATTTTCAATAGCTTCTTTCTTTTCCTGTAAGACAGCATGAACACACCATCAAAATGCTTTTAGGTAAAACCCTATCCAGCCCCATATTCCCGACTTCCCTGAGCTGTCTGAACAAAGGCGTTGCAAATAAGGTATGCCATGTTGACAATGAGGCTGGATGAGAGTAATATGAACTACTCAGCCAATCCTCCAAGAGTTATTTTATTTAAATGCCTGTAAGGTTCTTCATTCCATTGTGAGAAAGTCATCCGAGAGAGGAAAAGTTATGTGATGGTAGCTGAGCAATTAAAAACGATTTTTAAAGCAAGATGAACATCCATTTTTTAAAATATATTTTTTATTGATTTCAGAAAGGAAGGGAGAGGGAGAGAGATATAGAAACAACAATGATGAAAGAGAATCATCAATCGGCTGCTTCCTGCACCGCCCCCACTGCGGATTGAGCTTGCAACCTGGCATGTGCCCTGACTGGGAATTGAACCGTGACCTTCTGGTTCACAGGTTGATGCTCAATCACTGAACCATGCTGGCCAGGCTGCACATCATTTTTTAACTAAAATGTAAGTGCTAAATATGTATTACTGAACATGTGGTAGTACCATAAATTACATTGAAACTAGATGTTGAATTCCAGAATCTATGTGCCAATGAGTATTTTGTGAGCATATACATAAGCAGATTTATTCTATGGGAGGTCTTCAAAAAATGAAAAGAAATTGAATTTTTAAGGGAATTTAGGAGAAGTACTTTTTTAAAAAAGAGAAACTAACACATGGAAGACTAAACTTAATGGAAACTCTCATAAGAAGAGAGCAGATTCTAAATTTTCTTTGAAACTGATAGCTTGTCTCAGCACTACATGAAACTCATTGAGAGTAAAATCATTGAGAGAGAAATAGTGCTATTTCTTTATTTGGAGCATAACTTTGCCTGTTTTTTTTTTTTTCTCTTTTACTTCTGACTCCTTTGTATTCTTCCAATCACCTTTTTACATGTAAATTTAACTGCATTAATTATAATTTTAAGCCTCTGCCATTTACGTTCTTTTACATTAATAATAATGTTACTCGCCGAGGCCGGTTTGGCTCAGTGGATGGAGCGTCGGCCTGCGGACCGGGGGGTCCGGGGTTCGATTCCGGTTGGGGGCATGTGCCTGGGTTGCGGGCGCGTCCCCAGTGGAGGATGTGCGGGAGGCGGCTGATCGATGTTTCTCTCTCGTCGATGTTTCTGACTCTCTGTCTCTCTCCCTTCCTCTCTGTAGAAAATCAGTGAAATATATTAAAAATAATAATAATAATAATAATGTTACTTTATATATTTATTTTGACCTTAATTATGCGTCAGGTAGTTTATAAGCTTTTCTAACTTAATTCTACACTAACGCCATAGGTCCTGTGTATATCACCTTTTCTAAAAATAGGAATAGCCAAACCGGTTTGGCTCAGTGGATAGAGCATCGGCCTGCGGACTGAAAGGTCCCAGGTTCGATTCCGGTCAAGGGCATGTACCTTGGTTGCGGGCACATCCCCAGTGGGGAGTGTGCAGGAGGCAGCTGATTGATGCTTCTCTCTCATCGATGTTTCTAACTCTCTATCCCTCTCTCTCCCTCTCTGTAAAAAAAATCAATAAAAATATATTTAAAAAAATAAAAATAGGAATAAATAAGAAAAAACAAAAACTCATGCACAAATAAAAATATGGTGGTTACCAGAAGGAAAGGGAAGTGGGGGAGTAGTATAGGTGGTCAAATATATGGTGATGGATGAATATTTAACTTTGGGTGGTAAACACAATGCAATATACAGATGATGTGTTATAGAATTGTACACTTGAAACTTATAGAATTTTATTAACCAATGTCACCCCAATAAATTTAATAATAAAAAGTAAAGAAAAAAAAAGAATCGAAAATTGAACAAGTTATGTGACTTTCCCAAAGTCACACAGTTAGTACAATGTAGTTAAGATCCAAACCCTGGTCTATATAACGATACAGCCTGGGTCTTGAGCTGTGAAAGCACTGACTCTCTACTTACAGAAATGACATCTCTTATTTGCACTGGGAAAGCACAAATTTCACACCCTTCTTTCCCTGCCTTTTCACCAACCACTTCAGTATGTTGCCAGGTACATACACCTCATTCCTGCCTCTGAGCCTTTACACTTTCAGTTCCCTTAACTTTGTGCCCTTCCTCAGTTCGTTGTCTTGCTTCTTCCTTCATTTTCTGCTGATGGTCACTTCCCTGATCACCTACCTAAAATAGCACTCACCTTTATCTCAATTATTTTCTATATACTGGAGGACAGTTATTCAGGCTACAGCCTGCTTTCGTGGGATCCAAGCCCTGCCCACTGTCACAAGGTATGAAACCTGGGCAAGTAATATAGCCTCATGTGAAATGTGTTGGCTCTGGCTACTCAAATTGGGGCCCATTGAAGCATTAGCATCACTCAGAAGCATGTTAGAAATGTACAATTTCAATGCCTTTTGGGAACTACCAACTCAGAGTTTGCATTTAATAAGAACTCCAGGTGATATACACTGTAAAATTTGAGAACTAGCTTAGAACACTACCTGGAATATAGTAAACATGATGTAATTATTGACTATTATATTACCTTATTTTGTTCTTCTTCTTAGCACCCACTTATCTGAGTTATATTCTATTGGATGGCCACAAACCAACCAAATGTAGATAATATTATTTTATTTTTTAATAGATTAAACCATCTTAATTGTGCATGTCATTTAATGAAAATCAGCAACACCAATTCATCACAATATTCATATATAGGGACCAGTGGAAACCACAGCCTGCTGAACTGTACGTGGCTGATGGAGGATAACATATTGAATGCATCATGTAATGTCACTAAACATATCACTTATTATTATATTAGCCCATGCTCCAGAGTTTATGACCATTTTATATGCTACTCATTTATTGCTTTAGTGACTATCTTCCTCACTAGAATAGAAATTCCATAAAAACAGTCTTATATGTCATTGTATTTCCAATACCTAAAAAAGTTTCCTCAATAAATATGTTAGAATGAATAAATGAAATTAGAGTCCATTCCTGAACCTTGAACGGTGACAGTTGGCTCATCAGTTACTCCCATCACTAGCTAAAACAGAGGAAGTTTCGATATGTCATTCCCTCTTCAGGGACAATAAACATAGGGGTAGTCCTAATGCTCCTGGTAACAAGTCATATTTTATCTTCCAAGGGTCTGACATTCTTTTACATAACTATAGCCCATAGCTTTTGCATGCACTGATTTAAAGTTATACCATGTACAGACATTCAAGAATTTTTTTCAACATGGCTTGTTTAATGAATCAAGGTACTTTACAATGCTGCACCAGTGGGAGGGAGAATATTTCGACATGTACATTAGGAAGAGCTGCACACATTTTGGTTTCAATTAAGTAGTGAGTTAGAATCTCCGTAAAAGCTCCATTTGAGTCACTTTAGGGAATCAACTGTTATGCAAGATCAGAATGTGTTCTTTATCATACTAAAGCAGAAGTAATGAGCTGGAGATTCAGGAGATTTCAGAGGTGGCTAACTTTCAGATTAGACACTGATAGAATCTAGTTTTGAGCCGAGGAAAAAAGTGGATATTTGGAGGATCTAAATATTAATAAAAGTATACATATGACTTTTTAATAATTTTTGTTTGCTTATTTGTTTCATTGTTAATTCTCACCTGAAGATACTTTTTTCATTGATTTTTTTAGAGATTATGGAAGGGAGGGAAGGTGTGAGAGAGAGGGGGAGAGAGAGAGAGAGAGAGAGAGAGAAAGAGAGTAACATTGATGCGAGAGACACATCAATTGGTTGCCTCCCACATGCCCTGACTGGGGCCAGGGAATGAACCTGCAACACAGGTACGTGCCTTTGTGGGAGTTGAACCCACAACACTTCAATGTGCAGGCTGACATTCTACCACTGAGCAACACCGACTATGACAACATATGACTTTTTTGTGTGTTTGTTTCATGGCACTTTATTTATTCATTGAAAAAAAATTATGGCAGACACTGTTGTAGGCCAAGGGAATAGAGTAGATAAGAAGATGCATTCCTCATGGCTTATCTGGAAGAGCGAGAAAATAAATGAGAGAATAAATGTTATTTTTAAGCAATGATTAGTGATAAAAAAGTAAATGAAGAGAGGGAAGTAATAGAGAATGATGTAGGATATAAAATTCCCAAGATAGAAAGCTTCGAGTGGTTAAGGAACAAAAAGGAGGCCCATGTATACAGAATTATTCTCCAAAAGTATGCCATAGGGATAATTGAGTGATTCTGTTTGAATACTAAAATTGATTATAGTTCTAATTTTAACTGCTAATTGGATCTTAATTCATTCCAGAGCTCAGTAAATTAAACACCTTTTGTATGTGTTGTGTGTGTATGCGAGAGAGGGATGATGCATGTTTGGGTTGGATTAAAAGCCAGCAAAAGCTGTCTTTCAGTTAATCCTTTATCTAGCAACTCACTATTTATTTTCTTTGCAATCCTTCCTTTTATAAGGTTATAAGGACATGCTCCTTTGTTTAATTGAATTGCTCACCTTCTCTTTGCCCATTGGCACAAAGTCCCTCTGCCTTCTCTCCATTGCTGGAAATGCCCTTCTAACCCGGTGGCTTCTAGAAGGTTGCATTCAAAGCCTTCTATGATCTGCCTCCAAATACTGTTTCCAGAACCATCGTCTCCTACAGACTTTTATGTAGCCTATGACTGAGTTTTACTGCTCTCTCTGACATTTCCTAAGATTAACTTATACTTTCAGAGCCCTGTGTTTGGGCCCAAGCTGCTCCATCATTTCTATCAACTCTCAATTTCTGCTATGATGACATCATCTCTGTGATTCTTCTAGCCCCAATTAATCATAGGAGTACATGTAGTGAAAGGTTAAAACGCCTGAATTTTTAGGAGACTGTACATTTTATGAGGTCAGGAGTCATTCCTGTGCAACCTCAGTCACCCTGGTTACCAATAGCACCATCACATGGTAGATGTCTGACAGACTTTAAATACTACCCTGGCCCATTTTCCCAGCCTTATACCATACTACTGTTCAAAACAAAATAAATTCTCTAGTTTACATGAACCATTCACAAATCCCAGAACTGTAATTTTAATCCATGACTCCACTATTTCAGTGTATCCACTAACTTGTAGGACAAACACAAAACTCCTTGGCTTAGTCTTAGAATGAAATTCTCTTTCAACTCAAGGTCTGGCTCTATCTTTGCTGACTTTCTATCCCCTCATTGGTTCACATGCAGTTTTCATTCCAACCCTATCAAACCACCGAATTTTCCCAAAATGTTTTATCTTTTTTTCCCTGTGCCTTGGCATTGTTTTTCCCTATTTCTGGAATGTTCTTTGCCTTCTATTTTGACTAGCTAGTGCCCACCCTTCAGGACTTAACACGCAGGTCAGGCCCTCTGTGAAGCCCATCCTAACCCAGGGTGATGGAGATGCCCTTCCTTTGCTTGCCTCCACAATTACTCTAGTGCATAGAATGGTTTACTTGTGTGTGCCTCCCAATAAATACAAGTCACCTAAAGTCATCAGAAATGGTTTTTATTCTAAGTATCAATGGTTCTTAAACCGAAGACTGCATCTGAATAACTGGGGGGATTTTAAGACACCAGTTGCTGCGTCCTACTCGCAGTTTCTCAGTTGATAGTTTCGAGTGGGGCCTGAGAGTCTGCATTTTGAACGAGGTTCTAACGGATTCTAATGCTGCCATTTTGAGGATCATACAAGGAGGACCAGTACTTGGCATTAACAATTTCTGTGTTCAGCACATCTCCTGAGTTTAGCAGGAGCTTGATAAATGTTTTTAATAATAAAAATTACATGCTTACCTTTTAAAAAATAAACAAAAAAAACCACATTTGAGTTGGGTCTCACTTACTAGTATTTTACCTTCTTAGCGGGCATAGACACAAGGAAGTTATTTATATTTAAAAATCAGCTCATTATTCCATCAAATGGATACAGTGTATAGGCTGTTCTCACATCTGTGTGCACATCTAATTAAGCCAGGGGAAGTTTTGGAATATGGACCCTGGGCCACATCCTTGACCAGCCAACTCAGTCAGAGTGAGAGTCCATGAAACTGGTCTGTTTCACAAACTCTCCAGGTCATTCCTTTCTAGCCAGTCTAGCGCGAACCTTGGGAGTCACCTCTAATCAGCCTTGGCAAACAGCCTTAAACAAGCTGTGCCTTCCCACGGTAATTGCATCAGTTTTTCTAATTACTCCAGTAAGTTTTGAACAAGCCTTTACCTAAGCATGGCATATGAAATGAAAATATGTAAAGGACCACTTAGAGCTACAGAACTGACTATATAAGCTCCAGACATCTCGAGGCGCGTGGGGGTGGGTTGGGGAGGGGAGCGCAAAATTATGGCTCCTAGTTTTAAACATCACTAAAAGGAAGGAATAGCTAAAGGCACCATTTACTGTGCCACTATAACTCTTCCTGAAATACTTCCTAGATGCTTATTAAACTTTCCACACAGGTAGTTTTAATTTCTTAAACTGTTGCCATAAAATGAAGGGGTGCACCTCCGGGTTAGTCACACCACCGGTGTGTGACGGAGCGGGATGAATCATGCCGGGGCCTCCGACATGAGGACGGCCCAGCATCCTGCCTCGCAAGACGGTGCTTTTTCTTTAATACTGCCAGCACGTCAGTAGACTACAAATTGGTTCAGATTAGATACATCAGTTAAGGAAAAGTGAGCCTCTTCAATCTTCTATCAAAATGACAAGGTTAAGTCCCAGGAGAGAGATTGGGGGGAAAAAAAGCCTTTAAAAATTTAATTTGTCCTCCGCTTAATCCAAAGTAGAATGGACAGAAATGAGTAGATAAAAAAAATCCAGATTCGTTTTGTTCAATTAGCATTCCACATATATGCCAGGGTACGTTTAGTTATAGTTGAAGGTGAGATTGTATGTTAGATTGTGATCTATCTTTTCATATCTGCAGGGGGTCAAGTAGTTTGAAAACAGCAAAGGTTAAGTTTGTTTCTGGGGAGAAAATAACTGTTGTTGATTTTTAAATACCAAATACAGGTTTGTGCCATTCTATGTACTAAATTTACTCTTGGGAAAAGTGATCAATTTGCCATAGTAAGTAGTAAGAGAGAGAAGGAGATAGAGGAGAGAGAGAGAGAGAGAGAGAGATTGATTGATTGATTCATAGAACACATTGCAAAAAAAGAAAGGGACTCAAAATCTTCCAAAGCTCTGGTCTCTCCCTCAGTGAGCTGTTCCATATGTGTCCAAATTCCATGAGAATATACTTGCAGTTCTGTGATTTATGGCAATCAGATATCTAAACCATGGTGTATGGCGTAGGTTGGGTAGATTATAAAATCGTGCTATTAGTACTTGAAGGTCCCGAGACTTGCTGTAGTGTTGGGGGACTGATGCTTAGAGACTGTAATAGACTTGCCCATGCCTATACTTCTAGTTGGTGGCACAGCTGGCATTAAGACCAGTGACAAGATCCTTCCACTGTATTGCACTACTTTTAAAAAGCTTCAATCATTTAAATTATCTACATTTTATGGACAGTGATAGATGATTTAAAAAGGAGAAAAATCATCATTCTCTGTTCTTCTCCTTTCAGAGTTATCATTCCCAATCTCTATAAATGCACATCAACTAGGCCAGCCTTGGTCACCTCCACCCCACCCCACGGCACCACAGACAGATGAAAGAGCCCTCAGACTCACCTCCAGAGCAGTCATGTTTTCCTGGTTTGCTGCAGCTAAGCGATTAGCTTCTCTGGTTTTATCCGTGGCTTCTCTCAACAGGTCCCAAGCATCATCAAGCTTGTTTTTGTGATCTGTCAATTTCTCCCCGAGATCCTTCTCCATTTCTTCGTTCTTCCCCCGGGGCTCTCCGAACACCTTCTGCACCTTCTTCAGCAGGCCTTCTGCAGCTCTGCAAGCACCCCCCACCCAATAACAGACAATGAGCCCTGCCACCTCCTCAGGGTTTATGGGTATTAGATTCTATTACAAAGAGACGCTAACATTAAAAGAATGGAAACATCTATACTAATAAAAGGGTAATATGCTAATTAGACCAGATGTCTTCCAGACAAAGCCACAGTAGCAGGGGCTGAAGCAGAAGCGGTTAGGGGCGATTAGGCCAGCAGGGGAGAGCAGTTAGGGGTGATCAGGCTGGCAGTGAAGAGCAGTTAGGAGCATCAGGCAGGCAGAGGTGGTTAGGGGTGATTACGCAGGCAGGGGAGCAGTTAGGGGCAATCAGGCCGGCAGAGGAACAGTTAGTAGCGATCAGGCAGACAGGCAGAGTGGTTAGGGATGATCAGGCAGACAGGCAGAGTGGTTAGGGGCAATCAGGCAGGCAGGCAGGTGAGCGGTTAGGAGCCAGTGGTCCTGGATTGTGAGAGGGATCCCAGATTGGAGAGGGTTCAGGCTTGGCTGAGGGACACCCCCCCCCCCCCCCCCCCCCGCGCCACGCACATGAATTTCATGCACCAGGCCTCTAGTAAGGCAATATTTAAAGAAGAGTGACTATATGCTCAACCAATCTGAAAACTGATACCTGACAAGTGACACAACCATTTACATTTAAAATTAAACTCCCAAACCCCCACACATTTGTAATTTGTTAGTAACATAAAATTTCAATTGGAAAGGATCTCCTTCTCATAATTTGACTGATAAAATAAGTTTTGTGATTTATTTCACATACAAAAAAATAAACACTACCTGATTCAACATAATGAGGCATTTCCTCTATTACTTTGAATATAAGGTATGACTATACTGTTATGTTTGGTTAGAAACTGTGGACAGAACTCTATGTATAAAGTATGAAGTCATGATTTTTATCTACTTTTGTTTTTCTTCTAAGTAACCTGGGAGTCTCCTGGGTTTAACACTATCTTTTTCCTAAAGTGGCAATATCATTCCTTAAGAAAGGCTAAGTCCTTGAAAAACAGTATTTCTAAAACTAATAGGTACCACAATCCCCTGAAGTGTTTTTCAAAACATTGCTGGGCTCTATCCCCAAAGTTTCTGATTCAGTAGTTTTGGGGTGAGGTTTGATTATTTAATTTTTAACAAGTTCTCAGATGTTGTTAATGTTGCTAGTTTAGTATAGTATTACTAATCCCATCGTTTTGACGTTAGCTATGAATGTAAAAATGTACTTTTTTATTGAGTGTGTGGTGATATGAGTTAATTAGCATCAATAAAATCACTAATACTATTATTTCCAACCTCAGGTTTCCAACCCTGATTTCAAAGCATTAAGCATTTATTATTTAACGGCTCTTATTTAGCATTCCGTGAGATGACAAAACCTATAGGATGGCCTGTAAAATTCATACCTTTATTGATTCAAAGGTTATTTCATCAAAATAAAAAACTATTGATAGTTTAAAAGTTCCAAATAAATGCAATTAACAAAGCAAGCCCATATGCCTAACTATAGAAGGTACAGCACCAGAAATGATCAATTACTTGATTATTTATATGTAGGCTAAAACATATTTTCAATCCATTTTAGAGCAAGATAAATTATAACTAAGTAAATGAAAACTAAAAGCAAGCAAAGTATCTTATACTCATATGTGATGAAAAATTTATAAAACGGTAAACAATTTGGAAAGCTCAGTTTAGGAAATGAAGACATAATAGACAATCTACTCACACCAACTCATCTTCAGCAACTTCTTTCTGTATATCTAGATTTTTCCTCCTCAATTCTCTCATCATCTGATCAATCTCTTTCTGAAGCCCTTGCAAATTTCTCTCAAAGTCCTTGTCTTGAATTCCCAGAGTTTCATTTACTTCTTTAGCTTTTTCATTTACAGCTGCAGGGGGTAAAACAAATTTTGTCAAATTAGTAAACAAAACTGCCACTTGCAAAAATGCCACTCAACATCTGCTCTTCCCCACCATCTCTATCTCCAAATGAAATGTGGTCTGCCACGGGTTCCTGCTGGGAAATCGAGGCAGTTAATACAGCAATCCTCAACAAACAGGGGAATGTGACGCATCTCTCCATAATATGCTTCTTTTGGGGGACATGGTAATTAAAGCAGTGTGTGGGTTTTTTTAATTTTTTACCTCAAAAGGAAGAAATACAGGAAAAAAAGAAGTGGCTTAAATCCTTTTCGGGATAAAGGGTAAAAAAATGAGACATGTAGCATAACACTTGGAAGCTGAAAACATAAGGTCTATATAGCTGGTAAGACACAACCATATTCAGTCTATCTTAAAATACTGAGTACAGAAATACTATCGGTGTTGAGATATCTAAACACAAAACTGCCTTTGTACTTTAACACAGTGGTGTTCATGCTTTTAAAGGGTGAGGAAAGGAGCCCTGGTCTAGGGACAAGTGTTATAAATTCTCCAAGATACCTTCCAGCAAGAACACCCATCGTAAGAGTCTGTGTTTATTATGCATTAAATGGGGTTTCATATTGTGCTCTTCGGAAATTTAGGATTCTCCGTGTGCGTCAGGTATTACAAATGATGTCTGTTCTGCCAAGACTTTCTTTTATAGGTTGGTATTCTGGGGAAAATTTCATTTGAAAAACGAATTCTATGTCAAATAAAAATTTGAAAAACTGGTGAATCGAAACTTTCTTGCAGTTCTACCATTAGTTTTAGACCAACTTTCCCTGAAGTGTGTTCTATGGAACATTAATTTAACAAGTTGAAAGATTTTTTTAAACCCCTTTATCCGTCAGACTCTTCTATAATATTACCTATGAAAGTCCCTAGAATGAGGGCTCTGGGTTGGCCAGAGGCATTTTCTACCATTCAAGGCTGTACCCTAAGACTTCTTTAAGACATAAAGAGTCCTGAAATTCATTTCTGTTCCTAGAGAAACTCTTCTGATTGGCATTGGTAAGAGCTGTTCCAAGGATGATATAGGCAGAGCTCTTGAAACAGGTGCACATCAGCAGACCAAGTAGAGTAGCTGTGGTGAGTGTCACACGGTGGGTAGGTACCATGGCTCTGAAATGTGATCCCCAAATGAGCAGCATCAGCATCACCTAGAAACTTATTAGAAATGCAGGCCCCACCACTGGCTCACTGAGTTAACAATTCCAGGGTTGGGGACCAGCAGTCAATGTTTCCCCAAGTCCTCCAGGAGCTTTGGATTCATGCTAGAGAGTTTGACAATCACTGGGCTAGTAGCAGGAATTAAGTTGCTACCTCTGATTCCAAAATGCATCTTTCTAATTCTTTTTTCATGATACATGTCTTTGGTTAGAAAGTTGCTGCGGTTAGCCCCTCATTCCTGAAATAGCCACAGTTTAATTTGCAGAACAATTTGAATCAAGAGGTTTAAAGAACAAATATGGCCATTCCTAACCCTCTGGTAGACATTATTGCTCATGTGCTGTATTTCTAGAAGGTAGTGAGGGTGGCTCTTTCTTGGTCAACTGGTTCACACTCATACCTTGACATAAGCCAAAGAACCATCTCAAGAGTCCACTCCTATCGTTAGTAATATATTACCGAGACTGTGTCATGTTTAACCATGGACTGACTGATTTGAAAGCTCTTTGGTCCAGCAGACTATGTGGGAACAGTGCTAGAATGCTGGTAATTAAATCCAAGAAGGCCTCTCTGTCTTAGACTTCAAGAAAAACAATAGTAGATTTGGCTGTTCCTATAATGGACCAAAAAGGCATACCAGGATATTTAGTGCAGAGGAGTCTAAATCTAGCGCTAAGCATCTTAGTAGCCAAGGCATAGCAGAGGACAGAAATGAGATACTTAAGAGTTATACAGTATATGCAATATACAAATAAAATAATTCCTCAGGAGAAGCAAAGCTACTTTTCACAATGAACCTGAAAAGAAAGTATTCTCTGATGGGTACATTTATCACAAATGACAAATACTACTGTGATCTGAGAAACAGAAAAGAGAGGTGTCTAGCATTTACTAAGTCCCATTATATGTCAGGACATAACACTAATGGGTTTATATATGTTCACTCATTAATTCTAACAGTGTGTGGAATAAAATATAGTTCATTCATGATCTAATCAGAAGTCATAGCTTAGCACACTTTAAAAATTATACTGAGTTAGGAATGCCTTAGATTAATAGAGATTGATTATCTGTGACGAGGCCATGACTTATGGTGGAAGACAGTAAGAGTAAGGTATTCCATCTAAAAATGAAGCTGAAAGAGATAAGGCCAGGCCGAAGCATTCACTTCTCCCACAGCCATTTACTGCCACTAAAAAACCCTAAGAGTACTGATGATTATTCCAATTATTATCATCGTAAGAGAACAAAAGGGTGTGGATATGTTGTGTCACCCACTTACAGCTTTTGATAAGTTTCCTTTTCTTTTTTAAAAAAAACCCCTAAACTACCAAGTACATATATACATCTCAGTCAGGATTTAGTTGAACTCTAGGATATTCAAATTTAAGTTTTCATGAAATGTTAACAGTTGGATCAATTCTGCCAAAGTTCTTTTATGAAGGGCTATGGTCATGATTTTTGTAACCATTTCTATTAGTACCTGCTGGAAGAAGAGAGCAGTGTTCACATATTCCTCATGTACAAGCTCACGGCTATCCCACACGGCACTTCATGTGAATTAGACAAAGGGGCCCCAGTTAGACAGCCACAACCAGACCGCCTGACTGATGCCCAATTTGGAAGACACCTTTGATGACACTGAGCCCTTTTCCCCATGGACAGCTTGTGGATGGTGAGCAAAGCCTGGGGTAAATATCATTTTCACTCTGCCCCCTGCTGGTGGCCTTTATGTGGTGCACAAACTGGGAGGTTGGGGGAACAAGGTAGAGAAGTAATCAGTACTGATACATGTATTAATGTTCATTCTTAGGCACCAATGTTTGATTGAAATGATAAAAGTCGGTTCCCAGGACAGGCTTCTGGGTGTTGAGTGTTTGAGACTGAGGCAGAAGGAAAAGGAAAGTTCCTGGAGTATTGACGAGTGCCTTCAGAGACCCAGGCACAGTGAAATAGCTGTACCTGCACTGGGATATACTACATATATTTCATTGCGGGAGGTAGATACTTCAAGTAGCGTTAATGAAAAATGAAACCAGGAAAAGCACAACAACTTCATCAGGCAGAGGATTAACCACAGGAGTTAACCGAGATTTTTCCAGTTGAGCAATTTCATTTTCAGATCCTGACATGTTTTGCCTCAGATTAAGCCTCAGATTAAGGTGCTGTTGCTTCTAGCAGTGGGGAATCGTTGGGAGTTTCTGTCTCTTGTAGGCCAGTGATTCCCAATATGACCTGCCGGGATCTGCCTTGAAGGCTTATCTCATGGGCTGCCTGCCTTCATGGCTATCTTACAAAGCAAACTACCTAAAATGCAGAGCACTGTAGAGTAATAAAAATGTTTCCATTTTAAAAAGCAAAACCACAAAAATAATCCAAGCCCTTTTCTACTTTCTAAACATAAGTGCATGTTTATTGTATATTAATAGATATTTCACAACTAGTGGGCTTTTTAGTTTTTTATTAGCTGTTTTCTTTAAGATTATCTCAATCCGGGCTTTTGCCCAAAGCACTCTGATTCTCCATCAGATTGGCAGATGCCAAGAACTAACTCCTAGAGAGAGAACTGTGGGCTAAATGCACTGCAGCTCCGGGGAAGGCAGCACCTCCGAGGCCCCAGCAACAGATGTTCATTAAAACCACACCAAGTGTTTTTAAAGGCATTCTGAGAAATTTAAGTGCTGCTTTAATGTTCTGAGCAGATTGACAAAATTAGCTTTAAAAATTAACCATCTTTTAACTAGATTTGAATACAAACAACAGCAAAGCATAATTTGCCCATTAGTTATTTAATCATCATGACCACTCCTTAAAATGTGAAGCATTCCTAAAGGAGTACCTTCAATTTACTTCTATCTGCACTCATAAAGACTAATTTATGGGCTGTTGTCACTACTTTAACACTCAGCAGATAATGCCCTTGAATAACTTGACCAACATACTTTTTAAAATCCAACTCTCAAATTTAGAAGTGGCATCTCTTGCTAGAGAAATTCCAGTCCTGTATAATCCCTCTTTCTGTTTTTTTGTTGGGAGAAATCATGATTACATTGTGGTCTTTGTCATACCTTCTGCATCCCGGACAAGTCCCTTAATGAAATCTCCTAAGGAGTTCGCTCTTGTGCTGGTCCTCTCAGCATCCTGTCCAGTTTGCTCGCCATCTGCTGTCACTTTGGTAGCCTAATGATCCAAATTCGGGAAAAGCATAATTAATAGAGATGATTAAGCTACTGTTAGATAAACTCCCTCTGGCTACATTTTCTTTCAGATATTACTTTGAGCCAAAGGCAATCAATGAATTATTGATCAGATGTACTGGAAGTGATGCCCTGTGCTCAAATATACAATTAAACTTTATTACTTCTTCCATTAAATGGGAATCAGAGAGCTGTATTTGGTCTTTTTAAAACCCTCGTTACAGGCAATGGCACAGAAGAAGCGATCAAGCACAATTATTTTTGAAATATTTTTAAGATATTGTTGCCAAAAGTCTTTAATGAATTCCTCAGTCTCTCTATGTTTCAGTTTTATCCATATTTTATTTACTGAAAAAGTGTGGAGTGTAGCAATAACGGAGGCCCAGGCAGTCTGTCTCAATCAGCTTGATCCTATAGATTCGGTTTAAATCAATACGTTAATTAAAGAAACAAAGTGGGGGAAATGCTTAGCTACTAAGTAGTAAATGCTTGTTTGATAACACTCTAAAGATGCCAGTAAAACATTAAAGCAGAGTAAATGCTAACTTTTCCCATATGTCATCACCAAAAAAGATGGGTGTTAATCACAGAACCATACATTACTGTCAACAAAATAAAACAGAACCCCAAAACAGCCTCACCTCCCAAAGAGAATCCGCATACAGTTTCACCTTATTCACACTTAAAGATACCATTTAGACACAATGGAATCAATTTCATGTATTCATAGTTAAGATATACCATGTTTAGCCAAATAAAAATGGCATGTGTTACATTAAAAGTTTCTTAAAAGATACTACAAGATTTAGAGGAACTTAAAATAGGCTTACAGTTTATTTTTTATGTGTATGCACATGGTAATAAATATGACTTCTTTTAAAATAGAGAGATTGGAATAAGTTAACTATAGTTAATGAATCAAAGAATCACAAACTGCCTCAAAATAATTTGAATAAGGTCCCAGTTGGCAGAGTTATATTAATGCTCTAAAATCTTGTACCAGAGTGCTTGCATTCTAGATGCTCAAAGAATCTACATTTTTAAAAATATTAAAGTGGATTTTAAATAGAACCAAATGTCTGGCCAGCACAGAACATGGTTGGAGATGCTACAGAAATTGTTTGCATTTTGTTATTTCCCAGGGGGCAGTGAGAGGTTTAATTTATGAAAGTTCTCAAAGTTTTGAAAAAATGGACCTAGCTGGTTTGGTTCAGTGGGTAGAGCATTGGCTGGAGAACTGAGGGATACCTGGTTCGATTCCTGTCAAGGGCACATACCTCGGTTGCAGGCTGGATATCCAGCCCTGGTTGGGCATGTGCATGAGGCAACCAATCGATGTGTCTCTCTCACATCAATGTTTTTTTTCTCTCTCTCCCCCTCCCTTCCACTCTCTCTAAAAATCAACCGAAAAATATCCTCAGGTGAGGATTAACAAAAACAAACAAACAACTCCCTACACACACACACACACACACACACACACAGACACACACACCACACAGATAAAGTGTACTTTAGTAAATTTTAAAAAAACGTTTTGCAAAAATGATAGCAGATAAAGTCCAATTATTATCATCTTTTTAACCAAGGATAAGAATCCATTGGGAGCTTTGGAAATTCCTCTTTACAGTTTGCAGTATATATACCCAATGATTTGGAGGGTGTTGGTCAATGTATTAGAATGCTCTGGATTAACTCCTAAAACATTAATAATGAAATTATTTTAGCTTTTAGAGTCAAGGCTCAGATGGGTCAAAAAACTTCTTACACACCCACACCACACATAATACACAGGTATAATTTTTTAAATGTTGTTTTTGAATTACAAAGGCCAACAGCATAAGATGTTGGTCGTCTAAACTGCTTTAGATGTTTCTCTAGTCTGGACTTGGCTGTACTTTATGATATCACTCCTATTTTCACATGTCATAGAACACTATAATATGGGAGTTGATCTACATTATGGTCAACTTATAATATCTCATAAGAATTAATGCATCACCAACACTAGAATCTCTTACTATAGATAAAATGTAATTTGAACTTTAATTTTTTTCTTTATCAACATCTTACCTATATTACCAAAATATAATTTACATAAACATTTGTACATTTGAGTTTAACAATTCTTAATCATTCAAAGCATTGCATTTTTTGAAAAAACGTGTGTATCAATACACTGTCCCTTTTAAGTTCTGGATAATCAAGATAGTATTCATTGCCATGACTTCTACTTACCTAATTAGTTTATACAGTAAGGTGTAAGCATCATTATTAATAAAATCTGATATTAAAATAATAATTCCACATGCCACATGCTCAGAAACAAGTTAAAAGAGTTATGAATAAGACCCTATGCAATCAACTTCCCTGGCTTCCTTGTAGTATATGAAATGTGTCAAACTCCTCTCTTCTTAGGGCTTTGTTGTATCCTGTTGTCTCTGCCTGGAAGGAGCTTTTCCTCTATGCTTTCAGTGACTGGACCCCTGTCATCCATTAGTGTTCAGTTTAATAAGTATCTCTTCTTGGTGTGGCCATTTCCAGGGCACCTATCTAGATTTCTGTACTTCCTGCAGCAAAACATTTCCTTCATAGCACTGCACTGTAGAATTACTTATTTATGTGTTGGCTTACCTGTTTATTGGCTACCTCTCTGACTACACAGTAAGCTCTAAGAGGGCAAGAACTTGGTCTATTTTGCTCATCACTTATATCTAGCTCCTAGTATGATGCCTACCTTAAACAAATATTGAGTGAATGTTGTTAAATATATTGACTAAACAATACTTTCTTAACTAATCTTGCCAACCTTATTACCATCCTTATTGCCTACCTTTCTATGAACATTCCTGTAAAGAGCTTTTGTTCATACTGTGGCTGCTTAACTCCTCTCCAATTATCCAAAATAAATCCAGCCTTCGAGATTCAGTTCCAACATCACCTGCACTGTGAAGCCATCCCTGACTATTTTGCCCACGTTCCTCTTTCTTAGATGTTCAAGAACAATGATCATTACCACCATTCATGACTATTTTGAGTAATTATTTTGTTAGGTATTTTTCCATATCTATCTAACCTTCATCTTTGGGGGCTGGGGCTATGTCTTACCTCTCTTTGTTCCTCGGAGTGCCAGGCGTAGTGTCTGGCAAATTATAGAAGGTCAATGATGTTGTGTGCTTGGCCGATATAATGATAATCAAATCAACTATCCCTTTGATGTTCTAAAGCCTGTTGATGGAAAATAAAATCTCTCTCCATATGCCTTCTCAATACCATTCAAACTGGCCATATGCCTGGTGCTATGCTTGCCAGTGAATGCGGATGGCTGGGCAGTGTTCTGGGCGTTTTTCAGAGCCTCAGAAAAAGCTGCTGCTAAAGAGCTGTAGCTCAGTGCTTAAGAGGAGAGCCAGGCCTGAGAGCCTTCAGTTTCCAACACACTGCATTCTAGTCACTGGCTTCATGGTAATTCAAAACGACCCTGTGATTATACACTGGGTACCGTGCTGGTGGGTGTGGATGGGGGCAGGGGTTAGGGGGGGGCAGGACTGATCAGGGCCAGCACAGTGCTCACTGAGAAAGAAGGCGACCTTCCCTCTGCATAGACAAGAGCTGCCTCTCTTGAATGTTGTCTAGAAGGGGGGTGTGTGTGTGTGGGATGGTATGAGGTTCCTGTACCAAAAGGCATTGACTTATGGTATTAACACTCTAAACGATGGGTGATCCAGTCATGCTCAGCTATACCCCAGATTGATATGTGTGTTCAGACGGGCTTACAGTACTCCCAAGTGTCTCATTTACTTTTTCTGACTTTAGGGATACATAGAAGAAGGCATGATCCCTAGTTTTATACTGGTGAAAATAAAGATATGAGAGGTTAAGTGACTTATCTAAAATTACACAGAGGGAATGGAGGACAAAACACACATTTTTCTGTCAGAATTTCCCCTTAAATATTCTGTCCATATCAAACATCCAGGAACACTAGGAAAACACAGAAAAAGTGGAACATTCTGGGTGGGAAGAGAGACATTGCTCTAATGCAGTGGTTCTCAACCTGTGGGTCGCGACCATCGAAAAACACACATAGCATATCAGATATTTACATTACGATTCATAACAGTAGCAAAATTACAGTTATGAGGTAGCAACGAAAATAATTTTATGGTTGGGGGGTCACCACAACATGAGGAACTGTATTAAAGGATCGTGGCATTAGGAAGGTTGAGAACCACTGTAATGTATGCACAACTTTATGTGCATAAAGCTTTAGGTTTAAGAAAATTAACATTTAAAAATCCATATCAGAACAGCATGTAGATATATATTTTAAGTATCATGTCTCATTACACAGTAATTTAGTTGAAGAGTCACCCTTGTCAAAACCACCCATGAGAGACTCCATAAGGAAAGCCTATGACAAATGCACTGACAAATGAAGAGTGGTGATAGATAGTGGGATCACTGTAAAAACGTGAAATCCACAAAAGTCAGTTTCACCCAGGAAAGGCTATTGATCATGTTACAGATGAATGTTAAATAGTACATGATAGGAGCTATCTGTCTGGTACAGTTTGGCTCTTCTTGTTTTTTATTAAATTACCATCTCCATCCCTTAATCATCTTTCCTCTTATTCACTATTATCTTGTCCTTTGAGTATTTGACAAATGTCTTATCATTTATCTTAATATGCTGTACAATCTTCCTTTCATTCTTTATCTTTGATTTTCTTATTTTCACAACCTCTTACCTCTGTCCTATAATCTTTCTAGTGTTCTGTTGTAAATGATGCCTTATGCAGTACTTTGTACATATCTGTCTTCCTTTTGATTACCTTTTCTTCTTTACATTCAAGCTTACTCAAATAGGTATGTTTTTCTTTTATTTTTTTTTTCTGCAGTATTTCTCTCTAGGCAGCATGCATTACCATTAGGCGCACATTCATTTGCTTCTGAACAATGTAGCTGTTACTTTCTTGCTTTAGCTTGAGTAGTTCTCACTGTGCCTCTTGAAATCTGCACATCATTTTCTTGGTTGGATATTACTAGCGTCTCTCATTTTCTGCCTTCTTTATGTTAAAACTAGAATCTAATGGGGAAAATCTAACTACCGAATGGACAACATTGCTTAGATGCCATCCATTTTTGCATATACAGGTTTATGTGGATTTCCCACTGAAGTTAAATTTCAGATCTAATCATTTATGTGCTATTCTCAAGGGTCATCTTCAAAAACTACCAGTTCTGTGTATGTCAGTGAAGTACTCCTTAGGCATGCTGCTAGGATAGACACACAAGGAAAGAGACAGGGAGCAAACAACTGACCCTGTGGAATGATAATAAGTCAGTTCCATGTGGAATTTCCCCCTAAATATTGCAGGTGTCAATTTTGAAAGTTCCGAATCAAACAAGTATGATTTATTGTATATCCTCTCTCTCTCTCTCTTTTAAAATATAATAGCAGAAATTACAAAAAAGGTTCTTGGCAACTTAAACCCTTTAAAACTATAAACAAGGTACTGAAAACATATATCATTAAAATTTAAATCATTTAAAAACTCAATCATTTTAGAAATGTTCAATCTTCATTTAAATTTGATTTTAAATTGTACATAAGTAGTAAAAGACAAAGTAAATAAAGATAAACGTTGATATTTTACATAATCAGTCTAACACATAAATAACATTCTCCTCTTGTAGAATAAACATTTAAAAAATGTTTATTAAAGAAAAAAAATCCAATTCAATAGAATTGTAAATATATTCCTAATTTCAGTATACTTTAGAGAAATTTAAAATCAGTACTTATTTTTGGGTTTCTCTACCTTTCATCTGGTTGTTTGAATGCTATTATTTAAATTATTCAAATTAGTTAATTACTTAATTTAACAAATATTAACTGAACACCTACTATGTGAATAGTTTTGGTGATACTGTGGTGAGAAAAGATACATTTCCTGTCCATTTGGAGCAAATGGTCTGATGGGGCAGAAAGGTATTTGTCAAATGATCATGAAAATAAATTTAAAAATATAAACTGAAGAGAAAATACAGTTGTAGAAGGCAATTATAGAAAAAATCTAATCAGACCTAGAACGTTACAGAGGGCTCGCATAAGGCAGGCTTCCATGAGCTAAGGCTTGAAAAGTGAAATGGAATTAAGAGAAGTAAACAAGATGTAGGAGGAGGTAGTTTACTTCAAGGCTAAAGAAAATATGTGTGGAAAGGCTCTGTGGTGGGATGAAGTAACTGAAGATTAGTAAGGCTGTGCTATGAAGCTCACTGTCAAGAGAATGAGAAAGCAAGACACAGACTGGGGGAAAATATTTGCAAAAGACATGCCCGATAAAATATCCAATATGTATAATGAACTCTTAAAACTTAATAAGAAAACAAACAACCTAAGTAAAAAATGAGAAAAAAAAAACTTGTCTTTGTTCCTTTGAGTTATTGTAACAAAATGCCATTATAATGAGCAGAAATTTATTTCTCACAGTTCTGGAAACTGGGAAGTGCAGGATCAATTCCCCAGAAGACTCAGTGTCTGATGAGAGCCTGCTTTCTGGCTCATAGACAGTATCTGTTTACTGTGTCCTCAAAAGGCAAGGAGGGGTCAAATAATTTCTCTGGAGTCCCTTTTGCAAAGGCCCTAATTCCATTCATGAGGGCTTCAACCTCATGACCTAATCACCTCCCAAAGACCTCACCTACTAATATCATCACCTTGGGGGTTTAAGGGGACACAAGCATTCATCCATAGCAAGACCTGAACAGATATCTCATCAAAGAAGACATATAGCTGACAAGTAAGTATATTTAAAAAATGTTCAACATTACATCTCATTAGGAAATTATAAATTAAAACAATGATGAGATACCACTATGCACCTATTAGAATGGCCAAAATTCAAAACACTGACAACACCAAATGTTGGTGAGGATGTGGAGCAATAGGTACTCTTATTTATTGCTGGTGGGAATGCAAAATGGTACAACCACTTTGGAAAATAGTTTGGTGATGTCTTACAAAACTAAACATATTCTTACCATATGATCTAGCAATTGTGCTCCTTGGTATTTATACAGATTAATTGAAAACTTTTGTACTTGGATGTTTAAAGTGGCTTTATTGCCAAAACTTGGGAACAACCAAGATGTCTTTCAGTAGGTATATAGGTAAATAAACTGTGATACAGTCAGACAATGGAAAATATTATTCATTGCTACAAAAAAAGAACTAGCAAGCTGATAACATTGTAATTAGCTAATTATTAATAATAGGAAAGGAGCAAAGGGGAAAGCCGGACATTATAGGCATGGCCATCTTGGCAGCTTCACCAGGAAGCTACTCCCCAGGGAACCATCGGTCCATTCTCTGGAAAATACTGGGGGAAGGGACTGGACAAAAGGCAAGGTGAGGGGCATGCACAGTAAAGTTGGGGTGACATAGGGAAGGTGCTTGCTGCCAATCAAAGTGGGAATAAAGATAATGGGGTAGGGGCTAGGCCACTATAAGCCCATGAAAATTCGGGGATACATAATCTCAAAACAGAGAAGTCGGTTCTCTTGGCTCTCTGGTTCTTTTGGCTTTGCTCCTGCCTGTGTTCCCTCCATAGACATGTGGCCTTGAGGACCCCACATGCAATTAACTGATGGACTGCAGTGGGGAACATAAGCTAAGCTAGACTGAAGCTAGATTAGACTGTGCAGACATGGAATGGAAACTGAACTGCACCTTTAATCCTAGCTCTACTGAAGACACAGCTACGCTTCTATGATGGGGTGAAGGGAAATAGGAGCTTGGAAACTAGGGTTTAATTCCATGCAAATAAAAACCACTCATTCTCCCGGGTGAGTTTCAGAAAATTATTTTTCTCGTGATATCACAAGAAGCCCACTCACACCAGCAACCGGTGGGTACAAGGAGAGATCCCCACCAATTACAGAGACATGAAAAAACATGAAGGAACCTTAAACGTAATATTACTAAGAGAAAGAAGTCAATCCAAAAAGGCTACAAACTGTATAACTTCCACTATACTCCAGTCAAGGCAAAACTGTAGAGACAGTAAAAAGATCAGTGGTTGCCAGGGGTTAGGGAGGAGGGAGGAATGAACAGGTGGAGAACCGAGGTTTTTGAGGTCAGTGAAACTACTCTACCAGTATGATACTGTAATGGTGAAGACATGTTACTGAACATTTTTCAAAACCCCTAGAATGTACAGCATCAAGAGCAAACACTAAAGTAAACTATGGACTTTGAGTTGATGATGATTTGTTAACATAGGTTCATCTGTTGTAACAATTGTGTGACTCTGGTGAGGGATGTTAGTAAGGAGGAGTCTATGCTTGTGTAGGGGCGGGGGTATATGGGAACTTTTGGTATTTTACAATCAATTTTTCTTTGAATCTTAAACTTCTCTATAATATAATGTCTATTTTTAAAAATGTAGAATGGGAGAGTCTGCTGGAAAGATGCAAGGATGAAGGTTAAGACATAATGAAGATCTGATTCTCCTAGCGAAATGTTTCTTGTGTCTCTACACTGAGATAATTAGAGCGAATCAGCTCAATGAGGACAATGAGGTGTCAGTTTTGCTTATACCTCTATCCCCAGCATCTGTCATACTGTCTTAGTGTCTAGAACAGTGGTAGGCAAACTGCGGCTCGCGAGCCACATGCGGCTCTTTGACCCCTTGAGTGTGACTCTTCCTAAGCCTTAGGAGTACCCTAATTAAGTTAATAACAATGTACCTACCTAGATAGTTTAAGTTTTAAAAATTTGGCTCTCAAAAGAAATTTCAATCGTTGTACTGTTGATATTTGGCTCTGTTGACTAATGAGTTTGTCGACTATTGGTCTAGATTAGAACATGGTAGACTCCCAATAAGTATTCATTCAATGAATGAATAAAATGCTACCTGTTCCATGGAATTTTCCCTAGTTACCTTTATCAAGATTAAGTTATTTCATATGTATGTATTTCTCAGGTACATCTCTTTATTTTATTTCAACTTTTATTGTATATTTACTTGCAGTTGTTCCACACATCTAAATGCTTTTGCACACAACACACACATACAACACTGCAAGCTCCTTGAAGAAAGAGGCCGAGCCTCATTTGTATCTTTCATCTGCCAACACCTAGCTTGGCTTTGCATGTGGTGAACATTCATACTGTATGTGCTTGTTGAATTGAGTTTACTCTGCTTATGATCTGTTTAAAATTTCTTATTTAGTTGTGTTCACATAGCAAATACAAAATCATCAAACATTAAATTAATATGAGATAAATATACTCATCACCCTAATTAATGTCTAACTACATTTGGCAAGAAACTCTCTTTTGTATTTGCACATTCCACATTGCTGGTATGAGATTATGAAAAAGCATTTCATGTGCTATTTGTAACATCAGGGCCCTGGTTTAGCATCTTTTGTTTAGAAGATTTTTTGGTTAGAAGCCCATTTGATTTCTCTGTGGAAATTTTTCTAAACCAGCATCAGGTGAGGTGGAAACAGTACTGGGCCAGTGGGAAGCTGGGTACTGGGCCTACTTAGGTCCCTGTCACACCGTTGTGAAATGAGACTATTGCAACTAACCTTCTTATGAGTACCTGGAGAGGAGAAAAGGGAAGGCCAAATATTGTAGACATGCCATTATGCAGCATTGACAGGAAGCTGCAGTTTAACACTCCCCAGGAAGCCACCAGTCCACTCCCCATAGAGAGGAGAATACACACATGCACAGTAACTTCTGGGTGAATAGGAAAGGTACTTGTCTGTTAGTCACACCTGGGAACAGATCACTGGCCAGAGTAGGCATGGCCACTGCAAGCATGGGAAGATTTGAGGTATTTAAACCCCTGAACAAAGAAGCTCTTATTCTTTTGCCCTCTTGGCTCCTGGCTTTCTTATTGTAGGGGGCACACTCTCTTGGCTCTGCTGCATTCACCCACATGGCTCAGAGCCATGTGGACGCCACACAATGGACTGATGGACTGCAACTAGCCTAATGCTAAACTGAACCCAACTCCACCAGGAAAGAACACTTTGGATGCTGGCTTTGCTCCTAGCTCTGCTGAATCCCCAGCTGCACATCTTCCAGGACTGGGTTAAGGGAAATGGGACTTTGGGAACCCAGGGATGTAATCCCATGTAAATAGAAATCACTCATCCTCCCATGCAAGTCTTGGAAAATCCTTTTTCTAGAGATACTAGAGGACGGATGCACGAAATTCTGCAAGGGGCTCTGCCCCTAGCCGCCGCGGCAGCCTCTGCCTTGGACTCTGCCTCGCCCCCATCCTCTGCGGCTTGGTCCAGAAAAACGTCCAGTCTAATTAGCATATTACACTTTTATTATTATAGAGGATTGTAAGGACCCCACCCTTAGCACCCAGTGGGGAAGAGGACGTCCACTTCCACTGATAACACCTGGGTTTAGAGAACTGTATACATGACCATTAATAATTCACTTCCCTGTACGGCCTGAGGTATGTCTTCTTTAAAAAAATGGACTAAATAATCTGTAACAACCTTCTTGCACCAATATCCTTTGTCATTTAACGTTTGTAGGTCATCAAACTGGATCCCTAAATTACAGGCCAGTTTTCCTGTTCATGCATTTTTCTGGCCACAAGATGGCGAACTTTATGTTGTTTTACTCATTCTCTACAAGCAAAAAGAACTTTAGCCCTCTCGCAGTTTTGAGTCTGATAAAAGCAACATGGACTTTACATTCTGATTCTAAAAGATGTCTTAAATGCTTTGAATTTTCACAATAAAGAAGATTTTCCTTTTGTGTGGGAATACTGATCTAGACTGCATTTCTATACAAATGCAAAAATCCCATGAGGAGATCAAAGAGGCTACAAGTATTTTCATTTGTTTTTCTTTTTTCCTTACATAGGCAAAGACAGTGCTTTTGAAATTCAGAATTGATAAAGAAAAAAAGAACTTTACCATGGAATCTACTAGATAGAGTTTTCAAGATAATACTGCCATTCTGGTATTTTTAGCTATTGCTCTTGACACTTCACAAGTATCCCAACTTTTTGTGTGCTACTGGGTTCTCAGGTTTTATTTGAGACAAAAGTAACAATTCAAAAGTACATATATTTCATGCACCAAAATGGGAATTCAGAAGAACAAGATTTGCATTTCAGAACTTTGAAGTAATTTTCCTTGATTGACATGATCTATCTGTTTTAAGAAGATTTAGGATTTTGCCAACTTACCCTGTTCAGAAGCTCATTCATTTCTGTCACCAGTGTATTCAGATTGCCCTCTGCCAACTGAATGAGCCTCTCTGGCGCCCTCTGAGGTGAGAGCAAGTGCTGAAAAAGATTTCATTTATTTACACATTTTAGTAAGTGCTTTTCCAGTGATCATGAGTTTGAACATTTAACAGAACATTTCCCTTTATATACAAAAAACAGCCTTCTCACCTTCGAAGCAAAGAGAAAGAAACTATTTCAATTGAGCATGTATATGTGTAGAATATTCTGGCAAATACTACAAATTGAAGTAATTTACTGAGAAATTACTATGTTTCAGGCTTTTTTGTTGTTGTTCCCTTCACTTAATTCTTATGCCAGTTCTATGATGTAAGTGTTATTTCATTTTGTGTAGGAGGAAGCTGTAGTTTGAAGAGAGTTAAAAACTTACACAAGATCACATAGCCAGTAAAGGGGAGAGTCAAGATGAAGGCTGAATTTTTAAAGCTCACATTTCAATCAACCAAGAATCCATTTACAGGTTAAAAAGGGGACGGGAGTCCTTGACCGAGGGAACTGACCAGCCACTGACGAACTGGCCTGACCTGAGTGTTGATAGGAGCTGGCCTGGCTCTCACAACAAGGCCATTTTCTTCTCCCATTGAACATAATCAATCTCATAGGATGCTAACGTTACACAGGGGCACTCTGTGACAGTGATGAATGAAACAAAATAAGACCACTCCATAACCTTGTCTAAGCACAGACAAAACCGTGGTCTCTCTACAGACCACAGAAGTACCCAGATCCCACTTTCTGGCTGACGTGAGTAACCATTGCCTCCTTCCTGATCAGAGCTTTAGCCTCCCTTTGTTCTTCCCTTCTTCTAGATAAGATTCATTAGAATACTCAAGTATGGGATTACTCCCACTTCCTAATAACCCCCAATCCAGCACAAAATTCTACTTCCTTGAACCTGCCCCAAATTGCCTGGCACAAACCCTAGTATACTAATAATTAAATAATACTAAGTTATTTCTAATGCCTTCTTATTGAGATACCACAAATTCCCTATGGTGTGCAGTATCCCTTGTTGCAAAGAATTAGTAAGCCCAGGTTTGGACCATAAAATGTGCATTTCGGGTAGTCTCTGGCTGGACTCCAGGGAGCATTAACGCAGTTAAAGGAACCAAACAAAGACGGTAAATAACTTGCTTAAGGTTTAAAAATATCAAAATGGGATCCCAAGTATCCAGATAATAAGTGGATTATGGAAGAAGAACTCAAACACAGAATCAAGAAAGATTGGAATTTAAGGAAAATCAAGGTCATTTTGACCAACACCCAGCCTTAAGGAAGTAGCTAACTAAATCCCCTGGCTTAGATCATGGCTGCAAATTAAGATTCTTCATAGGGCCCTTTAGTACTTCATCCATGGCTTAAGTATTATTTTTTAAAAATTATGTATTTGCTTTTCTAGTTTAATGTTCTTTGTATTCACTCCATGTATAAGAAAAATAACTGGTGAGCATCTTCTCTATTAAAACTCTTCCCATTTCCTGAATACTGGGCCACCAAGGTAAACTCAGATGCCTCTGCCTGGCTTTCAAGGTTGTCTGTCCTTTATATCAACGTGCCCCACTCAAGACTTAAGCATTATCTTTTATTGGTAGGCCTGACTTCTAATGTCTATTTGACAGGCTTTGCTAATTCACACTGCCTCTGCTTATGTGGCTCTCTCAAATTAGGTGGCAAGAGTTTGTATGGGCCTGGGGTCAGGGTGACCTCACCTATGGTGGAATGAGTTCCCCCAAGTGAGTTATTTTCTCTCTGAGATTTGCAAAGGTGGCTTCCTTCTCACAGGCACTAAAGTAATGCAGCCTCCATTCAAATCCAAGCTCTATGCCTACTGGCCATGTGACCTTGGGTCTCACATGTAACTTAGTTATTCTTGCTATCATTGTTATTGGTTCCTTCTTCTGGAAAACAGGGATAATAACATTTACCTTAAAGGCCATGATCTAAATTGAAAAACACATTCCCTAAAAGAGACTCTGCCAGTGCCTACTAAATTAATCTTACATTTTTCCCTCCAGTCCTCACCAATATTCCTCTGCCTATTAAAATTATGTCTATGCTTCATTTTCCAACATAAATTACACTCTCATTAATAATGCATTCCCTGGTTACTCTGAATCTTACCCATTTTGCCAATCTTGTAGTCTATTGTATTTTAAATTTTTATTAAGCACATGTTAATTATGTACTTTTGCTAATTGTTTCATTATATTGGTTAATTATTTTTTTTAAAACCATAGACTCTAAGCTTCTTGAGAACATTATAGGAGTCATGAAACCCCCAGGGAACCAAGTGCAGTACTGGGCACTGCAGAATTTCTCAAAAAATATCTGATAATTGACCAAACGTGTATATGTAGTCCCCTTTCATTCATCTTTTTTCATCAGATGAACCTCAATTTCCTTAACATTTTATTTCTTCTATTCCATTAAATACTGAAAGTTTTAATGATGTTTTAGAATAGTGTTTTTCAAATTAGTTCTTATTGAAGTACTTTCAAAGGTCTACCTGTTCTCTAGCACAAAGTTTTAATCTTATGTTTTCATTTTGATATGAAACTGAAATGTAAGGATTTCTGGAACCCAGGCTGGGCACCTGAGAGATGAAGGACCACTTGACCTCAGTACCTACATGTGCATGCATGGTCAATCATATGGCAGACTGAGCACATAAACCATTCAGACTTGTCAAGTGATGCCAAGTGCCATTTTAGGACCCCATGCAAGGGGCTCTCCAGTTCAAATTGTGGGAAGGTGGGAGGGAGCCGTGGCTACTGCATGATGTGTGCCGATGTGGAAGCAGTCCGCATGATCTTATTGCCTGCAGCAACTTGCTTTTAGTAAAAATTATCTGTTATTTTATATTAATGCTTTTAATTTGAATTTTATTGGCTTTTGAGGCTTTTGTAAGAATTAGTGTGTTTTGATTTTATGGAGCTATAAGTACAAGGCGTTCATACCTGATTTTATGTTTGCACATATTTAAGAAACATAATAAAAGTAATTTAAGCCAAACACTGGGGGAACATGCACCTCTTTTCCTTAACAGTAATTTGTATATTCTAGTTCTCAGGTTTGAAAAACACTGGTTAAGACAGCTTCTGCATGTCCCTAACAGCTGCTTGCCTTGATTCAGGTAATGGAAAGAACATTTACCAATTATATCGAGGCTTCTGTCATCTTTTCCCTGGCTCTTGCTGATCCCACTCCAACCTACCTTTAGTTCCTGGGTCCTATTTTCCAGATCGTACAGCATCTTATATGGAGCAGGCAGTGGGCCCGTGAGGTTGATGCTCGTGGCCATCTGCTCCAGACGAGCCAAGTCGCCGAGAAGGAGGCCCGTGCATTCATCGCCACAAACTGCAAAAGGGAAGCAATGGAGACGATTTACTTCTGCGAAGTGTCACAGGCAGATGTTCTAAGATTTCAGCTCTGAAATATGTTATGGCCCAAGTATAATTCTGTGAAAGATGATGCTACTCATCTCAGATAATTAACACTTTCAAATGAATGACTGTTGAAAAAAGATAAAAAGAACAACAAATGAGCAAACATACCTGCTGCCCAGAAACTGATAGAAACTGAGGAACCAAATGGATTTTGAGGAAGACAAGTGCATTGCAGAAGCATTAAAGGAGAAGTAAGATTTGAAATATGGCATTATAATGCCCCAGAAATTTCCACAAGAACAATCTAGAGAAAACCTGTAACGAGGGAATAAAAATGCTTGCAAATGTATGAGACGCTACATTAGACTTCACTGTGGAGTATCTATAGCAATTGGGTCTCCACATGCTTCATGTATTACATATCCAAAAACTGTATAAATTTCTAGCTTGACATATATTGAGAAGATTTTTTTAAATGCAAAAGAATTTTTCTTTTTATAATTTCCACTTCCCCTCATAATGATACTTATTTACCTATTTACTTTTTTTTTTGCCAACCCTTTCTCTTCATCTTTCAGCACATTACTGCCCATGATCAGATGCAGCCCCACAAATATCTACTTTGATGATCAACCTAATGCAGTCTGGTAGATAAATAATTGTTAAGGGACAGAAAAATTATTTTATAAGTACCAAGAGTGCTAATGTTCTGCTCATAATGTTTTCAATGATTAGAAAGGGGGACTATTCAAATTTGGTGGTTGTGGAACGAGCCTAGTGGTTGAGTTGGTGGAGAGAAAAAATAGATTGTTTCTTCATTATCAAATTAATCTCTTAAAAATAGTATAATTTCTAAAACTAAAATATATTGATTCTTCTGGAGGATTTAAAAATATACATATTCAGTTTCAACATAGTTCAAAAAATTTATTTTACTCTTCACCTGCCATATTCATATTCTACATTCATGTAAAGAATTATAATTTCTAACATATATTCTATAGATAGAAGTGTCAAAACTACACAAATGTTAGATGAGAGAAAAATACATAGTAGATAATATGGATAGTTGGAGCAGCTTTGGATCATGCCCAAAACTGTCAAGAATTCAATTAGTTCTCTAAACAGCACTCCCCTGAGCTGCCTAATGGAGAGAAAACCATTAACGGAAGCTTGTAAACAAAGAGAAGCAGTACAGAGGGTGATTTTTTTTGATAGTACAGCAGTTAGAGGTGAGTTACAATACCCCTTCTTAGGGATTAAACTGCCCCAGCAGGGCTTTCAATAAATGACATCCTCACAGGTGACACCGTATGTGCGGAGCATCACCAGCAAGGACTTTGCAAGCTCCTGGGGCCTTGCAAGCAAGGGGCATTGGAGGCAGGAGCTGAAGTCTGGAATGAGGGCTGCACCTCTTCCCCTTCTAACCAGAATGAAAGAGAATTTGCTCTGCATGGGAAGTGAGTGAAAGGAAGAGAGCACTGTGGCTTTACACTCTCAGGTCAATGCAAGTGCTTGAGAACCCTCAACAGACCTGTCTTCATGAAACAATTATACAAACACAACCTGGAACACCATTAGGTACCAAGTTGACTTTGTCTAAAAACCAGGACACAGTCTGGTTCTCAAACTGAAGTGGGTCTCAGCAACATCTGAAAGACCTTCTGAAATCACGAAAGGCTGGACCACACCTCAGGATTTCTTATTCAAGGTGAATGAATCACCTGGTTTCTGATTCTCCGAGGGAGAATGTGCTTTTCTAACAAGCTCGCAGGTGACTACTGACACTTCTGATCCATGCACCACACTTGCAGGAGCAACCCGGTCAGCAGTATTGGCGTCACCATGGAAATTATTACAAATGGATCATCTTGGACCCAGCCTGGGTCTGGTGCATCAGAATCTGCATTTTAGAAGCAGGCCCATGTGATCTGTGCATGCTGATGCTTGAAAAGCACTGCTGTAGGTCAGTGGTTCTCAAGTTGGGCTGCACATTTGAGTGATCTGAGGATTGATAAAATAGGTAAACCCCCTTCTCACCTTTGGAGAATCTGATTTGATGGGTCTGTGGCAAGGCCCAGGCATCTGTATTTTTAAAAGATTCCAGATGATTCTATCATGCTGCCAGTGTTTAGAACCACTGAACCAGGTGACAAACTTTTGGGGTGTTCACTCTAATCCTAGAGGGAGCAAGGATTTGGAAGACATCATCTTGCCTGCTGCCTCCTCTACCTAGAACACTTCTCCCTCCATCTCCCTCTACGTGGCTCTTGGATATTTAGGTCAAGAGCTCAGGAGTTACTTCCTCAGAGGGGAAGGCCATGATGACTCTGCGATTACTGTCCCTACCAATCCTACAGCATTCCCTTTGTCTTGTTACCTTAACACTCATGTGTGTGGGGGCCATCTTACTACTTTATTTATTGTTTCTCCCTCACTAGAGGAGGGACCTTCATTACTTTTGATCATAGCACCTAGGGAATGGTCTTCCATATAGTAAACAATTAATAAATAGTTCTTTACTAATTTCATTGTGAAAGAAGAGCAGGCAATATTTTAGGGAATACCACCAGGGAGTTAGAAGAAAAGAATTGAGAAAGGGAGAAGGAGAGTAGGAGGGAGAGAGAGGCCAAATAGGAAATATCTGAAAGTGAGAACATAATGATCAGTGATAGGAAATAGGGAATCACACAGATATGTGAGTAACAGGAGAATAGGATAAGAACATGGTTAGAGAGATTAAAAGGCAGAGACTGACTGCTGTCAGTGAGGTGACTGTTAAAATATCTTCATGAGGTGATTCAGTTATGACCCAGAAAAGAGTTATTGGAATGGAGGGATGGAGGGGAAGCAAAGAGATACAAAACATTATCAAGAAAGAAACAACAAAGAAGGGTTACTGAACAGATAAAGATGATGCTCATTTTTGGGGAGCAGTAAAAATGACAATTTCTTTGCTGCTCCTCTGACTAAGAGGTAGAGTCTATTTGCCTCCCTTGAATCTGGGTTGGCTCTATGACTCACTCTGACTCACAGTGTGTGACTCCAGAGCCTCAGCGACAAGGGGCTTTGCACTTTCTATATCCACATTCTCGGCTCCCTGCTGCCTTGTCAACAATCCCAGATTAGCCTCCTTGAGGAAGAGAGGCAACTTGATCTTGAGAAAGGCAGGCCAAACCCCTCCAGCTGAGGCCCCATCATGTGAATGAGGCCATCTGGGACTCCCATCTGGGACTCCTAAGGCATGACAACAAAAGAACTATCCAATGGAGCCCAACTCAAATTGCCAACTATAGAATCTGAGGATATACACAGTGTTATTTAGGCTATTGGATTTTGGAGTGGCAGTGTAGAGAATTGACAACCCTTCCCAAATTTTGTACGTATGATCTAGAGCAGGGGTCCTCAAATTACGGCCCGCGGGCCACATGCGGCCCGCCTAAAACATTTATCCGGCCCGTCGGGTGTTTTTGCCCCCGCTGTGTGCAGAGGAATTTGTTCATAGTTTTTTTTTAAACTATAGTCCGGCCCTCCAACAGTCTGAGGGACAGTGAACTGGCCCCCTGTTTAAAAAGTTTGAGGACCCCTGATCTAGAGTCTAAATTCAGAACAGAAACTAAAAAGTATTAGTTACAAACCCTAATTATATTAAAAGTTCTGAAGAATATGAAAAGTCCTTTCCCACTGAGTCTAAATTCATCATTGTTTTAAAAGTCCCAGTTAACTTCTAGTGAAGATGTATTTTGGGCAGATATTCCCGGGAGGTAAGTAAGCAAATGCTCTTTTTTCAATTTCAAGATCTTAAAAGATACTTGATATTATAATATCTCACCATGCTTTTTAGGACCCTGTGTTCTTCAGAAATCTTTTGCTAGTTCATTTTCTAATTTATCATAATTTATAACCTACCTATTTCCAAGAGGGATTTGAGTCAGCTCATTGATAATGGTATGGCTAGAGGCTCCTTACTGATGGTTCCAAAATTTTCCAGGGAAAAGTTTTCTCAGTTTTTATTTCATACAAGAAGAAATCAGGGACTGTAATGCAGAACTAGATCTGATTTACTGTAATATATTATAGAGTAAATTGGTGAAAGAGAATGCCAAGAGGCATAATGAATGCTAATTTTTCTCTCATTGATTCTACCCCCTGCCCATCTGTTTTGGTTTCTCATCTTCAGTTGTGAAATGAAAATGTATTTAATTGCTCTTTCAAGGACTCATACATTCCATTTTATGTCTCTGTGTCCAAAGGTCTATTATTATCCCATGTCTTATGGTCTCTGCACTTGCTTTTTGGGGAGCAAAGCGCAAGCACATTTCCATCAGTGAAGGGTAAGTTTTATATATGCTCCAAGTCTTATTCTAACATCTGTCCAAAGGGGTCAGAAAGACTTATGAACACGACAGCCACAGGGATTTTTTCAAAGCTTCTGGATAAGTCTAGTGCAGTTATAAGATAAACACATGGAGAAATGTGCCCTTTACATAATGATTTGCTATTTTGTTCTTACACAAAATATTTTACTTACACCACAAGCTACTTTTATTTGCCCTCAAAAAGTCTGAAATGTCTGGCAACAAACACTGGAAATGGGATGTAAATGAAAACCACATTTAATTCTCTATGATAGGGAAGATTTGAAGAGTGTATAGAGACATGGAATATTCACATTTGTAAAAGAGCATATTTTCATAAGGGTGCAATAACTGTTCAATGTAAATTAACACCCATTTAACAATCAGGACCCCCGAATGCCCCCCCAAACAAACATCTTTAAACCATTCTCCTCCTGAGCAATAGAAATTAGATTTATAAAGTGAGATCCTTCCTAAAATGCATGGGAGCAAAAGCAAATATTTCAAAACTATGATTATATTTTACATGACTAAATGTTTCTGAGACTTTGCCTATAAAAGTGTCAGGATAAATTTGTATCTAATATTAACAAATGCAGTACTAAATTCAGACCGTTATAGCTGGGCACATGGAAGGGGGAAATCATGCTGCTGATATTACCCATCTTTCTGTTAGCAATTAGTACAAAATACTACACTTCTACCAGAGTCCCCCATGCATAATAAGTACTGGCTTACTGTCACAAAAATTCACATGCTACATCCAATCCAAAGAAACTGAAATGAGTGCACTGAGTACTTTTGAAAAGGCCAAACCTATTAACCAATTTTAGTCAAATATACATAATTTGTCTGCTCTAATCAAGTAGGGATAAGATGAGTAAATATACATTTCCAACAAAAGATAAAATTTGTGTTAATATTCATATTTTAAACTCTTCCACATTAAGGGCATTGATAGTTTGTTGAATATGATTTATATTTCTATCTTTTCCCTTTCAAAAAGAAACCTTTAGATTAGTATGAATGTAGAGCTTATTATTATATATAAATAAACAGCTTCTAAAATAAAAAAATTGGTTTTAAACTGATTGTTATTTCTTTGAATAGAGAGAAATGTATTTTGTAAGCTTTAGGTGAGGCTGATGAATTTGTTCATGTACCAAGTTATGACATATGTATAATATAAATTTGTGTGGTTTAATTTTATATAAACATTATTTAATATCTATGTTAAACAATATTCTGTACATAAATACATACAGAAAACAAGTTCAATATGGTTCTAGTATGTTGTAAGTTTTCAGAAAAATAGAAACTTTGGTAATACTATAAATAATAATGGGGAAGCAGCTTCTATATTCACTACATGGAAGACAATATGTTGTGTCTTGTCATCATTATCTAATGTTAATAGCAATTTTATGAAGTACTACCAATGTCTTCATTGTAAAGATGAGAAAAATAGTCACAATCAGGGTATTTATGAATCTACAAATATAAACTTGAAGAGGTGAGAAATGTAAGGCAGTCATAAAAGAGGTTTTCAGTGACTTGAAGAATCTAGAATTAGAGATAATTAAAGAAAATCAAAATTCAGCCTAACCTAAACATTTCATCAGAGACTGATGGGCTGCATAGAATATTATGCTTTTGAAAAAAATGATCAAATAATAACCATGAGATAATAATGTTTAGAATTTTTTGAGCATCTATTATGCTTAGATACTTTACATACATGTATGCAGTATTTTATTTCCATTTTATAGATTATTAAATGAGGTTTAGGAACGTTAGGTCATGTCACACAATGTCTACATGGCCTGCCAGGCTTCAAGCCAACTAGAGCCTTCAAACAGCATGTTTCCTCACATCAGAAAAGGAGATGATCACACTATCTTACTTATAAGATTGCTTCTGACTTTAAAATCATGTAATTCTATTGTTCTGTGAGGCCAATAAACTTCTTGCATCTAGCAGAGTGAAAAATGTAATCAAATGAAGTTTACTCTTGCCTGGCACGCATGGCTCAGTGGTTGAGTATCGACCTATGAACTAGGAAGTCACAGTTCAATTCCTGGTCAGAGCATATGCCCGGGCTGTGGGCTCCATTCCCAGTGTGGGGCATGCAGGAGGCAGCTGATCAATGATTCTCTCTCATCATTGATGTTTCTATCTCTCTCTCCCTCTCCCTCTCTGAAATTAATAAAAATATATTTTAAAATATACATATATATTAAAAAATGGAGTTTACTCTTAAAGTAAAGTCTGACTGAAAATAAAGGAAGTTGTGATCATCCTCCTCTATATGACAATTCAATCACACAACTCCTTAAGTCCATTAATAGAACAGCTTTCTCAATGCGTTAGACAAACCGTTGAGTCTAATCGCTAATAACCAGGAAAATCATCTAGATTCAGAGTATTTGCTCTTCTACAATGTTGTTAGCCTGGACCTATGCTAAGGAGGTTGACAATAAGAAACTTAAAACATCTTTTACTGCCGAAACCGGTTTGGCTCAGTGGATAGAGCGTCGGCCTGTGGACTGAAAGGTCCCAGGTTCGATTCTGGTCAAGGGCATGTACCTTGGTTGTGGGCACATCCCCAGTAGGACATGTGCAGGAGGCAGCTGATCAATGTTTCTCTCTCATCGATGTTTCTAACTCTCTATCTCTCTCCCTTCATCTCTGTAAAAAATCAATAAAATATATTTTTTAAATAAACCCCATCTTTTACTGACAAAACAAATGCAGAGAAGGTACAAACAGGGTGAACAGAAGCTGCTTTTATAGCTTCTCTGATGCCTGGATTTGAACAATACACAGGGTTTTGAGTTGTAGCAAAAGTGATTAGACATAGTGGCCTTTGACTAGGAACTAGTACTTGGGGATTAAGTGGGGACAAAGGAAGATTGGCATTTAAGGGGCCAGGACAGAGGGTGGTCACATGTCCAAAGCATAGCTCACTAAGTAGCATCTGGAGATCAGATGATGTTTTTTGTCATTTTTTATTATAGGAAATGCCATTTTCTTTAAATGATGAACCACATTCCATTATTTTGCTCCTGTTCTCATATATATGAACAATAACTGCCATTATAAGAGTACAGCACTGTTTAATGATAATATATAAGGGTCTGCATTATTGTAATAAGATCACTGGTGGCAACTGGCTATTAATAATGATAATCTTTACTGTGTCTCTGCAGATTAGTATCAAGTTTGGATAAAACCTCAGGATTCACCAAGTGGCTGGAAGGTGCTATTTTACAGAGTTTTGTTTTGTTGTGTTTTTTTTTTTAATCCTCACCCGAGAACATTTTTTCCATTGATTTTTAGAGAGAGTGGGAGGGAAAGGGAAATACCAATGTGAGAGAGACACATTCTCACATCAATTGGTTGCCTCCCACATGGCCCCAAACAGGGCCGGGAGCCTGCAACCGAGGTACATGTCCTTGACCGGGATCGAACCCAGGACCCTTCAGTCCTCAGGACAACGCTCTATCCACAGAGCCAAACCGGCTAGGACTTTTAAATAGAGTTTTTACAGGTGCCTTACCACATTTAGCTAGGTTTACCTTAGATTTCAGGTAAAAAAACACGCCATGATTGCTTTTGCAACATTAGAAAGCAAAACAATATCTTAAATATTATATTTGAGATGATTATACATAAAAAAGCTGATATATTCCTAATATTTCATATACAATGAATAAAATAGAAAGCACCAATTTGGTATTTATAAAATGCTATTTTAGGCACTCTTTATGGAATAACATCTTGCCAACAACTACTAATTTTAATTTCTGTTCTCTAAGAGAGCAATGTATTTTACTATGCCACTCATAACCTATTTTAAACATCTTGTGAGTTCTGTGTTAATTACTGGTCTGCAGAAAACAGGACATGAACAAAGCCAAGTTTTGTGTTTCACAATATAAAACTTTAGCATTAAGTAAATAATAGCTTGCTCATTTTCCAATTTCAGAGAGGCAGGCAGTTGTCCTCATTTTAGAAAATGATATGTAAATTATGAATTAGAGTTGAAAGAGGAGATTGGATTAATATTAACCTAACTTACTAGGAAGAAGTCCTGATTCTGGAAATTGAATAATCTCTATTCAGAAATCACCAACATGCATAGGAAGTTCACACTGGAGAGCTCTTTCAAATTATTCCTTTTAGAAAACAATGAAAGGCATTGAAGGGAATGTGAGCACCAGCTATTGTATCTTTTCACCTGCCTAGAAGGTAGGACTTCACTTAACAATATCTGATGAGTAAGGTTTTGTCATCACTACCGTATTGACATCATATATATATTTAAATTTTTCATTTTTTAGTCCATTTTATCTTTATTCTTCATTGAGGTAACATGGGCTCTAAGCTCAGAACCAGCTTCTCTCAGAAGACATTTCTCTAATTAGAAAAATATTTCCTTGCCTGAACCAGGCTACCTCCATCCTCTCCCACCCCTGGGCCTCAGAAAGTTCCTCTGTAATCACATGCTGCAAAACAGGCCCTGCAGGTAAAATGTGCCAGGTGAATCCATTCTTTGGTGTCCTGCTCTAATCTAGCTAATGGATAGAGAAAGATATTAAAAAGTATTACAAAGAGAACTGAGGATAAATCAGAGTTATGTCCTCACTTGTGTCTTGTTTTATTATCTCATTTCAAAACTAGAACCATAACTGAGATCTGGGAAAGGCCAACATATTAGAATCATGGCATATTTTTGCACAATAGGAGAAATTGTATAAGATGAGAAAAAAATATCTGAACTCTATGTAGCATTGCCTATAGTTAAGCTAATGCAGGGGTAAAGATAACACATTCCTAGAAGTAAATGGAAATCACTATTTAAGAGCAGAATAAGGAAAATCTATATATCATTTATAAAGTGAAAATATTTTTATAAGTATTTTATAAAAATAAGAGAAATGTACTTATTTGTAAAATACTTGTAAAGACTTTAGAAAAGGCATCTAGATATTTAAAAAACCCTCCAGAAGAATATTAAAATTTTTCTGGACATAGCAACTGAATTGAATGTCATGTATAGCATTTCCCTATGGGACAAAAATAGTGCAAATGAACATTATCAGGCTGGTATAACTTCATAATTGGAAAGTTGGCACTTTATTATTTTCATATGGGCCACTGGGAGATTTAAAATCGGCAGATGTGATGGGGAAAAAATGAGTTGAGTTTTTTTTACTGTAAATTTATTTAAATGTATATAAAATACTGATCATCAACAGAATAAGAACTTAGAGCCATTGTTATTGATGGGCAAAATGACAACTCCCTTTAAAAGAAATGTTCAGAAAATAATCCCATTATTTTATTGCTCACAGATTTTTAATATGTTATGTAATTTTTTGTGCTTCACATTGAATGTGATCATTTTCTTTTAAGTTTACTTCTGGATAATTAGTAAAATTGATGATTTAAAATTAAAAGACTGTTTAGTGTTTACATTAGGAGTATATATCAATTATCTAATTAAATAAATCTACGTTAACTTGGAAACAATTTAATCTAATTAAATGAATTTACATTAACTTAACTACGTTAACTTAAACTAGCTGGATTATGTTGGAAGTCCACTTAAATTATCATTAAAATATGCAATTATACTTGAGAAAATATACCATGAAATAAATATAATAATGTAAATGTCTATTACATTTAATCTCTCCCAAAAAACTTGACATTTATTTTATTTTAAGTGTAATATATTTTCATTAAAGATGTTTGAAATACATAGAAAAATAATTTTAAAATCTATATTCCCAAACACATCCAGCCTTTATTTGTACGCATATTGTTAAAGCCATCCTTAGTTTTTGAGGTAGTGCTTACAAAATTAGAGCACAAAAATTCTAATTAAGATGCCATTAAGAGTTAGACACACATATGTTAAAACTAGAAGTATTAGCATGCATAAATACATTAAAATAGCTAAATACTGAAATATTTTATATTTCTCTTTGTTAGAAAGAATTAAGACCGCTAATGTAAATGCCTTCAAGGAAAAGAATACTGTAACATAACAGTCCCTCTGAATTTATGTGACCTATTTTAGATTAGAATTTGTAGAAGATCCAATAATTATATAGCTATTGATATTTGATGTACTTTCAATGTGGCGTTACTGAATCCAGAAGCAGATGGAAAAAAAAATAAGAGAAGAGCGAGCCAACTGCTCTTCATTTATTGTACACGAGAATAAAAATACTCAAGTTCACTGCCAATGCTTTCAGGTTCTGCAGTGCAAGAGAAAGTTATGAAGCAGTAAGCCCCTGGATTTCTGTCAAAGCTAGGAAAGGAAAAGTCTGTTGTAATTCAAGGCTAAAAGTGTTTGTCCAGCCAATTATAAAATCAGGAAGATTCTAAAAGATTTAATAAATTCAGATCTTTAATCACAAAGACAATGCCAACTCTGAGGTGGACAAAATAAAAGTAAAATTTGCCTCCAGAAACGTTGTTGTAGGTCTTCAAAGAACTGACTAAAACATGCTGAGGATTTTCTCAGCTGGTCTTGGCTCAGCAGGATGGAGACAAAAAGCAGCAGGCAAACAGCAGAAGGCTTATAGACAGTGTCAGAAAGAATGAAGCACTAGCTCAGTGATGGCAAAGCTATGTCACACGTGTCAGAGGTGACATGCGAACTCATTTTTTTGGTTGATTTTTCTTTGTTAAACAGCATTTAAATATATAAAATAAATATCAAAAATATAAGTCTTTGTTTTACTATGGTTGCAAATATCAAAAAATTTCTATATGTGACACGGCACCAGAGTTAAGTTAGGGTTTTTCAAAATGCTGACTCGCCGAGCTCAAAAGCTTCGCCATCAGTGCACTAGCTATTGCAGAAGAATGTCTCTCACTGGAAATGAGACAGAAATGGAGCCAGGCCCCCGGTACTAACAGCTAAGTTAGTATACGTACAAATGCACTCCGTGCCCTCTCGTGCATGCCAGTGCTCGCAGCCATCACACTTCCGCCCTGTGGCTCCAGGTCGGCACGTGCAGAGCCCCGTGACAGGATCACAGGGGACAGGCATTGAGCCATGGGGGTCACACTCACATTCTTGGCAGGAGCCTCCGGGGCTACTTGGGCTGCCAGTATAGCCAGGGGCACACCTGGATTGAAACGGTGACAAAGTAAAGGGGATTAATGATTTCATGTCTCTAAATTGCTGTTGTGTGTGTTGTTTTAAATGAAACAAAACTGATAGCAAGAGTCAATAGATTAGGGGTCAGCAAACTTTTCCTATAAAGATCCAGATAATAAATACTTTAAGCTTTGCCAGTCAAGGGACAACAATCAAATCATGTAGTAAGAGAGAAAAAAAATTCCAAATGTTTTTTTGTTGTTGATAGAATTCAAGATATTATTATAATAAAAATAATTGGTACAAATTATTTTATAATAATAATCTACTAAGTAAAACTAATCTACTAGTGTAAAGAAAGAAATTCTTATTGAGGTATCAAATTCACTTAACTAGGGTTCAAATTTAGTGCTTCCTATCATCAAATTGATTTGTAAATGTTTGCTTGCAACAACCATTTCATAGCTTGAGTGCCATATAGAATCACGAAATAGTCTGAGTTCTGTGCACTATAGTTTGCCCACCACTATACTAGATCATAAACTATTTTTTAAAGTCTTGTTTTTAAAATTATAAATAAATAGAGTTATATATAGACTCCTGGCCTTTCCTAGGAGACTCTTTTAGATGAATAGGAAGGTCCTTCAGTTACTTCTTGAGTCTCTCCCAGGTAAGATGAAAGTTTCCCATCTGGTACTCCCCAAACCAATACGTTTGTGCCTGAGCCAGTCAATGCCAGCCAACGGTAGGAATCTGGAGAAAGGAGAGATCTATTCTGCACCTGAGTGAAGAAACCCAGCGCTCTGCAAGCCAGACCCCAGCAGCACTTAGGGGGGTCATACTCTCTGTCAGTGTGTGCTGCCTTGATGCGTCAAGCTCCAGCCCTCTCCCTTTGACCTGTCACCCAGTTTTTAGCAAACCTCTTCCCTTTTGAATCTGTTTAACCTCCTCTCTTGATTTATACCCCGAAGAGGGGACAAGAACCCCTCCACTGGTGACAAACCCATGACTTTTATTGAGTGACAAGAAGCAAGTTAAGTGACAATAAACTAGGTCTTTTATTTAATTCTATTGCTCTTTCCTTTCACAAAATGAATTATTCATTGTGTGTCCATGGAAGTGGACTAATGTTGTATAAATAAAATACATAACATCTACTTGATAAATTACAAGGAAAACCCAACTGGATAAACCCAAAGACAATCCATTCAATGACTATTCCACTCATCCATGCATTCATTCACTCAAGGATACACCCTTGGTTATGTTACTGGAAGTGGTAACTTTACAAGATCCTGGCAAGACCATACGCTCTGGTTTACCCAGAATGGTCCCAGATTACCTGTTTCCTGGCTTAATTATAGTTCCTGTCTCTCCTTCAAGTATCCCAGATTGGACAATAAATTATATATAGTTAGTCTACATTTAATCAACAGTCAGAATTTTTGTTCAAAAGGAAAGTATGGGAGGAAGTTGAGAGATAATGGGACGTTAGAGCCAAAGTTACTACACTGATCTAATAATTTTGGACCATTTTTAGTGACCTGGTATTGTAAAAATTTGCATGGCTGATTGTGAAAGTTAATTTATTCTGGCCTGGTTAGAAAAGGCAAAGCAAGAAGAAAATTATCTGTAACATTAGGCTTTTATATATTTATTGGAAAAATTGTTATTTGATTTCCACTATATGTTCAATAAAAGTGTCATTTATATAAATCCACTTAAATTGTTTCTTAACAAATTTAGGTGAAAGCATTCTATGCTGGTTCAGATTGATTAAATGCTCAAAGAGTTTATTATAAGAGTAACTAAGAAAGAGCATGGGAGGGTTTCTACACTTCTGCAGACACTCAAGACGTGTAAGCAGTTCTAGACCTAAGCTGATGAGTTTGGGCAGGTCATAAGGTGATTTAAATGATTGAAGGATCTCTCAGAAGTGGGAAAAATTTAGTTGGAAGGTTATAGTAAAAATTTAACCAAGACCTTTGGTTTAATTTAGCCGAATAAAAGCAATTTTTCAGGGAAATAGAACCTGATCATTTATGTTAGAGATGATGAATGTAAAGCTGTAACAACATTGGATAACTGCAAAAACAATTCAAGCCTTTCACATTTGATAGTGTATGACCCTGATCATCTATATGCTATATAAACTGCCAACTCCTATTTATTAAACATTAATGGATATTAAAAAATAAATTTTCTGTAATCATGCTGCCTGAAGACAATAATTGACATTACAGTGTACCTTCCAGTCTTTTCTATATACATGCTTTCACAGATAGTGGTAACTTCAATTTATAAATGTAGCTATGCTATCAAACATTTCTTTTCATAAATTACTGCAGATAATTTCCTGGGTGTGCAGGGATGCTTTCAGTCATCATTCTGCTGGAGTTTACAAGGGCATGAAATGAATATTAGACTAAGCATGAATACCAAAGCACACTGGTGGTGATGTTAAAGTATATATCTATTCAAGTGATGTATATGTTTCCAAAACAAATGGAAATCTTTTTGAATTCTGTGTTGCTTTAAGCTATTTAATTGCTGCCAATTTCTCTTGACTTGGAAATTGTAAATGCACTGTTTTATATATATGCAAGTATTGGATATCGTGTTTAGAGTTACCACATAGAATTATTTGCAAATATGCTTTGCAAACTTATAGAAACTGCATTGGCATTTATAAAACAAGTTTATTTAGTTACCTACTCATTTCCATTATTAATACAACCATTGCTGGTAATATCAAAAGAAGATTCTTAAACAAGTAATGATAACATTAATATCTGTTTATATTGTTCTGTAGCATAAATAGCATCTCAAAATTTGTTCAAATTAGGGTCAGAGAAGCTAAACTTTGCACTCTCATACTAGTTAGTCAAGGACTTTGAACCGATGGTGGATGGTGGGGTCAATTCTCAGGCCTTGTAGCCCCTCCCATGGGAGAAGCAGCTTCTGTGAAGTGCTTAGGCAGGGCATCAACAGTACCCTCTGTACACTTGAGCTTCACAATGTTAACTTAAAGTAGGTAGTACATCATCTATTTTGCTATTATAGGTAAGAAAAATGGAACCCAACTAAACTAGAGGAGCTAGGCTATGTCTATGGGCCTTCATAAAAGTTTATACTGTTACCAATTATGCAAAAATTATGTGTGTATAATGTTAACAGTTAATATTAGTTACTCTTTGTTACTTTAGAGATAATGCCGAAAACATACTAAAAATGGCAGTGATACACTTGAATATCCGGGATACTGATTTTATAGAAACTATGGTTCCAGAAGATATTAATTACAAACTTACTAGACAGTCAGTCTGAAATCGTGCTTCTTAATTTAACATTTGTATTATAGTTAGAATCCAATTTAATAATGGCATACATCTATTATCAGATTTTGTAAAAAACATGGTGAGAGGAAGCATTTATTAAGTACTGTTTGCCTGTTGAAAAAGAGAACTGAACAACAAACACTTCATTGTTTGAGTTGTTCTAATTAAGAATGCTTGGTGCCATTTATATTCTGAATTATGTATATACTTGCTGATGTAGTGCCAGAGTGCTCAGAACAGTGATGTGTGTGTAATTAATGCTAGCCAGTATTTTCCACAGAACTAAAATGAGAATTATGTGTGGCCAGATTTTTGTTATTATTAACTACTTATAAGCTTTTGGAAATTGATTTATTTGTTCTTATAAATCTCCCCCCTTTCTCTCTCTCTCTTTTCACACACACACACACACACACACACACACACGATGGTATATATGCATGTATATGTTAGTATGTATGTGTATATATATATATATATATATGTATATATATATGTATATATATACATATATACATATATATATAGACTAAAACAGATTAGAAAATTGTGAAAGAATTTGTTTCTTTGGAGAAACTCTAAAGATAGAAAAATAATTTTGAAAGCATATAAACCACCAGTGAAAATGAAAATAATAAAGCTGTGAAAATAATGAATACTTTTCTATTATGATCCTTTATTATACTATCTCTAAACATCACTACTCTCTATGCAGCATGACTGTTCATACCGTTCACAGTACTGGCCTTCATATCCACGTGGACACGCTGTGCAACGGTAATCATCCAGGCCTTCCATGACACAAGAAGGGCTGAAACTGAATCAGAGAAACATTGTAAAAACTACTTTCACCTATTTATTTTACAAATTTAAGAAATTCTACCCATGATCTAGATCAGAGATGGAGAGTCCCGTGGGATGCACAAAGCCCGAGAAATCATTTGGTCTGGCCCTGCCAAGGCATTAGAGGTAAGTTAATTGAATGCTTGATCAAATATAGCAGGCTAATTTTTTAAAAATATATTTTATTGATTTTTTACAGAGCAGAAGGGAGAGAGATAGAGAGTCAGAAACATCGATGAGAGAGAAACATCGACCAGCTGCCTCCTGCACATCTCCCACTGGGGATGTGCCCGCAACCCAGGTACATGCCCTTGACCGGAATCGAACCCGAGACCCTTCAGTCCGCAGGCCGACGCTCTATCCACTGAGCCAAACCGGTTTCGGCAGCAGGCTAATTTTTAAGTTGATAATTTTGAACAGTCCGCGAATGATATTACAACTATCCAAATGGCTATTGGCAGAAAAAAGGTTCCCCACCCTTGATCTAGATGCTTGGAACTTATTTTTGGTGATTATAAATGCCTATTTATAATTATAAGTTCTTATTCAAGGGTAAAATATCACAACTAAACAGTACCAATAATAATCAACAAATAAATGTTTTGTTTTTAATGAATTAACAATGCATCACAGTGACTATGTTAAAATTTTAATAATTATATGACAACCATAAAAATATGAAACATTTAGCAAAAGTGTCCACTTTTCATGAATCAAAAGAAAAACATGACTAAAGTGTGTACATATTTACCTGACAGTAGAATAAGTATTATTAAATATCTTTCAGGTAAAAAAGGAGGCATAAAAGCTATATTAAACTTTTTTCTGAAAACTCAGCTCAAATTGTCACTGGCACTTCAACATATGAAGTGTGAATAAATGTTTTACTTAACATAAAAAGAATGCATTTTCTAATTTACATATAAATTTCAAATTACATTTTACTTGAAATACCAAGTAATGCAATTTAGTGTGAGAAAAGAAGGAAAGCTTTTCTCACACTAAATTGCATGAAGTGGGTAAGATTTTTCTGACAATTTTATAAGTTTTACTAATAAGTAGGTCTTATTTAACCTGCTCTGTTTGCATTTCAACACTGGTGGACCACAGCCAGTCAGGCTTGCTCCAGGACTGTTGACATCTTAGCCTACAAAAAAAAGACTTGACAGGACTTGAAAACTAAGCTGCATTAACATGTAGATTGGGGGGGGGGGGGTTATAAACTTCTTTTAAAGGTAAAGAGTGCTGCATTCTCACTTGATACCACTGCACAGGGTACTGGAATCTTTGAAATAAATAAACAAAGATATTTGCTGCAAAATGGTAATGCTGCAAACACCTCATTTTTCTTTTTGTTGGTCTGCTAACCCAGTGGATGCTGAAAAAAGCAATAAAGTGTATAGATGAGGGTCACAACTTATATTGCTTTTAGCGTCTTATTTTACTTTTCTTGTAATGCATTAAATCGATAGTGTATGAATGAGTAATGAACTCTAACCTTGCAAAATATGTAAATAAATCGATCTACTATTCACAAACTCATTATCCAAAAAGTTTATTTTTTGCCTTCACAAAAATAGAGATAGGTATGAGATAGGCAGACAGACAGATATCTACATATGCAAGTTTCTGGGTAGTAGGTTATAATATAAAAAATGTATTTCTTACTGTGGCTGTGACCAATAAACTTTGGAAGCCACTGAACTAGCCTTTTGATTTGGTATTTTGATTCTTTCAAGGCCCATTGCAAAAAAAATGTATTCATAAATTATACAAATCAGCCCAGCTGGTGTGCTCTGTGGTTGAGCATTGACCTAGAAACCAAAAGGTCAAGATTCGATTCGGTGAGGGCACATGCCCAAGTTGTGGGCTCGATCCCCAGCAGGGAGTATGCAGGAGGCTGATTCTCTCTCATCATTGATGTTCCTATCTCTCTATCCCTCTCCCTTCTTATCTCTCTAAAAATCAATAAAAACATATTGCCGAAACCAGTTTGGCTCAGTGGATAGAGCGTCGGCCTACGGACTGAAGGGTCCCGGGTTCGATTCCAGTCAGGGGCATGTACTTTGGTTGTGGGCACATCCCCAGTGGGAGATGTGCAGGAGGCAGCTGATCGATGTTTCTCTCTCATCGATGTTTCTAACTCTCTATCCCTCTCCCTTCATCTCTGTAAAAAATCAATAAAATATATTTTTAAAAAATCAATAAAAACATATTAAAAATTATACAAATCATATATAGGAAAAAGAAAACACACTTTTTAAAAAATTCTGCTAAGCAATCAAGGTGGTACACTTTCTTTTCCTTCTTAAATTTCTTAAAGCTGTAAACTCACACCCTTGTAACTAATGTCTGCTTTCATCATTGATGGTCAAAATTCAACAGCGAGCCTCGGTTAATCACCAGCATATGCACTGAGTCTCGCTTGCAACCAGAATCGGATGCTCCTTTACTGCTGCTCTTCTCTCTGTGGTGCTCATGGCAGTGGGCCTTACTTCCCTTGTCGGCCTGACAGCCCCCATCTTGGCTCTTCCTTTCTTTCTGGCTTCTCTAATGTAGAGAGTCTTATGTTTCCTCCTTTTCATGTGGTCCGCTTGGGCAATAATACCCCGGGAAATCTTATCTGACTTTGATTCATTTATTAACATATGCCTTTCTTCACGCGCCCTTCACATTTTCAGATTTCCATTTCCTGCAGCTGTTTGCATATTTCCATTTAGACAGACCCTTGATAGCAATTTTAACATATTTGAAACATAAATTGTCTTTCTTCTGTAGCAGCTCTCTGTCGGTTTCCCTATTTCAGTTAGCAGCACCACCATAGGGGGTCAACCTCGCTAAAAACCTCTGGCTTCCACTCTGACCTACCTGGCTCTCACCCCTCATATTTTATTAGTTATCAATTCTGTAGAACTGCATTCAACCATTTCCTCACATTCACCCACCTGTCTCCATTCTTGTTACTATTTTCTACTTTTAGGTTCTAATTATCGTTTGCCTAAGCTAATGCAATAGCTTTTTAATTGGTCTCATCACTTTTCTTCTTTGCCTGTTTCAATTCATTATATTCAATTCTATCATAATAGTTTTCCTAAAGTGTGGCTCTCATCATATCAAACTTTTCTTAATAATAAAAACTTGTAGTGTTTCTTTATTACATAGAAAATTAAGCAGCGATTTCTTAGACTGGTATTCAAGGATGTCTCCAATATGGCCTTTCATTTTCCAATTCATTTTCAACTGCAATTATGAAATTCTATTTGAAAACCATGCTCCAAATTTTTACTTACTAGTCCTTAAACATGTCCTGTATTTTCTATTCTCTAAACCTTTGCTCATATAATTTCCTACTATCTCCACCAATAAAAGTTCTTCAATCCACTGTTTTAGGATCTATCACGAATACTACTATTTCTTCAAGGGTGATATTTTTTAACTTTGAATTCTCTTTACATTTAAGTTGACTTCTCTTCAGATACATTTTGTGACCCTCTACACCCTTCTCTTTTATATGTCTTATAGCTTTTGTTATAGCTCATCCAACAGTAAATTATCAATTAATTATTGAAATTTTATAATCCGAATGGTTCACATTTTCAAAAAATATATATTTACTGATTTCAGAGGGAAGGGAGAGGAGGAGAGAGTTACCAACATCAATGATGAGAGAGAACCATTGATCAGCTGCCTCCTGCATACCCCCTACTGGGGATCAAGCCCACAACCAGGGCATGTGCCCTGACTGGAATCAAACCATGACCTCTTGGTTCATAGGTCGACATGCAACCACTACCCATAGTGGCTGGGCCAATTGGTTTACATTTTAATAAACAATAAAATAAATAACATCCTCTTATTGAAATTTGATCACCTAAGGGAGATTATGGAAAAATGAAAATAAAACTATTTTAAAAAATCCACCACTTGGTGCTTAGATGAAATAATAAATCACATATTATCCTCATCAATATCCAAATTCCCTAAACACCTACATTGGAATCCCTGTAAATACCTGTGATTCTGTTAAACAATAAACAGGAGATTGCAGAGAAAAGGGAGACAATTTAAATGAAGTTTTTAGAATGTATATAAAGCCAAATATTAAAACATACACACACAAAAACAAACAAGCAAACAAATAAAAAAACCCAGTAAGTCATCATTGGTAGAATGATCTCTTCATCTGAGTTGTTTGCAGTTCTTATAAATTCAAGGTAAGGTTTCTATATCTGAACAAACTGTCCTATTTCTTTTCAACAGCAAATTCTTCGAGAAACACTGCCCTACCATGTAGAGACTGAAGTCTATAAATCACTTAGCAGAAAGTGTAGATATCCTTAGCAAAAATGTAAATGAAAATACTTAGGTTTTTTTTTTTAACAATATATAAACCAATGCATAATGTTCAGACAGCACTGAAATAAAATATTCCAGATTTTGTTTCCCCTCATGGTGTGTTTCTATGGTATCAAGTTTGGACCATTTTAACAGAAAGGGTGCTGTTTTTTCTGGGAGATACTGACCTATTTTGGAGCATAGCACTAAATCACCTTGCTTCAATTGTACCATTTTAAAATTATTTTCTTGATAATTCTTTACCAATCAAGAATTAAACACCCAAAATGAAGAAAAACAGCTAAAAAGTGTGATATATATACCAAACAATCCTCATAGCTTGAATTTATGGCAGAGTTATATATAATCATTAGACCTTTATAAAAATATATAAAATTATGTACATTTATTCAGACATATGTTAACATTTATATTTTAATTAATAAATATTATTTACTTGGGACAAGGTTTTAAAAGAAAAATGAACCATAAGGTATTATTTGCTCACTTTTGTCTTATTTTTATACTGTTAAATAAATTTCTATCTTAAATTGAGATTTTTGTCTACAGGAGAAATATAGCCAAATCTGAAAGCCCATGTGCTACACAGATGGGGTTACTGACTGGGAAACATGGCAATAGTTCTCTATCTTACTTGTTGCTGGAAGAAATCAGAGGGCAAGCACATTGCTGACAGTCATTTGGCAATCCCTTGACAATTCCATAGTATCCGAGAGCACATCGCTCACAGAAGTCACCAGCAGTGTGATGTTGACAATTCTGTAAAGGAAAAAGGAGGAATTTGTTTTTAATGTAATGAGAGTTCTAATGGAATTTATCATACAGCTCTGCGCCTATGAGTTTACGTGCTCTTGTGAACACACATACACACACACACACACCATTAACAGAAAACTCAATACTTGATATACATATATATTTTTAAAACTCTTTCCTTTGAGAAACTAATACTGGGCTGTTATAACTCTATTGACAAGAGTTTTTGTTCTCCTTTTTCTATGTGAATGTCACTATAATTTTTTTTCTCTTACTCTAATGTCGGGAATAAACTTCAGAAATTTCTAAAATTTATTATATCCTTTGGACATTGATATTTCTTCTTGACAAAGCACTGAAAAATGATAACAGTCCTGGAACCTGGTGCATGCCCATCAGTGGGCTTTCTGAAACTAAATCAGGCATACATTTTTTAAGAGAAAACAATAGAAAAAAAAACCCGGTCAGTTTAGTTACCACCTAAAGAATGTTACTCATCTAATTCTTGCCATATGTTAATGGTTCTTTAGAGAAAGAGAGGACCCAATCTAACCTAGGAATCTCAGGTCAATATTTTCTTTTCATGCTTGCATCATAAGAGGCACTGGGTAATATGCTTTAAGACATTTACATAAGGAATTAGAATAGTTTCAGAATAGTGTGTAAATGGTTTTGAAATTAAAACTCTCATGAAATAGAAATGTATTTAACACATAGGATTTATATATGCAATAGGACTGAGGAAGAGCTACATGTCAGACACTGAGACAAGTAGTGAGAGGAATCAAGTGAGAGAAAAAGGAAAAATAACTTCCTACCCACCTAGCACGATACACAGTTATTACAATATTACTGACTGTATTCCCTATGCTGTACTTTACATCCCTATAACCATATTGGTACTTCTTAGTCCCTTCGACGTTTTCATCCAGTCCCTCAAACTCCTTCCTCTCTAGCAACCTTCAGTCTGTCTTTGTTTCTATTTTGTTTATTCCTTTATTTTGTTCTTTAGATTGCGCATAAAGAATGCAATATCAACTGTGGTTTAGTGGAAATGTGACATTTAACTTCGGAAGTTGAGAAACAGGAGAAAACAGAAGGAATTTTTGAGTGGGATTTTAGCTTGATTTTATAAGTCAGGATTTGGAGTGGTCAGAAGGATGACATAAACAGTATACAAAATTGGGAGCAAAAAAGTAATTTAAAAAATAGATGTATAATGAGCTGATTTGATCAACTCAGCTGGAGCCACAGAGACACCTCTGGGCTCTGTATTAAACATAAACCACATCCCATATGCTGAGCTCTTTGCTTCATTCAGTCAATCAAGAAGCACATATATATTTTTCATGTGTTTTCTAATGGACAGACAATATTCGGTATGGTATGTATGGTCATTCATGATAAACAGCAAGTCAAATAACTTTTTCTACTGAAATTACAGTGGAATTAAAATTAGTTTTCAGAACTTCTATTGACTCTTTTTGAGAGTTTACTTTATTCCCTGGGGGAGAAACCATGACATTACCTTAGACCTTTGGAGTTTTACATCTTTAGTGATGCATTTGAAAACATATTGTATTACTTACAGATGCAATTTATACCTTAATGAAAAATCAAGTTTTTCTATATAGTGAGATATAAATCTCAAATATTCTAATTCTCCACTACACCCTCAGCAGAGGACAGCCCCTATTTTCAGAGAAGAAAAAGTCCTCATTCAGGTACTCCTTCATGGCCAAATGACTCACCATCTTGCCTGCACTATTTTTCTATCACTTTAATATTTGTTTCTATGTATAGGGAATGGTATTTTGTTGTTTGTCTAAAGCTACTCTCTTCCTAAATTTTGATTTCCTTGCCCTCCTGCCTCCCATTTTCTCCAGCGTCTGCATTGTCTCCTCCTTTGCTGGCTTCTTTCCATTGAATTTGAGGTTGGTCAAGTCTTTCCTATCTTAAGACACAACAACACTGAGGTCTCAAGTCCCTTGATACCTTTCAGGCTATCTTTGATAAGCATTTAAAAAGCATTGTTTACATTCCTGGTCTCTACTTCCTCATCCTTTAAACAGGCTTCTGATTTCAGCAATAACACAATTCCAGGCTCATGCATAAAATCGTTGATGCTAAATTAAAATTTACTGATAATTATCAGTTTTCATGATATATGAACTTTCTGTGGCAGCTGATATTTCTGGCCACCCTTTCATCAAAATATCTCTTCCTATGGTTTCTTAATAGTAAATTTACTGATTTTTCTCCTACTTCTATGGCTCCTCTTTTTTATCCTCCTTCATGAACTCTTGCTTCTCTTTCTGTGTACTAAGAATTGGTATCCTTGATTCAAACTTTGGTTCTCATCTCTTTCTTTCCTTTACATTCTACCCTGGTGATTTCATCCATTACTACAACTTCCATTACCATCTATGTACCCAAAACTGTAAATTTTATATATTCAGCACAGATCTCTAATGATTTCCAGACTCACATTTCCATTTGCTTCGTGGATAGCTCGTATTGCATAACATTGCATAAATTCAAGCACCTTGAATTTGAAATGACAAATACTATGCTCATTTCTTTAAATCCTGCAGATACTTTTGTATTTCAAATTTTATTTGAGGTCGCTCTCACCCTCTTAATTACCCAGACCAGCAATCTAGAGATCTTCCTCATCCCAGGTATCTACTTTATCGCCATATTCCATGATTCTATTATCTCTGTGTGTTTTTTTTTTATTTCCTTGCTGCTATTATTTTTTATTTGGCAACCATCATCTTTTATCTTATTACAACAGCCTCTTAGCTAAAGATCCTGCCTTCAAATTTTCTCACCCATTAATTTCCTCACACTAAAATCAGAGTGATCATTCTAAAGAACATATCAAACTGTGCCACTTTCTTGCTTGAAAGCCTACACTAGTTCCCCATTGACCTTAGGAAGAATGACAGACTCTCTAGCATGGCAAGAAAGACCTTTATAATCCAGTCCCTGCTTACCCCTCTAGGCTTACATCTAGTGACTGTAACCTTTGCACACTATGCTAAAGCCATATGTGACTGTCTGAAATTCTCAAATAATGTAATGCTCTCTCTCACCTCTGAGACTTTTCATATGCATATCCCTTGTTCTGAAATAATTTTTCTCCTTTTTACCTGGCTAGCAACTATTTATTTCAGCTCTTATTATACATGTTACTTTCTCTGATCAATATTCTCTGATGCCTCAAGTCAGCTAAATACTCCTTCAAGCTCAACACAGTGATTGAAACATGCTGGGCATCCAATGACTACTTTGAATGACTGACTGAATGAATGTACTTTCTAGGAAGTATAGATGAAACTGGTCAGGCTTCTTAAGATGAAAAAGGCCAAGTTTCAAGTCTAATGATTTGAACAGAAAATGTGGCAAGCAGGGCAAGATGATTTGTATTTTCATATTGATTTAAGTACCATAATCCTCTTTTATTCAGCCATCCAAAGGAACCATTATATTTTAGCAATAAAACAGTCATTCCATATTTAATAGTAGTATAGTGAAAAATAATGATTCTAAGACAAAATAATTATCTATGAATTCCAGTCTCAAATCATTCAGCAAAGTGTAAAAGGATGAGTAAGTGTTAACTGGGGAGTGTTTTAAGCACATATTTTACAGTTATAGAAATGGACATGTGCCCAAAAGTACATGGGATCTTGAACAAAAATTTTTAAAATTTTGCTTTTGTAAAAAAAAAAAAAATCACTGCATAAATATTTTTTGTAAACTAATGCAACACTAATAACAAAAACACTCAAAGGTAATGTTAATCATTACTAGAAATAGAGATTCAAAAATATGGTTTTCTCTTCTCATAACTACTACTCTATAATTTCTTTACACAGCTAACAAACATTTTGACCCTCTCTGGACAGTCAATCTTTCAAAGGGTTGCTGACATACTAAACTTGGTTAACTGAATCAAATGTTCTGGTTAGGTCCACAAACACAGCACATAAATCATGATGCTCTTTTTGAAACTTTTTGACATAGACCTTTTATATGACTTTCCTGTCTGTTTTGAAATAGTAGACATAATATTTCTGATAATATTTCTCTTGTGTAGAAATTAATCTTTAGAAAAAATTTCTGTTTTAGGTACCAAGTGAATAGTTCAATTATATTCTCAACAGTGATATGTGCTAGTATTTTTCAATAATAGATTAGAATTTAATTTTTGTATTTTTTACACATGGGAAAATTGGAAATATATATTCCTTCTATTAAATCAAATGAGTTTAATATTAATAATATAGTATGTTAGACCTAATGTTAGAAGTTACCTAATCTAACTTGCTTTCCTTATAGAGTTATCTCCAAACTTTCCTTGATATATTATTAAATGCACGAATTCTTATAAGGCAGCCCTTTTCATCTTGTATAACTATAAGCTATGAAATTTCCATTACGATGAATAAAAGTTAGTTTCAGTCTTATTTTCAGTCAGTGATCCAAGTTCTGCTGTCTGAAGCTATGCAGATTAAATCTAATTTCCATTTTCCAGGAAAAGTCCTTAAATAGCTAAATGATACTATTATTCCCTAAATCGTTTTTCAAGCTAAGTATCTTCTTTTTAAGCTAAACATTTAACAATCCTGGTTACTCAGGATTTCTCTTAAAATAGAGATTATTAGTCTCTACCTGTGATTTGCAAATATAATGAATGCACTTCCTTCCTTGTTCTGGATTTATAGAAATGAATCTACAGTCAAGTAAAAGCTTCTATTTCCCAGCAATTGCTATCATGTGTCATTTCCTCTGTTGTTGTTGTTTCTTCCTTAAACTCTAGATATAAGCTCCTAGAGGGCAAGGCCCAAGCATCCCTTCCTCATCCTTAAGTTCCTCCCACCTACCATAATGCCTGTGAATTGGAAATACTTACTAACAAATGCCTCAAGCATGCATAGACACGTGAACCTGCTTCAATTCAAAACTCATCTTATAGTTCTACCTGTCATGCTCTTTCATTCTTGACCACCTTTTGATTCTAGATAACACTTTCAGCTTTTGTTATCCGAATGTTTGACAGAGCTCATCCAAATCACTGATACGGATTTTGAATATGACAGGGTCAAACACAAAGCTGATGCTTCATCCCTGGGGACATCTCTAGAAATTATCCTGTCTAATCAGCAACTTCTACACCCATCAAACCTGTTAACTGATTACCACCTGGCTCCTGTTATCAGCCTTTTTTAGGATATCATGAAACATTCAGTCAATGACTATTTAAATGCACCAGTTTGAATCACAGATCTAACCCTTTCAGCTTATGAGTTGAGCAAATTATTTAGTTTCTCTCAGTATCAGTTCATGAACTGTGAAAGAAAGAATAATCTTGCACAACTGGCATGGCTCAGTGTTTGAGCGTCAACCCATGAACCTGGAGGTCATGGTTCAATTCCCTGTCAGGGCACACGTCTGGGTTGTGGGTTCGATTCCTAGTGTGGGGTGTGCAGGAGGCAGCCAATGGATGATTCTCTCTCATCATTGATGTTTCTATCTCTCTCTCCCTCCCCTTTCCTGTCTGGAATCAATTAAAACATATTTTAAAAAGATAGAAAGACTAATCCTATCTACCTCATAAAGAGAATACCTGAGAAAAATCTATTTACAGTAGCCTTCATGGGTCCTGGAACATACATAGGATTGGACACATGGTAGCCAACATTATTATTGCTGAATTTAATGTCTGATGTATCACACTTTCTGATGAATTTGACATTATAATGGGTGTTGTAATGGAGGAGAAAAGGATGATGATATGAAAGTGGCAATGAGGAGCAGGGACCCCTGCTCCACCGTCAGGCTGAGGGGAATGAAGGAGTGCGAGAGAAGGCAATGGCTCCCACTTGAAAGCACTGCAGGGGAAAAGTGTGTGGCAGGCAAGGAAAGAGAAGACAACAGTAAGGGAAAAGGCAGGTTATTCAGGGGATTTTGCTGATGTGTGAGCAAGAGTCCCAACTGGCTTGCTGGAAAGGGTTCAGAAGATGAGGAGAGGTGGGAAATGGGTTCAGCAAAGGAGATATCCAGAGCTGTGTGGGCGTTAGGGAGTCAGGTGGACTCTAGATGCTAAATTTCTTGCTAGTCCTGATTGTTCCAAGGCAGGACAGTGGTGGTGGAGTAGGCTGTTAGTAGGAACAGACTAAACTAACTAACTAACTAACTAACCAACCAACTAACTAATAAGAGCAGCTGGAATTCTAAGGGAAATAGTGAAATTATAAGAATAACCTATCAAAGATTGTAAAGATTTTAGAATATATCTAAGCACTATAATATGCTCATAATCCTATATAATAAAAGGGTAATATGCAAACTGACCCTAACAGCAGAACGACTGGGAATGACTGGTCACTATGACACACACTGACCACCAGGGGGCAGACGCTCAATGCAGGAGCTGCCCCTTGGTGGTCAGTGCGCTCCCACAGGGGGAGCTCTGCTCAGCCACAAGCCAGGCTGATGGCTGCGTGGTGGTGGGAGCTTCTCTCGCCTCCTCAGCAGCGCTAAGGATGTCCGACTGCAGCTTAGGCCTGCTCCCCACTGGCAAGTGGACATCCCCCGAGGGCTCCCGGGCTGCCAGAGAGATGTCTGACTGCCAGCTTAGGCCCAATCCTCCGGGGAGCAGGCCTAAGCCAGCAGGTGGTCATCCCCAAAGGGGTCCCAGACTGCGAGAGGGCACAGGCCAGGCTGAGGGACCACCCCCCACAAGCACAAATTTTTGTGCACCGGACCTCTAGTATATACATAAAACTGCACCTATGGTATTATATAAATCAGGGGTCCTCAAACTATGGCCCGAGGGCCATATGCAAATACAAATATTGTATTTGTTCCCGTTTTGTTTTTTTACTTCAAAATAAGATATGTGCATTGTGCACAGGAATTTGTTCATAGTTTTTTTTTAAACTATAGTCCAGCCCTCCAACCATCTGAGGGACAGTGAACTGGCCCCCTGTTTAAAAAGTTTGAGGACCCCTGATATAAATCATATCTACAAACACATGCATAACATTGGTAGGAAATAACCTAAATATAAAATGTTTATATTAAGTTGAATTCTGGATGGCTTTAATTTTTTTCTTAATACTTCTTTATAATTTTCAAATTTTTTATAAAAGGCTTATTTTTGTTTATAATCAGAAAAACCCTCATGATTTTTACATAAATAGTTGTTTCCTCGGGTGTTATTCTAAGATGCTGCTAATATTCTGTTTCTTGATATGAGTAGTGGTTTTCCAAATCAGCATTTCTTAATTATTTAAAAAATATGTAATGTGATAAATGCCATTTTTGCTGCATGTTGTATTACACACACACACACAACACACACACACACACACACACACATTCCCTGAAGTTTAGCAGGCCTCTGTACATGGTATCTGAGCATGTGTAAAGAGAAATGAACACATGAACCGTGTTTAGAAAGGCTTGGGGGAATACCTGGCATATGGAGGTCTCAGGGTCACAGAGGCTGCTGTGTCCATTACATTGACATGGAACACAGGTGCCCAGGGTTGGCCCAGTGTGGCGGCCACCCGGCCCAGAACGCAGTCGATAAAATCCTGGCATGCATGTCTGAAAGAAAAAGAAGCCAATTAGAAGAGCCAACTGAGAAATCTTGCTTTAGTAACATTTGAGTCCTCAGTGTAGTCCCAAAGAAGGACTTCTTCCCCCGCCACCTGCATTAAAGGCAACATCACATACAAACACAAGTGCCATTTTTGATTCCTAAAGTGTGTCTCTGCTTGGTCCCTAGAATGTACAGGCAGCATCCATGTCATCAGATTTTTGTAACAGAAAGCTGCCCTTTACATATACCACTCAGCCTGAAAATGCTTCAAATAGTCATCTTTTTCTTGAGAAAGAGGTTTGATTTTAAATAAAATTGTCATATGAAGTAAAGAGAGAATTCCAATATCCTTTATAATCTAAAACCTGCTCCTTTTGTGTTGGATGGATAACTAGCAAGTGTCCAACAAGTCTCAGAAAAAAAATCAAATAAATAAAATAGTATCATGGTTGCATTATTCATATCAGTATAATTGAAAGATTATAAAAGAAATTCAAAGTAATAAAAGCTCTACATGTCTTGGGAATATTAGGCTGCTAATAAAATTTATTTTTCCCTGGTCTATTTTATTTATTTATTTTGCAATAAAAACCAGAGAGAAGCCCACAGCTCTCATTCGCTGAGAATGAGAACAGTCTTTAGTTTCTGGGCTCAGTCCTCTCTGTATGTAAAGCTGCTGCCTTTATCAGACACTGATTTATGACTAAGAGTCAAGAGTTAGTTTTTCAGATACCACTGAAGATTACAAAGGGACTGCTTTATCACTCTGGCTCTGTAGGATTTTTTTCACAGGATATCTTGTTCCCATTATTAAAAGAAAAGTGACTGCTTAATCAGCAGGGGAAATACTAGTGGATTAAGAACTTCATCATGCCTCTGCATCCTTTTGGTTCTGGACTAGGTCCTCCCTAGTGGAAGAGGCAAAGTGCCTTACAAAGGGAAAAAGATCAATAGTCAGCACACTCCTTGTTTATTTTGATTCCCATAATGTGAAAGAACCTCAATTAAGAGTCCCTGCTTTTATCACAGCCTATAAGAAAGCCTAATGAGATTTAATAATGCCAGCTGATAAAACCGGGAATAGTATTCAAAATATTTTGAGCCTTACTTGTTTCATGGTGGGTGTCTTATTCTATTTTAATAAGTTTATTCATATTATTAAAAATCAAGGTTGATTTTTCCATTTTGACCAAATAAGGTCTAGAAATTATGACTGAAGAATTCTTTTGAACATAACTGAAGAAACGATCCAAGGTGTATTTAAAAATATTATACAGTGTGGGTGGTTCCAATTCTTTAGCATGCTGACTGAAGAATAAAATTGGATTTTCTTTATATGGAATTTAGCCTTGGATACCTATATAATTATTGTTATTATTTTGGGGGGGTATATTTGTGTGGGGTGTGTGCACTGTGTGTGTGTGTGTGTGTGTGTGTGTAAAAATCACACACAGTAAGTTTCTAGCTCTACTTTATGTCTCAAGTGAAAGTTTAAAACAAGTCTAAGAAGAACGAAGTTAAGAAATGGCTCTTTAATTGAAGAATCATACAATATTCAATCTGGTAGACGGAAATTTGAAGGTGCATGCCACCGGTGACGTTTGCTGTAATACACTCCCAATTTTTCCTGTTACTATGTCTCTTCCTTGGAAAGGTAGCAGGACAAAGTAGAAAAGCACCCCTAGTGCGAGTCCAAGCTGTGTTCTCAACCCTGGCTGCACACAGATCATCTGAGGAGCATTCAGTACTGATGTGGCTCCAACACAGAGATTTAAATTCAATTAGCAGAGAGTAGAGCCAGGGTTTGTTTCCAAACTCTAGGAGGGTCTAATAAGCACAGGACTGAGACTTGTCCACATGCTCCTCCTTCTTGGCTGGAAATGCATGCAGACCCTGGTGATTAAGGAAGCCTTGGCCTGAGGAGTTAGTTTTGTCTGAAGGATACAGGGAAGTCTCTTGGTGTCACTGAGAATGAGCAGGTGTATGAATCCAAATGATTTCTGAAGTTTCTTTTAGTTCTAACCAGTCAGATTACTTGTGTGTCCTTATTAAAGTTCTAAGAGTTAGCAAGGAAAAAGAGACTTCCGTGATGCAAGTGAGAAACTTTAAAACACTTTTTTTTTTTTTTAAAGAAATGGGACATTTAATTCTTTTTAATCCCCTCCTTTTCTGGGTCCTCTTTGTATTTATTGTTTCCATTAACAAAACTTAAGTGTGTTTTTCAATAGCAGATGTCTTTCTTCTCAGCGAACTGGAACAAAATTCATGAGAATGATTGTATTTAAGTTTGGAAAAAGAGAGGAAAGATAATAGCTACTTTCTAAAGTCCTATCTAAAATCTTTTCTGGAACACGCTAGAGAATTTTTAAAAAAGCAAATAAACACTGTTCTAATCTTATCCCTTTATTTCTCAAACTCAAAGAGTTTCCTTGTGATGAAATTATTCATTGGTCAATATTCTTCTGATTTCCTTCTATATGTAGTTTATTTTCATACTATAGTATCTCATCAAAATATTAGAATCAAATTTACACAAAAATGTGGGAGATAGACAGAAGGGAATGGGAGACAGAGAGTTATGAGCCAATATACGCCAGGTGCAGAGTTCTCAACGCCCCCTTATTTGCTCAGAGTTTAACAATAAAAATAGATATTTGTATTGTTGACAATACAAACACTATCTTATATCTTTACACGGGTTTTGCAATCAGACAATCTTGAGTTTAATTCCTGTTCCCCACTTGCTACATATGATTTTGTGGAGGTCTTGAATAGTTTGGGCCTCAGTTTCCTCACCTGGAACATAAGGATACTGTATAGCATAATAGTTGGATATAAGTATATTTTGGTATTTTGAAACAGATATGCCTAGATTTAAATGCAGTTTTGCTGTTTTCTAGCTGTGGGATCATGGGCAGGTTTCTTATCCTGTCTGGGCTTCCATTTCCTCATCTGTAATAATGGGATCATATTACAGCCTCAGTGATGTTGGTGTAAGTGTACTAGAAAACATGCTTGGCATTGTGCAGGATACAGTACGCACTCAATAAATGGTGTTTTATTTTTTATAAGGTTGTTATGAGGATTAAGTGAGATAAATGTATGTTTAGTGCTTAACATACAATAAATCAAAATGGGTGCTTCTATCCCAGGTAATTTTTTAAATATAGTCATTGAAAATAGACTAAAAATAAAGGCAACAGTGATTGTTCCAAGTTGCATTGGGAAACAAAATTACAATGTATGTCACTTACCCGTACCATTCCTCAATATCTTGAACCTGAACAGAGTATTTGGGTCTTTCATGTGCAACAGAAATAATAAAGGGTGCCCTAAGAGGTGTGTGTGTGTAAGAAATAAACCTATTTTACTATTTTCTCCTTTGAATTTCATGAGCTGATGACTGGTTTAAATTATTTGGGGATTAAAAACAATATTTTTACTCCACAGAAATGACAACTTTTGAGTGGTGACCCAGCAGAAACCAGCTATTCAACTGTGAGCCAAACATCCTATCAAACCTGCGGGAGGAGAATGACCAAAATATGACCTAGATCAACCTACACACTTCTGTTTTCCATGATCTTACTGCAGAGAACCATATATTCAATGGTTAATATTTCCCATTTCTGCACACAACCTAACCTGAGTTTAGGTCTGTTTAGGCAGCATTGTTAACTGAGAGGGTGGTGAAGAGCTGCTTCTATATTTAGTACATTAAATTCAATGGCTCCCACACTAATATGTGTGGTGAGAAAATTGAGTCCTTTATTTGACTTCTAAAGGTAATATGGTCTCTACTTCAAATCATAAATTGTAATAAGTAGGCATTTCTAGAACTAACATTTTCAATGAACAGGCCTGTAATGTCATAACACTGCAGGTAACAGGCAAAGGCTACGTGTCTTCCCAACTGGCTGTATTTTCAGTGGTAACTAACACTTAATTTTGATTATTTGCACCATATTTTGGGTAAAAACATGAAATGAATAGCTTATAATTGCAGACGTTTTTAGAATACCATACATTTGGTGAAAATGTGGTGAAGGAATTGCTTTGTGTATTCGTAACCCAAAGCATATGTTACTGGAATGGGATGTATTATTTCAAAAATGTCCTTAGCTCTTGCTTTGATGATTAGATTTTATGCCTGGGTAATTACACTTTAGAATCATGATGAATTATAAATAAGATATATAATGGATTAGAGGCAATGGCTTGTGGAGAACACCTCAGGTACCTTATTATGAGAGATAGGTCTTTATCCCCATAATCTCTCCACTAAGATATTACTGTAATTATTGTCTGTAAATGGGAGCTTAAGTGAAATTTACGAGAAATAGGTGAAGCCATAAATACAGGTGGTAGTTTGTATGTGGTCCCAGTTTTTTCTTGATTTTCTTCATTTCTCACTTGCTTCATTTGTGCTAACTTATATTTTCATGTAAAGTTAGAAAGTTACTAAGATTAGTGGGAAAGCATGTTTTAGAATATACTATCTAAAAAGCCTACTGATCACAATAAAGAGAGTTTTTAACATTAAAAACATGGAATAGAAAGTAGACAACATTAAAATAATTTACTGCTCCACTAACATTTTTGTTTAATAAGTGAAGAGTAGTATTATTTTAAATAAATGCAGAAAAATATATAGCTGTAGTAACTTTCTCTTCAAGATAGTTAGAGGTCAACCTTGACTACTTACTGAATATCATCTACACCAAAATACTATTGCAAAATCAGAGAATTTTGGAACTTCAAAAGCCAATCTCCTATTTTTTATATAATTTATGTATAATTTTTTATACATAAAAAAGGCCTATAGCGATTAAGAAATTGACCATATAGTAGTAAACAGTATAGCCAAATTATATAGTAGTAAACAGTATAGCCAAACACTCCTTAGGATAAGAAAAAAAAATCACCTGTTGTCTAGAAAAATCTTAAGCGCTTTCTGTCTTCTACTTTTAAATTTTTCATGCTCATTGGAAAGATAGCATATTTAAAAAAATTTTTATTGTTTAAAGTATTACATAAGTTTCCTTTTTCCCCCATTGACCTCTCCCCGGCTGCCCCCACCCCTCCAGCACATGCCCTCACCCCACTTCTGTCTGTGTCCATTAGTTATGCTCATATGCATGCATACAAATCCTTTGGTTGACCTCTTACCCCCTCACCCCCTGTCTTCCCTCACAGGTTGGACTGTTTGATGCTTCTATGACTCTGGTTCTATTTTTGTTCATCAGTTTATGTTGTTCATTATATTCCACAAAGGAGTGAGATCATGTGATACTTGGAAAGATAGCATTTTTATATGTGCCACACTCACTGTCATTTTTCACATATACACTATGTGTATTTGGGTGGATTGTGTATCTATTACTTACTGGTGTGTGAACAAATGTATATATGTGTATGTAGAAGATCCAATTTAAGAACGAGATGGGTTATTTGATGTTATTAGACCAAATGAACACATTCAAACAATTACTGCCCGTCAGAGCAGTCACAAGCAAAGCTATAACATCATTCCAAGGATGTTTCACAAGGAATTTGAAGTTATTCTTAGGAAATTGCCCTCTGAAAAACCTGGAGTTTAAATAATGGTTACTAAGTTGAATGACACTTCAATTTACAATGGGGTTTTTAACACGTATGTCTTCATTTAAATACATCCTCATGGTGACTGTATAGGTAAACAAACTGAGATGCAGAAACAGTGCCCCTAGGAGGATTCAGCAAAACCAACCCACATTTCTTATCATTACCCCATGCCACCTCTCCAGAGATTTATACTCATCATTTTTAAGTTGTACATCAGTTTTGACCTGGTGGCATCACATGCCTCATGTACCAAATTTCATATAAAACTTCTCAGATCTTATTTACAAAAGATGCATACAATTATTTATGAATAAATTAATACATGGATCTGTAACTACTTATTCCATTAATAACAATATTCACCTAATGCAGTTTTAGCATCTCTAACTGTTTAGAGGAACTGTCACGAAAATAAATCAGATGTAAAAATAGGCCTTATGAAAACATTACTTCCTGACTGCTTCATATTTTTACGGATCTTTCAATTTTTTAAATATTTTCCTTCCAATGTGATCCCTACTAATAGGTAACAACAGCATCATCCTCTTTACTGTGTCTCACACTGTGAGTGGAAAATCAAATAAAATAGGGTAAGAATATGCATGAAAGTAAAACTGATTGCAGCAGAGGTAGCTCGGAGAGTAGTTAAGAGAGTTGGGCTTGCCCTGCCGGCATTGCTCAGTGGTTGAGAGTTGACCTATGAGCCAGGAGGTCATGGTTAGATTCCTGGTCAGGGCACATGCACAGGTTGCAGGTTTGATCCCCAGTGGGGGGCGTGCAGGAGGCAGCCGATCAATGATTCTCTCCATCATTGATGTTCCTATCTCTCTCCCCCTCTACCTTCATCTCTGAAATCAATAAAAATTTATTTTAAAAAAGAGAGAGTTGGGCTTAAACAGGTAAGTAAGAGCCAGCTTACCTCACAGGACAAACCAGAATAGCCTGGAGGACAATCACATCTTTCGATCAAGTGAGCTGGAGGAGTCAGTGCTGTTACAGGTCCTTGTTCAGCTACCTCCATTGAGATTTCCGAAATCCTGGACACAGCAAGCAGATGCTTATATCACCAGACAGCAAGTTAAGATCACCTAGCAAACAGCCAACCCTACGAGAAGTGTCCTCTCAAATTTTTGCCAATAACCTTAAGCTCATTCTATTGTTTTGAAGCTGCCTACATTTTAGAAACTTATGTGCCACACCTTATTCCTGCATCTATGCTTCCTCAAAGGTTGAGATTGCATATTAGCAAAATATTCACATAAATCATAAGGAATTTCATAAATTAGATGTCTGATGTCCTGTTGAGAAGTTATTATAAAGATTTCCCCTCCACTTTTTAAAATGAGAGTGGCTTCAGATAGGCATGGCTAATTAATTAGACATTTACATTCTTTCAGACAGACAACCCATGGTCATTCCCTGTAAGAATATCTCCCATAGTCACTAGCGAAATTGCTTTTAATTTACAACTGGCACTGATTTCTTCCTCTTGAGTGTCTGAATATCCTTTCTTAAACTTTAGAAAACAATGATTCAGCATAATAGAATAATATTGATCTTTTTCTGATGATAAAATATTTTCAAATTAGTATTTTGTTAGCTTTATTAAATGAGTCCTTCAAGCAACTTAACTTTCTGCTCCCTATTAGTGGAAAGGTCCTTATAATTGAAAAAAAAAAAAGATTCACAATGAAAACACTGATGTCCCTTTTAGTAATTTGAAATTATGCATTAAAATAAATGCAGTTCATAAACTCAGACTATTTTCATGACTAAGTGATAACATGAAGTGTTCTGCAAAGAAACGTCTAAATGAGACAATGAATAGTTTTGCTTGCATAAAAGGCACCTTTGATAGTTTAAGGAGCTTGAATCATAAACTTTACAACAGGCATAGGTAGGTTTTATTGACACTAAATTATGAATGCACATTTTGACTTCGCTGGCATTGTAACCTGCATTTTGAAGATCAGACAGCTTTTGTGCAACACACATTCAGTTAACATTCTGATTTCCTTCTCCTCTTCTTACAGGACGCATAGCAGCTGTGACCTGTAAACAAACCACTCCCCTCCCAGGAGAAAGGCTCCACCTTTATGGGCCTCTGGATTCGCTGAGGGAGGAGAAGGCAACTTGTTTGTGGACATGTCATCCCCCTGGAAATCTCGTGATGTTTATAACCTGTGGATTTACTAGAACAGTCTTTCCTTCTCTTGCACATGCTTGAACACAGCAGACTAGTGAGTATTTAAAAACCAAGTGGAACTTGAATGGTGTCAACAACAGATATTTCTACAATACATTGTGGTTTTTTTCCTTCCCAGGAGATGAGAGAGCAACTGCTTTCCCTGAATTATGGATTTGGCCAAACTCAAGCTTTTATCCAAATGAATACTGAAATGCAAAGTTGTTATGTCCTTCAAATAAATGTAAGAGAAGACAAAAGCAAAGAGGGAAAAAAATAGCCTTGACAATATGTACAAAATCTGAATCTCATAACCACATGTATAAATAACTCAAGTGCTCCACTTCTGAGACTACTTAACTCTGTAACTGGATAAAGCTGCAGGGCTCTGTCTTAACTACTTTGGGGGAAGATTCAAGCACATTTTTGAACTTTGTCACAATTCCACTGTCTTACGACAACAAGTGCTGCTCCACAGATGTGTGTGTCCTTATTGTTGCTAGCCGATGACTCTAGTTTTTATTGAGCCTAGAAGAAAAGTGAAGTCTTTTACTTATTCTAAAGTTTCAAAAACGGTCTCCTAAGCCAGAGGATATTATTGTGAGGGATGTGAAAAAAGGTAATGAGGGGAAGAGACTTATGAGGAAAAAAGGCAACCTCACAGTAAAGGAAGATGGCATCTGGGGGAGAGGCAAGGAAAGTAAAATGAAAAATTCAGGACAACATTGTTCCTATCATTTCCACTAGCAAACGTTCTGTGCACTAGCAAACTCTTCTACTGCAGCCCAGCACAATTTGCAGAATAATGTTTGCACACTCAACACTGTCTTCCAAGCGCATGAAAGAAAGGGATTTTTGGGTTATATGATTAGTACAGTGTGAACATCTGAAATAATGGTATTTTTATATTCATTGGTTTGCCAATGAGAGGTTTCATAATTTTTTTGTTTTGTTTTGTTTCCCTGGACTGGTCTACAGATTTCTTATACAAGATAATTTTCAAATATCTATTGATTCCATAGTCTCACAGGGCATAAGAGAAAATGAAGTGCCAGAGAACTGGAAATTCGTATATGAAGTCAACTCAACTTTCTGCCTCCATAGTGTGAAACTTAATTACCTCGGTGTGGTTCTTCATTTTATCTTATTGGATAACTTGCTCCTTCGACTCAAGGAACATGACTGTGTGTGCTCATGATGTTGAAGTCTCATGGCATCTCCATCATTTGTCTGCTCTTTATTACATAATTTTTAAATGTATTCCTTGCTATTAATTCCTTTTTCCGTGGTTTGTGAACATGCTTACTTCTCTTTCCAAGTAAACAACCATCTCTTGAACGTTGATATTATTTCATTTCTCCCTTTTACAATTATGTTTATGGAAACATTAGTCTACACTCACTATATTAGGTTCAATGTGTTCCATTTATTCCTCAAAACTTTGAGACTTAAAACCCCACTAAAACTGGTATAAAGCATGTCACCAGTATGATCCTAAGTGTTATCATCAGCAAGCCTCATTTTCATTAACCTGTTAGGATCATATGAAAATATTATAGCCCCTTATAGTATTCCTATCCTTTGGCTTCCTTCATTTATTCTTGCTCTTCTATTCAATGTGATTCCCAATCCTTTCACATCATGATGCACAGGGAAAATGACAATATCGTATGGTACACTGGGGTGAGATGAGAATACTCAGGGGTCAAGGAGTTAGGACCAACTTGTCTCTGTCTGGTGACCCAGAGGGTTTAACGAGGTTATTTTCTCAGCAATCATGCAGCCTATTTATAGCACGACAATTAATTATCTCTACCCTAAAGGACATCTCTTGAATTTCTGACTGGCACTTAAAACAACGTGTCAAAGGTCAATTCAACATTTTCCCCCTTAAACATGCTTTTCAATCTATTTTCCTTTTGGGGGGAATAGCAGTAACTTCCACCAGGTGACCTAAAAGCCTTTTTTAACTTTGTCTTCTGTCACGACACTCCCAAAACAAATGCTTTTAAATCTTTCTTGTCTGATGTCTTACTTATCTTCCCTGTAGACTCTAGAATAAGAAATTAACTTGGGTCCTTTCTAGTACAGTTTACCTGCTTTGTCTAATCACATTTCCATAGGTAGCCTTGATAAGAATATAGTGAATGTCATATAGTACATCTAAGAAGTCTTCACGGGTCACGGTTCTACTGACTCGAGGATCATCACCATAATATTTCCATTCTCTCTGTTAACAAGAAAATAAACCACCGATGAAACTGATTGTAAAACCACTGACATCCTTGCACCAAACAACTAATACCCTTACCTCTGTCATTTCAATTTCATGCCTTGTCAGCTGGCCAATGAGAGGAGCGGCCGTATGCCTGACGATAATTCTAGCATGCGATGGAGTCCCACCTCGGATGATAACTTGAGGCTTATAGGTAGAGACACCTGTCTCTTCTCGAGCCTCAAAATAGATGGCATATTTGAGTTTTCCACCATAGGCCATCAGCTGACAAAATCAAATGAGGAGCGATGAGTTAGATAAATGTCCAAATGGAGTGATTCCAAAAACATGTTTTCCTTTGTTCTTGTGTGACTTCAAAGTTCTTGTCCTTACCTTCTTTCCTTCAAATTGTTCTGGCAGTTTCCAATAAAAAGGCTCCAAACGGAGATCCTGGCTCACCAGATCCATGCGGGCCACAATCTCTGGATCTTGAAAAGCGATGCCTTTGGTGGTTGTGTGCTGCAGTGCCTCATCCACCAGGGGCAGAATGGTCTGCTCGGGCTCCAGGGACACCTGCAAGGGGTCAGACCACAGCAGGAGGCTGAGCTCAAGTCTTCGGGGCACTCCTTTAAAACCAAGTTACGGACTGCATGTCTATCTGCAGGGCCATCCCCGCGCTGATGAGCTGTCTTCACAAGAAACTGAACTAGCGCCTAGTGAGCAAGCAGGGCAAGGGAATACATCTTTCTGACTTGTTTGCACAGGGAAAACCACGTGTCTGAAAATCGGAGCCTTTTACATGAAAAGGTAGGAAAGGTAAAAGGAACGTGTAAGAAAAAATGTACATGCTTCCATGCTAAAAATCCATGATTCTCTAAGGCTGGTTGGAATAAATGTGCCAGCCTGGTGTTCATTTGTGTTGCACTAGCAGATCAAATTCATGCTCTGGTGCCCTGACTCTTCAGCATGCAGCTTCTTCCCATCCCAAACATGTTTCCCTTATAATGTTTCCCTTTTCCACTTGGCATCCATTTCTGTATCAATGATAAATGAACTATTTTTAAGGACTATTTAAAAAGGCATTTATATCAACCCCCTAATGGCACATGGCCCCTTCAGCATTTCTAGATGTGCGCAGGGGAAAAGCTTGCTTAAATGTTTTGCCATTTCCTCCTCGCCCTCAGCGGCTGGCTAAAAGACGCCAGCAGGGCTAACATTATACCATTTCATGGCTCAGCAGGTCCTTACTCACCCACGCACGGATCAGGCCTTTCGCTTCAGAGCACTGAGTAGTGGCTCCGAAGCAATAGCAGCTGCTGCAGCCAAGTGGGTTCTTGGCATCAAGTCCGAATGTGCCGGGCCGGCACCTGTCACAGTGGACACCTTCCACGTTCACCTGGTGAAAGATGAGAGCTCCTCAGTGTTCTTAACGGTGAAGTTATGAGAGAATTAAACTTGAGAATGAATAACAGGGGCACACTTTTAAAAAATTAAACAAAAAGACCACCAAGTATTAGACTCCCAGCTCAAGTGGTACATGTAGTTAGTCTCGTTAAGGGATGAAACTGTGGGTCTAAAAATGCTTAATTTATGCATAAGTACATAATCAAGGATATTGTATATTGTTCTTTAAAATCTAAGCAGCACGTTTTCTACTATCCTGCTGTTAACGATATGAAAGAGTCATGAGAATTTCAAAAGCAAAATAAAACATCAATTCCTAAACAGTGGTGTGATGCAAAAAAAATAGATGCAAAACCAGGATGTTAAAATGTAGATTTATATAATATTATATAATGTATACATACTCGTATAATGGATATTAAATATAATGTGTAGTCACAATTATATGTAATAAGGCAGCATTGTACTTTGGGTTTTGTTCAGGGCCCTCAATGGCAGAGGCTGCTCTTTTCTGAAATTCTCAAGATTATTTTAACACTTACTCCCTGGACTTCATCCTCTTGCTTCTCTGTCCTCCCTGTAATGACTTTTTTCTTGAAAAGATATCTATGACCCAGTCTTAGCATTTACCCTGAAATTGATTTTTCAGATATATCTGAGAGGGAAATAAAATCTCTCTCATCCTTTTTAATTGGCTGTTTTTCTACACCATTTAACAATATTAATGAGGGCTGAAATTTCCACATTGTCACTGTTTGTAATGTCAGTGTTTATATGTGATGAAAATTTTACGGAACCTCACAGCAGTAAATATTTTTTCCAGTGTACACTGGTTGCAGATTAATTTGGGGAGTAATGGTTTTTTTATAAGCCTTATTATTTAGCTGTGATTTTTCTCTGATGATGCTTAAGAGAGCTGTATTTTTCTCTCCTCTAGATTATTGTTATTTAAGCAAAGTGGACATGTACAGAATAGTTTACTATTGAAAATATGTTCCATCTACCAACTAGAAAAAAGTAAGTCTTTGGTTAAATATAAGTTCTTAAAAAACCGTGTTTATCTATATGCCAATGGAAATTTACAAACAAAAACATTGTGTCTATCAATGAGTTTTGTTTTTTCTGTTTGTTTAGCTCAATGAAGCAGGATAATGAACACTGACTAAAGTTAATACTATTGCTCTATGAAAATAAACTTGAGGCCAGTTCTCCGTAATGCAGCGGTTCTCAACCTGTGGGTCGCGACCCCTTTGGGGGTCGAACAACCCTTTCACAGGGGTCGCCTAAGACCATCGGAAAACACATATATAATTACATATTGTTTTTGTGATTAGTCACTATGCTTTAATTATGTTCAATTTGTAACAATGAAATTGGGGGTCACCACAACATGAGGAACTGTATTAAAGGGTCGCCGCATTAGGAAGGTCGCGGCCTTAATGTATTGTGGCAGCACTTACCTTACAAGTGCACTGCCCAGTCTGATCCATACAGGCGCATCTTTTAGCCTCTGAATCACAGGTCGCATCATCAGTCCCGGGCAGGAAGCAGTTACAGGGGTCGCAGTGAGGGTAGTTCCAGTAACCTCTACTGCACTCTGTACATTTTGCACCAGAGAACTTTGGATGACAGTTGCACTGGCCTGTGTTTATATTGCATTGGAAATCCAAGGATCCCACCGTGCTACAGTTACACGCCTACGGAGGAGATAAAAACAGCAACCGCTAACACCGTTTCCTGGGAAATATCTTAAAATTTTAATCCTAATGTTTCTATGCTCCCATTAAACACATTTTAATCATAGGTCTATGATATGCCTTTGTACTGTTCTAGTTTAGTCGCTTGGGAAACATCAGTGAACATAACACTAAAATTGCTTCCTGCATTTACTAAAATATATGAGTGTCCAGAAACCATGATGCTATTGAATAAGAATGGAAATGTACTTTCTCTGCCTTTCTGTGGCAAGGGAGAATTAAGTATGGGTTTTCTTCAAACTCTTTTTGTTTCAAAAGACGGGACTTTAGACAAAGTCATTTTACTTTATCATCTAGTTTTTATAGCATTTAAGTTGTACAGAGACATACAGTATAGTTTAAAGGAGGGAGACAAGTAAATATATAAATAGAACACAATGGAATACCATTGTAGAATAGGGGAGATGCAGAATGCTATGTGAACATATAAGGAGCACCAAACTTGATGTAGGGAAGCCAGGGAGAATTTAGAGAAGTGATATTGAGGGTGTTGTTTTTGCCATTTTGTTTTTCAGACAAGCCTGATTTGAGATGCTTTGCTGGTAACTTTTTTCATTCATTCATATATAAATATGACTTTCTCTTTATTTATGGAATTTAAAATTTTGCTAAAATTTTTTAAAGTTTGAGGTTGTTTTAATTAATTCACTGGAACATGGTGAGTTACTTTAGTTTGGGAACAAATTGTTTTTTGATTTAGTGCTATTTCTTCAAATTTGTTTTTGAATTTTATTTCTGTTCTAATTTACCAGTTTTGTTCTTCAGGATCACTTATAATTCCTAAAATATACCACTTTTGTCTATCAATCAACTCTATAACACCTTCATGTCTTCAGTAGTTACCTTCTTATTTGCCTCTCAAATTTATTCTCTATTTTATACCTCCCAATTTACACAGTGAAAATTCTATTGTATGTATATACCACCAGTGTTTATTTTAGTTACACAATTTATTGCATGCTTAGCACTTTCCAATAATTTATTTTTAAAAAAATATATTTTTATTTATTTCAGAGAGGAAGGGAGACAGAGAGAGAGAGAGAAACATCAATGATGAGAGAGAAACCTGACCGGGAATTGAACCATGACCTCCTGGCTCATGGGTCAACATTCAACCACTGAGCCATGCCAGTCAGGCTCCAATATAATTTCTTTATTTTATCTCTTCTTTGACTTCTGCTCATCCATGTGTCTTTTTTTCTTCTATTCTTTTAAATCTTGCGGCTTTTGATTTACAAAGCTCATATCTCTTTGTAATAAAAGTGCCAAGTGTATTTCTAAAATGTCATTTAGGATCTTGGAATAAATAAATCATTTTCAGAGATCAGCTGTGCCAATGATCAATCTACTGTCTCTGAGCTTTAAATTCACTCTTCCCTGCCCTGTTTGTGATACTGTAGTTAGAACCTGTACACATTTTTCCATGGACAGGTTGCAGAATGTTAAGCTTCATCAACAAAGGGCACTGGAGGGACTCAATAAAACCACAGTGGTGGGAAGACACTTGTGTCCTGGGTTCTGTCTTCATTACTCTCATCATTATCATTATTTTATTATTTAGCATTGAGAGCCCAAGAAGTTCAGAATGATTCCAGCTGGGCCCTCAAAACCACTCTCTCCAATAGGCAGCTATCTGAGTAGCTTGGTTTGCACATAGCTCTGTCCATGACAGGCTGTTTCTAAGTAGCTCCAGCATGCCCATGGCCTTCAACAGTGGTGGGCAGCTTCCATAGACTAGCGTTTACCCACAAACTCTGTCGACTGGTTTGTTGATATTATTGTTTGTCTTACCACAGGCAGGCTGTGTGATCCTGTGGTAGCCACCCTCTCTTTAAACATTTCTGAACCTCAGCCTGGCTGGGGTCGAGGAGAGGGAACTGTGTGACCTCTCCTAGCCCTTGATTCCTTTATGGTCCGCCCTTCAAAAGCCTAGAAATAGTAGCTGCTCTTTTATATCTGATACTTCAGGATCCCTTATATCTCTCTTTTATCCTTTTTCAGTAACTACCTTTTACCAGTTAACAAGTCTTTATATTCTACTTTCCCTGCTTAAATAACTGGTGTGCTTTCTTTCTCCCAAGTGGGTTCTTACTTGGGATCCAAGTGGGTACCACCTCTTTCTGTATCACAGTGTTTATACTTTGTTGATCACCTGACTCTTTTTGGAGCTGTACTATTCTTCTTCTCAGATGTACAGCTCTATGGCAGACTCATATGCCTAGCAACTTGCCAAATTTCCAGATCTAATTCTGGCTGGATCTCACTTTGTATTTCTCACACGTTCATTGCTCAGCTTAATTCTCATATCCACCACTACTGGGGATATTACTGCTTCTGCTCCTGCCAACAGCAGTTTACTTATGGGACTACTCTTTCTAGAATGTGATGTACAATCACCAGCTTCCCATCTATCATCTCTTTCCTGTCCAAATGTTCTGTTGAAATATCTTCCCAGATTCTGATGTTAAAATAATTGCCAGGCCTTATTTTGGGTGTCTTTATGATGAAGTATTTCTTTATGTCTTCATTGCTGTCCAGTAAAAAGGGCTGCATAAGAGTTATTACTAAAAGTTATTTTAAACCCCAAATGTAATATTCAATTACAAACATGTATATAGTTTCTAAAGCATAGAATAACCCACTGTCATCCCTCTAAATAACTCATCCTGATAGAACAAGAGTAGAATGAGATTTCAAAATAAGGATGATTGGCTTATTCACATAAATATTTTTTTCATTGACTCAAACAAAATAGGCTATAATCAGAAATAGAAAATTATAATATGAATGGAAACTATAATCATGCAGTGCATTTAAAAAAATGTCTGATGAGACATCCTTATCATTTAACTAAAATATAAAATGCTACCAAATATTCACATAATTCTTAAAGACTAATTGGCAGTACAAACAAACATTGGGAACTTTCTGAATCAGAAAGTACATCCAGGAAGTCATAGTAAAGACAAATGAGACCATTAACCATATGTTTACATAGCACTATAACCGATATCAAACTTAAATCATAATTAGATGTAATGTTTCTTTGGCAAGAGAGGATTTATGCATGACTTCCCTGCTAGCAAGAGATGGCAGGCTTTGTATTCTACTCCAATAAAAGCTCAAATGATGTGTGTGCTCACACCTCAGCACTGAGAAATTATCCATGATACAAAGAAAGGAAAGCTATAAATCTCAAATCACTGCAGATTTGGAGTATAGTAATCCAAGTATTTAAAATAGAACATATGCTCATAAATATTTGTGAGGGCTCTATGAATTTTTTGTAATTGATCATCATGATGAGGTGTGTATTCAGAAATTTATATTTTTAATAATGGTTCAAGGTAATCAAAACACTTCAAACCACATAATGTTTATTCAATAATCACTATATAATGGTATCAAACCTACAACTGCGTTTATTTATTTATTTATTTAAAATATATTTTTATTGATTTCAGAGAGGAAGGGAGAGGGAGAGAGAGATAGAAACATCAATGATGTGAGGGAATTATCCATTGTCTGCCTCCTGCATGTCCTCCACTGGGGATCAAACCCACAACCTAGGCTTGTGCCCTTGACTGGAACTGAACCTGGGACCCCTCAGTCTGCAGGCCGATGCTCTTTCCACCGAGACAAACTGGCTAGGGCCCTACAACTACTTTTAAAAAAATTACCTTGGTCTATATTTTACCCTGATTTATATACTAAACATTAGGTATCAGCTTCAATTTCAGGAATTTCATTAGAGTTTGGACTCATCATTGGATTTTGTGGCTGGAATGGAACCCTCATAAGTTTCATATGGCTTATTCATGAGTCCAGGGATGGGGCAGATGCTTGGATTCAAAGTGAAAATGCAAACAGTCATAGAATTTTGTAGCATTGTTCATAGTCATCTAAAATTTTGGAACTCTGGAGGAATTTTTGTTTACAAATATGTAGCTCTATGAATTTACAAACTGGAGCTCCTTCCACCCTCATGCTGAATATATGTCTCTCAATGTGAGTTTGGTCATGAAACTTTCTTAGGTCCAGCCATGGAAAAAAAACGAGGATTTTTCTAGGCTAAAGGTTGATAATATGACTCTCCAGAATCTTCTCAATTATTTTCTGGAAACTGAAACCTAGTCCTAATTTGAGGGTAATTCATATATATTTTTGGCAAATTCCTTTAATTAGTTCCCAATTTCCTTGTACTTTGCAGGTATATTTCATTGTGTGTAAGTGTTAGGCTCTAGCTGTTTCCATTTTATTACAGATTTTTTTTTTGTTCTTTCCCCCTCCTTTTTGGTAGGTATCATAGATGAGGGTGCATAAATGTGTACTTACTTCATTATCTTTCCCACAACTAAAATGTTAGATACTGATCAATAGCTGCAATCACGCCATAATGATAGTTCCACATTGTTTTGCAATATAATATTGGATTTTGAAATGCCCAACTATAGAATTCTACCAACATGAACAAATCTTTTAAAAAAACATTTTCAGATGAAATAAATCAATTCACTCACCTTACAACCAGAGATAATGCTGTGGCCCCAGGTATTAGGTACACATTGAGAACACTGATCTCCAATGGTGTTGGGAGGGCAAATGCATCGACCGGTCTTTGGGTCACAATTATTACCCAGATGAGAACAGTCGCAAGCTTCACAGATGAAAGGGGAAACAAAAAGTAAACATTTGATACTAAATGTTCATTTTATATTGTGATCTGTGTTGTTTTATTTTCTATACTATGGTTAAGGATTCTTACAAGTGAAAACTTAACTCCTTCATTTTTTATATCATAGTATAGTGTACTTCACAGAGGAGTTGTTCAACACATATATTATAATTCACTTAATAATTTCAAAAGGTAAAGCATTTTTAACCTTTCAAATAAGCTTAAGGAAAGAAAGAATTGGTGTATCAGATTCCATGTTAACTCTGTTACCTCATATCTAGATATTATAAAGGTCTGAATTTCATTTCTATAATTAAGTTCATAATTAATTTTCTACACTGTAGAGATTAACAATTCCTTCCTATTGATGACTCTGATTTGTAGTTAAAACCTGTAAGCTTAATAGGCTTCCTAAATTCAGTATAGCCTAACATACATCAGGACATTGCAGTTTTGCAAATATTTAAAAATAGTTAAATTACAGAACTGTATATTTATATAAAGATGCTTTTGAGTCTTATTTACCAACTGCCTTATTTCTTTTCAATAGATTTTGAATTTTCCATGCTATGATATAATATATGAAGAGTATAAATTCAACCCTACCCATACACTATCTCAAAGAATGCAAAAATAATATTTGATATCTTCACAGCCATCCAAGACAAGGACTGTATGCCATTTATTACCTATAGTTTACCTAGGTACTGATAATACTTTGGTTCAGTGTTTCATATTAAAGAGGAGAAAGCAAGAGAATAAAAAACAAATACTCGAATTAAAATAGAAGACCAATATTATAAGAAACCTTTTAATTGGTTATATGATGATTAAATCTTTTAAACAAAATACATTTGGGATATTTGATTAAGCTCGCATTTTAAGGGATCATAATTATCATTGCTCACAGCATTTCATACCAGCTGTGAAAAATGTTTAGCACAATACTTGGCATAGGGTAAACACTAAATAAATGTTAGCTATTGTTTTTGTTGTTATTAATATTGCTGCTAATTTTCAGCCAAAGGATTTAGTTTACATGTACCATTGATTAAGAAGAAAAACAGTGCATACTGTGTTTAAATTAATGTACTAAAAAGTGTCTTGGGATGGTTTAAATCATTACCTACAAATAGAAATTCTCTAAGTAGTTCTTCAATGGGATCATAATACTGACTAAATAGGAAAACTTGAGTAATTAACTACTTTTTTCTAGTTAAAATAGGGTGTTTACTACATTAATCATACTAATAAAGAAATACCGTTCATAACAATAATAGTAAACACTTACATAGACCTTATATGCCAGGAATTTCTCGAAATATTTTATAACCATTAATTCCACTAATTCTTACAAAAACCCAGCAAGGTATATACTATTATTTTCTTTATTTAATAGATGAATTTTGTGGAGGGACAGGGAAACCAGGTCATTTGGTTAAGTCACATAACTTGTTATTTGTGTAGCCAATAAACAAATCTAAGCTCTTTAGAGCAAAGCATGCTTGTTCTCTGTTCTGTTTTTCTGGGTTAAATGCTACTAAGTCTGAAGTTCTAAAATGTTACCACTATTTCAAAATTTTTAAAATGTTCTTGCTCTCATTTATAATTTCTGGTAGTGGATATATTTGAATATATAGTGCCATTTCATTAACTCCTATTGAGTAAAACTAGAGAGATTTAAATAACAGAGTATATTTTAAAATGCAGCTTTAGTATTTTAGTGTATTCAGATATTGACATAGAGATCACACGTAGACTCTTAGAGGGTCTACAATGATAACATTTAAAATAATTTATAATGGTTTAATTTACTATCACAACTGTATATCAAAGGTATTTGAGAATATCTAAAAGGAACTGGTTTTTAAAATAATTCCCTATATCATTTCTGGCACTTCTTACATAAATTCACTACAGGAGTCCATAATAAAGTCTTAAAATCGTACCACGTATTTATCATGATGCTGAGGATATAGGAATATCGTCAATATTGAATCAGTGAGTTTAGTAAGCAAAGGTTAATTGGCTGGAATAAGGGTTAATTCCAAATTAGTGACACATAAATCAATGCCAAGGTTAAGTCTTTACTTTCAATTATTTTGTGCTATTTCCTACTTTCTATATCATGTTTGTCAGAAGGCTGTGGCTAGATATATGAGAATACTGCTTGAGGAAATCATGGTCAGAAACCCCCACCTGCACTTTCCCATGAACTAACGAATATCTAGAGCCAATCTGTTTCTTTCTCGGAATATCACAGTTTTTAAGGCACCTGAAAGTAGAAGCAAACATAATTTTTTTTTTGTAGCAGAAAAATATATTAACTCCCCTAATGCTTGTACCAATTTTGCAACAGGAAAAGGAAAAGTTGAGCTGTATTAGCTTGGGGGTAGAATTTAAACTAAGACAACATTGGCACCAGAAAAATTGAACATTTGACTTTCGAGCTGCAGTAGCCTTTGAGTGACTGGCTGAATGGAGGTCACACTCAGGGAGAGAGAGACACAGCGGAATTGGGATCTGCTGATGGAGTTATATTGAGTATTTGCAAGCACAGTTTTGCATAATGCAATGTTTCAAATTGCAGTGTATTTCTTTTGATAATTTATTTAAAATAAATAGATGTTTCTTATTAGGTTAGATATTTTATATCATATATTTGTTGTCCTTTAATTTCTGGAAACCCTGACGAACAAACTGTTACAGAGCCAAGACCCAGAGAATGAATGTGCCCTGCTGAGTCTTCAGTAACAGACCTGTGCACCCTCCTTCTTGGAAGTTGAAATAGCCATGGGCACAGTGGTCGCATTTCTTCCCTGTCACTCCAGGCTGGCACCAGCATTGGCCGCTCTCTTCACAGTCGAATGATTTAGACCCAAAGGAGTTACAGTTGCAGGGAACACATCCTCTTGGCGACTGTAGGCCAAAGGTTTCGGGCTGGCATAGGAAAGGAAAGAGAAACGTTAAATTTAAATCGATTCATTCACTATAGAACAAGACCCACAGCACTAAAAGATCAGGCAGGAGAAAAAAGGAGCCTAAGGGTTATGAAAGTTTCTTCACTGATGTTAGGACAACTGAGTTGTCATTCAATCTAATGGAAACTTTTTGTAATATCCAAAGATAAAAGTTCAGTTACTTTGAAATTTCATCCAGATCAAGGCAGAATTAGGGCATTATTATCCAGTCTGATATATTTTCACTCACTTTTCCCTGTACTTCCCAAGATTCTAACGGCACTGTAGAAATAAGCTAAGGTTGGTACTTTTATTTTAATTAAAAATTTTATTTGCTTAAATCCTCATAATCTGCACTGATTACTTTCAGATCTTATGAACTCCTTCTACTTGATAATGCTTTAAATATTGTTACTCACAGCCTAAAATTAAAATATCCTCGAATATTTTATCTACCATATTTCATATATCCATAAATACTTCTAATCACCACTATAGGGCTCATATCATAAATATAATTTTCAGGTTTTGCCTACACTGACAAAATAATTGGTTTGACAAACATCTAGTTCTTGGGTTTCATCTTAACAATAGAAATTGATTTATAAAAACAGACATCAAAGATTAGGTAAATGAAGAAAAACTTTTATACTCTGAGAGTTATCTATATGCACATCCCTTATCTACTTATAACAAGTAAGTTTCTATGGTTAAGTTTTCATTGCTAGCTTTGGCTGACTTTTTTGAAATACATGCCAACAGATCTAGAGGGACTATAAGAAAATGCTGATGGATTAAAAATTACGCCTACTAGAAAAATGAGAAGCACATATCTTATTTAAAGTATGTCAGGGTTGTCTTTTTAAATATAAAATATGTCACATTATTATAATATTTTAACCTCAGTCATTACTTCTTTGTAAAAAAATAATTCCCATTTTGGAAAATTAGACTTAATAGTTACTTCCTGGTAAAAATAAATCTTGCTACTTACAGTGAGCCACTCAAAGAGAAATGTAAGCTGCATTAAATATTTTTGCCATTATTGTTAACAGTATTAAAAATAAGTCCTAGAAAATAAAATCACACTAAAATTATTCTTTCAAAATGACTATAGGTAAGAATAGGTTTGTATTTAAAATATAAAATAGGTTGAATGAGTTTGAAAAATAATTTTATTTATATTTACTGCTGACTTTATTTTTACTTCTAGTTCTAATTCAGACTTCACTACATGATTAAAGAAGGAAGTGTGTATCAGTTCTAAAAATGACCTAACACATGCTATTGAAATTCAATTATAGAAAGAAAACTTAAAACATATAATATTTTTATCCATAAAAATACTTCAGTGTAAGATTCTAGATACTTGACCTAGAGAAAGACTTAGAAATTGGGAAAAGGGTTAAAGTTCAAGCATGCCCATTAAAATATTATTTATCATAGTGATTAACTGTAGAAGCACTTCATGTTCAATGTTAGAGAAAATTTGAATATATTAAATTATGGTACATTCATGCTATAAAATGATATGCAGTCATTAAAATCCTGTTTTGAAACAGTTTTAATGACATGAATATGCTTAGTATATAGCATTAAGTAAAATTTCAAAAAGCAGAATACAAAATTATATATACACTGTGATTCTAATTACATACCTAAAACGATATACCTACCACTCAGATATACACAAATGGAAACATAAATACATAAAAAAAACTAAAACAATATAGTAAAATAGTTTTTAAAAATATCTGAATTATAGAAGTAGTATATTTGCATTTGTTTTTATTTTCTAAATGTTCTTCACTTAGAAATCTGAATTTTAAATATAGTACTTTATACTCATCTTTATTTCCTAAATATTTCTTTACTTAGCATACTTACATACACACACACACACACACATATATATATATATACACATGTATACACATATATTTAATGGAAAATTAATAAAATATTAAATAAACTTATAAATAATAGTTATCATTAAAAATTTCCAAAGTTGATCGATCATGTAAAGAAATTTACAAGAAGAAATGTCTCTACCATATTTTTCTAGTGTTTAAATTATGCAGTTTTAAAGGCTGAGTTATACCAAAATAAATACCGCTCACTTTCAGTAATATAATTTTAACAAGTTTGCTGTTCAAAAATGTATTTCAGAGACTAGGGAAAACCCCTGATGTAAACAAATTTAAGGAGTAAACATCCCTAGTCAGTGATGGAAATTAATGAGGTGAAACAAGGTGGGAGAGAGTGCCAGTCAGTTTCACTGGGAAGTTTGTTGCGCTCCCATAAATTATTCTTACTTGGTATAATAATAACAACTAGAACTTATATATTGTGCTTACAGTATGCCAAGCACTGTTCTAAAGTCCTCTAGAAATAGCAATTCATTTAATCTTCAAGATAATCTTGTGAGGTAAATATTATCACCTTTTTACAGGGTAGTGAAACCCAGGCACAGAAAAGTCAAGTAATTTGCCTAAGGTCACCAGCTCACCAGTGGAGCAGTCAGGATTCCAATTAGCCAGCCTGCCTTCAGAGCTGGTGCCCCTAGCTCACACATACTTGCCACAGAGAACAGACACCGCTTTATACAGCTGTGCTGTGAGATTTGTAGGAAAAGGACATGAACGAGGGTTGAATTTCTGCTAAGTTTATATACTGGAGACATTTTGATCAGTTAGTGCTCCTTTCTTTTACTTTATGCATGCATTTTTTTAAAAAAAATTTAAGAACATTATCTCTTTTAAAGAGTTTTTTCATTTAATATCAATAGTATTAACAATATCTAACATTTATAAAGAATTCTCCATAGGTGTCCGTCCTTTATGCACTGTTCTCATGACTCCCCTGAAACAGGCATGGGGGTGCCTGGGCAGAGCTTCCTGCAAGAGAGCCTGCCATGAGGAGTGTCCCTGAGGGGCAGCCTGCAGCTTCCACAGGAGGGGCTCAAAGCAGGTCTCGCTTCTTCTAGTCAATAACTGATGACTTTCTGTGCAAACCAGGATTCCCCTAAGGAGCAAATCTTGCTTCGGCATTCCCATTGGCTTGGCCGAGAATTGGGGATTTGGGCAGAATGCACCGAATGAGGCTTTTCTACCCATTCTTTCCTTCCCTCTCTCCTTTCACACAGTCAGACCTGCACTGCAGCAGAAGGCTCCCTGCATACTATACTCCCTCCCCTGTCATCCTTCATGGGCATTGTTTGCAGTAAGTCTCTTTGTGCTTGCCTCTTGGAAAACCCAAACAGACTCAAACCCTGAAGTAGGTCCTACTAGAGATGAAGAAGCCGAATTATGGAAGATTGAAGGAACTGTTTTATTGCTAGGAAGTGGTGAAGCTGAGATTTGATCTGAGGCAGTCTGAAATGAGAACTCGTTTTCTTAAAATGTCAATAGGAGCCACCCCTTTGCTTCCTTACTTTGTAGTACATTCTCACTTTCTTCTATCCCCTACCCTCGCCGTCCCCTGCTGCTCTGCAGATTGGCTGCGGGCCTAGCTTTCCCTCCTCCCTTCCTCCCAACGTTTGTTTTGTTTTGCCTTATGAGAAGGGGTTCCATCTTTTGTATCAGAGAATACGCTTCCATACTTGGTGTATGTTGTGCATTTACAATGTGTTTCTTGTGTTTGTTGTATCCTAGAGCAAAATTATGGTGTGGACATGCAATCAAGTTGTTCATTACGCTGAAATTGGCAGGTCAATGAGCTGAATTTTCTTGGGCAAGTTCCTTTCTTTGCTAGATTTCTCTTTATTTGTTCATTCATAGAAAGGAGTTTGCTCCAAATGATACCCAAGGACCTTTCCACTTCTAAGATGAAAGGTTCCCACACATATATTTTTCTCTGTTTTCTGCACATTCATGGTTAATCAAAACTTTATTAACCTATGAACTTGAATATACTTTTGGAAACATGATAGCTGTTTTTAAAAGGCAAGTCATCGATCAGGAATTGTCTAGTTTTTGCATTTGCAACTTGCACACTTAGCAACCATTTTTTTGTAAAATGGCATCAGGGATTGTCAGCCGCAGCACACGGAACACAACATGCCACGCCAGAGCCATGCAGCACCGCTGGGATTACCCGAGCCGCGGGCCAGTAGGCTCCCCGAGGGCAGCCTCTGGAGCTGCTGGGACCCCATCTCTGCGGAGACCCCAGCACCGGTTGCGTTCTTCGTGGATGCTCCTTCTGTCGATGCACCTGCCTGCCCAGGTTGCACTGTTTCCCTACGAAGCCTGATTTACAGACACATTTTCCTGTCATATCACACTGCGGTGACAGAGAGCCAATGGGACTGCAGTCACATAACACACAGAATCGTTTCTCAGGGTCCCACCACATATTGGACTTTAAAAGCCAAAAGAAAAAGAAAAACAAACAACAGTAAGAGCATACAATATTATTCAGGAGATGGAAACAGGTGACATTTTCAAGCTTCCTACAGAAAGGTCAGTTTGATGACATCTGAGAAGTGCCTGCTTCTATTTAACAGTTGTCAGCACCAAAAATGCATATTTACGTGAGAGGTGGTGCAAACTCGCTTGCTCTCACAGAGGGATCTCAAGGTCTTGCCATACTGAAGGTGGGGCAATGGGCTCAGAACTGAGAGCAGGAGATTTTTATTATTGTTTCACTTTAGCCAAAGGCGTATCTAAAAACTACCTCTATTCACTTCTCTACTGAAAACATTTAAGTAAAGTGCTCATCGGAACTGACATCTAAATGATGGAACTAGAACAAGGAGTTTGCTAAAAGCAAAGGGTATGATACATTTTATTCTGCCAACAAGGTAAAGGCAAAGGAAAGATATTTTTGTCTCCGTAGACTGGAGAGTAAATTTCTATTATCTGATTCAGAAACATCTGAAGTGTAGTAAATATTACACAAAACCAAGGCAATACAAGTTGAAGGTCAAACGCTAGTGTACAGCAAATTTTTTTCTATTTTGAGAAACCATTTCAGTGATCCCAGTAATTTCACATGTAGAATTAGATAATCCCAATCCTTTCTTTTAATATACTAAGATGTGTATCGTCGAGAGCTAATGAGCCTTTTCAAGGAGGAAGTAAGCTCCTATCCTTACCTTACATTCATCACACCGCCGGCCCTGCACATTAGGTCTGCATTCACACTGTCCTGTCTGAGTGTGGCAAACCTCAGAGAAGGAGCCATTGGCATTACAGTGACAAGCTGTAAAGAAAAGGGAGATCAGTGGCAGGGAAAAACGTTCTAATAGTCTTAATAGGCTTATTGAATAATGATATCCCCAAGATAGTAATACTGACAACTAACTTTTTAGAATGGAATGTTTTCTGACTTGCTAGGTCAGGGGTGGAGGGTGTCCAGCCTGAGGGCCACGTAAGGCCCACAAAAATCATTTGACTTGGCTATGCCAAGGCATTAGGGGTGAGTTAATTAAATGTTACCGAATACAGCAGGCCAATTTTTAAGTTGATAATTTTGTATGGCCCACGAATTATGTTATAAATATCCATATGGCCCTTGGCAGAAAAAAGGTTCCCCACCTCTGTGCTAGATGACCTGTTAGGCTTTATGTCATTTGATCCTTACAACTCTACAAACTGTAGGATCAATTTGTATAAAGCCTGGCACAGTCATTATTATTCCAATGTTGAGAATGAAGACATTGAAATTCAAAGAAGTCACAACTTGTCCAAGGCCACGGTTGGTAGGTGATATAGCTGAGTCCTGACTCCAGGTGAATGTTATTTCCCATCACTTCTTCAGCTCTTTCACTTCTTTATAGATGCATTGGCGTAACATTTAAAATATTGTAATCCCCATTTTAAGTAATGCATATTAACTATAGAGCTAAAATATTTTTTGAGAAATTATCAAAATTAATAGCACCCATGGTATAATATTAATGCCACTATTAATCAAGCAACATTGCTTTTTTAAATTTAATAATTATTTACTATGTGCCTGTTTTTTGTTAAGCTCAAAACACGAGTTTGAGGGGAAATTTTATATATATATAAAATATATATACACATACACATACATACCTTTAAGATTAGAAAGGATGTAAGATAAAAACATTGTTTCACATGTACTACGAATGTACCATTACAATTTTCAAGAAGAACTTTTACTTTACAACTTACATACTATCTCCGAAGATAGAAAATATATTTGTTTTAAGTAATTATTTGTCATTTCTATGTTATGAAGTTGTCTGATATCATCCTGAGCCATAGATCAATCTAAAAAGTATATGGTCTTTTCACAAATGCAACCGTAATTATTGGCTCACTCTGTACTCTATGAGTATATTTTCAATGGTATATGCAATTGCATTGATACCAGCATAAAAAATATATATAAGGGGGAGATGATATGGGAATTTAGATTAGTCATAGATGGTTTTGTAAAGTTTTATACAATATTTCATGTTTCTAGATACCTTGATCTGAGCACAACTTATAAATACATTATAAATAGCTACTCCATCAGCGTATGTTATTATTCTGTTCATCTGGCTCCAGATTCTACTTAGTTTTATTGCTTTTCTAAAAACTGTCTGATTTTTCTTCCAGTAGTTTGGCCTTCAGTGTCTGCCAACTTGATAGCAATTGAGTGGGTGTTGAGGGCCCAGCCCCATCTGCAGCCAGTCACTTTCCCTGGGACATGGTCCAAGGACAGTCTATATTTGGGGTATGAGAAAAGGCTGAAAAAAATATTTTATTTAACTATCCATTTCATTTGGACACTAGAATTATTGTATAAACTTTTAATTTCTTTATGCATGTTTCTTATGCATATTGTACAAAAATGTTTTTAAAATCTTAAATAATTAAGAATTTAGAAGCCACTTTTATTTTTAGAGTGGGAGTATAAGATTATATTTACCATAAATTAAAGTCATTCTGCAAATAATGAAAGCAATGTACAATTTTTAAGTGGCATTTTTAAAGAAATGTATGACACAAACACTATAGATAAATTTGAAAAGCAAAATATATTTCTTTGTAGTGGTGTACTTTTCATGAAGCAATTTAGAGGCAAGTAAATAATGCTTTATCGTGAATTTTATTCTCTTGAGGGTTTACCACCTATGCAGAGAAAAGCTATTATATCTGTGAAAAATTATCCCCAAAATAGATAATAAATTAGCTTCTTATAGTTTTAATCTTAATGACATGACAAGAAGCATCAAAAACCCTAATCATGTCTATTTCTCATGGCAAGTAATATAAAAATTGGTGATGATTCACAAATGTTTTCATAACATATTCTTGTATGTGTTCTTAAGGTTTTAAGCCACCGACCCCCGATTTACCACAATAAAATGAGTGAAAGAATCTCCTCAAAATTTTTGGAGGGGTTTATTGGAAAATAGAAAAAGAGGTCATTAAATGATTAATACAGCCCTAAAATGAACACCCCACAGAACTCACTACCACCACAGCACTACTACAGAAGGAGCTACCACGTGTGAGCATGCCAGATCCCAGGCAGTTCAATGGATACTTTCTGTGGGGCAGATCCTTTAGTCCCCATAGAAAGTTGTGACCTTTTATGTAAACGATGAAACTGAGTCTCAGTGAGGTGAAATGTCTTGCCCAAGATCACACAACTAGAAAGTGCAGATCCTAGATGATGTGTTTGAATGGACGAATTTCTTAAAAGCTCCTGATGATTTTGCAAAGATGCCATAAACCCACAGTGTTTAAAAGCCCTCTAGAGCTGTTGGAAAACCTGCTTTAAAAATCATTAATTGACAGATGAAACTAATAGATGTCATTGTCCCAGAGTGATTTGGTTTTGATTCAACAAATGGTCATTTTCAAGTGACAAAAAACCGACACTCACCTTACAAATCTATGAGGAGAAAGACACGACTCTTATTGAAATGGGTGTTTACAGCCTAGATAATAACTGACTAGATTTCCAGTGGTTTCTATATTTTTGCAGTTCCTGGGAGCCACTGAATGATTGGAAGAGTCCCTTCTTACATAATGCAACTGGCAGAATTAAACTGTTGGGCTGATATTTGTTCTGCTTGAGGATTCTGACAACAGATGAAGCTGATGATGGCAGTGCAAACCACTCAAGGACTAATATGGACTAACATTCCATTTCACTCTCCACAAGACCTCCCTTGCGTTTATATTAGCACTAATATAAAGCAATGGCAAATTCTCTGCAACACTATAACACAACTAAGAAGGGAAAGATGAGGGAGGGATATACTGACCATTATGAATGAGGCCCTACAATAGCTACTTTTGTGGAAGGATAACAGATAGCATTCTATGAATAGTCCTAAGTTGAAGGTTAATCATTTAACAATTACAAATGACAGTGTGCAAAAATATTGGCAGAATTTTACAACTATGATAAAATGTGAGAATGTAAAGTTCACATATGAAAGGAATACAGACTCACACCTACTGATAGATACTAATTCAATAATGTGGGCAGATAAATTTATTTCAAGAAAATAATTAGATCTGAGATAAATCAATAAAGGCTAAATAGGTCCAACCTATTTTTCAAAATGTTCTTTTCTGCTATGGACATACATTATTTTAGAATATTTGTTCCACATGTAAACGGAAATATGTGCATCATTTGAAAAACAATGGCACTGCAACAATGCATTAATTTTCCAGTGATTTACTCTATTGGTAAGAAAATATTTTAGGATATGCAAACTCTGTGTATAGGTTGTACATCTATCATAGATGTATTACACATAATTTCCTACTCTCCAATCTCACTCAAGAACTCATCAGCTACTCTGAGGTGCAATGCATCAATTCTGTCAGGGGCATCAATAGTTCAGACTTACGCTGACAGTTCCTTGCATCAACTGCGTCTCCAAAATATCCATCAGCACAGAGCTCACAGTACCGGCCTGTTGTACCTGGCTTACATATCAGACAGGCGCCAGACAAGCTGTCACAGCTGCCAGGGATGGAGAAGTCAAGGTTGTCATTGCATTGGCATGGCTGACATGATCCTCCAACTACAGAAGGTTGTCCAAAATAGCCTTCTGCACACCTAAGGCAAAAGAATTCATCAGTGAGTATTTGGGAGGAATTAGTGAAACCCATCAGGGTAATACTTACATATTTTTCACACTCTCCCTCTCTCAGGATACATTTTCTTTTTAAGTGTTCCTTTTCTCAAATGCAAGATGATTAAAAGTGTTTTTCCACAACTGTAGTGTAGATACAAGATGAAATCCTGCCAGCCCCACTAGTAATTAGGTTTCAGCAAGAAAAAAAAAAATCTTGTTACTGGCACTAAAGACGAGACCAAAGCATAATAAGAAATCTGCTCCTGGCATATTTCTTAGAGGAATCCACGTCCATGTTGGAAAGCCTTTGCAGTACAACACATTATATCTATCTACTCCAATTGGTTGTTTCCAGTACAAATATGTAAGGTTCACATTTTTTTGGTTTTTGTTGCAGCAGGAGCTTGTTATGAGAAAACAGGCTCACAAGGAAATTCAGTAGTGAGAATTCCAAAATTTATTAAATGGAAAATTATAACTCAAAAGGTTCTCTTTATTATTTGGGTGGAAGTTATGGATATCTTTATATTAACAATAGGTTTGTATGTGTTTGCATATCCAAACAGAGGCAGATTTTCATTGAAGAGTCTTTACTGAGAAGTACATATGCCTGTATACCATGTTAACATGCTGAAAGATGATGCATAACTGCCACAACTCATATTAGCAAACTCTATTTTTTTTAAAAAAGGACTAATCACTATTTTAGATATTATTGGTAAAACAAGTTTATTTATGTGGCATGGCAGAGATTTTAAAAATTATAGTATAAAATTATCCTTTTCCCCTATGTTATATTAAAAATGCTACTTCATGCTACAGATGCACAAATACATCTTTATAAGAAGCACCTATTTATATTCTGCTCTGTCTTCTCTTTCAATTATATTTGCTCATGCTTCCTATTAAGCCACACTTGCCAAAAGAGAAGCAAAACAGTGTATCTGAAATATTACAGTCAGGCTAGCTCTGTTATCTGCACTGTGTTAGCAACATAAAATGTCTTTTTCAACAAAGTAAAAAATTGAAGGGGAACAAAAACCAGGTGGGGGAATATAATTACTATAGTACACTACAATTATGCTCATCTACTCACAGATGTGTAAGTCATTGTGTAGAGAAATGCTCTCTACCAGTCGAAGAAGAAATGGTTTAAATCCAGTACATCATATGAGGATACTTTAATAACATCACAAGTATGGTGCAAAGTCATTAATTCAGTCCAAGTTTTCTAGAACATATATAGATGCCATAATAGTCTTGCAGAATTAACCTTTTATCATAATTTTTAAAATGCTGTTAATTTTAAAAATTATATTCATAAAATATTTTATGAATTATGAAAGTCACTGCATAAATATTGCTTGGAAAAACATTGCCACCAACAAATATAATTGCTTATTAATTGTTTTTTGTAAAATGTGAACTAATGTTTGAGTGCTTAACATTCCCCCACAATGCCTTCAGGGTGGTATTTGAGAAACATAATAGGAAAATCCTTTTGAATTTTAACCCAATTCTTCTTGCCTTACTTGATATTCAGAGCTTATGATCATGCCCAAATGTATCTCAATTTGTTTATCATTAAGAGAGTGACTTTGCTTCTTTAGAATAACGATATACAATGATCATTATCACAGTCAACAAAAACCCATTATTTTCAGTTCACTTTCCTCAAAATGACTTACAGTCCTCAGGAGAGATGGTGTTCTATAACAAGATCTGGAAATTTTTTTCAACACAGATACCAATTAATAAGTCTACAATTCTCTCACAATAATAAAAAAAACACACACCTCAGTCCATGAGAAAATTAGAGTAACTGAAGAAGCATCAAACTTTTTTTTTATTGTAGAACATATAAGAAAACTTACTGATTATACATGATAGATAACCTATATGTCACTTTATTGAAAGTGTGCATTCAGGTTTTATTACTGATGGATATGTATGTGGGTTTCTATACATAGAATAGTATTCTGAGATACTTGTAAAAATGTTTCAATAGAATTAAAAAGTGATTCTAGGGTCAGTGAAAACAATACTGCTTACCATATAACTTTTATTAATAATAACAGTGCTGTATAGTCTGATCAACTAGGACTCATCTAATAAAAATTGATATAAATCACAGTCCATTGGACCTTTCCAAATTCTCAGAATTTCACCCTACCAACATTACTTGTAATTTAAAATCTGAAGTCCTCTCATTTTCATATGCAAGACAGAATGAGGATGTTTTTAAACAAAGAGCTTATTGGATTTCTTGCTAGAGAGGAACACCTTGACATAACAAAGTCACTGTTCCCTTCCATATTTGCTAACTTTCTCAAATCAAATTGCAGTATTTTAGAAAGAGACACTTTAAATATAAATGATACTCCAGATAACATATGCAGGTAATATAATGACTTAGAAGCAACATAGAGGAAGAGAGACCAAGATAGAAAGATGAGATAGAGACAGAGATGGAGATGGAGATGAAGATTAGAGATAGAGATAGAAATGAGATGAGAGATAGAGATAGAGATAGCGATAGAGATAGAAAGACTGGCAGAAGTGGAGAGAGATAACAGTAAGAAGAAGAAAGCAACACTGGTGAGACTGTTATCCCACTCTACTCCATCATTTCTTCAACAACTTTTGGCTAAAATTGTGGCATATGTTTCCATTATCTATGAACTGAAAAGAATGCTTTGATCTCCCTAAGCAAATTAGACAATCTCTTGCTTCTCCACCTCCTGCCCTTCCTCAAACATCTACTGTGCACTGTTACATAATCTATAATAAAAGGGTAATATGCTAATTAGACTGGACATCATTCCGTACGTCCTTCCTGACAAAGCCGGGGCCGGAGGGAAACCAGCCCAGGTCCCGGGTGCCTGCAGGTGGCCTGGGGGATGCCAGCCAGGTTCCCAGGTGCCTTCCGGGTGCCTACCAGCAGCCGGAGGAGGGAAGCCCGGGTCCCAGGTGCCAGAGGGAAGTTGGTTTCAGTAGCTGGGGGAAGGAAGACCTACTCTTGCATGAATTTTCATGCATCAGGCCTCTAGTACTAATATAAATAAGGCACAGTCTTTGTACTGCAGTCCAGGAAGAAGAAAGACATACTTAAAAATGTAGCATTGAAAGTCTAGAGATAAGCAAATACAGTTTTGCAAGCATAGAAAAGGGCAACCAACCAATATTATGATTAATTAAGGACCCTTTCAGGAAGATAGAGCTGAATTTTAAGAGTTGAACAGGCAAAGGGAACAGAATTGGCTAAGGCACAGAGGAGCGTGGCTGCAATATAAATGGCTGTGCAATATTTCTGTAGTTTACCTGCTTACATGGTGCCTTTCTACAAATTAGTAAAAAAGGGTTTTCTCTGGGCATATGCAAAAAAGGGAAGAAATAATGGGCACAGAAAGAAGGGGGCACATTGGATTTGATCCCCTAACCTGTCCATTGGCTGAGTCCTTTTGTGCAGTGTACAAGTGTACAAACTGTGAAGCCACATAAGCAGCCCTTTGAAACCTCACATGGAGTCACAGTTTTGCTAATAGTCCTACCAAGTAAGTATAAGTGTCCCTCTTTTCTTATTTCTGCAACTTCTTTCTCAAGGGCATCCGGGACTCAGGGGCTCAAGCTGACTGAAACAGGAGTAGAATCTCACCAGCACAGTGATCAGATGACAGTTAGCCTTGATTCAGACTCAGGCATTTCTGAAGCGGAGAACAGCTAACTGGAATTTGGGACTTAAAATTTAAAAAACAAGAAAGAACTTCTTTGACATTGAATATGAATCATGTGGATAAATTGTCCGTGAATTTTCAAAACATGAAGCAATTAGATTCAAATAACTTCTGCATTCTTAATAGCAAGTGTGAAATTAATCTTAAATTTGACCTCTCTCTTCACTTAGTGAGGAGTTGTTAAAAGTTGGCCAGGTAGGGAGGGGACAGGGTTTAAAGGGTCCATGTATCTCATTAATTTCTCTTGATGCTACAACATTCATCCCTTTTTGCCTTGCTTTTCAACTTTTCTTCTCTTGTCCAGATGATAAAAGACTAGAATCTTAGCAAATTGCCATGATAAATACCTCTTCCCTGACTTTCTTCTCATTTAAAACATTCCCCAGAAGAAAGCAGTGGTATATATATTAATCTTCACCCGAGGATATTTTTTACATTGATTTTTAGAGAGAGAGGGAAGGAGGGAGGAGGCTGGGTAGAGAGAGACATCAACATGAGAGAGACACATTGATTGATTGGTTACCTCCCACAGGCGCCCCTAATGGGACCAGGGATGGAACCTGCAACTGAGGTACATGCCCATGACTAGGAACTGAACCCACGACTCTTGGGCCCCAGACTGATGCTCTAACCATGAGTCAAACCGGCCAGGGCAAAGCAGTGATATCTTAAACTATGGGTGCTTTGGCCTCAAGCAAGTTTCCTAAAACTCTAACTAGAGTTTGACATGTAACAGAATCCCAATGAATATGTTGGCATATCTTGTTTTGCTATCCTCCTTTCCATGAGTTTTCTTCATTCTCTCAATTCAAGCAGCAAGGTCATCTTGTGCTACATGACAGAGTGAAGGGATCCAATAGTCAAGAAAGCAGGGCAGGTAGGAATCTTCTGGACTCCAGGCTCTGAAAGTTGCAATTTTTATGAATGTGGCACCTCCTCCTGCAATTCATCCCCAAAGAGAAAATGAGATGGAGATGGAAAGGCAGATGGAGAAGTAGCGATGAGAGCAGAGGTGCTGGTGAGTCCCAGTGGAATGAAAGCAGCAGAATGAGTCCTGTGCCCCCCTGAGTGGTGTGAAAAGATGCATAGAGATGTTAGACCTGAAGAGAAAGGTGATCAAGAGGACATGGAAAAGGAAGAGGTCAGCAGAAACACACTCAGGTGAGTTACTCAGAGTTGCTTGACCTCTCCATACGTTTATTGCATAAAATATGCACATAATCGCACACGTGCAAGCATGCTCACACACTCAAGCACTCAGCCTTTTGGCATTAAGTAAGCTTGTTAGGGCTTGGATTCAAGCCTGGAAGTGGAGAGGAGAGGGGGAAAAACTCATTTTTTTTTTAAAAAAAAAAATTGAGATCTAATTGACACAGAACATTGTGTAACTTTAAAGCTCTCACAGCTCCCGCCTATGGCTAATTAAGTATTAGAATAGAAAATAAATTGAGATAAAGAATGTAAAGTTATAATTCCTGTCCACCTGAGCATTCTTGCAATATGATAAAAGCAGGAACTGGATGGTCACTTAAGACTAAAATGTTGAGTTCAACAAATTGAACAGATTTCCTCACTCCAGACATGTCAGAACTTTTAACATGTTAATAAGTATTTCCCGAGCTTACGTGATCACAGAATTCTATTCCTAGAACCTCTATGATTTAGGAACACTGCTTTGGTTTTCCAGGGCTGATATTATGTAGATGATGTGCATAACCTGATTGCAGCAATCACTTACAGAATAGTTTTAATGACAAGTTTTTTTTTATTATCTCCTCCTTTCCCTAACTCTTACTCCCCTCCCTTCCACTGAAGCCTACATATCTCAGAAAATGTTTCTCCTAAACATTTTTGGACCCAACTAAGGGACTTTCTGGCTTATATAAATTCAGAGAAATGATAAACCCTGAACATTCTTGGAAAACCCTAATCCAAATTCTTGCTAGAAAATCGTAACATCCCATCCTCTATATAATAATAATTTAAGATAATTTTTCACTGAAAAACTTGAATTGGAGATAGACATGCCATTTGATAAGTTGCATATGTGTTTCCATCTTTAATCAGATTAATAAAGATTTCAGATAGGAAATCATGCTTTTTGTCAAGAATTTCTCTCCTTGGTGATTTTTATTTTTATTTATTTATTTTTAAATATATTTTATTGATTTTTCACAGAGAGGAAGGGAGAGGGATAGAGAGTCAGAAACATCGATGAGAGAGAAACATCGATCAGCTGCCTCCTGCACACTCCCCACTGGGGATGTGCCCACAACCAAGGTACATGCCCCTGACTATAATCGAACCCGGGACCCTTCAGTCCGCAGGCCGACGCTCTATCCACTGAGCCAAACCGGTTAGGGCACCTTGGTGATTTTTATTATTCAGATTGGAATTCTCTCCAGAATCCATTCGACCGCTCTCACCAAAGTTAAAGCTGTGAGTTGCTTGAAGGCAAGGATTGTACAAAGTATCTGTTTATATGCTCTGTCCAGCCCTGTGCCTAGCATATGGTAGCTGCTAAACAAATGTTTATTAAACAAAATGTAATATTTTAAATTATAGATGGTTCAGAATCTAGTATCTAACATAGAACATGAAGCAAAGCAACACCAGAGACTACGCTCACCTGTGTAGGTGGATTTAATGGCTTTGTATGACAGAGCAGCTGTCATTTTCCAGTTGCTAAGATAATAATAATAAAGGTTGCCTGTCATCAGCTGGAGTGTGTGTGTGTATGGCGGGGGGGGGGGGGGGGGGGGGGCGGGCATCAGGCATTTGATGTAAATCTGTCTTGGAAATGGTATGTTCTGCTATTATCATAAGTGATATACACATGTCCTCTTATTTTAAACACAATTAAAGACCTTCAGTTTCTCGATGGCAAATAAATCCTTCTTGCTTCAGTTCTGTTATTCCATTACTAATTTACAGACGCTGCCACAGTCACAAATAGTACTTGTTGCTGCTAGGAACTGTCATTGGCACTTTGCCCGTGGACTGCTAGCTGCCAGCTAAATGCTCTCTGGGAGAATGGCCCCTGCTTCGTCTATGCACTCTGGTTGAAACAGGGGTGATGGCTGGCCGGAGGACAGGAGAAGACAGGCAGAGAGAGCCCTCTGTGGTGTTTGCTTCCGTGATGATGGTGAAAGCAGGTCACGTCCTCTGCCTCCCATCCTAACCCCGCCCCCCCGTGATGACAGCAAAGGAGGCTATTTTCAGTGCTAAAACCAGAGAGGTGTTGTGTTTGTCAATGGCATCAAGGGCGAATTTTGTACCATTTTCATACTGAAACTGAAATCCAGAGAACCTTTTCCTTACAAAGACTTCAGGAGGGAAAATAATTACACAAATTACATAAAACAGTATCTATGGCTCCACGGCAAAGCAGCCTAGTAAAACCAACAGGAATTACAATGCTGACTTCGAAGTACTCAGAAGAGGATATAAATCATGATAACAAATTACATTTTATTTGTTTTCAAATTATATTTAAGGTAAATTATGAACTACTTGCTAAACTATGAACTACACATTTAAGCCACAATTTAAGGACAAAATGCTCATTAGAAAGCTAAAAAGAAATGGTGGCAAGGTAGACAGTAAGATAAATCTTAAAGTGCATGACTTTCCACTTGAGCAATACTTTCTTGAAAGATTGTAGGTTAATGCTTAACCTTTAAGATTAGAACATTAATCAAACATTCTCTGAGTGGAGATTTACAGAGACATTTCTAGAGAATAAATAAACTATAAACACATAATGTATCTGTTGGACAAGTGTGGTGAGAAACTTTATTTCATTCCACTGAGTGTGGCGGCGGATAGTGCACAGGATGGTAATGCCTGTGGTTTTATGACTCCCCAGGCAGAAATAATTTTGAAAGACAGTGGTGCTCGCACTTACCTCTCGCAGCGTGGTCCTGCGTACCCGACAGGGCATTCATCACAGATCAATCCGAGACTTCGGTCTAAATGGCACGTCGGGCTAAAGCTATGTTGATGTTGTTGGGAAACAACAGGGACAAGGAAGAAGCACATACACAGAGTCATTAGCGGCATCTTTTCATTTCTCCTCCTCCGGTACTGCTGTGACAAAAGGGTACAGGCTGGACAATCTCGTCTTACAGACCGAGATTAGGGTCTGGCCAATCGAGGATGAAATGACACTGCTATTTCTGCAGACCTGAATATAACCCAATAGAGGGCAATATCCCAGTGACATGTTATTAACTGACTTTTGACTGTTCTGGGTCCGTAATCATCAGTAGCAAGTGGGACTGTACTGCTTCTTTCTAGGGATTCCCAGGCCTGGCAAAATACAGCCTCGCATTCTCTCTCTCCAGCCAAATCCTTCTGAAATTGAAGCCCCAGAAAAATGTTAAGAGATTTTGGAAAGCTCAGTATATGGTAGTGGGAGTGGTGGTGGGAGTGATGGTGGTAATGAGGTTACTACTTTCAGTACTGCTACCAAAGGTGTGTGAATGTGTGTGCGTGAACGTGTGTGCATGCCTCTGTGCATGCATGCATGTGTGTGCACATGTGTGCATACGTGTGTGAAGGTTGCTGCCCATATGTACTCATGGGCAGGCTGTTAACACAGAAGGAAGCCTCCGAAAAGCTTTCACAAGAGATCAAGTGTGCAATAATAAAACCAAAGGAACTAAAACAACATTTCCATTTCTCATCTCTGGCAGGTCCCAAAGTTTACCTCTCTTCTTGCACATATTTCCCATGTGGGTCTGAAGGAACAGAGTTGAACACCAAGTCTAAAACCAGCCAAGTAAATAACTGAATGTTAGCTTTAGCCTGCAACAATATGTTCAACTCTGGCCACACTTCTTTGCCTTGTGAGAGAAACCTCTCATGCATGAACCCTTACCCCAAAATTGACATGATGGCTCTCTGAAGAGCCATCAACCACTTCACATTCTGTAAATTCTGCTGCTCTACCATTTTAAAGGGAAATGCCCCCAATTAATCTTTCTCCCATTCTGTCTTCCCTAAATAGATTTATTTTCTATTATATATGACAGGATAATTCAGTAGAGGTTGCTTGATAGCCAACTGAATTAGAGAGAGAACAACAAATTAAACATTGCAAGGCCTGGTCTCATTCCGCTCCTGACACTCGCATGACTTCGGAATACTTTCTTCACTTGTGCAGATCAGATCACCGGTACTATTAGGAATATTCTTCTGGTTTAACTCACAGTAGCCCTCAAAGATTTAATAGTCCTAATTTTTTTATAGTAACAAGCTATCAGAACCAAGTAGTTTAATCATTTTAAACATTTCCACTCAGTGGAAAGTCTAAATGGATCTGTTGAGACACAGAGTGGGGTGGGGGTGGGGAGCTTGGTCTGTGATATCTTGAGTTTACAAATATTACCCAGTTAAAATATTCCATGTTAAGGGGTCTGGTGGCTGCCATTAACAGCAGAACCAAGACATGCCCGGCCTGAGCTCTGTGAGAGGAGAACCATCTTTCAGAGGCAGCCTGTGGCTTGCCACCGGTGACCCCAAGGGAGCTCAGGGTGGGTGAGTTTCTTGGCAGGAGTATGGCTGCACTGAAAAGAAAGGCACATGAAAAAGTGAAAAGAAACAGGATTTCCCTTCTTCACCCCGTGATTTGCTATTGTTTTCACACATAAAAGGAAGGACTGGATTTTGACAAATCTGAAAAATGTGTGTATGCCTTCTTTTAAGATTGGCATTCTATAACTATCTCCTCATCTTTGGAAAAGGTTTCCCACCCATGTGGGACTACAGTGATTGAAGGAAAAACACACCAATTATTTTTTAAAATCCTAAATCTGCTTATCGTAAGTCATGTTAAAGGTGCTTGACAAGGCTTCTGACACTTTAAAACTATTTATAAAATACATTTCAAATTTCTAATATACTCATACATTGCTTAGAGCTGACAGAAGTAAAGTAAAATGCTGTCACCGACAAAAGTCAATACTTTTATTTCCCAGGAAAAATTTAAGCAATGACAATAATATATAAGATTGCATTAGCTCTTTACATTTTCAGAGTGATTTTTGCAAATAATTTTATTGCATTTTCCCCAAATTTTATGAGCTGCTTCGGGCAGACATACTTTTTCTTGCCCAAGGTCATAGCTAGGAGAATTTAGCATGGGATCCAGGGCTTCTGAATTCTAATCTGATGCTGTCTTCTCTCTTTATCCAATCAACATTAAACCTACTTATAAAAAATGTGTTTAAACTTTTAATCATATAAATACCTAACAGGATACATTTAAATAAAATGTCCTCATAAAATATAACTGCATTTGTGCTTCAATGTTCTTTAATCAACATAAACTGAGGGTTCACTCCCTGATCACTATAATTGAATATATAGTTATGAAGAAAATGGTATTCAATACCAAAAGTAAAATGAGAATGAAAATTAGACACGGAAAACAAAAAAAAAATGTCTATAAAATTTGGATTGGCAAATGCAACAAATTGACCTGAGTTTGGCCAAAATATGAAGCTAACTGTTCTGTGACTGAACAAGGGAACTGTAAGATCATTGTTGACTTCAAGTGCTTCCAAGATTATGTCTAGTTGGCCAGCTCTACACTGGCAGAGGAAGTGTTCTACTTCCTGAAGTATCTACTACCTGCCACAGAAGACACAAGAGACCAAAGAAGAGCAAACATTTCCCCAAATAAGTAGAGAAAGAGAAGCTAATTTTGGACTGATTTCCATGTGCATAGTGAAGATATGCACATGGAAATCATTTTTATTAATGGCTGAACATAGAATTTTATAGTTATAATGATATGTGTGTGTGTGTGTGTGTACTATGTATGAATTTACTCCAAAATAATTTAATTCTACCTACCAACAGATGTACAATAAGATAAAATGAATTGCCTGGATTACAGGCTTGATCCCCAGTAAGGGGCATGCAGGAAGCAGGTGATCAATGATTCTCTCTCATCATTGATGTTTCTATCTCTTCCCTCCGCTCCCCTTCCCTTCTGAAATCAATAAAAAACTTTTTTTTAAAGAAAAATGAATAAATAAGGTTAAAGACAAAAAAAATCCTGAAAAATCAAATCAAATCAAAGTATAAAATTTATTTTATAAGGTATGTTCATTTGGTAGTGGCAGATCAACATATGGCTTTGAGCTATCTCACAGCTATTGCAAAAGGGAACAAATTGCCTCTTGGGACTGGCATAACATTTCCATCATTAGGGTTAGACAATCAGGGCATGTTCTGTGTTTGTAGATACAAAAAGGAAGAATTCCTTTTAACTAATTGTAACCTGGAACACTTGGGTAGGGAAAGAGAAACCAATAGGGATTAGAAGCTGCAAAGGAATGAGAAGGAGCAGAGGCCTGAGAAGAGAATAAAATTGAAGGAAAGACTCATTTGCTTCATGATTTCGGTTTGGGCCACATGAATTTTTGACATTTCTTCATAAGTGTTTTCTTCTTTCAGTTCAGTGATCTCTGTTTTACATATTCATAGGAAAACCATTAAGCAAACACATATTTCTTTAATTATCTTCAAATACTATGAAATATGAATTAATGTCTGTAATTGGGTTTTGTAATTAGAATTGGGTTATTTTCTGTCTTTGGATATTATATTTCTCTAAACCTGGGTTTCTCATTCTGCAAAATGAGGTAATATGATCTACTTAATAAAGGCTTTTTTGATAAAAATGTAGGAAGGAAACTCTTGCAGTGGCACAGTAAATCATAGCTGTGATTTAATACTTTAAAATGTTTTGCCAAAGTAGATTGCTTTGTTTAAATGTGAAGGTATTTAGTCACCCGTTACATAATTAAACTTGCACTTTCTGAGAAAGGAGGCAGGTGTAAACACAAGAAAGGCACACAGGTCAACTTTTAGCTAATTACTATAGGAAAAGATATCCATGGTTACAAATAAACTCCAATATTTTACTAGCTTAGCACAAGAAAGGCTTATTTCAAGTTCATACTACATAGCTAATGCTTATCAATGGGGAACTCTGTTCCACAGATTCATTCAGATATCAAAGAATGGGCATTCCACCACTTTGCCATGCTGCCTCCTCAAGATGGACCCGCATTAGAGAAGAGCATGGACAACTCTTAACTGCACCTACATTTGCCAGAACTAGTTACTCAGCCACAACCTAGTTGCAAGAGAGGTTGGAAAAGGTGGAGAAGCCCTTTACCATATGATAAGCATTACTATCTCTATTATTTTCCCATTATTTAAAAAATAAACTTAAACTGTTTTCTATGAAAAAAATAAACTGCCCAAGTCCTTACATTTGAGTTAGCATAATGGTTGCCAAACCCCAGGGTCATTTTTTAAAAAAATATATTTTATTGATTTTTTACAGAGAAGAACGGAGAGGGATAGAGAGTTAGAAACATCGATGAGAGAGATCGATCAGCTGCCTCCTGCACGCCCCCCAGTGGGGATGTGCCTGCAACCAAGGTACATGCCCTTGACCGGATTCGAACCTGGGACCCTTCAGTCCACAGGAGGACGCTCTATCCACTGAGCCAAACTGGTTCGGCTCCCAGGGTCATTTTTACAATGAACATTTACAGTTTGTCTAACCTTAAATTCTATTGAACTTTTTTTCTTTGCTTCTCTTCCATGTCTCTGAAATTGTTTCTATTTCTATAGCCCCATTGGAAGAAGAACAGAGAGGTGAATATATGGGTTCTAATATTGCTTCTGCCACACGCAAGCTGTATGATCATGATCAAGTCATTTAATTTCTCAGGAGTCTAGTTTTCCCTTCTGGTTTATGGGATTAGTACGATAGATCATAATCACCCATATGGACATAAAACATGGTATAGGAAAGTACTCTAAATTATCTAACACACTCTAAAATTTCTAAAGGATGTTGTTGAATGTTTACTTAAATTTACCTTTTGCCTCAGCATAATATTAGAAAATAACATTTTCTATTAGAACTATTAATTTTAATAATAATTCAATATGGCCCTTGAGTGAATCCAAGAGTCAGCTCTAGAAGTGGTCCATTCTTTCAGGAAGATAAATTTTAGCATCCCTGATGCACACAAAGAAGTACATATTCATAATATTAGTAGGTAGAACTTATTGAGTGTCTGCCTTCTATCCAGCTTTGTGCCAAGAATGTCTCTAATTTTATCATGTAATTGATGAAAATCTATGATTATAATATCTATTCAAACACATCCCGGGAATTCAAGAACAAATAATAATGTGTGTTTTTATCATAAAATATTTAATCTATAAGCTATGTGATGTCAGAAATTAATATAAAACATTTGAAATATTTACAATTTTATTTGCTTCTCTAGAGATAAATTTCATGATCTAGTTACAATCTATAGCTATAATATATACATCACCAAGATGAGGTTAAGCAAAGAGCAGACACTATAACTAGTTGATGAAATATATATATATATATATATATATATATATATACACATAAATATACACTTATACTGGAGGCCTGGTCCATGACATTAGTGCACTGGGGGTGGGGTGTCCCTCAGCTCAGCCTGCGCCCTCTTGCAGTCCAGGACTCCTCTTCTGGCTGAGCGGCACTCCCCCTGTGGGAGAGCACTGACCACCAGGGGGCAGCTCCTGCATTGAGTGTCTGCCCCCTGGTGGTCAGTGCATGACATAGCGACCATTTGTCCCCCCCATTTGGTCGATTTGCATATTAGGGTTTTTTTTTATATAGGATATATAATTTAAATATTACATACTTATCTGTATTTATACATCAAAATAAGTATACCAATACTTATCTCTATCTCTCTACACATCTGTTTTATTTAGCAATGTTATGTAAGAAATTTAGATCCAAAATGCTTGTGATCTATAAGATTTATGATCAGAGTTTAAAAAGATAAGTCACCAAGGTAAAACCATCACTAAGCTTTAACTTGTAGATGAAGGTTGCAGCAATCTCTAGCTGATTTCTTTTTCTTCTTGATATATCATACAATCATATTCATATCAATATATCTATATTCAATATATTATGTTCAATTTAGTCTTCAGAGTTTAAAATAGCAGTAATGACTATTAAAAAACGTTTAAAAAGGAGACGTCCTCTAAGGTACTATGTCCCATTATTTAATGATTTTAAAAGAAAACTTAGGTTATTAGATTAAAATAAACTTTTTTCATTACATTTGTGCAGTAAACTATGTTAATTTTCCAAGTTGTTCTAAATTTAAAAGACTTTATAATATTGGATACAAACTTCCAGGATTTTATAAATAAGTGAATTCTCACTGTCCCCCAAAAGCTGGAATTTAAAATAGGTTACTACTCTATTCCTGATTCTACTTATAAGGATAAAAGTACGTACAGGTAACCATGTTGAAAAATGAAGAATCTTTAAATACTTGGTATAAACTGATATTGTTATTATTGAATTTTCTTAAAAAAATAAAAATCTGTATAATCATACAAAATTGGAATACACAGACTTGAGGAAATACACTCATTGGGCCCTGGGACCTCAATCCCTTTGACATTGATGAATGGTGTTCTAACGCTTGCTGACTTTCTCTTTCCTTTCACAAACACTTAGAACCCATTTTAAGGTAGAAGCATAGTAAACAGAAAAGGACGGGGTATGAATGTCAACAATTACACAAAGTTCTCTCCCTAATGGCCCCTCTGCATTTGTAGTCATGTTGGTCAGACTTGAGAATTAATCCATAAACTCTACATATTCAATTAGTTATGTAATTCTACAAATGTATTATGCTAGGATTCATATGGTACTATAAATGGCCAGCTCTGCTGGATTGACAGCTGTGCTAGTCCCTATGACTTCTGGCTGAGAAGATGTACAACACGAATCAGTGGAGAAAAGCAATCCCTCTGCTTTCTTCAGTGAAAGACAGTGTTGAACAATGGGTTTCGTCTATATTAAATGGTTCTGCAGAATTCATTCAGCCATAGTGAATGAATAGGTTCTCTATTGCGTGATATAATCATTCACAAATACACCAGAGAGCCAGGTTCATGTCAAATTATAGTCAACATAGGCCATACTAACCATTAATTGTGAAGGGATTTAATTTGTTCTCCTATATTCATTATTTTGCAGTAGCTTTCCTTCTGCCTTCTTCCTCTTCTATGACACCCTTTGTTGCTAAAGGTTCCTCAGTTTTGTGCCCACCCAGGCTCATGCTCCAAACTTTGGAAATGATTTAATCACTAATATACATTAACTCAATTTCCCATTTAATTACTTTTAATGTTATCACATAAAATGCATTGTATTTGTTAAAGAAGTCTGCAATGTAGGCTGTAGTGGAAGGAAAGCACATGGACTTCAAATTCCAACTCTAATATTTTATTTTAAAACATTTTAAATTGATGTTTTAGAGAGGGATACGCCGATTGGCTGTATCTCTCTTACATCCTGTATTGAACCCAGAAGCTTGGCATATGCCCTGCCCAAGAATCTACCCTATGACCTTCCAGTGCACAGGATGATGCTTCAACCAACTGAGCTACACTGTCCAGGGCTCAGCTCTGGTACTTTAGTATTTTATGACCCGAGCAAATTACTTGATAATAGTTAGTCCTTATTTTGGGCTCACCATGTCCAATGACTGATTTAAGTGCTTTGTGTATTTTAATTGATGTAATTCTCACAAAAACTCTGTGTGTATATATGTGTACGTGTGTGTATGTGTGCATGTGGGCATTTGTATATGTTTGTATAAAATATATCTGTTCTTTGGAGCTAGTTTCGAAATTCTGTTTGAATTCCATCTTTATATACTAAATCAACAAAACTATAGTTAAAGTATTCAAAATTCTGCAGAATAAACAGTGATAACTATAAATATTTTATATTTTAAACATATTACATTCCCGAGAAACTTATGCATATATTCATTATTTATGTGTGACAAGAGAAAGAGTACATTCCATATAAAAATTCACTTACAGAACTGGATGCCCAACTCTTTAGAGAGGTAAGTTTATTACTCACTTATTTGATGGGATATTGAGTGGACAGGCACAGGGCTGACAATCTTCAGCAGTTCCTTTAGTAGGATCGCCGTAGAAACCAGGAAGACATTTATTGCAATATGGGCCACCTGTGTGATCTCTACAGTTCTGAGAAAGAAATGCACATCAAAGTTTATTATTTTGGTCTCAAGCAACATGTTACCAAAAATAGGTCTACAGAGTCGTTAGTCTGTTCCCTGCCAGGAATAATCATTTTCCACATTAAATGGTCAATTTTACAGCTGGGAAATAGCATTAGAAGTTAATTTAATACATGCTAGTTTCAGCATATGCAACTTATGAAAAGATGACTGAAATTAATTATGGTTTTTTGTTGTAATGCACATCTTATGTCCTTCTTTCTTTAGATTGAATTTTTTTTCTTGAGGAAATACATGTGCTTGTTCATGCACATGTAAGTGTGTATAGTCATAGAGCCTGAATAAAATATGTTCAATGGCAACTGTAGCCGATTCTAGGTAAAAACTCAATTGTTCAGCTTAAAACTGCTGATTTAATGAGAACTGTGGCTAATCAAACAAATCCTCTGGGACTATAACCCTCTTACTGCAGAGATTAACTTGGACCTCATCGGGCTCTGGTGAATTGCACAATGCATTAATGTATTACATCTGTGAGGAGCTTGTTTGACGCATATTAAACAATGAGAATATTGAAAAAAAAAAGAAATATATTCCAATACATATTGAAAACACAAGGCACATTACAATTTGCCTTAGATAATTTTTAAAAAACTAAAACGGCATTTTCCTGTCAACTAGCAGTTATTGAACCCAGGTTCTTTTCAGAAATAAAAAAAAAATGATAATTTATATCTTGATTTCTTCATGTTAATTAAAGTACATTTATCAATTCAGGCCGTGCTCACAAAACTCATCAAGACTGGTTTAAAGGTGAACAATCGAGTTAATCAAGCAGTAGAATTAGCTACAAAACTTTCGACAGCAAAATTTGATAAATTTGTATCATGTTTTGGCATCATGCAGACATAACTTACTTATTTGGTCTCTAATGGTTTAATAAAACATATCTAATGCTTATTAAATATCATAAGTATGGATTCATCATGACTAAAATACATTTTTAATTTTACAAACATTTATGATTATAATTTTTTCTCATGTTGAAAAGAGCTCCTCAGAGCTTAGGGGTGTAAAAAGTTTATTGTTATGACCAATAACCAAATAGGAAATAGCTAAAATATAAATTCATATAATGGATGACCATAGGGATAGCCACCGTAATTTAATGAAAATCCTGAATTATTATTTACTTCAGTATATTTTTAAGTATATTTCAGTATATTTCAAAGAAGCTCAATTTTAATTACATTTAGTAAGCGGATTTAATAAAAACGCACAGAAATACACACTTTGGAACATAGCTTGTTATGTTCCCCGGGGGAGAGAAACAGATTCTTTATCGAGCAGAAGATATTAAATGAAAATCCAATCATTTAACTCTCGAAACCTCTCACTTTCATCCTGCAAAATGAGGGCACTAAAGCCTATGATTTATGGAGTTTTCAAACTCTGAAATCCCATGACAGTTTCACAACCACAGGTGAAGAGGTAATTCTTTAGTATCTGGTTATACTAGAAAATAGGTTTTTCTTTAAGGTAATTTAAATTCTGTCTCAAATTTATTTAGTAACCCTCTTTCAAAGATAGCATAGAGGTTAACTTCACTATCAACAGTTTTCTAAATAAGCATATTCGGATGGAATGTGCAAACCATGAGTCAGTTTGAAGAAAGGCTTTCTTCTATGATTTCATCTTTGTATTAGTTTCTTTCCGTTTCCAGGTTTAGGTCACATGGTCTATTACTAAAAAAATTATATGTTTTTGCAATAATCTTTGCCTATTATCATAATGACACGATCAAAATGATCTCTTCAAAGACTTAGGGGTTTTAAAAAATAAAATCATAAAATCATAAAACATTGTCTTAACCTTGTTGAAAATGGTATTTCCAAAACTTCACTGAAAACCTGTACAACTCAGAGACCCTGTTTTTTTAACTACGGATTTAAAGGAGAAATACTATGTAGCAGCTTCTTATATTTCCTAATGTTGTATTTCATTTCATGGAAATAATAAAATTAATCTTAAAACTCAAGTGTCTTTGCATTTGTAACTATAAAGTTGCCTTAGACAACATACTGGAAACCAAGTTGTAAAAGAGGAAAGGTTTGCTCTGATGACTTTACTCTGGCTATTTTTACAGATGTCCTGCTACAAACGTGGTTTCCAAATGTCTGTTCACATCACATAGAACAATGAGAAGGAGACAGTACGCAATCTTCTCATGTGGCTCTGAATGTTTCCTGGGTTGCTTCAAATGGACTTTGAGTTAAAATGACTTTTTCATATACGTCCACACTAGAACAGAGGTCTGGTTTTTGAACTAATATCAAAATCTATTTCAGTTAATTTCTAATCAGATTTCAAAGCCAAGGTAATGAAAAAATAGTTTATCTGTAAATTTCATAACTTATCTTTTTAATGTTAGGGGAAAACATAAATAATAAAAAAAGAAGCTTAAAGTGCTGATCAGCTGAATAGTAAGAATGCCCTTGATGTGCAACATTCAAATATTTTTCTCTCTGTGGATCCTGTTCGAATCGATGTGCTCAAAATGGGGTGTCAGCACTTCGCTATCAATACTGTTTTAGATAAAGGTAGTTGAAAGTCGCCAGAAAATACCTTAATGATCACCTATTTACCGGCTATAATGGAAAACCCCCAAAACACCAGATTCTATCACTAGGATCTCTACCGTTTCCCTAAGGTTCCCTCTGTTATTTGAAGGTAGGCTCCCATCTCTCTGTCCATGAAACATTTCACTAGTAGAAAGCCTCAAATAATCTTTTCTCCCTCTCTTTTCCCCTCCTAAAAATATGTTTAATGAAACTATTTTATTCTTTAAAAAAAACAACACTTCTATCCTTGGAAATATCACAAAACCAAATGGGTCAACAGAATGATCTGATTTAATACTAATGAATTCAATATAAAATATTACTATTGGGAACATTCCAAGCCTGGTACCACGATATTTTTATTTTTGTCTTTCTAGGTTTAAATAAAGCAAATTCATATTCATTTTAAGCTGAAATTTCCTATTGCAAGTTAGTGAAGGTATTTAAAGGTAACAATATTTTCCCCAAGGTGCATTTTAAAAGTCTTATGGTATAATTAGAACCAAAATCACTTAGTCTACCTATTCATAAAAATGCCATTTCAAAAATCTACTGCTCTACAAATTAAGACTATCATGTTTTATACTGCAATGCAATTAAACAAAATCTAATATAAGAAAACAGAAAGAGCATCAATAGATCTAAATGCCAAATTACATTGAAACAAAAGCCCTGAATTTTCATTTTGGATTTTTCCCAGATGTTTTCAAGTAGAAGCAAAAGGGACGAAATGAGTAAGAGAAAGAGAGAACATTAAGAAATATAGAAAACAGAGTCTGCCTGAAATTCTACAGGGAAATGAGAGTATGATATCCTCCTAACCTGGCACTGTTTCAAATTGTGTTTCTGTAAGACTAATGAAATGAGAAGTGTTGTTTCAAGCTTCATGCCATGTCAGACAACATAAAACTAACATGCCCTTGAGTTGATCAGAAGGGTCTATTCAGTGCAATTCTCCAATCCAAAGCCTTCTTAGCAGTATAGAGAGTGTTTAGCTCTTTGTAGACCTGTTTTTCTTGTTAAAAGTGTAGACTTAATTGTAAGAGTAAACAGCCCTGATGAATATGTATTGCATATATTTATTATTTTAATCTATATATGATGCCTTGTGTTTAGTTAAATGCTGCAATTTAAAAATAAACGTACATGCAGTATGCTCTCATTTTCAATGTCAAAACAAACAAACAAATTGTGGCTATTACATAGGTTCTCTTTTACTTTTCATGCTATGGGGATAGAAATCATTTCCTGTTAGAGAAGTACAGTCTCTGTTTGGTAGGTTTATGGAGGGGATTAAAACCATGCATTTTCACGGTAGATGTGTACCTCAGTCATTAGTTACATTTTATTTTGATGTACCTGATCCTAATTCAATTTCTAGCCTAATAGGAAGAAACACTTCCTAATACCTGTTACTCGGGGAGAGCACATATGAAAGAGCATTCTCAACTTCCAACCCAGTTCAACATAAAGATCTCTGTCAAATCACTTCTTGCCTCAAGTGTTTTAGGTCACGAAGGTATTGATTGAATTGGAGGTCCTGTGGAGCTGATCTCAGCCTTGTCAGTCAGCATCCACAAAGAAGAAAGCACTTACCAGGCATTCCGCAGTGATGTCATCGCAGGAATCCGCATGACCAAAGCATTGGCAAGGTTCACAGATGCCACCAAAAATAGTGCCGTTAATGCGTCTGTGCCTAGGCCAACAAGACTAAAACAAAGATAACGTTTCAAGTCAGTCTCAGGAATTGTTTTTTTAATTTGTTGTTTGTCTTTTATGGATAAAGAAAAATATTTAGGCAGCAAACTCAACAAATGTGCTTGTCAAAACTTTGCTGAGTTATTGAAACATTGCTGCAGAGCTATTCTCCTGACATTGGAGCTTCGTACTAACCTTAGCGTTATTGGCAGGTATGAGATTAGAAGAAGCATTAGCTTGGAGTCTCTTCTGAAATAGCAAAATAAAGCAGAGATATAAAGAATTGAAATGTGACAGTCTTGAAGTAAAAAGCACAGACAAAAAAGAAGGAAAAGTACCGGAAATAAAAGCAGCCAACATAAAAGGATTCTTAAAAGAACCTTAGCCTACCTTGGCAACTAATGTCAACCCAAGGAATGTTGATTCTCTGGAATGCACTACCTTTCCCACATACTAACTACCCTTAACTCGGTCACTTTCAGAAAACCTTTGCAATAATTTGGAAGGCAACCCGCTCTTACATATGATTACAAACACCACTAACTTCTCCACATACATAAATCATATCTTTCATTCTCAATTTCCTTCATCCTATTATCCTTTCTCAATTTTACACAAAAAAGTCTATGATTTATTTATTATACATTCCCTTCATATTTTGTTTTGTGGTAGTATCCTACTAGAACTTTATGTTCATCATTTCTTTTTAAAGTATGAAACACTTTATCAGATAAAACCAGAATTCTGATTTAAAAAGGATATTTGGGTCTTAGAATACCTGTGTGTCCATGCCAGCTCTAAGACCACCATCTCCCTGAACTAAGTTTCCCTTCTGTGGGGGTTACTACAAACTGGGTGGGATATAAAATAGGGGGGAACACGGCTGTCCTCTAGGAGCTTTGATCTCCCTCAAATTATAACTGCATTCTGTGGGTGATTTACTTTATCTCTGGATGGTTAACTACAACATAATATTTCATGAAAAGGTCTTTTTTCCCCCAGTTGAAATGAAAACAAGAGAGAAATCACTGAAGTAATAAAGTATACAGAACTGTGTTGTGTATTGTTAGAAATGTTCCTTCTGCCGGAGGAGCTGAGGACTCTTAAATTTGAACACTGCTAACAAACACATAAAAAAATGATGTGCCAATACTTCATATCTGAAAGAAAAGCAAAAGCAACCTTCCTCTTAATCGGGCAGTACAAAAAAGAAGGTGTCAATTTTCTGTCCCTTCTAATAATTTCTCTCTGTTAAATTTTTGCTACCCTATGGATGCATTGTGGAAGAGATTTTCTTTTGTTATATATTTCTAAAAACTGGGAGGCTACATATCCAGAAAGGGGTAGAAATGAAGGGTGTTGATATTAGGGAGAGAAATAATCTAGTATTTTTAGGAAAAATAATCATGATAATCATGGAATTATTATTTATAAGCTTTATTTTATACTCTGCACATGTACTACTCATACCCAAACCTCTTAAATGTCCAAACTCCTCACCTCTCTCTCTTAGCCAGTGATTTCATCGCATTAGCCACAGAGACACTGGAAGCCAATGGAAGCCATCTTTCCACTACCAAGTCCAAAAGCACAGGTGTAAATCTCCATTGGCCGTATTCCCCTCCAGAACAATGGGGCAGGGCATGCAGGGTCCCTCATCCTCTCAAAGGAATATCATCCCACTGGTGATCTGTATTCCATTATCTATTTACATTTAGACCAGACAGATACGCAATATCGTCAATATGGTCTTCAATATTCCCTCTGTGCTGCATCAGTAACAGCTTTCTTTTCTATTGGATCGCTATTATCAGCTCAAAAAATGATCGAGTATCCTCATCAAAACTTACCTAACAGAAATAACAAAAAAATGACAAAATTAGTTCCTTAATATCCAATAGCTTTCCAGTTACTTGCCTGCCTCTTTTTTTCAGTAAAACTCCTCTAAATTGTTTTTCTTCCTCACATCCCTTTCATGCTGCTTTTTTTTTTTTTTTTTCATTCTAATCCATCTTGTGCTGCCACCACTCAATGAAAACTGCTCTTGTCTGTGTCACCAAATTTCAGGTAGCCCAATCCCAGGGACACATCTCCAATTACATTTTATCTGACCTCTCGTCAACATTGGTTTACTTGATTCCTTTCTCCCTCAAAAGTCTCTTCTTGTAACTCTCATGATATCCCAGTCCCCAAGTTTCCCTTTGCTGTCTCTTCTGTCTCTACTCCACGTCTCCTTGTCAGAAGCTCCTAGGGAGTTAGTCACTTTTCTCTTTTTTATCACACTCTCTCCTAGCTAATTGTATGCAGTCTCACCATTGATGAAGCTTCCAAATGCATATCTTTAGACCAGACAGATGCAAAGTTCAAGAGCTGCATATTCTAACTTTACATTGAAATCTATATTTCACAGGCTGCTCAAAACTAGTATTTCTAGAATGGGCTGCTTATTTCAGCTACCCTCTAGCTCAGTGAATGGCACCACATCCAATTCCTCAAGCTAGTAATCTGGCTCATTCTTAAACTATTTTTCTTTTAACTTTCCTTTGGCATATAGTCTATCAGTAAGTCCTACTGGTTCTACTATCAAAATATATGTAGAATAAACACTTCTTTCTACCTTGCCTGCCATTATACCAACACAAACTATTATTGTAACTATCTTCTGCCACAAAAGCCTATAAACTATTCTTGCCCTCTATATTATGTTTTCATACTATAGTTATAAAAACTTTTTCAAAAAACATAACTCAGATCATGGCACCACTAAGCTTAAAGCCTTCCATTGATTTTCCATTGCACTTAGAATAAAGTCCCATGTATGCAACGCTCTGAATGGCCTGGCACTCCAGTCACATCTGTGCCACTCTCTCCCCTTGCTTACTAAGCTCCAGCCATACTTGCCTCCTTTCAGGTGCTTGCTCCAAGCTCTATTCCACTTTTTAATCAGTTCCTTTTACATAGCTGACCCCAAACTCAGTTTAGATGTTTCCACCTCAGAGAGCCTTTCCTGACAGCCATTTATAAAGTAGTCCCTTCCATCTAATCTTCCCACACCCATTCTCAGGACTTCTAATGAGGCACCTGTTTATTTTCTTCGTGGAACTTATCACAAGTGTTTAAATTTGTTTTCTGGTATGTTAGCTAGCCTTCCCCTAAATGTAAGGTCCTGGAGGGCAGGGGCCATATCTGTATTTCTCATCACATTATCATCCATGTCTAGGATCTTGATTGTCTCAAGATGCATGGTCATCAATATATGTTAGCTAAATGAAATTATGGAGACTTCTAATAAGGTGGTTAATATTTTCATCATACACAAGAGGAAACAGATTCAAATGCTTCTTTTTATTCAGTATCCCACCTTTGCTTTCACTTCCTCACCTGTCCCACTTGTCAAGTGAAATAAATTATGGTGATGCTTTAGAAAACAGAAAATATTTGAAATATGAACTGTAGAGGAACTTATAACTCAAGTAGAAATGAGAAAAAGTGATTCTGAGTAAACATTGTGAACCCAAGTGAAATAAAAGAGGATAATTTTATAATGGAGTCACTTGATTTGTATCTAGCAAACTAGAATTAATTAATCTTTGCAATTAAGAACTTTACTCAGTTCTTAGAGGGCACGTGGATATTAGTGTTAACAAAGCTAGAGTGCCTGGCCTTATGAATTCAGCAAAAAAGCAAATAAAATCAGGAAAGAATAGGAATAACTAATAGTGAATCTAGGGACAGGAAGTTTTAATAAAGAAAAGAAGGTGTTATTGGAGAGTAGATGAAATGTGGAAATCGCGAGAAACTCTAGAATTTAAAATCTTCTGATTCAATGAATTTATTATTTTGTAGACTTCAAAATAACTTTATTTATCAAACAATTTTGTGTGAGAGGAACAGGAAGCTTTTATTATCCCTCCTCATCTTCTTCTGATTCTCTCACACTTGTGTACTTCTTTCTTCCTACCTAATTGTTACCATTATTTAGCATGCAGTTTGAGGTTTTTTTCACTCCAGGATACTTTCGGTGACATCTTTCTCACTGGAATTGCTCACCTCTTTGAATGATTATTGCACTTATGTTCTGCACCACTTACTGGTCTCTTAATTATATAGTGCTGTGATTCAATTTTTCATAAGTATTTATTCTTTCTCCCTAAACAGATTGTTAGGTCTTTAAGGATAGGGATTATAATGTAATCTTCTTGATAATCCCCTCAGCATCTAGTGCATAATTTACCAAAGTTTCTCAATAATTTTTTTAGAAGAGAGGAAAGAAGAAATGAAAAGAATAGCCAATTAAACAATTCTAATATTCATACAATTTTATATTCAATGGGCATTTGGAACTTTGCATAAAGGATGATGAAGGGTTCTGATAATTACTAACGTGGGAATAAGTACTAAAGCAAGAATAGGATCAAGGAATTTATTATTCCAATTGAAATAGAAACTTTAAGGTTCAAAGAGAGCTTTCTGGTTTGAAATAAAAACTGCTAGGCTATTAACAAAAGAATATGTTTCATCAAATACAGCAAGTATTTTACATGCAAAGTCAAATTTGCATTGACAGAGTTAATTCATTTCAGGTATTATTTTTCTCTTCTTGACATGAATTTTAGAAAAGTGAGTACTTCAATGAATTACATTTAGTTTTATTCTAGGTGGGTAAATCGGAGCCCAGTTAAAGAAAACACATTTTGCCACAAATATGAATCTAAAGCCTGTGTATCCTCTTGAAGCGCACTTTATTTCAGAGCACAAGAGAACTGACAAGGCAGGCAGTGCCTAGAGTATTTCTATAAATGGCATAATGGGTAGTGTGCTGAAGTGGAACATCTTGGTACACTCAAATGATTCCTTAAAGGCTTCATTTTTAAAGAACTTAAGCTCCTATTTATCTGCAAGCCATGCTCTCTGTCAGGGAATTGGTGTTTGCAATTTTTGACCAGGTTTTAAATAAAATCAATTTTCAAACTGCCGAAATAAAATACACAGAAGTAAGTAAAAATTATTACCTTAAAATGACATACTGGTATTAAGTAAGAAACATTAATATCATTATGAATCTAGAATATTGAGACAACAATAAATATCTCAAACTTTAGCTACTAAACAAATCAAAGAACAGTGGGGAATTTTCCAGATCAAGGTATTTCTTCCATATATTATGTTCTTGACATTTTAAAGATAGTGTCCTTTAGATTATTGCAATTTTGCTGTATTCTTAGGAATAAAGTAGAGAAAGAGTAAGGCACAAAAGATTAAAAATGAAGAAACATAATTTCAAGAAGACATTATGTGAGCTGCACTCTATTTAAAAGCCATGACTTTTTGGCAGACAGTCAAATTTCTTCTTTAAGTAATATACTATCCATTGTTTCTGCAATCTTTGATATAAAAAGACTAGACTCTTTTTAGAACAGTTTATTGAAAGAAATGATGAAGGGACGTAGAATGCACTGAGGATATGTTCTTGCAAACTTACTTCACAAGAGGATCCAGTGTACCCCGGTGGACATTGACAGACTTCCACAGCTGACGCAAAACCTCCATCGGTAGGATAGGGAACAGCAGAGTCAAGACCAACAGAGCTCAACCTGCGGCAGAAGGAAAAAGAGATGGTAAATAAGTAAACAAGCTCCTATGTATTACATAGCTGGAGGAATAATACAGTAACAATGAGGTAAATATAAGCAGATTATCAGCCTTTAGAAAGAAGGCTAAAGAATATCCATAACTTGAAGCTCTGGTCATTCGTTGTATTAGGTAAAGTCTGCTCAGTTAATAGTGTGCACAACCACTACCACCATCACATGCTCAAAAGATATGAGAACATTCTTGCTCATTTCTTGTTTTTTGTTTTTTTTTTGGCTGTGTTTTGATTTCCCCCTGTTTTGCTTTGTTTGTTTGTTTTTTGGAGATAGAGAGTTCAAGATCACATATTTGAAAATATTTTTAAAACAGAAAACAATATAACTGATTTAAGTTAACATTTAAAGTAGAAAATCAGGAGGCAATAGGAATAAATTAGAGAAAGAACATAGTACACATGATTTAAAAATGGAGGAAAAGATATATATATATATATATATATATATATATATATATATTCAATCTGAGCCATTAAATTGGAAGAAAAGATAGAAGAAGAAAGAGAGAGAGAAAGGGAAAATAAATAATCTTGATTTATTTTTCTCAGAAATAAATCTGTACGTTGGTAGGTAAAAGTCAAATATTCTCAAATGTTCAGTTGAATTAGTTAATTTGTTTTGGGCCTAAATTGAATTCATTGTTCTCTGTGTCTATCGGTTTTATTATATTGATACTCCTTTACAGTCTGGTTATTTTAACAGAGTGATTTGATATCACTTATTATTTTGGGGCATAGCTAGTTTGGCTAAATTGAAAAATGCTGTTACATAAGTTGTATACAATATATATATATATATATATATATATATATATAGTCTCTGACATTTACCAGTTCTCTCTAGGCTTCAATGTTGTCATCTATGTAATGGATAATATAAGTCTGTAAATCATGAGCTTGATTAAAGGATTAAATTAAATAATAAATATAAAGTTCTTGATATGAGATATAACATGTAGTTGATTTAATTAGTAGGCATTTTATATTCTCATTGACTGTAGAAATATAATAAAATGACTGCATGAGTAGTATAAGAAATACTATTTGTATCCCTCAAACTAGCTTTTCGTCATTTTAACAAATTAAATAAATTTCAAACTTAAGAGCACTATTAAATGGTTGCTATTGATGCATAATGATAATACTGGTTTTTAAAATGATTGATCGACCTCCATATCACATAATCTGGCATCCTTTAAGTATAAGAAGGATGCAATTGACTCTTGCTATGGCACACATTTTTACTTCTTTTCTCAAGACTGGTGGTAGATTTTAATTGAATGGCAATTCACAATTAATAAAAAGCTTGCCAGTTTTAGGAAAGTAAGTGTTTCTTTAAAGTGACAACCTTTCACAAAGCTGTAAATTTTTCAGCAACAAGTTTCTAAATCTTTATTGTTTTTACCTCCATTTACCAATCTTAGTCCTTTGATAGTACCTTGAAATATGCATGAATCCATACATGATCAGGAAGTAGAAAAGGAAAATCAAGTTTAAATCTCAGAAAATAGGCATTTGGACAGGGAAGCCAGGTGCTAAAATTGTTAGCTGGCATCCTATACAGACAAGCAGATTATCTTTAGCTACAGATGAACTCATCCAACACTATTTCTTAAATGCTTTCTTCTCTGGGGGTAGAGCTTAGACAACCTGGCAGTGGTAAGCATTAAAAATCACTGTTTTACAATGTTCAGGTTACATAGAGATTTTTTAGAAAACCTCTAAATATATATATTTTTTAAATAAACTTGAACATGAAGTGTCATTGAAAATCCTTTTTTAAAATTGAGTTGAAACTTCACATAACATACAACTAGCCACTTTAAAATGTTATTTAGTACATTCACAATGTTGTACAACCACCACATCTATCTAATTCCAAACATTTTTATTAGACAAAAAGTAACTCACCTATCTACACTAATAAAAGAGAAACATGCAAATTGGTGTCACTCCACTACCCTTCCCATTGGCTAATCCGGGCGATATGCAAATTAACTGCCAGCCAAGATGGCAGCCGGCAGCCAGGCAGCTTGAAGCGAACAGGAGGCTTGCTTGCTTCAGTGACGGAGGAAGACAATGTTCCCCGCCTGCCGCTGCCGGCCTCTGAGCTTGCAGTTTGAAACACTGTTACAAATATAGAAGCTAAACAAAACCCCAGAAACCTGCTTTCAGCTAGCTGGGATCTCAGAGCTGGAGTTGAAACAGTGTTTCGATTATAGAACCCAAACAAACCAGATACCTGCTTTCAGCAGCCGAGGCCTCAGAGCTGGAGCCAAGCCTCAGAGCTAAAGCTGGCCCAGAATTAAAAAAAAAAGAAAAAAAGGAGCGGTTGGGAGCTTCAGTCACCCACCAGCCTGAAAACAGCCCTCAGCCCCTCACCCAGACTGGCCAGGCACCCCAGTGGGGACCCCCACCCTGATCCAGGACACCTTTCAGGGCAAACCAGCCGGCCCCCACCCGTGCACCAGGCCTCTATCCTATATAGTAAAAGGGTAATATGCCTCCCAGCACCAGGATCAGCAGAGCCGCAAGGCATCCCGGCACCGGGATCAGCATGACAGGGGGCAGTGCCCAAACCCCCTAATTGCCCTGCGGCTCTGTGTGTGACAGGGGGTGGGGCTACAACCTCCCTATCCGCCCTGCTCTGTTCATGACAGGGGGAGGTGCCCCAACCCCCTGATAGGCCCTGCTCTGTGTGTGACAGGGTGCGGCGCCCCAACCCCCCACCACGGGACCTGCTCTGTGAGTGACGGGGTAGAGCCATAACCTCCCCATCAGCCCTGCCCTGAGTGTGACAGTGGTGGCAACCCAATCCCCTGATCGGCCCTGCTCTGTGTGTGACAGGGTGTGGCGCCCCAATCCCCTGATCGGCCCTGCTCTGTGTGTGACGGGGTAGAGCCATAACCTCCCCATTGGCCCTGCACTGAGTGTGACAGGGGGCGGTGCCCCAACCCCCCAATCAGCCCTACCCTGAGCGTGACTGAGGGTGGCATTGCAACCTCCCGATCCACCCTGCTCTGTGCATGACAGGGGGCGGCGCCCCAACTCCCCAATCGGCCCTGCTCTGAGCCCGACCAGGGGCTGCACCTAGGGATTGAGCCTGCCCTCTGCCACCTGGGAGCAGGCCTAAGCCAGCAGGTCGTTATCTCCCGAGGGGTCCCAGACTGCGAGAGGGCACAGGCCGGGCTGAGGGACCCCCCCCCCCCCCCACCAGTGCACAAATTTTTGTGCACCGGGCCTCTAGTCTATACTAATAAAAGCCTAGATGGTCCTCATGCCCTCGCGGGACACTCTCATGTCATCACAAGATGGCCGCCACAATATGGTCACCATAAGATGCCACCACAAGATGGCCAGCAGGATAGAACAGTTGGGGGCAAACAGGCCAGCAGGGGAGGGCAGTTGGGGTGACCAGGCCTGCAGGGGAGGGCAGTTGGGGGGGACCAGGCCTGCAGGGGAGGGCAGTTGGGGGCAATCAGGCTGGCAGGGGAGCAGTTAGGCGTTAATCAGGCCGGCCAGGGAGGGAGCGATTAGGGGACGATCAGGATGGTAGGCAGGTGAGCCGTTAGAACCCAGTGGTCCTGGATTATGAGAGGGATGTCCAACTGCCGGTCGGACATCCCCCAAGGGATTGGGCCAAAATGGCAGTTGGACATCCCCTGAGGGGTCCCAGATTGAAGAGGGTGCAGGCCAGGCTGAGGGATACCTGCCCCCGACCCATGCACGAATTTCGTGCACTGAGCCTCTAGTTAAATAATCATTTTCTATGTCATTCTTCTCCGAACCCCTGGTAAGCACAAATCTGCTTTCTGCCTCTATGGGTTTACCTATTCTGGACATTTCATACAAACCAAATCATACAATATATTACCTTTTGTGTTTGGCTTCTCTCTGTTAGCATAATATTTTCAAGGTTCATCCATGTCTTAGTATGTATCAGTACTGTATTATTTTTTATGGCTAAGTAATACTGTATTTTATGAATATACCACATTTTAATTACCTATTCATCTGTCGATGGATGTTTGGCTATCTCCATTTTTTGTCTATTGGAAATAGTACCACTATAACGATTCATGTACAAGTATTTTTAAGTACCTGTTTTTAATTCTTTTGGGAATATATGTAGGAGTGGAATTTTTGTATCTGGCAATTTTTCTTAATACAACATAAGCTTTGGAAGAGTTACTAAATGAAGGATAATTCTTGCTTATGTTGACATGAGCATATGAACTACTCGTTGCGAACAGAGACCCTGTCATATCATCTATATACCTGGCCTGATCACCTCAATATATGCTCAATGCACTTTTGTTGGATGGATGGGTAGAGAAAACACTAGATAAATGGGAAATACATGGATACATGGATGAATGAATGGACGGATACGAAACTAAACACAAAAACACATACATATATACATACATAAAGGAATAAATGAGTGGATAGATGAATGGAATTTAGTTATATTACTATTAGTAACATACTCTATAACAAATGATACACTAAAGCTTAGTATCCACATTTCAGATGAATAAAATCAGATAAGTTTAAGACACATTACTTATTTGATCTAACAAAGAAAATAAATTGAAACATGTTAGAATTAGGACTTGAGGTCAAAGGCCAGAACTCATCTGAATGTATTGTGGCATCTAAGTGCCTGCCATTAATGGACTGCCGTATGACAAACACATTTCTGATCACTTAAATTTCACAATGAGATGATTTCAGGATTACTATACTAGTTAATTGTCATAAGAAAGACTATAACAATTTACTAAATAGCAGACTGGTCAGTTGTATACAGATATAGTCCCAGGATTTTCAATATAAAATCGATAATTAAAATGTAAGGAAAGTATTAGAAAGTTAGAAAGTAAAAAAAAACGAGTAATTGAGTACTTAAAGAACAATTTAAAATATAACAAAACAAAACCAAAAATATTTTCAATGAACTGTCAAATTTCATTTGTCTTTGAACAACAGATGTTCCTCTCTTTAATCTCTGTAACCATTTGAGCTATGAGAAATTTTATCATGCAAACATCTTTCCCAGCAATACTCCACATTAGTATTCGCTGAGCAATCCCAATGTTCATTAGGTTCTGCTATTTGTTAAATGGGATTTTAATGTGTTTAACAGTTTTAAGTGTTACTCAGGAAAAAGGCTGCAGTTTGGTGTTTTGTTCCCCCCGCCTGCTCCAATACGGTCATTTTCTTCTCTTGAAACCAGGCTGCACTCATTTAAATACATAATACGGGCAATAATAAAGAACTGATGTTTGGAGATGCATGAACTATCAAGGATTTGCCAACTAAGTCAAATGTTTTAGCTGGCTTTTTTTTTTTCCTTATTGTTATGACTTGGATGTACAGATAAGCTGATGGAGGAAGAGAAAATACATAATTGTATAAGCTAGTATTAAAAATGTCTCTCCTGAGCTGTCCCTGTTTGCAGGTCTGCCACTGTGAATCCTTTCTCCACTTTTTTTATATTGAATTCCATTTAATTCTACTTAAATAAATATTATTTTAGGATAGCAACCATATATAATTTTTTTTTTTTTTTGCTTTTCAGGTGCTTTGTTCTATTTTGTGTTGTTAAAACAAGATGATGACTCATAACTCTTTTAAGCCTCTGGCTTGTAGAAGTTCCACAAGGTACTAAATTTGAGGAGCCTGGTAATTTTCACTCTATTCCTAAGATGGTAACAAAATCATTCAGTGGTCCAGTCAATGTCTGAGTGGGCCAACTAAGAAAGAGCAAAACATTTTTCCCAAATATTTTCAATCCCACATCAAATAAGGTAAATAATAGATATAATTTTATACTGTTGCAGTAATTCATAAAATAATACATTAAATGGTGCTCATGACAGGGGAATGGTTGAGCATTGACCCATGCACCAAGAAGTCCCTGGTTTAATTCCCGGTCAGGGCACATGCTCAGGTTGCAGGCTTGATACCCAGTGGAAGTCATGCAGGAGGCAGCCAATTGATGTTTCTCTCTCATTGATGTTTCTATCTCTCTCTCCCCCTCTCCCTTCCTCTCTCTCTAAAATCAATAAAGACATTTCAAAAATATATTAAATATTAATATCAGAATTCATCTTTTCCTACTTTAGTCCTACCAGTGGGTCTGTGCAAACTTCTATTACACTGTTATATTATTGTAAATGTGTGTCTGACTTTCATACTGGACTTTGCTTTCTTTGAATTCAATGATCATTTATCCATCTCTGAATCCTCTTTGCTTAGCCTACACCAGTGGTTGGCAAACTCATTAGTCAACAGAGCCAAACACCAACAGTACAATGATTGAAATTTCTTTTGAGAGCCAAATTTTTTAAACTTAAACTATATAGGTAGGTACATTGTTATTAACTTAATTAGGGTACTCCTAAGCTGGCCTTTGCTAAAAACGTCCTCAATCTATTTGTATACTTGTTTCAGAAAGACAAGTGTGAATGGGAGAGTTGGAAGGGGTCAACCTCAGCGAACGTACATCAAAACAAAGTACCTCCCTGCACTGCGTATCCTCCGGCCCGCCTGCACCACGTCTCCTGTCACCCGACTGACAGACACACCCCACTTCTTCTAATGCCACTTCTTCAAAATACACTAGCCCAGGCCGAAAACCGACTTCTGCGCATGGGCCACGAAGTTTCAATCGCACTGTATGTGCATGCCCGCACGTGGTATTTTGTGGAAGACCCACACTCAAGGGGCCAAAGAGCCATATGTGGCTTGCGAGCCGCGGTTTGCTGATCACTGGCCTACACCTACCACATCATAATAATCATTATGTATTGAGTGTCTGCTATCTTCTATGCCTTATAATGGGGGCTTGATGGACATCTCACTTAAGTATCAATGAACCCAATTGTAGTAATCATGTTTTTGTCCACATTTACAAGTGAAAAACGTGGGTCTGAGAGAGGTCAAGTGCCTTGTGCATATAACATAGTTAGCAAATGGTGCAGCACAAATTCAAACCCAAGTGTGACTCCGAAAGCGATGATCGTCTTGTTACTTGTATTGCTTCTCAACATATGCTAAGTAGCTTGTCAGGTGTTTTGGATACATCATTTTTTTTACTTAGCCTTCAATCTTGAAAGTTAAATATTATTTCTGCTATTTTACAGAAGAGGGAACTGAGACTTAGAAAAATACACAGGGAAGGTGCACAGTAAATGTTGGCAGACGGAATGAATCTAATATTTACAGAATAGATTTGGGAGGCAGCCAAAGATTATGGGGAGGAACCACATGTGGGTTTAAATCCTGGCTGAGCCTGTTGCCAACAGCTTAGTACCTAGCAATTGCATAAATTTTTTAAGTCCTAGAGTCTTTATCAGTATAATTTCTTCAAATTATATAGATAATCACCTGCATTATTAATTTCAAAATGAAAAAATATACTACTGATACTATTTCTACAATCACCAAGATTCCTTTGTTTATAAGGATTTTCTAGATTATTTATTATATAAATTTTGAGTGGTATCTCTGGTAGTAAAAAAGTCCCCCAAATTTACTCTAAAAGTCATGTGAAAATATCTTCCCTTGAAAAGATTCTGCATTTTCTTTGAAGCAACAAAGATGCATGGGAGCATCATAATAAGGTTATGATGGCCTAGTTGTGCTCAACTTCTCAGTGGATTCACAGAAAGCAAAAGTTTAAGCGTGCAAAATCCTCCACAGCCAATGAATGTTCAAGGGAGCTGACCTTTATGTGCTATCAAGATTTCAGGCTGTTTTGATCTTCTGTAGATCCATATGATACAGAGAGTCTCAGACTGGCAATTCAATGCTTTGTTTGGGGGCGGGGGTATAGGAAGTAATACATCATTTCAGATCACACTTCATTGGGCAAACCCAGTCATATGATCAAGTCTACCCTCAAAGGTTAGGAAAATAAAATATTCTAAAAGGAGGAGATTGAAAATTTGATGATGGTATTCATGTCTACTCTAAAGTGAAAGAAATAATATATTTTTTTGTAAAGTTCTACACTGAATAGGTGTTCAGGAAAAGCTGAATGGGCTTCTGCTTGAGTTAAATATAAAGGATGCTACTGAAAAGCTAAGGCTTGGAGAAATTAAAAGAGGAAAATAAGCAGTTAGGTTAAGTGTATTTCTCTTACATCCTTGAAATAAGGATGACAATTTTTCTAGTTTTATCTTCATCTCATGAAAGAGGACAATGAGAAGGAAACTGAATAATTTTATTGTATGGGCCTCTCAGAATTCTGAAAAAGAATGACAGCAAAACTGTCACAATTTTAGAAATATCCGTACGTGCTTTATTCTAGATATCTCCAAGCCTTAACAGTGTTTGGGAAAAATGCTATTCTTTGGAATAATGCAGGTCAGATAGAAGTGCTTCAGATTTGTGGGCTGAGTTGCCATTAGCTCTGCTTTTGTAGCCCTCTAATTCCGTTTTCATGGTGATTATTAGAGGTTGGCAAACAATTGTCCTCCTCCTTATTTCACAGATGAGGGGACTGAAATCCAAAGAGGTCAAAGGTACATTTATGGCTAAAACTATGAAATAGCTGCGTTGAGAACAAAAGTCAACATCCTGACCTGCACCCAATTCTCCTTTCACTGCCAATGCCATCCATAGTACTCTCCCTTTTCCGAAGTTTCTCTTTTCTCGGTTTCAGTTTCCAAGGTTTCAATCACCCGAGGTCAATCCCAGTCCGAAATATTAAGTGAAAAATTCCAGAAATTAACAATTCATACGTTTTAAATTGCACACGGACCTGAGTGGCATGATGAAATCTCACTCCCTCTAGCTCTGTCCTCAAAAATCATTCCTTTGTCCAGTATATCCACGCTGCATACCTACACTACCCACCCTGTAGTCACAGAATAGTTGCTGTGGGTATCAGATTGACTGTAGAGTATGGCAGTGCTTGTGTTCAAGTAGCCTTCCTTTTACTGAACAGCCCCAAAGCACAAGAGTAGTGAAACTGCGGTTCAAGTGTGCCAAAGAGAAGCCGCAAAAAGCTTCCTTTAAGTGAGAAGGTGAACATTCTTACCTAGGGGCAATGTGTTGTGCCAGAAAACATTGAATCTTACGAAGACTTCAGCAAGGGATTCCCTGAAACAAGGGACACCAAGCCATGTACTGCAAGTAAGGGATGGTTACACAGATAGAAGGAATCGTTTTGAATTAAAAAATATAAAAATTACTGGGGAAAGAGAGAGACTGCCTTCACATAACTTTTGTTACAGCATATTATAATTGTTCTAATATTATTAATCATTCCTGTTCATTTCTTACTGGGTCTAAATTATAAATGAAACTTTGTCTTCGGTATGTGTGTATAGGAAAAACACAGTGCTGCGTCTATAAGGTTTGGTACTGTCTCTGGTTTCAGGCATCCGTGGTAGGTCTTGAAATGTATCCTTGGAGGATAGGGGAGGACTATTGTAACCACATAATTGAAATGATCTAAGCCCATTTGCTGAGAGAACTACCATAGAATTAAGTCCTCCTTAAATAACTTACAACATGAATTTTTGTTGAGATAATTTCAATTTACTTGTGCTTGCACACAAACTGTATATCAAGTCGGAAGCCTACTGTGCAAGACAAGTTGAAATCAATTCAAGTAATGTTTCACAAATACGAATCAATCCATGAGTAGATCAGAGATTAATAAAATATAACAAGCTTACTGACCTGGGATTCATGCTGACTTTCAGCTCAGCTGAAATGGGTAGGAGTTTCAAACCTGACATTGGCTTTTACTTCTTGAACCAGAAAGCTGCCACCTACTTGGATTAGCTCTGTGTCAGTTCACATAGCCATCCATGCTCTGACAACATGTCGCTTGGGGTTGGGAACACTTCAAAAGACTTCACATGAAACTGATGAATTTAAGATGGATAGACACTGAAATCATCTGACATAAATCAGGGGGAAACGCCTTTGGATTAATTAGTCTGAGAAGCAATGATGACAAAAATAAATAAGCCCCCTAGTCAGTTTTTGTCAAATTGGTTATCATTCATTCTGAGAGCCAGAGGACTCGTTTCTTTATACTGTTTAAACATTATAACAATCTCTATTTACTAAATGGGGAAAAACATAATTAATTCCTGAGTGCTGCTTCTCATCTTCATGGCATTTTAACCCAGCTCCTAGCAGAATTGCCTCTGAAAAGAGGTACATTGTTTGGCAGTGGTTCTGTTTATGAATCTGCAGATCCCTCCTTTGGGAAGTGGTAATGATGATTACACTTAGTTGAAAGACAAACTAGGCAGCTCACACAAATGACAGAGCTGGGGGAGCATCAGCAAAAAAAAAAAATCCTCTTGTAGATAAAATAGTATTGGAGACATTGCTTTGATGATGGGTATGCCAAGTTGTCAGTTTGGGGTCCAATTTGATCATTTAACTTAATCTGATTTAAAAAGGTAGTTGCCATGATAGCTTGTTACTTGTTATTAGAGTAGAAAAGGAGAAAGAACGGAGCTCATTCAGACACAGGTGAAGTTTACATTTTGTCAGGCAAATGTCTTTGTTTTGCAAACGAAAAGCATGGCAGCCTACATTAAGTCAGACATGGGCACGTTTGGTTCACATCAGGGAGTTCTCTCTTTAAGGAAAACAAATGGAGGACAAAAAAGGAACTAACTTTTGAAGGGTTCTAGGTAATGAGCACTTTACATAATCATCACATAATTTTCACAATGACCCTGAAAGGTGGGCACCATTATCTCCACTTTATACCTGAGGAAATCAAGTTTCCACAAGGACCAATCACTTGCCAAAGGTCACACTTATAATCATCAATTGAGTTTACTGAATTCCTAATCTGGTTGGCTCCAAAGCTCTTCCTCTTTCCTTTATACCATGCAGTCTTTATAGTCTTATAGTGTTTTATAAAGAGACTTGGGGCTATTTAAATGAAGGTGCTTATATTTCTTGTTATAAACTATACTAGAGGCCCGATGCATGAAATTCATGCAAGAGTAGGCCTTCCTTCCCACGGCTGCCAGCACCGGATTCCCTCTGGCACCTGGGACTGGGATTTCCCTCGCAGGCCCGGCTTCGTCGGGAAGGTCATCTGGTCTAATTAGCATATTGCACTTTTATTATTATAGATACTGCCCTGGCTGGTGCGCTAGGTGGTTAGAGAATTGGCCTCCAAAACAAAGGGTCTTGGGTTTGATTTAGGTCAAGGGCATGTACCTAGGTTGCGGGTTTGATCCCTGGCCCCGGTTATTAATGTTTCTCTCTCTCTCTTCCTCCCCCTCTTCTCTCCCTTCCACTCTCTCTAAATATCAACAGAAATTTTTTTTTTAGCTTTAAGAGAAACACTTTTTAGAACACCAGTGCTCCATTATTATCTACTAACTGAAGACAACAAACCCCAGACATCTTCAAAGTCACTCTTCTAACAGGCATGCCCCAAGGAAAATGTGCAAACACTGGAAGATGCAGTTCTTGAGTTTACCTGTAGATGGCATCCACCCCAAGGCTGTCTGTGATTTGTATGAGGATTCGCTTTAAATCCACAAGCACTGTCATAAACTCTTTTCTACTGACTGGAAAATCTGTGCCATGTATGGTAAATGAGTCTTCTTTGAGTGACAATGCATGAGTATGGTCTTCAGATGGTCGCAGTTCCACCTCCTCTTGGGCTGTGCTGATTCTCAAGTCTTTTCCCTAAAGGGAAAAAGAAAGTCTTAAAGAGTAAAACTGAAAAGAGAGTATAAAAGGGTATAAAGTGTCTGCATTTGACTTCTCCACTTTGTGGATTATCCTCGGTAGGTTTTTAACTTCAGGTTGGCTTTCCCTGTCATTCAGCATATCTCTAGGCAGAGAAGGCAATTTAAATAATAGCTCAAACCAGATGCATTGCAAAGTATAAGCTTCTTGGTTATGCATGACCTTGCTCCCCCCACCCCAATAACTAAAGCAATAGACACCTGGACACTCACACATGTATGTGATTACAAATCCTTTGTGTTTACACCAGTGCATAAGAATTGTATATTTCAAATATATTATTTTATGGTGAATGTGGGTTGTATATGAAAATAGGGAAAAAAACTTCAAATAGTGTATTAAGCTATTGTTTTCAAGGGCATTTCTACTTTGAAAAAAAAAAAAAACAAACAAATAAGAAAAACCCTGCATTCCCATATTCACAGTAAGGTCATGGCATCATAATAATAGGGAGTATATTGACTGAGCTATAACATTTAGATTACCTTTCTTATCTTAGTTCATTCATATTCATGACATATAATATCTCACCATTTTACATTTATAGAACCCTTTTATCTCAAAGGCATTCCAAAGTATAATTCTAGTTTCATACACACACACACACACACACACACACACACACACACACACGATAAGAACAACAGAGTCCAGGGCTAAATCAACCTTGACCCATTCAGGATCATAAATGTGCATGCAAGCGTGTGCCTTTGACTATTTGTGAGTGTTGGAGGGAGGGGTATGAGAAAGGGCAGGAAAAGGCCTTCAAGCTTCCAACATTTTAGAATTGCGTATGGCCCTCCGAATCCTGAAAGCAGCTTCTCGCATAACTTTCTTACCTAAAATAGGAATTTTGAAGTAAAAATTTAATAACACCTAAATAAATAAGTTTTCTTTTTCATTTGCTTCTGCCTCATAAAGTAAAACAGATTCTACTTGGAATAAGGGGAGATGGAAAATACACAACCATGTAAATTAGCATTTGCCCAAACATGTTCATCATACTTATTTCCTTGGAAACATGGTCATTATGTTTTTAATTTAAATTTTAGGTCAGGTCTAAAGGTCTCCTTTATCACTAGAACCCAATGAATACACTCAGCCTTCTAGATATGTCTCAGAGTGAAACATGAGGCTGACATAGAAGCAAATGTCCAAGACGTAACATTTTTCTATCATAATATATAAATTGATGTTAAAGCAACCAAGTAAGGAATAACCTCAAATTACATCTATAATAATAAAAACATAATATGCTAATTAGACTGGATGTCCTTCCAGACGTTTTTCTGGACGAAGCCGCGGCAGTAGGAGCCGAGGCAGAGGTGGCCACCGTGGCAGGTGGGGGCCAAGCCCCTTGCACAAATTTCGTGCATCGGGCCTCTAGTAAGAGCATAAAACAGTTGAACATGAATGACCGTTTCCATACTCTACCTCTAAGATAATCATAAGATGGAGTACGCGTGCTGTTTCTTCTTCTTCTTCGTCTTCTTCTTCAAGGTCATATGATATGGTAAATGTCAATTGTCCTCCAGCCGCTGTGAGCTAAAAGAGAGGAGATGTGTAATCATTACAGGACAGGAGATGGGCTGTTATATCATATTTTGCTTATCATTTTAAAACAATTTTATTGTTTTAGAGGGCAGGATTTGGAAGAAGCAGAAATCCCGAGAGTGCAGAGTAAGAATGACAGACATTTCTTTAGAAGTAACCTTTATACGAACCTTAGCAATCAAGGGCGAGCCTGACACAAATATCAATTCAGGTATTATTTTCCCCAGTATCGCAGGCTTGCAGAAATACGTTAGGTTCCAAGAAACCAAACACAGCCCCTCCTGTCAGTTTCTGAGTCTATAGCTTGAGCTTTACAATTTCCAAACAGAAAAGGATCTTTGTCAAAATGGGGAGATGTCTAGCCATCCAGGGGGTCACTCACTTTCTGTGGGTCTAAATGCTTTCAACAAAGACATCACTCCGCTTGACAGGCACTTTACATAGACTATAAGCTAAGGTGAGAAATTCTGTTGGTCAAAGAAAAATAAAAGAGTAGCATCAAATTTTATAGTATGATAAAATTTCTTCAAAACTCCCAAAGAAAATACATTTTCCTGTGTAACATCAAATATGCTTAGTTTGAATGAATGTCATCCCTTTTCATAAAACACACTACTTTTCTTCCAATATGCCTGCTAAGCCCCATACAGTGTACGCTTGAAGTTTACATCTCCTGACATTGACAGTAACCTTGGAAGCTCAAAAGTTTTCAACATTTGCCGAAACCGGTTTGGCTCAGTGGATAGAGCGTCAGCTTGTGGACTGAAACGTCCCAGCTTCAATTCCGGTCAAGGGCATGTACCTGGGTTGTGGGCACATCCCCAGTAGGAGATGTGCAGGAGGCAGCTGATCGATGTTTCTAACTCTCTATCTCTCTCCCTTCGTCTCTGTAAAAAATCAATAAAATATATTTTTTAAAAAAAGTTTTCAACATTATAGATTTATGTCCCAATATCCTTCCCAAACTCAATCCCTAGCTCCTACTAGGTATTTTATCAATTTAGAAAATTCTAGAGAGTTCAGTCCTCTTTGAAATATATAAAGTGTCCTTTTTTTTCCCCTGCCTTTCTGGACTCCTCCCATGGAGAAAATACCTGGCTGATTTTGAAAAAGCGTGCTATGTGGTATTGTGGATGCTTATCCTAAAAGAAACAAAATCCTTTTACATAGATTCACCCCTCATTACTCACAATAATGCCAAGTGCTCTAGTCCAGGCAGATATTTATTGTTTTATATGTGAGGAGACATTAGAGGAAGACTATTTCTCAGTGGCGCTGGGGACTAAAAGTTTTCTGAATTTTAGTTCCTTACAGAGCTCCGTGTAATGAGCTCTTAGAAGACATTGCAGAGCTTCAATTTAAAAACCTTTCTTCATCAGCCACAGTGAGCTCTGTGGGATTCCCCGCGGTTCCTCCTCCTCCATCCAGTGCATCACGGGAAGGGCTTTGTGATCAGGCTCTGCCCCGAGAGGCCACAGAGAGCCCAGGCTGCAGAGCTGGGCCTCTGCTCGTCGGCATGGAGGAGACAGCGGAATACAAATCATCAGCTTTGCTTTATGAATAACTTTATTTACAGTGCTGGAGTGGAATTTTTTAAAAGGACTACAGCATTTGCATTGACTCTGTCACTCAAGCTCCAATGTTGATTCCTTATAAATGATCTTGCTTTCCTATCATGTGGATCAATAATAATATAAAGCATGAACTAAGGGTAAGATTAATTCAATCTAGTCTCCTGAGGACTTAGAATAATAATAGTAATAAGAATTAAAAATTGCCTTTTCACTCATATTTCATAAAGCATTCCCCCCAATTCTTTTATGCATCTTTGATGCTCATACTGGAAGCAGTTTTTGTGTCATGTAACAATTTTCATGATTGAATTCATTCTTCTTCCACCTAAATTACTAGAATGGGGAAAACAGACAATTTTTTGAAAGATGCACACCATTCCCAGACTTTTTTTTCTCAAGCCACAAGTATGCATTTCTATTGTCTTCTACTGCATTAAACTATCTTGAGACTCCTTCCTCACCCTGATTATACCCCCATTTCATTTATAAATACATTTTCTTTCTTATTCTATACTCATTGTACAGATGTCTCCAAGACTCTTGCTTCCTTTTAGCTATCCTTTCTTATTGACTTTTTTATTCCTCTCATCGATTAAACTATATCTACACCTGGTTCCTCAATCTACTATATGTTCCATCTTTTGCTGTGTCCCTATATTAGTTTGCTTATTCTTCCATAACAAGTACCAGAGACTGGTGGCTTAAATAATAGAAATCAGAGATCAAGGTATCAGCAGGGTAGGTTTCTTTTGAGGCCTCTCACATTGGCATAGAAATGGCAGTCTTGACCCTGTGTCCTCAAATGCTCTTCCTCTGTATTTGTCTGTGTGGTAATTTCCCCTTCTTATAAGGACATCAGAATGTTGAATTAGAACCCTCCTAATTACCTCACTTTAATGTAATTACCTCTTTAAAGAACCTTTCTCCAAATGCTGTCACAGTCTGAGATTCTGGGGGTTAGAACTTCAACATATAAATTTATGGATAGACACAATTCAGCCTTTAACAGTTCTATATTGAGTGATTGTTCAATAATGTCTCAAATACTCAGCGTACTCAAAGCTAATCTCATTATCTGGATCTTCCTAGGAAACAAACTTGATTATTTTCCCCAACTTCCATGATCTGATCAAGCCAATTGCTTTATTTCTCTATTTCGAATTGGAAACCATAGGTGCAATACAATATTATCTTCACTTTGTTATTTATATCAGATTACTTCCTCAATCCTATTCTCTTGAAATGCTTCTTATCGAACTTTCTATTTCCTTTTGCCACTTCACATTTACTAGGCCCCCATCAAGCTTTGGACTCAATTCTCTGACTTCAGTCTTCTTGTTGAGGAATGTTTTATTATTATTACTTCTGTTTTTATACTTCCCTAATGAAGAACCTCCAGTAGCCTGGGATCTATAATATAATTCAACTTCCTGTGCAGTGTAAATATCCTCTATGACCTATGCAGCCCCTTGTTCACAACAGTGAACTCACCAAGGCACTGTGGGATACTATAAATGTTCAAAGGAAATACAGCAGAACTCTATCTGTTAGACACCACACAAACAACTAGTCAAGTTAGTTCCTAATTTTAACATTAGATAATGCTATATTCCTTTTAAGAATGTTCTCAGAATTTTGAGCTGTTTTTTTTATTATGGAATGATAATAAACTAATTATCATTCCCATAGCATTCCGATTATTCAATATATATTTTTTTTTCAGAGAGAAAGGAAAGAGAGAGAGATAGAAACATCAATAATGAGAGATAATCATTGATCAGCTGCCTCCTGCACGCCCCCTACTGGGGAGCTGGCAAGCCAGGAATGTGCCCTTGACCCAAATCGAAATCGGGACCCTTCAGTCCACAGACTGGTGCTCTATACACTAAACCAAACCAGCTAGGGCTAGCATTTTGACTATTTAAATGCTATTCTTTGCCCAGCTGATGTCCTACTGGTCAGAAATTGAGGGAGAAAAAAAGGTTTTCTAGTAATATAGTTATATTCCCAGTCTACTGAGGCGTCAGTGGCAACCATAACAGATAAGAGAGCCATGTTTGGTAGAGCTCTGTATAAACCAACTTAGCCATTAACATTGAAGAAGTCTAGCAATACAGCACATGACAGTAGTGTATGTGCAGTACATATAACTTTAATTTCTCACAATTTTGGACTTTGTAGACTCAATTTATTAATATTATCAGTGAGACTTTCAAATTCCTCCCTTTGGGGGACAACATTGATTACTGTAGTTTTACAGAGCACTGCATGTATAGCCAATAGAACATTTCATTTTCTCCTGCTATTTTGAAACTAAACTGTTGTCATTCTATTGGCTAGAGAAATATGGTCTTCCCCAAGTAAAAGTAAGTGGAATTCCAGGTCCCTTTAAGGCAATCCTTACGCTTACTGGATAGATTAGACTATATTTACTAGAGATGAAAGTTGTATTCCTTTTCAATACAAAGAGAAAGTGCATTTAATGAGAATAGTTCATTCTAAAGGGTCCCCAAGGACCAAGTCTTCTACGTTTCTCCTTACATCAAGCAAAATTCTTTTCAGAGGGATTCATATATCAAATTGAGAAGACACTGCAGGGAAAGTAGCAGCACCCATTCATTCCTGCAGATGGTTCAGAGCTAAGCCGTTCACTATCCCAATCCTCAATTTACTCCATTAAGAAAAGAGCAATACAAGTAGCTGTTTCCCATGAGTACCTGTTTAATTCTACCTTCAGGGGAAAGAAACAGCTTGTTTGTACGTAACATTATAGTTACTGTGCAATATATCACCTAATGTCACACGTAATAATGTAGTGTGCATGTGGCACATTGCATTAAAGATTCAATGAGGCAGAAAAGTTTTCCCTCATGATTGGAAAAGGCAAAAGGTAATTCATAAAACCAAGCTTTATAAAAGTACTTAGAATTAGGCTACTTGTGCTCTAGCCTCTCTCTTTTTTTCCTGCCAATCTCAAGAAACATGAATTGAAGGGGAAGGATGAGTGATCGATGGCGGACAATATACCTGGGGGGAAAATCTTTTTTATAATAAAAAAGCCTGGAATATTTGGTTCTCTGATGTCAGGACATCATCACTCTTACTGCACTAAATGGGGTGTAAAACCTCATATTTGCTTTTGCTTACCAGAGTAAATATTTCAGGGGGAATATACTAAAATCAAATGAGAAAAAGGCTACATAATATTGAGCCAGATAAATGAAACGTATCTGTCAATTTCAATTTAGCATCACAAACAGAGCAAGTGATTCCCTTCTTTAGATTCCAAAGCCCCAGAGCCTTAAACTCTGAAAAGATGCCCCTCCCACATAAGTGTTTATTAATGCATCTATTCATGGAGCTCTCTTTTAACATAGAAACAGAATTCCATTTCAGGTCATACTTTCCTATACATTTATAACTGAAATAAGAGCATGTTTCTCTTCTTTCAAAGCTTGATCTGTTCTATTTGAATAGAACAGATGTAAGGAGATGTTGAATTAGTGAATAGGCAGCATTTACATGGGAGGTCTTAAAGTTCTATCACTTTTAATGCATAGAAAATGGACTAGGAGCTGTAGGTGTCAAACAGACAATGCATTCTAGAAATGTTGATTTGGAAGGTGAGAGATTCCTTATAGTACAGGGATACAAAGAAAAATTTTGAAGAATGCAACTGCTTGCCTGCCTTCATTTCTCCCTTTCTTCTTTTTTTTCCTCTCTGCCTGCTTTTCCTGTTTTCTTTCCTTCCTTTTACTCACTTTTTTTCTTCCTCTATTTCCTCCTCCTCCTCTATCTTTTCCTCCTTCTTCTTTTATTTCTTTTTGGTATTCTAAGTAGAGTTTTGACAGTATTTACTTTGCAATAACAACAATGTCCTTTTCACAATGCAACTATTAGAACTAAGTTGAGGAAAGGGCTATCTTCGGGATATTTTCCCTTTTAGATTTGGCCACGTCTAATCTGACACGGTTATATTGCATTCTTTTGTATTTTGTATCATCTGAATTTCATAAGTATCCAAAGTAGTGATGAAAATTATGATTGTGACGGGGCCAAGGCCAGAGTTTTGTGGCAGCCAGCCTTTCAGTGTAACACTAACTGACCAATCAGTGTCCTTGCAGCCTGGTCCTCCTGCTGATGAAATTTCTCAACCTTATTTATTCTTCCTAACTTTCACCATGACTTTTCAAATCCACACAACTGACCCTCTAGCCAATATTTATATGTAATGATTCTTACTGAAAGTGCCAAGAGATACCCTTTACAGTGTTTTGATTGGCAGAACGAAAACAAAAGTCATTGTGAGAGACATATCTAGGGGAATTGAGAAGTCAACATGAGTTACCAATATACAATTTGTTTAAATCAATTATTTATTCTCTTGAATCACACCAACCTAAAACTTCAGCATAGGTTTTCTATCTCCAATTATACTCTCCCCATGGTCAGTTATGGTTCAAAGCAAATGGAATTACAAGGGTTTGATCAGATAAGAATGTTTCTGGCCCTGACCGGTTTGGCTCAGTGGAGGGAGCATCGGCCTTTGGACTGAGGGGTCCCGGGTTCAATCCCGGTCAAGGGCGTGTGCCTTGGTTGCGGGCACATCCCCGGTGGGGGGTGTGCAGGAGGCAGCTGATCGATGTTTCTTTCTCATTGATGCTTCTAGCTCTCTATCTTTCCCTTCCTCTCTGTAAAAAATTTAATGGAATATATATATTTTTTAATTATTTTTAAAAAAAGAATGTTTCCGGTTGCAACAGAAAATCAGACAATGAGAACTTCTCACTAATAAGTGGTCCAGAGGTAGACAGATTAAATTTTAAGATACAACAAAAGAATTATTTTTTTCTATTTCATGTATTTTTTACAAACACTAAGATCCTTTTGGGGCACTTAAGTATATAAACACCCCATGAATAGATTTGCTAAAAAGAAGATGATAAAGTGCTTAAAAGTACAACACCCCATACAATAAGTTAGTATTTAGTGTTTTGTTGTGGGTCTTCTGACTTAGAGAACTGTGTGCTACTCTGTGACCTGCATGATCAAGTATTGAGTTGAAATAGTACAGTCACACTCAGCCAGTGTGGCTCAGTAGTTGAGTGTTGACCTATGAACCAGGAAGTCACGGTTTAATTCCTGGTCAGGGCACATGCCTGGTTGCAGGCTCAATCCCCAGTAGGGGGCATACAGGAGGCAGCTGATCAATGATTGTCTCTCATCATTGATTCTATTTCTCCCTCCCTCTCCCTTCTTCTCTCTGAAATCAATTAAAAATAACATAAAAAAAACACCCACACAGTACAATCTCAACAGATGTGAGTAAATGGTAGCAGCCAAATTCTCAGAACTGCTATTTGTTATCAAGCCCAGACTCAAAAACAGGGTCCTTGCAACAGCTGTTTCTCTTCTGTTTACTAACTTATGTTTAGATAGAATATTCCATTACTACTTTTGCTGAGGGTTGTATTGATTTATGTGCAAATATTCAGCACAAATAACACATGTATACTTAATTAAACAATATCTAATCAAATCATAAATTATGATTTTATATATGCATATGTTTCTTATCGACCAGAGCTTAAAATTGTTTAAGTTCTCTGCCAAAAATAAAAGAAAACTGCATGTTCATGATATGTCATATTGATGATTAAAATAACAGGACACATTTTAATCCAAGTTCCATTAAGTTAAAGAGAAACAGACAACTATTTTCTCATTAATGACAAGTGAATAAAAACAAAATATATTATCCTTGTGGGAAATTTATGAGAACACTGTAAAAAGAGATACCAGCATTGTTATATTTGAATGAGAATTTTAACTAACCTTTCTCTTACTGCTTAATTATTTTGCCTTAGAAAGATATTCATTACTTGGGGTAGAATGCAGCCAGTGTATAGCCTTTCCTTCTCTTACTGAAAAAAGTAGGAAAAAGAGTGTGAAAAGCAGAGTTCTCTTCTTGCCCGGAGGCAATTCTCAATGTTTATACCCGTAAGGATACTGAATATGACTGGAAGAGCTGTATGTTTAAATGAGTCAGTTAATTTCAGGTTCCATTATTTAAATAAAGGATAGTTTGAAATAGCAGTCAACTATTTTCCACAAAAGCAGCAGCCAGGACACCAAACTTGGGATACCATTTTGATTTGATGCTAATGGACCTGCCACTATTCCTTTTTTTCTCTCCTCTCATTCATGAATTCTGCATGTGATTCTTGATTACAGCAGTGGAAGCTCGTTGTGCATTTCAGAAGAAAAAATTCCCAAACGTACAATAGAAACTAAGTCTCACCCCAGAAGAGAATCAACAGGCCAATTAATAATTGCATAATGAACAGATAAAGAGTTGTGTTTGCTTTATGACATGTCTATTAATACAGAAATCACATATAAAACCCACAAAAGATGAAGCTCATACCTGAAGACTTTCTAGACCTGAATTTGGATTGTGTTTCTGCCTTTAAATGATTTATGTTTTTCAGAGTCTGAGTTAATTTTCACTAAAATGAACTGAATTGCACTGAGGATGAAATGAGAAAATACACATAAAATTCCTCACCTAGTACCTAACTCATAGGATATCTATAATAATAAAAGCGTAATATGCAAATGGACTGAACGACCGAAGAATGGAATGACCATCCAGACGACCTTCTGGATGAAGCTGGGGCTGTGAGGGCCAAGGCAGCCAGGGCTGTGAGGGCCATGGCTTACTCTTTCACGAATTTCATGCATCGGGCCTCTAGTATTCAATAAATGTGGTAGATTATACTGTTTTAATAAGGATCATTTGCAAACTTAAAATATCATACATGCTTCACACAAAACTAATCATAATGATATTTATTTCAAAATTCTAAATGCAGTTTAAAGTCTTAAGAGTTTCCAGAAGAGATCACAGTGGTGGAAAAATTCACATCTTATTCTTGTTTTAATGCTTCCCTGTGGTACTTTGCACAAGCATCTTACAAATAAATAGTACATGCTGCATAAACATCTGCTGAGTGTTAATCAAATTCAACACTATATATTATTTCAATGAATTATAGATGGAGAAGGCATAAAAACCTGGGGCAAATTTGTCCCACCCCTATGAAATACTTTGCGGTTATATTAAAATGGGTCTTGATTGGCTTTTTCTGTTTTTACTTAAAAACAGCCCAAAGGAGGTATGTCTAGTTGAGCTTCTCAGTTATTTGAATTTACTACAGGAAATTACTGTACTGCTGACTGGCAAATCACAAATTTGTTTGAAATTAAGAAACCTTTAGCATTTGGAAATTTAGCTCTGCAGTTAAAAGATAAACTCAATTTCTAAGTCATTTAGACATTTGTACACATAAAGCAACTATAAGTCATTACTTTTTGCCAGTTTCTATATGCTAGAATAATTGCGTTAATTCCAGCACCCACTAATACATACTTTATGATATAAGTACATTTTCAATATGTTCTATTGGCAAATGACATACTCTCTATATTAAGAGGACACCTAGCACACAGATGAAAGAAAACAATGGTCCCATTGTGATCAGAACATGACACTACCATTTAAGAGAGTAGTTGACAAAATAGAGTTCATCCATAGAGATGTGACTAGATTGTTGACGGCTGTAAAAGCTGAGCAAAAGGTTTTGGAAAGAACATGGAAATATTTAACTTTAAAAAGAGAAGACTTAGGGAAAACATATTGTTTTCTTCAAGCATCTGAAAGCCTATTTTTAGTCCAGCTGTCGCAGAGAAGCCAAGCCTCAAGGCTAGGCTTCTCCACTCCGGCCACGGCGAGGCTTGGCTTCTCTGCTCCAGCCACAGTGGAGAAGCCAAGCCTCTTCAGTCTTCAGTCTTCAGTTGTCTTCAATCTTCGCTCGGGCCAGAGCCTTCAGTTTTCGCTCTGCGCCTGCATATGCAAATTAACCCGCCATCTTTGTTGGGTTAATTTGCATACTAATCCTGATTGGTGGGTGGGCATGGCAGAGTGACAACCAATTTACATATTTCTCTTCTTTTAGTCTAGATTACTATATTGTATAGATGAAGAAATTGAGGTTTTTTTTCCTCTTCTCTAGGTTGTGATGTCACCTGCGGTTCAGGAAGATGCAGTTCAAACCCAGAGAGATTAACTCCCAGGTGCTGAACACAGTGCTGGCCTGGCTGGGGGTGGCCGGCCAGTGGCACTTCATGGGCATGCTGGGGATAGAGGAGGAGGCTCTGAGCTCTGGACCCAGGCCAGCCTGCTGCTATTTTCACTCTTCAGGAAGAAACACATTAAAGAACTGAAGGGACAAGCAGTCAGTCCTAAAGTGTATTTCATGAAGCAGACCACTTGGAACTCCTGCGGTATCATCAGACTTATACGTGCAGTGGCCAATATTTGTGATTTAAGTGCTAAAAAAATGACCCTGGGAAGCAATCAGAAAAAAGAAAATGCTTTAAAAATATATTTAGAGGGACCTAGTAACTAAAACTAGGGTAGCCACCTAACATAATGTATAATCTAGGGGGGTTCTTATAAGTCTTAGATATAGTAGATTTGTGTATTTGTAACTTTTCTCACACATGGCTGTCATTTTCTTACTCTAACATGTTACAGTTTTCCAATAGATGAAAGTGAAGCACCTTGAGGAAGAGCTACCCTAGATAATAAAAGCGTAATATACAAATTGACCGAACAGTGGACCAACGGGTCTCTATGATGTGCACTGACCACCAGGGGTCAGACGCTCAACACATGAGCTGCCCCTGGCATGTAGGCTCCAGACCAGCCAAGCTGGGTGCCAGCGGGGGCCCCCCAATCACCCCGCCAGTTGCCCTGCAGATTGGCCCTGATCACTGGCCAGGCCTAGGGACCCTACCCATGCATGAATTTTGTGCATCGGGCCTCTAGTACAATATATAAAAGCCTAATATTCGAATTGTCTGCTCATCCATTCTACCAATCAAAACATAATATGCTAATGATATGCTAAGGCTGCTCAATTGCTCGCTATGATGTGCACTGACCACCAGGGGGCAGATACTCCAACTGCTAGGTTAGCTTGTTGCTGGGGTCCAGCTGATTGGGACTGAGCAAGACGGGCAGGACACACCCTGGAGCCCTCCCGTGGTCTCTCCCTGGCTGGCCAACCTCCTGGGTCCCTCCCGGCCCCAATAGTGCACCGGTTGGGTCCCTCGGCCTGGCCTGTGCCCTAGAGCCGGTTTCGGCCCAATCCCGCAGGCCAGGCAAAAGGACCCCACTGGTGCACAAATTCATGCACCAAGCCTCTAGTATATATATAAATAAAGAGGGGGGTGGGGGTTTGGGAAGAGTGACGCAGAGAAAATACAAAGAAAAGGGAATCAGGAGACTGAGTGTTAACCAGCCCTGCTCAAACTAGACATGTAATTTTACAAATGTTTCTCTTTTAAGAAAAAAATTAAAACCAAGTGTAGAATATGGAAGTTGAGAGCTGACATGATGGCTCCATTTGCACGTTTCACACAAATATGACTGTGAACTAATATAAATCTCAGTGAGCTTTAAAGGCATCATCTCCACTGTAAACATTTCAATGATTTTCCTGCTTATTTTATTGTTATTTTGAGATACAAAGCTATATTTATTAACACATTTTGAAAACTATACATATGTACATACTTATTGTTTGACATCTTTATTGTTTGACATCTTTAGTTCTAAGATTCCCTCAGTTAAATTGCAATAGAAATGTGAAAACCATCAGAATATAAAACTTAAATTAAGTATTCAAGATTACTTGCTCTAGCCAGTTTGGCTCTGTCAATGGAGCATCGGCCCATGGACTAAAGGGTCCTGGGTTCAATTCTGGTCAAGGGCATGTACCTCTGTTGCAGGCTCAGTCCCAGCTTGCAGTCGAGGTGCATGCAGGAGGCAACCAATTGGTGTCTCTCTCACATCAATGTTTCTCTCTCTCTCTCTCTTTTCCCTTTTTCTTTCTTCTACTCTCTCTAAAAATCAAATGAAAAGTATCATTGGGTGAAGATTTAAAAAAACACCAAGATCTCTTGTTTCACTAGGGGAACTCTTCAAAATGCAGAAATTATTGCTTTTCAGTAAATACATCACACAGTGTTTCAGATATGTCTTCACTTCATTTATTTTATCTTTAATAGGTAAATCATTAGACTAAAATAGCCTCACCAGAATCTACAAATTTCATCAAATACATATTAGAAGTAGGTCAGAATTCAGCCTCCCTAGCTCAACAAACACACACAAAACCAGGAGTAAAATAAAACAAAACAGAAACTATGGTCAAAGTTTCAAAATAAAACTGAACATTTTTTATAAACTATACGAGTAAGTATTTTATTTTTCTACTAAGTTCCCCAATTCCCCAAAACCACAGGCACCCTTTCATAAGAAAGGGAGTACAAACAGTATTCTTTCTATTTTCTAAGAAAACAGAGTTCCTGCCATACAAAGACGGACCGACCCTCAGGACACTGCAAAGTTCCTGCTAAGAGTTCAAAGTGGTACATAAAAGCGTCCTATCAATCACAGCATGAGACGCACACATTCTCACACTCTCACGGGGGAGCAATATTTATGTAGCTTTGGAGACTTATTTTCTTTTTTTAAAAAAAATATTTTTATTGACTTCAGAGAGGTAGGGAGAGGGAGAGAGAGAAACATCACTGATGTGAGAGAACCATTGATCGGCTGCCTCCTGAACGCCTCACACTGGGGATTGAGCCCGCACCCGGGCATGTGCCCTGACCGGGAATCGAACTATGACCTCCTGGTTCATAGGTCAATGCTCAACCACTGAGCCATGCCGGCCCAGCAAGACTTGTTTTCCTCATGCACTTTCACATCAGCCCAGCACCTGTACACTTCTTGGGGAAGGGCAGCCTTCATGCATTCTATAAACTTTAACATATTGTATTGAATTTTGTAGTAGGTACTTTTATATACTATTTCTTTAAAGTTTTAAGATTTTGGTGGGTTTTTTTTTCTTCTCAAACATAACTAAACATCCCTCCCACACAGACCAGCTGTTTCTTCCTTAAAAGAAGGCCAGTAACTTAACATCATAAATACCAAATTGCATCTCAAGGTCACAGTCAAAGGCTCTTACGTTTCACTAATTTTCAAGGCACCTTGTCAGCCTTTCTCACTGAGCTACCATTCAGATGCTGGTATGTGGAAATGCATGGGAGGTGTCATCAGTTGAAACACAAGTCTATCCCCCGCTACTGGTGACTAATATAAAATATTTCCAACTAAACATGCAGTACCTCATATACTTTGTAAATGGCAACAGAAAAACGTCATAGGATTTCTGGTCCATTTAACGCTACTGCTCCTTCCACACAGAAGTCAACAAATAGGGTAGGAAGAATCTTTATCCACAGGAGCCAAAAAGAAGATGAATGCAACTTTCCTTACCTGGGTATCTAATAACATGGGATATACCTGTTACAGGTGGTCTGTTGACCATATGTACTAACAAGAGGCATACAAAAGAAAGAACAGCAAATTCCTAAGGGTTCCAGAAAATGTGAAAACCATGCTTATGAAAAGTTTATTTAATCCAGTGGGGTAGAGAAGACACAACTCCAGTAAACGTATCATTTAAATTAATTTATATATATATATATATATATATATATATATATATATATATATCATATATCATATATCCTCTTGAAGTTAGTACACACCTGAACACTGAGGCATAAAAATATTGACCTTTATTTCTCTTCTGAACCAAATCATTTATGTCAGTCATGTAATTCTTGGAAGTGATAGATTTAATCTAAAAATATTAGATATTTCTTAGAAATTCACTAAAAGTGGATAATAAAGAAAGCTTACATGTACCACCATCTGATCTTTAATAGTCCTTTCTTTAATGGTTAATAAGAAGTTTGATAATATGAACAACCTTCCATCATTTTAGAGTCTACAGCAATATTTCTCAAAGTAATCATGAATGAAGTTGAAACCCTTATTGATTTCATTTATTTCCTCACCTATCAAAGAACCATAGACATTTTTTTTAGCCTCAAAGCACTTATATTATCATTAAGAAAACGTGGGACCAGAGAATACCTACTATCTGCCCAAGGCCAAATTGCAAACAATGGCAGAGATCCTGGGTCCTGGTGTTCAGTCCTAGGTCTCTACATGTGACCATTTGCTTAGGGAAAGATGATTTACTTCATTATGTCCTAATAATTTTAAAATATGATTTACAATGGCTGAAAATCCCATTGAGTGTAGCTGTCTCTTTGTCCACTCTCTAGAATCCGGGTGAGTTTCTGACTGCTTTGACCAATGCAATATTGTGTGCAACTTCTGAGGTAAGGTCATAAAAAGGCCATCAAGCTTTTTGCCTTGTTTCCTGGGCACATATTCTATTGAAGCTCTGAGCTTCCATGAAGCAGGTCTCCCTACCCTGTGGTCACCATGCTTTGAGGAAACCCAAGCTACATCTATTGGTCAGGCATGGGGTGCTGGATGTCTGTCTCAGGTGAGTCCAGCCCCTGAGTTATAACACTCCAGGCTCCAGATATGTATGTGGAGAAACCTCCAGACTTTGAATTCACCCACAATTCAAATATTCCTGGTTGAAACCCAAGATATCGTGGAGCAATGACTACCCATCCCTGAAATACCTCATCCCAATTCCTTATTTGAAAAATTTGTTAGTGGATGGAAAGTTGTTTTACACTACTAATTTTGAAGTGGTTTGTCACTTAGCAAAGATAAGTAAAAAACTCTTTGATCCTTTTTTTCTCCCATATGGGTTCAGTACACTAGCTAATTTGATCAGTTCAGCAACTGCCTGTCAAAAGCTATGTTGTTTTATAGATTTACTTTTCTTACCTTAAATGATCTTTATTTGAGCATAACATTGTTTCATCTTTTCACTTTTTTTTTCTTTTTATGAGAACACAATACAGTGGCTTTGTGCTATTGCTTTTTCTGGACAATTACATTTTAAAATTTTATTCCTTCATTCATTACTAAATATTTTTGAATATATAATCCATGTTTTAAAAGTGGATAGATTTGAAAGATACAGAGATACAGAGAATTTAAAAATTGCTCTCCAGAGGACTGGGGGGAGGGGGAGTTGGTCATTCGTCATAAAGTGTGCGATAACTATTATGTGTCATATTTTTTCTAGATTCTTAACTATTAGATTACTTTCTCCCCTTTTTCTTTTCCTCCTTTTCTCATTTATAATGAAAACATTTAGGACGTTAGATTTACTCCTGAATACTGCTGTCGCCTCACCTCAGAGTTCTGCTTTATGATACTTCATTTTTTATATACTACAGTTGTAACTTTAATTTCTCTTTGCCATAACAGTTATTATATAGCACACTCTTAAGTTTTTAAGTAGTTTATTTATTTATTATTTAAAACTTATATTTGACTACAACATGGTCAGAGAACAAAAACTAAACATTTTCTGGTTTTAGAATTTATATATGGTATGTGTATGTAATGAGTGTATTTGTGCTGTTTGTCGTGAGACTAGTTTTTTAAATATTGCATTGGGATAGGTCCTGCTTATCACTATGAAATAAAGAGGGTTTTTAAGTATTATTTTTCATGTTTAAATCTTCAGTAAGATTTATTTGGTAGATGTTTACATTATCTTTCCTTACCTTTCAAAGACTGTTTCATATATTAAAGTCTACCATTACTGTAACTATTTGCTTGCAGATAGACATAAAAGTAGCAAGGAATATGCAGTGAGTATTCCTCAAACACAAGAAGAAATTCATGATAAATTGGCATAGGTTTTAGTTATAATAAAGACGGGAGAACTAGTGGTATGAATCGTTTCATAGCTATCAGGCAGAATTTAGAACATTTCTAATTAGCAACTAATTCTAAGAAAATATACTAATAAGAAAGTTTGCCTCCCAGTTTAATCCTGTAATTTAACATAATAAATTAAGAATCAAATAATTAACATAAAATAAGCAAGGAATTTCACTATTCAAAAAAGTGATCAAATCATATATTTTAAATACATTAAAAGTTCAAAAATCAGAGTAAAAAGAAAATCCAGGAAAAGTGTTCTTTATGCCGGGTAATTTGCATAATACATTTTTAACAAATTAATGCCATAATAGACATTTTTAGAGCTACACTATATTTAACTAATGAGAACTGAAGAAATGTTAATGTGTATCATAATCATCAGGCAAGCACATTCATCATTTTGTTAACTTTCTCTAATATCTTAATTTATACACCTGACATTCAAGAAAATTTGACCATTTTTCTGAACCAAATAAAATTCTGATGTAATTTTAGTTATTAGTAGGTAATTCAATAAGCATATTTTTACATATGGCTTGGTGTTAAGCTTGCCTTTATGCAAAACAAATGGAAATCTAAAGATACAGCAAAGAGAATAACATTTTTCTACTTTTGGTGTAATTTACAAAAATGTAAATATCTTTTTTTATATAGCATTAGAAAGAAAAGCTTGTAGCTTCACTAATAGATGGGAAAGGGAGGGTAAAGCAAAGCTTATTCTTTTGTGAAGGTGCTGACTATGCTCAGAAAGAGTACCAAAGGGTCTCTGAATCTTGTTAAAGCTCATTGGCTCCTTACCATGACTTGATAAAAGTAAAAAAAAAAAAAAAAAAAAAATTCAAAAATCAAAAATCCAAACCACTGGGTACCTTAGTGGCATAAAAACTGGGAAAATACCATTCCTTTTTTTTTTTTTTTTTACAAACTCTATTCACCTAAATACCTAATGTTTATTTTGTTCTAGTTCAGGTGGTTCTAGGCTTCCCAGCCCCTGGAATTTCCTTGCTTGTCATTCATGCTAACATGAGCATTCAAGTATACAACATGCTCAGATGAGTCAATAAGTTCTTATGAAGGTTAGAATTATGAATTCACCTTTTTAACACTTCAGAGTTTTGTTTAAGATTTTACTTCCAGCTCTTTTAAATCATACATTTGTCTAAAAGCAACTACAATAATAACTTAATTTAGTGCATTTCATTCACTCAGATACACAGGCCACAACTTGTAGTAGGCTACTGAGATGAACTCAGTTGAATTCAGACATCCTTTTCTTTCCTATATATAGTTTCATAAAGACACACAATCGATGATTAATTTTATGCCCCCTAGTATATAACTGAGGTGGTATAACATCGAATATTTAAAACACATTCCATATAATTGAATTTTAGAAATAGCATAAAAGAACATACACAATTAAGAATGAGCATATTAACATTGACTTACATCAAAATGGCTTAATTTAAAAAATGCTGTTTGATTTTGTAGCTGTTCATAAATTTATCCCCCCCAAATAAACATTTTGTTACTTTAATAAAATTTACTCATTCAATTTAAAACATATTAATGTTAATGAATTTCTTGTTATAAAATAGCCCCAATATAACATGTGAATGGAGAAGAAATTCCATCATTACATTCTTTTTTCAACTTACCTCTCATTTTTGTTATACTTTGAACATCCTGACTCTGTTCTAAGTGAAAAGTGCAAAAATATTCAGCAAAACTAGGGGCTTCTACATAATAAGAAACAGCTAGATGGGTATTTTGGGGGGTTTTCATGTTTATATGTGTGGCATTATGCATACTTCATTTTAAATGGCTGAATATTTGGACATTGATTACTTCCGGCCTTTATAATAATAAATATAGCCTTTTGACAAAATACACATAATCCCAGCCCTCACAAACCTATGGATAGAAATGAAGTCCTACTGACATCAGTATCCAATAAGGATCATTCTTAAGCCGCTTTACATTCCCTAAGCAAATCTGTTCTGGTCCCTAATCAAGGTATTTTTTCATTCATCAGCTGCCGGTGTTCAGAGTGGGAAACCCAACTTCATGCAAAACTGCCTTCACCCCTCAGGATATAAACCTGTTCTTGGTCAGATGTGGGTAAAATGGCCTTTCCTCCATCCTGTGTCACAATTTGTCTCACATTTTTTTAATAAAAACATCTCCCTTGCTTGCCATCCTCCTTCTTTTTGCCATGTATACTAACATATTTACAGGTTCTGGGGATTAGAACATGGACATATTTAAAGGGGTTACTACATATATCTATCAGTATAAATAAATTACTCAGGGGTCACCAGCTGCCAGCTCTGCAAACAGACCCAGAATTCTAATTTGGAATCAGTTGCTGTGATAAAAATTTTAAAATAATAAAAATAGAACATTTTTGGAGAGAGGGGGTATAGAGAAGGTAAAAGGAGTTTGCATATATGGATTTTTTCCCTAAAATGCAGGATGGCTGCAGTTTTCAGAGTGATAGAAATTAGCAGATTAAATCATCACACCCAGAAAAGGAAGGCTTGCATTCCATATGCTGACAGGTTTCTAACAGAACGGTAGCCCTGACAGACACAGCTATAATAAGAGCATATATGTTCTCTATCTAGCCAATGCCATTCTGCTGAGTTTCAAGCAGGAAGAAGCTCAGATTTCCTTAGAATATAAATCATGTCAAAAGTAACAGTTAAGCTCCAAAATAAATTAAGGGAAACTTAAAGTGACTTTTCTAAGCCTAGCACATATAGACACAAATTAGGACCATGTTGGACATATGCTGAATGGTGATAATATTCTGCCAAACCAGAAAACGCCTTCTTTAAATAGATAGCTATATTTTTCAGGTTAGTGAGCTTTGAGGAAAGAACATTGCATAATGCAGTTTCAATCAAGAGGGCCTTAGTGACAACTATTATTTCTATATCATTTTTTTTCCAATGAAGTTTGGAATTCCATCTATATTGTGTTGATATAGCAATGGTAACTACATAGAAGTAGAGGCCATCTATTCATGTATAAGTAGATGTCACTAAAATCTAATGACATGCTACTTCAGGAACTGAATTTTTTTTTTAAGTGGTTGAATCATTTTATGTATAAAATGCACTAACCAATATTTTGGAGAGCATATGTTCCACTGGCTTGCTTTTTTGTTAAAAAAAAGTCTAAACTCTCTATTTTAACCATAAATGTAAAAGTAAAGGAGAAGAAAGTTCATGGGCAGTTTGAGGAACTAAAGGACAAAGGAACAAAGTGTTTATGTCTGGGGAAAAAAAGGTAGATGCTACCATGCTTCCTTAGCAGCCTAAAACTCTTCAATGTCAACACATAGGGATGGAGAGTAAACAACTGTACTGTATGTAATATTGCAAAAACATTCCTTCATTCTCCAAGTAATAAGCACATTTTTATACTGTTTTCTATATAACTAGAAGTCCAGTGCGTGAAATCACACGGCCCCACCCACACATGTGTGCCCTGCCCACCACACTCGCAGCCCCACCCACCCACACCAGTCTTTGGTTCTTATGGTGTTAGGGCCACGGGCTTTTTATATATATAGTAGGCATAATAATACATACTTCAGAGCACTATAGAAAGACCAAACCAGATAATGCAGATAAAACAATCAGCACTGTGCCAGGTATAGGTGAGAATACCTAAGACATTCCAGGTATACATATGGATACTAAATACATTTCAGTTAATGTTGTTATGAATGTATTTGAGAAATAAGACAACTTTTTAAACGATTCATAAAACATCTTTTGTGTCCAGTAAAGTATAATTTCAAATTATTAAACTTTTCCTTCATTGGCATATTTTGTATGGAAATAACAAATAGGTGATTGGCTGGGGTTTTGTATTTGTGTAAGTAGGTTAATAATTCTGTTTTCTACTTCCAAAGTACAGAAAAGAGTACTTTTGGTTGATAGACTAACATTAATTTGAGCCACAAAATGATCGAAACTTTTTGAACAATTGCTTTTAAAATTGTTTCTGTGTAATAAAAGTTGCTTTTGCAAGACAATTAATTTCTCACTCATTGGCCCATCTTGTGTCAGGTTTGATGTTGTCATTACTTGCACTTTGTTTTGCGGCTGGGGAGAAGCTCTTACATAGAGAAATGTTAAGCATTAGTGTTTTCTTGTTCTTTGCTTATACATGATAGTTAATTCTATCTTCACTGTAGTTCTTTAAAGGGATATATCAAATTCATGTGTTTATTTGGTGAGTCTTCATTGCTTGAAAAGAACTAGGTGATGTAACTCATAAATGAACTTAGCTAAGCAAAATTAATGTACTTTTCATCAATTTATGAACAAGTGATGTTATAAATCCAGCTACCTTGCAAATGCTATTTTTTTCCTTAGAACATCTTAAGCCTGGTACCCACTTTATTCTTATTTTTTAGATTAAATAAAATATGTATAAAGAAGTCCTAATGTTCCTCCTACAGACACTTCTAAAGAGCACATACTTCCTTGGTTCTTGAAGACTATAGACTTAAAGTGCTGTTTTTGACATCCATGATTTAGAACATTATTAGTTTGAACTCAAACTCATGCAAACTAGCAAATTACTAGAAATTCTTAATGGAATAATTGGCAAATCTCTACTATACCTTTATCACTAGCACTGTTAAGTTATATATGTTTGAGGCCTTACATATAAATATCTAATGTATTTAATAAAAATGATTACAGTTTTAGATACATATATACAAATTTAAGCATCTGCAAGTGAAAATATTATCTTTCCATATTACATTATTTAACATAAAACATAGAAAAACACTAAAATATTTTAGAAGTATAAATTCATATTTTCTCCAATTTAAATGCTTTTTATATTTGGAACAACATAATTCTCTCATTTATTTTACCTATGACTAGATGACAATTTTATAATGGTCAAGATCTTTTCATTATAACCTATTTTCAGAAAGTATCAAATTATAACAAGCATTTAATAAATGTTACCAAAAATGAGAAAATCATTCATTTAACTTAGAGCTTATTGCTATTTTATGTTGTGGAGGTAGTTCACATCTAATTATTACTCACCCCCTAAGAATTTTAACCGGTAAATATCCAGTTTTTTAAAAGGCTTTATCATTTGCACCAGTATGTTGAATGTATATCAAACATTTTAAACCCTGATTTATACAACCCAATTGGATGCACTAAATATGGTTGAATAGCTAAGTTTAAGGCAGCATGGAAGGGGAGCTCACCTCAAGATGAATAAAATACTCTTCCTCCCATAACAAAGTTTAGTCGTGAGGAGGAAAAACACTGCACGAATGAATAATTTTCACAATAAAATAAGACATTTCCATTGGAATGTCATATTACAGCTATTATAAGAGTATACTTGTAGTTTGGATGTATTGAGTCAATTGTCATGCCATCTGTGGTAATAGCAAGGCTGTTCTTAATGTCATCTGCAGTAATAAATTTGGGAATATTATCTGTCTTAATCTAGTTTACACTTTACATTTCAGTGCTTTAATCCTTGATTTATTACTCAAGGTTTCTGCACTTTCAGTAAAAGATGTCATGACCCCATGGCAATGAAAATTTAGTGTTCCTGATATTGGGGGAAAAAACAACAACGATCAAATCTGGTGAGTTCTGGTGATGTGAGCCAAGAACTTTTGGCTTTGGGATGGTGCTGGTAGGCCTACATATAACAATAGTCTCCTCCTTTGTATAGTTCTAAGAACCAAAAAAAGAGACACTTTTTGACTCTGTTAGGTTTACATGGAGTCTTCTGAAATATAAACGACTAGCTCCTGGCCCAACTTTATTTTTCTTAAGGGACTTTGACAAACATGTTGTGAAACTTCACAAGATCCCCTTGTATCTAAACTTCAGAACTACTTCTTCAGGTTATAGAAGCTGAACTACCTAAGCCCATACACAGGAAGCTGTCTTTGTCCATAAATGACAGTGTAGAATAGATCACATCTGGAGTGTTTCAGAAACTCTAACGTTTGTTTAAATTTATATTCATTTTTCTCTATGAAAGATATTCAAAAGGATATCAATTAGATCTTTTAACAATTTTGTTCCATGGGAGGTAACAGTATTTTAAAAAAGGAACGGTTTGAATTTACTAACAACTTGGGGACAGATGATCGTCATGGAAAGCATTATGGGAACATTTACAGGGGAAAGATTCTTAGGGTAAAGTAATGTATAGCTCTCCATATTACTATGGTGGTCTTATTTAAGTTAGTTCATTGACACTCATACTCTAATTCAAATTAAAGGCTAAGTTCAACCCCATGGAGAATAGCTAATTGCCAAAAAGATTTCTAAGACTGACCAAATTATTTGCTAATCATGTGCATTTGTAAATTAACATAATTACTATCCTCACAAACATAAACTGATTATAGAAACCAGATGTTGGAAATTGTATATGAAGAGAAGTAATTTATGGGATATATATATATATATATATATACACACACACTCACACACATATATATATATACATACACATATATATATATAAAATTTATCTTTATTGTTGAAAATATTACAGATGTCCGCTTTGTTTGTTTTCCCATTGACCTCCTCCACCCACACCTCCCAGGCCTCCTTTATTAAAGGATAGTTGATATGCAATATTATATGAGTTTCAGGTATAGAGTATATTAATCAACATTTATATACCTTATGAAGTGATCACTCCGATAAATCTAGTAATCATCATCATTATACAAAGTTGTTATATGTTACTATTGACTGTATTCCCTATGCAAAATATATATTTTGTATTCAAATCACTCTCTGTATTTTAAGAACATAATTATATTGCTTACTTTCCAGATTCAAAATCTAATTTTAAAACAAAGGCCTTATTATGTGTTTGGAAATAATATTTGTTTCTGATAATTACTACCTCTTCAAAGTATTCTCAATAACATTAAAGTATTTTCTAATTGTGCAACAAAAATCATGCATCACAAATAGAATATTAAATACTTTACTTTATATTAATGTTATTTTATTAGTGTTATTAATTTAATAGTCACTGTATTAATAAAATAAAATAATTTTCATTAAGAATGAAAGTGGATCTCATACATCCCTCAATGATTCAACACTAGCTAACATTTATCATGATAAATACCTATAGTTGTCATGTAGATCATTACATAATCCCAAGAAAATATCCTTTGTATTTTAACCATTTATTAATACCTACTTGTACAATAGCATTATTCATAACATATTCTTGAAAACTGAAAATCTACTTAACTGCAAAACTAGCTCAAAGCTATTCAGATAACAATGTGTCTTCATGCTCATTCCAAGGAACATCATTTTCACTACAGGGATTACTTAACATTTATACAATGTTCCAGAATATACTCTAGGCAGACCTAATGTATGACTAGCATGCTATGCTCTCAAGGATATCCTTTTCTCCTCAACCTACATGAAAACAAAGGAGAACAGTTTTCATAAATTCTATATAATAAAGCCCTAATATGCAAATCGACTGAACAGCGGAATGACCTGCGGAATGACTGGTTGCTATGATGTGCACTGATCACCAGGGGGCAGACGCTCAACACAGGAGCTGCCCCCTGGTGGTCAGTGTGCTCCCACAGGGGGAGCGCCACTCAGCCAGAAGACGGGCTCATGGCTGGCGAGCACAGCAGCAGTAGTGGAAGCCACTCCCATCTCTGCTGCAGGTGAGCGGTAAGGAGCGAGGGGTCCCAGACTGCTAGAGGGATGTCTAAGCCAGCAGACGGACATCCCCCAAGGGGTCCCAGACTGCAAGAGAGTGCAGGCCGGGCTGAGGGACTCCCCCCCTTCCCCCCCCCCGCCCCAGTGCACAAATTTCATGCACCGGGCCTCTAGTGTAAACATAAAGTTTCCATCTCTGCAATGGTGTTTCCTCTGTGACAGGTAGCTACTGGTGACTGTAGTTGTATAACCCAGGACTTTGTTTCTTAGTTACTTCGTGATTATCCATCACTTATAAAACAAAATTTGATTTCTGGTTTCTATCATATATTGAGCTAATTTTTGCTCTGTTCAATAGGGCATAATCAACCATTATTGTCCTGGTTCATACTCTAACAGAAGTCAGAAATTTGTCTGTAGTCACTGATTCTATTTCTTCTATAGGTAGTTTTTAAAAACCAAAAGGAAAAAGTAATAAAACTCAGGTATTTAGTTAACAAATGGAATCTATCATATAATTTTAAATATTGAATCAAGTTAGTTTTTTTAATATAAAAAAACAATGCTGTAAATAATTATCCAGTTCCCATTACAAACCAGATGTTTTATGTATTATTAAGTAAAATCATCATGATAATTTTATGAAGTAGCATTCTCAGTCTCTATTTCAGAGTTAAAGTGACTAAAAATATGAGGTGAAAGAATTTCTCTAAGATTTTACAGCTAGTAAGTGTTATAGGTTTAAAAACATAATCAGGTCTATTTGATGCCATCATTTTTTATATTATAACATACAGCCACGAGAAATATATATGTGTTGGATATCCTAGCATTCTCCAGAAAGGCATGACTGTGACATGGAGTGGCAAAGCAGTATCTCTAATTACTTCTTATCAGGAAGGAAGGAAGGAAGGAAGGAAGGAAGGAAGGAAGGAAGGAAGGAAGGAAGGAAGGAAGGAAAAAAGGAAGGAAGGAAGGAAGGAAGGAAGGAAGGAAGGAAGGAAGGAAGGAAGGAAGGAAGAAGGAAGGAAGGAAGGGCAGGCCTTCCAGGTATAAGGAGACAGTCTGAATCAGAAGTTTTAGTGTTAGATTATATTTACAATTAACATATTATATGTAACCCTTTAGGAATCTATTTGGAATAAAAATCTCTGACTTGAGTAATCCCTTGGAGCCCTATTCAGTCTTTAGATGATAAGCTTTACAAGGATTTTGTAAATAGCATTTTACCCATAATCTTGAAATGCATAGCCTATGGTTCAAGAAGGAAGCTGAGAATTTTAAAGATATTAATTGTAGCTAGAGTAACAGTCCCTTTCTAAGTCATTTTATTCTATCTAAATAAGAAAATGGTAAGAAACTTAATTATTTTATTGTATACCAGCAATAAAAAATTGAATTGAAAATAAATCACAATATCATTTACATTAGCACACAAAAATTGATGTGCTTAGAATTAACCTAACAAAATATGACAAGATCTATATGAAGAAAACTACAAATTTTTAATGAAAAAATCAAAGAAGAACTAAAGGAAAGATATTACATGATCATATATAGAAATAGTCAATATTGTTAAGATGTCAGTTATTCTCAAATTGATCTATAGATTTAATGCCAGAAAGTTATTTTGTGGGTTTCAAGACATTAGTTCTAAAGTTTATAAAGAGACTCAAAGACCCAGAATGGCCTGCACAAGATTGAAAGAGAACAAAGTCAAAGTGGTGACATTACCCAACTTTTTATAAAGGTACAGTAATCAAGACAGTATAGTACTAATGAAAGAATGAAACATAGTATGAGAACCCAGAAACAGACCCACACAAATACAGTCCTTTGATTTTTGACAAAGGAGGAAAGACAATTCAATGGAGAAAGAATATTTTTTTTTGTATAGGGCATCTAAATACGAAAAAAAATTTAATGTAGACATCAACCATATACCTTTCACAAATATTAATTCAACATGGAGATAGACCTCAAATTATCTATAATAATAAAAGCATAATATGCTAATTAGACTGGACAGCAGAACTACCTTCCGAACATCCTTCTGGACAAAGCTGTGGTGGCGGGGGCCGAGGCAGAGGAGGTAGGCAGGCAGGCGAGCAGTTAGGGGTGATCAGGCAGTCAGGTGAGTGATTAGGGACAATCAGGCAGACAGCCAGAGTGGTTAGGGGCGATGAGGCAGGCAAACAGAGTGGTTAAGGGGCGATCAGGCAGCAGGCAGGTGAGTAGTTAGGAGTCAGCAGTCCCGGATTACGAGAGGGCCCCGGCTGAGGGAGACCCCCCCTCCTCCCGGGCACAATTTCATGCACTGGGCCGGGTCTCCCGGGCACAATTTCATGCACTGGGCCGCTAGTATTTCATAAAATGCAAAATTATAAAACTCCTTGAGATAACATAGGAGAAAATCTAGATTGCATTAGGTTTGGCAATGACTTTTTAGATACAATACCAAAGGCATAATCCATGAAAGAAAAATTAACAAGTTGGACTTTATTAAAATTAAAAATAATCTGCTCTGCAAAAGATACTGTCAGGAGAATGAACAGCCAGGCCACAATTTGAGAGAAAATATTTGTAAAAGATGTATCCAATAGAGAACTTGTATACAAAATGTACAAAGAACTCTTAATTCTCAGCAATAAGGAAATAAACCACGCATCATAAAAAATAGATAAAAATCTGAACAGACTCCTCACCAAAGATTGCATACAGATAGCAAATAAGCATATGAAAAATGCCCAACCTCATACATTAGGGAGTCGCAAATTAACACAATGAGATACCACTACATACCTATTACAATGCCTAGAGTCCAAAACACTGACACCACCAAATACTAGCAGAGATGGGGAGCTCTCTCTCCCTGCCAGTGGGAATGCCAAATTCTACATTGGAAGGACACTGTGGGAGTTTCTTACAAAACTGAACATTCTCTTCCCATATGACCTAAAGAAGTTGAAAACTTAAGTCCACACAAAAATCTATGTGCATATAAAAGCCTGTGGCATGGATGTTTACAACACTTTTTATTAATTTTTGCCAAAACTTGGAGGCAATCACGATGTCATTTAGTAAGTGAATGTAGAAATAAACTGTGGTAATGCAGAAAATGGAATATTATTCAGGGTTAACTAGAAATGAGGTATCAAGCCATGAAAAGAGAGAGAACCCTTAAATGCATATAATAGATAAGTGAAAAGAAAAACTATCTGAAAAGGCTACATATATTTTTTAAATATATTTTTATTGATTTCAGAGAGGAAGGGAAAGGGAGAGAAAGATAGAAATATCAATGATGAGAGAGAATCATTGATCGGCTGCCTCCTGCATGCCCCCTACTGGGGATCGAGCCTGAAACCCGGGCATGTGCCTTTGACCAGAATCGAACAAGGGACTCTTCAGTCTGCAGACTGGTGCTCTATCCACTCAGCCAAACCAGCTAGGGTTGAAAAGGCTACATATTGTATGAGTCCAAGTACATGACATTCTGGAAAAGGCAAAACTATGGAAATGGTAAAGCAGAAAATGGCCTATCCCATCTTTGTCACTATTATTTTAAATTGTCATGTTTGCTCAGGGGATGCAGAGTGACAGAAAGACAGCCAACTCTAGGACATCACAATAAACACTAGAAATGCTTTAAAATGCATACACTTCTTTCACAGAGAACATTTTGCCATCCAGCAGACTAAACAGCACTAAGTCAAACATTTAAATTAAAAGCCACAGCTGCCTAAATAGTATTGTATCTGTTTATTTTATTATCTTGAAAGGCAGCCGCTTCCTAAGCAATAGCAAATTAAACTTAGTCAACAAACTTCTTTAATTTGATGCATGAACTCTAAATTGATGTTTGAAAACAAGTGTCACGATTTTAACTTACCTTGACCATAAAGTAAATAGCCTACTCTTTTTTTACGTCTTGCACAGAAAAAATGGGAAGAGATCTGCAGCAGAAATCAGGGCGTCATAAATCTAATGTTAGCCTGGTCTCTGGAGAAGCCGTATATCTTTGTTTAAGTGACTTAATCTTTCATGGTCTGTTTCTACATTCCATTGCCTGTACTCTCAACATGCAAAACAGATAAAGACACTGGTTTAAAGAGGGAAAGGGGCTCTCTATCTACTCCATCCTACTTCCTGTGCTAGCAGAGGAGGACCACACAGAACAAACACAGTGTGAAAACCACTTAATAGGATACTGTTCCAGCTCTTTCCAGTTCTGAAATTCTTTGTTTCTATGTAAATATCCAAAATATCTTAGCTTCCTCCCAATTTACAAAGAACAAGACTTTTACCCAAACAATGCTGCTCAGGCTTATAAAATGTGAGGGCTGGAAAAGAATTTGGCAGACTATTTGGGTCGTCTGCCTCGCTCTGAATAGATGTGGCCTTAAATGATCCTAGAATTATTTTTTTTAAATATTTAGAAAATACAAACAGGCACTTCTGAAGAAATCCCAACCAAACAATTTCTCTAAGGGTTTGTTTTGGTTTTTTTTTAAGGAGAATTCTACCTATAATGCTTCTTGTTCATCTTCTATGAAAACAGAGATAATTATTATTCACACAGAGCATCCATCTATTCACTCAAAAGGAAATTATTAAGCTCCTGTGCTGTCCAGAAGAGTGCTAGGCCTTAGAAGTAAAAGCTGAACAGAACCCAGCTGCATTCGGGAAATCCCAAACCAGGGAGCACTGTTTCTGCAAGCTGGCCAGTGGGAGGTCTCAGGGGAAGAGCACAGGGGAGGCCTAACTCGGCTTGTTCTGGGAGATGGGGTAGTCAGAAAAGTTTCAAGACAACACGTTTTCAAGTTTCAAGTCAACTTCATTTTGGAGGTTGAATAGAAGTCGCTCAGGAAAAGGGCAGAACAAATGTTCTCAGACAAAAGGAAACTGTGAGATAGGAATGTATGAGAGAGCATGAGATACTCATGGCTGGCCCTCAGAGATTTCACTGCACAAAGACAGTGGAATTTTAAACTGGGGACTGAGAAAATCAAAGTTGAGCTTTATAAAGATCTTCCTCCATCAGGTATGTGAATAAAGTAATATTGGACTGGGGAGGTGGGAGGTAAAAGAGAGTTAGATGGCTTTTTATGAAACCTAGGTAAGAAATAGTGTTGGCCGAACACCAACTGCTCAGCAACTGGACGCATTCTATTTGCTTTGCTCTGACACATCCTCATTTGCTATGGCTGGACTTATGTATCATCAACACCTCGAATACAGATAATAGCTGAGAAACATTTTTTTTTTTCCTCAAGAGTCAAGCAGTCACTTTATACTTTTACCATGTTATTATTTCATTGTTAGTCGTCAGCTGATGGTGTGATTCTATTTGGTGTTAGAATCATAAGGTTGCCATTTGCAGGAGTCCTTCAAATTCATCTGGTCTGTTTTCATACCAGATTTCTTCAAAACCTACCACAAATGAGGCCGTGGGGAGACAATGCAGACAAGAACTCCCAGCCTAACAAGAACCAGCCCTGAAAGTCACTGGCTCACTTCCAGGCCTGCCTCCCGCTGTAACCACACTGGCCCCGTCGCCCACTGGAACCACTTTTCTTGTTTTTGCATGTTCTAATTAAGATTTCGTTTGTCATCTTCTCCCACGAAGAATTGAGGCCCCATGTAGTTAAGGGTCTTGGCTGTACTTACATTTAAATAGTGGGTAGCAGAGCCCAAATTGCAAAACCGTTGACACATATACAGGAACCTCTTCTACAATCTGAAACTGGCCCAAACCCCCACGTAACATGCAGGCCCTGCCAAGAGTCTTTACTCCAGATATTAATTACAGTGCATTTTAGACTTATTTTTAAAAAGGCAACTTTCTAAGATTCATTTTCTTCCCATATAAATGTGTATTATTTGTGTGCTTTGTGTTTCTGTTGCCAGGAGATGGATGGGTAGATTTGGACTTATGTATTTTGTAGTGGCTAAGAAAGGGTTATTTTAGGGTTACCTGGTACAGGCTAAACGATTAACAAAGTCAAATTCTGAGTTCAGACTAAGAAATGTTGCAGAAATATATATATATTTTTGCCTTGGGGAGCTTAACTTTTGGGAATTATCTACTCAATCATCAGTTATTTTTAAAAAGTAATAGTAAAAAAGTGGCCCTCAAAATTGTATGGGTAAAAAAAAAAATCACTGGGGGAGGTTGTTAAAAGTGTAGATTTCCACATATTTCCTCCAGATTTTTTGATTAAGTGAATCCAGGATAGAAGTCAGTAATCTCCATTTTCAATGAAGTCACCAGGTGACTCTAAATGAGACTGTTGTAGCTATAAGTAGATTTTAAAAGAAGTGGTTAGTTTAATGGTTCTGTTTAACCCTTTACCATGGCTTGTATCCTGTAATTAAAAATACTGCACTACATGAGTCAGGAACATTGAATCAAACTTCATCCCTACTAAGTCTTATGGGATCCAGCTATCATGGGGTTCATTCCAAGCATAGTTTATATTATCCTAAATGTCTTTCACCAGACCCAAAGTTCATGTGTCTTTCTGTCACAACAGAAACTTACTTCTTTTCAAACACGTATTCTACCATCATCATCTAAATAACTTCTAGATAATGAGATACATTAAATCATTCTATTGTCTCCTGTGTAAAGTTTCAAAAGAGTTTTTAACCAAGAGCAAACTTAGTATTAAATGATAACAATCAAATGTTATTGCTGCACTTGTTTTGAAAAAAAATAAAAGCAAAATAAAGCATTTTGACTTTTATACAAAATCATCGCATTTTAATTTAAAACTACTGGATGTAAGAAAAATATGTCCTATTCATTTCCCCCTGTGATAATGAGTGAAAAGAAGCTTAAGGCAGTGAGCGGCCTCAAGGAGCTTTAATGGCCTGCAAAGCTTTTTGCTTGTGGGTTATTTCCAGTCCCATTTCATTATAAAGAACTTCCTTCCAGAACACAGAGGCTGATTACTTCAAACCCAGCCTCAGATGAACACTAGAGAAAAGGCACTCACTCCACGACCAGACACATCTTAGACTAAAAGAGAGAGGGTCCTATTGACGGTTACTTTCTAAATCAAAATACTGTAAAAACTTGATATATATGAGCAGATTCTTCCTATCCTTTTCTCTTTGCTGCTCTATTTATTGATTTGTTTTCTTCTTCCTTCCTTCCTCCCTCCCTCCCTCCTTTTTTTTTCTTGTGCATGGGGAACCTTTCTAAAATTTCAATGGCATAATGTCTGACCTCAAATTAGGCCCAGTTGGAGTTAGTAATGATAACTAATTATTATTTATCAGGGTCTGTCTTGAATGCTGTGTATTCATTAATTCAATTAATCCCCATAACTCTGTGAAGTGGGTATTAGTATTGAAGCATGGGGAGCAGGGAGCGGATCTCCCCCTTGCAGGGAGCGGTTCTTGCCTCACGAAGTTTGAAGAATAAAATCCGAGGACTAGAAGGATGTGTTCATAAAAGGGTGTAAATTTATTGGAAGCAAATACAGACTTCCACGTAGGGAGGGGGTCCCAAGGGGGTAACCCACTAAGCCCCCTTTTCTAAGGTTTATAAATGCTGTAGTTCTTTGTGTCTTCATGCTCCCTTCCAGTTGGACCCCTTCCCCATTTTAGGACCCTGTGCTTTTTTTTTTTGATTGGTCACTCTTTTGCAGAATAACAGCTTCAAAGTCCAAACCCACATGGTGCCCCTCTTTTTCTCTCCCCCTTATCTTGTAACATTCCTCTATCTCCTGTGAAAATCTGTTTCCCTCTTTCTGCCATCTGTCCATGTTTCTCCATCCTCTGTGAAAATTTGCTTTCCTCTCCCCTTATCCTGTGGAACCTTGCTATTCTCTGCGAATGCATGCCTTCTGGTGGCCCCAACCCCTCACCTATGCATTCTCCTCCCCCCACGGGCTCTCTTTATTCCGAAGACTCTCTAAACCTGCCTATTTTAGATCTAAAATTCCTTTCAGTATTATCTCCACATTACACATGAGGAAACAGTGGCACCGGAAAACTAAGTTACTATATTACTATAATCACATAGCTATTGTCTATGAGAAATAAGTCAACACAATTCCCTGTTTCTGTGTTAAACAATGCAGGGAGCAAGCATAGATTTCAACCCCTATTTTTAACAATTCTAAAAAAGTAGTTTAAGCAAAGCTGGTTCTTGGACTCTGATCTGTGTAAACTAGCTTATATATAGACTCGTTGCTTATTCTTCAATACCCAATCCAAGACGTTTGCCTTATTCTTGGGATATATATAAGGCTATGGTATTCATAAATTCTGCCCAATTGCTTGCAATGCAAGATCTGCATTAAAATCACCCAGCCTTTCCCCTAAAACCCATGAGTAGCTTCCCCTGATCTTGAGTTTCCAGGATACTACTAAGACTCTGTCAAGGTGTTCCACTTACTGAAGTAACTTCATAAACTTAGTTTTGCTTGGTCAACAGGCTATTTCAAGAATATATTTGGTAGCTGACATGTGTCTAATACTTATGAGGAATTAGAAGATTATATTTTGTTGTAAATACAATAAGTAACTCTTTATCTTCTAATTCTCCTCAAATAAAAATGTATCACTATAGCAGAATAGGAAAGTTGATATCAAACTTCAGTAACTACTTAAATAATTTTTGACATTTTCTTAAAATAAAAAACTAAAGCACTTGTGTGATTCTCAAACCAATAATCTTTACAAAAGTTCTCTACAAATAAAAAGGAGTCTCTGAGTGTCTCCCCAATCCTCTGGAATTTAACAGGATTAAATTAAATTCATTAAAAGATGCACTTGTTTGTATATTACAAATTCAATGAAAGAAAATATTTTTATTCTTAAAGTTTACTCAATCAGGAGACCAAACCAACAAGAATGAAGAATTCAAACACTGGGTGGTGGGGAAAGAAAAAACGAAAAACAGTTATCTCAGAATGATGTAGTCAGGAAGGAGTGAGATGTCACACGGTGAGTATTTTGGGTGTGAGCACACAATGCCCGAGGAGGTCTTGCTTCTTTGGAAATAGCTGTAAATATATTCATCTGAGTAAAACAATCATCTCTGTCTAGTCATGCATGCTCTCTGCTCTCCTGGCTGTCGCTGCTGTCGATCCGGAGTTGAGAGGTAATGGCCTCATGATTCAAGGAAACTGCTGAAGTGTGTACTTAGGCTTCAGTTGGAGAGATGGGTTCATTTATCTTCATAATAAGCTATTACCATCGAGAGGTCACAACTCATTGAAGAGACAGTCAGTCTAATTGGCTCAATTCCATTAGCTTTTGACATGCCTCAAGGAGATAAGCACTCTTTTGCAGGTAATTTTCAATCACCCAACAAACTATCTATTTAATAATTCATCACATTTTTGATTGAGGTCTTATCACATAGCTCCTTCTTCCATGTGGCAAATGTCAGATTTTAGATCCAGGTAATAGAGGGAGGGCTTCAGAAAAAAATAAGGTGAGAGAGCATTTGCTTTGACTCAAATGCTACTGTTGGAAGTGATGAGAAGACCTCAGGAATAAACATCTAAGCTTTATGCTTCCCCAACAGAACCTGTTGACAATAATAAAATCTCCTGAAACTATCAGGAAAGAGTATTATTTGTAGCCTTGTGATAAGTTATGCATGCCAACCAATTTTTAGCTTGTAAGATTGGCGCATTTACTACTTATTGAGTAATCACATGAAGCAATGATTTTTACAACGAAGTCTAGAATAGGAAAGTTTGTCATAGCTTATAATAGATTAAAATAAAAATAAAGGCTGTTCTAGTTAAAATATCTTATTTTACAAAGTTGATAATATTCTTTTCTTGAGAGAATGAGTAGATAGTCTCTGAGGCAAACTCACAATTCAAGTGTTAGCTGTTACTCTAAATAGCTAAATAAGCTTATAACTACAAATTTATGTTATTTTTCTTCACTATTTTTACACAAATGCTTCTAGGTTTAGTTAATCACATACCCTGGATCATTCCATATTGGTATACCAAGAATGTTTCTTATTGATTTACTAGAGGCCCAGCGCATGAAATCGTATGCGGGTAGGGTCCCTAGGCCTATCCTGTGATCAGGCCCATCTTCCACCCGCTCGCCAGTCCCCGGTGCCACTCTGCCGCCCCTGCCAGCCAGCTGGTTCCCCTTGCCAGCCCCAGGTCTTACCCCACCTCCGCCGCTAGCCACCCAGTTCCCCTCACTGGCCCCCACCTCATAGTGACTGGTCGAGCAGTCATTCCGGCCACTACAATTATGATTGCTGGCCTTTTATTATATAGGATAGTTTTATAGAGTTAGATTGCATGTATATTCCCCGAACTCAGTCTCTCAATGATAGACATTTTTGCAGCTATCACAAACATTTATGAATAACTTTGCATTTTACATATTTATTTATACCTGTAGGATAAGTTCCCAGAAGAGAAATATGTAATCATACGTGTATTTGTAACTTTGGTGAAGATTTCTAAATTGGTTTTCTTGGATTGCATCAATGTATATCTCCACTACTCACATATAAGGATTTTTGTCTTTTTAAAGTCTCAGTAATGGTGTGCTATCCATTTTTTGACTTTCCTAAGATAGATTACAAATGATTTCTCAGTGTTATCATATTAAGAGGCAGATCGAACATCATTTCATATATTGAAGAGCCATTGTATTTTCTTTTCTATGAAGGGCTCATTCATATATGTTGTCCATTTTTCTGTTAGACAGTTGGCCTTTATCTCATCAATTTCAATAACCTCTTTAGGTACTAGAGAAATTAGCCTTCCATTTGCTATAAATTATAACAACAATGAAACATATCGGATTTTTTAAAAAATTGATATTTTATTATTTATATTTGTTTTCCAGGGCTGCCAAAACAAAGTATCACAACCGAGTGTCATAAGCAACAGAAAGTCATTGCCTCATAGTTCTAGAGGCTAAAATGTGAAAAAGAAGTGTTGGCAGTGGTGGTTCCTTCTGAGGGCTGTGAGAAAAGGATTTGCTTAAGTCTCTCCTTGGCTTGTAGATGGCCTTCTTCATGAAAACATGGCATTCTTCCTAACATAGTCTCTAAATTTTCACTTTTTATAAGGACACCAGTCATATTAGGTTGGGCTCCACCTTCATGACCTCAGTTTTAACTTGCTACATTATAGCTACAGGGTATTGCTTATGTTTATTATGTTTATGAAATTGACTTCTCTAATCAATTACTAAAGGGCAGGAATCTCAAATTCCTTTAGACACCAGGTCTTCAGTGAAGCAGGAATAGTGAGATACTTATCACATCATTTGCTTCGAAAGACATGAAACAGCTGCAAGATAAAGTGCAAAGCACTCTGCAGGTTTCTTAAAAACTAGCTAACTGATTTAATTTTTTTTTTTTACATTTCTGCAAAGCTACTATTTGAGCCATTTACTCTACTTACTTGCTAAAATTAATTCCCTGTGATTGTCCAGTTGCTCTGTCAGATAGCAATAAACAGGTAGGGGACAAAGTGTTCTTTGATAAATGTCTTTTATTGACATGAGACTATCTACAATATAAATTACCGCAGCACACAACTACAGAAATTCACAAAGCAATAGACATTTATTGAACAGCTTCTGTGTGCTAAGGGCATTTGGAGAATTCTGAACATTCTGGGGGGAATGCTGGAATTCTCATTTTGCAGATAAGAAAAGTAACACTCAACAAAATTATGGAAGGTGTCCAAGATCACAAAACTAATAAGCTAGCAATCCAGCATTTAAATCAGATCTGTAAAAGGCATAAGGACTAAAACAGCAAAAATAAATGACCAGGGCCTCCCCTTGCATAAATAATGACTTTCAATCAATTCTAATGAAAATAATGTATTAGCTTGCTAGTCCATGAACAAGGTGTCAAAGGATTGGTCCCCTCTGAGGGCTGTGAGGGACAGGTGTGTGCCAGCTGCTTCCTTGGCTGTAGCTGGCTGTCTTTCTCTGTGTCTTCAGGCTCTATTCCCCCCATACCTACCTGTGTCCCATTCTTCCCTACCACCTCGTTCTTTTCCCACTATTAACAATTTAAGAACAAACAAACCAAAACCAGCACATAAAGAATGCTCTGGCTACGATAGGTTCCAGATGCATAATACCACCGCCTAAACTACAGTTGACGATTCTGATCTATTGCAAGGGACAGAGGCCTGAATATTGGGGGTTTGTCTCAACAAGGACTTGGGCTAGTGCATGAGAATCAGCAATACATGGGTTCCCTAAGGCGCACATGGAGCATGGCTGTGAACTGTTACTGAAAAGAATATAGAAAAAGATTTCTACATTAAGATTGTGTGAAACTCTTTTAGGTTGATGCTGGTTTTGCTTTCTTCAGTTTTGAGGTAAGGAATAGGGGTTATAGAAGACAGGCTTTTTGATCCTCTTGTTATGGCATAGTCTTCCTTTTTACAATTTCAAAGAAAATTTGATACATAAGCACGTGATAGGCTATTTGAAGCTTGGATGTTTTGTTACTCATTCAATAACTATTGCGTTAAGCCCTCGGCCTAAAGACATGGCCAGTCTGAGGTCCTGTGTTAGGTGGCAATCGGTAGAGAAAGCATTATTATTTGGCATTTTTTATTCTCTTAATTTCTTTTTTTTTTTTTTTTTGTAGGAACAAACTACTGTCTGGTATCTTAGTCCCTTAACCGAAAAGGCTTTCTACATTTCTTCTAGTGGAGATGTGCTGATGAAAAAGTATCTCAGTGTTTATTTCTCTAAAGTAAAAACTCCTTGTTTTGCCTTCATTTTTCAAAGATATTTTGGCCTAGTAAAGAATTCTAGACTGATAGTATTTTTCTGTGTGTTGCTGTTTTCTTTTTCCCCACTTTAAACATATTTTAAAATATTTCTGTACTCTTTTTGGGCTTGTACCACATTTGACAAGAATCTTCTTTCTTCTTCAGTACACGTTGTGTTCTTTTTCTCTGGTGCTTTTAGGGTTTTCTCTTTGTCTCTATCTACCACTGCTTGTTTTCTTTCTTTCTTTGTTTCTTTGATTTTGATGTACCTTGGCTGAGTTTCTTATCAGTTCAATTTATTAATTTTTTCCTGGTTATGGTTCTTACGCCCCTGCTTGTTTACATGCCTGGTAATTTTTTATTTGGTGCCCAACGTGATGCTTTTTGTGTATTTGGGTGCTGGATTTTGTTGTAATTAATTAAGTAGTAACGGGCTTTGCTCTGACATGCAGTTCATAACTACGGTCAACAAATGAGTTCTTGGGCATTTTGTTTGTTTTTAATAAGTATATTTTCACATTTACCCCAAACAAATCATTTGGATTGTTCTAGGCAACAGATCTTTTTCTTGGTTCTACTCCATTACCAAATCATTCTTGATGATTTTTGATGAGATCTGATTAATGGAATAGAAATTCATTTAGTTTATTTATTCTATTTACTTTTATGGCCATTTACTTTTATGCCATTCTCTGCAGACATGACACCTTAATTAATCTAAGTCTTAAATTGGCGGAAGTTAAAGATGGGGGAGAGGCTTTGACTTCTACTTTTGAATAATTTTGAAGAATGTGAAAGAAAGAAGTCATAAGTACAAATTCTGCTGCTAAAAGGAGAGTGGATCATGCTTGTTAGTGAGTTGTTTATTTATTTATTTTTTAAAATATATTTTTATTTATTTCAGAGAGGGTGGGAGAGGGAGAGATGAGAGAGAGATGAAAGATGAGAGAGAGAGAACATTAATGATGAGAGTGAATTATTGACCAGCTGCCTCCTGCATGCCCCCTACTGGGGACAGAGCCTGCTACCCGGGCATGTGCCCTGACCAGGAATCAAATCTCGACATTCTGGTTCATTGGTCAACACTCAACCACTGAGCCACATTGGCTGGGCCAGTTGTTTATTTTTTTTAAGCCAAGATTGAAATCATCTTCCAGCTTTCTCATAAATCCCAATTTAAGAGTCCTTTCTGAGCAACATTACTAAAACCATTTTTGTTGTTGTTAAGTAAGTTGCATCAATCACAAAGTATTTTTAAGCTCCTTTTTATGTGATAAGAACTACCTTGTCCTGTAAACCCAAACATCAGTCTCCTTCAAATCCACAGTTTTAATTGGAGATCTGAGAGGTAGAACTGAAAGTCAAGAAAGCACAACAAAGATTACTGTCAGAAGCCAGATGCTCTTTTGTCAGCAGACTCCTAATGTGCATTTTAAGCTAGGCTACAGTTATACTTGGCAACTACATGACATACTTCAAGAGCTTCTTTAAACTGGAAACAGGAAAAGACAACATAATGTTGTAGGAAATAAGTATTGTTTCATAAAGAACAAATCACATAGGATGAATTTAATAATGCTCAGAGACAGCATTTCAAACCTTAATGGCGAGGCAGGAACAGCAGACAGGCCACGCCAGATTCTCTGGAAACTTTATAGACCGGCTGAGAATTGCTTTTGGAAGCTGCGCTATTTCAGACCACTAGGGTAACCTTAATTAAGCGATTATTTTAATGATCCAATTGCACTTGGTTTTCGAAAGCAGTAAATTATTCCAACTCCGAAGTACCAAACTGTGTCTGAATAGCTAAGCCTGTAGCAAACCAGCAGGACTCTGTCCTCTAGCTCCTTCCATCCCCGCCTAGTTCCACGCTTAAACCAATGCCCTAAAACCAAGCACTGACATTTGCCAAGCATTTTGAAAATGAAGTGCTGCCTAGTACAGCCCTGTGGGTACCTGACTTCTTTCGCTTTGATTATCTAGGATGAGGGGAGAAAATTAGCGCTTGATTGTGCCAAGGGTGCTAAAGATTCACTCACATATGAGAAGAAAACACGCATTGTTTCAAGATTGCTATTGAGGAATTAACTCATAGGTAAGAGCATGTAAAGCTTTTAAAGGGGTAGTATAAAACTATGTTAAGTTTTGCTAGGTCTCATCTATTATCCACGTACACACATATTCACTTATGGATTCCTCATTACCCCAAAGAGAAACTGCAGTCAATAAAAATGTTTCTTAGGACAAAAATATTCTTTTGGTAAACTGCCTACTGTTCTTGAGTTTTATTACAATCAGGTGGACCTCTGTGCTAGCAAACTGTATCCCATGTCAGAGAGGTTTTATTATTTGGGGTTGGGTTCCTTAAAAAGGGAAGGATGGCTTGTGGCATCTTCATTACAATAGAATATGCACAGCACAGCACGGCCCCTTTCTGTTGTAAGTAGCCTTATGACCAAGTGACTGACTTGAAAAATGTTTGAAAACTAGTTATATAAATATTTAGGAGATGCTAATAGCATCTCCTAAATATTTTTCCTACTTAGAAATTAACACTAAAAAGGCGGAGGAGGAATTATGTACCCACAGACTCTTGGTCATGGATGTAAATGAGTTTCAGCATCTAAGCAGATGCACAAGTTCCTTGATAGACTATTTCTGTCAGATTCTGGCAAAGGCTCTGATTTGAACAGCAATTACTGGTAAAGAATTTAGCCTCAACTACTTAGAAAAGTGGCTTTATTGAATTTACAAACAAGTCCCTACAATTTTCCATTTCCTTAGCAAGATATTAAATCAACCAAGCTAAGCATGTCATCATGACTATAATTTACATGATCTGACATGACAGTTAAGATGTACTGTGGTAATTTGTGAGAGCTTGCAGTATTATTGGTAGTATCAAAAATTTATATGGTTCAGTTATTAAGGCAAATTGTTTCATTCATACTGAGATATCTGACAGGAAACCACCGAGGGCTTCCACATTACATTTAAAAAATGCCTTCCATATTCAAACAATTTGCACACCCTGTTGCCATTATTTTGTTCACTGAATGGAAACTGAAGCACAGGCAAGCACAGCTTTTTGATGTGAAAATGATCTGCGGGGGAACATGAAGTGCTTCATTGTGGGTGGTTATAAGCAACAGTTCAGCCAGGATAAGGAAAGTTATCTTTGGGAACCAACAACTATGAACAGGATGTCCAAATTCTTTGCTCTGATGCTATTTAATATCCTATTTGCTTGCTTTCCTTCTGTCAGTTTGATTTTCAGCCAAGAGAAAGAAAAAGCATATGACCAAAGAAGAAATTATCGAAAATATGGTAAAGACTCTGCTATTATAAGCTACCCTAAAATAAACTTCACTACAGCAAGAAAAATAAGACCTCTGAAACCCATCCAATTTTGACCCAAGGCTCTTTTCTAAACCTCTCAAAGCGGGGGAAAAAACACACCTGACAGTTTATTTTTGGCAAATTTAAGCTGTAGGCATTCACATCTCATGTGCTATTCTATTCTTATTGGGAATGTAGGAGGTTCCTAAGTAGAATAGGATAGAATGACTTCTTATTGTAATGCACCTTGTAAATAAATGTTTAATTAGATTTTTATTGCAGCTGTAGAATTTTGTGCAACATATACTGTCTCTTGTAAAATACATATTCACTGAAAACACTTTATTCATTTACACAATTTTCGTAATAGCATTTTGAAGCTGGTTAAAAATAAGAAAATTGGCCATGAGTTAAAATTTCTTCAATCTGTGCAAACCACTAGCTCCCATTCACAAAGGAACATCTGAACTACTATTAAATTTTTCTCTTTCAATATTCACATGCCACGGTGAGAGAACCACTAACTATAAATATATTTTTACTTGTTTAACCAGCGAAGATGCCTTCAAAAGTGACACTATATTCTTATAGGGAAAAACTAGGCTTAAGTAGCATCAATTTGCTAAGAGATTCTTCAGCATGTGATCAGGTTAATTTAACTATCAGATGACAAGGTATTAACTTTCACAGAACAAGCAAGTATTCCCATGTAGAATCACTATACCAAAATTTGTTTGCAACAAATTATTGTGCAAAATAAAATGATTAAAGCCAAGGCACCTGTCTATCTAGAGTTAATCCACATCTGGGAAAAACACACACACACACACACACACACACTCACACACACACACACACAGTGCTGCCCTTCTGAGGCTGCTAGATTTGTTTATCTGTGTATGTTTTTCTTGTGTGTGAGTGGGCTTTAAAACACACATGTGCTTTCAATCTGGCACTTCTTATAGTGTAGTGCTCTGTCTGAGCTCCGGGAAATATGCTGTTTACATAAGCTTCATGGCAAGCATTACATTAGTTATGTAATAAATTTCGTTTCCAATTAACATTCATACCAGATAGAAGAAGGAGCTCTCTTGAAAGTCAGTTTTGAAATGAAATAGAAACAGATGAGGAAAACTTCAGTAAGTACCCCACCACAGACAACTCATGAAAAACATCTATTTCAAGTAAATCCAACACGGTTTCTTCCAATGTCTGTAATTTTTTTTGGCAGACATATTCTCAAGCCCTCATTAATTTATTTGTTGATTAAAAAATCATATAGCATGTCAGCTATGTGAAGTTGTGAACCGAGGATGCCATGGCCCATGGAACATGGGAAAATGTCAAATTCAAGCTGATTTAGTTGTTTCAGGCAATCTAATACAGTATATGTTTGATATGCTTATCTTTCTTTAAACAAATACTAAATAAAGCCCATTCCTTTATTGATCTGTTAAAGCAAAGTAGCAAGAAGCAAGCAGCATATGGACTTACCTTGTTTCCCAGATATGGAGTTGGGGCGCTCCAGAAGTAGTCCTGGCGCAGGGCGCGGCGGGCCTCGCTGCTGCTGATGCTGATCTGATGAGGTGGCTGCGGGTCCTGCTGGGGAGCCACTCGAACGAGGCCAGAGATGTCAGTCAGATACCAGCCACTCATCTCTTTTATCTTAAACAAAAACACACAACCATCATTACTTTGGTAGAATAAAATCCATCTGCTTCTGTTCTCTTTTATACTCCTGTAAAGTCCATGTATTTAGAAATCAAAAAACAGAAACTATACAAGTTTACCAAAATATGAGAGTTTTCAATATCACTAAATTTATCATATGTATTCATAGATTCCTATTTTTTTTCTTTATGTTTCTAGGAGTTTGGATGGTACTTATTACATAAAAATCTGTTTTCATTGATTCAATGCTTTTTTTAAAACTCATGATTCCAAATACCCTTCTTAAAAATAGAAATTCATTCAAAATTATACAATGGTTATATTAATATCCAGTAATCTGACTTAGAATTTTATAGTTTTCACTCTACTAGTAATTTCCTATTGTTTATGGAATAAATTATTTTAAAAGGTGTTGCCTACGCATTTGTGAAGCTGAGGAAGAAATAAAATTTGCAATTGTCTGAAAGATGGTTTTTCATTCAGTATTTCCTCCCTTCCCATTTATTTAAATTTCAACGTTGAGACTTAAAAACATTCTAATCCATCAGCTTAGCCTGTTGCTATGGCCACAGCTCAGAATATTGTACCTACTCCTTCCCAGGGCACCAGAAGTACTACAGGAACCCAGGGCTTAGATCCTTGGCCCAGAAAAAGAAGGACTTAGGGAACCTATGATGATTTATTTGCTTTTCCATCTTTATACTCCAGGCAGGGGTGGGCATACAGATCAGTAAAGGAATGGGCTTTATTGTAATTTAAACTGTCAGGTCAGGATAACACACTGGCTACTGAGGTTTATAGCTACCAGGGGCCCACTAGACCTGTGTGAGCGGCTTGGTATTGGGGGTGATAAACAGCAGAATGGTAATGGTTATTGTGGATGAAATATATTTTTTAATTTCTTTATGTAGAAGTCATTTGATTCTGTATCTCCCAGAGCTGTGGAATTGCTGGGACTGCTCTGGTGGAAAGAGAAAGACAGACCAGGTAACACTTACTGGCTAGCTAGATAATAAAATATATATTACTTTCTTTTCTTCCCTTTCCAACACCACCCTCCAGAAATTCTATGACAGCTCAGTGAGATTCAGAGGAAGTTCTCCCCAGATGACTCACTGAACTGAACATATCCCTGGACCTGGTTTCTGAAGACCCAGGCTGAGTGTCTCCCCTGCTTCTCTGCTAACTATACAATTTTGATATGTTAATGCAGCTGTTAAGAAGTGTGTGTGAGCCGTAACCGGTTTGGCTCAGTGGATAGAGCGTCGGTCTGCGGACTGAAGGGCCCCAGGTTCGAATCCGGTCAAGGGCATGTACTGTGGTTGCGGGCACATCCCCAGTGGGGGGTGTGCAGGAGGCAGCTGATCGATGTTTCTCTCTCATCGATGTTTCTAACTTTCTATCCCTCTCCCTTCCTCTCTGTAAAAAAATCAATAAAATATTTAAAAAAAAAAAAAGAAGTGTGTGTGAGGGTATTAGAAATAAAAGGAGGAAGTTAGACTAGATTTCCATTAGCTGTTGGTTCTATGTATTCTGCTCCAGAAGCAATGCATTTGATAAAGTATGTATAGGTCCAATTTTAGACATGAGAGAATAATCATAAACTGCTCATATTATTTCAGACTTGACTTAAAAGCAATACAGGCAGAGAAAAATATACAATGGTTATATTGAGGATTAGTTAGCTGATTAAAGTTGAAAGGAAGGAAGACAGTTTATTGAAATAGTGATGTTGGTAAAACACAACTCTCATCACGCTTCTGCTAAAACTCTTCATGACTCTCTAAGTATAAGAGCCCGCTTCTTTAGCATGCCCAACCCTGGATGACTGGCATAGTTTCTCATTCCCCCTCTTGGCTTCTCTTTCTCTAGCCTGTTTCCTGCTATTCTGTACTCAAGAGTGGCTACACAGGCTATTTGAAATCCCTGAAGGCCCCAATTTTCCTTTCATACCTCTCCTATAAGGAGACAAATCACAGAGTGGAAAAGGCAATGGGGAGTATGGTAGGCACTGGAGGAAGGAAGGCAAACATGTTTACATTTATAATAGAGGAAGAAAATTCCAGTGACTACTAAAGAGGCAATAATTTTAAAATTTTAAAATTGACTAAGAATAAAGGCATTGTTCACATTTAGTGACCCCCTTTTGACAATGAAAGGGCCCATGCAGCATCAAATAGTAACTAAAGGTTGGTGGGTAATATGCATTTTATAAAGAAGTAATAAAGCAACATATAACAGGTATCAAAAATATTGGTGAATGAATAATATAATTCTTCATATCACAATCGGACGCTTTCTCTGTTGAATCACATTCCCCTGGGGCTAGAACAACATTAATTTCATTACTGCTTCACATATTAATCATGGACACTGAAAAGGCTAGTGTTTATTTATTCTGAGAAGTTACCATCTATACACTATTACAAAAAAAAACTTAAAAGGATTTGATAAAAATATGCAAATAGCATTGAAAGAAAATTACATCACTTCTGTATAATAACTTTAGGTAGAAGCTCACTGTAAGAAAAAATAATAACTTCATACAAAAAGAACAACAATATCAAGAAGGCCTGTGGAACAGCAAACAGAATTAAAAGGCTGCTACTTACATTGCCGTAGGTCCAGTAGGAACTTTGACATCTGTTGGAAACCCCTGAACAGAAACACTCATCACATCCTTTTTGATTACTCTCTTGCAAATTGAAGAAGCCAGATTTGCAACGGCTGCAGTCTCCTCCTTCAACATTTTCCTATAAATAGAAAGGTATGTTAGAAACAGAGGTGCCCTTTAAACTTAAGAATTGTCTCTCGCTTTAAGAAAACTATAAGCTGTATATTCTTCATTTTACCACTCAAAAATCTTTAAAATATAATGATATTTTTAAAAAATATGCTTGAAAACGCCTTAGTAAATGATATCCTTTCTAATTGCACAGATGGGAAAGAATTTTGGACACTAATCTGCTGTAGTAAAAGTTACAATTTTTATCTTCCTGTATGTCACCAATGTGCAGTAAATACTATGATACATACTGCAATTAGTTAAACTGACTAAAATCTGTTTGGTTCATTATTGTCCATTGTTGAACTACTTTATCTTAGAACACATGATATGTGACAAAATTAAAGGCATTGAAATAATACATGGACGTATAACACAACATTGATATTTTACAGGTGATAAAATGCTTTTCACATTATATACTAAAAGTACATACATTTAAGGGACTATAAGAACATGGCAGGTAGAGAAAGTGGGGCAAACAGTCATAGTATTACCCTGGTGAGACTAAGTAGAAAAGGAGGAAAGTTTTCCCTGCTTAATTTTCACAGTGTTAACTTTAATACAATGGTATATAGCCAGTTAATCATATGGTGATATTATGGGGAAAAATAATTCTCATTTGGTGACTGCTCTCCCAAATGGTTCCATTAATCCTAGTCCAAGTATACTGAGAAGTTATCTGTTTATGGGGGAGTCTATACTGTGGACTCAGCCTACGGAAAGCTATGTGATGAAAAACTGGGAAGGGTGCAATCTTTCAATTTAAAGAGTGGTTAAACTTGACTAATAACTTCTAAATGAAGGCTCCTTGCTTTCCAGGAAACAGATTCTTTTTAAAAATATATATATATATTATTGATTTTTTACAGAGAGGAAGGGAGAGGGATAGAGAGTTAGAAACATCGATGAGAGAGAAACATCAATCAGCTGCCTCCTGCACACCTCCTACTGGGGATGTGCCACAACCAAGGTACATGCCCTTGACTGGAATCAAACTGGGACCTCTCAGTCTGCAGGCCGACGCTCTATCCACTGAGCCAAACCAGTCAGGGCCAGGAAACAGATTCTTAATATCCCTTATACATGCATTTGCTCCACATTTTTCCTTTTCCTTGAATTCCCTTATTACCTCAATTCAGAAACTTTCCTTTTCCTTAGAGAACTTCTCACTCAACTGTTTTCATAGCCCTTTATACACGGCTCTATTATAACCACAGAAGAAGCATAGCTATTTCTTCTCAGATCACTCTCTCCAGCTATATACCATAATCTGTCCAGAGGTAGAAACCCTATCCTATATACCTTTGAGTACTAGGAAATGGCAGTGTTCCTGGTAGAATACTGAACATCAGCTTAATAAATTTTTATTAAGTTTAAATTAATCTTTTAGTGGTTGTGTTTTCCATGCATAGTAAAATGTTATGCACATAGTGGATGTTTAATAAAAATATTTGATAATAAACCAAGTTGGGCAGAAGATAGGGATGATAAAGTCTGATAACATAAGACCAAAAATAAAAGAGGCAAGAATAACATGAAAAAAGAGATAAAGAATAAGCAAATAAAGAGGTTCTCCTTGTATCTGAGAGAATAATTTATTTGAAATTAACTTTTGGACTCTTAATTTCTATGACCCACTTACCACCTCAACCTTCAAAACCCCAACCATGCAATTTCCTTCTCGAGAGAATGGATATCAAAGTAGATTCACATTGTTTGCATTAGCTATATTTTATAAAGTTGCCATTTAGATATAGACCTAACAAAATCTGTACAAACATGTATATAAGAAAAACAACAACATTATGAATGAAATCAAAGAACAATGGAAGGCAGTGACACTGTACATACTGTCTTTATATGGAGTAAAATCTATCACTATTAGCTTTTAAGCTTTATTTCCTTGTGATTCTTGAGAAATGCACCCCTACACTGCTGGAGCCTAAACAAAGGGTGTCTCTGGACCTATGTTGCGGGTCAAATTTTAGCATCCTTTTCATTGAAATTCTTGCTAGTGCTTACTTATAATTTCAGATATTTTGAGATAATAGATGTCAGCAAAACTGATCAAACTAATTTCAGACCTGTAAATCCCCAAAGCCCTGAAGTTAAAAGCATCTTCAGAAGAGTACACAGGCAGGAAAGATGAAACATATTTATAATTCTAATTTAGCTTAGCCCGTTGAGGACACAGTACAGCTGTTTTGTACACTGTGTTCTTATGTTTTTGGTCTAATGTACCTTTCATTTACTCTAATTTGAAAGCTTGTAATACCGTCTTTCTGAAATTCAGACTGAGTTCAACAACAAGACATTTTTGGACAGTAGTTACATTTTCCTTAGCCCCATTTTAGCCTGGCAATATGAGCTTGAAAAAATTATGATTAAATAATTGCAACATTCAATTGCATCTAATGGATTGAAGCAACACATTAGGGTAGGAATTCTAGGAACTGTAAAGAATGGTGGGTCAAGGTCCTGTATTTAAAAGCCAACATCTAGAGTTGGGTAAAAAAAAGTACACTCATAATCAACTATAATGCAAGGTGGGCCATGATAAGTGCATCTCAGAAATAAATTAAATTAGGGAAAAACAGAGGAGAAGAGACTCATGCCTGCTAGGAAGGCTCGAGAAGGCTTTAGGACAAAACCTTGAAACATGGTTAATGAATTCAATCTGTAGCAGGAGATAGAATGAGAGAGCCATGCTAGCAAAGATATTGGGAACAAGAAATAATGCAAAGATTAGAAGATTCATTAATTATTTATTTTTTTCATAACACATGTATTAAATATTTCCTATGTGCTAGAAAACTTCACTTTTCACTTGGGTTCCAGGGTCTCTGACCTCATATAGTGAACTTTAAGGCTACCCTAAGAGATATGGCTTTTTTCCCCTTAGCAACTGGTAAATCATTAAAGATTATCCAGCAGGAGATAAATCAACAGAACTATACTTGAGATACTTAAGTTGATGGTAGGAGGTAAAATGTCCATGAAATGTGAGACACTGGAACAAGGAAATCTTTCATTACCACCTGGTGCAGGAAGGGGTTAATGCAGCAGGCTTGAACTGCTCAAACCCTCACAATCCAAACTGAAAGACTGTCCCTTGACCAGTTCCTGGAAGGTAACCTAGAATATCCTGCCTGAAAAGAGTGTCTTTTTATACCTGGGGTCAGGGGTCACAGCAGATATTTTATGCAAACAATGTGATTTATGATGAATGCCTGAGGTCTTGGCCACATTGTATCAATTTGACCTCTGGGGGGGTTGGAGACTGAATAGTTAAGGTCAATCATAAGAGTGCTCCATATCTACATGACTAACCCCACTCCAAAAACAAACAAACAAACAAAAAACTCTGGTCACCAGATTTGGGTGGGTTTCCTTGGTTGGCAACACTTCACAGGTGTACCACACATTGCGGCTGGGAGAATTAAGCACTCTGTACTATTCTCCTAGGAGAGGATACATGAAGTCTGCGCTTGGCCTCTCCTGAACTCTTCCCTACACACCATTTGCCTTTGCTGATTTTAATCTGTGTCCTTACACTTGATAAAGCAAAACCATGAATATAATAGCTTTTCAAAGTTCTGTAAGTCTTTCCAGTGTATCACTGAAAATGAGTGTGGTCTTGGGGACCCCCAACACACCATGGTGAAGATAACAGGATGCCTGCGCCCATACAACAAGTTAGACAAGTGGTAGTTTTGCTTTGTTTATTATGACAATCTTTGAGGCAAAATATTTTAGACCCTGTTAAAAGTCCTCAAGCTAATCCTATTCTACCTTCCCATACCCCATTCACTGCACCCTTCTTCACACGTAATCATCAACTCATAAGATTTGTATAGACCTCACAACCTCACACACAATCGCAAAGCAGTCAGCTAAAAGTCACAGCATTAAGTCTCTAGATTTCTACTTTTTCAGTCCTGAGTCTGTACCATATTCTTTCTTTAATGAGTGGCAGCTCCTAATCAGATTGAGAGAATCATTCAATTGAAAAGTGCTTGGTCCTTTTGTTCCTCAGGCTCTATCACAGACAAATGTTAAGCCAAAACTAAATAGCAAATATGGTGGATGTGGTACCTAATTACATATCTGTCTTAACGCCCTCGTTCAAGTGCCTTTTGAAGCTGGTAGGAAAGTGAAAATCTGCTTAGCGCATTCAATCTCTGCTTTTGGACATGTCTCAACATTTATAGAATTAATTAGTTATATCAGGTTCTGCTTCTTATTTCATTTTACAACCTCCCTGGAGAGAATATATATCGAAACAATTTCTTATTTTAGGATTGTGTTTCCAAAATTTCTTTGGAAAAAATAGTTTTAAAACAGTGATTACTAGTTAACATTACAGTTTGATAATATATTTTAGATGTTTTAGAGTGACACAATTCAAACACAAAAGCATAGCAGACAGGATTTTTATTGCACATTTAGAGAAACAAAGGTTTCCCACCTAGTTTGCTAATGACTTTGGCAGCTTGGGTCTCAATTCTTTTTATGGATTCCCAGGTGGATAATTGCTTTTTCAAAACTTCTCTGTGACTCATCAACAACTGTCATCCATGAAACATCCCCAGATTGTGTTCATGATTCACTCTTGGAAAATCCTCTTGATACAAGGATTTAAATTTGCAAGGGTGAACTTTCTGCTTTATGGGTAGGTTCTTTGAGCAATTTCCTTTGGTATCGATGTCAAATTATTAGTAAATTTTTCCCCCATTATTTTTCACAGTCCCTTTATTCTCTATTATTATTCATTCATCAAATCAGAGCTGAGCTGCTAATACAAGGCATTATAGGAGATGCCAGAGAGAATATGAAAATGTCCTCAAGAGGACTGTACAAAAAAGGAAGTGCAAGTATCGGTAAATAAGGATAATACAAGCAGAAGAATGTACTGAGTACATGCTTTGTTATCTAACACCAAATTCATCACCACAGTCCCCATCCCTCTCAAGGAAATATAAAACAAAGGCCAGAAAGTAGAAGGAAAAAGATGTATTGCAAGGGTTGCATGATAGGAATAAAATAGGCTGCTGCAGCCTTATTCTCTCCAATTGTAATTTTCCAGATGTAAGAATGCCTACCAGAGGTCATTTGCTAACATAAATAAATAAATACAAACAGTAAGATGATCATTGTTGCACCATTTTATTGTCATTTATATTATAAGGTCTTCAAGGGCAAATATCAGATCTTATAACTTGTCACCATCCAACTCAGTTTGTAAAGCACAAATGTGAAAATAATTGATCTTAAAAATCTAATAATGATAGTGAGAGTTTGTAGCTTCCAGATCAAATGCCACTTTACTCATTAAGAGATTTCTCTCTCCTTTATCTGTTATTTTATTACTTCTTTGTACTGAGTCTGTAGATTTTGGTATTAGCTGGGTTTCTGGAACCAATATATTACAGATACTAAGGGATAACTATAGTTAATTTTGGGGGGACTCAAAGTTAGACATGAATTTTCAACCATGTGGGGGTCAATGCCCCTAGCCCCTGTATTATTCAAGAGTCGATTGTATTAACCTAAACTTAATACATTTCTAAAAAGTTGTTTAGACTTTGAACAAAATGGGGTCTAATATATTCTCTTCCTCTGCATTTCAAATGGGCAACTTTTGTCAATCCAGTAAATTTATTTTAATATTTTTGGAGATAAACACTTATACGGATATTATTTTATTTTAATTTAAGTCTCCAGTATCTTAGCTTCTCAATAAAGTTTTGCCTATTAAGTAGCATTTGACCCATGTTGTTTTATATAATCATTCGACACCTATGCCAGATCATGTTTTTGTGAAACAGAATGAGCTATACCACATTTCAGTCTACTTTAATGTCTTTTCAGTATTTTAATTATATGAGTATTTTGTTGAACATTTGGGTATTTATTTTTCTTGTTAATAAGAGGCTATAGCCACTTAATTATAGCATATTAGATGCACAAATATTGTGATATAATTCTTTTGCTGTATGCATATAATTTGTGGTTATTAAAATTATGTAGATATTTAATGAAATTAGTTTTTTTCTGCAAGTTTTTATTCTAAAAAATTAGTTTGTATGAGCTTATATTCATCTATTTAAAATATCATACAGTTGAAGGGCAACTATTTATTGTGTTATGGTTAGTGTTTGTATACACATGTACACATATAACTAATCATAATTACTTCATTTTTCCTTCTCTTTTATGATTTCTTAATCGCTATTTATTTTTGTGCTTTAATTATCTGTGTAGAGCTTCAAGTGTCTTTGTAGGAGGCATTTTTCCTATTAGGGTTGTAATCACTCTCCGTACAATACGGAGGCAGGCAGAGCGCAGGCAGGGGCTCAGGAGCTTTCCCTCATTGCTCTGCTAATGGCTGCAGCCCTCTTGCTCTAACCTTTCTCACTGCAGTTACCCAAGAGAATGAACCAAATGAGGCCTGCCTCCCTCACTCATGTTACTCTTTCCCTGCCAATTCCACACATCTCCACTGTATAAATGGCAGGTGTTTAAAAACATTCCTTTCTCCCCCACCCCACCCCCCCCCCCCCCCCCCGCCCCAGTTTGATTCCCTATCTTCTAGAAACTGGGGAAGTTTATCTTCCATTTTACACTGAACTTGGCCTGTCTTTTATTTGAGCAAATGATAAAGATTCAAGATTTTCATGGAGTTTTGGAAAAGGAATAAAGCACACACAGGGTATAATTTTGTAATTAGAGAAGATTTACTAGGAGCCCATAAGATTCTTCCAAAAGACATAGAGGATGAGGAGGGGAGGTGTCTTTAAAAAGCCATCACCTGCAGACTGCTGCTTTCTGCGTCTACTTGAGCAATTTTTTACATATCAGGTAATATCTGAATGAAATGTACTGGATCTAGAAAATGTATTATGTTGCAATATATGACAATTCTTTAACATGAATTGTGGACGTCTGCCTGTTTACTGTCCAAGGTAAGTACCTAAATCACCCCTGATATATAACATATACCTACTATGTAACTATTATAATATTTAGCTTAATATTTTAGATATTCTTGTTCCAAGAATATACACTTAACATTAATACTAATATTTATTTATTGTGTTATGGTTAATGTTTGTATACACATGTATATATATCACTAATCATATCATACATACTGCTTAGATAAGACTACTGAATTAATAAAGGAAATCTACACTAATAAAAGAGAAACATGGTAATTAGCGTACGACCGCTACCCTTCCCATTGGCTAATGAGCATATCCTTATGCAAATTAACTGTCAGCCAAGATGGCGGCCGGCAGCCAGGCAGCTGGAAGCTAACAGGAGGCTTGCTTGCTGTGGACTCCAACGTTCCCCGCCGGCCTCTGAGCTTCAGTTGGAAACATAGTAACATTTATAGAAGATAAACAAAACTCCAGAAAGCTCCTGTCAGTCAGCCAGGATCTCAGAGCTGGAGTCGCAACATTGTTTCGAATACAGAAAACAAAGGCCAGAAACCTGCTTTCAGCCGAGCCTCAGAGAGAAAGCCGGCTCTCAGCTCCAGTGACAGCCATAGAAGGTAAATAAATGCCAGAATAAAAAAAAAAGAAAAAAAAGGAGCTGTTTGGAGCTCCAGTTGCCCGCCAGCCTGAAAGCAGCCCTCAGCCCCTCACCCAGACTGGCCAGGCACCCCAGAGGGGACCCCCACCCTGAAGCAACAAGATGGTGGCTAATTTGCATACTGAAGGCAGGTGGCAGCAGGCAAGGCTGTCTGCTGTCTGGGCCCCGGATCTGTGACCCTGCCGGGCGGGATCAGCGGAGCCGCGAGGCCTCCCGGCACCGGGATCAGCGTGACAGGGGGCAGCGCCCAAACCCCCTGATTGCCCTGCGGCTCTGTGTGTGACAGGGGGCAGTGCCCCAACCCCCTGATCAGCCCTGCTTTGTGGGTGATAGAGGGCAGCGCCCCAACCCCCTGATTGCCCTGCGGCTGTGTGTGTGACAGTGGCGGCGCCCCAACCCCCCCACGGGCCCTGCTCTATGTGAGACGGGGTAGAGCCATACCTCCCCATCGGCCCTGCCCTGAGTGTGACAGGGTATGGCACTTCAACTACGGGCCCTGCTCTGTATGTGACAGGGGGAGCTCCCCAACCCCCTGATCGGCCCTGCTCTGTATGTGACAGGGGGAGCTCCTCAACCCCCTGATCGGCCCTGCTCTGTGCATGACAGGGGGGAGCTCCTCAAACCCCTGATGGTCCCTGCTCTGTGTGTGACAGGGGGCAGTGCCCCAACCCCCTGATGGTCCCTGCTCTGTGTGTGACAGCGGGCAGCGCCCCAACGCCCTGATCGGCCCTGCTCTGTGAGTGGCAGGGGGTGGCGCCGCAACCTCCCCATCCGCCCTGCTCTGTGCATGACAGGGGGCGGCACCCCAACTCCCCAATCGGCCCTGCTCTGAGCCCGACCAGGGGCTGCACCTAGGGATTGGGCCTCCCCTCTGCCACCCAGGAGCAGGCCTAAGCCAGCAGGTCATTATCTACTGAGGGGTCCCAGACTGCGAGAGGGCACAGGCAGGGCTGAGGGACCCCCTCTCCCCCGCCCCCCGAGTGCACAAATTTTTGTGCACCGGGCCTCTAGTATATTAATAAGGTTCTAACTATGATTGAGAACAAAGAAAAAAATATAGAACAAAAAAAGAAAAAAATTTCTACATCAGTATGGCATGCTACGTTTTCATTTTCTCAGCTAATTTAGCTAACACTGTCTGATCTAAACATTTGGTACTGATTACTATAGCTAAGGGAAATCAGTTTTGTCATTTAAGACTCATCCATATCTCTAAGTTTCCTCTATGTGTATGAGCTGCAGGTGTAATTCACCCTTTGGTGTTAACATGATGAACTATTAGCTGAGCATGTACAACAAATAAAGTTGCATTTCTGAAAGTTCTCTTGGGAGGAAATATTGAGCCTTTAGTCAATTCCACTAGGGCTTCTTACATTTTTAGTAATTAAACGAAAGAGTTTGAAGATGGTATTTTCAGACCTATCTGGGATCAAACTTCAGAAGATTAAAAATCCAAAATGAAACCCTAGACAGAATTATTTTCAGAATTAGAGACAAAGCTAGAGTAGATTTGAGTATGCTATAGTTTTAAAGGGCTGCTACTTTTAGTGCTGTATCGTTGGAAATTACACTAGATCGGTGATGGGCAAAACGTTGTTTTGTTTTGTTTTTGCTATAAAATGACACTGATTCTTAAGGTGAGTTGTCCTCTCTGTATCTATGGGTTTTAGACATGGCAGGTGTCTTGCTGCAGTGAACCATGTACCTAAAGACACTTACAAGAGGGCCACATACAGAACAGGTAGTGGATATGTACTGGGGAAATTGTAACAATTGCTTAATGCCAGCAGACATATCAGAGAAGCCAAGGAACATGACCTTCTGTTTTGACAGTGGGACGTTACTGGAATAAACAATGTACCTTGCAGTTACAGGGTCCAAAACAAGGGTCCTCATTTGCACTTCCTTCACCACTGCAGTTACAGGGTTTGCAGTCTGGGTAGCCAGTGTAGCCCTTGACACAGCGATCACATCTCTCCCCTCCAAAGCCAGGTTTGCAATGACAGGACCCAGGTTCCAGACCTAAGAGAAGATGAGCCACATCTCAATTGTTTTTTCTTAAAATTTTTAAAAAGTATATTTTATTGATTTCAGAGAGGAGGAGAGAGAGAGAAAGAGATAGAAACATCAATGATGAGAGAGAATAATTGATAGGCTGCCTCCTGGACACCCCACACTGGGGATGAAGCCCACAACCCGGGCATGTGCCTTGACCTGGAATCGAACCATGAGCTCCTGGTTCATAGGTAGATGCTCAACCACTGAGCCATGATAGCTGGGCCACATATCAACTTTTTAAGAAAAATATATAATTTAGCCCCTCCAGTTTTAATTATAGTAGCCTTTACAAGTCTATTTTCACACAAAAATAAAATTCATGATGTACATCCCAAAAGAATAATAAAAAAAAACAAAGAATATAAGATTTAATTAAAAGCTGGCTATAATTTGCACACATAGCATTTTCTAAGTATTTGTTTAAAATATTTAAGAAATTTTTAAAAAGATAAAATATCATAGAATCTACCAAAATTAAGGCTACAGAAAAACCACTGCAATGATCATGGGTGAATTTCCATAGCTCTGACCGTTGACACTAGATTAAGAATATGTAACGTGTGTATATCTGTTGACTCATAAGACCCTTCAGACAAACACAAAATGGAAAAGTACCTTCAGTGTAAAATTATGCTACTTAAGACAAAAATGTAACAACAACAACATAAGTACAATATCATATGGTACAACTGAGAAAAGACTACATGCATTCATGGGAATGGATATTTGAGGGATAAAAAATAGAGGAGGAAAGTGAGAATGGTTTAAATTTACAAAGCTGACAGGTGTCAGAACCACACCAATTTATCAATTAAATTCAGATGAGAGAATCTTACATACAACAAACACCAGAGTGAACCAAACTGAATCCTAAAGTACATTAAAAGAATATTCAGTGGTGACCAAGATGATTTTATTATAAGTATGTTTAATATTAATACATTTATTTTAACTTACCATACCCATAGGTCAAATGGAAAAGAAGTCTGATAATTTCAATACAGGATGTAAAGGCATTCCAAAAAATTAATATTTACATCTCATGTTAAAGTCTTCAGACATTGAGACTATGTGTAGAAGTACTCCATATAATAACGAATATCTATCTTAAACTTTGCTGCTGGAAATACTATGAATTAGATGTCTAACGACCCCTTCCTTTGTTCAGAACACTTGACAATGCAGTATAAAATTAAAGATAGATAGGTAGGTAGGTAGGTAGGTAGATACATAGATAGAAAGCAAGAAACGATTGTGCTGTTATGAAATAAAGAGACCCCTCTTAGAGATTAGAAACTATCTACACTAATAAAAGAGAAACATGGTAATTAGCATACGACCGCTACCCTTCCCATTGGCTAATCAGCATATCCTTATGCAAATTAACTGTCAGCCAAGATGGCGGCCGGCAGCCATGCACTGAAGCGAACAGGGAGGCTTGCTTGCTCCAGTGATGGCAGACTCCAAAGTTCCCCGCCTGAGTTGCCGGCCTCTCAGCTGCAACTCTAAGCAACCATGTTGCAAATATAGAAGCTAAACAAAACCCTAGAAACCGGCTTTCAGAAACCCTGATCGGCCCTAGAAACTTGCTTCAGCCAGCCGGACCGCAACATTGTATCAAATACAGAAGGTAAAGGCCAGAAACCTGCTTTCAGCAGCGAGGCCTCAGAACTAAAGCTGGCCCAGAATAGAAAAAAAGAAAAAAGAAAAAAAGGAGCAGTTGGGAGCTTCAGTCACCCGCCAGCCTGAAAACGGCCCTCAGCCCCTCACCCAGACTGGCCAGGCACCCAAGTGGGGACCCTCACCCTGATCCAGGACACCCTTCAGGGTAATCCAGCCGGCCCCCACCCATGCACCAGGCCTCTATTCTATATAGTAAAAGGGTAATATGCCTCCCGGCATCGGGATCAGTGGAGCAGCGAGGCTCCAAGCACCCGGATCAGTGTGACAGGGGGCAGCGCCCAAACCCCCTGATTGCCCTGCGCCTCTGTGTGTGACAGGGGGTGGGGCCACAACCTACCTATCCACCCTGCTCTGTTCGTGACAGGGGAAGGTACCCCAACCCCCTGATCAGCCCTGCTCTGTGCCTGATAGGGGGGAGCTCCCCAGTCCCCTGATCGCCCTGCGGCTCTGTGTGTGACAGGGGAGAGCTCCCCAACCCCCTGATCGCCCTGTGGCTCTGTGTGTGACAGGGGGCGGGGCCATAACCTCCCTATCTGCCCTGCTGTTTGTGACAGGGGAAGGCGCCCCAACCCCCTGATCAGCCCTGCTCTGTGCCTGATAGGGGGGAGCTCCCCAATCCCCTGATCACCCTGCGGCTCTGTGTTTGACAGGGTGCGGCGCACCAAGCCCCGATCGGCCATGCTCTGTGTGTGACAGGGTGCAGAGCCCCAACTCTCCCCCCTTCCAACCGGCCCTGCTCTGTGTGTGACAGGGTAGAGCCATAACCTCTCCATCGGCCCTGCCCTGAGTGTGACAGTGGCGGCGCCCTAACCCCATGATTGGCCCTGCTCTGTGGGTGATAGAGGGTGGCGCCCCACCCCTCCTCCACATGCCTCGCTCTGTGTGTGACAGGGTAGAGCCATAACCTCCCCATTGGCCCTGCCCTGAGTGTGACAGGGTGCAGCGCCCCAATTCCCTGATCCGCCCTGCTCTGTGTGTGACAGGGGGCAGTGCCCCAACTCCCCTATCGGCCCTACCCTGTGAGTGACAGGGGGGAGCTCCTCAACCCCCTGATCGGCCCTGCTCTGTGCATGACGGGGGGAGCTCCTCAACCCCCGATGGGCCCTGCTCTGTGCGTGACAGGGGGGAGCTCCCCAACCCCCTGATCGACCCTGCTCTGTGTGTGACAGTGTACGGAGCCCCAACACCCCTGATGGGCCCTGCTCTGTGAGTGACAGGGGGCAGCGCCCCAACCCCCTGATCGGCCCTGCTCTGTGAGTGACAGGGGGCAGCACCCCAACCCCCTGATCGGCCCTGCTCTGTGCATGACAGGGGGTGGCGCCGCAACCTCCCCATCGACCCTGCCTTGAGTGTGACAGGGGGCGGTGCCCCAACCCCCATATCGGTCCCACCCTGAGCATGACTGAGGGTGGCATCGCAACCTCCCGATCCGCCCTGCTCTGTGAATGACAGGGGGTGGTGCCCCAACTCCCCAATCGGCCCTGCTCTGAGCCTGACCAGGGGCTGCACCAAGGGATTGGGCATGCCCTCTGCCACCCGGGAGCAGGCCTAAGCCAGCAGGTCGTTATCTCCCGAGGGGTCCCAGACTGCCAGACTGCGAGAGGGCACAGGTCTGGCTGGGCGACCCCCTCCCCCCCCCAGTGCACAAATTTTTGTGCACCGGGCCTCTAGTAAAAAATAAAATTCCAGCCATTATGTCAGTATCTTTCCTGGAGTTGACTGATTCTGATAAGCTAGAATGTGGAGTATGGTTTTATGAATCAAAGGACAAATTCTAGGTACCACTCAGGTTAGGAGGTCATAACAGAGAATTCCATATAAATTCAAAGCTCCTAAATGGGTAGGTTAAAAAATATACACAATAGTATTCACACACAACATACACACTTATGAAACACACAAGAAAACAAGGCTCCAATGAATAGGAGCAGAAAAATAAAACTGCAGATTCCGACTGTTATAGATAACAGAGTGCTACTAAGAGATTCAGAAGATAAAATATATTTAACATGTTTAAAGGTCTATACTGAATAACATGTGCATAATTATAATATAATTTTCTATTACTGTATTTCAATTTTTAAATTAAAAGAAATAACTATTGGTCTAGAGCAGGGGTGGGCAAACTTTTTGACTCGAGGGCCACAATGGGTTCTTAAACTGGACCGGAGGGCCGGAACAAAAGCATGGATGGAGTGTTTGTGTGAACTAATATAAATTCAAAGTAAACATCATTACATAAAAGGGTATGGTCTCTTTTTTTTTGTTTTAGTTTTATTCGTTTCAAACGGGCTGGATCCGGCCCGCGGGCCGTAGTTTGCCCACGGCTGGTCTAGAGCCAATTATAACTAAGAAAGCTTGAAAACATACAAATGAAATTGACAGACATTTCCACATTTATTAGAAAATCAGTGGAGAGTGTAGGAAGGGTTTTTCTCTCAGCTTGCATGGTATGACCTCAAGAGATGGTGTCTAAATTTACTAGATAATGAAAGAGAGATTTAAGCCTTTAACACTAGGGGCCCGATGCATGAAATTCATGCAAGGGGCTCGACCCTCACAGTCCAGCTTCAACCGGAAGGTCATCCGGGAGGACGTCTGGTCTAATTGGCAGATTATGCTTTTATTATTATAGATAATAAAGATTCCATAAAAGACATACAGAATAAAAATATATGAATAAAATATGTGGTGTGGATGACATTTCTTTGTCTTTGAAGATGAAGAGTCAATAGGCAATATTTAACAGTGAGTAAAAATACTGTTAAGAATATTAGGTAGATAGTGTTTGGAAGATAAATTCTTCCAAAAGAACTTACTAAGAGAAAAGGCTCAATGTGGTTAAATTTGGAAATGAGACTTGGAATGAATAGGTGGAAGAGGGCACTATTGATATTTATTTATTCCTTTACTTATTGTTAAATTTTTACCATATTATGTATGGTTTTTATAATAATCAAAAATATTTTATGCAAAGATCTTTATTAAAGCATTGGTTATAATAAATAAAAATTAGTAATGGTCTTAATATCTATATAACATTGAATGGATACGTTATGAGTATATATTATTGTACTCATAATGGTGTATTGTTCAGGTCCTAAAACTAAATTTCATAGAAACTTTTAATACATATCAGGGAAATCTCATTATGCAAAGTTAACACAAAAATGTTAATAACAACATCTGTGCTGAATTACCACTGCCTTTCATATTTATTTTTCTACTTTTTTATTTTTGATAACCTTTTAAACAATAATACACATTTTAAAATCAGGGGAGAAAGTTATATTACTGAAAATAATGTGGGTTAGTTGTGACTATAAAAAGATAAGAGACCATAAAATGACCTTAGTAATTCACTATTTGAATATTAAAACAATCATATTTTTAATCTTTTAGCATTTAAAACTATATGGCTTAAATTGATAATCCTACAGATTTTTAAGAAAGCAGTTAAGCTAAACTGTGCCAGTCTTTTAACTTGAAAATCTTTGTAGGAAAAACCTATATTGTAGCCATAATCTATCTTAGTCTTTCAAAGAAGAGAAGTATAAAAATATAAAGAAACTGTTCCAGATATATTCTATGAACTTTCTACTTAACCTCTCCAGTAGCTCCTCAACCATTTACAACAAGGAGTTATTATACCACTTGATGCCTTAATGTTTGGAGTTCATCATGAACTTCAATCCTCAAAGAAAGTATTTGGGTTAAATTGGTGTCAGCCTCTTTGCCTTCATAAAATCAGGACTAATACTTTTTATGAACACTTTTAGCTACACATTTTGTTTTCCATCTTATCTCTCCTAATCTCTCCCCATTATAGCATATACATCCTTCAATGAATGCTGTCATATCATGATAGAAATGAAAGAAGCTACAAAACAGTCTAATAAATGACAAGACATAAAAAGTGACCTATACCACTGAATTTTGATTAACAGAAGATGTATATGCATAAAGAAATATGTATGTACATATGTAATGCAAAACAAATTATTCAACTCTTGCTTTTAAAGCATTACAATGAAACATAAAATTAATTATTGAGATGAATAAAAAACTTCTTCTTGGCCCTAACTGGTTTGGCTCAGTGGGTAGAGCGTCGGCCTGCGGACTCAAGGGTCCCAGGTTCGATTCCGGTCAAGGGCGTGTACCTTGGTTGCAGGCATATATCCTGTAGGGAGTGTGCAGGAGGCAGCTGATCGATGTTTCTCTCTCATCGATGTTTCTAACTCTCTATCCCTCTCCCTTCCTCGCTGTTAAAAAATCAATAAAATATATTTTAAAAAAAAAACACAACTGCTTCTTGGAGGGAAATTTGAGAGATATAAGAATAAATTTTTATTACGTGAATGAAATTTACTGTAAAATATTCTCCTAAAAATCATATTTGGCTTTTAGTTGTCGTTTCATCCGAACAATGACTCTGTGTGATGGCTCTCACCTCGGGGAGCATGTTTTACATCCTTGACGCAGACTTCACTTAAAGAACCAACTGGATCACAATGGCATGGCTGGCACGGTCTGGGATTATTTGGTGATACCTAACAAAAGTATTAAAATGCTTTTAATCAAGTGTAATAAAACACCAATATTTTTAAATTCAGCAAACTTTTAATGACAAATTAACTATTATAATACACAGTGATAAATTATATAGGGAAGATTATAATATAAGGAATTACCTTTAATATGTTTATAATTTCTAAAATTCATTTCTTCTAAGTGGATAAACAAAAGGAAAGAGGAAGCACAATAAACTCATATGTTTATTACTTAGATTTAATAATATCAAGATTAATTATTCAACAAGCTATCAAGATTCTGTTATGTAAGTTTCATCAGATCTTATCCTTTGCTGACGTTATTAAAGAATATCCCAAGTAAAGTGTATTTTAATCCCTACACATTTCACTATGCATCTCTTTCATTTATAACCACAGTATCATGATCACAAACAAAAATAATATTTGCTTAATATTCTCCAGATATATTCCTTAATAAAACCTTCCTAATTATTTTATTTTTAAATTACAATATAGTTCAAAATTAGTGATATCCCCCAATCTTGACATAAGCAGACACTTTATAAGAGAAGATATAGGAATAGCCAATTAACACTTAAAATGGAAATTAAATTTGTAGTGAGATCTGCTATGAATTCACAATAGATCTGCTGTGAGACTAAGCATTGGTGGGGATGGCTTAGTGATGGCTAATATCCACATGCCACATCCACTACACCCATTTCCACTGAAAGAACTAATTTTAAAAGATAGCACCAAATATTAAGGGATGATATGGAAGACCTGGAACTTCCATACATTTTTGGTGAACATGTACAATGTTATTACTAATTTGGCAAAATGTTGGCAGTTTCTTATAAAGTAAAACATATACCTATTCTGTGAAACAAGCATCTTTTTGTAGATATTTACACAGGGTAAAAAAAGCATGAACACAAAAATACATATAAAATAGTTTTATAGTAGCTAACCTAAAACTGGAAATGACCCAAATATTCACCAACAGGGGGATGGATTAAAAATTATTGTACATTTATGCAAATGAACACTATCTAGCAATTTTTAAAAAATTATTAGTTGTGCACATAACATGAATAAATCTTAAAAGTGTTATGTTGCATGAACGAAAAAGGACACACAGTGTATCTACTTTGTGATTTTATTTTTATGACATTCATTAAGATGGAAAATTAATTTGTGTTCTAAAAATAAGAATAAAAATTAGAGTTTGTCTGGGGGTGGGATTGACTGAAATATGGCACACTTTCTGAAGAGATAGAAATGCTTTATATTTTATTTTCAAATATTTATATGTTTCCATTATGAAATGTTTCAGTCATCTTTAAGAATTTGAAGTTATCAGAATTATTTTTCTATATAGTACACCTTTGTATGAAAAAAATAACACTTCATAAAAAAAGCATACTTTACCCCTTTGGCTCTGAAGAAACCATCAATACATGTCTCACAGTTTATACCAGCAGTGTTTTGAGAACAATTGATGCACACACCACCTCCAATGTATTTTCCATGTATATTTAAGCTCAAATTTCTTCTGGCAACATTTTCATCATAATAGCATTCTTCTGCCTTCCCATGACAATTGCATGCTGCATTAAGAAAACAATTCATAAATATTGTTTTCCAGTTTCAGAGAGAATTAAATATCATTCTCTATTATATAATATATTTTATACTATATGAGGAAATATATGTATTATGCATATAATCAATATAAAAGTATCTAAAATTATTTGGATTTATTGGTTATATTAGTAAATTCACACTTTTTAATGGAGCTTAAAATAATTAAAACATATAAATTAAACTGAGTCATATGAAATGCCAATATTTGACTGATTTGATCTCACAAAAACAAATTCGTATATGGTTAAACATACAATTTCCTATTGTGGCAAAAAAAATGTTTTGAACTGTGACATTGGATGATTAAGATCCAGGGAATCTATAATGAATAATTACTATAATCTCTGTGTTACATCCTATGGGTAAAAACAGATGTTTAGAATATAGTTCTTTTCCTTTACTACTATTAATAACTAAAATTTAGCATTTCTCTAAATGCCATGTTTTCTTTTAAGTGTTTTATATTTATTACCATTGATTTTAATTTTCAAATAGCTTATGAGTCTGGTACTTTAGCCTCTTTGCACATATTAGTAACCTGAGGCACAGAGAAGTGAAATAACTTGTAAAAGGAAACCAAATCAGTACTGACAACCCCTGGGAAACCAGGCTCCAGAGTCTGCAGAGCCAACCTCTACTGCATTCCCTTCAAGTTCCACCCGATGAGAGAGATAGATGTCTGCCAAACCATCAGGGTAAAAGGAGAGGTTTGCTGAGTGGCTGAGATCATGCTCTACTGCACCAGACTGGGATTTGAGTGACCTATCCAGTAGTTAGCAGTCATGTGATGTAGGGAACTTCTTAGTTTCACTAAGGGTCAGTTTCCGTATAAGATACAAGTAGACTGAGTGTCTTTCCTCAGAGGTTGAGTTTCATAGGTGTCCTTACATTGATTTCCACATACAGACGTGCGTGTGTGTGTGTGTGTGTGTGTGTGTGTGTGTATGCCCACGCTCAATCTTGTTTTTCCACTAGAGGGCACATTTCAATACTGCTCTAAACCCGTTTCATTTTACCAACAGTGAATATCATAGCTCTTTCTCTATTAGCACATGATTCCTCTAATGTTATTTCTTAAAAGGCAGTCAGGTCACAACTAATCAGGCCACTACTAATGGGTGGTTAATTGTTTCCAGATTCCGCCTTTATAAATAACGCTGGTACACACTAGGAGGACTCAGGTGGGAGTAAGAGTAGTGTTCTAATGTCAGGCTGCTTCACATTTGCCAGCTGAGTAAGAAAATGCAAGCCTCAGTACCATTGCAGTACTTATCTGTTATGGTTGCTTTAAGATTGTACAATGCCTGAGCCACAGTCACTACTAAAGTCCATAAATGTGAGGAGAAGTAGAGTGAGCAATTGTATACTAATGGCAAGGATTATGATCATATGCTCTGCACAGCTTTATGAGTATATCTATAGGCTGGATTCCTACTACAAGTATAAATTCTAATCAAAGGACACACAATATTTTAATGAGCTTGAAAAATTCTCCTCCAACAAATCTGTGTCAAATTATTCTCTATCCAATAGATATAATAGAACCCTTTTCCCATAAACCTCACCAACACTGCATATTAGCAAATATTTTAATCCAGTTTCTGCACATAGTAAGCATTCAACCATTTGTTGAGTGGAAGAATGAACATTTTGAAAAGTTAGTGTATTTTCATTGTTATAATCGGTACTTCCTTAATTATGAGTAAATGTGATGATCTTTTTATATGGTTGTAAGTCATTTTCCTGAGAAATGTCTTTTTTCATTTTTCTCATTTTTAACAGTTTAGTGGCATCTATACTAATAAAAGGGTAGTATGCTAATTAGACCGGGTTGACTAAACATCTTCCGGTTGTCTGGTCCTCCTTCTGAACAAAGCCACGGTGGCAGGGACCGAGGCAGTGGCGATTAGGGGTGATCAGGCCAGCAGGATAGGGCAGTTAGGGGTGATCAGGCCAGCAGGGGAGGGAAGTTAGGGGTGATCAGGCAGGCAGGCAGGTGAGCAGTTAGGAGCCAGCAGTCCCGGATTGCGAGAGGGATCCCCTGAGGGGTCCCAGATTGGAAAGAGTGTAGGCCGGGCTGAGGGACTCCCCTCCCCCCCAGTGCACAAATTTTGTGCACCAGGCCTCTAGTTTTATTATAACTAGGCAAGATCTCATAATACAGCAAAGACATTATCTCCTTGTTGTGTTTGTTGCCAATGCATTCCTAGGCTGTTGACTTTTGATTTAGAATATAGCATTTTTGTTATATTGATGGAGAGTTTTCAAAGTTTATTCTAGAAAACATGTAGTAATAAATATACATCAGTAGGCATTAAAAAGTTTTATATCTTTAGGATAATGCACAATTCTTTAAAAATCTTGTAAAAATATATCGCAAGAAACAGTCAGGATTTCTGCTATGAATATAAGTAGAGGGAAATAAAGAGTAATGCACATTTATTCTCACACTATCTGGAATTAGTGCTACTGAGAGTGTTTATAACCATGAACTAATGTGTAACACACAAGGCTGGAGCAGTGGTCATTTTCACAGTTCATGCAGAGAGGGCCCTCTTCCTACAGCCCTGGTTGCTGTTTAAAGGCCGTGCCTGCACAGCGCAGAGGACATGGATAGCACCTACTTGCAAAGAGCCATTTTTGTTCTGCCATCAGTAGTTTGCTATTTCACAGAATGCCCAAGAGACAAAACTGAAACGGCCCTTTAGTACAGGCTTAGCAATATGATAAATATTCTTTGCCCTTTAGAGATATATCATGCCTTAAATAAATTAGACTGATGAACGTCTAAATTGAATTTAAATGAATTAAAAGGTGATTATTCATCTTATAGAAGGATTGGTCATGTCATGAAAGGGTTTTTCTAAATATTAAGGTGACTGGAACACAATGCAAATTGGAAAAGAACATTTTCATATAAGCTTTTAGGGTTGCATACATTGCCCAAAGCTTGATTTATGTAAGGTTTTATGGTTAAGACCCCTACCTTTAATTTAGGTTTTAAAAAATCCATATATTTTCTCTGTTTGGAATTACAACTTCTCATTTGTCCCATAAAGGAAGATAAAACTGTTTTATAATTGCACTATTTTAAAAAATGTGTCTAGTAGCAAGTGGAAAACTCCTTTCACCTTGCTTTGCCCATCCCTGTTGCTAACAAGTTTAACCTAACCTTTTGGTTTCCTTGTCTAAACAAATACACACAAGTGGAGAGTAGTAAAGGGTTTCTAGATGGAACGACAGGAATGACTGGTTGTTATGACATGCACTGCGGCGGCTGCTAACCAGCCCAAACCAGGCCCCGATTGGCATCCCCCAACTGCCTGTGGCTCCTCCCTCCTGACCGGCCCTACCCCCGATTGCCCCCCCCCCCTCTGATCAGGGATGGGGCTGGCCAGCCAACCGCCCATGGCCCTTCCCCTCTAACAGCCAGCCCCCCCTACCTGCCCCCCATAGGCCTTGATCACCGGCCAGCCTGAGGGACTCCACCCATGCACGAATTCGTGCACCGGGCCCCTAGTGTAATTATAACTATGTGAAAGGATATCAGAGACATCAGGGAGAATCACAGATCAAAAAGCAAAAAAGGTGAGTGCAGAAAAATGAAGGGACTCCAGACATGCATGGATAGCATATACAGAATCTTAAACTGAAAAAAAAAGTATTTTAAGGTTGGAAATATTTTGTTATTAAAGTTTGCTATGATTCAATAGTTTAAAGACCTACCATGGCTAATGACAATAGACATATACTATGCTTTTATCTATTTATCATAATCCTCACATAGTGATAAATCCATCGGTGTTTGGTAAATATTTACCAATAAAACAAAACAGCAAAAAACACCACAAAAAGCTGAGTAACCGAAATAGCAGGGTAAAAGAGATTACCAGTTATTGCCTTGGATAAAACATGGAAACTGGAAACAGTGCTTCCCTAAAATCGCCACATGCTTATATGACCTATGTCCCAGACAAGGAAGAGTTACACATGCTGTTGGCTTCTCAGGAACATACCTTCACATTCGCTTTTAGTCAGAAAAGTCCCGGCCCGCCAGGGCTTCTGATGGAATCCCGGACAGCACTGGTCACAGCTGTCACCACACGTGTTGTGCTCGCATTCACAGCGGGATTTCTAGTCAAAAAGGGGGAAAACATGCTTTCAGCTGCTTTTGGAACCATAAATGAAAGGTTTTTCCTGCAAGGTAGAATGAAGAGAGAACTTCCAGACTATGGACCAAAATATAACAGTCCTGTCAGTCTTGGAAGGAAGAGGTGCTCATCCTGAAAGCAGGTATTTGATGGGCACCAGATTCCGGAGGTCCAGGCTAGTTCTGGGATCACTGGGCTTCAGCTTAGAAGAGAGAGAAGAGAGTAGACGTCCAATTGGGAACAATCTTGGGCCTAAGACTAAGATCCCTTCTTCTTTGAATTTAAGGCTTCCCTCAGAGTATTGTTAACATTTGGGAGTGTGGACACAGGGAGACAGTTGCTCTCTAGGCACTGAAAGGCATAATTATAATAGAAATCAAATGTCCCAGCATGTACCCGCGTGTACACACACACACACACACACACACACACACACACAGTCCTGTTTGTGTGCTCTGAGTACAGTCTCTTCTTAAAAAAAGTATTGAATTGCCCTAGCTGGTTTGGATCAGTGAATAGAACGTCAGTCTGAGGATTGAAGGGTCCTGGGTTCGATTCTGATCAAGGGCACGTGCCCAGGTTGCTGGCTCGATCCCCAGTAGGAGGCATGCAGGAGGCAGCCAATCAATGATTCTCATCATTGATGTTTCTAACTCTCTCTCCCTCTTGCTTCCTCTTTGAAATCAATAAAAATATATCTTAAAAATTATTGAATTTATTGGGGTGACAGACTTCAGGTGTACAATTCTAAATCATCTGTGTTATATTGTGTGTTTACAACCCCAAGTCAAGTCTCCTTCCATCACCATTTATCTCTTCCTTTACCGTCTTCTACCTACCCCCGCCCCCTTTCCTCTGGTAATCACCATACTGTTGTCTGTGTCTATGAGGTTGTTTTCTTTGCTTAATCCCTTCACCTTTTTCACTCAGCATTCCAACCCCTATCTCCTATGACAGCTGTCAGTCTGTTCTCTGTACCTATGAGTATATTTCTATTTTGTTTGTTAGTTTATTGAGTACAGTCTTCATTCATGGCATGGAACTGACCCTCCAAGGCTGCCTTTGGGCTCCCAAAGCTTGGGAAACACTGCTCATTGTGACATCTAATAGACACACACCCTTCTAAAAGCAGCACCTCTAACGTGCCCAGATAAATGTACCAGGGCATTTGAACCTCCCCTCGGAAGTAACATTATGATGCATTAGTCAGAAAAATGGCTTTTAGAGAAATGCCATTTGTGTTACAATTTTAGTAGGAGAAAAAAAATCTATGCATAGGTAGCTATGTTCACCAATCTTACTATTCAATATATTTCTTCCATATACTATACAACAAATGATTTTGTATTTCGCCAGTTTGGTTATGACTGAGAAGAAAGATGCTCATTCATCTTCCTTTTAGTTTACATTCACTTAATATATTGTCATTAATGAAAAATTTGACCCAAAAGCATGGCAGCATTTTCTGGCCTGGCAATTTCAATTCTCTCCTGAATACTCTCTTCCACCCCCCTGCTTATTGCCCTGCCCCACCTCAGTCTCCTGTTTCATGCCATTTATATTCACTTCCATGGACATTTTTCATTTGTTTGCATTAACTTTTTTGATGAAAATTTTTGAAAGAAATGGTCCGGTTGATTGATGGCAGGCATTCTCCAAAGCTAAATCATATTGTAGGCTGTCATAGCTAAAGAGGTTTCAAAATAGAAAGACCTGTTTGGAGGCCCCCCCCCTTTTTTTTTTGGAGGGGAGAAAAACTAATCTGGTTACTGATACAGTGATGGCTGATTTCAAAGTCTATCCTCTTAACCACCAGCTCTATTTCCCTCTGGCACAGCTTCCTGTTACACTGTCTAAGCCGAGACCTGACACCAGCTCACAGGGTCCCTCTCAGCAAAGCCTCTTGTGAAACATTCACAGTTCAGAGCTTCGTTTTGCCTAAGCATCCTATAAATATACATACATTTGTCACTGGATCAAGTGGACAAGCCCTGGCATGACCGAAGCAGATGCACATCCCTCCAACCGAAATATCCTTGACAGAGTAGTAATACTGCAAAAAACAATCAGAGAGAAATCCTGTAAAGAAGACTGCAAGGTGAAAGTAACAGAAGGGAACCTGCAATTAAAAACTTTACTTTCTACTTTTATCCTTAGTTTGAAGCACATGGTGTTTCTCTGGGACAACTGAGGGCTAACAATAGCCCCGAGAAAGAACGCCTCTAATTTATGTTGGGTGGGCATTTTAGAAATCTTTCCCACAGGCAGTACAAAGTCCATGCTGAAGCATCTGTTGTTGAGGGCAAGTTGTTATAATTCTTCATTAAAATTGTTTTAGTTTCTTGCAAGAAAACCTCTTTTACTGTCATTAGAGAAACCTCAGTATCCATGAACCATATGTAGACTGTTTTATTTGATGAATTTGAAAAGAATCAGCAAATTTAGGGGAATGTACTCATAACAATACGTTTCTTAAACAGAAGGAAGTGAAATGGGACTAACTGCAGGACTGACCTAACACAATGTGAAGGGTAAACTAGATGGGCAGACCACTCGCCTCTGTTCATTATGATGTTAACAAGCCCATGCAATTATTTCCCTTTCTAAAGTGAAGATAGGGCTATGTTCCTAAATCTACCCAGCTTTTCAAAGACTATGTATAATTATAGAACTGAATTATGTTTTAAATTTTAATTAATATGTATGAAATATTTTATAATTGAGAGTACTTCACATTGTCATATGCAATCCAAATAACCATCGCAGTGGCGATGGTTCTATTATTCTAATCATTCACATTAAAAAAAAATTAGAGAAAATAAGTAGGTAAACAAAAATCTGAATTCCCTGACGACAAAGTTCCCTTTCCATCTACTTTTTTCTTTTTCTTTGTTTGTTTTTGTTGTTTATACATAGTGTCTTTTATAATATTTTTGTTGCATCACCTCACTTGATATACCCGAACTTTGAATTTATGAAACTTGCTAGGAAATTTAGGTTAAAAGTCTGCTTTTCACTAACCTCATCACATAATAATATAGATACAAATAGGGATATTTGCTTGTAAAGCTGATACAGTAGTTTTTGTAGATGCTTTTAAATTGGGAAATCTGTTTTAAATATAAATGTTCAGTGGGGCCTTGACTTAGGAGTTTAATTCGTTCTGAGACCGAGCTCATTAAGGAGCTCGTTAACTCAAATTACTCTGTCAACTCAATGCAAAAAATCGGCCGAGAGACAGCTGGTATCTCAAAAAACTCGTTAGTCGGGACACTCGTAAGTCAAGGCCCCACTGTATAATGTTTCACTTTTGAGCCATTGAAAGGAGCTAAAATTCAATATCCCTTTTTATATATTTAAATTTACATGTAGTGTTTACTTAACTTTACTTTCAAAAAACATATAAATGTTGAATTTCACTGCTCTATTTTAAAGGCTCATGTCCAATGAATTCTAAATAATAGATGGGCACCCCAATCTCTACTTTGCCTTCTCAAAAGATGATAAGAGAAACACATTTATTGCCATTGATTTTTTCCCCCTCTGATAGATATACTGTCAAGAAAGATTAAATTTTCCTTCAAAATTATTTAGTCTTTCTCGGTACATATTTTTAAGTCATGCTGAAATTAAAATTAAAAGGGATTCTTTAAAACAAGAACCTAACATCACCATAAAATAATCATTACTTCTGTATAAGATAATTTACAATAGGCTGATGTATAATACATGGTAAAATTATTTTAGGTTTAGAAAATACCTAAACCTAACACAAGAAACATGTGTTGTATGAGGAAAACAAAACTTTAAAAGTTATTTTATTATGGAGAGATTTGGGAAGGGTAAATTAAGTAATGAGAAGAGAAAATTTATGAGGGGTATTCATGAACCAATATTCAATATTCAGCCTAATGGTTCAGCAATTGTTGGCAATAGTCTGACCTTAGGAAAATCATTTTAGAACTAAGAGTTTTGTCCCACAATTTTAGTTTCTTCTACAATGCTCCATTTACCTTTGCTTCTGGTCACACAGTAGATATTCTCTTAGCATGGATTTATAGCTGAATTGCCCCTCTTGGTAATAATGTCTTGGTTATGTAACAGCATGTAGGGGAGGTGACATAATCCAGTGCATGTGGCGGGGGGATAGATAGGAGGAAGCACAGTTATGGCTCCTAGCAACCTCCACTGATCATCTATGTCATAGTCATATAAATTCCAGTTTAACACTGGAAAACAGCAATTTTATTAGCTCCTGTTTTCAAAGATCTGTTGAAAGACTGCTATAAGCATTTTTTTCTGATATCCTATCATTAAGGAAAATAAAACAATATATAAAATCAGTTTTTCTCTACAGTCATGCTTTTTAAAACTATGGCTTTTGATTTATTAGTAAAGCATAAAACAAAATTATTTAATTGGACAAAATGGTGCACAGACCAGCAGCATTGACATTACTGGGAACTTGAGAGAAATGCAGTTTCTCAACTCAGCTCTAGACCCCCTAAATTTTCACAATGTCAACAGTTGCTTCGGTGCATGTTAAGGTTTATGATTTATTGCAGTGTGTGTGTGTGTGTGTGTGTGTGTGTGTGTGTGTATGTGTGTATTAGTCATGTCATAAAATGTATTTCTTAGTGTTGATTGCAGCCAAAAATGTTTCCATTTCTTACAGTAACTCCCCAAAGCCAATTATAATAGTGCTGATCACCCAAAGTGACAAAACTTAGTTCTCAAAAATCAGAATATGAACTAGGCATTATGATCTTCATTTTGCAAAAGAGGGGATAAAAGTTTTAAAATGTTAAAAACTTTGATAAATGTTACACATCTAATAAGTGGCTGAGCTTAGATTTGAACAAAAGGCCCACCAAATTTTAAAGTCTTTGATAACCACTGCCACAAATCATGGAAAGATATATTTTAAAATTATTTAACAGAAGATTAAAAAGAAGGGTGCAATATCATTCACAGCCTACAATATGGTCCATCATAACTTACCCTTCGTGTGACAATGGGGTCAATTTCCCTTGGGTCTTTGTGAGCAAACATCATCAAATCGGCATTCAAGGTGCGGATCCTCTGAAACCGCAGGCGAATATAGCGGGCAGAGGTGAATTCTAGCAGTTCAGGAGAAGGGTCATCCGCACTTGGTCTCCCGTTGATCAAAGAGATGTGAATCTACACAATGTGGAAAAAAAATTAACAATTAAGCTCACCAAATACTGAATATCTGGTTTTGTTTTGTTTTTCTTTTGGAAAATCAAGATAAGCTCTCTACTCCTAATTAATTAGGCAGATGCAGCTTCATGTTTACTGAAATAAAGTAATTGGGGGATTTTATGGACCTTTTAATACATGTATATGCAATATATTTGTTTATATTTTAGGTGTTCTCTATATATTGCAATTACCCATAATCCTCTATTCCAAGGCATTGCATCTATTTGGCTTTCTTAGGGGTTCCATAAATTTTTAAATCACTAATCTTTATCTGAAAATTATTGTGTCCTGAAATTATTTAAGAATCTGGTACACAGTGGAAAACCAAAAAAACTTGGTTTTAAAAAAAAAAGCTAAAAAATAGACAAAAGCAGAAACTCATCAAGTACTTAAAATCATTCTAAAGTTGAAAGTATCTATTTAGAGCCTTAGCATATAGAAAGCAAAGAAATGACACACTGCAAGGAAAACTAGACAAATCTACAATCATAGTAAGAGATTTCAATCAGTTGTTCATTTGTTGTTGATTTTTTTAGTAACTAGATCAATAAAATCAGATGTATAACCCAGTCTACGAAAATACATGAAAACCTGATTGGAATGGTAGATTTGTTAGGAAAATAATTGAGCACAATTGACACTAAAAAAAAAAAATCTAATAAAATCAAAATAGAGAAATTGCAAAGAAACTATCCTTCAAAGATGCATGAATCCCACATGCTCCCTCAAGCATTTCACAAGAGCAGAACATTTTAATGAGAAATAAACCAGTTTGGTAAGATAAAAAGAACTCCTATTACAGATAAAGGAATTCTTTGCCCTCATACCTAAAGAACTCCTATAAACCAACAAGAAAAAGACCAACAACGTAACACAAAAAGCAGAGAAAAGATACAAGGGAACTATTCAAGGAAATTAAAAATGGCTATTAAACTTTTGATAAGACAGTGAACCTCACCCATTATTTAAAACCACAATAATAAACTTTTTCCATTTTTTCAGAGGGTCAAAACCCCAAAGTATTGATAATACTCCCTGATGGCAAGACTGAAGAGGTATAAGCATTTTCATACCCTTACAGGCGTGAGTGCAAAATGACATAAAACCATATGAAAGTGAGTTTATCAATAATTATCAAAATAACAAATGCAACTCAGCCATCGAAGCTCAGTGGTTGAGTGTAGACCTATGAACCAGGAGGTCATCGTTCGATTCCCATTCAGGACATATGCCCGGGTTGCCAACTCTATCCCCAGTGTGGGGCCTGCAGGAGGCAGCCAATCAATGATTCTCTCTGATCACTGATGTTCTCTCTCTCTCTCTCTCTCTCTCCCTCTCTCCCTTCCTCTCTGAAATCAATAAAAATATATTTTTTAAAAAATTACAAATGCATACAATTTTTAATCTAATATCCATCAATGTGCAACTGGTTAAATAAATAATATATCTACCTACTGAATTATTGCACCATAAAAAAGAATGAGGCAACTCAATATACTAATAGGAAAAAGTACTTTCACTTTTTGTACTTTGTAAATGCATTGTTACCTATGCAATAAATTACATCAAATCAAAGTTTTTAAATAAAATTAATTGAGTGGTAGATTTTGGACTGAATCACCCCCTTACCCCTACCCCACCCCCAAGCATGTGCATGCACGCACAGGAGACTAAAGAGACAGAAATGCAAGAAGAAAGGTGTCTTGTGCTGGGCCGGAAGCTGTCCAGGAACACGGCAGTCCATGCATGTACTGGGAAACTGTGACTTGAGGTCATCACTGGAATTTTCACCCACTTTTGCAAGATCATATATCATGTGCGTTAATTACATTTTTTTTTGACAGGAGAGGCAATGGTATGTGTTTCCATTCTGAACATCCTGCATTTAGATAATCTCCGAGAGCATTTACAAACTCACTGCCAATAAACTACTGAGTCACTAGAGACATAAATATAGCAGACTCTGAGATGAGAAACTAATTCTGATGTCACAAAGCATAAGCTCAAAATGCCTCATGATAAAAATATGAAATGTCCCAGCTAATTGAGTCTACCTTGGATACGTAGTAAAGAATAAATTCACTTACTACATTTGAAGATGATAGAATTCAAGATCTGCTAAATATACTGAATCTGAAAATACTGGATACTTTCTCTCTAACGTATAAAAAAATCTAAAAGAGTAAAGTGGATCTTGTATATTCCACATTTCTGGCATCCAGTGGGTAAACCAGAAATGTGTTTAAGTAGTCTCTATTACTTAAGAAGGTATCAATTAAATGTTAAAAGGATGAATAAAAAGATACATGAAGCAATTAAATTAGTTCCCCTTAGAGATTAATTTTGGCATCCAAAAAATCACCAGTGCCCTTGAATTCATGCTTAATTTCTGTCTCATCAAGCTCTCCCTTGAGTGCTCCTAAAAATGCTGTTTGAAAGAAAGGAGGAAATCACTGCATGTCTAGGATTAAAGTTTCTGAAAATTATTAAGGTTTATTTGGTGTTTATCCTATGGTGAACCATTATTTGTGGTTGTACATAAAATCAGTAAGTTCCTCTTTGAAACTCACGGGAAATTTAAAATGAATGGTGTACATGTTCTCATTTAGGTTAATAAACCATATGATAGCCACATAAAGGACTCAGCAAAAGAACACTTCTCACAGCTTTGGTATTTTCATCAAGCTACTCTGCCAAGAGAGCTTGTGAGTATAGTTAGTTCCAAGCTGTTTTTGGATTATAAAACCAGCCAGCTGTTTGGCCATGTTGTGAGCAGCTTCATTCCATCATTTTTTTTTCTTTTCTTTTTTCACTCCCCTTCAAAATAAATCATAATATTGGCTAGGATATTTCCACTGACACAACGCTGTGTAATTCCGAGTCCTCTGGATAGCTTAGCGTACTTCCTGGTTTCCTGTGGGGTGACAACTGGAGGGTGTCTATCTTCAAAAAGATGAAAAGTGTCAGTCCTCAAGACCACCACTGCCTTGCTGTGAGGCTGTGGGAAGTCCATGGCAGTCTAGAATCTTCTGAAATGAGTTCTATTACAGACATGTTGGTGGGTGTATGTTCATGCTGTCAAAGGAATTCATTCCAACTGAAAATATCAGCCTGATTAACAAACAGTCTTGTAGAGTTTTAAATTACACTCTTCTTTGAAATCAGTTTTGCAGAAAAATAAAGAGGAAAAATACCTAATGAGTTTATGACCAAATGACCAAATCAATATTGCACTTTATTCACCCAAATAATTCTGTTTTTATTAGTATAAGCATACTATATAAATCATGTTCCAACTGCAGATGGAGAAACATTTGTGAGTCTATAGTGTTTTTACTTCTATAATTAGAATACAATTTAAAAATGGTTTACGCAGCAAATAATCAAATTTCTAGTATGAATAATTGTCCCTTATGATGTTTTTCTAATTATATTAATACAACTGTTTCAGATTTCTAAAACAGCTATACTCCTAATACCCTACACAATGATACAAATTTTTTGAGTGGGTGCATAGATGGGAGAATGTAGGCTGCTTAAAAATCATTAATAAGTATTAGAAATTTTGAACTGAGTAGTGGAAGTAGATGGAGTTGACAATGTATGTGTAGTGTGCTCCCTTAGAGGATTTTAAAATCCCATTTGAATTTTTAATCTCTAAATTTTCTAATTAAAAATGGAGAACGACTTATAAGTAAGGTGTCTCCAGGAGATAAGACAATAAAATCCATATATGTAGGTGCAGCCAAGTAATAGATAGGTGTATATGTAAATGAGTGATTAAGACTTGTGGAAGAGAACCAAGATGGCGGCATAAGGTATAAACCTGTGCGTGCTGCTTCCCACAACACTGAAATTACAACTATAAGACAAAACAGCTATCATTCAGAACCACAGGAAAGCTGGCCGAGTGGAAGTTCTACAACTAGAAGGAAAGAAAGAAGCGCATTGAGACCGGATAGGAGGTGCAGACACACCAAGAACAGAGATATGAAGGCATGCGAGAGGCGGCTGCACCTTGGTGCGAGGTTTTTTTCAATTGGAAGGGGATACAAGCTCTCTAACGCAGTGAGCTTGTTTAAGGTGGGATTCTGAGGTCCTAGACTCCTACGGGGAGAAACTGGACTGCCTTGCAGCAGTTTGGAAAGTGAGGGGGGCTTTCTCACAGAGCTGCTTGCAGGGATCATTGCTGCTGTAGGGGCGCGGGACTGCAGAGATGCAGAGTCGCAGAGACGCGAGGAGTTGTGGACACGCTGAGGACAGTCGCTCCGTCCTGGTGATTCTCTGAGACCCTGCCCCACTCAATTTACATCCCCTCCCAAGCTGTGCTCAGTGGTGCAAAGGAATCACCTTGGCTTTTACAGCCTAATCTAACTGCAGCTGGGTTAGAGAGCTCCAAACCTTCCAAATTCCAAACAAAGAGAAATCTGCTGATATCACTGTAGCTCCTGCTGGGTGGACTCACATAGTGGTTGACTTGAAGATCCAGGAGCCAGGGTACCCCTGGTCAGATACCAGATTTTAACTCCTCACATCCATAAGGGACACACTCAAGAGGCAGACTCAGTGAGCACCAAAGCTGCACTGAAGCAAGTCCTGCCCCATAAGGGTGTTTCCAGCACAGCAGTTCTTCTTATAGGCACAGTGGGTCCTCGCAGTCAGCCAAAAATGCAAAGACAAACATGTCACAGATGAAAGAAATGGAGGAAAGCAAACTAATGGAGGACATAGAATTCAGAACCACAGTTATAAGATTACTCAAGAATCTTCTATGAACCTCCGAGGAACATAGAGAGACCTTCAAGGATCTAAATAAGAATGACAAAAAAATGGAAAAGGACCAGTCAGAAATTAAACATACACTGACTGAAATAAAGAATAATATACAGAGATCCAACAGCAGACGAGAGGATCCCAAGAATCAAGTCAAAGATTTGAAATATGAAGAAGCAAAAAACATCCAACCAGAAAAGCAAAATGAAAAAAGAATCCAAAAATATGAAGATAGTGTAAGGAGCCTCTGGGACAACTTCAAACGTACCAACATCCAAATTATCAGGGTGGCAGAAGAAGAGAGAGAGCAAGATACTGAAAGCCTATTAGAAGAAATCATAACAGAAAACTTCCCCTACCTGATGAAAGAAATAGACTTACAAGTCCAGGAAGCTCAGAGAATCCCAAACAAGAGGAATCCAAAGAGGACCACACCAAGACACATCATCATTAAAATGCCAAGAGCAAAAGACAAAGAGAAAATCTTAAAAGCAGCAAGAGAAAGAGGCTCAATTACCTACAAGGGAATACCCATACGACTGTCAGCTGATTTCTCAACAGAAACTTTGCAGGCCAGAAGGGAATGGCAAGAAATATTCAAAGTGCTGAATACCAAGAACCTACAACCAAGATTACTTTATCCAGCAAAGCTATCATGTAGAATTGAAGGTCAGATAAAGAGCTTCACAGACAAGAAAAAGCTAAAGGAGTTCATCACCACCAAACCAGGATTATATGAAATGCTGAAGGATATTCTTTAAGAAGAGGAAGAAGAAGAAAAAGGTAAAGATAAAAATCTATGAACAATAAAGTGACAACAAATAAATACCTATCAACAAGTGAACCTAAAAATTAAGTCAGAATAAACTGGTGAATATAATAGAAGCAGGGGCATAGAAAGGGAGTGAACTGACAATTCTTGGGGGGAAGGGAGTGTGGGGGGTACGGGAAGAGATTGGACAAAAATCTTACACCTATGGATGAGGACAGTGGCGGAGGGTAAGGGCATGGGGTGGGGTGGGAACCAGGTGGAGGTGAGCTATCGGGGAAAAAAAGAGGAACATCTGTAATAATCTGAACAATAAAGATTTATTAATTAAAAAAAAAAGATTTGTGGGAATCTCTTAAATACAATCATGGTTAATATGATATTATTTCAGAGATGGAGAGTAACTTTGAAAAATGAGCCAAATAACTTTTATTTCACTCTGTGTGAAAAGGAAAAAAATCAAATATTTGGAGAAAGGGGGTAAGCTGTATGAATCTTAAGAAAAGGGGACAACAAAACAATTTGTCATTGTGTTTCTAGCACAGCACAAAGGCTCTGGAGCTGGCTATATATCACCAACAGGAACCCTCAAATTATGACTATTTAGTCCTCACCATATCTGATCTACTAGCAGCATTTGAAACAACTGAACACTCCATTCACTTCCAGGACTCCACACTGTCCTTGTTTTCCTCTGGTTATCTCCTTCACTACTTAACACCCTTCCTCCTCTCTAACTCTAATATTGGAGTGCCATGTTGTTCAGTCTTTGGTCTTCTCTTCTGTTCTATTTATACTTACTCACTTAGTGATATCATCAACGCTCACAGCTTTATATACCACCTATACTTACGTCTCCCACATCTATGTCTTCAGGCCCGATCTCTCCTCTGAAGGTCAGAAGGCAGAAACCAACTGCCTTCTTGCCTACATTTATTTGCCTACCTAATAAGTATTTCAAATGTAGATCTCAAATTGAGTTCCTGCTTTTCATCCCAACAGTCTTCCAATTTCACTAAATAATTTCATTCTTTCAGCTACTCAACAACTTTAAGTCATCTCAACTGTTTTTGTTTTCTTTATTCCTATGTCTGAAATGTCTGAAAATCTTATTGGCTTTATCTTCAAAATATATCCAGCATCTAAACACTTCTCTAAAACCATCTTAGCCCAAGCTTTCATCATCCTCTGCCTGGGTACTACAATAGGATCAGAACAGGTCTTTATGCTACCACACCTAACTCCCTATGGTCTACTAGTAATATAGCAGATTAAAAAAAAATGTAGTAAATGTTTCCATCAATTTAGTCCCAGTATTCCTTAAAATAAAAATCACAAGTTTAATATTAATGATTTAAAATATTGGACACCAAAAAAGCCAACTTTCACTCATGCTGCAAGTTGGTCTATGTTCTTTTACTTCTGCTTGCCAGATGATCTTTAGTAATTTCTGCAAAGAGCTTCCTTGTCAATAGATTATATGGAAAAGTTTTAAAAGATGGCCAGCAGCTTTATGAAAATTGTGTGAACCATAGCAAAGGAGGTCCATTCCAACTCAAGTGTGTGTTACATGCCGTTGGGTTGGCTCTGACTCCTGGTGGCCCTATGAATAAGTGAGATCCACAATGTAGACCCAGGCCTATGGCTGCTTTGACAGACTCGATTCATCTCATATGTTGTCTTTCTCTTTTCCTGTTGCCTTCAATTTACCCCAGAATTCTTGTCTTTTCCAAAGAACCCTGCCTTCTCATGAGGTGCCCAAGCAGGACAGCTTCAGTTTTGTCATTTTTGTCTCTAGCAAAGTTTCAGGTTAAATTTTCTTTAAGACATACTTGTTCATCTCCTGGTAATCCAGGGTATCCATAGAACTCCAACATCATATTTCAGAAGAATCTTTTTTTCCCTTCTTCAATGTCCAAATTTTGCATCTGTACATAGGAATTGGGAATACAAGAGCGTGGATGATCTCTAAAGACACATTTTCGCTCTTGGGGTGATCTTTCCTAGTTCTTTCACTGCTGAGTATCTGTCATCTCTCTATCTCTTGGCTGCAGCATTCATTTAAATTGATGACCAAATCCAGTTAAGCAAAATCTTTAACAATTTTGATATCTTCATTGCCTATATTAAAGTTGCATATTTCTTCTGCAGTCATGTTTTTTGTTTTTTTTTTCATTTTTTTTTAAATCTTTATTGTTCAGATTATTACATTTGTTCCTCTTTTTTCCCCCCATAACTCCCCTCCTTCCAGCTCCCACCCCACCCTCCACCCTCACTCCCCACCCACTGTGTTCATCCATAGGTGCATGATTTTTGTCCAGTCACTTCCCGCATCTCCCACACCCCTTTTCCCCCCAAGAATAGTCAGTCCATTCCCTTTCTATGTCCCTGATTCTATTATAGTCACCAGTTCATTCTGTACATCAGGTTATTTATTCACTTGATTCTTAGATTCATTTGTTGATAGATGCATATTTGTTGTTCATAATTTGTATCTTTACCTTTTTCTTCTTCTTCCTCTTCTTAAAAGATACCTTTCAGCATTTCATATAATACTGGTTTGGCGGTGGTGAACTCCTTTAGCTTTTCCTTATCTGTGAAGCTCTTTATCTGACCTTCAATTCTGAATGATAGCTTTGCTGGATAAAGTAATCTTGGTTGTAGGTTCTTGGTATTCAGCACTTTGAATATTTCTTGCCATTCCCTTCTGGCCTGCAAAGTTTCTGTTGAGAAATCAGCTGACAGTCGTATGGGTATTCCCTTGTAGGTAATTGAGCCTCTTTCTCTTGCTGCTTTTAAGATTTTCTCTTTGTCTTTTGCTCTTGGCATTTTAATGATGATGTGTCTTGGTGTGGTCCTCTTTGGATTCCTTTTGTTTGGGGTTCCCTGTGCTTCTTGAACCTGTAAGTCCATTTCTTTCTCCAGGTGGGGGAAGTTTTCTGCCATTATTTCTTGAAATAGGTTTTCAATATCTTGCTGTCTCTCATCTTCTGGCACTCCAATAATTCTGATATTAGTCCGCTTAAAGCTGTCCCAGAGGCTCCTTACACTATCTTCACATTTTCGGATTCTTTTTTCATTTTGCTTTTCCAATTGGGTGTTTTTTGTCGGATCTTTGGTTTGATTCTTGAGCTCCTCTGGTCTGCTATTGGGTATAATATTCTTTATTTCAGTCCGTGTATGCTTACTTTCTAATTTCTTTATTGTAGCATCGAGGGTCTCATTAGTTTTCGTGAGGCTCTGCACAAATTTATGGCAAGCCCTCAAAATTGCGATTCTTAGCTCCATATCCTCCATTTCTGTCATGTTTTTTTGTCTCCGCATCTTTTATGCTTTCTTGGTGCACCCCCTTGTGGTCTCTGTGCGCAGTCTTGTTCTAGCCAAGCCTTAATTGTTGTAGTTAACACTAGAGGGATTTGACCACCAGGCCAACTGGCTGTAGGAATCAGCTGAGCGGAAAACGTCTGTCTTCTGGGGAGGCGCTAATCCAGCCTTTGCCTGAGGCGATCGGCAAATGGCTGTGCGCAGGGCTTGGGCGGGGCGGGCTCAACAGGGCGGGGGGAGGGAGCCGCTATGGCCGCTCTCAGTCCGTCCCCAGGGGCTCTGCCTCTCTGTCCCAGCAACCGCTGCACACCTCGGAGGGGCCGTAGCCAGACAGTCCCGCTTCTCCCGTTTGAGTCTGGGTCCCTAGAGACTCGCCCGGATCTGTAGCCCAGAGTCTGAGACTCGCTCCTGATTGAAAACGACAACCGCGCCCTCAGCCGCCAGCCCGCTTTGCGCGCGCACCACCGCACCACCGTACCTTTAAATTTTCCACACTATGCCTCCTCTGAGCGTCGGAATGCTGTTGTTTTTGCTTCTAGTTGAAGAGTCTCTCCTCAGCCAGCCTTCCTGTGGTTCTGGTTGATGTCCGTTCCGACTTTTAGTTGTATTTTTGAAGTGGTTGTTTATGGCGGCAATCTCCGGTGTTTACCTATGCCGCCATCTTCGATTCCTCATCCTGCAGTCATGTTTTTTGTTTTTTTTGATGTCCAAATGCCATCCTGCTTTGGCACTTTTCTCTTTCCTCATTTCAAATCTTTGCTACTTTCTTCCAACATGAGCCTCATGCCATAATCACATTCACTATTAGCTAACTGCACAAAGTCATCATTTTTTTTTAATGAAAGCAAAAGCTTTTAGTCTCCTCTCATCATTTGGTGCCTCAACAATCAACTTGAAAATTCTCTTGAGGTCAGTATCTATTTCACAGAGTGCTCTAAATATTACTTATAAAATATAACTCCAATCATGTCACTCTCTTCCTCAAAACCTTCCAATGATATTCTATTTCACTATCAATAAAAGCCAAACATTTTACAATGAACTATGAGATCCTATATTATCTGCAACATACTGTGTCCTATCCCCTAACATTACCAAAGGAGAAAACAACTTTTAAAGTTCTTTCCCTTATTCACACTGCTCCATCCAGAGTGCCATCTTTGTTAGAGCATGCCAGATAATCTTTTTTATATATATACTAGAGGCCCGGTGCACAAAAATTTGTGCACTCGGGGGGGGGGGGGTCCCCCACCCCAGCCTGTGCCCTCTCACAGTCTGGGACCCCTCGGGAGATAACGACCTGCTGGCTTAGGCCGGCTCCCGAGTGGCAGAGGGCAGGCCCAATCCCTAGGTGCAGCCCCTGGTCAGGCTCAGAGCAGGGCCGATTGGGGAGTTGGGGCGCCATCCCGTCATGCACAGAGCAGGGCAGATCGGGAGGTTGCAATGCCACCCTCAGTCACACTCAGGATAGACTGATTGGGGGGTTGGGACACCGCCCCCTGTTACACTCAAGGCAGGGTCAATGGGGAGGTTGCGGTGCCACCCCGTCACGCACAGAGCAGGGCCCATCAGGGGGTTGAGGAGCTCCCCGCTGTCACTCACAGAGTAGGGCCGATAGGGGAGCTGGGACACCGCCCCCTGTCACACACAGAGCAGGGCGGATCAAGGGGTTGGGGCACTGCACCCTGTCACACTCAGGGCAGGGCCAATGGGGAGGTTATGGCTCTACCCTGTCACACACAGAGCAAAGCCCGTGGAGGGGGATTGGGGCACCACCCTCTATTACCCACAGAGCAGGGCCGATCAGGGGGTTGGGGCGCCGCCACCCCTGTCACACTCAGGGCAGGGCCGATGGAGAGGTTATGGTTCTACCCTGTCACACAAAGAGCAGGGCCCGTGGGGGCGGGGGGTTGGGGCGCCTCACCCTGTCACACACAGAGCAGGGCTGATCAGGGTGTTGGTGCGCTGCACCCTATCACACACAGAACTTCAGGGCAAATCAGGGGATTGGGGAGCTCCCCCTATCAGGCACAGAGCAGGACTGATTAGGAGGTTTGGGCGCTGCCCCCTGTCACACTGATCCCGGTGCCGGGAGCCTCGCTGCTCCGCTGATCCCGGTGCCGGGAGGCATATTACCCGTTTATTATATAGAATAAAGGCCTGGTGCACGGGTGGGGGCTGGCTGGTTTGCCCTGAAGGGTGTCCTGGATTAGGGTAGGTGTCCCCACTGGGGTGCCTGGCCAGGCTGGCTGAGGGGCTGAGGGCTGTTTTCCCGCTGGCAGTTGACTAAAAGCTCCCAACCGCTCCTTGTTTTCTTTTTTTTTTTTTTATTCTGGACCAGCTTTAGCTCTGAGGCCTCGCTGTTGAAAACATCGATACAATGTTGCGGTCCCGGGCTGACTGAAAGCCGGTTTTGTTTAGCTTCTTATTTGCAACATAGTAATAGTTGCTTAGAGTTGCAGTTGAGAGTCCGGCAAGTGAGGCGGGGAACGTTGGAGTCTGCAGTTCCTGGAGGAAGCAAGCCTCCCTGCTCGCTTCAGTGCATGGCTGCCGGCCGCCATCTTGGCTGACAGTTAATTTGCATAAGGATACGCTGATTAGCCAATGAGAAGGGTAGCGGTCGTACGCCAATTACCATGTTTCTCTTTTATTAGTGTAGATATATATATTTTATTGATTTTTTACAGAGAGGAAGGGAGAGAGATAGAGAGTTAGAAACATCGACCAGCTGCCTCCTGCACATCTCCCACTGGGGATGTGCCCGCAACCCAGGTACATGCCCTTGACTGGAATCGAACCCGGGACCTTTCAATCCGCAGGCCGACGCTCTATCCACTGAGCCAAACCTGTTTCGGTGCCAGATAATCTTTTACCTCAGAACTTTTGAACTTGGGTTCCCTCGACCAGAATGTTACCCTCCCAGATTTGCAATGCTCACTTTATCATCTATTTCAAACTATTTAGCAAATTCAAATAGCTTTCTACTTTAAAAAGCTATTTCATAGAGTTAATCAGATTTTTTTCTGTAATTATATGAGTAAACCTTTGAGTATGTTATTCTACAAAATGAAATTAAAGTCAGTAATCCTTCATATCATTTTCCTTCCAAGAATTTTGAGTTAAGTTGATTTAAAGAAAATTAGGAAATTAACAACTTGGATCCATGATTTCCTTATATCCAAGTCTACTATGCATGTTAATATTAGTTAAACATTAGTTAACTTTATTCTCTATTACACCAATGTTCCATTTTGACAGGCTATTTTCAGCTGAGCAGAACACATAAATGTGTTCTCTCAGTTACAAGACATTTTATTTGAACTTAAGAACTACTCAAATTAATTTTGTTAATCAGACCAAAGTGAACTTTACCCATTGGTTAGCTCCTTCTTTGTGCAAATCATATTCTGGCTATTTCATTGTCCAATCTATAAATTTGATGTACTACTATTTGCATGAGTTCATAAAAAAAACAATAAGCTTATTAAAATTATAGAGTAAATGTCTCAAACTCTATGGACACACAATAACTACCAATAAGGCTAATTAACAGAGTACCTTCCTTCTAGAAGAAAAAGTTTTTACCAAATGTTATCATCTTTATGGACTGCCATTAGTTTTATTATATGTAACAGAATAGTTATTGAAAAATAACCTTCCTTACCTCATCAGAAAAGTTTTAAACTTTTTCAAATCAATGGAATACAGCCTGTTTACTTGCATGTGTCTGCTACTAGACTGTAATTTCAATGAGAATAGAAACTTTGCTTATTTATATTTTACTGCTCAATAAAGTGAATAGTACATGGTAAATTCTCAATAATTACTTGCTGAATGAATAAATCACTATCAGTGTCCACATATTATAGGCTGTGATAGATCTTCTGGCAAATTAACTCTTTTCCCCAATCAATATTCCCAATTTTTATATATCATTCAAAAATTAACTTTGTGTATTTTTAAATATATTTTACCTATATTTCCAATTCCATTGATTGGATGCACACAATAATTTTGGCATGAATTTTACTTACCACTAGAGGCCCAGTGCACGAAATTCATGCATGGGTAGGGTCCCTAGGCCTGGCCGGCAATCAGGGCCAATCAGTTTCCTCACCTCCCCACCTCCCCAACCTCCCCACCTCCCCACCTCTCCGGCTCCTCCTTCCCTCGCTCCCTCAGCGCCCCAAGCTGGTCACCTGCCATGTTCCATGCTGCCCCCTGGTGGTTAGTGCACATCCTAGTGAGCAATCGAACTCCTGGTCTCCTGGTTGAACTCCCGAGAGGATGATTTCCATATTAGCCTTTTATTATATAGGATAATTAACTAAATCTCACTACAGCTGTAATAATTCAGGTACTTAAAGGGGCATGTTATGGAGATCTTGGTAGCCCCAATATTTGAAGAATAAACAAAAAGTATTTCAGACACTAGTGGAGTCATTTCTGAAGATAAAAATAATGCAATATACTTGCATAAATGGATACATTCTTTCAGGTGCCTCAATATTCCTACTTACCAGAACTGGAAATACATTCTTTTTATGCAGAATGCACTGAATTCATTTAGAAAGTCCTTAATAAATATTGCACTCTCATTAGAAGTGTACAAACCCAACTAAAATAACTTCTCCTCCATGGATAATGATTACTGATCTGCTCAGTAGTAGTATTTTAATACATAAAATATCAAGGACTATAAGTGACCTTAACTTCCTTATCGCAAGAATACAGGAAATATCAACTTAATGAACTGTTTAACAAATAGGACTGTATCATTGACGACCCTACCCGGAGCTTAGTCTTAACAGGTATTTGACACTCCTATAAGATGGTATTTCACTTTTGACACCCACATGATTCCATTGTCCCTGAAACTTAGATTGTTTTTCTCCTGTTCTTTAGAATTATAATTCTTGCCTTTGTCATTCCTGAATGAAAGTTTTTCCTTCTATAAAATACTTAAACATATTCTTCACTGTCAAAACAGTAGTCATTAATAAATTGCAGTGTAATAAGAAAATCAGTTCTCTTGAAAGAGTATTTGTCTTTTTGTTTTTATTTTTCTTTTCTCATAGTAGAAATACTTAAAACACTGTGTTTCAAAGATTTGTGGAGCTTCTCTCCTGGTCAAATAAGAGCATCCTTGTCACTCTCTCTCTCTTTCATTTTATATCAAAGTTATTTATTTTTGTACCAACAGATTTCATGAAGCATGCTTTCTAACTTTTATGAAATTAACACATAGGCTGTTTTTTGAAAAGATAAAAAATAGAAGTGAAGTCATAGATGCTTTAGGGGTTTTGATTTTTCTCAACACCTCAAGCTTGGTATGGTCTTTCTTTTTAAAAAGCTCTGGTGAATTTTTGCTTCATACAAGTCAAAGCCATCAGCAAAGTATTTATTTCTAAGCCCCTTGAGCTTAGGTTAGTTTCATCTAGATCATGCCCAGATGGGTGACCTGTAATCCATCATAACTGAATGGAAAATCTTGTATCATTCCCACTGGTCATGATGTATAAAAGGAACAATGATAACTAAGTCCCTGATATTTCTAAAAAAGAGAAAATCATTACTAAATACAAATATCACCCCTCCCCCTTTTCTTTTCTCTAAAAGGACCTTGACACACAGGAGCTCATTTTAAATCTATTTTAAAATTTAAAGTTATTTTCAAATGATAATTTTAAAAAGTACTCCAAGTTGAAAATGTTTCATTTATTGCTTGTGTTTTTCTTTCTCCAGGTAAAGTATATAATATTTGCAGGGATAAAAGAAGTGTTGTCAAAATAGGTTTTCTCAATCTCTTTTGGGAGCTTCTCATATAAATTTTATCAAATGCAGATGTCATTTATAAATCTTTGTGCTGTCAACCTAAGATAATATAGGGACATAAACATCATCTGAAATTCACAGCAGGAAATAATCTAAGAGAAATAGCTTCAGAATAGACCACGAGGGAAAATCACCAGATTTTCTTACTCCCCTCACACATTTGCCTTGTACTAAATTTTGTTTTGGGTGTGCCTCAACCAGACACAGACTAAGAGAACAGAACCATTAGTCATCTATTCCAACTTCATAGCTATTTCAGAAATTTCTGTGCAATACACAGGCCGTGGCACATAAAATCAATAGTGGTTATTACTGCGTTCTTATTGGATATTAGACACTCTTGCATGTGATCTCTGTGTTCCAAATCATTCAGCAATGCCAGGTGGTGTGGCTGAGCATGGACAGATGAACCAGGAGGTCATGGCTAGTCTTCTGGTCAGGGCATATGCCTGGGTTGCAGGCTCAAACCCCAGTGTGGGGCATGCAGGAGGTAGCGGATCAATGATTCTCTCTCATCATGGATGTTTCTATCTCTCTCTCCCTCTCCCTTCCTTTCAGAAATCAATAAAAATATTTTTAAAATAAATAAACCATTCATCATTAACTCATTTCATGCTTACAACAATTTCATAAGGTTCTTGTTAGTATCTCCTTTTAAAAAAGAGATACACACAAAATTTTAACAAATATGGCTAAGTTCATATAGCTAAGATATGTTCCAATTTGAGTCTTACTGCATGGCTGAGCTCAGTACCACCACACTACCTCACAGGAGAGGGTTTTAGTACGCATCTGTTGAATGAGTAACAGCAGGTCACCTAGGCACTGCTTGAAGATTTCTTGCATCATGAAGCTCAGCACTAGTGAGAGACCCTTGTCCATGCACCCTCCCTTCCTTCTCTTATTTGCCTTTCTTCCATTCCATCCTTGTCTGTAACTAACCCCAGTAGCTCAACTTCAGTTTTTCTTCATTGTCTTGCTATTGCTCCTCTGGAATTATCTATATTGTTTGATTTCCCCAGCTCTTGGATTTTATTCATGAATTTGGGCAGTATTTATCCTACTAGTTTTATCCATTCTAGACTTCCTTGGGTAAACTGCTTAACATGCCTGAAAGTCACCACAAAGGACCAACCACCAGATCAGATGGTGACTAGGCTCCCTGAGAACAGGTGTGAACTATATTATAGCATAGAGCAGTGATGGCAAACCTTTTGAGCTTGGCGTGTCAGCATTTTGAAAAACCCTAACTTAACTCTGGTGCCGTGTCACATATAGAAATTTTTTTATATTTGCAACCATAGTAAAACAAAGACTTATATTTTTGATATTTATTTTATATATTTGAATGCCATTTAACAAAGAAAAATCAACCAAAAAATGAGTTTGCGTGTCACCTCTGACACGCGTGTCATAGGTTCGCCATCACTGGCATAGAGGGCCACTTAGTGACCCTAAGCCAAGAGAGTCCCAGACCTGATTAACACCCCCTGGCATTGATCCATATCAGTAGAGATCTTCCATAAAAATAGAAGCAAAGCTCTACATTGATCAAAACCAGAACTGGAACATGTCCAAGAAGGCTAAAGCATCAATTAACATGAAAAGAACCAACAATCCCTAAAGTCTTAGTAACATCATAATATTCAAAATTGGTTATGACGGGTTTAATACTTAATTAATTTAATAAGTTAATTCACTGGTGTGCAAAAAATTAATACTTTATGGGAAATTCTACTAAAAAGAAAGTACTAGGCCCTGGCTGGGTAGCTCAGTTGGTCAGAGCATTGCCCCTATATGCTAAGGTTGTAGGTTCAATCTCTGATCAGGGCACATACAAGAATCAACCAATGAATGCATAAATAAGTGGAACAATAAATCTCTCTTTCTTTCTCTCTCTAAAAATCAATTTTAAAGGAAGTACTAAAACTTCAAATTATAGGGAGAGAGAGAAACAATACATTAATACCAAAAATAAATATCTGTGAACTAACATGCTCTTCCTCAGTCTCAAATAATAAAAGCAACTGAGAGTACAATGACCTACATTGGTAGGACAGAACGATCAGTACACTTGAAAGACATGACAACAGCACAAAGGAAAACTTAAGCAACATTTTCCTGTTTTGTTTTTAGTCCCCATGTGGGAACACTTGTTTAAAATTAAAATAAAATCTTGGAGCATGAGCTCTAAATACAGTGCCAGATCCTGTGTCATTAGATTCGAACAAACCAGTCTCTCCTTCTCATTCCCTGACTCAAAGTTTCCTCAGAGAAAAACTGTGTGTGTGTGTGTGTGTGTGTGTGTGTGTATGTATGAGTGTTGTAAGTACATAATAAAAATCTGGATAAATATATTATCTTGATTTTCCCCCATTTATGTAGAATAGCATTTTGGGATGGCCATTGGCAAGCTAAACTAATTTAATTTTCACAAAGGTTCAACTTTAAACAAGATGTCAGAGATTTTAAATTATGAAGGCATACTAATTCTTAGACACAAGGTCCTCATGATTGAGCATGTTCCTGGGCTACCTGCATTTCTAATATCCCTAACATATGTGTATGCAAACTAGAGTCCCCATGCTGACTACCCACACATCCTTACCTTTTGGCAGGTGTTTCCTGACTCCCTACTCTCGCCAATATAAGGACAGCCTCATTCTCTGAACTTTCCCTTCTTTTGCCACCTTTCTCTCTTTTTTTTGTCTTTTATGTTTAATTTTTTTGGAGTTTCCTTCCATACCTTTATTTGTTCTCCAGTCACCTATTATTTTTTCATTCTTATCCTGCTCTATTTCATTTCATCTTTAGAGTGAAATTGTACATCCAAGGTTGATCAAGTTTCTATGCTTTCAAGTGAAATCATGTATTCCATTACCGTAAATGTAGCCTCTAACCTAGTTTTGTAAAAGCAAACTATAGATCTTACCTCTCTGAACTTAAAGTTTTTTTCATTTTACAAAGAATAAATCAATAAATAAAAAATGTGGGTTTTTTTAGAGAATAAAATTTTAATTTCCATAACTGAGAAATTTTCATTTCAGTGGGTTTGTAAATCTGAGTAGCAACGGGTCTGTGTGTAAGATTGCAAAGATGTTCATACATATACGCTTTTCTAATTTTGGCTAATCCTGTGCCTGATCCTTTATACAATTGTGTGCATGTATGTGTGTACTTGTTAATTACAGTTTAAGATCATACATGTTAGAGACAGACTACCTGGGTTCAAATTCTGCCTCTTACTGTTTGTGTGAATTTAGCAATTTACTTGATCTCTCCATACCTCAGTTTCCTCTGTAAAAAACAACAATGATACTTATTTTATCATGCCATTTGCTGGATTAAAAGAAATAATTCACGTGAACTGAATAGAATAATGCCTAGCACACAGGAAAAACACTGCGTTAGCTATTGTTATTGTTATTCTTGAGAGAGCAAGGAAACTATTACAAAGTGTTGTGTGTTTCCCTGCTGAGCAAGATGTGCTGCACCCTTTACAATAGTTACCTACTACCATCCTGAACAGCCTCAGAAGACAGAAGTAGCAGTGACAAAGTTCCCACCCACAATGGGGAGGTGATTCTGGAAATGTTTTGAAGGTTGAACATCAGTGGGAGACTATGCATCAGGAAAGAAGGACCTGTGCCTGGATTTTACCTTCTAATTCCTGTTCATTTTCACACAAGCAATTAAGAGATGCAATGATCAGAGGAGTTCCTGGCTCAAGAGCCCTCCAGCTCTGTGTTGGGGCTGCTGCTCTGGGGGTGGTCTATATTACCATTCCCTGACATGACAGTCTTTGGGACTAAGGACAGAGTAAGTGACCAAATGCCAACACAGGGCTGTAGGAAGAGGATGTTGTAGAACTGACATCTGGACAGTTTGTATTATAGATTTTGTACACTTGAAACCTGTATAATTTTATTAAAGAATATCACCCCAATAAATTTAATTTTTAAAAAAATGTGATGTGGGATGGGAATAGCTATAAATCTAATTTCATACTTAGATTTTTTTTTTTCTTTTGGGTCACCAGGCTTGCAAGCATATCGCTTGACGCACACTGATGGCTAGATAACATTAAAAAATATCAAGGTTTCAAGGAAGTGTTTCCTTGAGATTCAGTGTTAATTTCACATGACAACAGCAAATGTGATCCACGTGAATAGTATCCTAAGGTCAGCTTCCGGCATTCTTCTGTAGAGTTGGATCATAATCATTTATTTATTAGGTTTGTAGGCTGTTAGCTCTACACACCCCTGACATCTGTACGGCACCAGCCGATCTCTAGTTGCTTCAAAGAAGCAGAGTGCACCGAGGGACCTCTCCTCCCACACCACAGAAGATGATGATTTCTGCCGATTTACTGAGTACACAGTGTTCTTGCTCCTCTGCTGGACTCACACTACTAACTGACCACAGGAAGCTGCAAAGCCATGCCCTCAAAGAAGCTCAGATACAGCTTGTGTTGTTGATTAGCTGGCGGGAGGTGGGGGAGTGAGGGACATGCTGAGATTCAAGGCCTCATTTTGTGCAGGCACCCATGCACATAACAAATATTTAGAAACATGAAAACTTGGGGAAAATAAATAAGCAGCTGATTGGAAGTCATTGATCGTTATCGTAAGTTACTTGTCTCAAGTAGATTTTGTTTCCCCACATTCCCCTTTCCCTTTCCTCTTGACAAACACAGCGTGAATGAAAGGTAAAGGAAATAAAACATTTAATCAGTCATCCAGGGGCCAGGGCTAAATTGCTTGCTGTTATACATTTGCTGCCAAGTTCACAGAATCAGGTTTGTTTTCAATTATTTGTAATATGCTTTCCCAGAAGAATTTATAATGGGCTGTTTAGGCACTGTTCACTTTTTCATTAATGACAAAAATACAACTGTTCCTCCTTAGCAAAAAGAAAAGGAGTTAAATTAGGAAAATTGTTATGAATGTTGCTGTTGGACTTAAGAGTTTTTTTGGTTGGTTTGTTTTCATTTTAAACTGGTTCCAATGAGAACCGGCAACAAAACTGTTTCATTTCTTCTTCCCTCTCATGGTATTTATTTTAAAAATAAGATGCTAATAGTAATGTCTATTTTGAAACAGTTTATAAGAATAACACCTATAAAATATTTTTAAAAGCATATGTTGTGATTACTAGTATCTATGCTTTTATAATAGCCATGAACTTGTTTCCTTGAAAAAAAAAAAAAAAAGATACACTGTAAGTCCAGTGAATATTTACTGGCCAGAATGCAATGTTTCTAATCTCTCTAATTTCTAAAATCGCCTTTTCTCTCTCATCTTAGGATCCCCTGTAGTTTTTCTCTAGGCCTCTCAGGTCCTACCACTATCAGCATCCTGCCGTCTTCTGCATCTTTCAGTCTGATATGGTGCTAATTAAAGACACGGACTCAATGAGAGGGGGTTCCTATCAGATAGCTAGGTAGGGCAGTCTTTTGAGAAAGACAAGAAAGAGTCTCTGAAATCCTACTTATAGACATCCCCATGGGCTGATTACCTACATGCAAAGATGATGAACAGACATTTTAACCCAGTCATTTCATTATCCCTGAAACATTTTTAAGTGGTAGGAGGAAGACTATTTTAAAAAAATATTTGGTGGAAAAAGAGGTCATGAAAATTAAAGATCAGAATATAAATAAAAAAATTCAAGCTGGAAACAGAGGCAGGTACAGATAGCAGAGCTTACCCACCCACTTTGTCCAAGTCTCCTTTAAGCTTCAGTGTTCCTTAAGAATCAACTACAAGATGGGACATATTAAATATTTGAGAGGGGAACTGATAGCGAAAGATAAATTGCTTTAAGAATCGTTACACTCATTATAAAGTTAAATCCTTTTATCTACTGAAGACAATCAGTCGCCATGTCAATGTCACTTACAAAAAAAGACATATTTTTAAAAACTGTGTAAAATAATACGCTTGAATCTTAAATATAATTTATAATTCTGACTGCTATTGTTTTCAATCATTAGTATCATTAAAACACAAGTTAAATAAATTTCAACACATTATAATTTTAGTGTAAATTCTCATAATTATAAAGTAATATACCTTAGCTTTTACACCTCATTGAAGGGGATTATGTTAATAGATTTTGTTTGTCTTTAACTTTGAGAAGCAGAACAATTATGGGTCATCTACATGTTCTTCCAGCTTGTGAAATCAATTGTGTTTGTGTTTCAATGAACATCTGTTTGACAAATTGAAAAGCCAATTATGATTTATCCTTTTGATGATATTAAATATCCAGATAATAATCAACACTGATGACACACTATTCAGTTTCACCCATATGTTTGGCATCATGTAAGACACCACCTTAGTTTGATATAAAAAAAAATATTTCTTAACTTCTGGCACATTAAAGTGGAGAAGGATCTAATATGAATGGTGTGGTGGTTGCTTCATTATTTTTCTCAATATGCACTATTTTATTGGCAAAACTTTTAAAATATTGTAAGCGAAATTGTACTTAGAAATAAATGTCATACTTGTAAACCTTTCAAAGTTTACCAGTACGAATAAAAGTCAGAATAAGCCCTGACTGGTTTGGCTCAGTGGACAGAGTGTCGGCCTGTGGACTCAAGGGTCCCAGGTTCGATTTCAGTCAAGGGCATGTACCTTGGTTGTGGGCACGTCCCCAGTGGAGAGTGTGCAGGAGGCAGCTGATTGATGTTTTTAACTCTCTATCCCTCTCCCTTCCTCTCTGTAAGAAATCAATAAAATATATTTTAAAAAAAATTTTAAAAAGTCAGAATAAAAAAAAATCTAATTATATAATTTATAACATAACAGTTTTCAGAGCAAGTCTTTAAATTCAGAGTTTATCCTTCATATATTATTTCAAGAACGTTTTATACGATCAAATTTGAAATACCCTTAAATATATGCTATGTTGATGTGTAAGATCTGATATGAGAATTTGGAATGTGAATGTTAGGGACATAAAACTTACATGCTAGCTCATTTGCTTTTGTTTAATGTATAGCCAAGCTTAGGTTTCTCCACGCCTTTCCTGGAAAACTCTGGTCAAGTCCTTCTTTATAAGCCTGGAGCCTCCTCCCTTGACATTGACTATTTAATAACATTCCTATAGTTTTTATAGGAATCAATCGAATTAGCACATAGTCAGTTGCTTATTATATAAATCACATCAAGGTCTGAGTGCACATTTCCCAATGAGAATATATAAGGCTTGCCATGTTCTTGCCAGAAATCTCTCTTTTCAAAACTGACTCTTTGATTTTGCTGGTTTTACCTCATCTAACTTTGAAAGGCTGAAGTATCTCCAGACTCAGTTCTAGGACTGTTTCTCTTTATTAGTCTTTACGTACTTCCTGGGTGATTTCAGGCAGTCTCGTGGCTTTAATTTTTCTAATTCATGTCTTTAAGCAGTATTTTTCATCTGAACCCTAAAATACTATATACTCTCTATTCAATCTCACTATGATCTATATTATAAAAGGCCAGTGGCCATAACGCCGTAATGACCAAACGACCGGTCACCAGTAGGTGCACTGATGGGTCTCGCTGCACGGCAGGTCTAGGGTCCCGCCGGTGCGGCAGGTATGGGGTCTTGCGTGATTTTGCGCACTGGGCCTCTAGTGTTTAATAAACATTTCAAACTTAACATTTAAAATTGAACTCCTGTTTGTCTCTGTCAAAACTTGCTACACCAAAAGGCTTCTCCAACTCACTTAATGGCAACTCAATCCTTCCAATTGCTTGGGCAGAAAAAATGTAGTCTCATACTTCCCTCGTCTCATTGTCTCACACCTCAAGGAAATGCATCAGCAAATGCTCCTGGCAGATCCAATTGGTCAGGAAATCCTATTGGCTCTACTTATATGTCTTCTCATCACCTTCACAGCTTCCACTGTGGTCTAAGTCACTCTCATTTATCCCCTGAAAAACTCTAAAAGCCTCTTAACTGCTCTCTTGCCTCCACCTTCCCCTTCTATACTCTGACACCAACACACCATAGCTGTGAAGAACCCAAATCTTTTACACTGGATAGTAAGCATGCTTGCCCCCTGCTCTGGAGGGAGACACCATCTGTATCTTCCAAAGCTGTAAGCAAACCTGCTGTTGCTTCACAGACAGACACTATTTCTACTTTGCAATACTGTTCACTCTAGAAACAGCCTGGAAACCATAGTCTGGAACAAAGATGATCAGTGCCTCTGGTTTCAAAATTGGCCCTGGTTTGTCATCTGAATTTAGTCCTATGCTTTTGGATCTGGCCTATTAACCAAAATGTAACTATTATTTCAAGAAAACACACACACACACACACACACACACACACACACACGAATTAGATGGTTTTAAGTTGAAATAATTTTAAAATGGGCATTTATATGCTGATTTTATAGTTTATTTCATTTAATTCTCAGTGTTAGCAAGGTATTACTATAATCCCCATTTCTTTGCAGATGGGGAAACAGGAACAGAGAGGTCAAAGACCTTGCACAGGAGGCAGCAAGTAGTAATTGGCAGAGCCAGGGATTCAAGTCCACCAGTACAGGCATGTGGTGGTGCTATGGGGGGAGCAGGAGAATGCTACCCCAGGAGATGCACTTCTGCCTCAGACAACTGCTGGGCACAAATCCTGTCTGGCAACCATGGAGATCGTTCAATCACAAGACAAGTTACAAATATTCACACAACCATTTGGGAAACACCATTTGGGAAAAATTAGGTGGTACACTTCATATACAATCCTGACTCCCCATGTTCCGTATAGCGCTATAGGGCTTCCCAAAGACTTCCAAAGGCATGAAGCAAAGAATAGCATGAGGGCATTCTGGGTCATAATTCCCTGAGTGTTTCACTGTGGACCGCATGTATTAATAAGGCTGCCTTTGTGATTATGAGCACATTTACACCCTGAAGCTCCCCACCATGAAATTCAGTTGCCCAGGGGAAACGCAGAGGTCTACAGTGGTGCTCTCTCAGGCAGGCATATCTGACAAACAAGCAAAAATTTCTGATATATGATTTTTCCCAAAAATATTATAAATGTTGATTGCATGGGTGTGGTTAGAAAAATAGTCTGTTAACCAGTTATAAATCATCAGCTGATATTGTTATCATCATAACTAGCCAGTTAATATTAATAAAAGAAAGGCAGCAAAAAGGAGTCAGACAATGTAAGCATGGTCACCTGGGAAGCTTCACCAGGAAGCTACAGCTTCACACAGCGTTCTTCCTCCAAGAGGATTAACACTCCTCCCTTCTCCCGTCTAGTGCTAGATTGTTGGGGGGCGATAGACACAAGCACAGTAGAAGTTGAGGTGGGGCAGAGAAGGTGCTTCCCTGCCAGCCTCGCCTGGGGAGCAATGGATTGGCTCCGGGGTGGACCCCATCAGAAGTGCACAAAATCTTGAAAAGTGCATTCTTTAAGCTCCTGTTTAAAACCCCAGACAAAGAAGCTTTCTGGCTCTTACTCACTCTTGTTTCCTCTTGCTCTTGAGACCTGCACTCACTGGTGCCCTCGCCTATTCTCCCTCAATAGCCACGTGGCGTTAAGCAGCCCCATGGGCCACGGCCATGTGGACCCCACACACATTGGACAGCAGCTGGGAATACAAGCTAAGCTAGCCAGATGCTGGATTGGACTGCACTTCAATATGAAGCAGAAACTCTGGCAGTGGCCTTAATTCTGGTGCTACTGAAGACAAGAATGGACTTCTTCCATGGCAACAGACAGAGATGGGACCTTTGAGGGGAACCCCCTTAATTGTACACCATCAATAAAGCTTTTCACGAAACCCATCCTCCTGTGGGACCCTCAGGACATTCTTTTCCTCTTGGTACCCCCAAGAACTCCACTATCATCGATAACATGATGAAAGATTTACATAGAATTTTAAAATTTTCATAGGGCATTTAGATACATATTCAAATAAAGATTAACAGGGTTAGGGACCTTTAAGTTCTGCTTATTATAAGTCTTAAGGAAAGCCTATAACAGTTAGTGATCTTTTTGCATATCACTTTGAAAGTTAACCATAATTTTTCAATAAACATAATAATATTCACAAGTTCTGATTTTTTTCATGTGAAGCAGCAGATACCTTTATTTCAACTGAAGTGATTACCTCAGGGACAATTTGAGATTTTCGTTAAATCAAAAATATTTAATAGTTCAATGCCTTAGAAAACTGACTGTGGGTAATTTTAAGTATAATTTCAAAATATATTGTTTATAATTTGCTGCTGTCTTGTAATTTCTTTGATCCGCAGCAGCCTTTCACATAGTTTTCAGGATATATCTTTTAAAAACCGATTAATAATGGTATTAGGAAGTTTACTCTAGCTTCACTAACAGGATGATTTTGTTTTTCAAAGCATACAATTTCCGGATTTGAGGTTATTTATTAGCACCTCCTTCCAGAGCTTCCAGCTTTTACTCGAGGTGTCAAGAGGCTCTGCCAGTTCTAATGTGTATGATGTTCAAGGAGATCTTTGGAATAGCAGACACACCACTGAAAATACATAGAAGATATAATTAGAACGAAGAGTTGTTAATCGACGGAGCTGACTTGTGCTAAATTAAAATACTCAAGTTAACTAAAAGTACATGGTAAACAATAGCATCAACAGGGTTTGAAATAAAAATTGGAAGTGCAATTGCAGAAGACTCTGAGGTCTTCAAAGAAATAGTTATTTTTTTTTATTAAATTGGTAAATCTCCCAATTTACAGCCTAGTAGACAGACTTCCATAAAAATGAAAGAAACACAGTGAGAAGATAATTCATTAGCTTTTATAAGTGCTCTGTAGGTAATTATTTCTGAAAATCCACTCCAGGCCCACCATGGGCGAGGGACAATGGGGAAGGCAGTGTCTGTCTTGCACACAGCAGGGGCCTCTAGACTAACAGGCATTCCCACCCACTATGACCACACCACACAGTCTGTGCAGTTTCGCTTCAGATACTGTTAATCATTTCTGCATTTGAAAAGTCTCCTTGAGAAATCCAGCTGAAGGGGCATACTGATTCATGTGTCTTAAAATACCCTTGCCACTCAGAAGCTATTTTTTATTAAAGGCAATAAGGGAGCAGCATGAGAAGACATTAGGTGCATTTGGAATTATCTAGAGTGCTCACTTCTAGATTTTCCTGTATATTTTGCCTTCACTCAAAATCATAGCAAATGCAATAGCAAAAGACTGTGCCGACTCTTGAGGATACTAATTTACTTAAAGATATTTTAATGCAATTGGAAGAGACATGCTGAAAAGCTTTAGAAAGATCACTTAATGGAGGATAAATAGGCCTTTAAACAAAATAGCACTGGGGACAAAAAGGAAGTCATCTGTGAAAAAAAGGTCTGACTTTTCAGGCCATAAAGGTCATATTTAAAATCCAGATACTTTATGGCATAATAATCATAGTACATTTAGTAAACATTGTAAAACTATTTCACCTTTTTGAGTTTTTAATCTGAAATCCCATAGTTTTTTTATTTACAAAATAATTATACATTTTTAAGTCAGAATGATCCTCATAATACCCTGTAAATCCAGAAATGTATTAGTCCAATCATGCCAATTTTTCTGCAAGACAATGTCCTACAAAGCAAAACTTATCTGTTTTATTTCACTTTTCTTTGACAAATTTCAAAAATTTTACAAATGGTTACATTACGGATTTTTACTAATTGTGCTCAGAAATTCCAAAACATTTAAAACTCAATTTTCGCCCTTACTTTACTGTGTCCATGTTACCTCTCTTACGTAGAGATTCTTAAGGATTAAGGAAAAGAAAGAGAACGGATTTTTGCATATTTAAATGTCATTGTGATTTTTTTGAATGCACCAAAATAGTTTGGTATAACTTGTGCATTAATTGGACATATGTCTTTCCCCTGTGGCAAGTATGTGTGGATATTGTGTATTTGTAGATTGCTTTAGAATCTACAGTATATGCACATACAGTATTTTATTTGGTCTCACAATAAACCTGGAAGGTAGATAAAACAGAAACCTTAAACCAATTTATTAAGAAAATAGAGTTTTTAAGAAGACACATCAAAGATCCCATGAAAAGGAAACACTAGGAGGTTACAGAGAATAAGAGTGGTAGAGCTGGGTATAAAACTCTGTCTTTGATTCTTACTTCAAATCCAGTGCACTTTCCATTAGAACAGGTCCATAAGATGAGCACTGCTTTCCAACCTGATGCCCTGAAATAGGTTAATCCATTCATTGGACTACTTCAGGGTACATTTCTTACTTTCTTCCTCTTAGCCTGCTATCACAATGCAATTCTCTTCATAATCAGGTACTTGGCAGGAAGTTACATTGATGTTCTTTCAAGGTTAAGGCTAGCAAATTTTAGTGGTTGTTCCCCTCAACATTGTTCATATCAATATTCCCTCTATATTATATGAAAAAATTTAAAATATTCAATCTGTAAAGCCACATGCTAATACAAATTCATGGGCAGCTTGCGGGTAAGTTCATGATGTGCTAAGCTTATAGGCTACTGCATTCGCCTGGGTTCAAATACTGTCTGTTTCATTCACTATCCGTATAACCTTGGGCTAGATAATATTGTCCAGCAGTTTCCTCATCTGTAAAATGGGAACAAGAATAGTGTCCACTGCATGAGGTTATTGTGAAAGCTGATGAGTTAACAGATGCAATGCACTTAGAATGACATCTGGCTCATTGCAAGAGATCAATAAATGTTAGTTATTATTACTCAAAATGTAAGTTGGGAAAAATATATTGGTTTTAATCACAGGTCATCTGACAATACCCTTTTGTGTGGCATTAGGCTAGCTCTCCATTTGTTTAGTAGTACATATTCTATGTTCATCACACAGATGACTACCCAACAACAAAGAATATTAATGTTTAAGTGCTCCCCAAGTAATTCAAACATAAGGATTTGCCTATGCATTTGAAATTTGAGAGTAACATCAAGTAACATCAAGGCACACCACATATCCATCCCCAAGGCTTCTTCCTGGGTTAAGTAGACTGTCACAAAATTATAGACTGAATCATATTATTTTAGTTTCCTAAAGACACATATATCATTATTGAGTAAAAATTTGAAGTTTATAACCTTAGCTTTCTTATGTGGTAGAAACTGTGCTGCGCCAGCACGGTCAAGGGTGAACCTGAGTGAGGGCGGTGAAGGATTAGAAAAGACAGACAACAGAATAAAGCTGAGGCTGGGTGGGACGCTGCCCTCTCCAATGGAGAGACAGCGCCATGGACTACAAGCCGTGTCTTTATTTTATAGCAGATTCCACGAGGCAAAGTAAGGGCGTGGTCAAGATGTTTACAACATTCTCATGGGTTTCCATCCTACTCAATTACATGCACCTGAACTCTATCAAGCCCACATCACTCAGACACGTGGGGCCACGTGTTCAGGCCATAGGTTCAAGCTTACAACTATAGCTGTTGGCTACAATTGTGCTGGGAAGGCTCTGTCCTCCAGCTGGGACTTGCACGTGGCAATGAGAGGACTGTGCCCTCTCATTAGTCCGAGGCTTGAACCTGTCCAAACACTGTAGCCGCTCTCCACAAGAAATAAACAAGTGATACTGTCCTCTGTACTAGTTAAGCTTGAAAATCTTGTACTTTTTGCTATCTGAAGTCTTTACATAAGGACTGCATTAAATTTTTCTCTGAGAATTTATTGCCAAGAAAATGTTTGTCTTGAAAATTTGGAAGCTCTTTTTTGTCAGACAAGGAAACTACATAATTTAACATTTTCCTTTTTTGCCCCAATTGTCTGAAAATTTTGAAATAAATTAAGAGTTCAACTATAATAACTAATTCATTCCAGATGAGCAGTAAATTTCTTTAATTCTTTTTTGTTCAGTTAAATTTTCATGTTTTTGTCAATTTAATATGATTTTTTATATACTGCATTTGATACTTTTCTTGGAAATAATTGGAGGTATAAAAAAGAATATTTCTTTATTAAAAATGGTAATAAATTCATTCATTTTATCATCTCTTTGTTCACTCACTCATCTAGTATTATTGATCACAAAGCTTGCTAAGTTTAGGGGAAAGAATAAAAAAAAACTAGACAAACTTCAAACCCTCAATTTTGTTAAGGTAACAAGAGCACAGTAAGGAATATATTTAAGAAAATTATTGGGTTTTCAGAATCAATGTGCAAAATCCATGTACTTAAAATCACTCCTCTGAAACTCTGTTAAGTCATGTTCCTTTGAAAAATATCTTTTAATCAGTGAATATAAAATGAAGCTCTAATTTTTTAACAAAGATAACAAAAACGTACAACTAAATACATGTAAAATCCTTTACATTAATTGCCTTAGACTTACACTTATCCCAACAACATGCAAGAGAGTTTGGAAATAATTAGAGCTGTTTTCCAAACCTTTAGTACATTCCTCTAACTCAATATTATAAAATTTCATCATTTAAGGTGAATAATTTTGGAGTGAGAATGAACAAAAATAATTTAGACTCAAGCGTGGTGAATAAGTTAACAACATAAAAACAATGGACTCCAAGAAATTCCAAAACAATATGAATAACATCTATATATATAAAAGCCTAAGCATCCATCCAACTGTTCAACCATCCAACTGTCCAACCTGTAGCGATGATGTGCAATGACCACCAGGGGGCAGATGCTCAAAGCAGCAGCTGCCGAGCTGCAGTGACGTGGCAGTTGTAGTTCTTGGGTGACCCACCCAGAACCAGAGAGAAGGAAGCCTGATTCCAGGGTGTGTCACCTGAGAACCACCCTCTTGCAATCTGGGACTTCTCGGGAAATGCTGGAGAGCCAGTTTTGGCCTGATCCCTGCAGGCCAGGCCAACGGACCCCACCAATGCATGAATCCATGCACCGGGCCTCTAGTTTCATTCATAATAAAGAATGTAGGACTATTATCCTTGCCAACACAATAGCGTGGACTTAAAAATATTAAGTTAGTGTGTGAATTCTAAAGCATTGCCTAAAAGTTCAAGTTATGCCTGGCTGTTGTGACTCAGTGGTCAAGCGTTGACCTATGACCCAGGAGGTCACAGTCAGGGCACATGCCCTGGTTGCAGTTTCGATCCCCAGTAAGGAGTATGTAGGAGGCAGCTGATCAATGATTTTCTCTCATCATTGATGTTTCTATCTCTCTCCCTCTTCCTTCCTTTCTGAAATCAATAAAAATATATTTCTAAAAAATAAATTTTAAAAATTCAAATTACTTTGCAAGTACACTGCCATTGCTGTGCTATAGGAGCTCAGAAAGGAAGTATTCTCTGGTTTCCTGTATAATGTCTTTAGCTAGCTTGGTTCCTTCCTTCTCCTTCCACTCATAGGACAGGTTTTTCAAAGACAAGATTCAGTCAGATCTCTAAAACACTGTGTACAAATCACCATACTGCTAGTTGCGTACTATGAGGTCAGGAAGAGAAATTCTTGGTTGCATTCTGAATACACGGAAATAATGGTAGCAGCTGCCATTTATTGAGTTCCCACCTTAAGCCAGCTATTTTACATGAATCATCTCATTTAATATGATCAATGCTGGGAGATGTATTTATACCTCTCCAATCTGAAATAAGAGAGCTGGACTTCAAAGAGGTGTCCAAGGTTACATAGCTATCGACTGCCAGACCAAGGTTCCAAACCAAGCCTGATTTCAAAGGCCCATGTGCTCAGCGACACCACCTGTTACCATTCAAAGCTCTTCCTTCCAGACAGATCTCCACTACTTCTGCCGTGGGAAAAGCATGTAGGAGAGAAAATAGACTGACGGGACTTTGTATTAAACATGCTTTGTGTTTCCTCAGGAATTTTAGAGGTTGTTACACTCACTTAACCATGTCTCTTTGAAATGAATAAACAGCAGCTGGGAAAAATACAAGCCCTACACAAGTATTCTATATGCATCAGGCGAATTTTTAAAAATCTCAATTCCAGATGTTAACATAAAATTATCCATATGCTACAAGATGATCATCCAGAACGCCAGACGCAAAAGAAAACCAAACTGGAAAATAATTTCAAAAGACAAACCCAAGTGGAGACACCAATTTGGTTTTGTGCTAAGTTACCAGAGACTGGTTACTTCTCAGCTTTTAGAAAGTCCTCTCCTATTAATGGCATAGGATTGCAAAATTAAGTGTTTCCTGACTTGAGTAACTAACGCACTGTCTGAAGGATAATATTCTGGGGCCCATGGAGCATTCTGCTTATGTGTTATTTTCAGACTGAAAAAGTAGGAATCTCTTAGGTCCCCCAAAAGGTGAGATATACAAAATAATGATTATTGCCATTATTTTGCCTATTAATATTCTTATGTGAATGTTTAAATTTGCATTCAAAATAATTGATCACCTTTTTGTCCTTCATTTACCTGGGAGGTTGGCATAGCTCTAGCACATAAATGAATGACACATGCAAACACTAGCAAACTCTAAGGAGCTACCTTCCTGTCACAAATTTGAAAGCTAGCTGGTTCACTGATTAGGATGGTCAAACTAGCTATGTCCCAGGCAAGAGTGATCTGATTTGGCTGTTGGAGTGGAAGACCTTACACATATGTCTGTGTGATGTAAAATGAGGACTGGGGGAATACAAAATCCAGTAACTCATGGAATTCAAGAGCCTTTAGCAATGCCCAGGAAACAGCAGCATCTTCCAACTACGTAATATTCTTTGTGAAGACAGTGGGTAAAGATTTCATGTTAAAAGACTGCATATAAAATATACAGATAATTTTAAAAGCAAATATAGGAAATATATTTTACCTAATCTTCATTCTTATTTTCTGATTTACAAACAAACAAACGAGCAAAAGGTATTTGTATTCCTAACCCTGGAAACATCCTTTTGTAGTTTTCCTTCAGGGAATTGTATGAGCTATAATCATATCACTGGGAACTAGCAAAAATCTCATTAAGGTTTGAGTCTTGGGTTGTTCTTTAACCTTGCAGTCTTCTAACAGAATCACTTGTTTACTTCTCTTTCTGCAGCTGTGAGTTCTGGACAGAGTTATGGTGACGTTATTTTTCAAAATAACTCCAAATCCTCATTCCAGGCCAGAATATCAAAATATTGTTCCATTTGGCATATATTTTACGGATTGCTGTTGACCTAATTATTTTATATCTTTCAATATCACTTGAATTGATCTTATGCTTTGAGAGAGAGAGAGATAGAGAAAAAGAGAGACTAACACACCTGGAGATACTGTTTAATATTTTAAACAAATTTTAATGTCATCAGAAATAATGACATCAGCTCTTCACATTCTTCCTTTGTTTCCTCTTTGGGTAAAAATTACCCGTGCTATTTTGCAGAAAGGAAAGTTAGACACCAATTGTGCTACTTTTCCAGGGATAGGAATAAAATGCCCTGAACCATCTCTTCTCTCAGCCCTAATTCGGGGCCTTAATTAGGGCTGGGCTGGGCGCCTCTGAGACACTCCTGAGCCTTGGCTAATGTTAAGAGTGGTTCTTTGGGTAAGAAGATAGGTGTAAACACATTATGTTGCCAAGACACCAGTTCCTCCAAATTAGGACATATTGCTACTGTCCTAATAATTTGGCTTCCTGAGAACATCACTTGCAATTTTCTGTCCAAGTTTAAATACTTTCTACACTCACAGGGGGGTGTTTTTGTTTGTTTGTTTGCCTACATTGACTGAGTCACTGTAAATAGTTTAGCTTTGTTAGCAAGCATCAATGCTTAATGGGACTAACTAGTATAGTAGAGACTATGTCATAGCACCTGGACAACACAGCGGAAGTGCTGACAAAACAGGTTGCTTTGCCTTTGGCTTTTCTCTCCACTGTTTACCTCTCAATGGAAAGACTGATAAAAACATCAGGAAAAAAATGAGGGGCTAAAACATTGCAACTGTGGTAACAGTTCCATCATGCTAAAGAGTGAACTCCATATTAAGTGACTCTGGTTGGAAAAAAAAATTACAAAACAATAAATTTTATAAATTAAGCAAAAGAAAACCAAAAGCAAATGCTTTCATGCCTTACCCTGATAAACAGCCCTATTATTTTATTTTAACCAGCACTTAATCATAATTATTGTGCAGGGAAAGAATTCTGCTCCCCTAAAATCTGTTTTTGTGACATGTTTCTGCCAGGTTGGTGTTTGGAATTTTTTTCCTAGGTGTAAGCTTAAAATTGAATTTTCTCATTCTAAAACTGCTTTATAACTCAATAAAAACAGCCTCCCTACTCAATTTACTCAGATATGCAGTAGCTGAAGTAATCATGGTGAGTCAAAGCAATTTCTATGAAGGCACCCTATTTCCCATCACTCCCTCCTGCACTGATTTTCTATGTGCCAACGATGCATTTCCCAAGACAGGTCACTACCATGTTCTCTCTCTCTCTCTCTCTCTCTCTCCTTTTCTATGCTAGGTATGTCTTTATCATCTTGTCAAAGACTCCAAGATGTTTTCCCTGATTTATTTAATCTCGTATCCCCCCAAAATGTAATGTCTTTCAATATTTGTTAATGGAAAAATACAGCTAATGTTGAGGACTGCTCAGTGGCCATATAAACCCATAAATGCATTCATAATATCAAATCATTTGTTAGTGAACTCAGACTATATCTGGGCCATATTTCTGATGCCCTATCTTTTTGGCAATGCATTTGCTTAGTAGTGATTAATGTGGGAGTTGCTCTACTGCAGCTAATTCAACACAAAAGTTTATCTTGTTATAAGACAAATGGTTGCAACATAAAAATTTGTAAAAAAGAACACAATGTTTTTCATCTGATGATAAAAAGGACAAATGTAGAGATAAGAAGGAAAACAACATGAAATCATTCTTATACATTTTTTCTTCTATTTGTATTGATTTCAGAGAGGAAAGGAGAGGGAGAGAGAGAAACATCAGTGATGAGAGAGAATCATGATCAGCTGTCTCCCACATGTCCCACACTGGGGAGCATCCCAGGCACGTATCCTGACCAGGAATCAAACCATGACTTCCTAGTTCATAGTTTGACACTCAACCACTGAACCACCCTAGACAGGCTTATAATTTTTTTTCTTAAAAAATCATCAAAGAAGTTTTTTTTTCCTTCCTTAACATAATCTTTAAGGATTTTCACCAATAGCCTTTCAATAAGGTAATTAAGAGAGTAGTGGATAGCTGCTGAAAGTGGCTGCCAGGTTTACAGTTACTGGAAATGCCTCCATGAAGATGGCAGCTGTCGCTTCTGATCCAGTTACCATCTACCCGTGATTATGCTGCATATATAAGGGTTCTGGACTGTGTTCGTGTAGAGCTACACAGTTCCCGAGCTTATGACTAGTAACCAATATACATTCAGCTTCCACATGGGTGTAAATGCCTGATTATTCATATGACAAGACTATTTGATATTCTCTCCATCATTGAAAATTACAAACAAATGCAGTCAAATGCTCTTTTCTAGCTTGTGAATATTACTAACACGGTAGAGCAAGACCTTCACGAAATAACTAGTATAAGCTATTATACTTTTAATTATTGTTTCAGCGAAGAGACTGGATTTCCCATTAATAGTTTTGCTAAAATAATGTGTACATGTGAGGTTAGGTTTAGAACAGTTTAAATTTCTGCAAATATTTCTATTCATGCCTTGGCATATATTAATCTAAGCCATAGGAAACTGCATTTTTATTGACTAGAAATTGTCAAATATTGGCAATTTCATATAGCTCAACCTAATAGTAGGCTTAGTTTTAGAAGGCACTTATCTGTTGAATAAGAAAATAAATAATTCTTATTACTGAATGAAGCTTAAGAACAAATTTACACAAGGGGAATGCAATTTTCCAACTTGTAATCTTGCCAGGGTTGCCATTCTCCTTTGCAGAATGAGTATCATAGGATTTTTACTACACATGATTAGAATTTAAATTGTATGTCTTATGTGGTTCCCAGGTAGCAGAATCCAGCAAAGTCATTCATTTTCATACTGCCAATGAAAATATTTGGCTGCAGTTGGTCGGCCACAGTGCATATTAGTACACAGCCTCAGGCTAGAATGCTTTGTAGTAGATTTTTCTCCAGTTTTCTTTTCTTAGCAGGGAACCAAGTAAAGCAGCTCCTGATATCAGTTTAAGTTTGCTTGTAAAGTATAATCATAAACATTTTACTCCTGGGTTACCTGTCTCAAGGACTTTTGATGATAGTTCTAGTGTTCTAAGAGTTTCCTTAAAGATCAGAAGCTTATTTTAATAGCTGCAAGATCCTTTGTTGTATTTTCAAGTATACTTCAGCAATAAAGATACGGGGACATTATCTTTCCTGTGTGAGATTGATTAACTGACACCCTCAGGATTTCCTCAGTAGAGATGTTGGGTAGCACTTAATTATCCACACAGTGTCAAACAGCCCTTGTGAGCAGTGGTAAATACACATCTAGAAGATGTAGGATTGGACCTAAGGGATTTAGCTTATGAAGTGAAATGATTATAAGATTTGCCATTAGAAGATCTGAACGGGACCTGGACCAGAGATTTATTTTGAATGTGTACTATTATGTGACCACAGGCAAGTAAATGTTTCGGCTTCAAGTGCCTCCAAAACTTTGGTGATGATCAGATAAAAGAGTGTAGGAATGTGATTTGTCATTGATGAGACAAATAGTACACAATATGGTTTTCACCAATATTACTGATAACAATCACAATAGTTAACCCACTAATCCTCTTCATTTCCGTAAGATTTGCATCTTCACTGAAAGGCTGTGTCCCTACTTTGGTAGTGTAGGGGGCGAAGGGAAATGATGCAACAACTTCAAATCTTGCATGACCTGCTATATTCCATCATGGGATGTTTGCTCAGGATTTCAGACTTGATTTTAAAAGTCACGAACAAGATGAGTTGGGTTGCCCAACAGATTTTCCAGAAAACCCCAGACATAGCAGAAAGCTGTGTCCTTGTTCCTTTCTGGTGTTCAGAGGACACACTGGATTGAAACAACAGCTCCAAAAATTACTGGTTGTGGGACTCTGGACAAGTTATGTGACCTCTTTCCCACAACTGTAAAATGAGACAAGTATTAATAGATATGAATTTATACTTGTAAACTCTTTGGTAGTGCCTGCCACAAAACGGGTGTGCAATACCAGCAAATGTTAGCTTTGGTTACTATTACCTTCCTGGCCCTGGGTTAACCCATAACTCTCATCTGTTCCTTTTGGCCCTTTAAACATCAGCAAGCTCATGGTTTTTTGCTTTGCTTATTCCTTCGGTCCTGTCTAGTCACCCTAGCCTCCCCTAGAGTTGACCCCACAAAACACCATGGCATGGCTTTGCCACTTCATGTGCCCCAAATCTCAATTCAGGCAAAGCCAGCTCAGTCATCCTGCAATAAGAGTGGACTTAGCCAATGCTAGCTATTGAACCAAAGAATTTGCTATCATATTATATAGCCCATAAGGACCCATTGCCATAAGTGACCTAATTTGATCTTCATTGCCATACAGGGAATGTATGTTTACTTGTCCATGCCCCATGGTTAAAAGTGGCAGAGCTATATTTGAACACCCTACAAGACAGCAAGCTGTGCCTCTGGCCTTCTACCACAACTTTGTGCTCTGTACTCCGCTCTACAGAAGCTTACCCTCTGTTCCAGTTCAGTACATTTGGGTAGATCCTATTCTACAACACGGAGATAACAGGTCTTACATACTAGTGCCATCTCCTTAAGATTCCCTTCTCCTTTGGTTTCTGTGGCCTGCGTGATTTTTCAGCAATGCTGCATTAATTTAACAAAGATTTATTGATACTTTCGAGACACAATATTGCTGGGGGGAATCTATAAACTGGTCAACAGAAATCCTCTTAATTTTATCTTTATTTTATTATAAAGGGGCATTTTCAAATACATGGAGTTTAAATGAATCATGGGTTTGATGTGTGTGTGTGTGTGTGTGTGTTTGTGATTCCAAAATATATCAAGTGTTCTGTGTATTTCAACTGGAGGTAAGCATTCTGTTTTCTGGAGGATGCCAGGTGAACCTCCTTGTAATGAGGCACTTCATGCTGTTGTTCCTGGTATTCACTGGCCCCATGTTGGTCAATGCAAGAATTATTTTCAGAGAAAGGATGTCTGAAACCGCAGATAATTATTTCCCTGACTCTCTTTTCAAAATGGATACAAATTAGTGCTACCCTGCTGCTTCTCTGGAGAGGAGCAACTCCACAGGTAATTGAGAAATGCTAGTTCCTCATTTCCATTCCCACATAAACTCACACAGGCAATCAAGCTATGCCCTTAACAATATTACATCAAAGAAGGATCTCAGAAACATTTATTAATGCAGTGTTGGGTTTGTTTCTCCATGCTCCAGTATTTTCAAGTCTAAGGACCACCATAATGCCAGGTGATAAAAGGAGGAAGAAAAAACCCTGTCTCTCCATATAAAAACCTGTCACATAGGAAATCAAAATAATATCAAAGCTTTATGTAAAATTTAGAGAAAAAAAGGGCATCTTCAAGAATTAATGATGGGTTCTCCAGGGAATTTGATATAAGCCCTGCCATGTTTCAGAAGCAGAATCAAAGTGAATCTAGGTTCTATTTGAGTGGCAGTCAAAGAGAATGGGAGGGATTGTGGGAAGAAGGAGAGGAAATCATATGTAAATAACTTAAAGGTCTCTCTGCAGCAAAAATTACTATGGCAACCATGAATGCTTAGTTTAGAAGAGTTTAAATTTGAGTTTGCATGTCACTGTTATGCCCAGATTTCAAGATCCCCAACAGACCAACAGGGAGCCGGCCAAATCCGATGCAAAAGCAGAGAGTCCTTTTTTATTATTACAGACCCAGGTCTGGCTCCCCTACCCTCCTTACTGACACAGCAGCAGGTGTCAGAGAGAGACCTAGCCCGGCATGAAGAGGAGTTTTATAGGGGGGTGGAGTCAGGGTAGGAGAGGGGACTGTGGGCCCTGCCGATTGGCCAGGCACAAGTCGGTGTCTTGTTCCTGGGTGTGGCTAGCAGAGGCTTAGACTTCCGGGAAGAAGCTCCTTGCCAAGCACATGGCTGCCCCAAAATGGAGGACACAGGGTAAGATGGAGGGCGTAGTCCTCGCCCTTTCAGTCACCTCTGACACGCGTGTCATAGGTTCGCCATCACTGATCTAGGGAGTGCCATAAGGTTAAGCCTAATTATGCTAAGAGGACTGTGCCCTCTAAGCTGGGACTTGTTTGTGGCTTTGCCAACAGGTCAGTCCGAGGCCTAACCCTATAGGCGCACCCTACAACTTAGCTAAGGTTTGGGTATTTGAGAGGAAAATAATAATAATAACAATAATAATAGAAACTACACAATAGTTATTATTTCAGTAACAACAAAAATAATTAATGCTTACAGAGCACTTAGTGTATATGCCAGCACTACTCTAATGCTTTAAATATAATTCATTCAATCTTTTGACAATTATATAAAGTAAGAACTATTATTGCCATTCCTAATTTATAGGAGACAAAACTGAGGCACAGAGATGGCTCAAAATCACACAGCTGGTAACAGATAAAGCCATGATTTGAATCTGTGGCTTAAATCCAATGAATAAATCAAGAATCTTAACCACAGGATAAAAGATGCCACAGAGAAGTAGAATGCTTTTGAATTCAGCATATATTAAATATGTGATAAGCAAAGCCTGACCAAAGAAAAGAAACCCACCGTAGCCCTATGTGGTGACAGCAAGAACAAAACAAAACAAAACAAAAAACCCAGAAAAGAATTTCCTTTTTTTAGGTCCTTTGTGTGAATTTTACTTCTTTCCAAATTCACCTCTTTTGTCCCCATCTTCAGACCAGAGTATACACAGAACTAAGACTTCCTTTAAGGCAGTGATTCTCAACCTATGGGTCGCGACCACTTTGGGGGTCGAACGACCCTTTCACAGCGGTCGCCTAAGACCATCGGAAAACACATATATAATTACATATTGTTTTTGTGATTAATCACTATGCTTTAATTATGTTCAATTTGTAACAAGGAAATTGAGGGTCACCACAACATGAGGAACTGTATTAAACGGTCGCGGCATTAGGAAGGTTGAGAACCACTGCTAAGGTCTCAATCCTTCTTTAATCATTAGCAATCCCCATTGTCAGAAAAGTCTTTTTATATGTAAAATCAATCATTGACTTTCCAACTTAAACCCATTTCCTCCTCTCTGATCTTTATTGGAGATGGGAGATATGTACTAGATGAAGGTAGTTAAAATTCTAATCACCCTGGGTTTTTCCTTTTTATTTAATAACTCATTTAATGTACTTCTGTGAAATCCTATTTTAAAATACCCCTGACATTAATTACTGATATATTCAAGTCTTCCTGACAAGCCTGTTTGGCCATCTTAAATATAGTTATGGTGTTTTCTCATCTTACCTCTCCATTTTCTAAGGGGTGTATCTTGGAATAAAATGAGGTGCAGATGACCTCGTCGTCTTTGGAGTATGATGGCGGTCCAGTGCGGGGGTAAATATTGTAGAGGGTCAGGCACTCCGTATCCGTCACTGCATGATACTGCCAGGGCTTGTATTCAACATCATCGAGTGAGCGTTCCAAGATCCAGTTTCCAGGCCGAGGGGAGTTGGCTGCTTTCACAATCACATAGGCAATCTGGAACACCTGAGAAGGGTGACAACAACAGTATGTAACTGAATTCCAAAGTATTCTCACATTTTATATATCAAATAGGAGGCTTAATGCTACAGTGGATTTTATTTCAGATTTTATTCTATAACCCTTTATGTTCTGTGAAATGATATTACTGTTACCTGTTCATATTTAATACCTTGTTGTGAAGATGGGATGTTTCATTTTGACAGCCATGCCTTTCAAAGAAATGAATGAAATTCGGATTTTAGCTCTCTCAAAACTCACTGGCATCATGTCACCCGATTGTTAAAGCTCCATTATAATCATGATCACCCAAAGCATTCATTACATACCAATTTACTCATCTTACTGTGTTACCGACTATAAAGTATGAGTTAGAAATTCCATGTGTGAATGATAGTGCTTGATAGTTTAAAATATATGCTTATTTATATTACCTAATCCTCCAAAAGTACCCCTTAGATACAGTTAGCATGGGACAGTAAAACCAACACAGAGCTTTGGAGGCATAGTCCTGTAATCAAGTTGTGGCTTCAGCATATATGTGACCTTGGGCAGATTATTTTACTTTTCTAGCTCTGAGCTTCCTGTTCTGCAAATTAGGATCAATAATAAGTATACAACTGAGAGGCAGTTTGGATTAAATGAGATAATATATGCAAAATACCTGGCAAAGGACTTGGCAGCAAATTATTCACTAAATGTCACTTCCTCTACAACCCCAAATAGAAAATAATGGAAAAGAAATTCCAGCACAGCAGATGATTGATTGAAACTGGAACATATCAAATGAAAGGTTTCTGTACCTTCTGTACTAGAGATAAATGTGTAAAAATAAAGGGGCGTCAGAGTGACAATAAAGGGAATGTGGCAATCCTCTATTTTCAAGTCTACATCAAATTTGAAGATGTAAAAACAATACCTTGGATGTTTTGTGCGAGTGCATATGTGTGCATTCACCAGTGCAGTCCCAAAGTAAAAGAGTCATGTGCAAACATTGAGTCACATTTATGTGCAATGCTTTGGGTAGAAAGATACATCCAAACTAATCAATGGGTTGGTAATATTGTAATAATGAGACATATGAAAGATATACTACTAATAAAGCAACAATATATGTTTATGCTCGGAGATATGGGAAGCTTAACAGCTCTAAGCTTTGAGCGACTGAGGCCACTGGAAAGGTACAACTGGGAAGGCAGACCCGCTAATGTGATTAAAGGTTCCGCTGGGCTGCAGGGGAAATTCTGCAAGAAATGTTCTAGAAATAAACTTGATCCGCTTCAGTTTTGACATGAGACCTTAATGAATACATAAACAGTCTTTATGGTAAACTCTAAGGGACTGAATTTAAAAATATGAAAGGTTGGTACAGAGGGGCAATAGGAGTGGGTCTAATGCAGGTCTTTTGAAATCGTCTGAGGTCTTTTGAGATCTTTACTAGAAGGTGGGAACACTTATGTGTAGTGAGGAAAAAACCACTAGTTATCAAATGATTGAAAGGAGGCTGGTATTTGCTTCCTTTCTAGGCACAGTTGTCAAAAAACCAGTGGCAAACATACTGAAATATTTCTGTACTTGCTGGTGAATTGCTGCAGCCCAAGCCTCCCAAATGCTTCCTGTCCCCTGAGACCAGCTGGTTAACCTCAGCATAGCAAAATCTGCCAAGACAGCTCTTCTGATTGGTCTGTACTTCGTTCTGTTTTAAAAAAAATTTTAATATATATATATATTTTTTTTATTGATCTCAGAGAGGAAGGGAGAGGGAAAGAGAGATAGAAACATCAATGATGAGAGAGAATCATTGATTGGCTTCCTCTGGCACGCCCCTTACTGGGGATCAAGCCCACAACCTAAGCATGTGTGCCCTTGGTTGGAATGGAATCTGGGACCCTACAGTCCACAGGCTGACGCTCTATCCACTGAGCCAAACCAGCTAGGTCTGTTCTGTTTTATTAAATATCACTCCAAGTGGGAAATATTATGAATATATATTTACAAGTATACAGATAAATATAATTGCAGATAGATACACATACCTATGTTTGTGCAGATAAGTACTTAAATGCACTTAGACTTTTGGGGAAAAATATACCTGATATATTAAGGTTGTTACCTATGGGGTTTGAGAATAAGGAGTCAAAGAGAGAAGGAGAGGAGCTTTTATTCTTCATCCAATATCCTGCTGTATTTATTTATTAACATAAACCTCTTAGTTCTTAATAACATTAATTTAAAAATAAAGGAAAATAAAAGCAAATAAATATCAGAAAAAAGATAAGAATAGGACTAATATGGAAAATACTTCATTAGCCATTATCCAAAATATTTGCTATTTCTGCATTTTTAAGGTGTTATTCATAAGGAAATATTTTAGACATTCCATATTCAACAACTCATTCACATGACATTTATTTATAAAGAAATTCACTGAAGAACATACCTATTGATTAATCTGACAGAACACAGAGAGATGTCTCTATTATAAATATAAAACACTCTGGTCCTAATTTCTGGCAGTATTTGTGACATTACTAAAATGATAATACAAAATAACTAAAGGGCTCCTAAAGGGCATACATGCTACAATCCTTATTATAATTTGTTTGAAACTGTGGGTATTCAATATTTATTAGATTTAATTGAATAATCAAAGTCACTGTAATAGGCTTCCTTCTTACTTCTATTAGCATAACACCTTTTTTTTATGTGTGTGTGTGTGTGTGTGTGTTTGAGATTCAATCCCAGTCAGCACTAGCCTGTTTTGTCACTTGTGGGAAATAGGACATATATAGTGTTCATCCTATTATGCCTCTGTGAAGCGAGAAAATTAAACTCTTTTATCCTTTGTTTTATCCAAATGTGTCTTTTCCAAAGTCAAAACCCTGGAAGAGATACTGTGATAATGAATACAAAACACTGCGGGTTCTCTGGAAAAATAGAATCTACATAAATATTGCATATTAGTATCTTTCCTTATAGAAAAATAAATTGTAGAGATTTTTTAAAGTAAAAATATAGCAAAGCATAATTAGAGGTCATATGTACGCAATAAGAGAAATAAAGATACACTGAGGTTATGGCTAAAGAATTCTGTTTAGAGAGCAGGTCAGCAAGCCAGTATAAGAGGCCAAATTCTCTTGGGTTACAATGTGGAAATATATATGACTTAGGAATTTCTGTGTAGGCTCCGGAATAATAGATAAAATCCATGAAATAAAGTCATACTAGAAACCCCACAGACTCCTTCTGTAATTCAATATAATGGTCAGCATTAAGTGACATGAAAAAGCAACCACTGCCTTAGAGAATATTAGAAGAGGCCTACTTCAAAACAATATCCCTCTTTCATTTATTTTCTATGGATTCTTTCACATTCCATGCAAAATTAATTAAACTAATTGGCATGTATTATTTTGAATAAACTTTTAAAAATGTGGTAGACAGCATTATTGAAAATCACAATGAATAGAAGTATTCTTTGAAGGAGTCAGAGAATGGCTGTGAAAATTTTAACAGTGATTTTCTAAGTACTCCAATTTTAATGACCCTAATAGAATAATTCTCTTTAGGTACCTATGCTACTTTTATAACTATGCCTTCTGTTTTCAGCATAAAAACTCTTCAAAATCAGTAGTTATGAAGTCATATTTCCAGATGAATAAAACCCTAATCAGTATGGGGTGCAACAAGGAAAGAAAAAAAAAACACCTCATTCTGAGAAGTACAAAACTGTAATAGCTAGGTTTGATGGACCTTAGTTATCAACTTATAATTCCCAAGTATTTCTCTGTTGTAAGGCACTTTTTACAAACCTGACCCATGAAGAAAAAAATCCAAAATAACTTTGGAAATAAGTTTGACATTTTATACATAACCAAGTGAATTTTCTATTTCATAATCCATTCGTATGTCACCTAACAAAATATTATGTAATTACTTCACTGATACAGGACTGAATTAGATGTCCCTGCTATACTAAGCAGTACATTAACAACCTAATCTCTTTTAGGGTGGAATTGGAGAACAGAGTCTTTCTAAAGAATCCTTGAGTCCCAAAGTAGCTAGTTACGTACAATGACCATCACATAGAGTGATGCTTTCCAATGTTTCTTACATCATGGCACAGTGTAAAATATTGGCAGAGTGCTGGGGTAAAGGAGGAGACCTCACAGCCCTAAGTGAGCATCCTAGAGGCTTTGGCCAGTCTGCTGCCCAGGGGCTGAGTATCTTAGCTCACCTATAACCAATTGGTTCTGATACCCAGAACCAATTTCCCTCACATGTATTGTTGGATCTAGATTTTTTTTAAAAAATATCCTCTGCTGTAACTCTAAGGATCCCACTTTATCTTAATTTCTTTGTCCTTAGAAGAATTGTAGATTTAGAAAAATGTTACCAAAAAATATTGTGATTTAGAGATTTTACTGAGGCTTTTAAGTGTCACTGGCACACAATTAAGAGAGCCAGGCCAAAGTAAGACTCCTTAATGATGTAACAAAGCCATGGAATCCGTTTCCTATAGGCCGATCTCCCAAAAAAGCCATGAGAATACTGATGAAGGCCACTCTATATGGAAAATGACACTTCATCCTTCACATAAGGCTTGAATTATCTCTTCTATTTCTTCTTTCCTAATCTCTTAAAGAATATGTGACCATCTAATTCTGCCCACTGTTGAGCTCTGCCTCCTTCTCCACATGGTTGGCTGCTGTGAATTTTCTATATCAAGTCCACATAACAAAACTGCTTCATTTTGAAAGAGGATTGGCAATATTCTAGCACCTGTTCTTGCCCATAATATGAATTTTAACATTTCCATGTGCTGTCATGCCATCTCTACTATACTTTGAAAACTCATTTGTATTCCTAGTTCTAAAAGTACATTTATCAAATTCTCATATTTATCCATAAGGGTAAATTGACTTTGGGAAAGTAAAGAGAGTTATACAATATCAGAACCAGAAAGGATCCTAGAAATTGTAGTTTTCAAGCCCAGTATCCATTGGAATAATCAGGGAAGCTTTATAGAAATGCGTGTACTCCTGTGTGTTTGAGTTGATGGATGTAATTCAGATTATCTGCTCTTTTACCTGAGACTTCCAAAGAGAGAATAAAGAAATAAAGCAGAAGCCACTAACAAAGAGAAGAGGATGAGGAGAGTTCAGCATTTTTCTAGAAGGTCCATGGGAGTTGGCTAATAAGGAAGAGCAGTGTTCATGGCCTAACAAGTACTCAAAGTAGCCATTGCCTGGGGGGAAGTCCAGTAGGACCTCACAGCAGCAGGTCTGACCTGAAGCAGGGCTGAGAAGTGGGCTGAATGTAGGCAAGCTCTTTCTCCCAGCAAACATTTCTGAGCAATGGCTCATTATAATCTTAAAGGACTTATTATAATTCCAAATGGCTCATTATAATATTAAAAATTCTTTGAAGAGTTCATTGTACAGATATTAATAGTACTATTTTTGGAAGCTAAGTTTATATCAAACTCCAAAATAACAAGTGTTTAAATGAGAATCTAAATTTAAAAAAATAACGTGGAAATACATCTAATTATTACTTTCTGGATGAGTTTCATGGCCCTTTGTAAATCTACACTTACTTCAAAAAACATAGAATAATGTAATGGAGAATCCAGAAATACAGTTTCTTCCAGAATTTATTTATTAACTTGATCTGCTTCAGTTTTGACATGAGACCTGTCACATACTGAAATGATCTGTATTTGTCACCCAGGTATAACGTGTGGTCCATTTATTCTCCACCCTCTCCCCAAGTGTATACTATAATTGCTGAGTGTGAACTTAATAAGTTGTAGGTAAGCAAATGAGATATTTCACTTTAGGGTAAGTGATTCTCATGTTGCCAGAGAAACAGAAACACTCTGGCCTCAATTAAAACAGATTTTTACATGTTCACATTAAACTCATGTGAAGTTTATACATTTGAAAATGAATTACTCTACCACTCCAGAATTTCTTAGAAACAATAATCTAACTGGATGACTAATGATAATCCTTGGAAGATAAAATGTTCAATTATTTGGTGAAATTATTTTTTCAAGTGTTTTAATCATTGCCTAACTACTCATGAGAAAGTATTTGAAGGATTTCTCTACCTTACTCTACAAGAAAAAAAATCTCAACTTCTATTTCTGAAAAATAACATTAATTTTCAGCTCTCCTAAGTTAATATATAGATATAAAGCAATTTCATTTCCCATTAAAATATTAGTTTATTTCCCCCTAGAGCTGGACAAGTTGATTATAAAGTTGATTTGGAAGAATTAATAAGCAAGAATAGCCAAGGAAATCTGAGATGAAAGAGAAATGAGCAGAGGGTTCTATTGTTAAATACAAAAAGCAATATGGAGAAAATTGCGGTTCTATAGGTTGCCACTGTTTGCAATGAAGAGGACCTCTCAAATGATGGTCCTGTGGCCACTAACATCTCCAAAAGAGAGACACCTGGACATTTTCTTCAGGATAACGGAGCCACATAGCACCACCTATAAAGTAGTTGTGCCAAATCAGAGCAAGTCTCTTAAATGAAACTATCATTTACACAAAATACAGTAATAGAGGATACACCGCAGGGATATAAAATTCAGCATGTGAAAAGCTCTATTGGACAAACAACAGGGTTTCTTCAAAAAACAAATTGCAAGAAAGTAATAAGTAATGAGATTATATATTAAGAGCGATTTAAGAGCTATATCAAATAAATGCAATATATGACTTCAGGAGCAGCCTGATTCAATCAACCATTAAAATACGGTATTTGGAAAACTATGAAACAATTTAGAAGTACATGGGATGAATTTGAATATTTTCTGTGTACTAAAGAAGTAGTAGTAATAGTATTAATTTTTAGGTGTGACAATGATTTTGTTTACAGAAAAGCCATATCCTTCAGATACACACTGAAATATTTAAAGAAAAAGGAGTATATATGGAATTTGCTTGCAAATTATCTGGAGGTGTGGATAAGTGTAGAATCATTCAAGAAGGTTCATGAGTTAATTTGTACAGGCGGACGTTGGGTACAATTGAATATATAGTACTCTCTATACTATATGTATATTGTGAAATTTTCATAATCAGAATAAAAGGATCACTAATACATCTCATTTAAATACCAGTAAACAAATAAATCCCTTTGATATAATGATTTTACCACTCCTGGAAATTTAGTGCTTGCTCTTAAAAACATGTAATGCCTTTTCTTTACTATCTTGATAAATGGTTTAATCTGCTTAATACTGTGACCACACTGCGTTCTGAGCTGAAGAAATAGGTCTCAATAATTCTTTCAAATTAACTATAAAATCTTAAGGGCATTGCTGGCCCAGAAGGTATCAAAATTTTAGTCCAGTCTTAAGAAAACTAGTAATACAAGTGAATAGAATCCAAATTGGTATGAATAAGGTCCTCCCTGAGCTTATTAATACAGTCCTCCATGCTTCATTAAGCGGCTATCATTTTTTAACAATGTTAGCTGCAGGTAAAACTCAGACAAGCATTTTCCTTCTCTTTAGCATTGCCCTTGACATCTATTCTCGCCTCACCTATTTCTCTCTCATTTGAAACAATCTACGGTTCAAAAGATTGGCCTGCCTTCTGTGAACAAGCCATTGGCACAGCATGGCTTTCACGCCAGCTACTGGTAAATGAGCAGGTAGGCTGAGTCCCCCGTAGAACATGACAATCCTTTCAATGAAGCCATCACAGAGCACAATATTGGTGTGAATCACAGACAATCAGAAATGTGACAGTTTAAAGCTTGCCTTGTGAAATGTATTCACCCTGGAGAAATGCCTGGCATTGCCTTTGTTTTTGTGCTTCTATAGTTACCAGGGTAAGAACCTACACGTTCTCCAATTTATGACATTGCAGACATGAATGAATCACTCTAGTTCAAAGCATTTGGGGAATAATAGCAAAGATTTGTGGTGATGGGAAGAGTCAGGCATATAATGTTAACAGTGTAGAATAGCAAATCAAAGACAGAATGAAACTTTGTGATCTTGGTTCATGAATTCTTTCAACAGATTAGAGTCACTTAACATTTATTCAATTTTAGCTACTACAAATGAAATAGCATCAGCTATTTCCATGTTTATATATTGCCCCACTTTCTTGTCCTTCTCTAGGGACATTCTTAAAAACAGTTTGTACCCACTATTGTTTATTACTTTACCACCCCTATAGCCCACACACCACACACCACCCTAATTGCTTTCAGAATTACAAGTAACATGGTTGGAAAATTCATATTTTTACATCCATCTTCTTTGAAGTCTCTATAGCCTTTGACTATGCTGCTCCCCCCTTTTCTGAAACTTTAATTACCTTTGAAAATTTTTATTATTTATAATTCAGGGATTTTTTAAAAAAATAAATAAAAACATGTTTTCTTAATACAGCTTTTGCCTAAAATGGAAAGTAAACAATGGCAGAGGAAGGTGTGAAAGCAGCAGGAGTATTCACTATCTGAATTCCTCCCCAAGTCCTGCTCTGATGTGTTCAATGTTTTATTTCCTGGTAATCTTTTCCATAGGGAAAAACACATTTTATGTAGTGCCTAGTTTTAACCAGGCAGTTCAGCATTAAGAGGTTTATTTCTGCTAACAAAAACTATGACATAAGTAGGAACTTATTAGAAAATTGAAACGAAAGAGGGTAGGTGTGGCAGAAAGAATAATGGCCCCTCTAAGATTAAGATCAGATCTTCATCCTTGGAACCTGTGAATATGTTACCTTTTATGGCAAAGGGGACTGCAGATATGATTTAGGTAAAGACCTTGAGTTAGGAAGATAATGCTGGATGATGCCAGTGGGCCCAATGTAAACAGAGACATCCTTAAACATAGAAGAGGGAAGCAAAAGAGAATGTCAGAGAGATGGAACATGAGAAGTACATTTTTGGCTTTGAAGGGGGGCTATGAGGCAAGGAATGCAGGCAGCCTGTAGGAGCTAGAAAAATCAAGGAAATAAATTCTATAGCCTCCAAAGGGAATACAACCATGTCCACACCTGAAGTTTAGCCCAATAAGGCTCATGTCAGAATTCTAACCTATTAAACTGTAAGATAACAAATTTGTGTTTTTCTAAGCCACTACATTTGTGGTAATCTGTTGTGGCTACAATGGAACATAATACACAAGGTACCTTGTTCCACTTCACATGACTAGTGAATTAGAGAGCAAGATTATAAGATCCGGTTTTGTCTAATTTTGCTTTTTGCATAATAATACCTTTTGTGTCTATGAATATTTCAACAAATTTCTTTATACAGTTATTTCGCACCTAATTTCTAACCTAATCACATTCATATATACCATTTTACATTGAAAACTAACAACTGAACATCTCTATGACAATTTAATTTTGCTTTGTAAAGAAGCAATTTTTCCTGTTTTACCATCAACTTAGTTATAAGTTGCTAGCAGTAGAAACTATAGAATACTCTATAAACATCTTTTAATGTCTTAACACATAATAGATTCTCAATTAATTTTTAAAAATTTAATTGAATAGGTGATCAAAAATAGAATGCCAACTCTGGAATGACTTAAGAAACCTCAAGGTGATTTCTATGCATGTTCTGTGCCCCAAAGGGTTGGCTCTGACTCCTGGCAACCCTGTGAATAAGTGACATCCACAATGATCTGTCCTCAACACCCAGCTTAGCCCCTGTAGACTCATGTCTATTGCTTCTTTGACTGAGTCAGCCTGTCTCCATGAGATGTTCTACAAGTGCCTAAAGGGTGAACCTACCTAACCACCATACAACATTAATAAGTACAGGTGACACATGCCCCATCATAGACAGGGAAAATTCTACCGAGATAACAATCCCAAATATGTCTAAATCACATATTCTCCCTCTGAAAGAATATTTGCAAAAGAGAGCATTGTGCCAAGGTTTGTCAAGCTGGCCTTTACCCTAGATTTTAAAGAGGTGACCTCACTTGCCAGTGAAGTGTGAGGAGTGTAAATGAAATGAACAATGAGAAAGTTTCAGAACCTGATGTCATTCTGGCTACAACTTAAAAATAAGAATAGTAGACAACACTCATATAACTATATAAACACTTCCTAAGGATCGAGTGCCAACTAGTTATGATGACTATTTTGAAAGGCTACTATTTTAAGAGGAGATGTGATAAAATTCTTACAATAACCACCCTGAAAATTCTTCCCTCTTGGTAGTCTGCCTAGATTTCTCCTGGTTCTTTTTGCTAGAAACCCACCAAGTCATAATATAATTTTGGTGATGTCAAGTCAAATGATTTATGAGGGGCCAAGATCTAGATTTTGGAAGCCCCAGAAGGATCTGCAGCGCACACAGAACACTTTAGTGTCTCTGTCCCCTCTATGCGGCCTTCACAAACAAGTGCCCTGTGAGTGGGTCTGACTGATCCCAGACTTTCCAAAGTTCTCCATGTAGGACTCATTGGTTGTCCCTGAATAAAAAAAAAAATCTTGTGGGTTTTTTGTTTTGTTTTTGTTTTTTGTTTGTTTTTTAACCCTCACCACTAGAGAAAAAATCAAGGCTAATAAAACTAGGACTCAGGCTGCAGGAGGGAAAAAAACAACTTTAAAAGTTACATAGAACAATTTCTAATATTGAAATTCTTCCTATTAAACAGGTTATGAACATCACAAAAAGTCACGGTTATAATTATCTGGAAAAATAGCAAATTATATTGGATACTTTCTGTATTACCAAGTGTCCTGCAATGAGCATTCTATCAGTCTCTAGCATAATTAATTTATATAAAAGCCTTGACTGGAAAAATCTCACACACCTTTTCATTTAAAGAATGACAATATGTTTTCATTGAATTCTGATTCTGAAATCACTATCCAATAGAACATTTAATCACAATGTCTAAATTTCAAATTTAAAGGACAATATATTTTTAGGAAAGAGAAGTAGTACTTCAACAATATGGTATCAAGCACTATCTCCTTTGTGATACCCACGGCATAAAACATAATAATCCATAAAAGTTGTTTGGCTACAATTACTCAACATCTAATAGTAATGCTGCATAGTCATCAATAGTAAAATATGGCATTCTACATTGAATCCATCTAAATAGCAGAGACTGGATGGCAGCAAAACACCCATGCAATCTGACTATAAGTAATGTTGAGGGATATTATAGAAAGGAACACCATAAACAACACTCTATCGAAGTGCTTCATTTGGAAGCCAAGATTCTGTTCAATCTAAATATATTGTGGGTGCTGGCCAGGTGGCTCAGTTGTCTGGGGCATCATCCCGTACACCAAAGGGTTGTGGGTTTGATTCCAGGTCAGGGCACATACCTAGGTTACTGGTTTGATCCCCAGTGGGGCGCATATGGGAGGCAACAAATTGATGTTTCTCATCTCTCTCTCTCTCTCTCTCTCTCTCTCTCTCTCTCTTCCTCTGTCTATCTAAAATCAATAAAAATATATCCTTGGGTGAGTATTAAAAATAAATATATAAACAAACAAACTGTGGATTGTTGTTAGATAACTGTAGCTACTGGCAAAGCATTATAAAAGGTATGAAAGATGGAGGTCCAACTTTTTCTTATCCCAGGCTTCCTATCTGCAATCAGTACAGAATGGTATCACAAATAGTGACCATAAACAGAAGATGGTAAGTATAGACACTTGTTGAAAGCACATTTAACATATATTTTGTATGGAAGAAACATTCGAGTTTTTGCCTGTTCAGGATAATATACTATCGAGGATCATCACAGATGGAAATGCAGAATGGCAGCATGACTTTTCAAATTCTTGATGTAGTCCTTTTTGTGTCTAGGTCATAAACTTTATTATTATAATGCAAACCAAAAAAGGAATAATTTAAATTGTAGATATTCTTGACATTAATAATGTAGACATGCATCAAATGCTTAAAATACACAGCACACTAGACTAACTTCAGATCAATTTTTGCAGCCTGAGCATACATGAAATTATTAAAACAGGAGCAAAATATATTTAAATGTCCACATTCTTAATAATCTTTTTAGGAAGGTTTAAAAGGGAATATTTATATAGGGACTGGGGCAGCTCCAGGATTAAGAAGGGTGGGAAGGACAGTTATACCTTTGGTCAAATTTGCTTTACTAGTACTACTCTTACCTTTGTGTTTTCCATCATTCCTAATACAGATTCTAATATTCTGCACTTCTGTATATATATTGAAATCCCACTGAGTAATATATTGGTTAGTTCACTGATTCATTTATTCTACAAATATGACTGAGCAATGCATTATTTATTTTGCCAGTCTTTAAATTAGGTGTTGAAATACAACAGTGAAGATAAGAAAATGGCTCTCTCATGGGGATTATATTTTAGAAAAATAGGCAATACGCCAGTGGTGTGCTGGAACCAGCTTGCCCTGGCTTTCAAAAAGCCAATTGGGTGTATCTCTTCCCAATTCTGTTTTGAATGACATAATGTTGGTAACTTAAAATTAGCCCTTATGGGAATATTTACACCCTGAAAACTGGCTAACACTACAAATCAGGGTGTTTTGTTTTGTTTTACCCTCTGGTGAGCCAGTTGTTAAAGACTTTCCAGGTCTCCAATTGCAACAAACAAGGTTAATGAATAAATAGTGCAATTTTAGGTAGAAGTTTCTAAAATAGATGGTGACCAAGAAAGGAATTTCTGAGGTGACATGTGATCAGAGACCTCACTTACATGAGGAATGATATGTCAAGATCTTGGGAAGGAGGGAATAGTAAGTGTAAACAGCCTGATGCAAGAACAAACTCGATTCATCCCAAGAAGGTCAATGTCTAGAATGAAACAGTCAGCTACACTGTTGGAGAAGCAGACAAGGGCCAGGCCATGCAGGCTGTACAGGACATAGCAAGGAGTACGGATTTCATCTGTGCATGTTAGGAGGCCATTAGAGGATTTTGAGCGGAGAGGGTGTGAGATTCAATATATATTTTTAAAAGATTGCTATGGCTGCTGTTTGGTGAGGAGGCCATAAAGAGGGATGTGAAACAGAGAGACTAGTCTGGGACTCTTCTGTAGCCTGGTGAGAGATAATGGTGTCTTAGATTAAGTGGTAGTGGTGCAGGTAATAGTGTCAGATTCGGGATATATTTTGTAGGTTCAGTTTGCAGAACTTGGATAAGGGGCATGCAGGGAAACGAATAATCAAGGATAATTTCCAAGGTTTTTGTTTCTTTTCATTGTTTTGTCTGACAACTGGATTAAGAGTGGTGCTATTACTGAGAAGTTCCATTTTGGGGGAGGTAAATCATCAGGACTTCTATTTTAAGCTCTAAGATTTGCAATTTTCCATTAGATGTGCAAATATGTTGGTTGAGGGACAAATGCAGTGTGAAATATTAAATGGCCCCTGCCACTTTCGAAAGTTTCATATCCTTTCTGCGCCTCATTTTTCCAGGTGGAAAATAAAATAATAATACACTTCCAACATAAAGTTATGATGATCCCAAACATAAAGTTAAAAAGAACATAAAACTTTGTTTAGAGTATACTACAATTTAAAATGCATGGGTATTTGTGTGTGCATGTATGTGTATGCTGAAGAGAACTGCAATAAACCCAAATGTTAATGCTGTGAACTTTTATAAGATAAAGTAGAATCTATAGCAAAAAGTGAGTCCACACAAAAAATCCATAAATACAGCTGAACTTGCTATTTAACCCAGGTAAAAATGTCAAGATGAATATGGGAAAAACAACCAATAAGAAAGTACCAATTTGGAAAAACTAAATGTTTCAAGAATAAAATTTAAAAGTACTCATTTAAAGTCATACTGGAAATAGTAGAATGTAATGATTTTAAAGAGATAGATAATACGATGTTTAATAAAATGTACTTTTATGTCAACATGTAATCCATGAATTATTTTACAATTAGAAGTTTTAATGATAATCAAGAAAATTAAAGCTGGTCAATACATTCAGTCTACAGACAGGAGATAAAGATTATTCTAAAAAAAAAAACACACACAAACAAAAACAACAACAACAACAAAAAAACACCTGACAATATAGCCAGATTTAAAAAGGACTGCAAACAAGAGTCTATTTCTTATCGTTTAGATTAAATATCTTCTTTAAGTGAATTGCTAAAACAGAATTTCCACATTATGTAATCAATAGATAAAGGTGCTTTTCGTTGAAACTGAACCCTTTTGGAAACTTGAAAGTGGGCTTCTATTGGTGAAGCTACACATTACATCTTAACTTTATTGGATGTTTTAAAAACTTATATTACTAAAGAGGTGATTTAAGTCTAAAGGGTTGGATTAGCAATTTATACTATTCTGAGCAAGGAATCATTTATATAATACATTGCTGAGGAGGGAGATAATATTACAAAGTAATGCTATAATAGCACCAAAAAGAAAGATCAGAGACAGGAAGATTCTGCAAAGATCTCCATTTATTCAATAGCTATTTACTGGGCACCTATTATTTGCCAGTAACCAGTATCCACATAGATGCTGGAAAAATAATAAAAGTTTGTAAATGAATTAACAAGAACTCATATATTTCTATATTTAAATGGAAAAATAGTAAAGAATTTTAAAAAATTAAAATTAAAAGAAATAAAATAAATAGCAAAATATGAAATTGTGACTTTTAACCCAATCATCAGTGCTAATTCATTTCAAATATAAACTCTTATTTTATCAAATTTCTCATTATTTTTAGATATATTTGACTATGATATAAAACTTTTTAAAAATGTAGATATTTAACATAGAGACTAAACAAGTTTACAACAAACCATTTGTTCTAACAAGTTGTTTAACACCCTAACCTTCATTATGAATCTATATTTGGCAATGCTATTTAAAAGACATAATTTTAGTGTTAAAAAATATGTTTATTTTCTATGTCTTCAGAAATGCTTCTGTTATAAAATTTAGAGTACGAAATTCTACTTAATACCTATGAGTAAACAGGACTTTAAAAGCTGTGTTGATATGCAAATATTCAGGCAGGATTTTCATTGTGATTACAAGAGAAAAGTTAAATCAATTAACCACACTAAAAATGAAGAAATAAGGATTTACACTCTCAAAATCCTTTTGACCAATTTGGATCAATAATAATCTTTGTCAAATCTTCTAGCATGGTGTTTAGTCAATTGCAGTTGTAATTGTCCAAAACTTTTTCTTATCAAAAGCCCACAAACTGCATGATTTATTAAAACAAAATACTTAAATTGACTGATGATTAGCATTTAACAAAGCAATAATTCTCTCCAAGACATTTTGAGAAGGCATTTAAATAGTCAAGTTGGTATTTCAAATTATTTCTATACATATATATTAGAGGTTAGTAATATATTTGATAAGTCCTAATTTTAACGTCAAGGTAGGGTTTTTAATTTAATGCTTTTCATATTAATCCATTCTAATTTTTAGTGACATTAGCACAATTATTAGCATGCATATATGCCAACATATATTTTATAGAGCAAAGAAGCACTGATACTCTTAAATACTCTAACATTCAGGTAAGGAATTAAGTTGCATGAATATCTATTTGGAATACAGAGGGCAGGCTCTAAAATAAAAATAAAAAAAAGAACTGGGTTTTGACTTTGGTTCTATTGCTTGCCAATTGCAAATTTTAAGCAGGTTACTAAATCTCTCTGACGCAAAATGTTCTCGTCTGTTATAATATCTTTCTAAGAGAGTTGAAAATGCCATATGATAAATCATGTAAAACATTTTGCCCAGTACCTAGTACAAAATAAGTTTCAAAAAGTGTCGATAGTAACTCCCTAGAGACAAAAATGACTATTGAATTTCTTGACACTAGTATTCAACATATATTTATATTATAAAAACATCATTTATATAAATAAAGCAGTTCATTCCCTACCTGACTACATATCATGGCTTTTTAGTTGATGACACATTTTAACAAGCTGAGCAAAATTGTCCAGGATTTAACTTCATATAATGTAATGCTTCTATCTGTCATGTTTCAAGATTCTCAGATTTTTATATAGGCATTCTTCATTGCTATTCTTTCCAATAGCATATGGTCTAAAAGTTATTATATATCTCTCAGAATGTTTCACCCCAAATAATCTCAAGAAAGATGTGAAAATCATGAAAGAAAATCTGAATCATTAACACCTCACACCCATTGGGATGGCAATTATCAACAATAACAACACAGAAAATAACAAGTGTTGGCGAGGATATGCAAGAATTGGAAATTCTGTTCACTGTTGGTGGGAATGTAAAATGGTGTAGCTGCTATAGAAAACTATGGTGCTTCCTCAAATACATTAATAAATATACTAAGGGCCCAGTGCACGAATTCGTGAACCTTGAAAGAAACTGCGGGTCACGAGGCTGCAGTAGGCACAGGGGTGGGTCTCAGTCCCCCCCACCATGGCCTCCGACCCCCTTTCTGCCGGCAGCCCCGCTCCTGCAGCCACCGCTCCCACACGCTGACAGCACTGGCCCTGCTTGCACCCACTGACGGCACAGAGTAATTGGGGCCAGCACCAGCAGCAGGTGTGAGCCGTGGCTGCTGCCCCAATCGCGCCTCAGGAGCAGAGGGAGGTGGCGAAGCCCTCAGGGGCGAATGGGCCGGGAGCCACCGCTTGCACCTGCTAACGATGCCGAGCGATCGGCATCAGTGCCGGGCGCTGGCAGCAGGTGCAAGTGGCAGCACCAGTGCTGGCTGTGGGTGGGAGTGGGGCCAGCACCAGCAGTGGGTGCAAGTGGGGCCAGCGCCAGCAGTGGGTGCAAGCAGGGCCGGCACTGGCAGCGGGTATGAGAGGTGGCTGCTGGCCCCGATTGCCCCTCAGGAGCAGGGGGAGGTGGAGAAGCTGGCAATCAGCAGCGAGCTAGTAGGGCCAGCGCCGAGAGCAGGCAGTGGGTGCGAGAGGTGGCACTGGCAGCAGGTGCAAGCGGGGCAGGCGCTGGCAGCAGGTGAGAGCACCAAGTGGGACCGCAGCGCAGGAGCAAAGAATTTTCAGTAATCACCATAGGCTCACCCCAATTACCACGACTAGCACCCCGTCTTTGGTCTGGTGCCCCCGCTCACCTGCTCCACCATTCTGCCATGGCTGACGCCCACCATGTTCCTCGCATGCCCCCTGGTGCTCAGCACACGTCAGAGTGACCAGTTGTTCGGCTGTTCCACCGTTTAGTCTATTTGCATATTAACCTTTATTATATAGGATATATTAACTTTTGATCCAGCAATTCAGTTTTGGGTATATACCCAAAGAGAAATAACAGAGATTCAAACACATATTCGTACACCTAAGTACATAGAAGCATTATTCATAATAGCTAGAAACAACCCAAGGTCTATAGAAAATGATTGGATAGATAAACAAAATATGATATATACATATAATGAAATATTATTCAGCCTTAAAAAGGAAAAAAAAAACAAAAACCTTCTGACACATGCTACAAACACGGATGGACCTTGAGAGATTATGTTAAGTGAAATAAGCCAGACACAAAAAGACAAATATTGTACGGTTTTACTTAGATGAGGTGCCTAGAATAGTCAAATTCATAGAGACAGAGGTGTAATGGTGGCGTCCAGGGGCTGAGAGGAGGGGAGAGAATGGGGAGTTACTATTAAATGGGTACAGTTTCAGTTTGGTAAGCTAAGAAGAGTTCAGGAGGTTAAGAAGGTAGCACAACAATGTGAACGCATTAATTCACTGAACTATAAATGGTTGTTAAGATGGCAATTGTTATGTAGATTTTACCATAATTTAAAAAATAAACCAGAGTGTACTCTGAGAGTCTGACCATAAGTGAAAATGTGGCCCAAAGAATTAAATACTACTTGAGTTGAGAAGGAAAAGATAATCTTAGATAAAGTGTCACTGAGGAACAGAGTCTCTTCTTAAACAAGGTGAAAAATACTGTTATTGACTGTCAGTGAAGGCAATGATGTGAACAAAAAAAAAAACCCCACAGCTTTTACAAAGAACTTTCTGACATATCAAAAGGCAGTATAAGAAATGGGAATTATTTCAGGGATGAATTAGTAAGCCCTATGAGGTTCTCTTACCAAAAAAACACATATAGGCTACTCTATATCATACTAGCAAATAGAGTGATACACTACTAAGATCTGAATATGTATGTCCCCCCAAAATTCATATACTGACATTTTTTAATATACTTTATTGATATTTTACAGAGAGGAAGGGAGAAGGACAGAGAAACATTGATGAAAGAGAAACACCGATCAGCTGCCTCCTGCACACCTCCTACTGGGGATGTGCCCGCAACCAAGGTACATGCCCTTGACAGGAATCGAACCTGGGACCTCTCAGTCTGCAGGCCTGCGCTCTATCCACTGAGCCAAACCGGTCAGGGCCATATACTGACATTTTAATCCCCAAGGTGATGGTATCGGGAAGTAGAGCCTTTGGGGGTGGGATTAATTTAGGAAGCCATAGCTCTCCCTCATAATTGGGATTACCCGCACAAAGAGACCCTTCTGTAATGTGAGGCTTCAAAGAGAAGTCTCAGACTTCCAGCCTCCAGAAGTGAGACATCAATTTCTGTTGTTTATCAGCCACCAGGCTGTAGTATTTTGTTACAGCAGCCCAAACGGGCTAAGACACATGCCTAGTTGGTATCTTCTCTGTGTCTCCATATCTTTAACTAGACAGGCATGTAAAAAGGTGACAGAGCCACTGGGAGGTATGTCAATCATGACATCGGGATGTTATTAATCTGTGAAATCTCAGTTATGTGTACTAGCATAAAATTAAGCAAATTGTAATCTTAGAGTGACATCTATATGGTTTCATTTTCTTGAATATATTCTAACATCACAGGAAAATATCTTTACTTTCTTACTTTACTTCTTGATTTTTCTATTTTATTTTTATTAACAAATTATACTCAATATTGATGATGGAAAAGCTGATCATCTGAAATGAATTCATTAAGATAAGTGGCAGTGAGGATGATGATAAAGCAAAAACGAAAAATTTATTTAAATAGTATGATGGAGAAAATAACATATTCCATCCCATATTGCAAGATTTTAGCACAGAAATAGTAAACAGTATGAAGACAGAAAGCTAAATTAAATATGTACTCTGTATCTTGAAGATTATTTATCTTTGTTTCCTAACTTGACTTATTAAATTAATATAATCATAATGACCCAATGCAGAGAGGAACTGCTCATTAGTATTTGAGCCTGATTTCCTTGGTTGCACTACATTACAAGGACAACGTTTCTTCATTGTTTCAGCCAATTTGAGATTAATCTACATGGCCTTCTAATAGCAAACTGGTTGAAAAGCCACTTTAAAATATTTTTAGAAATAAACAAAACAGGTATTTTGACAGGGAATATATTATTTTTAATATTTACACACAATCTGGCTAATAAGGATGTCATGATCTTTTTTTCTGTACAGTTTTATTATAATCTGTTGCCTCAATTTGAAAATTATACAATCAACATTTGCAAGTTTAAAGAATAAACTGAAACTCATAGTGGGAGCTTCCAAACTAAATCTCATTGTTTGGAGCCATTCACCTTTTATTTAAAGATTCTCTAATAAAGAATATTGCCACTCATTGAAATTTAATATATTTTTGCTGTATTCTGGTATTTCCAATATCTAAGTGGTTTAATTCGTCCCTCTCGGCAGCCACAGTTGACCACTGGAAGAATAAAATGGGAGAATACACAATATCACACCTACATAATGAAATGCAGCTGTGATTTATGTGTGGAAGCCATCGGATAGTTGTGAAAAACTGCCCACATGCCATCTATTTTAGGCTGTGCTGTTCAGACTTTCCATAACAGAATTTGCATGATATGAAAATGTTCACAGATCCTTTCCCCATAGATTTTTAATAGATCTCTTTCTTTGTTTGGCTATTTCTGTTTTTAAATAAACAGTTCTCTAATTTATTTCCTGATTTCAAGAATCATCTTCCACGGCAGTCATCTTGACACTGCTGTAAAATGTTGTTGATCCATATTTTCATCAATAACTCTCATTAGTCAGAACAGAATCAGCTCTTTATTCAGTACTAAACTCTTTCTGTGAATTCATTTTAGTTGTGCTTTAGAAAAACATGCCCAAATTTTAAAACAACAACATAGTAAATGAATAGGCCGCTTTGTTAAGTATGTCAAGAAAATAATGGAGGATGATAAAAAAAAAAAAGAGTATTCCCTCACCAAAGAACTGCTATAACCCTAAAAGCAAATCCAAGATACAGTTTCAAAGTGGAAAATGATTAAGAAAAAGAAGACGAAGAAGAAGCACTACACCTAGCTTAGGAAAAAAGGTGAGGGGATTAAGAAGCACAAATTATTAGTTGAAAATAGTCATGGGGATGTAGAGTACAGCATAGGGAATTTAAAAAAAAAAAGGAGGCACTGTACCTGTTGTAAATCCAGTGTAATGGTCACATAATGGTATTCAATTCCATTCTTAATACTGGGACTTTGCCACCAAGTGTTCTTTCCATCAATAGCATTTGTAATTGGGTGTCTCTCTATTGAATCAGCAGCAGCATGTGAAAGGAGGAGAAAAGATCATATAAAAAAATGTATAGCTGTTTCTTTAAAGAAAAAAGTAAAAACTAAGTTAAAACATCCTCATGTGACTATCAAACATTAAAATGATATAAAGAGAGAAAGATTCATCTATCTTCAACAGAATTTATTTACCATCAACTTTTTCATAGCACTCTACAAAGCAGTGTGAAATGGCTACATTCTGAGGCTATAAAATAAGAAGCTGGCCATCAATTCAAATGGGCAAATTTAATAATAACTACAGAAGTTAAGTGTAAACACCTAATATTGAAATCTAATTGATGTGTCAATCCTTCAAAGAAACAAAACCTCCACTGTTTGAAGTGGCTCTAGTATGCCATCAACTTTGTTAACAGAAACACAAAATTCTGAACAGTGGCTTAAAGGTACTTGAAGACTTGTCCTTCTGACACATTCATTACTGAGACTCGTGCAATCCAATATGTGTCTGGTTTTAATATAAAAGGCTGTCAAATCCATCTTATGCGGTTCTTCACTTGCCAACTTTCCACTACTATTTAAGAGTATAATGAAAGATCCTCCAAACCTCCCAGCCAGCTTTGGCCTGTCCCCACGATTCCAACTCAGTGAAGAAGTGCACACAATAAAAGCAAGCAGGAAGCGGACTGCGCACGAAACTACGTCCTGCCAACAAGCCCTGGATTTCCCTGGCCTTTACTCCGATATATGAGGACAGGATCTATTGTGAGAATAAAAGGGAGACTGAGGATAGACAATGAATCAAAGGTGTGGACAATCACTGATGGTCCCTTACCCCCACAGTCTGCTCTGACAAGTCCCTCCTCCTTACAGATTCCTCATCTCCTCCCACTGAGCTCCGCATCTTACCACAGCCGCCATTGCCTCTGGGCGGCCAAAGCCCTCCTTCCATTTGGGTTCTCCGTCATTGGTCCTTGTCTGAACTCTGGGCCTCATTTCCCACAAGGTCTGTTCCTTTCCTCCTCCTCTAAAGAGGCCCAGCTTGTGCACAGGTCAGACTGGCAGGAGTGGAGATTGTGGGATGTTCCTATTTTTATCTGCAGGGCTTAATTGAAGGTACTTAACGTCCCAATCTCTCCCTTAGAAGTCAGCCTATTTTCCCATAGAAACGTAAATGAACTGGGGGTTAGCTTCCTTGCTGCTCTTCTGTTCTTTATGAATGAAAGATGCCTTGGGGTTTCAGTCTTGAGAACTTTTATGACACTAATTCTCTGCGAAGATGTTTCAAATGAATGGCCTAACAATAACCTTTTAGATCATAACACATTTGGTGTTTTTTTTTGGTAAATTCAAGAAAGACTTCATAAAAGGAACAAACCATATCATTATGAGGAACAACCTTGGACTCTGGGTGTGCCTACAGTAATCCCACCAGGTGCTCCCATGACAACGTGATGAAAAAGCACCCGGGTTGGCATATGAAGAGCTGGAGAATAAGAAGTGAGACAGTCCATCTGGTTCCACCATTTAGTACTTAACTGGCCATGAAGAAGTCACCTAAACTCTGTGTGTCATACCTGCAGTAGGAATAACAAAAATCCACTCATAGCAGTGCCTCCCACATTCTTAATTTTCAGGGGGGGCGGGGGAAGAATTATGAAATGTGTGAGAGAAAGATTTGTGGAATTGACACAGGAGTTCAAGCTCTTTATTTTTCCAGGTAATAACAGCCTCCTGTCTACTTTACTATCATTCAATATAACACCACTATTGTTTCATAAAATAAAGGACATTTAAAAGCAACAAAAGATTTTTTAAAACCATAATATCAATTTGGATAGTTTTTAAGGTATTCCTTTTTTTCATGAAAAATTTAGAATTTTGTTCTCATTTCCTCATTTTGCCATTGACTAGTAAAAATATCTTGGATGGGAACTCTCAACTTACAGGGTTATCTGAGAAACATGACAACTATTGATATAAACATTAATATGCGTATATATTGAAGTATGGTAGCAATCATCTCAGGTAGAAACTTTAGTTTAACTCTAACCCTGCTGTTTGGCTTAACAATAGAAAAGTTACTTTGATTTTCTGAATTATATAAATCATCCCATTCGATCGAATGCCTTATTGACTGTAATGTGAATATCCCGTTGATTGTGATCAAAGCACATTCTTCTGTACCTGGGAACCAGGACAGCACAATTATCCCAAGACCTGAGGGTTCCAGATAATGTTTCCCTGTCAACTCAGTGGTCCCCAAAACCAGGACAGCGCAAATATTCTAAATTGCCTCAATGGCTCTAGATAATGTGTTTCTGGTGACTCAGTGGTCCCAGATAATGTGTTCATGTCAACTCAGTGATCTGGAGACCCAAAACTATAATTAACATGCTTAATTCTGCTTCTGTAAACTGCTTTTTTGCGAACCAGCTTCCTCATTCCAAACCCCTGGGATGTAATCAATACCTTTGTGATTTTTGCCTATATAAATCTGGTGTTGCTGCCATCTTATCACTTCGAGATTTGGGAGAGCGAAATGCCCTCTTGGAGTCCCGGATTGCAATAAATGTGACTCTTTAATTTGACTTCTTGAGGCTTCCTTCTGTGATTCACGGGGTACATTACAACAATATAAAATTAATTATATATCTGTTCAAAATGTACACTGTTCTGGCCCTACCTGGTTTGGCTCAGTGGGTAGAGCATTGGCCTGCAGACCGAATGGTCCTGGGTTCGATTCCAGCCAAGGGCACATGCCTGGGTTGCAGGCTCGACCCCCAGCAGGGGGTGTGCAGGAGGCAGCCAATCAATGATTCTCTCTCATTATTGATGTTTCTATCTCTCTCTCCCTCTCCCTTCCTCTCTGAAATCAATAAAAATATATTTTAAAAAAATGTACACTGTTCTGAATTTTAGTTGGAGACAAATTGCATTTAACAAAATATTTTAACATAAAAATCAAGCCAAATGAAGTCCTCATTGCAATAGAAGTGTAATAGTAAAGTAAAATTATCTTCAAAAGAAAGAAATATTAAAAACTGAATATTCAGTAAATATGCATTTTCAGATTATGAACACTTTTATTACATAATAATTTTATTAATGTAATCTGCTAAAACCTGTTTAACTGAAAACCAAGACTTATGTATTTGAGTTACTTTGTTAATATGAGTTATAGGGCAGGACAAAAATAATTAATTTTTATTGGTAAATTATTTAATTCAACTAAATAGCTATATGGACTTTGTATCAGGTCTTTTTACATTAGCAATCCACTGAGATGAGGCATCCAATCTCATTAATGAAAATTAAATTTGCTATATATACACGGAATAATTAACGCTAGTTAACTTGTTCTGCTGAAGCTAAAGAAGGTGTCAGTTCTTTATAATGACAATAAATACCAGAGCATAACTAAATAGCAAATAAATGCCCTTGGTGGTGTGAGTGGGTGATGTAATTGGCCCATAGGAATCAGAATTCATAAATGAATTATTACTGGCATTTCTAAAGAAAAATAAATAACACAACAAACATTTCCTCAACATCCTCTTGAATCTTCTTTACAGACTGTGGGTTTAATGTGTGATAGAAAAACACCCACACAAAACCACATTTCCAAATCAAATTCATGGCTCTTAAGTAATTGTGAGAAGAGCTGTCTAATTGGAAATTTTGATATCTTCCACTTCAGGTCAAATTGATATGAGACTTATTCACAAAAAAAGGAAATCTGGGGGTTGAATTAATAATCAACCATAATCCCCATTATGAAAGTTTAATCATAATTTATTTGCAAAAACTGATTAATTGTTGGCATACTTCCTAGCTTTACAAGAGATGGAAACATAATATTCTTAACAGGAATAGCTACACAAGTCAATCCAAAGCTAACAGCATCTAAAATTTGGTGAGTAAATTGTTAATAAAGTAAACCTTTCCAATCTTTCTTTTTAATTGGGAAACACAATCTATTAATAGTAGAAAGTTCAAGTTTCCTCTCCTTTGTATGGTGATTAAGTATAGGCTTCCAGATTTATTCTAGCTGTTCACTGAATTTGTGGAATTTTATCATCTGTTGCTACAACTTTTACTAAAATATATTCATGTGAGTTATTACTATATTTTTATTCTGGTGGGGTATTCTTTCTAAATGTCCAGTTCTAAAACAGGATTTTAAAATGTAATGAAGCTAGGAATTTAAAATTAATTGCACAAAGTAAATCCAGACTGTGATAAGTTTAAAAAGCACTACAAATCAATTAAAATGGAAAATACAAAACATACCTCATCTGTACCTGCTTTACTGAAGCAGTTTATTTGCTTCTTTGTCCCAATGTGAAAATATGGAGTCGATTGCCTAACTATGGATGCCTTCCATTGAGACAAAGAGACCTTGAATCTGGAACTTGAAGAGGGAAGTAAAAGCTGCTCTTGGACTAAATTTAGTGAACGCATCTCATTCATTTTTCAACCAAGTTTCCACTCAGTTTTTCCTCCAGCCTCATCTTTGCACTTTTCTTATAACCTGTCTCTTATGATTGACATTTCCTTCTCTTCCTCCTTTTCTGGAATGCCTTCCTCTCGTATCGCAAGTCATTCAGCTTTTAAGTCTAACCACCTTCTTGGAACTTTCTCTTGTTCCTTCAGTTCTCACTGATGCTTTCCTTCTCAAAATCCACGTCACTTATAATATGTACCACAGATATAGTCCTGAGTTTACTGTTTTGAACATTTGTCTAATTGCTTTCTTTAGCTAAGCCTTATTTACCCTAGCATTATACTTGTAGGCAGGAACTATAAATACAGTTATTCATATGGGAAATAATACAGTAATTAATAAATAATACAAGAATAAACTCTGTTTTGCATTCTCACAACTATAAACCTACTTTTACCCCACCCTGTATGTGGATTCATATTTCAATACATACATACAGACACACACATATACACACATATATATGCATCCATACAGACACACACCTTATTTTACATACTATAACTCTAACCCTTCCTCTCTTCCTAGCCCCTCCTAAACACACATTTATATACTCCCAACACCATCCCACCATTCCCCCCAAAACATTTCCATGCCTCCAGGCTTTCTCACATTATTTATGAACTCATCAAGGCCACCAGTTCCTGAACTCATGGCAGTTTCTCCCCACCTTCATCATTTTCCCTAATGAACCTAAAGCTAATAGTCCATCAGTTGATTTGGTTTTTTTTGGTCCTTTCTTCAATTTTCTTGCTTTTGATGTTTTCCCATGGCTCAAGTTAGATCCTTTGCTCTCATCACGCTATACAGGAATAGCAAGCAGATGGGGTGTGTTCCATCACTTCCACCCCACACCCTCCCATAACAGTCTACACGACAGAACAGAACCAGAGTTATTAAAAAGCAAGGAAGGTTCTGGTGGTTGCCATCTTTGGTTTCTTTACTATTTTTTAAGACATTCCTTCATATACTAATACTAGTATAAGACCAGCAATAGTAATCACAAAAGTCCCAATTTTCCAGATATACTGTTTTTAGCATCTCTAAATTAGTAACAGACAGGGGACTAGCATTCCTTCTTTTAACCAGCTGCAAGAAAGAATGCTCAATGCCTCCCAACTTTCTTTTGATATAAAAATGTAAATTGTGAGAGAAAGCTTTTTTCATTTTATAAGTTTTACAACTTAAAACAAAAAGAGAAGGAACACTAAGCAAATTTAAAAGTAATATAACTGTGAAGTTTAATCCCATTATAACTCGCCTCATTGACATTAAGTATTCACTTTATTAACCTCCCCAATATATATATTTAATGATTTCCCAATGCACATTTCTAAATCAGCCTTCATCTCACACCATTCTCCCCTTCTCCATAAAAATGCTTTACTCTTTAAACTAAATTACTTACAGTTCTCTGACTATATCATGCTCTTTTATAGCTGCAAGATTTATGTTTGCTTTTTCTTTTATAAAACTTTTCTCTTTTCATCTTACTAACTTTAGTTTTTCAGTACATGGGTCACTTTCTCCCAGGAATCTCTAGATCAGCGGTTCTCAACCTGTGGGTCACGACCATCAGAAAACACATATAGCATATCAGATACTTATATTACAATTCCTAACAGTAGCAAAATTACAGTTATGAAGTAGCAACGAAAATAATTTTATGGTTGGGGGTCACCACAACATGAGGAACTGTATTAAAGGGTCGTGGCATTAGGAAGGTTGAGAACCACTGCCCTAGATGCTCCCTTAACACTTGATTTACTTTTCCATTTCCCCTCTGTTCTCCTCGAAACCTCTTAAATCAAGGGGTATGTATGACTTAATATTTCAGTAAAATGTATCACTCATTGCCGGAGGCCGGTCCATCCTTGCTGCTTGACGCAGTCGCTGCAGGAAAGAGGCATCTGCACAGCATGTGTTTCAGTGGACCTGGCGTATGTAGCATACTGTTTTTAATATGTTTGCTCCCCTTAGCGCCATGTGTTTTAACCAAAGTCACCTCTCCGAGAAAGGTTGTTTCCCCAGGTGGGGATCTTTCCCTGAGGTTAGGGAGGGGATACAACCCCTTAATTAAGTGCCAGGCGGGTAGTTAAGCTACATGGTCTTTACTCCCTGGAATGAAGATGAGAAACACCTTGTAATAGAAATTGACAGGATTAAAATCGGCTGGTATAAATACGGATGTAACAAGACAATAAACGTCAGATCCTCATCAGTTCCTGACCAGAACTCCGACCAGAACTTTGGCTGGAGATCCTGGCTATAGGTCCTGACTAGGCTGCTGACCAACTGAAGGCTGTCTTCGTGTCATTCCTTCTTCGCCGACTCCGTCCACACCTTTGGGGACCCCTGGACCTGCTGGGATTGGACCCCAGCAGCTCATGGCAGGTGTTCAGATGCTGGCCGAATAAATACATGAATGAGTCTGAGATATCAGAGCTGTTCCTAGAGGCCATGCAGGTGGCTTTGCATGGCGCCTGTCCTTACAACACTCTTCACCTTCATGATCTGCTTCCTGCCTTTGCACCAGACTCATCTCTACTCTCTGCCCTCTAACACTCTCAGTTCTAGACATTCCTAACTACTAGCAGTTCCCAGAGCAAGTGAGGTTTTCTGCCTTACTCTGATTGACCTTCCTGGCATTCCTTCTTCTCTTCCCTCTCTCTCCCTTTTACCTGCTCAGCCCAATCTTGGATCTCAGCTTAGATATCACTTTATATGACAAGCCTTCATTTACACCAAGACTGAATTTGTTACTATCCCTCTCTCCCTCAGGGCCCTATGCTCATTCTTTCATTTGTATCCACCACACTATCTAGTAATGGTCCGCTTTTGCCCATTTCTTCATTCGTTGAAGCCAGGGATCACACTTTATTCCTATTGGATTCCCACCACAGCACATAAGTGACCAATGAATGACTAAAGTCTAAATTAGCAACCACATCCTTGGATATGATTTTGGAGGTGATAAACCTAATGCCTGCCACAGGTCTTCAGCTAGAAAACCCTGGTCAAGCACTGTTCCTGGTTCAGCTAAGGAAATCAAATGTTTGTCAAGTGATGGAGAAAGGCTATGAAAAAGCTCACAGTGGAAAGGAAGTTCTAGAAATTTGGGGGACCACAAGCCCTTAAACTTTCAAACTTCTCCTCAAAATCTCTCAAATTATAGATACTGCCCATTGCCAAACGCAACACTCAAATACGTACGATTTGGATTGCTGCTGTTTTGATTGCAGATTCGACACTGGGGGTCCCTGACGGGCTGCCCAGGCACATGCTCTACCAATTTGCAATACATTTCAGGTCCTTTTTCTCCACATGTTGCATTCGTGGTGATGTAAGCATTAGAAGCAAGATTCAAGACGGCAGGAAATAAACCTGAAAGAGATGGACAAATGAAGGTGTTTGGACCAGAAACAATATGATATGGTTTTGCTGCATTTTAAAATAAAATTAAGACAGGACATTTTTCAGCTAGAAATCAATCAAAAAGAAATTATCAGTGATAAATACCTGACTTAAGTACAATACAAATAACATGTGTTTTCAAATGAGCATTTTTCTTTGTGCATCTTTAATATGGAATTTAAAGCAATCTTCTTAATTTACTAACCTCTAATACTTAATTAGAAAGTACTGTCTCTAACACACACTCTTTAAAAAGCTTTTGTTCCTATTATTGGCAAAAATCTCATTGAATAATCCATCTTCCATTTAAGCTATTATCTAGTATAGCGATTTTCATAGTGTGCCACAAGAATTTTTAAAGCATGCATTGCCTGACTATTTAGTTAGGGACACTGACCGCTTTTCCCTTAGATTGTAAAATGCACACACACACACACACACACACACACAGACACACACAAATATATACAATGACAACAGCCAAGACAACAGTAGCCATTAGATGTGAATACCCTGTGTAGAACCACAAATATATAGGTCATAAAATAGAGTTGCATAATATTGGTCATGTTGCATAATAAGTTTCTGTCTGATTGGATAATTCTTGGCACCAGAAATCCTTATTACAAGTGTAGGCAACAAATTTTTTAAAAAGCCACGTTGAGCAAAAAGAGAAGGTGATTGCTATTATTATTATTTTGTAAATCAATCAAAATTATGCTTATTTATTTATTTTTAATGTTTTTTTCTTTATTCATTAAGGTATTACATATGTGTCCTTATCTCCCTATTGCCCCTGCACCCCCTCCCCCACTCATGCCCTCACCCCCCTGGTGTCTGTGACCATTGGTTAGGCTTATATGCATGCATACAAGTCCTTTGGTTGGTCTCTCCCCCTATGCCTTTTATTTTTGTCAGATCAGCACAAAAAATACATATTTTTGGTATGCTGCAGAATCTTAGTAATGAGTTAATGTGTGTCATGAGATGAAAATGGTTGAAAGTGCTGATCTAATAGTAAACTGTAACCACATGTAAAGATTTTATACAACTATGCATCTGTTTTTCATGGTCAATTTTTATGCTCCAATTATCATTTAATGTAAATGATTACTGTAACTTCTTTATATCCAGACTGGGGGAAATAGAGAATGATTAAAGATTTTGGAAAACCATTCTTTACTGCCTCTGTACTACATAGCATTATTATACAGCAATATCTTACCAGAAACAAGCAATCATTGTCGTCCATGATTACACCAGAAATCATTTTTAGATAAAATGAAAGTGTTTGGCTTCCTTAGAAACAATCTCAGAGCCCCATTTCAGTTCAGGGCTGGGAGGTCTTTCATTCCATATGAGAAGCCAACTCAGGCCCTTTATTTTCTGTGAATTACTGTCAATTCTGCTTCCTACATGTCTAGTATTTGTATTTGACAGACCTCTTTTCAATAGTAAAGTCACTCATCATAAATCACTCTTTAACTGAAAGACTCATCTTGGAGCATTTGAGATTACAGATCATTTGACCTAAGTTATGTAAGGAACATGCTAACCCTTTTGGAAGTTTCTGTTCTGTACACATGCCAAGTAGGTCCATATCAGTTCAACCTCTGACCAAAAAGCCCTTTACTGACTAAATCTCATGTCCTGATGTTTTACTGAGAAACCTAGAGTTTTGAATTCATAAAGTGTTTTCTATGTTATCTTCAAAACTTAGCACATGCTGGGTACAGAGTAACCACTCAATCCTATATAATAAAAGGGTAATATGCAAATCGACCGAAAGCAGAACGACCTGTTGCTATGATGCACATTGACTACCAGGGTCAGACGCTCAACGCAGGAGCTGCCCCCTGTTGGTCAGTGTGCTCCCACAGGGAGAGCACCGCTCAGTGCAGCAGCAGCGGCGGGAGCCTCTCCTGCCTTTGTGGCAGTGCCAAGGATGTCCGGCTGTGCTAAGCTGTCAGTCGGACATCTCCTGAGGGCTTCCGGACTGTGAGAAGGCACAGGCCGGGCTGAGGGACCCCCTCAAGTGTGTGCACAAATCTTGTGCACCAGGCCTCTAGTATATTTATAAAATAAATGAATTATAAATACTGGCCTCATAAATGTTTTTCTGCATCTTCTGAATAATAATCATATTAAAAATAACAATAATGCTCAGCCAGTATGGCTCAGTGGCTGAGTGTCAACCTATGAACCAAGAGGACATGGATCGATTCCATCAGGCACGTGCCCGGGTTCATGCTGGATCTATAGCGGGGGCATACAGGAGGCAGCCAATCAATGTTCTCTCTCTTCTCATCATTGATGTTTCTATCTTTCCCTTTCCTTTCCTCTCTGAAATAAAAATATATTTTAAAAAAGAACAGTAACAGTAACAGTATCCAGCATTAATTAATGTTTATAAAGTTCCAGGCACTATTCTGTCAGCAACTGTTCTACATCTGCACGGACTAACTTGCTACACACAATGCATATATGAGATACACACTGCTATAACCGCTGTTTTGTTAAGAAGTTCAGCAGCTTGCCAAGATGACAACCAGCAAGCAGCAGAGCTGTGATTTAAGCTCAAGCAATCCGGCTCCAGAGTCTATCTTCTTAATCATTACACTACATGGTTTCTACCATATGAAACACGTATATCTATGCCACTTTGTGGTCATGGCTACCCTTAGAATTTCATTGAAAGAAACAATAGTATAGCAAATAGCCCTGGCCAGGTGGCTCAATTGGTTGGAGCATCGTCCCTTACGCCAAAAATGTTGCAGGTTGGATTTCCGGTCAGAGTACATACCTAGGTTGCAGATTCTATCCCCTGTTGGGAGGCAACTGATTAATGTTTCTCTTTTACATCGATGCTTTCTCTCTCCTCTCTCTCTCTCTCTCTCTCTCTCTCTCTCTCTCTTTCATTTTCCCCTCTTTCTCTCAAATCAATAAAAACATATCTTTGGGTGAGGATTAAAAAATAGTACAGTAAATAAAAAATTATTTTAACTAATTATTAATTATTATTAGTTATAACTAATTATTAGAATCTCTATTGCAATCACTTTAAAAACTTTCAGAGAGGTAAGTGAATTCTTATGACCAGGCAATACCTCAGTTCTCATCTCAGTCCCTCTTAGGGTCTCCCAAAAAGCAGCTTCCCAGTCATCTTCTCTCTCTTCTTTGATCTCCCCATACTCACAGGTCTCTAAAATCCCTCTCATCCCCCACCCCATCCCAATAGCCCTCCTGACTTTCACTTTTCTCCAGCTAAATGTTACTTGAGGTTTCCAATTTTTCTTTGTTTTCCAGGAGTTCAGAAATTACTTTTTTTACTTAAATGCAGTCACTACACAATTCATTCTTCCTGATAAATTTGTCTCTCCCAGGCCCCCAGATCATCTTTATGCTCCAACCCCATTTCAATGAGACATTCTGTTGAAGTGATATGTCAGCTAATATAATTATTGGTCAGAAAAATATTAGCCATTCATGAAACTGTTATTGTTTATTTTATGAGGAAATGTAGAGTGTTTATAAAGGTACAGAATACACAAAGGTTATTTAGCTTTTTTAAAAAAGTTTTATCTGTATATAAAAGGCTATTGGAAACAACTTCAATTATATAAAGTTTGTCAGGTGACAAATTTAAAAATAATTTGATCATTCCCAGAGCGATATATAACATATCTCTCTACCTCAGATATTTTA